>NC_135884.1:102709448-105373198 GCF_964194155.1 Cetorhinus maximus
GAGCCCCAATCCTCCAGTGCTGAATCTACGATAAATTTTGCTGGAGAACTAATTGTAATATTCTGCAGTGAGCATATAATCAATTTGGAAGTGGTGCAGCCAATGGCCAATGTAATAACCCATTGAGATGTTACATAACTTAGCTCAGAAAGTGTTTAAAGGTGAATTTTAATAGTTGAGCTGATGGGTAGAAACAAGCTCAAATTCGAATTATAGAGAGTTGATCCTTCTTAAAGACTGCTTTTATATTTATCTGGTTAGTACAATGGAAGGGTCAGTGATCACACCCCCATTGGTAGTTATATATTGGTAGTTAGTCTTCCATTGCTCAAGCATCCTGTAGCCCCTGTGATATTTCTGACTTGATACTTGGATTGTAATGGGCCATAATTTGCTGTAGCAGGACATCTAACAGCGGCTGCTGTTAGACTTGCCCTTGCATGTTTAAGTTTCTAAAGTTTTTGCGTGAGGACATGCTGAAAGTGTGAGCTGATAACATTGCAGTAAGTGAAAGCAAGCATCTAGGATCTGAGTGCACTTTGCTCATGGATCCCCTCAACCAATCAGATTGAAGGATTGTGAAATGAACTGCGCAAGGGCTGAGAAGGAAGTGTAAGTTAAAGTGTATTAATTCAATGTCAAGTCAGGTACAACAACACCAGGGAAAGAAAGATTAAGGGAGACAGAAAATAGAAACAGAAAGGAGAAAGAAAAGTAATTTAAAAAACAAATTTTACCTCAGACACTTTTAAAATCTCCTGCAACAATTAAAACCTGAAAGAGTGAGACTCGATACTTACAATTGTAAATTTTCAGTGCCAGAGAGGTTGACTGGTAGGAGTTAACACTCATCACATCATTAAACGGATACTTAGACTGAAATGGAATACATTTTAACTTTTTCTAGTAAGTTTAGTTTATACCTACTGCACAAAAACAGCACTGTCACGTTGTCCAATGCATTTCACTGATGAGACAGACAGCGAGATGTTGCTTTCACAAAGCTAATCACAGAATCACAGAATTGTTATGGTGCAGAAGGAGGTAATTCAGCCCATCGTATCTGCACTGGCTCTTCTGCCTTTTCCCCGTACCCTTGCACATTGTTTCTATTCAAATTCTCATCTAATGTCCTCTTGAATGCCTCGATTGAACCTGCCTCCACCACACTTCCAGGTAGTGCATTCCAGACTTGAGCCACTCACTGTGTGAAAAAGTTTTTTCTCACATCACATTTGCTTCTTTTGCAAATCACTTTAAATCTGTGCCCTCTTGTCCTCAATCCTTTTACGAGTGGAAACAGTTTCTCCCTATCTACTCTATCCAGCCCGCTCATGATTTTGAACACCTCTATCAAATCTTCTCTTAGCCTTCCCTCTCCAAGGAGAACAGTTCCAACCTCTCCAATTTACCCACATAGCTGAAATTTCTCATCCCTGGAACCATTCTTGTAAACCTCTTCTGCACTCTCTCCGATGTGTTCACATTCTTCCTACAGTGTGGTGCCTAGAACTGTACAGAACACTCCAGCTGAGGCCTAACTAGTGTCTTATATAAGCTCAACATAACCTCCTTGCTCTTGTACCCTAAGCCCCTATTAATAAAGCCCAGGATACCATATGCTTTATTAACTGCTCTCTCCAACTGTCCTGCCACCTTTAGTGATCTATACACATATACACTCAGGTTCCTCTGCCCCTGCACCCACTTAAGAATTGTACCCCTTATTTTATATTGTCTGCCCATGCTCTTCCTACCAAAATGCATCACCTCACATTTCTCCGCATTGAACTTCATCTATCTGCCCACTCCACTAACTTGTCTATGTCCTTTTGAAGTTCTACACTGTCCCCCCCACAGTTTACAATGCTTCCAAGTTTTGAATCACCCGCAAACTTTGAAAATTTCCCCTGCACACCAAGATCTAGATGATTAATATATATCAAGGATAATATAAAGCAAGGATCCCAATACCGACCCCTGAGGAACTTAGTTTTCCTTTGATGTCACTCTCCATTTCTTTTCTTCAAACTCGGCATTCTAGAGCTGAAGCTGAAGTAGCTGTCCCCTGTATGTTCACCATACAGGTTCACTGTCTGCCTCTCTCCTAGGTAAATGTAGGCCAAAGAGGCCTGCTCTCTCTTTATATCCTCGCTGTCTCCTGTGTGTCCTCCATGCAGGTTCGCTCTCTGCCTCACTCCTGGGTAACAGTGGATTGACACAATGCAGAGAGCAACTTGTGGATTTTTGAGTTTACCCTCACATCAGCCCCTCATCTGAAGTTGCTATGGCATTTATGTACCAATAACAGCAGTATCATTATTGAATTAGCAGTGGCTCTGCAGTAGCAGCCTTGCTTCTGTTGTGTGTTCTAATTTCACTCCAAAAATTTGAGCACAAAATCTAGGCTGACATTGCCAGTACTGAGGGAGTGCTGCATTGTTGGAAGTGTCATCTTTTGGATGAGGTGTTAAGCTGAGGCCCCACATGCCTCTCAGACAGATGTAAATTATCCCACTATGTCAAAGAGAAGTGGAGTCACCCAAAGTGTCCTGGCCAATATTTATCCCTCAATCAACATGACTAAAACAGATATTCTGTTGACTATCACATTGCTCTTTGAGGGAGCTGTGGTGTGCTAATTGGCTGCTGTGTTTCCGACATTACAATGATGACTACATTTCCAAAGTACGTCATTGGCTGGAAAGTGTTTGGGACGTCCTAAGGTTGTGAAAGGGCTAGAGAAATGCAAGACTTCTCTTTTTGACAGCAAACTCTGACACATTGTGATTACTGATGACCACATTCATAATAAAGAAGATTAGCAATCAGAATTACATATTTAAAAAAAAGTTGCATTTTGATGGTAATTTAATGTTAGTGACTGGCCACTGGCTCCCCCAAATGATATACGATTTCCATTGCTTTGCACTAGTGACCATAGGCAGTGTCATCTGCATCACAGAATTTTTTAAAACGCATGTAACAAGGGCTGCACAATAATTCCTTAACTTGAACAGCAAACTCTGACTCCTGTGATTGCACCAAACGTACCGAGCCCCACAGTGCCATTCTGCAATGGTCTAAGTGGCTCTCGTGATTCTATCACCTTGATCTCATCACTGATTTTAATGGAGAGTGGAACCAAGGTAATTGGCTGCTCAACTTTTTCAATGGCAGAGTGGTACAAACCTCTCAGGAAACCATACAGTGACTTAAACAATAGCTGTTGTTATTTATGTCATAATTTCCTGAGATATTTTGCATTGTAAATAAGCTGGAGTTGTTCTATTGTGTACAGGAAATTCTTGGCTAGTGGTCCCTGAATTCATTTGGGTGGCATTTTAGAATGGAGCTGGGGGGACTCATGGTCAGAAACCCAGAAGTATGAGTTTTCCTGACCTCCATGGGATATTAATGGAGAGGGGGTGGGTGAAGCGTGGTTAGGGGGTCAGTGTGATCACGGCGGCGTAAAGCCGAGTTAGGGGGTTGGGGTGATCATGGGGAGTACAGAGTGTGGGTCGGAGTTGGGTTGATTCTGGGGAGTGGGGATAGAATGTGGTTAGGGGTTTGGGCTGAAAAAGAGGGTAGATTATGGTTAGGAGGGCCTGAGTGAATATGGGGGTGATAGAGGGTGGTTACACAGGACGTTAGGACTTAGGAACAGGAGTAGACCATTCAGCCCCTCGAGCCAGCTTCGCCATTCAATAAGATCATGGCTGATCTTATTTCCAGTCTGCCCCCCCATAACCCTTGACCCCATGTTTATCAAAATCTATCTAACTCATCCTTGAATAAATTTAATGGCCCAGCTTCCACTGCTTTCTGGGGAAGAGAATTCCAGAGACTAACAACCCTCTGAGAGAAAAAGTTTCTCCTCATTTCTGTCTTAAAAGGGAGACCTCTTATTTTTAAACTGTGTCCCTGAGTTCTAGCACTCCCACAAGAGGAAACACCTTCCCGGTATCCACCCTATCAAGTCCCCTCAGAATCTTATACGTTTCAATAAGATCACTGCTCATTCTTTTAAACTTCAATGGGTGTTGGCCGAACTCTTCAAACTTTCTTCATAAGATAATCCCTTCATCCCAGGAATACGTCGAGTGAACCTTCTCTGAACTTCTTCTGCCACACTTATCTCCTTTTACAAATAACGAGGCCAAAACTGTACACAGTACTCCAGATGTGGTCACACAGTGCCCTGTACAGCTGCAGTAAAACTTTCTAACTTATATATTCCATTCTTGCAATACACAGCAACATTCCATTTGCCTTTCTAATCACTTGCTGTATCTGCATACTAACTTTGTGTAATTCATGCACCAGGGCACCTAGATTCCTCTATACCACCGAGTTCTACAATCTCTCTCCATTTAACTAATACACTGCTTTTCTATTCTTCCTGCCAAAGTGGACCAGTTCACATATTCCCAAACTGTAATTCACCTGTCAAATGTTTTGCCCACTCGGTTAACCTATGCACGGGTGGAATTTTACTGTCCCATCGCTGCAAAGGCGGAGCCATAAAATGCAGCGAGCCATTCAAAAGTCCATTGACTCCAGTGGGACTGTAAAATCCTGTGGGCGTAAAGTTCCGTCCAATATCCTTTTGTAGACTCTTCCTATTGACAGCTTACTTTCCTACCTATCTTGGTGCCATCAGTAAATTTAGCTACTATACATTCAGTCCCCTCATCCGAGTCATTGATATAGATTATAATAGTTGAGGTTCAACACTGATCCCTGTGGCATTCCACTAGTTACAGCTTGCCAATCCAAAAATGACCCATTTATCCCTACCCTCTGCTTCCTATTAGCTAACCAATCCTCTATCCATGCTAATATGTTATTCTCTATACCATAAGCTTCTATTTCCTGTAGCAACCGTTGATGAGGCACCTTCTCAAATGCCTTTTGGAAATCCAAGTACACCACATCTACAGGTTCCCCATTATGCACATTATTCATTACTTCCTCAAAGAACTGTAATAAATTAGCTAAACATGATTTCCCTTTCAGAAAATCATGTTGACTCTGCCTGATCCCATTATGATTTTCTGAGTATCCTGCTGTAACCAATGGATTCTAGCAATTCCCCTATGACAGACGTTAGGCTAACTGGCCTATAGTTTTCTGCTTTCTGTGTCCACCCTTTTTTGAATGAAGGTGTTACATTTGCAATTTTCCAATCCACTGGAATCCTTCCAGAATCTAAGGAATTTTGGAAGATTACAATCAATGCTTCTACTGTCTCTGCAGCCACTTCTTTTAAGACCCTGGGATGCAGGCCATCAGGCCCTGGGGACTTGTCAGCCTTTAGGCCTAATAATTTTCCCAGTACCTTTGCCCCGGTGATGGTGATTGTTTTAAGTTCCTTCCTCCCTTTCATCTCTTGATTTCCAAGTACCTTTGGGAAATTTTCTAAGTCTTCTATAGTGAAGACAGACACAAAATACCTGTTCAACTCTTCCACTGTTTTCTGGGGGAGAATTTCCTCCTTGTCGTGCGGGAGCGGGCATGGGGCGGGCGCGCAGCTGATCGCCGTCCATGATCGGCTGCACGTGCGTTTTATGTGGGTGGGCCAATTAAGGCCTGCCTAGCGTGATGCACACCTGGAAGTGCTCAGCGCTCCCTGTGTGGGCGGGGGGAGGGGGGAGAGCCGGGGCCTGCGCTCTTTCGTGCATGCATGTGAAAGAGTGCAGAAATCTCCCTGAGGCATGGAGCTGCCTAAGGAAGATTAATTCCATATTTAAACTTTGAAATAAAGAGAGAAAAAAATTATTTACACATGTCCCCTCAGGTGACAGTGTCACATGAGCTGGGACATGTTTATGTATTTCAATAAAATTTTTTATTTATTTTATAAAGCCTTCATGAAACCTCATCCTGTCTGTCGATGAGGCTTCATGAGATATGCAAAGGCTGCCTGGGCCCTTGGCCTGCCCGCCAACCTTAAGGTTGGATGGGCAGCCCTGTTAATTGTTTCAATTGGTTTTCAAATGGCCTTAACAGGACTTTGACAGTTTGGCGGGTGTGCAGCCGACTCCGTGCACGCCCGGTGAACTGAAGATCGGAATGACGTGCGGTGATGTTGGGATGCATGCCCGACGTCACCATACGTCATTTTATGTGTTGGCGAGTGGAGCCTGCCCTCACACGGCGAACACAAGATGCAGGCCCTTGTTTTCCATTATTAATTCCCCAGACTCGCTTTTTATTGAACCAACACTTACTTTAGTTACTCTTTTCCTTTTTAAATACTTGAAGAAACTATCACTGTTTTTATATTCCTAGCTAGCTTTCTCTCATACTCTAATTTCTTCCTCTTTATCTTTTTAGTCTTTCTTTGCTGGCTCTTAAAATCTGTCTGATCTTCTGACTTACACTAACCTTCGCAGAATTGTACAGTATTTCTTTCAATTTGACACTATACTTGAGTTCCTTATTCATCCACGGGTGATGCATCCTTGTCAAAGGGCAGGAATTTTACCTTGTCAGGTAGGCGGGGCGGCAGGCCCAGGAGTGGTCACGAAACCAACTGCCGCCCGCAATTGGGCCCCGACCGCGATTGCACACTGGCTGGCCAATTGACAGCCCGCCAATGTGAATCGCGCGCTGCAATGCTGAGTGCCGCCGGGGCGGGGGTGGGAGGAGGGCGAGCATGGACGCTTGTGCATGCGCACTGGAGCGTGCACTGAAAGATTCCTGAAGGCACAGATCTGCCTCAGGGAGCTGAAGATTTTTAAAAATATAAATAAAGAATTTGAAAATGCTAAAAACATGTCACCTCTTGTGACTTTGTCACATGAGCAGGGACATATTATAAAGGAGATTTCAGCATTTTAATTTTATTTTTAATTCCTGTTGGAAACCTCATCCCGCCCGTGGATGAGGTTTCATAAAAAATCCAAAGGCCACTGGGTTTTTTCGCCCGCCCTCCAACTGAACAGTTGGACGGGCAGTGAAAAATTAGATTCAATTAATTGATTAAGGGCCTTAATAGGCCTCTTAATTGTCGGCGGGCATGCTGCCGCCTCTTGCACGCACCTGCCGAGTGAAATATCGCGAGGACATCAGGATGCTTGCCTGTCGTCATCGTGCAACATTTTACCCTTGTTTGGGTTGGGTGAATGCCTGCCAATGAGAGAAAAATTCAGCCCAAAGAGTCTTTCTTTCTCACTGGGATAAATCTTTGCTGAGAGTTATTAAATATCTCTTTAAAAGTCTGCCACTCCATCACTACTGCCTTATCTTTTAATTTAGTTATCCAGTTCACTTTAGCCAACTGTCTTCATTTCTTTATTATTACCTTTAAAACACTAGCTGCTTAACACACTAGTCTTTGACCCAAAAATTCTTACCTTCAAACTGAACATGACATTTTATCCTGTTATGATCACTGTTGCCTAGAGGTTCCTTTACAGTGAGATTATTGATTAATCCTGTCTCATTGCACATTACCAGGCCTAGAATTGCTTGCTTGTTGGTTGGCTTTAGAACATACAGCTCTAAGAAATTGTCCCGATTACACTCTATAAACTCAATTTTCAGGCTACCTTTGCCAATCTGATTCACCCAATCTACATGAAGATAAAATTCACCCATGTTTATTGCAGTACTTTTCTTACATGCCCCATTTATTTCTTCCTGTATACTCTGTCCTATACTGTGCCTACTGTTGGGGGGCAATGAACTACTCCCACAAATGACCTCTTACCTTTCCTATTTCTTATCTCTACCCAAACTGATTCTACATCTTGCTCTTTCAAGCTAAGCTCATTTCTCACTACTGCACTAATGTCATCTTTAATTAACAGAACTTCCCCACCACCTGTTCCTAGCTTCCTATCATTCCAAAATGTCAAATACCCTTCAATATTCAGGTCCCAGCCTTAGTCGCCTTTCAACCATATGTCTGCAATGGCTATAAGGTCATACATGTTTATTTCCATCTGTGCTAACAACTCACCCATTTTGTTATGAATGCTGTGCATATTCAGATACTGAGCCTTTAATTATGTCTTTTTACCATTTTCGCAGCCTCTGGCCTTATCTACTGGTGCATGCACTTTTAAGTTTCTACTTTCTGTCCCTTCCTGCCACACCCTGGTAATCATTACCCAATTTGCTAAAGTCATCCCCCACTTTAACCTTCCTCTGATCTCTTGAACTTGCCCCCTCACTCCACCCTCACTGAGATCCCCAGCCCAGGATTTACCTGGGCTCCTCGGTGTGCTGGGACAGCCTGTTGTGCCAGCACTGTCCACCGCTCCCGGCTGGCACTGCTGAGACTACAGAGCTGCAGGCCATCCGACTGGCCAGCAGCTATCAAAGGCAGGACTTCCTCCTGAGATAAGGGCGAAAGTTTCACCTTAAGGCAATTAACAATGCTCCCAGCATTAAATTGCTGTGGGGCACACATCAGGACCGTGGGTGGGCTACCCCAACTGTTTTTAGCTGAGAGGTGGCGGGGTTGAGGGGCGGGATGGGAGGGGACCACAGCGCCTCGTAATCTGTGAAGTATTGACTGCATCAACCAATTGCCTGAAGTTAGTTTCTGTTTGCCACTGAGCTGATTCACTGGAATAGATGTGGAAGAAACCTTTTTATTAAAGAATGCACTTGCTTCACATTTATTCAAAGATGTGAAATATAACTTCTTACACAAAACAGAAAATAGCTGTGGAAACCAAGTAATAGCTTAAGACGCCCCTGGAGGCATTTTGCTCATACCTTTAAGCAGGAGATGGTGTCTTAACGGGAATAGCCCTATAGCAAGGAAAATATTCAATTTATTTAATTGTACCTGGTGGGGAAACACCTTAAAATATTTCTGGAACAGGCTGAGCAGACATTCCCTAACAATGAACATTATCATTAACAAAATATGTATGAAGCAGCGTTCCCTGGGTAATGAAAGGGTTACTAAGAAGAGGCCCTGCAACCTTCAATTCAGTTTTGCATATGATGTGTGAGAATAATGTCATTTCCTGCTAATAGCAGCTGCTTTATTGCACCGTCAGCATATTTTCATTTTAAGTACATCTGTTAAGCAAATAAGTTTCACCACTAGGAGAATAGATTTGTTTAATCAGTGCCCTGTCTACCTGTAAATGTAATTTAATACAATGAGACATTTCTCTTCCTCCCTTGCACATCAACTTAAGCTTTTCAGTGCACATGGCATCTCAGCTGAAGAAAGCACTTCCATTTCTATCCGCTTCTATTGAAGATCAGCTCATAAGCACCCTCCTGCAATTAACCCTTAGCACACCT
Organism: Cetorhinus maximus; assembly: GCF_964194155.1. Lineage (NCBI taxonomy): Eukaryota > Metazoa > Chordata > Chondrichthyes > Lamniformes > Cetorhinidae > Cetorhinus > Cetorhinus maximus. Next base: position 102,718,725 of record NC_135884.1, read on the forward strand.
CAGGCTACAACAAAAGAATAAATCCTACATTACATACTTCTTTCAAACACTGAATTTGGAGATAGTGTAATGATCCGCCTGTGGGATTAACTACCTTATAATATCCAACATTAAAGCTTCACAAATAAAGTCAGGAGTAATAGGATTTTGTTTTCCCGCACTATTAGCTGTGGTTCAGTGGTAACATTTAAGTCAGAAGATTGTGCAGCTGTGCCTCACTTCAGAGGCTGGGGCACATAACCAAGGCAGACACTTCAGTGGAGTACTGAGGGCATGTGGCATTGTCAAGGGTGCAGTGTTTTACATGAGATATTAAACTGAGGTACTATCAGGTCCCATGGCACTATTTTATAGAAGAGCAGGGAAGTTCTCCTAGTCTCCTGGTCTATATATATACCTCACCCAATATAACTGCATGAACAACAACTTGCATTCACATAACATCTTCAATGTAGTAACATGCCCCGTGGTGCTTCAAAGGAGTGTTATAGAAACATAGAAACTAGGAGCAGGAGTAGGCCATTTGGCCCTTCGAGCCTGCTCTGCCATTCATTATGATCATGGTTGATCATCCAACTCAATAGCCTGCTCCCACTTTCTCCCCATACCCTTTGATCTCTTTTGCCCCAAGATCTATATCTAACTCCTTCTTGAAAGCATACAATGTTTTGGCCTCAACTACTTTTTGTGGTAACGAATTCCACAGGCTCACCACTCCCTGGGTGAAGAAACTTCTCATCTCAGTCCTAAATGGTCTACCCCATTTCCTCAGACTGTGACCCCTGGTTCTGGACTCCCCCACCATCGGGAACATCCTTCCTGCATCTACTTTGTCTAGTCCTGTTAGAATTTTATAGGTTTCTATGAGATCCCCCCTCATTCTTCTGAACTCCAGCGAATATAATCCTAATCGATTCAATCTCTCCTCATATGTCAGTCCCGCTATGCCAGGAATCAGTCGGGTAAACCTTCTCTGCACTCCCTCTATAGCAAGTACATCCTTCCTCAGATAAGGAGACCAAAACTGCACACAATATTCCAGATGTGGTCTCACCAAGGCCCTGTGCAATTGCAGCAAGACATCCCTGTTCCTGTACTCGAATCCTCTGGCTATGAAGGCCAACATACCATTTGCCTTCTTTACCGCCTGCTGCACCTGCATGCTTACCTTCAGCGACTAGTGTACAAGGACACCCAGGTCTCGTTGCACATTCCCCTCTCTCAATTTATAGCCATTCAGATAATAATCTGTCTTCCTGTTTTTGCTACCAAAGTGGATAACCTCACATTTATCCACGTTATACTGCATCTGCCATGCATTTGCCCACTCACTCAGCTTGTCCAAATCACACTGAAGCATCTCTGCATCCTCCTCACAGCTCACCCTCCCAGCCAGCTTTGTGTCATCTGCAAATTTAGAGGTATTACATTTAATTCCCTCATCTAAATCATTAATATATATTGTGAATAACTGGGGTCCCAGCACCGATCCCTGCAGTACCCCACTAGTCACTGCCTGCCATTCAGAAAAAGACCCGTTTATTCCTACTCTTTGTTTCCTGCTTGCCAAACAGTTTTCTATCCATCTCAATACACTACCCCAATCCCATGCACTTTAATTTTATACGCCAATCTCTTATGTGGGATTTTGTCGAAAGCCTTCTGAAAGTCCAAATAAACCACATCCACTGGCTCACCCTCATCAACTCTACTAGTTACATCCGCGAAAAATTCCAGTAGATTTGTCAAGCATGATTTCCCTTTCATAAATCCATGCTGACAGTAAGCCACATAGGGAGATATTAGGGCAAATGAGCAGAAGTTTGGGCAAAGAAATAAGGTTTAAGGAAAATCTTAAAAGGAGGTGGTGAGAGGTAGAGAGGCAGAGAGGTTTAGGGAGAGAATTCCAAAACTGGCAGGGGAGGAAATTGAGGATGTGCAAGACGCCAGCATTGGAGGAGCACAAATATAGAACCATAGAATCATAGAATGGTTACAGCACAGAAGGAGGCCATTTGGCCTGTCAAGTCCATGTCAGCGCTCTGCAAGAGCAATTTAGCTAGTCCCACTCCCCATTAGCCTCCAGCACAGTGTCAGGCACTGCATTCCAGATACTAACCTCTCACTATGTAAAAAAATGTTTTCTCATGTCACCTTTGGTTCTTTTGCCAATCACCGTAAATCTGTGCCCTCTGGATTTTGACTCTCCTGTCAATGGGAATAGTTTCTTATAGTTTTTCCCTGTCTACTCAGTCTAGCCCCCTCATGATTTTGAATACCTCTTTCAAATTTCCTTTCAATCTTCTCTTTTCTGAAGAGAACAACACTGGCTTCTCCAATCTGTCCTCGTAACTGAAGTCCCTCATTCCTGGAACCATCCTTGTGAATCTTTTCTGCACCCTCACTAAAGCCTTCACATTGTTCCTAAACGTGGTGCCCAGAATTGGACACAATACACCAGATGAGGCTGAACCAGTGTTTTATAAAGGTTCATCATAACTTCCCTTTTGTACCCTATGCTTTGATTTATAAAACTCAGGATCCGTTAGACTTTTTAAGCACGTTCTCAGCCTGTTCTGTTACCTTCAACAATTTGTGCACTTATACCCCCAGGTCTCTGTTCCTGAACTCCCTTTGGAATTGTACACTTTAGTTTACACTGCCTCTCCTCTTTCTTCCTACCAAAATGTATCACTTCGCATTCCTCTGCATTAAATTTCATCTGCCATCTGCCCTTTCCACCAACATATTTATGTCCTCTTGAAGTCTATCCCTATCCTCCTCACAGTTCACACTACTTCCAAGTTTTGTGTCACATGCAAATTTTGAAATTGTACCCTGTACACCCAAGTCATTCCTCGGGATCAAAAAAGCAGTGGCCCTAATATTGACCCCTGGTAACACAACTGGATATCTTTGTCCAGCCTGAAAAACAATCACTTACCAATGCTCTCTGCTTTCTATCATTCAGCCAATTTTATGTCCATGCCACCACTGTCCTATTTACTCCCCTGGGTCACAAGCCTATTTGACACTTTATCAAATGTCTTTGAGAAGTCCATAAACACCACATAGATCAATTCGGCTTCATCAACCCTCTCTGTTACCTCACTGAAAATTCTGTCAACTTAGTTAAACACAAGTTACCTTTAACACATGCTAGCCACTGGCTTTCCTTAAATCAATCACACTTCTCCAGGTAACTGTTGATTTTGCCCAAGATTATTGTTTCTAAAAGATTTTCCACTACTGAGGCTAACTGACTAAACTGACTGGCCTGTCGTTGCTGGGCTTATTCTTACATTCTCACTCTCTAGAGGACCAACACTCACTTTGCTTATTCTTTACCTGCAGAAGGTCTTGCTGTCCATATTTACATTTCTAGCTAACTTCCTCTCATACTCTAAATCCTTTCTCCTGATTAACAGCTTAATCATTCTGCTAACTTCCTCTCATACTCTAATTCCTTTCTCCTGATTAACAGCTTAATCATTCTCTGCTGTTCTTTATATTCTGACTAATCGTCTGACCTGCCACTCATCTTTGCACAATGATATGCTTTTTCTTTAAGTTTGGTACTTTCCTTAACTTCTTCAGTTAACCAAGGATGGTGGGTCCTCCCCTTAGAATATGTCTTTATAGAAGGAATATACTTATTCTGAATATTCTGAAATATCCCCTTAAATGCCTCCCATTGCTCCTCTATTGACCTATTCTCTTGCCTAGCATCCCAGTTCACTTCAGCTAGCTCAGCTCTCATGCCCACATAGTTGCCCTTATTTAAATTTAAAATATTAGTCTTAAGCCCACACTTTTCTCTTTCAAGCTGGATGTAAAATTCAATCATATTGTGGTCACTGCTACCTAGGGATGCCTTTACTCTGAGGTCATTAATTAATCCTGTCACATTACACAATACCAAGTCTAATATAAATTGCTCTCTGCTTGGTTCCAGAACGTGCTGCTCTAAGAAACTATCATGAAAACATTCTATGATCTCTTCATCCCGGCTACTACTGCCAATCAAAGTTACCCATGATTACTGCTGTCCCTTTATCGCAAGCACTCAATATGCCTTCTTGTATACTTTGTCCTACATTGTGATTCTTGTTAAGGGGCCTGTTGACCACTCCCACTAGTGACTTCTTTCCCCTACTATTCCTCATCTCCACCCAAACCAATTCTACATCCTGATCTCCTGAACCAATGTCATCTTTAAATATTGCACGAATGCTACCGTTGATTAACAATGCTACCCTTCCACCTTTACCGAGCTTCCTATTCTTCTTGAATGTCATATACCCCTCAATATTCAGGACCCAATCCTTCTCATCCTGCAGCCATATCTCTGTAATGTCTATCAGATCATATTTATTTACTTCAATGTGTGCTATCAATTCATTTACTTTGTTATGAATGCTACACGCAATCAGATACAGAGCTTTCAGTTTTGCCTTTTTGTTATCTTTGTAGCATTTAATTTTGACTGTTGGTGCATTCTTAGGTTTTTTATCTTTCCCTTCCTGCCATTCTCTGACCCTCATTTCCCATATTACTATTTTGCTCTCCTGCTTTGACTCTACCCCATGATTTGCAACATCTACACAAGCTTGATCCCTCACCCCCGCCTTTTTTATTTAAAGCCCTTCCTACCTCCCCTAGTTAAGCGGCTCACTAGAATACTGGTCCCAGCGTGGCTCAGGTGTAGGCTGTCCCAACTGCACAGCCCCCACTTTCGCCAGTACTGATTCCAGTGCCCAACAACCTGGAACCCATTTCTCCTACACCAGTCTTTGACCCACACATTCATCTCTCTAATCTTATTTTCCCTATGCCAATTTTCACATAGCTCAGGTAATAATCCAGAGATTATTACCTTTGAGGTTTTGCTTCTTAGTTTGATGCTTAGCTCCTCATTCTGACTATGCAGAACCTCTTTCCTACTTCTACCTGTGTCATTGAAGCCCACATGGACCACAACAACTGGATCCTCCTCCCCCACTCCAAGTTCCTCTCCAGTCCTAAGGAAGTGTCCCGAACCTTGGCACCGGGCAGGTAATACAGCCATTTGGACTCTCGCTCTTTGCTGCAGAGAACAGTGTTAATCCCCCTCACTATACTGTTCTCTACTACCACTACATTCCTATTTGCTCCCCCCACTTGAATGGCTTCCTGTACCTTGGGTACCATGGCCAGCCTCCTCATCCACCTTGCAGACCTCAATTTCGTCCACACAAGTTTTGAGCACCTGCAATTGTCAACCTGTTTGACAATTGCAAAGCCTGAGCCTCCTTCACTCCTTTCTGTTCAGTCCCTTTATCTGTTTCAGTTGCAGTCACATCCTCCTGTCCCTCACTGCTGATCAAAATAGACGCCCCTATTCTAAGAGGTGTGACCGTCTTCTGGAACAAAGGGACCAGGTATTTCTCCCCCTCTTTTATGTTGCGCTGTGTCTGCAGTTCAGCTTCCAGATCAATAATCCTGATCCAGAATTTCTCTAGCTGCTTAAGTTCCCGCAGATGTGTTTGTCCTGGATCGCCTTAGTATCCAAGAGGACCCACATTCCACAGCTGCAACCTAACTCCTGCCCTGTCATTGTTGCATATGTTATTTTGTTTCTTTCTTAATTAATTTAGAATAATTCCTATGTATACTGCAATTTATTGTGCTTACTAATTGCTAGACCCATCCACAAATAGAACTAAAGGTTATACGATTCTTCATTGCACTGTTATGTGTTTTGGGTATTTGTTTTAATTATTTATTTAACACTTAATTTAACTATTTTAGTTTACATTTATTTTTATTTTATTGTAGCTTTAGTTATTTTTACTTATAGATCTACCTTAACTCTTGTGCCCTAAGCTGGTGATGAACACAGTGTCCCTTACACCAAGCACTTAAGGACCAATCAACTTACTAGTTTCCTGTGATGTCACAGTTGGTTATTTTTAACTCAGTTTCTTCAGCAGCTGAGATGCCGTTCCTGACTCCCCGACTGCCTTTGTTCAGCTCCCAGGGAGGAAAGGCCACACTCTGATCCCTGGGCTCTATTTATGCCACTCCCGACTGCCTCAGTTCAGCCCCCAGATAGGAAAGGGCATGCTCCGATCCCCGGGCTCTATTTATGCCACTCCCGACTGCTTCTGTTCAGCTCCCAGCAGGGGATTGATGTCTGCTGGACAGATCATCCAATTAGTCATTTAATAGTACAGAACTTCAGTATTGCTGAAAAAATAGGCCATTCCCAGTTTGAATTTGAACAAAGCTGGGCAGTTAACTGTTCCATGCTGCATTCTCCATTAAAATGCCTTCACTAATCAGAGTAAACTTGCCAACCAATCAGCACTATCTTCTCATGAGGTACAAACTGTTGTTTGCCCTGTTACAGTTGGTAATTTCTTGCAAGTGATCCTGATGAGTACAAGATGAAAAGCTTTGATAGCGAGTCTCTTTTTTCAGCAATGCTCAAGGTTACCCATTTGTTCGATTGGTGATGAACATCCACCTAGCACCAAGGCATTGCAAGAGCCAAAAGTCCAAGAGGAATAAGATCAATGTCTCAGCTCTAAAGCAGCCTGACCAAAGAGAGGAATTCCAAGTGCAGCTCACAACCAATCTGGAAAATCATTACATATCCAACTCAAGTTCAGAACACTGGGATCAAATAAAATCAGCTGTACTGGACTCCTGTGTCCAGACCATTAGGTTTGAGAATCATCACCTAGGACCTATTTCAACAAAAATGAAATATGTGACCTCCTGGAACAAAAACGAGCAGCCTTCATTGCCTGGCAGAACAACCCAAGGTCGCTCACAGGATGGTGTCTCTCTTCTTAAGGATGACAATGCCATACATCAATGCTGAAAAGAACATTTTCTACAACTTCTCAACCGTGAAGTGGCAGCTAATACTGTCCAAGCCATCCCCCAGTGTCCTGTGGTAGAATCCAGGGGTGAACCACTGTTGATGGAAGAACTGCAACAAGCAATCAAATGGGTGGAAAACAACAAAGCCTGTGGCCCTTTGGTGTTCCTGCTGAGGTCTTCAAAGCTGCTGAACTTTTGTTCACATCAAGACTCATGCACTCATCCTACGGATTTTGGAGGAAAAAGAGCTCACCTCCCCCCATCCCTCCTCCCTTCAGGATTGCAACAATTGTAACTATCTTCAAGATGGGAGAGAAATCACGCTGTAGAAATTAATGAGATATTTTTCACTGGTCCACAACAGGGAAAATCCTGACATGCATTCTCCTGTATCACCAACTTCCTGTGGCTGAGGAAATCCTCCCAGCGACACTTTAGACCTTCCAAAGGAACCTCTGACATGGTCTTTGTTGCCAGAAAAATCCAAAAAAAATGTCAGGAACAAAACCAGGAACTCTTTATTTCATTCATTGACCTGACCAAAGCATTTGATTCAGTAAATTTTGAGGCTTTGTGGATTGTGCTCCTGTTATGGCATAGCCAATGGTAAATGCTGAGTTGTTCAAATCTCAAAGGGAAACTTGAAACAACTGTTTCACAACTTGATTGCAGTTTGCATAAATTTTTAGATGCGTGCCTTGAATTCAGTAGTAATAAGACCACCAAGTCTTATAGGTTTTACAAAACTAGATTAAACATTTATTTATAAGAGAAATTATGTTTAAATACATACATAGATCTACAAATTACTACTATGTTAACTTCTAAATCCCCTAATCAATCTAACTCCCAGTTACACCTTCATTAAGGCAACAGTAAGACACAAATTTTAAAAGATCCAGGAAAAGAAACATGATACCCTGAACAAGTCTAATTCAAAGCGAGTTTTCTTAACTTCAATCCTTTGAAGACAGAAGCTTGAGGCATAGATGCTGAAGGCTTTTTATATTTGTAAGATCTTAAAATGCCTACCCTTACACATAGCCTTCACTCCTTTATACATATTTTCCTGTTTGAATGCAAATTCCCATTGTTTCTCTATGTCTTTGGACTTTTTCTTCCTGATAAGTTTTACCAGTAATCCTTGGGAAAAATAAACACACTGGGCAGAATTTTCTGCTTGACATGCAGGGGGCGGGCCCCACACCTCAGCACGTAAAATGACACGCAGTGATGTCGGGCGAGCATCCTGACATCACTGCGTGCCATCACGATATTTCGCTGGGCGGGTGTGCGATGAAGTCCAACGCATGCCCACCATTAATTAACGGGTTAGTTAAGGGCTTTAAATTGTCAATCAACAGCGATTTTCAGGCGCCCGTGCAATCTTCGGGTTGGCGCATGGGTGCAACGGGCAGGCAGGTAATAGACATTTTAATGAAACTCATCCATGGGCAGGATAAGGGGGCTCAGTGGGGTCATCAATCTGATCTGTGAGTCTTTATTGCAGAAAGTTCTTTAAACTTGCCTGTGTGATCTGTAGCAGTTCAGAACGAATTCCAGCAGCTTTCTGTGTATTTTGAACTTTCAGGTCAGCACCCTGCAGTCAGTAATCTTAATCAGGCCTGCAGCTTTCCGGAGGCCTCCCTTTAGCCTGGGTATGGGTTCAGACATGTCCACTGGAGGCAGCTCCTCTGAGGAGGAAGGGAGGGCTAGAATAAGGAGGAGGCCAGGAGTGCACAATCAGCCTCCAGCGGAGCCACCTTTGGGAGCACAGGCACATGCAAAAGAGGTGCAGGGCCAAGAGGTAGTCCAAGGTGGAAGGGGCCGCAGAAGACGCCACTATCCTGCTGCTAGGATATACAGGCAGCGAAGCAGCGACCTCAATATGACAGAGGTGCAGTGCCGAAGGATGCTCCAACTGTCAAGGGAGACAATCAACTACATCTGTCAGATGATTGGTCCTAAGATCTCTCCTAACTGTGTGGGTGGCCACCCCATGCCAGTGGCTTTGAAGGTCACAGTTGCCCTCCACTTCTATGCATCTGGCTCCTTCCAGGGCTCGGTGGGTGATCTTTGCTCTGTTCAAGTGTTCATTGACCTTCATCCATTTCCATTGGGTCCAGGCAAGCCAGGCACAGCGAGACTGAGGCTTTGCGGCCATTGCTGGCATCCCCCGTGTCCAGGGTGCAATAGACTGCACACATGTGGCTATCAAGGCGCCAGCGGGTGAGCCCGGTGCCTTCGTCAACAGGAAAGGCTTCCACTCCATTAACGTGCAGATAGTGTGTGATCACAGGATGCTGATTCTACAAGTCTGTGTGAGGTACCCAGGCAGCTCCCACGACGCCTACATCCTCAGACACTCCCAGGTGCCGGGGCTCTTCAGTGCTCCAGCCCGGCTGGATGGATGGCTGCTGGGTGACAAGGGCTATCCCATCAGAAGGTGGTTCATGATGCCTCTCCGCCATCCAAGAACAGAAGCTGAGCAGCGGTACAATAGGAGCCACGCCTCCACAAGGGCTGTGGTGGAGAGAGCCATCAGTCTCCTCAAGATGCGCTTCGCTTCCGATGCCTGGACCACTCAGGGGGCGCACTCCAGTACCCCCCAGATCATGTGTCAGTGATAGTGGTTGCATGCTGCGCTCTCCACAATCTAGCGCTGGAAAGGGGGGGACACAGTAGACAATGAAGATGTTGATGCAGTGGCTGCAGCTGCACACAATGAGTCCAGCACTGATTCTGAGGATGAGGGAGCACAGGGGAAATGATGAGGGGCTATACGCTGACCCAGGACTACACCAAGGAGGCAGCGACACCCGGGAGACTTTAATCCAACGAACATTCAGCTAGCTTAACACAAATAGATCTGCAGGAGCAGCCTTTGCCTGGCACTTCCTTACTCAGCACTTAAGTGCTAAATCTGCCAGGTCATCAGCTACAGCTAAGGGCTTTGGACATAAACTTCAATGTCGACTCAAACACTCATGACATGTATCTAAAACATACAAATGCAGAACAAAGGAGCCACCCTCAGCCATGGTAACACATCTGGATTTAATTTTCACCATCAGAAGTTCTCACAAATTCAAAACAAAACGTTAATCAAGCAGAAACAAATAATAAGGACCTAATCTAGGGCCAACACAAAAGCACCATTGATAAACCCGTGGAGTGCCTAATGTGCCTTATGCTTACATTTACGGGTGCTACGTTTTGGTGCTGCCCCATTGCTCAGAGTGGCTTCTGAAACAGCCTGCTGACTCTGCTGTGCTGTTGGCCTCGGTGATCTTGGCAGCCGTCCCCTGGTCCATGGAGCCTGTGCTGGCCCCGCCTGGGAGGGATCTGCCAGGTCCACAGCTGGCATCACCCCAGTCGACGCAACCTCACCCGATGAAGCAGTCACTAGGAGAGGGGCAGAGCAGTCAGTGCCTTCATCCGGAGCACCGTGAGAGGAGCCTGCAGATGCGACAGGCAGCTGCTGCGCTGGCATGAGGTCGCCCCAGACCTCCCTGCTCACTGTCGATGGATGGGAAGCTTGAAGCCCTCACCATCTCCCACATTGGCAATTACCTGCTGTGGCCACTGGCGCTGTGAGGGCTTGCAGGTCCAAGTGTAATCCCAGGAGAGTCTGATTGTTCTCCTGGAGGTGCCTCTCCACGAGAGTCGCCACTCTCTCCATGGAGGAAGCATGACGCTTTGCCATGAGGCTCATTGCATCAGTGATGCTCTGTGTGGACTCCTCCACCATGGACACTATGCGAAGCATAGCCTTATGTATCTCCCCCAGATGCTCTCGCACACCCGGGCGCATTTCCTGCAGCTGCTGCATCACGGACGACTCCAGAGGCACATCATCAGGCACCGACTCAGCATGTGCCTAGTCCCCTGCAGTCCTCCGACTGCTGGCGCCATCGGCACTCTCTGTCTCTGCTAGCTCCTCCAGTGACTGTGTCCCGGGACGCTAGCCGATGTTGCAATTCCCACCGAGGTGCTAGTATCTGCGCTGGTGCCTGCCTCGCAGAAATGGTGTGACGCAGGTGACACGTGAGGGCCCTCAGGTGTGAGAGGGGGCATCAGGAATTCCTCCTGGTGGACAGGCTCTGATGATGCTGAAATTAACAACAAGGACAGTGGATCAGTTAGCGTTCACACAGTGACACACTTCTTCCCTTTCCCCCTGGCTCATTATGCGCTCAACCTTCCAGAACCTATGGAGACGAATATTGGTTGGGTGGCAAATGGTGAGGATGACACCCTTACATTACAGGCGGATGTAGATGGGCTGGTCAGATGGCCTAAGAAATGCCAAATTGAATGTTATGTGGATAAGTGTGAGGTGATGCACTTGGGCAGGACAAACAAGGCACGGGAATACACGATGAATGGTAGGACCGTGGAAAGTAAGGAAGATCAGAGGGACCTTGCTGTATATGTCGACAGGCCCGTTAAGGTAGCGGGACAGGTACATAAGGCATTTAAGGTAAATGCCATACCTGCCTTTATTAGCTGAGGAATAAATATAGGAACAGGGAGGTCATTTTCCAAGTGCAGAAAACGCTGCCTAGGCCACAGCTATAGTTCTGCATGCAGTTGTGAAATGCGCTTCCCGGGAGGGCTGTGATTGGAGTGGAGAGAGTGCAGAGGTCGCTGACCAGGATGCTGGCTGGGCTGGAGAGTTTGACTTATGAGGAAACATAGCATAGACTGGGGTTATTTCCCCTGGAGCAGAGGAGATTGAGGGGTGACATTATTGAGATTTATAACATTATGAGGGACATAGATAGAGTCGACAGAAAGGAACTTCTTCCCTTGGCGGAGGGATCAGTAACCAGGTGGCATAGATTTAAGGTTAGGGGCATGAAGTTGACAGGTGTTGTGATAAGCAACCTTTGCACACAGAGTGTGTTGGGAATGTGGGACGCACTGCCTGAAAGGGTGGTGGAGGCAGAAACCCTCCTAACATGTAGTAAGTTTTTGGATGTGCAGTTGCGATGCCATGGCATACAAGGCATAGTGCTGGGAAATGGGATAAGGCGACTTTGGAAGGTGTTTGACATGCGCATCTTCGAAAGGCCGAGGGACCTTTTTCTATGATCCACACCTCTGACTCTATCATTCTGTGATCGAGCAATGTTGCAACAATAACAAATCAAACAATCATCAGTGCTATGGATGTTGGGAGGGCATAGCGGATCTCACTGTTGGCCTTAAATACCTGGCCGTTCCACCCCAGCCTCACTGACACCAGTTGACCTGGGCGCATGGTGCCTCTCAAGCTCCAGGGTCTCCTGTTCGAAATGGCTTAACATCAGCAGCTGGGCCTGGCCGCCTCCAGTCCGCGAACGCTCAGATGCATTGTGAGCATTCTTCTCCTGAAAACAGAGAAGACCATTCATTGAGGCAATTTGCACATGGACTCTGCACACGCACGCCACACCCAACCACAGTGGCCCATCTCAGGCCTCCAGTGCCTCCTCTCCCCGCTACTGCTGATCAGTCGCACAAAGATAGTACGCCTGTTCCCAACGCCCCTCTTCGGCCACCTTGGACACATTCTGCATACATCACTTTAGGACACACACAGTCTTTGCTCCCATAGCAAGGAGGCGCAACTACGGGCAGCGTTGAGGGCAGCAGATGGCTCTTGGCCATGAGACCTTGAGGCTCCCCTTCCACAATCTCATCACCGTGAATAGGATATGTGTTGGACTTCTGAGTATGCGCCTAGCTGCATCTCTTGCAGGTTGCCCCCAGACTAGTCATGTGCGACTAAGAGCAACACATGGTGCGGAGGAGAACTCATCTCCTCATGAACCACTCAGGCTGATGTAAGCATGGGCACTATCTGCTTGCCCACCCAGTGTATGAGAAATTCCCAACATGATTCAATACAGTCACGACAGTAAGACTTGGGAGGGGGGCCCTCAAAGGCTAAGGCTACCTGCTGGGTTAAATGCCCAATGTCAACATGGTACTCACCCTGCTAGAGTGCAATAAATTGTTGAAGTGCTTACGGCACTGTATCCAGGCGCGCCGCACCATGTCACGGGAGCTCACCACCTCCGACATCTCCTCCCAGGCATGTTTGTCATGTGGGGGGGGCCTCCTCCTCCTATCCTGGGGGACCAATACCCCCCGCCGTGCTGCCACCTCCTCAAGTAGGGCAGCAAGGCAGTCATCAGAAAAGCGAGGGGTGCATTGGCCCCCCGCTGGCCTACCCTGCAGCCTGCCCTGCTCCTGTGGCAGACCCTGCAGCCTGCCCTGCTCATCTGCGCTTCCCTCCAGCATTCCCTGCTCAGCCGACCCCCTGCGGCAGGACCTGGAAGTGGCCATTGTGAGCAGCCTACAGGAGACTGCCAGGCCTTCCTTTAAACAGGCCGCCAGGTTGTCATTGGACCCGGTGGTCTGTGCACGCCTGCCGCAGCCCGCACACTCCAGCCATACACGGGAGTTGGGAATGCGCTGGGCGGGCCTTAAATGGCTCGCCCATGCTAAATGATGGCGCGGACCTGAATGTGGGTGCCGGTCGGGACCGCGCCTGCCTGTGGCCGCTCCTGCTCCTGCTCCGCCCACCTGAAAGGCAGAAAATTCTGCCCACTGTTTCCAAACTTCACCTGGCTAGGAGATACATTTCACCCCTCCTTTGAAAACAATCTAGCCTGGTTTATTTAAAAATGCAAATGTCCTTTTACCATACATTCTAAACTTCCCCCATATTTACATCAAAGCCTTCAGACCAGCTGCCTTTAATCCAATTAAGACACACACACACACACACACACACACACCCTGGATATCTTCCTGACATTCCAGAGATTTGGATGTCCAAGAGGCTTCACCGCAACCCTGCAACAGCTTCATGATGATATGACTGTAACAGTCTTGAGTGATAGATCTGAAACGGTCCCTTTCAAAATCTGGACCGGTGTCAAGCAAGGCTATGTGGTAGTCCCCATACTATTTACAATTTACCTGACAGTGGCTATTCACCTGATTTAAGGGGGAGGTGGTGGCATAGTGGCACTGTCACTGGACTAGAGATCCAGGGTAATGTTCTGGGGAGGCAGGTTCAACTCCCACCATGGCAGATGGTGAAATTTGAATTCAATAAATAAAATATAGAATTAAAAAGCTTTCTTCACTAGGAAGGAAATCCACCATTCTGGCCTATGTGTGATTTCAGAGCCACAGCAATGTGGTTGACTCTTAAATGCCCTCTGAACAGATTAGTGGACAGGCAATAAATGCTGGTTTAGTAAGTGACACCCACATCCCATGAATGAATAAAAGAAAATCACAAAACAACTGGCCTCTGGTATGAGTACTAATTGCCACATAGATGGGTAACTCTTTTGCCTCTGTGCCAAAACTAAACTGACTACCATAGACGTACATGACTGCAGTGGTGCTGATTTGCATGGCACTCTCAATCTCTTCAATTCTGCATACAAGAAACTCAGCCTGTCCTTGATCATTGCCAAAACAAAACTCATCTATCAACCCACACCTGGTCAGCCAAATATTCCACCTCCTATATATTTTGAGGGAGAGCCTCTGGAATATGTTGAACACTTCCTTGGCAGCTGCCTCTCTCAATAGGAGGAGGAGATCCAACACCGGATCAGCTGCGCCAGTTCAGCCTTCTACAAACTACAGCAGCGAGTGTTTGACGGCAAAGATCTCCGCAAATCAACAAAAGTCCAAATGTAGCAGTTGTCATCACCACACTCCTGTACTGCAGTGAGGCCTGGACTGTGTAGCAGTGACACATGTTATGTGACCCATAAGAGCACTAGAGAAATCCCATCATCAGTGCCTCTGACAACTCCTCCAGATTCAGCGGAAGGGCCATTGAATAAATGCTAGTGCCCTTCTTGAAGCCAGCTTCACAGGCATTCAGGAAAAACTCCTGCAAAATCAACTTTGATGGACTGGACACTGTATCCAGGCAGCCGAAAAGTGTCTCCCCACCCCTGCCCAGGCCCTGCTTCCTCAACTCTCAAATGACCAGTGTTCTAGGGCAGGACAAAGAAAATGCTTCAAAGACACACTGAAGCTCTCTTTGAAGTGTGGCAGCATTGACATTAATGACTGGGAGGAGCTTGATACCAATCGTTCAAAATAGCGACAATGTGTCCATCAAGCTGTATCACTCTTCGAGTCCAAATATATTAATGATGAGGCAGAGTGGCTGCAGAGAAAGAAAGGAAAGGAAGAGAATCCTGCACTCTGGATCCCACTACCTCATGGGATGTCCTGTTCCATGTGCCCAAAGATCTGCAGGTTGAGAATTGGCTTGTTCAGTCACATGAAGACCCATGGCAGAAACTTGCGACCCTGAGTAGATATCATCCTCGAATCAAGGGACAGCCTACGATGACAATTCTCTGGCTATGATTGGTTAGGTAAAAACGAACTAGTGAAGGGTAACCCCTCCCACCACAACAGTGAAGAGGCATTGATGGAAGATAGAGTGATCAACTGTGTCAAAAACTGCAGACAGGTCGAGAAGGATGAGGATGGAGAGTTTATTATGGCCACAGTCACATAGGATGTCATTTGTGACTTTGTTAAGGGTTGTTTCAGTGCTGTGGCAGGGATGGAAACCTGATTGGAGAGAATCAAACATGGAATTGGGCAAAAGATGGGCACGAATTTGGGAGACAAAAACACATTCAAAGACTTTGGAGAAGAAAGGGAGTTTAAGGATGTGCTGGAAGTTTGCGAGGACCGAATTTATGGCGTTTTTTGAGGGGAGGGATGATAACAGCAGATTTGGAGATGTGAGGGACAGAACCTGAGGAGAGAGAACTGTTAAAAATGTCAGCAACATGGGGGCAATGAGAAAAAGAGTAATGGTTTTATAGGACAAAGGCATCAAAGGTGGAGGTGAGGGTATGACTGAGCAGATCAGTAGCTGCAGAAACATTGTGGTGAATGTAGAGCCACCAGCTCGACAGTTGGGAATATGAAAGTTTTGTTGTAAGTGACTTGAGGGAAAGTACAGATACAGAGTGAAGTGGGTTGTGAGGAGGAAGGGGGGATGTAAGGGGACAGTGATACAAGCAAGTGATCAGAGATGGCCTTAGCTGTCACTAACACGATGAAAGTAGAAAGGCCACATGAGATGGCAAAGTCAAGGGTGTGGCCGAGAATATGGGGAGGCAAATTTATCAGAGGGGAGAGATTAAGGGAGAATGGGAGGGCAGCGAACTCATAGAAAAGAGAGCATGAAGGTTGAGATGGAGGTAGAATTCACCAAGTCGCTCAGTGCAGAAGATGAAGAAGGAAAGCAGTGAAGATATCTCGGTGAGAAACTAGGCATGGTAATTGTGTGGGCTGTAGACAAGGATTTTACAGGGGAGCGGTGGAATAAAATGAGATGCTCAAAGGAGAGAAAGTGCCAGACAATTGGTATCCAGAGCAAGGCGTGATTTGACGATATGGGCCACATTGTCACCATGGTGGTCTGCGTGGGACAAGTGTTAGAATGTAGGGGCAGGTGGGGAATGTCAGCCAAGTTTCCATCAAGGGTACGATGTTGATGCAATCATCCAGAGTAAGCTCATAGTTGGCAAAAATGTCTCGTTCACAAGTGAGTGGGCAGTTATCTCATTGTGGAACCTTGCAAATTGCCATTTTTCTACACTTCAGAAGTACCTCAGTGGCTGCACAGTGATTTGAGACACTCTGAAATTGTGAAAGGTACCATCTAAATTTTGTTTATTTTCTTTATTGTATTTTCCAGGTTTTGAAGCAGGTTGAATCAGAAAAAAAGAACTGATTTGAGAAGTTTGTGTAGTTGAAGAGCTATGTATATTAAATGTTTCATTTTCAAAAAGCTTATCATTGAACATCTTTTTAAAAAATTAATCAGTCAAGAGAACTACCCTCAGCCACGAGATGAAATGAATGTTGATGGTTAATCTTTAATCGATGGCAGCCCTATGAGGGTGACCAGCACTGGGACCCACCTATGAAAACTGGGCGAGGCCTTAGTGATAATTATCCCTGTCAAACAGCTGCTGAGTGACTCACTTAACAAACCTCTCTGAAAATGGAGCACTTTAGAAATTCTATACAGAAACCTTGGGCTAAACAGTTAAACTGTCCCATAAAATTAGCCCAGTCTTCCTCAGAGGAGAACCTTATTTGGGCAGACTTGTTTTTTGGAATACCGATAATGTATCTGCCTCTCAGGTTGCCATTGGAATGTAACTGCTGTACCCTAATGCTGTAAAAACAGCACCATAATGTAGCAGCTTAAAGGGTTCTAAAATTTCCATTATTTTCTGAGTTTCCATTTATAAGCAATTACCAATGTTACATCCTTGAGTCAATCCAACTTTTTAGCTCAAGTTTGGTTTGAGATTTAAAAGAAGATGGACAAAGATGAATGAACTCTAACCCCAATATTCTGTCAATAGATATCAGTCGCACACTTTGTAATTACAGTACCACTCATTTTTTGCAAAAGTTGGTCAAATTATCCATTGGCAATAAAGTAACAGGGTGTTTTCTGAATAAATATTTTAATGACAATACATTCATGAAATTGCATTAAAACCATAAATCTGTTTGTAAAGAATGTATTTAGGATTGTACTGCATATAGGGAGCAGAAGAAATTTCTTCTCTTTCTACCACTGGTCTTCAAAATCATCAAAAACATCAGAAATGTGTATTCCTGCTCTTGATGACAATTACTAGCACTTAAGCAAGACCTGTATATTGATGGTAAAAGCATGAAAGGTCCTGGGTTTTCTGTAATTGGCAGTGAGACTATCAATACTGGCTGTTATTACAGGGTAAATTTCCAATCTCTGCATATGCACAGTTATATGTGGAAATCCAGAGTGGCTTAAGGAGATACCCTGCTCCTCCCCAAGATGTGTTGTTGCAGTTCTTGCCGATACACTCAATATTGAAGTCGCTGTCATGGAGTGAACTTGGTGTACTTACCCACTAGATCCACCCGAAAGAAGGCTGAAAAAGTTAGAGCTCATGCATTCAAGAATAAATGAGTTTTCAATGGTGCAATCAGTGTTAATTACTTCTGAACAAACTCTTTAGCCCCCCCAAAAAGTTTTATAATTGTGAAGTTTCATTCTCTCAGAAGAAAATTAATGTTGCAGATATTTAATTAAATAAGAAAAGATTCTCTTTTATCTCTCTTGTATCTCTCCCTTAATCTCCTCTGTATGTCCCAATCTTTATTTTGCTTCCTACCCATGATTTGTTTGCAATTTATATTCCCTGGTTTTTACTTCCTGGTTTGTAGTCTGCGAGTCTCAGTGAAGATACTTCAATCTGATTGCTTCAAGAGCTGTGCTCTTATTTGTCCTGTTTACTGATGCTGTAGATCCCCTGTAGAGGGCACAATGTTGGATCAGATATCTGATTAGTGGAAATCCCTGCTGACAAAGTCTGCAAAAAAGTCAACTGTACATGAGGGGAATGGCAAAAGGCATTTCTTATTTGCGGAAAGGAAAATCCGGCAATGTATACTGTATACAGAGATAAAAACGCAAATTAGGCCATAAATTGAATTGTTGTTCTTCTGCTCTCTCTGCTTCCCCCATATGGTACATCTAAATTTAAATAATTTGTACTCATTAAAATATTAGCAAATAAAAAGTTTCTTTTTGTGCTGTTTCACCTTATCCATCCATTTTCCCTTGTTTTAGGTTTGGATCATAGAATGTCATGTTAGCAAATTGCAAATATAGTATGAATACAACTTATTGTTCAATACAATTCAGTTAGTCATAAAATCTCTTGGTGATTTCTAACATCTTGTAACATCCCACATCTAACAATGGGATAAAGGAAGCACAGAGTGAGGAAGAACAGAAAGGGAGTAAGACAGAGAGATAGAGGAACGATGGGGAAAAAATAGAAAAATGGAAAAACTGAATGAAGAGACACAATACACTGTGCTAAAAGTGCTTCTAGTGTCTAGGGGTGTTAGAACATAGCTATCCCTCCACTTTTCACCATAGTTAAACTCTTTGTCTCTGCCATTTCATCGAGGAGAGGAATAAACGGATGCATTCTTACTCTCTCCAGGAAATGTTGTCCCTTCCATTTTGTAAGGTTCTGACTTGAGTGTCAGCTGTGGTTAAGTCACTCACTTTTGAGTCACAAACGTTCAAGTCCCACTCAGGGTTTGAACACAAAAGTCAAGGCTGACCCTCCAGTGCAGTACTGAGGGAGTGCTGCACTGTGGGAGGTGCCATCTTTCAGATGAGACGTTAAACTGTGGCTCCAGTTACCTGCTCAGGTGGATGTGAAAGATCCAATGGCACTATTTTGAAGAAGAGTAGGGGAGTTATCCCTGATGTCCTGGCTAATACTTATCCCCAATCAACATCACAAAAACAGATGATCTGGTCATTGTCACGTTGCTCTTTGTGGGAGCTTGCTGTTTGCAAATTGCCTGCCACGTTTCCTACATTACAACAGTGACTACAATTTGAAAGTACTTCATTGGCTGTTGGGCACTTGGGACATTCGGTGATTGTAAAAAGTGCAATATAAATGGAAGTCTTTCTCACTTTTTAAATTAAGTAGAATGCATTGTTTGTTCAAACCTTAATATATCAAGATGGTTAAAGTGCAAACCAATTTTTTGAACATGTTTTTCACCAATGTTATCTAATTTATGGGACCAGGAAAGGCTGCCAAATTTACAAGAAGCAATGTAACAGATCCCCTTATATGAATTAAGATGCAGGAATCTTCCAGGGTGCAGTTTCCCTACATTTAGTAATGGCTCATTGTAGCTGGCAGTCTTTTTAAATTGATGAAGAATTTCTAACATATTAGGCTGGGTTTTCACACGGGCTTCAGGATCCCAAAGTCGGGACCAAATGGGCCTGCATTCACTGGCAGTGTGCTTGACAACACAATCTTCCAGGCGGCAGCCTCCTGATTAACCAGCTCTATGCCCGCCATCCTATTAAGGATGGTGAGTGAGCTCCCAATGCAGCTGGGCCAATCAGAGGACTGGCAGCTCTGGATTCTCGACAGGCCAACCAGGAGATGTGGGCACTGCTGAAGCAGGTCAGTAATCGCAAGGTTGCCTCAACATGGAGGAACCTTTGGAGGCATTTAATTAAAGTGAAAAGTAAAAGGGGAAAAAGCTGTTCGGCCCCTTAAAGTGGAGGGAACCCCCATTGGGTGAATCCTTCGTGCCACGGTTGCTGCTTTTTGTATCAGCGTTCACCTTTCTGTAGCTTGGAGCCTCCTGCGCCAATGGCCTCCAGCCAGCAACAGGCGGATTGCCTCCTCCATTGAACTGGTGACCTCCACTTGTGGTGAAGAGCTGCTCTGCCGGTGGCAAAATGCAGTGCACCAGCATAACCAGTTTAAGAGACTGTCAGCCTCCATGACCTGTCCACCCAACTTCCCCAGCAGCAGGATTGTGTCAGAGAGCCATCTCGTCGTGGCTCCCTACTATTTTTCCAGCCCTCCTCCGCCTCCAAGTCCACCATTATGGGACCAGGAAAATTTAGCCCATTACTTTGATATGAATAAGTAAATCAATAGCTTATCTTCAAATGAATGTGCTCTAGAATATGTTGCAACACAACAGGATGCTGTTATCTTTCCCTTGATATGTAGCTTTATTGAGCAACTGTTATGTATATAGCATGTGGCTCAGGTGCAGAATTGCAGAACAGAACATATACAGTTAAGGTTCAATTGCTTAATTTACATGCAAAAGCAAAACTATTTACATAAGTTGTTTGAGCATGTTCTGTCAGCTGTATTGTGATGCATTGGGACGTGGCGAGTGTAGGAAAACTATTTCAACTTCTTATTGCTTCCTTTCTCTTGGTATGCCAGACATTCAAATGTTTGGAGACGATTATATGAAAATAATTTCTATTTTTGTCCTTTATTGGTCATCCCTAGTTTTATTTCCATTAATATAAGGCTACACAACACATACTAAAAGCAGGTTTGCATCAATAAGAGTGAACAGTAAAATATATTAAACTGTTTATTAAGCTGGTAATCATTATCAGTGGATAAAAGTGTGAATAGCTTTACTTTGAATAATAATGGAATATTTGAAAGATTAGAGCGAGAATCAAAACTCTGTGACATCTAAATCTATTTTACTTAATGCACTATTAAACACGTAAAGAGATCTCTCTTTCTTCCCTCCTCCAATTTTTTTCCCCTAATCTCTTTCCCTGAGGTGTTGGGGTACAGTCACAGCTGCCAGCACATATCTGTGTCTAACTCTTGTTGACCACTTACCATGGGCTAACCTCAGTGATGATGTTGTTCAAAGCCAACGCCAATCCTGTCCTCTTTTGAAGCTAGTCCAACCCATCCCAGCCCAGCCCAAGCTTCTGGCAGGATTCTTGCCAGCAATAGTTAGCCTATCAGTGCCAACCAGGAAACTGTGAGCAGGGCTGCACCGGGAAGAGTTGCTTCAGCACCTGAAAGAATGGGAGCCACATTAAAAAGGCCAGAAGAGCCCTGACAGTCCAGCTCCAAATGATGTTTTGGGTACCTAAGCCTAAAACCAAGTATGTTTTTCGGGAAGGGCAAGATCCCACTGCTGGTTCCCCTCACTCTAAAAAAGGGATTAATGTGCCTTTCAATGCTACCAGGGGAGTCACCATCACCCTTCTCCCAGTGGTCCCTAGGGTTGCCTGTAGTGTTGGTGGACAGCAAGGAAATCAGGTGGCTTTTTATAATACTCCTCCCTGCTATCATTTACAGTCGCACAGAAAGTGAAGAGGCAGCTAGCAGCCTTCCCTATCTAAATGGGGGAGGGAATTAGAGAATGATGTGAGAATGTGATGATAAGCCTTTCTTACAATTTCCCCATATTTTCCACAGTTATATTATACAATTTAGAGTCATTTAGTGGAGGAAAATCTAGGCCTTGATGTCCATGCATTTCACATTCACACACACTGTTTTCAACAGTGGCTGCTAGACAGTAATTAACAGGAACCCTGAGTGGTATGTTTCTCCTCTCTTCCTAGCTTCTGGTCATCCAGGCAAATATAACCACAACACAGCAGACATCAGTTAACTCAAGTGGGTCTGAAATCAAATCTCTGTACTTATTTAATGTGGCTTCGGGGAGCTCAGCAGTAAGCAGGCTGTTTATTTTGGCTGAATATAATGCATCTTCAGAGCTTACTCACTTCTACCGAAATCTAGAATATGTGACACATACTCGATTGAAACAAATATTGTGGAAGGCTGTTGTCTCCTGCTATGAGTAAACTGATTGGCAGGCTGGAGGGTGAGTAACACAATAGTAAAACACTGATATTTTACAGATAATCCAAGGCTGTCATGTCCGGCTATATTTAATTTTTGACCAATGCTGAGGCCACCTAGTGTCGGTACATTCAGCACTAGGTGCAAGTAAGGAGCAATGTTTCATCCCTTTAAACTCAGCAATTTCATATTAAATGCAAAAGATAAGGCTGAAGCATTTGCAACAATCTTCAGCCAGTTGTGCTGGATGGATGATCCATCTCGGCCTCCTCTGGAGGTCCCCAGCATCACAGATGCCAGTCTTCAGCCAATTCAATTCACTCCACGTGATATCAAGAAACAGCTGAAGGCACTGGGTGCCACAAAGGCTATGGGCTCTGACAACATTCCAGCAATAGTACTGAAGACTTCTACTCCAGAACTAGCTGCATCCTTAGCCAGGCTGTTCCAGTACAGCTACAACACTGGCACCTACTTGGCTATGTGGATAATTGCCCAGGTATGACCTGTACACCAAAATACAGGACAAATCTAATCTGGCCAATCACCGCCCCATCAGTCTACTCTCGGTCATCAGTAAAGTGCTGGCAGGGATCATCAACAGTGCTATCAAGCGGCATTTGCTTAGCAATAACCTGCTCACTGATGCTCAGTTTGGGCTCTGCCAGGGTCACTCAGCTCTTGACCTCATTACAGCCTTGGTTCAAACACGGACAAAAGAGCTGAACTCCAGAGGTGAGGTGAAAGTGACTGCCCTTAAAGTCAAGGCCACATTTGACCAAGTGTGGCATCAAGGAGCCCTAGCAAAACTGGAATCAATGGAGATCAGAGGGAAAACTCTCCACTGAAGTCATACTTAGCACAAATAAGATGGTTGTGGTTGTTAGAGGTCAGTCATCTCAGTTCCAGGACATCACTGCAGGGGTTCCTCAGGGTAGTGCCCTAGGCCCAGCCATCTTCAGCTGCTTCATCATTGACTTTCCTTCCATCATAAGGTCAGAAGTGGGGATGTTCGCTGATGATTGCACAATGTTCAGCACCATTCGTGACTCCTCAGATACTGAAGCAGTCCATTTCCAAATGCAGCAAGACCGGGACAATATCCAGGCTTGGGCTGACAAATGGTGAGTAACATTCATGCCACACAAGTGCCAGGCAATGACTATCTACAAGAGAGAATCCACCCATCACCCCTTGACATTAAATGGCATTACCATCGCTGAAGCCCCCATTATCAGATCCTGGGAGTTACCATTTACCAGAAACTGAACTGGACTAGTCATATAAATACTGTGGCTAAAAAAGAGCAGGTCAGAGGCTAGGAATGTTGCGGCAAGTAACTCACCTGCTGACTCCCCAAAGCCTGTCCACCATTTAAAAGGTGCAAGTCAGGAATGTTTGGAACACTCCCCACTTGCCTGGATGAGTGCAGCTTCAAAAACACTCAAGAAGCTTGACACCATCCAGGACAAAGCAGCCCGATTGATTGGCACCCTATCCACAAACATTCACTCCCTCCACACACAGTAGCAGAAGTCCATGTAGAAGATGCACTGCAGGAATTCAACAAGGCTCCTTATAGGCAGCACCTTCCAAACCCACGACTGCTACCATCTAGAAGGGCAAGGGCAGCAGACACATGGGAACACCAGTATCTAGAAGTTCCTCTCCAAGCCACTCACCATCCTGACACCATCCAAAACAAAGTTAGTTGAAGCTGCTCCCAGTTACTACCTGAAGAGCAGTCTGTGATCTGGCAATTTCAGTCATTCAGATTTACATTGAGTTTCATGGGTTGAATTCACTTTGAATTGAACTCAAGCCAAAGTCAAAACCCAAGTCATCTCATTTGTACCACAAAAAGACTCACAAGTGGAAAAAGCAAGATACTGCGGATGCTGGAGATCTGGAAAAAAAAACAGAAGGTGCTAGAAAAACTCAATGGCCTGAATTTTCAGCTCGGCAGGCGGGCGCGATCAGTGGCAGATGCTGGACGCCCAGCAGGATGTGCAGGAGGATCTGGCAGAGATCCATGAGGGTGTGTGTGCCATGGCTTCTGTTGTGGAGGAGTCCATGTGAAGCATAAGCACGGTGTTGACTCTTGTGGTCGAGCATACTGCCTCCTCCATTGAGAGAGTGGTGACTCTCTTTGGAGAGGCAGCTCCAGGGACAGAATAAGGGGTCCTTGAGGTTGTGCTTAGACCTACAAGCCCTCACACAGGCAATGACCTCAGGTGGTCAGTGCCAGTGTGGGAGATGGATGAGGCATCTAGTATCCCAGCTAGGTGCCCGTCCATCAATGGCGAGCAGGGAGGACCAGAGCGACCTCATGTTGGTGCATGACTTGCTTGTTGTCTCCGCAGGCTCCTCCCAGGGAGCTTAGATGATGGCAGCAGCTTCTCCACCCCTCTGCTAGTGTCCGTGGCATCTGATGAGGCTGTGATGACTGGGGAGATGCCAGCCATGGTACTGGCCGCTCCCTCCCAGGCAGGGCCAGCACAGGCTCTACTGGCCAGAGGATGACCGCCAAGGTCATCAAGGCCAACAAGGCACCAGAGAGTCAACAGGCTGTCTCCAATGCCGCTGTCAGCGAGGTGGGGGTGTGGGGGGGGCACATCAAGACGCAGCACTAAGTTTAAGGCATCATGAGCACAAGAGGGACAGTTCACGGGTGATCTTCTGTTCAGTTATGTTTGATTTATATGTCTACTGGTGTGGACATCAACACCAGTGATGGTCATGTCAATGTGATTTGAATGTGACAATAACATTAAATTTGCTTTTGTTGTGATGGCCTATGCTTCACCTTTTATTTTTAGTGCAGGGTACTCCAGTACACAATGAGTGGCTCTAAACTTTACTGCACAGGCACTGAGTGGACTTTGGGTTCACATGACAGGGGCGTTTTGGACATCCTGGATAGAGGCGGCAGCCCTGGCATGAGGTGGGAGCAGTTCTTTGGCAGTCTAGCTGAAGGAGCATTGGATCAAGGTGTTCCTCATGTTCCTGTTTCCCTGAAGGTTGCAGAGGTCTGCCTCCATGCCCTCAGCATTCTCCTCACCATGCTCCTCTTCTGGCTCACTACTGGATTCATCCTCTGTGGCCTGTGCAGCAGCCTCAAGATCCTAACCCTCCAGTGGGTCACCCCTTGTCAGAGCCAGATTGTGGAGAGCGCAGCATGCAACCACAATTAATGACACCTGCTCTGCAGGGTATTTTGGTGCTCCCTCTGAATGGTCCAGGCATCAGAAACACATTTTCAGAAGGCCTATGAACCTTTCTATCACAGCCCTTGTGGAGGTATGAATCCTATTGTAATGCTGCTCTGCCTCTGTTCTTGGATGGCGGAGAGGCATCATAAGCCACCTTTTCAATGGATAGCCCTTGTCACCCAGCAGCCATCCGTCCGCCTGGGCTGGAGCACTGAAGAGCCTCGGCACCTGGGAGTGTCTGAGGATGTAATCGTCATGGGAGCTACTAGGGTACCTTGCACTCACTTGCAGAATCTGCATCCTGTGGTCACACAATATCTCCACATTTATAGAGTGGAATCCCTTCCTGTTGACAAAGGCACCCAGCTTACCCACTGGAGCCTTGATGGCCACATGTGTGCAATCTATAGCACCCTGGATGCGGGGGAACCCAGCAATTGCTGCAAAGGCTCTGGCTCGCTCAGCCTGGCTTGCATCGTCCATGCGGAAATGAATAAATGTCAATACCCGCCTGAACAGAGCTTCTGTCACGAGCTTGACGTAACTGTGGACAGCTGATTGGGAGACTCCACACAGATCCCCCACTGACCCCTGGAAAGAGCCGGAGGCATAGAAGCTGAGGGCCACTGTGACCTTCAGAGCCACTGGCATGGGGCGGTCCACCCACACAGTCAGAGCTGATCTCAGGCCCAATCATCTGACAAATGGAGGTCACTGTATACCTCGAGAGGTGGACCATCCTTCGTCATTGCACCTCGGACATATTGAGGCAGCTGCATCGCCGCCTGTAAACCCTAGTGACAGGATAGTGGCATCTTCTGCAGCCCCTTCCGCTTTGGACTCCCTGCTAGCCCTACACCCCTTGTGCCTACGCCTCTCCTCCCACAGGAAGCTGCATAGGGACACCTGGCCTCCTCTCCCTTCTGCCCCTCCCTACCCCCTCAGAGGAGGTGCCACCAGCGGAGGCTACAATCCCCATTACCAGGGTAACAGGAGGCTGTCTAATACCTGGAAGGATGCCTGGACAGTCAAAATCCTCCGGGGGCCTTGGCAACACCAATGAGACCTGAAATGAAGTCTGGAAATGATAACAATGAACCCCTGAACAGAGATGACGCTTACAGATACCAATAAGTCCCCAGCAGCAAACTATCTATCAAACTCCTCACTATTCACACTGGTAATGCTGCTAACCCTTTTTATCCCACCCTTGGATGAGGTTTTGCAAAACGTCCACTGCCTGCCTGCTCATTTTGCCCGTGCGATGAGTGCTCGCCGCACGGGCAATGTGAAATCTTGGTCAGTTGTCTTTTTAATGGCCATAACTGGCCTTTTAATTGATGGCAGGCGTGGCTCCGACACCTGCGCGTGCCCGCTGACCAAAATATCGCGCGAGTGCTGGATGACAGGACGCTCGCCTGTCCCGATGTTATCTTGCGCGATTTCATGTCTGATTGGGTCAGGCGCGCGCCCGCCCGATCAGCGTAAAATTCAGCCCAACAGGTCTGGCAGTATCTGTGGAGAGAGAAACAGAGTTCATGTTTCGAGTCCAATCTGCCTCTTCTTTGGAACTGATGAGAGGTAGAAATGTGATAGGTTTTATGCTGTTGCAAAAAGGGCTCACAAGTGGTTGGGAGTAATTGTCTATTGCCACAACTAACCATAATCATTAACTCAATGTTTTAGATGAATTCATCCAAGGAGATAAAATAGTATTACCTGTCACCTTTTGAATCCAGATATTCAAACTATCAATATTAAAATCATCAAACATCGATTGATCACATTTGCAGATAAGCTCACTGTAATTGGCATGGTGCCAGTTCTACAGCAATAGTACTAGTAACAAATGGAAATGATGTATGCAGTGGGTAATAGCATACTCCCAGATTCACAGGGAAGTAAACAGCAGCTTGGGTTATTGGAGTCTGGAACTGAAAAAAACAGCCATTGCTGTAAACAATGACTTTTATGCTCTTGATGACTCAAGCAAACAGACTAAGCTCAGAAATCATCAGCCAGCTGTTACACACCTTGTCCTCCCGAGTGAATATCTCTTGTTGTTAATTGGTAGGAACACTGAGAACACATCTACTCACCACATGCGAATTTGAAGAATTAGCATAGTGTCCCCTAGGATTTTTACAAGTCATTTGGCTTCAACCTTGTGTGAGTTATAACTAATAACTGAGGGAAACGTTGACTGAATACCAAGACTGAAAACAAACTGGTTAGTGTAAAAAGGTCTTACAAAGTTAAGATAGACAATGTGTGGTGTAAGTGGAGTAAGTGTAGGCTGTCTCAGGGAAGCTTCTTTGCCTCCTTTGACTTTAGCGCCGAACTTAGCCCTGTTTGCACTACACCATAGATTAGACATTTCCAGAGCGGACTTGACCCGATTGACGATGACCTTGAACAGAATCCTATAGTCCACATTCAACAGTGAAATGAGTTGCCAATTTCTAATTTCCTCCCTTTCCCCCTTGTGCTTGTAGATGAGGGTGATGATGCCTTTCCTCATGGATTCTGACATGCTGCCAGCCAGAAGCATACTCTCGAACACTTGTAGCAGGTCTGGGCCCATCCAGTCCCACAGAGCCGAAAACAACTCCGCCAGCAAGCCGTCGCTTCCGGGAGTTCTACTTTTCTCGAAGGACTCAAGGGCCTTAGTCAGTTCATCATGAGTTAGCAGTTTGTCCAGGCTCTCCTGTGTACTGTTGTCTAAGACCTCCATGGTAGAGGACAGGAAGGACTGGGAAGTCGTGCTGTCTGTGGGCTTCACGTCATACAATCTGGCATAAAAGGATTTGCTGATCCTCAAAATGTCGGACTGCGATGACTTTACTGAGCCGTCTTCTTCCTTCAGGCTGCTGATCACAGAGCTCTCTCTGTGTACCTTTTGGAAGAAGAAACGTGAGCACGTCTCATCCTGCTCCATGGAGTGGACTCTGGACCGGAAGATGATCTTGGAGGCCTCCGAGGCAAAGAGCGAGACTTGCTGGCTCTTCACCTCTTGGAGTTCCTCCTTGACATTGACTCCCATCGACTGCAGCCAGAGCAGATTCTGCATGTTTTTCTGGAGAATGTGGACTATAAGATTCTGTCCAAGGTCATCGCCAATCGGGTCAAGTCTGCTCTGGAATTGGTGATCCACCCTGACCAGACCTGCACTGTGCCAGGCAGGAAGATCTCTGACAGCCTAGCGCTGCTCAGGGATACGATTGCCTATGTGCAAGACAGGGGTGTGGACACCTGCCTCATCAGCCTGGATCAGGAGAAGGCCTTTGACAGAATATCATACACCTACATGGTGGATGTGCTCTCCAAAATGGGGTTTGGGGAGGGAATTCGCAATTGGATCCAACTGCTCTACACTAACATCAGTAGCGCAGTCTCAATCAATGGGTGGGAATCAGATAGCTTTCCTATTAAATCTGGAGTCAGGCAGTGCTGCCCTCTCTCGCCTGTCCTTTTTGTGTGTTGCATAGAACCCTTTGCTGAGTCCATCAGGAAGGATCCAGGCATAAGAGGAGTGACGATCCCAGGCAATGGAGCCACTCAGGTCAAAGCCTCCCTGTACATGGACGATGTTGCCATCTTCTGCTCAGATCCGCTGTCGGTGCGCAGACTGATCCACATCTGCGACCAGTTCGAACTGGCCTCGGGAGCCAAGGTAAATCGTGGGAAGAGCGAGGCGATGTTCTTCGGGAACTGGGCTGACCGATCCTTTGTCCCCTTCACCGTCAGGGCTGACGGCCTGAAGGTGCTGGGGATATGGTTCGGAGGGACTGGGGTATGTGTTAGAAACTGGAAGGAGCGAGTGTCTATGGTGAAAAGAAAACTGGGCATGTGGGAGCGAGGCTCCCTCTCCATTGCGGGTAAGAACCTGGTCATCAGGTGTGAGGCACTCTCGCTGTTGCTGTACGTGGCGCAGGTCTGACTCATTCCATACTCCTGCGCGATGGCGATCACCCGAACCATCTTTCGCTTTATCTGGAGGTCGAAAATGGATCGTGTCCACAGGGACGCGATGTACAAGCCTCTAGATAAAGGGGGAAAAAACGTGCCCAACATCGCCCTCATACTGATGGTCACCTTTGTGTGTGGCTGCATCAAGCTGTGCGTAGACCCTCGGTACGCAAACACCAAGTGTCACTACGTGCTGAGGTTCTACCTGTCCCCAGTGTTGCGAAGGATGGGTCTGGCCACGCTGTCGCGGAACGCTCCAAGTAGTTGGACCGTGCCGTACCACCTGTCCCTTGTGGAAAAATTTATGCAGAGAAACACCTTTGACCACAAGTCCATCAGACAGTGGTCGGCACGTAACGTCTTAGAGGCCCTGCGGGAAAAGGAGAGGGTGAATCCTGGGGGATTGTTCCCCAAGCAGACTGTCAAAGTCATTTGGCAGAATGCCTCATCGCCAGAACTTTCCAACAAGCATCAAGACGTAGCTTGGCTGGTGGTGAGAAAGGCCCTCCCCGTCAGATCCTTCCAACACGCCAGGAGTCTCACCCCCTCTGCACGTTGCCCTCGAGGTGGCTGTGGTGGGGACGAGACCGTTGTTCACCTCCTTGTGGATTGTGCCTTTGCAAAGAAGGTCTGGAGAGAGATGCAGTGGTTTCTGTCGAGGTTCATCCCAAGCAGTTCTGTGACACAGGACTCTGTGCTCTACGGGCTGTTCCCAGGGACACATAGTGAGACAAACATCAACTGCAGCTGGAGGATCATCAACTCGGTGAAAGACGTTCTTTGGTCTGCCCGAAACTTATTGGTCTTCCAGCGCAAAGAGTTGTCCCCGACCGAGTTTTGCAGACTGGCACATTCCAAAGTCCAGGACTACGTGCTGAGGGACGCACTAAAGCTTGGGGCAGCCGCCGCAAAGGCGCAATGGGGAAGGGTCGCTGTCTAAGACCTTTCTGCCACAGTGCACCGAGGGGCTAGGAACTGTTGAGAGCTCCTCGGGCTGTACAGCTCAAAATGAGTGTCTGCATTCCATGCTAATTGTATTATAAATGTATTGAAGCACCTCAGAGTGCAACATGATGTATGTTGACAACTCCAATACCATTGTCTGATTGTCTGCATTGACCAGACTGAAATGATTGTAATATTCATTGATTGTATTGATGCACCTTGTGATACATGTTGTAAAAGTTGAATCTGATTGGACTTTTGTGACGGTGATTTAGAAATGGTTTGGAATGTTCTTCCAGATATTTTATGAATAAAGTATATTTTTCAAATAAAAAGATTAGACCAATGTTCCCACCAGAATAATCCCCCACACAAGCCACATACAAGTCAGTCCCTTTAAATTACTGCACCACACGTACGCGACAGCACAACAAATTTAAAGGTGACATGCACAAAAATAAGTTGCTCGCGCATTCTTAACAAAAGTTAGAGGGAAGGTTGGTTCAGACTCTAAACCTTCCAGCTGGTGTTTAATTGAATTATTCAGATAGATCTTCTACTTATTGCTCCTAATGTAAAACTGGTTACTGTATTAGAAATCAACAGAAATGAAAGCCGGGCAGTTTCTATAGGGAGCCCATGGGCGGTTTGTATAGGCCGGCCCACAGGGTTTTTATTCGAGGCCCACAGGGGGTTTCTATAGGGGGGACATGGGCAGTTTCTACAAGGAGATTTATATAGGTGGGCCCATGGGTGGTTTCTATAGGGGGGCCCATAGGATGTTTCTAGAGGGTGTCCACAGGTGGTTTCTATTGGGGGCGCACAGCAGTGGGGGAGCTCATGGGTGGTTTATAAAGGTGGCACAGAGGCGGTTTATATAGGGGGCTCACAGGCAGTTTCTATAAGGGAGCCCACAGGCAATTTCTATAGGAGGCCCACAGAGGGTTTCTATTGAAGGCCCACAGGGGTTTTCTATAGGGGGCCATTGGCAGTTTCTATTGGGGGCCCATCAGCAGTTCCTAAAGGGGATCCATGAGGGGTTGCTATAGGGGCCCACGAGTGGTTTCTGAAAGGGGGCCACAGGGGGGTTTCTATAAGGGGACCACAGGGGGTTTCTATAGGGGACCCACGGAGAGCAAGTTGGAATCCACTACGACCCTTTTTGAGTGCACAGTGTTTGAACATATTGCACTCCCCTGTCCAGAGCAGCAGCCAGTTTGTACATCATTGTCACTAAGCGAGGAAGCCTGCTCTTTGTGCTCTTTACAACCAAAATGCTTTTGGGTATTTTTCTCTTCCTAATATTTATCAAAGTTACCAAAAGTATTTGTGTAATTTTGTGTTTAAATTGCACCATTGTATGTTTATAATTTTATTTGATTGAGTGCATGAGTGGCACTGAGGGGAAATTTAAGCAGGTGCTGTTACTATGGTTAGAAGCATTGCTCATTGCCAAAAGCTGCTTGCTTTCCCACTTTAGGACCATGCTGAACATTTAATTTTTTAGGTAAAACGTCTGAATATATACCTCATTCCTTTCTCTCCTGGAAGTGTTGTAGATCTCCCAGCCGCACCCTCTCATATTATGGCTAAACTCACTATTCTGCATGTCCTGCACAGCACCATAGTCAAACCTGATCTGGATTTCCAGCAAGGTTTGCTGGCTAGTGTTTCAGAAGTGGGAATCCAGGCTGTTTGGCCATTCATAAACCAGCAGTGCTGAGGGCCAATGCAGCAGCTTCATCCCTGCTTCCGATTCAGCATAGACTAGAGATCAAAGCTGGGGCAGTCCCAGTCTGTATGGTGCAAATATTGACCAGTTTAACTACGTAAGCCTTTGGGGTAGTATTGCTGTGGTGGTAGAAGACCTTTGTACTCAAAGTAAGCAACACTTGTTGGAAAGACTCCTTCATGGATTGGATTGGTCCATGATTCTGCTTGGCAAAGTGTTGCAGTGGTTTGTATGGCTGACCAGGAGGCTCTCCCATTCCTACCTCCTGCCATCAGGCATATTGGAATGTAATCAACCTGCTTGGCCATCTCAAGAACACATCAATTCCTGAAGTGGGACTTGAACACAGAGCTTCTGGCCCAGAGGCAGGGACCCTAGCCACTGTGCCACAAAGACCTCCACTGAAAAGGCTGGCAGTCTTAATGAGTGCACTGGTGTTATGGCCAATATTAAAATCTCAACTAGCATCACAAAGAAATAGATTGTCTAGTTCTTATTCACAATTCTTTGTGGGAATTTGCTGTGTGTAGATTAGCTCCTCTAGTTCCCAAATTTCAACAGTGACTATGACTGGGATTTTACGGGGCCCCAGGAACTGCGCTGGGAAGCAGGGAGTAGCGTAAAAACATGTGGGATGGTGGAAAGTGGCATGCCTGTCATCTTCCTGTTACTGCTGGCACGTTACAGGTGGGAGGAAAGGTGGCAAAAGGCCCTCCCACCCTGAGGCCAATTGAGGACCTTAAGTGGCCAATTGAGGGCCTCTTCCCCATTCTTCTGGTATTTTACCAGTGGCAGGTGTGCACTTCGCCATGGGATAAGGGGGGCATTTTCAGGATGGCAATCTGTAACTAGTGGAGTGCCACAGGGATCAGTGCTGGGCCTCAATTATTTACTATATATATTAATGACTTAGATGAGGGAAGTGAATGTACTATTGCCAAGTTTGCGGATGGCACAAAAATAGATGGGAAGGCAAGCGGTGAGGATGACACAAGGAGTCTACAGAGGGATATAGACAGGTTAAGTCAAAAACTTGGCAGATGGAATATAATGTGGGAAAATGTCAGGTTATGCACTTTGGAAGGAAGAATAGAGGAGCTGAACATTATGTAAATGGAGAAAGACTGCATAAGGCTGCAACACAGAGGGGTTTGGGAGTCCTTGTGCATGAATCCCAAAAAGCTAACATACAAGTTCAACAGGTAATAGGGAAGGTAAAATGGAATATTGGCCTTTATTTCAAAGGGAATGGAGTATAAAAATAGGAAAGCCTTGCTAAAACTATACAAGGCACTAGTTGGACCTCACCTAGAATACTGTGAACAATTTTGGTCCCCTTATCCAAGGAAAGATATATTGGCATTGGACGAAGTCCAGAGAAGGTTCACTAGGTTGATTCCGGGTATGGAGGGATTTTCTTTTGAGGAGAGGTTGAGTAGGTTGGGCATGTACTCATTGGAATTTGGAAGAATGAGAGGTAACCTTATTGAAACATACAAGATTCTTAGGGGGCTTGATAGGGTAGATGCGGAGAGGTTGTTTCCCCTTGTGGGAGAGTTTAGGACCAGAGGGCATAATCTCAGAGTAAGGAACCCCTCCCCCATTTAAGACAGAGATGAGGAAGAATTTCTTCTCTCAGAGGGTAGTGAATCTGTGGAATTCTTTACCATAGAGGGCTGTAGAGGCTGAGTTGTTAAGTATGTTCAAGGCTGAGATAGACAGATTTTTAATCAGTAAGGGAAGCAAGGATTATGGGGAAAAGGTAGGAAAGTGGAGTCGAGGATTATCAGATCAGCCATGATCTCATTGAATGGCAGAGCAGACTCGCTGGGTCGAATGGCCTACTTCTGCTCCTATATCTTATGGTCTTATGACCTTATGGAGAGACAGCCAGGTATACCTTGGTGGTCTCCCTGTGGACTCAGGATGTGGGGCCCACGTAATCGGGCACCCTGTGGCCTAAGGAGATCCACTCAGTGGCAAGGCCCACCGCTCTGAAGGATCCCCCTGGACCTCGTGACCAAACGCTTCCACCTCAATTGGGCCTACCTGATTAGCTCTGCTGAACCTGATGCAAGGTGTTCTAAATCCGGTGCCTCCTCCATCTTTCCAGGCCACCTGCAAAACCAGCAGGGACTATCGCTCTGGGTGGCATCGCAGAGATGCAGCTATCTGATTGGTTATAATTCTTGGGTGTTGGACCCCCTCTCTTAAAGGGACACAAGCCCCGACTGCAGGCAGTCAATTGCCTGAGGAACATAACATGCAATCGGGTCTTCCATGACCAGCGGAGGTAGGATTGTCATGAACCTCTGGCCAGTGGACGAGCCACTGCCGTCCCCTAAAATCCCAGCCTGCACCTCAAAAGTATTCATTGGCTGTGAAGCACGTTGAGGCATCTGGTGGGTGTGAAAAGCAGATCTTTGCTTTTTGGTTGTGGAAAGAATATTGACCAAGTAACCAGGATAGCTCCCTGCTTCTCTTTGAATAGGGCCATGAGACCTTTTACATCTAACTAAATCCAGCAGGCTGGACCTCAACTTAACTTCTCATCTGAGCAATGGCATTTCCAACAATGCAGGACTCCTTCAGTACTGCACTGAAGTATCACAGGCTAAAAGCGCTATTGACTAAATATAATTTTTGTAGGCACTTATACTTTAAGCTACAGATCAGAGCTTTTAACACAATTGATAAACCACACCATCAGGTATATGTCACACGTTCTTTAAGTGGACATTCAATTCTCCCAGAATTGGTCCAAAACAATTCTGAGATCCTGAGGGTTGACTTCTGAGCTTCTCCTTTCTCAACCTGGTAACTTCTAACTCCAGAACTGTCCTTCATGGTAAGAGTATTACTAGACATCCTCCCTCTAGCGCAAACTAGGCAAATCTTCCAACTTTGTTTGAACTCCTCATGAACTGTTCTTTTCAATCTGACCCCCATTACAGTGCGGTGAGCCATCGAGACTTTTGGCCTCTAGCTGCTATCTCTCTCCTAGACCCTGGCAGACTAACCCACCTCCCTGGAATGTTCAGTGTTAGTTTAGTAAAGCCTGTAACCCAAAATCACAATGAATTCCTCTGCACCTTACCCATTTCAAAGCTCATCACCATGTCAACGTATACCACATGGACCTTGTATCCAGGCAGAGATACTGATTAGTTATCCTTGAGATGCCAACTCGCTTTTATCTTGGAAATAATTGGACAGTTTAAAGCACAACTAACCACCCTCAACACTACTGTTCGCGCACAGGCTGCTGCCATTGTCTCCAAGTGTGAACACTCTGCAATGCCTTTGCAGTACAACCACCTGGGAACCCTTTAATCTCTAACAATTAAACCACCCAGGCTTGCTGTCAGTCTTCAGAACAGGTCACATGACCCCATTCGTTTTACATTAAATTAAAGACACACTCTATCAATGTGCAGCTTGGATGTGATGATCAGAACTATATCATACAGAGAGATGCCATGTACCCCAGATATAACCACGTGCATTTATTCCATGGAGGTTTACAGGCTAACATCATTTCAAGGCATTTCCAACCTTCGACAAGCTAGGGATGCCTGCTCAAGCTGTGGCTGATGACACCAGTGTGGAACCCAAGAAATACAGCAGAAAAAATATATCACAAGGCACATATCTTTATATGGATACACATTGGAGCAAGCAATCGCCCTAATGAAACAAAGATTTCACGTCGCGTTCAGTTTGGGGGAAGGGTACCAGGGCGAATGTCGATGTAAGTTCTGGTGCTTGTGAAAGCTGGAGTCAGTGACCTTGCTTGCAGTGAAATGCTGAGCTGGGATTTGGAACTGGGTCGCTGCTACCTCAGGGACATCAGCAGTAACGCAAGATAAACAGGTTTCATAATTGCACCAGTAACACAAGCTGTCGAACATTGTTGATGTGGTAATGTGAGGTGTGTCAAGTTTAGGAAGGAGAGGGTGCCTGAATATGTGACTGAGGAGGGGGAGAAAAAAATAAGCACCAAAGATGCCTCTTGGCTTGTTTTAGTTTTAGTTTTTTCAACAGAATCCTTTCCTCCTGCCCGTACGTGGTTTCAGGTTGGAAGGACCATCATCAATCCTTGTCTGTTCCCATCTATTTCCTAGTGGAAGTTTGCAAAGCTCAGACATTAAAATGCAAATGAACACCCTGCCTCCCAAAATATGTATGAGAAAGTACACATGAAGCATTAAGTAGCTGTTATTGTAAATTATGTTCCTGTGCCACTTTTCAGTTACAGGCACCAGATTATTTGACAATTCCTTTGACTGAGAATCCATTTCCCAGTGGGATTTTACTGTCTGGACCAGGAGCCTGGAAGCTGGGATTTGGTCATCTTCTTAACAGCACAAGTTCGCAGATTTTCAAGTAAGAAACACTTGCTTTAACATGATGACCATGTGAAGGTTGTTGTCTCCCAGCCTTATTCTATGTCTATGACACAGTGTAGTGCACAAACATGCTGCTGAATATCTCCACAATCACTAATTGTGTGAAAACCTTACAAGCAATCAACTCCACGATCAGCTACCAACAGTTCCATCTGCACCTTGGAGATCAAATCAGGCGCCCATGCGTCCATAGAGATTAGTCCTCACATCAACCCTCTTCAACATATATACCAGTGACCTCCCTTCAACAACCTGAACAACTTGAAGGCCAGGGAAGAACTTTATGTCCAGTTCTATGGTTAACCACTCACCCACAACCCAATGCCAAAATACCTTGACATCACTTTTGGCCATGCGTTGACTAACCGGCAATACCTCAAGAACACTGGAGCCAAGGTCAAGATGAAAGTGAATCTCATATGGAAACAGAGCCAGCACGCTACACACTACTTCACACACATAGTCTACTCAACAGCAGAATACTACTGCTCAGCCTGACACAGGAGCTGCTACATAAATGTAGATATCCTCCTACAGGAAGTCATGAGGATTATTTCTGGAATATTAGACAATTGAGCCTTCTGATGTCCACTGGGACAACATCCTCCTCAAAGATCACCATTGGCTGACAGCTAACAAAGCACTCCCACAAACACAGGACTCCAAGTAAAAGTCTATGCGCCCATCTGAAATCACGTAGCCTCTACTGGAACACATTCCCCACCTGGTAAACTGATGACAGCCCCACTTCTCAATAGTGCACCCCTTGGCTGATTGCAAACATCACCAACTGCAACCTAGTAACTGACCCAAGCGGTGAAATCCCAGGTTACAACCTTCCATGAAAATTCTGGACAACTCTGTACCATTTGAGGAAGGGCCTGGGAAGACGTGTGCTCCATAAGTGGACCATGAGGAACAGCTCCAACCTAAGTCATGTAAGTCAGACCATCGCCCGTAGACTGAGCTCCTGCGCTGAGAGATCCATTCATGCTGGCATCACAACCATTCACACTCCATCAGTTGAAGCCATTGAATGGATTGTTATCCTCAACATTAAACTATAGGGTGGAATTTTATATCCCCTCCCATCGACAGGGTTTTCCGGTCCCATCAAAGTCAACTGACTTTTGAACAGCTCCCTTCATTTTACTGCCCCGCTCCACCACGATGGAGCCAAAAAGTTCTACCCTACAACTGCTTCCCTAGCCATATGGAATTAACCTCTGAAAGCAGTGCCTTGCATTGAAATGGACCTGCTTATGGCTGTGGCAAAGACACTGAAATCTTTCCAAGTGACAGTCATGAGGTAGATTTGGATATTGTGGATTGATGCCACGTTACGGTAGCCACTCGATTGTCATTCACATTGAGGTAAAAATATTTGCCACATCATTATGCATGATGCACGCTACGCTTACTTTGGTAACCTCCCTGTAGAATGTTATCCGACACTTTGATTTAATCTGAGCTTCCCACATGTAGACTTTTGGGGCACTGATCCCCTCAGATTCCAAAATTGCAACGTTTCTTGGGTGAACCTTCATTAACATCCCCGCCAAGGCTGTCTCAGTGACGGGAACAGCTGCCATTTCCTCTAGTCATGTCAGTATTTCATTCAGTATATTTTTACCCCAAATTATTTCTCCTTTTAAAACTGTTCAGTTCCCCTTTAGCACATGCCAGCAGACCCTTCAAAACCACCGCTGCACGAGATTGGCCAACTCACAACGTTAAAATGTTAATGCGTGGACCTTAGAGTATACAGAGATATTCTGCTAGTAATGGGACTGAAAACTTCAACCTTCGATTCCATGAATCGGGGGAGTGGCGACTAATTGGATAGCTCTTTCAAAGAGATGGCACAAGCGTGATGGGCCAAATAAGATCCTGCATAAATGCAGAGTTTTAATGGAAACGATGAAATTGTGTCACATAAAATAAAAACCAAAACATATAGGTCATACATGGGACAGATTACAGAGGCCAAAACTTGCAGTGAATGATGACAGGTGAGGTCAATCACAGAATTCACAGAATTGTAACAGCACTGAGGGAGGCCATTCAGCCCATCATGTCTGTGCTGGTTCTCCATAGGAGCAATTTACATAAGACCACTCCTCTGACTTCTCCCGGTAGCCCTGCACATTCTACCTTTTCAGATAATAATCCAATTCCATCTTGAATGCCTCAATTGAACCCACCTCCAACAAACTCCCAGGCCGTGCATTCCAAATCCTAATCATTTGCTGCATGTAAATGTTTTTCCTCATATCGCCATTGCTTCTTTTGCCAATTACCTTAAATCTGTGCCCTCTGGTTCTCGATCCTCCCACCAATGGGAACAGTTTCTCCCTATCTACTCTGTCCAGACCCCTCATGATTTTGAATACCTCTATCAAATCTCTTCTCAACCTCCTCTTCTCCAAAGAAAACAGTCACAACTTCTCCAATCTATCCAGGTAACTGATATTCTTCATTCCTGGGTCCATTCTTATGAATTGTTTCTGCACTCGCTCTAGTGCCTCCACATCTTTCCTAAAGTGTGGCGCTCAGAACTGGACGCAGTACTCTAGTTGAGGCTGAACCAGTGTTCTACCTGCATTTAGTGTAACTTCAGAAAGTGTGGGAAAAATTCAGCAGGTCTGGAAGCACCTGTGAAGAGAGAAACAGAATTAATATTTCGAGTCCTATATGACTCTTCTTTCGAACTGACCTCACTTGAAAGATCAACTCCGTTTCTCTCGCTACTGATGCTACCAGACCTGCTGAGTTTTTCTAGCACTTTCTGTTTTTATTTCAGATTTCCAGCATCTGCTTTATTTTGCTTTTATTTAACATAACTTCTTTGCCTTTATATTCTATGCCTCGATTAATAAAGCTGAGGATGCTCTGTGCTTTACTAACAGCTCTGTCAGCTTGTCCTGCCACATTTAATAATTTATGCACATATGCACCAAGGTCCCTCTGTTCCTGCACCCCCTTTAGAATTGTACCCTCTATTTTATATTGTTTCTCTATGTTCTTCTTACGAAAATGAATAACTTCACACTTCTCTGCATTAACTTTCATCTGCCACTTGTCAGCCCACTTCACCAACCTGACTATGTCCTTTTGAAGTTCTGCACTATCCTTCTCACAGTTCACAAAGTTTTCAAATTTCTATCATCCGCAGATTTTAAAATTGTGCCCTGTACACCAAGGTTGATATCATTAATATATATTAAGAAAAGCAAGGGTCCCAAACCTGACCCCTGGGAAACTCCACTACATATCTTCCTCTAGTCTGAAAAACATCCATTAACCACTACACTGTTTCCTGTCACTCAGCCAATTTTGTATCCATGTTGCTACTGTCCCTTTTATTTCATGAGCTATAGCTTTGCCCAGAAGTCTGTTGTGCAGCACTTTATCAAAAGCCTTCTGGGATTCCAGGTACACCACATCAACAGCATCACCCTCATCAAACTTCTGTGTTACATCATCAAAAAAACTCCAGCAAATTAGTTAAACATAATTTATCCTGAACAAAGCTGCTTTTCTGCAATTAACCCTCATATGCCAAAGTGACTATTAATCTTGTCCAGAATGATTGTTTCTAGAAGCTTCCCGACCACTGAGGTCTATACACTTGTTTCATGGTACAAAAGCATATGGCAAGGAAATAGACTTTCATGATGAAAGTGTTAAGTTTGAATAGAATGAGGATTGATTTAAAGGCATTCTCAGGAAGTGATAACCAATTTGATTTTACCTGCTGTTTATGTCATAATTCCTTTTATTCTGAATGCTGGACACAGCCCGATTAAGATGTCTCCCACAATTTCTCCAGACATACCTACTTGGCAATGAGACCTGTCTTCTCAGAGCTATGCCGAGTGCTGCAAGGACACTTGAACATATCGTGCAGGTTAGGCTTGGCACATGCAAGGGCAATAACAGTCAGCTGTAGCCTGAAACTTGTAAGCAAGCTCCTGCAAGCATGTGACATAGTGTGACATAGAATGGCACAGAGGGAAACTTTCCTTGCAAATGCCTTATGCAGTGTGACCTCAACTTCAGCAGCTATCCAACAGAAGACTGGATAATGGGCTGCTCTATTATATCTTAAAGACCGATGTGAGTGCTCCAACCCAATTTACTGGTCTTGTTGGGACAGTGCCAGTGTCAAAGAACAGGCACCTCAGTTACCTCACTGATGCATTGATTTCAATTCAGATGCAATTGCTCGGAATTACTAGAGGTTAAGGAGAGAGTTCCTGTTTTTAAAAATGTGTTGGTTACTTGGCTTTTTGGTTTTACTGTCCACCATATAGAATGGGAAAATTGGGTTAACATACACGTATGTATGTATGTATGTATGTGTATATATACATAAATACATATACATGCAACTGTACATATGTAATAAAAACAGAAAGTGCTGGTGATATTCAGCAGGCCTAGCAACATATCTGTAGAGAGAAACTAAGATAACGGGGAAGAAGCACAAAGGGAAAGGCCTGGGATAGGGTAGAGGGCAGGAGAGATGAAATGACAATGATTTGAAACGTTAACTCTGTTTCTCTCCTCACAGATACTGCCTGACCTGCTGAGTAATTCCAGCTTCCAATTTCCAGCATCTACAGTATTTTGCTTTTATTTTTGTACATATGTTTCAGACTCTGAACATCACACATTGTTATAAATACAAAACAATCATTTTAAAAAAGAAACAAAATGAGTCACTTAATGCTGAGTGCTTCTGACTTGCAATTTACAAGCATTTTTCTATCCGTCCATGTGCCCTCACCAATTACACTCCAATTAACCTGAGGCCGTTTATTTAACAATTGGATTTTGTGGCCTTAAAGGGAGACAGCTCCAGCCAGCAGCAGAATAACACCTGTTTTAAGCCAAGAAAAACATTGCTACAGTGTGCTCCCTGACTAATTTCCTTCTTCCATTGATTTTATTTAAAGAAAATAGTACTGTCAATGAACGGAGCTGGCTCCAGGGTTGGAAATAATGAATTAGATTTCTAATTATTCCATGCAAGTAAAAGCTTGTCATTATTCCTCCGAACTTTCTTCTTTGATTTCTTCTAAGCAAATACAGCATCCCACATAATTTACTTCTTCTAAATGTAACCCCCATCTGAGCTTCCTCTGGCAGGAGTATTAAAATGAAGCAGGAGAAGGAGCAGAGGGTGGGCCAGGAATAGAGGACCAGAGGGTATGGGAGCCACAGACCCTGTTAAAGGTATTTTCCCCAAGAACAGATGCACAACAATGTTTATTATCTAAGCTTGGCAAAAAAAAGATAATGAGGAGTCTCAGGCTCCTCTGGAAGTTTGTGACCTTTGCTACCACTTATAATGCATTGCAGATGGCTCAGTGTCCCTGCAGATTGAGCGGCTGTCTCAGATGTGCAGGCTATCTAGAGGGAGGTAGCAGAGGCAGTCAATGTAATCTCCACCGCCTCAAAACTGCCATACCAGCAGAGGTTCAATGCTTACAAAGTGATAGTTAAAGGAAGTCTAACCACCATTGTCCTCTATGGTCTACATGGCCTCTATCGCTCATTCAGCTTTCACCTCTTTACATCTGGTATTGTTTTCTTTGGAGCAGTGAAAGTTGAGAGGGGACCTGATAGAGGTGCATAAGATTATGAGGGGCATAGATAGGGTGGACAGGGAGGCACTTTTTCCATTAGTGGAGGGGGTCAATAACTAGGAGGCATAGATTTAAGGTAAAAGGTAGAAGGCTAAGAGGGGAGTTGGGAGTCTAGAACTCACTGCCTGAAAGGATGGTTGAGTCAGAAACTCTCGTAACATTTAAGAAGTATTTAGATATTCACTTGTGTTGCCATAGCCTCCAGGGCTATGGGCCAAGTGCTGGAAAATGGCATTAGTGTAGTCAGATCTTTGTTGACATGATGGGCCAAATGGCTCCTTCTGGGCTGTAAACGCCTATGAGTCTATGAGTCTATTTTGGGCAGAATCTTACCACCTCTGAAATGTGTCCGCTGTCAGGATCAAATTTAGATCATACTTGGGAACACCATCAGTTGGAAGTTCCTCTCCAAGCCACTCACCACCCTGACTTGGAAATATATTGCCATTCCTTCACTGTCGCTGGGTCAAAATCCTGGAACTCCATTTCCAACAGCACCGTGGGTGTACCTACACCAATGGACTGCAGCGGTTCAAGAAGGCAGCTCACAATCACCTTCTCAAGGGCAATTAGGGATGGGCAATAAATGCTGGCCCAGCCAGTGAAGCCCACATCCCTTGAATGAATTTTTAAAAACTTGGAGCGTTGACACATCACTGTAATCTTCCGAAAGGCAGCCAATCAAAAGTTCAGTTCAGTTAAGATAATCTTTGTGTCATAAAATGTGAGTTGCCAGAGTGGTTTTTCAGGAAAGAAGGTTCTTGAGTGTTTGCAGAGATTGCCATTTGCAGACATGAATTACCCTGATAACAGGAGGCCAAGAAACTGAGGGCGGAATCTTCCCAGCCCCACGGAACTGTTGCTCTTCTTCTCATCCGAGAAATTGTCCATAATATTTAAAAGACTCCAGACACAGAAACTCAAGATGGTGGAGAGCTTGACTAGTGCAAACAATGCTGTTCTCTTCATGGAAGTGGGTTCCAGGTTCCCAGCCAATAACTGACATACCTCCTAAATAATCTTTGGGGGAATTACAGTCCTTGATGCCTCATTCTGTGCTTCCTGTTCTACATTAGTGTGATTTGTTCCTGTTGTGTGTGTATATTTCTTCTAATGCTTTCTCCAAGTGGGGAATATTGCGTGGTTGGTGCTCAGGTGGTGTGCTCTTTGGGTGTGCTGTATAGGTCATCAGGATCTCCTTGTGTAAACAGAGGAGACAAGGCATTCTGATTATATAGACACACTTATCTATTTAGGTGTTATTCTCGTTAGAACATAAGAACATAAGAAATGGGAGCAGGAGTAAGGCATTTGGCCCCTAAAGCCTTCCCTGCCATTCAGTAAGATCATGGCTGATCTGTCCCAGGCCTCAACTCCTCTTTCATGCCAGCTCCTCACAGCCGTCAACTCTCAAATATTTCAAAAATCTATCTACCTCCTCTTTAAATACTTTCAGTGATTTAGCCTCCACAACTCTCTGGGGTAGAGAATTCCAGACATTCACTACCCTCTGAGAGAAGAAATTCCTTTGCATTTCAGTTTTAAATGAGTGTGATGGTTTGCACCTTTAGGCTTGTACTTAATCAATATGTATGGACATGATGGTGGAATAGCCCACATTTCCAGGGCAACACAAGATTGTAACTGTCTCCAACTTATATCAGAAAACCATGAAGATGTACTCGTGCTAGACAAAGTACCTTGTTGCTGCTCCAGACTTAATATATAGCCCTTCATGTAATGCAAATCTTTGAATATGATATGGTGCAATTTTTCTGTGCACCCTTCGGTTTCTGCAGGCCCTGTGCCTTTGGTATTCTTTCTTGAATAGTATGAATGGAACCAGAATATGGTTTATATGGAATTATGATCTCTCCTGTACATGGAGGGCTTGGCTTGTAAACAGGCTTCTCATAATTATTATTGAATATTTCCCTTACAAACGTCAACATTCTACCGCTGGATAAACGAATGTTTCAGCATTTAAACCACTTGTGTGGTTTGGTAGCTGCTTGAGATGTGCCAAAGGATCTTTAACACTGGAGGGTATTGATTGACTGCAACATTTTTATTGTTAACAAAGTCAA
Source organism: Cetorhinus maximus (assembly GCF_964194155.1). Taxonomy (NCBI): domain Eukaryota; kingdom Metazoa; phylum Chordata; class Chondrichthyes; order Lamniformes; family Cetorhinidae; genus Cetorhinus; species Cetorhinus maximus. Next base: position 102,762,860 of record NC_135884.1, read on the forward strand.
AATTTTAGCAGCACTGCAAATAACACTAAAGCTACAGTTGTGAATGAAGATGAAACACAAGTATTTTTCCTGGGTCCCCCGCAGCCACCAACAGGTGAAAAGTTTCTCTGACACATACCAAGTGTTATTTGGGGGGGGGGTGGGGAGGGGATAAAGCTTTTTATATTAATCCAAAATGAGCTCTTTTCTTTGGAGAAGCTTCAAAACATTTGTTGATCAGTGTGTGCGGCTGAGAGGTTTTCATTTGGAAGTGGAATGGCTGCCAAAGTGAAAGCCACAAATATGGCAACATTTCCAATTCTGAAAAAAGTCGAAGATCTTTCAAAGAAGAACAGGCTTTTATTTCCCTGGCAATCCAGCATTTATTTAAAGTGAATCCACAGGAGTTAAAATATTCTTCAAACATCAGTGCACGTTTTCAATCAGTCAAATCCCTCTACCACAGATCAAAGTGAGATTCCACCTCAGAGATAGCCAAATTAGTTACTAGAACTGGGACATACATCTGTTAAACTTACCGTCAGAACTGGAGCAGGATAAAAAGCAGAGCATCTGCAAAATATTTCAGGTATATGAGGATACACAAAATGTTATTACAAGCATATGATGTGGTCATATAACCCTAAGTATAGTGGCAAGCATTCAGCAACATATTACAACATCGCCATAGTGTTTGCTTGCAAAACAAAGCCCTTATATTAAAACAGTTACTGCAGCCCTTTAAATAGGCACAGCAATGCCTAATATTCTGCTCTTGATTCAGCAAGCTTTGGATGAAAAGTAGATTCCCTGGTGGGAGCATGTCTTAAGTGTTTAATAAGGTAGGAAACCAGGGCTGGAATTTTACATGCCACAATCGGATGCATGGCGACCTGAACTAGCGCGAAACCATACGAGAAAACTTCGGGCGGGCGTCCCAATGTCATAGTGACATCGCACTATATCAAGCTCGGCGGGCATGTGCGGGAGTTGGAAGCATGCCCGCTGAGAGCCAAAGTTCTAATTAAGCCAATTAAAGCCCCAATCAACCTGAATTTTTAGTGGCCCATGTGTTTTTGCACTTGGCGCATGGGCCAATCAGCCAGGCAGCCTTCATGTTTTTGCATCATTCTCGATCCAGGGCGGCATAAAATGCCCAGAAGATGTTTGAAGACTGAGGAGTTATGAGTGCTGCTGTCAGTTGTTTGTAGTTGCATTCGAGATAGTTTGTGGCATTTTTTGTGCGCAAATATACTTTGAATAATACTGCAGCTCCCTGAGGCAGCTCCACAGCAGGTGTCAGCCTTCAAGGTGCTCATTGTAAACTGCCCAATCGTTACCTCACTTGTCTCAGCCCTCGACCTTTTCCCGCCCCTCTGGCAGCGTCGAGCCAATCTCTGTGCGCGTTTCATGCTGGCCGCCAGTTAATTGGCCAGTCAGCATGAAATCATGTGTCAGTTGCGATCGCGGCCTGAAACACATATTGTGTCCACTTCCGGGTCTGCTGATCGCATGCTGCATGACGAGCGCAGAATTCAGGCCCAGAAGTTAGTGCATGAATGGCCATGTACAAATCGGTTGGATGCAGAGTCTGTTTTGTACTGTTCCTTGTGCTGATAAACAAAAGTACTCTCAATAACTCATTTCTGAACCTTATTTCAAGAGATGTTTTGAAAAGATTTTCTTCAGATCATTAAGTGTGTGAGGTAGAGTCCATCACAAGGGAGATTGTGTAGGGGGTGTGGAAAGAGCATTCTCATTCTTATTTTCTGATCTCCCTGTTTCACAATTGAGCCATTTGAGATGGCACATCTTAATGGAGCAATTTGAGCTCTGCTTTTAGTCAACCCAAGGTTCACTTTGCACTTTCTTCTGAGAAATTCTCAAACAAATCATTAAATAATTCTGAGAAATCAATAAGAAATGCTATGATAGGGTTTTGCTGAGAATCTTTGTTCCACTCTTCCAGTTTTCTCCCTACACTATTCCCACTATTCCTCTGCTAAGGCAAAGGCTCATATTAGATTGTGTTCATGGTATCCCACCTAAATTACTTATGTTTTTGCATTTATGAACTTAAAAAATGGCATGGATTCCCCTCTGAATCACTGCCTTATTTGGGGTGGTAAACAGAGAAAACTATATATTGAAAGATTGCTGCCTCTAATACACCATGACAAAAAAAAATGGCCTGAATTCTTCTCCCAAAAATGTATCTGTTCCCTTTAAACACCATTCAACCACATTTAAATAGAAGTGTGGCAGTAAGAGCTGCAGCAAGGTATCTCTGAGATGGATATCACACTGAGGGGGACATTCTGTGGGCAACAACTGAAAAATGGCACTTCCTTGCCTCCATAGTGATCCTTTTGGGAGTTCGGGGATTGGTCAGGACTTTTGCTGCTACTTTTATTCAGTTCTGCTCAAACTCCCAATTTGCATCTGATGCATGGTTTTCTAATTGGAAATATATTTATTTTGATGTTATTGAGGAGGATGAACAAGAGGTCACATTGAAGGCTCTAAGTTAGGCATTACCCAAAGTGTCTCTTGCCTATGTATAGCCACTCACCGGAGTATGCAGGTCAAAAAGATTTTACTTAGACATCCTCACAAAAAGACTTCTGCCAAAGCCCTTCATAAGGCAGAAGTCAAAATTTCCCCCCAAATCATCTAACTGTCAAAAGTTATAAGAAGGCACAGATATGGCTGGCAATTCTATGTGACCAAACTTAAAACAACATTCATCAGGAAGTGCAAAGAATATATATTTTCTCTTTCTGCAACTATATATTAACACCATGAACAGCCTTTGTGCCAACTAACTTACTCAATCTAGTTCTTAACCTACTCGTCTTACAAAGACATTAGATTTAGACCTGAACTGACTCTCACCTCAGGGTAGTTGCTGTCTTGTTGACAGCTCTGCGTTTACTGTAGCAAGGTGGGATGAGGGGTGGTGGGGGGGGAGGGGGGGGTGGTGTGCGGTGCGGTGTCATTTGTGAAGTTCTCTAATGTGAAGGCATTGAAAAAAGCCACCAAGAAGTGGGTTTACTGTCCTTCTCTGTTGAGACGGTGACAATTGTGTCCACTCCTTGCTGGGTGCAAGCTCAGAGATGTTACTGGCCAGTGTCTTCACAATCCCATTTGTCTTGATAGTGTTATGGACAGCAAGGGTTTAATTTAAAACAGCCTGCTTACTCCTCTCATCACCCGCCCATAAACAGAAAGGTGTTTTTGATTTTTGATTTCCCCTTTTTAAGTAGTGACGAATTTTCCCCAACCCTTCAGTTTTTGCAGTTATCCAATCCTCTATCATTAAACCCACAGCAAACACGATATAGAGTAAAATCAGAGGATTAGTTTATTTTACACACACTCAAAATGCATGGAGGGCTTGTCATTAAGCAACCCCGGTACATTCAAACAATAAAAGAGGGACTAGGGAAAGAAAGAGGCACAGGGCAAAGACCACAGACAAAATAAGAATTGTTGTTTCATTTGAGTCCAGAGTCCAGAATCAAAAGTCCAATAGTGTGCTCCTTCAGAAAGGTTAAAACTGATGGGGGGGTGGGGGTGGGGGGCTGGCAATCCACTTTTTCAGTAGTGCTGACTTTCATGATGGGAGAAGAACATAGAGATGAATCAGTTTTACAGTAGGCCCTGGTGCAGATGTTCAGATGTTACACTAGAAAACAGTGTAAATGAGGGCCAGGCAATTTAAACCTGGACAGAGCTCTGTTTCTGCTACTGCTTGGTTGATGTAAGATGGTAGACTGAGGCAGGCTGCTAGTCTGGAGTCCAGTTTTCTCTTTGGAAGTTAAACTGCAACTGAAGACAGAATTCAAAAGCTGTATAATTAAAGCAACTCAAACAGCTCAAGTCTCAGTCATGTGACAGGGTGGTTTTGGGTCGAGCCATTCAGCCAATGAGGCTACCTTGTTAAAACCCATTGTGTTTTGAGCAGGTAACTGTAGAGCCATTAGCACAACGTTGGAAATGAGGAGTCCCAATAGCTCTGCCTTTGTCCAGAACTGGCTGGTGCAGATGTCTTGTCTGCTAATCCTTTGTGTTGGCTAGGCTGGAATGTTTATACAATGCAAGGAGTATTCCAGGAATTTGATGAGTTAGCCTTTGTCCATTTTTAAACTGCTCAGAAACCTCCAGAACTACAATCATTTGGGCAGCTGCAGCCAGTTTATCAGTCCAGCCATTTGTACTTTTAAAATAAAACAGAATTTAAACAGGAGAATATGGAAGATAAAACAAATTTTTTTAGATTATTTTTTCTTTGTGCCTTCTCAGGAGGACAAAAGCCATGTGCTTGTTGTGCTCAAAACTTCTACTGAAGCATTGGTAGCTCCCATTCTGGAAGCCCTTAGAAGCTCTTCCTCACCACATATCCATCATCTCAATTCCGTACATGGAAATGTGGGATTGATGCTTCCGAGTCAGTGCTCTCTTGAAGATTGAATCCTTGAGATCTGGATCCTTATACTCCGCAGCTGTTTCTGCACCCTCTGTAAAGAAATGAAAAATAACTTTCTCCTTCTCTTCCACTTCCAGATCCTCAATCTCACTAACGGTCAGCGACTCATCTAGTGAGAGCGTATTTAATTGTCTCTGTCCTCACGAGTAGGTGCTTTTGAGTTGGTTCTTCTGAAGGTAAGATGCTAGGGTGGGGTTGTAGAGGAGGTGACAGCAGCTGTGGATCTGGAAGTGGCTGAACGATCATCGTATTGGCTAACCTTGTCTTCTATTGCATCATATAGTGTAAAAGAAGAGTTTGCTTAGTTTTGCACACGGTAATTTGTTTTTCCTTTGGTTTGTATGACTCAGAAAACTGCATTTACTGACTGAATCTTATATGCATCGAATGCCACATCATTCAGTGGATTTTTGTTATTGAAATTGCACTAACCAGAAAAAGGTGAACTACTTGATTGCTGATCACTTGGGTCTAAATTCCTTTGTATACTCTCAAGCACTCAAAAGACCCCGTCAAACAAGTGTTTCCAGTATCTCTACAAATGTTGCCTAATTCATCTTCCAAACTCACGACAAAAATGTGGAACTATTTATCAGTTCAGCACCTCTCCTGATTACCCAAGTCCAGAGAAACTGGGCTGGATTTTCCTTTCAGTGACTGAGGGAGCTTTCACCATCCCTCTGACCTGGCTGTAACCTTAGCAGTTTTCTGCCTTGAGGGTTATTTGTCATGTAGGACAGACCGCCAGCGGTATCTGTGCCATCAAAAGGTAATTGGCCGCAATGCTGCAATGTGACTGAAGAGGCAACACCAGAAGAGGAAAGAGCAAAACTCATTTACAGGCCTATGCCAAAAGGGGCAGGGGATGCCTCGGAAAGGCTATCTCCCTCCCACATCTGGCCAATAGCACCACCACTTTTTGCGCTAACTGCCTTCTTTCACCAAGTGGTACTGCAAACTCTGGTAAGAGAAGTGAAGAGGCAAAAAAAAAGGGAATGAGAAGCCAGGCTCTGCTTCCACTATGGCCTTAATAAGCAGCGGGTGAGGAAGGGGCAGCCAGCAGCAATGCTGGCAGGGGCATTGTAATTTAGCTTGGGGCAGACCTTTCCACCCAAATTTGTTCCCTTTTCTGCCATGCCACCAGATTTAAGTTGGAGTCAAAATCCAGCCCCTGGATTTCAATGGCAAGGAAACCAATGAAGTTTACATGAGAAGTTACTTTAAATTGAAGTCTCATGCGGGCTAAGGGGAGGTGACAACTCTGGTGTAAACATCAGAGAAGAAATTAATCATACACCCAATTTAATCAATTACTTCCTGGACTTTGTGCTATCACAGTAACCTTTACCATCAGTAATATCTGAACCCGGGATGGAACCTGAGGTCTTCCTGATCTATATGGCTCAGTGCCATACCACGTGGTCAATCAAGGAACCCACCACAAGTCTGCTTTTATTTAACCCTTTCAGGTTTCAGAATTCAAAAATTAGTTAATTATGTAAAGTCCCACGATATTTGAGCATAATTTTTAAAAATCCTGTAACAGTGTAACATAGGTGTTCTTTTTGTGCCCAGTTCCCAGACATCAAGTGGATCAACATTTCCAATTCAAGACGGTGAGAAAGTCTAGGCTTCCCATGAAGATGAATTACAGCACGAAACCTAAGGGCTGTTGGGCTCGCTGGAAGTATCTAAGCTGGGAACATGTGGGCCCGTGAAGAGCTAAGTACATTAAAGCTTCTTCATTGCCCAGAATTTTACGGGCTCCGCTGGGGCAGGATGGCAGGCAGGTCGGGCCTTGAATTGGTCACCATGCCAGTGGTGCTGGTCTTGGGGTCCATCCACCCAATGCCATGCCAGTGGCACTGGTCTTGGGGCCCACCCACTCCTGCTCTCATTGGGATTTTATCTGTGGCGGGAGATGTCCAAACCTGGTCACCAGCCCACCCAGTAAAACCTGGCAAGTCTTGGTGCCAGGCCAGGGGCCAGGGGCAGGGCGCCTCCGCAATGGGTTGTTCATCGGGGGTCCATCCCTAGGTGTGAAAAGTGCTGGGGCGTTTGGGGGGGCGGGGGGGAGGTGGCGCGTGGGTGGGTGGGGAAGTGGGGGGCCGGAGTTGGTGCAGATAAGGATTTTTTTGTACTCAGAAAGTTGTCAGGATTTGGAATGCACTGCCTGCAAGGCTGGGTGCAAGGAAGCATTTTAAAAAGTAGCAATTTATAGGGCTATGGAGAAAGAGCAGGGAAGCGGGGCTAATTGCAGCTCCGTCAGAGAGCCAGCACAGGCATGACGGGTGGAATGGCCTCCTTTTGGGTGGTATGACTACATGATTTGATAATATGTCTCCTAACATCAATGTAATAAACTTCAGCTGCCATCATTATATTACATTACACAATGTGCTGAGGGACCCAATGCCCTTGAATCTGCCTCTACATTGCAGCGAGGTTTCAGAGAAGCAATGGGACTGCTCTCCTAGTCACAGCTTGATATGGCTGGTCCAGCTAAGCTTCTGATCATTGGTGGCTCCAAGATTATCACTGTAGAGGAATTGAAATGGTGGTATTGTTGAAGGTCAGGGCAAATGGCTGGGCCTTCTCTTTTTTAGAAAAAAGAAATGTTCGGTGCCAGCCCCCATGCAACCAGCGACTAAAAACCTGCAATTGTCATTTTCATTTCCTGGAAGTGGACCTTCCCAGTTTTAGGGGAGGTTCAGATGCAGACAAGTGATGACAAAATCATATTGCTGGCCTTTGTGGACAGGGCCTAGACTACACCATGACAGTGTTCAGTGTTCATTGCTGACAGCAGCATATTTTTGCCTTTGCTACCACTTGGCACATGGATAAAGTACATCTCAAAGTGGGTTGTCTTGCTTCTGTCGGCACTCGCTCCACCTCACTTATATTGCAGCAGTGTAGTTGGGTTCAGGACAGTCTCTGGAAGCAGGGTTTTTAATTTTTCTTGGAATGCATATAAAGGGTGGTAAGGCCTATCCATAATTGCCCTGAGAAGGCAAAACGTTTTCTCCTGCTATAGTCCTTGTGTAGATGTTGCTGTCATGATGGTGTTTGGGAATTCTAGCGGGTTGAGTGGAACCAATTTGGAAGGAAAACCTGGAGATGATGTTCCTATAACCTTACTATTCTTACCCTTTAGGGTAGTAAAGGATACGCAGGGCTGAGAGGTGCTGTCAAGGTAAGCTTTCTATGCTGCTGCAATCGGCATAGTACACTCTGTAACCATGGCGTGTCAGCAGTGTAGAGGATGGATAGCTCAGGGCCAGGAATCCAGCAGATTTGGTTGCACCCAACTGGGCAAGTATTTCATCACACTTGGAGTCCGGAAGTGAGACAGTCTGCAGAATGCCCAGCCTCTGACTGCCCTTATAGTCACAGCTTGATGTGGCTGGTTCAGCTAAGCTTCTGATCATCAGTGACTCCAAGATTATCATGGTAGAGAAATTGAAGTTGGGTATTGCTGAAGGTCAGGGCAAATGGTTGGGCCTTTTCTTTTTGAAGATGGTCATTGCATTGCATATGCCGTGAGTGGTACCTGTCACTTGACAGCTCAGCCCAGGATGATTCACTCAACACTGTCCAGAAGTGGCCTGGCATAAGCAACAACATTGTTGGAGAAGCTGAATACTATGGAATTATTGGCAAACAACCACCCTTTTAACCTTATGGCAGAGGCAAGGTTATTCATACAGTAGCTGAAGATGGTTGGACAAAGGAACCCTTGCGAGGGTGTCCTAGGGCTGTGATAATTGGCCTTCAACAGCCATGGCCATCCTCCTGGATGTCAGGTATGTCTACAAACACTGAAAGTTTTTTTTTCCCCTGATCCCCCATTGACCTTAGTTTCTCAGTGGCTGTGCAATTAAAGCACTGTTAACTATTTAATTCAGTTTTAGGTGCCTTATTTTGTTGTTCATGGTTAATCTTCCAGTAATAAAGCTCTTCTGAATTTTTAAATAGCTTTATAACTGTAACATTTCAATTTGTTTCAGTGTCACACTGGGTTATGCTGATAAATGGCTTTGGTCTAATGAACAACTTTGGTCTGTCTTCAGCATAAGTGATGAGTTTTGTGTCCCATTAGTGCCAGATTGTAAGGACTCACTGTCAGCATAGCCTTATTCAACAGCACTCAAATAACTTAATACACCTGTAGGTGGGGGGCAGGTAGCTGGTACTGTTGCTCATTCCTGGTTTTCCTCATGTAGTTACATCAACTTAGAACAAGCATTAATCACCATTGCAAGAATTTTAATTTTAGTTCTATTTAACTCCTGGAAACAGTTGGAACCCAAATCTCCAGAAAGTCTCAGTTGTGTGCTTTCCTGACAACTAGGTTCCTCTAACCAAGTAGTGGATAGAGTCCCAATTACTGTTGATCATCAGAATCATCAACTCTTACAGCACAGATGGGTGCCATTCGGCCTGTTCTGTGTGTGCTGGTACTTTTGAAGAGCTGTCCAGTTTAGTTCCACACCCAGGTTTTTCCCCATAGACCTATAAATTAATCCTCATAAGTATTTATCCAATTGCTTTTTGAGAGTTCCAATGGAATTTGATTCCACCACCCTTTCAGGTAGTGCATTCCAGATCCTAACAGCCCTCTGCATGAAGAAATTTCTCTTCATTACCCCTCTCGTTCTTTTGCCAAATATTTTAATTCCATGACCTTTAATGGCCAACCCGCTTGGAGGAAACAGGTTCCCCCAATTTGCTCTATCAAAATCCCTTATGTCTTTGAATACTTCTGTTAGGTCTCCCCTTAACCTTCTCTGCTCTGAGGAGAACAATCCCAGCTTCTTCAATCTCTCCACATAACTGAAGCCCCTCATCCCTGGTATCATGCTGGTGAACCCATTCTGTGCCCTCACTGATGCTTTGACCTCCTTTCTAAAGTGTGGTGCCCAGAATTGTACACTACACTCAAGTTGAGGTCTAACCAGAGATTTGTATAAGTTTAACATGACTTCTTTGTTTTGTATTCAATGCACCTATTTACAAAGTCAGGTTTCCAATACACTGTCTTAACTTGCCCTTCCACCTTCAAAGATTTGTGAAAATGCACCCCCAGGTCCCTCTGCTCTTGAACACCCCTCAACTACCATTTACCATTTATTACCATTGTTTTTCCCAAGTGCATCACTTCACAGTTATCCACACTTATATTAAATTGCATGTGGCATGTGTTTGCCCATTTCACTAGTCTATGTCCTCCTGATGTCTACCACTATTCTGTTCATTATTTGTGATGTTAGTTTGATATCATCTGCAAACTTTGAAATTGCCACTAGGCATAGGGAGTACATCAAGGCACCTGTGTAAAATTGAAGTCATGCATGTAGGAAAACCTGGATTTCAAAACCAAGATTCACACTTGGGTCAATAAGTAGTGAGTAACATGTGCACCAAACAGATGTCAGGCAATGACCATCTCTAACAAGAGAGCCAAACACCTCCCTTTAACAGTCAATAAAATTATCATCACTGAATCTCCCACCATTATTATCCTGGGGGTTTTCATTGACCAGACACATAATACTGTGGCCACAAGAGCAAGTTGGGGGCTGACTATTCTGCAGGTGATTCACCTCCTGATTCCCCAATGCCTTTCCACCATTTACAAGGCACTAGTCAGTAACATGATGGAATATTCTTTACTTGCCTGGATGCGTGTAGCTCCAACAACAGAAGCTTGACATAAACCAGGACAAAGCAGCCTGCTTGATCAGCACCCCATCCACCAACGTGAGTATTCACTCCCTCTACCACCAGCACATAGTGGCTGCAGTGTGCACCATTACTAAAAGATGCACTGTAGTAACTTACCAAGACTCCTTTGGCAGCACCTTCCAAACCTGCGACCTAAACACCTAGAGTAACAAGGGCAGCAGACACAAAGGAACATCACCACCTGCAAGATTCCCTCCACATCACACGCCACCTTGATTTGGAAATATGATGTCATCCATTCATCATTGCTGGGTCAAAATCTTTTGGGCCAAACTCCCTAATATACAGCACTGTGGGAGTACTTTTGCCATTTAGACTGCAGCACTTCAAGAAGGCAGCTCATCAACATCTTCTCAAAGGCAATCACGGATGGCGATAAATGCTGGACGCTGACATCCTGTGAATGAATAAATAATAAAAAAAGAGAATTCCAGATCAATTATATGTAATAAGAAAAGCAATGGTCCAAATACCAACCCTCTGGGGACTCATCCAATGACCACTACTCTCTGACCCCTATCCCTTAGTCAATTATGTACTCAAGTTACCACCATCCTTTTAATATCATGTACTGCCATTTTCTAAATAGGTCTGCTAAGTGGTACCTTATCAATGCCTTTTGAAAGTCTTTATATACACTATCCACTGCATTACTTTATCATCCCTCTCCTTTACTTCAGCAAAGAACTCAGTCTGGTTAACCAGATATGATTTGTCTTTAACAAATCAATGCTGGCTTCCCCTTATTAAAGTGTGCTTCTCCAACTGAAAATTCATTTTTTCCTTGACAGTGGTCTCTAGTAACTTTCCCACCTCTGACATTAAACTGATTGGCCTATAGTTACCAGGTTTAGTTCTCTCCCCTTTTTTTGAATAATGGTGGTCATTTGCAATCATCCAGTCCTCTGGCAATATTCCCATATCCATTGTCCCTGTTCAATAGAAATAACCCAGAATCACAGAATCTTTACAGTGCAGAAGGAGGCCATTCAGCCCATCAAGTCTGTACTGGCTCTCTAAAAGAGCATTCTACCTAGTCCCACTCCCCTGCCTCACCCATGTAACCTTGTTTTTTTCTTTTCAAATAGCAATAGAATTCCTTTTTGAATACTTCAATCGAATCTGCCTCCACCACCCTCTCAGGAAGTTCGTTCCAGGATCCAACCACCCTCTGGGTGAAAAATAACTTCCTCACATCGCTATTACTCCATTTGCCAATTATTTTGAATCTGTGCCCTCTAGTTCTTGTTGCTTTCCTGAGTGGGAGCAGTTCGCCCTGTCCATACCCCTCAGGATCTTGAATATCTCTACCTAGTCTCCCACTATTCTGCTCACTCTTTGTGATGTTGGTTTGATATCATCTGCAAATTTTGAAATTGCCAAGAATTGCAATTCTGTTCTCCAAGGAAAGCAGTCCCGACCTCTCCATCTATCCTCATAGCTACAGTTCTGTGATGACTGTCACTTTAAGAGCAGTTCAACTGAGTAGGGGTCACATGATTTGTTCAACCAAGGTGCGGCTAGCGCGGGGGAATAAATTCTAGGGAGGAGTTTTCTTGGAAAAGATGGCTGTATGAGGGGCTGGCTGAATACAAGTAGTCATGGAAGCTCTCATGTAAATAAAGTTTGTTTTCTTTGACTAAGAAGCCTCCAAGAGCGTGTCTCCACAAGCTCTTTATCCCTGAAACCATTCTTGTGAATTTCCTCTGTACTCTCTCAAATTTCCTTTACATCATTCCTCAAGTATGATGCCCAGAACTGGACGCAATACTCCAGATGAAACCTAACTAGTGTCTTATACAAATTCAATGTGACCTCCTTATTCTTGTACTCAATACCCCTATTAATAAAGCTTAAGATACTATATGTTTTATTAATTGCTCTCTCAACATACCTGCTATCTGCAATGACTTATGTGCATTTATACCGAGGTCCCTTTGTTCCTTCACCTCCTTTAGAGCTTTTCCCTTTATTTTGTACTGTCTCTCCATATGCTTCCTGCCAAAATGAATTGCCTCTCACTTCTCTGCATTGAACTTCATCTGCCACTTGTCTGTCATTCCACCAGCACGTCTATGTCCTTTTGAAGTTCATGACTATCCTCATCACAGTTGACAATGTTTCCAATCTTCGTATCATCTGAAAATTTTGAAATCATGTCCTGAATACCACAGTCTAGTTCATTAATATATATCAGGAAGAGCAAGGGTCCAAACAGTGACCCCTGGGGAACTCCACTACAAACCTTCCTCCAGTCTGAAAAACAACCATTTATCACTACTCTGTTTCCTGTCACTCAACCAATTCCTTATCCAAGTGCCTACTTTTCCTTTTATTCCATGAGCTAGAATTTTGCTCACAAGTCTGATGTGTGGCACTGTATAAAATGCCTTTTGAAAATCCACATACACCACATCAACAGTGTTGCCCTTATCAACCTTCTCTTTTACCTCCTCAAAAAACTCCAGCAAGTTAGTTAAACATGATTTTCCCTTAATTAATCCAAGCTGGCTTTCCATAATTATCCTGTACTTGTCCAAGTGACTATTTATTTTGTCCTGAACTATATGGCTCCATCTTCCGGTTGGCGGGGGGAGGGCCCGCTCACCGATGCGTAAAATGATGTGGGGTGACATCGGACGGGCATCCCAACATCACCCCGCATCATTTACATTTTCAGGTTGGCCTATTAAGGCCATGAAAAAAGTAATTGAAATCATTAATGGACCTGCCTGTCCAAAATTAGGGTTGGCGGGCAGGCTGGAAGCCCTGGCGGGCTTCTGAAGAAACATGAAGCTCATCCATGGGCGGCATGAGATTTCATAAGGGATTAAAAAATTTCAGAATATTTTAAAATAAATGTTATGGATATGTCCCAACTCACGTGACAGCGTCACACGAGGGGACATGGCAGCGAAATTTTTTTCTCATCTTTATTTAGTGTTTCAAACCTGAGTCGATCTCCCTGAGGCAGCATTTTGCCTCAGGGAGATCTGTGCGCTCTTTTCACACTCTGCCACTGAAGTCAAACTGACTGGCCTGTAGTTGCCAGCTTTATCCTTGCACACCTTTTTGAACAAGAGTGTAACATTCGCAATTCTCCAGTTTTCTGGCACTGCCCCGTTGAATTTTCCCAATAAATATTTAAGAAATTTAGTATTTTTTCCATTGGTATGCAGTCCTTAAATAGTTGTAAGAATTTACTTTAAGCATAGAGACAGACAGCACAGAAGGAATCCTTTGGCTCTATGTGCCCATGCCAGATCTTTGAAAGAAGTATACAATTAGCCCAGTGCCCCACTCTTACAGTCTGACATTTTTTTTCTTTTTCAAATATGCATCCACTTTAGTCTTGAAAGTTACCACTGAACTTGCTTGCAACATCCTTTCAGGCGGTGCATTCCACATCATAACAACTCACTGCATGAAAAAAAAACCTCCTCACCTTCCCCCTAATACTTTTACTGATTACCTTAAACCTGTGTCTTCTGGTTATCAACTCTCATATAGTGGACTGAAGTATTAGCCCTCAGAGCACCACAGCTGAGTTTACACATCTGGGGATGCAGGCTTCACGAGCTGCTAACAAATACATTCTTTTGGCAAAATCTATTTGTGTACTGATGAATTTTTATCCATTTGATATTGACCTAGTCATATTGATCCTTTGACCACATCAATTTTACTGCTGGAAAACCGGCCATTGCTAAAAGGTGTGAATCAGAAGAAGAAAATGATTAAGTCAAGGGTTTTCTGATTATTTTTTAAAGTTACTTTTGATAGATAATGTTACTGTAGATGGAAAGAAGTAAAAGCTAAACTAACCCCAGGAATGAAAGAAAGGAAACAGTATTGCGGAGACAGAGCCAGTATAATTAAAATACAGGTGAACTGTGACCTCAGCAAGTTGCTATATAGGCCAGCCCAGGGGGTGGTGTCATTCTCCCGGATCTACCTGCATTATAAACGTTAAATTGAAAAGCAGAATACAATCAATACAAAACCTCAATATTGGAAGATTTGTACTAACATTATGAGTGAGAGAATTTCCTTGGATGCTTTCAATCTCCTGTAAAATATTGAACAGCTGACAGTTCACAGGAGTTTATTACATTGTGTTTACCAACTTTAACATCTGGGCAGCGTTCAGTGGAAGTAAATTAAGATAATGTTCTTTTATATGCTTCACAAGTTCCACACAAAATTATGCTTCCTTGCTCAACTTCATAGAAGGATTTATAGAGATCGCTTCATCTTTTTAATATATGTGCAGAGCTTGAAGATGTTTCTTGACAGATCAAAAGTATGATAAATTGCTGCCTCAAACCATGCCTGACCACAGCACAATTTTAGATTAGACAATCAAGCACCAACTTGCATGATGGGAACTGATTTGGTTCTTGTTTCTCAGCAACAGTCTGGAAGAACCAGCCCAGCCTTACTGATGTAATATCTTCTCTTAAAAACCAGAACAGACAGTGGATGACTGGCCTCCCTGAGAATAAGGGCTGACACCAGTTCTTGCAATGCTTTGATTCACTAAACCCAACACGGGGTTCAGTTTCAATGAAAGCTCACTTGTTCATCCTGTTTTCAGTTTCTTCACATTATTTTAGAAGGGCGTTGGTTCCACAACAGTCAATTCGCTTCAATGCTACTCATCAAGGCACTATATTGTCCTTTTTCTTTTCATTGATTGTGGGAATGCCTGATATTTATCAGTGTATGTTTTAAGTGTTGTTTAGTGAGAGCCTGTATCCCTCAATTATTTATGAAGACTTATTTTAAAATCACAGAGCAGTGAGAATGAAGAACTTGGTGCTACATGGAATGGTAGAAGCAGATAACATCGATGCATTTAAGGGGAGGCTTGATGCGCCCATGAGGAAGAAGGGAATAGAGGGATATGGAAGCAGAGCCAGGGTGTGTAGAGATAATTAGAGTGGGTGAGACTCATGCGACTTATCAACACCAACACAGACAAATTGGGCAGAATGGTCTGTTTCTGCGCTACAGATTCTATGTAATTTTGTGTTTCTCTCTTTCTGAGTAGAAGGGAGAACAACTGTGCATTATTATTACCATTGTTACCTTTAAGAACATAAATTAATTGGATCATTTTGTCAGCATAAATGATTTGCCAAAGGCTTTTGAACAGTGCTCTTTATACCCAAATTCATGGGGCTGCCCAGTGATTTAGTGGGTTGGTGTGTGAATGATATATTGCTATAACATACAGATCAGCAAGATACCAGGTTCAACACTATCATCAGTGTTCTACCTCTTTATTTTTAATAATTCTGTGAACTAACTGGAAGGAATCTTCCTCCCTCTGCATGTTAATTATAATTACAGGTAGCTGCTACTAACTGGGGTGAAGAACTTTTGATTACAAGCTGGTAATTATTTAACGTAAATATCAATTAGGAAACTCCCCAGTAACTCTCATGCCTATCATTTAATTGGAAGTTACCGTGAAATAAAATATTCGGCCAGACTAACTGAAATCAAATTACACAGTTCACTTATTAAATGTGCTGCACAGTACTGAGCTACACAGATCAGGAAGATCCCAAGATCAATCCCATTCTGTGTTGAAAATCAGTTGTCTGTTGATGCTCATTGTCCATCTGAATTTGATGAGTGACCAGATGATTGCCACCTGGTACTATGCTGTATCATGAGTCCCTGCCTTCAGGAGCAGAGGGGTTAATAAAATAAAATTGGAGAGACGAGGAAATAAATCAAACACCACATTATCTAAGGGTGGAGAATATTCAAAATGTATAGTTCTCGGGAGGTGTTGGGGAAGTACATGCTGGGTCTCAAACAGAGAAGACCCATTTCTAGATTATATATCCCCAGTTAAGTTTCAGTGGAGGAAGTACAATAAATATGATCTTGAGAAAAACAGTTCTTTTGTTTGATCAGCTGAGCGCTAGATTTGCACAATTATCATTGTTTCCAAATGACACTAATGAGAAATCCATATGGACAGAGTTTTTCTTTGCTTGTGCACTCTTTACCTAGAGCTTAGCAACAAAAGCATACGAAGAAATAAATTAGGAGCGAGGGTAGGCCATTCGGCCCCTCAAGCCTGCTCTGCCATTCAATAAGATCATGGCTGATCTGATTGTGGCCTCAACTCCACATTCCGCTTACCCCCAATAACCTTTGATTCCCTTGTTAGTCAAGAATCTATCCATCTCTGCCTTAAAAATATTCAATGGCCCCGACTTCACTGCCCTCCATGGAAGAGAGTTCCAAAGACTCACAACCCTCTGGGAGAAAACATTTCTTCTCATCTCCATCTTAAAAAGGAGACCCCTTATCTTTAAATTATGTCCTCTAGTTCTAGGGGAGCATTAGAAAGCAACTGGTAAGCTTTCCTCTACTTGGTCAAGTAGGGTTATTAAAGCTTTGGCTTTTAGAGCTATCTGGAGTCAGGTGGAAAGAAGTCCAATTCCCAATGACCGGTCCACCGAGTGGTCCCGTTAAGGAAACAGACTGGCCGTTCACTCATCAACAGTACCCTGGAATACTGCAGAACTGCTTAGCTCGGGTATTAGGTTAGTGAGCCTGTCAAAAGTGGTTGACTCAGCTTCAATCATCAGCATCAAATGTGTCATCTTCAAACCAATGTGGGTAGACACTAGTTTTTTGGTTTGAGCCCTCAGTAGATGGACAGTAGATGTCAGATTCTTCTAGTAAAGCACATGGTGAGCAATACAACTCACTATAAAATGCTACCACAACATGGACATATACCATAGCCATCAAACTGTTGTTCCTTTATTTGGAGATCTCAAATACCAGCAGCAACGGGTTGCCTACTCAATGGGAGAAAACCAGGAGCACACATTCTCAAAAGCCATCTGGCAGCTGCACTTGACAGAAATAAACTTACAGGGTTACGGGGATAGAGCTGAGGAATGAATCGCTCAACTGAGAGCCAACATGAAATTGATGGGTTGAATGGCCACCTTCTGTGCTGTGATGATTTTATGTCTCTATGAACTACCATCCCAAACCTCAGAGCTCCTGAAAGGTAATGGATGGACATTCAACTTCAGCATGTTGGAAGTGCTACACAGAGGTACTTATGATATACCAGCCACTGCTGTTCTAGATATCCAAATCTACTGTCGCATCTTAAACATATTTATAACCAATAGTTAGACTTAAATGGTATGATTTTCCTGTGGGCTTCAGGACCCCAACATTGGGACCAAATGAGGGCCCCGAGTCCACACTTTCTGGGAGCCAGGCCTGGAGGTGGCCTCCTAATTGGTCACCTCCACAATCCTAACCAATCAAAGCCAGCAGCTCTAAAGCCTCAAAATTCCCATTGGGAGAGGTGGGCACTGCTGAGGCAGGTAGGAGACATTAAGCGGGTCTCAAAATGGAGGAGCCCAGGGAGGCATAAATTTAAACTATAAATTCAGAATGGCCAAGCAGGCAGGACCTTCAGAGGAGAGAGGAAACCCATCCGGCAGCAGCGTTTGGGCCGCGGTTGAGGCTTCTGCTGCCAGCGGCCCCCTCTTTGGGGGATGGAACCTCCACAGCCTGCTGCAGTGAGACTACTTCCATTGAGATAGTGCCCTCCCCACATGATGGGGATCTGCTCCACTGGTGTCAAAATACTGATAAGCTGAATAAAATCACCCATAATTGGGGCCCTAATTATTCAAATTAGCTGTCCTCTTCCATTCAGTATCTGTATCCTGGCCCACTCCTGGGATACTTCCCTGGCAGCGGGAAAGCATCGGGATGCTCTCCCGACATGGCTTTTCACTACTTTTCTGGCCCTCCGCCTCCAATTCTGCCACCCCAGGGCTGGGAAATTTCAACCCAATGTGACAGGCTTTGGTAAAGAATCATACCCAACATGAGGCTGCCCCCTATTCCAGTTTGCTGAGCAACTGGTCTAATCAATCTGCAGTCTCTCTTCCTTCAACTGTTTTTGTCATAAATGCAATTCAATGCTGTGTCCTGAATCTCACACATAGGTTTAAGGAATTCCTTCTATTGCTTGGCTAGGAGTTCTGAACCATGAAGTAACTGTTTGGGGCAAATATCTTATCAGCCACAAGCTTAATGTATATTGGGAGTATGCTGTCATTGAAAAATAAAGATGAGAAAGGGAAAAGTGCTCTCACCGCTTCCAAGTGTAGTCCTAAAGAGCTGTAGCTGGGCACTACTATTTCCACCCCAAGAATGCCTGAGGCCCGAATCAACATTTGATGTCCTTGAGATACCCTCAAGGCATGCAAAGCAATAATCTGATACTTCACCATATCACACTGGTTAGTTCCTTTTTTAAGGTGGTGAGTAGAGCACATAAGATCCCAGGTAAGTTTGTGAAGAGCAATTTTGATCATAAGTTTAACTGGACAAGTCAAATAAATATGGTGGCTACAAAAACAGGGCAGTGGTAACTAACTCACCTCCTAACTCCCCAAAGACTTTCCACTATCTACAGAGCACAAGTCAGGAGTGTGGTGCAATACTCCCCACCCCACAGGATGAGTGAAGGTTCAACAACACTCAAGAAGCTTGACACCATCCAGGGTAAAGCAGCTCACTTGTTTGGCACCCAATCCACAACTTAAACATTGCCCACCTCCACCAATTGTACATGATGTTTGCAGCGTATACCATCTACAATACATACTGCAGCAACTCACCAAGACTTCTTCAACAGTACTGCTGAAACCCACAACCTCTAACCCCTAGAAGGGCAAGGGCAGCAGGAGCATATGAACAACAACACTTGCATGTTCCCCTCCAAGACATCACACCATCTTGCCTTGGAAATTTATTGCCAGTTACTGGGTCAAAATTCAGGAACTGCCTGAATTATGATACCTGTGGAGAAACCATAACCCAAAATAACGAAATCACTGAATGATCACCAAACGAAGAAATCATCAAAAAGATTCCAATTTTTGTAGCTTCTACTTTAACATGAATCAGGACCAACACAAATTACACATGAATTAACAGGCAAATGATACTTCAAATAAAAAGCTATATTTCACTTGAAATAGTCTATACCACAAAGATGCGTCTTTATGCAACCACAAGTGTTCGCTTCACTCCCTGCACAAATGTGGCATTATGTAGCTACACAGTTTCACAATATGCTATTCTTTATTCATGCAGCATAGGTCAGGAGTTCTATCCCACAACAGCTTTCACTTTCGAGTTTCATGGGTATGATTATTATCAGTAAGGTACACTTCTATGAACCCTCTCTCTCTCATATCACAACAGTCCTGAAGGTATAACTTTCCAGCGTTCCTTTTCAACAGACCAACCAATAATACCCTGGCTCATGGTTTGACCACTGCTGGGAAAACAGCAAGATATTTAGCATCTTTGAGCTATTCACACAGCTTTCCAGGTTTTAGACCTTTTTAGCCGGCTCACACAGTACCTTCAAGAACTCCTGTTTCCTTTTCTGCTAAACAGAAAACCTGGTACCTTCCTGAGAGAGATGTGCTTCTTCTCCTCAACAAGAATTCTCTGTGTCCCTCTTTCTGTCTCTGTCTGCTTTCTCATTGTGTCTGCAGCCACGCTGATCGCCTCCACCCTCCAGCTCCTCTGCTTATAGCTCTCCTTTGTGTCTACCAGCCACATGGCATCTTCTGTAACTTCCTTCCTGCTGGTACTGTTTCCAGGTCAAGTTTTGCCAGGTCACATGCAAGAGTATTTTTTTATTATCCAAGGAAACTATAATTGATCCATTTACAATTGTTGCAAACTCTTAAAAGTCCTTTTCAAGACTTCCTAAAAAAAATATATAGATTCCACAGACATATAAAGAAATTATAAATTTTCCTTACTGTGCTGCTTCAGGATCAAAGGTCATCAAACTAAGAGCACTGTAGGTACACCTTCACCACATGGAGATCAGCAATTCAAGAAAGCAGCTCATTACCACCTTCTCAAGGTCAATTAGGAATGGGGAATGCATTCTGACCTATTGTTATAGAGTTGATTTTCCAGGCAACTTTTCTTGGTGGACACATTTAACTTTATTTACAAGATAACAGTAGCAACAATATACGTGCATCAAACTCTAGAACTAAAGAAGAACTCTCTCCTAGAGGTTCCCAGCACTGCTAACTCATTGGTTTACACAGATCATGTGATCTTACAACACAGGGTTATTCTTAAAGCTACAGTCCTACCTTTATCAAAACTATAATTACTACATTTCTCCTCCTTTAATTTTTCTGTACATTTCGTATTTACAAGGATATTTATCTCATGACATTACAATATTTACACAGGTCATGAAATTACAAGTGCAGTCTTTCAGGTGGTTTCCTGATCCGTGTGGAATGTCATAGCTCCACAACGTCTGATTCTTTTACAGGAAACATATTCTCTGGAACCACATTAACATCAGGGGCAGAATGTTGCGCTTGTCAGGCAGGCACCCGCCCAACCCGAACGAGCATAAAATGACGCGCGATGACATCGAGCGAGCGCCCCAACATTGTCGCGCTATCACGTGATATTTATGTCGGCCAGCAGGCGCGGGAGTCAGCAGCACACCCGCCAACAATTAACAGGCCTATTAAGGCCATTAAAGATCTAATTAAATGACATTTTTCGCTGCCCGTCCTACCTTATGGTTGGTGGGCAGGCGAAAAGGCCAAGCGGCCTTTGGGTTTTTTGCGAAACCTCACCCATGGGCGTGATGAGGTTTGATCTGTCATTAAAAAAAGATAAAACATTTTCAAACTCATTTCTAACATGTCCCTGCTCACATGAGGGGACATGTTATTAACATTTTTAAAACCTTTCTTTTTTGTTTTCAAAAATCTTCATTTCCCTGAGGAAGCTCCGTGCCTCAGGGAGCTGTTCCTGCACGCACACGCCAACTTGCACACTTGCCCCCACCCCCCTGCCCCAACACAGGCAGTGTTGAGCACTGCAGCGTGTGTTGCATGCTGGGTAGGTCTTAATTGGCCCTCCAGTGTCAGGCCCCGATTGCAGGTGGCGGTTGCTTTTGTGGCCACTCCCGAGCCACCCACCTGATGAGGGCAAAATTCTGCTCCAGGTACCTCATTAGGCACAGGCAGTTCAGTGACGTCCACTCCAACAGAGACACCGGGCATGTCTACCCTTGATCAAGCAACTTCAACAGGAACCACAGGTTCAGCAATGGTTACAGGTGGAACATCATTTTGTTGGGGTATCTCCCTTTTTCTTAAATGATCCACATGCTTATGGGTGATCCGCTCCCCCACTTCCCCGTGGTGAGACAATGGTCCGGTCACTGAACTCACTTTACCAGGTAACCACTTCGGTCCTCCACCGAAATTCCTTACATATACTGCTTCTCCAACAGTAAACTGAACCTCTCATGACTATGCAAATCGTGAGTCGCTTATTTGGTTCCCTTGACTTTTCTCCACCTTCCCCTCCAAATTGGGAAGTATTAGGCTTAGTCTTGTTCAAAGACGGTGCCTCATCAGTAATTCTGCAGGTGTTGCTCCTGTCGTAGTGTGGGGGGGTCATTCTGTAGTGAAATAGAAAACGAGCAAGTTTACTCGCCAACGAATCACCTGTTAACTTTTTCATTCCCACCTTAAAAGTTTGTACTGCCCTTTACACCAGTCCATTAGATGGTACAATGTAGTCTTCACATGGTTGATAACATTCGGGCTGACAAACCATTGAAATTCAGCGCTGTTAAACGCAGCATCATTATCTGAAATGATTCCTCTGGCAATCCATAGATAGTGAAGCTTTGGCATTGTTTTTCCATAGGAGCGCCTGATGTTGGCAACTTTACCTCATAAACATCCAACCACTTGGAATGAGTATCTATGATAAGTAGAAACATGGTGCCAAGGAAAGGACCAACATAATCCATGTGCAATCTCACTCAGAGTCTACCAGGCCATTCCATGGGTGTAATGGAGCTGCCACCGGCAACTGTTCTAGCTGTTGACATTGCACACAGTGTTTTACCATCGTTTCAATATCACCGTCCATCCCCGGCCACAACTTTGCGCTATCGTCTGCATTCATGAGATTCCTGGATGGGCACTGTGTAACTCTACTAAGAGCGGCTCCCTTCCTTGTGAAGGAACTACTACCCATGCACTCCATCATAGATTACCATCTTCACTGCTCATCTCGTGTCTTCGGTTGAAAAATGACTTTAATTCATCAGAGACTGGTTCCTGGCACCAACCATGTAACACCAGGTCTCTCACTCGAGACAGGACTGGATCACAATTCATCCAGTTTCTTATCTGCCTGGCACAGTCTGGTGAGGGATCCAGGAAATTCATCACTAATATGAGCTTTTGGGGAATTAGGACATGGTCATTGTTTTCTTGCAAAGGAAGGTGACTTAGGGCATCAGGATTTGCTATATGAATCCCTGGTTGATGCACAAAGGTGTATTCACATGCTGCCAAAATTAGGGCCCACCTTTGTATTCAGGCAGAAGCTATGGGAAGTAAAGCCTTTTCCTCGCTAAACAGGCTCAAGAGTGGTTTGTGGTCTGATACTATCATGAAATGTTGCCCATGCACACATTGGTGGAAGTTTTTCACACCAAAACAATATTCTCGATCTGAGAATATCCTTTTTCAGCTGTGGTAAGTGTCCTGTATACATAGCCGTTGTCCATTTTATGAGATAGTACCATTCCCACTCCATGGGGGACGCATCGCAGGTTAGTACCAATTCCTTTGCCGGGTCATAATGCACTAACAAATTTGAAGAGTGCAAGAGCCGTTTTACTTCCATGAAGGCTTCTTCTTAAGGTGGTTTCTAAACCCAACGCTGGTTTTCCTTTAGCAGAGAAGGTAGAGGGGCCAGAGCCCTTGATAAATTTGATGGAAATAGGCCATAATAATTTACCATTCCTAAAAATGATTTAAGTTCAGAGATGTTCTTAGTTGCTGGTGCCTCTCTGATTGCTCTAACATTCCCTTCAACAGAGTGTAACCATTCGGCATCTATCCGGTGGCCCAAGTAAATGACCTCATTTGCCTGAAAAGTGCATTTTTCCTTCTTTAGGCAACTCCTGCTTCTAGAAATCGTTTCAGGGCTTCCTCTAGATTAGCCAAATGTTTCTTTTCTGTGAATCCAGTTATCAATACATCATCCAGGTAGACCACAAGTTGAGGAAGTCCTTGTAGTGAGCTCTCAATTGTCCTCTGAAAAATGGCACAGGCTGAGGAAACACTGAAGGGCAGGCGTGTACATTGGTATAACCCTTTGTAGGTGTTTATGATCACAAAATCTTGGGAGGCATCATCTAGTTCCAGTTGCTGATATGTGCGACTCATATCAAGTTTTGTATACGTTGTCCCTCCTGCTAGTTTGGCATAGAGGTCTTCAATTTTGGGAATAGGGTATCTGTCCAGTTTGGCTGCTTTGTTGACCATTAATTTATAGTCACCACAGATCCGGAGGGTCTGGTCCAGTTTAAGGACAGGGGTTATGGGTGCTACCCATTCTGAGAATTGAACCGCTTTTAGACACCCAGCCTCTCTAGCTAGTTCAACTCAGCGTCAACCTTCCCCCTCAGAGCAAATGACACCGGTCTTGCTTTCAAAAAGCAAGGAGTTGCTTTTGGGTCCATCTATATCTTGGCATGTAGGCCTTGGATTTTTCCCAGTTCATCCTTGAAGACGGTGTCATTTTTTTAAACAGCTCTGGTAGTCCACCTGCTCTCGACTGGAAGATATCGGACCAGTTTAATTTAATCTCCTTTAACCAATCACAACCTAGAAGGCTTGCTCCTTCACCTCCTACCACCATCACTGTTAGATGTGCTTTGGTGTCTACAATGAACCGTTACTCTGGTGATAACTTTTATCTAGATTTCTTCGCCTGTGTATGTTTTCAACTTGGCAGATGTTTGTTCCAAATGTAATTGTTGAGCATCTTTATTTAAATATCTGAAAGTGTGTTCTCATACTTCAGTGATAGAAGCACCTGTGTTTACTTGCATTTTTAAGGGTTTACCATTCACTTGCATTGTGACAATAATTGGCTCTGTCTTCCCAACTTTAATGTTGAATAAGGAATAAATGTGAGAATTGGTTGCTTCTGGCTCTTCCACACTATATGTTTCATTGGATTTCGTTTGTTGTCTGGAAGCCTGTTTAACTCTCGCTTTGCAATGTTTCAATATGTGTCCTCTTTTGTGACACAAATGACACTACCTTTTTACATTGCCAATCGTTAGGAGTATGAATGTTCCTATGTCGATAAAAATTAGTTTTTGACTTTGCTGCTAAGCTGTTTCCTGTAAATTTTCATTTAGCGGGGGCTGTCTCCTGCTTCATGGCGAAGTCCCGGCTTTTCGCACCACTTTCGGCTGACTGTTCCTGTCCAACTAGGAGGGCGGTGCCATTTTATGCCCTTTGAGTTGCTTGTGAATCCCTTACAGCGCTTTCCAATGCGAGCACTGTTTCTAACGCTTTCTTAAAATCAAGATCCACTCCAGCCAGGATTCTTCGCTGAATAGCATCCTCTTTCACACCATATTGTTATGACACAGCAGACGGTAAATGCTGAGCTGTTCGAATCCCAGACAGAAACTTGAAATAACTGTCACAACTAATTTTCAATTTGTATAAATTTCGAGATGCAGGCGTTGAATTCAGCAGTAATATGACCACCAAGTTTTATAGGTTTTTACAAAACTGGATTAAACATTTATTAATAAGAGAAATGATTTTAAATACATACATGGATCTACAAATTACTACTATGATAACTTCTAAATCCCCTAATCAACCTAACCCCCAGATATACTTTCATTAAGGCAACAGTAAGACACATAGATTTTAATCGATGTAGGCAAGGAAATATGATACCCTGAACAAGTTGATTTCAAAGTGAGTTTTCATAACTTCGGTCCTTTGAAGACAGCAGCTTGAGGCATAGATGCTGAAGGTTTTTTCACACTTGTAAGATCTTAAAAGGCCTACCCTTATATCCAGCCTTTGCTCCTTTATACATATTTTCCCTTTTGAATGCAAATACCTATTGTATCACAATGTCTTTGGGCTTTATCTTCCTGATAATAAAAACCTCTCATAGCACTAAGTTTAACCAGTAATCTTTGGGGTAAATAAACACACTGTTTCTAAACTTCACCTGGCTAAGTGACACATTTCACCCCTCCTTTGAAAACAATCTAGTCTGCTTTATTTAAAAACGCAAATGTTCCATTGGCACCTATGTTTCTAAACTTCCCCATGTTTACCTAATTAACATTTCAAACCTAACTTCTCCTCCTACATCAAAGCACCCAAGCTAGCTGCCCACTAATTCAATGACATCCCCCTCCATATTGAAAAATGAACCGTCTTAACTTAAAAAGATGGCTTCATTTTTATGAACCCATCTTATACTATCTCCTATACTTATCTATATACTTATACCATTACATTACCAGATGCATGCATTAACATAACACTATATATACAAATCCTTCATATCAACAGAAATCATTCCAATTCAGAGTTCAGATTTTTAAATGTCCAATTATCCCTTTAAGCTTCAAACTCTTGATAAAGTATCTGCAATCAGATTTTCTCATCCAGGGACATGTATAATCTGTAGATTAAATGGTTGCAGTAATAACCTCTATCTGAATAGCCTTGCACTTCTGTCTCAAAATTTGTCCAGAAACTTTAAAGGATTGTGGCCTGTATAAATAATTGTTTCTGATGAATTGTTTACCACATAAATTTCAAAATGCTGCAATGCTAACACCAAACCCAAAGTTTCCTTTTTGATCGTTGAATATCTTCTCTAATTTGCGTTCAGTTTCCATGTTCCATACGTAACTTGCGCTTTTGCAAATTCACGTTTAGCCAACTTCATCACCAAGCTTCCATGAAAAATACCCTATTGGTTTTTCAATTCCAGTGTTATCTTCCTGTAACAGTATGGCCCCACTGCCTATATCACTTGCCTCAAAGGCCAATTTATATTGCTTGGCATAATTGGATACTGCTAAAACTGATATCATAGTTAATACAGTTTTCAATTTGTCGAATGCCTTCTGATACTCCTGCATCCATTGAAACCTCTTGTTCTTTTTTGATAGTTCAGTCAGTGGAGCAACCACACTCTAAAATTTGGTACAAATTTCCAATAAAACCCACTCATGCCCAGAAATCTCAAAACTTCTCATTTTGTTGTAGGCACTGCGAAATCCACGATAGCCTTGACATTCACATCTCTCAGAGCCACCCTACCATGTCCATGGTATTGCCTAGATGCGTAACTTGCGCTTTTGCAAATTCATTTTTAGCCAACTTCATTATCAAATTAGCTTCTTGTAATCCAGCAAACAATTTTTCCAGATGTTGTAAATGCTCCTCCCATGTAGGACTGAAAACTATTAAGTCATCAATACAAACAGCACAATTGTTCAGACCTGCAATTATTTAGTTCGTCAGTCTTTGAAATGTCACAGGTGCATTCTTCATACCAAATGGCATGACTTTAAACTAATATAGTCCATTTCGTGTCACAAAAGCCGATACCTCCTTTGCTCTGCCTGATAACGGTACTTGCCAATATCCTTTTAGCAAATCAATCTTTGTGATAAATTTTGATTGTCCCACTTTCTCATGCAATCTTCCAATCTTGATATAGGAAATGATTCACTTTTGTCACTGCATTCACCTTTTGATAGTCCATGCACAGTCTTTGTGTTCCATCTGGTTTCGGTACCAGTACAACAGGCAAACTCCAGTCACTCAACTAGACTCAACGATATCATTTTGAAACATGAAGTCAATTTCTTTCTGTACTTGTGATAACTTTTCTGGATTTAATCTTTAAGGATCTAGCCTTACCATAGATGAAACCTCTACAGACACATCATGCATAGCTAAACCCGCCCTCCCCAACTTATTTCCACAAACAGCTTTGTGTGACAGCATTAGCTTTTCCAAATCACTTTGACACTTGTCTGGAAGGTAACTCAATATTACATTTAAATTTTGAAGAACTCCCTCATTATCCAATTTATTTAGAGAAAAATCAATTTCCAGATCCTGCATTTCTACTTTCTCATTATCTATCACCACTAACACCTCTTTTTGATCCTCTTCCCTGTCAAAGTGCATTTTAAGCATATTTATGTGGCACACCCTCTGCTTCTTTCTTTTTTCTGAAGTGTTTATTAAATTATTTATTTCACTCAGTTTCTTTTCAATCCTGTAAGGCCCACTAAACCTTGTCTTTAAGAAATCATCTAGTACTGGTAATAGAACTAGAGCTTTCTCTCCGGCAATAAAATTCTGAGTTGTAGCTTTCCTATCTGCTTTCACTTTCATCACTTGCTGTGATATCTTTAAATGTTCCCTAGCCAACTCACATGCTCTGTCTAATCTCTCTCCGAAATTTGATACCTAATCCAGAAGAGTAGTTTCAGAATTTTGACCCATCAATTTCTCATAAATCAATTTCATACTGTTAGCTCATCGGTTTACACAGATCATGTCATTTTACAACACAGGATTATTCTTAAAGCTACAGTCCTACGTTTATCAAAACTCTAATTACTACACCTATCCAGTAGCATCTACATCCTAGGTATGATTTTCTAAAAGTCCTAATTGTTTCAGAAATGGCAAGATGAGACTTTCCTGTACCATCCCCCATAATGATATAAAAAAAAATTAAAAGGTATGGATGCATGCTAGTTAACAACCTAACCTCTTTCTTCTCCTGTCTAACCTTCATGGATCCTAGAGCTGGAATACACATTCCTGATAAAATCCACGATGTGGCCATTCCAACAAGAAGACTGTCTAAGACATCACTTTGAAAACCATGAAAATCTTTAGAAGGAAGTTAAGGATTCTTCTCCTGCCTAGACATTCCTTACAAAAGTAAAATTCAGGCTGTTTCTCTCTGATTTCTCCATGGGCAGGATTTTCCCCCCATCGGGGGCAAAGTCGAAGGGCGGGCACAGGCGTGCTTCTAATCGGTGCCCCCAATTGGGGGCGCAGCACCATTTTGCGTGGGCAGGCCAATTAAGGCCCACCCAGCGTGACGTCCGCACAGATGCGCTATACGCTTCCTGTGCAGGCGGGGGTGGGGGGGGGGTAGGGAATCCCAAAATCGAGAGTGTGGCATGCACACGAAAGAGCGCACTCATCTCCCTGAGGCTAAGTGCAGCCTCAGGGAGATCGGCTCTAAATGTAAAAAACCTAAAAATAGAAAAATAAAATTTCCTTAACATGTCCCCTCATGTGACAATGTCACATGAGTTGGGATGTGTCCATAATTTTTACGAAAACTTTATTAAAATTTTTTGAAACCTACATGAAATCTCATCCTCCCCATGGATGAGGTTTCATGCTTTTTCTAATTCGCGCCGGGGCTCCTGGCCTGCCCACTAACCTTAAGGTTGGACGGGCAGGTCCTTTAATTACTTAATTGACTCTGTCAATGGCCTCAGTTGGCCATTGACAGGTTGGCGGGTGCGCAGCTGATTTCGCTGCACCCCCGCCGGCCTGAAAATTTAAATGAGGCGCGGTGACGTTGGGAGATCCACCCGACGTCACTTCACGTCATTTTACGTGTCGGCGAGCGGGCCCTGCCCCCCTCGCCGATGTGTAAAATCCTGCCCCATGTGTCTCCAAAGCATCAAGTAAATTTTTAGAGTTGCCCATATCACCATATTCCTTGGTAATTCTCAGGTGGACCTGGATCCCCTTCTTGCACATAGAAACATAAACAGGTAAATATGCCTCAAACAGAACTCTATTTGCAGCATAAGCAGTGTACGGCTGAGGCAAGTTGATCATCCCTATTGATATATATGGCTATTATTGCTCCCCCCTCCCATGCCACTCCCTCATCTAGAGCAGATGTTAGGAATGCAGCATGAATTGTCCATTTGTGTTACACTCCCATTTTCCAGGCAATATAATGAGGAGTCCACTTCTTGCCAACAAATTAAATAATTGATGCCTTCTATCCACACTGAACAATATTGTTAGCTACTTAACTTATGTGCAAAAAGATTCTCACAGTTTGCTATTGGCCTGGATGGTGACTTAGTATAAGGAAGACCCGAACTTGCAGCAAAATCCATCTGCACCATGGTGGATTGATCTTGGGACTAGGTCAAAGCTACCAGTAAGTACACTGACCAATCAAACACACTATTGGCCATAAGTGCTTTATCTCCTCTCAAACCAAACCGTTTCAATGTTCTGGTGCTAAACAACATCAACAAATGATAGCATTCTCCCTGAGCTCCTCATTCAGGAGCTTCTCAAGCACATCTGTGATTAGATTCCTCACCAGATGCAGTTCCACCTGCTTACACATTTAGAAAGAACCTAGCACCAATATCCACAGCAAAGTCTACAATACAAATAGGCAAAATAGATTCTAATAACAGTGATTCAAAATAACTATTTTGAATATAAATAGCTGAAATGGAATGAACTCATGGGTAATCAGTGAAAACTGTGGAAATGGATGGATGGATCAGGCAATAAGTCATACAAACATATGAATTAGGAGCAGGGGTAGGCCACTCGGCTCCTCGAGCCTGCTCCACCATTCAATAAGATCATGGCTGATCTGATTGTAACCTCAACCCCACATTCCTGCCTACCCCCAATAACCTTTCACCCTCTTGTTAATCAAGAATCTATCTAGCTCTGCCTTAAAAATATTCAAAGACTCTGCTTCCACTGCCTTTTGAGGAAAGAGAATTCCAAAGACTCACAATCCTCTGAGAGAAAAAAATTCTCCTCATCTCTGTCTTAAATGAGCAACCCCTTATTTTTGAAGTGACCCCTAGTTCTAGATTCTCCCACAAGAGGAAACATCCTTTCCACATGCACCCTGTCAAGACCCCTCAGGATCTTAAAGGTTTCAATTAAGTTGCCTCTTACTCTTCTAAATTCCAGTGGATACAAGCCTAACCTGTCCAACCTTTTGTCATAAGACAATCTGTCCATTCCTGGCATCAGTCTAGTAAACCTTCTCTGAACTGCTTCTAATGCATTTACATCTTTCTTTAAATAAGGAGACCAGTAATGTACACAGTACTCCAGATGGAGTCATGAGATCTCTTAATTAAATAAATTGCTTTATTAATGTGACTAATGTTTTCCAATGTAAACAAAAGAGTCTACACTTGTTTCTGATGTAGTAGGCATGTGGTTCTCCTTTCTTTGTATATATTACTGTACTACATACAGTTCCTGTTTCCCCTGCAGTGACCATGCATGACTGTTGAAACACATGAGCTAGGGTAAGAAAATGGGCATTAGGAATAGACATAGCTTAAAAACAAAGCATCCAAATTGATCTAAAATTCTGTAAATAGCCATAAAATGACCTAGTTCAAGTTATTTTAGGTCTGTAATTCACATCAACCTTCCTGCCCAGGTAATGAATTACTGTTAGATTTATACTGCATGCTTTTTCCATTGCACCTAATATTGTATTTGCTTTATTGATTGCAATCTCATGCATTTCATTAGGAATAATCAGAGTGTCAATCATTCCAGGTCGTCACACCTTCTAGGAACTGACTTAGAAGTGTTTTTGGCAGAAAGCGATGCAGAGCTGCCAATAAAAGAGTGTAAATATCCACACTATGTAACAAAGAAATATAGGAATTCTGTTGGAGCTTGTTCTGTCTTTCCCTGACATTGAATATAATTTAATCTGAGTGCTGATTGTAATTCATTTTTCTAATTCATTTATGTTTTTCCTAATTTAGATTTTAATACATTCCATTTTGTTTTTATATTCATATTTCTCTCTTTACTTTTCAATCACTTTGAACTCTTTTACATTGTTTCCATTTTTCCCATTTTCTCTTGTTATTTTGGACTAAGCCTAATTATCCTTCTGTTTATCAGTGAACATCATACTTCTCTCTCTCTAACCTTCACACCGCTCTTGAGCTATTTTCCTAATAATTTCCTCTTTTCCCAGTGTCTCAAATGTGGATGTGTAACTCCTGTGGATTATGACAATTTACACCCTTTTCTTGAACTAATCTCTCAATGTGTCCAGTCGAATAATGTCATGCTGAGCTAAAATATTGTTCCACCTTGAACTGATTGTTTTTGATTCACAGCCAAATCTAATGTGGCACCTTCACTGATGTCTTGCTCCAGTTTCTGAATTTTATTTCCTCCTTGTGCATCTACTCCTGTGTACATAGGTTTTTCAGTGAGGGAAGCACAAATAGATTTAATGGGTCAAAGTCCTGTTTAACAGTGCTAAAGTAACACATTTACACGTGTCACTTTTTATGCCAACTGCACATGAATTATTTCTGGGCACCAGGATCAAATGGTTTTCTGCGTTGCAGGAATGTTAAGTGGGTCAATTCTTTGGTTCCAAAACAGCCACAAATTTGAAGTGCAATACAAGTGACAGCAGCTTAGCTGGGTGTAAGGGCTGGCAAGAGAACTGCTCATTCAATGTTTCTCTGTAATTTTTTTTGTTACTTGTTCATATGATGTAGGCATTGCTGGCAACACCAGCATTTATTGCCCATCCCTATTTGCTGTTGAGAAGGTGGTGGTGAGCTGCCATCTTGAACCCTTGTGGTCTGTGTAGCGCACAAACACCCACAGTGCTGCTAGGGAGGGAGTTCCAGTATTTTGACCCAGTGACAGTGAAGGAACGGGAATATGGTTCCAAGTCAGGATGGTGTCCAACATGGGTGGGAACTTGCAGGAGGTGGTTTTCCCAAGAGTCTGCTGCACTTGTCCTTCATGGCAGTAAATGTGATAGCACATCATTCAAAGGTATCAGAAATTGATGCTCCACCTAAATATTGAAATGAATATTGACCACTGGGCTCCACTGTGATGACATGGCACAAATGTCGTGTGCTATGTTTCTGGGGAGGGCCGAAAAGAAGGATAGAATATAACACATTTGCATACTACAGAAACACTGTGGGTGAAATTGATCTTGTCTGATAATGCAAAACAGGTGAGTGCAAATCAGCAGCCCATTTTACACCCTGATAGATTCTCTTTTCCATTGAGCACAAATGGAATGTCAGTTTACCACAGCCCAAGACCAATTTCACCTCTATATTGTATAACAAATGCCATCTTCTCGGTTTGCAATAACAATTAAAGCTCTCCTGGAGTCTTAGACAATAATCTGGAAACAGCTCATCAAATGCATTCCTTTCATTCAAACAACCCTCCTGTTCGACACAGTTTTATTTCTGCACTATTAAAATAGCCCAGAGTCATAAGTTTGCCTTTTCTAGTAACCACTCTTATTAGTCTAAATGATTCTATACCAGTTTGTTCTCCTTGTTCCAGTCACAGTTCAAATGTTAACCGCTGGAACGCTTACAAAATTATATTACAATTTATAACTAGGCTGCTTTGAATGGGTTTTGATATTTTGCCTAATTCCCAACTAGACATTCAAAGTACAAACATTTTTTGTCAACATTGAAATGTTACATTGAAGGCTTATTAATAAAAAGAACAATCGTGTAAGAGACAACTGTTGTTTCAACCAACACAGCAAACCTGATGCAACTGTTATGCTGAATAATAAGGCCCATAAGATGGTTACTTTTCCACCTGATGTTTTCTGTGTAATTAGTCACATGCCTTACAGCTTAGGATACTTAATACGTCTAAATGTGTGAACAACCTTTATATCGTTTCACTAATTTACTTCTTTTACAACATTAATCAAACATTAATTAATCAATTAATTAATGAGGAAGTGTGAGCCCATGAATATTATTAGACCCGCACTCCTTTGATTTGGTATCTTATTACTTCAACAATCAAGGTTTGTTCCAGAGTATTCCTCCTTTATGAAGACATCATGGATGAACAGAGAGCAGGTAGTATAAACATGGCTAACTTAATGATGGGAATCACCACTTGGCCAATCACTTTCATATCTCTCTGTGTAATTGTTATGTATCGTGAAACCAGAGCTGATAAGCTATGTCTAATATCCATCATAATGGAAACTTCACAATCCTTCTAGTTCTGTGCTGCTGTAGTGGTGTTTTGATAACTAGCCAAAGATGTCCCTGGAGCTGAGTTTAATTTTGTCATGTTGCTTTGCTTTGTGTAAGTACATGATGAATGTTTCATGTTAGAATGTATATACTGTTTACCATTTCACAAGAAATAACAGCCAGAGGAAATCACCATAAATGTATTAACTATGCTAATACACATAGCACCCAGTAGTTTTTATCTTATAGATGAGAAAACTCATTCCCTCACAAAAACACATAAATAAAATACTACAGATGCTGCAATCAGAAATAAAAATAGAAAATGCTGGAAATACCCAGCAGGTCAGGCAGCATCTATGGAGCGAGACAAGGTTACCGTTCCAGGATGATGATATTTCGTCAGGACAGTTCATTCCCTCATCTATGCAGAGTTAACTAATTTCAGCAATAAATTAGGGGTGGGATCCCATTAGTACTGGATTAAAAAGAGGACATTCAGGCAGCACCCCTGCTCCTGATCATTATCTATTGATACCTTCACATGTGTGGTGACAAATGGGAACAAAATCAGCCATGACTGCCTTGTTGCTTCTCACAAGTTAAGAAGCTTACTGACACTTTAATGTCCTGGCCAACATTTATCCCTCAACTGACATAACTGAAACAGATTATCTCAGCATTTATCTTTTTGCTGTTTGGTGTGTGTAAATTGACTGCTGTGTTTTATTACATTATAACACTGATAACACCTGAAAAATACTATGCTGGCCCATAATTTGCTGTGAGTGAGCCTAAAGGCATCTGCTGTTTGCTGGATTTGCTCTTGCCTGTTTTAATTGTGATGATATTTTGTGCGGCAAGTTCTTGGAAGTGTGAGCTGAAAGTCTGACGGGGAGGGAAACTGGATGTTTGGGACCTGAGGGAGCAGGGCAAGCAACTTAGCATCTCCTTAACCAATCAAATTGAAGGATTGTGAAAAAGGCAGCACAAGGATGGAGAGTGGCTGAGTGCATTGTCAAATTCAGTGCAATGTCAAATCAAGTACATAGTGAAAAATGATGAGATGGAAAGAAAGATTGGATTAAGAAAAATAAGAGACAGAAAGGAACACTTTTTAAAAAGGTTTTTAATTTTAAATTCCACATTTAAAAAATATCCAGCAACAATTAAAACCTGAAGGAATGACACTCTCCAATTGTAATAGGTAATTTTCAGTGTCAGAGGTACGTCGTCAGTAATTAACAATTAGCACCTTGTTAAAGGATTCTCTGACATATTTTGGCAGCCACTTGAATAGCAGTTTGAATTAATTAAAATCAGACAAATTACATCACATTAATTAAAATCAGACAAATTATATCACATTGGATTCCAAATTCAATTTGGGGACATTCTGTGGTAAATGTTCATTGTATATTACACTGTGTGGAAGGTCTGTACAACATTCTATAACAAATCTAAGAGCTTTGTGATGAATTCAAATTATAACTTTAGCATAAAATAAAAGCAAAAAACTGCGAATGCTGGAAATCCAAAACAAAAACAAAAATAAAAATATCTGGCAAAACTCAGCAGGTCTGACAGTATCTGCGGAGAGGAACACAGTTAATGTTTTGAGTCCGTATGACTCTTCAACAGAACTAAGGAAAAATAGAAGAGAGGTGAAATATAAGCTGGTTTAAGGGTGGGGTGGGACTAGTAGAGCTGGATAGAGGGCCAGTGATAGGTGGAGATAACCAAAATATGTCATAGACAAAAGGACAAAGAGGTGTTGATGGTGGTGATATTATCTAAGGAATGTGCTAATAGGTGACATTAAGGGTAGAAAGCAGGACGAGCAAGGTACAGATAGCCCTAGTGGGGGTGGGGTGGGGGGAAGGGATCGAAATAGGCTAAAAGGTAGAGATAAAACAATGGATGGAAATACATTAAAAATATTGGAAATAGGTGGGAAAAGAAAAATAAATTATTGGAAAAAAGGGGGATCGGAAAGGGGGTGGGGATGGAGGAGAGAGTTCATGATCTAAAATTGTTGAACTCAATATTCAGTCTGGAAGGCTGTAAAGTGCCTAGTTGGAAGATGAGGTACTGTTCCTCCAGTTTGCGTTCAGCTTCACTGGAACATTGCAGCAGGCCAAGTATGGACATGTGGGCATGAGAGCAGGGTGGAGTGTTGAAATGGCAGGCGACAGGGAGGTCTGGGTCATGCTTGCGGTCAGACCGAAGGTGTTCCGCAAAGCAGTCACCCAGTCTGCGTTTGGTCTCTCCAATGTAGTGGAAACCACATTGGGAGCAGCGAATGCAGTAGACTAAATTGAGGGAAGTGCAAGTGAAATGCTTCATCACTTGAAAGGAGTGTTTGGGCCCTTGGACGGTGAGGAGAGGGGAAGTAAAGGGGCAGGTGTTGCACCTTCTGCGGTTGCATGGGAAGATGCCATGGGAGGGGGTTGAGGTGTAGGGGGTGATGGAGGAGTGGACCAGGGTGTCACGGTGGGAACGATCCCTGCGGAATACCGCCAGGGGGGGTGAAGGGAAGACGTGTTTGGTGGTGACATCATGCTGGAGTTGGCAGAAATGGCGGAGGATGATCCTTTGAATGTGGAGGCTGGTGGGGTGATAAGTGAAGACAAGGGGGACCCTATCATGGTTCTGGGAGGGAAAGGAAGGTGTGAAGGCGGATGTGCGGGAGATGGGCCAGACACGGTTGAGGGCCCTGTCAACCGCCGTGGGTGGAAAACCTCGGTTAAGGAAGAAGGAAGGCATGTCAGAGGAACTGTTTTTGAAAGTGGCATCATCAGAACAGATGCGACGGAGGCGAAGGAACTGAGAGAATGGGATGGTGTCCTTACAGGAAGCGGGGTGTGAGGAGCTGTAGTCGAGGTAGCTGTGGGAGTCGGTAGGCTTGTAATGAATATTGGTGGACAGTCTATCACCAGAAATTGAGACAGAGAGGTCAAGGAAGGGAAGGGAAATGTCAGAGATGGACCATGTGAAAATGATGGAGGGGTGGAAATTGGAAGCAAAATTAATAAATTTTTCCAGGTCCAGATGAGAGCATGAAGCAGCACTGAAGCAATCATCGATGTACCGGAGAAAGAATTGTGGGAAGGGGCCGGAGTAGGACTGGAACAAGGAATGTTCCACATACCCCATAAAGAGACAGGCATAACTGGGGCCCATGCAGGTACCCATAGCCACACCTTTTATTTGGAGGAAGTGAGAGGAGTTTAAGGAGAAGTTGTTCAGTGAGAGAACAAGTTCAGCCAGATGGAGGAGAGTAGTGGTGGATGGGGATTGTTCAGGCCTCTGTTCGAACTTTATAACTTTAGCAGCTGTGTGAAGTAGTAGCTTTGTATGTATCTATATAGTGTGAATGCAACCTAAATTCAGAGTCTGATTTACCTCTGAAATGCAGTGGAGTGAGGGTCCCTCTTTGAAGTTACCCAATTTCTCTTATTTTGTTAGCTCCACACACATATTATATTTGATTGCAAGGACTGGATGTTTGAGCCTACATGCATCTCCATACATTAAATCAAAGTGCTTCTTCTGGAACCAGAACAGCAACAATGTGTATTTATATAGTGCCTTTAACGTAAAATGTCCCAAGGTGCTTGACAATGGCATATGATCAGGACAGAAAAGGATCTTGAGCAAAAGAAGGAGATGTTAGGAGGCCTGACAAAAAGCTTGGTCAAAGAAGCAGGTAGAGGATGGGGAAGTGAAGAAGTGCTGTGGTTTAGGGAGGAAATTCCCTATCCTAGGACCAAATTAGCTAAAGGTATGACAGGCAATGGTGGGATGAAGAGAAGGGGCTAAACTAAAGGACAGCCTAGGAACAGAAATTTCTCCAGCAAAAGGAAGTTTTAGGCCTGGAGAAGATTACTAAGATAAGGAGCTGGGAGACCATGAATGGATTTAAAGGTGAGGGTTATAATCTGGAAAGACATTGTGGGAACCAGGAACCAACGTTGTTCAACAAAGCCAGGGGGTGATAGATCAATGGGAACAGGAACATAGTAGTTACATTACAGGGCTAGTAATCAGAAGGCCTGGACTCTTGATCAACAACAACAACTTTTGTTTATATAGCATCTTTTAATGAATTAAAACGTCCCAAGGTGCTGTATATTATGTGGAACCAAGCCATAAGGAGATATTAGGACACAAGAAGTAGGTTTGAAGGAGCATCTTAAAGGAGGAAATCAAGGTAGAAAGGAGAAATTTAGGGGAGGAGATCCAGAGTTTAGGATTTGGCAGCTGAAGGCACAGCCATAATGGTGGAGCGATTAAAAGAAAGGGATGCTACAAATGCCAGGATTGGAGGAATACAGATACCTCAGAGGGTTGTATGGCTGAAGTGATTACAGAGAAAGAGAGTGGTAAGACCATAGAGGGATTTAAAAACAAGGGTGAGAATCAAGGTGTTGCTTAACCAGGAGCCAATGTAGATCAGTGAGTAAAGGGGCGATGGGTGAGTGGGACTTGTTGTGAGTAAGAATATGGGAAGCAAAGGTTTGGATGAGCTCAAGTTTATGGAGAGGAGAATGTGCGAGACCAACCAGGAGTATGTTGAAATGGTTACGTTTAGAAGGCATAGGATCAAGGGACCTGAGTTCAAATCCCACCACAATAGTGGAGGAATTGAAATACAGTTAATTAAATAAATCTAGAAAAAAATATCAGTAACAGTGAACTTAATGTGACTATAATATTGTCATTAAACCCTACCTGGTTCATTAATGTCATTTAGGGAAGGATGTCTGCTGTCCATTCTTGGTTTGTCATACATTTGTGACTCCAGACCCACAGCAATGTGGTAAACTCTTAACTGGCCTAACATGCCACTTGGTTGTCAAGAAGGTGGCTCATCACCACCTTCCCAAAGGGGCATTAGGGATCAATAGGGGCATCAATAAATGCTGGCTTTGCCAGGGACATCTAAATCCAATGAATGAATAGAAAAAGAGGTTCAGAAGGAATTGGCAGCAGGTTTTGAACCTGCTAAGGGTATAGGCCAGGACAGCATTGGAATAGCCAAGCTTGGAGGTGATCAAAGTATGGGTGAGAGTTTCAGCAGGAGATGGTGCGAGGTAGGGTGGAGGTACGAGGGAAGTTTGTAAGGCATTCTGACAATGGATGACTTGCATTGCAGAGATGGAAGTAGGTGGTCTTTGTTATGGATAGAATGTCAGATCGAAGCTCCGCTCAGTGTTGAGCAGGATGCTGAGTTTGAGAACAGCATGGTTTGGTTTGAGACAACAACTAAGGAAGGTGGTGGGAATGGTGGCGAGGTCATTTTGAAGAATCAGAAGGAAATTTTCAGCAGAGCAGGTGAAAGTGCCTTTTGGATAGTCTTGTTTGAGTTCCCACAAAGAAGTCATCTGAGAGTGGGTAAATGTAACCTCTGAGGGAATTGTGAGGGTGAATGTAAATGAAGGCTTACTTATAAACTCAGATTTCCTAATTGGGCCTCCAGCACTCCTGCATTCTGAATACATTATTCTGGATTTGATTTCTTTCCTCATATAATAAGTTAAAATAAAGATGTGTAAAAGAATGGTGACTTAGTGGTTATCCAGTTAAACACATATTAAATATAGTGTGGCGTATTACACCAAACAACAGAAACATCAGCCAATGTGCTTAATGCATGGATGAATATGTATGGAGAGAGACTTAGATTTTTCCTGTCCATCTATTGTCATTGGTCTCTCTCTGCACAGATATAAATATTGTAAATGAGTATGTTTTTATACTGTTGAGTAGAACAATTTCAAACTTGCAAATCCCTTAGAAAAATATAGAAAATACGTGAAATCATGATAAGCTTCCATTCAGTGTCAGTGGGGAAGGACAAATTTATTAAAATAATCTGAGTGCATGGATGGAGATGATGAAATTTTGCCTCAGGATTGAAATGGGTGTGGGCACATAATTGAAGGATATACAATGTACAGTTAGTGCCAACAGTACCTGCCTGAGGTGGTAAGTAAATGAAAACTGAAGAATTGTCAAGTTTCAACTTGAAAAGGCTTTGAGTTCAAAACAGAATTTTACCATAATTCAGGACTTATATGTTGCAGTAAACTATAGATATTAAACCTAACATTGTTGGTATTTGGATATTGATAATTAAGGTGTTGTTTCTAAAGGATCTGAAAAGAACAACATCTTTACCATTAAATAACATCAACTCCCCATTAATAGTGATGCGTAAACTTATTTGTTTGGCACCTGTTTCAGTCTCTTTAAAAAAAGTTCATGATTTAGTTTTGAAATGAATGGAAACAGGTGCTGGAGGTATCAGGGTTCACTTTCTGGAGAGTGTCATTAATGGACAGTGGAGTTTATGCTTGGTGGGTTTATTTCCATTTCCGCGTATTTTCAATATTATCCATGAGGTTGGGGGAGGCGGTGGCGTATTTGTATTGTCGTTAGGCTAGTAATCCAGACACCCAGGGTAATGCTCTGGGGGTCTGGGTTCAAATGGCAGATAGTGGAATTTGAATTCAATAAAATATCTGGAATCAAGAATCTAATGATGACCATGAAACCATGTCGATTGTCATAAAAACCCACTTGGCTCACTAATGTTCTTTAGGGGAGGAAATCTGCTGTCCTTACCTGGTCTGGCCTAAACTGTGACTCCAGACCAGTGACTCTTAAAATGCCTCTGAAATGGCCACTCAGTTGTACCACATTGCTAAAAACAAGTCGATAAGGAATCGGACGGATCACCTGGCATTGACCTAGGCACCGGAAACGACAATGGTAAACTTGGCCCTGTCAACCGTGCAAATTCCTCCTTACTAACACATTAGGACATCTTTTAGATAGTATCACCACCATCAACACCCCTTTGTCCTTTTGTCTATGACATATTTGGCAGTCTCTTCTTGGCCTCGACCTATCACTGGCCCTCTGTCAAGTTCTCCTGTCCCACCCCCTCCTACCAGCATATATTTCATCTCATTTCTATATGTCTTAGTTTTGATGAAGGGTCATACGGACTCGAAACGTCAACTGTATCCCTCTCAGCAGATGCTGTCAGACCTGCTGAGTTTTTCCAGGTATTTTTGTTTTTGTCCTCCTTACTAACATCTGGGGGCTAGTGCCAAAATTGGGAGAACTGTCTCACAGACTAGTCAAGCAATAGCCTGACATAGTCATACTCACCGGATCATACCTTGCAGACAATGTCCCAGACACTACCATCACCATCCCTGGATATATCCTGTCCCACCAGCAGGACAGACCCAGCAGAGGTGGCGGCACAGTGGTATACAGTTGGGAGGGAGTTGCCCTGGGAGTCCTCAACATTGACTCCAGACCCCATGAAGTCTCATGGCATCAGGTCAAACATGGGCAAGGAAACCTCCTGCTGATTACCACTTACTGCCCTCCCTCAGCTGATGAATCAGTGCTCCCTCCATGTTGAACACCACTTGGAGGAAGCATTGAGGGTGGCAGGGGGGCTTCAAAAACATACTTGACTTCATCCTCACCAACCTGCCTGCTGCAGATGCATCTGTCCATGAGAGTATTGGTGGGAGTGATCACCGCATAGTTCTTGTGGAGACGAAGTCCCGTCTTCACATTGAGGATATCCTCCATCATGTTGTGTGGCACTACTACTGTGCTAAATGGGATAGATTTCAAACACATCTAGCAACTCAAGGTTGGGCAACCATGAGATGCTGTGGGCCATCAGAAGCAGCAGAATTGTATTCAACCACAATCTGTAACCTCATGGCCCAGCATATCCCCCACTCAACCATTACCATCAAGCCAGGGGATCAACCCTGGTTCGATGAAGAGTGTAGGAGGGCATGCCAGGAGCTGCACAAAGCATACCTAAAAATAAGGTGCCAATCTGACAAAACTATAACACAGGACTACTTGTGTGCCAAACAACATAAGCAGTAAGCGATGGACAGAGTTAAGCAATCCCACAATCAACAGGTCAGATCTAAGCTCTGCAGTCATGCCACATCCAGTCATGAATGGTGGTGGACAATTAAACAACTCACCTGGAGGAAGAGTCTCCACAAATATCCCCATCTTCAAAGATGGGGGAGCCCAGCACATCAGTGCAAAAAGTAAGACTGAAGCATTTGCAACAATCTTCAGCCAGAAGTGCTGAGTTGATGATCCATCTCGGCCTCCTATGGAGGTCCCCAGCATCACAGGTGCTTCAGTTAATTTGATTCACTCCATGAGATATCAAGGAACAGCTGAAGGTACTGGATACTGCAAAGGTTATGGACCCTGACAGTATTCTGGCGATAGCCCTGTAGACTTGTGCTCCAGAACTTGCCACGCCCCTAGCCAAGCTGTTCCAGTACAGCTACAATACTGGCATCTACCTGGCAATGTGGAAAATTGCACAGGTATGTCCTGTCCACAAAAAGCACTTGCTGCTTACGCTGTTTGACACAAGTAGTCCTGTGTCGTAGCTTCACCAGGTTAGCATCTCATTATTGGGTATGCCTGGGGCTGCTCCTGGCATACCATCCTGCACTCTTCATTCAACCAGGGTTGACCCCCTGGCTTGATGGTAATGGTAAATTGGGGGATATGCTAGGCCATGAGGTTACAGATTGTGGTCATATACAATTCTGCTGCTGCTGCTGGTGGCCCACGGTTGTGCCTCATGGTTGCCCCAGTCTTGAGTTGCTAGATCTGTTTGAAATTTATCCCACTTAGCATGGTGGTAGTGCCACACAACACAATGAGGATACCATCCAATGTGAAGACAGGACTTTGTCTCCACAAGGACTGTGCAATGTTTAACCAGTACAAAACAGGACTCAACAAAGTCAATAGAATGTTGAACTACATAACCAAAGCAGCAGAACGCAAGTCAGAAGAAGCCCTGTCCAAAGTGCACAGTGCTTTGGGAAGGTAACATTTTGAATACTGCATCTTGTCCTGCTCATTGAAACGCAAGAGACATCCAAGCATTGCAGTCAATGCAAAGAGACATAAGATTAATTTCTAAAGTCTGCATTAGGAGGAAAACTGGAGATACTTAGGCTTTTTAATCTTTAACCAAGTCTGAGTGGGTAACCTTATTAATCAGATAAATAAGAAAACTTCAAATTAATAAAAAGCAAATTTAGAACTGATATCAAGGGCAACTAATGCTGGCCTGTCAGCACCGCTCACATCCCAGTAATTGATAAACAAAAACAAAATTCTTCAGCACTTGGAATAGACGTTTGTTTGGAAACTAAGGGTTGAATATTCCCAGCGCTTTGGAGATGGGCTGAGAGCTGGTGGGAGGCTGGTAATTTGGTGGGACAAGGCATTGGGAGGGGAGCCCAATGTCTTTGTGCCATTATGGCATATTGCCAACAGCAAAAACCTTAGTAGTATGGCTGCCTGTTGATTGGCCATCTGAGACAATTGACTGCCTAATTAAGGGTACCTCCCACCATGCCAATGTTTTACTGGCATTAGGAGTGGCCACTGCTGCATGGGGAAACCTCCAGGTAAACTCTGACGGCCTTTCAGCGGATTCCCCAGAGGGCCTCCTTGGCGGTTGCTCTATGGCCAACAGAAGGCCATAGCCCATGACAGCGCTGCTGGAGTAGCCCCTCCTCCCTTCCTGGATCGCTGGACTCCCCAAAAAAACTTACCTGTCTTCTCGCCTTGGGCGCCTCATCATTGAAGTGCCCACTCCTTTGTGCTGCAGCCTCAGCAGTGGTTAATGCTAGCTGTGGTGCTACCAAGGCTGCTAGCTCACTCATTGGGCTGGAAGTTTTAGGGGGTGGGGAGGGGGATTCTCAATTGGACAGCAACCCTGGCTGCAGCCGCTTATTTGGCCATCAGCAAACTTCTACTCCAGGGTCCTGCCTGAGCAGGTCAGTTCCACTTTCGGCCCCCGAGGCAGGATTTGATCCAATTCTGGAAAATTCCAGCTTGAAATGCTAGAATAATTTAAGAACCATTTTGATGCTGCAATGGAAGAACTTTAGGTCTTTTTGGATAGATGAACTATTAGGAGCCAAATGGCTTTCTTCATCAATAATTGTGACATCATGTGTCGCTAGGTGCACCTCATCTTCAGAAGACCTATCAGACTGAAGCTCAGGCAAACAAAAAGTTAACACATTTAATGAATATTAAACAGGTGAATAAACAGTCCACAGTATAGGTACAATAACTACAAACTTAATTTATTTGACATTTTGAAGAGATTAATAACCAGGTGCTTCGGCTGTGCTGACCCATAACACAAAATTGGCCATTCAAACAGGGTTTCAATCCTAGCTAACATTTACCCTCCATGAGAGCAAATGGTTTTAATCATATTTGCCCACCCTGTTCCCACATTGCATAGAAACACGTAAACCCTACTGTGAGGTAACAATTCTATATGTATTTTATTATACGAAACATAGCCAGAGTTGCAGATCATCATAAATGTACTAATCACAGTGATCACTAACATATTCATTCTTCATGCACATTTCAGGTTTGGTTTGAATAATATATTTCACATTCCATCAATTTGATGAAAGTAGACTGTGTACAACATTGCAGCTGATTGAAGGGTGTCTCTTTTCCCCATTGATTTGCACCCCTCACCTAAAGAAAGGAACCAAATAAAGAAGGAAGTTGGGTCTTTCACAACCTCGGACTGTCCCAGAGTCAATCGTGTAGTTTTTAAACTGTAATCAATTTTGTAATGTAGTAAATGCCAAAGCCAGTTTGCACATTGCAAGGTCCCAAAACAGCAATGAGATAATAGTCATATAATCTATGTTTTTAGTGATGTTTGTTTGTTCAGAGGTAAATATTGGCCAGGACATTAGGGAGAACTCCCATAGTCTTCTTCAAAATAGTGCCATGGGATCTTTCATGTCCACCTAAAAGGCTTTTTGAGATATTTTGGTTTAATATCTCAGCCAAATGATGGATAATAAAATGAATACCAATGGGACCCAAAGATATAAATAAGATAACTTTGTTAATATATATGAAGCTACCATTGTCATCTAATGAATTAAAATGATTTATCACTAATTACCGAGTCTGATGAACATATCATCCGGTTCAACATTGACTTTGCTGTTCTATTTTTTAATTGCACCATGACAACTAAATCTGAAGACCCATCCAATTTTCAATTTTTTCTTTCTGGTTTGTAAATAAAACCAAGCATTTTCCCCCATAGACTGACCTGGTGAAAGGGGAAGGTGGAAATTCTGGCCTGACATTCTCATGCCCGTTAGTA
This sequence comes from Cetorhinus maximus, assembly GCF_964194155.1. Taxonomy (NCBI): domain Eukaryota; kingdom Metazoa; phylum Chordata; class Chondrichthyes; order Lamniformes; family Cetorhinidae; genus Cetorhinus; species Cetorhinus maximus. The sequence continues at coordinate 102,807,329 of NC_135884.1, forward strand.
TTAATTGAAAGGTAGCCACAACGAATAAGTGACATAAAACTGCGGATGCTGGAAATCTGAAACAAAAACAAAAATTGCTGGAAAAACTCAGCAGGTCTGACAGCATCTGTGGAGAGGAGGACAGAATTAACGTATCGAGTCCGTATGACTCTTCTTCAGAAGTCATACGGACTCGAAACGTTAACTCTGTCTTCCTCTCCACAGATGCTGTCAGACCTACTGAGTTTTTCCAACAATTTATGTTGAACAAGTGACATAACATGGGTTGAAAGTGCTAATGTATTATCCATCTGTGTTTAGCGCTATTCTGATGGTTCCTAATCCCCCAAAATGAGCAGATGAACATTTAAGAAGTGAAAGAACTATTTTTGCTTAGTTAGCTCATTAATGAGGACCTTACGTCAAATTAAATAGGCATCTTTTGCTGCAGATCTGCCCTGAAGTTAATGAGGTTAACAGACAGGAAAGGTTCAAAGTTTCACAACTCCAGACACAGGGTAGGGGATGTGATTGATTCAAATGAAGCACTAAATTAGCAACAGTTTGGAGTTCCAAAAATCAGCATTTTCCACATATTAAATTAAGCCTGATCTACAACATACCACCATAATACCATCAGGCATTACTGTAGATGTCAAATTCACATTCAAAGGTTGGAATGTGGTAACAGGAGGCCCACCCACTGATGGGACCCCGTGTCGTTTCTCTTCGGAAGGCCTGATGCTTTTACGAGGTAATCAGACACTTATTTGGAAAGCATCAGGCCTCCCACACAACCAAGACCCAAGCAGGGTGGAAATCCCACCCACCCCGAAATCTGCCGACCAATCAGAGGCTGGCAGCTCTCCTGTACTGGCTGTGCTACCAAGCATATTACATTCGGGCCTACCTTAAGGATTGGCAATGGATTCCCAGATAGAGATGAGTTTGGACAGGATGGGGGTTGCAGGGAGGGGTTTGCCATCAATGGTGAGGAAGGGGGTCGGAAGAAAGGGCAGAGGGGTGCAGCACAGCAACACTCTCCCTTTCCCAATGCCAGGTTCCTCGATTGGGCACAAAGTGCCTGTAAATGAGGGACCCACCCTATGGGGCCACAGGAAAACCTATAGGGTTTGCTGAGCTGTTTCCCCATATGGTGAGCCCCCACCCACCACTGGTTGGATATCAGTGGTGGCAGGATGAGGCCCTTAAATGGCTAGTAAAGGGCCTCAATTGGCTTCCGGGTGGGAAGGTTGCCCTCCACCTTTCCTGCCTTGTGATTGATTGCGTGGAGGGGCATTTAATTCCACCAAATATCTTTGGGCTGGATTTTGCCAGTCTTTTGGGGATGGACTGGGAAGTGGGAGGTAGGAAGCCTGGGAAGGTGGTGCAGGAAGGCAGCAGGTTGCATGGGGAGATGGTGACATAGTGGTAATATAGCTGGACTGGTAATCCAAAGGCCCAGGCTATTGCTTTGGGGACATGTGTTCAAATCCCACCTTGGTAGCTAATGGAATTTCAATTCATTTAATAAACCTGGAAAATAAAGCTAGCCTCAGTAATGGCGAAACGATTGTCATAAAAAACCCATCGGGTTCACTAATGTCCTTGCGGGAAGGAAATCTGCTGTCCTTACCTGGCCTGGCCTACATGTGACTCCAGACCCGCAAAACAGTGTGGTTTAATCTTAACTGCCCTCTGAAATGGCCTAGCCAGCCACTCAGTTCAAGGGCAAGTAGGGATGAGCAGCAATGAAAGAATAAAGAAAAAGAAAATTGCAACTGCTATTTAAAAAGGATCCTCAGATGATGGCAGGTAATTGAACAAGAGTTTATAGGCCTAAGACAACATATCAGCACTTTCTAAGGATTAATGCAGAAGGAAGTTGCACTTCTCTAGGGAGATTTTCACAACTTTGTGACACCTCTACAACAGGATCTACAACCAACTAGTACAGTTGCAGTCAAGGTCACTGCAGCCCTGTGCTTCTTTGCCTCTGATCCTTTGAGGCTGCTGCGGAGAATATCAGTCCATCAGCAGCTCATGATTGCATTAAGCAGGTGACTGATGCCATGCTTGATAAAACAAATGTTTTCATCATGATCCCCATGGATAGCAACAGGATCAAGCTCTGGGATTTGCTCAGATTACAGACTTCTCCCAAATCCAGGATCTCATTGATTGTAACCATGTCGCCCTGCAGGCTCCTTCAGAACACCTTGTTGCCTTCATGAGTTACAAGGGCTTCCACTCTGTTATTGGGCATCAAGGCAGGTCTTGGTCCACTTTCCTGAAAGTTAACATGCTGCTTTTATATTGTGTTAATCCTATAATTCCCACAATCTAGCACTAACTAGCCATTGAAAAGTGCAGATTGCCTTTAAATTTAGAGACAGCCCAGCTAGTTTTCTTGCCATCTCACTTGGTGAACTGACTGTAGGAAGCACAATTAGCACTGGGAGCTAAAACAAAAAATGCTGGAAAAACTCAGCAGGTCTGACAGCATCTGTGGAAAGAAAGACAGTTAACGTTTCGAGTCCGTATGACTCTTCTTCAGAGCTAAAGAGAAGTAGAAATGTGGTGAAATGTATACTGTTTAAGAGGGCCACAATTAGCACTGGGAGCTCACTGATTATATTTAAGTGGAATCTGTCCATGGAAAATGGATGGATCTCTCACTGACATCATTATTAAAGTGGGCACCACATTCACCGCCCACCCAATCTAAACTCCACTCCGCTCTACACCTTCCAATTGCAAACCACTCACGACATCTGCCAAATTCTGACTTTATAAAGAGTAGGTACACAATTCTTAAGCACAGTAGCATGTGGTTGACAACACTTTCCAGATTAGAATCTTTGATTTAGCAATCCTGATTCCTCTTCCAGTGGTTGGGATGTCAGGCAGAGCGAATCCATCCACTTGTAACAGAGCCTGCACGATTATCATCCATTTAACTGAATGAATGGAAAATCAGGTAGGCTGCACATTGAATGTGTGATCTGCCATCACCCAGGCACTACTCTGTATCAAGCTCCTGAGGGGAACAACTTGTCCTCCTGTTTCTGCGTGAAGTGTGAATCTAAAGGATCTCAGCAATTTTTGGCCCACTCTTTCCGTTGGACATAATTAAAATATGCATTCTCGGATAGTGGATACTGACATGTCAATTGAACGCGGACAGTTGTTTTTTGGTCAAACTTGGTTTCAATATTAAACCATCATGACTTCCAGCGGGTGCATAAAAATTAAAAATCGGGTAATGCATATCCAACTTGTCATGTATCCTCCTGTATTTTGTGGTGGCAGGATGTGTGGCTTGAAGAGGTGGGACACTTTACTACCCTCTTTAATTCAGGCTCCCATGGTACAATTGGGAAGCTGCTTTAAATGTAACAGCTGCCATCCAGGTTTGCCAGTGCTCAGGAAACCCAGCAGCAGAATGAAGGCAGTCTTTGTGGGCCAGGAGAAACAGGAGTCCTCGGCCACCAACCCCCACCCCCACCTCACAACCAACCGGCCCGCACCTCACCCCCCTCAACAACTCTCATTTTCTAAATGAAGCCTTCAGCCTCCCTCCTGTCATATTGTTGATTGTGATCACTCCTTGTTGCCGGGCTTGGACCTGCACCCCAACTGAGCTCCAACCAAGAGCTTCCTTCCGGCCTCTGATCAAACTTTCTTCCCTTCACTACCAAACTCCAAACCCAACACCCTCATCTCTCCAGATTGCCAGGTCCATCACCAAAGGTTCTCGGCAGCAGCCCCTTCCCACCCAGCCTATCAATCTGGCTGGCAGCTGGGCAGAAACAGAAGAAGAAAACATTAATAAAGTCCTGATGTCAATATTGATGGGTCATTCTGTATCACCAGAGTTTCTGAGTTGTAGACTTGACCCCACCACCTCCTGAATACCAGGGCCCATACCTTTGTGCAGTCAAAAATTGCACATTTCATGAGAGGGGAACGAATTGGAGAAAGTATTAAAAGAACCTGATGAAGCCAATTGGAAACCACAGATTTCAAACTGGGCCGAATAACATTAATAGCCAGCATTCATGAGTTGTTATTCCTTCAACAGCATCTTCTAAACCTGCAACTGCTACCACCTAGAAGGACAAGGGCAGCAGATGCATGGGAACACCACCTGAAAGTTCCTCTCCAAGCCACACACCATCCTGCCTTGGAACTATATCGCTGTTTCTTCACTGTCACTGGGCCAAGACCCTGGAACTCCCTTCCTAACGGCACCGTGGGTGTTCCTACAGCACACGGACAGCAGCCATTCAAGAAGGCAGCAAAGCACCACCTTCTCAAGGGCAATTAAGGATGAACAGCAATTGCAGGTCTAGCCTGTAACACTCGCATCCCATGAAAGAATGAAACAAAAGATTCTTTAGCTGGTTGAGATAAACAGTTGGTACTTTTATTTAAAAAATATATATAGCAATTCCACATAGACATGCACCAAAATCCATTACTAGCACCATATAGTGTGATTTCAATTCTGAGAAAGGAAGCGGCACTTAGCTGTTATCACAAGCAGCACATGGTGTGCGCTAAGGACGTGTAGCTGGCAGTTTCAAAACCTGATATCTGCAATCATCTCAAAAGGAAGGCCTCATAAAATTAACCTTAAAAAAAATGCTGTAAGCAGTGTGCACACCTAAGTTGCATAGAACCTGACCGACAAGCCTGCACTCGGACAGGTATAGACTTGTATTTCTGATTGATTTGTGTATGCACGTTGCCAGTGATGTTGCTGGTTCTTGCCCATATAATAGTATTTTTCTTCAATGATCGCATTTACAAGGCCTCCCTGTGCAACCAGAAAGATGGCATTCATTTTGTTCAGCATCAATAGCAGAACGTTGTGGGATTCAGTTTAACTCTCAGCTTGTTTTCTTCAGTATTGAGTGGTTATGTGTATCATTGTACATTATAAATTACACATTTATGGACCTGTTCAGTATGTACATTTCTGATTAAAGTGCTGAATTTGTTTGTACTTAATTTCACATCTACATGGTTTCTTTAATTAGAAAGACTCTGAAGAATCCACGGATCGTGCTTTGCCATTGGCACTGCAGTGGAGCGGGACTTTTGTCTGCCAGCAGAGAAGGCTGCTGACCCTGTCACAAATCAAGAGGAGCATAATATTTATAGAAGCAGGGTGGGGCAGCCCATACAGGTGCATCAGAGGTACCCACCCTGACAGCTGCCTGGGATAATGAAGCCAAGCCCTTATCAAGCCAACAATAGTTTTTTTATTACTTGTTCCTGATAGCACAGCACATCAAAACTGATTGGTCCCCTCTTGAGATTTATTAGCTGGCTGGGAAGTGCTTCAGGCATTTGGTAGGCCAACTTGGAGCTCATGCCTGCTCATCCCTGGTAGGGTTGCCAACCCTCCCAGAATGGCTGGGAGCCTCCTGGAGTCAGAATCAATCTCCCAGTGATTATTGAAAGCAATCCAGGAGATTTTGAAACATTATTTTAGCAAATAAATTAATATGCCATGAACTGGTACTGACGTGGGTCATGTACGCATACTGTACTTATAAACATCGGTGCCTGTTTTTTTTCTCCCCACTGGGAAGGTTAAAGGCTAAGCTTTAGTTGTAGAGAAGAGTACATATGAGTAATGGTGCTTGGGTTCTGAAATGCAATCATTACTAAGTGTCCTACATGGCTTGCCATAGTCATGTGACATCTGCCATGAAGGAATGTCTGGTGTCAGCCATGTTACATTATATTCAATAAAGACATTACACTAGAAAGACTTTGTGCTCATAACATGGTGTCAGGAGTAGAGCTGTGATTGAGTTTTGAAAAGCTGGAAGAGGAGCCACAGCGGAACACTGAAATGTTCCAAACTGCACAAAGCTGCTGAAGGAGAAAAAAAACACAGACAAGGAAAAGCACAGATTGAGAAAGAGTCCCTGACTATTGTTTTTGCTTATGAGCATTTTCATCAATACCTGCTTGGGAGAGACAAAGTAACAGTGGAGTCCAACCATAAGCCACTTCAAAGCATTTTTCTCAAATCGCAACGATCTGCTCCAAAGCGTCTGCAAAGAATGTTACTTCGTTTACTGAGATATCATCTGGATCTGAAATATAAGCAAGGGAAATAAATGTATATCACAAATATGCTATTGAAAGCAGTGGTCCCCATGAAGAAAGTCAAGGATGCTACAACAGAATGTGAAATCTTCCAGATTCAATGCAAGGCAGCAGCTCAACATGATCTGGAAATCTTCAACCCAGCAGAGACATTGAATTTGACAGATAAAAACACCTTGCTCAAATCAAGCAAAATACTCAACAAGATGCAACTCTCCCAAGTACTTCAAGAAATACTGATGAAAGGATGTTCTGAAAGCATCAAAGACACACCTGTGGTCATTAGCATATTGGGCATACTGAGGTGAATTTGCAGCCCAAGGTGAAATCTTGTACAAGGAAATAGAGCCATCATCCCTAAGGAGATGAGAGGAGGGATGGTGAAGTGCACACATGCAAGCCATCAAGGAATTGAATCAAGCTTGAGGAAGGCAAGAAAAGTGCTCTACTGGCCAAACATGAGCAATGAAATTAAAGACCACATCAGCCAGCACAGTGCTTGTAATGAATACCAAGCTAAACAAGCTAGAGAGCCATTGATGATGCATGACATCCCAGGCCATGGATGAAGCTGGGAGTAGATCTCTTCACTATACCAGGAACTGATTATCTTGTCACTGTAGATTACTATTCTGACTGCTGGGAGGTAGACCAGCTGACTTCAACGACAGGAGAGATGGTAGAATGCCTGAAAGCACACTTTAGTCGTTACGTCATTCCAGACATCGCGATGAATGACAATGGCCCTCAGTTCACGAGTGAACTCAGCTGCTTCACAAAGGATTGGGAAATTCAACACTACACATCTCCGCACTATACCCAGTCAAATGGAAAGGCTGAGGCGGCAGTGAAAATCGCCAAAGGAATCATCAAGAAATCGAGCAAATCTAGCATGTATAAATCTAGATGTATAAAAGGCAATCCTTGAGTGGAGAAACATACTGACTGATGGAAAGTAGTCCATTCCAAAGACTAATGTCAAGTCACACCCGAACTACTCTTCCAATAGAAAAAATGCTACTGAAATCAGAAGCAGTAACAGGCGTGAGTGAAAAAAGGTGAAATGGCAGAAAGTCAAATTTCATTTTGACAGGACTGCCAAGCCATTGCCAAAGTTGAGTATTGGAGAGCTCGTCAAAGCTTCAACCTTCAATTCTCTCAAAAAGAGTCAGCCTACATGGCAACTTGGGACATGCATAGAGCAGTTGTCATCTTGATCATACACGGTGGAAGTGAATGACCAAATATACCAGCTCAACCACAAGTATATGCGATGAGATCTCACCAGCTGCACAGAGGATAGAACAACCATCTCTCCCAGAGGTCCACCAGTACCCAACGACAGAAATGGAATAACAGTATCATTTGCCAAGGCAACAAGTGCCACAGGAACGACACTCCCTGGAAAAGGAACATAGTCCAACATAGCCAATGACAATGTGCATGCATACTATTAAGAGACCTATACGATTAAATGCCTGTGTGTTCAATGCAGGTGTAGGGGCTGATGAGAATAACGAACAGTTTGTTAATACTTGAACAGTTGTGGTGTAGTGGGTAATTCACAGTTATACACATGATAGTGCATGCAAAGTTGTCAGTTGTTCAGTATGGAAAGGAGGATGTTTGGGTATTGAAACATAGAAACATAGAAACTAGGAGCAGGAGTAGGCCATTTGTCCTTTTCAGCCTGCTCCACCATTCAATATGATCATGGCTGATCCTCTATCTCAACACCATATTTCTGCTTTCTCTCCATACCCTTTGAAGCCCCTGATATCCAAAAATTTATCAATTTCGTTCTTGAATACACTCAGCCTTCTGTGGTAGAGAATTCCACAGGTCGACCACCCTCTGTGTGAAGAAACATTTCCTCATCTCAGTCCTAAATGGCCTGCCTCATGCCCTGAGGCTGTGGCCCCTGGTTCTAGACTCCAACCAGGGGAAACATCCTCCCTGCATCCAGTCTGCCTAGCCCTGTTAGAATTTTATACATTTCAATCAGATCCCCTCTCATTCTTCTAAACCCTAGTGAATACAGGCCCAGCCGAACCAATCTCTCCTCATACGACAGTCCTGCCATCCCTGTTATCAGCCTAGTGAAACTTCGCTGCACTCCCTGTATGGCAGGTATATCCTTTCTTAGGTAGGGAGACCAAAACTGCACGTAATACTCCAGGTGTGGTCTCACCAAGGCCTTGTATAACTGTAGTAAGACATCCCAACTTCTGAACTCAAATCCTCATGCAATGAAGGCCAACATACCATTTGCCTCCTAATTGCTTGTTGCACCTGCCTATTTACTTTCATTGACTGGTGTACAAGGACATCCAGATCCCTTTGTACATCCACATTTCCCAATACATCACCATTTAAATAATACTCTGCCTTTCTGTTTTTCACACCGAAGCGTATGACTTCACATTTATCCACATTATACTGCATCTGCCATGTGTTTGCCCACACGCAGAACTTGTCTAAATTACCCTGAAGCTTCCTTGCTTCTTCCTCACAACTCAAAACCCGGCCCAGTTTCGTGTCATCAGCAAACTTGCAAATATTGCATTTGGTTCCCTCATCCAGGTCATTTATATATAGCATGAATAGCTGGAGCCCAAGCACTGATCCCTGTGGCACACCACTAGTCACCGCCTGCCACCCGGAAAAAGACCCATTTGTTCCCACTCTGTTTCTGGTCTGTCAACCAATTCTCAATCCATGCCAGTATATTACCCCCAATCACCATGTGCTTTAATTTTGCCCAGTAGCCTCTTAAGTGGGACCTTATCAAAAGCCTTCTTGAAATCCAAATACACCATATCCACTGGTTCTCCTTTATCTATTCTACCAGTTACATCCTCAAAAAACTCCATTAGATTAGTTAAACATGATTTCCCTTTCATAAATCCATGCTGATCAATCTCATTAAAGCTTTCCAAGTGTTTTGTTACCACGTCTTTTATAATAGACGTTAGCATTTTCCCCACTACTGATGTTGGGCTAACTGGCCTGTAGTTCTCTGTGTTTTCTCTCCCTCCTTTTTTAAATAGCGGGGTTACATTTGCCGCCTTCCAATCTGTAGGAACTGCTCCAGAGTCTATAGAATTTTGGAAGATGGCCACCAATGCATCCAATATTTCCAGGGCCACTCCCTTTACTACTCTGGGATGTAGATTATCAGGCCCTGGGGAATTTTCAGCCTTTAACCCCATTAATTTCTCTAGTACCATTTTTTCACTAATATTAATTTTCTTCAATTCTTCCCTTTCACTAGACCCTTGGTTCCCTGACATTTCTGGGAAATTATTTGTGTCCTCTTTGCGCTAATCTTTTTCTCTTCACATATTTGTAGAAGCTTTTATAGTCAGTTTTTATGTTCCCTGCAAGTTTACTCTCATACTCCATTTTCTCCTTCTTGATCAACCTTTTGTTTACTTTTGCTGAATTCTAAACTGCCCCCAATCCTCAGGCTGCTGCTTTTTTGGGCAATTTTATATGTCTCCTCTTTGGGTCTAATACTATCTCTAATTTCTTTTGTAAGCCAAGGTTGAGCCACCTTTCCTGTTTTATTTTTGCACCAGACAGGAATGAATAATTGTTGTAATTCAAGCATACGTTCCTTAAATATTAGCCATTGCCTACCCACTGTTAACCCTTTTAGTAAGGTTCCCCAGTCCATCATTACTAACTCGCGCCTCATACCTTCGTAGTTCCCTTTATTTAGTTTCAGGACCCTAGTTTTGGATTCAACTTCTTCACTCTCCATCCTAATGAACAATTCTATCATTTTATGGTCTCTCTTCACCAAGGGACCACGCACAACAAGCTTGTTAATTAATCATTTCTCATTGCACAATACCCAGTCTAGGATAGCCTGCTCTCTAGTTGGTTCCTCAATGTATTGGTCTAAAAACCCATCACGTACACACTCCAGGAAATCCTCCTCCACAGTAATATTGCTAGTTTGGTTTGTCCAATCTATATGTAGATTAAAGTCACCTGTGTTATAGTTGTATCCCTATTGCATTCATCTCTAATTTCCTGCTTAATGCCTTCCCTTACATCTCCATTACTGTTTGGGGGCCTATAGATAACCCCCACCAATGTTTTCTGCCCCTTGGTGTTTCTTATCCCCACCCAAACAGATTCTACATTACAATTTTCTGAGCCAATATCCTTCCTCGCTATTGCATTGATTTCCTCCTTTGCCAGCAATGCTACCCTACCTTCTTTCCCTAATTGCCTGTCCTTCCTAAATATTGATGTTCAGTTCCCATCCTTGGTCACCCTGTAGCCATGTCTCCGTAATTGCAACTATATCATAACCATTTGTATCTATTTGCGCTGTTAATTCATCTACCTTATTGCAAATGCCCCGAGGGTTTGCACTAGCAAAACCCACTCCCGCCACTTTACCCACTGAAGACATTGGTCTTGATCCTGCCCAAATGCAACCCACCCTATTTGTATTGGTCCCACCCTTCCCAGAATGGGGTCTCAATGTCCCAGGAATCTGAATCCCTCCCTCTACAACATTTCTTCAGCCATGTATTCATCTGATATATCCTATTATTTCTACTCGCTAGCAGATGGCACTGGTAGTACTCCTTTGAGATCCTACATTTTAATTTATGCCCTAACTCCCTATATTCAGCTTGAAATGCAACCATCACTAACCCGCCCCCACCCCCCCCCCCCCTCCCCCGACCGGGCTTACCATAGTCATGTGACCTCTGCCATGAGGGTATATCTGAGGGCAGCCATGTTACATTCAGTTCAATAAAGACATTACACTAATAGACTGTAGTCTTTGAACTTGTAACAAACTGACTGGCAACCATCATGTCTCGAGGTGCTGGTTTGCTCCACAGCTGCCCCTGGCCTGTGAGGTGAGTGCGGTGTGAATGGGTGGGGGGGAATTGGCACTTCTGCAGGAGCAGGCGCAGGGTGAGGCCATGGTCCTGGTGATGGAGCGCATGCAGGTGGCTCACTGCGCCTGGGCTCGGGTTCCATTTGCTGTAACATTGTAACCAGGAGCAGTAAATGTTACAGTACTGGTAACCATCAGGAGGGAGCCGGCCAGGACCACCGCTGGATGGAGAGTAGAACCTAAGATGGCTGCTTGTCAGCACTCGGTGTGTGTGTGTGCTCACGTGTGCACTCGGGAGATTGTCTTTCAGGAGACCCGGGTGTGTGTGGGGATGGGGTGGAGGTGAGTGGGCAAGTGGCCGAGAGACTGGGGTCTGAGCTGGGGACAGGATGAGGATTCAGCAGTGGCTGTTTTAATGGGCTGCCGCCTGATCATGGTTCCAGTGGGCAGCCAGCACAGCAGTGCCTGATTTAAATAATTTTTTTTTTAAAGAGTGTTTTTCAATGCGGTTAATGATCAAGGGATGAGGTGGAAAGCCCATGTATAAATGTCAGGTGAGAAATAGGTTCAGTTAGAATTTAAGGTCACATACTGTCTGCACTCATTACCTAGGTTCACATGCCTGTGTCCTGGATGGGCTCACCCACTCGCGCCACACCACCGGGATTTCCATGACAACAATTCTGCCGACGTCACCCGGAATATGTCCAGCCAGAGTTGGCAACCCTATTAGGTGGTATGGCTTCTGCTAAGCCTTAGGAAGATAGAAAGGGCAGAGATTCTGGCTTGGTGCAGCAATGTCCCCTGACACACTCCCAAAGCTGACCCTTGATGTCAGGATCATTTTTGGAGGTCTTGATTGCTTCCCCAATATTTATATGAGGTGGAAGCACAAATGGATTCAAATTTGGCTTGTTCTACATCTTCCCCAAACCCCCAGAATTGCAGGCCCATAGAATTCTATTTCACATAACCAACTTTATTTTGATACATTCATTAAATAATTGAACATTTCTTTCTTTTGCCTGAAAGGTGGCACTTTCAACAGTGCAGCATTCCCTCAGTGCTGCAGCGAGGTGCCACCTAGATCTTGTGCTGTGATCTTTGGACTGGGACTTGAATCCACAACCTTCTGGCTCAGAGCTGTGATTTTCAGCAATGGTTGCTGGAATCACAGAAAAGCTCGTAAAGGATTTTTCTTTGTCTGCTACAAGGATAGAGGTGACTATTTATTTACAACCTGAGGGCCTCTGAGACCAACACCCACAGTAAGACATGCCGAGTAGTCGGAATGGAATTCCCAATGACATTTCTTTGTTTTCCATTTTAAGAGGGAGGAAGGAGAGAGAGATTTAGTACAGGAAAAAGCAAATAAAGAAATTTATGAAGATATGCTCTAGACATACCCTGCTCAAAGAATTTCTATGTCACCTGCATTTTCCTGCTAAGCTTCCCATCTCCCACTGCTTGAGCAGAATATCTTCCCACCAACTCTATGGTCTGTCCCTCAGAGAATGAACACTGTGATATCAGAAATGCTCCCTCCAGAGCCTGTCTTTCACAAGCATTGTACTTTGTTACTGGAGCAGCAAAGTGCTTTAGGTGCAAAATAGCTTTTAAAAAATATATCCTAGGTAGTATCAGACAACCTCCAATACTTAAATGGAAGGACATTCCATGTATTGGCCACTTTCTGTTTGGAGGGCTTCCCACCATCAGTCCTGAATTTGCCTTCTACTAGTTTGAACCTGCATCCCTTTGTTCTATTCTTACAATTTAGTTTGAAGCAATATTCTGGATTTGCCTTTTCCATATACAATTACATGCCTCTATGATCAGCTCCTGGTTTCCTTCCTTTTAAAGGTAAAGAGTCCATTCTTCTTTGACCCTTCCTTATATAATACATACATCATAGATCATCTCTGGGTTTCCCATAGGTCAGTTTTATTTTTCTTTATTCTTTCGTGGGATGTGGGCATCACTGGCAAGGCATTTATTACCCGTCCTTGAACTGAGTGGATTGCTAGGCCATTTCAGGAGGAAAATAAGAGTCAACCATATTGCTGTGGGTCTGGAGTCACATGTAGACCAGACCAAGTAAGGATGACAGATTTCCTTCTCTAACGTGCTTAGTGAACCAGATGGATTTACCATAAATCAATAGTAGCTTCATGGTCACCATTACTGAGACTAGCTTTATATTCCAGCTTATTAATTGAATTTAAATTCCACCAGCTGGCAAGGTAGGATTTGAACCCTTGTCTCCGGAACATTTGTATGGGTTGCTGATCCAGTGACATTACCACTACACCACAGTCTCTCCCTCTGGTTTGTTTTGTATGTTGTGCTTTTGTCACCAGAAATGGATGCAGTACTCAAGGCCTGAACAGAACCCTGTGTATGATTTGTGACATTCTCTGGCTTGCACTCGATTATTTGACCTCCAATGATCAGGACTCTATTTGTTTAGTTTGCTGTGCTGCATTAGTTAGGCAAGTTTAGCGTCGAGTCTACTGGTAACCCTTACATCTCTTTTCATGTCATAATTCATAATTTCAGTGCCAGCCATGTAGCATCAATGTTATTCTTTCTCTTCCTATGTGTAATACCATATACTTCTGACATCACATTTCATAATTCATTTGTTTTTTACTATTTATGGAGACACAGAGAGTACACTGTCATCCCCAAATTAATAGAAGTCATATGCAGAGTCCATAGTTTTGAAATAATGATAAGCATTTGGATAATATTGTGTGTAAAAAACCCACTGTCAGGAAAGTGCTACACCAGCAGATTTACCTTTGGAGAGTTCTGTCAACTATTCATGTGGTTTGGCCATCATCAAGGGCACTTTCAAATGTAAAGGCTCCTGTTCCTAGAGCTCGAAGAGTATCGGGCACTCACTTCTTTTTGTGGGCGTGGTAATCTGCCATCGATTAGCTACCCCAGTACCACACTACTAAATGCACAAGCTGGTCCTGCCTGTATCCTTGCTTTGAAAGGTCCAGTCAGTTTATCACATCTTTTGCCAGTTGTCCTGGCAAGATTGCTGCCGTAAAACTTAAAAATCAGGAATACAAATATGTCACTACAGTGTTGCTCTCCTAATATCAACTCTGTAAAGAGAAAAGAGTATGAATGAAAGGTATACCATGGCCAAAAATTTCCAGACTTAAAGGTCTGAGTTTCTGACTGTTTAGTGGAAAAATGGAATTTGAAGAAATTTATCCAATTAAAATGTATTTTTGAAACTCTCTCAGTCACAGTGGACTGTCAGTCTACCACCATTTTGAGCGATTCTCATTACTCCGGTAATGGTTTAGACGGTTTAGATCCTAACACCTTACACCATGTGAAGATGCACAAATCAAAAATAGCAGTTTGTACTCTGTAAGAAGCAATGTATAAATGGCACAATATGCTAAAACCAATCCATGTTGGCAACTGGTTAAAAGAAACGTGTGGATTTATTCTGACTGGGTCATCTTAGTTTCTTATTTCCTCCAATGTAGAATGAGGAAATCTTCCCACAATGGACATTCAGGCTTGGGCTAATAAGTGGCAAGTAATATTTGTACCAGACAAGTGCCAGGCAATGACCATCTCCAACAAGAGAGAATTTATCCATTTCTCCTTAACATTCAATGGCATTATCATTGCTGAATCCCCCACTATCAACATCCTGGAGGTTACCATTGACCAGAAACAGAATTGGGCCAGCCATACAAATACTGTGGCTACAAGCTACGTCAGAGACTGGGAATTCTGTGGCTGGTAACTCATGCCATGACTCCCCAAAGCCTGTCCACCATCTACAAGGCACAAGTCAGGAGTGTGATGGAATACTCTCCACTTGCCTGGATGAGTGCAGCTCCACCAACACTCAAGGAGCTTGACACCATCCAAGACAAAGCAGCCCGCTTGATTGGCACCCCATCCACCACCTCCAACATCCACTCCCTCCACCATCACAGTACAGCACAGTAGCAGCAGTGTGTACCATCTACAAGATGCATTGCAGTAACTCACTAAGGCTCCTTCAACAGGGCCTACCAAACCTGTGACCTCTACCACCCAGAAGGGCAAGAGCAGCAGATGCATGGGAACACCACCACTTGCAAGTTCCCCTCCAAGCCATTCACCACCCTGCCTTGGAACTATATCACCGTTCCTTTACTGTTGCTGGGTCAATATCCTGAAAATCCCTCCCTAACAGCACTGTGGGTGTACCTACACCACATGGCCTGCAGAGGTTCAAGAAGACAGCTCACCATTACCTTCTCAAGGGCAATTAGGGATGGACAATAAAAATGCTGGCCTCGCCAGCAATGCCTATGTCCCTTGAAAGAAAAAAACTCACCTGCATTTACATTTGGAGGCTTTTGGCTGTCCTCATATTTAACCAAGTCTGATGTTTCCTTGAAAAATACACCTACTGTTTTTCATAGTAACTTAGGTGTAGCTGATCTTGTTTTGCTGACAGAACAAACTTTTCCACGTGAGATGTTGATTGGGAAATATCTAGTTAGTGTGACTGTAATTGCAACAATCGGTTTTGATGGATTGTAGCTGCCAGCAAAATGAGCACAACGTCTGCATTATTAACCTAATACTTACCCTGTTGAGTAGGTGAAAGCAGCAAAATACTTCTAGGATGCTGTAGATCTAAAGAATTCAATAGAGCTGCATTTGAAATATTTTAATGCAACTGATGATAGCATCAGCAGTGGTCTTTGGGTTAGCTTAGACACGATTACCCTGTTGACCATATTTATTTCAGTGGAACAGATTCTCATAATTAGGTATAGTGTAGGAAAGGACATTCCTTGGGTAGTGCACCTCAATGCAAGCTACATGCAGCATTTTAGCACAATTAGTTTTTAATGATTTTTTAAAATTCTAATTGTCCTTATATATATACTTTTGAAAGCAGTGAATGGAGCTGGAATGCTCTTTTACAGTGCCTCTTCCATCTAGCTATATATCATGTATTGGGTGGTCATTCCTTTAACTCTAATGCTATTTTCATTCAGTAACCACACAGGTTCTCCCTCCCAGCAATTGGATCACTAAATACAATTTTAGCAACTCCACCATCTTGCCAGCTTACATTAGTTAAATCACCACAGCCGAACATGCAAACATACAAGCTAGGAGCAGGAGTAGGCCTCTCAGCCCTTCAAGCCTGCTCCACCATTCAATAAGATCATGGATGATCTGATTGTATCCTTACACTTACCTCCCAATAACCTTTCACCCCCTTGTTAATCAAGGATTTATCTAGCTCTGCCTTAAAAATATTCAAAGATTCTGCTCCCACTGCCTTTTGAGGAAGAGCGTTCCAAAGACTCATGAACCTCTTGAGAGAAAAAATTTCTCCTCACCTTTGTCTCAAATGAGGAACCCCTTATTTTTAAACTGTCACCCCTAGTTCTAGATTCTCCTGCAAGAGGAAACATCCTCTCCATATCCACTCTGACAAGACCCCTCAGGATCTTAAAGGTTTCAATCAAGTCGCCTCTTACTCTTCTAAACTCCAGTGGATACAAGCCTAACCTGCTCAGCCTTTCCTCATAAGAAAACCTGCCCATTCATGGTATTAGCCTACTAAACTTTTTCTGAACTGCTTCTAACGCATTTACATTTTCCTTAAATAAGGAGCCCAATACTCTACACAGTATTCCAGATGTGCCCTCACTGGTGCCCTGTAAAACTGTAGCATAACCTCACTACTTTTGTATGCAATTCCTCTCACAATAAATAATATTCCATTAGCTTTCCTAATTACTTGCTGTACCTGCATATTAACATTTTGTGATTAATGCACTCAGACACCCATATTCCTCTGCATCTCCGAGCTCTGCAATCTCTCACCATTCAGATAATATGCATCTTTTTTACTCTTCCTGCCAAAATGGACAATTTTGCATTTTCCTACAGTGTACTCCATTTGCCAGTTTTTTGCCCACTCACTTAACCTATCTACGTCACTTTATAGGCTCCTTCCGTCCTCCTCACAACTTACTTTCCTAGCTATCTTTGTGTCGTCAGCAAATTTAGCAACCATACCATCTGTCCCTTCATCCAAATCATTTACATAAATTGTAAAAAGTTGAGGCCCCAGCACTGATCCCTGTTGCACACCACTCATTATATCCCGCCAGCCAGAAAAAGACCCATTTATGGCTACCCTCTGTTTCCTGTTAGCTAGCCAATCTTCTATCCACGCAAATCTGCTACCCCCTAAACCATGCTTTTATTTTCCACAATAATCTTTGATGTGGCACCTTATCGAATGCCTTCTGGAAATCTATGTACTGTACAGTACATCCACTGGTTTCCCTTTATCCACAACACATATCACTCATTCAAAGAATTCCAATAAATTGGTTAAACATGGTTTCCCTTTCACATGATGACTCTGCCTGATTGCCTTAAACTTTTCTAAGTGCTTGCTACAACATCTTTAATAATAGCTTCTAACATTTTTCCTATGACAGATATTAAGCTAACTAGCCTGTAGTTTCCTGCTTTCTGCCTCATTCCCTTTTTGAATAAAGGAGTTACATTTGCTATTTTCCAATCTAATGGAACCTTCCCCGAATCTAGGGAATTTTGGAAAATTAAAACCAACGCATCAACTGTTTCACTAGCCATTTCTTTCAAGATCCTAAGATGAAGTCCATCAAGATCTGGGGATTTGTCAGCCTGCAGCCACAACAATTTGCTTAATACCACTTCTAGTGATTGTAATTTTCCTGAGCTCCTCCTTCCCTTCCATTTTCTGATTTTTAGCTAGGGATATAGCTAGGGGAACAGCTAGGAATATAGCCAGGGATTTTCCCTAATCCAGTAGCAGAACATAGGATCAGGTAGAAATTAGGATTCCGTACTGTTGTAATATGCCTTTAAGGGATTGCAGCATGACATCACTAGAAAGGAAGTGTGGCCAGTTTTAGTTTCATCTTTGCTTTAGAGCAGGCACACACAAACACAGTCCTGCTGCAGATGTGTCTTCAAGCTTTATATCCACGTATATCTGCCCTCATTTGCCCAGTCTCAATAAATGAACTTGCAATGTGCTTATCCAAACCCTCATGAGTGATTGGTGCTTTTATATCATTACATTACAACACAACATGAACTTGCCTGATCAGGATTTTACACCCACTTGTTTTAGCAGAGGGAAAATTGTGGCTGTAAAGCACAGAACTCTTTGTATTTGATGCTTTCATCATCATACCATTGCCACTATTATGTCTCTGTTACATGGATCCAAGCCAGATGGTGAAGTACAAAATGACACATAAAGCTTTTCCTTGATAGTAAGTTTATTCACAGGATGCAACCTTACAGATCCCTCCTCCTAACTACTACACCAGTGTCCTTTCTTTTTAATTTAAAGGAAGCTTATCAAACTAAATCAAAATTACATTATGGGGTTTGATGAAGCACTCCAGCCCCCTGTGGTGCCCATCAGTCACAGAAGGCCTCAAATGTACCAGTGGACACCGCATGTTCCCTCTCCAGGGACACCCGGGTGCAGATGTAGCCGTGGAAGACGGGCAGACTGTTATGATATGGCAGATGATGTGTGCCAGGCAGATCAAATCCATGAGGAAAACTTGATCATACAGGCATGACTGTTTTGCAATTTGTATTTTATTTCGAGATGCATGCCTTGAATTCAGAAGTAATAAGACCACTACAACTTCAGAGGTTTTTAGAAAACTAAATTAAACATTTATTAACAAAAGAAAAGATTTCAATCACATACATTGGTCTACAAATTACTATTATAATAACTCCTAAAACCCCTAATTAATCTGACTCCCAGTCACACCTCTGTTAAAGCAACAGTAAAAACAAACAGATTGAAACAGACCCAGGCAAAGCAACACAATACCCTGGATAGGAGAATTCAAAGTGAGTTTTCTCAGCTTTGGTTCCTGCAGGCAACTTGGTGCATAGAGGCTGGAGGTGTTTCATGCTTGTTAGATCTTAGAGTGCTTTCTCCTCTTACACATAGCCTTCTCTCCTTTATACATGTTTTCCCTTTTTAATGCAAATTCCATTGTTCCAATATGTTTTTGTAACTTTACTTTTCTCATAATATAAATCTTCTATAGTACCAATTTTATCAGTAACCTTTGGGAAAAAAACCCACACTGTTTGGCTTAGTGTCTTCTGGCTAGGTATAACATCTTACCATCTCTTTGATATTCAAACTAACCTAATTTATCTAAGACTACAAATTTTCCTTGCACCTCACATTCTAAAACTTCAGTCATGTTTACGTATTTAGCATTTCAAACCTAGCTTCTTTTTAACACCACAAAGCCTCCAGACCAGCTATCTCCAATTCAAGTAAATCCACCCCCCAACACCCCCCCCCACTCCCCCCCCAACACACACACAGAGAAACTATCCAAACCCCACTATTAACCCACCTTTACAATAAATCACAATAATATTATAAAAAAATAGTATATTTTCATGACACCCCTCTCCTTACGTGAAAATGAACCATCATAATTTAAAAATACGGCTTCATTTTCTTAACCCATCTTACACTATCTCCTATACTTATCTATATACTCATACTATTACATTACAGATGTATGCATTAACACAACAATATATATACAAATCCTTGGTATCAACAGAAATCATCCCAGTCCAGTGTCCAGATTTTTAAATGTCGAATTTTTCCTTTGAGCTTCCAACTCTTGACAATGCACCTGCAATTAGATTTTCTTGTTCAGCCACATGTATAATCTGTAGGTTAAATGGTTCCAGTAATAAACTCCATCTGAATAGTCTTGGACTTCAGTCTCAAAATTTGTCCAGAAACTTTAAAGGATTCTGGTCTGTATAAACAATTGTTTCTGACGAATTGTTTGCAATGAAAATCTCAAAATGCTGCAATGCTAACACCAGACCCAGGGCTTCCTTTTCAATCGTTGAATATCTTCTCTGTTGTACATTCAGCTGTCATGAAAAATACCCTATCAATTCCTCAATTCCAATTTCATCTTCTTGTAGCAATACGGCCCCAATTCCGATATTGCTCACGTCAATGGCCAACATAAATTGCCTGGCATAATTGGATGCTGCCAAAACTGGTGATGTAGTCAATACAGTTTTCAAATTGTCAAATGCCTTCTGACACTCCTGTGCCCATTGAAACTTCTTGTTCTTTTTTATTAGTTCAGTCAATGGAGCAACCACTTGACTAAAATTTGGTACAAATTTCCAGTAAAATCCACTCATGCCCAGAAATCTCAAAACTTCTTGTTTTGTTGTACGCACAGGGAAATCCATGATAGCTTTGACTTTCACATCTCTCAGAGCCATCTTACCATGTCCAATGGTAGGGGATAGAGATGTAACTTGCACTTTTGCAAATTCACTTTTAGCCAAGTTCATCACCAAATTAGCTCCTTGTAGTCAACAAAATAATTCTTCCAGATGTTGTAAATGCTCCTCCCATGTTTGACTGAAAGTTATCAAGTCATCAATATAAACAGCACAATTGCTCAGTCCTGCAATTATTTTGTTTGTCAGTCTTTGAAATGTTGTAGGTACATTTTTCATACCCAATGGCATGACTTTAAACTGATATAGCCCATTTGGCTTCACAAAAGCCTCTATCTCCTTTGTTCTCTCCGATAATGGTACTTGCCAATATCCTCTTAGCAAGTCAATCTTTGTGATAAATTTTGATTGTCCCACTTTCTCAATGCATTCTTCCAACCATGGTATCATATGTGAAGCTGCTTTTATCATTTCATTCAGCTTTCAATTGTTCACACACACAGGGCAGGATTCCCCCCCACCCCCATCCCCCGTTGGGGGCGAAGTTGAAGTGCGGGCGCGCACAGGTGCATTTCCGATCAGTGCCCCCAATTGGGGGCGCGGTGCCATTTTACATGGGTGGGACAATTGAGGCCTGCCCAGCGTGACGTCCACACAGAAGTGCTGTGCACTCCCTGTGCGGGTGGGGGGGATCGTGCACATGCACGAAAGAGCGCACTCATATCCCTGAGGCTAAGTGCTGCCTCAGAAAGATCAGCTCTAAATGTAAAAAAGCTAAAAATAGAGAAATAAAATTTCCCTAACATGTCCCCTCATGGGACACTGTCACATGAGTTGGGACATGTCCATAATTTTTACAAAAACTTTATTAAAATTTTTAAAAACCTACATGAAACCTCATCCCACCCGTGGATGAGGTCTCATGCTTTTTCTAATTCCCGCCGGGGCTCCTGGCATGCCTGCCAACCTTAAGGTTGGATGGGCAGGTCCACTAATTAGTTTAATTACTCTGTCAATGGCCTCAATTGGCCATTGACAGGTCGGTGAGCGCGCAGCTGATTTTACTGCGCCCCCGCCTACCGGAAAATTTAAATGGGGCGCGGTGACAACGGGAGTTCCGCCCGACATCACCGCATGTCATTTTACGCATTGGCATGCGGGGGATGGGGCCCTCTTGCCGACGAGAAAATCCTGCCCACAGTCTTTGTGTTCTATCTGGTTTCGGTACCATCACAATAAGCAAACTCCAGTTACTGCAACTGGACTCAATGGCGTCATTTTGAAGCGTGAATTCAATTTCTTTCTGTACTTGTGATAACTTTGCTCGATTTAATCTATAAGGGTGTTGCCTTACTGAAGATGAAATTTGTACATACACATCATGTATAGCTAAATTTGTCCTCCCCAGCTTGTTCCCACAAATAACTTTGTGTGACTGCAATAGCTTCGCCAATTAACTTTGATACTTGTCTGGAAGGTAATTTAATATTACATTTAAATTTTCAAGTACCCCCTTATTATCCAATTTGATTAGATGAAAATCAATTTCAGAATCCTGCATTTCTACCTCTTTCTCCTTATCTACCAAATCTAATACCTTTTTTTCATCCGCTTCCTTGTCAAAGTACTTTTTAAGCATATTTACAACACACACTGTCTGCTTCTTCCTTCTATCTGGAGTATTTATTAAATAAATAACTTCACTCAGTTTCTTTTCAATCCTGTAAGGCCCACTAAACCTTGCCTTTAATGAGTCACCCAGTACTGGTAACAGAACTAATACTTCCTCTCCAGCAACAAAACTATGAGCTGTAGCTTTCCTGTCTGCTTTCATTTTCATCGCTTGCTGTGATATCTTTAAATGCTCCCTAGTCAACTCATATGCTCTGTCCAATCTTTCTCTGAAGTTTGATACGTAGTCCAGAAAAGCACTTTAGGAATCTTGACCCACCAATTTCTCATGAATCAATTTCAGTGGTCCCCTTACTCATGACCATAGACTAGTTCGAAAGGACTAAATCTAGTCGATGCCTTAGGAGCATCCCTAATAGCAAATAACAAGAATGGAATTGCTTTATCCCAATCCTGTGGATAGTCCTGACCAAACCATAGAACCATAGAAAAGTTACAGCACAGAAGGAGGCCATTCGGCCCATCTTGTCCATGCCAGCCCGAGGACACCCAGGTGCCCTTTCTAATCCCACCTTCCTGCACCCGGCCCATAGCCCTGCAGCTTACAGCACTTAAGGTGCAGATCCAGGTACTTTTTGAAAGAGTTTAGAATTTCTGCCTCTTCCACCAACTTGGGCAGCGAATTCCAGACACCCACTACCCTCTGCGTAAAAAAGTTCTTCTTCATGTCCCCCCAACAGCTTCTGCCACTTATCTTGAATTTATGTCCCCTGGTTCTAGAATTCTCCACCAAGGGAAATAATTTTATCCTGTCCACTCTATCTATTCCCCTCATAATTTTGTACACCTCAATCAAGTCACCTCTCAGCCTTCTTTGTTCTAAGGAAGTAATAAACAGTTTAGGGATAAAAGAATTTAAGTTAACAGCTTATCATCCTGAATGACAAGGGACTTTAGAAAGATGGCATCAAACTTTTATAACTATGATGGAGGCATGGGGGGCACGATTGGGAAATTTGCAGATGACAGAAAGATTGGCCAAGTAGTGGATAGTGTAGAGGATAGCCATCATCTCCAAAATGATTATAACCCCAACTTATCCAATCTCTCATCGTAGCTACACTTTTCTAACCCTGGCAACATTCTTGTAAACCTCCTCTGCACTCTCTCCAGAGCTATTACGTCCTTCCTGTAATGTGGTGACCAGAACTGCACACAATACTCCAGTTGTGGCCTCACCAATGTTTTATACAATTCCAACATTATATCCTTACTTTTACATTCTATACCTCTGCCAATGAAGGAGAGCATTTTTACAACCTTGTCTACTTGAACTGCTGCCTTCAGGGACCTGTGTACTTGTACACCAAGATCTCTCACTTCATCTACCCTCTTAGTATATTCCCATTTATTGTGTAATCCCTGTAACTGTTTGACCTCCCTAAATGTATGACCTCACACCTCTATGTTAAAATCCATCTGCCACTTTACCGCCCACTCCACCAACCCATCTATATCGTTTTGGAGATTATGGCTATCATCTACACTATCCACTACTCAGCCAATCTTTGTGTCATCTGCATATTTCCCAATCGTGCCCCCCATGCCTCCATCATAGTTTTTAAAGTTTGATGCCATCTTTCCAAAGTCCCTTGTCATTCAGGATGATAAGCTGTTGACTTAAATTGTTTTATCCTAAACTGTTCATTACTTCCTTAAACAGACATGACATAAAATTTGACCCCTGATCTGATTGTATTTCTTTTGGCAAACCATATCTTGTAAAAGATTTAGTCAACTCTCCCACAATTCTCTTTGTTGTAATATTTCTCAAAGGTATTGCTTCAGGAAACCCTGTAGACACATCCATTATTGTCAGCAAGTACTGATTTCCACTTTTAGTCTTAGGGAGGTGAACTACACAATCAATCATGATCCTAGTAAAAGGTTCTTCAAATGCTTGAATTGGAATTAAAGGTGCCGGCTTAATCACTGCTTGTAGTTTCCTATTACCTGACATGTGTGACACGTTCTACAGAATTGGACTACATCTCTATGCAATCCAGGCCAATAAAAATGTTTTTGTATTTTCGCCTTTGTCTTTCTAATTCCTAAATGTCCCCCTATGGGACATTTCATGAGCTATTCTCAGGATCTCATTTCTGTATACAAATTGTATAACAATCTGATGCAATTTCCTTCAATTCTCATCTGCTGAAACATCATACAGCCGCCACTTTCTCAGTAAAACATTATCCTTAAGGTAATAACATTTTGGAATACATTCTGCCTCTGTTTCCTATTAAGCTGTCTGATATAACTGTTTTATTTGCGTATCCTTTTTCTGTAACTCTACCAACTGCCTTAAGCTAAATACCTAAGCTGAATTATCTGCCCTTCTTTCTTCCTGAACAATCTTATCAAAAACAATGTCAGCTAATTGAACTTCAACAACTTCTTCCCGCCTTTTAACTTCCTGTTCTTTCTGTTTCAACATGTGAGCTTGTGATCTTATTACCACACAACCTGGAAACAATCCAGGATGCTCTTTCTGCAACACTTCTGTTGAAAACAGCTCAACTACCATAGACATCACCCACAAATGTGACCCAGCTATTTCATTACCTAAAGTAAATTGAACCCCTGCAATGGGTATTTTTCCACTACTCCAACAATCACCTCACCTGTTTTCCACTTACTCATTAATTTTACCTTCCACAATGGAATAGGTTTAGAATCTACATGAACCCCACTTATTATCACCTGTTCCTGCAATACTCCATCTGAACAACAAACATCACTAACCCCACAACATTAAGAATTGACTAGCGTCTGTGTCTCTTTAAATTTAATATCTTTACCTACTCCACCCTGTACACATGGAAAGACTTTCCCTTCACATACAAAATCTTTAAACATTCCTGCAACCTGCTCCTCAGAATTCCCTTGAATAAATTGTGAACATATTCCCACTTCTTTACCTATCACCAATTCTTCCTGTTTTACCTGTACACAAACCATTGTTTTATCCTGCCCCTGAACCTCAGAACCCACAGTGCTTTTGCCTTCAGAACTTTTCTGCATCTCAATAATCCCAACAGATTTTCCCTGTAATTTCCAACACACTGACTTCCTGTGTTCAACTTAATTACAATGAAAGCACCTCAATTTTCGAGTGTCACTTCTACCCTAGCACCTTTTTATCCTGAGAAAAAAACTTGCTGGGAATTTCCACCTACTCCTTCTCTTCCCTGACTACCCATCTTCCTTTCACTTTCCCACTTTCTATCCTTCTCTGATTTAAAAGGGTGATGAAAAAAAGGTTTAGATCTATGAACTAACTCATAACCATCAGCTAGCTCAGCTGCTTGTCTTACCATTTTAACCTTCTGGTCCTCCACATGAGTTCTCACTACTGAAGGAATTGAATCTTTAAATTCTTCTAAAAGAGCTATTTCGCTAAGAACTGCATATGCCGTCTCCATCTTAAATGCCCATATCTACCATTCAAAGTTACTTGGTTTTACTCTCTCAAACTCAATGTAAGTTTGCCCATGCTGTTTTCTCATATTCCTAAATTTCCACCTGTATGCCTCAGAAACCAACTCACATGCACTCAAAATAGTTTTTTTTAACCACATCGTAGTCCGCTGACATTTCTTCTGACAGGGAAGCATAAACCTCATGTGCCCTACCCACTAACCTGGATTGTAACAACAATGTCTAGTTTTCTTGTTGTCATTTCATTGGTTTAGCTGTCTTCTCAAATGAAATAAAAACTCCCTCCACATCTCTTTTCTCAAATGCTCTCAATGTTCTCAAAATCTCTTTGCACAAATTTACACATATCCCCACCAGGTTTTAGATTAAAGGTTTTTTCATCATGAGAAATTTCCTCAGCATCTGATGTCTCCTTCTTAAAATCCAGCTTTTTAAGCCAGTACTCTCTGTTCCTTTCCTTCTCTCTTTCTTCCTTTTCTAACTTCACCATTTCAAATTCCCTTTCCTGTCTTTTTCCTTTCTCCTGCCTTTCTGCCAGTTCCCTTTGGAATGCCCTTTCTCTTTCCTTTTCTTTTTTCCTTTCTCTGCTCCTTCTTTTTCTGTGGCCTCTAGTTCAAGTCTTTTTATTTCCATTGCTTATTCAAATTCAAGCCTCTTCATTTCTAACTGAAGTTTCACTACCTCCAGCTGTGACTCACTAGTGGCAGGTATCCATTCCAACTTCAAATGCTGTGCTATCACTTCAACTATGTCGGCTTTCTTTGCACCCACAGGTAACCTCTACTGCTATCTCTGTTAACTTAACCTTAGATACCTTTTGTGACCCAAACAGAGTTATATCTTCTACTTCCAAAAAAACTTTTAGCCATGGATACAGCCATTTTTGCAGTCTCACCCATTTAAAAACACCTCACACCAACTCCTGAATTCAAAATGCTTCTTGTACTCATAACCTTAAGATTCACCAATTCCTAACTAATCAAGGAATTTCAAATATATCCCGCAAAGAGCCCCCAATTTGTTATGAAGTGGCAGCTGATGTGTGGCAGGCAGATCAAATCCACGAGGGAAACTTAATCACATGGTCACAACTGTTTTGCAATTTGTATTTTATTTCGAGATGTGTGCCCTGAATTCAGAAGTAATAAGACCACCATAACTTCAGAGGTTTTTAGAAAACTAAATTAAACATTTATTAACAAAAGAAAAGATTTCAAGCATATATATGTCTACAAATTACTATTATAATAAGTCCTAAAACCCCTAATTAACCTGGCTTCCAGTTACGCATCCATTAAGGCAACAGTAAAAACAGATAGATTTAAACTGACCCAGGCAAAGCAACACAAAACCCTGGAAAGGAGAATCACAAATGGGTTTTCTCAGCTTCAGTTCCTGTAGACAGCAACTTGATGCACAGAGGCTGGATGCTTTTCACACTTGTTAGATCTTAGAATTCCTTCCCCTCTTACACATAGCCCTCTCTCCTTTATACATGTTTTCCCTTTTTAATGCAAATTCCATTGTTCCGATATGTTTTTGCAACTTTACTTTTCTCATAATATAAATCTTTTTGTACTAATTTTATCAGTAACCTTTGAGAAAACACACTGTTTGGCTTAGCTTCTTCTGACTAGGGGTAACATCCGACCATCCCTTTGAAACTCAAACTAACCTAATTTATCTAAAACTGCAAATTTTGCTAACACCTCACATTCTAAAACTTTCAGCCATGTTTATATGTTTAGCATTTCAAACCTAGCTTCTTTTTGATATGTCAAAGCCTCTAGACCAGCTGTCTCCAATTCAATTAAATCCCCCACATACACACAAAGAAATTATCCAAACCCCACTATTAACCCACTTTTACAATAAATCACAATAATATTATAAAAATTATTATACTTTCATGACACAGACAGTCGGGTCAGATGAACTCCTCAACCACTCACTGCCTGGACCTACTGATAGCCCCATTGGTCAGGCCCAGGAGCAGGCTAACAAGGAAGTCCTCCTCCTTTCCTCACCAGGTAGCCGAAGGTCAGGAGCGTGGGGCTGAAGTGCAGCCAAAACCTGAAGACCAACTCCTTCAGATAACTAAAAAGGGAGTGCAACCTTCAGCAATCTCTGTACACATGGAACACAGACTCTTTGAGGCTGCAGAAAATATAGGTGGCCTGGGAGTCCATGAACCATCTTAATCTTACAGTTGTACAGGATTGCTGCATGCAACATCCTCCACATCACATCCCCGATGGAAAAGGGGAGGACTCCCATGTAGAGAGTTGACTCTCTTTATACTCTTTTGAATACCGGTGGAAACAAAAACTAATTAGCCAATAAAGAAAAGCCAATTAAATCAATTATTAGCCCTTTAATGGGCACTGTAACTAAAAGAAAATTTAAAGGAATCTCACATAATTGAATGGGAATGTTATTTTGGGGGCTGATAATGTACTGCAGTCCCTGCGATTCCCACCAGTCGCCGAAGGGCTGAAGCATGACAGCTGACACCGCGTGCTCCCTTTCCAAGGACACCTGGCCACAAACATAGCCACAGAAAAGGGGCAGTCAGGCCAGGTAATTCCCTTGACCACCCGCTGCCTGGCCAACTTGGCCAGGCCCAGGAGCAGGCTTACAAAGAGGTCCTCCTCACTGCCTGCCCGCCTCCACACGGGGTGGCCAAAAATCAGGAGCGTGGGGCTGAAGTGCAAATAGAACTTGAGAAATAGGTCCATTGGGTAATTGGAATGGGAGTGCGACCTCCCACAATCTATGTACACATGGAACACGGACTCCTTGAGATCTCAGAAAATAGAGGCACCCTGGGTGTCCATGAACATCTTAATCTACAGTTGTACAGGATTGCTGCATGCAACATCCTCAATGCCAAATCCCCAATAGAAAAGGGGTGGATTCCCACATAGGGAGTTGACTCTCCTTATACTCTTTTGGTAGATCAAATTAACAAGGGAAAAATAAAACAATTAGCAAATTAAGCTAAAGAGTAAACTGATTTGATCAAATTGACAGCCCCTAAGGGGGACTATAGCTAAGGGAGGGATTTAAATGAAACTTTCCAAATCAAATATCGTTTTGGGGACTGATAATGCACTCCAGCCCCCACGGTGCCTACTGGCCACGGAATACACCGCGTGCTCCTTCTCCAGGGACACCCGGCTGTGAACATAACCGCGGAAGAAGGGCAGCCAAAGCTTGAGGAATAGGTCCCTCAGGTAACTGAAAAGGGAGTGCAACCTCCCACAATTTTTGTACACATGGAATATGGACTCCTTGAGGCCATAGAAAATATAGGTGGCTTGGGAGTCTGTGAACATCTTAATTTCCAGTTGTACGGGCCTGCTGCATGCAACATCCTCAACGCCAAATCCCCAGTGGAAAAGGGGTAGAATCCCACGTAGAGAGTTGACTCTCTTTATATGTGATTCCAGTCCTTAATCAAACAAAGCCCATCACCTGTTTATCTTTAACAACATAATCAACAAACTATTAACAGTCTCCACTTGCATACATCAAACATTGCAAGGTTTCTAGGTCTGTACTGTTCCACCAGGATCATGTGTGGATAAAGATGTCCGTCAGCTATTTATTTCCCAGTGACTACTCTGTGACACTCCTGTGGTATTCCCACATTAACATCAATCATCTCCGTGTGGTTTCAAGAGCATTGCCAAGGTGCCTTCCCCGTATATCTGTTCTCCACACCCCTTATCTGAAATAAACCAAATCTAATTTAATTTTAACAATATTGTTGTGTGAAAATAATAGAAACTACTGAATCTCTTGTGCTTTCTGGGTTTGCTGCATTCTAAAGGGTTAAAGGAGCAGTTTAGAACATTAACTTGTAAGGTTGAGCTCTATTCTTTAAATGTGCAATAAGGTGGGCTTGTTTAACTGGTCTTTGGGTGTGTCAGGGAGGACCTAGCTATGCATGACGCAATAAATCTTGTGTAACAATAAATTTAGTTGTGTTAATAGATCCATAAACATGTTTTTGAACTTAAACGGGTTTACCCTCTGCCAAACAAACAGACAGACAAATGTCAGATAAATACATGAATCATTTGTCTGTTAATATGTCCTGCAATTTAGGTTAATGCATTTTGCAATACTAAGTTAATTTTTACTTCCTTCTGCATTTTAAGGACCCCAATATTATTCGAAAGCACGCCAATTGACCTTGCCCTTAGATCTTTCCCAATGCTACTTGCATGAGGCTTGTGAAGAACTGAATAACAGACTTAGCCTTGATTTATCCACTTCTTGGGAATGCATTTGGTTAACATATATTGTTTCTGGATTATTTGGATGAATCTCAGGCACCTGCCTTTTGAGGTGTGTTTGAATTGTCGACCATGGCTCAGTAGCAGCACACTCTGCTTTGAGTCAGAAGGCTGTGGATTCAAGCCCCACTCCAGGGATTTTGAACACATTCTTAGGCTGACACTTCAGTGCAGTACTGAGAGAGTGATACACTATTGGAAGTGCCACATTTTGGATGAGATATTAAACCGGGGCCATGTCTGCCCTCTCGGGTGGTCCTAAAAGATCCCATGGCACTATTCAAAAAAGAGCACGGAAGTTCTCCCTGGTATCCTAGCCAATAATGTAAAAAGTGTAAAAGTCAGTATACAATATCCCTGTTGGATATTGCTCAAATTGAACAGATAATATAAGGGCTGTGTTTAAAACTGGGAATATAGCAGGGCTCCCTTTTTAACACCAAACATGCAAAACCGCCTTGTGCCGAACACTTGGAACAGAGACAGGAGTCCTTTAAAGTTTAGAATTGCTTATATAATTCTCAAGCAGACTGACTGCCTCAGTTCAATTGAGCCTTTTAGTTCTAGATGCTGGAAATCCTTGAAAGTAGCCAGTGCAAAGGGGTTGGCAGCTGATGCATGAAACTCATTGGTACCCAACTTATATTCAGAGCTTTTTTTTATTCATTCATGGGATGTGGGCTTCGCTGGCTGGGCCAGCATTTAATGCCCATCCCTAGTTGTCCTTTTGAAGGAGTACAGCAAATAGCTGCCTATTTGAACCGCTGCAGTCCATGTGGTGTAGGTATACCCACAGTGCTGTTAGGAAGGTTCCAGGATTTTGACCCACTGACAGTGAAGAAACAGTGATATATTTCCAAATCAGGATGGTGAGCGACTTGGAGGGGAACTTCCAGGTGGTGGTGTTCCCATCTATCTGCTGCCCTTGTCCTTCTAGATGGTAGTGATTGTGGGTTTGGAAGGCGCTGACTAAGGAACATTGGTGATTACCTGCAGTGCATCTTATAGATGGTACACACTGCTGCTACTGTGCATCAGTGGTGGAGGAAGTGAATGTTTGTGGATGTGGTGCCAATCAAGCGGGCCACTTTGTCCTGGATGGTGTCAAGCTTCCTACTTCCAGGCAAGTGGGGAGTATGCCATTACACTCCTGACTTGTGCCTTGTGGATAGGCTTCAGGGAGTCAGGAGGTGAGTTACTCGCCGCAGGCTTCCTAGCCTCTGACCTGCTCTTTTTTAACCACTGTATTTATATGGCTAGTCCAGCTTAGTTTCTGGTTAATGGTAACCTCCAGGATGTTGACAGTGGGGGATTCAGTGATGGTAATGCCATTGAACATCAAGGGGCGATGGATTCTCTCTTGTTGGAGATGGTCATTGCCTGGCACTTGTGTGGTGTGAATGTTACTTGCCACTTGCCAGCCCAAGCCTGGATATTGTCCAGGTCTAGCTGCATTTGGAGTTAATGGAGTATCTGAACTGTGTTTCAGCAGCAAAACATTCACTTAGCATGGCCGCTGAAGGGGAACTTGGTTTAACATAGAGCAGGATTTCCTACTCGTCGGATGGGGCTTGCCCGACCCGAACAAGCGTAAAATGACACATGATGAAATCGTGCGAGTGTCCCGACGTCATCGCACACTTGCACGATATTTCAGTCAGCGGGCGCATGCAGGAGTCGGGAGCCCCCCATAAATTAAGAGGCCAGTTAAAGCCCTTGACAACCCAACTGACGGTGATTTAACATTGCCCGTGTGAATTTTTCGCTCGCTGCACAGGCAAAACGGGCAGGCAGGCAGCCCACAATTTGCAAAACCTCATCCACGGGCGGGATAAAAAGGGTCAGCAGCATTGTCAATGTGAGTAGTGAGGAGTTTTGGAGATAACTTGCTGCTGGTGGCTTATTGGTACTTGTCAGCTTAATCTCTAATCGGGGCTTCGTTCTTAGCACTTCCAGACTTCTTTTCAGGGCTAATTGGTGTCTTCCAGGCCCCCTGAGGGTTCAGACAATGTGGACCCTTCCAGGTATCGGACAGCCTTCCCTCCTCACCTTGGTAGTGGGAATTGTGGTCTCCACTAAAGGCACCTCCTCTGAGGAGGAAGAGAGGGGCAGAAGGGGGAGGAGCCCATGTGTCCCAATGCAGCTTCCAGGGGAGGGACCTGTGGGAGGAGAGGCGCAGGCACAAGGGGCACAGAACCAGCAGGAAGTCCAAGGTAGAAGGGGCTGCAGAAGACGCCACTATCCTGCTGCCAGGGTTTACAGGCAGTGATGTAGCTACCTCAATATGTCTGAGGTGCAATGCCGAAGGAGACTCTGCCTCTCAAGGGAGACAGTGACCTCCATTTGTCAGATGATCGGGCCTGAGATCAGCTCCGACTGTGTGGGTGGACTTCCCATGCCAGTGGCTCTGGTCACAGTGGCCCTCAACTTCTATGCCTCCAGCTCTTTGCAGGGCTCAGTGGAAGGTCTGTGTGGAGTCTCCCAATCAGCTGTCCACAGTTGCGTCAAGCTGGTGACAGACGCTCTGTTCAGGTGTGCATTGACTTTCATTCACTACCATATGGACGAGGCCAGCCAGGCAGAGCGAACCAGAGGGTTTGCAGTGATTCCTGGGATCCCCCCATCCAGGGTGCCATCGACTGCACACATGTGGCCATCAAGGCGCCAGCAGGTCAGCTGGGTGCCTTCGTCAACAGGAAGGGATTCCACTCCATGAACGTGCAGATAGTGTGTGACCACAGGATGCAGATTCTGCAAGTCTGTGCAAGGTACCCTGGCAGCTCCCATGATGCATGCATCCTCAGACACTCCCAGGTGCCAAGGCTGTTCATGGCTCCAGCTTGACTGGGTGGATGGCTGCTGGGTGACAAGGACTATCCATTGAAAAGGTCGCTTATGACACCTCTGGCACCCAAGAACAGAACCACAGCTGAGGTATAATAGGAGTCATGCCTCCACAAGGGCGGTGATTGAGAGGACCATGGGTCTGCTGAAGATGTGATTCAGGTGCCTGGACCGTGCACTACATTGCCCTCCAGAGCATGTGTCTCTGATAGTGATTGTATGCTGCATTCTCCACAATCTGGCTCTGGCAACGGGGGACTCACTGGAGGAAGAGGATCTTGAGGGAGTTCCACAGGCTACAGATGATGACTCCAGTGGTGGATCAGAAGAGGAGCCTGGGAAGAACATGGTGAGGACGTGGAAGCAGAACTCTGGAACGTTCAGGGAGGCAGGGACACCAGGGAGGCCTTGATTCATCGCTCCTTCAGCTGGCCACCAAGGCACTGCTTTCATCTCATGCCAGGGGTGCCGCCTCCTTACCGGATGTTTGAAATGACCCATTCCATTGAACCCAAATTTCACTCACTACCTGTGCAATAACGTTTAGAGCCACTCACATCCAGCATGACATATTGGCGTGCCCTGCACCTACAAAACAAGTGAAGCAATTCAGGCCATTAACACAAAAACAGGATTTATATAATGTTGACACTCACATCAAATGAGCATAACAATATATGGTGTTAATGGCCACACCAGTAAACAAATTAACAAAACATGACAGAACAGAAGATCACTCATGAACAGTCCCTCTTGGGCTCACGGTGCCTTAAACGTACGCATGTGAATGCTGCATCTTGGTGATTCCGCCCTCGCTGCAGTGGCATGGGAGGCAGCCTGCTCACTCTGCTGTCCTGCTGGCCTTGATGACCTTGGTGGTTGCCCTCTGGCCAATGGAGCCTGTGCTGGCCCTGCCTGGGAGGGAGCAGCTAGTGCCATGGCTGGCATCTCCCCAGTCATCGCAGCTTCAACAGATGCCACAGTCACTGGCAGAGGGGCGGAGGAGCTACGGCCATCATCCAGAGCACCCTGAGAGGAGCCCACAGAGACAACAAGCAGCTCGTGCACCAATGTGAGGTCGGTGTGGACCACCTTGGACGGGGACCTAGCAGAAATACTAGGTGCCTCATCCATCTCTCACAATGGCAGAGACCTTCTGAGGTCATTGCCTGTGTGAGGGCTTTCAGGTCTGAGTGCAACCCCAGGAAGCCCTGATTCTGTTCCTGAAGCTGCCTCTCCATGAGAGTCGCCAGTCTCTCAATGGAAGAGGCAGTGTGCTGATGGCCAATGCAGTACTCATGCTCCACATGGACTCCTCCACAACAAAGACCATTGCACACATACCCTCATGGATCTCCACCAGATCCTCCTGTGCATCCCACTGACATCCAGCATCTGCCACCTAATGGAGGAATCCAAAGGCTCATCATCTGCCTCGGATTCAACATGGTCCTGGTCTCCAGCAGTCCTCTGACTGCCGGCGCCCTGGGCACTCTCTGCCTCCGCCTGCTCCTCATGCGAGAGCGCTGTGCCCTCACCGCTGTGCACCGACATTGTAGCCAACGATCTAATGCCCACCAAGGTGCTGGTATCTGCGCTGGTGCCTGGTGGAGAGAGTGGGTGTGATGCAGGTGCGTCTGACGGCCACTGGTCCTCCGGTGTCAAGGAGATGCTCATCGGGGTCATGCACTCGTTGGCTGGATGGTAATTCTAGGAGAGAAAAATGACATTAATATTAGTCAAGACACTGTCACTGTGCATGCTAGGCTGGCTGGTGAGACAATGGAGACATGCATCGTGGTGCCATCGTCTTTCAATGAACAATGGGGACCCTAGCTTTGAGGTTTCCATTTCAGAGGAGAGAACAATGTTTGCACACTCCGACACTCTCGCATGTGTGCGCTGCACTCTTACATTTGTCAGAGACCCCTGCCTCTCCACAACCAGTGGACCGAGCTGGGCACTGGCACTCCATTTCTAAGGCATCTATCTCGTACTTTGACAATATGAGCAGGTTTGGGGGGCCTCCACCTGTCCTTGACCTCTGAATGTTGTTATGGCTTCTCTTCTCCAGAGGAGCATTGATTAGTCCACTCTTTACCTGCAGTGCCATTGCAGCCTGGTCAACCCACTTGAGGAACATTCGAGAGCACATTCGAGTCATAGCCCTCAACCCACAGCCCGCAAATCAATTAGGCTAAGCTGCCAGATTGCCATTGCCTTGGCCGCTGCTGATGTCATTGATAGTTGGCACTCAGACTCTTACGCCCCTGTGCACCATGGGGGGATGGCCAGCCATTAATACTTCCCCACACAGATCCATGTCAACACGGTACTCACCCTTGCCGAGAGCAGCAAATCATTGAACCTTTTGCGGCACTGCACCCATGTGCGCCGCACAGCATCATGGCCGCTGACCTGGGCTGCCACTTCTGCCCATGCTTTCTTGGTCAGGTGCGGTGGCCTCCTCTTGCCATCCTTGGGGATGAGGATGCCCTGCCAAGCACTGACCTCTTCCACAATGATTCCCAGGCACTCATCCGAGAACCAGGGGGCCGAGTGCTGAAAGGACTTGCCCTCCCACCTGGCGTGTCCAGCAGGTGCAGATGCCATTGCAGTTCAAAGGAAATGTTTCGCCAAACAACTCCAAAGCTACAAATTATCCCCTGGCAGCCCTCTGCTGCTTTTAAATCCTCCACTGGGTCGCCATTGGACCCGGCGCCTGACATGCTCCCTCCCCCGCTCAGCCCTTTCGGCCATTGAGCAGGCGCGTTTCACGCTGGACAGCCCTTAATTGGCCACCCAGCATGAAATCACGTTGGAAACGTGATCTCGTCTGGGAGCGGAGTATACGTCCCCTTCCGGGCCCACCAGCTTGGCACAGACACCCAGCGTAAAATTCAGGGCATGAAATTTAAAGCTGCACCACTAAAGCCAGGAGATAAAGTGCTTGTGAAACATGATGGTCATGTTGGAAAGCAAACAACCCCCATGACATCCAGACATTTGGTGTGACCAACACAAAAAGGATCAATGATGACTGCTGAGCGCGGTTTGCAAATCATTGCATGAAACTCGTCATTCTTCAAAGCACTGAAAACACCATTTGTAAGCATTGAATCCGATACTGGCATTGACGCCGCGGATGAAGAACATGAGTTAAATAAAACTATACCTGATGTCAGATGATATCCTACTCCTGAGAGAAAATGTCCATCATATTTAAGTGATTACATTATGAAATGAACAATTTTCATTTGGTGAACAAATCTTATATCTCATTGTATATGACTGAATGGATTGTTAAACTAATACAAAAGTTTGCATATATAATAGTATTACTGGTGAAGTTTTATGTTCAAGTTTTGCTTAAGTTTATTATTTACACTTTTGGAAACAAACCATTGAAACATGCTATGCCTCCCACTTAGTTTGAAGGGGAAGGGTGTAGTGTATTGAAAATTGCATTGTGCAATTTGTCCATTTAAGGCTACATACGTACATGTACCAGCAGATGGAGTCTAGAAAAAAATAAAAAAGAATCCATGTTTTAACAGTTGCACAGCGCTGATTCTGCATGCTTCTTACTGAATATCTTACTGTTTCTCCCCAAAATTTCACAAATGGACGGCGTTTTCTCTTCCATTGACTCTTACTGTTGTCTGTGTGTTTTTCCCAGCATTTCCATGTGCCACCTCAATCCATAATGGCAGGTGGATAGTGATGAAATGCTGTCTCTGCTATAACCATTACAACAAAGTTACTTAGTAATTTTTCATTCTCTCCTGAAGTGAATAGAAAGCAAATTGTGGCAGAATGTAAAACAGGGTTTGGATCTGATAGTGTCAATTTCCGGCTGGCTGGGTTAGTTAAAATTACCCCCCAAGCCCAAGTGCCAGGTTAATCAACCATGGGGACAATCATAGCTAACCCCAGTACTATCATCAGCAAACATCCGGATGCATGCACTTGAAACAGGACGTAACTACCCAAGTCTTAACTGTAGAATATCTGATGCCCCTAGTGGAGAGGGGAGTATTAATGGAGGATTGGTACAGTTATTGCAAGGCATGCTGGAAGTGAGAAGAGGTCATGGTTTATTTCACTGCCCTTAAAGCCACGCTAATACTCTTTCTTTAAAAATTGCCCGGGCTACAATGGACCATTCATAAATCAGGTGTCAATCTGCTGTTAGTGATACCACAGCAATGAAGAGTGCCATTTTTGACCAGGGCTCCCTAACATGGCTTCTTTAGAGTGTTTGTAATGCTAGTCAGCTGCACCAGGCTCATATGGTCCTTTTCCCTCATTTAGGTAGACTTATGAGTCTTGCACACTCCAAGCATAGTTTCTAAGTGCTCAAAGCATTTCTAGCATGCAATGTCATGTGCTGAGCAGGCCTCAGATTTCAGCCAATAATAAAATCCACTGGCAGCCAAAACAGTATGACAGGCATTGAGATACTCCAGCATCATGCCCATCAAGTCAACATCGTTTCACTAATTAATTTCTGTCCTAGTTCAAGTTTATTTTCAGGCTTCATAGGAACATAGGAATAGGAATTGGCTATTTGCCCCCTCAAGGTTGTCTCACCATTCAATTAGATAATGGCCGATCCATCTTAACTTCATCTACCCATTTTGGTCTCATAAACTTTAATACCCTTGCTGAATAAAAATCTAACCTCCTCAGTTTTGAACTTTTCAATTGGCCCCCAGACTCAACAGCTTTTTGGGGAGAGAGCTCCACATTTCCACTACCCTTTGTGTGAAGCAGTGTTTTCTAACATTATTCCTGAACAGTTTTGCTCTAATTTTAAGACTATGCTTATGTGTTCCAACATGAGCATTATAATGCAGCACTATTGTAACCTGGGAACACTGGTAACTTGTTCTCAATCACAACGTTACCTATGTAAAATGTAGCTTCCTATCAAAAACCTTTGGCAGAAATGTGAGGAAAGGGAGGAATGCATAACACGCAGAGCTACTCAGTACCTGGTGTAACATGATACAAAGTTATGAGTTGTTTAAAATCATGTAGTGAACTTTCTATAATTATCTCTGCGCCTTTGTATTACAGAGAAAGAACACGCTTACTGCAGTGTCTGTGTGAAAAAAAACTCAAAAAGCAATATTGTTTAACAAACACAAGCCAAAGAGAAAAGGTACAATGGTTCCTAATGTAACACTTAGCTGCTTTATCATAAGCCACCAGCAATCAGGGAGAATGGAGGTGACAAGTAACATAACACTGGAAATATTATATCTGTCTGGTCCTAATAGAAACATTGATCAAATGTCTGTTAATCATAATACTGAATTATATATTCAGACAATAGTAGGCATTATGGTCAGAAAACCATGAGCAGTGCATATTCAAATTTCTGATGTGCACCCCAGGACAGGTACAGCACAGGTTAGACTCAGAGCAAAGCTGTCCCATCAAACATTCCCAAGGCAGGTACAGCAAAGGTTAGACTCAGAGCAAAGATCCCTCTACCCTGTCCCATCAAACGCTCCCAGGGCAGGTACACTACAGGGTTAGCAATAAGTTCAGCTAAGTAGGCCCTTCTCTAACCATACCCATAATGTAATTGTGTGATAGAAGGCACCATATTGAACTTTGTTTATGGTATTAGCCAAGAATTGCAGGTTTTTCACATGATCTAGGAAATCTATTTAAAGTTTCTTTAGTGTGTATAATTTGGTATCATGAGCATCATCTTGGAATACTCATTGTGTTATGACAGTCATGGTTTATGATTTTAGACTCTCACAGAATATTTCCCTTGGGCCTAATGCCAAAGGTCACTCTAGTAAATCACCCTCGCCTCTTACAGTTCGGAATATGACTTTACATAAGAAAGAAAGAGCTTGCGTTTCTATAACCTCAGAATGTTGCAAAGTGCTTTACAGCCAATGAAGTACTTTTTAAGTGTAGTCATAGTTCCCCAGGGGGTTGGTGGTAGGATCCTGCTCTTCCGGATATATATTAACAACCTTGACTTCGGTGTACAGGGCACAATTTCAAAATTTGAGGATGAGAAGCAAAGAGGGATTATGAGAAAAGACTGGCAGCCAACACAAAGGGGAATCCCAAAGTCTTCTATAAATAGTAAAACGGTGGTAAAAGGAGGAGTAGAGAAAATTAGTGACCTAAAAGGGAATTTACACATGGATGAAGGGGCTATGGCTGAGGTATTAAATAAATACTTCGCATCCATCTTTACCAAGGAGGTAGATGCTACCCAGGCCATGGTGACAGATGAGGAAACTCTGTCACTAGAAGGGTTCAAAATTGATAAGGAGAAAGTGTTGAATAGGCTGGCGGTACTTAAAGTTGCCAAGGCACCAGGACCAGATGAGATGCATCCAAGGATATTGAAGGAAGTGAGGGTAGAAATTGAAGGGGCACTGGCCATAATCTTTTAGTCTTCCCTAGACTCAGGGGAGGTGCCAGAGACTGCAGAATTGTAAACATCACGCCCTTGTTCCAAAAAGGTTGTAAGGATAAGCCCAGCAATTACAGACCAGTCAGTTTAACTTCAGTGGTGTGCAAGATTCTAGAGACAATTATTCAGGATAGAATTAGTAGGCACATGGAAAAATATGGAAGGAAGAGCCAGCATAGATTTCTAAAGGAGAAATTGTGTTTAACTAACGTGCAGGAATTTTTGAAGAGGTAACAGAAAGGGTAGATGAGGGTAATGCTGTTGATGTGGTATACACGGACTTTCAAAAGGCATTTGATACAGTGCCACACAACAGACTTGTGAGAAAATTATTGCTCATGGAATAAAAGGGACAGTAGCAACGTGGATACAAAATTGGCTAAAAAATGGGAAGCAGAGAGTAATGGTCAATGGATATTTTTCAGGCTGGAGGAAGGTTTGTAGTGGAGTTCCCCAAGGGTCGGTATTGGCACCCTTGCTTTTCCTGATATATATTAATGATCTAGATCTTGGTGTACAGGGGACAATTTCAGAGTTTGCGGATAATATGAAGCTTGTGAGTGTTGTAAAATGTGAGGAGGACAACGTAGAGCTTCAAAAGGACATATACAAGTTGGTGGAGTGGGCAGATAGGTGGCAGATGAAGTTCAATGTGGAGACGTGTGAGGTGATGCATTATGGTGCAAAGAACATGGACAGACAATATAAAATAAGGGGTGAAATTTTGAAGGAGCAGAAAAACTTGGGTGTATATATACGTAGATCATAGGAGCTGGCAGGACAGGTGGAGAGGGCAGTTAATAAAGCATATAGTATTCTGGGCTTTATTAATAGGGGCATAGAGTACAAGAACAAAGAGGTTATGCTGAATTTATATAAGACACTCATTAGACCTCAGCTGGAGTATTGTGTACAGTTCTGGGTGCCACATTATGGGAAGGATGTGAATACATTGGAGAGAGTGCAGAAGAGGCTTACAAGAATTTTTCCAGGGATGAGGAACTTCAGCTATGAGGATTGAATGGAAAGGTTGGGACTGTTCTCCTTGGAGAGAAGAAGGCTAAGAGGAGATTTGATAGAGATGTTCAAAATCATGAGGAGACTGGGCAGAGTAGATCGGGAGAAGTTGTTCCCGCTCATAAAAGGATCAAGAACAAGAGGGCACAGATTTAAAGTGATTTGCAAAAGAAGCAAATGTGATGTGAGAAGAAACTTTTTCAAACAACAAGTGGTTCAGGTCTGGAATGTACTGCCTGGAAGTGTCGTGGAGGCAGGTTCAATTGAGGCATTCAAGGGGGCATTAGATGATTATTTGAATAGAAACAATGTGCAGGAGTACGGGGAAAAGGCAGGGCAATGGCACTATGTCATAATGCTCACTTTGAGAGCCGGTGCAGACATGATGGGCTAAATGGCCTCCTTCTGTGCCAGTAAAATTCTGTGATTCTGTGATATGTAACTTGCAAGTATTGTGAACCATGAGGAGGTTAGTGGAGAACTTCAAAGAACATAGACAGTTGGTGGAATGGCAGACAAGTGGCAGATGAAATTTAATGCAGAGTTACATGAAGTGATTCATTTTGATAGGAAGAATGCAGAGAGACAGAATAAAGGGTGCAGTTCTAAATAGAGTGCAGGAGCAGAGGGACCTGGGTGTATATGTGCACAAATCATTGAAGGACAGATTGAGAGAGAAGTAAATAAAGCATACAGCATCCTGACCTTTATTAATAGGTGTATAGAGTACAAAAGCAAGGAAGTTATGTTTAACCTGTATAAATGCTGGTTCAACCTCAACTGGAGCATTGCATCCAGTTCTGGGCACCACACTTCAGGAAGGATGTGATTGCTTGATTTCTTTGAAGTTTAAGGTTTAGAAGCAGAAAACCAAATGATGTCTACCCACAGCATACAAAGCTCAGCAAAATAAAAATGGTGGTTACCTGAATTCCACTCAGATGTCATACTCAAATCCAAGTGCCTTTAATTGAATACATTCAGAATAAAGCAAGTAATCTTCCTCTGCAGAATCTCAAGGAATCATAGTATCTTAGAATGGTTACAACACAGAAGGAGGCCATTTGGCCAATTGCTGGCTCTGTGTAACAGCTCTTCACCTAGTCCCACTCCCCTGCCTTTTCCCTGCAGACCTGAAAATTTTTCCTCTTCAGATAATGATC
Source organism: Cetorhinus maximus (assembly GCF_964194155.1). Taxonomy (NCBI): domain Eukaryota; kingdom Metazoa; phylum Chordata; class Chondrichthyes; order Lamniformes; family Cetorhinidae; genus Cetorhinus; species Cetorhinus maximus. The sequence continues at coordinate 102,848,543 of NC_135884.1, forward strand.
CAATTGTCTTTTGAAAGCCATGATTGAATCTTCCTTGACCGCACTCTCAGACAGTGCATTTCAGATCTTAACCACTCACAGCATAAAATAGATTTTCCTCATGTCACCATTGCTTCTTTTGTCAATCACCTTAAACCTGTGCCTTCTGGTTCTCAATCCTTCCATCAATGGGAACAGTTTCTACCCATCTACTCTGTCCAGACCCTTCATGGTTTTGAACATCTCTATCAAATCTCCTCTCAATCTTTTCTTCTCCACAGAGAAAAGCCCCAGCTTATCCAATCTATCTATGTAACTGAAGTTCCTCATCTGGGGAACCATTCTCGAGAATCTTTTCTGCATCTTCTCTAATGCTTTCATATCCTTCCTAAAGTGTGATGCCCGGTACTGGATGCAATACTCCAGTTGAAGCTGAAACAGTGTTTTATACAAGTTAATCATAACTACCTTGCTTTTGTAGTCTAAGCCCTGATTTGCAAAGCCCAGGATCCTGTATGCTTTATTAACCGGTCTCTCAACCTACCCTGCAACCTTCAATGATTTGTGTGCATATGCCCCCCAGGTCCCTCTGTTCCTGAACCCCCTCTAGAATTGTACCCTTTGTTTTATATTTCCTCTCCTCATTCCTCCAACCAAAATGAATCGTTTCACACTTCTCTGCATTTAATTTCATCTGCTACTTCTCCGACCATTCATCAGTCTATGACCTATTGAAGCTTAGCACTATCCTCCTCATAGTTCACAATATTTTCAAGCTTTGTATCATCTGAAAATTTTGAAATTGTGCACTGTACACCTAAGTCTAGGTCATTAATATAGATCAAGAAGAGCAGGGATCCTAACACTGATCCCTGAAGAATCCTGCTCTAAACCTTCTTCCAGTCCAAAAAAAAACTATTAACTGTGCTCTGTGTTTCCTGTCACGTAACCAATTTTGTATCCATGTTGCTACTGTCCCGTTTATTCAATGACCTTGAATTTTGCTTACAGGCCTGTTTTGCATCACTTTATCAAATTCCTTTTGGAAGTCTATGTACACCATGTGAAATCCTTTAGCCTCATCTACCCTCTCTGTTACTTCATCAAAAAAACTCAAGCAAGTTAGTTAACATGATTTGCTGTTACAAATATGAAGTTTACAAGTTTGTCATATTATAGCACTGTCTTATTTAATTTAATGTAAAATAGAGTAGTAAAGGACATCATGTGATCTGCTCAAAATCCTGTTTGACAACAAGCTTGGGTAGCTTGGTTGCTATGGGGACAGTGAGGGCCTGGTTATTTTACTGGGAAGAAGGTGCAAGATGTTCACATCTGTAGACTATAGGAAGACAATTTGTGCTAACTTTGGTTAGACTGTTAATCTCCAAGACTCACGGGCAGGTGTTAGGAATGTCAGGCTTTATAAATTGTTATGCTTTAAACGGCCTATTAAATTCCAAGATAGAATGAAGTTGGGGGTTTAGAAGATGGTTAATCAGCATTTCTACCTGGATACAAAGCCCATGTGATTCACCTTGTCATGGAGATGGGCTCAGAGAGGGGAACAGGCTATAGAAGGCTATGTAGCACTGACTTATAGAGTTTTTTTAAGATATCCCTGAATCTCACAAGCTGGTCAGTCTGCAAGAATCTGAGAGAGAGGGAGAGAGAGAGCAGGTATAGAGTCAGCCAGGCTCTACTGTTCACTACACAGAACGCAAGTGAGAGCTCATGCTCAGATTGAAGAGACCAAGTTTGTGAGGATTTAAATGAGACTGGAAGTGCTTTGGTGAGAGAGCGGGATCTCCAGGGCCGCTGTCACCGTGAAAGTCAGCTCAGAGATTAGAAGCTACCCAGCTGGAAAGGGAAAAAGTAAGCAAGTCATTGGGAGATGATAATAGCTTTGGACTGGCTCCTGGAGAATGAAGTGTCCACTGAAGGGACAGTGTAAAGTATAACCATAAGACCATAAGACGTAGGAGCAGAAGTAGGCCATTAGGTCTATCGAGTCTGCTCCGCCAATCAATGAGATCATGGCTGATCTGACAATCCTCAACTCCACTTTCCTGCCTTTTCCTCAGAACCCTTCATTCCCTTACTGATTAAAAATCTATCTATCTCAGCCTTGAATATACTTAATGACTCAGCCTCTACAGCCCTCTGTGGTAAAGAATTCCACAGATTGACTACCCTCTGAGAGAAGAAATTCCTCCTCATCTCTGTCTTAAACGGGTGACATCTTACTCTGAGATTATGCTCCCTGGTCCTAGACGGTCCCACAAGGGGAAACAACCTCTCAGCATCTATCCTGTCAAACCCCCTAAGAATCTTATGGGGAGAATTTTCCCCATGTCAGGCGGGGCGTGCAGAAGTGGGCGCGGGCGCGGGCGGTCGTGGACCTGATCGCCGCTGGTGATAGGAACTGCACCGCCATTTTACGTGTGGCACCTCTCCAGGTCGAGGGCCTCCTGCTCAAAACAGCGTGTTTGGCGACTCCCGGGGACGGCGGGAGTGGGCAGGCGGAGGCAGGTTGGCAATTGCCGCCAGGTCGAATGACAACCCTGTGGCCTGTTTAAAGGCCAAGCTGCAGCCGCTCCCAGGTTGCTTTGCATGGCCAGAGGACGGGGCCAAGGCACATTGTGGCTAGCCGTGCAGGAGGGTAAGGCGGGTCATCCATGTGCGCCCAGGTTTTCAGACAAGTGCCTTGCAGCCCTCCTTGAGGAGGTGGCAGCATGGTGGGATGTGCCTGTCCCCAAGGACGGGAGGAGGAGACCACCTCACTTGACCAAAAGTGCGTGGGAGGAGTTGGCGAAAGTCGTGAGCTCCCATGACATGGTGCAGCGCTCATGGACCCAGTACCGTAAGCATTTCAACGACCTGCTGCACACGGGAAGGGTGAGTAGCATGTTGGCATTGTTCACTTCACCCATCACGTAAGCTTCTCTCCCGCTGGCGCCCCACCCATGTCTGAGTGGCCTGAGTGCATTGAGTCATTGGCAGCATGCGTTCTTTGCTGGGCGGCCCAGAAGATATTCCTTATACATTAGTCAGCCAGAGAGGGTGGTGATGAGATGGGTTCTGCACCCGCAGCATGTGGTGGACAGACACCCAATGACTGTGGGGGGGGAAACCTGGAGGATCTGCACCCAGGTGCATTGCTCGAAGTCCAGGGCATGTGGAAGTCAGGGTGATGACATGGTGGGAGGGGATGTTCAAGGTGCTGTGGCACAGATGGATCTGCTGCCCTCTGTGCTCCACGTCATTGTGCCTCCTTGCAATGGCTGGTACAACTGTGTGTTCCCAACTGTGATGAAAGCAGCATGTGGGGTGGGGGGGGCTGGGAGGAAGGACGCACCAGGCATATTTGTGTGAGTGCTGGCCAGCAGCGGGGGAAGGATGCACTGCAGACCTGCAATGGCCAACTGGGCTTGGGGTGGGCTGGCTGTCAGGAGATTGACGGTACAAGTATCACTTAGCAATGCTATTTTTTTCATTTCCAGGAGAAGAATTCTCATAGCAGCGCTGAGCTGCTGAGGACTGGCGGTGGGCCAGGCCAGATTTTGCTGCTTAGCCGTTTTGAGCAGGAGGCCCTCAACCTGGAGAGGCGGCATGCGCCCAGGTCCACTGTAGCCGGAGAGGCTGGTGTTCCACAGGCAGGTATGTATGGCCAGCGCTCACGTCCCCAGTAGTCTCCCAACATCTATGCCAATGCTGATTGTTGAGTGAGTGATGTAACCAACATGGCTTGCCCAGTGCGTGTGGAATGATGAGCGCATGATGATCTGGGGGACAGGCATGTACATTGACATTGCCCACAGGCTAACTGATCGAATTTACTCTTCCTTTCAGCATCATCGGTGCACGGCCAGGAGCAGGAGCAGCAGGCGTCCCCTCTGACACTTGAGGGTCATGAAGTGTCACCATCATAAGCATCACACCATCTCTGCCAGGCAGGCACCTCGCAGATACTGGCACCTCAGTGGGCATCATATCTTCGGCTAGTGTCCCGGGTCACAGCGGTGAGGCCACTTCACAGTCGCTAGAGCAGCTGGCGGAGACAGAGAGTGCCCATGACGCCTGCAGTCGGAGGACTGCAGGGACCCAAGCACATGCTCAGGCCATCGCTGATGATGAGCCTCTGGAGTTGTCGGCAATGCAGCCAACTGATGAGATGCAGCCGGGTGTGCGGGAACATCTGGTGGAAATACATAAGGCTCTGCTTTGCTTGGTGTCAGTGGTGGAGGAGTCGATGTGGATTGTAGCCGATGCATTGAGCATCATGGCTGAGCGCCAAGCTTCCTCCATTGAGAGAGCGGTAACTCTCATGGAGAGGCTGCTCCAGATGCCAGTGCCAGCGAGGGGGCACTACAAACACGTAGCACCCGCAAACGTAAAATGAAGGCACCTTAGGCATACCCCGGGTTCATCACTGGTGGTTTTCTGTTGGCCCTCCTTTGAGTTCCTTCTGATTGTCTGTGAAGTGCAACACCATTTTATTTCTGTTATGTCAAGAAGCTTTTGTTATAGCATTAAATTTATGTTGTCTAAAATGGCTGGCAGTCCCTCTTGGGCAGGTGGATGGATTCCTGAGATTTGATGAGTGATTTGTGTGTCTGGACTTCCTCCAATGCCAGTATTGACTGGGCCCATTATCAATGCTCCTTGATTTTGCACTAAGGTCTCCAGGATGGAGGATACATGCCAAGCTTGTGTTGCAGGTCCATATGTGGTGTGCTAGCTGAAGGTTTCTTGGATTAAAGCCTCCCGGGTGTCCCTGCCTCCCTGGAGCATGCCCGGGTCAGCCTGTGCCCCCTCATCATTTCCCTGTGTGTGCTCATCCTCGGACTCACTGCTGGACTCATCGTGCTCAGCCGTAGCCACTCCGTCTACATCTTCTTCATCCACAGCGTCCCCCCTTTGCAGAGCTAGAATGTGCAGAGCGCAGTATGCAACCACTATAAGCAACACTCGATCTGGGGGGTATTGGAGAGCGCCCCTGGAACGTGCCAGGCATCTGAAGCGCATTTTGAGAAGACCAATGGCTCTCTCCACCACAGCCCTTGTGGAGGCATGACTTCTATTATACCGCTGCTCAGCCTCTGTTCTTGGATGGCGGAGAGGCGTCATGAGCCACCTGCTAAGGGGATAGCCCTTGTCACCCAGCAGCCATCCATCCAGCCGGGCTGGAGCACCGAAGAGCCCCAGCACCTGGGAGTGTCTGAACATGCAACCTGCCTGGGTACCTTGCACAGACTTGTAAAATCAGCATCCTGTGACCACACACTATCTGCACATTCATGGAGTGGAAGCCCTTCCTGTTGACGAAGGCACTGGGCTCACCTGCTGACGCTTTGATGGCCACATGTGTGCAGTCTATAGCACCCTGGACGCGGGGGAAGCCAGCAATGGCCATGAAGCCTCTGGCTCACTCTGTCTGGCTGGCCTTGTGCCAAAGGTAATGGATGAAGGTCAATCCATGCCTGAACAGAGCGTCTGCGACCTGCTTGACACAAATGTGGGCAGCTGATTGGGAGACACCGCGAAGATCACTCACCAAGCCCTGGAAGGAGCCAGAGGCATAGAAGTTGAGGGCAGCTGTGACCTTCAGAGCCACTAGCATGGGGTGTCCACCCACACAGTTAGCTGAGATCTCTGGACCAATTATCCGACAGATAGTGTCAACTGTCTCCCTTGGCAGACGGAGCCTCCTTCGGCACTGCACCTCAGACATATTGAGGTAGGTGCTTCGCGCTCTGTATACCCTGGCACCCTGGCAGCAGGATAGTGGCGTCTTCTGTGGCCCCTTGCACCTTGGACTACCTCTTGGCCCTGCGACCCTTGTGCCTGTGCCTGTCCTCCCAAAGGTGGCCCCCCCTGCAGGCTGAATGTGCATTCCTGACCTCCTCCCACTTCTAGTTCTCCATTCCTCCTCAGATGAGGTGCCTCCAGTGGAGAGATCACCTCCCTTTCCCAGGATCAGTGAGGCATCCTGAAACCTACAGGCCCCAAAACAAATCCTCACTGAAAAGTGCTGACCTGAAGGTTATGAGTCCAGTCCAAGTAGCTGCTATGCGTTTGCAACTTTTCCACCTCACACAGGCAAGTTTCAATAACTTCTGAGCAGTAACTTTTAAATGCGTGGATTCGTGAACCCACTGAGCCCTCTTCTCCCGCCCGTGGATGAGCTTCATGCAAATTTCTGATACCCGCCTGCCCGTTTTGCCCGTGCAAAACCCAGGTCAAATGGAGCCTCAAGGGTCTTAAGTGGCCTGTTAAGTAATGGCGGTCGCGCAGTGGACATCATCATGCGCCCGCCCACCAAAATATCGCGATGGCGCACAGTGACATCGGGACACACGTCCGATGTCACTGTGCGTCATTTTACATGTTGGCATACGGGGCCCACGCCCCCCGCACGCCGACGGAAAAATTCTGCCCCATATGTTTCAATTAGGTCGCCTCTCATTTTTCTAAACTCTAATGAGTACAGGCCCAACATACTCAACCTCTCCTCATAAAAAAAATCGCTCCATACCCGGGATCAACCTAGTGAACCTTCTCTGGACTTCCTCCAATGCCAGTATATCTTTCCTTAGGTAAGGAGACCAAAATTGTTCACAGTATTCTAGGTGTGGTCTAACTAGTGCCTTGTATAGTTTTAGCAATACTTCCCTATTTTTACACTCCATTCTCTTTGAAATAAAGGCCAACATTCCATTTGCCTCCCCTATTACCTGCTGAACTTATATGCTAGCTTTCTGTGATTCATGCACAAGGACTCCCAAATCCCTCTGTGCTACAGATTTCTGCAGTCTGTCTCCATTTAAATAATATTCACTTCCTCTATTCTTCCTGCCAAAGTGCATAACCTGACATTTTCCCACATTATATTCCATCTGCCAAATTTTTTCCTACTCACTTAACCTGTCTATGTCCCTCTGCAGACTCTTTGTGTCATCCTCACCAATTGCCTACCTACCTATTTTGTGTCATCCTCAAACTTGGCAATAGTACATTCACTTCCCTCATCCAAATCATTAATAGGTATTGTAAATAATTGAGGCCTCAGCACTGATCCCAGTGGCCACTCCACTAGTTACAGGTTGCCATCCCGAAAATGCCCCCCTTATCCTAACTCTCTGTCTTCTATTAGTTAGCCAACCTTCTATCCATTCTAGTATACTATCCCCAATGCCGTGGGCTCTTATCTTATTAAGTATCCTTATGTGTGGTACCTTATCGAACAGCTTTCGGAAATCCAAATATATTACACCTACTGGTTAACCTTTATCTATCCTGCTTGTTACCTCCTCAAAGAATTCTAGTAAATTTGTCAGGCACGATTTCCCCTTTATGAAGCCATGCTGACTCTGCTTGATTATACTATGCATTTCTAAATGCTCTGTTATTACATCCTTTATAATAGACTCCAACATTTTCCCAATGACAGATGTTAAGCTAACTGGCCTATAGTTACCTGTTTTTTGTCTCCTCCCTTTTTCAATAAGGGTGTTACATTGGCAGTTTTCTAATTCTCTGGGGCTTTTCCAGAATCTAAGGATTCTTGGAAGATTACTACCAGTGCATCCACTATCTCTGTAGCTACTTCCTTTATTATCTAGGATGCAATCCATCAAGTCCAGGGGACTTATCAGCCTCTAGTCCCATTACTTTCTCTAGTACTTTTTCTCTAACGATAGTTATTGTATATATTTCCTCCCCCTCACCCCCCACTTTTGCCCCTACTACCGTGAAGACTGATGCAAAGTATTTATTCAACTCCTCTGCCATTTCCTGGCTCACCATTATTATTTCCCTAGCCTCATTCTCTAAGGGGCTTATGCTCACTTTGGCCTCTCTCTTCCTTTTTTATATATTCAAAGAAACTCTTACTGTCTGTTTTTATATTACTTGCTAGTTTACCCTCAAAGTTTTTCTCCCTCTTTATTATTTTTGGTCATTTTTTGTTGGTTTTTAAAACTTTCCCAATCCTCTGTCTTACCACTAATCTTTGCCACATTGTATGTTTTTTCTTTCAATTGATACTATCCTTAACTTCTTTGGTTAACCATGGTTGGTTTATCCTCTTCCTAGAATCCTTCTTCCTCACTGGGATATATCTTTGTTGTGAGTCATGAACTATTTCCTGAAAGGCCTGCCACTGTTCATCAGCTGTCTTTTCTGCTAAACTCCTTTCCCAGCCCACTCCAGCCAACTCTGCCCTTATTCCTTTGTAATTACCCTTATTTAAGTTTAGCACAGATGTTTCCAACCCCAAGTTTCTCGCTCTCAAACTGAATGTTAAATTTTACCATGTTATGGTCACTGTTTCCTAGGGGATCTTTTGCTCTGAGATAATTTATTAAGCCTGCCTCATTACACATTACCAGATCCAAAATAGCTTGATCCCTGGTTGGATCCACAACATATTGTTCTAGAAAACTGTCCTGAATACACTCTATGCCACAGACGGGAATTTTCAGTCATTTTAAATGTTAAATGGGGAAATCTTTATATAGTCTCAAGCATAAATTGCCCACTGAAATAGTGTTTAGTTAATGTTACTTTTAGTTTGTTTGTTACAGTGAAAGCCATAACATTTCAAATCTTGACGTGTGATCTTTTCCTTTCACTGGAACTTTGAATTTCTTTTTAAAAATGATCAGCCTCTATAGGAATCATAACATTGCCCTTAACAAATCTGTGATGGCTTTCCTTAATTAATCCAAATTTGTAACTGTTAATTTTGTCCTGAATAATCATTTTTAAAAGCTTCCCCACCACTGAGGTTAAACTGACTGGCGTGTAGTTGTTGGCTTTATCCTTACACCCTTATCTAAACAAAGATGTAACATTTGCAATTCTCCAGTCCTCTGGCACCACCCCTCTATCTAAGGAGGATTGAAAGATTATGGCCAGAAAATCCACAATTTCTATCCTCCCTTCCTTTAACAGAAATAAGCCTGTTCATTTAACCAGTTAGGAAGAAAGATAGAAAGAAGTTGTACTTATATAGCACCTCCTATGATCTTAGGATGTTCCAAAATGCTTTATTGAGCCAATGAACCTCTGAGGTGTAGTTACTGTTGCAATGTAGGAAATGCAGCAGCCAATCTGTAGACAGCAAGGCCCCACAAATGACATTGTGATAATAACCAGATTGTTTGTTTTAATGATGTTGGTTGGAAGATAAATATTGACCAGGATTCTGGGGAGAATTCCCCAGCTCTTCTTCAAATAATCCCATGGGATGTTATATGAGAAGGCAGACAGGGCTTCAGTACAATGTCTCATATGAAAGATGACATCTCTGACAGGGCAGAACGCTGTCAGTACTGCAGTTTTTTGTGTTCAGGCCTTTGGACTGGGACTTGACCTACACCCCTCTGACTCAGAGTTGAGAGTACTACCATTGAGTCATGCTACGTTCACACAAGCTTAAGTGTGCATTTTTCATGTGGGAAGCACGGAGAAAAGGTTTAAACAATTCTTTTCTCCCAAGGATTTTGCATATTATAAAATATGAAGTTCTATAACAATAATTAGGACAGACTTTGAATTTGCCACAAATTCCCACAGAATTCTTGTTGCGTTATTGGGATCTATTTCCTATTTATCTCTGTTTTTCTTTTGAAATCTCTTCCTTTTCATCCCCTCGGTCACATAATCTTGGGAGAGCAAGGAAGACAGAGATGTGAACTCAGCACTGGTTCGATACAGCTGTAGGGTGTAGTCACCGCTATTTCAGAATATTGAGTCAGCCATTCGAGCTAATTACCCAGGCATGATATAGCTTAGTGCCAGTAGCTAGCCTGCAGTGCAAAGCATGGCACAAATGATTTGTGCCAGGTGTGCCAGGCTGTCCAGCTGAGGTGCAGTCAGTGGTTGCAGTGTACACGGGGACGTCAGCACATTAAAATGTTTGGGGTAATATCTTTTATTTCTAACTTTTTACTATGTAGAACCACAATTTTTCATGGAAATGTAAATTAGAATTGTCAATCTGCATTCAACCCACATATTTACTAAGGAATGCAACCTTTTCTTGTGAATAGCAAAATCTTCAATCATCTTTTATGGATGTTTGCCTTGCTACAGGAGGTAAGGGTTACAGCCTGATATCAGTCTCGGTAATACAATCCAAACTGCTGTCCCACCAATATTATTAATTTCATAACACAACATGGCAAAGGCGAGAAGTCCAGTGATGGTCATTTTCCATTTTTTCGCCTCCTGATCTGAAGTCTTGGTCAAACCAGTGTCTGTTTCCATGAACACTGTGATTTGGCTACCTCGCTCCAACAAGCACCCAATGTGTTCGGGTCCAAGTGGTGAATGCCTATGGGCATCAATTCTGCCCTCATCAAATACTCATACTAGTGCACTGCCAAGCAAAGGCCAGTGGAGAATGACCTGGAGCAGGGCCACTGGCAGACCTGTCCTCTCCCTGACCAAGGGGCATATTAAAACCAGTGGGATTAGCTAAACTTCCAAACCTGCTTGAGATTGGCAAGTTGAGCACAAAGTGAGGATCAAGTCTAGAATCTTTCTGACCTGAGCCAATAGGAAAGCCTACCCCACATCAATTTCTACAGTAAAGCTACTTTGCTAATAAAAGTTTTAAAGTCCAATATTGCATTTCTGGAAGAGCAGAGAAACATTTTTAGTACGGTTGGCCAGTTTTGAAACGCTATTCTCAACTGACCATTCTTGCTGTTTGCAAATAAAACAGCTTCAAAACCTGGATAGCCAGGCAGTGAAGGATAGAACACTGGAGCTGGTCTTTATTTACTTACAAGCTTTGATTCACAGAGACACACGCCTCCGATCAAAACCCCTCTTTCAGACTGCTGTGATATACTGTATATACTCAAGTAATGGTCAATCTTGTGTATAAGTAGACCCCCAACTTTTGTCCAAAAAAAACATTCATTTTTCATATATCTTGTGTATAGGTAGACCCCTGAATTGTAGCCAAAAGATCCAAATATTTTGTGCTTCACACCCGCTCGCTGCTGAAGTCAAACTCGCCCTGGTGCAAACCTACTCATTAATAGAATTATAGAATAGCAGACCATCAAAAGCAGCTGTTCAGCACCTCGTGTCTGCACATGTCAACACACGATGTCAAGGCTGCCACCTAGGGGAGAAATTTTCCCCTGTCAGGCGGGCCGTGCCGGAGCAGGCGCAGGTGGGTGCAGACCCGATCAGCGCCGCGATCAAGGTCAATTAAGACCCGACCAGCGTAATTCACGATTCCTGTGGATAGCGGGGATGGACGGGCGGCGGTGGGCGTGCACAGAGCACCGGGTCCAATGGCGACCTGGCAGTCTGTTTAAATAAAGGCCTGGCAGCCATTGCAAGGCTGCTCACAATGGCTGGGAGAAGAGCACATCAGAGGGGTAATGTGCCTGACGCAAGTCCGGAGGGTCGTGTATGGGAGGAGGTGGCCGAGAGTGTCAGCTCCCATGATGTGGTGCAGTGCACATGGGTCCAGTGCCGCAATAAATTCAACCATCTCCTGCGCTCAGGAAGGGTGATCACCATGGTGCCTCAAGTACCTTAATGCAGCCTTCAACCTTTCCCCCCAAACCCCCGCACACCCTGGCAACTCTGAGCACAGTAAAGGCATTGAATCCTTCATGGCATGTATCCCTCACTGGGTGTGCCAGCAGATAATGCCCACGTCTAGTTCACCCTGAGAGGGTTAAGCTAGGATGTGTTCAGCATCAGCAGCATGTGTGACACTGACACCCAGAGTATAGAATAGGGGTGAAAGTCAAAGATCTGCACCTAGGCAGAGTGCTGGTACTGGGAAACATGATATAGTCAGGGTGCTAACATGCTGGGAGGGGAGCTCCAATCCATCTGCTGGTCTTTGCGCTCCATGTGCTTGTGCCTCCTTGCTTAGCAAAATGACACCTTGTGGTCCCACATGTGAAGGAGGCAGCATTTGGGCAATCGGGTGGTGAGGGGGGGTAAGCTCTGGCTTCTTTGGGTGAGTGTGCAGCAGCTGCGAAGAGCTGGAGTCCTGCAATGTCTCACTCTGGCTGGGGTGGCAGGGATGCGATGGGAATTCAGGTGCAGGCTGGACTAATCAATGCTCCTCTCTCCTTTTCAGGAGAAGCCTGTGCACAATTCTGCAGAACGAATGTGGACTGGCGGAGGGCAGGCTCAGTTGGCCATCCTAATGGCTTACGAGCAGCAGACCATGGATCTGGAGAGGCACCATACCCCCAGGTCCACTGGTAGTGGTGAGGCTGGCGTGCCATGGGGAGGTAAGTTTGGCGAGTAATCAGGTCACCATGTGTGACATAGAAGTCATGACACTGCTGAATGCTCAGTGATTGAAGTTAGCAACATGGGTTGTTCATTGATTGTGGAAGGATGAGCGCATAATGATCCGGGGAGCAGCTTGCAAGTTGACATTGTCTGCACTAGAAATAATCAAATGTCATTTTTCTTCCTTTCAGCATCACCAGAGCAGGGCTGGGAGGAGGAGGCAGAGGGCCCATCTCTCACCCCAGAAACCCCAGAGCAAATCCACTCACCAGCGTCACACCATCTCTGCCAGGCAGGCACCAGCACAGATACTAGCACCTCGGTGGGAATTAGATCTTTGGCTAGTGTCCTGGGGCACAGTGGTGAGGGGATTGCACACTCGCTTGAGCAACGGGCAGAGATAGAGAGTGCCCAAGGGCACCGGCAGTCAGAGGACTGCTGGGGACCAGGCACATGCTCGGTCGGTGGCTGATGGTGTGCCTCTGGAGTTATCCGTGAGGCAGCGAACGATGGAAGTGCAGCCGGGCATGCAGGATGATCTGGCAGAGATACATGAGACTATATGTGGCATGGTGCCCATGATTGAGGAGTCCACATGAAGCATCACCAATGCAATGAGCCTCATGGCTGAGTGCCATGCTTCCTCCATGGAGAGAGTGGAGCCTTGCATGGAGAGGATCCTCCAAGGGACCAATCAGGGCCTCCTGGGGTTGCGCTGGGACCTGCAAGCCCTCACAGCAGCAATGACCTCAGCTGGTCAGTGCCAGTGCAGGAGATGGTTGGGGCACCAACTATCCCAGCTCCGTGCCCATCCATCTATGGTGAGCAGGGAGGTCCAAAGCGACCTCACATCAGCGCAGCAGCTGCCTGTTGTCTCTGCGGGCTCCTTTCAGGGCACTCCGGATGAGGGCAGCAGCTCCTCCCCCCCTCTGCCAGTGACCGTGGTATCCAATGAGGCTGCAACGACTGGGGAGAAGCCAGCTGTGGAACTGGCCGCTCCCTCCCAGGCAGGGCCATCAAATGCTCCATGGGCCAGAGGACATCCACCGAGGCCAACAGGACAGCACAGTGAGCAGGCTGTCTCAGATGCCAGTGCCAGCGAGGGGACAGCACCTAGACATAGCACCTGTTAGCATAAATTTAAGGCAAATTAGACACACTGAGGGTTTCTCACTGGTGCTTTTATGTTGGCCCACAGTAGTTTCTGGGAGACTTGGTGTGATGTCCAACACCGTTTTTTTTTGCTTTATGAAGTTACATTTGTTCACTCAATAAATTTTGACATGTTGCCATGCCTCAAGGTGATTCCTTACTTCTGCAAGTGGACAGAGAGCCATGATGTTATGAGTGAGTTGTTTAATATTGAGCTTTATTGACAAAGGCCTTAGTTAATATTAGTATCCAGGCTGATTTAGCACTCAGGTATTGGGCGTGGAGTCTGCAGCCCTGGCGTGTGTTGAAGGTCCCTCTGTGGTGTGCTAGCTGAAGGTTCTTTGGATTAAAGCCTCCTGGGTGTCCCTGCCTCCCTGGAGTATGCCCAGGTCAGCGTCTGCCCCCTCAGCATTCTCCTGTGCGTGCTCATCCTCGGACTCACTGCTGGGCTCATCATGTGCATCTGGAGCAACTGTGTCTACGTCTTCCTCATCCACTGTGTCGCCCCTTTCCAACGCCAGATTGTGGAGAGTGCAGCATGCAACCACTATCACCGACATACAATCTAGTGGGTACTGGAGTGCGCCCCCAAGCGGTCCAGGCATCGGAAGCGCATCTTGAGAAGACCAATGGTTCTCTCCATCACAGCCCTTGTGGAGCCGTAGCTCCTATTGTACCGCTGCTCAGCTTCTGTTCTTGGATGGCAAAGAGGCATCATGAGTCACCTTTTGAGGGGATAGCCCTTGTCACCCAGCACCCATCCATCATAAGAACATAAGAACTAGGAGCAGGAGTAGGCAATTCAGCCCCTCGAGCCTGCCCCGCCATTCAATACGATCATGGCTGATCTCATTTTGGCCTCAACTCCAATTTCCCGCCCTCTCCCCATAACCTTTCAACCCGTTACTAATTAAAAATTTGTCTATCTCCTCCATAAATTTATTCAGTGTCCCGGCATCCACTGCACTCTGAGGTAGTGAATTCCACAGATTCACGGCCCTTTGGGAAAAGTAATTCCTCCTCATCTCTGATTTAAATCTACCACCCCTTATCCTAAAACTATGGCCTCTCGTTCTAGAATGTCCCAGAAGGGGAACCATCCGCTCCACGTCTACTTCGTCTATCTCCTTTAGCATCTTATATACCTCAATTAGATCGCCTCTCATCCTTCTAAACTCTAGCGAGTAAAGGCCTAAACTGCTCAATCTCTCCTCATAAGACAAGCCCCGCATCTCTGGAATCAATCTAGTGAATCTCCTCTGAACCACCTCCAGTGCAACTACATCCTTCCTCAAGTAAGGGGACCAAAACTGTGCACAGTACTCCAGCCGGGCTGGAGAACTGAAGATCCTCGGCACCTGGGAGTGTCTGAGTATGTAGGCGTCGTGGGAGCTGCCTGGGTACCTTGCACAGACTGATTGGGAGACTCCACAAAGATCACCCACCGACCCCTGGAAAGAGCCTGAGGCATAGAAGTTGAGGGCAACTGTGACTTTTAGAGCCACTGCCATGGGGTGTCCACCCACACAGTTTGCAGAGATCTCAGGGCCTATCATCTGACAGATGGAGGTGACTGTCTCCCTTGAGAGACGGAGTCTCCTTCGGCACTGGACCTCAGACATATTGAAGTAGCTGCTTCGTCGCCTGTATACCCTGGCAGCAGGATAGTGGCATCTTCTGCAGCCCCTTCTGCCTTGGACTTCCTGTTGGTCCTACGCCGCTTGTGCCTGCACTTGCCCTCCCAAAGGTAGCTCCCCTGGAGGCTGAATGTGGACTCCTGGCCTCCTCCCCCTTCTAGCCCTTCCTTCCTCTTCAGAGGAGGTGCCTCTAGTGGAGAGAACAACTCCCATTCCCAGGCTAAGGGAAGGCTTCCTGAAAGCTGCAGGCCCCAAAAGTGTTCTTTACTGTAGAGTCCTGAACAAGGCATCTACTCCTGTCCAAGCAGCTGCTATGAGTTTTGAAGTATTCCTGCTCACATAGGTGAGCATAAGTAACTTTCACACTTAAATACCTGAAAGATCACATTCGCGAATCTGCTCATCCCTCTTATCCCGCCCGTGGATGAGGTTTACACAAATGTCTCCTACCTGCCTGCCCGTTGCACCCATGCGATGTTCTGAAGATCGCACCAGCTGCAAAAAATCAAATTCAATTGCTGCCTCAAGGGCCTTAACTGGCCCGTTAATTGATGGCGGGCGCGCATCCGAACTTATAGTGCCTGCCTTCCCAAATATTGCAATGGCGCACCGTGACATCAGGACGCATGCCCAACATCACCGCACATCATTTTACACGTCGGCGTGCGGGGCCCGCCCCCACACACCAATGGGAAAATTCTGCCCCTAATGTTGCACATTGCATTCCCACCAATCCTGCCCTCTAATATGGGAACATGGTATCAAGAAGGAACAACAGATACACAGCCCAGTTCAAACTTAAAGTCGCCGAGGTTGCAGAGCAGGCAAATAATTATGCAGCATCCAGAGAATTCAAGATATCGGAGAAGAATGTTTGTGATTGGAGGAAGCTCACTACAGAGTTTAGGCAGATGCCCGAGAATAAAAATGCAAACAGAGGAAAGCCTAGCATGTGGCCACAGTTGGAAACTGAAGTTGCAAAAATACATCAATGAAAATTGCCAGAATGGACTCTCAGTTTCTCGAGGATCTATCTGAATGTTCACCCTGAAACAAGCAAGAAAATTAGGCATTGCAGATTTCTAAGCCAGCCCTGAATGGTGTACCAGGTTTACAAAGAGAAACAATTTTGTCCTGTGACAGAAGACCAAGATTTTACAGCATCTCCCAGCAGAACTTGATGACAGGCTTATTGCATTTCAGCAGTTTATAATCAAACATTGACAAAAGAATGGATTCAGACTGGCCTGCATTGGGAACATGGATGAGACACCCATGAATTTTGACATGCCAGCCAGTCAAACAGTAAGCAAAATTGGAGGGAAAACAGTGTTAGTGAAGACAGCTGGCCAGGAAAAATGTTGATTCACCATTGTGCAGTTGTGCATTTCCAATGGGACAAAACTTAAGCCAATTGTGATATCCAAGAGAAAAACTCTCCCAAAACAGCAATTCCCAAAAGGAGTGGTCATCCACATTTATGATAAAGGATGGATGGATGAAGGTGGCTTCAAAATAAGGCTGAGGAAAGTTTGGAGTGTCCGACCAGGGAGATTACATAAAGAGAAAGGTTTTCTAATCTGGGATATGTTCAGATCACACCTCGTCGATGATGTTGTTGCTGAAGTTAGATTGCAAAACATTAATATTGCAGTGATTCCGGCAGTCTAACCAGCCTTGTTCCACCATTGGATGTCTCTCTAAAAAAAAGCCCTTCAGGATAGCATGAGAAAAAAATGGAATGACTGGATGATCTGAGGAGAGAAGATGCACCAAAGGAGGCAGCATGCGGGCTCTGACATTAGCCACCGTGTATGAATGGATTATAGAGGCCTGGGGTGAAATCAGAACAGATTGTCATCAAATCACTCAGGAAATGTGGGATATCCAATGCACTTGATGGAACAGAAGATGATTATTTCTGGAGTGATATAGCCAATGATGATGTAGTTGCTGATGATGATGATGTTGATGATCAATACGATGATGCCATTCAAGAAGCAGATTGGGACTCATTATTTGGGTCTGAAGACAAGGAGGAGGATGATTTTTATGGATTTTAATACATGTTAAGTGCCTGCTCTGCTGTTAAGTAATATTCCTTTCTGTGTTGTGAAAAAAACAATGAAATTGTACACATTTGTATATGGCTTTTGTTTCTGATTAATTTGATAGTCTTGATGGACTTAGTGTACACAAAATAATGTCAGTCTCCATGGAGGCTGTTCTTTATTTATAAATATGAATTCAATAATAAAACTACTTTTTGGCTCCTTTTGCACTTCTTTTGGGGGCTGGGATGGCAGGAACAGTCTCCGACCTGGCAACTCTATGATAGCGAGACAATGGCAAAGTGTGGATTTCAACCCCTTTCATTCATGTAAAAGTTGACCACCTATTTTTTGGCTAAAAAGTTACTCTTAGAAACTCAACTCTTACAAGAGTATATACAATATATGAACGCAGGTGAGCCCCCAATTAATACCCACCACCCGAGTACAATTGACACCCAATTGATATACATTAACAAATCATTACCTCCTTTAATGGCTGTGGTGGCTGGTGGGACTTCAAGTGCTTGTTACGTTAACACTTATTTGTGTCTGTGAAGCAGAATTCCAATTCGCAGTGGTGAGAAGTAACAGTATAACTGGGGATTCAGTTCCCATCCTGACTTGGAAGTAGAGGAGAATGAGACCCCTGGAATAGTCTGCCTCATTCCATTAGATTTCAATACAACATCAAGCTTTTAAGGCAGTTGATAAATTTATTTCGAGTCCCAATATTCACACTTGTAGGCTCATAACTTTAAAAATTTAAATGTCCAGTATTGGAACCCATGCGCACAGGTGCACATAGCTCTCTCCTGGACCAAGGAGTCACAATCACGGAGAGGCAGGAGAAACAAGGAACTAGTTTACAAGGAACAAGGAACAAGCTAGTTTAAAACTGAACTGTTGCTATTGAGCAAGTCTGTTTGAGGGTGGTCAGGAAATTTGGAACGCTCTCCCACAAAATAATTGTAGCATTAGGTTAATTGAAAATTTCAAAATTGGGATTGATAGATTTTTATTTAACAAAAGTATTAAGGGTTACAGAACCAATATGGGTTGATGGATTTAAGATACAGATCAACCATGATCTAACTGAATGGTGTAACAAGCTCAAGGGGCTGAATAGCCTACTCCTGTTCCTATGGGTTCTGATCTGAGATTCTGGCTGCACCCATTACATTATTAAGATGAGGAGTTGGAGTTTTTTTAGCTCAGGCTTCAGGAGATTGGTGGCTATGAGCTAGCTCTTGCCATCTCCACTCTTCTGGCCTGCTCCATCATCCCAGCAGAAGGCTCCTGAGAAACCGACCATATGAGTTTGATGCTGAGATGGGAGCTGCATTTGGCACTATAAACGACTGGAGCCAGCTCAAGGACTGAAACAGCAACAGTATAAAAGTAGCTCACGTCTGCAAGTTTCAATCTCGGCCCGAGTGAAGAACAAGAGATAGAAGGTGCAGCGGCCAAAGTTCCACATGAACCCTAAAATAACAATTAACCTCACTCTGCTGTTGCCATGGTGCTTTGTAACTTACAAGAGGGAGACCTTACAAGAAATGGCAATTTATTTTTCCTGTTGCTTTACTGTGATGGTTATAGATGAGCAACTTTTTTTAACAACACATTCTCTGAGAACATAGTTTCCCATGCTGAGGGGAAAGATGGCGTTTAAAATAGTGAATAGCCCAATGAGTCTTCTCTGCTAACCTCTATAATTTCCTTTTCCTGCTGACTAACATGTTGGAGACAAAACAGAACCAAACAAGCTGTTGAAGATTGTTGACAAAAAGAACAAAGTAGGATTTTCTTGCTCCTCATGCAATTCATTTTTACTGGTTCATTTTTTTCCCATAAAGACTGGAGATTTTTTTTAAGCAGTTATCAGTCTATCCATCTCTTTCAGTTAATCCTCATGAAATCTGCCTCACAGCTAAACAAAAAAATACTGGTGTGGGACTCAGTGAATGTTTTGTGTATGGTGGCTGCAAGCTCATATGATACTATACCTGCTGAACAACATATTTAGATAGTAGCAATGTGGAAAAAGGCAGATTCACAGCATAGCACTGAGTTATGAATCACCTTTCTACAACTGTGCCAGTGACTTTGGAGAGGGGAGTCACTTGGAGCAACAACTTAACATATTAAATTCTCCTTTTCCTTCCAAATATGGAAATTGGAAACCTTAGCAAATCTTGACAAATGGGAGCTTCCCTGTAGGAACATTTACTGGTTAATGCTTGTCTGTCGACATTATGGGCTCATCCTATATTATTGCCCTAGGGAAGAGCTGCCCCACCTGTTAACACGTAAATATGCCAGGTATGCTTCAATCATTACATGCAAGATCTTTGACTCTATTCAGGAAAAATAACAGATGTAATCTTAGACTAATCTGATTCTCAATAGTTTTTCATTTTCTTCATCTCAAAATAATAAAAGAAACGCAAATGAAATATTAAATATTCAGCCCAGCCAAGATCTGCCCTGTCCATCTTTGCTGTGTTATGACTAATGCTGGTTGGTAATCTCACTGCACACAGCCCAAAGATAGATTCCTGAAAGCAAAAGGTAGAGGTCAGGCGAAAGAAACCTGACAAACTTGGATATCTTTTTCTTTTGATGTCACGAGGCATGTCACATTCCAAACGTACATAAAATCCAGCTGTGTTTGTTTTCAAAGTGGCTTTATCTTCATCGCTACCTTTTTCCAAGGAGTGACATTGCACTAGAACTCAAATGGTGACCCTCTCTTTAAAGAAAATCAAGCCTTTCTGAAGCCAAGATGTGTGAATATTTTAATTAAAATTACTCAAGATAACTTTTCAGGTTTGAGGTGATGCTGGGAGCTTTGCCACCTGGCCGCTCATACTGGCAAATCACAAAAGTACTGCCCACAACGCTGCCTGTTAATTTTGAAATTTCCAAGTTGTGCAAAGTTGCAAAATCATCCCTAATTACTGCATGGAGCAGCCAATATTTTTAATAGGTGATTTGCAGCCAATCAACTGTTCATTTAACCTGAAAAGAATAAAACAATCTCTATGCAAACTCTCGGTTGAGCATTTGGCAAGTAATTTTTTCTTTAATCCAGTGTATTATGGTGACCAGGAATGTTGTGATGCTGAGCCTTACAGACCAGAGAGAGTCAAGTGCAATTGACAGGCTGTGCTTCGTTAGTTGTTCTCAGTCAGAATTATAATTGAGGCGCTACAATTAGCCTCTGCGCCACTCTGCAAAGGTTGGAGGGAAGGGACAATTTAGTGAAAGTTCCTGCTCTTGCTCACTATCCAATGACCCCTGTTGACATGTGCGAGTGTGCGGAATTTGAAGGAGTACCTGTTCATATTTGGCTGGGATGTTTCCTACATATGAAAATGAAAAACAACAAGAATTCAAATATTAATAAATTTACCAAAAGAAATTAAATGGTAATTGCTGGAAGATTGCAAACTTTCTAAAGGATTGGTAATAAGAGGCACTAACAATGAGTGGAAGAAAAATCAGATCTATTATCTACTGGAAAATATACAGTAGAAATTCTAGCCAATAGGAGCATAGAACTTAGATATAGGGCTGGATGTGGACCTTTAAGTGGCAGGCAGGAGCTGTCCTGCTCTCATTTCTGACATCCTATTTTTGCAGATAGGGGAAGGTTGATGGGGTGTGGCTTAACTAGGCCATTTGAACTCGGTGTCAAGTTCAAACACACCCTATTTTCACTGTAGCAAGGTCCTTAATGCACAGGGTGGGAGTAACAACTTTTTAAAGTATACGTAAATGCTCATGACAGGCAGATGAGGTCAGAACTGTCAAATTGTGAAGCTATTTAAGTCCCAAGACTTTTTTTTTAAATATAAAAACAGGCTGTCTGTTTCAGTGAGGAGGTAAAAAAAAATATGGTCTAACAGCTACAATAGTTGTTTGTTGACATTACACTAAGGGCTACCATTATGTGATTATTAATGTTTGGCTGCTTTCCACAACCTATAACTATCCCAGCTTTGTTGGGGTGGGGTGGGGGAGGGGGTTCCTAATGTCACAGTTTGATTGAAGGATTAGCTGTCTTTGATGTAGGGTTATAAATACAAGTCTGTTTTTTTATATAAGGGATTACATTCTCAAGGGGATTTAAAGGTTTTGAATAGGCTTCATGAATGGGAGTGTTTTTTTAACTATGGTAAAGATTATAATAGATATTTAAACTTATTTCATTTCATCTCAAAATGCCCATGTTGCATACAGGGTGAGTTTGCATGGAGTGTGTAAGGGCAAAGGGACCACCCATGCGTTGGCATTAAGTGGCCATGGGGGGCTATAATGGCCAATGGGGGTGGCTTGGGGTCTGAGTTCACATGAGTTGGAATTAAATTGGTATGGAGGCTAAAAGGAGCCATGGGCTGGCATGAGGGCATGGGCTGGCATGAGTTGGCTTGGAGGGGAGATAAGGTACCATGAGGATTGTTGAGGGGCATGGGTAGACATAAGTTAGAGGGCTTAAGATTTAAGGAAACAACTGAGACGACGTCTCACAGAACTGAGCAGGTATATTAAACTGCCTGCCTTGGCACAAGGCAGCCCCTGTGGCTGCCTCTGACCTGCTTCTAGGAATGGTGGGCCAGATTCCATCCCACACCCACACATGCACACGCGTGCCCAACCCGCTCGAGCGTAAAATAACAAGTGATGATGTCGGGCGAGCATCCTGATGTCATCACGCACTTGCGTGATATTTCAGTTGGCGGGCATGCGTGGGAGTCGGAGCCTCCATCAATTACAAGTCCAGTTAAGGCCATTAAAAAGGCAATTAAGCTAGATTTTACATTCCTTTGCGATTTTGTGCTCGTCGCGTAGGTAACATGGGCAGGCGGGCAGCCGACATTTTCAAAAACCTCATCCAAGGGCGGGATAAAAAGGGTCAGCAGCATTGCCAGTGTAAGAAGTGATCAGTTTTGGAGATAGTTTGCTGCTGGTTGCTTATTGGTACTTGACAGCCTCATCTCTGTTTGGGGCTTCATTTTTTGCATTTCCAGGCTCCATTTCAGGACTCATTGGTATCTCCAAGGCCCCGAAGGTTTCAGACCATGTGGATCTTTCCAGGTATCAGACAGCCTTCCCTTGCCTGGGTAATAGGGATTGTGGTCTCCGTTAGTGACACCTCCCATGAGGAGGAAAGGAGGGGCAGAAGGGAGAGGAGGCCAGGTGTCCCTATGCAGCTTCGGGGAAGGGACCTGTGGGAGGAGAGGGGCAGGCACAACAGACACAGAGCCAGCAGGAGGAGAGGGGCAGGCACAACAGACACAGAGCCAGCAGGATGTCCAAGGCGGAAGGGGCCACAGAAGATGCCACTATCCTGCTACCAGGGTTTACAGGCGGTGATGCAACTACCTCAATACGCCTGAGGTGCAATGCCAAAGGAGGCTCCGCCTCTCAAGGGAGACAGTGACCTCCATTTGTCAGATGATTGGGCCTGAGATCAGCTCCGACTGTGTGACCGACTCCCCCTTTACTGTCAGTGCTGCACTCTGGCCATCAGTGGGAGGGGCTTGACAATGCCAGCCTGTGAAGGAGGGCGAGCTTTCTTTCTGCTCTATATCAGGTGTTTATGCCCCTCAGTGCACCGTGCCACGGTCAGCAACAATTTAAACGTCATTTCACTGCCCGACATTTCGATTAAGGTAGTGGGCAACAGGCAAGCTGCCATCCATAAGGAAATGCAAAGTTAAGATTCAGAGAATAATGGAGTGTCACACGACTCTTTTACAAAATAGAAAATGGAAGCACTGGACGCAAAGATACTTGAGAATTTTATCCCTCTTAGGCACGGTCTAAAGCGCAAAATGTTAACTGGTTGCTGGCTGTATTGAGGTCAGATACACAAGTGGGGCAGAATTCTCAGTTCAGTGGGCGGGCACAGCTGGCGGGCCCGAGATTGGCTGGGAAACGGGCTGCCGTCGCCATTGGCCCCCGAATGCGATTTCACATGGGCTGGCCAATTAAGGCCCGCCCCAGCATGAAACGTGGCTCCCCATGGTCAGGAAAGTCAGGCGGGGGTGGGGGCCTGTCAGCCACCAGGTCCAATGGTGACTTGGCGGCCAGTTTAAAAATGGCACAGGCAGCCCCTTGAAGACTTCCATGGAAGAACATCCCTTCTGTCTCCCATTACCTAACGTGATGGAGTTGAGTGCGGCTGGAGACGCCAGGCTGGAGGGCAGGTTGGGTGGGCACTCGGCCCCTCGCTTTTCGGATGAGTGCCTCCTGGAGGAGGTGGCTGCCAGGAGGGATACCCTTGTCCCCAGAGATGGGAGGAGGAGGCCACCGCACTTCACAAACAGGGCATGGGAGGAGATGGCAGCACAGGTCAGCAGCCATGATGCGGTGCGGCGCACATGGGTGTATTGCTGGAAGAAGTTCAATGACCTGCTGTGCTCAGGAAGGGTGAGTACTGTGTTGGCATGGGTCAGTGTGCAGAAGTATTAAGGTGTGGCCGTCCCCCCATGGACCTCTGGGTGAGGCCTGGCTGCTTGGACCGAGTGCCTTGCGGCTCGAGGGCCATGACTCGGATGTGCCCTGTGACGTGTTTCTCAGCTGGGGTTGGCCAGGTTGCAATGGCGCTGCAGGTAAAGAGTGAACTAATCAATGCTCCTCTGTCCTCTGTCCTTTCAGGAGAAGACGAGCCATAACCAATCAGAGAGCGCATTTACAGGCGGAGGCCTGCCCAATCTGCTGCTGCTCACCAGATTCGATCAGGACGCCCTAGAGTTAGAGAGCTGGCACGCTCCATATGCAACAAGGCATGGAGAGGCGAGGGTGCCAGACAAAGGTAAGAGCGCAGTGCACAGAGGTGAGAGTTTCGGATTGTGCAACCATTCTAGTGTGGTATCTTCACTGATAGGAGCCTCAAACCTGGAGTCACCATTGATCGTTGAAAGACGATGATACCATGATGTAGATCTCCATTGTCTCACCAGGGTGCCTGGCACAGTGACAGTGTGATGACTTTAACTAATGACATGTTATTATTCTCCCTTAGATTCTCCAACACACACTCACTCTCTGGACCCCGGAGAGCTACCCCTGATGTCAGAGGACCACCAGGCTTCATTTGCACTTGTGTCACACCCGCTCCCTGAACCAAGCACCAGCGCAGATACCAGCACCTCGGTGGGCATAAGATCGGCGACTAGAATGTCGGTGCGCATTGGTGAGGGCACTTCACACTCGCTTGAGGTGCAGACGGAGGCAGAGTGTGCCCAGAGCACTGGCAGTCAGAGGGCTGCTGGAGACCAGGACGATGCTCAGTCGAAGGCTGATGATGAGCCTCTGGAATCGTCCATTAGGCAGCAGATGCTGGATGTGTGGGAGGATCTGGTGAAGATCCATGAGGGTATGCGTGCCATGGTCTCCATTGTGGAGGAGCCCACGTGGAGCATGAGCACTGTGTTGACCCTCATCACCGAGCACACTGCCTCCTCCATTGTGGTGGACACCTCATGCCAATGGCTCTGAAGCCACTGAAGGTCACAGTGGCCCTCAACTTCTATGCCTTTGGCTCTTTCCAGGGGTCAGCGGGAGACCTTTGTGAGTGTCCCAATCAGCTGTCCACAGTTGCGTCAAGCTGGTGACAGAAGCTCTCTTCAGGCGGGTCATGACATTTATTCTTTACCAATCGGATGAGGCCAGCCAGGCTGAGCAAGCCAGAGGCTTTGCAGTGATTGCTGGGCCCCCCCATGTCCATTGACTACGCACATGTGGCTATCAAGGTGCCAGCAGGTCAGCGGGTGCCTTCATCAACAGGAAGGGATTCCACTCCATGAACGTGCAGATAGTGTGTGACCACAGGATGCTGATTCTGCCAATATGTGCAGGGTACCCAGGCAGCTCCCATGATGCTTATATCCTGAGACACTCCCAGATTCTGAGGCTCTTCAGTGCTCCAGCCCGACTGGATGGATGGCTGCTGGGTGACAAGGGCTATCCCTTGAAAAGGTGGCTTATGACGCCTCTCCGCCATCCAAGAACAGAGGCAGAGCAGCAGTACAATAGGATTCATGCCTCCACAAGGGTGGTGATTGGGAGGACCATAGGCCTTCTGAAAATGTGCTTCTGATGCCTGGACCATTCAGGGGGAGCACTATAGTACCCCCCAGGGCAGGTGTCACTAATGGTGGTTGCATGCTGCGCTCTCCACAATCTGGCACTGGCAAGGGGGGAACCACTGGAGGTCTTAACGCAGCTCCACAGGCCAAATATGATTAATCCAGTGGTGAATCAGAAGAGGAGTATGTTGAGGAGAATGCTGAGGGTGTGGAGGCAGACCTCAGTATCCTTCAGGGAGGCAGGGACACCAGGGATGCCTTGAGCCAACGCTCCTTCAGCAAGGCTGCCAAAGACCTGATTCCACCTCATTCCAGGTTTGCCGTCTCCATCCTGGGTGCCTGAAATGACCCTTTCATTTGCACCCAAAGTCCACTCAGTGCCTGTGCAATAAAGTATCGAGCCACTCACGTCCAACGTTACATACTGGCGTACCCTGCACCAGGAAAAAAGAGGTGAAGCATATTCAGAACAAAAGCAATTTTAATGTTATTGTCACATCGAATGCAGAATGACATTACTATTACTGGTGTTGATGCAGACAATTAAACCAAACATAAATGA
Organism: Cetorhinus maximus; assembly: GCF_964194155.1. Classification (NCBI taxonomy): domain Eukaryota; kingdom Metazoa; phylum Chordata; class Chondrichthyes; order Lamniformes; family Cetorhinidae; genus Cetorhinus; species Cetorhinus maximus. Next base: position 102,874,311 of record NC_135884.1, read on the forward strand.
ACAGAAAATCACCCGTGGACAGTCCCTCTTGTACTATTGGTGCCTTTAACTTTTGTTTCCGAGTGCTATGTTTTGGTGCCCCCACCCCCCAACCCCACTCCTCGCTGGCAGCGGCATTGGTGACAGCCGCTGACTCTGCTGCCTTGTTGACCTTGATGACCTTGGCGGCCATCCTCTGCCCAGTGGAGCCTGTGCTGGCCCTGCCTGGGAGGGAGCAGCCAGTGCCACGGCTGGCATCTCCCCAGTCATTGTAGCCTCATCAGATGCCACGGTCACTGGCAGAGGGGCGGAGGAGCTGCTGCCATCATCCAGAGTGCCCTGAGAGGAGCCCACAGAGGCGACAGGCAGCTTGTGCACCAATGTGAGGTCGTTCACCATTGATGGATGGGCACCTAGATGGGATACTGGTGCCTCATCCATCTACCACAGTGGCACTGACCACCTGAGGTCATTGCCTGTGTGGGGGCTTGCAGGACCCAGCACAACACCAGGAACCCCTGATTCTGTCCCTGGAGCTACCTCTCCAAAGAGAGTCGCCGCTCTCTCAATGGAGGAGGCAGTGGGCTCAGTGATGAGGGTCAATATAATGCTCTCTAACTCTAGGGCGTCCTGATCGAATCTGGTGAGCAGCAGCAGATTGGGCAGGCCTCCGCCTGTAAATGCGCTCTCTGATTGGTTATGGCTCGTCTTCTCCTGAAAGGACAGAGGACAGAGGAGCATTGATTAGTTCACTCTTTACCTGCAGCGCCATTGCAACCTGGCCAACCCCAGCTGAGAAACACGTCACAGGGCACATCCGAGTCATGGCCCTCGAGCCGCAAGGCACTCGGTCCAAGCAGCCAGGCCTCACCCAGAGGTCCACGGGGGGACGGCCACACCTTAATACTTCTGCACACTGACCCATGCCAACACAGTACTCACCCTTCCTGAGCACAGCAGGTCATTGAACTTCTTCCAGCAATACACCCATGTGCGCCGCACCGCATCATGGCTGCTGACCTGTGCTGCCATCTCCTCCCATGCCCTGTTTGTGAAGTGCGGTGGCCTCCTCCTCCCATCTCTGGGGACAAGGGTATCCCTCCTGGCAGCCACCTCCTCCAGGAGGCACTCATCCGAAAAGCGAGGGGCCGAGTGCCCACCCAACCTGCCCTCCAGCCTGGCGTCTCCAGCCGCACTCAACTCCATCACGTTAGGTAATGGGAGACAGAAGGGATGTTCTTCCATGGAAGTCTTCAAGGGGCTGCCTGTGCCATTTTTAAACTGGCCGCCAAGTCACCATTGGACCTGGTGGCTGACAGGCCCCTACCCCCGCCTGACCTTCCTGACCATGGGGAGCCACGTTTCATGCTGGGGCGGGCCTTAATTGGCCAGCCCATGTGAAATCGCATTCGGGGGCCAATGGCGACGGCAGCCCGTTTCCCAGCCAATCCGGGGCCCGCCAGCTGTGCCCGCCCACTGAACTGAGAATTCTGCCCCACTTGTGCATCTGACCTCAATACAGCCAGCAACCAGTTAACATTTTGCGCTTTAGACCGTGCCTAAGAGGGATAAAATTCTCAAGTATCTTTGCGTCCAGTGCTGAATCTTAACTTTGCATTTCCTTATGGATGGCAGCTTGCCTGTTGCCCACTACCTTAATCGAAATGTCGGGCAGTGAAATGACGTTTAAATTGTTGCTGACCGTGGCACGGTGCACTGAGGGGCATAAACACCTGATATAGAGCAGAAAGAAAGCTCGCCCTCCTTCACAGGCTGGCACTGTCAAATCCCTCCCACTGATGGCCAGAGTGCAGCACTGACAGTAAAGGGGGAGTCGGTCACCCACTGTTTTGGTGAAGGGATGCGTGTGACTCCATCCCCACTACTACTGTAGGTAGAGAGTGAAGCTATAGAACAAATTGGGATAGCCTCTTTAAGTTTAAATGTAACTTTAAAAAGCTCTTCAGTTAATGGAAGCAACTCGAATGCATCAGGCACTGTGTCACAATGAGGGGCTTTGGGCTAGATTTTAATTTACTTGACCTTTTGAGAGCAGCAGGTGGGCGAAATGGGGAAGGAGGAGGTGAGATTGTCAGTAGAGGGCAGAAAAAGGTGAAAACCATCGTTCTCTCCACACGCTGTGAGGTTTTAATGTCAGCAACATGTTTCCCACATGGAAGTTATCCTGGCTGATAGGCTTGGCTTCCCATTGGACAGCAGGCAGTCCAGAGGAGGCTGCAGAATTAGGTAGGTCAGTACCCGGGGAGGGGTGAAGGATGGTTGGTGATAGTCGTACCCGGGGAGGGGTGACGGATGGATGGTGATAGTCGGTCTCTGAAGGACATCTCCAGGGCAGGGTTGATCCTGGAAAGGGTGGGGGGAGGGGAGGTGGTGTGGCGGGGAAGATTCTGGATCCCAGGGTGGGTGCCAATTAAGGGGGGTAATGGTCCCCTATGGGGGTTTGGAGGCCAAGAGGAAGAGATCGGGGGGTTCAGGTGGGGATGGCAGGCCTTGGGTGAAGGGGAGACCAGGAGGGGTGGATATCAGCCTTATCTGGTGCGGTAGGGAAATCAGAGACTCCTGGGGATGCCACAGGCCCAGGAAGGAGAGGCCGCAGACCTGTAAGTGGAAGGTTGGAAGCCTGGTGGGGGGATTTTATTGAATGCCTGATATGGACGAATAGGAGATCTAATCGGGGATGGGGCCTCAGAGGTATGAGGGGTTAGGCTGTAGGCACTGGGGAGAGGAGGTCTGAGGCCTCACTGAAAGCTTGGGGGAGATCAGAAGTGTTGGGCATGTATCTGGTGATGAGGGAGGCCCAGGCAGGCCTGCAGGATCCAACAGATAAATGGAAAGGCACTTACCTCCTGGATCCAACAGTCCTCACCTTGTTTAAGTGCTGAGTTTGCTGCGGTTTGGGAAGCTCAGCTGTCCATAGTTAGATTCAAAATGTTCCATAACAATGAGACTCGCAGCCTCATTAAAATGTTTAAATCACCAGCTCCCTTCCTTGAAGGTGGTGGGGCATCCGCCCCCTGACCTACCTCTGTTACAACCAGAAGTGGGTGGGTTGGAAATGGGTTCGTGTCTGGATTGTGATTTTTAACCCATTAACACTGTACCCCAACCCAAAGTCACCAGTTTTGTGGTTAAAATTCCCTCCATTCAGTTGAATGTGTTGCTCCAAGTTCATACTTTCATAAAATCAATGAGACATTTTGGAACAAACAATGGGATTCATTAAACCCTATATAGGAACTTGATGAGAGAATGGATCAGTAGGATGCCTCTCACCTTTTAATTTGAGTACTGCCCAAAACAATCTCAGGCATGAAGGCCTGAATTTTCATTCCCAAGGCAGGTAGCGGGAGTCAGGAAAATTCCCAGTTTGGCCCAGTTGCCCATTTTCTCAGACATGCCTCATTATGTATGCTTGGTTAAGAGCCCCAGAAATCCATTATGCTTGTTGAAACAGCAGCTCCCCAAAGAAAGCACTGTTTAATTGACAGCTCTGGCTCTTTGATCTCTTCTGTCAAGTTCACAATGTTTATTTGCACAAGGTTAATTGGTTGAGAGGGTTTGTGGTTTCTGTGATTGATACTTTAAAGGGACTGGACAATTGACACTTTTATTGCCTTGTAGCGGAATTACTTTTTTTAAAACATAGCGGAAAGAAATGAATAAAGAAATGACTTTTTAAAGCTTTTTTTTTACATACATCCTACTTTCAGTTCTTTAGTGTATGGTGGGTCAATCATCATGGAAGTGCCTTAGCTTGGCATAGGGAGTATGGGGGCCATGGGGGATGGGTGGAGTGACATAGCTTGGCATAGGGGACATGAGGGGCCATGGGGGCAGGTGGAGCCTTACCTTGGCATAGGGGCATGAGGAGGATCTTTTGAACTCATCCTCATGCAGACTAGGGTTCATGACTCCTCCGAGGGGCTGTGAGCCACGACTCTTTAAAAACCTGGCCCGAATCCATGAAAATTGTGGAGGAGTAGGAAGTGTCTATCTCTGCAATGGAGCCAACCAGGTCAGGGGTACCAGGTGTGGGCGTTTGACAGAAACCAGCCCATACCCTCCATAAGCACTCCTGAAAATCAGACAGCCTGGAATGAGATCGGGAATCCCAAAATTGGGACTTGCCTGCCATTTTTAAATGGTTCCCGAGTCATCGCCCAGTCAGTAAAAATTCAGCCCGAATTCACATCTTTTAACTTTCTCTGTTAGCTGTTCATTTTCTAACTAAAATAAATATGGAACTCTAAACTCCAGTTCCTGTTAATCATGAGCCCAGAGCACACTGCTGACAGTAATTGGTGTTATATTGGGAATCTCACAGAAAGTGTCCCCAGGCTAGGAGCAGACATGTCACGCTGTTGCATTACAGGTGGCCCATTTCAGTTTTCAATGGGCCTGAGGCCCATTGTTGGGTAAAGTAGAGGGAGCTTATTTTACAGCTAGTTGTACTTGATGCTGCTACTGAGGCCCTGACACTTTCAGTGAGGTTGGTAGGTTGGAGGAGGGTGCGGTAGGTAATGGTTCGACTAAAAATTGAAACAAACTTTTGTCAGTGAGAGTGAAGGACAACTAGGGGCTTCAGAGTGACAAGGTTCTGCACTGAAATTAAGGAAAGATAATTATTCCATATATAAAAAAAAAGGACAACCTGCTAATGGAGGGAGATGTCCAATTTAGCCCCAAAAACTGGCTATGGATCAAACTATGTGATTAATCCATGCCTGCTCGATAAAATGCAGGAAGCACACCAATTTCATATGCATTTAAATGATTGCTGAATGCAGTCAAGCGTCAACTACATTTTTCATTGGTTGCACACATCAACAGGGGTCCTAAAATCAAAACTTGCTAGCACCAGTTAAAGTTAGTCTGCACTGCTTAAAGGGACAATGCATTGTGACTGTAGCAAATGTTGGTAATCATTCAGGAAATGAATCTAACCTAGGAAACATTAAAGAATGGCATCACATGGGAGAGAAGGGGCTATGTGATATTTGGATGCTGCATTGGAGGCTTTGGTGGAGGAGGTGTATCGTATTCAATTATTCAGTGTTTGATTATGTGTATCTGTTGACTCTTCTCGGTTCTGTGTGCTGTTAGTTAAGCCTGGGTGTAGTGACTGAGAAAGAGAAACAAAACTGAAATAAGCAACTGGAAGCATGAAAGAGCAAACATTTTAAAAAGCACTTATAAATGAAGCTCCTGTTCAGACATATAAACTGGTGTCATCTCTGAATATCTCCGAGGCACAAAAGACAACAAGGTAGAAAGTAAGAGAAATGTTCTGTGTCCACAGGAAACCATCCAGGCGCATGCTCAAAAGGCAGCAGAAGCAGATAGCCATGGAGGTCAATGTAAGGAGTCAATCCCCAGGGACCTGGGTGCAGTGCTTTAAGAAGTTTAAAAACCTCACATGAGTGATCAAGGTCAGTGAATGTATCTTCAAATGCCATATCCCACCAACTGCAATACTAGCCTCACACACTGCACATTTTATCACACCCCACCACTCACTTACCAACAATCTCAATTAGGATTTATACTTAACTTTTATATGCTTTACCTCACCCTCATACGCTTAACACTGTAATAGGCCTCAGACCCAAATCTCACAGCTTGCACACACTGCCAGCTATTCAACTACAACAGCTTCATGAGCCAAACAGATTGCATCACGCTCACTGACACCTCCCTCTCAAGCAGAAAAAGGTAAAGCAGATGGGAACAGGTGTACCTCTATGTCCTGACCCCCATGGTGGAGACGGTGTTGGCTATTATTGGGACACCCCTTGCTATGGTTGTTACCAGTGACAGGACTGAAACTATGAAGGATGATGGAATCCTTGTGTCTAATATTCTTTCTTACATCTCACTCACCTCTCATCCTACACACTCTCTTGATTTACAAGTTGCAGATGGTGTAAACATGAATCTCTTACTTTCCCCCCCCCCCCCCTCCACACAGCCTTATTCTTGTGCCTTTTTCCTATTAGGTACACAGGTCCACTCTGACCAAGCAATGCAGGAACATCAAGAAGACAGCCATAATGAAGACAGAGCACGGTCATTTAATTTCACACTGGCAGCCACTATCTCAGATATTGCCACTGCGTGTATCTTAGAGGATACATTAGAGAAGGGATCTGCACGTGGCAAGACACCAGGCATGAGTGGGCTGCAGCCAGGGAAGGTAGTGCAAGTGGCAGCTCATTGGAGGGTGATGTCACACAAGGGTGCTCAGAACTCAGATGAGGACGTTAATGGAGCAGTCTACAGAAAATGCAATGGGTATATACAACAAAATGCTGGGTGCATTGAGAAGCCTGCCAGAAATCCTGTGGTCAATGTCAATGAGCATAGAGGAGACCAGCACCAGTTTGGCAGAGGGCTTCACATAGAGCTTGGAACCCATCCTTTCCCATATGGAAGTCATGGCCAACTCCATAAGCACATTTGTAACCATGATTTAGTGTCTGATGGTCAATGTTGCAGCTTCCATTGCAGCATGAGCAGCTTCCACCCAATGTCTGAGTGTTACAGTGGAAGCTCAGAGTGAGTTCTTCACAAAAGCCCTGGGCAGAAAGAGACCATCTACATTGTCTCCTTCCTTCCTCTTCCTTTGCTTCCTCTTCCCCCTGCTCCTTGCTCCTCAGCTGCTTGTTGCGCAACTGGTGGCAAGGGCTGCCCCTCATGATGCCAAGGCTGTGCAACATGCAGATCACCACAAATCTTGACAACCACTCTGCTGAGTACTGGAGGGCTGCTCCAGTGGAGGCCAGACGGTGGAAGCAAAGACTCAGCACTCCAAGGGCCTATTCCAACACATTTTGTGTGACTATAGCTTTTATTGTACGCCCGCTGCGCATTGTGCTTGAGTTGCGCACCAGAGTCATCAGCCATGTAGTCAGCGGATAGCCCTTGTCGCTCAACAGCCACACTTTGGTTTGCCATGGTTCAAATGTAACTGGCGCAGTGGACTGGCGCAGAATGAATACATCATGGCATGGGGAAGATCATAACTAGAGGCCATCAATGTAAGATAGTCACCAAGAAATCCAATAGGAAATTCAGAGGAAACTTTTTACCCAAAGAGTGGTGAGAATATGGAACTTGCTCCCACAGGGAGTGGTTAAAGAGGATAGCAAAGATGCTTTTAAGGAGAAGCTAGACAAGCATATGAGGGAGAAAGATTACGATGGTAGATTTAAGTGTGGAAAGATGGGAGGAGGATCAGATGGAGCATAAACACCAGCATGGGCTGGTTGGGCTGAATGGCCTGTTTCTGTGCTGTACATCCTATGTAATCCTATGTAACATGTATACAGTTGATGATCCCTTTAAATAGTACTGGTGGGGGGACCCTTTCTATTGCTGAATGTGCGTTCATCTGTGTTAAGACTTTAGGGCTTTAGCTGGAGTGTTGATGCCATCTTGGAGATCAAGGAGTCAAATGAATATTGCACACTGATTGGTGCCAAGATGCTTGCATACTTTTGATGGACATTCACTGAGTGCCATTAACAATAGCATGCAGCATGATGCACCCCACAAGTGTGCCTGTATGCTCTTGATGGCATTTTGTAACTCTAAGGGCACTCATAGCACCCAATAAACTGATGATATTGAGGCCAATTTCTTGCCAGTAGTGTGTTCATTCGCAGAACAATTGGTTGAAACAAACAAAACAAGTAAACAGTTGTTTTTCTGTAGCTTTACATGCTCTGAATTAAAGCTGCTTAGTATTTCAGATCAAGAAGATTTGGTCAGCTTTTTTTCTGATAGGAAAGGTCACTAGCAGTTTGAAGCTTGAGCAGATTTTTAAGAATAGTCTCAAGGAGGGCAATTTTAACTTTGAGCCAAAATGTAAAATGGGTAATATTGGATCAGCCGCCCATTGGACATTACTCCCGATTTTCATTGACTTCAGTGGAAATATTGCTTACATATGATGCCCAAAGTTAGAATTACCACCCAAAGTACCCAGGTGGAGAGATTTACCTGTTCTGAATCCACAACAGTGGTAGCAGGCAGTGTTGCGACAGCTGCACCCTCACAGTACATTCAGAAATGCGACAGATATTAATACAATCGAACTGGAGCATTAGAGAGGGAATGATCCTTAGCAAAACAAAGGCACTGCAAATGTCACACAAACAGGTATTTTGTTTTATCCAGAGCTACTGCTTGCACCCTTAACCACAAAAGATATACATCCAGAGCAAACATTTAAGTGACAGAGAACAAACAAAATGCTTTTGAGTTTGAATGGATGGCCTAAAGTAATGGTGCCATATCAAAAAGTGGCAAAAGAAATGTTTTTCAATGTGTTTCTATGTAAATAATGGCCTTGATTCAACAGTATGTCCAAACTAGTTTATCCTCTCACTGGATTTACCAGAACCACTAATTTGCAGGGATTCACTACAATATGGCTTATCAATGTGTACCTGTTAATCATAAAGATAAAATACTGCACATACCAGAATTCTGAAACACTAAGAGGCATTGTGAATATATTCAACAGGTCAGATGCCAATTTCCAACCTTGTCATCTGACTAGTGGCATTTCCTGCTCCTGCCCATCAACCATAGACAGAAGAAGATCTGAGGTTCAAACGTTTAAAAGGATCCTCAGTTATGTCCAGGTAAAGCACAATCAACTATTGGAGACGTTGTGAGTTAAAAGGATTTATAAATGCTTGCAGATTTTAAACTGTTTCAGCTATTGCATTGTTTGTTGATGGGGGCCTTTCTAGGAATCCAGTCCAGGGACAAGGAGAAAATGAAAGAAAATGTGCTTGGAGATATCCTCCCAGCAGAGTTTATAGGCCCAGAACAACATATCTGGAGTCCCCGGAAGAAGGCTACTTAAAAAGGCTTTGAATCTCCAGGGAGGCAGTGCCAGAGGTGTGTCACATTCTGTGAGAAGTGTAACTGGTGCCTGATGGCCAGCAGTGCATTATACAAGTCTGTGCCCAGTTGCCTGGCAACTGCCATGATGTTTTGCTGTTTTATTAAATGACTATTGAAAAATGCACCTTCTCTTTAAACTGTTGTTGATAACCTGCAACAGGGCCCGATTCCCCTCCTCGTAATCATTGAGCTGCGCTGTGGGGGAATGCATTTCAAACGGGCAGCTCCCTCGTTAAAAATTGGGGCAACCCCAGAAATTGGGACAGGTCTGTCGGCAGTTGTCACTCTCACCTCACCCACCTCTTGCCAGTGGACCCACATTGATCCCATCCTGTAAAATTGCTGCAACGTCAGACATTCAACAGCAGCTCCCACTGTTATAAAGCGCTTCACATTTATTTTTTGCCTGAAACTTTTGATTTGGTTGGGCCCAATTCACTCACAATTCCCATCCCTACCTGCACCATTATTAACTCATCATAGCAGGTTGGTGAATCTCAGTTGACAATGAATCTGGCTAAAACAGAAACAACATGAGTCTAATTACCTAAAGGTGCGGCGCTCTGCTAAATGAATAATCAGATGGAGTAGGAGGATTCGCATGGCAGTAACAAAATGTGTGGGGAGTGGGGACAGGAGGTGCTAAATTCAGCACATCTGAAAAAGAATCACAATGACTGTAATCCAGCCGATTGCTATGAGTCAAATGGAGCGATTGCCCCACCCTCCTATGTCAACATTGCCTTTACACAGCCTCAGAATATGTATGAATTCCACTGTTGAACATGCACTGTTGTCATAATGCACCTCCGTGGGTAAGTTCCCAAATCTAACCACTGCAACTGTATAAATGGAAGGTGGTTGTGATTATTCCCTTTACCTTAAAAAGTTGTGCAAATAGCTCTGTTTTACATCACATTAACTGACAGATTTTGACAACATTGACAGGGGTGTAGCCTGCGAAAGAAAGAATTTATGCTGTAATCACAACATTCATTCAACACAATATGTCACTGAGTCATTCAACTGCAAGTCCTATGCAATCTTAACCATTGAGTCTCTATTTTATTTATCTAGGTAGTAAAGCCCATTTTATTTTGTTGAGATAGATTCCACAGATTGCTTCACAGAAGTTTCAGCAATATAGGACTGGATACCCAATGAAAGCATCAAAGATCACCCCAAACCAGAGAGACTGTTGCTCAAATTCCCACCTTGACTGGGATTCAAGTTTACCTGCTCTGTTTGCATTAGTTTTGCCAACTGTTACCTGAATCTGCAGACTTGTGTTGAAGTGCTTCACATTGAAGTAAAGACTATCAAAACCAGACCCATCTGGTAGAAGCATTCTCTATTGGTTACTCATTTTTTTTCCTGAGTAGTCATGGAGAATCCATGGGTAGAACTAGGCTGCCTGCCTAACTGGAAGAGAAGCAAGAGGAAAAGTCTGAGTGATCTCAGAGGCAATTCAACAATAGAAAACACACATTCTATCAAAAACTCTTTGACTTTGGTCATAATGACACTAGGCTTCTAATTGTGAGTAGCTTAGATAAAAAAAACACACATGCAATTAAGATGCTTTAACATTCCTAAAACAGCTGAGAATCCATTTAACTATGTTAGATGTTAGAAGGTTTATAAACCCAGTTAAACAAAATGGTTCATTTACCAACCAGGTCTTGAAAAGCCTGGTTTAACTGTTATGGTGCATCAAAACATTTTGGGTGGTGGGTGAGGGAGTTAGCACATTTTACCTACATTTTCCCACTTCTTGTTTGCAGTTATTTTTTCATTAAAATTTGCCAAGTGAGGAATTTTGGCCTCCTGATTTCAGAGCAAAATTTCTAAAGGTAGCTTTTATATTGTCTCATTCATTTAGATACAGCAGTGGGTAGAACAATACCTTAGTATGGATAATATTTGCTAGCCAAAGTCCTCAAGGTATAGATGGAACCATTCAGATGCAAATAAGGCTGAAATAAATATTTAATGATATAAATAACCTCAGGAAATTGCACCATAAATCCATAAGAAATAGGAGCAGGATTACTATGCCATATGGTCCCTTGAGTCTGTTCTGCATTCAATAGTATAATGGCTGATTTTCTATATCAACCCCACTTTCCCACACTATGCCCATATCCCTAGATTTCCTTAGCCCAAAAATCTGTCAATATAGTTTTGAATATACTCAACAATTGAGCATTCACAGCTCTCAGGAGTAGAGAATTCCAAAGATTCTCAACCTTCTGAGTGAAGAAATTTCTCTTTATCTCAGCCTCTTGTGCTAAGTGCAGTACTGGACTTCTCCTTGTGTTGTTCAAAGACTCACATGATCAGCTGCAAGCAGCCATGTCGAAGACTTTAGCTACACCCCTCCAAAAGAGAGGGCAGCAGAGGGGGCTCTACAATACCTTGCTCCATGAAATTGACTGCAGACATTTTGAAAGGCTTCTTAATGGACAAGAGTTTCACTGTAAATACCTACCAGCATTCTCCTGTAGCCCGCTCCATTGAAATTCTCATTTGAGTGCTCTGCAGCAGAACTCGTGCACAACCTCGCCCTCCAGCAAGCTGCACTTTACAACTGGTCCCCAAGCTGTGCTATCCTTTCCCCCTGCCCTGGCTTGCACTTGTGCTCTTATCTCACCATGTGGACACCCCACCTGCAAGGTACCCTCTGCATTACACAGTGTCAATATTTGAGCCGGTGGCTGCGAATGGGAGAACGGGTCACCGTGTCTCTTCATCATCACTGTCTTTTTGCTCTTCCACCTCTTTCTCTTCCGCCACTGCCTGGGCATGTTTCACCTCTTGGGTATCTGAAAGGAGAATGACACAAGGGTAAGGTTGCAGTGAGGGGAAGAGGGGAAAGCAAAGAGGTGCATCTTTACATTATCCGCAGCTTGAGATTCCAAAGAGATTGTGGGATTAGAGGAAAATGGGATGTGAGGAGGATGAGGTGTGATCATATTGTCATCTTCAATGGTTTCAGCCCCATCTCAGCCATGGCTTCAGTCGTAACCATTTGAATGGTGGTGAGCACTGTTTCCTCCACAGGTGCAAAGATATGCAGCAGTGCCTGTCCTCCGCCAGTTACCTACTGCTGCCCCTGGTAGGCAGCACCTTGTCCTGCGGTAGAAAGGGAAGTGTGACAGTGAACATAGTGCAATGTGGCTGTCATGGTTGAATAGCTGGCACTGTGTGCAAGCTGTGAGATGTGGGTGTGAGGCTTGCAGCAGTGCTAAGTGTGTGAAGGTGAGGTGAAACTATATTGTTAGGTATAAGTTGTGACTGATAGAGATTGTCGGTAGGTGAGTGATGGGGGTGTGGCGCGTTGAGCGGTGTCTGAGGCTAGTGATGCAGCTGGTGGAATGTGCCATTTGAAGGTGCATTCACTCTCCTTTATCAGTCATGTGAGAACATTGAATGCCTTGCTGCATTGCATCTAGGTCCCTGGGGCTACAATCTTGGCATTAACTACCACAGCTGTCTGGTTCCACTGCCTACTGTGACTTTGTTTGGAGGGTCTCCTGGCCCACTGAGCATAGATGCCATCTCTCCTCCTCTACACCTTCTTGACCAAGGCCTCCAATGCAGTGAATTTTGGAGCCCACTCTCTGCCACCTTATGCTCTCTTTCCCAGGTCAAACTCACTCTTACAATGGCTTGCAGCACCTGCTCCAGCCACAATGCTCTTCCCTCTAAGAAGGTGCACTCTGGCTTTAAATAATGCCAGTTAGCTTGAATTTGTGCTAGCCTCTCACAATTTTGCACCATCTGCTCAGACATCCAGCCACTGAATAGCAGCTTAGCACTCACTGCATGCCACAACTGGCCCCCGAGCTGTTTTTAAGCTCAGATAGTGAAGTGAAATAAAAATTACTAATGAAGCACACTCACCTCTGGGAAACAAAACACACCATTGGAAGCTGTGATCTGGTGATAGGTTGGAGCATTTTTTTTAAATGCAGGCAATGCTTGTGGCTTTGAACCACAGGAACAATACTGCTTGACATGCAGCTCCCAGATCCAGCATCACTATCTCCTCCTTCACTTGGGACCTGCAGTATCTTGGATTCCTGAGACAGATCACAACTGAAGGATGACACAAAAGCCTCTAAAAAGGCTGCAAAAAAAATTATGGAAACTTTTAATATATTCTGGGTGAGAGATCCAGCATACCTGATTCTGGTAAGTGGTAGATCATTCAATAGTTCTATATTTGAAACCAAGAACATTTATCACCAGTTTTTATACCTTCTTTCATAAGGTGTTTGTCAATAATATTTAATGACTACAGGTCCTATATAGTCCCACAGTGGGTATCTGATGTTTACCTTGGGTCCTGCTACAGCCTAAACCTGACAGTGCTTCATCTACTACTATCACACAATAAATTTACTGACTCAATGGGCAGAATCTCCCGCTCCTGCCAGTGGTGGGAATCACGGTGAGCAGGGCACTAAATTTGATGTGATGGAAAAAGTCAGTTTTTTGCCAGTCAGAAATTAGTTTGGAAATTTGTTCCCCTGATTTTGATGGCGGGTTACAGGTGGGTCGAGTTTCTCGCTGATCTATGTTGAGAACCACATTTACATTCATCTGCATCTCATGAATGTTCATTAAAAGGCCAACTCTTCAGAATTTCATTCCCCCTCCAGCAGGTAATTAGAACGGTCTGTTTCCCGACTATATAAATGGCATGTGCCTGGCGAGGTTTACTTTATCAATGCTTCGAGATCAGTAGACATTGCCTTTGCCTACCTTTAACAACAGTGCAAGACTTCAGGTGCTTGTGTCACAAGCTGCGCTGAGGCTGGGTGTGGGAGGCAATACCACTGGGGAGGGGGAAGCTGAAGGCAGGAACTGGGTTGGGGGTGTGAAGTGGAACATGGGAGGGGAGGGGGGGGGGTGGCGACAGAGGCAGGGCTAGGGAAGGTCAAGGAACAAAGTGCAGTAGTGAAAAACTGTCCTGGGGCAAGAGTTATAAGACTGTCCAAGGCAGAGTCAGAGGCCGTCCTTGGGCTGAAGCCACACTTCTGGGGGAGTATTGAATAGGTTGTCCTGGGGGTGAGGCCACACAATTTGGGGCATATTGAAGACACTGTCCTGGGGCTGAGGCCACACTGTTGGGGGCATATTGGATACACTGTCTTGGAGCTGCGTGGCCCATGCCAGAGGTCTCTGCATCGCGCGCATGTCTTGGTCCTGGCTGTGGGCGGGGAAGGCCTCTCTGGGCAGTGATGGTCGCAGTATGCAGGGTGTGATCAGTCACCTAAGAAATTTGTTCCTGGGAGTTTGAGTCTTGGGACTGTGAGGCAGAGGGCACAGTCACATTTGGGAGAGGCATTTGTATCCTGTAAGTCGTTAGCTCATAAGTCGTGGAGGGGTATTGGGTGGTCTCATGGTGGGACTGGAGTCAGGGTGCATGTGGCCTTGAGAAGATGCGGAGTCAGGACGACAAAGGACATGGGAACATCAACATTAAAGGGTTCAGGAACAGGAATATCGACTTGGATAAAGATGGGTTCAAGGCTAACAGGGGGAGATTGGATAGCGATAGGAGGAAGAGGACTAAGGAGGTGGTATGTAGGAGGATGGGAGGAACTTGGTGGGTGATGGGGGAGGTTGGAAGCTGGTCAGCAGCACCATTTTCGAGCTCACCTTAAAATGACGCAGTTCAAAAAACAAACTAGAAAAAAATTGATCAGGGAGGGGTCTCTGGGCGTATGGGAGAAGTTCAACACACCATTTCTTGGCCAATTGAAAGGGCACCCTATAACTGTGCTGCTCAAACCATGAGTAACATGGCTCAGCTGAGTGCTGGACTCAAGGACCTAATGCACAATGAATGAGCTTGGCTCCTTTAATAAGGGTGTGCATTCAGGTGAGAATCCATTAACCTTAGGTGCTGCAGTGCATATGGTCTTAATTGGTATCTGATCCTTACAGAGCATGTCAGAATGGATGTAGGGTCAAAAAATCAATGGCCACATCTGCTGTGCAGAGGCAGAATGGACCCTACAAGCCTCCATGTTCCCAGTGCACTGGTCATGGCATTCAAGGCACCATGCTTGCAGCCAGGACATAATGTAAGGATTAGGTATCAATAATTATTGTCAAGACCACTGGAGGACAACCAACACAAGAATGACCGTGAATCTCAGGACTTAGGTCCTTGGACCCTAATGAAGACCCTCATTGTGAATGTGCCGTCACGTCTGAGGGGAAAGCTCAGCCAAGTGTCATCCTCGAGGATGATCTCTGCCTGCAAGGGGTGGCTTTGGTATGTGATGTGCAGACTGCTTTGTATATGGAGGGAGACCATTCAGGGGGAACTACCATTGATAGCTCAATTATACCCATTCACAGATACAAGGAGGAGTGGATAATGCAGGCTGCAGGCAATGCTGCCTTCATGATAGCTTTGATTAGAATGAGGAGCAGAAGGGCCCATTGCCAATTGGCACAGCTCAGGGAAGACAATCGTCCTGAGGAATGAGAGCCAGCGGGGCCCCTGGGAAGACCCAGATGCCGATGAAGAGCAGCCAAATCCTTGAAGACATTCGGCACGACAAAGGATCTATAGAAGACGCAGCTCATACATGGAGATGAGTGAAAAACAGTGCTGCAGGTGTCTTCACTTGTCTAGGGGTGTGGTAGCTCATATTTGCCACATTCTCTGTGAGGAACACACACCGCATGGACTTGACATCCAATGTTGGCTGCTTTGAAGGTCACCGTCACACTGAACTTTTTTGCCTGTGGATCCTTCCAGGGCTCCACCTTTACAGAATCTCACAAATGCATAAGGGAGGTAACAGGTACCCTTTTCAATAAAGCTCAACATTATGTGCAGTTCCGCATGGATGAAGCAAGCCAGGCTGCCAGACCTATGGGATTTACTGTAATCTCAGGCTTCCTGCAAGTGCAGTGTGCCATCAACTACACACATGTGGCCTTGAGAGCTCCCTGGCAGCAGCCTACAAGATTCATTAGTAGAAAAGGATTCACTCTCTGATCATCTAATTTATGATCACAGAAAGCAGATCCAGCATGTTTGTGTTAGGTACCAAGGAAGCTCAGACTACTCTTACATTTTGAGTCACTCCCAGATGTGACATGGAGGAGCTAGATGTCTCCTCAGATGAGGAGGACATTGAAGGGGTTGAATCTGAAGAGGATGATAATTCAGATGAGCCACATAAGAGCGCCATTGCATGGGCATGATGCGGCAGACATGCCGATGACAACCTCATAGCTACAAGATTCCAGGAGGAATAAGGTGAAGATAAGTTGTTACAATTGCAGTTCTCTTCATGCTTCAAGATAGGGAAGACAACAACACCTTCAACATATCACAAAAGGTCATCAATCTCAGAATGATCATGGAGGAAGAATAATTCACCTTCAACCCTAACGATGGGGTCATCCTTGGAAGGCGCAGTAGCCTAGGGAGCATGTGACTGCTGTGGAATGGGATAAGCCCTCCACTCACACACATACTTAAGCAACTACACATGGTGCAGTCATTCCAGCTATGATGGCAACAAGTCAGTGGCCATGGCGTCCTTCAAGAGTTGAAACGCCATTGCCCACATGGATACCCTCATGCCAGAATGACAGCAGCTTAGCAAGGCAGCTCTAGGAGGAAAAACATTCACCAGTGGTTAGCGCCTGACCATCTGAAGAGGGAGCTGCATCAAGACTATCTCTCCAAACGTCCTCATGCATGATTAATGCAGAAGCACCATCTTGATACTGAGCCCCAAGATGCCATCAGACATCAGGACGCAGTGATCTGTAACATGATGGTATGCACCCAAAACTACAAGCTACAAGTTAGCATTGTCTTCACAGAGAGTGTTTCAGTAAGACCATCATTTGATTATTGACAAACACTCATAACCCTGAATTCATTGGAAACCTGCCAAGTTAACATCATGTATTGCCTTGGCATCTGGGAGAGACGTTGCCCAGTCAGTTTTGACAGATCAGTCAATGGTAACTTAGTCTCCTCACAGATGGTGAAGATCACTCAGGAGATGTTCCAGAGCATCACTTTTGTACCATTACAGTCCTCAACATTATCCATCTCACAAAAGCCAATCCTTTCTATGAACCCTAAGTCACAGTCATGCAATCGATTCCATGTCAATTTGAGTTCTGGGACTTCACTGAGAGATTCCATGAAACAACGCTAGTCAACTGTTCGAGAGCAAAGTAAGATCCTCACAGGTAAGTAGGCCGGTTCATCAGGATGAGCACACACCTCTGATAGTACATATCCATTCCCGTCTAGCAGACATTTCAAATTTTACCGACTGGAACCAACTTCCATTGTTCAGAGTCATGCATGAGGAGAGTGGGAACTAATAAAGGAGTAATGTTCAGCCTTAAAAGCAGAGACAAAATAACGCTACAGGGGAGGTATGAAAGGCTATGGTGCTTGCCAATGAACGCTACGTTTCCTAAAACCTCACAATCATAAAGTAAACACAATTACAATGTGCACTTGGGTGAGAAGACTCCAATGTTGGTCACAACAAATACTTGTAACATCCAAAAACTACTGACTTCAGTGTGATAGCATCAGGATAATCACTAAACCTGATGAACAATTCTCATGAAATTACATAATGTCTGCCTGAAATGCAAGGGTCACATGTCTATTGTCCAGCCATCATTTTCATATAGGAAGTGCCTTTATTCATGTCGCTGGAAATGACAGGTGATTCATTGTGATGAGATTGAGTGGGACTTAATGGAACTGAGGGACAAGATGGGAGATAATTGGGGAGGTGGGGTTGGGGGTGGTTCATTTTATACCCTTCAATGAAAGCGGGACATTGCATCACATCAATTAGCCATTCAATACCTGAGACGTGGAGAAGGATAAATGCGAAATATATTTACAATAGTGCAGATTATATACAGTGAATGAACACCCATGCCACCATTGTGCATTCAAAACTTCTTAATTTTCCTAACTCTACCACTACATGTAGGTGCAGCAGTGGTGGAGGCAGCTTGCTGACTGCTATGTCCTGTTGTCTGAGATGGTGGGTGTTTTCTGGAGGCCCCAGGTCTGGATGGCCCTGGCCTGCTAAGGGTCTCCTGCTCTGGGGCAGGTGCACCCTCCTCAGCCTGACCTGCTGGAGTTTTTGGGGTCGGGGACAGAGGGGATTTGGAGTGGCAGGAAACCATTAGTATCTCCTGGGTGGATGCACCCGGACTGTCCAGCTGGTGCTCCTCCTCCCTTTGTGCCCCCCCTCTGACGCCTTGAGAAGAAAGGGCACTAGCAGGGAGGTCGAGGTGCCCCATCTCCCTCTTGCCCAGGCACCACTGGATCATGCCCATGGCTAGAGCAATGGTGTGCAGCTCTGAGCTCAAATCTGGCAGAAACTGCTGAACCCGGCTCCCCAAGGCAGCCGCCCCCCTTCCCATGGAGACTTCAATATGCTCACATGCTGGAGCTACAACATCGTGCAGAATTTGAACGGACTCCTCCATCCTTTGTTCCAGTCTGGTGATGGTCTCTGACAGCTCTCCCTGATATTCCCCTGCCTGTCCCTGCATCTCCGACATTTCTCTCAGGGCCGATTGCAGAGGCTCAACATCAGACTCTGCAGGGGCCTGGTCTCCAGCGGTCCTCCGATGCCAGAGACCTCGGCTGTCAATGCCTCTGCCTTCTGTGGACATGTGTCTGTGAGGTGATCACCAGATTGTGACCCCGAGCCTGCTCTAGAACTAGGACCTACCAAGGCGAATGTATCTGCGCTGGTGGAGGGTGCAGGTGAATGCAGTGACGGGTCTTCCTCGGATGCTTCCTCTGCCTCCTCATCTGAGGTGCTCTGAGGGCTGGGGCTAAGGCACTTGCTTGTTGTCCCCCTCTGCCTTTCCTTACTGGTGGCTGGAATAGAGAGAATAGATAATTAGTGATTGACTAGGCAGGCTCCAAAATAATAGGTCACTCAGTCATTGTTGGTGATTTATATAGAGTGGCCCCTCACTGGCTTGCTTGGGGTGGCCGATCTCACCTTCTGCACAGGAGCAATCTCTGTCCTCACCAGCAAGCTCTGACCTTTGCTCCTCATGACAGCAGAGTGTCCTCAGGTCAGGGGTGCCCCCTCTGGTTTTCGCTCTCTCCCGTCTGTTGTGGGAGATATTGTCCTTTTTAAAGACAGATGGATTGACTGTGAGCACTATGGATGAAAGAGTATTTCATGCACGCCTGTTGTGTCTGCTGAGCCTCCCCAGTAAGGGATTAAAACACTATTTGTGCAGGATCTTACATAAGATGGTGATCTTAAAGTGACTGGCAGACATGTAGTTTGATGTCCCATCTGCTGGTCGTGTGTGACATCCCTGTGGACTCTAACCCTTAGACAACCTTATGCCCTTATGTCAGTGTGAGTTTGGAGTGACTAGAAGTTTCACTTACCCTGGGGGAGCACAGCAGTTCATTCATTCATTTCCTGCACTGCAGGGCGGTCCTTTTCTGCTGGTCATAGACGCTGACCACCCTGGCGACTTCCTCCCAAGCCAGCATGGTCAGAGGGGAGGACCTCCTGCTCCCATTCCTCAGACCTCCCACCTGTGCTGGATAGCCTGGAGAAGAATTCCCAGGGAGGCCTTGCTGAACCAAGGTTTGTTATGTTTGGGCACCATGATATTGCAGAAGTTTAAACATACCTGGGCCTACAGTGAGCGAATGTCTGTGTGGGTGTCATTGGCACCCATGAGGTAATGGCAGGGCAGATGAGTCCCTGCCCTCCCTGTCACATGCTTCGACCAGCTCCTCACTATTGCATAATTAATGAGCTGAAAAGCAGAAAATTGGGCGCAAAAATCTGCCTCGCCTCCAAGGGGGAATCATGCCGACTTTCCTGCCGCCACAGCACTTAGTCTCCAGAATGGAAAATTCTGCCCAATATATCACCTAAATGACACGAGGTCAATATATCACATACCTGACTGATACTGAAGGTTGCAAACCCCACAGCTGCAATAGGTGCAACACTTCACAAACTGTGCTTCAGATACAAGTAACTTCATTTGTTGAACCCTGCCCCCTTTAATTCCTGTTTATTTATGCTCTAAAAGTATTTAATACTTGCTTCGGGGGGGAGTCAGGGAGTAGTTGGGGGGGTAGTCGGGTGTGGGGGTAGTTGGAGGATTGGGGGATGGTGTGCGAACTTCCAGTTGGTCCCTCAGTGTATCTTGGGAGGTACTTCCAACGTACGACCATTCGAAGAAGTTCTGAGCCATAATCATTATTTCCCATAGTTGATTTGTAGTTCTGATTAAGGCCATCATTGGTGTAACGTTGCCCAGGAAGATTTTTCTCCCAATGCCAAATTGGTCTTGATCAGTATTTGGTCATTCCTCACAGTCCAGTCCTAACTGACTAGCTCCAGCCACAATGTCTGAGGTTAGTATTGAATAATCTTGTAAATATTCCCCACTGACCCTTCCCAAAACATTAGCTCCCCGACCCCTCAACACAAGAAAACCTCATTTCAAAGAGGGCTCAGAATTTTTATTTAATTCTTTGAGTTGTATAAAGAGTTGGAAAAGTTGACTTTTAATTTGTTCTGCTATTTGTGTGTCACTGGCTTTCTTTTCGATGTTTACACCTGGGTCACTGCACACTCTGTATACTGTCATTCACATGAACAGGAAAAAAACAACAACTAAGATCCAGCTCTTCCTCACACATACCCCTCCACAAGTCCTTTGCTACCTGGAGGCCATGTGACCTAAGTTATTCTGGTGCACCCTAGATATTGTTCCACAGGAGTATGGTTGAAAACAACTCCCACATTCAATCTCTCACACGCAAACTCATTCAGAATTTGTGAGCAGCTGCTAGCTGTTAGCTCTGTCCAGAAACTCAAGTTCTCACATGTGACAGCTGCACTATATTTCTTCTCCCATGTGTCCATTCAATCCACCAGCCTGTCTACGTCCTCTTGAAGTCTATCACTTTTGTCCTCACAGTTCACATATTTCCAAGTTTTGTGCCATCTGCAAATTTTGAAATTGTGACCTGTTCACCCAAATCTAAGTTATTAATGTATATCAAGGAATACACTGGTCCTGGAAAATGCCACTGGTTCCCACTCTCCAGTCCAATAAACAGCCATATACCACTATTCTCTGTCACTTGGTCAACTTTGTATTCATGCCACCACTGTCCCTTTTGTTCCATGGGCTTCAACTTTGCTGACAAGCCTATTACGTAGCACTGTATCAAAAGGGGGCGGGGGAAACAATGGTGATGATCAAGGAGAAAATGTGGCCATTTGACACCCTGTTTTACAGACTTAGTGAGTAAGTGTACATCTGTCCCAGACTGAGTGAGACCCCATTGAAATCGGTGACAAAATGCTTCAAACCATGAGTGACTTTGAAGATGAAAATTGTATCAAGGCTGCAAAACCAATTAACAAAGAAGCCTGCAGCAACAACTGAGTATCCAAGACTAATCCATGCAACCCCAGGCTAACCCTCACCCCCACCCGACCCTCCGACTAACCCCCTCCTCCCCTCCCCCAACATTGGTATCTCTTCTGTTTGTAATGTGCATATATAATAAATGGGTGTCATCTTGGAGGTGCTTCATGGTGGCACATTTGTGACCAGAACCACTTGGTTTATTGGAGAAAGGTCAAGTACATATCCTTTGGCCATTTCATCTGATCGCGCTTTGTCGTCTTTGCTTTTAACCAATAGGACAAGTTTCATGAGTTCAAAGAAGCTTTTCCTGATCGAAACCAACCAAGATATATGACATAAACAAAAATACCTGGAAAAACTCAGCAGGTCTGACAGCATCTGCGGAGAGGAATACAGTTAACATTTCGAGTCGGTATGACTCTTCAACAGAACTAAGGAAAAAGAGGTGAAATATAAGCTGGTTTAAGGGGGAGTGGGACAAGTAGAGCTGGACCAGCTCTACCACCGCCCCCCCCCCCCCCCACCTTAAACCAGCTTATATTTCACCTCTCTTCTATTTTTACTTAGTTCTGTTGAAGAGTCATACCGACTCGAAATATTAACTGTGTTCCTCTCCACAGATGCTGTCAGACCTGCTGAGTTTTTCCAGGTATTTTTGTTTTTGTTTTGGATTTCCAGCACGCGCAGTTTTTTGCTTTTATCAAGATATATAACAGGCAGTTAGTCCACTCGTGCCTTTTTGTACAAACGCGAAGCGGTGGACTTTGCAAAAAGCCCCCGATTACTTAATTTGAAATCAGCAGTGACCATATTAACCTCCAGCAGTCAGCGGATAATCTGCACTTGTTGGTTCCCCAACCCCAGGAGACTTGTAATTGCTGGTCTACGACACATCTGAACACAATTAGTTCACTCAGCGCCAGATCATAATTTTCCACTATTCTTTTCATCCAGTATATTTCCTTTCAATCATTCTTTTTCGTGCATTTGCACGTATGAATTCGTTACTTGAAATCTCATGAATTGAGTCCCTGTGAAACACTCTGCCTCACTGTTCAGTTAGTTCTACCACCGTATGTCTTGCCTTGGCGGAGCGGTTACTGAAGTCTTGATTCTGATTATTATTTAAAGAATACTCAGAGGTGAAGTTTAACTTCGGCCGAGGCGGAACATGGACGGGCGTGGATGAGTTACCCGTTATACCTCTCCTGATTTGAAATCCGTGAAATGAAGAATCAGACAGGGTGTATCAGGACGACCAATCTATTTTGTGCCCCTACTATAACTTAATCTCAACTCCCCTCAGAAATTTCCATCACAGAAGAAGGCCATTGGGCCCTTGGTGTCTGTTCCAGCTCTCAGAAGGAGCTATCCATTTAGTCCCACTTCACCTGTCCTTTTCCCATACCATTTTACTTAAATGTCTTTAAGTAAATATGTCCCCTTTAAAAGACGTAATTATGGATTCTGCTTTCGCTGCTATTTGTGGTGGGGTGTTCTAACAACTTTGCATAAAATAACATTTCCTCTCCTCTCGTTATGCTCTTAGTAACGATCTTCAATCTGTGCCCTCTGGGTTACTGACTTACCGACCAGTGAAAATAGTTTTCCTTAATTTACCTTACCCATCATTTTGAACATCTGTCAGACGATACTTTAAGAGAATAATTGCAACCATTTTGTTTTTTAAGATGTTAATGCAGTAAGGTGCAACAAGGTAAGGAGCCAGGTAAGCCTGTTAAGTCAGTGCCCCTGGTGACATAACAACAGGTTCCACAACAGCTTCAGGGACAAGGTTGTGAAGCCTATTATTAGTGCACAAGCAGAGTCACCCAATTTACAGCAATGCAATTACCTGCCCTCGAAAGCTCTGGTTCATTGTATTTCAAATTACATGGTGTACACTTGCTGTTGACTGATTTTTATTTACCTCACAGCCAATGCCTACCACAGGATTATCAAAAAGGTTTTTGGCTATTCAAGTGGATTAGTATGCCTGGTGAATGTTTTCATTTCAGCCCACGACTTGCACCATAAATTGGGCCTGGGCTATTGCGTCGTTAAAGCACACTAGTAAGCTTAAAGTGAGGGCTGCCGAGCGGGTACAGTATTACAGGCCAATAACTATATAGTAGAGCCCTATGGAAATCAGGTTGTATTTATTTACTGCAGAGACTGATTTGAAACCGATTCTCTTTCCCTCACCCTCGTGCTTTTAAATATTGAGCATGAACACTGCCAATAACCTAATTATCAGCGATGCATCAGCCAGCAGCCTTTGTTATGCAAATATTAATAAGAAGTAGGCTAGCAGGTGCAACATCCAGGCTGGGGAATTTTGTCTCTGCTGTTTTCATAATCCACCTGCATCTAGTAGCAATGTGAACATTTCTTAAAAGTCACTGGAGGTAAAAAAGTACGAGAATTAAAATCACAAAATTGCAATTATTTATGCCCAGCTCAAGGTGAGAAGAGTAAATGCTTGAATCCGGGACACTGTATCTAACAGTAAAAACATTAACACTGTAATTCCAGCACTTTATGATTTTAATGTTAGATTTCAGCCGTTTCCCTTTTTGCCTCTTTTACTTACAACAAGCTTGTTCCTTTCAAAAATTAAATTTATTGATTTAACCTCTTCCAAATGATGCCGACGCTTGGACGCGGAAAAAAAGCAAGTTATTCGCTGGGGTACCATCACAAGTCAGCACTACCCTGTCTTCATCTGACACCCACAGCATGTGGGCACTTTTCAGAAAGGGGCTCACTAGATACCAATCAAGTATGAGAAACCTGGCTTATCTGTACTTCCCTCTAAGAACGCTGATGCCAATTGCAATGCCCACACTGTTCCCCCAGCAAACATCAGATAATTTAGCCAAAACTAGCGTTAAAATCAGGGTCCTTCCTGGTCTGTATAGCTGATTGTCACACTACAGATTGCACCTAACCACTGGCCCACCAGAGGGTCATGATTCCTTCATGTAAAATTGGGTAATATGAACGTCCTAATTGTCACGGAAGATTCAGCTTCTTAGTTTTCTCCTCACAAAATTAACTTAACTTCTCATAAAATTGGACTCATTACCGTTGATCTCTGTATTAATTGTACAGGTCTCATTTGCGAAACGCATCTACTTGTGGCTGGGTTTATTTGCAGTTACATATATAAACGTAAAAACAAAAAACTACTGCGGATGCTGGAAATCCAAAACAAAAACAGAATTACCTGGAAAAACTTGCCAGACCTGCTGAGTTTTTCCAGGTAATTCTGTTTTTGTGACATATATAAACATGTTCGAAAGTTAGATCAACTTAATGGACTTGGTGCCCTTCTCTTGATCATGTGCCCTGTGATAAACAAAAACTTCACAGCACTTGCCTAAACTGCCAGTAGCTCAGATTACAAGCTATTTTAATTGAAGTATAAAACACTATGAATATAAAGGGGTAATTGTACGTAGGGCACACAATGCTTCCAAGCAATGCATCAGATTGAAAAATCCTGACTAAACACAGAGCTGGAGTCAGGGTCCCTATTTGCTGGATCCTGTAATGAAGATAAATATAATTAAATATATTAACAATACTCAGTTATAATTCACTCAGCTCTTCCGTGACTTCACCTGCGTCTTAGTTTCCAAAACTATCGTAACCTGCCAAATGTTATGCAGTTTTCCCACTGAAGAAGTGCCCAGGAGGAGGCCACATACCGTCGAGGGCAGACCAAAGACACTGATGATCGCAGAATCATACAGCGCAGAAGAAGGCCTTTCTGCCCATCTTGTCAGTGCTGGCCCTTTGAAAGAACTATTCAGTTAGACACTCACCAGCCCTATCCCCGCAGCCCTGTAAAATTGTTCTTTTCAAGTGTATATCCAATTCCCTTTGGAAAGCTCCTATTGAATCTGCTTCCACCATCCTTTCAGGCAGTGCATTCCAGATAATAACAGGCAGAAGATATTTGATTAGTAATTGCAGTCTGAAGCAGCAGTGATGAAGTGTGCTCTGCTGAAGTATAGTAATGCATGTGAAATTTGATAAGAGCTGCTTTTGAGGGATTAGCATGCAGTCCCAGTCAGTGTAAGGGTGAGAGGAAGTTCTTTGTGGCATCTATAATTCACCCACCGATTTGGTATAGTGAATTACTGGTTGGCCTTGCCTTGTGAATCCTCCTGGGGCTTTTTGCCTTATTTCTTTGGCTGTTTGACACAGCATTTGCTCTGTTCGCCCCCCCAGGTAGTATGTGCAATTGCCCAGTGGGGAGGTGCGCTGCGGCGGCAAACAAGGCAAAAACTGCGTTTGATGCAGAAACACCGCCAAAGCGACACCTGAAAATTGAGATGTTCTTTGCTATTTGATAGCCGCTTCCCATTTTCTGCCCGGCAACGTTCAAATCGCTCTTTTAAATAGCTCGAGTTGTAGCTCGAAGTATTTCCCTTACTGACTGCGCTCCCATGGACGTGTAGAATTCAGGCTGGGGACTGGCCGTAAATACATTGAGGCCAACCTCCAGACCACGTAGACTCACTCAGTGTACCAATGCAAATTTACCATCATTCCCTGCTACAATGTGTGACATCAGATCAACATCAAGGAGAATCCCATGCCCGTACCAAAATGCAGCATGAGAGCAACATTTCTACTTGGCTTCTTGTAACAGTGAATTATTGTCACTACTTTTAATTTCTAATCACAAGTAAATATGAGGCGATCAGTGTAACAGTACATATCCTGCTCTGGTGCCCCACATCAGGTGCACTCCACATAGGAACGTACGAGGTAGGAGCAAGGGTAGGCCACTCGGCCCTTCGAGCCTGCTCCGCCATTCAATAAGATCATGGCTGATCTGACTGTAACCTCAACTTCACATACCCGCCTATCCCCAATAACCCTTCACCCCCTTGCTTATCCAGAATCTATCTACCACTGCCTTAACAATATCCAAAGATTCTGCTTCCACCGCCTTTTGAGGGAGAGAGTTCCAAAGACTCATATAACTCACTCTGCTGTACATCTCTGCTTTCAGACAGATCAGTGTTGCACTAACTAGGTACAGACTCGTGCCTGGGTCTAACAGGACTGAGCTACTGAGTTACAATCATTAAGAAAGAAAGTCATTGAAATGCAAAGTACTGAAAGTTCTGATTAGTATCTGAGTGCAAACATCGCTGAACGAGTAAATATTTAGTGACACCGTGTGAACGGTCCCCTTTTACCAGTCCTTCAGGATCTGAAATGGGTCCGAGAAGAAATTATTAAAAGTTACCATGCCAGCTTCTGGCACTTAGTAATAATTCAGACAATTCAGAAACTAAACCTACCAGGAATCATCTGTTCTAAGGAATTATTTAGTAGAGTTTCATTTCAGGGAAAAGCCAAGTATTCAAGTTTCTCATCCCTGGTTCCTTCTCTCTGACCTAGCCTACAGGCTGTGATCTGTGATTTCACATGAAAAGAAGACCCGAGTACAGAAACCATACATACCCGAGGCTGACACGTGCTGCGGAAGCGTGTGTTGCTTCATAATAGATGCAACATTACAGCAAGTCAGCCTCCTATTGCACAACAAGGAAAAATAATTTTCTATTTCTTTATTTTCATTTTTATATTATATCCTGTTGCACACATTTACTAGAAAAACCACATGAACACGCTAGCGGAGAGTGAGATTTTCATTGCGATATTATCCTGAATAGATGCATGTAAAAGTAATGCAAAATCAGGTGAATAAATTTCACGTGTCCCTTTATACTTAAGAGGGTTGATGCATAAAAAGTTGAAACGTATATATAGGATGTCACATTCAAATTGGAAGCGTTTTGACCTATTGCCTCTTCTGCAATTATTTCAACATATTATGTCCCTCAAAAGCTTCTAAATCCTCTCTTGAAAGAAGCAGATTGTAGATTTATGAAACTGGATTGACATTGACAAGCAAGCCAGAGAGGAAATAGAATCCTCCCTGTAGTATTTTAGAGCTTCGTCTCTGTTGATCGTTACATTTTCCAGCCTGTAACACCTTTCAGATCACATCATTAATAAGTTACTTGGGTAACAGTCATCACAGTCCACTGTCCAATAGGATTGTCAGCCAGCTGGTGCTTCATCACCCATAACCATTGGGCCATTGGGCCACTTGTTCCAAGCAGTGTAAAAGTATGAATTATTAAAACAAAGATTGAGAAATGAAAAGATGTGCTAGACTCCATTACGCAAAGGTTGAGCTTTTAATAACCACACTAGCCACCAAGCCCTCTGAAGTATAAAGAGCTCATTTACCGGTCTTGAACATCCATGATGATTCAGAGGGCCGGAGGCACTGTGTGGACGTGGCACTGAGCCACAGGATGCGGGAAGGCCTTCAGAATCCATCCCGGCCTCTGCAAGCTGATCTCAGCTTTAGTAGTTGCAGAGTAGAAAATGGCCCCAGCCAGGGGCAGAAAAAGGAATCATCCCTTCCTGATTGCTGTCTTAATGAGGTTACTAGAAAGTGCTTGCATGTGCAGATGTTGGATGAGCACAGGTTGAGTGTTGACAAGCAGCAACATGGCAACATGGCCCTGCGGTTGAGTAGTCTGAGAATTTATGATCAGACTAGCACATGTGGGATGAGGAGAGGTACTGCAATGCTGCTAGTTACTCCATATATGTATCTACTGCGTATCACTGACTTTAGGTTAGAAAGAGGAAAAGTAAAATTGCTTGCTCAAGTCTCCATAGCCCCGACTTTAACTCGGGTGAGAATTCAGTATGCAGTGGCGACAATTAGGCAAGTGACAGGCTTCTTAACTCCCAGGTCCGACTCCCACCCAATCCCGACAGGAATGGCGTGAAGGTAGATGGGCGGGAGTGGGGAATCTTCCTCAGCGGGCCATCACCAGGGACCCTAGAAATCAAATTCCTTCGTGATGGAGCGATCCAAACGGCTAATGGAAGGGAAGCCCAGCGTGAAGGAGGCTCAGGGATTTCTCAGGAGACCTGGGGGTTCAGACCTACACATCCCAGGGCCGCAATGATCCCTCGGAAAAATGTAAAACTTTCACATACCTTGATTCTTCGGCCCTGGAGCCTTCTCATGCCAGCTTCCCCAGGCATGACTGGCACTGTCCTGGATCGCTCGGCCCAGGGTTAAAATAACAACGGGGTCTGAATGGGGGCAGACTTTGCAATGAGGGCCTCGCACTTTGATCAAAGCATATCTATAGAAAGGAGAGTCATGCGGACTCGAACGGTTAACTCTGTTTCTCTCTCCACAGATGCTATCAGACCTGCTGAGTTTTCCAGCATTTCTGCTTTTGTTTCAGATTTCCAGCATCCACAGTATTTTGCTTTTATCTATAGAAATGGTGCTTGTCGTCAAATGGAGGTAGATCCGCTGAGTAAATCGATGCCCTGATCTTAACTGCGTCCCCTGCACACCTTGTTCCCCTCAGGGTATGGTTTCAACACAGGCCCAATAGCTTTGCTTCATAACGTCTCTCAGAAACTCAAAATGGACCAATTCAGCGCGCTCTAATTCTTTCACTTCAAATGAGTTAAATAGGAGGTTTTTTTGCCTATCAGAAAATTAAAATTGAATGCCAAATAATGACCAAAAGTGCAAAACATAGGTGTTTTGTTTTTATTGCTAAAAGTTTTTAAACAAGTGCGAGAGTGAAACATTTTGCACGGATATATTTGAACAATGTGCATGTTTTGCTGGGTTTCGGCTTCCTGAAAATGACAATGACTGAAAGGAGGATCCGAAAAGGGTTAAGCTTCATCTTTGTGTGAAGGTGCATGAAAAATCAGGGCGGAAGTACTTCCAATAATTTCAGGGCTTTGCATCTTGAACAGAGAGTAGGAAGGGTGTTTGAAAACACAGAAAGGAACGATGTTAATTCAGAAGCCAAAACGTTAGTGCTGGGAGTATTAACCCCGGTGTGCCAAGAGGGTGTGCGGCTCAAATTCGTTCCAGGAGGTCAGGATTAGAACTTGGATTCATTCAAACAGGTGAAGACATACTAGAAATGACTGAATGATTAACATGAGCTACAGTATGATAAAGCAACTGTCCAGCACACGAATATTCAGTGAGAAAGAGTGATGGGATTGGAGTTTGGGCTCCCACGCGGCTGAGTTCCTCATTTCGGCTCTGCCACGCTGGAGAAAGTGCCAAGTAGAAAGCAACTTATTCCACAAGAGGAGGAAGAATGGCCAGGGAGGCCTTGTCTCTGGGTCATTCGTCCGCACGTCCCAGGTGCAAGTCCAAAGTGACAGTGTCAGGACTCTGGCAGTGGATCACCCAGTGCATACATCAACTGTCCGGGGAGCCCTCGTTGTTAAAGGGGAAACATAAAAGGTGTTTCTGGAAATTTCAGTGTGTCCAGCGAGTGCTGTGTGTAAAGAAATGCTTTTTGAGTGGCGTGGTAAAAGTTGCCGCCCCCCTACGTGCAATGAGAGAGTGCACAGTCTCTCCGCGTGAAATGACGCTCTGCCAGCATCCTTCATTTCATAGAAGTACCCATGAGATTAACACCCACTTGCTTTGAAATCGGGGAAAGATCATTCTGAAGTCTTAATTTCCAAATATTTACCTTGTAGTTTCTCTGTTGTCAATGACTCATCCAGTGAGTGTTCATCATCAGCACTGGCCTGTTCATTCTCAATGAAGTTATCTGAACTGGCGAGTGCAAATGGGAGCGAAGATTCAGAATAGACAAGTTTGCGTCAGCAGGGCCAGGTATATTATGCATTATATATTCTAGCAGACCAGGTCGCACTTTTCCTAATTATTGAGGGCAGGGAGTGAAAGCTTCTCTCAAAGGGTCTCACCAGGTAGCACTGGCACTTAGGTAGTACTGGCTTTTGTCTAAGGGTCTCACCAGGCAGTACCGGACTCGGAACGTCAACTCTCTCCACAGATGCTGCTAGACCTGCTGAGTTTTTCCAGCGTTTTCTGTTTTTGTACTGGCACTTAGTTGGCATGCAACTTCCCTCTGCTGATTTTGGAAGGCCATCAAATTGCTTCCAACATTGAAAGGGTTAATGGGCTGCAAATGCCACTTCCTTCCATGTTCTATGGGTAGCTGCATTGGCAGGCTCCAAAACCACGGATTCCATCCCTTCTCTGCCTTATGTCAATCGGCAGTTCTGCCACATTGTATTTTTGCGGCATTTTGTTCCTTTCTCAGGTGCAGTCTGTGTGTCTCCCCCAGAGCTGTGGCAACTTTATCTTGCTACAGCCTTTTAAATGTTTTTTTAAAACCAAGAATTTTATCATCCTTTTCCCTCCCTGTGCGCCTCTGGGAATAACCGCTGAAGGGACTCTCATCTAGTTATGCCTATCGATAGGGATTATTGGCGGTACCTGCGTCGATCATCGTGCACAGTTGGAAGAGTCACCAGCGTCACAATTTCACTGATAGCGAGGAGACCGAAAGTTTCAGAGCCATTCACTTTAAGCTTTTTACTGACATATATTTGGGTCCGATTTTAACCCATTCAAAATCAGCCAATTGTATAGAGTTAAAATTGGGCCTTTTAAAGTCGTAGATTATCTCCAGGAAGGCAGCAAAATCTAGTTATAGTCAAATATGTTTGGGAGCTCAAATTGATTAAGACCATGGATCGTAAAGGTTCAATTCTTCCACATAAATGTATTGTATTGAAAGCACTGGTAATCTTCTAAAATCACATTTTTCAAAGCATATCTGTTTGTAACTGAGTGAAACAAAGGCACATTTCACATGACCTCCCCTTTCTCCGACTACTTTCAGAACTAGTGTGTATTCTTATATTTACAATGTTACTGATTTAAAAATGATTTTCTTCATGATTGTGATGAGGTTGTTGAATGGTTGATGTGAATGATGAGAGAAGTTCCTTATTAAAATACAAATGTTACAATTGCTTGATTGTTCTGCAAATGGGAACAAACTGGAGTTGCAATTTAAAGGGTTACAATCTAAATATTTTATAGTACAAATTCACTATCACTTCAATATTTGCAGCTTGATTAAGTTTTATTTTTTCCCTCACCTAATTTTTGCCTCGCATTGAGGGATAGTTCCCCGGTTCCTGGGAACTCTCTGGTACTTTGTCCAATTGACCAATTTTCATGCATGAGCCTGGTGGAGAGGATTGGATTTTCCAATTGTAACATGGGTGTAACTGATCAGAAGAATGGGTGGAGATCTGTTCTGTCAACATTTCCACCCATTTACCTATCTGATTGAGGTTTTTGCATTAAAAGCACATCGTGATTTGCAGTTGATTTTAGTCAAATTAAGCCCTGATACCATTTAGACGGTCACACATTTTTGCAGTATAGTTATCTAGACACCTGTATAAATGGAGATCCAAGACTGTATTGTTCAGAGAAGTGTACTTAAGGAATGCTATATTAAGATTTTCTTTCCTTTTTCCTTTCCTCTTTCCACTTTATTGATCAGGAAGCTTTAGGTCAAGAATTCTGACTCCACCTTTTTTTGGCACATCTATGAAAAATGAACAATGGCTTCCCCAGTGGAAATCCCACTTACTTAACATTTTTGGAAGATAAGAGGAGCAATGCAAGGGATGCCAGGTATGATCATCCACCACTATCCTCCACCTACATTAACAGACAGAGGTCCACCTAATCCAGATCAGCATACAGCCAGATAATGTCACTGCAGCTAACCACAGGCTGGCACTGGCAGTAACAGCTGCACACTTAAGTCCGCTTCCTCTGCTTCCTTTCAATATGATGCAATGCTGTCCTACAAAGAAGGCCTTGACATATTAAGCAGACCAACCTTCTTGCTATCATCTCACTCTTCACCACCTCTCTTTCACCAGCCATCAATTAGAAAGTTGGAGTGTGGTGCCACTCCATCACTTGGCTCAACATATGGTTTCCAGCCTCTGTATTTATTGTGTTTGCCAGGCATCCTCTTTAAGCCAGAATTGAAAAGACTCAAATGTATCAGCAAAATATCAGCAGCCTTTATCCTGCTGCTTACCACACTTTACAGTTTATTGTTACTTTCCTTGAACACCCTGCTCATGTGTGAACTGCTTGATGACAGTTTCTGTAAACAGATTATAAACATTCTTTAATCTCATACTGAGTTAATGTTGCCCAGCCCTAACAATTAGCCTCAATTTTGGGAAATTATTAACTGAGAAACATGCAAGAGGTACCCAATATCTCTTATGTCATTTCAAATAGCAGAAAATATTCTCATACCAATTTGTACAGGTAAAGTAAATGAAGAAGCAAGACATAGTCAGGGTGCTAAAAACATTGTAATTTACACCACGTGTTGGCAATTTGAAAGTCTTTTTTTACTGGATGTGGCTGGCTAAGCCAGCATTTATTGCCCATCAACTAAGAGTCAACCACATTTCTGTGGGTCTGGAGTCATGTGTAGGTAAGGGCAGCAGATTTCCTTCCCTAAAGGACATTAGTGAACCAGATGGGTTTAACAATTGACAACGGTTTCATAATCATCATTAGGCTTTTTAAGACCAGATTTTTATTGAATTCAAATGCCACCATCTGCTGTGGTGGGATTCATACCCTGGCCCCCAGAGAATTACCCTGGGTCCCTGCATTACTAGTCCAGCAGCAATACCACTACGCCAAATCCTTCCCATCTCAGGTAGTATCTTAGAAAAACACAGAGCTCTATCCATAATGATGTGATGAACAGAAAGTTAACGTTATAGAGATTTTTAGGATATCTCTCACTATGAAGTTTAAGCAATTCCTTCGCTGAACTGAGGTCAACAAAATACTAACAGTCTGAACAGCTTATTTGGCAATTAATTAATGGCCTGGAATTGGTTGCATTTCCTTTTACAACGGTTACCTTATTTCAACATCTGATAATAACTTGAAGCTATATTTTTGTTCACCCCATCAAACAAGGAAAGAAACAATTAACAGATCCTTTTAGGTTAAATAAAGTTCTATAGAGTCAGGTGAACTGTCTGTCAGTGGTAATTTCAGTTTCTACTAAAGCATTTGAAGTCTATATTGGAAATAAATTTCCACCCCTTACAAAAGGCATTCAGACAAAATACGCATACCTCACAAGATGGAAATTGTGTACTTATCAATGCCACTCTTCCATGGTTACTAGTTTGGTTTAGTTTTTCCATGATCATAACTACACTTTGTTACCTTATTCATCACCTCTTGTTGTCAACATTGCTTGCTATAATGCCTTTGAGCCTCCTCCTTCACCTGTATAAAGCTTTATCCCTTCTTATTAATCCAGAATCTGTGGCTCCTAACTTTCACCTGTTCAGTGGTTTTAACAAAGCAGACAGCTTGGTTCCAGATACCTATTCCAGACCTGAATTATTGAGATTAGCTCCACTGTACCAAATTTATAGACCAGGGTTGGAATATTACAAAACCTGCCTTTCTAAACCTGTCTTGTTCCACAGCTATATTTCCACTCATTCATAATGAATTGGTGGAAGATCTAGTCCGAGATTCCCATTTTAGGAATGCTTGATGCACATAACAGTAGCACTGTTCATAGCCTTAGGACATCCCAAAGCACACAATAGCCAATGAAGTACTTTTGAAGTAGTCACTTTCTTAATGTAGGCAACTTTGGTGGTCAATTTTGTGCATAGTACAGACCCACACGCAGAAGTGAGATAAATGGCCAGATAATTTATTTTTACTGGTGTTTGTTGAAGGGGGACATTGGCCAGAACAGCAGAATTTCCCGCTTCTTCTTCAGATACTGCAAAGGAACATCTAAGAGGGCAGCCGGAACCTTTATTTAATATCTCATCTAAAAGAACTCTGTTCTAGCAGTACCGTACTGGAAATCCAAGTCTAGATTATGCACTCAAGTCTTAAACCCATGATTTTCTGATTCAGCTATAACAGTTCTACGACTGATCCAAGGCTATGTAAAATTAAGGTTACCTATTACAGATCCTTCCAATTCACTGCAGGAGACATCTGCTACTTCGGGCAGTCAGTAGTGCATATATGCATCAAGCAAGTGAAAGAGCATGTACAAAAAGAACATGTTGTGCCGTGTTTTAAATGGCATCTCTCAGAGAGATTCCAACTTATGTTACTATGCAGAATGCCATGAACATATTTCCCTCTGATGCTAGAAAATAGACAGCACAAGTCAGGAGTGTGATGGAATATTCCCCACTTGACTAAGTGAGTGCAGCTCCGACAATACTGAAGAAGCTTGACACCATCCAGGGCAAAGCAGCCCATTTCATTGGCATCCCATCCACCACAAGCAAGCAAGTAATTAAGAAGGCAAATGGAATTTTTGCCCGTATTGCTAGGGGGTTGGAGTTCAAAAGTAGGGAAGCCTTGTTACAACTGTACAGGGTGTTGGTGAGATTGCACCTGGAGTACTGTGTATAGTTTTGGTCCCCATATTTAAGAATGGATATACTGGCATTGAAGGCAGGTCAAAGGAGATTCACTAGGCTGACTCTTGGGTTGAAGGGGTTGGCTTATCAAGAACGGCTAAACAGGTTAGGCCTTTATTCGTTAGAGTTTAGAAGAATGAGGGGTGATCTTATTGAAGCATACAAGATTCTGAGGGGGCTTGACAGGATAGACGTTGAGAAGATGTTTCCACTATCTCAAACTAGGGGACATAGTTACAGAATAAGGGGCACTCATTTAAAACTGAGATACAAAGGAATTTCTTCTTTCAGAGGGTAGTGAATATCTGGAATTCTCTACCCTAGAGTTGTAAAGGCTAGATCACATGCTTCTTCATAAATTTTAGAAACCAGCATCACGGAAAGTGAAATTTTCAGCCCACATATAAGCTCACCCAGTTGACAGCCTTTGGTTACTGCCTCTTGAAGCTTCTTGAACATCCCTGATTTTAATCGCTCCGCCATTGGTAGTGGTGCTTTCAGTTGCTTTGACTCTAAACTGTGGAATACTGTCCCTACACCTCAGGGCCTCTCTACATCACTTTCCTCCTTTAAGACACTCCTTAAAACCTCCTTCTTTGATCAAACCTTTGGTCATCTGACCTATCTCCTTATGTGGCTCAGTGTCATATATTGTTTTATAATGATCATGTGAAGCGCCTTGGGACGTTTTATCACGTTAAAGATGCTATATAAATATATGTTGTTGTTGTACTATAAATTTAACTTTATAAAGCACCTACAAACTCACCATAGCTCTGCATCCAAACTGTACTGGGTAGGAGTTCCCTCTAGGGTGCATTAGTTTTTCGGTGCAATTCACTCAATATGAGCCAAACCAGTACAAAAGATCAAGGGATTTTAAGTGCAAATTCCATTCAGCATAAAATCAAATTTCCGCTATCTTTTGCAATAGTTTTTAAAAGATATTTGTACTGCCCTGCCCGCAATTCTGGCCATGTGCCCCCTGTATAAATGAATCACCATTATGTGTTTGTGGCTCTTGGAGCAGGCTCCTAAAATTAAGCTGTTTTTTAAGCAGCAGATGCTAATAAGCACATTTTAAAAGCTATTGTGTACTTTTTCTGAATGTACTGACTACTGTACATGAATGTAACTAGCAAATGGTTCCGCATAGTTTTTGAAGTCATGTTCAGTTATTTAAAACCAAGTTAGTCACAATAGAAATGTTGCTTAAGAAATATTTGAATGCAAAAAATGAATTTTTTTAGGTTAAGCGTTAAAACATTGCGTTGGTTCATGTTTGGTGATATGCAAATAGGTTTGCGCAGAAACTTGAGAAAATACACTTTGTAAAACTAGAGCAATTTTGGGTGTAATTTGAACCTGGGTCACCATTTGCGCCCAAACTCTTAGCCACAACAATTTTGCTTTTATTTTTACATTGGGTTTTGTTTCACAAAAATTTTATGAATGTGTTCTTGATATAACGTGACATTTTTTGTAGTGACTTTTAGTCCCTGTGCTATTTTTTCTCTGTGCTCCTTCTGGTTTATTCTTTTGTTTTATAAGTTTCTAACATTTAGTTGCAGGACTTTGTTGGCAGACAATAGTTTAATGATCAATGCTATCCCTGGCATTTTTATGTTTTCTATGCTTTGCAAACTGTGTGATGTACTTGACCTCTGCTTGCTACATTTCTTCTTTTGATGTGTTGTCCATTCACTGTTTACCAAATTGTTGTCCTTATCCCTCAGTGTTGTGCTAGGTGGAGTATTTCATTGCCATTGTCAGTGAGAATGCATTTCCAGTATCACTTTACTTCATAAAAGACGCCAAGCAAAACAAACGTCCACCAAATGGATTTTCAACAGCTATTCTTAGAGTGAACAAATGAAGGTGAAATATTCAAAACAAAAACAGAATTACCTGGAAAAACTCAGCAGGTCTGGCAGCATCGGCGGAGAAGAAAAGAGTTGACGTTTCAAGTCCTCATGACCCTTCAACAGAACTCGTCTGCTGAAGGTGAAATATTGCTGTCCTCTGCTCATATGACTGTTCTCTGCTCATATGACTGTTAGCAAAGAACCCCGATTCAGAAGGCATAAAGACAGGGGCACTTTGCAGCAGATGATTCTGGCACACCTCTGGGCCTTGAAAAAACATATAGTTCTATATACATCTATACAGAAGTTTATTAAGAAATACATACATGAACCTTACTTAGCCAACTATTATGTACCTTCCAGAAACAGTGTTGCAGATCATATCTTCCTGTATAGTTATGCAACAGTAACACTATGATTGCAGGAATCCATTTATATTAGTGCCCAGTGCAAGTACTAATG
The DNA here is from genome assembly GCF_964194155.1 of Cetorhinus maximus. Lineage (NCBI taxonomy): Eukaryota > Metazoa > Chordata > Chondrichthyes > Lamniformes > Cetorhinidae > Cetorhinus > Cetorhinus maximus. The sequence continues at coordinate 102,911,414 of NC_135884.1, forward strand.
CATAACATAGCCACTGTCTATAGTCTGTTAAAGATCCAATTGCACCAATCAAAGAACACATTTTCTTGATGTCCAGACCAACATTCATTCCAAAACCAACACCATCAAAATCAAATTAACTGCTGTTTTGACTCTGGCATCCCTGAGATCTTGCTCTGTGCAATGTTGCTGCCTCATTTACCTACCTACCATTCGGTGTATTTAAAAGTACTTTCTTTGTATGTAAAAGCATTTCTTTATTTTTTGACTAGTCATACCTGTGTGCAATTAAACATGGAATTCTTAGGAACATAGGAGCACAAGTAAGCCATTCAGCCCCTCAAACCTACTCCATCATTTAACTAGATCATGGTTGATCTACTATCTCAATGAAATCTTCCCGCACTATCCTCATATCCCTTGACATCATTGATATCTGGAAATCTATCAACTCTGCTTTGAACATACTCGATGATGAGCCCCCATAGCCCTCTGGAATAGAGAATTCCAAAGATTCACCAACTTATGAATGAAGAAATTCCTCATCTCAGTCCTAAATGGCCTAGCTCTTATTCTGAGGCTGTGTCCCTTGGTCCTACATCCCACTCCCCAACCAAACATCCTTACTGCATCTACCCTGTTGAGCCCTGTAAGAATTTTGTACACTTCAATGATATCAGCTCTCATTCTTCTAAACGCTACAGAATAAAGGCCCAGTCTCCTCAAGCTTTCCTCATAGGGCAATCCTGCCATCCTCGGGATTAGTCTGCTGAACCTGCGTTGCATACCCTCTATGGCCAGTATACCCTTCCTTAGGTAAGGGGACCAAAACAGCATACAATACTCAAGGTGTGGTCTCACCAAGGTGTTATACAGATGCAGCAAGACTTCCTTGTGGCAAATCCAGACACCCAGGGTAATGCTCTGGGGACCTGAGTTCAAATCCCGCCATGGAGATGATGAAATTTGAATTTAATAAAAATATCTGGAATTGAAAAGTCTAATGATGACCATGAAATGATTGTCGATTGTTGTAAAAACCCATCTGGTTCACTAAAGTCAAATAGGGAAGGAAATCTGCTGTCTTTACTTGGTCTGGCCTACATGTGACTCCAGACCAACAGCGATGTGGTTGACTTTTAAATACCCTCTGAGCAAGGGCAATTAGGAATGGGCAATAAATGCTGGCCTAGCCAGCGATGTCCACTTCCCATGAATGAATAAAAAACATATTCAAAACCTCTTGTAATAAAGGCTAACATACCATTTGCCTTCCTAATTGCTTGCTGCACCTGCATGTTAGCTTTCAGTGACTTATGAACAAGAACACCCAGGTCTCTTTGGACACCAACACTTCCCAATCTCTCCCCATTTAAGAATATTCTGCATTTCTGTTTTTCCTACCAAAGTGGATAACTTCACATTTTTACACGTTATATTCATCTACCATTTTCTTGCCCACTCACTTAGTCCATCTACATTTCCTTGAAGCCTCTTTGCATCCACCTCACAACCCACATTCCCACCAAGTTTTGTGTCATCAGCAAACTTGGAAATATTACATTTGGTCCCCACATCCAAATCATACGAACAAGGATCAGGAGTAGGCCATTCAGCCCCTCAAGCCTGCTCCGCCATTTAATAAGATCATGGCTGATCTAATAGTAACCTGAAGTTTGCATCCCACCTACTGCCGATAACCTAACACCCCCTTGCTTACCAAGAATCTATCCATCTCTGCCTTAAAAATGTTCAGACTCTGCTTCCACCACCTTTTCAGGAAGAGAGTTCCAAAGACTCACGACCCTTTGAGTGAAAAAATTTTGCCTCATCTCTGTTTTAAATGGGCAAGATCTTATTTTTAAACAGTGACCCCTAGTTCTAGGTTCTCCCACAAGAGGAAACATCCTCTCCACATCCACCCTGTCAAGGCCCCTCAGGATCTTATGTTTCAATCAAGTTGCCTCTTCTAAACTCCAGTGGATACAAGCCTAGTCTGTCCAACCTTTCCTCATAAGACAACCCGCCCATTCCGGGTATTAGTCTGGTAAACCTTCTCTGAACTGCATCCAACGCATTTACATCCTTCCTTAAATAAGGTGACCAATACTGTACACAGTACTCCAAATGTGGTCTCACTAGTGCCCTGTACAACTGAAGCATAACCTCCCTACTTTTGTACACAATTCCCCTTGCAATAAATTATAACATTCTATTAGCTTTCCCAATTACTTTCTGTACCTTCATACTAGCCTTTTGTGATTCATGCACTAGGACACCCAGATCCCTCTGCACCTCAGTGCGCTGCAATCTCTCACCATTTAGATAATATGTTTCTCTTTTATTCTTCTTGCAAAAATGGACAATTTCACACTTTCCCACATTATACTCCATTTGATCTTTGCCCACTCACTTAACCTATCTTTATCTGTTTGCTGCCTCGTTATGTCCTCTTCATAACTTACTTTCCTACCTATCTTTCTGTCATCAGCAAATTTGGCAACCAACCCTTCAATCCCTTCATCCAAGTCATTTATATAAATTGTAAACAATTGAGGTCCCAGCACTGATCCCTGTGGCACACCACTCGTTACATCTTGCCAACCTGAAAAAGACCCAGTTATGCCTACTCTCTGCTTCCTGTTAGCCAGCCAATCTTCTGTCCATGCCAATATGTTACCCCCTATACCATAAGCTTTTATTTTCTGCAATAACCTTTGATGTGGCACTTTATCAAATGCCTTCTGGAAATCTAAGTACAGTACATTCACCAGTTCCCCTTTATCCACAGCACATGTTATTTCCACGAAGAATTCCAATAAGTTGGTTAAAAGCGATTTCCCTTTCACAAAACCATGTTGACTCTGCCTGATGACCTTGAGCTTATCCAAGTGCTTCTAACATTTTCCCTACAATGTTAAGCTAACTGGCCTGTAGTTTCCTGTTTTCTGTCTCCCTCCTTTTTTGAATAATGAGTTAAATTTGCTACCTTCCAATCTAATGGCACCTTCCCTGAATCTAAGGAGTTTTGGAAAATTAAAATCAATGCATCAACTATCTCACCAGACACTTCTTTTAAGACCCTAGGATGAAGTTCATCAGGACCCAAGCTCTTGTCAACCCGGAGCTCCAACAATTTACTCAGTACCACTTCTCTGGTGACTGTAATTTTCCTGACTTCCTTCCCCACTTCCATTTCCTGGTTTATAGCTGCTTCTGGGATGGCACTTGTACCCTCTAGTGAAACTGATGCAAAATACCTGTTCAATTCATCTGCCATCTCCTTGTTTTCCATTATTGAGTTTGCGGATGACATGAAAATAGGTAGGAAGGCAAATGGTGAGGATGACACAAGGAGTCTACAGAGGGATATAGACATGTTAAGTGAGTGCACAAAAACTTGGCAGATGGAATATAATGTGGGAAAATGTGAAGTTATGCACTTTGGCAGCAAGAGCTGAATATTATTTAAATAGAGAAAGACTGCAGTAAGCCGCAGCACAGAGGGATTTGGGGGTCCTTGTGCATGAATCCCAAACAGCTAAAATACAAGCCCAACAGGTAATAGGGAAGGCAAGTGGGATGTTGGCCTTTATTTCAAAGGGAATGGAGTATAAAAATTGGGAAGTCTTGCTAAACATATACAAGGCACTAGTTAGATCACACCTAGAATACTGTGAACAGTTTTGGTCTGCTTATCTAAGGAAAGATATACTGGCACTGGAGACAGTCCAGGGAAGGTTCACTAGGTTGATCCCGGGTATGGAGGGATTTTCTTATGAGGAGAGGTTGAGTAGGTTGGGCTTCCCCTGCTCTAGAAGGGACTAGCATTAGCTCCACATTTTCTGCTCATCTGAACGCAATGCATGCAGGCAGAAAAGCTTTCACTAAAGCTGAGGTTTTGGAGAAAATTCGGCAGGCCCTATGGCACCACACAAGACCATCAGGAATACAGTTTAGACAAGGAGACATGGTATATTATAAAAGGGAAGGCCAGAAAGAGTGGAAAGGACCTGGCAAGGTTAGAGGGAGTGATGGGAAAGTAGTAATAGTGCAACACAGTAATCAAACTGTTAGGGTACATTTTTCACTCTTAATTGGTACTGACTATGCCTTTACAGGTTCTGAACAGGACATAGAACATGAGGAGGCACCATGCACTTCAAATATACATACACTGGGTAGTTATGAGGACCAGATGATGGCAGATACAGGGTTGACTGACTATGAACAAAGTAATACTGAGGTACAGGACAATGCTTTTCATCCAAAAGGGCAATTACCCAAAGTAGGAACAAAGGTAACATACATGCCAGAGGGGACCAGTGTGTGGAGGGATGCCACCATCATAGGGAGAGCAGGAAAGGCCATTAGTAAATACAAACATTGGCTAAATGTGCAGGATGACAAGACCTATCGATTGGCAAACTGAGGTAAAGATGTGGAAACCCAGAAAGCGCAGTATGAGTTCTGACAGTGGACCAGAAAGTGGTCGTGGCCCTAGGAAAAAATCATGGACTTGCGAACGGAGTTCTGTTTGCATGGGAGGATGATCATACAGTAGCAGCACAGAAAGGGAGAGGAATGTGAGTAGAGGCCATAGCTTAACAAGGAAGACTAGAGAGCAAGCTAGCAATCTCAACAGAAGTAGAAGTCCTTATGACAGAGAGATTCTAGTAGCTGCTAATAAATTGGAAAGTAAGCCGATAAACGAAGCCAAACAGAAAGAGAAGTTGGAAGGAATTTGGGGTATATTTTGAAATACCCGACAGAGGACAGCCAGCTTTATCTCACAGATGGATCTGTACAGAAAAGGTACTTCCAGATGGCACACATAAGGCTAAAGCGAGATTAGTAGCCTGAGGCTTTGAAGAGAGACTAGGAGATCAGGATGTCAGAGTGGACTCGCCTACCATGGGGAAAGTGAGTTTGTGGGGTTTTTTTTAGCTATTTTGGCATCCTATTCCTGGGAGTGCAAATCGATTGGTATAAAGGCTGCATTTTTACAGGGGGAGAAGTTTCAAAGGGAAGTTTTTATGGAACTACCCAAAGAAGCCAGAAGGAAAGCTATGGAAATTGAATAAGTGTGTTTATGCATTGAATGATGCATCAAGATTACGGTATTTTTCTGTGAGGCCTGTCTTGTTGAAAATAGGTTGCATTCAGTTAAAGGCAGACCCCACGATGTTTCACTGCTACCACAAGGAGAAACTACCTGGGATCTTTATCAGGCATGTTGATGATTTCCTGTGGGGAGGGACTGTAGAATTTGAACAATGGGCAATCGAGAAGATAAAGAAGGAATTCCAGGTTGGAAGTCAGGCTTCTGGGGCCTTTAAATACATAGGTTTAGAGATTAAGCAGAGCAAGTTAGGAGTGATATTGAATCAACAATCTTATCTAGAAAATGTTAATTATATCCCAATAACTCATGGTAGATCCTCACAAAAAGGATCCTGCTACCAAGGAAGAAATGGAACAGTTGAGAAGTTTGATTGGGCAGTTGAACTGGTTGTGCACTTAGACTAGGCCTGATGCTAATTATGATGTGTTGGAGCTGAGTACCATGATGAAACATGCGACAACTGAGCAAGTTCTGAGAGCAAATAAAACACTTAAAAAATTAAATTCTGAGAGATGTGTGCTCAAGTTTCCAGCCTTGGGTGATCCAGAAGATATGAGGTTAGTCATTTTTAGTGATGCTTCACATGCCAATCTTCCAACACAGTACTCTAGCACAGCAGGGTTCATCATATTCTTGGTGGGAAAGAATGATGAATGTTGCCCACTGGCTTGGGAGGCCAAGAAAATAAAAAGGATAACGAAAAGCACCTTAGCTGCTGAAACATTAGCCTTAGTAGAGGCATTAGATATAGGGGTTTACTTGTCCAATATATTGACAGAAATATTATATAAGAGGCTATGTGGGAAAAGTTTGCCCATAGAATGTTATGTTGATAACCGGTCTGTTTGGGACAATGTTCATTCCACAAAAAGTGTCACAGAAAAAAGACTACGAATAGACCTAGCCAGCTTAAAGGAGATGTTGAAAGAGGGGTGTCTTATAATGATGCAGTGAAAAAAATTGTTTTTGTTTTATAATTGTGCGCATATGTGGTAAAAGAAATATGGGAATTATAGACTTGGAAATACATGACATTATTTCCTTCTGTTTGTTTAAAAAAGTGTTCAAGTTTTTTTAGTTTTAATTAGAAAAGAGGGGAATCTGTTAATATGGCAATCATCTTGATAAAACCAATTGGTAGTTAAAGAGGTGATGGACATTAATTATCCCAACTGAATAGAATAAAAAGTTACAGCTGGAACACTTTGTGTGGAAGCTACTAGCACTGAGGAGTTGTCTTGGAAATAAACCAGCTTTAACCAAGATACCTGCCTGGGTTAATTCTTCCACCACAAACTCTTATTGTGAATTTAAGAATGGATATATTTGCATTGGAGGCAGTTCAAAAGAGATTCACTGGGCTGATTCCTGGGATGAAGGGGTTGACTTATCAGGAATGGCTAAACAGGTTTGGCCTTTATTCATTAGAGTTTAGATGAGTGAGGGGTGATCTTATTGAAATGTACAAGATCCCAAGGGGGCTTGATGGGGTAGATGCTGAGAAGGTTTTCCACTAGTGGAGGAATCTTGAACTAGGGGACATAGTTTTAAATAAGTGTCCCCTTATTCTGTAACTGAGATGTGAAGGAATTTCTTCTTTTAGAGGGTAGTGAATGTCTGGAATTCTCTACCTCAGTTTTGGAGGCTAGATCACTGAAAGTACTTAAAGAGGAGGTGGATACATTTTTGAAACATTGGGGAGTTGAGGGCTATGAGGAGCTGGCACAAAAGAAGAGTTGAGGCCTGGGGCAGATCAACCATGATCTTATTGAATGGCAGAGTAGGCTTGAGAGGCTGAATGGCTTACTCCTGCTCTTATTTCTTATGTCATTATTATCAGTTCTGTAGAACCAATACTCACTTTGTTAACTCTTCTTTCTAAAATATTTATAGAAACTCTTACTATCTGTTTTTATATCTCTGGCTAGCTTTCTCTCATACTCTAATTTTTCCCTCCTTATTAATCTTTTAGTCATTCTTTGTTGTTCCTTATCTTCTGGCCATCCACCTATATTTGCACAATTATATGCTTTTTCTTTAAGTTTGACACTATCTTTAACCTTTCTAGTTAATCACGGATGGTGTGTCCATCCCTTGGACCTTTTCTTACTCTTTGGGATGTATCTATTCCATGCATTTTGAAACATCCTCTTAAATATTAGCCACTGAATTTCTATTGACCTATCCCTTAACCTAATTTGCCAATTAGGCCCCCTAACAGTAACCACATGGTAGGGTTGAGCATATAAGAAGAAATAATTGGAGCCTTTCAGAAAGGTACGGCAATAATCTTGGGAGATTTTAATTCTTGAAAAGTCTGATGGGCAAAGATAGCCTAGATGAGGAGTACGTTGAATGTTTTCAGGATAGTTTCTTAGAACAGCATGTTCTGGAGCCAACCGGAGAGCAGGCTACACTAGACCTGGTATTGTGCAATGAGGTTGGAGTAATTAATGATCTCACAGTGAAGGCTTTCATGCCCTCATAATTGCCCTTATTCAAGTTTTAAAACTTAGTCTCAGACCCATTCCTCTCTCCCTCAAACTGAATGTAAAATTCAATTATATTATAGTTGCTGTCTTCACTGAGATCATTAATTACTCTGACCTCATTGCACAATACCAGGTCTAGTGTAGCTTGTTCTCTGGTTGGCTCCAGAACATGCTGTTCTAAGAAACTATCCTGAAAACATTCAATGTACTCCTCATCTAGGCTACCTTTGCCCATCTGACTTTTCCAGAATTAAAATCTCCCATGATTATCACTATACCTTTCTGACAAGCTCCAATTATTTCTTTCTTTATGCTCAACCCTACCATGTGGTTACTGTTAGGGGGCCTGTACACAACTCCCACAAGTGACTTCTTGCCTCTACTATTTCCCATCTCTATCCAAACTGTTTCCACATCCTGGTTTCTTGAACTTAGGTCATCCCTCTCTATTGTGCAATCATTGATATAGATTGTAAATAGCTGGGGCCCAAGCGCTGATCCTTGCGGTACCCCGCAGTCACATCTTGCTAACCTGAGGATGATCTGTTTATCCCTACTGTGTTTTCAGTCCATTAACCAATCCTCAATCCACGTCAGTATATTTCCCCCAATCAATTGAGCTCTAATTTTGCTTACTATCTGTGTGGGACCTTATCAAAAGCCTTAGTTCCAATTCTTGTGCTTAGTGCCAATTAGTATTACTATCATGAAATTAAATCTAGACTGTCTTTTCCCAACATTGCAATCTTAATAACTTCAATTTCTGAGTTAGAAATGTAAATTGAAGTCTCACTTCAATTTAATTTTGATAATATACAAATTCTGCATTTAATAACTCTACTTTCCTAATTGCATGGATCCTATTACATTTATGCAGCAAGCTTCCATAACATATGTTTGAATAGATATGAACTTACGTGAATAAAGTCAGGCATTCAACTCAATTCAACATCGCTAGTGCCAGGACTGAAATGCCATGTCTGGTGGTGCCAGTCTGCTAGAATGTGGTGGTGGTGTGTTACAGTTCACTCAGGGAATCCAAGTTGCTGTGGCAACATACACATTTACATGCACGTCGACTATGGAAGAGGCTTTCCATTTCCTTTCTTTCCATTAAATGGTTGATCAAGAATCTCTCTTCCTCTTGTGTGTGTTGGGTGGATTTGCGGGGTTGATACTCAACCTGTTTGGCTACATTATGAACACACCTTCCTTGGCCATCAAGTCCTTGGTGGAACTTGAACCTGGAGTGTCTGGCTCAGAGGCAGGGACACTACCCATTCCACCACAAGATCTCCTGTGAGAATGTATACATTATCAAAGTCAGTATCAATGTGGGTATATTTGTCTGCATCAGGTTCTATCACTCTATCAGTAGGATCTTTATATCACAAGACTAATTCAGTATTCAAGGTAGTAAGGGAAAATGATCTCCCAATCACAAGGTAGCTCTATGTGGTACATATATTTGGTTTAAACGCCTGTATTAAATGCATTGCATTGACTAGCCAATATGTGTACTACGAACAGAACACAACAGGTGAACATGGAGAGATGCTATGATGCCTATCATTATACAGTGCCTGAATTACTCTTTATTTACATCTGTAAATTGACAGTTCGATTAAGAAAATACTTTAATTCCATATTGCAAAGTATTGAATCTTGTTTGATCAAAACTGTAATAAAATTGGCAAAGTGCAAGATTGGACTGTTGCCTTTTTTTATCAGATGTGATAAACATATACAATTATGTAGGTTAATCTGAAAACTATGCTGAATTTTGCACATCATATTTAGTGCAGGATTAAGCTTGGGAAAGTTTGCTCCAAACAGATAAAGCAAAAGTCGTTTTTGTTTTAAAACATTATGGTATTAAAATATGAACACAAAAATTACTTACCCTTCTCCACTTGATAGAATTCAATCAACAATGATTCAATGGAATTTGAATATGTAATTACAAAGGATGAAGGCATAATACATTCCAGACAACTCTCATTTTCATTGTCAACCTCACAGCTGAAGTAAATATAGCTGATTGTAACAAATTTTTAAAAATAGCTTTTAACAAAATTAAAGTAAGTGGATTAGTAGCTCATTGTCAAGTATTGGTGAAAATTTTCAGCAGGGATAACAAGATGTCCGATCGTGGTAAAACTGGAGGAAGAGGGTGCGCCAAGGCTAAGACTTGCTCTTCCAGAACTGGTCTCCAGTTCCCCTTCAGCCATATGCACCGGCTGCTGCGTGAGGGTCACTATGCCGAGCATATTGGGGCCGGAGCCCCCATCGACCTGGCCGCCATCCTCGAGTACCTGATCCCTTGAGCTGGCGGGCAACGTGGCCCGGGACAACAGGAAGACTCACATCATCCCTCATCACCTGCGGCTCGCTATCCGCTCAGCAGGCTGCTGAGAGGGGTTACCATAGCCCAGGGTGGGGTCCTGCCCAACATCCAGGCTGTGCTGCTGCCCAAGAAAACCAGGCACCCCAGAAGGGGTGAAGGCCTGAAGGGGGTGAGATCAGAAAAACATTAAGTATTCCAGGGGCCCTTTCTGTATTGAGAGGATTCAGGTGCACACCTCTCCCATCCTGCCAACTCCCCCCACCGAACCTCTCTACACAATTTGGAAAATCTGCATGGCACAAGTGGGAAGAACATAACAAAATCCACTAAAATATATGCATTTTGTCCATTTAAAATAACACGTGCAACACTCAAAAGATTTAATGGAAGAAACATAAAACCAGCCACCACTGCTGACAGGTCGGAAATTAGGGAATTAAATCAATAGCAAATGTAACGAACAGTAGTCGACCTTTGCTCCAGGAGGCTGTAAATACGTTTACTGCACCTACTGCAACTTTATCAAGCATTTTCGTTTTTTAAGGTCATTCAGCTATTCAGGACTTTCACTTTTGACTGGAGGCTTTATTCTCTTTGCAGTGAATTTTCGGTGGAATACGCACACGACGTGTAATGAAGAGCAGCTGAGCGGTACATGTCCCTTTGACTGAAGATCTTCAACATGTCCTTGTCGGTTTACATTCTGCGTGTTACAACCTCGTCAATACAGGGTTCGTCGGAAAACCAACAGTGCCGCTCTGGTTGGCTAGCACTCTGACCTCTGGTGAGATGACAGAATTAATTCCGTCACTCAAAGATTTACCCAGAAATGCTGGAGAATTCGTGAATAAATCAATACAGTCAACACGTTGTTTCCTTTAAAAAAAAGTTTTCACACGGATGCTTCTAGCTCCTGTCTCAAGTCATAAAGCTTGCTTTGATTCTAGTTAGCTTCAAACAAAAGCTTTTCCACCCGCCTGTTTTATTTAAGAACCGTCAAGTTCAGACTGGTTAATCATTATTTGCACCAACCACCCTTTATCTCAAATGAAATCTTTCACGGGTTAGGAATTCCTGGCAAAAACGAACTCAGTTCTTACCACGAGTTAATAAGAGTGAAATTGCAGTAAACGCTAAGAGTGCGGTGGATATTTTCAAGTTGCCTTAAGCGGGAAGTGTTACCGGAGTTTACACTGTAAGGGTCATACAATGTGGTCTGATGCAATGATTGCTACTGTACACAGATTTGTTCTGAAGGCGTGGCGCCGTTTCTATGGGAATCCCATGGTGATCTGGGCGGTTGCAATGAAATTCCTTAAAACAAACAAACCTGTCGAGTGCTGTTAAGGTGCTAATGTAAGATTCCCAAATGCAGGCTCCTTTCTGACTGGATAGTCACTTGGAGCATTTTTGTTTCCGAGTGGGTTTCCTATTGAGGAGTTTCAGGTGGCCCTTAGAAGTGCGGTCCCACCGTGTTTACAGTAGCCAGTCCGCTGGGTATTTGTCCTGGGTGAACGGCAGATAGACCTGGTTATTGTTTAACCGAGTCAGCCACAGGCCGGAGCACGTGTTCAGCCCACACTATGCGGAAGTAAATCCTATTATCACTGATTTCATTCCAAAGGAGTAACGCAAGCCTCTTCCAGTCACCAGCAGTTCCATACATTAAATAGGAAAACATTAGACTGGACATACTCATTTCTGCAATTCCAATTCAGAGTCCAACAGCAGAAGTAAGAATGTCCATACGAATTTTATTGTAACGAAATACAATAAAATGTCCGTTAATGTTAATATATTAAGCGCAACACATTAGGAACGCATCTAGAATTTTGAAGATACAATATTATGAATTACTTTTATTTGAATTTCAATAAAATAATTTGCAAGCCATGATTCCATAATATTTATAAAGTATATTCTGTTAAGTATGTTGATAACCAAATATAATTTTGCAAAAATACTGACTTGCAACCTGCCATTATGTCAAATACATCTTTATAACCAGTTGTCTCCTTTTTTGATAGAAAAAGTGAATCTGAAATTAAATCTAATCCTTAATCACTATTTAATAACCAGAAGGACTTGCTTCCAAATAACCTGTCTTTAGTTGTCAATTGCGAGTCTGCCTTAAAGATGCGCTGATGAAGATGACTGTACTACAACTTTGCTTTAAGGATCTGATGGAAAATAACACGAAAAGTATGACCATAATGAAACAGTTATCATGTTGTTGGGAGGCCGATCGGCTTTTTCATTGGCTTTGTAGACCGCCACAGACTAATGTCAAACAAATAGCTTCCTCTGAATTCAGGGAATTGGATATCATTTTCAGCAGAACTATTCCAAAATATCCACCAAGTGTAAGGCACCTCGATTAATTAAAATGTCCGGAATTTCTTAAGAAACCGGCTCGAAATTAAGTCAACAAGCCAATATTAAATTATATTTATGATTAAACAAGTAAATTGTGATAACTAGAATGCTGCTTTTCCATTCGTAATTAATGTAAATACTTCATGTGCACAGGTCCCACGGAAACATTTTACTGAGCATTCAGTGGGCAGTCTGGGCCAGTATCTTATTTTGGCCCAGTGGCCATTGACAAGCACAACTGAGGCGAGTGGTCAGTTAATCTGTTTTTCTTGGTGTTGATTGGTTTAAACTTGTTAACCAGGAGAACTCCTTGTTCAGCCAATATCTCCACGAAATCTTTACCCGAGGTGACAAGTCTTCAAGTTTTGGAGAACTCCAAGTTCATCAGTTTAATGTCTCATCAGAAGGTTGACGCCTCGGACACTGGGGCGTCAGATTACATTGCCTTTTAAACCGACAACCTTGACCCAGAGCCAGAGTACAGCCTCTCATTTAAAAACCCTACCAGTAATAGAATGTTAGTGCCACACGGCATTTGAAATAAACCTATAAAAAACTCAACAATAAACTTCCTAAAGTTTGTTAACTTCAGAGATTCCAAAATATAAAGTCTTAGAAACATGAAAACTATAAAACGGCCCAAAATGGGGTTGATGATATTGTTACTATAGATCAAAAGGAGGCAATTGTCTCTTCACAATAATTGATACTTTGAACAACTGAGTGTCTAGTATATACTGACATATTTTAAATATCAAAAGTGACCTGCTCTACTAATCAAGCCAGTGGTTAGCCTACAGAAGAAATCTTTCAAGTAAAGTGATAAAGGTGATGCGTTCAGTTTTTTTTTCGATTCTCCACCCAGTAAAAGGTGAAACGCCGGATTGGGCTGTTCCATTGCATGCAATGCCACGTCCCTGTTTTCTTGTTTGTAATAAGCCAATGGAATCTCCCTAGTGATTGCTGCTTTGCTTGTCACATGGTCTGAGCGGTAGGCAGGTAAATGAGGACAGAGAGCAGCCATCGTGTTCCCTATGTCAGAGTGAAAGAGACAAGCTTTACCAGTTTCGCCTTGTGAACGATCAAATCCACAAACACCTTGTGATCAGGTAGACCTAGAGGAGCTACTTTTGTTGTGTGAGAAAAGAGACTTTCTTATCTTCCCTTCCTTTTTATTTCTTTCTTTAAGACCGGTAGAGGTGATCACTCGAAAGGTGAACACTTTTCTTGTTTTTTTTTGTGTGTTTGAACCTTTGCTTATTGTAGTTCTTCGTCATGACGGCTTCGCACGATTCTCTGGTGGTTTTGTATGGGGCAACAGCTGGTGCAAATGGGGCTAAACTTGGTTCGGATGAAAGGGAACTAGTTCTCTTGGTGTGGCAAGTTGTGGATCTGCACAACAGGAAGGTATGCAATCGACCTGTATTTTTTTTCTCGTGTGTTTGTGTCTTCTGTCTTTTGATTTGTACACAAACCTCTCCACACTGGTGAACACTTGCTCCTTGTATAGTGTGTTGTGAGCGATTTGTTTCATGGAACATTGCTGCCCCTGTTCCTGCTTTTAACAGGTGGGTGAAGTCCACAAAGTCTTGGTGAAAGCCGACAGCCTGGAATTGAGTGAGCAGTGTAAGGAGGAGATAGGCGTTAACCCGGAGGAGATCGGCAAGGCAGAACCGCTTGATCGAGTCCTTGAGCAGGTGAGTCTGCTCTCCGACTTTTTTTGGTGGGGTGGGGGGAGAGTTTACAGGCGAATAAATCTCAGAAGGCAAGGTTCGGAGTGAAAACACGCACCGAGTGTGAGCAGACCGGGTGGGGTAGGGGGAATAAAGCCTGAGATGACAAGCGTCATCGAGACCTGTTGCTCAAATCCAGGAAGCAGCTCCGCTCCTGGGAGTGACCCACCTGAATCCTGAAGGAAACTTGTCTTAACCACTTACTTCACCCAGCTCCAGAAATGCCGGCTTTTAGTTATACCTGAAGCATATTAAATGGATTATAAGACACATGATGTAACAAATAATAACACACTTTAACCAGTTGGGAAAGTTTTAGTTCGTGTTTTATATCAGAACTTGGATTTCAAGACCCGGAACTGTTTGGATATAGAGACCTCGGCTCTCTGTTTAAACTCAGTGACAGACTGGTAGTTTGTTAAGCTTAATTGGCCCATGTTGAACTGTATTCACCTGTGACTGATCTGAGCTGAATGCTGAATGCACACAGCTGTTTGGGAATGGGGGGGATCTTTTCCATTTTAAGTTGTTTTTAAACTTTATTCAAATTTGAGTTTGCAAGCAACAAGGTTCAAGCTGTTCACACCTGAGATTTTGTTTCAACAGAATTTAAATTAAGGAGACACAAAATAAAACACCCCTTTGGGTGTAAATGTAACCTTGGGTAAATTGAAATTAATTTTAGCCGTGGACAAAAAAAACTTTGGAGTCTAGGAATTGGGAGGCGGGAGGTTTGGTCCTTTCCTTTTAGTTCTCATTTGTACATGTAACCAGTACAGTAAAAGGAAAGTCCTTATCAGTTGTTTGTTGAACACGGCTCACTATAGAATGTGGCGAACAAACCGAAAGTTGAGCTTTAAAGGAATGGAATGTAACCATCTATAATTATTTAAAATCGCAACAAAACCCCTATTTCAGACTCAGAAATCCAAAGGTTTATTGGAGATCGAAAATCTACAGTTCATTGATGTAGCAGATTTCCCTTTATATTGTATGTGCAGATAGCACGTGTCTGTGGATAGCAACATTTAGCGGTAACGAGGTTTGCTGTTTCAGTTGGAGATAAATAGATATATTGTTATCCCTCTATTTAATCGGTGCCAGTTCCCTCCTCCCCTCCCCCGCCCCAAACGTTTGGTTTCTGTTCCTTTCATCGCTCACTTCAATAACTACCTAAACCTAGCTGAACGAATGTGATAGGTTCAAGTTAAACAAACGAACAAATATTTTTGCACTGGCACTCATTTTTCTACGGGGGTGTTGCCACGTATATATCATTGTTTTTTTTTTGACTTTCAAACATTTTAATGCTGGGGATTGGGAAACCCTCCCCTGTCAATAAGTCACTGTCTAGGAGTCCTTGACTTAATGTCCAAAAACAAGTGGCATCTACCCAAAGGAAAAGTATTATTGTCACAGTGTCCATTAAACCAGCCAGTCTGACATTTTGACAACTCTTACAGTCTGGAGGCTTTTGTTGTACACTGCCTCTGATTCCAGGAAGTGATCTCTTCTCTTCCACAGCCTCAGGGATCTCTCTGTGGAACCCAGCTCGGTGGGACCCCAGATTTGAAAATCTAATGAGGCAATGGATAAGAAGTTTTGGAAATAGGCCTAATGTTTGGTACATTTTCATGTTTCAAGCAGGTCTTGGGTTAATGACTGTAGAGAATCTGCTTTTAAAGGATGGCAAATGGAGTGGAGTTGAGGTGAATGGTTGTACAGGCTTGAAGGGCTTTATGGCCTACTTGTATTCCTATTGGAAATGCACAACAGATTTGTCAGCATCTGTAATGAGAAAAAAGAATAAAATTGAGGTCTGCTGAGAGGTTGGGAGTTTCACCCCCAAACACTAGCCTGCCCTTTTTACTTTCTGAAGGCCAACTAGCCTGTGTAAATCAACACCATCCTTGTGTCTGATTTTTTTTTACCCCCGTGTTGTCTGTGTTTTTTCTCTCTTACTTGTTTGTGACTCTTTTTTGGGAGAACACAAAAAAGCAGTTTAGCAGCTTCAGCCACTGCAGGGTGCAGTGTTGGGAAAGAAAAATAAATTGACTTTCGAGTCAAATACCCTCTCTTTATATGTTTACAAATCCTTTTCTTAACATTTTATTTCTGAAATTGTCCTTGTTTCCCTCGCTTGCTGGAAAAGCCCCCTAAATGGCTATTATAGTAAAAAAAGAATGTTTGTAGCCATTGTAGTTTTCAACAAAATCTATTGAATATTTAACTTTGTTGCTTTCAATCTTTGACAAGTCAGTTAGTGGAATTGTCTCTGTCTATAGACATTTTGGAACATTTTTTATTACATAAGTGATAGGAGAAATTGAAGTATTTTACATGCACTATTTTAGTTTTCCTGTGACCTCAGGTAATCACTTAAAATCAGAGATCCTGAACAGTGCATGTGGAGATTTTCCTCTGTTTCCCTGTCCCCCACCATGGGTCTGGTGATATCAGCAACTTGGAAGAGATTGACATTTAGATCTCTATTATACGGTTGACCACTACTTATTTATTTAACCAGATAACTATTTTAAAAATTCTAATTGTGGGCCAGTAGTAACCTGAACAATAGACAAGGTCCTGCTGCTTTTTAAATACAACTTGTGTTTATATAACACTTTTTTATGACCTTGGGACATCCCAAAGCATGTTACAGTTGATGAAGGACTTTTGAAGTGTAGTCACCTTTGTAGTAGGAAACGTGAAAGCCAATTTTGTGCACAGCAAACTCCCACAAACAGCACTGTAATAATAACCAGATAATCTGCCTTAGTAATGTTGATTGAGTGACAAACACTGGCCAGGACACTGGGGATATCTCCCCGGCTCTTCTTTAATGCAGCATTGCAGGATGTTTTATACCAACCTCAGAAATCAGACAGTCTTGTATATTCTGAAAGATGGTACCTCTGAGTGCAGCACTCTCTCAGTACTGCACTGGAGTGTCACCCTAGATTTTTATATTCAAATCCTGGAATGAAATTTGAGTACAAAACCGCCTGACTGAAGAGGGTAAGTCCTACCAACTGAGCTATAGCTGACACCTGAGGGAGGCAGCTTAAAGGTTTCTGTGTCTGGCGGTGAAATCTGAGTTAAATGACTGTTTTAAAAAAAACATTATTGTTGTTTAGGTAGATAATTAATCAAGAATGGGCATTAACTAGATAATTCCATTAACTTGCATGAAAATGCTGAAGTATATTTGAATGTTAAACTGTGCCTGTAGGTCTTTTGAATTAATATTGTTTTTTTTCCAAACAGTCTGCTTGTTTGTAACAAGTTTTGTTCATACAGAAGTGTTTTGAACTAGGAGTAATCTGAGCATTTGAGATGTTGGATTGTGGTGTGCATGGCTGATGCGAGATTAGTTGTCTTTTTTAAGTGGTCGAACATGTTATTCTGCCTTGTGGTCCGGGCAATGACAGAAAGCTGCCAAACTAGTATTTCCACTTCTGAAACTTTATGTATTTCCTTTTAACCCTTTCCCAACTGGGTCAGGTTTTTTAAGCTAAATTTAAGCTGTCTGAGCATATATTGTTTTCCTTTTTTAACCCGAGTTTAATTCTTTAATAAAGATCCAGTTGGTGGAATCACTGAATGACATTTGTGGTGTTGTATTCATGATGCAGGTGATTGTCATTCTGGTCCTGCCATCAGTGCAAACCACTTGATGTTTGCAGACTTCCTGGAGCCACCCATAATTACTAGGGGAGGACACTTCAGGTTCAGTGCTTTGTGGTCTGAAACATGTAATGAAAGGGATGACATGTTTTTGCAGATGTTAGAGCAATTTCAAAATTGATAACTTGATGAATCTTCGGGGGCATGTTTAAATACCTTGAATTTTTGGTATTCAACCTCCTTTATTGGGGTGTCATCAATTGATGAAATCAAAGAAATAATGTGTTCATTAGTGCGCACAGCTCTGAGTGAGTAGGTGGCTTTTTGTCTGAGAAATCTAACACTTTTTTTTAACAGTTTGATTCTCATCAGTTTTGACAAATGAATAAGTGACAGCCTCTTGGTTTTTCTCTATGCTGGTATAGCCTGTTTGTACATCCCTTTTTTATAGTGTGTAGACATGTTGCCAGATTATGTTCCCATCCCCCAACAGGCACTGGACCTGTTAAATAAGGAATTGTTCTTTGCAAGCTTTGATATATCTTTATTTTGCACTTAAACAATTGGTGCTCTCTCAAATCTCAAAACTTTGTGCAGATCTTTTGCTATACATTGCCACTTAGATGTCCTTTAGTGCAATAGTTTTTTTTTAAAATGGTTGATGCTGATTTAACACTTTAGAACCTTACTGTATTTCTACTTTAATGCTAATTATGCAGTGGTCCTTGATGTATGGCTATTAAAGATATGTAAACTCTGTTTCACTTTGTTTTAAAATGCACTGTGCCTATAGGTATGGGAGTTGTCTCTTGATCTTCCCCTCCACCCACCTCAAACTGAACAAACCAATTTCAACACCCAAAACTCTGTCTGTATGTTAACTTGTGCAGCTCCTGGTGCAGCACCCTCTCCGTTTAAAAAAAAAATGTTCTTGTTTTCAAACTCCTCTATTGTCTCACCCTGCCCTACCTCTATAACTCCCCTCCATGATCTCTGCACTCCTCCAATGCTGGCCTCTTCTCTGCCCAATTTTGATTACTCCACTGGCGTTCATGTCTAGGCCCTGAACTCTGGAATTACTTCTGCCTTTCTACCTCATTTCTCCTTTTTAAGATGCTGTTTAAAACCTACCTCTTCATCAAGTTTTAGAGCGTTTGTCTTAATAGCTCCTTACATGTTAAAATTTTGTTAGCAATTCTGTGAATTGCCTTGGGACGCTCCATTATATTGAAAGGACTATATAAATAGTAGTAGCAGCTAATACTAAAGTTGTGCCAGTTCTGGGGCATGCTGGTTAAACTGTACCAGGCTACCTGTGATGCCTTTCGAATATGTAAGCTTTGTTTTGTTTTATTTTGAAATGGAACATGTTTACAGGTATGAGAGGAAAGTTATCTCTTGATTTGTAACATTCCGCCCACCCACCTACAGCCTGAACAAACTCAATCGAATGCTCTGGAAGTACTGAAACTGTGAATGATCATGATTTAGGAAGTAGATACTTTGTGGCATGTTGGCCAATGCAGCTTTTTGTGGTTTAAATGTTTTCAGTGTTCTCTAGAAAGGTGTGAACGAATCATTATAAATGTGCTGAATAAATACATGAATCACTTCTTTCTTTTCAGTTTAATCAGGTTTTGTCGAGTGAGCTGAAATCACTTGGGAGGAGTTCTTGTTGCCTTTGTACTGATGGCCAGCTACTCGTTCGGCAGGTTCTACACCCAGAAGCATCCAAAAAGGTGAAGAAATTTGACAGCTGTAATGTTGCATACATTTTACCATCTGGTAACCAAAACATTTAATTTAGACTATAAGATGTAGGACCAGAAGTAGGCCATTTGGCTCGGTCTGCTCTGCCATTCAATGAGATCATGGCTGATCTGATAATCCTCAACTCCACTTTCCTGCCTTTTCCCCATAACCCTTGATTCCCTTACTGATTAAAAATCTGTCTATCTCAGCCTTGAATATACTTAATGGCCCAGCCTCTACAGCCCCCTGTGGTGAAGAATTCCACAGATTCACTACCCTCTGAGAAAATAAATTCCTCCTCATCTCTGTTTTAAATGGGCGCCCCCTTAATCTTATGCCCTCTGGTCCTAGACTCTCTTCCACAGGGGGAAACAACCTCTCAACATCTACCCTGTCAAGCCCCCTAAGAATCTTGTGTTTCAATAAGGTCGCCTCTCATTCTTCTAAACTCCAATGAGTACAGGCTCAACCTACTCAACCGCTCCTCATAAGAAAATCCCTCCATACCCGGGATCAACCTAGTGAACCCTCTCTGGACTGCCTCCGATGCCAGTATATTTTTCCTTAGATAAGGGGACCAAAATTGTTCACAGTATTCTAGGTGTGGTCTGACTAGTGCCTTGTGTAGTTTTAGCAAGACTTCCCTATTTTTATACTCCATTCCCTTTGAAATAAAGGCCAACATTCCATTTGCCTTCCCTATTACCAGTTGAACTTGTATGCTAGCTTTCTGTGATTCATGCACAAGGACTCCTAAATCCCTCAGACAGCAAAGGCTGCAGCACATTCTCCATTTAAATAATATTCAGCTCCTCTATTCTTCCTGCCAAAGTGCATAACCTGACATTTTCCCACATTATATTCCATCTGCCAAGTTTTTACCCACTCACTTAACCTATGTCCCTCTGTAGACTCTGTGTCATCCTCACCACTTGCCTTCGCACCTATTTTTGTGTCATCCGCAAACTTGGTGATACTACATTCACTTCCCTCATCTAAGTCATTAATATATATTGTAAATAATTGAGGCCCAGCACTGATCCCTGTGGCACTCCACTAGTTACAAGTTGCCATCCTGAAACTGCCCCACCTTACCCCAACTCTGTCTTTTATTAGTTAGCCAATCCTCTATCCATGCTAATATATGCTTCCCAACACCATGGGCAATCTTATCTTATTAAGTAGCCTTATGTGTGGTACCTTAACAAGCGTCTTTTGGGAAATAAATATATTATGTCTGCTGGTTCCCCTTTATCTATCTTGCTTGTTACCACCTCAAAGAATTCTAATAAATTTGTTAGGCATGATTTCCCCTTCATGAAGCCATGTCTGCTTGATGAGATGATGTATTTCTAAATGCTCTGCTATTACATTCTTTGTAATAGACTGCAACATTTTCTCATTGACAGATGTTAAATTAACTGGCCTATAGTTACCTGTTTTTTGCCTCCCTCCCTTTTTCAATAAGGGTGTTATATTGGCTGTTCTCCAATCCTCTGGGACTTTTCCAGAATCTAAGGATTCTTGCAATATTACTACCAGTGCACCCACTATCTCTGTAGCTACTTCCTTTAATATCCTAGGATGCAACCCATCAGGTCCAGGGGACTTATAATCCTTTAGCCCCATTAGTTTCCCTAGTACTTCTCCTCCAGTGAAAGTTATTGTATTTATTTCCCACCCCACCTCCAACTTTTGCCCCTTGATTATTTAGTATTTTTGAAATGCTATTAGTATCTTCTACCATGAAGACTGAAGCAAAGTATTTATTTAACTCTTCTGCAATTTCCTGGTTCCCCATTATTATTTCCCCAGCCTCATTCTCCAAATGTTCACTTTGGCCTTTCTCTTGCTTTTTCATATATTTAAGGAAGCTCTTACTGTCCGTTTTTATTTTACTTGCTAGTTTACCCTCAAAAGTTTATTTTCTTTTTTTTTTTGGTCATCTTTTATAGCCTTCCCAATCCACTGGTTTATCACTTATCTTTGCCACATTGTATGTTTTTTCTTTCAATTTGATACTGCCCTTAACTTCCTTGGTTGCTTTACCCCCTTCCTTGAACCCTTCCTCCTCACTGGGATATATCTTTGTTGAGAATCATGAACTATTTTCTGCCATTGTTCATCAACCATCTTTTCTGTTAAACTGCTTTCCCAGTCCACTCCAGCCAACTCTGCCCTCATTCCATTGTAATTACCCTTATTTAAGTTTAGCACGGTTGTTTCTGACCCAAGTTTCTCACACTCAATCTGAAAGCTAAATTCTACCATTTTATGGTCACCGTTTCCTAGGGGATCCTTTACTCTGAGATCATTTATTAAACCTGCCTCATTGCATATTACCAGATCCAAAACAGCATGATCCTTGGTTGGATTCACAACATATTGTTCTAAGAAACTGTCCGAATACACTTCATGAGTTCTTGCTCATGTCTACCTCTGCCAGTTTGATTTTCCCAATCTACATTAAGATTAAAGTCACCCATGATTAATGTACTGCCTTTTTTTTACATGCCCTCGTTATCTGCTGATTTATTCTCTGTGCTACAGTATAGCTACTGTTAGGGGGCCTATAGACTACTCCCACCAATGTCATCTTCCTCTTGTTATTTCTTACCTCCACCCATATGGATTCTACATCTTCCGATCCAAGATGCTTTCTTGCTATTGTACATATTCCATCTCGTACTAACAAAGCTACCCCACCACCCTTTCCTTCCTGACTGTCCATTTGAAAAGTCACATACCCATGAATATTTAGTTCCCAGCTTTGATCTCCTTGTAACCACGTCTCCATAATGGCTATAAGATCATACTCATTAACCTCTATTTGTGCCGTTTATTCATATATTTTGTTCCGAACACTATGTGCATTTAAATAAAGAGCCATTAATTTAGCCTTTTTACCATTTTTTTTCCCCCTTTTGACCCTATTTGCTGCTTTTTTTTTATGTTTGTACACTCTGTCCCTCCCTGTCAGACTCTGTCCCTCCCTGTCAGACTCTGTCCCTCCCTGTCAGACTCTGTCCCTCCCTGTCAGACTCTGTCCCTCCCTGTCAGACTCTGTCCCTCCCTGTCAGACTCTGTCCCTCCCTGTCAGACTCTGTCCCTCCCTGTCAGACTCTGTCCCTCCCTGTCAGACTCTGTCCCTCCCTGTCAGACTCTGTCCCTCCCTGTCAGACTCTGTCCCTCCCTGTCAGACTCTGTCCCTCCCTGTCAGACTCTGTCCCTCCCTGTCAGACTCTGTCCCTCCCTGTCAGACTCTGTCCCTCCCTGTCAGACTCTGTCCCTCCCTGTCAGACTCTGTCCATCATTACCTAAATAGCTGGCCTGCAAGGCTGCCATGTCCTTTTGCTTTGTGAGCCTACATATCCCTTTTCCAGAAACCCCCTCCCCCTTTTCCCTCTATTTTGTTTAAAGCCCTCTCTCAGTTCGCCAGGACATAGGTCCCAGCACTGTTCAAGTGAAGCCCGTCCCACCGGAATAGCTCCCTTCTACCGCAGTACTGGTGTCAGTGCCCATGAACTGAAACCCATTCCCCCTACACCAATCTTTTTGAGCCACACATTTAACTCCATGACTTTATTTACCCTATGCCAGTTTGCCCTTGGCTCAGGTAGCAATCCTGAGATTATTACCTTGGAGGTTCTGCTTTTTAATTTAGCTTCTAGTTGTTCAAATTCTTTCAGCAGAACCTCCTTTCTAGTCCTATCGATGTCATTGGTACCATCATGGACGATGACAACTGGACCCCCCCCCCCCTCCCACTTCAGTTCCTCTCCAGCTCTGAGGAGATGTCCTTAACCCTGGCACCAGGCAGGCAACACAGCCTTTGGGACTCGCGGTCATGGCTGCAGAGAACTGTATCTATCCCCCTAATTATGCTGTCCCCTACCACTACTACATTCCTATTTCCTCCCCCCACTTGAATGGCTCCCTGTACCACGGTGCCGTGGTCAGTTTAAGGTGATAAATTGGTGTGATCTAAACCTATACTGGATGAAAGGTGACATGGTTTCAGTTTGGTTGTCGTTTATAATGTACTGATGCAGTTAGCTTGATAGCATCATATCCACAGATTCCAGCTTCCTTTTTTTCGAAATGTCAAATTTCACAACTTCATTGTTTATTAGCTATGACTTCCTAGTGCACAAACCTCCCTAGCAGCTAATGAGATAATGTCACATGAAAATCAGTGAGTTGCTGCTCCAGGAATTAGATTGGGTATAATGAGATTTGATTAATCGTGAATAGAACTGGATCGTGGCTGATGGGTTATAATTTTTTAAAAATTAAATCCTGTACATACACTTGAATCTTTTAGACTAAGCTTGATTACCCTGCAATGACTAGACTTTGGAGACAATAGTGGATAACATAAGGAATGGCCATTCAGTGAAGTTCATACCCCTGGTGCTCCAACCCAATTCAGCAGCTAACTTCACTTAAAACACTCCATGTCTTTGACATCACTACTCTTAACTGTTAGGATATTCCAAACATGTACCAGCCTTTAAGGTAGTAAAGATTTTTTTTTTCTTTCCTTGTGTTTATTGTCCTCTAATTTTCTTGGGCTAATTTTATCTTTGCTGTAATATTCTGTGCTCACTTTATTTAACAACTTTTATTTATATAGCACCTTTTAATGTAATAAAATGTTTCAAGGTGCTTCCCAGCGGCATTATAAAACAAGATAAGACATTGAGACGCAGAAGGTATTAGGGCAGAAGACTAAAAGCTTGGTCAAAGAGATAGGTTTTAAGGAGCAACTTGCAGGAGGAAGACAAAGTAGAGCAGAGGAGTTTTAAGAAGGGAATTCCAAACTTAGGGGCTAGGCTGCTGAAGGCATGACCATAAAAGGTGGAGCATCTAAAATTGGGAATGCTCAGGAGGCTGGGATTAGAGGAGCACTGAAATCCTGGATAGCTGTAGGGTTGGAAGAGATTAGAGCAGGAAAGGGGCCAGGCATCAGTAAGGTTCTTGAACAGCAAGCTTCTTTGTAGATGGTGAAGCTTGAGCTTTGCTAATCTTTTCTCTTTTTATACCAAGGAGGTTATAGTGGGGCACTTAGAAAATCGCAATGCAATCAGGCATTTAAGTTTTGTGAAAGGGAAATCCTGTTTGACTAATTTATTGGACTTCTTTTAAAGAAGTAACAAGCAACATGGATAAAAGGGAGCCTGTGGATATGCTGTACTTAGATTTCCAGAAAGTATTTGATAAGGTGCCACATCAAAGGTTACTACACAAAACGAGATCATGGTGTAGGGGGTAACATACTATCATTCATGCCACACAAGTGCCAGGCAATGAACATCTCCAAAAAGAGAATCTAACCATCTCCCCTTGTTATTGTGACACTACTATTGTTGAATCCCCCACTATCAACATCCCAGGGATTATCAGAGACCAGTCACAGGAATTCTGAAGTGAGTAACTCCTGACTCCCCAAAGTCTGTCCACCATCTACCAGGCACAAGTAATGAGTGTGGTGGAGTATCTCCTACCTGGGATGATTGCAGCTCCAAGAAAGCTCAACGCTGGACATCAACCAGGACAAAGCAGTCAGCTTGTTTGGCACACAATCCTCCACCTTAACCATTCGCTCCCTCCACCACTGGTGCACAATGACGGCTGTGTATTGCAACAACTTGTCAAGGCCCTTTTGACAGCACTGTCCAAACCTGTGTGCTCTCCCACCTAGAAGACCAAGGGCAGCGGACACATGGGCACATCACCGGAAAGTTCCCCTCCAAGTCACAGGCTGTATGACTTGAAAATATATCATGATTCCTTCATCGTTGCTGGGTTGTTCTCCCTGAACAGAGAAAGTTGAGTGGAGATTCGGTAAAGGTGTTGTAAATCATGGAATGGTTTTAATAGAGTAAATGAAGGGAAACTGTTTCCAGTAGCAGAAGGGTCATTACCCAGAGAGGACAGATTGAAAGTGCTGTGCAAAAGGACCAGAGGCAACCAAACAGTTGTTGTGATCTCAGATGCATTGCCTGAAAGGATGGTGAAGCAGTAACTACCAAAAGGGAATTGGATGAATATTTGAGTAGGAAAAAAAATATTCACAGGATTACGGGAAAAGAGCAGAGTCTCCGGACTAATTTAATAGATCCACCAAAAGGGTGGCACAGACACAATGAATGGCCTCCTGTATCATTCTATGAATCGTCTTGTGTTGGCTTGGTCATAGAAGACAGAGGCTAGCAGTGGAAGGGTGCTTTTCTGAATGGAGAGCTGTGACTAGTGGAGTTCCACAGGGATCAGTGCTGGGACCTTTGCTGTTTGTGGAATACATAAATGATTTGGAGGAAAATGTAACTGGGCTAATTAGCAAGTTTGCAAACAACACTAAGGTTTGAGGAGTTACAGATAGTGAAGAGGATTGTCAAAGGATACAACAGGATATAGATCGGTTGGAGACTTGGGCGGAGAAATGGCAGATGGATTTTAATCCGGACAAATGCGAGGTAATGCATGTTGGAAGGTCTAATACAGGCAGGAATTACACAGTAAATGGCAGAACGCTTAAGTGCATCGACGGGCAGAGGGATCTGGGTGTATAGGTCCACAGGTCACTGAAAGTGGCAACGCAGGTGGATAAGGTAGTCAGGAAGGCATATGGCATGCTTGCCTTCATTGGCAGGGGTATTGAGTATAAAAGCTGGGAAGTCATGCTGCAGCTGTATAGAACTTTGGTTAGGCCACACTTGGAATATTGCGTGCAATTCTGGTCACCACATTACCAGAAGGATATGGAGGCGTTGGAGAGGGTGCAGAGGAGGTTTACCAGGATGCTGCCTGGTCTGGAGGTTATTAGCTATGAGGAGAGGTTGGAGAAACTCTGATTGTTCTCACTAGAGTGACGGAGATTGAGGGGCGACTTGGCAGAAGTTTACAAAATTATGAGTGGCATGGACAGAGTAGATAGTCAGAAGCTTTTTCCCAGGGTGGAAGAGTCAATTACTAGGGGACATAGATTTAAGGTGAGAGGAGAAAACTATAAAGGTGATGTGTGGGGTAAGTTTTTTACGCAGAGGGTAGTGAGTGTCTGGAATTCGCTGCCAGAGGAGGTGGTGGAAGCAGGTACGATAGTGGGGTTTAAGAGGCAGCTTGACAAATACATGAATAGGATGGGAATAGAGGGACATGGACCCTGGAAGTGCAAAATGTTTTAGTTGACGGGCAATATGATCGGCGCAGGCTTGGAGGGCCAAAGAGCCTGTTCCTGTGCTGTCCTTTTCTTTGTTCTTGTTCTTGTTCTTTGTTCTTTGCCTCATAGGAGGCTTTTTGGAAGTCAAAGCAAACAAAGCTATTAGCGAATTGTGCTATTGTTCTCTACAATAGTCGAGGGACCTTTCACAAACTGATCCTTTCCTTTCTAATCCTGCTGGCTGCTTCTTAAGCTTTGCATTAGGTAATGCACCATTACCTATATCTTTGGTATCCTTTTCAATTATTTTACCCACTAATGATGTTGAAACTATAATTAACTGGGTTATATTTATCTCAACCTACCAGTACCTTTTTAACTGCAAAACAAAAACAGAATTACCTGGAAAAACTCAGCAGGTCTGGCAGCATCGGCAGAGAAGAACAAAGTTGACGTTTCGAGTCCTCATGACCCTTCAACAGAACTAAGTAGAAATAGGAAAGGGGTGAAATATAAGCTGGTTTAAGGGGGATGGGGAGGTTCCCCCCATGTATGTTCCCATCCATGTAACTGGATGTTTAAAAGAAAGATCACAAACGTGAACCGTATAGGTTTGAAAGGATGCCCAGAACTGTCACCTAGACAAGGAGTAGATTTTTGCAATATTTGCGCAGGAAAAATGATTAGAACTGAGTATTTGGGAGTAGGACTTGACAATGTTCCCCTTGAAGTGCAATACAAATGGGTATTGAATTACAGTAACCAAATAGGTCAAATTACACAAGATTATGTATTTTGGAATCAAATTCTGATGTCTATTTATAAATGAAAACTATAAATTAGTGGTCTTGCCAATGGGAGAATATCTAGTTTATTCTATTCATGAGGTACAATATTATCCATGATGCATTAATCTGATAGTCACTTGATCAGTTTAATAAACCTGCAGTATTTGTGTTACAATAAGGAATGTGAATATTATGACAATTTGACTATGGAGTAAAGCTGCCTATGTTTTGCAGTGATACCCGCTGTTGCCATCTTGCTATATCTTTCAAACCCCTTTCAATCTGCTTGTTGCTTGAACCTATATGTAATTGTCACTTCAGTGGTTCTCCAGGAGCTTATAATTCTATTAGCCTGATTTTATCAATTTCTCTATTAAAATGGGCAATAGAAGAACAAAAAAAAAGTCATTAACATAATTAGTTATAAAGTTAATTTTATCATCCATCTGTTGTTTCAGTCCCTCCATTTGATTATTTTTTAGACAGTATTTGTGTGATTCCTTTTTTTGGATTATCTGTTGAAACGGTAAGTGTCCTGGCACTGTCTGACTTCGCTACTTGCTGAACTATTGGGTGGGCTATGATAGCTTAGTGTTCCTAGCACTTAATTACGATTACATCTAGGACTGCTTTCCTGTGCTGTCATACGTGATTTGCAGCAGTCTTGTGCCCCCTAAGCAGGGTTATTGTTCCATGTAACTTTGTACCTATCTCGCAACAAACCTGTGGATCGGCTTTGAAAAATTCCATCTTCTATATTGCAGAAAAATCACCTTGTGATTTGAAATATTAATTTTGAAAACCTTAACTGTAAAATTTCATGCACTTAAACATAATTGATTTTCCTTTTTCTTTTTGTAGAACTTGGTGCTCCCTGACTGTTTCTACTCGTTTTATGACCTGCAGAAGGAATTTCACAAATGCTGCCCAAATGCAGCCTCCGTGAAAGAACTCTCCATCAGTTCCATGGCTGAATGTATCCTTCCTTCTGGTTAACCATCAAGAAATTTAACTGGCTTTCTGTGTCACAGTTCTGAGCAGAGGTTACTGATCTTAGAATGGATATACACTTACTGGACCCCAATATAAAAATTACTTTTATATAGCACCTTTTAGTGTAGTCAAGTGTTCCAAGACACTTCACAGCAGCATTATAAGACAAAATTTGACACCGGGCCGCGTGAAATGTTAGGGAAGATGATACAAAGCTTGGTCAAAGAGGTATGCGTTACGGAGTGTTTTATAGGAGGTGAGAGAGAGAGAGAGACAGGTTTAAGTTTGGAGTTCCATAGCTTGGGATCTTGGCAGCTGAAGGCACAAAAAGCTAATGGACCTAATTTTCTGCTTTTGCACACATACAGCTAAACCACAGGGACATGATTGAAGACAAGAACAATACAAAAAAATAAATCAACATTCGCAACTTGTTGTAAAGCAGATAATATGCAAATGGATATTAGAAGGTTCAGTGCAGTAGTTTGGGGATTTTATTTGATGTCTTGGTCAAGGATTTGTATTCAACGTCCTCTTTTCCCTTTGTGCCCCCTCCCAAAAAAGGGACTTTTCACCAATATCTAGGTGTAGCATGTCTCCTCTGATGCAACCCATTTATCTTATTCCTGAATAACAAGTACGAATGATTGTTCCCACTTAAACTTGCATCTTGTTTGGTTTTGTTAATGGGAAATTAGGAGGATCCTATTGATTTAACTTCCTTAATGCTGTGTACAGATTTGGAATTAAGCACAGACAATACAGCCAATGAGTCTGGTGTTTTTGAAGTTATTACCATGGGTGCAATTATTTCAAGTTTAATAAGTGAACCTTACAGTAAGTCATCTTTTTGATTAAGCATTCTAAGCCTTTCAACAGTGACTGGTTGGTGTATAGTTACTTCATTTTCTCTTTCAGATTATGAATTCAAAAACTTTGAAACTGTCAAGTACAAATTTGAAACGGGTCCTTGGTAAGTGGTGCACTTGTACATTTGTATTTAAAAGGTGCTGTATTGTAGTCCAAGAATGTTTAACAGAAAATGATAGTTATGAATTGTGCAAGTAATAAAGTTTTTAATGATTTGCCTTAAGAATAGAAGTACTGCCTGCATCCAGAAAAAAATAAGAGCAAGGGCAACATGTTTTATAGCTCTGAAGAAGAGTCCTACAGGCTCTTAACTCTGTTTCTCTCTCTCTGCAGATGCTGCCAAACCTGCTGAGTTTTTTTTTTCCAGCATTTTCTGTTTTTGTTTCAGATTTCCAGCATCCACAGTATTTTGCTTTTATCAGTGTGTTTTATCCTTAGTCAAGTTTCCCACAGAGAATACAGAATGGGTTG
The DNA here is from genome assembly GCF_964194155.1 of Cetorhinus maximus. Lineage (NCBI taxonomy): Eukaryota > Metazoa > Chordata > Chondrichthyes > Lamniformes > Cetorhinidae > Cetorhinus > Cetorhinus maximus. The sequence continues at coordinate 102,941,129 of NC_135884.1, forward strand.
ATTCCGCTTTAGTTGTGGAGAGGTGTTGAGCAAATATTGACCATTTTTGAGGAAGGAAGAAAATTAGCTGGGCTGTTCATGCAAGTACCCCAGTTACTAGCTTTGATTGGCAGCAGTATTTACCTGGACCACATGGTCTAAATGATGTGGGGAAGACCAAAGAGGAGGAGAAAACGCTTTCAAGGGAAGTGATACGTGCTGCAAATCATCATAGCCAGTTTAGACAAATTACTTCCTCTACAAGGCGATTTATACAATTGTTGCATAATGGACTTTTTTTTTTCAAGGAACAATGATGGGCAGAAATTTATGTGAAATGTTCTCTTACAGTAGCAAGGCTGAAGGAGTAAATGGTGAAACTGTAATTAGGGCAAGAGGTCTTCCATGGCAATCATCTGACCAAGATATTGCAAGATTTTTTAAAGGACTAAACATTGCAAAGTAAGTGTACTTTGGAATAAGAATACAGTGCTGTGAATGTTTTATAGTTTTAAGTTGAAATGAATGCATGGCTCAACTTACCAGAGGTGTAATTGCTATCAAATATCTGTAATAAGATTTCCCTCCGATTGTCCACACTCTTAAGTCACTTTTTCAAACTATTTAAAATCTGAATACAAGTAGAGATGGAAAGTGGGAACCAAATATCTTGGCTTTCCGACTTCCAAGATTGGTTGTCGTGTCTGTCTCTGGTGTTCCCTCTAAACCTCTGCTTCCCTTTTCTGGTATTTGCTTTTTTTAAAAAAAAGCTTTTCATTAAACAATCTCTCACCAAGTTTTAAGTCTTGTAGTTTCCTCACTATCCTGCTTTTCTTTTCCCTATCTGTAAATCACCTTGGGGCACTCCTTACAGTAAACGTACTGTACAAATGCTTGTTGGTGTTTAACCACTTGTGTTCCTGTGCCAGCCCGGCCATCAAAATTAGAAGCATTTACTGTTGCTGACTCTCCCCTGAAGCTATTTCAGTGAGCATCTTCAGAGTTAGCAGCAATGTGAATACAATTTTGCTTCATGTAATGCCTGCCATTTGTTTCTGTCTGTGGGTGGATTGAATCTGCCCAGTGTAGTTGGCATTTTCTCAGTTTGCAAATATAATTCTTTTTAGACATGGAAGGAGGGCTGACAATCAAAAATTCCAAGAATTAAAGACTTTCCAAGATATGAGAGATCAAATTTGCTATCAAAATTAAAGCCCTTGGGATTAAAGGATCAGGGACAATGGGGACAGAAAGCAAAGGATGTGGTGACCGGTTGTTTTTCAGACTGGAGGAAAGTAATATCGCAGTGACCTTCCTCAGGGGTCAGTTTTGGGAACACTGCTCTACTTGGTATGTCCTTGACTTGAATATACTTGGCCCATAATTTCAAAATTTGCAGATGATACAAAACTGGGAAATGCAGTAAACAATGAGGAGGATAGTATTCAAGAAGATGTAGACAGATGAGCAGGCACAAACATTTAATAGAGAAGTGTGAAATGACACATTTTGACAGATTGAGAAGCAGGCAATATAAATTTACTGGTACAATTCTGAAGGTGGTTAGCTACAACAGTTTATCTGGGAGTGTATATAGCCAAATCTTTGAACGTGGCAGGACAAGTTGAGAAGGATGTTAAAGTGTATGAGATCCTTGGCCCTATTAGTAGAGGCACTGAGTACAAAAACCAAGAAGTTGTGTTTACCCTTTATAAAACGCTGGTCAGGGCTCAGCTGGAGTATTGTTCGATTCTGGACACCATCCTTTAGGAAGGATGTCGAGACCTTGGGGAGAGTTCTGAACTGATTTACTAGAATGGCACCTGGGATGAGGGACTTCAGTTATCTGGAGAGACTAAAATTACTGGGTTGTTCTCCTTGGAGCAAAGAAGACTTAAGAGGAGGTTTGATAGAGGGGTTCAAAATCATAAAGGCACTTGATAGTTTCTCCTCATTTGCTCTGTTTCCAGTGGCAAAAGACTTAGCAACCAATGGACATTAAGGTGATTGGCAAAAGAGCCAGAGGTGATATGAATACTTTTTACACAGGAAGTTATGATCTGGAATGCACTGCCTGAAAAGGTGTGGAGGCAAATTTATAACTTTCAAAGCAGATTGCAAAGCAAATACTTGAATGGGGGGAAAATTAACATGGCTGTGGGAAAGAGCAGGGGAATGAGATTAATTGAATACCTCTACCAAAGAGCCAGCATGATTGGATGAATGGCCTCCATCTGTGTTGTATTGGTCCATGATTTGAGAATAGCTTGGGTGCTTTTTCTATATCTGAGCTGCCTGATTCTATTTCCCTTCTGCCTCCTTGTTTCCCTTAATATTTTTTGTTTATCTAATTCCCTCTTAAATGCTGCATTTGAATTTGATTCAGTCGGTACTTTTGGTAATGCTTTTCATGGTCTATTAACTGCATGCACTGGGTCAGATGCTCTGCTCAAAGTCAAATAGCCAGGCTCAGATTCAAACCTTAGTAGGTGAGGGGGATTCATCAGTGACGAGGATATGGAGTCCATGGTGAGGTGGAAGATTATGGCTTTGATCTCCAGTGTTTAGCTGAAGGAAATTGTGATTCATCCAAGTTTGGATGCTAGCCAAGTATCTTATCAACACTGGCAATGAGGGGTCTAAGGGGATGGTGAAGAAGAAGAGCTGGGTGTTAAGTGCTGAACTTGTATCAGGATGATGTTGCCATTTGGAGCATGTAGCTTTGATTGATCTTATGGTGACCCTAGAGATACCAGTGTCAGGGTGGGAAGCAAGGACATTGCTAGGAATGCACTCACTAGTTATGGCCAGACATTACTTTTGAGAGGTGGTCAAGAGAGAAAGAACATTCACTCGGGTGGAGAAGTGAAAGGAGGAAAATACTTTAGGACCAGTTACATAATGCATAGATATGTGTTCTTGGCTGGGAAATTGTTGGTTTGGGGTGAAAGTAGAACAGAATAGACCTAGAGATGGAAACACCTGTAACAATTACTTTTATGACTTCTTAATTTACTTTAAAAGATAGTCAGTGTAGGTGACCTCCCTCAGCCACAGTTGTCAGCCAAGACAAGTGGTGAATCAAAGGTTTCTTTTGCAATTTTCTCTCTTGTCGGTGGAATGATTCTGTTCCCCTTTCCCTCCCTCAGCACCATTATCTTCTAGTACTCTGAAATAGTTGTTCATATGACAGCTGTGACACTGAATGTCAACAAGTCTTTAACTATAAGGGGAAACCGTGCCCTCATCAAATGTTGCACACATTGCTGAACAAAGATCAAGAGCAAGAATCTTGCCCCTTTATTTCTGTGCTTAAATTGGAATGCCAAGGTCCAATTTGTAGCACCCACAGAATGAAGATTATTCATGGGACTTATGGTTCAATTACTTATTGGATAAGCTTGCATTATTGAGGGAAGCCCTGCAAGAATTGTATGTTGTAAGACAAATCAAGAGTGCAGCACTGATTTTTGGGGTTTTTTTTTACTGGTGTTGTTAAAGGTGCAAAATATTAATAGAGTTTAAATATTAGTGTTGCAAGTACCTAGTTCATGGTCCATGTATTTTAGAGTACAGCTTTTAGTTTTGGGAATTAAAGTTTATTTGACTTAGCAGCTGGAAAGCTAAGATCATAAAGCAGCAGGTGGGCTTACTTAGCTGGAGAGATGATGTCTGCAATGCTTCCAACAAAGGTGTTCCAGAGAGATGTTCTTGTTTTGGTAGTTGGAGCTAAATCAATTTTAAAGCATTTAATGAACCCTGGAAGGTTGTAAAACCCATTTACTCAATCAGATCAAAGAATAAATTGTAAATGGGGGGGAGTAATTAATCTAAAGGTCGGTTTGAGGATATCCCAGAGCAAGCTATGTTGTAGATGGGTGGAGTCTAGAGAGGTTTTCTGGTTTCAATTTATCTGGGTGTTTTTGCCAAGAGACTTAGTTGCAGATTAGACCTTGTATGGTCTGTAGCTCATTGAGTGAAGATAGCCAAAATAAATGACAATTAGATAGACTACTGTAAGCAGAGTTTTTTTTAAAAAAAAAACTAACTACTTCATTCACTGTGGAGTGCAGGTGAGGCTTAATCTCAGTTTGAATTTGTGAGGCAACAGAAGATGGAAGATTGCCTGGTTTGAAACGAGTGGAAGAATCTACAGTGGTCCTCCTTGTGGCAAAGAAGGCAGCAAGTAGATTAGCTTGGAAGTATTGGAAAAGTAACCAGAACAAGGGACTGAGACATCCATAGTCAGAAATGAAAGTTTTACCTTTGAGAATAGCTGGAGCTGAGGAATATTCTCCGAAGGACTGTGGCATACTTATGCGTGGTCCCTACAAAAGTAAATAACTTTTGATGTGTCTTCTAAGAGAATTCTTGGGGGAAAATGAGTGCATAACCTATGTAGTTGTAAACCATATTGTTAAATGAGTAGTGTTTGTTTTGTTTAACCCCCTTTTTATACACACTTTTTTTTAAAAACAGAATACAAACTAAAATCTTGTGGTATAATTCTATTAATTAAAACAAGGTATTCTGGTATTATTAAAATGTTAATGGTCCCTAACTGGATCGTAAGTGTTTAAATGGATTGAAAGCTCAGATTTGTGGTTGACAATAATGAATGAATCAGTGTATAGTTTTATAATGGGAATTCACTGGTTTTATTGTAGAGGTGGCGTAGCACTGTGCCTCAACTCCCAAGGAAGAAGAAATGGAGAAGCACTAGTCAGGTTCATCAATCCAGAACACCGAGACCTTGCACTCGAGAGGCATAAACATCACATGGGGAGTAGATACATTGAGGTGGGCACAAATGTGAAGTAACTTTAAATTTCATTTTAAATGGCAAAGTTCAAACGAATGGCTGATTCTGAAAATTAATTTCCATTCAGGTATACAAGGCTACTGGAGAAGAATTCTTAAAAATTGCTGGAGGTAAGTTTTTAGAAAAATCCAATGGAATGTTTGCAAGTTAGAATATATACATAAGGAGAATAAATCTCAAGAGATCAGTGGTTGCTGATCTCATCGTTCCCACCCCAATCCCTGAGTACTGAAGGGGATCCATTTTAAATATTGTACAGGCTGGTGCATTCAGTTTGATGATCAATGGCCTATTACAGCTCGACTTAATGAATACTATGACCCTGAAAATCTGCAGTTTTGCTGCACCGCCATAACCATGGCCAAGCGAGTCTTTCTGCTTTGGGGGAAAAAAAAACCCTTATCTGGGGTGAAGAGCATCTCCATTTAGTGAGAATGTGTTCCTGCCAGCAGTGGTACTGCTGAGTCATCTGCTTGTTTGGGTGGGGTGGGGGAGGGGTGGTTGGAAAAAGAATTAGCAAGGGAGGAACACTAGCAGATCTCGATGGCAATGAGGTATTTCTAACTATTGTAGATGCTTGTCTTCCATGGAACCCATGCATACAAAGACTGCCCTTGCTAAGGAGATTGCCTTGCAGCATCTGTGGGGCTCACTTCTGTAGCCTGGCAGCTGCTGGCGAAGAGGACACTTGCTTACAGGGATGGAACTAGTTGGAACTCTGATGACATTGCCAATGTGGGCAGACACCAGAAACATCTGCCTCCTCTGTTTAAGGAAACTCTGCCCAAACAGGGCAGAGATGCAGTGTAGTGGGCATCAACTCTAATACATAACCTCTCTGTCCAGAATTCACTTTGAAGGATTTTTGCAGAATGGGTTTCATTCTCCAATCCCTCCTGAGGAGTGTGTGCATTGCTACCATAATGGCAACTCGTACCTTCTGTCCTAAAGCGATTAAGTCTGTGCATGTTGATTTCATTCTAGATCATCATGTTGCAAAATTTGTGGCCTACTTCAGGTGAGGTTTCTAACTGGAAACCAAGATGGCAGCCAACCCTTTGGCATAGTCTTAAAACTCATGAAATGGGTGACTGGCAGCAAAACCTGAATTTGCTGCTTAATTTGGTTTTTAAAATGAGATGTGTGTGGGGATGGAGAAGGGGATAGTTTAGTTCCTAATGTAGTGAAAAAATGTGAAATAATTCTGATTTTTTTATTGTATCTAACATGCATCCAAATTGTTCATTCACTAAAACTGACTATTTTTGGTAGACTGGCTGAGAATTTTGTTCTTGGTCTTGCCTACCAGTTGCCATAATAATCCTCTCCCAAGAGATTAATTTATGAAGCAGGAGCCCAGTGTAGTAGCCATGTTTTTTTTCTCTCCTGATGGCAGTGACTCAGTAAAATGATTAAACCTGTTAACCTGTTCCCAGTAAAATGATTAAACCTGTTCTCATTGGACAGCTATTTTCAGTAAAACCCTGAAGTGATTACAAGGCAATAAACTCATTTTGAGATTCAAGTGACCATTATAATCTGCTTAAGGTTTGTCTTTTATTGATTTATTATTAGAATTATTTAACTTACCACTTCATAATTCATTTTTTTTCTGTATTTAACTAATCTTGGGCCCTTGCTGTACTCATTGTTATTTTTATCTTGGACAATTAGAAGGTGGTTACATAGTTAATGTTCTGTTAGTACCATTTTGAAATATACTTTTTAATGCAGGTACTTCAAATGAAGTGGCACAATTCTTGTCCAAGGAGAGCCAAGTTATAATACGAATGCGTGGACTACCTTTCACAGCCACAGCAGATGATGTCCTAGGCTTTTTTGGAAATGAGTGCCCTGTTACAGGTGGCAAGGAGGGGCTCCTCTTTGTTAAGTACCCTGATGGAAGACCGACTGGGGATGCTTTTGTGTTGTTTGCCTGTGAAGAGTTTGCACAAAATGCACTTAAAAAGCACAAGGAAATATTGGGGAAGCGTTACATTGAGCTGTTCAGAAGTACTGCGGCAGAAGTACAGCAGGTTAGTATTACTACATCATGTAGCACTGAACATTATATTGTGGTTGTGTATGATCTTGATGTAACAATGTTGATGGTCTCCCCTCTTCCAATTCATCACGTGCTTTCTCCAAATTCTCTAAATTTGGTGCTAAATTGTCCTCGGTTTGAGGACATAATCTTATGGCACAGAATAGGCTGTTTAGTCAATCATGCCTGTGCCAGCTCTTTGAAAGAGCTACCAAACCAGTCCCACACCCTGCAAACATTTCCTTTTAGAATTGGATCTGTTACATTGCTGCGCAATGTTACTTAATGACTTTGTTTATTGCCAGCCGAACAGTGCAAGTCATGATCAGGACTCGTGCAATAACATTCATAAAGTTCAATTTCAGGGAGTGTGCTTATAAGTTGGGAATCCCAGTGATGATTAATCAATTCTGGGGCACATTTTATTCTGTTGAGGAACCATTTTAGCCAGTACCTTCAGATAATAGGCTGGTTTTTAAAGTAAAATTCAATACCTTAAGAGTAAATATGTCAACTGCCAGATGATTGAAATTTAACATTGATAGAACAAACTTCATTCTCTGATCTCGCCTGGCATTTTTACTTTTGATGTTTGTTTCCCAAACTTTAACAAAGACATTCCTTTTGAAGTATGGAATGTGAATGTTTTGAGAGAGAGAAATGTGATGCCTGGTATTGATGTAACATCGATTTTTACAAAATCTAGACTCTGCCAATTTTCCCAGATCAATATGGGCTAAGTATTTCCTTGTACTAATTAACCAGCACACTGGACCTGCATTTACAATGTGATTGTAACATTAGGATGAGGTGCTGGGAATTTGCAATGTTAAGTTTGGAACTGAGGCTCAATGGAACTCCACAGCAAAGTGGGGTGTTGTGGCCTGAAGCAATAATGCAAAGCAAGATCCTCCAAGTTGTCTGCTTCTGGCTCCAGCCTTGCAGTACTGCTTCCTAGCTTGCTTCACATGGATACAGCTGAAATATAAATGTGGCTGTAATGCCTCTGTGTAAGGTGCACCAGGTGTGTTGGAGCAGCTTTGCAATAATGCTACATCTTTTTTCTAATTTTTTTTTTTACACGAGAACTCCTTCCAATTGTTTTTTTTCTTCCAATGCCTTAGGTATTAAATAGATACATGTCTACACCACTAATTTCAACACTCCCAGCTCCTATCATCCCTGTGATACCTCAGCCGTTCATTGCCACTGGACATACAAGAGACTGTATACGTCTACGGGGCCTTCCCTACACAGCAACCATTGAGGATATTCTAGACTTCATGGGCGAATTTACAATTGACATAAAACCTCATGGCGTTCACATGGTACTAAATCAGCAGGTAACTTGCAATCTGCTGCCATTAATGTAATGTCCTTACCCTTTGAAAATGCAAACCTTTAGTTGGGATTGGAGAAAAGGATATTTGTGAAGCTATCCTTCAATCCATGTGCCACAAAGCTCTCTGAATTTCTAACATGACTGTGTAAATGCCAACCTGTAAATCAAACAGCCTATTATTTCAAGTGCACTCATTGAATTAAGATTTTTTCTGTATGTGAATCTATTCAAGTTGTTTAGGTAGCAAGCTGACCTCCACTATACTTGTAATGTAGTGTAGATTTTTTGGCTTGTGGACAATACTTGTCCATTGGGCAGCAGGTTGGGAGGGAGAGAGATGGGAAAAAGTGACACTAAAAGAAACCTCCCTGTTGTGTTGGTGACTGGTGGGTTTAGTTGTTCCACTGGAGTTTTAGAAGTTAGGAAGGTACCCTGTTTTGGAGTTTTTGAGCTTTGCATACGAGCTCTGGGAATGTTGTGTGTTTTTAAAAATTCTTTCACGGGCCATGAGCATTGCTGGAAAGGCCAGCAATTGTTGTCCGTCCCTAATTGCACTTGAACTGAGTGGCTTGCTAGACCATTGCAGAGGGCAGTTAAGAGTCAACCACATTGCTGTGGGTCTGGAGTCACCCTTCCCCAAAAGGGTATTGGTGAACCAAATGTGTTTTTACAACAATTGATGATTGTTGACATGGTCACCGTTACTGAGCCTGGTTTTCAGTTCCAGAATTATTAATTGAATTTAAGTTTCACCAGCTGCTATGGTGGGATTTGAACCCTTATCCCCTAGAACATTAGCCTGTACACTATTGTGTATGTTGTGTACATGTGTATAGTTTGTGATTTTGATCCAAATGAAATTTGTGTAGTCTCAGCTGACATCTTAGCTGGCAGCTTAGTATTCAGTCTGGATTTGCCTTCAATCTCCTCAATGACTTTGGGAAGAATTTCACCCATGTCGGGTGGGCTCAGCAGGGGTGGTTGAGAAGCTGACCACTACCCGTGATCGGGTCCGCAAGGCAATTTCATGCTGGTGGGCCAATTAAGGCCCGCCCAGCGTGAAACGTGAGCGGCAGCGCTCAGCACTGCCTGTGCGGGCGGTGGAGGGGGGAGGCTGGGGAGTGCGACCTTCGCACGTGCGAGTGAGTGCACGCTTCATAATCTCCGAGGCAAAGAGCTGCCTCAGGGAGATGAAGTGTTATATAAAAAAAAATTAAAATGTAATGAAACGTCCCCTCATGTGACTCTCACATGAGCAGGGACATATTATTAATTTAAGTTTTTATTTTTTATTTGCTTTAGGAAACCTTATCTCACCCATGGATGAGGTTTCCTAAAAAATGCAAAGGCCTCTTGCCTGCCCGCCAACTGAGGTTGGATGGGCAGCAAAAAATTCAACTTAATTGACCATTTAATGGCCTTAACAGGCCTTTTAATTGTCGATGGGCGCACAGCCAACTCCGGCGCATGCCCGCCACCCGAAATATCGTGGGACTACGCAATGACGTCAGGATGCTCGTCCAACATCATCACGCGTCATTTTGCGCTCGGTCGAGTTAGATCCGCCGCCTGCCGAGCTAAAAATTTTACCCTTTGTCAATTAATATTTTGCATTTATGTGAACTTGAGTACATTTGAGATTGCGAGAGCAAGAATGGCAAAGGTTGATCGGCTCACTTCAGCAATCGTGATTAGGTATAAGAATGCACTTAAAGGATATGCTGACTCTTTTCTACCTAGTCCCTCCCTGTGTCAAAGCTCTATGTTGAAAAATGGACCAAATTAAAACCCAGTCAGGCCTCCTGGTCACACAAAACCAGGCACTGAGTTATAAATACGTAATTCAACATGGAACTTGTACCTATGCTTTAAATTTATTATTTCAAGTTGCATGAAACCACTTTTCTCGTCCCTATTTTTTACCAAGGTTCTCATTTTCAAATATGTCTAAGGATTAATGAATTAAACACTGAGCGAAACAGTTCCAGGGACTAACCCTTGAGCCCTGTCAGACATGTTTAGGCAGGGATGCAGTGATGCACTGATCTACATTTTTGTTTTTTTGCAGCAATACTTCATGAGCACAATGTTGGTACGACTGGAGTTAGCAATGTAGAAACAATTGATCGGTTCATCATCTTGATCCTTCAATGACTGCAGCTACAGGGAAAATCCTATTCATGGCCATGCTCTAGGCACCCTGCTGGCGAGAAGCAGTCAGGATTTAGTGTTTGAGGTTTCTTCTATGGCCTGTGTTACTAACTTCCTCCTTGATACGTGGTAGTTCCATCTCCCAGATATTCACAATCACATTATTATATAGTTTAAGTAATTGTGTCGCATGAGCCAATACACTGACGGTTGTCCTCCGTGAATTGTTAAAATGCACTGTCCTGTCAGTAATTTTGTCTTCTCAAATTTTAGTAAAGTAGGTAAAACTTAACTTGGCAATTTGAGCAATTACTTTGAAAGCTATTTTAAATAAATGAACAATGTACGTAATTCAATCTTTGGGTACTATATAGAAAATAAAAGCCTGTAAATTATTCTATAAGCATTTTGGACATGTTAAGGGAATGAAAATCTGGGAGTATTGACAAGTTCTGAGCTTGATTTTCCTTTTAAGAACCTTTTGTCTTTTTAGCATAGAAAATTGTTTTATTTTAATAATTTGCATATGAATTGGCTTAACTGGATACATAAAACTGCCCCATGCTTGAAGCGGTTTTGCAACCAATGGGTGGGGAATAGGAAAACTCCACCAGCACCACAGCAACCTGCACCAATATCTTCTGACTTTTCTTTTTGCATGTGCCTTGAGGTGTAGCTTTGAAATAAAGGGAGGGGAGAGGAAAGTCTTCAATCAAGTACAAACTTCCCATTATTTAAAACGTTCTACATAGGAAGCAGGCTGTCTGTAATTGAGAATGAGTTTTACACTGGTTGTGTTTTGAACTGTGATTTGTTGATTTGGGAGTCTTAGAATTACCTTCAAGTTGGGCCAAGATCTCAGGGTTGACTTCAAGCTCAACCAGTTGAGATTGGGATTAAAAACAAAGTACTGGAAAAACTCAGCAGGTCTGACAGCATCTGTGGAGAGAGAAACAGAGAGAATGTTTTGAGTCTAATATGACTCCTCATGTGACTCCTCTTCAGAACTAGACTGAAGAAGAGTCATATTGGGCTCAATGTTAGCTCTGTTTCCCCCTCCACAGATGCTTCCAGACCTGCTGAGCTTTTCCAGCACTGTTTTTATTTCAGATCTTCAGCATCTGCAGTATTTTGCTTTTATTTTGAGGTTGAAATAACATGTTTTAGCACCTTTTTTGAAAAGGTCCTGAGATTTGAGTCATGTTCTTGACTACAATGGTGCATTTGCTTTGTTTTAAAGTGTCCAGCTCGGAATAACCACTCTTTGTCCCCAAACCCCCCAGGGCCGGCCCTCAGGTGATGCTTTTATTCAGATGAAGTCTGCAGATCGTGCTTTCTTGGTTGCACAGAAATGTCACAAGAAGACAATGAAGGATAGATATGTGGAAGTATTTCAGTGTTCTGGAGATGAAATGAGCTATGTCTTAATGGGTGGCACTTTAAATCGTAGTGGCTTGTCTCCGCCGCCATGTAAGTTACCATGTAAGTTTTGAATTCTGATGCTCTCTTGCTGCTAACGGCTGACATTGTGGTAGGTGGAGCCTGGGGCTTTGTTTACCTTTTTCATCTTTACCTGGTTGCCATGATCAGTAATTCATTAATCAAGGCTTGTGTCTGAATGGGGGTTTTGATTATTTTTTTTCCCCACCCCTCCCCACTCCCCCTTCACCAAATGGCGAAATTGGACATTTGTACTGGGCAATTTTTTGCTTTTGGGGGTATTTTCTGGAGCTCTGCATTTAGTCTGCCTGGTAATAGGATTTTTGATCTTTGGAGATGATGCTCATAGAGTTGCCAGTGGGTTGAAGATAAGGTGGCCATTCACCAGGGTGTCTCTCATGCTTAACATCCAAGATGTCATGCATGTTCAGATTAGCATTTGACTTGCACAATTATGAGCGTGTATAGTTTTTAAAATGTAGGGATAAACAAAATGCCAAATTAATTTGAAGGATATGCATGAAGGCAAAACTGGATTTGAGAATTTATTGGCAACGATGCAATGGCTGCCGATGGAGGTCAGACACCTTGAATGCTCGTTATGCACCAAGGTATTTGGGACTCTGTCAGATGCATAAGGTGATTATATACACTACTGTTTTCATTTATCCCTCTTTTTTTATTCATCTTGCAGGCCTTTCCCCACCCACGTACCCCACATTCTCACCTGGTACTGCTGTGATACCAGCCGAAGCAGCACTTTATCAACCCCCAGCCCTGTTGGCTCCAACACGGACAGCACCGCCACCACCACCTGCAGTTGCCTATTATCCCGCTCAGGCAACAGCCACTCAGCTTTATATGAACTACACAACCTACTATCCAAGGTAAATGTTTTTGGTATTTTCTTATTATTACTGGCAATCTAATGCTTGGGCCTTTAGTCAAGAATGTTTGTTTGTGATGCCTTTATAGTTCAGTGTTCAAATGTACTGAACCATGTCATTAAGAAACATCTTGGGAATCCTGCTGTCCTCTTTTTTTGTGGATATTTGAGCTGATTTTATTATGGCCACTTCCCTTCCAGCCCTCCAGTATCTCCAACGACAGTAGGATACTTTGCAGCTCCCCAAGCAGCAATGGCTGCTGCAGCTACATCAGCAACCCATGCTGTGTTACCACAACCAGGAGCACTCATTCGCATGCAGGGCCTGCCGTATAATATTGCAACAAAAGACATCCTTAGCTTCTTCCAAGGATATCAGGTAAAGATCATTACTTTGTACTCCTTCTTGAGGATCTGTTTCCTTTCCACTACAGCATAATTTGATTTGAGGATGTTCTGCATATATGCCTCCTTTTTCAGGATTGCAGTACAACGTTTAAAACTCAAGTGTGCCTGTCTATATTATAGTTCACTTGTTTGCTAAGGCCTAAGAATGTCTAACTGAGCAATTTTTTTTCTCATGCGTTCCATTTCTCTTGCTCTCCTGGATGTGTTGAATGACCGTGCTGATCTTAAAGTGAATACATGTTGGACCGCCTCTAGCTTGGTATGGCCATGTGAAAATGGGAGTACCGTTTACAATGCACTGTCTGTGGGTATTGATCTGACAGGTGTCAGTGGTGATGTAATTTAGTGGGAGTTTGGTCTCTACCATCTCTGGGGGGGAGAAATGAGATGGTGGTGGTTTTTTTGGGGTTCCCTGCCCCCTGTATAGAATCCTTTTCGGTTTTGTGGGGCTTTTGTACTGCATGTGTGAGCACCATAATGAACAGTTGCAGTAATACCAGACCTGCCATAGTATAAATACCATCTTATGTGGCAAGTAAATATACTGTCTCAAAACTACAGTGATATCCATTTAAATGCACAAGTATTCTCCCTTTTTTAAAAAAAAAACAAATTTCATGAGTTCATCTTTTAAATGTGATGAGGGAATCTATTGTGCTTTGCATCACCTTTCTTGGCTGTAATTTACTGTTCTTGACTGTCAATGCTACCCTTCTGTTTTTTTTGTTGACCTCTTTAATTTTGATGATCTTCTATCCAGTTCTGCCTGTTGTCTTATAAGACATTGTTGTAACTCTACTTGGTGATTTTACTATCAATTTTTGTGTCAATCCACCTGGTGTACAGTTTCTTCAAATCTAATTGTGCCATTTTATTATATGCTCAAATGGGGGGAAAGGTCAATGCAGAAGCCATTTTGTTAATAGACTTGTGCAATTATAGTTCCAGGCATATCTTTAATTAACCATGGTGTGGACTGATCAGTTTCTGCTTACAGTCAAACCAAATGGGTTTCTTTCCTAAATGCTCCATTTCCAAAACTCTTATCTGCAGAATTATCATCAGCTGCTAGGTATACAAGAGTAGCATTTTCTTTGTCCGAGGCTGGGGAGCAGGGACTAACTTTTTATCTTTTTCTTTTGGTGATTTTGTTGTACTAGCCTGAAAATGGCAACATATGCTCACGATATTTTAGACTTTTATATTTAACCAGTTAAACAACCAGTTAACCTGCACGTTTTGGATCTTTTTTTCCTTCCACTAGGCTGTGCGCTTTTGTATGTGCCTTTTGAGCTCTGTTTGAACAGGGAGCACTTCTACTGTTTTGATATTGCTGTATATTTTCCACTTTACATATTAAAATCAGTACTGATGGTCACAACACAATGTTTTGAAGTAGATCTTTACAGAACCAGAACAGACCAGGCTGGTAGTTACAAGGAAGACAAACAAGCTAATCTTGTCAAATCTTTGTTTGCAATTCAGATTAAAATCCTGGATTGGTGCAAAAGTTTTGTTTTCTTTCCCCACTGTATGTCTGCTGGAGTATTGCACAGAATAGATTGTACCACGTTAGACTTGCAGGAGCAACGAGTCATAAGGCAGCCAAATATTTGAATACCCTCACATAATAAAAATGTTTGTTTTTGGTCATTTTATCTGGGAGGTTTTCAGTTAACATATTTCTGTTTTGCTCTTATCCTTTTCTGGATCTCCTTTCTGTCTTCGCCCTCCATCCCTACCCACAAAAAAAACACCTTTTTCTACAATTGCATTCTATGCAAGCAGGTCTGGTAATATGCTAATATTTGCACAGCCTAGCCAATCCAACCTAGAGTATTTTGCTGGGCAGGATTAGTCACAAGGTAATGGTTTATTATAAAATGGTGGATGGGCCTATGCCAGGATTAATGATTCAACAACAGATTGTGACTGCATTGTGTGAGTTTGTGAATGTACACCATCTGCTTTTATTGTAAATTTTGACTTTTTGCTCCAGATACCTGAAGCAATTTTCTCCCAAAGTATGAATCTTGAAATTGGCAGGAGAGAATTTGTGCTTTTACAGGTGTGATGAAAGTAAGCTTGCGGCGTCTTGGAAAATGGTAAAGACTAACTGGCACTTCCCAATCCCATTTGTTCAGGAGTCCACAGGCTGCTTAACTTTTTCCCACTACTCTCACCATTTGAGCTCTATTTTTTGAAGTGTTCCCATCTTATCCATAAAGATATCTTTCAGCATCTTCTAAAAAAAAATATGAATTCCGGATCTAGATTCAGGTATCCATATTTGAGCTTTGAATGGGTAGTGGAATTCTGTGTTAAGTGCTGCTATTAATGAATAACTAGAGTGAACTATTCACTGTCCTGTTGCTCTTTTGATCCCATTCAAAACTTTATATCACGTTGTTGTATCTTTATTCATAATGTTATAGTGCAGTAATTGGTAGGTTTGCATAATCATACAGGGCTCTATAGCACATGTGCTGTGTGTATGACCATTTTTAACATGACTAATATTCTAGTCAAATAGTAGTTTCATTGTTTGCGGCTTGTCTTGTTCTGCCATGATCAGAATATGGCTTATGCTTGCAATGCACAAGTTTAATGAGGGTATACAGTTGTGATTGACTTGGCAACTTGGGGGTTACCATTGACCAGAAACTGAACTGGATTAGCCATATAAATACTGTGGCTACAAGAGCAGGTCAGAGGCTGGAAATCCTGCGGCAAGTAACTCACCATCTGACTCCCCAAAGTCTGTGCACCATCTACAAGGCACAAGTCAGGGGTGTGATGAAATATTCTCCACTTGCCTGGATGAGTGCAGCTCCAACAACAGTCAGGAAGCTTGACACCATCCAGGACAAAGCAGCCTGCTTGATTGGCACCCCATCCACAAACATTCATTCCCTCCACCATTGGCACACAGTGGCAGCAGTGTGTACCATCTACAAGATGCATTGCAGGAACTCACCAAGCTTCCTTAGACAACACCTTCCAAACCCTGACCACTACCATTTAGAAGGGCAAGGGCAGCAGATAGATGGGAACAGCACCACCTGGATGTTCCCCTCCAAGTCACTCACCATCCTGACTTGGAAATATATCACCATTCCTTCACTGTCGCTGGGTCATAATCCTGGAACTCCCTCCCTAACAGCACAGTGGGTGTACCTACACCACATGGACTGCAGCGGTTCAAGAAGGCAGCTCACCACCACTTTCTCAAGGACGACTAGGGATGGGCAATAAATGTTGGCCTAGCCAGTGATGCCCATATCCCAGGAATGAATTTTTAAAAAATTGCTTTTTAATGTATTTTAAAAATTTTGATGCCTTTATTCTTGCAGTCAAAGAGCTGTTAATTGATTCATGGTTTGTAAAAGTTAAAGTTCTCTCTTGCCAAGTTATAATGCCCGGGTTAAGAACTTTCTAGGTTTGGAAATTGTGGTGAAACATGAACTCACCAAGCTATGTTCCTTTTTGACTGATGCATGTATTCAAACTTGTACTGTAGTATGCACCTGATGACTACAGCGGCCTTATTCAG
Organism: Cetorhinus maximus; assembly: GCF_964194155.1. Taxonomy (NCBI): domain Eukaryota; kingdom Metazoa; phylum Chordata; class Chondrichthyes; order Lamniformes; family Cetorhinidae; genus Cetorhinus; species Cetorhinus maximus. The sequence continues at coordinate 102,957,754 of NC_135884.1, forward strand.
ATGAACGAACAAGCAAGGAGTATGTTTCAGGCACCCAAAGAGTGGGTCTGTTTGTAGATGACCGCCTTTACAAATTTCAATAAGGTAAGAGAGAAACTTCCCAGCTGGCTCTGTGGCCAGGCTTCACTCTCAAGTGACATCAAGTGGTGTTTCAAAACTGGGATTTTTATTTCTCTCTCTCCACCTCATCTCTGGGACTACTATCATCTTTCTTGACACCTTCCAATGATGTGCTGCAAATACACGGTGAGGTGGTTGCAGCCACCTTTTTGAGCAGTGGTGGTTGCAGTGCTTTTTTTTCAAAAGGGAAAGAAGTTGAACTTTTCTTTGCATGGCTAAGATAATGCTGATTCTTCACTCGCTACAGTAATGCAGTCACTTTGTGCACAAATTAAACAAGAAACTCTTTCTGCATAAGTTTACTATTATTCTTGCACGTAAATTCCCCTTTCCCTCCAAGGAGGAGCTGGATAGTTATCACGACTGGGTTATAAATAAATAGAATAAGTATAGGATGATCCAGTCCCCTGACCATGATGGCTCCTATGCAGCTTTAGAAGACAGAGAAGATGAAGGTGTGAAGGGCAGCAAGACATGGTTGAGTAATGGATATAAATACGATGAGATCAATAAAGTATTTCATGGAATATCACCCCCCCCCGCAGTGATTAAATAAGTAGGTAGAATCAATGAAGGGCCCTACATTTGTAGGAGAAATAGACTTAATGGGAAGGAAGACATTTGGAATCCATCTTTTCCAACAAAGGGTACGGACTCTGAAATTAGTTCCTACCGAGTTATCCAGAACAAACCATTCTATTGCTTTCACCAGTTTACAGTCTACCCAAGCTCTAAATTGCTAAGCTTGAGACGATCTGGTGATTCTGAACTTCAGGCAAAGGCTGTTATTGTAACACTTCAGAAGTTTAACAATTCTAAATTTAAATTCAATGCCCTGCACTTAATTTTTATTTTAAACACTTAAATGCTTTGAGAAAGCAACATTACCTCTTGTTCTTTGGTTTTATCTGCTGTGCAATTCTGTATTGAAGAGTTGAAGCATAGCTTTGCTCTCTTGTGGTGGTTATTCATTACTTCGGAGCTCTACTGCTTTTCCTGTTTGCTTTGTGTTTTTGTCCTTACCTGATTTAATGTAGCGATATAGCTGATAAACTAGGTCCAAGAAGAGGGGATCCCTTGGAAGCTTGACAAAAGACTGCCCAACACTGAACCACATTAGTCAACATACACAGTTTAAAGCTGTGGCAATTCAAATTTTTGTTTAGCTAAACATTTTGAAGTCTACCAGCTGGACGGAACAAACCAATAGATTGACTTGGAGTTCATTTACCAAAATATGCTGCTCCATCCAAGATGCAGAAGGCACGCTAAAGACTCCAACTTTACATTAACAAATCTCTAGCCATCCTTCAATGTGTATTTTCTCTTTCTCCTTTAGCTTCCTGCAGATGCGATCTTAGTTCTGTATAACTTTAACGGCCAGCCCAGTGGAGAAGCTTTGGTGACTTTCCCAACCGTTGAGATGGCTACACGAGCGGTGTCAGAAAAGAATGGACAACTTATTGGCCATCAGCCTGTAAACCTCAGATTGGTGTAAGAACCACAGATTGACTCATCAGCCGTCATACCAATGGGAAAACGATGATCATTCCTTTATAAAAAGGAGTGCGGCCTTGTACAGAATGTGGCAAAAAGAGGAAACTGCATGTGTCGGACACCCCCTTTCTGCCAAAGGGTTGTGCACTAATGCAAAAGCCATAATAGACTGCAATATTCTGCATCGACCTATTTTTAAGCTGCCAACTCGCATTTATGATTTTGACTTTATGCTGATGTGGAAGTGACTTGCAAAACTTGACGATGCTAAGTGTAGTTAAGTTATATATTTTATTTAAACCTAGTAGCTTCAGAGCCACATGTAGACTCGCCATTCTTAACATGCATGCAGTGTTTATGTTAAACCATTTGTATATTATGATACAAGGATGCTGCTTATAGGTAATGTCTTTAATGCATGCAATAGAAAAATTTTGTATATGCCTATAAGCTATAAGGATGAATTTTTTTTTACTCTAAGACGGCTAAGTGACAAACTATCTGCTGTTGGAGCACTAACACTTGTTATCCATGATTTCTTTATCCCCGTGCCTTAATGCAAAAAGTGCAATATCAGCAGAACAAAAGTTTTGAAAAGGCCTCATGTGAGGCTAAATGAGTTGTATGTACTTTAGTTAATAGAGCAAGTTTGAAACTTGCAGCAGTATAAAATTGTATGCTTTGTATAGCCAAACAATAAAGGTTTGAAGATGCATAAATGAGTCTGAATTAGTGATGTTATTTTGGAAGGGGAAACGACAGCCAGCTTTCAATATCTGAATACAATATAGATTCCATTTATTGTAGAAATGAAGTCTCCTTTGTGTTCCTCTGTCCATCCATAAAAAGCAAAAAAAAAGCCATTAAGGCAAATTGTGTATACAAACTGTGACTTGAATGGGATTAAGCTCTGACTTTCCTGCTCTAGACTCTGTAGTGCTAATTTGACTAAAACTGCTTGTTAATGTAAAGGAAAAACTAGTAGAAACATCAGAAATTGCCCCACCTAGGGATGCCCACATAACTGGGTGTGACAGAGTAAGGACAGATTCGTAACTCTCTCTGGGAGAAAAAGGGTTGGTTTACCAGCATGAGCACCAGAGAAACTCACCACAGTATGAGTTGTTTCCTTCAAGAGTAGGGCTACATATGTAAAGACCCTTCAGCCCTTGCCTTCACATCCTCTTCCCACCCCACCCCCTCCCCCCAAAAACCCATCCACTCCAATCCCCCCCACAGTGTTTAAGGACTGTATTCTCTGTCTTGTCCCATGTTGACAGTTTTCTGTAGTTGTACTGGAACAGCTTGGCTAGGGGTGTGGCTAGTTCTGGAGCATAAGCCTTGAGTGTGACTGCAGTGCTGTTGTCAAGGCCCATAGCCTTTGCAGTATCCAGTACCTTCAGCCATTTCTTTAACATGTGGAGTGAATCGAATTGCCTGAAGACTGACATCTGTGATGCTGGAAACCTCAGGAGGAAACTGAGATGGATCAACCACTCAACATTTCTGGCTGAAGATGGTTGCAAATACTTCAGCCCTGTCCTTTACATTGATGTGCTGGGCTCCTCCATCATTGAGGATGGGGATATATATGGAACCGCCTCCTCCAGTTAGTTGTTTAATTATCCACCACCATTCCCAACTGTGTATGGCTGGACTGCAGAGCTTAGATCTGATCTGTGGTTGTGAGATCACTTAGCTCTGTCTGTTGCATGCTGCTTCTGCTGAATAGTGTGCAAAGTAGTCCTGTGTGTAGCTTCACCAGGTTGACACCTCATTTTTTGGTATGCCTGGTGCTGCTCCTGGCATGCCCTCCTGGGCTTGATGGTAACAGTAGAGAGAATGCTATGTCAGGCCTTTATGTGGCCAGACCCTTAAACTATACTTCTTCCGCTGCCGCCCCCCACCCCCCCCCCCAAAATAAAGTTTCTATCCATCATATTTATAAGTTATCCCATGTATTTACATCATTAATATTACTCTATCTTACACCCCACCACCCCACCCTCCCTAAAGTCTGAGTTCATAGGTTCAGGCAATCTGGAGGACTGGAAAGCTCTGTTGCTGCAGGTAAATTTTGTTGAATTGGAGGTTGTTCTGGCATCTGGGTGCCTGTTCATTCTCTATTTCCATTTTTTGGCATTGAATCGCTCTTTGTCGGTTCCCTTATTGATGGCAGTTGGTTTATCGTGCTCTTTATGGAGTGGACAAACTCTGGGCTCATCTCCTATAGTGTTTTTTTTCCTTTTTTTGTGTGGTTTGTTGTGACGCGTGCTTGGGATGGAAGGTGGCTTTTCCTGATGTGTGTGTGACCTGGTAGTAAGTTCACCTTTGCATTTGGCTCTGGTGTGCTGTCGTCAATGGATGGCTGCTATTTGGTTCCAGCATCATTTGTGGCACTGTCATGCTGGCTGGGGATTGCAGTGTCTGCTCCGTGATCTCGGGATTTATCTCTCCAATTGCCATTGGAGCCAGAGGTTGAGGCTTTTTCTTGCTGGTTCCTCTCTTGACTGTCATCTACTGGAGGTGTCATGGTAACCTTCTCAGTGGTTGGCTAGTCTGCTCAATGAGGGGCTTCTGCCACCTGTAATGAAAGTAGTCAAACATGCTCTGGAAAGAGAGGAGACAATTCAGAGCTAAATTCCGAGTCAAGCGAATCTTGTTGGAGCTCTCAGGAACTTGCCAGTTCTGTATAATTTACGACAATTGTTGTCTTGACCCAGACTGTTGTTCATAGCCAGAGGTCTCAGCCATGGTTCTTTGTTCAATAGGACCATAATACTGGCTCCCATGTCCAGTTTAAAGTTTGTGAGATGGCCATTAAACAAGATATCCGCATTCCAGAATGAAACTCCAGGATCTTTGACCTCGCCCAAGATGCATATTTGTGTGTCCTCTTGGTGCTGTCTCAGCCTCATAGATCCTCTTGGGATCTTCTGTGTGTTGTCATGAAGCTATTAATGTATATATTTTTGGCAATTATTTTTCTTTTAAAATAGAGGTTTAGTTTGAGTGTGGCTTAATTGTATTAAAGCCAGCTAGTCTGGATGCTTTGATGTAAACTAGTTTTGAGGTGCAGAGAGGTAAAGGTACATTTGTATTTTGTTGAATAGAGCATTCAAGAAGGGAAGTGAAATCTGGCACCTAGCTAGCAGAGACCAAGCAATGCTTAATAATAAAATTGGTGGTATGAAAGGGGTTTTATTGTTAGAAGAGGTGGTGCTCAAAGGGGCTGGTGATCCAATGAGAATTTGCATTCAGAGATGTGCTGGGTGTAACACAGCAGTTTAAGCTGTGCAGGGCAGAGGCAATGTAACATCAAAGCCTGTAAGCCTACCACTGTGTCTGCAATGGAACCTCATTTTGAATTTGTAAGGTGAAACTGCTTTGCCTGGTGTTTGCTTAAAGCCTATGGGTTGCTGTTGCCTTAGTGGAGATTAGTTTGGGAACTTGTTAAAAATTATGATAGTAATTTGTAGCCTTGTGTATATGTTTAAATTGTGTAACTTAATAAATCTCATGTAATTTGATATAAAGATCCCTCAAGAACTGGTGGTTTTATGCCTGAATTCAGAGTTGCATCTCAAACATATCAAATGAAAATATAGGTTATGACAGTTGTTTAAAGTTTCCCTCTGGGAATTTTAAATAACTCAGCTTTACCAACTGCAGTGTCATAACAATTGGGGGCTTGTCTGGGATAAAAATATTTCTAATTCCTTGATTGTTTGGAATTGGTGAATCTTAAGGTTACGAGTACGAGAAGCTCTTTGAATCCAGGAGTTGGTGAAGTATTTTAGAAGTGGTGAGACTGTAAGGTGATTTGGCAATTGCAAAGACTTGTCTGGGAGTAGGAGAGATAACTGATTGGGTTGGAAAAAATAACCAAAAGTAAGTTAACAGATTTGGCAAATAAGTTAAAATTGGGGTTACCTGAAGGGGCTAGGAAATTAGACATAATTAAAAGTATAGCACAGCATCTACAGTTGGAAGTGAAACCTGACACTAGTGAGTCACAGGTGGAGGTAGTGAGACTTCGGGTACAAAGACACTTGAATTTGAACAAGCAAAGGAACTGAAACAACTTGAATTAAAAGCAAAGGACAGAGAAATGGCTTTTGAAAAAGAACAGGTAGAAAGACAGGAGAGAAAAAGAAAACAGGAAAGGAAATTAGAAATTGTGAAGATAGAGAAGGAGGAAAGAGAAAAAGAGAGAGAATATTCCAACTGAAAATGTTGGCAGCTAAAAAAAAGAGTAGAACCCAGTGGGGAGATGTTAAAATTTGAAAAGCTCTTCTAAAGTTTGAAAAAGATATTGAAGCATTCTTTATTTCATTTGAGAAGCTAACTAAACAGATGAAATGGCCACAGGAAAACTGGACGTTATTATTACAGTCTAAGTTAGTCAGTAGTCAGGAGAAATATTGATGAATTATGATGTGAAAAAAGCTATTTTGAATGCATAAGAGTTGGTTCCTGAAGCATACAGGCAGAAATTTAGGAATGAGAAAACAGCCTGGGCAAATTATATTGAATTTGAAAGAGTAAAACAAAGTAATTTTGACCAGTGGATACAGGTGTTAAAAATAGAAACAACCTATGCAGCTCTTGGGGAAGTAATTCTTTTGGAAGAATTAAAAGATTCAATCCCCTCGGTAGTGAGAACTCATGTGATTCTGTAAGACAAGCAGCAGAGAGAGCTGATGATTATGAGTTAGTTCATAGAGCTAAACCTTTTTCTCGTCACCCTTTCAAATTGGAAAAGGATAAAAAGTGGGAAGGTGAAAAGAAGGTAAGTAGTCAGGGAAGAGAAGGAGTAGCTGGAAGTTCCCAGGAAGTTTTTTCTCAGAACAAAAAGGAAGATGCTGAAGGTGCTGAAGGTAGAGGTGACATTTGAAAATTGAGATGTTTTCATTGTAATAAAGCGGGGCACACAAAGTGTGTTGGAGGTTGCAGGAAAAATCTGTTGGAATTATTGGGGTACAGAAAAGCTCTGGAAGTAAAAGTACTCTGGGTTCTGAGGTTCAGGCACAGGAGAAACCTATGGTTTGTGTACAGGTAAAACAGGGAGAATCCATGAAAAGCGAAGAAGTGGGAATGTGTTCATTTAGTTTACTCAAGAGAATTCTGAGGAGCAGGTTGCAGAAATGTTTAAAGATTTTGTATGTGAAGGGAAAGTCTTTCCATGATGAGAAAAGGGAGGTCGGATCATGTCTCAGCAAATGAAAGCTGGAGGGAAATGCATCAGATTGTTATTCCATTAGGTTATAGAAATGATATTCTGAGGATTGCTCATGAAATTCCAATGGGGGGACATTTAGGAATTAGGAAAACACAGGAGAAAAGATAAAGGTTTCTTTGGCAGGATAACATAGGGACACAGTCAAATTCTGTAAGACCTGTTATACATGTCAAATAACAGGAAAACCAGAAGCAGTGATTAAGCCGGTGCCTTTAATCTCAATACCAGCATTTGAAGAACCTTTTACCAGGGTCATGATTGATTGTGTAGGACCCCTCCCTAAGACTAAAAGTGGAAATCCCTATATACTGACATGGATGTGTCTACCAGGTTTCCTGAAGTGACACCTTTAAGAAATATTACAACCAAGAAGATTGTGGAGGAGTTAATTACATTTTTACGAGATATGGTTTACCAAAAGAAATACAATCAGATCAGGGGTCAAATTTCATGTCACAGCTGTTTAAGGAAGTAATGAACAGTTTGTGGATAAAACAGTTTAAGTCAACAACTTATCACCTGGAGTCACAAGGAGCTTTGGAAAGATGGCATCAAACTTTAAAAACTATGATAAGAGCATACTGTCAGGATTATGTACAGGATTGGGATACAGGAAATCCATTTTTGTTATTTGCTATTAGAGACGCTCCTAATGCATTGATCAGTTTTAGCCCTTTTGAACTAGTTTATGGTCATGAGGTAAGGGGACCACTGAAATTGATTCATGAGAAATTGGTGCGTCAAAATTCAGAAACTACTCTCCTGGATTATGTATCAAATTTCAGGGAAAGATTGAACAGAGCATGTGAGTTGGCTAGGGAACATTTAAAGATATCACAGCAAGTGATGAAAGTGAAAGCAGGTAAGAAAGCTAAAACTCGCAGTTTTGTTTCTGGAGAGATTGTACTCGTTTTATTACCAGTGCTAGGTGATTCATTAAATGCAAGGTTTAGTGGGCCTTACACGATTGAAAAGAACTGGAGTGAAGTAAATTATTTAATAAATACTCCAGATGGAAGAAAGAAGCAGAGGGTATGTCATGTAAATATGCTTAAAAAGTACTTCGAGCAAAGAGAGGTGTTAGTGATGGCGGGAGATGAAAACAGGACTCTGAAATTGATTTTCCTCTAATCAAATTGGATAATGAGGGGGTACTTGAAAATTTAAATGAAACATTGGGTTACCTTCCAAGCAAGTGTCAAAGCAAAACTGGAGTCAATGGGAATCAGGGGGAAAACTCTATGCTGGTTGGAGTCATACCTAGCACAAAGGAAGATGGTTGTGGTTGTTGGAGGTCTGTCATCTCAGCTCCAGGACATCACTGCAGGACTTCCTCAGGGTAGTTCCGTCAGTATCTACATTGTTTCAGACCACAAGCTGCTGTTGGGCCTTTTTAAGGAGCATGACGCTATTTCACCAGTAACCTCTGTGAAGATTCAGAGGTGGGCATTGATCCTGGCCACATAGGAATATACCTTCAAACACCGACCAGGCTATATATTGTGAATGCAGACGCCCTGAGTCACCTGCCCTTGAGAGATCTATTCCTCAAGAAATTGCCTTGGCCTTAAGCGTTTTGGATACGCTACCAGTCTGTGAAACAAATCAAAACCTGGACCAGTCGGGATCCACTGTTATCTAGATATGAGATAAAATCCTTACGGGATGGGGAAATGAGACAGCTTGAGGACATGAAACCTCCTCCATCTGTAAACATGAACTTAGCACTATGCCATCTTGACAACTATGGGGAGCGCAAGTGGTCATTCCTGCGCTGGGCCAGAAGCTACTCCTGATGGAACTATACAGTGGCCACCCTAGTATCTCGGAAGTGAAAATGTTAGGCAGGAGTTATATATTGTAGCCCAGAATCAACACTGATATTGAGAACATGGTAAGGAATTGCCAACAGTGCCAGTTGCAGCAAAACCTGCCAGTCACAGCTCCACTACTCCCTTGGGAATGGCCTGGCCGGCCATGGGTCCACATCCATGTCGATTATGTAGGACCATTTATGGGTACAATGTATTTGATGCGCACTCTAACTGGTAGAAAATTTTGAGGTGAAAACACCGACATCACCGCCATCGAAAAGCTGCAGCTCTGTTTTGCACCTCATGGTTTGCCTGAAGTAATCATGTCCGATAATGGGGCAATGTTCACGAGTATGGAGTTTCAAAACTTCACCACTCTCAATGGTATAAAAGACACAAAGGCAGCACCCTACCATCCAGCATTGAACGGCTTAGCCGAGAGAGCCATCCAAACCTTTAAATCTGGCATGAAAAATACTATCAGGTGGATCTTTAGCAACAAGAGTCTCTCATTTTCTGCTGAGTTACCGTACCACCCCGTACCACGCAACGACAGGTGTTCCTCCTGCTATCAATGAAACGTCATCTCAGAACGAGGTTAAATCTTGTGTTTCCAAATTTGCAGGGGAGGGTAAAGTCAAGTCAGTGCAACCAGAAGACAAGTCATGGTTCTCACAGTAGATCTAGGAAGTTCTCGACTATGAAAATGTGTGCGTGAAAAACTTCAGTAGCGGCCCTAGATGGATTCCCTGAAGGGTGGTCTCTGAGACCGGACCTCTTTCGCTTTGAGTAAGGATAGAGGGATGGAGCGTTCAGAAGCAAGTTGACCACTTGAAGGGTAGAGAGGCACTCCTGCAGTCAGTGTCACCACCGAATGTTGGCGAACCTGTGTGCGCTGAAGACTCTGGTCGACTTGTAATGAACATCAAGGACATCCCTGTGGAAGTTAATGATAATGAATTGTCTGTACCAAAGGAGGTACCCATTAGTACAGTTCTGGAAAATATTGATCCAGCATAAGCCTCACAACCTGTCGAACTATGCCACTCGACACAAATTCAAAATCCACCCCAAAGACTTAATTTAGAACTATGGAGTCTATTGTATGTATGGTGAAATTAACGACCAGGCTGGCGACATATAATTATTTCTAGAATTCAGAAAATTCTTGGTTCAGTTGTATAAAGCAATTGTTAACTGAAAAGATGTACAAAAGAGTTAAGGGGGGAGGAATGTGATGACTGTCACTTTAAGTTCAGTTCGACTGAGTAGGGTGTCACGTGATTTGTTCAACCAACATCAAGCGAGCACAGGGGAAATAAATTCTAAGGGAGGAGTTCCCTAGGAAATGTTTGTATGAGGGGCTGGCTAGAAACAAGCAGCTACAGAAGCTCTCGTGTAAGTAAAGTTTGTTTTGTTTGACTAAGAAGCCTCCCAGAGCGTGTTTCTACACATCTCATTCAAAAAACTGCACTTTCAACAGTGCTGCACTCCCCTAGTACAGCCCTTCTGTTAGCTTATATTTTGTGTTCAAGTCCAGAGTGGGACTTGAACCCACAAACTTTCTGATTCAGAAGTGAGAGTGCAATCACTGAGCTCTGACTGACATAACCAAATTAATGGCTGAAAATTATATGCACACCTCCCCCACCTATCCAACTATTGTGGGTCATTCAAATATTGAATATTCACAAGAGTACAAGCTGTAACTAAAATGCTGAATTTTTGTTTGAGGGATAGAGTGATTAAGATACATTTGTTACTGTGATTGGGCCCATGGGAGAAAGGTGCAATAACACACAAGATGGTAAAAGCATTTGGAATTCTCAGAGGGATATTGTATGCGTCAGCGCATGAATATTGCCATTTTTAAAATAATACTACATAAGAATCCTAAAATGGTCTAATTTTAGGGGAAAAAAAACCATACATTTGTAAAACTTAAACTGATTGCTTCTTTCAGGGACCACAGAATTCATGTTCAGAGCTGTCTCCCCAAGAAAAGAGCATAGTTAAATAAATGAATCAGTCAGTCTTCAAAGTGTTAATTGAGACTGGTGAGCCCTGTGAATTTCCTGAACACAAATGCTCAATCAGCCATGATACATGCACCAGTCTCCACCATGTGGAGAAAAGCTGAATAACATAATTTTTCTTATAATGTTATTTTTCTGGAATGTTGTCATTGAGTCATCGTCTTTGCAGTACAGAAGGAGGCCATGCTGCCCATCGAGTCCATGCTGGCTCTCTGTAGAGCAATCCAGTCAGCCCCATTCCTCCACTCTATCCCTCTAGCCCTGCAAGTTAATTTCCCTCAAATGTCCATCCACTTCCCCTTTGAAATCATCGACCATCTGCACTTACCCCACTCTTGTAGACAGTGAGTTCCAGGTCATTACCAATCTCTGTGTAAAAAAGTTCTTCCTCACGTGCCCCCTGTACTCTCTTGCCCAAAACCTTAAATCTGGGTCCCTTAGTCCTTGTACCATCAGCTAAAAGAAACAGCTTTTCTTTGTCTACCCTATCTAACCCTGCTTAGGAAGGCAAATGGAATGTTGGCCTTTATTGTAAGGGGAGTGGAATATAAAAGTAGGGAAGTTTTACTGCAGCTGTACAGGGCCTTGGTGAGATCATGTCTGGAGTACTCTACAATTTTGGTCTCCTTATTTGAAAAGGATATAATTGCTTTAGAAGCATTTCAGATAAGACTCGCTCGCTTCACTCCTGGGACGAAGGACTTATCTCATGAAGAGAGGTTGAACAGGTTGGGCCTATACCCATTGAAGCTGAGACTAATGAGAGGTGACACATAAGAAACAAATATGAGAGGACTTGATAGGGTCGATATGAGAAGATGTTTCCTCTTGTAGTGGAGACTAGAACTAGGGGACACTGTTTAAGAATAAGAGGTCTCCCTTTTAAGACAGAGTTGAGGAGAACTTTTTTTCTCTCAGAGGGTTGTCAGTCTGTCGAATTCTCTTCTCCAGAAAGCAGTGGAAGTTGGGGCATTAAATTTATTCAAGGCTGAGTTAGATAGACTTTTGATTGACAAGGGATAAAACAAATAATTAAATCAGAGATGAGGAGGAATTACTTTTCTCAAAGAGTCATGAATCTGTGGAAACACTGCCTCAGAGTGCCTCAGCCGGGATGCTGAATAAATTTAATGAGGAGATAGACAGATTTTTCATTAGTAATGTGTTGAAAGGTTATGGGGAGAGAGCAGGAAATTGGAGTTGAGGCCGAAATTAGATCAGCCATGATCGTATTGAATGGCGGGGCAGGCTCGAGGGGCTGAATTCCCTACTCCTGCTCCTAGTTCTTATGTTCTTATGTTATGGGGGACAGGCAGGAAACTGGAGTTGAGACCACAAACAGATCAGCCATGATCTTATCGAGTGGCAGAGCAGGTTCGGAGGCCCCAAATGGTCTTACTCCTGCTCTAAGTCCTATGTTCCTATGTCCTATGATCATTAGGAGATACTGGGGCCTTTTGGCCCTTTGGTTCAGTTACAGAAAGACTCGATGAAAAATCAGGGGAACAACAGCAAATCAAATATATTAAATATAGTGTTGAAAGGCTGTTTGTGATTCAGAAAATTGAATCTCAACACAATAAAACACCAGCATTCTGGCTGATTTGTTTTAATATCCTCATTGGTTCTTACAATTTAGATCCAAAGATAATGGATCATACTTTGAATAAGATTAGACAAACTCAATTTAAAAAGTAATCACATCAAAGCACATTACTTCCATTGTTGGATTCTATCTAAAGTTACATAAAATTATTTTCCTGAAAAGTTATGGTAAAATAAGAATTAGTGAAAGAGAGAGCGTGGGGGAACAGAGATGACCTGATCAGAGGTGCCAGCAGCAGTGGTGGAGAATAAAAGAGAGAAGGTGGGGAATACCACAGACATGATCGGAGACACCAGTGGATATTCCACTGAGTATTTACAAAAAGATACAAGAATTGGCATTGCAGGGCAACAGGTGGGTGATTTGTTAGTGAGCATTAGTGCTTTTAATAATAAGGATCGTGGTTTAAGCTAGGACTAGGGAACTATAAAGTACTGTTTTAAATGTATAGTTTAACTAGTTATGCTAATTAATATAACTACAAATAATCGTTGAATAATCAGACAAAAGGAGAGGTCCAGGAGCAGAGCAGCAAAAACTGTGAGTCTGAATTGAACAGGAGGAAGAAAAACAAAAATATCGCAAAGTGACTTCACAGGTCAAGAAGCCACAAAGGGGAGCATACTGATAATCTTTTAATTTAATCTAAATTAAGCAACTGTAAAGTAGGATTTGATCAACTGATTACTATAAAAAGTAAATCCAATTGATTTAACGTATAATTACAATCAGTGTACAATTAATTAATCAAGTCCAGAGGATGAAGTCTAAATTAAATAGACACTAAAAGTGTTCTAACTTTTTAGGTGAATTAAAACCTGAGGTATATGAATAACGGGGAGTTGATGGCGTAGTGGTATTGTCACTAGACTGGTAATCCAGACACCCAGGGGTAATGCTCTGGGGTCCCGAGTTTGAATCAAATCATGTCAGATGGTGACAAGCCAGTCAGTTGTATCAAATCGTTAAAAAGTCAGTAAAAAGGAATGAAACCGGACAGGCTATCTGATATTGATCTAGGCACCGGAAACGACAACAGCAAACCCAACCCTGCTGGCCCTGCAAAATCCTCCTAACTAACATCTGGGGACTTGTGCCAAAATTGGGAGAGCTGTCTCACAGACTAGTCAAGCAACAGCCTGACATGTCCATCCTCATGGTATCATACCTTACAGATAATGTCCCAGGCACCACCATCACCATCCCTGAGGTGGCGGCACAGTGGTATACAGTCAGGAGGGAGTTGCCCTGGGAGTCCTCAACATCAACTCTGGCCCCTGTGAAGTCTCATGGCATCAGGTCAAAGATGGGCAAGGAAACCTCCTGCTAATTACCACCTACTGCCCCCACACCCCCCTCCCCCCTTAGCTGGTGAATCAGTACTCCTCCATGTTGAACATCCCTTGGATGAAGCACTGAGGACGGCAAGGGTGCAGAATGAACTCTGGGTGGGTGACTTCAATGTTCAAGAGTGGCTCGGTAGCACCACTAATGTCCGAGCTGGCTGAGTCCTAAAGAACATAACTGCTAGACTGGGTTTGCGGCGGTGGTGAGAGAACTAACAAGAGGGAAAAGCATTCTTGACCTCATCCTCGCCAACCTGCTTGCCACTGATGCATCTGTCCATGGCAGTATTGGTAGGAGTGACCACAGCATAGTCCTTGAGGAGACGAAGGGCAGAATTTTCCATGCCTTGCCCGCTGGCGTTGGGTGTCATGATGGGCATGAATGGACAATATGGCTGAAAGGCCAAAAATCAGTTTCTCGCCATTGTGAAACCAGTTTGTATTCATCAACTCTGCCCGTCAATGCCAGGCCATGATTCCCACCACCACAGGTCGGGTACTTCATTTTAGTACATCTGCACCTCATTATAAGCCCTGCTTGCTGAAAGCATCCCCCATGCTGGATCATCCGGGCATGTCAGTGTGATTACACGCTGATATGTTTCTCAACAGCATTTATAAGGCGTACACCAGGCGAGCTTCAATTCGAGGGGAACTCGGAGGTGAGCGCACAGTAATGTTGCGCAACGCTCACAAGGGTCGCCTGTTGGACTTCAAACTTGAGGTACCACGCATTCAGGTGAGGGCACAGGTAAGTCGCTTTTTCCCGGCTGGCTGACAGTGTGGTATCGGGGCAAGGGCTGCACTGCAGTTGAGGTGAGTTTGGGGGGGGTGCAAGGGTTGCACTGCAGTTGATTGTAGTGCACAAGCACATGTGGGGATGGGGGGGGATGCAGGGAGTGAGGGAAGTGGCCACGCAATGGGGAAACTTTTGTGTGAAGTGACAGTTCCTCTGCAACTGAGACAGTTCAGATGCAGCCACATTGATATGATTGGAGTCAGGTCTCTAGCTTACCTGCCCACTCAAGCAACACAGAGGCATGAAAGTGCCACCAAATGCTCCAGAGCTTTTCACCCCTCAGGCACAAACAGCAAACTAATGAATATTTTAGTGGACCGCAGAACAATTGGACAACTGGGCACCTTGTACAATCCTTGTGAAAGCTGGCTGTGAAACAGTCACTGGTGAAGGTGCTCACAGCCCCTTGCAATGTCATCATCCCAGATTGGACCAGTATCCCTCATGGTTCAAGCTTACAGTGCAGCCTTGCAGGGTGGGTTATGAGAATGCCTGTGCCTGTACTGGGAGCACAGCATGCAGTCCAATGGGCAAAGCTGCCACCAATCGGTCAGGTAGAGAGGGGCGGAGGTGGGTGGGGTTTTGGGCAGCTACACTAAACTCTGGGAGCACACTAAACTCTGGCCATCCAAGTGGTGGCCAGCACTCTCTGGGATGTGTTAAGGGGCCTTCAGACTTAACCAAGAGAGGTTCTTAGTATACCCAAGCTAACCCATGTGTCTTTTTCATCCTGCAGGAGGAGTACACCAGCAGCATGGCGCCTAATGACCTGGCTGTATGCCTTATGGCTTACAGAGAGCGGGAAAAAAGGAGAAGAGAGCGACGGGGGTGCCTGGCTGGGCAGAGGGAGAAGCAGCACCCCCAGGAAGAAGGGGCGGCTGGGGCCCCCATGCAGGCTGCTGAAGAGTCACAGAGGGCTGTTGCTAGTTGACGCCTAGCTAGACCCAGCGTCTATAGACGGTGCTTGTCATTCCTGCAGATGACCGAGAACCAGTGCCGCTGAAGACTGCGCATGTCTAAGGAACTGGTCGGTCACATCTGCCACCTGTTGCAGGATTTGATGCCATGGGGACATGCAGGGTGTCCATTGCCAGTGGCCATGAAAGTGACTGCGTCGCTCAATTTTTATGCCAGTGGCTCCTTTCAGTGCTCCACAGGCAACCTCTGAGGGATATCAGAAGCCTCCACCCACAAATAAATCCATGAGGCCATAGACGCCATCTTCGCGAGGGTACATAACTTTGTGCATTTCACCTGGGATCAGCAAAGCCAGGAAGCAAGAGCACTGGGATTTGCCCAGATCTCAAGTTTTCCACAGGTGCAGGATGCCATCGACTGTACTCACATGGCTCAGATCTCCATGGCAATAAGTGGTCAACTACATCAACCGGAAGGGCTTCCACTCGTTGAATGTTCAGCTGTTGTCCGACCACCACAAACTCATCCTGTAGGTCTGCACATGGTTCCCTGACTCCTATGTTCTCAGTAGATCTCAGATCCCTGAAGTCTTCCAGAGACTGCCGGGTTGGCTCCTCAGGGACAAGGGTTACCCGCAGAGGCCGTGGCTGATGACACCGGTGGCCTCAGACTAGAGCAGAGCGAAGGTATAACGAGGCTCATGCTGCAATTCACAACTTGGTGGAGCAAACCATCGGGATATTGAAAATGAGGTTCCAGTGCCTGGACCAGTCTGCTGGAGCCCTGCAATATACCCCACAGAGGGTGTCACACATTGTCATCGCCTGTTGTGCCCTTTACAGCCTGGCACTGCAACAGGGAGAGGAGCTGGCTGAGGAGGAGATGGAGGAGCTGGAGGTCTCTTCCAATGAGGAGGATGTCGATGGTGATGAGGGTGAGGAGGTCCTCGAAGGCGAAGATGATGGCAATGAGGCTATTGCATTGGCCAGATGAGGCAGGCGTGCTCAGGAGGCCCTCATAGCTGCTAGATATGTGGAGGATGATGACGACATGCAGTGAGGAGACACCATAAGACCATAAGACATAGGAGCAGAAATTAGGCCATTCAGCCCATCGAGTCTGCTCAGCTATTCAATCATGGCTGATAAGTTTCTCAACCCCATTCTCCCGCCTTCTCCCCATAACCTTTGATCCCCTTACCAATCAAGAACCTATCTATCTCGGTCTTAAATACACTCAATGACCTGGCCTCCACAGCCCTCTGTGGCAATGAATTCCATAGATTCATCACTCTCTGGCTAAAGAAGTTTCTCCTCATCTCTGTTCTAAAAGGTCTTCCCTTTACTCTGAGGCTGTGTCCTCGGGTCCTAGTCTTTCCTACTAATGGAAACATCTTCCCCATAGATCCTCACATTGCATCTGTGAACGTTTGACTTTGGTCTGGCTGATGGTAGTGCATATACCCTCTGTGATAAGGCTCCTGTCATGGAGATGCGGCAGATACCTACAGTCCCGACATTCCAGGAGGATGATGACAACATGCAGTGAGAACTCTCCACAGATCCTCACATAGCCTATGTGAATGTCTGACTCCTGTCTGGCTGATGGCACCTCACTTGTGCTCTGTGAACAGGGTCGTACAATGGAGATGCAGCAGGGAAACTTTAACTTCTCTTGATCCTATGGCATCCTTTGTGAGCTGAACCCTTCAGGACCACACTGTCACCAGACACAGATGTTGATGAGTTACGAACATATAACATACAAACATACAAATTAGAAGCAGGAGGAAGCCACTCGTCCCTTCAAGCCTGCTCCACCATTCAATAAGATCATGACTGATCTGATGTAACCTCAACCCCACATTCCTGCTGACCCATGATAACCTTCACCCCCTTATTAATCCAGAATCTATCTAGCTCTGCCTTAAAAATATTCAAAGATTCTGCTTCCACTGTCTTTTGAGGAAGAGAGTTCCAAAGGCACAATACCCTCTGTGAGAAAAAATGTTTCCGCATCTGTCTTAAATGAGCGACCCCTTATTTTTAAACAGTGACCCCCTAGTTCTAGATTCTCCCACAAGAGGAAACATCCTCTCCACATCCACCTTGTCAAGACCCCTCAGGATCTTAAAGGTTTCAATAAAGTCACCTCTTACTTTTCTAAACTCCAGTGGATACAAGCCTAACCTGCCTAACCTTTCCTCATAAGACACCCCACCCATTAGCCTAGTAAACCTTCTCTGAGCTGCTTCTAACGCATTTACATCTTTCTATAAATAAGGAGACCAGTACTGTACATAATACTCCAGATGTGGTCTTGCCAATGCCCTGTACAATTGAAGCATAACCTCCCTACTTTTGTAATCAATTCCCCTCACAATAAATGATAACTTTCTATTAGCTTTCCTAATTACCTGCTGTATCTGCATTCTAACCTTTTGTGATTCATGCACTAGAACACCCAGATCCCTCTGCATCTCAGAGCTCTGCAATCTCTCACCATTTAGTTAATATGCTTCTCTTGTATTCTTCCTGCCAAAATGAACAATTTCAAATTTGCCCACATTACACTCCATTTGCCAGATCTTTGCCCACTCACTTAACCTATCTATGCCAGCCATACCTTAAAGGTGCTGGGGGCACACAGAGACAATGACGGAACTCTGTGCCGCCGACCCAGGACCTTCTGGCAGCAATGATAAGCCCCACTGAGTTGCAGGCATGACTGATGTATCCAGTAACAGTGAAGGCACACCAGCAGTGTGCTAGGAAGGTTGTACAAAGCACAGGGAGAGGCCCTGGACTGAGACACCTACCTTAATCTTGTGCAGGGATCAAGGTTTCACATCTGATTCACACAAACACTTGCCATAAGGAAGAAGATATTTTTGGGAGTTTATTAACAAAGTGAGCATAATGTACAATTGATTAACACCCATGCCCAGGCTGTGCAATTAGATCTTCTTAATCTTCCTAACCCTGCTGCTATGTCTCGGTGCTCCCCCAACATCCACAGCGGAGGTGGAGGCAGCTGACTGCTATGCCCTGTCTGTGATGACCTTGACATGAGTCCTCTGGAGGGCCAAGACCTGGAGGGTCAAGGACTGGAGGGCCCCAGCCTGCTTTTGGTGTTCTGCTGTGTGGCAATGGCACCCTCCTCGGCCTGTGGAACTGGGTTTGCTGGCGTCACAGGGAGAGGGGACTCAGATGGGCCGGACACTGCCAGAGTTGCCTGGGTGGATGGCCCCGGGGTGTTGAGCTGCTGGTCCTCCTCCTTATGGGTGCCCGAGGGCCCCTGGCTGATTCCTTGAGGAGAAGAGGAAGCTGGAGTGAGATCAAGCTGCCCCACATTCCTCTTGCATACACACTTTTGGAGGCCAACTATGGTGTCAGTGATGAAGTTCAGCCCATGCAGCAGTGCAGGAGTGATGTCCTGGACCAAGGTTTCCATAGTGGCTGCCATCCTGCCAGTGTTGACCTCGGTGCATTGGCATGCCGCGTTATCACCTCAGACTGAAGATGGATGGACTCCTCCATCATGCCTTGCAATCTGAGGAGTGCAGCAGACATCCCTTCCTGATGTTCCCAAGCTTGCCTTTGCAGCTCTAGCAACTGAGGTAAGACCGAGTCCAGAGGCTCATCATCTGACTCAGACTCAGCAGGCTGCTGGTCTCCAACAATCCTCCGAGTGCCAAAAACCTGGGAAGTCCCTGCCGCTGCCTGCTGTGGATCAGACAGTGTGATGTGCACAGCAGATTGTGACCCCAAGGTTACTCTAAAGCTAGGTCTCTGCACTGGTGGAGGGTGTGGGTGAGCGCTGTAACGGGTCTTCAATTGGGGTTTCAGCAGATTCCTCTTCTAAGGTGTCTTCAGGGCTTGAGTCGAAGACCTGGGTCATAGACTCCCTCGGCTGTTTCCCAGATGTGCCTGTGAAAGCAAGGGGAGATAATTAGTGCATGGCAGCGGCCTGTGAAACAGGACACATCACTCACAGCATGGTTGTCTGATGGATGTTGCACTGCTGGATCCTCAGCAGGGTAGAGCAGCGCCAACCTCACTGTCAGCACAGGAACAGTCCAGATCTTCGCCAGCCAGCTGTATGATTCTATTTTCAAAGTCCGCGAGGGCCTTGATTTAAGGCATTCCTCCACCAGTCTGTGACCTCTCCCTTTTGCTGTGTGCCAGCTTGTCCTGCATGAATACAGAGAAGAGAGTGTAAGCAGGATGCCTGCCAGGCCAGATGATAAGTATGCCTGATGTGTGTGGGTGGTGAGCGGTGCCATTGACAGGATGACAATGAAGGTGTGTGTGAGAGAGTGAATGGTGATGTCCCTTGAACTTGCAGTGAGATCCCTGTGAATGGTGATGGGTTTGTGAATGTGTGAGTTGAGAGTGATGAGAAGAATGACTTACGCTGATGAAATGGAGGAGATCATACATCTTCTTGCGGCACTGGCTGGCTGTCCTCTTTTACAGGGCGTTGCACTGATCGCCGCTGCCACCACCTCCCATGCTGGATTTGTCACATTGCTTGTTGGCTTTCGCCCAGAGCGAGTGTGGAGGACATCGCGGTGGGCCTCCACTGTGTCCAGTAGGCACTCGAGGGAAGTGTCGCTAAATCTGGACCCAGCATGTTTCCTCCCTTTGGCAGCTATCAGTTTGCAGCAGCTTCCTCTCCCTTGAAGAGTGCTAGCTCTTTGCAGGGGCGGCCTTTAAGTATAGCGCTCGGTCTAGTGAAGGCCCGATGTGACATGGGGCAGGCGAATGGGAGGCTGGCCCGGCTGCGCCCGCGTGTTCCCGGGAATGCATGATTAATGAGGCTGGTTTGGGACGATACGGCGTGAAAACCTGCCATTGCAGCTGGGTGGGTAGCACCCTTAGTGCAAATCTGGGACGATTCCACCCGAGTCCCGCCTTTACATTGAGGATACTCTCCATCATGTTGTGAGGCGTTACCACCATGTTAAATGGGATTGATTTTGACCAGATCTAACAACTCAAGACTGGGCATCCATGAGATGCTGTGGGCCATCAGCAGCATCAGAATTGCACTCGAACACAATCTGTGACCTCATGGCCTGGCATATTCCCCACTCTACCATTACCACCAAGCCAAGGGATCAACGCTGGTTCAATGAAGAATGCAGTAGGGCATGCCAGGAGCAGCACCAGGCTTACCTAAAAATGAGGTGACAACCTTGTTTCTTTTTATTCATTCATGGGATGTGGGTGTTGCTGGCTAAGCCAGTGTTTATTGCCCATCCCTAATTGCCCTTGCTCAGAAGGCATTTAAGAGTCAACCACATTGCTGTGAGAGTGGAGTCACGACCAAGTGAGGACAATAGATTTCCTTCTCTAAAGGACATTAGTGAACCAGATGGGTTTTTACAACAATGGTTGTCATTAGACTTTTAATTCCATATTTTTATTAAATTCAAATAAAGTGTGGTGGGATTCAAACCCAGGGCCCCAGAGGTTTATACTGGACTTCTAGATTACTAGTTCAGCAACAATAACACTACGCCATCACCTCCCCTATACAACAACTCAGCTACAACACAGGACTACTTGCGTGCCATACAGTGTAAGCAGCGAGTGAAAGACAGAGCTAAGCGATCCCACAACCAACAGATCAGATCTAAGCTCTGCAGTCCTGCCACATCCCATCGTGAATGGTGGTGGACAATTAAACAACTCACTGGAGGAGGAGGCTCCACAAATATCCCCATCCTCAATGATGAGGGAGCACAGCACATCGGTGCAAAAGATAGGGCTGAAGCATTTGCAACGACCTTCAGCCAGAAGTGTAGAGCAGATGCCAGTCTTCAGCCAATTTGATTCACTGCATGTGATATCAAGAAACAGCTGAAAGCACTGGACTCTGCAAAGGCTATGGGCCCTGACAATATTCTGGCAAGAGTACTGAAGACTTGTGGCAAGGCTTGCCGTGCCTCCAGCCAAGCTGGTCCAGTACAGCTACAACACTGGCATCTACCCGGTATCAGTCTACTCTCAATCATCAGTAAAGTGATGAAGGGATCATCAACAGTGCTACCAAGTGGCACTTGCTTAGCAATAGCCTGTTCACTGACGTCTAGTTTAGGTTCTGCTAGGATCACTCAGTTCCTGACCTGATTACAGCCTTGGTTCAAACATGGACAAAAGAGCCAAATTCCAGATGTGAGGTGAGAGTAACTACCCTTGACATCAAGGCAGCATTTGACCAAGTGTGGCATCAAGGAGCCCTAGCAAAATTGCACTTAATGGGAACCAAGGGGAAAACTCTCTAGCTGGTTGGACTCATACCTAACACAAAGGAAGATGGTTGTGGTTGTTGGAGATCAATCATCTCAGCTCCAGGGCATCACTGCATGAGTTCCTCAGGGTAGTGTCCTAGGCCCAACCATCTTCAGCTGCTTCAACAATGACCTTCCTTCCATCATAAGGCCAGAAGTGGGAATGTTCACTGATGATTGCACAATGCTCAGCACAATTTGCAACTCCTCAGATACTGAAGCAGTCTATGTCCAAATGCAGCAAGACCTGGACAATATCCAGGCTTGGGTTGACGGATGAAAGTAACATTCATGCCACACAAGTGCCAGGCAATGACTATCTCCAACAAGATAGAATCTAACCATTGCCCCTTGACCTTCAGTGGCATTACCATTACTGAATCCCCACTATCAACATCCTGGGGGTTAACATTGATCAGAAACTAAACTGGACTAGCCATATAAATACTGTAGCTACAAGAACAGGTCAGGGGCTAGGAATCCTGGGTGAGTAACCCATCTCCTGACTCCCAAAAGCCTGTCCACCATCTATAAGGCACAAGTCAGCAGTGTGATGGAATACTCTCCATTTGCCTGATTGAGTGCAGCTCCCACATCACTCAGAAGCTTGACACCATCCAGGACAAAGCAGCCCGCTTTGTGGTTGTGGTGATTGGCACCACATCTGCAAACATTCACTCCCTCCTCTACTGACGAACCATGGCAGCAGTGTGTACCACATACAAGATGCACTGCAGGAACTCACCAAGCCTCCTTGGACAGCACCCTCCAAACCCACAACCACTACCATCTAGAAAGACAAGGACAGCAGATAGATGGGAACACCAGCACCTGGAAGTTTCCCTCCGAGCCACATACCACCCTGACTTGGGATTATGTCGCCATTCCTTCACTGTCACTGGGTCAAAATCCTGGATCTCCCTCCCTAACAGCAATGTGGGTGTACTTACACCACATTGACCACAGCAGTTCAAGAAGGCAGCTCACCACCATCTTCTCAAGGGCAATTAGGGATGGGCAATAAATGCTGGCCTAACCAGCAACATCCACATCCCAGAAATAAATTAAAAAAACTTGGTGAGTCTATAATTAAGTTTCAAGTTTATTTCTGTTAAGTCAGTTAATAATCTAATCAATAGAAACATGGCAGGGCACAGTCCCGTGAAATGCACATCCTGTTCCATGTGGGAATACCTGGGCACATTTTGTGACTTGGGCAACCACATATGCAATATCAGAACTTGAGCAGAAGCTGGCATCACTGTGCTGCATGAGCAAGGCTGCACGAATCATGAATAGTACATTTCTGGATAGGGTCACCATGTAGATTAAGGGTTTACAGGTAGAGAGGGATGGGTGACCATAAGGCTGTCAAGAAAGACCAAGCAGGTAGTGCACGAGTCCCAAGACTGCATCTCACTCTCCAAGTGGTATTTAGTTCCTATGGTGAGTGCACCAAGAGCCAAGTCCATGGAACCATGACCGACTCAGTTGTACAAGGGGGAAGGAGAAAGATTTGCAAAGCAATAGTAATAAGGAATCCTATAGTAAGGTCCTTCTGTGGCTACAGGTGTGAATCCAAGATGGTATGTCGGCTTCCTTGTGCCAAGGTCAAGGACATCACTGAGCGCTGCAGGACATCCCATGGGGCCAGAGGTTATGGTCCATATTGGTATCAACAATATTGGTAGAAAGAGTGACGAGGTTCTGCAGGCAGGTTTTCGGGAGCTAGAAAAAAACTAGCAGCAGGACCCCAAGTTAAAATCTCCAGATTACTTCTGGGGCAGAACATTTACCTTGGCAGGAGGCCGCACGCCCGACCCGCTTGAGTGTAAAATGACATGTGTTGATGTTGGGCAAGCGCCCTGAAGTCAACGCGCAGTCACGCAATATTTCGGTTGGCGGGCACAAGTCGGAGTCGGCAGTGCGCCTGCTGACAATTAAAATGTCTGTTAAGGCCATTAACAAGGTCATTGGTGGACAGGCGAAAAGGCCAAGCAGTCTTTGCACTTTTTTGGAAACCCCATCCACGGCGGGATGAGGTTTCCAACATCAAATAAAAATGAAATTAAATGTTTAAAATTTCATTTATAACATGTCCCTAATGAGGGGACCTGTTTTATAACATTTTTAAAACCTTTACTCTTTTTTAAAAACTCTTCATCTCCCTGAGGGAGCTCTGTGCCTCAGGGAGATTTTCAAGCGCGCACTCACGCGAATGCACGAGGTTCCCCACTCGCCCTCCTCCACAACCCGCACAGGCAGCACTGAGCGCTGCTGCTCACGTTTCACACTGGACGGGCCTTAGTTGGCCTGCCAGCGTGAAATCGCAGTCTGGCCCCGATTGCGGGCAGCGGTCGGCATCCTGACCGCCTCCACCTGCCCCCGCCGAGCCCACCCGAGGAGGGCAAAATTCTGCCCCTGGTGCCACAAACTTGTGAATATGGAAATAGGAAGATAAAGCAGATGAATGTGTGGCTGGAGGGATGATGCAGGAGAGAAGGCTTTAAATTCTTGGGACATTGGGACTAATTATGGGGGAGAAGAGGGTTGTACAGGCTGGACAACCAGTACAGACCTAAACAGAGCTGGGACCAATGTCCTTATAGGGGGATTTGCAAGTGCTGTTGGGAATGGTTTACACTAACTTGGCAGGTGTGTGGGAACCAGGAGAGAACCATTAGAGAGAAAAACTAAGGTGCACAAAGAACTGGGAGAGACAGATAGCATGAGAGTAGAAAATAGTAAGATATTAGTTGGGGTCAGAGTAAGGCAGAATGTAATAAGATCTAAGTTAGGTTAACTGTGCATGTATGTGAATGCATGGGTTGTGGTGAATAAGGTTGATGAGTTACAGGTGCAGGTAGCCAAATTGGAGTGTGATGTTTTGGTGACAACGGAGATCTGGCTCAAAAAGGACAGGACTGGATACTAACGATTCCAAGATACAAGCGAAGGAAAGAAAAGAGGAGCAGTGGCAGCACTGATTAAGGAGAATAATACTGAATAATGCTGAAAAGAGAGAGGATGGGCAGAGTCTTGTGGAGGTGATGGGGTCTCAGCTGTCGGCTGGAGAGACAGTGAGAGCCCCCATCGCCTCTTTGCCAGAAAGTCCGCCACATCTTTTTCCACTCAGGCACTTGATTGGCCAGCAGCAGACCTTCTCCTGAGATCAAGGACCGTCTGCAAGAGCTGCTGCCCAATTAGAGGCCGGCAGTTCTATTGAATGGCAGCAGCACTGGGGAGGAGGTGGCTGATGTTGATACAACACTCACCTAGGATCCCAGGCCACAGGTGAGTGGTGGTGGGGGGAGAGTCGGGTGATGGGGTGGGGACCACGGTGGGGAGTGAGATCAGCAGCAAGCAGCAGCAAGGGCAAGGTGTTGGCTCTCAGTGGGCCTCCCCTTACAGATGCTGGGTCTCTGAATCACAGGGACTGAGTCCCTTTGAACGAGGAACCCCGCCGGAAGCTCGCAAGCAAGCCACACAGGATGAGGCCCTTGAGTGGGTATTAATTGCCTACTTAAGGACCTCAATTGGAGACGGTCCATGGTTCTGATCTTTTGATCTTTGGTGTTTGGGTTGTTTCATAGAAATTATAGCATTTTCAGCTTTACATTTTCTGATAATTTTCTTCATCATCTCTCATGTCGAGTGATTACTTGACATAACAAACCTGCCGTTAGCTCCCTCAGCAGGGGAAATCCAGCATTTCCCATCTGCACAGTATAGCAAGCGGTGTGGGCAACATGGATGTTGTTGAGTGTAACTGCAACATGCCCTACATCTGTGGTGCACCTTTATAAAACACAGGTTCAGTCACAACTGGAGTATTACGTCCAGTTCTGGGCACCACACTTTCAGAAGGATGTGAAGGCTTTGGAGAGGGTGCAGAAAAGGTACACGAGAATGATTCCAGGGATACCTGACTTCACTTATGTGGATAGATTTGAGAACCTGGGGTTGTTAACTTTAGAGAAAAGAATGTAGAGAGGAGATTTGATAGAGGTGTTCAAAATTTTAAAACCAACAAAGAATAAGGAAGGAGAAATTAGAGTATGAGAGAAATATGAAAACATATAGTAAGAGATTCTATGAGTATTTAAAAAGGAAAAGAGTAACTAAAGTGAGTGTGGGTCCTCTATAGAGTGAGTCTGGAGAATTAGTAATAGAAAATAAGGAAATGGCAGAAGCATTGAACAGATATTTTGCATTTGTCTCCACTGCAGAAGACACAAAACACATCCCAGAAATATTTGTATATCAAGAGGTGAAAGGGAGGAAGAAACAAAATAATTGCAAAGGGTACTGAGAAAACTATTAGAATTAAAGCCTGACAAGTCTCCAACACGTGATGGACTTCATCCCAGGGTCTTATAAGAAATAGCTGCAGAGATAGTAGATGCATTGGTTGTAATTTTCCAAAATTTCCTAGAATTCTGGAAAGGTGTCCTCAAATTTGAAAATAGAGAATGTAACTCCTCTATTCAACAAGGGATGGATATGGAAAGCAGGAAACTATGGGCCAAATTAAATAGGTTAGAGCACAGCACTTAGAAAAACCTAAAGCAATAAAGCAGAGTCAACATGGGTTTGTGAAAGGAAAATCATATTTGACTAATTTATTAGAGTTCTTTGAAGAAGTAACAAGTAATGTGCATAAAGGGGAACCCGTAGATGTGGTGTACTTGGATTTCCAAAAGGCATTTGAGAAGATGCCATATCAAAGGTTATGACACAAAATAAGAACTCATGGTGTAGGGGTAACATATTATCATGGATAGAGGAGTGGTTAGCTAACAGGAAGCAGAGAGTAGGGATAAATGGGTCATTTTCAGGTTGGCAAGCTGTAACAAGTGGAGTGCTGCAGGGATCAGTGCTGGGGCCTCATCTATTTACAATCTCTATGAATGACTTGGGTGAAAGGACCGAATGTACGGTTGCTAAATTTGCTGATGGCACAAAGATGGGTAAGAAACTAAGCTTTGAGGAGGACATAAAGAGTCTACAAATGGATTTAGATAGGTTAGGTGAGTGGGCAAAAATTTGGAAGATTAAGTATAATGTGGGAAAATGTGAACTTGTCCACTTTAGCAGGAAGAACAGAAGAATAGGATATTATTTAAATGGAGAGAGATTGCAAAATCCTGCAGTACAGAGAGATCTGGGTGTCCTGGTAGATGAGTCACAAAAAGTTACTATGCAGGTACTGCAAGTGATTAGGGAGGCAAATGGAATGTTGTTATTAATTGCACGAGGAATGGAATATAAAAGTAGGGAAGTTTTGCTACAGTTGTACAGGGCATTGGAGAGACCACATCTGGAGTACTGTGTACAGTTTTGGTCTCCCTACTTAAGAAAGGATATAATTGCATTTGAAGCAGTTCAGAGAAGGTTCACTGGACTGATTCCTGGGATGAAAGGGTTGTTTTATAAGGAAAGGTTAGACAATTTGGGTCTGTATCCTTTGGAGTTTAGAAGAATGTGAAGTGATCTTATTGAAACATATAAGATCCTGAGGGGACTTGACAGGGTGGGTGCTGAGAGGATGTTTCTCTTTTTGAGAGAGACTAGAACTAGGGGATATAATTTAAAAATAAAGGTGTCCCAAGGTAGAGATGAGGAGAAATTTTCTCTCTCAGGGGGTCATTATTCTGTGGAATTCTCTTCCTCAGAGAGCATTGGAGGCAGGGTCATTGAATATTTTTAAGGCTGAGTTTGATAGATTCTTATTGACAAGGGAGTCAAAGGGTACAGGGGGCAGACAGGAAAGTAGAGTTGAGGCCACAATCAGATCGGCCATGATCTTATCAAGTGGTGGAGCAAGCTCAAGGGGCTGAATGGCCTACTCCTGTTCCTAATTTGTATGTTCATATGTCTGTTCATAAAATCATGGGGGGTCTGGACAGAGTAGATAGAGAGGAATTGTTACTATTGGCGGAAAGATCGAGAATCAGAGAACACAGGTTTAAGGTGCATGGCAAAAGAACCAATAGAGGCATGAGAAAAACATTTTTTAAGCAGTGTGTGGTCAGAATCTGGAGTGCACTGCCTGAGAGCGGTGGAGGCAGATTCAATTGTGGCTTTCAAAAGGGAACCGGGTAAGCATCTCAAGAGAAACAATTTGCAGGGCTACAGGGAAAAGGTTTCTCAATTGCCTTTACAGGGAGTTGCATGGACACAGTGGGCCGAATGACCTCCTTCTGTGCTTTCATCATTCTGTGATTCTATGAAAGAAAGTTCCTTTAAGTGTACACACAGAAGAAATATATATTTTGTTGTCACTGTAGAAAGGTTGCATGCTTCTGATTATTCTGTCTCTTTCATGACCCAAGCAAAGGCACATTTTCCCTGGTGCCCCTTTACTTAGACAGCTAAACACAGAGAATGGTGCCTCTGTTAGTAGGAACCATTGGGTTACTAGTTAATGAGTAAACTGAGTTAAAGGTTCCATTCTGGTTCAAGGCTTGCTCTTTACTACAATGAAACCCTTGTTGTGGCTCCTGCTGCCTTGGAGAAGTGGGGGTAATTGAAATTGTGTAACTCTCCCTGTTCTTCCTGTAAAACAGATCACTTCTTAACAGTTTACATTGGACTTTGAGCAACTGGGCAAGATTATGGTTTAATCTACATAGACTGCAAACCCTATATAAGTCCATAAAAATATAAAATAAAAATGAATATTTAAAATAGCATTTTATTTATTCATGCTTTTAATACTGCTGCAATATAGATGCAATACTGTAGTGGTTATCATATTAACATTTATGCATCCACAAGGGCTTTGAATATTTAAACAGTAATCATTGAATAAGACCTTAAAGTTTAACATGAAGTTCAAATATACCTGAAATTCCAACTCTAAGTGTACATTGATTAGATAAAACTGACTGAAATCTGTGTACTGTCTGCTATTAAAAGTCTTGTACCTGTGTGAAGTCATGTTGTAGAGTGCATTCAACCAAACACATAACCGAACCAGAGTCCAATCTCTTCAAACAGCCTACTGATCCTAACTCTACCCACCACCCCCTGCCCACCCAACCCCACTCCACCACCAACAGATCAGTTGTTTATTGTCAATGAATTTTCTTGTGTTGGTCAGCATCATTGAGAGTTCTTGATTAAATTTCAGACATTTGTGCTTTTTTAACCAGCATATCACCTGGTTCACTTTGTGGAACATCATGGAAGCTCCATTTACCTACCTACTGTAAAAAGCCATTGACTAAATATTACCAAATTTATTGACCCATGCATTTACTCATTAATTACTAGGATTAATGATAAGTCAGTAATGTGCTTGATGTATAGGGGATGCAGAATAGTTTCCAGTGCTCCAGTGAAAGGCTGTAGGTCATGTCCTAAACTCAAAAGCCAAAGTTTAGTAAATGATCTGCATCTCAACTTTGATCAGAAATTCATTTGCAGTTTTGAGTGTGGAGAGGTGATTTTCCTTCTTCCACATTTCCAATTGTTCCCTATTCTAAGTTCGGAGTCCGGTAAATCTCCATTATGTTTTCTTTGTTAAAGGATCACTGCCTTTTCTATCATTCAGGAGTCTTGAAGGTGCATTTTATTAGTCTGGAAATGTGTTCTGCTGCCTGGGAGAGAGGTTAATGTGTGGTGCTACACGTACACATGCAACTCCTCTCCAACTTTAAAATGTAAATACTTGCACAGTGCAGGTAGCAGTGTCTACATTCTCTGAACATTTAAATTAATGCCAGATAGTTTGTAAAAGTGTTAAGGCACCCTTGGACAACTTTAAACCTAGTTTGACATTGTGCTAGATTTTGACTCTATATGGAGCATAAAGTAAAACCAAGAGAAAACTAATCCCTCTATTGAATCTTATTTCATTTTGTTTTGGAGTCAGGTCAGATTCTGACTCTGGATTTACATCCCACATTTAGTGTCAGTGCAATGTCGTGAAAAAATGCTACAATTATTGTAAATGTGCCCTAAATTGGTACACTGCTCAATGTGAGACAATTCTCTCCTTCTGTCATTGTCTGAACAGGCAGAAAGAAGTTGACTTTTTATTCTGGCAATTGTTCAAGGCCAAATTTGATTTGAACCTAATCTAGAACCATACCAGTATCTCCACATTTGGAAACATGCAAGGTGTGAATTCTGCCACCCATGTGAATGGAGCCCATTAGTACAAGAATGCTTGTTTCAACCAGCAGATAGAAGAAATTTTACACTCCACATTGGCTAAAAAAATATATGTGCTTCTCGTAGTGAAGCACTTTGATGTAATAACTGGTAGTTTTTCAGCAATATATTTGTGTCACAAACTTTTTCTTCCAAAGTTGCATGTGCCGTTGTACTCCTATGAGCTTGTCCATGGGGTGGTAGGATCATTGTGCCTATGATTTTCTACATGACCAGTTCTATTGAGAATTGGGAGTTGTCTATTCAAGGCCAGGTCCTCCTCTGTAAAGAAGTGATGAAATGTCAATAAAAGAGTTGCCCATGGCAATTCTTGACTGTTTCAGCAGGGACTTGGTACCAGTCTTTCCAATCAGCTGAAGGACAGATCTGCCTACTGTCAGGGAAACCAAAGCCAGAGCTGGAGAGTAACAATTGTTTGGTGAAGATTATTATTAGGAAAAATATCTTTAAAATATCTTTACCAGTAATTAAATTACAATAGTTCATGTTAAAGATGTCAGTTATGGCTCAGCCAGTAGCCCTCTCACCTCTGTGTCACAAGGCTCTGTGTTCAGGTCCCACTCTGGGGCATAAGAACAAAAATCAAGGTTGACTGGCATTCTGAAATACCGAGGGAGGGCTGCACTGTCGGAGGTTCTGTCTTTCGAATGAGGTTTTAAACTAAGACCCCATCTGCCAACTTGGGTGGATGTAAAAGGTCCCATGGCACTATTTTGAAGAAGAGCTGGGGTGTTATCCCTAGTGTCGTGGCCAATATTAATCCCTCAAGCAACATAACAAAGAAGAAAATATAAAAACAAAAAACTGCAGATGCTGGAAATCCAAAACAAAAACAGAATTACCTGGAAAAACTCAGCAGGTCTGGCAGCATCGACAGAGAAGAAAAGACTCTTTTCTTTTCTTCTCCGCCGATGCTGCCAGACCTGCTGAGTTTTTCCAGGTAATTCTGTTTTTATAACAAAGAAGCAGATTGATCATTATCACATTTCTGTTTGTGGGAGTTTTCTGTATGCATACTGGCTGCTGTGTTTCCTGCATTACAACAGTGAGCACATTTCAAAAATAATTCAGTGGTTGTAAAGCCCTTTGAGATATCTGGCGGTCATGAAAAGTGCAAAACAAAAGCGAGTCCTTCATCTGTTTATCACTGAAAGCTGTAATAATGATTGTGTCCAGCAGGGGTTCCCACAGATATGTTAAAGCACTTATAAAGGTGTACCAAGATTTGTTGTAAATTGGGTTAGCATTTTTAGTTTTTTATCCTTTCACCTTCATATCTGGTTTAAGTTTTCTTCCCTTTAAGGGCTTCTCCTTCAGCAGGGTAGGACAGTCAGGGACACACATATCTCAAAGGCCACCCTCCGCATATCACCTGACAGAAAGGAGATCAACTTCAAGTAAAATTATTATTTTGTGCAATTGTTGTGTGCATTTAAGTGAACAATATCTGTGTCAGGGAAATATATTTACAGTTGTGTCACCATGAGTCGGTGTCAAGCCAGGGTTACCAGATTTTGTTTGACATATTTCTGGAGATTTCATCACAAGCCTTCCCACCTTTTTTTTATATTCATTCACGGGATGTGGGTTTCGCTGGCTGGGACAGCATTTATTGCTTATCCCTAGTTGCCCTTGAGAAGGTGGTGGTGAGCTGTCTTCTTGAACCACTGCAGTCCACAACATGTAGGTACACCCACAGTGCTGCTAGGAAGGGAGTTCCAGGATTTTGACGCAGTGACAGTGAAGGAATGGTGATATATTTCCAAGTCAGGATGGTGAGTGACTTGGAGGGGAATTTCCAGGTGCTGGCCTTGTCCTTCTGGATGGTAGTGGTCGTGGGCTTGGAAGGTGCTGTTGAAGGAACCTTGGTGAATTCCTGCAGTGCATCTTGTAGATGGTACACACTGCTGCTACTGTGCGTCAGTGGTGGAGGAAGTGAATGTTTGTGGATGGGGTGCCAATCAAGCGGGATGCTTTGTCCTGGACAGTGTCAACCTTCTTGAGTGTTGTGGGAGCTGCACTCATCCAAGCAAGTGGGGAGTATTCCATCACACTCCTGACTTGTGTCTTGTAGATGGTGGACAGGCTTTGGGGAGTCAGGAGATGAGTTATGCATCACAGGATTCCTAGCCTCTGACCTGCTCTTGTAGCCACAGTATTTATCTGGCTAGTCCAGTTCAGTTTCTGATCAATGGTAACCCCCAGGATATTGAAATTGGGGGATTCAGTGATAGTAATGCTATTAAACATCAAGGGGAAATGGTTAGGTTCTCTCTTGTTGGAGATGGTCATTGCCTAGGACTTGTGGGACGCGAATGTTACTTGCCATGGATATTGCTCAGGTCTTACTGCATTTGGACATGGACTGCTTCAGTCTCTGAGGAGTCGTGAATGGTGCTGAACATTGTGCAATCATCAGCGAACATCCCCACTTCTGACCTTACAATGGAAGAAAGGTCATTGATGAAGCAGCTGAAGGCGGTTGGGCCGAGGACACTACCCTGAGGAACTCCTGCAGTTGATGTCCTGGAGCGGAGAGGACTGGTCTCCAAAAACTACAACCATCTTCCTTTGTGCTAGGTATGACTCCAACCAGCAGAGAGTTTTCCCCTTGATTCCCATTGACTCCAATTCCATGGTGAGTATGAGTATATCTGTGAGACAGCTCTCCCAATTTTGGCACTAGCCCCCAGCTGTTAGTAAGGAGGGTTTTGCAGGATTGACAGGGCTGAGTTTGCTGTTGTTGTTTCCAGTGCCTAGGTCGATGCCGGGCGATCCATCTGGTTTCATTCCTTTTTTGACACTTTTTATCAGTTTGATACAACTGAGTGGCTTGCTAGGCCAATTCAGAGGGCATTTAAGAGTCAACCGCATCACTGTGGTCTGCAGTCACATGTAGGCCCATCCAGTCAAGCAACATTTTCACTCACCTCCGCCATTTTATTAATGAACAGAAGTGTTGAATGAAAGTGTAAAACCAAACCCTTGTTTTTAAATGTCCGAATGATTTGTCTCCTGAGTTGATCACAGCAATGGCATGGGAGATTAATTTTTAATTCCTGGAGTCTCCAGGACAATGGGGAGGGTTAATTGGCAACTCGACGCCAAGCACTCCCAAGTCAAGTGCAACCCAGCCAGCAGCCCAGTAAAACTGTCTTTACTCCTTCCCAACAGTGCATCTAGGTGCCAGTCTCAGGAAAACACAAGGATGAACTTCCACATTTTCCATACAACCAATCCTTAGGCTGAAATAAAAACAGAAAATGCTGGAAATACTCAATTGGCCAGGCAGCATTTGTGAAGAGAGAAACAGAGTTAAGGTTTCAGGTCAATGGCCTTTTATCAGAACCGGGAGTACTTCAAGATATTAACAATTTTTAAGCCAGGCAGGAAAAGGGGACGAAAGAATAAAATGGAAGGTCTGTATAGGTTGGCAGGCAGGAGAGAGATTAAATGATGGAAGGGTTAATGGTGTAAGGCAAAAAGTGATGTTAATGGGACAAATGAAGAAACAAAAGATGTGTCTAGAGGTGAGAATATGATAAGCAGAATGATCACCAACTGCTGTCCAAAAACAAAATGGGAGCAAATATTATGAGTTGAAATTGTTGAACTCAATGTTGAGGGTGGGAGGCTATAAAGCACCTAATAAAAAGATGCTGTTCCTGAAGCTTCATTGGAACAGGTTAGGAGGCTGAGGATAGAAAGCTCAGGGTGGGATTGGAATGGAGAATTCAAGTGACTGGAAGCTCAGATTAAACTGTGGATTAAATAGAGATGATTTACAAAGTGGTCACCAATGTTCCCTCGAACCCAAAAGTTCCTGTGCAGGCCGTGCAAAAGTCAGCTCCTTTAAATTATCGTGCGTTCATGGCTGTGCCAAAAAAACTTAAAGGGTCCGTGCACTTAAATCACCCATGCACTACAAAAGAATCAGAGGGTATGTTGGCCGTCTCCCAATCTGCTTTTGGTTTCCCCAATGTAGAGGAAATGGCACGGCTAGCAGCAGTTCAAGGTTCTTGCAGCTTGTGTGGATGAGAGCAGGGACTGCAGGCAGGATGACCAAACTGACCATGGAACAGTGGTTAAGGGGGCCATTCAAGTGGGGCAAGTTAAAAGGAGCATAATTGTAGTAGGGGACGGCATAGTTATGGGATAGGTACGGTTCTCTATGGCCCAGAGTGTGAGACCCGAAGGCATTGTTGCCTGTCCAGTTTAAGGACATCCCCTTAGCACTGAAGAGGAACTCAGAGTGGGAAGGGAAGGATCTAGTTGTCGTGGTCCACGTGGATACCAACAACATGGGTAGGGCTAAGAGGTTCTGCTAAGGGAGTGTGAGTAGCTAGGGTCTCAGTTAAAAAGCAGAACAACAAAGATAATAATCTCTGGATTACTACCTGAACCATGAGCAAATTGACGTAGGGTAATAAGATCAGAGAGTTGAATGACTGGCTCAGAGATTGGTGTGGGAGAAATGGGTTTTGATTCATGGGGCACTGTCACCAGTATTGGGGAAAGAGGGAGCTGTACCATTGGGGTGGTCTTTACCTGAACCACACTGGGACCAACATCCTGGTGAATTGTTTAACTAGGGCTGTAGAGAGGGCTTTAAACTAAATAGTTTGGGGGAGGGTTCATGTGAGGGGGTTATAGAAAATTAAAGAGAAAAGATAAGGCAATAGTGCAGGGTAATGATACTGGCGATGATAGCCAGGAAGGGACAGAGTGTACAAATATAAGACTGCACCAGCAAATAAGATCAAAGTAGGCAAAAACAGTAAAAATACAGAATTAAAGACTTTTTATCTGAATACTTGCAGCATTGCTAACAAAATGGATGAATGAATAGAAATAAATGAGTATGATTTCTTAGCCATTACAGAGAAGTGGTTGCAAGGTGACTTAGTCTGGGACCTGAATCTTCAAGGGTATTTGACATTAAGGGCAGGATGAAAGGGAAAGGAGTTGGGGTAGCTCTCTTAATAAAGGATGAAATCAATACAATAATGAAAAACTATCTTGGTTCAGAACATCAAGATGTAGAATCAGTTTGGGTAAAGATGAGAAGTAGCAAAGGAAAGACATCACTGGTGTGAATAGTTTATAGTCTCCCTAACAATGGCTGCACAGTAGGACAGATTATATATATAGGCGTTAATGAGACTGCACCCCAGTGCTGTGTACAGTTTTGGTCTAATTACTTAAGAAGGGACATACTTGCATTGGAAGCAGTTGTGAGAAGGTTCACTCGGCTGAATCGTGGGATGAAGAGTTTGTCTTATGGGGGAAGGTTGAGCAGGTTGGGACTATACTCATAGCAGTTTAGATGTATGAGTGGTGATCTTATTAAAACATATACAATTCTGAGGGGTCTTGACAGGGTAGATGCCGAGAGGATATTTCTCCTCATGGAGGAATCTAGAACTAGGGTTCACAGTTTCAAAATAAAGGGTCTCCCTCTTTATGATAGAGATGAGGAGGAATTTCTTCTCTTAGAGGATCATTAGTTTGTGAAATTCTCTTCCCCAGTGAGCAGTGGAGACAGAGTCATCGAATATATTCAAGGCTAAGTTGGACAGATATTTGACTGGCAAGGGAGTCAAGGGTTATGGAGGACCAGCAAGAAAGTGGAGTTAAGGCCATAGTCAGATTAGCCATGATCTTCTTGACTAGCAGAGCAAGCTTGAGGAGCAGAGTGGACTACTCCAGCTCCTATTTCTTATGTTCTTAAGTTCTTACGAATACAGTCCTTAGGTTGACCTGGAGAGATTGCCTGTTTAGTGCAAAATTAAGGTTGTTTGATGAGCCCACAGGTCCACTAGAAAAGGGGTTGACTCCCATTTCTCATAAAACTTCTACAATTGGCAAGTGAAGAAGACTGTCACTTCATCAGTCCAGCAGATCTAAAGATTTAGAATAGCTGAGCTAGGATTTACATCAAGGGAATGTATATGATAGACCTACATTTGAATGTATGGGAAATATTGTTAAAAAAGATATAGATTTGCTCTTAAATAATACTTTTTTAAAAAAACCTTCAAGCATTTCTTGCCTGTTCTTCAAGTCTGTAGAAATTGTAGAAATTGCCATTTTCTGATCAAGATGGTAGGCAAGTGGTGCTCTTCAGCTAGTTGCTAGGAGCAGTGTTAGAACACCTGGAGTGGCTCAGCTGTTCATGTTCCTCTTTCCCTACCTGTCAAGAATCATCAGACCTGGACACATCTAGTACTGAGACTCAGATCATGTGAAGTCTTGGGAAACTTTAAGCTTCTTTTTTCAGTCTTCCTCTTCCATTAATATATTTCTGTTTTATCAAATTAACAAAACTATTCAGAAAAAGAAGGACTTGCATTTATATAGCACCTTTCACAACCACAGATATCTCAAAGCATGTTACAGCCAATTAAGTATTTTATTAAAGTGTTGCAATGTAGGAAAATAGCAACTATTTTGTGCACAGCAAGCTTCCACAAATAGCAATGTGATAATAACCAGATAATCTGTTTTTGTGATGTTGATTGAGAGAGAAATGTTGGCCAGGACATGGGTCCGCCACTCTTCTTCAAAATAGTGCCATGGGATCTTTTACATCCACAGAAGAGGGCAGACGGAGCCTTGGTTTAACAGCTCGTCTGAAAGGTTACATACCTGACAGTATAGCAACCTGCCCACACATCCCGCCCAGGCCTGCACTGGAGCATCAGCCTTGAATTTTCTGAAGTTTCGGAGCGGAACCTCAGCCCAGAACATTCTGATTCAGAACTGAGAGTGCTATCAGTTGAGCCACAGCTGACATGACTCTCTCACACAGTCATGTACTGAACACATATTAATGTGTTTAAAGTGGAGCAAATCTCATTTAAAAAGTGTTGAAAAATTAGTTTCCTGCTTGAGGGTGGAGAAGAGCCCTGTATAATTTGCGTAAGACCATCTCAATGATCTCTTCCAACATGAGTTAAGCATTTCTGTAGTGTTTGTAAACCGACAAAAAAGACTTGACAAAGACAATTTCCCTTTAACAATTCTAGTCTGTAGAAGTGGTTTGAACTGGACCACATGAACTTGCTTTGATTGAAATGTCAACATTTTAATTAACCCCATAACCAATGAAATTAATATATATATATATATATAAAAACATATTTATATACATAAATATGTGAATGCACTGCCTGAAAAGGTGGTGGAAACAGCTTCAAGAGTAACGTTCAAATGGGAAGTGAAAAAATTCTTGAAAGGGCAAAAATTGCTGTACTATGGGGAAGAGCAGAAGTGGGGTTAATTGGACAGCTCATTCAAAGAGTCGGCACAGGCGCAATGAGCTAAACAATTTACTTCCGTGCTGTAAGATTGGCTGATTCTATATTGCAGCTCCATATGGCTGGTAAATAAGCTTCCAGGAAACAAGGATTTGTCCCTCCTGCCCACTCACTCGCCTGTGAGAGATATACTACCAACGTTGAGACATCATGGACCAAATACTGTTCCTGCCCCAAAGTCAGTATCAGGTAACAGGTAAAATGGACACAACTCCATTTATGTACAATAGAATCCTGGATGCAAATCATTATTGGAGCAGCTAGGAATCAGATGCAAAACATTATACCATAAACAATGGTTACCACAGCACATAACACCTCGCCTACCAAGCTAACAGGGAATTAGGTATAGCCAGTTCAGCACCATCACAAGATCACTGCAATACTGCCGATCCCAGTAGACTGCTAAGGAATAAGACACAATTCATTAACAACTTGTATTTAAATAGCACCTTTAATGCAGGAACATCACAGAAGAGAAAAGAAAAGGGCACAGAGCTGACTGACAGCTTGGCTAAGGAAATATTTTTTAAGAAAGGAGGGAGATAGAGCGAGAGACTATGGATGGAGTTTCCAATGAGGTTCAAAGTAATAGAAGTTTCTACCACTGAAATTAGACCACAGGGAAAGGGTGGGTTGCACAGGAAGCTAGAGTCAGAAGTATGAACAGGATGGCAATGACAAGGTGGTTGTGGTCAAGAAGCAGTTTAAAGATGGAGAGATTGGGGAGACAAGTCAACAAGGTTTTGTTTGCAACAGGATGCAGTGGCAAATTTTTCAGATGATTTGAAGCTGATGCCATGTGGAAGGTGAGAGACTAGCAAGACATAGGAAAAGTCATGGCTCGTGGCAAGGAAAGTGCACAAAATGATCTCACTGGCCGTAGGGGAAGGTATGGATAAATGTGACCAATATTAAGTTGATGGAAGTAAATGATTTTGGTACTAAACAACATTGAAGTTGGGTTTTTTTTCATTCTCGAGAGATGGGAATTGCTGGCATTTATTGACCCATCTCTAGTTGTCTTTGAGAAGGTTGCAGTGAGCCTTCTTCACACACTGCAATTCATGTGGTCAATGTACTCCCACAATACTGTTAGGTAGAGTTCCAGAATTTTAACCCAGTGGCAGTGAAGGAACATTAAAAAAACATCCAAGTTGAGACGGTGTGTGATTCAAAGGTGAACTTGAGGTCAACATGTTCCCATGCACCTGCTGCTTTTGTCCTTCTAAGTGGTAGACAATGTAACTTTGAGAGCTGAAGAAGGCTTGGTGAGTTGTTGCAGTGAATCCTATAGATAATTCACACTGCAACCACAGTGCAATGACAGTGACGTGGATGTTTAAGGTTGAATGCAATGTGGTTCAGCTGTAGTCAGCAGGCAGAGCAGATGAAGTTTAATAGCAAGTCTTTGGTGGGGGTGTCAAAACCAATGGCTTTGTTCTTTCTGATATTCAGTTTCAGGAAATTCTAACTCATCCTTTGACTTAATGCTAGTCTGGCAGGTTTGCAACATGGAGATGGTCACAAGTGTCAAAGGAACTAGTGGAGAGGTAAGTGGGTGTCATCATCAAATATATGGAAAGTGACCTCCATGTCTACATAATCGGTCAACAAGAGGGATGAGGAAGACAATGGAGCAAAGGATGGATCCTTTGGGAACTCTAGAGGATGCTCAAACAGAAACTGTAGAAGAATGGGTTGCTAGAGATGCACTGGGTCTGATGGGACAGGTTGGAGTGGAACCACATGATGTAGACAGTGGAGAAGAGGCAGTGAAGAACAATATCATGATTGACCTTGTCAAAAGCTGCAAAGAAAGGGAAGCAGGATATTCCAAGGTCACGGTGATCAAGAGTATCATTGATCATTTTAAACTGGCACCGTCTCATTTTGGTGAACAGTGTGCAAACCCAGCTTCAGGGATTCAAGCTGAGAGATGTGGGAGAGAGAAGTGAGGTTGTAGATGAAGCAGAAATTAAAAGTCTCCAACCAACTAAAGCATTGGAGAATTAGATGGAGACCACGACTTGGCTAATGGACAACTGGACACCTCTCACAAATCTACCAAGGAATGGAAACTCCAAAGCAGGCTTTCGTGTAGACCTGATTTCAGGCACAAGTTACAACTGTGCAGCTAGGGATTGAAACTATCACAACAGGCCATCAAGAGTAGGGCACCTTTCACTAAATTATTAAACGCAACTATTTTTAAACTGAAAGAATAAAATGAACTAACTTGTTGCTATGGCTCTTGCCACAGGCAGAAGCTGTTCACCTTCCATCCATTTCTAGGAAATAAAGGCAGGACTCAGGAAATGGGAGATGCTCGTTTAGTTTTTAAAGGCGCAGCTAAGTCTGAATTGGGTGGAGAATTCTCCCAACTTCTCTTTGTCCTGTTGCTTATCCACAACAACTAAGGAAACCAACCACGTCTCTTTAGTCACCTCACCTAAGTTTGCTGCTTCCAACAGCGAAGAGTGGATCTTTTTGGCACAGAGAGGTACATACTCAGGTAACGAAACAAAAGCAGCTTGGATGGAGCTGGCAGAGAAAGTTAGCACTGTCTCTCTTGTGTGCAATAATTAATAGCAAATAAAAAGAAATGTGCTGAATTAAGCAATGTTGCCTTGGAAAATGGACTCATATTTGCATGTTGGCTTACAAGACATTCTCCTTGAACTCAAATGTATTTGTAGTCATGTAGTGCAACACGACAGAGGGACGTTGGTCCTATGGCCCTTCATTTCATATGAGGCAGGCAACAAATTCCCAGCACAGGATATCTGCTTGTTACATGTCCAATGTAGCTGCTCACCTGATTACTTGGGTGATTCACATCATCTGTCATTTGCCTTGTTCCAACATATGTCGCTTTTTTACCGGCTTACAGGAGAAGGCTGTGCATGACTGAATCCCCCACCATCAAATTCCTCTAGGGTCAACATTAACCAGAAACTTAACTGAACCAGCCATATCAGTACCGTGGCTCAAAAGCAGATCAGAGAATTTCTGTGGCAAGTAAATCACCTCCTGACTCCACAAAGCCTGTCCACCATCTATAAGGCACAAGTCAGGAGTGTGATGGAATATTCCCCTCTTGCCTGGATGAGGGCAGCTCCAACAACAATTAAGAAGCTCGATACTATACAAAACAAAACAGCCACCTTGATCGGCACCCAAGCCAGTACATTAAACATCCACTCCCTTCATCACTAGGGTAGTGTGGCAGCAGTGTGTACTATCCACAAGATACACCGCAGCAACTTACCAAGCATCCTTCAACAGCACTTTCCAAGTCTCAAGTCGCTTGGACAAAATCCTGGAACTCCCTTCCTAACAGCACTGTGGGTGTACCGACACCACACAGACTGCAGCGGTTCAAGAAGGTGGCTCACCAGCACCTTCTCCAGGGCAGTTAGGGATGGGTAATAAATTCTGGCCTAGCCAGTGAAGCCCACATCCCATGAAAAAATAAACTTTAAAAAATCAAACTGCAGGATGTGAGCACAAAAATCCAAGCTGACATTCCAGTGCAGCACTGAGGGAGTGCTCCACTGTCAGAGGTTCTGTCTTTGTCAATGTAACCAATGTCCTCTCAGGCAGACGTGAAAGATCCCATAGCATTTTGAAGAAGAGCAAACTGTTGTAGGGTGGTCAAGTTGTGCTATTAACGATAGAGTTGATCTGCAGACACTTCTTGGGTAAAAACTTTTTAAGTTTATTTACAATATAGTCAGCAGCAACTACACATGTGCTTTCAACTCCAACTCTATCTCTACACTGACTACTGAGGTAGTTCACGCTACTCTCCTATTGGTTACTACAGATCATGTGGCCTTCCTTAACAAGTATTATTCTTAAAGGTACATTGCACACGAAATAAAACCGTAATTATTACATTCCTCCTCCTTTAACTTGGCTTTACATATCATATTTACAAGTACATGTTTTTCAAGACAACATATTATTTACACTGGGTAAGGAATTTAAAAGTCCAGTCTTTCAGATGGTTTCCTGGTATGTGTGGAACGTCGCAGCTCCACAACTTCAGATTCTTTGTCAGGAACCCCCTTTTCCGGAATTGCCTGAACATCAGGTGCTTCGGTGAACACTTGCAGTTCTGTATCCTCAACTCTTACAGGAACATCAGACATATCTATCCTGGGTTGAGTATCCTCAACAGGAAATGCAGTCAATCGGTCATGATCACTGGTGGAACCAAGCCTTTGTGAATTGTCTCTCTCTTCCTTAAATGGTCCACATGTTTGCGGATGATCCGGCCTTCCACCTCCACGTGGTAAGATAGAGGTCCAGTCACTGCACTTATTTCACCCGGTAACCACTTTGGCCCTTCCCCAAAGTTCTTCACGTATACAGGCTCTCCCAAAGTAAATTTCCTGTCACGACTATGCCAGTCGTGTCTAGTTTTCTGGCTTCCTTGACTCCTTTCCACCTTCCCCTCCAAATTCTGCATTATTAAGCTCAATCTCGTCCTGAGATTGCGTTTCAACAATAACTCCACAGGTGTGACACCTGTTGTTGTGTGAGGTTAGTCCTGTAATGAAAAATAAAGCATGCTAGCTTGGTTGCTAAGGAATTGCCAGTTAGCTTTCTCATGCCTGCTTTGAATGTTTGAACCGCCCTTTCAGCCAGTCCGTTTGAGGAAGAGTGGTATGGTGCAGTTTTCACATGAGTGATACTGTTGAGGCTGATAAACCGTTGAAACTCAGCACTCGTAAATGCTGTGCCCTTATCGGAAACAACTACTTCTGGTAGTCCGTGAATGGCAAAACTCTGATGTAGTTTCTCAACTGTAGCGGCCAACATTGGTGACTTCACCTCATATACGTCCAACCATTTTGAATGGGCATCAACAATGAGCAGAAACATTGTTCTCAGGAAAGGTCTAACATAGTCAATGTGTAACCGCACCCAGGGTCTACCTGGCCACTCCCATGGGTGTAACAGAGCTGTCACTTGCAACTTTTGTAGTTGCTGACATTGCACACAGTGCTTTACTAAACTCGCTATTTCGCCATCCATCCCAGGCCACCATACATTGCTGTGTACTATGGTCTTTATTTGGGAAATTCCTGGATGGGCACTGTGCAGTTCAATTAAAAGTGGCTCCCTTCCCTTTGGACGAACTATCACTCGTGCTCCCCACAATAAGATGCCGTCCTGGTTGGTTATTTCATGTCTTCTGTTGAAGTACAGTTTAATTTTATTAGATACAGGCTCCTGTCACCAACCATGTAGCACTTGTCCTCATACTTAAGCCAGGACTGGATCCCGACTTGTCCAGTCTCTGATCTGCTGAGAATATACCGGTGAGGAAGCTAAGAAATTTAACAGTAAAGCAAGTTCCTGTGGAACTGAGACGTGCTCATCATTTTTTTGTAAAGGCAAACGACTAAGGACATTGGCAGTTGCGATTTGATTGCCAGGCCTGTGTATGAAAGTGTATTTGTACGCTACCAGAATTAAAGCCCATCATTGTACTCTTGCTGAGGCTATGGGTGGTATAGCCTTGTCCTCACTAAAAAATTCTAGCAATGGTTTGTGGTCTGAAATGATTGTAAAATGGCAGCCATGTACGTTCTGGTGAAATTTCTTGACACCAAAGATGGTGGACAGGCCTTCTTTTTCTATCTGCGAGTATTCCTTTTCCGCTGTGGTGAGCGTTCTTGATATGTAACCTATTAGCCGTTCCGTGCTATTGTCCATCTGATGAGAGAGCACTGATCCCACTATATAGGGAGATGCATCACGTCAGCGTCAATTCTTTCATCTGGTCATAATGCACTAATAGGTTGGACGAGTGCAACAATTGTTTCACCCTTATGAAAGCTTCTTTCTAGGGCACCTCCCAAGACCAACGTTGGCTCTTTTTGAGTAGAGAATGCAGGGCGGTGGGGGCAGCACTGTAGACAAATTGGGTGAGAACTGCCCATATTAGTTGATCATTCCTAGGAATGATTTGAGCTCCGAGACGTTCTTTGGTGCAGGTGCCTCTCCTATGGCTCTCACTTCCTCCTAAACAGGTGGAGGCCCTGTGAATCTATCCGACTACCCAAATAGATTACTGCCCTTGTTTGGAACATGCACTTTTTAAAAACACACTCCAACTTACAAGAAACGTTTTATAACTTCTTCTAAGTTTGTCAAATGCTCTTTTTCAGCGAATCCTATCACCAATACAACATCTAAATAGACTACAATCTGGGGCAGTCCCTGCAGTAAACTCTACCTTGTTCTCTGAAAGATGGCACAAGCAGAGATGACACCGAAAGGCAATCATGTATATTGGTACAACCCTTCGTGGATATTAATTGTGACAAACTCCCTGGAGGCATTATCCAACTCTAGTTGATGATGAGCATGACTCATGTCAAGCTTTGTGTATGTTGTCCCTCCTACCAGCTTGGCAAACAGGTCTTCGATTTTTGGAATGGGGTGCCTGTCCAGCTTAGCTACTTTATTAAACATCAGTTTGTAGTCTCCTCAAATTCGGACGCTTTGGTTGGGTTTAAGGGTGGGA
This sequence comes from Cetorhinus maximus, assembly GCF_964194155.1. NCBI lineage: Eukaryota > Metazoa > Chordata > Chondrichthyes > Lamniformes > Cetorhinidae > Cetorhinus > Cetorhinus maximus. Next base: position 103,001,474 of record NC_135884.1, read on the forward strand.
ACTATGGGTGCTGCCCATTCTGACAACTGAACAAGTTATATAATGCCCAGTTTCTCTAGTCTGTTCAATTCAATGGCGACTTTTTCTCGCAAGGCATATGATACCGGTCTTGCCTTCATAAAGCGAGGGGTTGTTTCCGGATCCACATGAACCTTGGCCTGCAGGCCCTGGATTCTCCCGAGTTCCTCCTTAAAGATGGTGGCGCACTTTCTAAGTAGCTCTGGTAGGCCACTCGCTCTCAACTGGAAAATTTCAGCCCATTCTAACTTAATCGCCTTGAACAAATTTCACCCCAGGAGGCTTGGCCTTTCACCTATCAAGAGTAGCTTTGCCGATTAGCTTCCATAATGGACAGTTACTCTGCTTATGCCTTTGAATGTCTTCACCTGTATATGTTTTTAGCTTGGCACCTGTTCCATCTAAACTCAGATGGTTCAAATATCTGAAGGTACATTCCCCAATTACTGTAGTGGAAGCTCTCGTGTCTAGGTCCATTTTAACAGGTTTGCCATTTACTTTCACTGTGACAAATATTGGTTCTGTCTTTCCAACTTTCAGGTTAAACAAGTAAATGTCTAAATTTGTTGTTTCAGGCTCTTCTACATTGTAGATTTTATTGGGCTTCTTCTTATATTTATAAGCCTGCTTGAATCTTTCCTTGCACCGCCTCATCATGTGTTCATTTCTAATGACAATGGTAGCATTCGAATTTTTTAAATTGCCAACTGCTAAAAGACTAATTGTTTCCACCTCTATTAAAATTATTCCTCGATTTCGCTACTAAGTTATTTTTCTTTATTCTTTGGCTAGTGGGGGCTATTTCCCGCTTCTCGGCAGAGCCTCACTTTTTCGTGCCTCTTTCAGCTGAGGTTTCCTGCCCGATGTGGAGGACGGTGCCATTTTGCGCACCGTGTATTGCTTTTGAATCCCTTACTGCACTTTCCATTGCCAGTGCTATCTCTAGCACCTTCTTCAAATCCAGACTCACTTCAGACAATAATCTTTTCTGAATAATGTCCTCTTTCACACCACACATTAAACTATCGCTGAGCATGTCGTTCAGAGTTGTACCGCACTCACAACGTTCCGTGAGCTGCTTCAATTTTGCCACGTAGCACGCAATTGTCTCACCCGGGGCTCTATTTTATGAATTAAACCTGAACCTCTGCATCGTGACTGGGGGTTTTGGTTGAAAGTGACCCTTCACAAGGTCCACCAATTCATCAAAATTCATCAGATATGAGGCACTGGAGGCCGTCAAACTTCGAATCAGACTATAGATTTTGCTCCCACAAGTATTCAAGAGGATTGCTTGCCTAATCTCTTCCTCCGTCATTTCGCTTGAAATAAGAACATGAGGCGTTCTGTGTATTGAAACCAAACGTCTGTGGCAGGTTCAAAAGGATCAATTCTCCCAAACTGTGGCATTTTGAGAGAGGATAACTTCTTCAATTCTAATGGAGCTTACTACTTACAATCACTGGGTACAATGCCGATTTCTTTTTCACTTGATTTTTTTCTGTTCAATCCTGTTTTATCCTCATCGCCAATTTGTTGTAGGGTGGTCGAGCTGTGCTATTAATGACAGAGTTGATCTGCAGGGACTTCTTGGGTGAAAACTTTAAGTTTATTTACAATATACTCAGCAGCAACTACACGTGTGCTTCCAACTCCAACTCTATCTCTACACTGACTGCTGAGGTAGCCCGCGCTACTCGCCTATTGGTTACTGCAGATCATGTGATCTTCTTTAACAAGTCTTATTCTTAAAGGTACATTGCACATTAAGTAAAACCATAATTTCTACACGGACCAGTATTTATCCCTCGACTAACATCGCAAAATGTGGTTATCACGTTGCTGTTTGTGGGAGCTTGCTGTGCTCAAATTGGCTGTCATGTTTCCTTTTTAGAGTAACTGCACTTTAAGAGTAGTTCATTGACTGTAAAATACTTGGGGACATCCTGAGGTCATGAATGATGCAATTATAAATGCAAGTCTCTCTCTCTGAGAAGTGTAGCACTGGGAGTAGGGGCCTGTATGGCCACATGCCATCAACAATGCCCTGCTCTTTGGGAAGTCCATCTGGAAAATATAGGGCTATTTCATGTTGCTGCATGTTTTCCGTAGTAACCTCCTTACAATGACTGGCCTGCATAAACTAGACATGTTTGATCTGCATGATGCAAATCTGCCATAGCAGGTGTGGAGATGTGGTAAATAAGGATGTAGTATCATAAAAATTTAATGTAGTTATTGCCTTAACAGTCACTGACACAGCTCTCTCAATACTGCAGGTGGTTTCCAGGGGTGGTTGCGGGTCTGTGCACAGTTCAGTGATATCTTCTTAATCACTCAAAAACAGTTGGTCTGGGGTTGCGTGAGATGGAAAAATGTTTAAAATCTCAAACTCGTGGCCAAGCCATCTACCTTGGGGTTTAATGAAGATGGGTTGTCCATTTAAATATTATAATGAGGCTGGTAGCCTCTGCTTTCCAGGTTTTATCCAGGCCTCAGGGAAATATGGCAGTCCAAGGACAGCTTCTGGAAAATGGTAAGCACCATTGCAGCACTGCTGGTGGGTCAGTTGGATCAGGAGTGCTTCCCGAAGGTCCCCAAGCTTATCTGCTTCCCTGCCATCGGATTCATTACTATCCAAAGAAGCATCTCAGATTCAGAATCAACCACCCCACCCCAGGTCAGGAATTGGACCCCCACTCCCAACAGCAGCCCTAGACTCCCTACCTGCAGCTGCAGTCTGCTCCGGAGTCCTCCCCATACGAACATATGAAATAGGAGCAGAAATAGGCCTGCTCCGCCATTCAATAAGATCATGGCTGATCTGTTTGTGTTTCAAATTCCACATTCCCATCTCCCCTTGCCGATAACCTTTAACTGCCTTGCCTAACAAGAATCTATCTACCGCCGCCTTAAAAATATTCAATGATCCTGCCTCCACTGCCTTCTGAGGCTGAGAATTCCAAAGTCACACAACCCTCTAAGGGAAAAAATTCTCCTCATCTCAGTCCTAAAATGGCGACTCCTAATTTTAAAACAGTGCCCCCTAGTTCTGGACTCACCTACAAGAGGAAACATCCTCTCCACATCCACCTTGTAAATAATGTTATGGGTCTCATATACTTCAATCAAGTCACCCCTCACTCTTCTAAACTCCAGTGGAAACAAGCCCAGCCTGTCCAACCTTTCTTCATAAGACAACCCACTCATTCCAAGCTTCAATCTAGTAAACCTCCTCTGAACCGCCTCCAATGCATTTACATCCTTCCTTAAATAAGGAGACCAAAACTGCACACAATATTCGAGGTGTGGTCTCACCAATGTCCTGTATAACTGAAGCATAACATCCTTACTTTTATGTTAAATTCCGCTCATAATAAAGGATAGCATTTCATTAGCCTTCTTACTTATTTGCTGTACCTGTATGCTAACTTTTTGTGACTCATGCACTAGAAGCCTTGATCCCTCTGGCACCTCGGAATTCTGCAGCAGGTTCTCTCTTTGAGTAATACTTTGGTTTTTTTATTCTTGAAGGTACCTAGCCCATCCATCAGGCTGGGGATCCTGTTAAAAAAAGGATTTGGGTTGTCGCCTCCACCCACAGATGACTTTGGACATGTTCACATACAACCATCTAGTATCTATGGTTCAAACAAATCTGCTCCAAAACATGTGAATCCATAACGATATTCATAAAGGCAACACACAATGACATTTCCCTGGTAGTGCTAACAGGTGGAGTAAATTCACTTGTGGCAAACCAGCTAAACTGTAAAGATGAGGTAGATATAGCCAGTAGGTATTAATAGCAGGTCAAATGGAATCAGGTCATTTTAACAGCAGTTAAATATCAAGTAAGCAGTCTCTGTTGCAGTGTCTGTGTTAGCTGGGTGTTGAGCATTCTTCATGTGTTCCAGGCTGCGTAATGGAGCCCAGTCCCAAATTACATGTTTTTCATGGCCTTAGGAGCTCAACAAACGATAGCAAGCACTTCTGGAGTGTCCAATATCAGGCACTCGGTAGACCTCAGCACCCTTCATATGGGGTATCAGGCACTCGGTAGACCTCAGCACCCTTCATATGAAGAACAGCAGCTATATAGTGCCAAACATCACCTTTCCAACCCCGGGGTATATGTGGAGGATCTTATGAGCTTTTGGTTGCTTTACATGAAAATCCATGTTTGTATTACTATCAGTGTTTAGCTACCAAGTGCTAGAGAGTTAGGTTGTTCACTACTCTGAAAATCGCAATGCTTGTTTTTGCTTTATTTATATGAAAAGAAATAAAATAGGAATGACACGTTAACAGGAGAGCTTGTGTTCCTTGTGTACAATACCAGGCTTTGTTTGTAAGAATTGCACCTTGTCCTCTCTTGTTTTCCCTGTGGCCCTACAAAGAGAGCACCCAGATAATCTGTTCCTGGCCCTCTAAAAGTATTGATCTGTAATTAGCAGCTGCAAAGTATACAAGAGTAGCCTAGTGTTCCCCTCTAACAGAGTTTTCCATCCTTCCCAGTAGGAAAATACTTGGTCTCTGCTGAGCATCTACACTTAGTGTTATGGTCGAGAACTGGAAATCGTTATGTGGAAAAGTGGGGCCATGTACGGACCTATAAACTGTGTGGTAGTGTTGGACCCATAATGTCCCACACCACTCCCCACTCTCCAAACATATCAAACTGTCAAACTCATATTGGAAACATTTCAAATTAGGTGGAATTACTCAGTCAAACCCCAGGTGATGTCATCAGCTGAAAATAACATGAGCAGTCCTTTATTCAATGTGCCAGTCTCATATAACCTTGTACCCAAATTATTGGTCCATATGTTTTTCTGGCACTCCACTTTAACTAATAGTCAAACCTTTAACTTACAACCTGACAGGGACAGATTCTGACTCTCAGGGATAGAAATAGGCTTCTATTGATGGCTGATACAATTTCAACGCAATTCAGTTCTTTTCCTGAAGGTTAAGTGGGTTAAATTTCCTGAAGGTTAAGTGGGTTAAAACACTTACTTATTTCAGATAGGATCTGGCCCCTCTCAGGTCAGTGAATTCTGCACCTATACAATCACTGAAAAAAATTTTAAGGACAGCACATTAAAGGATAATTGTAGTGTTACATACAGCCTTATGGACTGGAGTGCAGCTTATAGGTATTTTTATACCTGGATCATTCTTTGAGTAACTTCTGTGGGCTATGTGGGATTGGGGACTATGAGGTTAGAGGGTATGGGCATGGGAAAATCTCCATTCGACATGAGGTCAGTGACAATCTGGGAAACAATGGTTTGAAGTGGGGTCATGGTCCAGGGGGAGATGTCAAAGTGTTGGTTTTCAGCTGGTGTTTGCCAAACAAGAACAGTTCCGCCCTCATCAGCAAGTTTAATGGAAATGTCAGGGTTGGGCCCGAGGGAGCAGAGTGCTGCACGTTCAGAGGTTAGAGTGAGGGAGGGGAGCAGAGAGAACTTTTGAAGTGTAGTAAGATTGGGAAATAATCTTTGAATTTCAGTACTAATCATTTTCCATTTAGTCTTATGAGATATATACATTACACTTCCAACAGGAATTAGCATAGGAAGAAGGAATTCGAGACAATTGTTTTCCTCTGTAGCCTTGGGGACCAAAGGCAAACTGAATATCCTCACTGTAGTATTCAGTTGTTCCGTGTTTGAGTATGTAAGTCTGTTTATTATTAATGTTCACTGTGCTTGATTGACTTAGTCTGGGTGTGGATTTAGAGAAAAGTAAGCAAACTCTAGAAGTTGCTGGAAGCTAAAGCTGTAAGCATGGAGCAGACATGTTAAAGCACTGTGAATAAAATCTGTTACATAGAAACTGTCATCTCTACATAACTGCGATGTATAGAATATACAACACTCACAAACACCTGGACTAACATCAACTAGCTCAGCACATGCTATAGATTGAACTTCTCAGGCAGAATCAGTGAATTTAGTGCCTGGTGGAACAGCAGGACTAAGTTCAGGTCAGGAGCCCGATTAACTAATTTGCTCTTTCCCAGAGCAATTTAATTACCATCCTGCTTTTGGGTTCCCTGACCAATCAGAGAAAACAGATGGGATGATGCACCTAAAGCAGCAGTGCAGGATCTCTATTTAAAGGGCCCGAGGGAGGTGAGGACAGCTTCTGGAAAAAGGTAAGCACCCTTGTAGCACTACTGGTGGGTCAGTTGGATCAGGAGAGCTTCCCCAAAGCAGGCCTCACAATGGCAGCAGAAATTGCAGCATACAATCCTGTGTGAAGGGGAAAAGCCCTACAGAATGGATGGAATATGTGGAAAGTCTGCCCTTAGTCTCACCGAACAAGTGTAACTCCAAGTAGCAGAGGAGGTGAGTAGCAGGCATGTGGAGCCCAGGACCTGGACCCAGTGCTGCAAAAGGCTTAATGACCTCATGAGGTCCAGCAAGGTGAATCTCAGCTGACAATCATTGCTTTATTGCCTCCTTAGTATTCTCCTGTATGGCACTCCTCTGACCAATACATCTTGGGGTCCTTTCTCTCCAGCGTCCTCCTCAACTCTCCATCTCAATAGACAGCACTCACACTCACCCTCATCCTACTGCTCTCTCGCACACATTCTTCACAGTCCCCCTCCTGAAATGTCAGCTCCCTCATCCTCAGCAATCAGTTCGCGTCTCTTAATCCCCACTCTCTACCTTTTCTTATTGGAGGAGAAGAGAGCTCACAACTCGAGGGGGAGGCAGAGAATCAGGGATTGGAGCTGTTGCCATGGCCACCGTGACCTTGATGGAGGAGGCAGGATGGCAGCAGTAAAGGCCATTTCTGATGGAGAGAGGCGGGTGGCCCAAAGACCTGGCAACAGCCTAAAATATCACACTGTCACTTGGCACTTCACTTGTTGAATCAATGTCACTGATACATTAAATCAGTGTCAGGAGGGGGAAAGTCTAATGATGACCATGAAGCCATTGTCAATTGTTGTAAAAACACATCTGATTCACTAATGTCCTTTAGGGAAGGAAATCTGTTGTCCTTACCTGGTCTGCCCTAGACATGACTCCAGACCTACAGCAATGTGGTTGACTCTTAAACGCCCTTTAAAATGGCCTAGCAAGCCACTCAATTGTAATAAACTGCTACAAAGTCATGAGAAAGGAATGAAACTGGACAGACTACCTGGCATCCATCTAGGCACTGGAAACGACAGCGGCAATTTCAGCCCTGTCGACCCTCCTGCAAAGTCCTCCTTACTAACATCTGGGGGCTGGTGCCAAAATTGGGAGAGCTGTCTGTCAGACTAGTCAAGCAACAGCCTGACATAGTCATCCTCACAGAATTATATCGTACAGCTAATGTTCCAGACACCACCATCATGATTCCTGGTTATGTCCTGTCCCACTGGCAGGACAGGTCCAGCAGAGGTGGCGGCACAGTGGTATACAGTCAAGAGGGATTTGCCCTGGGAGTCCACAACATAGACTCAGGACCCCATGAGGTCTCATGGCATCAGGTCAAACATGGGCGAGGAAACCTCCTGCTGATTACCACGTACCACCCTCCCTCAGCTGATGAATCAGTGCTCCTCCTTATTGAACATCACTTGGACAAACCACTGAGGGTGGCAAGGGCGCAGAATGAACTCTGGGTGGGGGACTTCAATGCCAATCACCAAGAATGGCTCAGTAGCACTGCTACTGACCGAGCTGGCCAAGTCCTAAAGGACATAGCTGCTAGACTGGGTCTGAGGCAGGTGGTGAGGGAACCAACAAGAGGTAAAAACATACTTGACCTCATCCTCACCAATCTGCCTGCCGCAGATGCACCTGTCCATGGCAGTATCGGTAGGAGTGACCACCGCACAGTCATTGTGGAAATGAAGTCCCACCTTCACATGGGGGACTTCAATGTCCATCGTCAAGAATGTGATGGAATACTCCCCAATTACCTGGATGAGTGCAGCTCCACAACACTCAAGACGCTTGACACCGTCCAGGACAAAGCAGCCTACTTGATTGGCACCACATCCACAAAGATTCACTCCCTCCCCCATCGATGCACAGTAGCAGCAGTGTGTACTATCTATGATGCACTGCAGGAACTCACCAAGGCTCCTTCGACAGCAAGTTCCAAACCAATATTGAGGATACCGTCCATCGTGTTGTGTGGCACTACCACCGTGCTAAATGGGATAGATTTCAAACAGATCTAGCAACTCAAGACTGGGCATCCATGAGGTACTGTGGGCCATCAGCAGCAGCAGAATTGTACTCGAACACAATCTGTAACCTTATGGCCTGGCATATCCCCCACTCTACCATTACCATCAAGCCAGGGGATGAACCCTGGTTTAATGAAGAGTGTGGGAGGGCATGCCAGGAGCAACACCAGGCATACCTAAAAATTAGGTGTCAACCCGGTGAAGTTATGACAGAGGACTACGTGCATGCCAAACAGCAAAGGCAGCAAGTGATCGCACAACCAACAGATCAGATCTAAGCTCTGCAGTCCTGACACATCCAGTAGTGGATGGTGGTGGGCAATTAAACAACTCACTGGAGGAGGAGGCTCCAGTAACATCCCCATCTTCAATGATGAGGAGCCCAGCACATCAGTGCAAAAGATAAGGCTGAAGCATTTGCTGCAATCTTCAGCCAGAAGTGCCGAGTGGATGATCCATCTCGGCCTCCTCTGGAGGTCCCCAGCATCATTGATGCCAGTCTTCAGCCAATTCGATTCACTCCACGTGATATCAAGAAACGGCTGAAGGCACTGGATACTGCAAAGGCTATAGGCACTAACAATATTCTGGCAATAGTATTGAAGACTTGTGCTCTAGAACTTGTGGTGCCCCTAGCCAAGCTGTTCTAGTACAGCTACAATCCACCCAGCCAAGTGGAAAATTGCCCAGGTATGTCCTGTACACAAAAAGCAGGACAAATCCTATCCAGCCAATTACAACCCCATCATTACCTCTCCATCTTCAGTAATGGAAGGGGTCATCAACAGAGCTATGAAGCGGCACTTGCTTAGCAATAACCTGCTCAATGATGCTCAGTTTGGGTTCTGCCAGGGCCACTCAGCTCCTGACCTCATTACAGCCTTGGTTCAAACATGGACAAAAGAGCTGAACTCCAGAGGTGAGGTGAGAGTGACTGCCCTTGACATCAAGGCCGCATTTGACAGAGTGCAGCATCATGGAGCCCTAGCAAAACTGGAGTCGATGGGAATCAGGGGAAAAACACTCTACTGGTTGGAGTCATACCTAGCACAAAGGAAGAGGGTTGTGGTTGTTGGAGATTAATCATCTCAGCTCCTGGACAGCACCGCAGGAATTCCTCAGGGTAGTGTCCTCAGCCCAACCATCTTCAGCTGCTTCATCAATGACCTTCCTTCCATCATAAGGCCAGAAGTGGGGATGTTTGCTGATGATTGCACCATGCTCAGCACCATTTGCGACTCCTCAGCTACTGAAGCAGCCCATGTCCAAATGTGGCAAGTCCTGGACAATATCCAGGCTTGGGCTGACAAGTTGCAAGTAGCATTTGCACCACACAAGTGCCAGGCAATGACCATCTCCAATAAGAGAGAATCTAACCATCGCCCTTGATGTTCAATGGCATCACCATCACTGAATTATGGGGGTTACCATTGACCAGAAACTGAACAGGGCTAGCCATATAAACACTGTGGCTACATGAGCAGGTAAGAGGCTAGGAATCCTGCGATGAGTAACCCACCTGACTCTGCAAAACCTGTCCACCATCTATAAGGCACAAGTCAGGAGTGTGATGGAATAGTCCCCATTTGCCTGGATGAGTGCAGCTTCCACAACACTCAAGAAGCTTGGCACTGTCCAGGACAAAGCAGCCGGCTTGATTGGCACCACATCCACAAACATTCACTCCCTCCATCACCGACACACAGCGGCAGCAGTGTGTACCATCCACAAGGTGCACTGCAGGAATTGACCAAGGCTCCTTGGACAGCACCTTGCAAACCCGCGACCAGTGCCATATAGAAGAACAAGGGCAGCAGATAGATGGGAAAACCACCACCTGGAAGTTCCCCTCCAAGCCATTCACCATCCTGACTTGGAAATATATCACCATTCCTTCACTGTCGCTGGGTCAAAACCCTGGAACTCCCTCCCTAGCAGCACTGTGGGTGCACCTACATTACATGGACTGCAGCAGTTGAAGAAGGCAGCTCGTCACCACCTTCTCAAGGGCAACTAGGGCTGGGCAATAAATGCTGGCCCAGCCAGCAAAGCCCACATCCCATGAATGAATAAAAAAATGTTATGATTTGTAGAATGCTATCTAGGAACCCTATTTCACCTGCTTTCAGCACTAATTCATGTTTTTCATCTCCCACAGTTGCATTAACAGTGCCAATGGAGGAGATGAGAGATGAGCCCGAGGAATCAGCACCCTGAGGATGCAGTGTCACATTACACCTATGCACCCTCTACCCACACACATGCACACACCTCTGTGGGTTCAACATTACGGACAGGGTGGCTCATGGTGAGAAGGACATCACATTTAAGCAGGAGCTGGAGACAGGAACAGCAGTGAAGCAGCGTCAGAACACACCGGACACTCTCAGCTCTATCCAACTGGACATGGATACTGAACGCAGCGGTCATACACTAAACAGATACTTGTGGAGGTGCAATATGAAATGTATGTGCTTCTGTCGGCATTCCCAGAGGCAGTGTGCACCCTTGCACAGAAAATGGAATAGTCCATCTCTAGCCTGAGTGCCATGATGTCTCTGACTGGACACAGATGACCCTTGAAATAGTGGCCAACCACATGGGGAATCAGATGCGGTAGGTCACTGAATAACTAATATCCCACACCAATGGCTTGGACACTCTCGATGTTAGTTTACAGAGGATCAATCAAAGCCTTGTATTGGTGCATGAACACTACACTCACATGCTGCCAAGGGCTCTCCCACTTTTGGTTAGCAGGGAAATGCAGACGGACCAGCGGTCTTGATGTGAAGCTTGAAATTCTGCAAGCACACTTCTCAAGTGAACTGTGCTTGGATGAGGGCATGCCAGGCTTCAGCTGGCAGCCAGGTCGATGGCTGCAGGCACCAGAGGCACTTTAGGACCCTGTTCTCCTCCACCTCATCTCCATGCACTCCCCACATTCGCCTTGTGCCAGCTCCAGTCCTCTCTGCAGTACTCTGTTGTGAAGGGCACAGGAGACGACAGCAGTCCCAGAGACCCTTGCGTAACCTTGAGATAATAAATATTTACAATAACCATTAATCTTTTAATTGTTGGGTTTGAATATTTTTGTGTCAGGCCTGTGCCCTAACAATGCCCAGAAAATGTTCATTTTGATGGTTAGACTATAGTAGACAATGTTTTCTAATTACGCTTCACACGCTACCAGATTATTACTTCTCAACTGTTTACACCAATCAGGCCAATTATTAGGAGGCAGGTCTTATTAAAGTTCCATTGTCTAAATTTAAATCAAGGTCAATTTAAAGTAGATTTCAAAACCTTTTACAGTTTTTTATTTGTCTTTCAATGTAAATTAAGAACTTGAAGACCAGTAGCACATACTTATGAACGAATGAACTTGTGTTTTTGTATTTATTGGCTTTGTAACTAACTTCTGACTTTACACAAATATAGATGATGAAAGATATAATTGTAATGGTTAAATATTTTGCAGGTTTTAACTGGTGTGAAATAAGCACCATCTTCCCTTATTCGGGTGACTCATTCACATCCAGGCATGCCAAAGAATCCATTATTTTTTCCAATGAAGTGAAAGAGAGAGATTTGGTAGAATAGGAGGAACTGGCATCAAAAGGATCATGGAGCTGTAAGAAAAAGGTGGGAACTTATCACCTCAGGGTCAGGAACCTGCACGGATCAGCCTCGGGGAAATATCACCTCAGGATCAGGAACCTGCACGGATCAACCTCAGGGAAATATCCCCTCAGGATCAGGAACTGGTCTGGATCAACCTCAGGCAAATATCCCCTCAAGATCAGGGATCTTTCTGGGTCAGCCTCAGGGAAATATCACCTCAGGATCAGGAACCTGTATGGATCAGCCGCAGGGAAATATCACCTCAGTGCCTGGCCAACTTCACTAATTATGAAGATACCTGAAATATTGGAAGTTGCACATCTGACAATTCACCTTTGAGCTAACAGGGGACAGGATATCTTGGCAAAAATATATAATACACTGTTTGTCATGGGCTTAGGAAGGGGAGAAATTTTGCCTATAATTATTTACCTTTTTCAGACTTAAACAAGGCAAGGCCCATGATGGTACAAGTTGCACAGGACGTAAGGATTAAGCTTGATGATCCTTTGCCATTCCATTTTTTTTTCACACTTAAATCATGTCACATATATACTCATCAAGGGTCATTTTACAAGTTCCTGCTCCCTGAGGCAGCATATACCTGAGTTTCAAGTATGAACTCTCACTTTTCAAACTAGTGAACTTGGATAACGCTTCTGCCTGGTTTCAAACCGGGGACCTTTCACGTGTAAGGTGAACATGATAACCACTACACTACAGAGACATGAAGACTAGAAGCGTGGACTCATGAAATGACCAACAATAGGTTGGTCTGCACACGTGCATTGGGTGTACTGGTAGTCTATCTGAAAGCAGGTGAAATAGGGTTCCTAGATAGCATTCTACAGATCATAACATTTTTTTATTCATTCACGGGATGTGGGCTTCACTGGCTGGGCCAGCATTTATTGCCCATCCCTCGTTGCCTGTGAGAAGGTGGGTGAGCTGCCTTCTTGAACCGCTGCAGTCCATGCGGTATAAGTACACCAAAGTGCTGTTAGGAAGGGAGTTCCAGGATTTTGACCCGATGACAGTGAAGGAACAGCGATATATTTCCAATTCAGGATGGTGGGTGACTTGGAGGGCAACTTCCAGGCGGTGGTGTTCCCAATTATCTGCTGCCCTTGTCCTTCTAGATGGTACTGGTCGTGGGTTTGGAAGGTACTGTCGAAGGAGCCTTGGTGAATTCTTGCAGTGCATCTTGTAAATGGTACACACTGCTTCTACTGTGTGTTGGTGGTGGAGGGAGTGAATGTTTGTGGATGTGGTGCCAATCAAGTGGGCTGCTTTGTCTTGGATGGTGTCAAGGTTCTTGAGTGCTGTGGGAGCTGCACTCATCCAGGCAAGTGGGGAGTATTCCATCACATTCCTGACTTGTGCCTTGTAGATTGTGGACAGGCTTTGGGGAGTCAGGAGGTGAGTTACTCGCCACAGGATTTCTAGCCTCTGACCTGCTCTTGTAGCCACAGTATTTATATGGCTTGTCCAGTTCAGTTTCTGGTCAATGGTAACCCCCAGGTTGTTGATAGTGGGGAAGTTCAGTGATGGTAATGCCATTGAACATCAAGGGGCAATGGTTGGATTCTCTCTTGTTGAAGATGGTCATTGCCTGGCACTTGTGCGGTGCGAATGTTACTTGCCATTTGTCAGCCCAAGCCTGGATACTATCCAGGTCTTGCTGCATTTGGACATGGACTGCATCAATATCTGAGGAGTCATGAATGGTGCTGAACATTGTGAAATCATCAGCGAACATCCCCACTTCTGACCTTACGATGGAAGGAAAGACATTGATGAAGCAGCTGAAGATGGTTTGGCTGAGGACACTACCCTGAGGAACTCCTGCAGTGATGTCCTGGAGCTGAGATGACTGAACTCAAACAACCACAACGCTCTTCCTTTGTACTAGGTGTGGTTCCAACCAGTGGAGAGTTTTCCCCTGATTCCCATTGACTCCAGTTTTGCTGGGGCTCCTTGATGCCACACTTGGTCAAAAGCGGCCTTGATGTCAAGCGCAGTCACTCTCACCTCACCTCAGGAGTTCAGCTTTTTTGTCTCTGTTTGAACCAAGGCTGGAATAAGGTCAGGAGTTGAGTGGCCCTGGCAGAGCCCAAATTGAGCGTCAGTGAGCAGGTTATTGCTAAGCAAGTGCCACTTGATAGCACTGTTGATGCCCCTTTCCATTACTTTATTGATGATCAAGAGTGACTGATTGGGCAGTAATTGGCCAGGTTGGATTTGTCCTGCTTTTTGTGTACAGGACAGAGCTGGGCAATTTTCCACATAGCCAAATAGATGCCAGTGTTGCAGCTGTACTGGAACAGCTTGGCTGGGGGTGGGGGGGGCAGGTAGGGGGCAAGTTCTGGAGCACAAGTCTTCAGTACCGTTGCCAAATATTGTCAAAGCCCATAGCCTTTGCAGTATCCAGTGCCTTCAGCCATTTCCTGATGTCATGTGGAGTGAATCGAACTGGCTGAAGGCTGGCATCTGATGCTGGGGACCTCCGGAGGAGGCTGAGATGGATCATCCACTCGGCACTTCCGGCTGAAAATTGTGGCAAATGCTTCAGGCTTATCTTTTGCACTGATGTGCTGGACTCCTCCGTCATTGAGGCTGGGGATATTTGTGGAGCCTCCTCCTCCAGTGAGTTGTTTAATTGTCCACCACTACTCACAACTGGATGTGGCAGGACTGCAGAGCTTAGATCTTATCCATTGGTTGTGGGATTGCTTAGCCCTGTCTATCACTTGCTGCTTATGCTGTTTGGCACGCAAGTAGTCCTATGTTATAGCTTCACCAGTTTGACACCTCATTTTAAGGTATGCCTGGAGTTGCTCTTGGCATGCTGCCCCCCTGCACTCTTTATCAAACCAGGGTTGATCTCCTGGCTTGATGGTAATGGTAGACTGGGGGATATGCCAGGCCATGAGGTTACAGATTGCGTTCAAGTGCAGTTCTGATGCTGGTGGCCCACAGTGCCTCATGGATACCCAGTCTTGAGTTGTTAGATCTGTTCGAAATCTATCCCATTTAGCGAGGTGGTAGTGCCATACAACACTGGTATCCTCAATGTGAAGGCTTCGTCTCCACAAAGGCTGTGTGGTGGTCACTCCTACTGATACAGTCACGGACAGATGCATCTGCAGCAGGCAGGTTGGTGAGGATGAGGCTAAATGTGTGTTTCCCTCTTGTTGGTTCGCTCACCGCCTGTTGTTGACCCAGCTAGCAGTTCTGTCCTTTAGGACTTGGCCAGCTCAGTCAGTGCTACCGAGCCACTCTTGGTGATTGACATTGGAGTCCCCCACCCACAGTACATTCTGTGCCCTTGCCACCCTCAGTGCTTCCTCCAAGTGGCGTTCAAATTGGAGGAGTACTGACTCATCAGCTGAGGGAGGTACGTGGTAATCAGCAGGAGGTTTCCTTGCCCATGTTTGACCTGAGGCCATGAGACTTCATGGGGTCTGGAGTCGATGTTGAGGACTCCCAGGCCAACTCTTGCCCCACTGTATACCACAGTGCTGACACCTATGCTGGGCCATACCCAGGGATGGTGATGGTGGTGTCTAGGACGTTATCTGTAAGGTATGATTCTGTGAGGATGACTATGTCAGGCTGTTGCTTGACTTGTTCTCCCAATTTTGGCACTAGCCCCCAGATATTAGTAAGGAGGACTTTGCAGGGTCAACAGGGCTGTGATTGCCTTTGTCGTTTCCGATGCCTAGGTTGATGGCGGGTGGTTTGTCCGGTTTCATTCCTTTTTTGTGACTTTGTAGCAGTTTGTTAAAACTGAGTGGCTTGCTAGGACATTTCAGAGGGCATGTAAGAGTTAACTACATTGTAGTGAGTCTGGAGTCATGTGTTAGCCAGATCAGGCAAGGATGACAGATTTCCTTCCTAAAGGACATTAGTGAACCAAGTGGGTTTTTACAACAATCGACAATGGCTTCATGGTCATCATTAGGCTTTTAATTCCAGATTTGTATTGAATTCAAATTATTGACCGTCTTCTGTGGCAGGATTCAAACCAAGGTTTCCCAGAGCATTACCCTGGGTCTCTGGATTACTAGTCCAGCAACAATACCATTATGTCATTGCCTTCCCACGCCCCTACTTTTTTGTGTGATTACCTCATATTGTACACAAGTGAGTTGGGCTGAATAAATGGCTATAGATGGTCAACCAGGGAAAGGAAGGAGAGAGAAAAAAAATAACATTGGGTGAAAAAACGTTTAATATGTTTGCTGTCATTTAGTCTTTCTGTTGTTTGGCTTTTAGTTCATATGCAGGGGGCAAATAAAGAGCTATCTACCTTGTTAGAGTCTCAGACAAATTTTGATTGACACATTGCTTGGCAATGATTCAGTCAAGTGTTATACCTATCACAGATGCGTTGAGAACATTGGGACGCCTTATCCTGACTGAAACCACAAAGATCAAAGATAACACAAACCTTAATATGCTAAGCAACTATCTGACCCAATGACAAATGTTTTACGCAGTAACTAAGATCACAGAGTACATCTGCCTCAGAATATCTGATTTCTGTAAGTACAAAACAGACTGACAGGTCATCGGAGGAAAAATAATAAAATGTAATTTTGATTCTGATTATTTCAACATTGAATCAACAAAGACTTGTGTACTTTTACTTGTACAATTTAAATTTTAATTCAATTGATAACTCTTTGAATAGCAAAGCAAGGACATTTTTATGCCACATAACATCTATAGAAGTGATGGTCTGTGTACATATGGCACTGCTAACCACAGAACACAAATAGAATCAATGTATAGCTGGAAACCAGTTGCCAGGTTTGCCCTTTGAGGGTCGATTGCTCGGTTGCAAGACTCTGAAAACGTTAAAATTGCAGAATTTTTCTTTTCAATTTGAAAGGCGGTGGGGTGTGATCATTCAGACAGTAAAATCACTGATTGATCACAGTAATCAAATAACCCAATCTTTCTGCTAGTGCGATCACCAGTTAAGTCACTGGTTAGTGAAATCATTCAGTGAGTCTGAGCTTTTTTAAAAAGCATTGTTTACATGGTACAAGCTTATCACATAATTATCTCCCCACATTCAATTCAGACAGAACCTTCAGTTCCTTACTACTTAACAACCTTGAAAACATTGTACTTGAACCATACAAACTAAAAATTAAAAGAACTTGTAACTATGATGGTAGTACATTAGGACAATTACAAGCTACTTTAACTCCCTCAATGACTGACTGGGTAAATGCACAATGATGTGCAGTATTGAACCATATTATCCTCAACTGACTGCTTGGCCTATGCTTCTTTAATGCAATTTAAAGGGTGGGGAAGTCATGCACAAGTCCCAATTGGCCCTAATACCCTCAGACAAAGGAGCAGAAATTTAGGTAAGATTCCTGATGTTGATTGCTGAGAAATGCTTATGGACATTGGATGAATGTAAGATAGAGCTCCAACATGGTGCCAAGCTTAATTATAAGGTTGTTGACCCTTAACTGTCTGGTTTAAACTTGAACAATCATGAATAGTGAATGTAACATTTCAGAAGGCCGGAAGGTGCCATGGAAGAATTCCTATAGGAAAAGGAGCAGACTGGAGGGAGAGGGGAGTGATTGAGGGAGAACCACTTTTTTCTGTCTGGCTTCATGAACATCCCAATCCTTAATGATGGCAAAGCTCAGCTAAAGAGAAGGCTGAAGCGTTCACAACTATTTTTTGCCAAAAGTGTCGAATGAATGGTTCACCCGCCTCTTCCTGAGGTCCCCACCATCACAGATGCCAAAATTTGTAGTCAGTTTGGTTCACTCTACACGATATCAAGAAATAGCTGAGCACACTGGATACAGAAAGATTGTGTGCCTCAACAACTTCCCAGCTGTAGTGGTGAGGACTTATGCTCCAGAATTAGCTGTGCTTCTAGCCAAGCTGTTACAGTATAGCTACAATAAAGCATCTACTCACAAAAGGGTGGAAAATTCCCAGCTATGTCATGTATGCAACAAGCAGGTCAAATCCAATCCAGCCTACTCTGAATCATCAGCAAAGTCACGGAAGGTGCCGTTGACAGTACTATCGAGTGGCACTTAGTCACTAATAACCTGCTCACCAATGCTCAGTTTGGGTTTTGCCAGAGCCACTTACTTCAGATCTCATTACAAATGTTGATCAAAGAGCTGAATTCAAGAGGTGAGATGAGAGTTACTGCCCTTGACATCAAGAAGCCCTAGTAAAACCAGAGTCAATAGGAATCAGAGAAAGCTCTCCACTGGTTAGAGTCATACCTAACAAAAAGGAAGATGGTTGTGGTTGTTGGAGGTCAATTATCTCGGTGCCAAGACATTGATACAGAAGTATCTTAGGGTATTGCCCTAAGCTAAAACTGTTTTCAGTTGTTTCATCAATGACCTTACCTTCATCAAAAGTTCAGAAGCGGGGATGTTCGCTGATAATTGCACAATATTTAGTCCTATTTGTAACTTCCAAGATACTGAAGCATTCCGTGCCAGGAATTTGTAGCAAGGCCTAGATAACATTCAGGCTTGGACTGAAAAGTGATAATTACATTCATGCCACACAAATACCAGCAATGACCATCTCCAACAAGAGAATGTCTAACCTCCTCCCCTTGATGTTCAACAGCATTATCATTAATAAATTCCTCCATCATCAAC
This sequence comes from Cetorhinus maximus, assembly GCF_964194155.1. NCBI lineage: Eukaryota > Metazoa > Chordata > Chondrichthyes > Lamniformes > Cetorhinidae > Cetorhinus > Cetorhinus maximus. The sequence continues at coordinate 103,019,993 of NC_135884.1, forward strand.
CTAGAGATCAGCATTGACCATATAATTAACTGGACAAGCTACATAATTCATCCAGCTGCTTCACTATCTTCTGTGACTGAGACTGAGAGCTCTTCGTGACAACCCCTTGGTCACAGAGAATTTGAAGGTTGAAGGAGCAGAATCCCCTTCAGATGATTCAAAGGGTCCACATTACTGGACAGTGGAGCAACATAGGTGATATCTATTGCTCATTCACATTTTGGGGAAAGAACATGGTGCAACTGATTTGCCCAGATATACTGCTTCCTGGGAGTCAACCCAAAGTTAGGTGGGATTCCGTTGTTCTTCTGAAGATGGTGTTGGTGACTGGGTATTTGCATGCTCAGATAGCCTCCTGGCTGATCTTGTTTAAATTCAGTACTACAATATAGAAGATGCCACTGGAATCTACATTGTCTGCCACTGTCAGAGCTCTTCGGTCAGTTGATGTGGGCTATAGGTCAATGTGTAGATGGTGATACAATCACCCAAGCTTCTATAGTGCATCAAAGCCAGATGTTCTCACTTGTAAGATCACCAGCACCTAGAGTGGTGGAGAATAGGGAATTGGCTTTATTCTTCTTTGATGCAACCACACTTGCCTTTGGGTTTTTTCTCTTCCTGCCTCGGGTAATGACCAAAGGAAAAGCTATGCTACTCTAAGGTGCCCCTTACTCTGGGCAGAGATTGAAAAAGTGGCTAGAGACCCTCCCTTTGTTCATCTCAGTAACTCCCCACAGCAGAAAATAAAATCCCTGAGCCATGCAGTCAAACCTAAGATGCAAGTTATCCAGACCATGTACACTTTTAAAGTGGAGCACTTGCATCAGATCAACTGACCATGACAAGCCAATGCTTTTCAGGCCTGACTGTAGGAGAGGCAGAGTGCAACAGAACAGGGTGAGGGCAGAAATTATGGGAATTCTGAATGTCTTAGGGCATCCTGTCATTTCCAACTCAGTTGCATGTGTGTGCCAGTGGAACATGAAAGGTACCTCTTCCCACATTATACCTTCTGATGAACATAAAATGGTTTAGAATCCTAGAGGAAGTGGGTCCGTCTGCAAAATCCACCCCACAGAATGAAATGTGCTGGCCTCATGCTCCCAACTCACTAAAAGTAGCAAGGAATTTCAGAGGCCTGGAGTTTCTTTCTTTGCATCCTAAAAGTGACTGTTTTAGTTTATGTTACTATGCTCAAACTAAGATCTCCCATTTGCTGATACCTCTAAGCAATTTCCATGTGTTTGAATTTACGACTGAGGATCAATGAAAGATTGGTAGGGGGGTGGGTTATGATTTTAGGCTGTAGACAAAAATTTGAAAGCAGCAGCAGTACATGCACGTACAAAGCAGTAAGTGCATGCGCTTACAACTAACCACTGCATTGTGAACCTTGGAATAGATGCTATTAAATATTAATTAAAGTGAATGCATTAAAAATGCAGTTGTAGATTGCAGACAGAGATCTTATACACCATATGTTCATGCAATACAGTTTAAAAAAAAGTGTTAGTGTTACAATATTAAACAACATTCTTTGAGTGAGGGACTCTGTTAAAAGGCAAGGTTACCGTTTGCACTTATCATTTGTGAATGTAATTGTTCTGGTTTCAGACATCTTGTTAATTAAAAATGTGCAAAACTACTTCTTAGCAGTGTTCCTATCCAGCTGATAAAGTGTTTCAATTTCTCTCTTCTGGATTCTTGCCCACTGTATTCACTGGAAAACCTGAGGTGTGCAGTGAGGTCCTTGTGCTAGAAGTTAAGGTGACCAGAATATATAGTTGGACTGGGAAATAAATGCAGCAAGTGTCTCAGGGTGACCTTGAATAAAATGATATGTTTAGAAATTACTTCTTTTAAGGTGCCTGAAGGATCAATTGCTTGAATGAAAGGCTTTTGTAGGGTATCCTGGACTATATTTAATGGTTAAATGGGCATACTAATGTAGAGTTATAGGATACAGACTTTGACATAATTCAGTCCTGAATGATCAAGAACTGGTGGAAATGTAAAAAGAACAGTAATGGGCTAATGCAATTTTTTCTGCGTCTGCTCTTTTGTGTAATTATGCACCGCTCCAAATGTAATTTAGGATGTGGATAGGGAGGTAACTTTAATGGTGGGATCAGGAATTCAAAAAATATTTGAAGGAATGTTGATGGAGAGGGCATTACAGAACATGGGGACAGAAATTTCTGCAGCCTCATTTGGATAGGCACAAAACACATTTCAACCTATTTATGAAGGCTGATGGGAAGATGGCGGACAGAGTTACAGGAGGAAAAGGAAATATCCTTTATCTGAAACCCTCGGGGTTGATTGCATTTCAGATTACAGATAATTTCAGTTTTCGGATACCGCATATAAACTTACATTACAGTAGCCTAAGCCTAGGTTAGCTATAGCCTCATGTAAATAAAATGGCTAGAAAAGTAAGATGTATCACTGAATAATAAATGCAGGGTACCTGGAATACATTTCTTTGTGACACATTCATCACAAAAGCTGCAAGGTCAACAGTGCAGCCAAAAAACTAGACCATGCTGAAGGTCGATGAGGTTCAAAAAAAGTGTGGTTTTTGGATGTGTTCGGTTTTGGGATTTATGGATAAAGGATACGCAACCTGTACAATGTTCTGACCATAGCAGCTCAACACCCGACCCATTGTCTGACCGCTACTAAAGTGAAGGTGGTGCTGCATCAGGTGATTGTGAGGAGAATGGTCAAGTTTTCTACTTTACAGCACCGCCCCCATAGTCAGAATTACTGTACATCATTCTACAAGGAGGTAGTGGGGGATTTCAGGTCATAGCTGACAATTACTTTAGTCAGCTGCAAGGTGCAGATGTCATTGTATCCAATGGCACAGCTCTGCCTCTGTCTGTCTGATGAGGCAACTTGTGAATACAATGTCCACATTATAAATTAAGTGTGCCAACAGCAACTTGCATTTATATAGCACCTTTAACATAGAAAAAGATACTCCAAGGGATCCCAGAGGTGTAAGGAGAAAAGAGACACTGAACCACATAAGGCAATACTAGAAGGGGAGAGTTAAAGCTTAGTCCAAGAGGTCGGTTTCAAGAAGGGTCTTAAAGGAGGAGAGGGAAGGTGAAGAATCTTAGGGGTTTAGTGTAGAAATTCCAAGATCATGGGCCTAAAGTGGCTAAAGGCATAGCTGTCAGAGATGGGATGAAGAGAGAGCGGCCAATGTTGGGATAGCTATCAATAATGGGATGACGGGAGAACAGATGCAGAAGAGGCCAGAATAACTATGACTGAGTTCAGACAGTGGGGTCGTCGGGCATGCAGTGTGGGCCACATGTACCACTGAAGGAAGTAGTGGGGACCAAAGATGATAGGGGTTTTCCCAAAGATTAGCTTGGAAAAATGCACTTCATCCAAGACTGGACGTCAAACAAGCAGTTTGGCAGCATTGTGGCAATGGAGATGTTTGAAATAAGAGGTGAAGAAGTCAAGCTGGATGTTATTGGTGTCTATGGTGAACCTGGCTCAACGTTTGCAGAAAATGTTGCCAGGGTAGGATTACGATAATGAAAGGAAGGAGACAACGATTGATCCTTGTGGGACTCCCAAGGTAACTTGCAAGGGTAGAATCAGCTGTGACAGTCTCATCAGCCTGGACAATAAGAGATGTTGGAGGAGGATAGAATGGCAACCGTGTCTAAAACCACAAGGAGATTGAGGAGGTCACAGTCACAGAGAATACCATTTGTTACTTTGGTTAAGGCCATATCAATGCTATGGGAGGGGAAAATTGGAGAATTCAAACAGGAAGTTGTGAGAGGCATGGGCAGATCTCTGGGTGGCAACAACCACCTCAATGTTATACCATTGCTTTTTCTTCCTAACTGTCCCCTCTCATTTCACGAAGGTAATTCTAGACCGTAAAAACAATTCTAAACCTTTTCTCTTCACCAATGACAGCCTGCTGATACCTCCTGTCCCACTATCACCACCTCAGACCCAGAATGCAAGATATGTTGGCATTTTTATCCTCAAAATCAATGGTCAGGATTTTACAGGACCCCAGGGAGAGTGCTGGGTTGCAGAGGGAGGAGTAAAATTGGGTGGGATAGTTAAAGATGGCGTGCCCATCGTATTTTACCATGGCGGCAGATAGTCACTTTGCCATGTAGGGAGACCACCAGGTATACCTTGGTGGCTTCTCTGGGGGCTGGGAGGAGGGGGGTAACCCTCCTGATTGGGCACCCTGTGGCCCACAGAGGACCACCACTCCCCCGTAGCAAGGGTCACTCCCACTGATAGACACCACCTTACTCTGGCCACACAAACAAACCCCACCCACTCTAGCAGGCCCCAGCAAGCCTGGCCTGACTTACCTTCATTTTGAGCTTCCTCCATAGTTTCTGGTTGGGACCTGCTGCAGTCCCAGCAGTGGCTACTGTTCCTAGGGCTGAAGAGCTGCCAGCCATCTAATTGGCCAGCAGATCTTGGGAATGGGACCTCATCCTCTAAAAGAGTGGAAGCCCCGACTGCAGGCTGTTAACTGCCTGATGAACATAAAATACAATTGGTGCTTCCATGATCGACTGAGGTGGGCTTGCCCCTGACTCTCCGGCTGGTGGATGGGGTCACCATCGCTCTGTAAAATCCCGCCAAGCTCTTCCTCGTTGTGACTGCTCCTTCTCTGAATTCTTTGACTCTCTCTTCACTCCCACAAACACCTAGTTCTCCAAATGTACTCTCCATTGAACACCCATCTTCCTCATTCTTTGCAGTGTTCCCTATTTGTCTTCACTTATTTCATCAGCAAGTCCCACCCATCTGCTCCTTCAATCCTTTCCATCTCAACTCCTCGCCATTGAATTCCACCCTCCTCATCCAGATGCTTACCAACATTCATCAGATTTTCTCTGTCATCCTGCATTATCCCACCTCAATTAAATTTGCATTATTACTCCTCTTCACAAGAAATCCACTCCAACATTTCTACTGCTCTTCATTTAACTTTATTTTTGAACAATTGGAGTAGAAACATAAGAAACACAGAGCTCTGCAGATAGTGCAGCATAAAAAGTTCGGTGAATCTCATCAACTTTATGACAGTTTCGATCAAGACTGAGAAACAAATGGTGGTAAATTATTTGTTTCAGTTTCACTTGAATGCCTGTTGGGACTCACAACTCACATAGGCGTCAGCCATGACTCACGTGGCATTCTCATCTCTGAGTCGGAAGGTTAAGGACTCAAGTCTCAGTCCAGACATTTGAACGCATAATCCAGGCTGAGACTGCAGTGTGTGGTACTCAGGGCGTGCTGTGCTGTCAAGGTCCAATCTTTCAGGTGAGATGTTCATCCATGTCTGCCCTCTCATGTGGATGTAAAAAAAATCCCAAGATCCTATTTCGAAGAAAAGACACTGAGTTCTCCCTGCTGCCATAGCCAATATTTATCCCTCAACCAACATCATTGAAAAATACTGATGATAATTGTTATTATCCCATTTCTGTTTGTAAGGCCTTACTGTATGCAAATTGGGTGCCACTATCACTTATGTATTCATCCCTCAACATCACTAAAAACATAAGGCCTGGGGCAGAATTTGTTGTCCTGTGGGCGTGTGTCCGACCCGAACGGGAGTAAAATAATGCGCAATGAAGTCGGATAAGCGTCCCAACATCATCATGCACTTGCTCGATATTTCGCATGGGCGCCATTAATTAACAGGCCACTTAAGGCCCTTAACAGTCCAATTGACTGTGACTTTTCCTTGTCCGTGCGATTTTCTGCTCGTCGCATGGGCAAAATGGGCAGGCAGCCAGCCAACATTTTCACAAACCTCATGTAAGGGCGGGATAAAAAGGGTCAGCAGCATTGCCAGTGTGGGGAGTGAGCAGTTTTGGAGATAGTTTGCTGCTGGTTGCTTATTGGTATTTGGCAGCTTCATCTCCATTTGGGGCTTCATTCTTAGCATTTCCAGGCCTCATTTCAGGACTGATTACTGTCTGCCAAGGCCCCGGAGGATTCAGACCGGTTGGACCCTTCCAGGTAGCAGACAGTATTCTGTTACCCTGGTAACGGGGATTGTGGTCTCCGCTGGAGGCACCTCCTCTGAGGAGGAAGAGAGGGGCAGAAGGGAAAGGAGGCCACATGTCCCTATTCAGCTTCCAGGGGAGGGACCTGTGGGAGGAGGGACACAGGCACAAGGGGCGCAGGGCCAGCAGGAAGTCCAAGGCGGAAGGGGCCGCAGAAGACACCACTATCCTGCTGCCAAGGTTTACAGGCAGTGATGCAGCTCCTCAATATGTCCGAGATGCAATGCCGAAGGAGGGTCCGTCTCTCAAGGGAGATGTGACCTCCATTTTCCAGATGATTGGGCCTGAGATCAGCTCCGACCGTGTGGGTGGACACCCCATGCCAGTGGCTCTGAAGGTCAGAGTGTCCTCAACTTCAATGCGTCCGGCTCTTTCCAGGGCTCAGTGGGGGATCTGTGTGGAGTCTCCCAATCAGCTGTCCACTGTTGCGTCAAACTGGTGACAGAAGCTCTGTTGAGGCGGGTACTGACTTTTATTCTTTACTGTATTGACGAGGCCAGCCAGGCTAAGCAAACCAGAGGGTTTGCAGTGATTGCTGGGATCCCCCACGTCCAGGGTGCCATTGACTGCACACATGTGGCCATCAAGGTGCCAGCGGGTCAGCCGGGTACTTTCCTCAATAGGAAGGGATTCCACTCCATAAACGTGCAGATAGTGTGTGACCACAGGATGCAGATTCTGCAAGTCTGTGCAAGGTACCCTGGCAGCTCCCATGACACCTACATCCTCATACGTTCCCAGGTGCCGAGGCTCTTCAGTGGTCCAGCTCGACTGGACGGGTGGCTGTTAGGTGACAATGGTTATCCACCGAGAGGTGGCTCATGATGCCTCTCTGCCACCCAAGAACAGAGGCAGAGCATCGTTACAATAGGAGCCACGCCTCCATAAGGGCGGTGATAGAGAGGACCATAGGTCTTCTCAAGATGCACTTTCAATGCATGGACCGTTCAGGGGGAGTACTACAATACTCCCCAGAGCAGGTGTCACTGATAGTGGTTGCATGCAGCGCTCTCCACAATCTGGCGCTGGAAAGGGGGGACCCACTGGAGGAAGAGGATCTTGATGCAGCTCCACAGGCCACAGATGATGAGTCGAGCAGTGAGTTGGAGGATGAGCACGGTGAGGAGAACGCTGAGGGCATGGAGCCAGACCTCTTGTAACCTCCAGGGAGGCAGGGATACCTTGATATAATGCTCCTTCAAAAATGCTACCAAAGATCAGCTTCAAACGTATGCCAGGGCTGCTGCTCCATCCCAGATGTCTGAAAGGACCCTTTCATTTGAACACAAAGAACACTCAGTGCCTGTGCAATAAAGTTCAGAGTCAGTTACGTCCAGTATTACATTGGCATGCTCTGCACCAATAAAATAAAAAGGGGAAGCATACTCAGGCCATGACGACAAAAACAAAATTGATCTCATTTGGACAATTCCAAACTATTTACGTAAACTTCTCTGGTCTTCATTCCCAGACCAGTGTAGATAAAGTAAACATAAAAGAACATAAAATCACCCGGGACCTGTCCCTCTTGTGCTAATGGTGCCTTTAACTTATGTTTTCGAGTGCTACGTCTAGGTGCTCCCCTCTTGTTGGCACCAGCATTGGAAGCAGCTTGCTGACTCTGTTGTCTTGCTGGCCTCGATGACCTTGGTGGTCGTCCTCTGGCCAGTGGAGCCTATGCTGGCCCTGCCTGGGGGGAAGTGGCCAATGCCACATCTGGCATCTCCCCAGTCACCACAGCCTCATCAGGTGCCACGGTCACTGGCAGAGGGGCGGAGGAACTGCTGCCATCATCTGAAGCGCCCTGAGAGGAGCCCGCAGAGACGACAGGCAGCTCGTGCACCAACATGAGATCGCTCTGGACCCTCCTGTACACCATAGATGGATGGGCACCTAGCTGGGATACTGGGTGCCTCATCCATCTCCCACACGGACACTGACCACCTGAGGTCATTGCCTGTGTGAGGGCTTGCAGGTCCGAGCGCAACCCCAGGAACCCCTGATTCTGTTCCTGGAGCTGCATTTCCATGAGAGTTGCCAGTCTCTCAATGGAAGAGGCAGTGCGCTCACCCATGACCATCAATGCAGTGCTCACGCTCTGCATGGACTCCTCCATCACAGAGACCATGGCATGCAGACCCTCATGGATCTCCGCCAGATCCTCCCGCACATCTCGCTGGACATCCAGCATCTACCGCCTAATGGTCGACTCCAGAGGCTCATCATCAGCCTTCGACTGAGCATTGTCCTGGTCCCCAGCAGTCTTCCAACTGCTGGTACCCTGGGAACTCTGTGCCTCTGCCTGCACCTCAAGCGAGTGAGAAATGCCCTCACCAATGTGGACTGAGATACTAGCTGCCGCTTTAATGCCCACCGAGGTGCTGGTATCTGCGCTGGTGCCTGCTTCAGAAAGCGGGTGTTACGCAGGTGCAAATGACGCCTGGTGGTCCTCCAGTGTCGGGGTGGCCCTTCGGGGCCCTGTGATTGAGTGTGTGCTGGTGAACCTAAAAGGCAGAACAAGGGCATGTCATTTGCTAAAGTAATCACACTGTCACTGTGCATGCCTGGCACCCTGGTGAGACAATGGAAATCTGCATCATGGTGCCTTCGTTTTCCAATGGTCATGGGGATGCCAGTTTTGAGGCTCACATCAATGAGACGACTGCACTAGAATGGTTGCACAATCCGAAAGTCTCACCTCTGTGCATTGCACTCTTATCGTTGTCTGGCACCCCCGCCTCTCCACGCCCGGTTGCATGGGAAGTGTGCCGGCTCTCCAGCTCCAGGCCGTCCTGCTCAAACCGGGAGAGCAGAAGTAGGTTGGGCGGGCCTCAGTCTGTACATGTCCTCTCGGCTTGGTTATGACTCGTTGTCTCCTGAAAGGACAGAGGAGCATTGCTTAGTCCACTCTCTACCTGCAGCCCCATTGCAGCCTGGCCAACCCCAGCTTGCGGGGCACATCTGTGTCATGGCTCTCGAGTCGCAAGACACTCAGCCCAAGCAGCCAGGGCTCACCTCCTTGGCCAGCTCTGGTATGATTGACAGTTGGCACTCAGACTGTAACACCCCTAAGCTCCACAGGGGATGGCAAGCTCTTAACACTTCTCCACACTGTCCCATGCCAACATGGTACTTACCCTTCCTGAGCGCAGCAGGTCAATGAAGCACTTGCAGCACTGCGTCCATGTGTGCCACACGCATCATGATTGCTCACCAGGGCTGCCATGTCCTCCCATACCCTCTTTGTGAGGTGCAGTGGCCTCCTCCTCCCATCTATGGGAAAAAGGATGTATCTCCTGGCAGTCATCTCCTCCAGGAGGGCAGCGAGGCACTCAGCAGAAAAGTGGGCACCGAGTGCCCACCTGACCTGCCCTCCCGCCTGGCGTTTGCAGCCGCATTTGAGTCCATCATTACAATGGCAGACAGGCGTCCTTCCTTGGCAGCCTTTCTGGGGCTGCCTGGGCTGTTTTCAAACTGGGTGCTGGGTCACCATTGCACCCAGTGGCCGACAGGCACCCACCCCCGCTCGGCTCTTCCCAGCCAGTGACGAGCCATGTTTCACGCTGGGCGGGCCTTAATTGGCTCTCCAACGTGAAATTGCGTTTGGGACCCGATTGCGGGCGGCGGTCAGTTTCGCAGCCGCACCTGGGCCCGCCCACTGCGCCCACCCGACAAGGGAAAAATTCTGACCTTGGTCAATATCACATTGCTGTTTCAGAATTACTCTGCATAAATTTGATGCAATTTTTATTACAATAGTTACTCTTTGAAAGTATTTTGTTGGTTGCAAAGTATTTTGAGACATTTTGAGGATGTGAAAGGTGCTAAATAAATGCAAGTCTTTCTTTCTTTAACATGACCTGTGGAGGTATATTATCAGAGGAGCATAAACTAACAGGAGACAGACAGGTGATCCCTACACCAGCTGAGAACCCAAGCACCAGCACTTTAAACAATCTCCTTATAAGGGTGGAAGTGGAAATAGGTCAATTTTGTCTGTTTACACCTTAACCAACCAATGATCTATGAACCCAGCTTGTGTTACTTTTAACCTTATCTTTTAATTATAAATGTCTGAAAAACAAGGCTGATTTGACTTAGTGGAGTACTGTTATCCCCTGTCCTTCCCTTGGTTTCCCAATGACATGCACTATTGACTGCTAATGGCACTTAACTCATGTCCAGACATTCTACTTCATGGTTCACAGCCCGCGGACTTGCAATGGAAGGGTCTCCTCTGAGGTTAAGGCCTGGAGTGGGGGGAGGGGTTTAAAATCCTGTATTTTGCAGCAGCCTAGGTGGGTGGGAGAGTAGTGGGGGGGAACAGGGAAAGTGAATTCTTTCTCAGTATTTGTCAGCATGTTAAACACCATTGGATACTTCCTTTAAGAGGCTTGTAGAAGAGATTCAGAAGAACAGGAGTATTTGCAGCTGTCCTGTGATTTCATGGCTCTCTCCTATACCACAAGTGCCAGCAGCCTCAGCCAAACCCTGGCAGCAAAAAGACCAAAGCACTGAGCACATCTTTTCTGAGATTCTGACCTAACTAAAGATGCTGATGAAGCCAGTGAGGATGTGACGAGAATGCTTGCTGGGTAGTTATGGCAGGAATCCGGGGAGAGAGGTGGCAGTGGCTCTGAGTTCCATCTTTTACACACCCAAGACTGCAGTGCAGTATGGGAAGAAGTTCAATGTGTGATGAGGGTAGACAAGGAAAGGGATCTGTCTCTCCATGAACTTTAACACCAGGGTACATCCTTGTCAGCTTACCCTCAGCTCTCTGATGGAATGCTAAATCATCATGTAAGTGGTCAGTAGCTCCATGGCTCTTCGTTCGCCCTCCCCCTAGAACCTGTGTTTGGAACTCCCCTCACGAGCCTTTTGTGCATACAGCTGCTTACAACTCCAAGTTCTCGCTACGCAGGGTCCTTCCAGCATCTGGGAGAAATCTTTCCGTTACCCACCTTTACCGAATGCTGTTGTTCTTCTCGCAGGTGAAGTTGGCACACGATACCCATAATTAGCAGTCTGCAGGGGGTGGTCAGGAATCTTGGATGGCACATGACACTTGGTCCTTCCTCCACAAGGCCTTACAGGTCCAGTTCCTTCCTGGGTGGTCAAGTTGTAGAGGACACAGAATGCAGGCAAGATGTGTGATACTCAGTTGGGAACATCCCACAGTGCCCCTCCTGATTTATTAAGGTGACACATCCATCCTTCCTCAATTACCAATGTGCTGGCCAGACGTAGCTCATTGAACTAATGTTTAGCTGCTGAGACTGACTTCTGAAGTTGAGTCATGAATTATGGAATCAAAGGTTATGACTTGTCAACTGGAATCTATCCAAACACCCAATTGTCTTCCCAAGATAAGCTTAGGAGTCTGGACTGCCTCATGACAACTCCTAGTGTACCAGGCATTGCCACAAACTATAGGAACCGTCAGAGAGTAAATTCCCTTTCTAATACATAGGGTTGGGTTTTATGGACCTTGGCTAGCTTGTTTAAAGGACGGGGTGGGTGGGGGGGTGCGTGGAGGAGCTCATCAAATGCAACGTGTGGCCTGCCCGCCACCTTCTTGTCTACCCCAACCTGTATCCCATTTTATGGGGGGCAGTAGAGGAGGCAGGCAGCCTGCTTGCTCTTTGACCTATTGAGGCCCTTAGTGGCCAATTAATGGCCACTTAAGTGCCTCATCCCACCCCCACCTCTATTTTACTCGCAGCAAGGGGAGGCCAGCCAAGCAGGTGGTCGAGCAGGTTTTACTGGGCAAGCTGGGGTTGGGCAAGATGGGAGGATGGTCACCTGTGCCCATTGGAGGCATTCACCCCCAACCGCCCAGACAATAAGCCCATTTAAACCCTCCAGGCCTCTCAAAACCAGCCCCCAACCCCTTCACTGAGGCCTGCCAGCTAAGGCCTGCTGATACCCCACACTTACCTTTAGTCCTGCTTCTATAGCCTCCTCTTCTTCGGGGACCGGCTATAGTCCCAGCAGTGGCCACTACTTGAGCCTGGCACTGCTGGGACTGAGCTGGGATTGGCTGGCAGTTCTCTGAGGCAGGACTTTTCTTCCACAGATGGGGCTGGAAGTCTCGCCCCGAGACAATTAATGCCCCGCCAAGTGTAAAATGGCACAGGGCAGTTGGCTTTTTTGTGGGAGGACACAGGGAGCACAGTGCCTCATAAAATCTAGCCCGTAGGTGCAGTTGGTCAATTGGATAACAAAAGCTGTCCATAACGCAGTGGTGGGTGGGGATGACCAGTCTCGTCAGATGCCCCACGACCTTTGAGGAACCCAGCAACACTGAACAACTGAATAGGCCTTTTTATTCTGTTGCCTTAGCAACAGCCAAAAGTGAATGAATTTTCCAGTTTCTCAGAAGGGAGTTTACATAACCTGGTGAGCACATGGCTGCAGAACATCCTGGGTGATATGACAGAAGTGCCCACTGAGGTAAAAGATGTCTTCAAAGTGAAGTTACAATGGTTACAAACTATGACTGCCTTTGTCAGCCCTGTTTTGTCACTTGACCTGGACTGCAGGTCTGGCTGAAAACTGATGCAGGCTACCCCGGGTCTTCTTTGATAACTGTTTGTAGGACACAGCTTTTCATATTTGTTTTTTTACAGTTTCTGAGTCTGATCGGCTCATCTATCTGGGTACCGGAAGCTTGCTCTCTTCTTTCTCTGATGCTGCTACGCTCTCCTTTTCTTTTTCAAGAATCCTTTCCTTCAATCAATATGAAATAGAGAAAATGCCATTGGGAAACCCATGGAACTAAGTTGTGTGAAAACAGAAAATGCTAAAGATACTCAGCAGGTCAGGCAGCATCTGTGGGTAGAGGAGCAAAATCAACTTTCCAGGTCCATAACCTTCCATTGATCAACAACACCTTGTATCTATATAACACCTTTAACTTAATAAAATACCCTAAGGTGTGTTACCAGAGGGTTATCAAACAAAATGTGACACTGAGCCACATAAGGAGATATTAGGTCAGATAAACAAAACTTGTTCAAGGAAGTTGATTTTAAGGAGCTTCTTAAAGGAGGTAGAGAGTAGGGGGGAGGTGTAGGGAGGGAATTGCAGATCTTAGGGCTTTGGCAACTGAAGACACTGGTGGAGAGATTAAGATTCAGAATTAGAGGGGCACAGATATCTGAGGGTTGCACAGCTGCAGAAAATTAGAAAGACAGGGAGGGCGACGCCCTGGAGGAATTTGAAAGCAAGGAAAAGAATTTTAAAATTGAGACATTGCTTGACCAGGAGCTAATGTAGGTCGACGAGCATGGTGATGGGTGAACGGCACTTGGCGCAAGTTAGGACACAGGCAGGGTCCAGCAGGAGTACGTTGGAATAGTCAATTCCAGAGGTAACAAAGGAATGGAGGAGGGCAGCAGATAAGCTGAGGCAAGGATGCTTATGAGCAGTGTTACAAAGGTGGAAATAAGCAGTCTTAGTGATGGCGTGGTGTGTGATTGGGAGCTCAGCTTGGGATGAAATACGATAAGCTGGTTCAGATCCAGACAGTCGCCCAGGAAGGGATAGCATTGGTAGTTAGGGGAATGGAGTTTGTGATGTGGACCGAAGACAATGAGCGGAATTTTCTGAGCCCACTGGCGGTGGGTGTGATAGGTGGCGTGCGCGGAAAATATGGCGCGAGCTGCTTCACGACGGCGTGAAGGCGGGTCATAATTGTCCGCTCAGCCCACCGACTGCGGGCCACGTTTCCCACCATCGGTCGGCGGGGAGCTAATTGTAATACATTAGCATATAATTAAAAGGCCTTCCTGCCAGGCTGTTGGAACCCCGCCATATTGTCCGTCCACGTCAGCGGGAAGGCACACCGACATGTTTCACAACAGCACACAGGCAACATGCACTTGGCAGCCTTCACTTTGGGGGAACTGAGTGAGTGAGCAGCAGAGTTCTCCACAGCTCGCCTGCTGTTTACAGGTCTCAGGGATGCCAGGGCAAACTGATGCCTCGCCCCGAAGGCGACTGCTGAGAGGGGGTGGTGGCGCGGGATGGTGTCCAGGGGCAATGCTGGCCAGCCTCGGAGGTGACTGCTGCGGGGGGGGGCTGGTGTCAAGTGCTGCCATGGTGCTGCATCCCACGCACAGGTAATCGAGGTGGGGGGCAGGGTAAGTAAGGGAAGTGGCCACGCATTAGGGAGACCTGTATAAACTGACCAGGCTTCAGCAACTGAGACAGATCAGGCGCAGCCACAGTGATATGATTGGGGTTAGGCTTCTAGCCTGCCTGCCTACGCAGGCAACGTGGAGACACCAAAGAGCCACCAAGCGCTCCATACCTTACCTTCCCCCACCCCCGCACCCCTCCCCCCGACCCCACCACCCCCCGGCACAGACTTCAAGTCCGCCACCACTGCACACGTTGTACAATCTCCTTGTCAATGCTGGTCATGTAGCAGTCACTGCTGAAGGCACTCACAGCCCCTTCCAATCTCAGCATCCCGGTTTGGACCAGTGTCCCCCTTGTCACAGGTTGACAGGGCAGCCATGCAGCGCACTCATCTCTGGCCATCCGAGGGGTGGCCAGCACTCTCCAGGAAGCAGTAAGGGGAGGTCACACAGGGCCAGGAAAGGTGCTAAGTACAGCCCATGATAACCATGTCGCTCTCTCTTTCATGCTGCAGGATGACCACGTCAGGATCTTGGATCCTGGTGACCTAGCTGTATGCCTGATGGCCTACAGAGACTGTAGAAGATGGAGGAGAGAGCGACTGAGGCTCCTGCCTTTTATCTTGTGCAGAAAGGCTTCACATCTGAGTGACAAGAACACTGCTCATCAGAACAAGGAGCCAGAGGTAGGGTGACATTCTTAGGAGTTTATTGACAATAATGAACAGGATGAACAAGTGATCATCACCAGTGCTCAGGCTGTGCAACTACTTTTACCTAACTTTCCTAACCCTGCTGCTGCGTCTTGGTGCTCCCCGGACATCCACAGCAGAGGTGGAGGCAGCCTGCTGACTGTGACACCCTGTGTGTGATGGCTTTGGCGGGTGCCTTCTGGAGGGCTGAGACTTGGAGGGCCCTGGGCTGCTTTCGGGGTCCTGCTGTGTGGCAGTGACACCCTCCTCGGCCTGTGGAGCTGGATCTGTGGAGGTCACAGGAAGAGAAAATTCAGATGGGCCGGTCATTCTCAGAGTCACCTGGGTGGATAGCCCCGGAATGTACACCTACTGATCCTTCTCCCCATGGGTGCCCCTGGCTGACTTCATGAGCGGAAGGGGTATAGCTGGAGTGAGATCGAGCTGCCCAGCACCCCTCTTGTGTACACACAGTTGGAGGCCAACTATGGCATCAGCGATGGAGTTAAGCCCGTGCTGCAGTGCAGGGGCGATGTCCTGGATTAAGGTCTCCATGGTGGCCGCCATCCTGCCAGTGTTGATCTTGGTGCATTGCAATGCCGGCGCTATCACCTCAGCCTGAACACGGACAGACTCCTCCATCACGTCTTGCAAGCAGACATCCCTTCCCGAGCTTGTCTTTGCAGCTCCAACAACTGAGACAGGACAGAGTCCAGAGGCTCGTCATCTGACTCGGACTCAGCAACGTTCTGGCCTCCAGCAGTTCTCCAAGTGCTGGGGCCTGGGAAGTCCCTGCATCCCTGCTGTGAATCAGAAAGTGCAATGTGCTCACCAGATTGTGAAGCCGAGGCTACTCTAAAGTTAGATCCCACCAAGGTGTGTGTCTCTGAGCTGGTGGAGGGTGTGGGTGAGCGCTGTGACAGGACTTCAGGGAGAATGCCTTTGGATTCCTCTTCAGAGGTTTCTTCGGAGCTCGATTGGAGGCCCTGGGTCATGGGCTCTCTCGGCTATTTGGCAGTTGTGCCTGCGAAAGCAAGGGGAGATAATTAGTGCATGGCAGTGGCCTGTGAAACAGGACACATCACTCACGACATGGTTGTCTGATTGAAGTTGCACTGCTGGATCCTCACTTGGTAGAGCAGCACCGACCTCACCATCAGCACAGGACCGGTCCCAGTCACCACCGGCCAGCTGGATGGCTCTGTTTTCGAATTCTGTCAGGACTTTGATCTCTGGCATCCTTCCACCTGTCTGAGACCTTTGCCTCCTATTGTGTGCCAGTTTGTCCTGCTTGGATAGAGATGGGGAGAGTGTATCAGGACGCCTGCCGGGCTAGATGATAAGTATGCCTGGCCTGTATGGGTGGTGAGTTGTCCCATGGATGGGCTGAGGACAATGATGGTGTGTGTGAGAAAGTGAATGGTGATATCCCTTGCACTAGCAGTGAGTGAGGACCCTGTGGATGTGTGATGGGTTTGTGAGTGTGTAAGTTGGGGGTGATGAAAAGAGTGACTTACCCTGGAGGAACAGAGGTGATCATTTTGTGGCACTGGGTGGCTGTCCTCCTCTGCAGGGCATTTGTGCTGACCACCACTGCCAGCGCTTCCCAAGCCAGGCATTGCTGCCCATCCTGTGGCCCGAGCGGGATTAGAGCAAATCCCGTTGGGCCTCCATGGCATCCAACAGTCGCTCAAGGGATCCGTCATTGAAGCGGGGGGGGCAGGGTTGCAGTCTTTTTGTCTTTGTTGGCCATGTCGGGCAGCGGTGGTGAGCTGGTGGCAATGAGCGCTTTGTTGGTGGCTGCCTTTTAAGGATGGCGGCCGGTGTGATGCAACAAGTACAGGGGCAGGGAGAGGGGCAATGTGAGGAAAGAACAGGCAGGAAGGTCTATGCTAGGGTGAAAGGCAGGAAGGTCTATGCTAGGGTGAAAGGCAGGAGAGATTAAATGAAAAAAAGCGATGATGGTGCAAGAAGTGGATAGATTCTTGGTAAGCAAGGGGGTGATAGATTATCGGGGGTAGGTGGGATGCATATTTCAGGTTACTATCAGATCATAAATGGCGGAGCAGGCTCGAGGGGCTGAATGACCTACTCCTGCTCCTAGTTTGTATGTAAATCAAAAGGGTGTCAAGGAGCTGTAAATGACACAGCAAAATCATTACCAATGGCTACTGTCCTCGAAGTGGAAGTAATGTTTATGATTTGAAATTGTTGAACCCAACATTGAATCCAGAAAGTTGGAAGGTGCCTAATCGAAAGCCTTAAGGAACAGCACCTTATTTTTTGATTAGGCACTTTAGAGCCTTCTAGATTCAATACAGGGCAACCAGAGAGGCCCCCTTTTTCATAGTTCAAAGGGCACCTCATTAGCTCACTGGGGGAAGAAAATAGGCAAAGCTAAGATATAAGCAAAAGTCTTTTGGACCAGAACTGCTTTTAATTAAGCACCTTTTTCAGAATCAACTGATCCTGGTAAAGCAGGCCAGGATATCAAGTCGGTGGTTGAGGACATGATCCATGGAGTGGTGGATGGATTCAGTTCAATGAAAAAATGGGGAGCAGTCTTGCTGTTCCAGCAGGGCAGCCATTTCCATGGCAGGTTGACTGATAGGGCCCTGATTTGCACATTTTAGAAGTCTAATGCTTGTTTCAAGCAAGCAGCCTAGACAACTGAAAAGGTACCTGAGCCAATGTTGCACCCAAGCACACCTGATCACTACTTGAAATTCAGAGACCTAATCCCCATTTTACAAGCTCAAAACAGAGAGCTGCAAAGTTGAATTTTGCCACAATCCTGTCATCCGGTTTACTTTACACGGCAGTGTGAGGTGCCTGTCCCAATATCTACATGAGCAAAACAAGGCAGAAACCAAGTAAGAATGGGGCCTACTCTAAAATTTACTCAAGATCAGAGCTCCCCATCCCTGTTACATCACAAACGTGTTAAAAGACAAAAAAGCAAGGAACTTTGATGGCAAGACATCTGAAGCAGGTATGTCAGGAGATGTCAGAAGAGTCTTCTGATTTGCACTTTTTGCTTCCAGCGTCACCATGAGGGTCTTTGAGGTCCCCTAATCTGGAGGCAGTTTTGATCAGAAGCAGAATAAATTGCCTTCAGCAAATCCTACCACTCTGAGATGATATTTACATCTCATGCACTAGCATCATTCTAGTCTTTCTGATTTAGACTTCCTCTTTAACGCTGGACCAATTTCAGTTATTTTCAGTAATTGACCTGGGAAGATTTCCCAGGAGGCAGGGAAATGAAAAAGGTGAAAGGCATTTCTGGAACCAAGTTATAAAAACAGAAAGTGCTGCAAATGTACAGCAGTAACAGTTAACCTTTCAAGTTGAATATAGCTCTTCTTCAGACTCTCCACAGATGCCGCCAGAGTTGTTGAGTATTTCCAGTGCTTTCTGTTTCCAGCATCCACAGTATTTAGCTTTTATTTCTGTAACCAAGTTTCCTTCTCCCATCACAACTTGAGACAACCTATTGATAATTTTAGGCAACAGATAAGGCTCTTGACTTAGAGCAGCTCAAAGAAAATGGAGCACATTTATAGCTGATATGGAGCTGGGGATCGTGGTGGAATATGAAGAGGCACTTTACACACTACAAAATGGGTTAACCAAAATACATAAGTGGGTGGAACAAGGAGGTGAAATTTAATACAGCCAAAGTTAGAGTATAGTCATTAGGAAAAAATAAGTGGGCAATGTAAGTACTCAATGAGTAATGGTGAAATAGCTAAGGCTGAAGTTGAAAGAGATCTCATCTCAGAGTTTCAGTAGGATAAGAGCTCAACGTGTCCAAACATAGGAACAGCAATTAACAAAAGGAAAAGATTGTTGAATTTACAGCTAGGACAAGTTGGATGAAGCCATGCTCAAATTATAGCTTTGGTGTAGGTTAGGGAGTGGAGGGAGCAGGTTTAAAATAATCAGAGGCAAGTTCACAACTGAACTTATTTTCACAGTGATCAACATGTGAAATGGGAGGAAAGTTGTGTTACTTGGTGCCCAAGGTTGTGATAAGCCCTTACTTCTCATATGTTCTTATGCTCCGGTGCAGAACAAGAAAATCCACCTCAGCTTTCTAAATCATATCACTGACAGATGTTTAACCAGATAATTAAAAGTGCTTTCCACTCTCTCATGAAAAAAATATTATTTTAATTACAAGGTTGAGGGAGTATTATTTACAACTGTTGGATGTAGAAGGGAAGCTATTCGACCAAAAGTTTGTATGGGGTTGACGTTGGAAGGTATTTTTCTCTTTCCTTCCCTTTCTGCTTCCCCTTCCCCAGTATTTCCTTAAAATTAAACTAGCTGCTGGTTAAGCAAATGTCAGATTACATTCCAAAAAGAAGGACCAATGTATCAGACTAAAGCTCTGCACTCCTTTTACATCCAGTCATGAATGTTGGTGGTCAATTAAACAACCAGCAGGAGGAGAAGGCTCCATGAACATCCTCATCCTCAATGATTCCCCATGACTTCAATTTTGGCAAGGCTCTTTGACTCCACACTCAGTCAAAATCTGTCTTGTTGTCAAGGGCACTCACTCTCACTGCACTCTGGAATTAAGCTGCGGAGCCCAGCATGTCAGTTCAAAAGACAAGGCTGAAGTGCTTGCAACCATCTTCAGCTAGAAGTGCTGAGTGGATGATATATCTCTCCCCCTTCCTGAGGTCTCCAGCATGACAGATGTCAACATTCAGCCTTAATGATTCACTCCATGTGATATCAAAAAAATGATTCAGCACAGTGGATACATCAAAGGCTCTGGGCTCTGGCAACATCCCACTCCAATTCTGAAGACTTCTGCTCCAGAAATAGCCGCACCTCTAGCCAAGCTGTTCCAGTAGAGCTACTAATATCTACCTTGGCAGAGTGAAAAATTGCCCAGGTATGCCCTGTCTACAAAAAGCAGGAAAATCAAACACGGCCAGTTACAGCCCCATCAGTCTAGTCTCAAATCTTCAGCAAAGTGATGGAATGTGTCATCATCAGTGCTATCAAGCGGCATTTATTTACCAATAACCTGCTCACTGATGCTTTGTTTGAGTTCCGCCAGGAACACTCAGCTTCAGACCTCCTTACAGTCTTGGTCCAAACCTAGACAGGAGAGCTAAATTTCAGAGTAAAGTGAAAGTGATTGACCTTGACGAGGCAGATTTTGGCTGGGTCTGGAGTCAAAGAGCCTTGAAAAAATGAAGTCATGGGAATTGGGGAAAACTCTCCACTGGTTGGAATCATACCTAACACAAAGGTTGTTGTTGTTTAAGATCAATCATCTCAGTCCCAGGACATCACTGCAGGAGTTCCTCAGGGTAGTGTCCTAGGCCCAAACATCTTTAGCTGCTTCTCCAATGACCTTCCTGCCATCATATGGTCAAAAGTGGGGATCTTTGCTGATGATTTGGCAGTGTTGAGTACCATTCGCGACTCCTCAGATACTGAAGGAGTCCCTGCCCGCTTGAAGCATGACCTGGACAACATTCAGGCCAATGTTGATAAGTGGCAAGTAAAATTAGGGCACATAAGTACCAAGCAACAACCATCTCCAACATGAGAGAATCTAACCATCTCCCCTTGAAAATCAATTACATTACCATCAACAAATCCCCTGCCATCAATATCTTGGGGGTCATCGTTGACAAGAAACAGAACTAGGCCAGCCATATAAATAATGTGGCTACAAAAACTGGTCAGAGGCTGGGAATTCTGTGGTGAGCGAGGCTCCTCCTGATTCCCCAAATCCTGTCCACCTAGATTATGCATGGGAACACCACCACCTGGAATTTACCCTCCAAGCCACTCACTATCCTGACTTGTAAATTGTCGCTGGGTCAAAATTCTGGAACACTATGGACGTACCTACACCACATGGGCTGCAGCGGTTCAAGAAGGCAGCTCACCGCCACTCTCTCAAAGGCAATTAGGAATAGGAAATAAAGACCGTCCTTATCAGAAATGCCCATATCCCAAGAATGAATGAGTAAAAAATAGTACTCAGAAGGTGGAATGCTCCATAATCTCCGTTCAGGAACTGAAACCCATTTCGGAGCTCACCACCATTCGACAGTTAATGGGATGATATCTGTAATGATTTTCACACATCCATTTGCACTGAGAGCTTTTACATGCAACATATGTAGTGAATATCACAGATTGTATAGTGCTACATAGCCCAGCCCTATCTAGATAAAATGATACCCACAGGAAACTGATTAGCTTAGACCGTTCCTTCAACCCACACAGCAAACCAAGGAGCTCAAGCTGTGCACCTTAGTCCAGTTGAAAGCATCAAATCCCTTTTGCTAAAGAAATTAGAGAAATAAAGACCTGACTGTTTATCGGAGCATTATGAGATTTGAATCAGTCTGTTTCTCAGAATCACAGAATTGTTACGGTGTAGAAGGAGACCATTTGGCCCATTGTGTCTGCACCGGCTCTCTGGGCATTTTAACTTAGTGCCAATCTCCTGCCTTTTCCCCTTAACCCTGCACACATTTCTATTTAGATAATCATCTAATGCCCTCTTGAATGCCTCAATTGAACCTGACTCCACCACACTTCCAGGCAGTGCATTCCAAACTCTAACTACTCGCTGTGTGAAAAAGATTTTTCTCACCTCGCATTTGCTTCTTTTGCAAAACACTTTAAAACTGTGCCCTCCGGTTCTCAATCCGTTTACGAGCGGAAACAATTTTTCCCTATCTACTCTGTCCAGACCCCTCATGGTTTTGAAAACTTCTAACAAGTCTCCTCTTAGCCTTCTACTCTTCAAGGGAAACAGTCCAAACTTCTCCAATCCTTCCTCATAACTGAAGTTTCTCATCCCAGGAACCATTCTTGTAAACCTCTTCTGCAGTCTTTCCAATGCGTTCACATCCTTCCTATAGTGTGGCACCCAGAACAGTACACAATACTCCAGCTGAGGTCTCACCAGTGTGTTATATAAGTTCATCATAGCCTCCCTGCTCTTGTACTTTGTGCCCCTATTATTGAAGCCTGGAATGCTGTATGCTTTAGAAACAGTGCTCTCTACCTGTTCTGCTACCTTTAATGACTTATGTACATATACATCCAGGTCTCTCTGCTCCTGCACACCCTTTTGGATTGGCATCCTTTATTTTATGCTATCTCTCCATGTTCTTTGTACCAAAATGCATCATCTCACACTTCTCCACAATGAACTTCATCTGCCACCTATCTGCCAACTCCACCAATGTGTCAATGTCCTTTTGAAGTTTTACACTGTCCTCCTCACAGTTTACAATTCTCCCAAGTTTTGTGTCATCTGCAAACTTTGAAATTGTCCCCTGCACACCAACATCTACATCATTTACATATATCAGGAAGAGCAAGGGTCCTAATACCGACCCCTGGAGAACTCCACTATAAACCTTCTTCCAGCCCGAAAAATCCCCATTAACCATTACTTTCTATTTCCTGTCCTTCAGCCAATTTTGTATCCATGTTGCTACTGCCCCTTTTATTCCATGACCAATAACTTTCCTCTCAAGTCTGTTGTGTGGTACTATAACAAATGCCTTTTGGAAGTCCATATACACCACATCAATGGCCTTGTCCTCATCAATCATCTCTGATACCTCTTCAAAAAACTCCAGTAAATTAGCTAGACGTGATTTTCCTTTAACAAATCTATACTGACTCTTCCGAATCAATCCAAATTTTTCCATGTGACTATTAATTCTAGCCCGAATAATTGTTTCTAGATTTGTAGTTTCTAGATTTCTAATTGTATTTATGTTGCATAATTATAGCATTCATGGATGTTGTATTCATCATGCAGCTGCTCTGGTTTGAGACCAGTAGCTGTGGAATCAGCTTGATACAGTCAATACCTCATTTGTACTGACTAGTTTCAATTGCAATTGTCCTGCCCAGGAAAGAGATTGGCTTATGCAGGCTTGCAGCTCATGCTAATGAATTTTTTGACCACTTAAGTCAATGCCACAGTTAAGGCTGTACTGGGGATATAGTCCATGTAGTAGCAAATTCAAGTTGTGTCACATATCCAGCAGTGAGGGGTTTAAATATAAAAAAGTGCAGGATTTAGGAATAAGTAACCAAGGGGCCATCTAGCTCAAAGGCTGGAATCCTGCAGCGAGTAATTCACCTGTTGACTCCCCAAAGCTTGTCCACATCTACAAGGTACAAGTCAGGAGTGTGATGGAATACTCTCCACTTGTCTGGATGAGTGCAGCTCCCACAACACTCAAGAAGCTCGACACCATCCAGGACAAAGCAGCTCACTTGATTGGCACCCCATCCGCAAACATTCACTCCCTCCATCATCAACAAACAGTGACAACAGTATGTATCATCTACAAGATGCATTGCAGGAACTCGCCAAGGCTCCTTAGGCAGCACCTTCCAAACCCACGAGCACTACCATCTAGAAGGGCAAGGGCAGCAAACACACGGGAACACCACTACCTGGAAGTTTCCCTCCAAGATACCATCTTAACTTGGAAATATATCGTGGTTCCTTCATTGTCGCTGGGTCAAAATTCTGGAACTCCCTCCCTAACAGCACTGTGGGTGTACCTACACCACATGGGTTGCAGAGCTTCAAGAAGGTAGATCACCACCACCTTCTCAAGGGCAATTAGCGTTGGGCAATAAATGCTGACTTAGCCAGTGACACTCACATCCCATCAATGAATAAAAAATGATCTGGGGGCACCACTAGGTTAAGTTCTACAGAGCAATGGAAAACACAAATTAAATCACACACATCACCTTAGAGTGCCACAGTCTAGGTTGTGACAGTTTAATTTGATAATTATTAACATAAAATTGCTTGATTCGTTTTAACGGTACGTAACAATAATTAAGCTTAGTGATCTTTTTATTTGTATTTCAGTTTTATATCTTCATATTTGGCTAGTTGAAGGATATATTTGTTCCACTCATTCGCTGCAAAGCCCAGCAAGCACACAATATTGATTTGTGAGATGCCAAATGTTGCTTTTGCCCATTGAATTGGTATCTGATCATTCTAGACCTTGACTACGATTGCTATCTATGTGCTGCACATTAGCTTATCTGCGGGTGCAGTGGTCTGCAGTGTCAGGCAATCATTTTATTGTAGTAATGAAACACTCAGATCTCAGCAGTGCTCAAAAAGGATGAATTTCAAAGGAAAAAGCCAAATGCTTGGTGGCAGGTCCTAAATTAGCCACATTCTTTGCATTACACAAGACAGAAAATGCTGAAAGTTTCACCTCTGTTGAGCAAAATGCTTCTTTGACTCAAATATTGGCTTCACAAGCCTGCAAACTTTTAGCTCTAGAAATTGGCGATGTCGATGCCGACGGCCTGAATTTTGAGTTTCGCTCAGCTGGAAATGCCTTGCCAGCTGACGTATCCCACTTGGCCGCTGGGGATGCTCCACTGTATTTACAAGGATAACTTGTTAGAGCTTTATCCAAACTGTAACATTATGCTGTCTCCTTTCAAATATCTTTGTAACTGTGCCTGTACAAGAGAGACGCTTTTCATGATAGTCAACAAGTGTACGCATTCAACGACGTCACATGAACGCCACATGAATCCATTGAGCCTAAGGTTGAACTTTGTGAAAACAATTGAGAATTTTGCTCCCACTGAAGCACGAAAGTCACATTTCAAAATGATTGGGGCGAACTGCCATGTTTCAGTCACTAAAAAATGTACTCTGAATTTTTTTTAACAACTTGTTTTTTATTGTGAAAGTCCTTTTCCAAGTAAGGTAGTAGGGAAGTCAACCAAAACACAGGTAGGAGGAGTGCAGGTAGAGGTCAACGCCTCAACCGCTGTCCAAGGACATGAGCCTAACACCAATACTATTGTCCAGAGTCATGTTGGACTCCTTTAACCACCAACTCCAGACTTATTCTACAACTTTAACATTGCTGCAATCACTCCATGGTGATGTGACAGTTGCAGTATAAATGAAACCTTATTTTCCACCTTCACATTCCTGGCAGGCTGCCTTACCTGCTGAGAGTGCATATTGGAAATTCCAGCATACACTGTCCATTATTGTACATTTAATGGTTGGAAAATCATGTGCAGCACGGACTGGAATCTCCAACATGCACTCTTGGCAGGAGATGTTCCCTGCTGGGAGCACGAAGGTTGGAAGTGTACCCATTTGGTGTCTAGGAGAGCAGGTCCAATTCCTCTACTCGGAGGCCAACTGTTTGAACAAAAGTCTACTCTTCTGCAGTTTTGGTTTTCCAAAGACTGGTGAACTCCAGGGCAAATTATTGTTAAAAGGTCATTACTGATTCACCACTTGATATTTCACTTACTTTACAATTAAAGTTCCATTGATAGGAAGCTCAACTTGCTATGTTCAATGTTTGTTCTAACAATAATGACAATTATTAATGCTTTAATGCAGAAAACAAGAGAAAGTTGTTTAGTGGTCAATCTTGTAATTTTGTGCAGTAAAATCTGTGACTAAACCCCAAACAACGGAACTTGAAGAATTATACTGTAGAATTTGATTTAACTTAACAGTCTGTAAACAACTGCAAAGAGATGTGTGGAAGTGGCCTGGGATGACTCAGCTGCCCACATTGTCTCCTTCCTGTGCAGAGGCATCTGGTTCTCTCAATTCCTGACCTTGATAAAACTAGCTGGGATCGTGACAGTATGTGGAGAACCCTTGCCAAGAGGATACATCCATGATTTCATTGCATGGAAGGAACCTGACTTCCCACCTCTCCACACATATCAACAATTAGATGAATAACCATGGCACTAGTAAAGGGAATGAGTACAGTACTGGCAAATTAAGGGGTGGACAGGCACAGGGCCATTGAGCTGGTTGCTGTGCTTTTTGGTTGCTGTTTACTGTCCTGCTTGGCGAGACAGTCCTGAATAAAGTTTACCCACAGGAGGGTGAAATCTCATATAATACAGAGTTGCTTTCAATAGTGAGTCTGTGCTACAAATATGACTAGTGAACCAAAGTCCTGCTCCACTGGGACTGCCTCATGGCTGTGAGCTATGCTCCCCGCTTGTCCCGACTGTCTTTCTGTTTGCTAATTCTGAGCCTAGCCATGTAACTTGGCCAGAACTTGACTAGTGATTCCTTGGGATTCTCCAATATTTACTTCATTATTTGGCTAACTATTTTCTAGGCACAAGTCTTTGAGATTTGGTTTTTTGGGGGGGGGGGGGGGGGGGGGGGGGGAGGTGCGGGTGCAGGGGGGAAACTCGAACAAATTTTCACAGCAAGGGAGCTTGTAATGTAATACGTTTTAAAAATCTCAAGCAGATGCAGAATCAATATAAGATGTTGCTTGATATCAGCCAGGGATTTACAATATTGACTTTTTAATGCTCATGAAAGAAAACTATGATCTGATCATGTGTTCAGGATCACACATTATTAAAGTAGTCTTATGTTAGCACAAACAGTCAAACAAAAGGCAAAGATCAAAAGCTGCTCAATTGTCATTGGTTTTCTAAATTTAACTGCAGCGCTTAATCTGTCAACAAGCACAGTAGATTATGTATCAATATTCTGGTGTGCTGTATATTCACAAATGGCCATACTTCTTTCGAACCACAGGTTTTCCTTTGGTTTAATACATTATATTTCTATTCTTGTTAGGAACAAGCCTCAAAAGTATTCCTTTTGAACATATAATTATTGCAAATAATCAATTTAAAAGGTTCTGCTCTATTGTGCGAGATATCCTTGTTATATCTAACATCGGTATTTATTTCAACCACATCAAAGTGATTATGTTATAAAGCAGTTGTACATAGTAAACATACATATAAATTGATCACACTGTTACAGTTCAGGCTTTCTGCAATGGTGTGTTTCCAGGAGTAGATTATACATGCTGGGAATGTGCTATGGGATGACCAGTTACCTTCAAATTCTGGTGCAACATAATGGAGATCATGTAGAATACCCATCACCTTCTCCCAGAATGAAAGAAACAGTAAAAACTGGGAAATAAGGATACTGGTCCAAACTGGTCTTGCGCCGACCAAAAGTGGCTGTGCCTTCAGTTGCCTAGGCCTTAAGCTTTGAAATTCCCTCCCTAAACCTCTCTGCTTTGCTCCCTCACTTTCCTTCTGTAAGACACTGCTTAAAATCTACCTCTTTGATCAAGCCTTCAATTATCTCTCTCTGAGACTCGCTGTCGTGTTTTGTTTTATAATGTTCCTTTGAAGTGCCTTGGGATGTTTTTCCTATGTTAAAGGTACTATATAAACGTAGGTTATTATTGTTGTGCCTTCCTGCTCAGAATCATGGAAACGTATAGGGCAGAATTCTACATTTCTCTGCAGGCAGGGGTGGGGCGGGGTGGGGGGGTAGGAGCCATAAATTCCTCGTAGGTCTTCTCATCAGCCTCCTGCCTGCCCCCACTACTCCGCAATATTACAGTGGGACGGGCGGGGCCTAGGCTGGTATGCCCGCCCTTGCCCCGATTGAGGCCCCTAAGTGGCCAATTAAACACCAATTAAGGGCTGTTTCCTGCCAGGCTTCAACTTTCAGGCTGGCAGGAGTTCAGTAGAGGGGAGAAAGCCCAATAAGTGACCTTGCTGAGGCCTCAGGCGGGAGGGGTAAGGGGGGGACAGGCAGTTGGGGGCATCTCTGCAAAGGCCTTTCAAGATCAGGCTCCACCCCTCCACAACCCCTCCCCCCAACAAGGTCGGCCACTCATGGGTGCACCCTTGTTCCCTTCCCCACTAGCCTCTCCATCAATGGCCCTAACCACTCTGCCATCCACCCCGAGCCCCATCTCCCCTCCCTGCCCTGAGACCTCCATACTTACTTGATCCTAGACTCCTGGGACTTAGCCTCTGGGGACTGCTTACCATCCCAGTTCTGTCCCCGACAGCTTCTGGTGCTGCTGGGTGAGGGGCAGAATTCCCACGTCCAGCCAATTAACTGGCTGCGGGTCAGTCAGTATCAGCAGCGCTACATTCTCCATTGATTCTTTGGATGGTGGGCTGAGAAACCTCACCATCTGAAAAATCCTGGCCATAAAATTGTGGTACAGAAGGAGGCTGTTTGGCCCATTGTGTCCATCCTGCCTGAAAGAGAGTTATCCAGCCTAATCCCATTTTCCAGCTCCTGGTCTGTAGCCCTGTAGGTTTTTTACATTTCAAGTGTATGTCTGGGTATCTTTTAAATGCCTTGAAAGTTTCTGCCTTTACTACCCTCTCAGGCAGTGAGTTTCAGACCCCCACCACCCTCTGGGTGAAGAAATTTCTCCTCAACTCCACGCTAATCTTTCTGTCAATTAAAATTTAAATCTAAGCTTCTTGGTTATTGACCTCTCAGCTAACATTAAATAGGTCCTTCCTATCCACTCTATCCAGGCTGCTCATAATTTTATACGCCTCAATTAAATCTCCTCTTGGTCTCCTCTGTTCCAAAGAAAACAACCCCAGCCTATCCAATCTTTTCTCATGGTTAAAATTCTCCATTCTTCACAACCCACTCATAAATCACCTTTGTACCTTCTCTAATGTGATCACATCCTTCTGGTAATGTGCTGCCCTCTTTCAGTGGCCTAACTGGTGTTTTATATAATTCTAGCATAACTTCCCTGCTGTCACATTCTACGCCTTGGCTAATAAATAATTGCTTCTCTTTTTATAGTTAACGCTATTAGTTTTAGCCTGGATATCAGTGTCTACTATTAACAGCCTTTAGGAGAAGACCTATAGGAAAAAACAGTTCGGACCAGCATTCCTAGTTCCCAGTTTTTGCTAGTGTTCCAAATCGGGGATGATCAAGAGGCTAGAATTGGATGAATGCAAATATCTTGAAGATAGGGAAGGGTGAGGCCATAGAGAGATTTGTAAATAAGGATGAGAATTTTAAAGCCAAGACCTTGCTTGACTGGGAACCAATGTAGCTCAGCAAGCACAGGGGTGAGATGTGAATGGGACTTCGTGAAAGTTAAGATACAGGCAGCAGAGTTTTGGATAGCTTCAAGTTTATGGAGAGTAGAATGTGGAAGACCGGCCAGTTAGAATAGTCACATCTAGAGGTAACAAAGGCATGAATGAGGGCTTCAGCAGCAGATGAGCAGAGGCAGGGGTGAAATTGAGTGATATTATGAAGGTGGAAATAGGAGGCCTTAGTGATGGTGTGAACATATGGTCAGAAACTCACCTCGGGATCAAATCTCATCTCGGGGACAAAAAGGTTGTGAACAGATTGGTCTAATCTAGGGCTGTTGCCAAGGAGAGAGATGGAGTCAGTAGCTAGGAAACAGAATTTGGAGCGGAGGCCAAAAACAATGGCTTCAGTCTTCCCAGTATTTAATTGGAGAAAATTTTTGTTCATCCAGAGCTGGGTGTTGGATAAGTAGTCTGACAATTATGTAACAGTGGAGGAATTGAGAGAGATGATGGTGAGGTAAAGCTAGGTGTCGTCAGCGTACATGTGAAAACTAACACTGTGCTTTCAGATGCTGTCACCGAGGGGCAGCATGTAATGAAGAAATAGTGGGGCCAAGGTTAGATCCTTGGGAACACCACAGGTAATGGTGCTGGAGCAGGAATAGAAGTCATTGCAAGTGATTGCCTGGCTATAGTTAGGTGGATAGGAATGGAACTAGGTCAGAGCAATCGCACTGAGTGTTGGAGGAGGATGGTGTGGTCAACAATGTCAAAGGCTGCAGACAGGTTGAGAAGGATGAAGAAGGATAGTTTACCACAATGAATATCACTTAAGATGTTTTTTGGGATTTTGATGAGAACTGTTCCAGTACTGTAGTGAGGGCAGAAACTTGATTGAAGGGACTCAAACATGGAGTTCCGGGAAAAATAGGCATGGATTTGGGAGATGTCAACATGTCCAAGGACTTCAGAGAGGAAGGGAGGTTGGAGATGGAGCAGTAATTTGCATGGATGATGGGGTCAAGGGTTGTTTTTTTTAGGAGAGAGGTGATAATGACAGATTTAAAGGAGAGAGGGATAACACCTGAAGATAGAGAACCGCTAACAATGTTTGCTAACATGGGGGTCGGGGGAGGAAGTTGGGTGATCAGGGGTTTATTGGAAATAGGGTCGAGGGAGAAGGAGATGGGTCTCATGGACAAGATGAGCTCAGAGAGGGACTGAGGGGAGATAGGAGAGAAACTAGGGAAAGATGAGTGTTTGGGGTTAGGGTAGGGAAGGGCAGAGTGATAAAGAAGTCCACGAGTTCCCCACACTTGTTGCAGATGAGAGTGGAGGGACAGGGGAGAGGGTTTTAAGAAGATAATTTGCAATGGATGATTCTGGAATAATGAACAGCTTTAGCAGACAAGAACTGAACCTGGTAATACTTTTTATGGTCCAGCCAGACCTGGGGGTGGAATGCTAAACCGGTTGTCCACCATATCCATTCAAGTATGCGTTGCTTGGGCTTAAGGGAATGGAGATGAGGGCCATATCAGGGAACAGCCAGGGTGAGAGAAAGTAATGAGTTTATTGGGATTACAGGATCAAAGATGGAGAAGAGGGTGGTTGAGGAAATCAATAATTGCAGTTGTGGTGAATGGAGGGCCAAAGGTTTGACAGTCAGGATTTTGAAAGTACTGTTGTAAGTAAATTGGGGAAGAGTTTTTCTAGGGGCAGATACAGAGGAAGGGGAGATATATGTGGAAAGTGATGCAAGGAAGTGACCAGAGATACCCTTCCTTGTGCTTGATACAATGGAATTAGCAAGACTATGTGAGATGGTAAGTCCAAGGGGATGACTGTGAATAAAAGCAAATACTGCGGATGCTGGAAATTGGAAATGAAAACAGAAAATGCTGGTAAAACTCAGCAAAGAAGTAGATTTCTACATTTCCACTTCTCTTTAGCTCTGAAGAAGAGTCATATGGATTTGAAACGTTAACTCTGTATCTTTCTCCACAGATACTGCCAGGCGGGATGGCCGTGAATCTGGGTTGGATTGTTTACATGGAGGAAGAGATTTAGGGAGGATAAGAGGATAATGAGGCACAGTCAGAAACTATAGTGACACAAAACTTAAAACAAAGATAGAGTCAATCTGCAAGGAATTACAATTCCACTTGCTAGAATATATTTTTGAACTTGTCTGACAACCTGCGAGTGTTTTGTATGTAACAGATTTTGTAGACTTCCCCATATATCAAACATGGACGGTGTGATTCCTATGTTGACTAACAGTGGTCAGTTGATTGACTCAAAATAAAAGAACATTAAAAAATAGGAGCTGTAGTAGGCCACACAACCCATTGAGCCTGCTCCACATTCAATAAGATCATGGTTGAACTTCTATATCAACTCCATTTTCCCCTTATACAGTAAGTTCTCACTTAAAGTTGTAGCTGCATTCCTGAAAATTGTGGCTTTAAGTGAAACAACTTTAAGTGAATCATAGGTCCAATAGGAATCAATGTTAAAATCAGAGTTAGGTTCCTCTGGACATTTCTCGCCCAGGAAAACCAATGTATAGGTTGAAATGCTGTACTGTACATTTGTGGTACTGTGCATTCCTAGCTGAAATAACTTGAAAAATAAAATAAGTATAAAATAAATACTGTATAAATTCAAATAGATAACAATCATCAGTCTTGCTTTATTCTGAGGCACTCAGTTTGGGGGATGACTTGCTTCCATTTTGGTTCAATGGGTTCTGAGGTGGCAGATAAGTCCAATGGGCGATCTGCAGTCTCTGTTATGTTGTTCAGGTGTTCTCTGGAGGGTCAGTTAGATGAGTTGTTTGGAGGCTTTTGCACTCTCTCTGCCGCTTTGACTTGGCCACTGCATGCTCCCAAAGAAAGCTCGCTCTTCGGTGCCTTCCCAAATGAAAGAACCTTCTCCCATTTTGGTTGAGTACCATGAGTTGGAGGAGTTGTTTGACCTCTTCAAGGATGCTTTTAGGACACCCCTAAAGTGTTTGAGGGGAAATGGTTTTGAGTGATTTTGGGCATGCTGGGCATGTTGACGTGCTACCATCAGCAAATGCCTCGCTCACTGGCTTTAAAATGGCTTCTCTGTCTTACCTGTTATAAAGTTTAAAACAGGCCAAATGTGAGGCTCCAAAATTAATCAGAACATTGCAATGACGTGAAATGATGCGCAATGATATGCAAAACAACATTAAATCAAAATTGAAGATGCAAAACAGGAATACCGGCCCTAAAATTGCATGACGTTAAAGCGAAACGTCATAAAGCAGAGTATCTTAAAACAAGGATTTAATGCAACCATAAACCTTGATTCGTTTAAGGCCCAAAAATCTACTGTTCTCAGTCTTGAATATGTGCAATGACTAAACATCCACAGCCCTTTGGGGTACAGAATTCCAAAGATTCACAACCCTCTGAGTAAAGAAATTTCTCCTCATCTCAGTCCTAAATAACCGACCTCTTATGCCGAGACTATAATCCTTAATTTTAGACCCTCCAGGTAGGAGAAACAGTCTCTCAGCATCTACTTGTCAAGGCCTCTAGCAAGTTTATACGTTTCAATGAGATCACTTCTCATTCTTCTAAGTCCATAGACTATAGGGCCAATTACCCACCTGAGCTTAAGTAAAGGCATTAGAGAAATCCGCAGAGATTATTCCATTCCATAGGCAACTGGGGTGTGGAGCTGTCAATCAGCCAGTCAGTCAAGGACACAATGAAGTGTGCATATAAGAACCTGACAAGCAAATGTCGTAACTGCATTGAGTTCACATTTTCCATAATTGACATATGAAAAGCCTACTTTACTTCCACATAGTTAACTGAAGAAAGACATACTTAAAGAAGATTTTACGTATATAGGAGGAAATACTTGCATCTTCTGAGCCACATTCACTTATGAGTAAGTGCAATTATATTTGCTTCCGTATGTTGAGGGATCATAAAATACTAATCTCCATGACTGACAACAATTTTCCTACCTTGGTGGAGCTTTGTTCACTGCAATTATTTTTTAAACTACAAAGGGATGATCTCATCATTTCAGCAACCTGAAGAGTGATTGAGTACGCTTTGCTGCACGAACAAATCAAACATTATCCAGACAATACGATCCTAATTACATCCCACACAACAGTGAGACCAATACTCCAATTGTCCTCATACAGTAAACACATTGGCTTATTATGTTTTTAAGAGGCTATCTGAACTGAGATGCAGACATTTTTCAGAAGCAGTTGAATATTTTATAACCAACTAAAAAGAATTGTGTGCTGATTGCAAACAGTAATGGCAATTTTAGATTCAGATGACATCACAAACCACAACAGAGAAACTTGAGTGGCTTTTTTTAATTCATTCATGGGATGTGGGCTTCACTGGCTGGGCCAGTATTTATTGCCCATCCCTAGATGCCCTTGAGAAGGTGGTGGTGAGCTGCCTTCTTGAACAGCTGCAGTCCATGTGGTGTAGGTACACCCACAGTGCTGTTAGGGAGTTCCAGGATTTTGACCCAGCGACAGTGAAGGAATGGCGATATATTTCCAAGTCAGGATGGTGAGTGACTTGGAGGACAACTTCCAGGTGGCGGTGTTCCCATCTATCTGCTGCCCTTCTAGATGGTAGTGGTCATGGGTTTGGAAGGTGCTGTCTCAGAAACCTTGGTGAATCCCTGCAGTGCATCTTGCAGATGGTACACACTGCTGCTACTGTGTGCCAGTGGTGGAGGGAGTGAATGTTTGTGGATGTGGTGCCAATCAAGTGGGCTGCTTTGTCCTGGATGGTGTCAAGCTTCTTGGGTGTTGTGGAAACTGCACTCAACCAGGCAAGTGGAGAGTATTCCATCACACTCCTGACTTGTGCTTTGTAGGTGGTGGACAGGCTTTGGAGAGTCAGGTGGTGGGTTACTCATCACACGATTCCGAGCCTCTGACCTACTCTTGTAACAATATTTATATGGCTAGTCCAGTTCAGTTTCTGGTTAATGGTAACTGTCAGGTTGTTGATAGTGGGGGACTCAGTGATGGTAATGCCATTGAATGTCAAGGGGTGATGGTTGGATTCTCTCTTGTTGGATATGGTCACTGCCTGATACTTGTGTGGTGCGAATGTTACTTGCCACTTGTCAGCCCAAGCCTGGATATTGTCCAGGTCTTGCCGCATTTGGACATGCTTCAGTATCTGAGGAATCGTGAATGGTACTGAACATCATGAATCATCAGCGAACATCCCCACTTCTGACCTTATGATGGAAGGAAGGTCATTGATGAAGCAGCTGAAGATGGTCGGGCCGAGGACACTAACCTGAGGAACTCCTGCAGTGATGTCCTGGAGCTGAGATGACTGACCTCCAACAACCACAACCATCTTCCTTTGTGCTAGGTATGATTCCAACCAATGGAGAGTTTTCCCTCTGATTCCCATTGACTCCAGTTTTGCTAGGGCTCCTTGATGCCAAACTCTCAAATGCAACCTTGATGTCAAGGGCAGTCACTCTCATCTCACCCCTGGAGTTCAGCACTTTTGTCCATGTTTGAACCAAGGCTGCAATGAAGTCAGGATCTGAGTGGCCCTGGCAGAATCCAAACTAGGCGTCAGTGAGCAGGTTATTGCTAAGCAAGTGCCACTTGGTAGCACTGTTGATGACCCCTTCATCACTTTACTGATGATGGAGAGTAGACTGATGGGGCTGTAATTGGCTGGGTTGGATTTGTCCTGACTCATAACCATTAATTTAACCCTTGAGGTCACCTCATGCATCAGATTTTATGTATAATATATATAACATATAGCATCCATTGATTATTTTTATTTGTGGGAGGTATCTCATTGACTAATATACTGAGAATGATCCAAGTAAGAAAGTCGATACTGGGGGATTAACAAATGTGACACATTCACTTCAACTTTAGAGTCATTGCCTATAGTTATAATACATATAGGCTTGTTTTCTTATAATATTAGGAATAAGCTGTTTATTCTGTGAAAGGGGTCAGCTTTATCTTCCACATTTATGCTGGCATCACTCTTCCACCATTTCTTCTCTTGACTCCAAGGTCATTGACACTCCCTCCTTTTACGCGTGTGGCATAAAGACCTTGATCCGCAAGAACCTTTTCCACTTTTAGATTGACATAATGGAAGCCACTTTCTTCAGCTCCCTCTGTCTTAGTTATCAATCTCCTTAAAGTCCACTTCAGCTAAACTCAGAGGTGCAGAACCTCGACTTTCTGCCGAACCTGAGCTCAGTATCTTCTTGAATATCTAATTTGTTACCAAGATTATTGTCTTCTACCTCTGCAACACCTTTAATCTGTGCCTTTGTTGGCCCAGATTCAATTTTTCCAATGATCTCCTTAATGGCCTCCCTGGTTCCATCCTTCACAATCTGCCACCCATCCTAAACACCATTGCTTAGACCCTCGCCCACACAAAGTCCCCGTTATCGACATGCTTCTTTGGTTTTTCTTTCCCTGGTAAGTTGACTTAAAAACATCCTTGCCTTACAATTCTTCATAGATTTTGCCGCATTCTAGCTCAACAACTGCTCTGGCTTAAATGTTCACATGCATGTTTCCGTTCCTATGTCACCATCTCAATCCTTGTATTGGTGTCCATTCTTGTAGCCCTGAGATCAATTCCTCATCTCTGACTTGACTACTCCCTCCTCCTGAAGACCTTTCTCTTGATTTATACTTTCACCCACTCATTTTCTCCACCCTCCTGCACAGGATTGTTTTTTCTTGTGCATGAGGAGCACAAAACAAATTGTTGCGTGCATCAATTTATATAAATGAGTAGGTTAACTAATTCCATTGAGGATCATGGGTTACAATTTAAAGTTAGATACGACTAGAACTAAGTTGAGTATTAGGAGAATGTTAAGAGGTCGTTCTTTTTCCAAAGGATAGTGGAGATGTGAAACAGGCTGCCAGCTCAGGCAGTGAGCACCAATTCACTGAATTCCTGCATGTGAGAGCTGAATCTGTTTCTGTCTGGGGCAGAGATCACCTTCTACAAAATGTAGGTACTTTATGGCATTAGTCAGAGCCAGAGTGATCGCCAGGTCTAGATTTGTTTGCCCAAGAGGATTAGAGAGGAATTTTCAAGATT
The DNA here is from genome assembly GCF_964194155.1 of Cetorhinus maximus. Lineage (NCBI taxonomy): Eukaryota > Metazoa > Chordata > Chondrichthyes > Lamniformes > Cetorhinidae > Cetorhinus > Cetorhinus maximus. The sequence continues at coordinate 103,055,965 of NC_135884.1, forward strand.
CTATCCCAGCCCCCAAATTGGCCTGGGTGAGGGTGATGAGTACATAATGTGCTACACCAAATATTGCAATTGTGTGGGACAGACTTAAAGGATCAGATGGTCTTTTTCTGTCAATCAATATTTGCATGTTCACATGATAGTCAAGTCTGTGTAACTTTAAATCTCAGCAATACTAAATTCAGTCATTCTTAGTAGGGACAGTTTATTGCTGCTACCTCTCTTTTCAGTGATAATTCATAGCGGTATATCATGTTCCGGAATTAAACAGCGAAACATTATTGCAACATTTCAGATGATTATATCAAAGGTGTGGCTTTTAAAAAAGGAATGTTGACTCCTCATCACAGAATTTTTATTTAAATGTTAAGTTTGATGCTTGTTTGAACTCAGCTACTCTCCTTGCGCCAGTTTAAGCAGTTCTCATTGGAGCTTCTAGTTGAAGTGGAAAATTTCCTTGGGCGACTCCCATCTGACAGAAGTACAAGTTTCACAGCAGCCAATGGTCATGGCCCAGATTGTTCTACTATACAAACTGAAACAACATGGGGGCATTCAGGGCAGGATTTTGAAATCGTCGGGCAGGGCGAGCTTGGAGCAGCCGGGAGATGGTCCGCCACCCGCAATAAGCTGCCGACTGCGATTTCACGCTGGCGGGCCAATTAAGGCCCGCCCAGCATGAAACGCGGCTCATCACTGGTCGGGAAGTGCCTAATGGGGGCAGGTGCTGGTCGGCCGCGGGGTCTAATGGCGACCCCGTGGCCAGTTTAAAAACGGCCCAGGCAGCCCCCGGAAGGATGCCACGGAAGAAAAGCTCCTCTGCATTTTCAACACTCGAGTTATGGAGTGGACTGTGGCTGGTGACGCCAGATTGGAGGGCAGGAACAGTGGGCACTCAGCCTCCTACTTTTCTGACGAATGCCTCACCGTCCTGCTAGAGGAGGTGGCTATCAGGAGGGACACTCTTGTTCCCAGAGATGGTAGGAGGATGAGGCCGCCACACCTCATCAAGAAGGCATGGGAGGAGGTGGCAGTGCTGGTGAACAGCCATAACGTGGTGCAATGCACATAGGTGCAGTGCTGGAAGCAGTTCAATGACCTGCTGTGCTCAGGGAGGGTACCATGTTGGCAGGGTCAGTGTGCAGAAGTGTTAAGGTGTGGCTGTCCCCACCGTGGACCTCAGGGGTGCTGAAGTCTGAGTGTCATCTGTCAATGACGCCGGAGCTGGCCAAGGGGGTGAGCCCTGGCTGCTTGAGCTGAGTGCCTTACGGCTCGAGGACCGCGACTCGGACATGCCCTGCGAGTTGTTCCTCAGCTGGGGTTGACCAGGCTGCAATGGTGCTGCAGGTAGAGAGTGAACTAATCAATGCTCCTCTATCCTTTCAGGAGATGAGGAGCCATAACCAAGCAGAGAGGGCACGTATAGGTGGAGGTCTGCCAACTTCCTGCTGCTCAGCAGGTTCGAGCAGGATGCCCTTGAGCTTGAGAGCCAGCACGCTCCCTGTGCAACTGGGTGTGGAGAGGCGGGGGTGCCAAACAAAGGTAAGAGTGCAGTGCACAAAGGTGAGAGTTTTGGATTGTGCAACCATTTTAATGTAGACACTTCATTGATGGGAGCCTCAAACCTGGAGTCCCCATTGATCATTGAAAGACGATGGCACCATAATGCAGATCTCCATTGTCTCACCAGGTGCCTGGCATGCACAGTGACAATGTGATAACTTTAACCAATGACATGTCATTATTCTCCCTTTTAGAATTGCCAGCAGGCTCTCTGGACCCTTAAGGGCCACCCCTGATGCCAGAGGACCACCGGGCTCCATTTGAACCTGCATCACACCCGCTCTCCGAAGCAGGTACCAGCGCAGATACCAGCACCTTGGTGCGCATTAGATCGGTGGCTAGAGTGTCAGCGCACATTGGTGAGGGCACTTCACACTTGCTTGAGGTGCAGGCGGAGGCAGAGAGTGCCCAGGGCACCAGCAGTCGGAGGACCACTGGGGACCAGGATGATGATCAGTCGAAGGCAGATGATGAGTCTCTGGAGCCATCCATTAGACGGCTGATGCTGTATGTCCTGCGAAATGTGTGGGAGGATCTGATGGAGATCCATGAAGGTATGAATGCCTTGGTCTCTGTTGTGGAGGAGTCCATGCGGAGTGTGAGCACTGTGCTGACCCTCATGGCCGAGAGCACTGCCTCCTCCACTGAGACAGAATGAGGGGTTCCTGGGGTTGTGCTTGGACCTGCAAGCCTTCACTCAGGCACTGTCCTCAGGTGGTCAGTGCCAGTGTGTCAGATGGATGAGGCATCCTGTCCATCAATGCTGAGCAAGGAGGTCCAGAGCAACCTCACATTGGCGCACAAGCTACCTGTCGTCTCTGTGCGCTCCTCTCCGGGTGCTCTGGATGACAGCAGCAGCGACTGAGGAGATGCGAGCTGTGGCAATAGCTGTTCCCTCCCAGGCGGGGCCAGCCCAGGCTCCACTGGGCAGAGGTTGACTGCCAAGGTCAAGTTCAACAAGACACTAGAGACAGCAGGCTATCTCCGATGCTGGTGCCAGCGAGGGCGAGGTACCAAGACGTTGCACTTGGAAAGGTAAGTTAAAGGCAGCATGAGCACAAGAGGAACAGTTAACGGATGATTTTCTGTTAATTTATCTTTAGTTTATCTTCACTGGTCTGGGAATGAAGACCAGAGAAGGTTATGTAAATTTTTGTGGTTTGCCTAAATTAGATCAATTTTGTTTTTGTTGAAATGGCCTGGGTATGCTTCGCCTTTTTATTTATTTTTTGGTGCCAGTATGTAATGCTATACATCAGTGGCTCTAAACTTTATTGCACAGGCACTGAGTGCACTTTGGGTTCAGACGAAAGAGTCACTTCAGACATCCGGGATGGAGGAGGCAGCCCTTGCATGCAGTCGAAGCTGATCTTTGGTAGCCTTGTTGAAGGAGCGCTGGATCAAGGTGTCCCTGCCTCCCTGGAGATTACCGAGGTCTGCCTCCATGCCCTCAGCATTCTCCTCACCGTGCTCCTCTTCTGACTCACTACTGAATTCATCCTCTGTGGCTCTGCAGCTGCGTCAAGATTCTCTTCCTTCAGTGGGTCCCCCTTGCTAGTGCCTGATTGCGGAGAGTGCAGCATGCAACCACTATCAGTGACACACACCCTGGGGGTATTGTAGTGCTCCCCCTGAAAGGTCCAGGCACCAGAAGCGCATCTTGAGAAGGCGTATGATCCTCTCTACCACAGTCCTTGTGGAGGCATGACTTGTATTGTAATGTTTCTCTGCCTCTGTTCTTGGATGCCAGAGAGGCATCATGAACCACCTCTTCAACAGATAGCCATTGTCACACAGCAGACATTCATCCAGTCGGTCTGGAGCACTGAAGAGCCTCAGCACCTGGGAGTGTCTCAGGATATAAGCTTCATGGGAGCTGCCAGGGTACCTTGCACAGACTTGCAGAATCTGCATCCTGTGGTCTCACACTATCTGCACGTTCATGGAGTGGAATCCCTTCCTGTTGACAAAGGCACCCAGCTGACCCACTGGCGCCTTGATGGCCACATGTGTGCAGTCAATGGCATCCTGGATGGGGGGGAACCCAGGAATCACTGCAAAGCTCTGGCTCGCTCAGCCTGGCTGGCCACCTCCGTACAGTAAAGAATAAAGGTCAGTACCCGCCTGAACAGAGCTTCTGTCACCAGCTTGATGCAACTGTGGACAACTGATTGAGAAACTCCACACAGATCCCCCACTGAGCCCTGGAAAGAGCCGGAGGCACAGGAGTTGAGGGCCACCGTGACCTTCAGAGCCACTGGGACATGGGGTGTTCACCCACACAGCAGGAGCAGATCTCAGGCCCAATCATCTGACAAATGGAGGTCACTGTCTCCTTTGAGAGGCGGAACCTCCTTCGACATTGCGCCTCAGACATATTGAGGTAGCTGCATCACCGCCTGTAAACCCAGGCAGCAGGATAGTGGCGTCTTCTGCAGCCCCTTCCACCTTGGACTTCCTGCTGGTCCTATGCCCCTTATGCCTGCGCCTCTCCTCCCACAGGTCACCCCCCCCCCCCACCCCCCACCTGAAGCTGCATTGGGACACCTGGCTTCCTCTCCCTTCTGCCCCTCTTCCTCCTCAGGGGAGGTGCAAAAGCGGAGACCACAATCCCCATTACCAGGGTAACGGAGGACTGTCTGATACCTGGAAGGGTCCACATGGTCTGAATCCTCCAGGGGCCTTGGAGACAACAGTGAGTCCTGAAATGAATCCTGCAAATGCTAAGAATGCAACCCTGAACAAAAATGAAGCTGCCAAGTACCAATAAGTCACCAGCAGCAAACTATGTAACAAACTCCTCACCACTGACACTGGCAATGCTGCAGACCCTTTTATTCCACCCGTGGATGAGGTTTTTGAAAATGTTGGCTGGCCGCTTGCCTGTTTGCCCATGTGACAAGCACGAAATCGCACGGGCAATGAAAAATCGCTGCCAATTGGCTTTTCAATGGCCTCTTAATTAATGGTGGGCATGGCTCCGACGCCTGCCGACAAAAATATCGTGCGCTATTTTATGCTTGATCGGGTCCGGCGTGCACCCACAGGACATAAAACTCTGCCCTTAGAGTGGGAACCAAAGAACATAAGAAATAGGTGCAAGAGTAGACTATAAGATCATGGTTAATGATCTACCTCAACTTCACTTTCCCACTCTATCCTGTATCCCTCAATACTGAAAAAAAAAACTAGCATTCTCTGTCTTGAATATATTCAACGGCTGAGCATCCACAGTCTTCTGGGGTGGAAGATTCCAAAGATTTACAACCCTCAGTGAAAAAATTTCTCACCTGAGTCCTAAATGGCCAACCCTTTATTCTGAGACTGTGACCCTCAATCTAGACTCTCAAGCCATGGGAAACTATATGGCAAAGTTGCATTTTATTCTAAACATAACTGAAAATATTTCTGTATTATCTGTCGAATTGTGATATTCTAATATTTGAGGCAATAAGAAATAATATATAGGAAAGGGCCTGTTCATATAATAAAGCATTGACTGGATTGAAAAGACTGACAAATAAATTGCATAGTGCCTTTTCCAGCAGTTGCTCACCTCCGTTTCCTAGGGACACAATGCGGTTGCTTCCCGCGCGCTATGTTGGAGGACGTGGACGCACACAGGTGGATTCCCTATGTGCTCCAGAAGACGTTGATGCGAGGCGATCCTGATGTCACACAGCCCAACCAACTGACATGATGCCAGGATCACAAATCTGGGCAACAAACTTGCATGCACAGCTTGATCATGCTAGACAGGGTGGGGACGTGCTGGGAATTAAGAAGAAGGGGCATAAGGCAGCAAACGTGCCATCATTCTCAATGATTTCAGCGACGATGGATGCTACAGGTCCTGTTGCAGCCAGCCCCATGATGCATAGAATCACTTTCTCTGTAGGGCTCGATCCAGGTATCCTTGTCTTCCTCCAGCTCTTCTCTGTGTGCTTCAATTGTGTCAGCTTTTCCTGCTGGAGAGAAGGCAGAATATCCAGGAGCTGACCTCCCTGGTGACTTGATCCCACTCCTGAGGGTGGTATTTGAAGGCCTCCTGGCCATGTGGCACCATGGTGTCGCTCCTCCTGCCCATGTGTACCACAAATGCCTCCAGTGTTCGCCTGCCATTTGGATCGCTTTGTTTGCCCTGGTGTTTCCTTTCCAAGAATTTACATTGCAGCAATCTCTTTGGTCAGCTTTGCTTTTAGAGGGACAAGCTGTCCTTGAGAAGAGCAGGCTGCCTGTCCTAATGGTCTACAAACAATGCCGAGGGGCCTCCTGGTATTTCAACGTCAGTGTTCAGCAGCAGAGATCAATGCTGGAGGCTCACCAACTGGCACCACAATCATTCAGATAAGGTGTGAACACCTTGATCTGAACAGGTACAGACATATCACGAATTATGAACCTAAAAGCTGGCATCTGAAGTCTTTTGTGCAGTATTTGCTTTAAAGGGGGATAAAATGGCCAAAGTTTGTTGTATGCATAACTATCAATAGAAAGATTTGTTCAGAATGTCATTTTATTTTAGGCACATGGGGCCAATTTTTCTTTTATTGGTAGAAAACTAAATAATGAAGTAGAGGTTAAAGGGACGTTTACCATGCAGGCTAAGCTTTAATCTGTGTTGTTGTGTATATAAATATGCAAATTCTCATCACATCTATTTGCTGAATTTTATAAAAAATATAGCAATTTTAGTGATGTTACATCCTTTTTCAAACCTTCGGGTAATTTATTTTGGATTGTGTGTTTAATTGCAGCCTGGTGTTGCATGAATGAATAACAAAATCAAACCAATCATTACCTTCAGTTACTAGCACAAAGTTAGTCGCTTTCCTAACTCCGAATGCTATTAATTAGTGAGACAGAATCTGGATATGGTTTCTTCACAGATCAAATTGACTGAACTGTCCACAATTCACTTGAGGCGTCCAAGCCATAATTATCATGTGTTGGCGCAGCAGAAGGTGGAGATGAGTTGATACTTCCAGTTACTAAAAAATAATTGGAACCATGTAGCCTCTCCATTTTCTCTGTTCAAATAAACAGGGATGTCAGAATTACAAAAGTTTCCAGCATTCTACCCTGTGTTATTCATGCAATGGAATGTACGCTTTTCATATATGACAACCACAACAGCTATTTCCTTTAACAAGTTGAATTCAGATACACTTTAGCAGTAAAAAGGCTTTGCACATCTTATCCCACCTGAAATATGTAGGATAGATCATTTCCCTCAGTTCAAGACAATGCCCAGCTAACTGTAAAAGCAAAGTAAGTGTGAGTTTTGCCCTTTAAAAAGTTGAAGCTTCTCCATCTTTATGAGCTGCAGTGTGTGAAACTCGCTGATCCTTCTACCTGATAAAGCGTGGGTTTTAAGGGTCGGAATTCTCGTTCAAGATCTAGGGCTTATGGTGGAATCATATACCTACATGGAGGCCTGGGTTTCCAAGCTCTCATGAATCTAGATACTAGGTAAGCTCCTTGACTGAACCCCTTGTATACAAAGAAGGAAAACAAACAGGCAAATCTTAAATAAAAGTATGAAAGACTGCTAACATTCAGCAGGTTACTCAGCACTGGGAAAAATTAAAGATTAATGGGGCAGGATTTTCCTGCCGTCGGGGGGGGAAGTTGAAGGGCAGGCATGCACAGGTGCGTTTCCGATCGGCGCCGCCATTTTACAGGGGTGGGCCAATTAAGACCCGCCTAGTATGATGTCCGTATAGAAGCATTATGTGCTCCCTGTGCGGGTGGGGGGGGAATCCCAAAATCCCATGCTACTGTTGATGATGTACTTCTCACAATCTTGATTGCAGGAGGGATTATTTCATCATTTGACTGAGGCTATGATAAATCCTCAGGGTTTGATGGCCTGCAACCTACGGTCGTAAAAGGAGTGGCTGCATAGATGGTACAGGCATTGGCTATAATCTTTCAAAATTCCTTGGATTCTGGAAGGGTCCCAGCAGATTGGGAAAAAGGCTAACGTAACATTTTTATTCAAGAAAGGAAGGAGGCACAAAGCCGGAAACTAGAGGCTAGTTAGCCTAATGTCTTTCATAGGGAACCTGCGAGAATCCGTTACTAAGGAGGCTATAGCAGGATACTTAGAAAATTATAACGGAATCAGGCAGAGTCAACGTGATTTTTTTAAATATAAAAGCAAAATACTGCAGATGCTGGAAATCTGAAATAAAAGCAGTAAAACTCAGCTGGTCTCACTGCATCTGTGGAGAGAGAAACGGGGTTAATGTTGAGTCCATATGACTCTTCTTCAGAGCTAAAGGAGGTTTTTTTATTTGTTCATGGCATGTGGGTGTCGCTGGCCAGCATTTATTGCCCATCCCTAATTTCCCTTGTTCAGAGGGTATTTAAGAGTTGACCACATTGCTGTTGGGTCTGGAGTCACATGTAGGCCAGACTAGGTAAGGTCAGCAGGTTTCCTTCCCGAAAGGATGTTAGTGAACCAGATGGGTTTTTTTTATGACAATTGGCAATGGTTTTTTTAATTCCAGATTTTTATTGAATTTAAATTTCACATCTGCCGTGGTGGGATTCGAACCCACATCCCCAGAGAATTACCTTGGGTCTCTGGAACACTAGTCCGGTGACAATACCACTATGCCACTGCCTCACCTCTCCCTTGTGAAAGGGAAATAATGTTTAACTAATTCACTGAAGTTCTTTAAGAAAGTAACAAGCAATGTGGATAAAGGGGAACCTGTAGATGTGGTGTATTTGGATTTCCAAAAGGCATTTGCTAAGGTGCCACATCAAAAGTTGCTACACAAAATAAGAGCTCATGGTGTAAGAGGTAACATAATAGCACAGATAGAGAATTGGTTAGCTAATAGGAAGCAGAGAGTAGGGATAAATGGGCCATTTTCAATTTGGAAAGCTATAACTCGTGGAGTTCCACAGGGATAGTGCTGGGACCTCAACTATTTACAATCTATATCAATGACTTGGATGAGGAGGCTGAATATATGTGAACTAAATTTGCTGATGACACTAAGATAGGTAGGAAAGTAAGTTGTCAAGAGGAGGTAGAGAGTCTGCAAGGTTAAGTGAGTGGGCAAAAATTTGGCAGATGGAGAATAATGTGGGGAAATGTAAATTTCTCCATTTTGCAGGGAGAATAGAAAAGCAGTATATTATTTAAATGGACAGAGATTGCAGAACTCAGTGGTACAGAGGGATTTGGGTGTCTTGGTACATGAATCATACAAAGTTAGTAATCAGGTGCAGCAAATGATTAGGAAGGCGAATGGAATGTTGGAATGTGAAAGGGAAGTTTTACTGCAGTTGTACAGGGCCCTGGTGAGACCACATCTGGAATACTGTGTACAGTTTTGGTCTCCTTATTTGAAAAAAGATATAATGCATTAGAAGCAGTTCAGAGAAGGTTCACTCGACTGATTCCTGGGATGAAGCGCTTATCTTACAAAGAAATTTGAACAGGTTGTGCCTCAACCCAATGGAGTTTAGAATGAGAGGTGAGGTGATCTTGATAGAGTGGATATTGGGAAGATGTTGCCTCGTGTGCAGGAGACTATAACTAAGGGACACTGTTTAAGAGTAAGAGGTCTACCTTTTAAGATGGAGATAAGGAGAATTCTCTTTTTCAGAAAGTAGTGGAGGCTGGGTCTTTGAATTTATTCAAGGCTGAGTTAGATTTTTGGTAGACAAAGGAGTCAAGGATTATTGTGAAGAGGGCAGGTGCCCAGACAGGAAGTTGGAGTTGAGACCACAACCAGGTCTACTACTGCTCCTAAGTCCTATGACCTATGAAAGGTGCTGTATAAATGCAAGTTAGAGCAAGACTGTATATAACCCTCCAGAAGTCCATGCATGCTTTAAACTGGTATGGTCTCCCCTAATAATATCATGGAAGTAGATGAATAATTGTTAAAAAAATATAAGAGCTTTAAGGCAACCTTCTGAAATTTTTAACCAGTTCCCAAAAGTTAGCATAAAGCTGTGCAGGATACCAAGCAAATGTTTACAAAATACATTACCTAGACCGGATCCAGTGTTCCGCTGAGGATAGCAATAGAATCATAATGTTCTATAAAGTATTTGATCAGCCATGTCTAAGTTTCTGCTATAAACAACAATCCCCTTTGTAACCAAACATTCATTGGCAAAAGAACTTACTCATATTGTATTAATAGCTTGTGATGCAAATCTACTTCACAGAAAACCCTGGCCCGGAAACCTTGCCATCTGAAGAGTCAGTGGAGAGTTCATCCTCGCCGACATTCCAAGGAGCGTTAATTGGCTGGAGATGGGGCGTCCACTCCTCACTTGGGAGCAAGTCCGGCCTCAGAGGGTTGCTGGCCAATCTGATTGGCTGGCAGCTCTCCAGTCCTAAAAGCACCAGAAACTTCAGTGGACAGGACTGGGACTACAAGCAGTCCTCAGAGTCTAAGTCTCAGAGTCCAGAACCAGATAAGTGCAGGGGACTCAGGCCAGAAGAGGTGGTAAGGCATGGGGGTGAGGGTTGGGGGGTGTTGGTGGGGAAGAACCACCTTGTGGGGAAGGGGTGCTCGATGTTGAAAGGAGGCTGTTGATGGAGACGCCCTCCCGCCAGAGGCCTGAGCAGGGTCACTTTTGGGGCTTCTCCTGCTCCTGAAATCCTCCCTCTAGCCTGAAAATTGAGGCCGGGTGGGAATCGGCCCTTAAGTGGTCATTCATTGGCCACTTAAGGGCTTCAATTGGGGCAAGGGAAGGTGGGCCGGCCTAGGTCTTGTCCTGTCCTAACATAAAATTGCGGAGAAGTTGGGGTGGACAGGAGGCTGGTGGGAAGGCCATCCAAGGAATTTTATGGCTCCTCCCCACCTACAAACCCGCTGGCAGGGGAATATCAAATTCTGCCCCAGAAGTCACACTTGGAAGTGTCAAGCTTATTGTAGATGCAAAATAATCTTGAAAATATATATACAAGTATCTTCTGGACTATAGTATATATAGTATGACAAAAACATGCAGCTACAATTTGAGGTCTGGGATTTGTTAAGCCATACAATTTCTTCAAAGGGAGTGTTGGAACCAGATAAGTTTGGGTGGCAGCTAAACATCATATCATGTTTCAATCAACTGATGGGCAATGCCACAAAACATCTACAGCAGGGAGGAAAATAAAGGGGATGATTTTCCCCAAAGTGGCTAAATTGCTTCTCATCCACATATCAATGCTAAACCTGCAGGTGTACGGTCTGGTCCTCCAGGCAACTTTAAGACACGGTTATAATCAATTAGCCCTAAAATTGCATGTTGAAACTAACTTCCAAACAATGTGCCTTATTAACACAACATCCACTTCGTGCATGTTTCGTTCTTCATCCAAATAAATCTCAAACTGCTTTAATCTCACCTCTCGCATGGCTTTCATTCCTTTTGAATTCTAGTCTTGTTCATATCCTTTGCTTTCAAGACTTTGAAGACTAGTGTCACGTCTGTAATTTAAAAAAAAGTCTATGTAGATTATTCCTGAGTTAAGGACTAAGAAGTGGTATACCAAAGACATCCATAACAGGATTGATGCTTCACAAATTAGACCATGGCACAGTCTAGGAGAAATTCTTCATGATACAAGTTACAATCTAGCACAGTCCTTATTAACCCTGATTCACCAAAACAAGTTTAAATTTGCATGTGATCTTCTGCATAGAAATGGAAAGAGATCCTGGCATTGACTTAAACTGGAACAATCACAGCCAGATGAAAAATATGAAGTTGTACCATTGGTAAGTTGTGTGCACCTCTCTCTAATTCTGTTGGCTTATGCTTATAACTTGCTTTAAAGTACCACAATCATTATTATATTTCACAAATCCTTTTCTGTAATTTCCTTTTAAAACTAAAAAACTGCAAAAAAATATTCCAAATATAAACTCCCCAATGAGTTTTACAGGGTTAAGATAACATGCTATTGCTTGATTTGGCTTGGTGGACATGTAAAGATTCCCAATTCAAAGCTTTCAGTGAACAGTTAATCATCATGCATTTACTTTTCCACCTTTTCCAATAGTCATCCATTACTTACAGGCTTTAAGATTCCTGTTCCATGAATCCACACTTCTTCACCTTAGATTTCATTGACCTTTCCTTATCTCATCCACTTACTTTGAATAACATTTGGTTCTGTAAATCTTTACACAGATAAACTTGCCACATAGTTTTATTAATGGTGGGAATATAAGTGACAGGGCTTGTGCCTAATTAAGAAGAATGGAGAAACTTAAAAGATTGATATACCTTATAAATGTACATAAAAAGATACAGAAAAGGTCAATCCAAAGTTAGCCCAACACAGTAAGTCTTACACCAATAACTTGCATTTATATGCTGCTTTTAGCATAGTAAAATGTCCCAAGCAATGTTCCCTCTAATTTTTCTTGGTTGTGTGCAGGCTGTTTGTTGCCCTGCGTGGTCCCTTTAGGGCTGTTGTGTGGCCATGCTTGCACACATGTTAAAGGGAATGTTGGTTGTGTGCAGGCTCTTGGCATAGTATGTTGCGGATTGCTACATGGTCATGTTGCTTAGAGGGAACATTGGTCCCAGCAGGTACATTGGCAAACAAAATTTGACACTGAGCCACAAAGAGATATTAGGGCAGGTGACCAAAAGCTTCATCAAAGAGGTAGGGTTTAAGAAGCATCTTAAAGGAAAGTGAGGTGGACAGGTTTAGGGTGGGAACTACACAACTTCGGGCCATGGCAACTGAAAGCATGGCACTAATTGAAGTGATTAAAACTGGGCATGTGCAAGAGGCCAGAATTTGAGGTGCACTGAGACTTCAGACAGATGTTAGGAATCATCAATACACTGAATGGATTTTATAGGTCAGGCGGTGGGAGTCAAAAATCATCGGGAGGCATCAAGGCTCTGATAGATGTTATATTATAGACGGTTCTGTAAGTGTGTCAGATCTCACTGCTGTCAAATTGGCCTCTTTAATATTGTGGGATAGATTTGCTAACAGCACTGTACATATATAAAGTTTATTTGCAATTCAGTCATTCTGGCTTGTCATCTGAGCCAAGATACAAGTACGAGCTGTGGCACTTCATTGTTAGTGGTGCACAGAAAAATATCTTTGTTGAGAATTTAGCACCCCCAAAAGCACCGTCAGGTAAATGGGACATTAGAAGCAAAAGACTTTCACAATGGTTTCTAAGAATAACTAACTTTTCCTTTGAATGTGCCAAATATTTGGAGTCAATTACTGGGAAGGTGGGGTTGGGTACTCTTGTGGACTTTTACTGCTAAATTTTGAACAGAAACCTGGAATACAACTGAGACATAACTACAGATGGAATCCAGTCTTAGCTGCTTTCTCTTCTCATTGATTTTTCATTTCTTTAAAGGCCTTAAATGTAAAGGGGTACTTTCTCAATCCCACACCTCAGCTGGGAAGCCACATGAAGGAGGTGATGGGATGAGAAATTAACCCTGCAGAATCTTGCCAAGAATCTTAAATCCTAAAGATGACCATGTGGTAAAAACCTGTTGCAGCTGGATTTTATCTATCATAACTCTTTTGCACTATTAGCAACATTCCATAATTTGATATTGCAATTCAGGATCCTTTTCTTCCCCTTGTTTTAACATTTTTCAATAACATCTGAATAATGCCTACGGGTTCCAGCTTCTTACTCAGCTCTATCACAACCAAACCTGAAATGGTGCTCTGTATCTGGGATGACTCACGTACGCAGGTACCTATTGCACCATGTTTTGGTGTCTTTTGGTGTTGTTGCTGAACATCAGTGAGGTTTCACTAGTACCATGCTTTCTAATCTTACTAAACCTTGATGAGGCTTTGCTTGCCTTTGACGGACTTGAGCTAGTCATTATATCTTAATATCAAACCTTTTATTAGTAAATATTTACAAAGACTTCAGGGTAAGCACATGGTATTCAGGGCACAGACTGTTCAGTTCCTAGCTCCATCAGGGCCTCTCAGTCATGCGACTACTGATGTCACAGTTACATCATTAAATCATCATGGTTTCATTAACCCCATTACTCTGCAGACCATACCATGAATTTTACATAAATCATTTTTTTTAAAGCACAGATTTTGCATCCATTCCTCTTGCTATTACCAAGAATTGTTTCATTTCTTCAATCACCCAAAACATAGTTGTGGTGGGTCGAGCATTGTGGCTACAAACCAAGCTCTTTATTTTAAAATTTTCTACCATTACTGCTCCAGGCATTGCCTCCCTGCTAAGGTATTCTTTGCCAGATACTCAAACTCATTGTACCGTTAAATTACCTGAATTTGGACAGGCCTAATGTTTAAAGTATGGAACATAGGAGGAATCCAAGATGTAGAAACTTCAAAAGCATAGCTCATGAAATTTTGTTTTTTTTAATGGCTGTGCAAATACATCATTGTAGTCCTTGCCACTGAGGACATTGATTAACTAGGGAAACAAAAAGTGTAGTTACTCAAGTTGCTTCTAAATGCTCTCTCCAACCAGCTGAAAAATAATGGAACTTGGGCACAGGGTAGTAATTTTTCTAAATTATCCTCCAATTAATTGTATTTTCAACACATGGGAAGTAAACCATTTTCAATACCAGGGTGAATTTGGAAAATGGTCTTACCTGAGTTACCATAGTCCACTGTAGATTCAGTTTTTATTTTCTCCAGTTTCATTGTAATTAACATGGGATGTCACAGGTTGCTTCCAGGTGTTTACTCCTCTTTTCTAGCAAGCAATGCAAGGCAGGCAGAAACGACAGAGTAAAATGTTAACCTCACTTTTGTGGCACAGACATGGATAGCACTGCATGTTAGAAGGTACAGAAACTTGGCCCTACTGGGTCAGTATTCCTTCCTAATTTAGGCATGTTGCAACTAATAATCCTATATTTAAAATCTTCTAAACATATTAAATTAGGACAAGAACCATGGAAGACTCCAACATGTAAAATCAGCAAGCAAGTTACAAAGATGCATTTCAATGTAATATTGTGCGGTCTCTACATTGGAGAGACCAAACGCAAACTGGGCGACCGCTTTGCAGAACACCTGCGGTCTGTCCGCAAGAAAGACCCAAACCTCCCTGTCGCTTGCCATTTTAACACTCCACCCTGCTCTCTTGCCCACATGTCTGTCCTTGGCTTGCTGCATTGTTCCAGTGAAGCCCAATGCAAATTGGAGGAACAGCACCTCATCTTCCGACTAGGCACTTTACAGCCTTCCGGGCTGAATATTGAATTCAACAACTTTAGATCTTAAACTCCCCCTCCCCCCATCCCGTTTCTTCCCCCTCCCTTTTGTTTTTTTCAATAATTTATATAGATTCTTCTTTTCCCACCTATTTCCATTATTTTTAAATCTACAACTAATACCTTGTTAGTCTTTTCACCCCACCCCCACTAGAGCTGTACCTTGAGTATCCTGCCATCCATTCTTAATTAGCACTTTTCTTAGATAATATCACCACCTTCAACACCTCTTTGATCCTTTTGTCTGTGACATCTTTTGATTATCTGCTCCTATCACTGCTTGCTTGTCCCCACAACCACCCCACCCTCAACTTCTCTCTCCCCCCGCCCCCCACCTTAAACCAGCTTATATTTCACCTCTCTCCTAACTATACTTCAGTTCTGTTGAAGGGTCATGTTGGACTCGAAACGTCAACTCTTTTCTTCTCCACCGATGCTGCCAGACCTGCTGAGTTTTTCCAGGTAATTCTGTTTTTGTTTTGGATTTCCAGCATCCGCAGTAGCTTTTTGTTTTTATTAATATTGTGAATATTTGATTCCATAATTCATGTGCTTTAGAGGTTTAACTTTTAGTTTTAGGGATTTAAAGTGTTAAGTGTAGATAAGTGGAAACACTTGGTTGAAGAACTGGTAAACTGGCCTGGGGTGATTGCAGTTCAAACGTTAACCTATGCTTATTCAATGAGGGTAGGATTGAAAGTGAGAAAACTTAAACAATGGGTGACCCATCTTTGAGAATGTGGCAGGGACAGGGGGTCTACAGTTAGGACAATAAGGGATTTGGATTATTCATGTTGTTGCCAGATCAAAGAAGCTAAAAACACTTTTATAAATAAGGGAGTTACTTGGTGGGACCAGCAAGTCTGGAGGGCTATTAACTCTATTAGAGATAAATTAGTCATGTGGGTCACAGAATCAAATGGGTTGTTTTGCAGGTAAAAGATAGTTAATTTACATTTGTTTGGAACATACCAAGTTGCCATGCAGATGGGCCATGCAGGTGGGAGAAGCTCTGTTGATTACTTATCTTTGTGCATTTTTGCTCACAGAACAAATGGTTAGCTCGGAGAAAGGAGAGAGAGAGAGAGAGAGGAGAAAAAGAAAAAGAGAGAAAAAATAGACTGCCAAGAGCTGTCTGTCCAAAGCCAGGACACAGAGCAAAAACGCCATTAGTAATCAGAGGTGTTCCTGATTTTTAAATCACTAAACGCGAATGCAGTGAGGCCCAAGCTTGAGCTGAGAAGTCCACAGTTCTGGGGTTTTGAAGAAAAGGATCACTTGGCCAAAAGTTAGTGGAAGGATCCCCACGTGGCTTCAACGACACTCAAGAAGCTTGACATCATCCAGGACAAATTGGCCCGTTTGATTGGCACCTGATCCACCACCTTCAATATTCACTCCATTCACCAGTGGCACTAGTGTGCACCATCTATAAGTTGCACTGCAGCAACTCACCAAGATTCCTTTGACAGCACCTTCAAAACCCACAACTTCTCTCACCTAGAAGGACAAGGGTAACAGATGCACAGGAACACTACCATCTGCTAGTTTCCCCCCAGGCCAAACACCATCCTGACTTGGAAATATATCACTGTTACTTCATTGTTGCTAGTCAAAATCCTGGAGCTCCCTGCCTACACCACATGGATGGCAGCAGTTCAAGAAGGCTCCTCACTGCCACCTTCTAGGGCAATTAGGGATGGGAAATAAATGCTGGCCTAGCCTACAACGCCCACACCCATGAAAGAATAATAAAAAAATTTCAGTGAACAGTTGGAAAACTGAAGAGAAATCAAAGTGAATTCCAGGGGGCTGTGGTATTCTTGATTGGAATTCCAAAAGGAAAAGTGAATGATTCCTCAAGATCTCGTAATGTATTATGAAACTCTTGGGTGGAATTAGGAAGTGAAAGGGTAACTGGGTTTATAGTCTAAGTCTTGACAAACTACAGTGTTAAATTAGTAGAGTTTGCTTTGTTTAATTTTTTAATATAAAGTTTTTGTTTAAAAATGTGAAATTTCGTGACGTGGTTCTTTCAGTTAATTGCTGGGTGCTTGAGTTTCTCTTTAAAGCTTAATGGTCTCTATGGGGATAACAGTAAAGAAATATGAAATAATATATTTTGAAAGCAATAAGAAATGAAAATACACCTTAAGCGGTATTATTTTAAATGGTACAGCGCAACAGAGCAGCCTTGGCGCAGATCATGGGTCACTAAAGGTGGCAGTTCAAATAGATAAGCCACTAATAGGTCAAACAGAACTGTATCTGACATAAAAATACAAAGGCAAGCAATCATGCTGAATTTGCACAAGAGATTCATTAGGCTATAGCTGAAGTATTAGAGTTTTGGGCATCTCTATAGGAAGAATGAAAAAGGCGCAGGTTACATTAAAATGTACGTTAACAGGAATAGGGAGAGGGTTAGTTATTGAGAGGTACTTGAGAAATTAAGGCTTTTCTGCTAGAGGTGAGGTTAATGGATGATCCAATAGAGGTTTTTACGATTCTGAATTATAATGATAGGATAAACAGCAATATATTGTTTCCATTGGTCAGGTAGATGGCAACAGAGGGGTCAAACATATGATCATCACAAAAAATTAAAGGGGAAATTAAAGAAAGTGTAGTTTTAGAATCGTCAGTATTTGGAATTCTCTGCCACAAACTGTTGAAGTAGATTTCTAGTACATTCAAAAAATAATTTGATTGGTGCTTGAAAAAAGTATTGAATATTACAGGAAGAGATCATAAGAATGGGATGAAATTAGTAAACAGTGGCATGACCTGATAGCCTGTTTCTATGCTGCAACATTTCATGACCTACACAGGAGTGGAATAATCTAATACATCGTAGATGCAGAATTTGTTAATAAACATGCTGTTATGTTATAGTTTTAAATACTTTACCACAATGGCCATAACATAGGTGGCTATATGTGAGCTTAATGCACAATATTGGAATGCAGTTAAAAAAGGAGACACCTTACTTTAGTTTAAAATGAAACAGTGGAAATTACAACATAATTACATCTAGAATTTTATACTTATAATCAAGTACAAATCTGAGACAGTGACTTGAAAACAACATTAAAACATCAACAACTTGCGTTTATCTAGCACCTTTAATGTAATAAAACATGTCAAGGTGCTTTGCAGGCATTAACAAACAAAATTTGACACCTAGCCACATCCGGTTAGATAATCAAAAGCTTGGTCAGAGATGTGGGTTTTAAAAGAGTGTTTTAAAAGTGTAGCAGCAGGATAAGGCATGGCCGCCAACGATGGAGCGATTAAGATCAGGAATGCTCAAGGTGTCGGAATTGGCATAGCGCAGAGAACCCGGGACTGTAAGGCTGGAGAAGATCAGAGATAGGGAGGAGTGAGGCCATGGAGGAATTTTAAAACAAGAATGAGAATTTAAAAATAAATCTGAGACATTGCTTAACTGAAAGCTAAAGTAGGTCACCCAAGCATAGGTGAGCAGAACTTTGTGCAAATTAGGATACAGGAAGCAGAGTTTTGAATATACTTAAGTTTGCGGAGGGAGTCTGGGCAGGAGTGAGTTGGAATAACCAAGTCTAAGGGTAATAAAGGCATGGATGACGGTGTCAACAGCAGATGAGTCAGGCAATGTTAGAGGTGGAAATAGGTGGTCTTAGAGATGGTGCAGGTATGTGGTAGGAGGCTCATTTCAGGGTCAAATATAATACCAAGGATGAAAACAGCCTGGTTCGACCACACACAGTTGCCAGGGAGAGAGATGGAGTCATTGGCAAGGGAATGAAGTTTGTGACAAGGACACAGAGTTTGCAGCAGGGATTGAGGACAGTGACGTTTGTCTTCCCAATATTTAGCTGCAGGAAACATCTGGATGTCAGACAAGCAAGCTGACAGTTTAGAGACAATGGAGAGGTCAAAATAGATGTTGAAGCTGTTGTTGTTTAGGACATCACCTGAACCACTTGGTCAAGGGCAATCTACTCTGCTATTTGTTATTTTACTAGTAGCTGACATATTATTTATGCAAATGTTAAAAACCAATTATCCCCATAAAAAGAATATGCATTTTACACTGAATTTGTAAAGAGTGAAATATGTAGCAATTAGAAAGCAAACATTCAAACCTTCTGCCTATATTTCAAGTAACTAATAAAACACTCAAGGTTGCACATCTTACAGTTTATTTAAACACTATGATTTAAGAGCCTAGGATGCAAGTTCTTTCATTTGTATGTCTCTCAACAGCACAGCAATCTTAAAATTCCTTACAAAATTTTAAAATACAAAATGTACATGAAATTACAAGGCTCTGTAAACATCTGCAAAACAGTTGACTTAGCCTGTAGTAGTTTTGCTCCTTCTACAAAACTTACAATTGTTGAACAAATTCAACCGTTAGGAATGACATCTGTTTTGAGTATCAAAAATAGAGTTTTAAAGCAAGTGTTCACAACAGCAAATGAAAGTTTTTATTCTTTGGTTAAAAAAAGGATGGCAGTTCCATTGACACAGTAATGTTTTCCAAAGGATGAACATAATTCCACTGAAGCCAGTTTCAGTTCCAAATTATACAATCCTATTCCATCCTTTTTGTAACTAACATTATTATACTCCAGTACCCTTAATGTCGTTTATTTTACTAAAATGCAACCGCAATTCATTGAAATTTACAGATTTTTTTTTCTCTTGTAGTTTTTGAACACAATAAGAATTAAGGCTTCCTTACAGCTTTCCAAACATTCTATATGAGTCAGGAAATTTTTTTTGAAATACACAGAGTAG
Organism: Cetorhinus maximus; assembly: GCF_964194155.1. Taxonomy (NCBI): domain Eukaryota; kingdom Metazoa; phylum Chordata; class Chondrichthyes; order Lamniformes; family Cetorhinidae; genus Cetorhinus; species Cetorhinus maximus. The sequence continues at coordinate 103,075,558 of NC_135884.1, forward strand.
TACAGAGGGTACCATAAATATCAGCTTATTTTTTGTGCATGCCAACAACAGGTCAAAACCCCAACGTGCTCTTTATAAAACTGAATTTGCATAGCCTAATATGTCTGTGCTTTTACAACAATCGGTTAAAACAACTTAATTTCATAAAGTTGTTTACTTTTACAATCCTATGAAAGATTTAAAGCAACAAACTGCAGTTTTATTAAGACCCTTGTATGTAATCCTTGACAAAGCAGATACATAGACGAAAAGTGGTTATCCACAGCCAAAGATTTTTTAGGATTTTATTTTTTAAAAGCAGTTCTAGACTTTCTACATCTTCAGGCGTCAAGGTAATTTGAAGGCATCAGGAGGTTCAGTGCATAGGATTTTCTGGGGGTTGTACGGACTTCCGTACACTAGTACAGTACAGCTTCATAAGTCACTCCAGAGGATTTACAAAGAAAACTCAGATGATGCACCAGTCATTAGAAACTCCACATGCTATGATATCCAAGGTCAAAAGCTAAGGCAGGGAAACAGTTTAAGCCTTTATAGAATTCTTTATGTTATAAGTGCTAGATATATTGCAAAATAAAACATGCCTGAACAATATATGGTACTGGCTCAGTATAGGAAAATGAAAGCAACTGAACCTTTCACTACTACATAAGCTCTATCTAACATTAAGATTGATACTCAGCTCAGAGCTTCCTATTCTGGAGAGCAGTGGCATTAACAAATTAACCTACTCAGTTAACCGTTATTTTTTAGAATAATGGTTTTAATGGTGCCTAACCAAGCAATAATATAATTGTAATTTGGCAGTTAAAAGGTTGACCTTAAACTCATAAAAGCTCACAACATAATGACTCCCAATTAACTATGAATAGGATTTTTCACTGGCCCCACAGCAATCTGAATTATGCTCAGACTTGTGCTTTTCTTTTGTGTTGAGTAGTAAAATTAAACATTCTCATGTGTTCTTAGATTGCTCATGTATGGTGCAGGTTAATTTTGCATTTAACAAGCAGTTTCTCTAGCATTACAGGCAAATAAAAACAGAATTTATTATGCTGTCAAAAATAAAAGCAACCTTTGTTTCACCTTTTATATTACCTCATCCCCTGTCTCATTCTTTAAAATGCATTTATGCTATTTCATAAAACAGCCTCAGAGTGTGCATTCTGCATGAAACAGATACAAACTGGCCTAATAATAGTTACATAGTTTAAATTTCATTTGTTTTTATTTTAAATACTTAGACTGGTATCCTGTATCGGTGACAATTGCATTGTTTTCATAAATACTTAAAGATTAGGGATGCTATGGGACTATTTGATAAGGTGACAAACATGATTGCAACTATTTATTTGCCAGTCCTTTGTATACTGTATTACTTGGAGTTGAATGAAAAACACAAACAAGATGTCTCTCAATTATATTCCACTGTACCAAAAGCAATGCTATATAAACTCTAGTTACAAATACAATCATATTAAACGTAAACCAGAATATATCTTGTCTATGCCATCCTAATCATTAGTCAAATTACCAGTATTGCTGTTCGAATGAAGCACTAGTTTTCTTCCCAATGCCCCGTTCTGCACTTACAGTTTGTATGACAGCTTCTTTTAGGACCTGCTTGATGATGTCAGCCACTGGAGATACAAGTGTCACATAGGGTATTGCGAATGACCAAAACACTTCAAAAACGCTTGAAATCCTCTGCAAACTGCAGTCATTTAACTTATTATATTTCAATGGCTTCAACATAAACCCTGTACATAGAAAAATGTATTTATTCCGGGAGCCCTATTACAAAATCCATCAGCTCTAAGAAAGCTTCTGACAAATTCTAAAAGCTAAATTAGTAAGGCGCTTGTATTTGTGCTAACTTGAAGTATAGAGAAACATATCTACAAAGTTTCAAAAACTCCTTGAATTTGGAATGTTGTTTCCCAGCCACCCACCCCCTCCACCCCAAACCACATATTTCCATGATGGAATGGTCTGTCGAATCTACAAGATACCATTTTAAGTTTCAAAACAAATGCAGTACCACATTTGGCTTTGATTCCTATTAACAAATAATTGCTAGTCATTTTGGATTATGGCTTCCATGACATTGGCTACACTGGACAGGCTTCTTGTCTCTGGAAGTTTTCATTTTCAAGAAACCTTTTGCACATCCTACATGTTTAAGCACTCTTCAGGATGACAGAATAACAAATACATCACTACTTACAGCATTTAGTTTATCATCTATTTATATTACCACCTTATTAAACCCCCTTTTAGCTTAAAATGAGAGTCATATTTACAGTAGATACAAATCACTTTAACTGTGACAAAACACTATTCAATACTATTTCATTTAATCTACTAAAGGAGAGCCACCTTTAAATGTATTCCTAAAGTAGATTAAAGTCGCTTATATTTCTTCCAAAATTTTTGCCTGTTGCAGTGAAATGCAGGCAACAGGAGACAGATTTGTAGGGCATTACGATGTAGGACTGACACCGTATTGTTCACTTTCAGAATAGAACTGCAGCACCTCTTGTAGGAACTACGCAAGGATCCACTGTTCCAGTTTTTAAAAGGCCACAATATTGGAAGCACAACAATTTTGTTTAGATGGGGTGGGGGGAGGCGGCTGTGGAAAGGGTTGATGTTCGGCAGAATACGTGATGTTTGTAGTTGACATCAGACTCCCTCAGGTATTCCACTATCCAAAGTTCCAGGACAGACACACTGTGATTGGGCATGCATTGCTGCTGCACGAGACGTTGGAATCTGTGACATGTCTCTTCCTATAATTTCATTCACTGGCGAGAAAAGGAAAAGAAAAATCAGAGCATTTCTAGGTATAGATGATAATTAAGGCATATACATTTCCCCAATCATAAAGTCCACTAAAACCTATTAACAGTTATGATGATACGGCAGGTGGTATTTGCCAGGCTGACCAAATCTACAAGAGAAACTTGGCCACACTATCACAATGGTTTTGCAATTTGTATTTATTACGAGAAAGTTTGTGCACTGAATTCAGAAGTAATGAGCCCACTAATACCATTAGAGATTTATAAAATAAAGTGAAACATTTATTAATAAAGAATTAAAACATACACAAGATTACAGTTACACTGGTACTTAATATTATAGCAAATCCCAAAATGCCTAATTAACCTGACTCCCAACTACACACCCCATCATAGTCCAAAACAGATTTTAAATTTAGATAGGCAATCCAGCAAGGTTACCACAGGCACCCACTCGACATTGGAATTCCAAAGGCTTTTAACACAACTTTGGTTACTGGAACAGCAGACTTCTGCAAAGTGGCTAGAGGCTGTTTCCCCAAATCTGTTTCACATGGTGTATCTTTTAGATCTTACATGGCCACCCCGATACAACCTTCCATCCTTCTTTAAATATATTTCTTCCTCTTTAATCTGTAAATCCCATTGCTCCCACATGTCTTTGGAATTTACTTTTCCCATAATATAACAATCATTCATGTTGTCCATATGGCCTTTTCCTTTTGAGAAAAATAAACCTTGCCCTATTTATCCTGTTAGTTGTAAAACTTTATCATGTTTCTTTGAAAATCCAATAACTTTACCCCTTACCAAAAAATGCAAATTTCATTCACATCCTATCAACTGACTTTACCCTAGCTCACTCATTAGCATTTCCAATACCCTTTTTACACCTAACTCTTGTGATAATTTCAACCTTGCAGTCTGTCCAACTCTAATTTAATTACCACAAAGACAGGGCCATCCATACACACAAAAACATAAGCCAACTTTACAATACCCCACAATAATATTATGAAAAATATGGTAGCTTTGTGTCATAGTTTAAAAACTGAAAATTAAATATAGCCTTCAGATGTATGCACAGGAATATATTTTAGTTGCTCTTCAATTTTAATAAAAAACCTTTATAAAAGTCAGATTATTACATAATTAATTCGAACACTTTTTATCTATACCTATTTTAAATATTATTTAACAACAGCAATCGCCATTGACATCACTGGTGGCACTCTCTTGAAAAAAATACTAATTCCAACAATACGAAAGATGAATTGTTATCAGCAAACTCATCATTAACCCAGAGTTCTGTATGTTACCCCTGAGCTCTGTGAGAACAGCAGGTGGTCAGAGAGGGAGATAGAGCGAGGGTTTGGGGGGGGGGGGAGAGAGAGAAGGGGGGTAGCGCTGGAGGGAGATAGAGCGCGGGGGGGAGGTAGAGAGGCAGAGCGCTGGTGCAGGAGGGAGAGAGGATCGGGGAGGGAGGTGGGGAGAGAGAGAGACAGAGAGAGAGGGGAAAGAGGAGAGAGAGAGGAGGGGAAGAGATGGTAGGGAGAGGGAAAGAGAGCGAGTGAGGTGCAGGGAGAGAGAGAGAGAGAGGGGAGAGAGTAAAGAGTGAGAAAGGGAGGGGAGAAAGAGAGAGGGAACTGTGAGAACAGCAACAGCAGGGCTTTTAAGGCAAAGATATAGGTTAAGAATCCATGATTTGTCATTCAGTTGAGAGACTGAATCTAACAAGAGGAAAAACAATTGCGGAGGTAAAGGAGACACGTGAGGTGAGTATAGTGCTAAGCTTTCAAATTAATCCAAGGGAAGCAACTATAAAGTAAGACTTGTTTGATTAATTACTATAAAAACTAAAGCCAATTTCATAATTTATCATATAATTACAATCAGTGTTAAATTGCTTAACCTTATCCCCTGGAGCTGATTAAAGTTAAATGGCCATGAATAGGAACAAGAAAAGATTTTGAATATTCCAGTAAATTAAAATCTGAGGTATATTGAGATTTAAGTACAAACATTTCAGTTAACTCCCTATAAAATTAAGTAACATCTGAATAGTCGAAGCAGCTAACTGGTGAGTAGTTGGTGGGTCTTCATTTATTTAAGTAGTAATTTTATTAGAGGCATGGTAGAGCAGTTCAGACCCATGGAGTATGCCTCCTGTTTTATTCTGGAACTCCAGGACACTTCTCCTGTCCCGAAAACTATATGTGTAGTAAGTGTCGTCAGCTGCAGCAGCTCAAACTCCAGCTTTTGGAGCTTGAGCAGCAGCTGGCATCCCTGTGCTGCATCAGTGAGGTTGAGAGCGGCATGGATAGCACATTTATATGTGTGGTCACCCCACAAACTAAGGGTATGCAGATCCAGAGGCAATGGGTAATTGCCAGGCAGGTAGTGCAGGAGTCCCTAAGTGTATCTCACTCTCCAACCAGTATTCAGTTCTGAATACTGATGAGAGTGATGATTCCTTTGGAGAATGCAGCCACAGCCAAGTCCATGACACCACAGCTGATTCAGTTCTACAGCGGGGGAGAAAGAAGATTGGAAAAGCAATAGCAATAGGGAAAACAGAGAGACGTTTCTGATGAATCCTTCTTGGTACATTGCCTCCCTGGTTCCAGCATCAAGGATGCCTCTGAACAGTTACTGAGCACTCTAAGGGCGAGGCCGGCCAGCAGTTGTAGTGCTATTGGTTCCAAAGATTTAGGCAGAAAGAGGGATGAAGGCCTGCAAGCATAGTTCAGGGAGTTAGGAAGGAAACCAGCAAGCAGGACCTCAAAGATCGTAATCTCAGGATTACTCCCGGTACCACGAGCCAGTAAGTATAGAAACGGGGCAATAGACTATTGTGAGAAATTGAGGTTATTCTTATTAATATTTTTGAGGAATATTGTGTTATTCTGTGAAGGTGGCAGTGTGTCTGTGTGGGGGAATGTTTTGTAAGACTAACTTTAATTGTGCAACTGTAATCTTGTGCGCTTAAGTTTTCTTTTATTCTGGTTAATAAAACTTTTACTTTTAATTTTTAAAATCCCAAAAGTATTATTGGACTTCTTGCTGCTGAGATCAGTATGTCTTCTTCTCATTTTCAGAATACAAAACAAAAGGGTATGGCCCGTAAGCCAAGTTTCTCTCTGGGATTGGGTTGCTCAGCAATCATCATCGGCTGTGGTCATAATACTAGATGAATGCATGGCTGAGGAGATGGTACAGCAGGGAGGGCTTTAAATTCCTGGGTCATTGGGACAGGTCGGGCTGGTTACAGCTGAATAGAGCCGGGGCCAATGTTCTTGCAGGGTGATTTGCTTGTGCTATTGGGGAGGGTTCAAACTAACTTGACAGGCTGTAGGGCCAGGAGGTATTATTGGATAGGAAAACCAAGGTGCACAGAGAATTGGGAGAGACAGGTAGCCCTGGAGTAGGAAATAATAACGTTTTAGGTGGATCAGAGTAAGAGGGAATGTAATAAGGTCTAAATTTGGTTTGTTGTGCATGTACGTGAATGCACAGAGTGTGGCAAATAAGGTTAGTGAGAACATAAGAAATAGGAGAAGTAGACTTGGCCCCTTGAGCCTGCTCCATCATTCAATAAGATCATGGCTGATCTGTTTGTAGCCTTAAGTCCACTTTCCTACCTGCCATACATAACCCTTGACACCTTGTAGATCGAAAGTCTAACTCATGTTGGAATCATATCTCTCAAGACTGAAGTTTTCTTTTACAAAATGGAAGGATTTGGCATGATCTGTACATGTGGGTTTTTTTTTAAAGAATGTCATAAGTTCACCTTGGAACTGCAAACAAGCAGGCCTCTTCCAAGAAATCACCTGACCTATATGGTACTTGAGAAGGAGTTGGTTGTTTGTTGAACTGCAAAGAAATTTAATTAATGAAAAGCTGAGAGACAAAAAGGCAATCACACAGCAGAGGGAAAAAACTTAAGTTGTGAATCTGCTTGTTTGGAAGGCAGTTTTGTTAGAGAACAAGCTGAGGAAAGATGGCTACCTTGACTGGCTTCCTCCCTCTACCTTGCCTAAAATTGTGTGTGGCTATCAACCTGTAGTCACAGAACCCTCATCTGAGTGTAACTAGTCTGCATTTGGACCTGCAAAGCTGAGACCAGCGGTGAGAAGTTCAAGGCATCCACCGGGACCAGCCTTAACACGAGAGAACTCCAGGTCAACAGCATCAAGACCCTTTAGACTTTATCCTTTATTTTAAAACCCCCATACTCCAAAGCCCATTTCTGCAGTGAGACTCTATATGTTTGTTCTTTGTTTGTCTGTGTGTGTGTCTGTGTGTGTAGGGAATTCCTTAGGAAGAGATAGATGGCTATACTTCCTGATTACAATTGTGTGTTAACCAGTACTTGCAACTTGTTAAAAGAATTTTTGTTTTTAGAATAAATTAATCATTCTGAGTCTTTGAAAGATGCCTGGTCAGGGTCTCTTTTCTTCTGGGTACTAGAGGTATAGGTACACAATTGGCCATATTGATAAGAAAATTGAACATTTAGATTAATGGTATGGCCTGCAGAGTAGTGGGACTTGATAATTTGCACACTCCTTCCATCCTGGTCATAACACTCAGCCTTGAATTTATTCAATAACCCAGCCTTCACTTATTTCTGGGATAGAGAATTCCAAAGATACTGACCCTCTGAGAGGAGGGATTCCTCTTTATCAGTCTTAAATGGGAAATTCCATATTTTAAAACGGTGCCCCTTAGTTCAAGATTCCCCCATGAAGGGAGCAGAAGGGGTGGATAGCCACACGGAATTATGATGTTGTGGCGATTACAGAGATCTGGCTCAAAAAGGGTAGGACTGGGTACTAAATATTTCTGGATAAAAGATGTTCAGGAAAGATAGGGGAAGGAGGAGGAGAGGATGCAGTATTAATTAAGGAGAACATTAGAGAGAGTGCCAGAGAGAGAGAGGGATGGAGATAATGCCCTAGAAGGGTCAAGGACAAAATCTACTTGGTTTGAGCAAACAGAGAATAGAGGTACATTGCTGGCTGTATTCTATAGACCTAATAGTGGGAGAGATATAAAAGAACAAATTTACAATGAAATTGCAGAGAGGTGCAAAAACTATAAAGTAGTTATATGGGAGACTTTAAATATGCTAATATAGACTGGGATAGTAATAATGTAAACGACAAAAAAGGGGAAGAGTTTCTATTATGTGTTCAAGAGAATTTTCTACATCAGTATGTTTCGAGTCCAGCGAGGAAGGAGACTTTGCTGGATCTAGTTCTAGGGAATGAGGTGGGCCAAATGAATCAAGTGTCAGTGGTGGAACGTTTAGGGGATAGTGATCATAGTATCATTAGGTTGGCTATATCATTGGCTACAGTAATGGACAAAGAACAATCTAAAGTATAAATAATTAACAGGGGGAAGGGCAACTTCAATGGACTGAAAACAAAACTGGCCCAGATAAACTAGAATCAAAGGTTGCAGGCAAAACTGAAATGGCTGCCTTTAAAGAGGTGATAGCTCAGGTACAGGCAAGATACATTTCTGCAAGGGGAAAAGGTGGAGCAAACATCGCCAGAGCTCCTTTTATGACAAAAGAGATAGAGAGTAAGATGAAGCAGAAACTTGATGCATATGATACATTAGGGGGATAATGCAACTGAGAATCAAGCTCATTACAGTAGGGTCAGAGGGGGAAGTGAAAAATCAAATAAAAGAGCAAAGAGGGAGATTGAGATGAGACTGACAGATAACATAAAGGGAATCCAAAAGTCTTCTATATCCATACGGCTAGTAAAAAGGAACAGTGGGGCAGATTAGGAATCTAAAAGGGGATTTACACATGAAGGAGTGGTGAAGGGCTGAGATACTAAATGAGCACTTGGCATTAGTCTTTACCAAAGGGAAAAAGGCGGCGGTTGAGACATTGGACCTACTAAAAATTAATGAAGGGGAGATACTAGATAGGCTCTCTGTACATAAAAAGGTTGATAAGTCACCAGGGCAGGATGAGATGCATCCAAGGAGACTGAGGGGAAGGATGGAAATTGCAGAGGCACTGGCCATACTCTTCCAATCCTCCTTAGCACAGGGATGGTACCAGAGAACAGGATAATTCAAAAAGGGTATAAGGATAAGCCCAGCAAATATAGGTCAGTCGGTTTAACCTTGGTGATGGGAAAGCTTTTAGGAATGATAAATCGGGACAAAATTAATAGTCACACTGGAAGATGTTGATTAACTTAGGAAAGCCAGCATTGGATTTGTCAAGGGAAAATTGTGTTTAACTAACTTGCTTAAGTTTTTTGATGAGGTAACAGAGAGTTGATGGAGGGTCGTGTTATGTATGCGGTGTACATGGACTTCCAAAGGCACTTGATAAAGTGCCACATAACCGGCTTGTGAGTAAAGTTAGAACTCATGGATTAAAAGAGACAGTAGCAGCATGGGTACAAAATTGACTGAGTGACACAAAACAAAGTAGTGGTGATCACTTGTTTTTCAAACTGAAGAAAGAAATTTAGTAGGGTTCCCCAGGTGTCAGTATTAGGACCAGTGCTTTTCTTGATCAATATTAATGACCCAGACTTGGGTGTATAGGGCACAATTTGTGAATGACACAAAACTTGGAAGTACTAAGAACTATGAGGAGGACATTTCTAAAATCAAGGCAACGCATAGATAGAATGGACAGACAAGCAGTAGATGAAATTTAGTGCAGAGAAATGTGCAGCAATTTATTTTTGTAAGAAGAACAAGGAGAGGCAATACAAAACAAAAGGGTACAATTCTAAATAATGTGTAGGAGCAGAGGGAGCTGGGGGTATATCTGGGGGCAGGTGGAGAAAGGGTTCAATAAAACATACGGGATCCTAGGTTTTACAAATAGGGGCATAGTGTACAAAAACAAGGAAGTTCCGATAAATGTGTATAAAACACTAGTTCAGCCTCAAATGGAGTACTGGGGCCAGTTCTGGGTTTCATATTTTAGGAAGGGTATGAAGACACTAGAGAGGGTGCAGAAAAAAAATCATGAGAATGATTCCAGGATGACGAATTTCAGTTATGTGGATAGATTGGAGAAGCTGGGGCTGTTCTCCTTGGAGAAGAGAAGATTAAGAGGAGACTTGATGGAGTTGTCCAAAATTGAGGGGTCTGGACAGAGTAAATGGCAAGAAACTATTCCAGTTAACAGAAGGATTGAGAACCAAAGGACACAGAGTTCAGGGCAAAAGAAGCATTGGTAACATGAGGAAAACATTTTTTTGTAGTGAGGATCTGGAATGTGCTGCCTGAGATTGTGGTGGAGGCAGGTTCAACCAAAGCCTTCAAAAAAGGACTTGGATAATTACCTGAAGAGGAAATAGATTTGCAGGGCTATGGGGAAAAGGTGTGGGAGTGGGACTAGGTGAGTTTCTCTTGCAGAGAGCCTGCACAGACAACAGAGTGAATAGCCTCCTTCTGTGTTGTAGCCATTCTGTGATTCAATAAAGATTAATTATTTGCGACAAGAAAGTCAATGCCTAATACTTTCACAAACATAGATCTACATATATTACAGGACAATTCCTTAAATACCACTGTTGTAGCAGGAGAATTTGTTCCTGTACTTAATGGAACAATCTACTCTTTCATTACATGCTTTGCGGCTTTTACAAGAAACAGCAAGGTGTTGTAGACAATGGTACAGATAAAGATGTCAATGCTTTGAATCGATAAATGTAGATGGTTGAAAACAAGCCAATGATGTCAATAGGTTGCATTTCTTTTGGTCATTTGAGACCGACTGAAGTAGAAATTAATTGTTTTTGAGGGTAAATTTGTTACGCAAGCTTAAAATGCTATGCACTGAAAAGGGTAACTGTGCAGTTAATTTGTATTGAGCCACAAGCACATGATTGTGATAACACTGAAACTCTCAAAACATCAAAAATATAAAGTTATCACAAATAATCTTTTGCATTAATAACAGATTTCTTTTGAAAAACATTACAAGTCTATGCATGATCTCAGCTTTGCTTAATACATTAGGAACGGCTGAGATACTTCTGCTTCCCAACTGTGAAAGCCTCCTGTTCACCACGTTTCATATCTAATTAAAGTGTATTCTAGAGAGTCAGGTTCAGGAATACAGCCCAAGAGTAGAATAATAGTAAACACTTTACAACTTGAAATGGAAATAGTGAATATTTCATTCAGCTCAAAACAAAAATAAAAATACCTAACTGGAAAAACTCGGCAGGTCTGACAGCATCTGTGGAGAGAAACACAGTTAACGTTTCGAGTCCGTATGACTCTTCAACAGAACTAAGTGAAAATAGAAAAGTGGTGAAATATAAGCTGGTTTTGGGGGGGCCGGGGGGTGGGGGGGCGCGTGCAGGTGGTAGAGCTGGATAGAGGGCCAGTGATTGGTGAAGATAGCCAAAAGATGTCATAGACAAAAGGACAAAGAGGTGTTGAAGGTGGTGATATTATCTAGGGAATGTGCTAATTAAGGGTAGAAAGCAGGACAAGCAAGGTACAGTGGGGGTGGGGTGGGATGAAGGGAAGGGATCGAAATAGGCTAAAAGGTAGAGATAAAACAATGGATGGAAATACATTTAAAAATAAAGACAATAGGTGGGAAAATAAAAATCTATATAAATTATTGGGAAAAAAAAGGGGATCAGAAAGGGGTGGGGATGGAGGAGAAAGTTCATGATCTAAAATTGTTGAACTCAATATAAACTGGAGGAACAGCACCTCATCTTCCGACTAGGCACTTTACAGCCTTCCGGACTGAATATTGAGTTCAACAATTTTAGATCATGAACTCTCTCCTCCATCCCCACCCCCTTTTTTTCCAATAATTTATATAGATTTTTCTTTTCCCACCTGTTTCCATTATTTTTAAATGTATTTCCATCCATTGTTTTATCTCTACCTTTTAGCCTATTTCGATCCCTTCCCCTCACCTCACCCCACACACACTAAGGCTATCTGTACCTTGCTTGTCCTGCTTTCTACCCTTAATTAGCACATTCCTTAGATAATATCACCACCTTCAACACCTCTTTGTCCTTTTGTCTATGACATCTTTTGGCTATCTCCACCTATCACTGGCCCTCTATCCTGCTCTACCACGCCCCCCCCTTAAATCAGCTTATATTTCACCTCTTTTCTATTTTTACTTAGTTCTGTTGAAGAGTCATACGGACTTGAAACGTTAACTGTGTTCCTCTCCACAGATGCTGCCAGACCCGCTGAGTTTTTCCAGGTATTTTTATTTTTGTTTTGGATTTCCAGCATCCGCAGTTTTTTGCTTTCATTCAGCTTGTTCATTTGAATGAACATTATAATGGCTCTTGCACAGATAATGCTCACCATCAACTTATGAAGAATTAGAACTCATTTCATAAGTCTCATTTCATAAGTCTCATTTCATGAAATAGGTTGATTGCAAAGGCTCTGCAAATAACAGACCTAGTGCCATATAAAATCCCACATTTCTTGAATGAGTCTCATTGATACAGCCCAACTGTTACATCCCTATCTACTAATGGCTTTAATGATATCCACCAGGGGAAAAGCACACTTCATCTCCTCATCTCTCAGTCTGTCTTCTAGATGATCAAAAGACATTCAATTCAAACACAGCACAATACTTAAGTGGATGTCATAGGATCTAAAATATCTATTTGGCTTAGACCCAACTATGATGATTTTTTTATACTTGCTGAGCAAATGCCGTAAGGTATTTGACCACATATTGCTGCCATGTGAACCACACGGAAGTTGGCAACACCATGTCACAATTAGTAAATGACACTGTTATCCAGTAGATTAGAGCATCTGCACACTGGAACACGAGATCTTCCAAAAAATTAAGCCCTTTCAGCTGTGCCAGAGACAAGGTATCATATGGTGATCAATCTCATTGAAAGAGGACAAATGGATGTCAAACCCCACACACGTTCATATATTTTTTAGTGACACTAGTAGAAAACTGAGGTGATCAAGCTCAAGTGGATGGAGGAGCCTTCACAAAGGAAAGAAAGAAAACTTAATGTTATTTCATATTCTCCTAAGATGTCATATTAACTTCATCTTTCAATTTTAATAATTGTTGCATGGATGATCTATCTTAATGTAACTAAAATCTAAGAGAAGGCAATGATGAAAAAAAATCTTCCTAAAATCAGAACCATCTGAAATTTAACCTCAACTTTATTTTATATCATTACCAATTTTCTTCCCTTTCTTCTTCAGTCAGCAAAGCCTCCACCCATAAAAGCATTGATTCTCTGTTACGGAACTTCTACATGGATACCATGTGCTACCTATGGTACTGCTCCTAAATGGCCGTTATTTACATTGATATTGACAGTGAATGTTACCAGACTATTCAACCACTTGACCCTTCACAGATAAGTCAGATTATTTTCTTAATCAATATCCACACACAGGCACTTTCCAACAGAGGTCAGTGAAGTGGGGAGTGATCAGGTGAGAATTCTGCTTTTTTCTCTTCATAGTCCATGAAAGCCAAGGTCTGCAACCTACTGCTTCCTCTATCAATTTAATATTCCATATAGTACAAAATAAGGGGATTGTTACCAGAAAAAATCAGAAACTGTAATAAACAATGATGCACAAGCAGCAAATTCTTTCAGATCTCTCTGCAACGTGTTTTGAATGTATTTCATTAATGGTAGTGTTTAAATATTAATCAAATTCTAAGCATTGTAAACATAGAGAAAGCACCTTCATTGGATTTTAAGGAACATACTTTAGATACCTGGATGAGTCTGCGGATAGTTGTATTGTGAATTGTATTTAGATAGAACAACAGAGGAGTCACAAGACCATGATTAAATTTTGGTCTGGTCTGTGTGAACATGGCATGTTTATGCCACGTCCCAGGGCTTAGTGTAACAGCAAGGTTGAATTCAGAAGAGCCAGGCTATTTACATTAAATCCTTAGCAGCACATCTCCGTGGAACTCTGTTAATTACTTTTGTGCTTATGCTCTTTAGTACCACAAATACAATCTAACTCTTATAACTTGCAGTTGTTTGTGCTCGAAAATTGAAATTTCCAATAATTTGAATTAAGTGTCTTGGAATTAAAAAGGAATGGACTGCATATAATGACACCAATAAAATGTTTAGGCCACGAAGACGATTCATTCTATGGGAAATACTTACTCTGTACTCCTTCTGCATTATTCCTTGCGATAAACTATTCTTGGTACTACTGCACTGCCTCTTGTTCTGGAAAAGGGCCTTGACAATAACTGAATGGCATCGATATTGGGACAGGAAAAAAATCCTGCCTATTTGTTGATACTGTAAACTATATGTTCTCCACCCACATCCTGTGTGTTCTGAACTATGTCCTTGTGCTAGGTCAGCAGCCTCACAAATCATCGTTTCAATCTGTTTGTGTGTCAGGAGTATTATGGGAGGGCCTCAGGCCCCTTACAACCAAGGTTCCTCAAGATGCACTTTTCATTCTGAAAGGGGGGTAGTCAACAAAATTGGATGTGAAGAGGCCTGCAAAGATAATGGCAGCATATTTGAGCTCTGCTACCAACAGAGGTGGTAATCTGGTTCATTTCAGCTGGGTAAGGTTTATTAAAATATTTACATATTTAAATGCTCACAATATCATCTTTGTGTTTCTATATGGGCAACTTGGGACAAAATGACAAATTATTTTACTAACATTTTCTTGAATAACATGGCTCAAAAATAAAAGTGACATGTCTCAATAACCTCAAAACAAATATTTTTGTTGGGACATTCCAAAAAATTTTTACATTAAACAGATGGATCATTTCAAATTCCCAATATTAATCTAGGTTTCCTTCCCAGAGGGACAGCCCCATTTACCCAAATTCAGAAAACTTAATACAGGTTGATTTAGCAAACCCCATGTGTGTGAAGCACTGCTGGCGTTTAACCGGTTCACGCCGTAAAATTTACCAGTATAGAGCACTGACAACCTCTCTGCTGCATGGGCAACTGGATCACCTGATCAGATAGAGCACTGATTGCACAATTATTTGCAGCCAACTGGGGAGAATCGTTAACTCTACGACTCCAAGTCACTATATGAGCCAGACTGGTTGGCGGCAGGTGACCCTGAGCTATGGAGGCGCATCTAGGGCAGCAGTACCTGACCCAGTCGGACACAGAGCCCAGGCCCTGCAACATCCCCAGCTTTCCGCCCAACCTGGGCTTTCCTGAGCGGCAGGAGCGCGTGATGACTGCAACATAGCAGGAGGTGAATGATGCCTAGTTGCCCCTGACAGCGAGATTATTGCGCTCATTACCTCATCAAGTATCTGAAGTGTAAGCGGGGCATGTGGCCCAACTTCCTAGAGTGCAAACACGATCGTCAGCTGCTGATGAGGAAGAAGAAAATGGAGGAGAGGCAGGCAGCGTAACATGCTTTCCTGGACCTAGAGTCATAGAGGTCTACAGCACAGAAAAGGCCCTTCAGCCCATCAAGTCTGCGCTGGTCAAACAAGTATCTAACTATTCTAATCCCATTTTCCAGCACTAGGCCCATAGCCTTGTATGCCATGGCATTGCAAGTGCACATCCAAATACTTCTTAAATGTTATGAGGGTTTCTGCCTCTACCACCCTTTCAGGGAGTGAATTCCAGATGCCCACCACTCTCGGGTGAAAAAATTCTCCCTCACATCCTCTCTAAACCTCCTGCCCCTTACCTTAAATCTATGCCCCCCTGGTTATTGATCCCTCCACCAAGGGGAAAAGTTCCTTCCTGTCTACCCTATCTATGCCCCTCATAATTTTATACACCTCAATCATGTCCCCCCTCAATCTCCTCTGCTTCAGGAAAATAACCCCAGTCTATCCAATCTCTCCTCATAACTATAACTCTCCAATTTACCATCCTGGTAAATCTCCTCTGCACTCTCTCTAATGCAATCACATCCTTTAACTGCTCAATTGCACAGATCAAGCCGAAGTAAGGCTCTGGGATTTGAACCCAGGGTCGCCTGTTTACCAGGCAGACCTTTAACCAGCTAAGCCACAGAATCTAAGGACCTGTTGAGTAGCTTGTGGTTCAGTCTCCCTCTGGGAACAGCATCCCATCTGGCTAAGATGTCCCATCTGCAGTGTGTGATGAATTTATTTTATATCTGGTGGTCGAGGGATTGTGCAGGGATGGGGGAGGTTGGAGGGAGTCCCATGATGGGGTGTAGCGGGAGATCACTATAGTAGTTACTCAGAAGCTAGAAGTGGTTTTAATTCTAACTTTTTCTGAGTAACTATTGCTGTAAGACAGCAAGAACGATCCGAAGTTTGAGATTTAAATTGCATTTTTGGATGGTTCCCAATGCAGGGCATTACCCATTGGAAGTTTGAACTTCCAAAGCAATTGCTGTGCAATCCTTACTTTCGGGGGAGGGGGCGCATTCCCCAGTGCATCATTGGGGTGCCCCCCCCCAAATACACTGCCCTGGAGCTTGGCAGTTAAAGCCTAATTTGTGTTATACAATTACATTTGTAAATAATTATCTCCATGAGAGATTACACACATCACACATTTTTCCTTTTATTCTTTTTATACTCTGAATGAATGAATGAAATAAAGTATAAGCAAACTTGGAGCAACAAGCTAGCACAATTACACAATTAAACACCTACAGATGTAAAATATAGGGGAACAGAGACAGTTCTAACCCTTTCAAAACTGATGGGTGTCTCAGAAGGAAAAATTACCCTTCTGAAGGTTTTGAAGGTTTATCTCTTTGTAATATACATCCAAAGGATAAGCTTTTAAGGATCTAGCTGGAGGTTACATAATTTTAGAATATGAAGTTATTTTTAATTTACTGAAATAACTGGTAAAATGCAAAAATGACTGCAAATTATATTTCAACAAGAGTTGCTGTTTTGAAGGGCTTGTGTGGTGGTGAAAGATAATGAATGAACCCAATAAACCACCTGCAGCTCAGCATTCTTTTTTATATGCTAGTTTGCTGACTCAAATTTGCTTGATCAACAACCTCTTTTATCCTTTCTACAGTCTGCATGAAACACCTGCCTCTGCAAATGCATAGTCAAAGAATGCATTATTGTCAAAGCCTCCAAATAGTTGATGAGTGTCAGAAATATATAGCACTGAATCAATAACTGAGTAGCTTGTTAAGCTACGGTCATTGTTTTAGATAGCAGAGCAAAAATGAAACACTATTTCCTGAAGGTGAAAATTTTAATTACAATATACTTCTCAATTTAGTTTGTTCACAGTGCACTGTTACTGACGGGAAAATACTATGCACCCTCCCTGTGTTTTGTGCCATTAACTCCACTCTTTTAAAATTAAATGCACAGTCTACAGAGGAAATAAGCCACATTTGTGTTTCTATTCCCATGGGTCCATTTGTTATCAACTTAAACAATATTCATGATCTTGTGTTTCAGATCACTAGGTTGAAGTGAGACTAAGGGCGGAATATATTTCAATATATTTCTGGTGTCGGGCATCATGGCGGGCATGAGCAGACAATATGGCAGGAAGGCCAAAAATCGGTTTCACAACGTTGAGAAACCAGTTTGCAATCGTCCGCTCTACCCATCAATGGTGGGCTGGGTTTCCTGCCGTCGTACGTCAGGAATTTCATTGTAACAAATCTGCATATCATTATAAGCCCAGCACACTGGAATCATCCTCCCACAACAGATCATCCGAGCATGTCAGCGTGGTTGCACGTCGACATGTTTCACAACTAAACAGAAGTGACGTGCACTTGGCGAGCTGCACTTCACTCGGGATTTTGAGGCTTGTTTGTCTACTAGGCTTCGCAGGCAGCACAACATCAATTTTAGAGGGGCTCACAGGCAGGTCTTTACTTAGGAGGCCAGCTGGAAGGCAGGGGTGGCTTTTCAACAGCTGCACGGCTATGGTTTGCTTGGGGAAGGGGAAGAAGTGGCCTCAGGCAAGAGGGCATTACTGGGGGTGCGTGGGGATGTATGCTGATCTGTGCAAGTGGCCTCAAGAGGATGAGGGTTGAGGAGACAATCTCCAGAAGAGTTAAGGCCAGATGGAGATGTGAGGATGTGTGTGAGAGAGAGAGTGGTAATGTCCCTTGAGCTGGCAGTGAGTGAGATGAATATGTGATGGCCTTGTGAGTGTGAGAGTTTAGAGTGATGAGGTGGTTGCCTTAGCCTGGAGGCATGGATGAGATCATTCATCCTCTTTCTGCACTGGATGGTGAACCTCTTCTGTGCAGTGTTGGCACTGATCACCTCTGCCACGTCTCCCAAGCCGGAGTGGTGATACTAATGGGCTTCCTGCGGCTAGAGCGAGGGTAGAGGGCATTGCAGTGGGCTCCAACGGTGTCCAGACATCATCTTAGGGATGCGTCACTGATTTGGGGGGCTGCAGTCTTTTTGCCTTTTGGGGTCATGTCTTCTGTGCAGCAGTCCTGGGCTGGAAGCACTGAGGGGTACGCACACGGCTGTAGTTTAAATAGGGTGTCCGGCGTGGGGAAATGGCGAGGTGATGGCGTGGCAGGCGAATGAGAGCCCGCCCGCTATCGAAGTGGCATATTTCCCGGGAAAGCATGATTAATGAGGCAGGATTGGGGGGATAAAGCGTGAAAAGTCGCAATTGTGGCAGGTGGGTAAAATGTTCTTATTCTTGCCTGCTACCGCATTTAGTGCAAATCTGGGACGATTCTGCCCAAGAAGAAAGATAATTCCCTTTTCAACTCAATTCCCAGGGTTTTCAACTCTGTTCACTTTAAGATCAGCAACTATAATTTGGTTTTCGGCTACATTTTAAAAAAAGGTAAAATTAATAATGAATATAGAATAGTGACTTTTACAAAATTCAAAGAACACTGCTACAATCATTATATTTTGTTTTAAATATGGAACCAGAAAACTCTCCTCATCCACAGTTGGCTTTCTCCACAACTTAATTTCAGAGCAACTACCTGTAATATAATTCAGCATTCAAAGAAATTCCAAAGTCAATCAGGATGTCAACCTACCATAGCATTATTATAATTTCCCTCTGACTAGCTGTATTCACAGCTGATTTTCAACAAATACTTCCCTAATCAAACCTCAATATTCTGAGTTTTTTTCTTTGTTTTTGATCATCTCATTAAATATAGACAATTTTTGGTCAGGTAATGTATTTTGCATATATGAGTGAAAGTTGCTCAAAATCTTCTCTTGTTTTGAGAACAAATAAAGTTATGAATGATTTGTTCTTTACATGTTGCTGTGAACTTTTTCCTTTTCCTTAGAGGAGTCAAACAATCCTCATTGTTCTCTTCCCAAAAATTCTATATGTTCACCATATTTTCCTCTTTCAGAATGAAACCACCTATGCTACCATCTGAGACAGGGCCATCCAGTCTTCATCCAGTGTGACCCTAATTACCACCCTTGGCATCCCCTCCTGGTTCTTCATCTGCATGCTGGCACGAGACAATATTTTCCGGCGGGGTCAGCTGATGTAGGCAATACTCAGATTTACCTCTACTCTCACGCTCAACTCCACAAATGCCATTATATCAACTCATGGTTGAGCAATACTAGAAAAACGCAAACTATATGTTCTGCTTAATCTTTCCTTCCAAACCCATTTTTGGATGTCTGTTCGAGCTCAACCCAATGGTGTACAACCTTGGTTCCTTGTTCAACCCAGAGTTGGGCTTCCAATTTCACATGTAGTCTATTGTCAAAATGACTTACTTGCACCTTTGGCCTCTCACCATCCTGATTTCGCACCATTAGCATTGAGACCACCTTTCTTTTTTCTCATCTCTAGATTTGACATTTTCAATGCTTTCTGTATCAGCCCTCCAAGCTCAATGGAACATAAACTCCAATTTGTCCAGAATTTAATAACCACTTTCTACCCCACTCAAAGTTTCAGTACCAATCACTCCATCCCTGACAGTTTCCATTGGCTCACTGTCCTGCAGTACACGGATTCAAAACTGCCACCCCAATACTAAGATCCCTTTTTAGGGAACCTCTTCCCACCCTACATTTTTGCTTGCATCATTTCTTCTTTCAACTCTGATATTTTGCGTTACCCTTTTCCGCCACTCTATCATCTTTCGTATAGCCTTCCACCATCTTGCCAACAATCAATCTCTCCTTAAACTCCCACCTTGTTGCACTTCTTCCCCGTCCTTCTAAAACCTCAATAAACAATCTGCCTACATTTTGGCCACAATCCTGAAATTCCCTCCTGTTCCTACTCAGGTCTGGCTTCCAACTGTGAAGCACATTGGAAGGTTGTGCAAAAGTACTGTATAAACTTATATAATTGGTATTGTTGCATATATCTTTATGACAACTGCAGGCACTCTAGGAATTGAAGAATGCAGCAGTAAGAGTGTTCAAAACTTTTACCATGGAATAAAGAGAAACTCTGAACCCTTATGTCATTATTATACTTGTCAAGATATAGATCTAAATTTGGTCAATTAAAATAATTTTGGTCAACTATGAGCCATGTTACTTCTTGTATGTCATAAAATGCAAGTGCTGTTAATTACTAAAATTTAGGTAACTGGTTTCTACAGAACAAGGAAGCAATGAAAAATCTATTTGCAGAATACAGCTAAAATAAAACAGTTCTTATGTAATGTCGAAAATGCTATATCAAACAATTTTAATCCCATTCATAACACATTATCAATAGCAACACGATTTCTCTGCCAGCCCCATAAAATTAACAAAGCAATACTATTTTACAAGATTTTCTTCTAAGACTCCTCTGGAGGCAGCAATGCTTGTGCTGTTGAACTACAGCAACCAAGGGTAAGACTGTCGAAGGCCGATGAACGTGGGACTGGAGGCAGGCAGACTTGGAACATTGTCATCGTTAGAGGTGTGACCGTTTGCCGGCACCATCCCACTCCCAAGCCATTTTCAAGAAGGTCGATTCAGGGGCAGAATGGCTACCTGCCCATGGTGGCTAAATTAGATAATAAAGGGCAACTGGAAGTTTTCAGTCGGCAGGCAAGCCCACACTGCGGCCTCCTGCTGGGGAACATCCCCTTCTGCAACCACCATGGCCATTGGGCCACAGCTTAGCTGTTGGTTGCCCAGTTGCCCTCAATTGGATGGTGAGTGCGCCTTCTGGCCACTAACTGGCCAGTTCACCAAAAATTGCTGTCAGGTGACTATTCAGACAAGTTGTGGGGTAACGAGCCACATTTAATCTCACCGTCAGGGTACCAACCTCAAATGGAAAATCAAGTTCCATGTTTTCAAGTTGCTGGTGAGATAAATGCAGATTTTATATTGCAGGTTTTGCAGATCTTCTCCAATATTGGAGAATGTCAGTAGGCAGAAACTAAATTGTAATTGTAGCTTGAAAGTAAATGTAGGTGCACAGTTAATTCCTGGTTACTATGCTGCTTTGAATTTTGCCCCATGGTTCTGCACAGGACTAACTTTGTCTTCTGGCTAGGTAATGATGTATTATACTGACATCCATCACTGTTGCCAGAGTACTGTGAACAACACTATCTGTTGTACTCCTAAAGTTTTCAGTTCAATTCTTGATGACAGTTGACATTCATACTTGACTATCTTACCTGCAACAGTTTCACTGTTGGTAACAGCAACTCCCATCAAAAAAAGAACAAATCATTTTAAGACAGTGCAATTACTGTTATCTAATTTAACCTGCACTAAAATTGCACATCAATTTGTTTTCTCCACTATGATTTTGTAGTAAGCACTCCAAATTGAATCTTCTCAGAACTACATGGTGCTGGAAAGTATGAAAAATACAACCTCCCTCCAAATAGTTAGCTCAGAGAAATTATACTCGCACCCAAACTAAACATAATCTATGGAGATAAAAAATGTACGACTGACTTTGGAGTGGAATCAGTAGGTAGCAAAATGTAGTCTCTGAGTGATTATTCTAATGGTGGAAGTTTTGAAATTATAAAAGGGGAAAGGAAACAAGGAAAGGAAGAATCCCCAAAATCATTTTCTGGCCAAATTCTAAAATTATCCCTTCTCCCAAAAATCAGCAACTGAATGCGCCATACAGAACAGGATCATGATTGCAATAAATTGTATCTAGACTGAATTTTACTTGTTTGAGATTAGTACTTTTTTACCTTTTCTATCTTGAACTCCAGCTTTATCTATAGTTTCTTCTGATAAAAACCTTTGAATATTTCACTGTGTTAAAGAAACCGGTCATTCTGTCCAACTGGTCTATTATAGTGTTTATGCTCCATAAGTCTCCTCCTACTCTACTTCACTTAACCCTATCTGAAAATCCTTTTATTCCTTTCTCTCTGTTGTGCTGATCCAAGCTTCCATGTGGTAGCAAGTTCCACATTCTCAATGTTCTCTGGGTAAAAAAGTTATACAGAGCACTAGTGGACCACATCTGGAGCACAGTGTACAGTATTGCTCACCTTATTTACGGAAGGACTTAAATGCATTGGAAGCAGTTCAGAGAAGGTTTACCAGACTAATACCTGGAATGGGCGGGTTGTCTTATGAGGAAAGGTTGGACAGGCTAGGCTTGTATCCGCTGGAATTTAGAAGAGTAAGAGGCAACTTGATTGAAACATATAAGATCCTGAGGGGTCTTGACAGGGTGAATGTGGAGAGGATGTTTCTTCTTTGAGAGAATCTAGAACTAGGGGGTCACTGTTTAAAAACAAGCAGTCGCCCATTTAAAAAGGAGATGAGGCAAAATTTTTTCTCCGAGGGTCGTGTGTTTTTGGAACTCTCATCCTGAGAAGGCGGTGGAAGCAGAGTCTTTGAATATTTTTAAGGCAGAGGTGGATAGATTCTTGGTAAGAAAGGGGGTGATAGGTTATCGGCGGCAGGCGGTATGCAGATTTGAGGTTACTATCAGATCAGCCATGATCTTAATAAATGGAGGGACAGTCTCGAGTGGCCAAATAGCCTACTTCTGCTCCTTGTTCCTATGTCATATGTATGTTCATATGTTTCTCCTGAACTCTTTGTTGAATTTATCAGCAACTATCTTATATTTATGGCCCCTAGTTTTGGATTCCCAGAAGTGGAAACACCATCTCTACATCTATCCCATCAAACTCCTTCATAGTTTAGGACCTCTATTAGATCACCCCTCAGCCTTCTCTTGTCTAGAGAGAAGAGTCCCAATGTGTTTGGTCTTTGCTGATAGGTAGAATCTCTCAGTTCTGGTACCATCCACTGAAACTATCGTCTCGCCTTTTCAATGTCTTTATACCTTTCTTGTAATATAGAAACCAGACGTGTACACAATGCTCCAACAGTGGTACAACCAACATTCTACACCATAATCACCAAGTGTACCATAATCCCATTGCTTTCTTTGCATTTTTATGGCCTTGTTAACTTGCGCTGCTACTTCTAATCATCTGTGCCTCTATCCCATTTCGTCTCTTATTTTCCAATGAGTATGTGATGCTCTTATTTTGAAATTAATTTGACAATTACACATCTATTCTGCAAGTTTATTAACATTTGCTTGTATTTTTTCTCAGTATTAACTAAATTCCCCAATTTGATGTCAACAGCAAATTTTGAAATTCTACTTCTGATTCCCAAGTCCAAATCATTTATGTAAATGCTGAACAACAGTGATCCAGCCACTGATCCTTGTGGAACAGCACATCCCACCTTCTGTCAGTCTGAGTAACTATCTTGAACCCACACTCTGCTTTTTGCTTTATAGCAAATTAATTGCAATTTGGCCAAGTTGTATTAACAGCTTGCAAAAATCCAAAATCATTCCTAATATCTTCTCTGAGCACTTTTCAATGGCTATTACTCCTTTTGAAGGCAAGCTACCCAAAACTATAAACATTTCAAATGTGGTTAGGGGACTAACAATCCAAACAAGAAGAATGCAATTTTTAAAGAACTTATACTTAAATGCCATGAAAGTACATTTTAGCTCTCAGTTAGACTTGCAAATAATTTCATATTAACTGGATACTTTCAATGAAGTTTTAAACACACCAAGATCCTTTTCCTTTGCTAATGGATGCTTTTTTAGTATACATTTGATGTTTCCTGTTCCACTGTGCGTAACCTAACGTTTATCGCCAAATAATGCCTTTCCACATAAGTATGTTTTGTCAGCAGAGATATCATCCTTGGAAAACAAAAAGGATAAATGGCTGACACATTACTTTTTCTCTCACCTAGTGATTTTCTTACGGCGGTGACTGTTGCTTTCTTGGCCATTAATGTGAGATTTGTTGGGTCTGTACGTGCTCATTGCTGTCGGAATTCACTGTTAATATTGCAGACTCTGTGCCTCTGAATATGGGTTCCCCCTAACCCTGACAGAAATTGTTTTGTACCAGTGCTTCATATAAAAATAAGAGAAGCTAGGGTAAAATAACCAAAAAGGAAACTAAGATCTCTTGTCAACTGCTGATCTATTTATTTTCATTTATGATGTCACTATAGGAGGATCAATGGCAGAGGTATACCCACAATGTGGGGCTTAAAATACTTGAATTTCAGTAGCCAAAGTGTTCCACTTGCAGTGTGAAGCTATTTTGTTCATCAGTACAATTTCAATATGTTCTTCTTCTGCATTTCACACGAGCAACTAAGGCATAAGTTACACCCTAGTTGCATAATTTTTCATTTATTTACTTTTGTTTTTAAAGGATTTATTTGCACTTGCAGGTAAAAATAAAAGTATCAAAGTTCTTGCATAACAAAAACAGACAACAAATCACAGTTGAGGCAGTTTATTTTCAATTAGACAAACAAAGAAAAAATTGAAGCAAGCGTGACTATCAAATTCTGGATAATTTAATATGGATTTCATAAAAATACCAGGCAGTCAAATCTAACTCTGATGTTTCTAATTTTTAAATTTGTAGAAATTTTCTTTAAAATGAAACATTGCTTAAACTATACATAGTTTACATCTTATTCGCTCTTACTCTTGCTATATTAGTTCCCATCAACATTGCCTCGTCACACATGCCCAGATTTAACAAAAGTAGGCTTTATCTCACATTTACAATTGCCTAGTTATTGGCACATCACTAAGCCAAAAAGAACAAAAACAAATCAAAAGTTTGACTTTTTGAGTACCTGCAGTAATAAATTTAAATGTCAATATTAATCGCGAATTTCTTTAATTCACTGACACTTGATCTTGTTGTTACATCGCAGGCAGCAATGGATCACTTTCATGAGAGGTCAAACAGCTGAACTAAACACTGTGGAACAAGAGGCCTACACATTAATGTTGTTTTTTCTTCTAAAGGGAGCTGGCTAAAATAACTTACAACTGCGGAGAAATATTCCAGACTTCCAATTCAAGTTGAAAGTTACTGATGAGTGTCAGATTAAAGAAAAAAAAGGCAGTGTATAAAGGGTTACAAAACTGCAATTTAATCTAAGGTTCAGAGTAGTTTATAAACTATAAGTCTAAAGCTACCAGTTAATTGTCAATAAATTTTTTTTGAAGGTTATCAATCCAAAAATACTAATCTTGAACTGGCAAATAGAAGAAAGCAAACAAACATTTCAAAACGTTTGTAATGCTGATTTGAGAAATTAATTTTTCCCGCAGGTTAAATTTTCAAGAAAAGTGGTGTATATAACCCAAAAAATTATAAAATCAAACTATTCTCTTCAGCAGGGTAGTTGAGAATAACTTAGATTGAGTTGGGTGGACTTAACTATGAAAGTCTCCTATCTTGAGCATATCTTGACCTGCCTTCCATGAGTAATAGCTCTGAAAGTCCAACACCAAGTAAGAGCTTCCTGATCAATCTACTCCAGATGTTCACCAATCAGCCATCTGCTTCTCAGACTCTGCAAAATACAGTGCCTCCCAGTCTCCCAACTCACTCTTCTGTCCACCTATTCTGACTGCTTTCTGACCCACTTTTCAGACGAGCGGTTCCCCGCTTGCCAACTCAGCCTAAATGCATCCTCATTGTTATTTACCCTTCTTCCTGAAGTGCTTCTGGCCAAGTGCTTCATGAGCTGACATAACCTAGATAGGAAAGAGGAGAATAAAACAGTGCAAAAGTTAAGAAGGGAGAGTGTGAAGTGAAGGAGAGCAAGGAGGAGTAATAGTGTGAAAGGCATGGAAGCGACGGAGGAATAGGAGAGGTAGAAATGAAGGATGGGAGCATAAAAGGGGACAAGCAAGAGATTGAGAGGGAGAGGACACAGGAGAGAGAACATGAGTAAGAAAGAGCACAAGAGTGTAAGAGCAAGTCACCATGAGTAAGGTGGTGGGATTTTATTCCTCTAATAAGCTGCAAATGGAGGCCAATGGATGTTAACGATTACTGACCTAACTAGGAGAAAGTTCTAGGATTGATTTTAGCAGCCAAAGCAATGGACTCAAAGCTCACCATATAATCTTGATTCAATTTTTAAAATATTGAATAACACATTGTCAGTCAGTATTTTTTAATACAAGGAATACGGTTAAAAATGAATTTTTTCTCCACAGGATTTCCAATAGTTTTTTTTTGGTTTGAGGAACAGTTGCACTAAAGACAAATAAAGAACAAAAAATAAACTGAGGGTAAACTTTACATTAATAACAACAACAAAAAAGTGTGGAAGAGGGGAAAAGCATGCCCTGAATTAATTATGGGAATCACTTTCAGTCACTTAAAGACTGAGGTGAAATATCCAACAGGCTTGCACTGGAACAGGGTAATTCAAGTTAAGGAATTTGACTCTAATTTTTAAGCTTCAATTATTTTTCAAGCTTCCAATCCAGCACAAGACAATGGTCTGATACAGAATTTTATTTCACAATACTGAAAGTGAATTATTGACTTTATTTACCCACCACAGCTTTAACCTAGAGAACATCATATGCTT
The DNA here is from genome assembly GCF_964194155.1 of Cetorhinus maximus. Classification (NCBI taxonomy): domain Eukaryota; kingdom Metazoa; phylum Chordata; class Chondrichthyes; order Lamniformes; family Cetorhinidae; genus Cetorhinus; species Cetorhinus maximus. The sequence continues at coordinate 103,102,207 of NC_135884.1, forward strand.
TTATAAACAAAAATGCATGGTTTCTTGAGTATGTTCTGTACTGGTAATTACTATGCATACTGTAAGTGTTTGCAGTACACTAGCAAATTACTATGCTGATAAAAGAAAATATGATACCTAATCAGAAAGATAATCTGTTTTGTGGGGGCAGACTTCCAAAGTGAACATTTTATGTTCTGTAAACAAAGGCTGTAGCTTTTTATAGCATTTCAAGACACCTCAGCTTATCATTGAAATAACCCATAACTTTTGATAAGCAACATATATGTAAATTGTTCTTAGTTTTGAGTGTTTTCTAGTTTCTAAAGCCTCTGTTTAATCCAAAAAGAATTCCACCACAAATGCTACACCATGCTATTTTTTTGTATTACCTGACCTCATTTATAAAGAAACTCACCGACATAAGTATGTTGTTAAAGAAGTGGTGTATTTTGCTCAATAACTTACATTAGCTCTTTCAAACTGATCTGATTTATCTTCTATAAAAGCAAAAAACTGCGGATGCTGGAAATCCAAAACAAAAACAGAAACAGAAATACCTGGAAAAACTCAGCAGAACTGTTGAAGGGTCATGAGGTCTCGAAACGTCAACTGTGCTCTTCTCCGCTGATGCTGCCAGACCTGCTGAGTTTTTCCAGGTATTTCTGTTTCTGATTTATCTTCTGTTGCCCTGTGCCCTGTAACCATTTTCCTGTCTGATAATATGCATGTCAGGGCCCCACGGAAGTCCCAACACGATGGCCTCCATGTCCCGGGGGTTTGAACTTCCACCAGGCAATTCCCCCGTTCCCCTGGACCCTCCGTGACTGTCTCCAAGTCTGAGCTAGAGTCAGAGAGTTCCAACATATTTACATGGATAGTTACTCAGGAAATGTTAGACAGAAAAATCCTAGTCTAACTCCTGGGTAACCATAAAACTGACCACCCCCCAATCACTCACACTAACTCTCCAATTCTCCCCCCACCCCACTTGACCACATGACTCCCCTTCCCGACCCACCCGCTGGCCAGACTTGATTACTCCTCCTGACCCGACCTCCTATGCCTCACCACTCAACAACCCCCTGATCAGAGCTGACTAGCCACCGACCTGACTCGCCCCCATCCCACCTACCCCATCCACCTTACCACTGTACCCATTCACTCATTCATCTACTCATCTATCCACTAACACTCATTCATTCACCCATTCACCAACAGACATCTAAACTTACCTTGCGGCAGCTAGCACCATTAAAAGGGGACATGTCCAGTCCTCCCCCCGACACTACTCCACTGTGATGGAGTTCTTCCATGGACTGTACGCTCCACATTTCTGGAGAAGCTGGGCTTGGAAGACCCAGCCAGAAAAGGCGAACTGCATCAGGGCGCAGAGCAGTACAGTTGGAGTGGCAATCCAGCAGTGATTGCTGCTTCACAAAAGATCTAGACCAATATATCAACTTAAATGGAAGGGTGATCATATTATTTGAGGAAGCTGTCAAAATATTGGAATCTGCAATTGTTGATTCATTGCAAGAAAAATTTTAAGCATTAAAATTATAGTTTGAAAATCTACACATAGGACTGGATTGTCAAGCCAAGCCAAGGCCAGGAATGGTAGCGGATGGGGCCCATAATCCCAGTGCCAGCCATTTTAGAGGCTGGCAGGGTTACCCGGCCTATGCAGCGGGCAGACAATCAGGCTCATGAAAAGCCTTGTTAAGTGCAATTAAAGGAAGTTGACTGGAATTTTCCAGTTGGCCTTCAGCTTCCTGAACAGACGGAAGTCAGTTTAGGTGCCTGGTAGCGGGATCCCAGTGGCAGATTGTGCATCCAAAGCTCCAGGCAGGACTGAAATCTCTCCCTGTCTGCATGTGTGAGAGAGCACCTACATGTTGCCCTGTACAGGGGCTTTTCCCTTTAGTGGTGGCTTGACTGTAAGAATAATTTCAAAATTAGTTTTAAAGAAGCTGGTGAAAGGCCATCTTCATGTTGAAGCCCTCTCTGTTCCTTACCTGCCATCACATCTTGCTGCTCATCTAAAGGTGGAATGCCTCTGATTAGCCCTTCAGCTTCAAGAGCCCACTCACTTGCCTTAATTGGGCTAGGGAACCTGTTTCTATACCTATTAAGGGAACGCCTCAATGAAAATCCCAACGAGTGACTGCTTCCCCCTTGAGGTGGATTCAAGAACTGGAAACAGTCCTGACATCTGTTTCCCACCCCGTAACAAAATCCAGCCCATGGATTCGATAACTGAAGCTACAATGTCCAGAAATACAGAATTTAGTATAAAGAATTCACCCCCTTCACCAGCATGTGTCTAGGGTTGAATCTAGGGCAGAATTTCTAGTTATTTAGTGTTTATTTTTACAGGTTTATGTTTTTTGACTCCTAATTTTTTGTTCGCTAATAAAGTCATTAAAGAGATGGAAGGAGTCATTAGTGGTGCTACCAAGCGACAATGATTTACCAATAACCCACTCACAGGCTCTCAGTTCAGCATTCCCAAGAGCCATGCAGCTCATAATTTCATCGTAGCCTTAAACTAGAACTGAATGGCAGGGGAGAGTAATTTCCCTCAACTTTAAGTCATACCATTCATTATCTACAACATGCAAGTCAGGAGTGTGATGGAGTATTCTCCATTTGCGTAAATGGATACAACCATTGCAACACACAAGAATCTTGACACTATCCAGGGCAAAGCAGTGTGTTCAATCATCACTTCATCCAATAGGCAAGACATCCACTCCCTGTACCACCATAGCATTCCTGAAAAGCAACAACTCTTAAGGTTTCTTCAGCAGCATCTCTCAAACACGCAACCTACACGACCTACAAAGACAAGGATACCAGGTGCATGGGGCCATGGTCAGTTCCAGGTTTCCCTCCAAGTCACACACCAATCTAACTTAAGCACACATCGTTATTCCTTCATTGTCACTAGGTCAAAATCATGGAAGTCTCTACCAAACAGCATGAAGCATCTACTATAGCTGCTCAAGAAGGCAGATCGACCTGCATTTTCTCAAGTGGGGCAGGCAATAAATGTTGACCTTGCTAACTACGCCCACATCCTGAGAATGAATAAAAGGAAAAAAATTTGACTCGGACAAATCTGAAGTTCGTGGGCTTCAAAGAGAAATCCCTCCAGTGGTTGGAATTATACCTAACACAAAAGATAATTTTAGTCACCAGGACACTGTCACAGGAGCTTCTCAGGAAAGCATCCTTAGCGCACCTTCAACTGCTTCATCAATAAACTTCCTTCTATGACATGGTCAGGAGTATGGCTTTTCAATGATGATTCCAATGTCCAGACCATTTGCAACTCCTCACACAATGAGAAAGCAAATGCCAGCCTACAGATGGATTTGGATATCAAAGCTTGGACCGATAAGCAGCACGTAGTATTAATACTTAGTGATAGGTAACGATCATCTAGACAAGAAAATGCCCCGCTGTCACCTCTTGATCTTCAACAGCACCATCACTACCTAGTTCCTCAACATCAATACCTTGGCAGTCACCACTGACAAGAAGCTCATCACCTTAACTACAAAAGATGAACAGAAACTGGGTATTCTATGACAGACCACCAGCATTGGTGCACTGTGACTGCAGTAAGTATGAGCTCCAGGATGTACTACAACTCACCAAGGTTACCTTAACAACATCTCCTTACCCTACAACATTTACCACAAAGGTTGAGCAACATTGTCATTGGAATACCATCACCTCCAAGTCACATGCTACCTTGACTTCGACACGTATATCACTGTCACTTCATTGTCACTGGGTTAATTATCCTGGAATTTGCTACCCAACACCATTGTGGGAACATGGGGAGATGGCATGTTGGTAATGTCACTGGACTAGTAATCCAGAAGCCCAGGCAAATGCTCTGGGGACATGGGTTCAAATCTCACCATGGTAGCTGGTGGAATTTAAATTCAATTAGAAAGTCTGGAATACAAAGCTTGTCTCAGTAATGGTGACAAAGGCAGCTATCATTGATTGTCGTAAAAACTATCGGTTTCAAACCAATTGGTTTACTAATGTCCTTTAGGGAAGGAAATCTGTCGTTCTTACATCGTCTGGCCTTCTCAGACCAGTAATCTACTCAGATTCACAGTAATGTGGTTGACTCATAACTGCCCTAGCAAGCCACTGAGATCAAGGGTAATTAGTGATGACTTTGCCAGTGGTGCCCACATCCCATGAAAAAATAAAGAAAATAAATTCAGTACATCAGATGCAAGATCATTCTACTGGATAAGATCCACACAACAACCCTTCCTGTGTGTCACAGTGCAACAACTAGCATTTATATAACATCTTTAATATAGTGCAAGGTGCTTTGCAGGCATATTATCAAATGGGGCAATAATATGCCTTCATGTTTATGACAGAACACAAGATCTGCATATCATTTCAGGAAGTCTAAACAGAAGATTAAGTTTAAAGTTTTACAGTGTTGTTGCCTGACCCTCATATATAATTCAAAGGCAAAAACAGAAATACCTGGAAAAACTCAGCAGGTCTGGCAGCATCGGCGGAGAAGAGCAAAGTTGACGTTTCGAGTCCTCATGAGGACTCGAAACGTCAACTTTGCTCTTCTCCGCCGATGCAATTTCCAGCATCTGCAGTTTTTTGTTTTTATAATTCAAAGGCACTTGAATTAAACACATTCAAAAAGTTAAATGTTATCTGGAGAACCAGGGTACTGAAGCTTTGAATAGGCAATGTGGAAGCTTTGGGTTTACCATTTAGTCTTTCAGCACAAATTCTTTTATGGTTTTGGTGCTTTAAAAAATAATTGGGGTTACTTTCATGAGATATCTGTCCTCAGACTGCATTAGTCAAAACATTTTAAGCCTCAATCTTTCTGAACCAGTGTTATTTTAATGCCAGTATCAAACCAATTATTTAAAGTGGATCCACACTTGGGTTAAAGTACCAGATTTTGGAAATCTAGATTCTAATGGTCAGGGACGCAATCAGAAACAATTTTCACATAGAATATACAGCACAGAATTACAATGACTTGCTTCTATGAAATTCTAAGAATCACAGCTTGGCCACATTTATAAAGCTTATCAAAGGGGTTTTAGCCTATCCTCCTGTAGGTTTAAATCAGATTGCCGATCTTCACAGATTGTCCAGGAATCTCCCAAATGAGGGCAAAACTCTTTCGGCACTGTTGCAAGCAGCCCGGATTAACCTAACCAGCGAAATTTCTCACTGCATTAGTGGCCCTTCTGCTTCATCACCTCACTGCACAAAAAAACTCTCCAGTTTGGCGACTTTAAAAAAACTAAAATTGTGGTAAGCCTTCAGGATTTCACACAAACACACACACTCGAAATGTTGGTTCAGTCCTTAAGTTTCAGAGCCATTATCATCTGCTGGAAAGTAGTACTAGGTACAGAATCAGTATTGCATTTTACCTTTATATTATAAAAATCTAGACAATTTTACTAAAATCTAATTAAGTATTACCAGACTATTAAATGAAAGTGTATTTTTTTGTATTGCCATGACTTCAAAATTTTAATTTTAAAAATACAAAGCTAACCCTCCACTTCAGTTGAAGGAGCTTTAAGAAACACAAAACATTTAGATAACTATATGGATAAAAGTTGGAAACTTGGTTACTATAAATTTAATGCATATTCTCAAGTCTGTTTAGGCTAGTGACAGAAGAAAAATCTTTTAAAATATTACAGTTAAAAAGTTAATGTGAACTCCAAGGCACTATCTGGTAAGTTATCTAGCATGCAATAAAAAGACAGTGTGATGAATACATGGGCAAACATGATGCTGGCCCAGGTGGAAACTATCACCACAAAGTGACGTAAATCAGGTAGAACTTTCACTACTACTTTTTCCATGTGAAAGCACATTTAATCAATTACTTTACAAGTGCAAGTTTGTGGTAAATATTTGAACCTCATTTAAGTACATACCACTGAAATGTCCAGAAACCATACTGCATACCAAAAGACTCCTCTGTTGAAATTTAGGGTGCATTTATGCTGCAAACTTAATGTTGGTCAGATGCAATTTCAGTTTCACACCAAAGCTAAATTGGCAATGCATCTTTTGATTCCAGAACAAAGCTTAGTGAAACTTCCTGAAGAGAGGGTGTTCCCGCACTGCTTTGGTTTGACATCATATGGCATTTAAATGCAGTGCAGTGTTACACCAGGCTTGCAAAATGATCTGGTGGCTCCTTAAGTCCCATGGATTCTTTGTAACTCCAACTAACCTTAACTTAGATGTTCAGAGAATAGCAATTCTCTGCTTTCTAAACATTTAGGCCTGGATTTTGCCATTGAATGATAATGAAACTTTCAGCAGCATTACTCCTCTGAAACTGACAGCAATTTCTGAAGTCAACATGCGCAGCTAGACAAGGAAATCTAGAAGTTGCTGTCAGTGATTTTATTCTTCGTCATAGGGTGCACTGTTGAAGTCCCCCCCCTAGAATGCAATCAAATATAAATCACTGAACTGACAAAACTTGCCCTTTTATGCTATTAGCCTTGCTGTAAAATTGCTCGAAAGAGTTACACCTTGTTGAATAAGGAGTAACTGGGTTTTCAATGACATAATACAATTGAAAAGCCTCACTGTTCCTGAGCAACTAATTTTATGTTTGTGGAATGTCAGGTTTCTTCATTATGATTCAAAGAAAATCAAATTACACACATAGACACACACCCCCAAGTTTATGTTACAGGTAGTGTATCAAAACCGGCAACCCCAGGAACAGGTCCATGCCGGTTTTCCAAAAAAAATCGGATCCTTAATTCAATGAATAGGGGGCATACAAAATAAGAGAATAAGTTCCTTTAGTTTAGATACTGAAGTATTTTCTATCCATCGTAGTTTCCAGCCTTTCTAGAACACCTCCCTGCCAAGGAGCTTCGCCTGGCTTTTCTATTGATGCTAACAAAGCTGGATCTGACATATTGTGGGTATCTGCTGGATTTTTTGATATGATTGCTTTAGCTTTATTGCTCTGCACAGTGTATCAGTATCACTAGCTGTATCAAGACTTGCATTTTTTTTTAACTTGCATGGAGTTATTTGTTTTATTAGCTGTTGGATTCAGGTTGGGTGCTCCTAAGTGGGTCGGTAGTCGGGGCCAGCTTGGGTTTGGCAGATCAGGCTGAGCTGGGTTGGGTGGGGAGGCAACAGTTGCTCCAACCACTAGGAGCGCACAAAGTGGGTAGCTACTCGACATGCCACCGCGCCAATGTAGCAATTCCCTGTACAAGCCAGTTAATTTTTTCACTCATTTAACAGGACTTATAATTCTTGCATGGCCGACTTAGGAAAAAAGAGTCCAGTTTTCTGACACCATCAGTTTTCGGTTAGCCGGATTTGAGGTACTGTCCTGTATTTCTGTTTCTTCCTTAATCCCATGTGTATTTTTCAAGTAATTTATTTTGTTTGCTGTAAAATTTTAATTAAAAGTGAAAAACTCAGTGTATTTTACTTCCTGGTTAGTTGGCGGGGAAAATACTTTAAAGTAATTGGCTACTTACCTTGCTTGACGATATTACTGTTGCTAAAAGCCTGGTGATTGCCTTGACATGACACCAGATTCAAAATGACATCAGGAAAGGAGACATCCACGCCATGAAGTTCACTAACTGTTTGTGGACGGATTTCTTAGAGGCAGCAGTGGTGAGCGCCATCACTTTATCATTTACAGTAAAATCTGGGTCATTAATTTTCAAGCTATTGGGAGAGGACTCTACCCACATCTGTATTTGGGCAAGCTGATAGCTCTACCCTGGGTAGGACTGCTACAGTTCAAGCTAGACAGGAGCGAGGCAATGTAAACAAGGTTATGTCTAGTTGGAACCTGCTTTTAGACTAGCGGCTGCAGTGTAAACGGAGCCAAAGATAAATATCTGGAAAAAAGTGATTGCAAACAGACTCAAGGCCTTGTCCTGTAGATTGCTTAATTCACATTTTAAAAAGTGCTAGACAGGTAGAAGCACATAAAGAGACACCATTAGATTGGTGCAAAAAGTATTACAAGAACTCAAAATGATTAAAATTCATATTCTTCATATGTTAAAAATGTCATTTAACTAAACCCTTTACATCATTTCAACACTGAGTATAATTAACATATTGCAATACCATTGCTTTACATAGGCTTACCAACTTGTATTTGATTGGCTGCAACTTTATGTGTCAAAACGTGAGCTCTCACTCCTCAGCGACTTCCAATACTGACATTTCAGGGGTTTAAACTCCCAAAATGACAGCCTTATCTGCAATTGAGGCTCTACTGACTTCTCCCAGAGTGCACCACTGGAAAAGACAATGCCTGCGATGCAGCTGATCAAAGTATGGAAGATCCCCTCTTCTACAGCAGCCAAAAAGGTGTGAACTTTACTAGCTAATTCTCATATCAGATTACCTACATCTGGATAAGAAAGAATTACTTGCATTTGTATGGTGCCTTTCATGACCTCATGATGTCCCAAAGTGCTTTATAGTCAATGAATACTTTTGAATTGTTGTAATGTAGGAAATATGGCAGTAAATTTGCGCACTGCAAGCTCTCCAGACAGTACTGTGAAATTGACCAGATAATCTGTTTTGTGACATTGATTGGGGGATAAATAAAATATCGGTCAGGAAATTGAAGATAACTCTCTGGCTCTTCTTTGAAAAAGAGTGCGGTGGGATTGTTTACGTCCACCCGAGAGCATATGGGGCTTTAAGGTCTCATCCAAAACATGGCAACTCTGACAGTGCAGCACTCCCTTGGTACTGCACTGGAGAGGGAATTGAACCCACAACCTTCTGACCCAAAGACAAGAATGTTACCCACTGATCCACAGCTAACACATACAAAAAATCCATGTTTCACAGGAGAGCGTAATAACATTTTGTTGGTATATTGTCCAGATTTTGCTAGGACAGAGCATCTCACGGTGTCTTTTAGTTAGACTTCTTCCCTCAGCCATCAGCTCAAAAAGTTTTGCCTTGCAAGTTACTAGAAGTATGAGCTGATAACTAACTGAGAGGGCAACGGGGCATTTTGACCTTGGTGAACAATGGGACCAATAGTCTATCTCCTTAACCAATGAGATTTAACAGTTGAGAACAAAACAGGAAAGATTGAAAGGAAATAGTGAATTAGAGTCAAATCAGATACAGATAGAGAAATAAAGATAGGGAAAGAAAGATTGATTAAGGGAGAGGAAAATAGAGACAATAAGGAAAAGTAAGAAAGGATTTTTAAAAAATCTCTCAATTTTCTACATGTAGGAATGAGATGTTACAGTTTAAATTGTTTCTTTTCAGAGCCAGATATGTTGGGGTGAGGTGACCCAGGCTCTGGGGACATGGGTTCAAATTCTACCATGGTGGAATTTAAATTCAATTATTAAACCTGGAATTTAAAGCTATGCGATTGTCATAAAAATCCGTCCTTGCCTGGTCTGGCCTACATGCGACTCCAGACCCATAGTAATGTGGTTGACTCTTAAATACCCTCTAAAATGGCCTAGCAACCTCAGTTGAATCAAACGGCTACAAAACAGTCAAATAAGAATAAAACCAGATGGACCATCTGGCATCAATCTAGGCACTGGAAACGACAATGAAAAACCCAGCCCTGTTGACCCTGCAAAGTCCTCCTTACTAACAACTGGGGGCTTGTACCAAAATTGGGAGAGCTGTCCCACAGACTAGTCAAGCAACAGCCTGACATTTTCATACTCACCAAATCATGCCTTAAAATGTCCCAGACACCATCATCACAGAGTATGTCCTGTCCCATTGGCAGGGCAGACCCACCGGAGATGGAGGCACAGTGGTAGAGAGTTGGAAGGGAGTTGCTCTGGGAGTCCTCAACATTGACTGCAGGCTCCATGAAGTCTCATGGCATTAAGACAAACAAGGGCAAGGAAACCGACTATTATTATTGATTTTTAAAAATCAGAAACTGATTATTACCTACCGTCTGTGTCCATATGCAGTAAGACTTGGAGACAACATTCAGGTTTAGGTTGGGAAGTGGCAAGTAACGTTCGTACTACACAAGTGCCAAGCAATGTCATCTCCAACAAGAGAGAATCTAACCATCTCCCCTCGACATTCAACGGCATTCCCGTTGCTGGATCTCCCATCATCTAGCATTATTTATCACAGAACAAGACCTGCATGGGGGAATCGAACACCAGGGACATACTTTAAAAATAATGGAGCTTCCATTTAAGGAGATGAAGAGGAATTTCTTCTTGCAGAGTGTCATTAGTGTTCTAGGAATTCTCTTCCCCAGTGAGCAGTGGAGGCTGGGTCACTGAATATACTCAAGGGAATCAAGGATTATGCAGAAAGTGGAGTTGTCAGCCATGATCCTATTGACTGGTGGAGCAGGCTCAAGGGGCTGAATGGCCTACTCCTGCTTCTATTTATGTTCTTATGTTATCAACATCCTTGGGCTTACTATTGACCAGAAACTGAACTGGACCAGCCATATAAATAATGTAGATACAAGAGCTGGTCAGAAGCTAGGAATCCTGTGGTGAGTAACTCACCTCCTGACTTCCCAAACCCTCCACCATCTACAAGACTCAAGCCAGGAGTGTGATGCAATACTCTCCACTTGTTTGGATGAATGCCGTTCCAACAACAGTCAAGAAGCTCGACACCATCCGGTACAAAGCAGGCCGCTTGATGGCACTCCATCCAAAATCTTAAACATTCTCTCCCTTAACCACTGAAACAGTATCAGCAGTGTGCACCATCTACAAGATGCACTACAGGAACTCACCAAAGCTCCTTCAATAGCACCTTCCAACTCTACGACCACTACCACCTAGAAGGGCAAGAGCATGGGAACACTGCCACCTGCAAATTCCCCTCCAAGCCATACACCATCCTGACTTGGGACTATATTGCTGTTCCTCCACTGTCGCTGGGTCAAAATCCTGGAACTCCCCTCCCAGAAGCACAGTGGGTGTGCCTGCATCTTGTGGGTTGCAGCGGTTCAAGAAGGTGGCTCACCCCGACGTTTTCAAAGGCAATTAAGAATGGGCAATAAATATTGGCCTAGCCAGCTGTGCCCACAGCCCATGAACGAATACATTTTAAAAAATTGATTAGCATTGCAGGAAACATAAATCTCATTGGAAAGGTTGTTAATGCTGTCAAGTAGAAGCCTTAACCTTTCACAGTGAGTTTAATTGGTAATTGTTTTGTTAATGCAAAAATTTCACGAAATTCACTGCGAGGTCGAGGACAGGCTGTCATTTGCATGAGGCTAACAGCAGAGTGGTGAAAATTGTTCAGCAACTTGCGGTGATTCGCAATTCTCTGGATATTTTTTACTCACCATCAGATGCTGGGTGATTTAGACACTAATAATGGCACACTATCTTAAATTGCAGCCAAATCTGGGCAACTGAATTACACACTGTGTTTTAAGACAAACATGGATTAGTACAAAATATAGGATATTGTTTCCTGTTGACCCATCTTGTTTTTGGTGTGACATGAACCACAAGATATTATTCGAAGTTTAAACAACCCACGCAACCTTGCAAAAGAAAAACTGCTTGCTCAAGTGATAAGTTCTAAACCACATTTTGTTCCTAGGTTTTAAATTGATAAAATGTTCACAATAAAATGGAGATAAAATTAAACTTTATTTTTCAAAGCAAGCAAGCAGAAACTACTGAAAACAATTTAAGTATCCCTATATTTACATATTACAACAATCCTCTTTATAAAAATATTCTCCCAAGGGGAATTATTTTTTAATGAAAGCCAAAAAAAACCCAGTCCTCTTATAATTTAAAACTGAGAACAAATTTAAAGGATACGAGGAGAAATTGGGTTGAAAATTAGAAACCATTGAATTCCAAATATTGCGCTGAGTGCTACCTACCTGTGCAGGGCAAGGGGGGGTGGGGGGGGGGGGGGGGTGAAGAGTCAGGTCCAGAGCTTGAAAAAGTACTTCAATCTCCCTGAGGCATGAAGCTGCCTCAGGGAGAGTGAAGCACTTTTAAAAAAAAATAAATGAATACAATAAAAATTTAATGAAACATGCCTCCTCGTGTGACTGTGTCACATGAGATGGGACATGTTTTTATTTTTCAAAATAAGTTCTTATTCAATTTGTAAAAGTCGAATGGAAAATTCTGTCCTTGGTCTTTTCACTTTAATGGCACAATGTAAAACCTGCGATGCTCCAAGTCTCAACTAGTTGAAAAGCTGCCTGAGTCATGAGCCAAAAGAAGTCAATATTTGACAATGTAAATCCCAAATGGAGAATGGAACACATAAGAAATTGGTTTGTCTGAACCTAAGAATAGCTGCATTGAAGTTTCAAAGATTATTTAAAAGAATATAAAATTTTAAGCAGCAAAAATAGAAGAGAATGGCAAAAGTGAGGGGGGGGCGGTGGGGGGAGCGAGAGAGAGAGAGATAGAAAATGAGAATGAACGCTTAAAATATCTTTAATTTAAAGAAAGACTGCTAGCATCTGAATGGCTCAAAGAGCCATTAAGAGCATTGAAGTGTTACAGAAGAACTCAAAACCAAAACAAACTGGCTGGCCCAAATTGTACAATTCCCTGCAACTGCCAACAGTGTATGGGTTCCAATGAAGAGAATACTAAAAATATTAAATGGTGTCTAAGCTTTCTTGAAGCGATTGCACATAACTGTCAGACAAAGTGTTAACTGGACAACATTTACTTGCTCAACGTTTATGAATATCCACTTCAAAATGATAACCACCTACTTTTGAATTATATGTTAACATTCAATGGGCAAGAAGCAAATATAGTTTTAATCAACTGTTTTACTTTATGGTAGTATATTTTAGGAAGTCAACTTGTAAGAAAACCATAATTCTGGAATTTGCCTTTATCTAATTTATTGGAGTTGAGCAGGGTGAGGTTGGAGATAATCAATAAGAAAGCATAAGCATAGTACCCATTTAATTTACGCCTCTGGCGGAAGAATTTGTTTAACTGCCAGATAATGTTCAGGTAACATTATTCTCACATTTGTGAGAGAATTACTAGAGGCCTCAAGTAGACCTGAAGTCCCACAGGGTTTCACATAAACAATGTGTATTAGCCCATAGACTGACAATACGTACACCATCAAAAATAACACTCAGAAACAGGACCATGGGCAAGAGACTTTTGGAATTCACATCCCACCAAACAGCAATCACCACTGCGACAGAGGAAATTTTAAGCCAGTATTTTTAGGTGCACATAATGACTCAAATGAGATTGAAAAGGGGTGGCTACAAGCAGTTTACAAATTGAATGATTTGATTAACCTTATGGTTGTTGGCTTTTTCTTTAATTGGAAATGGTAGCAATCAAATATCTAAGAAAACTAGAAATGATTTACTAAACAGCTTTTGATTATTTAAGCCAGTCATTGAAATATGACAGATTTAAACTGTTATATTCAGATTTAAAATGTTAAGTGCACATTTAACATGCAACATGTATATACGCAAGGTTTGAAAATATTTATGTATATGCATATATATATAGTAACATATGGTATATTAGGTGACACCAAATGCACAATTAAAAAACTATCAAGGGAAAAAAGAGATGTTACCACTCAGTACTAACATTACTGCAAATGTAACCTTTTCATTATGCCTGGGGCAGCAAACAACAAGCTGGAATGATGTTCAATAATAGCCAATGTTGCACTGGTTAATTTCACATACAAGAGATCTAAACCGTAGCAAGAGCAGCAACCAATTTTGGAAACAGGCATCTTAGACTCCAGTGAGCCCCAACTACTGGGGATGACTGGTATCAACAAGCTCCCCACAAGCATTCTTGGATTCACTCCGGATGCCAATTTTCTTTTGGGGAATTGGCTCCCAGCACTGCAGATTATTTTGCATGGGTCATGTTGAACATTACCCCATATTAAATGCAAAAGGACAGGTTTCATGTCACCTAATATTTAAAGTCTACTGAGATTATTTTACTTGACAAAGATTGAGGGGAATGTTAGCAGCATTAACTAATACAATGCTACTGTACAAAGACAGCAATGAAGAGTGCTTGCATTGCCACTAAGGGAAATATAAACAGACATGACGGTCCAAGATGTACCTTTGCACTGCAAAATAAGGCACTGTTCTCTCAAAATTTTCACAGGCATTCACAGTCATTCCCCACAGCCTGAATTTACTCCTGTGAGACAAGAAGGATATTGAGAAAGGAAGAGCCATTTTAATTTCAAATTTAACAATGCCACATGAGATGTGTGCTCTTGTGGAGAAAGGGCTGAACACACAGATGTGTGATGATGATCATTATAGTGACTCCAATTTTCAAATAGTGGGGGAAAAAGATTTGAACAGTTTGAAGGGAGTCATGAAATCCTTTTCTCCTATGAAACGAATATTTACAAGACATCATATTGATGAAACTGAAAAGTGGTATCAAATGTCAGGTGAGATTTCACTTCAAAAGGTTCACCGTTCTCCTAGTGGTACCTCCAGGAAAATTGTTTGGTTATGTCAATATATGGAACTGAAAACACCTTTTTAAAGTCATCTTCAATGCCACGCTGTTAATTAAGACAAGATTCATTTTTGAAGCATACAAAGATAATTGGTCTTTTGCCAGCATATATAAAAATATTTCTTTGGAAACTGGTTTAGGTCTGTCAGTGTGTTATTTTTATACAATTCATATTGTATGTTATACATCATTACCTCATGCCAGTAAGACATTATATTTTCCAATATAGATGTTTCTCACAGGAAATTATTATTCCTATTTAAGTCTGTAACATACTCTCTGCATCTTAAGTAGGATGTTGGGCTGTTCTATTACGTAAATACCTCTACAGGCTTATTACATGAGTCCTGGAAGGGAATAGGGTTACATATTGCTCAACCAAGCAAAATTCCACAAACTCACTTTTGAAGGGAAATCTCAAGAAAACTTTAGTTGAAACAGGTTTTTAAATAGAAAGCAAACATTTAATGCAAATTTAGTGCAAGTCTCAAATTTAAAATAAAACTACTTTTAAACTAGCAGCTGAGAAAGCTGCATGTCCAGTAATAGAATAACCTTAAATCTGCCAATAAACTTTGCAAGTTGTTTATTTAGCTCAGATTAACACCATAAAGGTGCAGATTGATAAACATTTTTTCTAGAAGGTAAAGTCACAATGTATTTTTTAAGAAAACTTATGATGTAATTAACTTGGCCTTTTTTAAACATCAAAAATGCAAGAAAACTTGAAATACAACAATAATTATGCATTTCGCTTTCTTTACATTTTTTGTTGATTTATTAACATTGCAGTTTGTGATAACAAGGTGGGACAGGGGGTAAAATCAACAATAAATTTAATTGTTTGCACACCATATAATTTGCTTTGCCTAAGTAATTTAATGGAAATTAAAGAACACATTAAGCCGTAATAAACAGAATTTTAAAGCTCAAAATCTTTTACTTATGTAATTAATCTGCAGACATAAATTCTCTAGATGGTTACCTAGCAGAGTAAATCGCCAAATGATCATAGTCCAATTCTTATTCTACACATATAGAAAGAATGAAAATCAGACAAATTCCACAACGGCACACAGCCTGTCTTGGTAATTAAATCAAAAATGACCAACTCTTCAACCAACTGCACTATAACTGAACTACAAACAGTAATCTACTTATTTGTTAAATATGCATGCATTTTTTAATGTTAACCATTCCCAGAGACAGTCCACTGAATTCCAAAAACATTGGAACCTTAGGAAGTAATTATTACTGTTAATCTCGATTAACTGGGTAAGATTTGAAGAAGCTTAAGGGCAACACTCAACACACTAGGCCGATTTCTTATCATCTAGCTGTACAGTTTTAACAGCTGTGGCTGCGTAGAGATTCCCTGTAGTGGCGTCAGATTATTAGCAAAGTATATTTAGATTTGTCTATGACTGAGCGCAACCTGCGGCTGGTATGGTGTCAACTTTCACCGTAGCAGCAGTCTTCACCCATAACTAACCCAGATTATTCTTATAGCTGAGCAACAGCTGCAATCTCTTTGCGCTGGTATGATCAATGTTAGCCATTTGGTAGAGATGGGAACTTCATGCTATGAACCAACGCAAATAGAACCATTCCAAGTAGACTAACATTTTGATTACTGTTAACCCATTTGATACAATATACCCTTCCTATCTTTCAGAATAGAGATGCCACTTCACAAACCTTTACAACCCATGATTAGTAAATTATCTAACATTTTATACTAGCTAAAAAAGAAAAATGTGCATCTACATATTGCCTTTCGTCCTCTTCCTTCAGGTGCCAGCCCCTAAGAGGGTGTTGACAACCATGGGCTTCCATTAGATTGGTCCATTATTATGCTTGGCAAAATACAAAATTTGCTGATGCCTTCTGCCGTACGGCTGACCAGGAAACCCTTCCACTCTTAACGCCTGCAATCAGGCATATTGGAAGGATTTACAGGCTGATGATCAAACTGTTTGGCCATGTTATGAATGCACTTTCCATAGCCATCAATTCCTGCAGTGGGACTTAACCCGAAGCTTTGGGCTCAGAGATAGAGACCCTACCACTGTGCCCCAAGACCTCCATATAGTGCCATTAATGTCAAAAAAACTAAGGCATTTCACAAAACTGCAAGCAAGAAATAACACCTCTACCAATGGCTTAGAGTGTAATTTTATTTGAAGAGCTGGGTTTTAATAAGTAATTAGAGAGCAAGGGACCTAGATGTCTGGCATCAAGGCTGTTATTGAGGCAAAAATGGTCAGAATCGAAGGATTGGAGAATTTGGGAGTGTGTGGAGGAGTGCATAAGATTGGAGGGGGCTACAGCAAAAGGGAGGGGCAAGGCCAACATGGAGTTTAAACACTGGCTAAGATCAAATAGGCGAGAGTGGAACCACCACTGTACTAAAACTGTGAGGAGAGCACTGGAGGACGTTGGTGTGGGTGACCACGTCAAAAGCAATGAGGGATGGAGGAGGAATAATGCACCAGCGGTGCACCGTCATAGAGGATGACCTTTGTGACATTGGTTAAGATCGTTTGTACTTTGGCAGGGGTAGGAACCTGACTGAAAAAAAAGCAGTGTTATAGATATATGCAGGCTTAGTTTAAAATACATCTTCCTGTTGAGTCTGATGAAAATTAAAATAGAAAATTTGAATTAATATGCTACTTAAGCCGTGGAAATTTAAATACATAGCAAAAAGGTTACAATTTCTCTATTCAAATGAAGAAATTAATATCTGTGAAATCTAGTTTGGTACAAAATAACACAATTATGTGAGAGAATATTCAGGAAAAAAGGATTAAGTGATTGCAAATTGGAAAGTGTATTTCTGGGAACATAGGGTTTTTCATTGACAATGCACAGTAATCACCTTTCAAGTTCTAGCAAGTTTACATTTTACTCATTCTTTGTGGAAAATACAGTAAAGTGTTTCCTGTACAGCTCTGTATTTTTTACTGTACGTTAGTCAAATTCACAAGAGTTCAGTTCTCTTAAGTTTTCTTTAAAGAATGTATAAAATACCCCAAATTAGAAATGCTGCCTGTCCCAACACTAAAGTGCAACAATAATAATAAGACGACAAGTTCATGGTCAAAATTTCATATACGATCACTTACAAGCTGCATCAACCTAAAGGGCTTTGAAATAAAGACAGTTAATGTTTAAAATTATTTTAAATGTATACATTTCTTAAATTTACACAAGTGTGGTCAGCTACAAGTAAATTTCTGAAACTGAGGGCAGATTACTAGTTGCGGGTTTGTACTTGGCATACTTAAGACTGAGAAGAGGAGGAATTTCTTCACTCAGAGGGTGGCAAATCTTTGGAATTTTCTATCTAAAGGCTGTGGAGGTTCAGTCATTCAGTATGTTCAAGACAGAGATGGATAGGTTTCTAATTATTAGAGATATCAAGGGGTATGGGGATAGTGTGGGAAAATTCCGCTGAGGTAGAAGAGCAGCCATGATCCAGCTGAATGAAAAGGCCGAAGAGGGCCGAAATTCCTTTTCCTGCTCCTATTTCCTATGCTCCCACACAAGAATAAATGTTAAAAATTAGACAATATTTTTGGGTGTGCATCAAAAGTACTATGCAAATAGCTATTTTAAGTTGTAGCTACAATGCCTTGTAGTCTTTATTTAATTGGTATTATCCTCAACAGCAAAGCAAATTAGCATGATGGGCTCTGCTGGAAGTTGAAAAACTGACATTTTAAAAAGTATAATTCTGTATAATTTATTTCTTCCCCGATACAAAAAAGTGGAGCACCTTGAACAAGAAGCACCCATAGATGTTCCCTCCCCTTTTAAGCAAAAATACAGATGCTTGCTCTAACCTCCGGGCCACATTTGTGCAAATCAAACTAATTGTAAGCTTCTAAGTATGGGTTTGTGCATTTAATAGGGATGTAGAGGGACAAAAACAGATGCAATATGTAGGCAATAAACACTGTGGTGTAGTTTAGCCCACTCAGATTGAAAATAGTGACTCTTATCAGGCTAGCAGAAGAGCACAAATGCTCTCAAACACTGATACAGACCATTCAGAAATAAAAATATCGTGTGAATTGTTTACAATGGAATCATACAAGTGATTCTACACAAAATAAATTCCTTCCAGCTTGTGTGGTTGGGTTAAATGTAGAAACATTTAATTTCAATTCTGACTGGAGAACTTTCAAAAACCTGAACCACATCAATGCTATTTTTTAAAATATTTTTTCTTAGAGCATAATATTACCAGTAGTACCTTTCCTATGGTTACATCATATCACTCTTACAACAAAGTTCAGTTTTAGTGCTCAGCTTGCAGTTATTCAATTACAAATTATATCAGTTATGTGAAATCAGACTAAACAGTCAAACACATGCAGCGCTCCATAATTAATATCAAGTTATAATTTAAATTCCATCTAAGCCTAGCAGCCCAGAGAGATGGACTACAGACTCTCTACCATCTTTAAATTCTTAAAGATAGCTATAACTCAAGTTTGAGTAAAAAAAGAAATGGTGTGTGCGTATTTTAAAACTTTTAAGAAAAGGTATCTATGAAACTATGTTAGTGAATGACAATGTTCTTTTATTCTTTAAAGCACCATGTTTCATTACAACTCATTCATTCTGCAAAGATTGGCAGATTAGCTTTTGCTTTGTTTAATTTGTAGACATGAGGACTAAGTTTTGTGTGTATCTTCCTCATTTTCACCAATTTTCTTCCTTCCTCTCATACAATTGATTCCTTTGCCATTGGCCCAGGTGCACTCTACCATTTTCCAGTGGTTGTAGAGGACATTGCAGATTACACCAGAGCAAATCTGGCATTCTGGTCTGCATCCACACATCTGCATTTCCAGCAGGGGTCACTGAATAATGATCAGGAGCAGAAAGGCTGGCCAATTGTGTGAAGCTAAACATAGTCCAAGATCAAACTTAGAATATTCTAGGTCCGCATAGTTTAGCTACTCACTGCCTGAAACAGGTGAACGAGTGTGTTAGTTCCTAGTATTGAGATTGTGGACCTACGGTGCATAATGTACAGGAAATTTTTCTTTCAGAGGTTAAATACTACTTTGCACAGGGATCACAGCAGTCATTTAACATTTATGAACTAAATATTGAAATAAATATTTAGCTTTTATAATCTTCAATTTGAAAGGAAATCTTTCAAATTATACGAGGTACAACAATGCTCATAGAAATAACAATCTGTATTTTTTTTGGTTCTGTTTACAAAAAGAGTAAAGGCTTGAACACTAATCTGACCAGAAAAGGATGTACAATTAGCACATAATTGTTTCAAATTAATGGAAAAGAAAGGTGCAAATTAAAAGGAAAATATTATGAGGGAGTACTGTTTTTCACAAAAATAAATTATTCCACACTGGTCATTATTTAAGCAAGCTAACTCTGAAGCTGGAGAACAGGTACTGTGGGATGTGTCTGATGGTGGGAGGGACCATCATGTCCCACTGGTCAGCCACCGTCTACTTCAAGTTAGGCAGCTCCTGCCAAGTAACATGTTGACACAGCATGGTTCATCTGCTTCAATGGGTGCTTAGAGTCTCTGCTCAACAAGTGGATGGAATCCATCACATAAGGCAAACAAACAAAAAGAATGAATATGCCAACTCTTTGACTGGCAAGCTGGAATGCCAGGGCCATGTACACAGGACTGACAGCTGACTTGCAGCTGGTCAATAACACTTGCAAGACAGCTGCAATTGACATGGAACTTGATAGGCTCAACATCGGCATAACATCTCTTACAAGAGACCAGACTCGCAGAGAATGGATTACTGAAAGGAAAACATTACACATTCATCTGGCAGAGTAAGAGTTCAGAGGAAACGTATGAGCAAGGTGTAGCCTTCACTGTAAAGAACTCCTTACTCTTGATGATAGAACCCCCCCCACAAATGGTTCAAAACATTTTCTCTCCATCCATCTCTCAACTCAAACTGGGCCAGTTAACCTGACTCGGCCATCACTGCCAAGGAAAGATAAATGACGGACAGAGACTACTTGAGCTTTGCTGCTACCATGAGCTTTGTGTAACTAACACCTTCTTTCAGAACCATTCCACAAAGTGTCCTGGAGGCATCCAAAGTCAGGGCATTGGCACCAACTGGATCTGACCACCAGCAGACATGACTCTCTGAACAGCATTCTTAACACATGCAGCTACCATAGTGCTATGATACAGATCACTCCCTGATGTGCATTGAAGCTTTATCACTCAAAGCGGAAAGGCTATCCTTGTACCAATGTCAGCCATACTGCCTACCCAGAAAAAAAACAATAGTTCCACGGCTCGATTGAACAGGCACATTCTACGGTATTCCCACACAGAATGTGGAAACAAAATGGAACATACTTCAAAATACCATCTGTAATATTGCACTCTCAACATATGGGAAACAAGAGCCGGAAAATGCTGATTGGTTCAAGGCTAGCATCTCTATGATGGAACCTGTCATTGAAGCCCAAGTGTTCCGTTAATTACAAGAGATATCCGAGCAAGAAAACTCTGAATGCACTAAGAGTCGCTCCAAGTAAAGTCCAATAGGCTGCTAGGTGGTCCACCAATTACTACTTGTTACAACTCTGCCAGATTAGCCAGATGTCCTTTAACACAGGGAATGTCAGGGGCATGTATGAAGGGATCAAAAAGGCAACAGGTGCATCAGCAAAGAAAATGACCCCAATGCAGTCATCACTGACTGCAAATAAACAGTTGGAGAGATGGGTGGAATATTACCCTGTGTTGTACCCTGGGGAGAACAGTGTCACCAAAGAAGATCTAGACATCATAGAAAGCCCGCTTTAACAGCAGAGCTGGATATCGAGTGGAGGAGCTTAGAAAAACGACTGACTCACTTGACAAAGGCAAAGCTCTGGACATCTGGATAATCTAGCAGAGTTGTAACAAATAGTCGTTGGCGGACCACCTAGCAGCCTGTTGGACTTTACTTGGAGCGACTCTTAGTGCATTCAGAGTTTTCTTGCTCGGATATCAAACCCACAGCGGAGGCGCTTAGCAAAGCTACTGACTCGCTTGACAAAGGCAAAGCTCCAGATGCTGATGCTATACTGTCTGAACTCATCAAGCACAGGAAACCGGAACTCCTGCAGCATCTCTGTCTCTGCTGGAGGGAGGGTGCAGTGATGCAAAGATTGTGACCCTATACAAGATCAAGGGTGACCGCAACAATTGCAACAAATATCAAGGCATTTCCCTGCTTAGCATCGTGGGATAAGTATTTGCCAATGTTGTCCTTGTCAGACTGCAGATCTCAACTGAACTCACCTCTCCCAAATCCCAGTGTAGTTTCAGAACAGCAAGATCTACAATGATCTTGTCAGTCCAGCAGCTGCAAGAGAAATGCTGTGAACAAAGGAGACTACTATATATTGCCTTCATCGATCTCACTAAGGTATTTGACCATGTGAACAGAGGCAGTCTATTTAAGGTGCTGGAGGAAACTGGCTACCTGCCGAAGCTGCTCAATGTGACCTTCGCTTTCCATGACAACATGACGGGTAAGATCAGCTATGAAGGGGCAAAATCAGAACCTTTTGAGATCCACAGTGGGGTCAAACAGAGTTGCTTTCTGGCACCGACACTCTTTAGCATATTCCTCTCTTTAGCATATTCCTCTCTTTGCTACTGCCATGTGCCTTCAAGTCATCTATAGAGGGCATCTACTTACATACCAGAGCTGACAAAGCTGTTCAGCCTTGCTCTCCTAAGATCCAAGAGAAAAGTATGCCCAGTCCTGATCAGAGAGTTGCTCTACACTGACAATGCTGCACTAACATTTCATACTGAGGAACACCTGCAGTGGCAAATGGACAGAGTCTCTCACACATGTAAAGAGTTTGCTTTGATCATCACCATCAGGAAGCCAAATGTCATGGTTCAGGTTGTTGCCAGACCACCATCTACGAACATTGGCAATGCGACGCTGGAGGCTGTCAACAGCTTCACATATCTAGGCTCTACAATCACCAGCAATCTGTCATTTGATGCTGAAATCAACACACACATCGCAAAAGCTGCAGCTGTTATGCCCAAGCTAACAGGAAGTGTGGGGGGGAAAACAGCAACCTGACTAAGAACACCAAACTGAGAGTGTACTAAGCCTACATCCTCAGCATGCTCCTCTATAGTGGTGAGACCTGGACAACATATGCTAGCCAGGAGAAAAGGCTAAATAGTTTTCACCTTTGCTGTCTCAAACATATCCTCAGCATCTCTTGGCAGAACAGTTCACCAATTCAGAGGTCCTAGAGAGTTCTAATTCTATCAGCATACACTCATTGCTCAGCCAACAATATCTGCGCTGGCTTGGCCATGTTCATCAGATGGACGACAGCCATACAGCCAAAGATCATCTGTGTGGTGAACTGGCCACTGGGCCACAACCTTCTGACAGTCCTTACCTCTGCTAGAAGAACATCTGACAGCGGGATATGAAAATGATGGATATTGACACTGACAACCGGAAGACAGTTACTGACAGCTGTTGCATCTGGAGGCTGACTGTTTGGAAGGGCTTTGGAAGAGGTGAGCAAGGGCTCACAAACCAACGTTTTATGAGACGGAAGGCTGCCACAGAGTGAGGTGCCAGGGATAGATTAATTTTAAAAGCGGAACTTTTATATTTGAATGTATCAAAGACATACATTTTAATAGTTTATCTGACAAATATATTGGTCAATTTGTGAATCAATGAGTAGCTGATCAGGACATCTGTGCCCAAGATTGTGAAAATCAGACATCTGTGGGAGCTGGTGCTTTATACTACTGAAAAATTTCATAAAAATACTAAGCATATTTGCATAAAAATGTAATTAATTGTCAATCACCATAACTGGCAATTAGTTATTTTAAGATTTCTACATTTGAAGTAAGATAGACTTTAAAAGCTGGTTATAATTATGTAGCATTTTAAAAAACTTAACCCTCTATATTAAGCAAAAGACTTCCCTCAACAGCAGGTGGATTCCAACCACATATTTGCACCATTACTAAGACTGGCTATTTCTGCATGGGTAACATCACCTGATTCAGTCCCCGTCTTAGTTCAATTGCTGCTAAAACCCTCATCCAAATCCCATTCACCCATGCTCGCCAACCTACATTGGTTCCTGGTTAAGCAATACCTTGATTTTAAGGCTTTCATCCTAGTTTTTAAATTCCTCCGTGGCCTTACCTCCCCCTATCTCTGTAATTTCATGTCCCACAACCCTCCAAAGTATCTGCACTTCTCTATTTCTGATTTCTTGAGTGTCCTTGATTTTAATCTCACCACCATTGGTGGCCATGCCTTCAGGTGGCAAGGCCCAAGGCTCTGGGATTCACTCCCTACACATTTCTTTCATGTTTTCTTAAAACCTATCCCTTTGATCAAGTGTTTGGTCATCTGCAGTAATACCTCCTTCTGTGGTTCAGTGTCAAATTTTGCTTTATAATGCTGTGAAGCGCCTTGGGACATTTTACTACTTTAAAGGCGCTATATAAATACAAGTTATTATTGGTTCTCCACAATGACTCAGTCTGGAGTTGGGATATCTTGCTAATTAAGTGAATACAAGTAACTGCAGCTGCTTGTAAACTTACAGCCAATTTGAGAGCAACTATAACATAAATCTGATTCTTGGTCTGAAGAAACAGGCAAAAAAATTACTTTTTTTTCAGATTATCTTTTTTTAAATAAATGTAACAAAATGGGAACTTCAGGATAACAAATTGACAGACATACGCAGGCTGTTATTATGTATATTTGCAAATCTCCTATGGTGATAGTCACTTCAAATTATCAAAACAGAATTGTTATACCATTGAATATGCAAAGTATTATCAGGGTCCATTGTGACTGAATAAATCAAACTCCACTTTTGTAACAAGGAATTGTGAAATTACAACATCAGTGCTTTGGGCATCAACCATTTATTATTGTAAAAAACTGCATGTCAGTTGTCTCGATTATGGATTTCTTTACCTACACATTTAATCTTTATTTTTCTTTTAATAAAGTCCAGGTGACATAAAAAGTTGGCAGGCAGTATACAGGGAACTCAGGTAAGTATGAGTTTAGCAGCTGTGACAAACAGGGTTTGTGGGGTTTAGCAGCATTTTGGCTGAGGTTCTGGAGAATGATAGCAGTCGGGGAGTTAAGGGCTTGGTTACAACAGGAAGGGACTGTGGAGATTGGTAGCTCTGGATGGTTGGACTATGTGGTTTGAATTGATTCCTGAGGTCTGTCAGTAGAGGGAAGGGAAGGGTGGTCCAAGGTTGACAGCTGAGGAAATGTGGGGTAGTTGGGGGGAGGGGGTGTTGCAGGGGAGCACCTCTGGAAGCATTGAGGAAGAACTGGAAGTGCCTGAAAATCAATTTTCCTTCCAATATTTACTTTGCTCTTCAATTTACAGCATAGTGATTAGGAACCAAAAACATCTATTATCTTAAAAAACATGGAAGTTGGATTTAAGGCCAGCAGTAAAGAAGGGCTTTAAATGTTTACATAACAATGACACAACTCAATATTTGAATATTTACAATAACTACTGGCACTATTAGATTAGAGTTACCAAGTATTTTTTTTAAACAGTGGTTCTGAGTGGAGTTGATCCAAATCTGAAGGTTTGTTCACATCAACCATTCTGAAAACCTGAAATTTCCAAAATGCCATCTGTAGATTAATGCAGTTTTACCAAACCAAAGTGGCTGAAAGTGTATGCGATTGTAAACTCAAGTGAAACTTGAATGAGACACAGTACAGTTATTAGACTGCAATTTTTGATTTGAGTGAGACACCAAAGCAAGAGAGTCCAAAAATGATTAACAGTTACAAAAGGTTCCCCCTTCCAGTTTAAAGCTTTCACAATTTATCAAATACATACGAAGGAATCTGGGGCTTAAGTATCGGTCTTTCCTGGCTCATAAAATATTTAATCTCTCATTCCAAAGTCAAGTAATTCCACTTAACCAACTGTTCATAGAAAGAGCTCAACATCAAGGCAGCATTTGACTGAGTATGGCACCAAGGAGCTCAAGCAAAACAGAAGTCACTGAGGATCCTAGGGATCCAGTAGTTGAAGTCACATGTTGCACAGAAGACGGTTGCAATTATCAGAGGCCAATGAGTGCCCAGGATATCACTACACAGGTTTCACATAAGTATCCTCAACCCAACAATTTTTTAACTGCTTCTTCAATTACCTTCCTTCCATCATGAGTCAAGGAGCAGGGTTCTTCAGTATGGATTCCACACTGTTTAGCTCCATGCGGGTCTGCAGCAGAACATGGATAATATCTACCCACAGGCTGAAAAGTAGCACTTAATATTTATGGTACTGTAAGTGTCAGGTCAGGACTCTCTCAGACAAGTGAAATCCCCACCATTTTCTTTGACCTTCAATTATAGAGTCCTCAGCCATCAATAATTTTAAATTCATTAGTGGGATGTGGGTGTCACTGGCTAGGCCAGCATTTATTGACCATCCTTAATTGCCCTTGAGGTGGTGGTGGTGAGCTGCCTTCTTGAACCGCTGCAGTCCATGTGGTGTAGGTACACCCACAGTGCTGTTAGGGAGGGAGTTCCAGGATTTTGACCTAGCAACAGTGAAGGAACAGCAATATATTTCCAAGTCAGGATGGTGAGTGGCTTTGAGGGGAATTTCCAGGTGGTGGTGTTCCCATGTGTCTGCTACTCTTGTTCTTCTAGGCGGTAGCAGTTGTGGGTATGGTAGGTGCTGTCTAAGGAGTCTTGGTGAGTTCCTGCAGTGCATCTTGTAGACGGTACATACTGCTGCCACCTGTGCACCAGTAGTGAAGGGAATGAATGCTTGTGGATGGGCGCCAATCAAGCAGGTTGCTTTGTCCTGGGCAGTGTCAAGCTTCTGGACTATTGTTGGAGCTGCACTCATTCAGGCAAGTCGAGAGTATTCCATCACACTCCTGCCTTGTGCCTTGTAGATGGTGGACAGGCTTTGAGGAGTCAGGAGGTGAGTTACTCACCACAGAATTCCGAGTCTCTGGCCTATTCTTGTAGCCACAGTATTTATATGGCTAGTCCAGTTCAGTTTCTGATCAATGGTAACCCCCAGGATGTTGATAGTGGGGGATTCAGTGATGGTAATGCTATTCAATGTCAAGGGGTGATGGTTAAATTATCACTTGTTGGAGGTGGTCATTGCCTGACACTTGTGTGGCGCAAACGTTACTTGCCACTTGTCAACCCAAGCCTGGATGTTGTCCAGGTCTTGCTGCGTTTGGACATGGACTGCCTCAGACTGGTTGTCAGAGGTCAACATCTTGGGGGGTCGTCATTGAATAGGGCAGAGGCTGGGGCTTCGATGAGTGGCTCACCTCCTGACTCTTCAAAATTTCTCCTCCTTTTGAAGGCTCAGGTCAGGATGTGTGATTGAACATTCACTACATGCCTCCAAAGGTGAAGCTGTAACATTTAAGGAATTCTGCAACACTCAGTACAGAGAAAACATAGAAAATGTCAGATAGAATTTGTAAAGAAAGAAAAATGTTGACCCTTCATCAGAACTAGGCACAGCAGTTTGCTTAATTAATGCCTCTGCCACTGGACTCAATATCCATCCCCTTCACCACTACAGCACTATGACTGCAGTAAATGAACTACAGGATGCATTGCAGCAACTCACCAAGGTTACTTTAACAGTACTTTCCCTCCTCTCTGACCTTTACACCAAATAGGAAGAGAGCAGCAATTTGTGGAAACACCACCACCTCCAAGTTAACCTACAAGTCACACACTATCCTGAGTTGGAGCCAAATCACTTTTCCTGCATCATCAGCGGGCCAATATCCTGTGAGTTCCCTTCAAAGGCTTTCTATCATCTACAAGGCTCATGTCAGGAACGTTGGAAAACTTAACACTTTCACAACATCTCAAGAAGCTCAACATCATCCAGGACAGAACTGTTCATTTCACTGGCGTCTGTGACACTGGATTCAAGATCCACTCTCTCCACCGCCAACACACTGTGGTTCCAGTAAGTAGGATAAGCAGGATGTATTACAAGTTACTTTGACAACACCTCCTTCCCCTGCAGCCAAGACGAGCAAAAGGAGTAATGTTGTGGAAACACCATCGCCTCTCCAAGTTCTCTTCCTAAATCAACCTGGCTTATATGCTTTTCCTTGATTATCACTGGCTTGAAATATCCTAGCTAGCATCATTGTGGAAGCACCATCACAAGGGCTCCCAGCAGCTCAAGGAGGCCAACCACCATATCTCAGGGAAACTAGGAATAGGCCTTAATGAGACTTTGCTAGCATCTGGAAAATGTAGAAAACAACTTTTCAAAATATGAATCTTTTCATGCACAGTTTGCAGCCAAACCATTTCCATTGATAAACGTTACAAAGAAAAAAGTATGAAGAACGTTGCTGAATTCTCTGAATTTCTGGAATAAAAAATATTTTTAATTTGTGGTTTTAGTATAGAAAATGTTACCACAGTCCTTAAAGGATTAAGAACAATCCCAAAATCTGAAAACTAGCAAGCTTAATTTTTGCACAAGCTTACTGCTTGCAAGAATATTGTGTCATTAATTTGAATGGCATTTCAGAGGTCTCAAAAGTACCAGCAAAACGTATGGGGCTCAGCGCCTTACTTGGATGATCCTAGCTCCTTTATGAGTCTGTATCACAACCAAAGGGAATATATTATATACATATGTATATTTTTAAATAACAGCAATAGCTTACTCTAATAATGGCATACAATTCCTTATTTTTATGGGACAAGAAAGTGTGAAGGTGCTAAATATATGCTGGTCTTAAAAATAACCCTTACCAAGTCTTCATAGCACTAAATTTTTTTGCAATATTATTGCAACTTAAATTAAGAGATACATTATAATTTTATGAATTTTCTTTACCAGGTAGCTATCACAGAAGTAGGAATCACTCCTGACGTTTTGTGGAAATGTAACATGGTTGGTGACTACATTCTCTAACAACTTTGGAAATGAGTTTGCTTAAGTTACTTTTCACTTTGCTAAATTTCTGGCTCATGTAAGCCAAATTTGGGTAATATTTGGAACTTCTCATTGCCCAACGCATCAGGACAAGACCAAGATATATTCGTAATGGAGAAATCAAATCAGTTTTAAGCCTGTGGTACAAGTTTACATTAAGGTATTGAAGGGTCAGACTTCGTTACTAGTTTATAGATAAAAGGAGAGATGATTTATTTCTTGCATAGTATATGTTTCACCTCAGCTTGAGCCTGCAGGAAAAACAGGTAACAAACTCAAAAGTTAACCCATGTTGCTCTTATCCCCTCCTCCCCCAAGGAAAATTATGGAGAAATGTTGACAAAAAAACCTGCAATCAAACTAGTCAGTGAAGAACAGTTTAGACTTAATTATATATCAAATTGTGTTTAGTTCTAAGGCAATTGGTGTGTATTAACCAGGGATTCACTTGTGCCCCTATAAATAGGCACCGACTTAAATCTGTAATTGCTGGTTTAAGAGGAGCTTGCTTGCAATCTGTAACTGTAAATAAATGCTTATAAAAGGATATAAAGATTGGCTCCAGTAATATCCTTCACCAACTAGCTTTCTGGATTACAACGTATACCACCAGAATGCCTTTCTCACATCAGTTTTGCTCAAAAAGTTAAATCCAATGCATATGTTTAATTCTATTTGATTCCTTTAAAAAGGAGCAACTCTTGCCCCCATTTGGCAACTCTGTGATTCATCATGCAGTGTAAACAATTGCTCATAACATCAATCCTGACATCATAACCGCTGCTCCCATTTTCTTCAGCCAGCAAGAGCTGGTAATGGTTTTGCTTTTATCATTTACAGCTCCTCTCTTCCCAAGGTAAAAGGAAAATACTGCGGATGCTGGAAATCTGAAACAAAAACAGAAAACGTTGGAAAAACTCAGCAGGTCTAGCAGCATCTTGGAGAGAGAAAAACAGAGTTAACATTTCGAGTCCGCATGACTCTTCTTCAGAGCTGAAGAGAAGGGGAAATGTGATGAAATTTATACTGTTTAAGGGGGGTGGAGCAGGTGAAGCTGGATAGAAGGCCTGAGATGGGTAGTAATACAGGAGAGATTGGAAAAAATGTCATAAACTAAAGGACAAAGGGAGTATTAATGGTAGCAGCAAGGGCTAAAAAAGGTGCTGTTGGTGGCGTAAAGGTAAGAAAGCAGAATGTGATAATAGCAGGACAAGGGTAGCACTGCGTGAAAGAACATTGAACTATCAGCACCTTTTTTTAGCCCTTACCACTATCATTAACACTCCCTTTGTCCTTTAGTTCATGGCATCTTTGTCAATCTTTCCTTTGTCCCCACCTATCGTTGGCCTTCTATTCAGCTTCACCTGCTCTACCCCCCTTAAATAATATAAATTTCATCACATTTCCACTTCTCTTCAGCTCTGGTACGGGTTCAAAACGTTAACTCTGTTTCTCTCTCCACAGATGCTGCTAGACCTGCTGAGTTTTTCAAGAATTTTCTGTTTTTGTTCCTCTCTACCCAAGTTACTTTTTCTTTACTTATCTCATTACCACCTGCTTGTGCCTTGCACCATCATCCCTTTTGTTACTTATGCACCCCTGCCTTCCACCCTATCGCAGGTCTTCCCTTTTGTTGTTTCCTCCCCTCCTGCTTTTTCGTATCTCTGGACTTGCTTAAAACCTATTACATCTCTAACACGTTTCAGTGCTGATGAAAGATCATTAAACTGAAACATTAATGTTGTTTCTCTCTCCAAAGATGCTGTCTGAGCTGCTGAGTATTTCCAAGAATTTTTGTTTTTATTATGACATTAGTAATGTTTTTCTTGACCAATAACTTTGCTCTTGATAACATATAACTCTGGTGCTGACCATTTCTCTGGTCAGCTCAACAAATATTTTGGTAGTATCCTTTTTAACAATAAAATTATAAGTTAGGTTTAATTACTTACCGTCGTCAAGTGTGATATCCTGCAGGCCAATGGCTTGAAAAGGCAACTCACTATCCTCTGGTTCTTGTTTAATGTTCATGGATGCTCTCTCTGGTGTTGAAAATGGCAATGCATCGCACACATTATGATGTGTCAATGGAGGAGGTGCTGATAGACTTCCTAAACTTGTACTATGTAGCTGTGGTGAGGTTTGTCCAGAGTGTGGAGAATGTCCCAAAGAGTGAGCTGCTGTTGGAGATGGTGATGAAGGTGGACCTGGATTTGGAGAACAGTATATTTGCTGCATTTGTTGACATCCAAGGTTGATTTGAAGTGGACCAGCTACATCAGGCTGATAGGATAATTTTTCATATCTCTGGCTAGGAACAGAGTTCATGGGAAGACCTGGCTGTCCATTATACATCATGTTAGATTGCATAGGCTGATAAGAAGGCCTGATAGGTGGAGCTGGTGCTGGGAAGGACTGGTGACCCAAGGAAGGCATATTGGGACATTCCGAACCTGGACTAATGCTTCTTCCTGATAGGTGTGGCATGCATGTTACTGATGGAGAAATCATTGCTGCATATGTTTGTGGCATTGGAGGGCCGAGGTTCCTCTGTGAAGCAGGTGCCAAATTTTCATGAAGGTGGCCAGTATCTGAGGAAGGCAGCTGAGACCCAACTTGATGCAGACCAGATACACTAGCAGTGTGTGCAACAGGCATTGGAAGGGTAGGAATGGCAGGCAGTTCTATCTCATCAGTATGCTCCCGTTTGATTAAAACTGTGAAGAAAAAGAAAATACAAATTAAGTGAAGGTGTATATAATGACATGTGCCATTAATGCATCAATGCACCCCAGCTTCTCACCATTTTTGCTGGTGCCATAGTGTCAGGTTGGGGTATGGTATTTCAGGCATCAACTCATCTGAGCTGGCTAACATCCAAGTCAGAAGGCTGTGGGCTCAAGCCTTATTGCAGGACTTGAGTACACAATCTGACACTTCAATGCAGTACAGAATGAGTAATGCATTTTCAAAAGCACAGTTATTCAGCTGAAATGTTAAACAGAGGCCCTGCCTGACTGCTCTGGTGGTTCACAAGGACATAAAGATCCCATGACATTATTTGATGAGGAGTGAAAATTTCTCCTCTGGAACAAATGAACAATAGAACAATTAGTATTCATTTTATTGCTGTTTAGGGAATCTAGCTGCTCACAGTATGACTGCCACATTGTCTGAGATAACAACACTTTAAAAAGTGAATTCTTGAATATGAAGTTTTACAGGATAAGAAAGATGTATTTATAAAGCACTTTATGACAAGTATTTTTTTCTGATTATTGGCAGTCCCCAGAACCATATCCAATTTAGTAGCAGTGATCGTAAACAAGGAGAATTAACTAGCTCTGCAAACAGAAGGTATCAGACTGAACGTGATTATTCCATCTTGTAAACATCCACACAAATTTATACTAAGGTGCCAATGGACAGAGATCAGGACTCTTGATTCCTGCCCAATTTTTCTCTTCCTTAGCCCACATCCTTACTTTGATCAGTGAATTCAGCACAAACCAGGGACCAAATCTCTTGACCTCTGGCTCTGGATCATACAAGGTAGCACTTTTATCCATCAAGTCATCAATGGTGAAGTGTTAACATTAAGCATAACAATATAAACTACACTACTTCTTAAGTAGAACTTTATGGGGATATTTTTTCCTCTTTTAGAAACGGATTTAAAAACCTGAAATTACATTCACTGTAATTACTGTTTGGCTCCTGCATTCTTTTTTATTATAACACAAAGCAGTCTAATCAAAAGTGTAGCTCAGCAGTATAGTGCTCACCCATTAAGAAGACATCTGCTTAATACATGCACACAGCTGCAGAATGCACCTGCTTTTCATGCCAACTCTGTCCCACAACTTATGAACATAATCTTAAACTGGGGCCACAAGATTTCAAACTATTCCTATCTAAACTGCATATACATTGCTAATATTTGTTAATATAATGAAAACAGGGCAAAAATTAACAATGTAGGACATTTGAGAGTATTGTTTACATACCCCCATGGCAGAATTGCAAAGTGTCAAGTACAGGAGGACGACTCAAAGGGATGAAAGGTTGTATTTAAAGTTGCTTAAATTTTAGTTTCTTGATTTGAGCTTTTAACTGTGGAAGTTAAAATCATTCCATAATCATGTTACTTCGCCTAATTTTTTTTCAGTAGAATTTATCAATCGGTAAAGGGATAAAACAGCTATTGTGCAATTAGCAACCAAGAGAAATTCTAAATTAAGTCATATTTTGCAGTGCAGCCAGGTGGTATCACAAAATTTGGAACATGGGTAGTCTTGTCTCCATTAAAACATATCGAATAGTTTGTGACAAATGTTAACAGCTGCTTTCAACATCTCCACTCAACTTTGAAGGTATAAGTACAATCACTTAAACCACTTCTACTGCTCCATTTAATAGTTTCATATTCACTAGTTTAATTGTTTTGATACTTTAAAATTAAGTTCCTTTTCTTGTGCAAGTTTATGAATCTACGTTTACAAATGACTCCAAGTATTTTAGAAACAAATGCCTTTCCTGTCTCATTGAAATACAAATAAAAGTTCCCAATTATAGTTTTACAGAAAGCTTAATGCACAATTTTTTGAAAGCACATGAATGGATCTTCCATGGTATTGCTCATTTGGTTGGAGGATATGTTTCGTTGTAATAACAGCAAGGCTACACCATGTAATGCATAACTATTTATAATATGCTTGATGTTCTGCACCATTGCTCAAAAGGAAGGAAAATATATCTTTATTCTTATAATTTTAATAAAAAGTCAGTGCACAGTCCAATCCTAATTCAGTCATGCACTTGGAAATATATCATCTGGCAAACTTTGTCTCTTGTATCCATAAACTGTACATTTTATACTAAATTATTTGTCTTTGCTTTAGGTCTCCTGTCAAAAAGATATTGCAAATTACCCTCCTGGCTACCAACACAAATTCTTTGATTGCATTTGTAACTCAAGAAAAAGCTGCCATATTTTCATAAGCTGGTAAAATGCTGTAAAAACAAGCTATTTTACAGGTTTTTCAGAATTTAGAAGGTTTGAAAACAATGATGACAAGATGCAATGTGTAAATGTTCTGTGCCATGTAGGTTCTTTCATGTAATTCCTTGAAAAGTTTCTCATGTTTAAGAGGTAAACTAACAAAGACATCAAAACAGGAGGAATGTGCCTTTCCCAAAAGGAAAGGAAATCAAAGCAAATGCATGAATTTGTTAACAGTCAAACACGTGATCTTGCAGGCTTGCAGTTAAGCTGACTTCTTATTTTCTGTGACAGAGTGGTTTTTAAATAGCACCGGAGCAAGGGAGAGTAAATAATTTCTGAAAATGCAATGAAAAATAGCTTCACTTTGAAAGAGGACTAACTTTGTGGTATCATTTTTAGCCAGTTTCTAAAATAAACCAATTCTTAAAACCGATGATTTGAGACAAGTAACCAAAAAGGCTTGGCTGCTTTACTTCAAATGCTCAGATGACAGCTCAAGCCTACACATTTCACACTGCTTTCCCATTGCTTTGTGTGCCATACGCCCACACGTACACTGTTGTTAGCGACAAACAATTTGCGACAAGTTCAAGCCTTAGCTTCTGCCAGTTTAGCAGAAGACCGTGGTTTACAGATAATAACTGGCTGCTGCTCAGCAGTACAACAAGCCACTTCCTGCCAACACCTGTCCTGATCCATCATTGGTCCGCTGAACATTTCTTGCAATGAAAACAGGAAACATATAAAGTGGGCTGTGTTACGATCACTCGGCTTTGGTGAAATATCTCATTATTTAACAGCTCTACGGCAATACTATAGCTAAACATTATAATCACAAACAGGGGAGTTTAATACTCTATTGGCTGGAAAGGAGCAGGGGTACAGTTAAAAAATTGAGCTCCCCATTTCCTGCCAATTCCCTACTTTATGTTGCTGATTTAAGTGGAGGGTGAGTGAGGCTCCTGCCGGATTCCTGCGCGAGCCTCATTAGAAATTTAAATTGTGGTCCCATAACTTACATATGACCTCAATGGCATCTTTACTCATTCTTTGGATTAAAACAGGAAAACTCCTCCAGGTTCTGACACCAAGGTCCAGACTTCTTCATCTCTGGGTTCCCCACTCCCCAGCTGTGACACCCTTGCAACACCTCTCCCATCCTAACTTACCTCACTATCTGCAGCCTCTTTTTGTGATAGCAAGCTGATATTAGCTCATCACTACCCAACTCCGCCCCCTCCATTCCTCACATTTCTGAATATTTCAACGTTGCTCAAATTGGTTAATTGCAATAAGTTTAGTACTAGCTATCTTACTATTCAGAAGTGCTGTTTTGTCCATTGAGAATAACAAAAGGTTGGAAAGCAGCAATAAGGCAATACAATCAAGCAGTTTTCATAATTCACTCTATAAGAACAAAGCTCAAACTGGGTTACAACATCCAACTTTTAATTCTATACATTTTGATTTCTTTCCCCACAGGGGAACTTTCCCAGTTAAATTTATACCCTTTGTTGGTACTGATATTCTGACGAAGTTTTGCTGTGAAAACGTCATTACAAGAGTTTAGGGATGTAAAACATTCTTAGATGGATATTTATTGTGCCAGACAACTTTTCATTTAAAATTGAAAAGTGCTCCCAGTATGATTCAAGTTTATCCTAAGTGATACTGATCAAGGAAGTATTAAGTTTGAACCTTATTATGTACCATGTTAGCTAATTTCAGCAGAAACAATGGTGAGAGTGCTATAAATGGATTCAATATCTTTGCTTGAGATTAGAGGAAAACTGATAATTGGTCAGAATTCTTACTTCTGATCGTTATCCATTGACCCTCACTATAAGTACATATTGGCCGACAGCAGAATCTAGCTTGGCATTGAGGTCACCTGTCCTACCCAGTGGTCAAAGAGCCTACTGACACTCCCTGTTGCAGTTCATGAATAATAATTACCTGGCACTCTTTTGTACTTTGTCAAATGATTGAACATCAGCAAATAATTAACTCAGAAGAATAAGGGAGAAATTTGACATGAAAAATACATAATTTTTTTGGAAGGATAAATGATAAGCCTATTGGCTTTTCTCATCTGTAACCATCTAGTGGCTTTGTCTTCACTGCACACCTCCCATGTAGTGCAAAAAAAAATGGGCTTCTAGTAACCTTATCTTACAACTGCCTCACCAATAATTGGATGAGAATAAGACAGCAGTTTAAAAGAGCAGCTTAGCTACTCCCTTGAAATCCAGCCTATCCACATCATGGAAAATACTTTGTCATTTCTCAGATTTGACAAAAGGGGGGAGAACTAAACCACAGCATCAAATGTAAAATCCAACAGCCACTGATGGCAATTTAACTGTCAATTACGGCCACTTTTCTCTTCCTTCTCCCCTCCCTGTAAATATTTATCCCAGAACTCCAATTCCTTTAGAACAGAATTATGCACGAAGAGGCAAGATACAACGTGGTCAGCCTGACTTTTTAACATATGAACAAAATCTGCTGCAGTATTGCTTATCTAACTTGCACATGCATATGGTATCAGAATTTATTTTTAAAGGTGAATGAACAGCGCCAGAGTTCATTAGACATGGCTGTGTGAATTTTATTTCCATGAGCTTTTGCAAAGCTAGTTGCTACAACTGGGACGTTGCAATGGCATGGTGTCCTCTACAGGGCATCTGGGATCTGTGGTAACAGCACAAACAAATGCATCTTCTTAAAGCAATCAGATTGAAAATTTGTTAATGAACAGCACAGATGCTGAGTCAAGTGTAAAGTGGAATAGTGAATACAATCTCAAATCAGGTACAGAAAGTGAAATAAAATGGGGAATATAAGGTTGGATTGAGAGAGAGAGAGAGAGAGAGAGAGAGAAAAGAGCGAAGATAATGTGATTTATTTTTTTTTAAATCTTCAAAAACAATTAAAATCTAAATACCTGTAAAAGTAAATGTTTAATGTGTGAGAGAGATTGTTTGGTAGTAATCAAATAGTTAAAAAGACTAAAATGGACAAGCCCTAACATTGTTATTTTAGCCCACATAAGAACTAGGAGGAGTAGGCAAATCAGCCTCATGAGCCTGCCCCGCCATTCAAAAACGATCATGGCTGACCTCATTTTGGCCTCAACTCCAATTTTCCACCCTCTCCCCATAACCTTTCAAACGTTTACTAATTTAAAATCTGTCTATCTCCTCCTTAAATTTATTCAGTGTCCTGGCATCCATTGCACTCTGAGGGAGTGAATTCCACAGATTCACGACCCTTTGAGAAAAGTAATTCCTCCTCATCTCTGATTTAAATCTATCATCCCTTAGCCTAAAACTATGGCCTCTCGTTCTAGAACGCCCCACAAGGGGAAACATCCGCTCCACGTCTACTTTGTCTATACCCTTTAGTATCTTATATACCTCAATTAGATCTCCTCTCATCCTTCTAAAATCTAGCGAGTATAGGCCTAAACTGCTCAATCTCCCCTCTTAATACAAGCCCCGCATCTCTGGAATCAATCTAGTGAACTTCCTCTGAACCGCCTCCAATGCAACTACATCCTTCCTCAAGGGGGCCAAAACTGTGCACAGTACTCCAAGTGCAGTCTCACCAATGCCTTGTACAGTTGCAACAACACTTCCCTATTTTTATACTCTATTCCTTTAGCAATAAATGCCAAAATTCCATTTGCCTTCCTTATTACCTGCTGTACCTGCATACTAGCTTTCAGCGATTCATGCACGAGGACACCCAGATCCCTCCTGCACTGAAGCATTCTGAAGTTTCTCTCTATTTAAATAATAAGTCGCCTTTTTATTCTTCCGACCAAAATGGATAATCTCACACTTATCCACGTTAAACTCCATCTGCCAAATTTTGGCCCATTCACCTAACCTGTCCATATCCATTAGTAAATTTCTTATTTCTTCATTGCAACTTACTTTCCCACCTATTCTGGTGGCATCTGCAAATTTAGCTTTAGTACCTTCTATCCCTGAATCCAAGTCATTAATATAGATTGTAATTAGTTGGTCTATGACATCAGTACAGGAACTTCACACAATGCATTTGACTGGGAAGCCAGACAGTAATGTAGCGCTTGTGAAGCTTATGACAATGTGGGGTATCTCAGACATCCAGATTTTTGGATTTAACTGTGTACCTGTACTTGCCTGAAGTTGCTGTCCTTTTTGCGCAAAATTTGACAGTGGACGCCATCAGTCTGTTATTTTAACTGTAAATTCTGGCCCAATCTATTGAAAATGTAACTACATTTCCTAGTATAAGAAAAAAGCCTTAATATTGTAAGTCAATCATTTATTAAATATTCTCTTCTGGTCCTTCTTTTTTGCTTGAAAGTAGCAGCAATTACCATTTCATATGTCACAACTCAATGGATTGCTGCCAAACCAAATAGTCCAATTGCCAGTACATACAAAGAAATCAGGTTCTAAACTGTTGTGTAGAAAGAAAAATAACCACATATGCTGGAAATCATTGGGTGTCCTAATTTCTGCTGAACTCGTTACCCTCATATTTCACTTCATATTTGGGTGCACCACGATTGTATTAGTTTTCGCTCAATCCCATCATTCTCGTCTTTTAGTGCTTTAATTCTACAGACAAGTTTTCCCAACATCTGCAATGAATCATTTATGAATGTATTTTCCTTAAGAGAACTGTAACAATGGGGAGAATTTTCTCCCCCTCAGGCGGGGCGGTCAGGAGTGGGTGCGGAGCCGATCGCTGCATGCAGTCGGCTGCGCACTGCCATTTTACGTGGGCAGGCTAATTAAGGTCCGCACAGCATGACACGCGCCCAAGTGCTACCTGTGCGGGTCGGGGGGTGGGTTGGAGGAGGGAGAGTCAGGGCATGCACACTTTAACGCATGGGCGCGGAAAAGTGCAGAAATCTCCCTGAGGCAGTTCAGCTTTAAAGTTTAAAATAAAGAAAGTTAAAAATTATTTACACATGTCCCCTCATGTGACAGCATCACATGAGCTGGGACATGTTTATGAAATGTTTAAAAAATATTTATTAATTTAATAAACCTTTCATGAAACCTCATCCCGCCCGTGGATGAGGTTTCATGAAAAATGCGAAGGCCACCTGGGCTCTTCGCCTGCCTGCCAACCTTAAGGTTGGATGGGCAGCCCTGTCAAATTGGTTAATTAGTTCATTAATGGCCTTTACAGGCCTTTTGACAGTTCGGCGGGCGCGCAGCCGACTCAGGCGTGTGCCCGCCAAACGAAAGATGGCAATAACGCACTGTGACGTCGGGATGCACGCCCAACGTCACCCTACGTCATTTACGCATCGGCATGTGGGGCCTGCCCTCGCATACCAAACAGAAAATTTTGCCCAATGTGAAATAGCAAAGCTATTCCAATTTTCAGATACTGAACTGCTGGGCAGGGGAGACCAATGTTTGCTACAACCCAGCATACTACCCTGCTTCTTTGGCAACATTAATAAAGAAAACAATTCATTTTATTTGAAGAGCAAGTCAATGATTCAGTACTGAAATGACAATGCATATTTTATTAAAAATACATTGTATTGTAATTTTATTGAAGAGAAAATACAATTCCCCATGTTTCTGCTGTCAAAATTAAACCAACTGAATGAAATGATTTACCTGGCATGTAAGTGAAACGTTGGGACTGACTTCTTTTTCTCTTGCCATTACAAACATAAAATTGAACTTGAACTGCAGACGTAACATTTTTATTGTGGTATGGAGGGACTTCAACAACAAGATTAACCTGAAACAAGACAACTTCAAAAAATAAGTTCAGGCACAATTGACTTTCCAATGTTTAAAGTAAATAAATGTAAATTTTATTCATTATCATCAAGATGACTTTTAAATATTGAACAGCAAATGAAGGTCAGCTATAATAAAACTGAAACAAGGATTCTTGGTATCTTTCATGTTTCCCTTCACTCCTTGATGAAATGAAGAACAGGTTTAGGAGATGCTGGGAAGATCAAAACTGAACTTCTGGTTTTAAAATAATGAAACATCTGCCAAATACTCAAATGATTTAAAATTAAAAATATAAATGGCATCCAGAAAAATAGGTTTTCCATAAAATTCAAACAAAATTTTCCAACCAGAAAACAAAGGATTCTGATCAGAAGTAGGATAATGGCAGCATAATGGAATTTGGCTGAGTTTAACAGACATGGTAACATTATCATTGGCATAAGAACGCAATTTCTAATATCAATCCAGATTAACATTTTGAAGACTCTAGCCAATTTTTATTTTTGAACTAAAATACTAAGAATATGACTTATTTGCAAAACTAAGCTGAAGATTTAATGTGTGGGTTTGTAAAATTCTCCAATGCTACTTGAAGCACCAGAAATATTTTTCACGTAATTTAAAAAAATAATTTTTCAAGATGAATCTCTTCTTAGTCAAAATTAGTTGAGAAGAAAGTCAACTTTGAAATCAGGTTTCATTCCCTTAGCTCATAAGGTAGTAAACTGCATTAGAAAAAGTTAATCAAAAATACCAAAACTTCATGTTCCAACTTCCATTGCTGAAGTCCACATGGATAAGGAGGAAAATAGATCAAGACTGCTTTTCATCTTCACAGTTCAT
Source organism: Cetorhinus maximus (assembly GCF_964194155.1). Classification (NCBI taxonomy): domain Eukaryota; kingdom Metazoa; phylum Chordata; class Chondrichthyes; order Lamniformes; family Cetorhinidae; genus Cetorhinus; species Cetorhinus maximus. The sequence goes on from NC_135884.1 coordinate 103,142,403, forward strand.
GCAGTTCAGCATCATTTGGACAAAGCTTTAAAAAATTTGCTTTAATCTTCTAACATTCATCCAAACTGTGATAAGCAACCACTAAAAAATATACAAGGCTGTCTAAATTTTACTATACTGAATAACATTAAAAAGGAAAATTAAATATCTTACCCCTTGAAATTTCTCCCTGATAATTTTTCCTTCTACCTCCCATTGAGGGCGTCCATCTGTAGAACACATTAGGGCAATCTGAGAATTTACCTACAAAAATGATATCGTATCTGTGCAACTGATAAGGAACTGAAAGACTCAGTAGCATGGGCACAAACAGCCCTCTGAATCTCCATCTTTGTGATCATTATTCTCATGGACTCTCACAGGAACATGATCTTGCAGTCAGCTAATATTCACTTTTCTTCAAGGTGACTGGCCAAAGTACAAGAAACTACTTGAATTTTTACATTGTACATAGACACACACTCACGCATGCTAGATATGCATATCTCTGTTCAGCATGTGTGCCCAAACACATGCTTGTGCACAGACATCCAGGCTTGCATTTATATAGTGTTTTACCACATTTCTCAGCAACAATTTAGTGCATAGTAATATCTCAGAAAAAATAATTCTGTGAATGAACACTGAATCTCTGGATAATGTTAGTTGCGTGATAACCACTGGCCATAGAACAGGGAGAATTTCTGCTCTTTAAGTAGTGCAATGGGATCGTTAACGTTCAACAGATTTTGGTTCAATGCCTCATTAGAAGGATGGCACCTCTTGACAATGGAATAATTCCTGAGTATTGCTCTGGCTATCAGCTTAAATCACATGCTCAAGTCCACGAGAAGGGTTTCAATCCAAAACCTTCCAAATTCATAGCCATGTATTATCAATTGAGATAGACTGACTCACACAATTACTGGTTAACTCAGCCCAGACCAGGGATCAAAATGAGACTCTCCTGGTTTATAAGAGTCAGTAGAAGAAACTCATAATGACATACATAACGTTTTATGTTTTTAAAAAAAAATACCGTTTATTATTTTTTACAATTACTTGTGTTGCTTTTAAAGTACGATCTTCATTCAGCATTTCAGTTAGTAACTTTTAACAACACATCAGATTCAACATTTATGGAAGCTGAAGAATCTGCAAAGTTACTTAAAAAAAAAGCACAGAGGGTGACACGGTTGGAAGCCTTGGAATTCAGCCAGTGCTTGCAGAAGAGACCAAGGAAATGAGAAAACCGTTGGTCTTTAGCTTATAGTTTCAAAATATTTTATGGCAAGCAAAGTTCCTTGATCATAAATCAGAAAGCACTTCATAATACTGAACAAAAATAAAAATACCTGGAAAAACTCAGCAGGTCTGACAGTATCTGTGGAGAGGAACACAGTTAACATTTTGAGTCCGTATGACTCAACAGAACTAAGGAAAAATAGAAAAGAGGTGAAATATAAGCTGGTTTAAGGGGGGGTGGGACAAGTAGAGCTGGATAGAGGGCCAGTGATAGGTGGAGATAGCCAAAAGATGTCATAGACAAAAGGAAAAAGAGGTGTTGAAGGTGGTGATATTATCTAAGGAATGTGCTAATAGGTGACATTAAGGGTAGAAAGCAGGATGAGCAAGGTACAGATAGCCCTAGTGGGGGTGGGGTGGGGGGAATGGATCAAAATAGGCTAAAATATAGAGATAAAACAATGGATGGAAATACATTAAAAAATAATGGAAATAGGTGGGAAAATAAAAATCTATATAAATTATTAGGAAAAGGGGGGGATCGGAAAGGGGGTGGGGATGGAGGAGAGAGTTCATGATCTAAAATTGTTGAACTCAATATTCAGTCTGGAAGGCTGTAAAGTGCCTAGTCGGAAGATGAGATGCTGTTCCTCCGGTTTGCGTTGAGCTTCACTGGAACATTGCAGCAGGCCAAGGACGGACATGTGGGCATGAGAGTAGGGTGGAGTGTTGAAATGGCAAGCGACAGGGAGGTCTGGGTCATGCTTGCGGACAGACCGAAGGTGTTCCACAAAGCGGTCACCCAGTCTGCGTTTGGTCTCTCCAATGTAGAGGAAACCACACTGGGAGCAGTGAATGCAGTAGACTAAATTGAGGGAAGTGCAAATGAAATGCTGCTTCACTTGAAATTCATAATACTGTCCAGGGGCATCCAGAGAATTTTTCTTCCGTAGGTGGTGTACATTGGAAGTTGAAAAATGCTCCCAATACTCAAGAAAGAATAATTTTGAAAAGAAGATTGAAGTTTTCACAATACTTCCTGGAGAGAGGTTCCCAAATATTTTTCTTATTGCACCTCACTAATCCTGGAATTGAAAGCTAGCCTCAGTAATGGTGACAATCCCTGTTCACTTACAAACTTTGTTTAGCTCATTTCGTAGTTCCCAAGTTGCCTTACCAGATTCTAATCATTTGTAAATTTGGCTAGTTGCATTGAGTTTTTGAATCAATGTCCTTCATGTAGATCAGAAGCTGTTGAGGTCCCAGTCCAAATCTCTGAGGCAGCCATCTTAGCATTATTCCCCTTGAATGTCCCTACTTTCTACACTGTTCCAACATGCTTCATCCAATTGCACATAATTTCATGTTTTCTACATGTACATTCTATTGCTAGGAACAATTATATTCACTACCAGTGACTACGATTATAAATTATTCTTACGATCTGCTTTTTTTAAAAACCACATTATACAACTAAATACTTTGCTGCAAAAATCATTGCAGAATCTTGAGTATGCCCTAATGCTCTTAAAACAGAAAGATTCTAAACATAGTCTCAACCGTTAACACGTTTGAATTTTCCTGCTAGGAAAAGGAAAACAGTATTCACATTCATGTTGATTTGACCTTTTTTACTCAATTATGACATTATAATGGAAAAATCAGTTTAAACTCGTCAGCATTTTCAGCACTACACTTCTACAATTTTGATATGTGGTTACTGACCCAGAATACAGGAGTCAAGTTCTAACATTGTGGAATTTTTTTTTTTGCTTAGGAAGAATGATAATTATTTGGGCTCGATAGTGGCCCAATGATGATTTATGATTAAATGCTGACCTTTAAAATATAAAATTATTCGCAAAACTGTTCTAAAAAAAATGAAATACTTGCCAAAATTGCCGACATTTAAAAAAAAATATTTAAAATGATTGGCATAACCAATTTAATTGCGTTAAATGGTCACCTACTTAAAATATTTGGCAAATTAACTATTTTACTAAACTAAATGCATTTATGGGGGTCTGTTAACTCAAGCTAGCTAGAGCATAGTGCTTAAACAACAGCAACAGCATGGGGTCAGTCCTCACGTCAACTGAGGTAGCCCTTGAGGCCTGCCTCCTCTCCTTACCCCATTGTGCTATTATACACAGGGGAGAATTTTCTCCCCGTCGGGCAGGCCAATCAGGAGTGGGCGTGGGGCCGATCTCCACCCGCGATTGGCTGCGCACTGCCATTTTGCGTGGGCGGGTCAATTAAGGTGCACCCGATAGCACTCAGCGCTATCTTTGCGAGTGGGAGAAGGAGGGAGAGTCGGGGCCCAGCAATCTTCCTGAGACACGGAGCCGCCTTAGTGAGATTAAGTTCAGTTTTAAAGGTTAAAATAAAGAAAGTTAAAAATCATTTACACATGTCCCCTCAAGTGAGCTGGAACATGTTTATGAAGTGTTTAAAAAATATTTATTAACTTAATAAACCCTTCATGAAACCACATTCTGCCCATGGATGAGGTTTCATGAAAAATGCGAAGGCCACTTGGGCTCTTCGCCTGCCCGTCAACCTTAAGGTTGAACGGGCAGCCCTGTCAACTTGGTTAAGTGGTTTATTAATGGCCTTAACAGGCCTTTTAAGGTTAAGTAGGCACGCAGCCGCCTCTGGTGCGCGCCCACTGAACAAAAGATTGAAATGATGCACGGTGACATCAGGATGCACGCCCGACGTCACCGCATGTCATTTTATGCGTCAGCATGCGAGGCCCGCCCCCACATACCGAACAGAAAATTCTGCCCATAGAAATGCGTGGAGGCCCATGATTAGCAATGCTCGGATAAAGAGGGCACTACATGAAGAGAGAGATATGCATTTATATAGCACCTTTAACGTAATAGACCATTCCAAAGAGCTTCACAGAAGCTTTATAAAACAAAAATTTGACACAAAGCTAAATAAGGAAATATTAGACCAGGTAACCAAAAGCTTGGTCAAAGAGGTGATTTTTAAGTTGTTTCTTAAAGGTAGAAAAAGAGAGATGGTGGGACTCGGGAAGGAATTTCAGAGCTTAGCACATTGCAGTTGAAGGCACAGCTACCAAAGGTGGAGCAATTAAAATCGGAGACGCTCAAGATGCCAGAATTAGAGTGCAGATGTCTCGGCTGTGGAGCTAGAGTAGATTACAGAGATAGGAAAACATAGGTCATGGAAGGAGTTGAAAACAAGGTTGAGCATTTTAAAAATCAAAGTATTGCTTAACCAGGAGTTAATGTCAATGAGCACAGGGGTGAGAGGTGAATGAGACTTAGTGTGCATAAGAACACAGCAGCAGAGTTTTAGATGGCCTCAAGTTTATGGAGGGTAGAATGCTGGAGATCGCTCAGGATGCCTTGGAATAGTCAAGTCTAGAGAGAACAAATGCATGGATGAAGGTTACAGCAGCAGATGAGCTGAGGCAGGGACACAGACAGGCAATGTTACAGAGGTGGAAACTGGTGGTCTTTGTGATGACATAGATATGTAGTTGGAAGTTCATCTCGGGGTCAAATATGACACCAAGTTTGCAAACAGTCTGGACCAGGGAAATGGGTATATAGCAAAACCAAAGACAATAACTCAGGAATTATTTTTAGTTATTACTGCATCACATACCACTTCAATTTAGAATATTTTCTGAGCGACAAAAAATTGAAGCCACGCCCTAACACCAAATTATTCTCAGTCTGCATGTTCTATTTTCCAATTAGGAAATTCATATTAATGTTATCTAAATTTTACACATTCTCAAATTCATTTCCTTATTAGATAAAGCAAATTGCATTTCTTGCTCTCAATTTTAGCCTCGTTGGAATGTCTTCCAAACAACTGAATGTTTTTAATTTAATTTCACAACTTGTCAAAGTGGGATTTGTCTTTAAAACCTCTGGTTTCTTCATTGACCAACATCTAAGCAGGTAGCCATTAACAAGACCTGACTGACTCCAGCCTCAATGTCCAAGGGCAGCATCTGGGTATCTAATTAACAGCTCTTCCCACCCCTATTTGCAAATATCAATCCCCACTAAGTGAAACTAAAAGATCAAACTCTTCCCAGACTTAGGCTGAGGATATTTTCAGTCAATGACTTAAACATTGTAGAATGTTGAAAAAAATAGATTTATGACTTCCCCTTGCCATTTAGTTGGTACTTCTAAGTTTTCAATCTAAAGTCACAGCTTTCAATCTGAAGTCACAGTATGCTCTAGTAATTGTGGTTTCACAGGAGCAAATTAAGAACTTTGACTACTTTAAATGATCTTTGCCTTGGACGCAGGCAGCCAAAAACTGTCCATAATTGCTGGAATCCCATCACCAGAGCTCATGTGAAATTTTTAACGAGCTCTAGATAGAGAATGATGTGGAGAAATTTCTTGCACCATTTTGATCATTATATAACCAAAATAATGGATGAGTTTAGTGATTATTTGTATAATTTGTTATTTTACTTCGAGTTGGATGCACTCACTGGATTGATGAAGGATATTGGTGTTGCAAAAGAGTTTGAAGAAATTATGAGAATTTTATATTGTACTTGTTAGTTCATGAATAGCAACTTCAAAAAAAAAGATTTGATTGTCTTTTTTCTCTCTGCTAGATACCCGTGCCTCAATGGCACTTCAAAGCATTTAATTGGTTACACTTAATCAGATTGGCACCACAACAGATTAGAGCTGATTGGAGCCAATTTTGAATTTCTTCAATCATTGAATTATTTTTAGTTACTACTGCATCACATACCATTTCAATTTAGAATATTTTCTGAGCGACAAAAAACTGAAGCCACCATCAAACACCAAATTATTCTCAGTCTGTATGTTCTATTTTCCAATTAGGAAATTTATGTTAATGTTATTTAAGTTTTACACATTTTCAAATTAATTTCCTTATTAGATAAAGCAAATTGTATTTCTCGCAATTTCTTGCATCATACAGATGAGTGATGTTTTAGAACTGTGACACTTTTGAAGTGTGCTGCAACGATTCCAAACATGATGCCTTTGAAAGGTGTGACATGAAGAATGTGCTTAGGAGTAACTCCCAAGGCATTTTAATGGTAAGTCAAATAATATGCTGTTTTACAATGGCAGGAATGCTTTATCATGTTTCACACATTTTAATAATCTGCTGCTGTTTAAAATAGTCCATCTGATTAAGTCTATCAGCTGCAAGTAAACACAATCCCAGAACAATCAGAGTTTAATAGCTTGTTTCTTGAAGGATATTTGCAGATTTGATACGTCTGTAAATTCCCACATCCAAGTCAAAACAAAAATTAAATAACTATTACTAATTTTTTTCCCCCTCATATTTTAGATTTTTGACAAATCCTGTTAAAACTTCTACACAGCTAGGTATAAACACTAAAGCACGCAACTTTTCCTCTTTTTTATTAACATATCCTCCACATATTGTAAGATCTCAATGCCAATGAGGAAAGCCAGGAATACAAGTGCATTTATAAGAGCACAGGAAATTGCTGCAGGAGTAGGCCCCACAATCCTGCTCCACCTTTCAATAAGACTGTGGTTAAACTTCTACATTAATTCCAATTTCTCACCTGATTCCTATATCGCTTGATTCCCATATCGCTTGATTCCCTTACTGCCCAAAAATCTGAATCAATCTCAATCTTAAATATACTCATCAACTGAGCATCCACAGCCTTGAGGTACATAGTTCCAAAGATTCACACCCCTCTGAGTGAAGAAATTTGTCATCTTAGTCCTATATGGCTGCACCCTTATCCTGAGACAATGAGCTCTAATTCTAGACTCTCCAGTCAGGAGAAACAACCTGTCAGTATCTACACTAGTCAAGCCTTCACAGAATCAATATGTTTCAATGAGATCACCTCTCATTCTTCCAAAGACCAGGGAATTTGGCCTTTTTTCTCTTCATTCCTCATGGGACAACCCTCTTATCCTGGGAATCAATCTAGTTTACCTTTGTTACAACCACACCAAGGTAAGTATATCCTTCCTTAGTTAAGGAGACCAAAATTGTACACAGCGCTCCAGGTGTAGTCTCACCAAATCTCTGTACAAATACAGGAAGGCTTCCTTACTCTTACACTCCAACTCCCGTGCTGTACCTGCATGTTAACTTTGTGTGATTCATGTACAAGGACCCTCAAATCCCTCTGTATACCAACAGTTACAAGTTTTGAAAAATATTCTGCTTTTTCATTCTTCCTACTGAAGTGGAGAATTTCACACTTCCCCCTATTATAGTCCATATGTCACCTTCTTGTCCAATAGTCTATATCCTTTGTAGTCTTTTTACACTCTCCTCATGGCTTACCTTCTCTCATAACTTCGTGCGGGTCGATTATCCTTTATCCAAAACCCTTGGATCCGATTGCGTTTTGGATTTCAGATAATCGCGGTTTTCAAATGCCACATATAGGCCTAGGCCTACTTACATTACAATGGCCTAGGCTAGTTATAGTCTAAAGTAATAAAATGGCTAGAAAAATAAGATGTACCACTGAATAATAAATACTGGGTGCGGTAGTGAGGGTCATGTCGGCTCGGGCCACAGACTTCCTGCGCTAAAGACTGATGAGGTTCAATGAAAGTGCGGTTTTTGGATGTGTTTGATTTTCCGATTTACGGATAAAGGATAAACTCGACATACATCATCATCAAACTTGGCTAAATTACATTCTTGTCTCCTCATCTAAGTAACTCATATAGATTGTAAATATTTGAGGCCCAAGCACTGATCCTCATGATAATAATTACATCCTGCCTTCCTGAAAATAACCCGTTTATTCCAAATCTAAATTTTCTGTCCATTAACCAATCTTCAACCCTCACAAATATATTATCAACCAACCCCATGAGCCCAAATCTTATGCAGCAACCTCTTGGATGGCACCTTATTGAATGTCTTCTCAAAATCCAAATATATTATATCTGTACCCACTGGTTCTCTCTCATCTACCCTGCTAATTATACCCTCAAAAAACTCTAGCATATTTGTCAAACATTATTTTCCTTTCATAAAACCGTACAAACTCTACCTAATCATATTGCGATTTGCCAAGTGCCCTGTTACCACATCCCTGATAACAGATTATAAGAACATAGAAAATAGGAGGAGTAGACCATTCATCCCGTCGAGCCTAATTTTTTTTTCCATTTTCCCCACTACTGCTGTCAAACTAGCTGGCCTTGTTTTCTCTCTTCTTCCTATCTTGAACACCAAGGTTACATTTGCTATCACTGAGACCATTCTAGAACTTAGGGAATTCTGGGATATCCTAACCAATCTCTGCACGATCTCTTTTAAAACCCAGTGATGTGGACCACTGGATCCAGGGGATTTATCAGCTTTTAGTCACGGTTTTTTTTTAGTGCTTTTCCTTTTCTAATTATTTTTAAATTTCTCACTCTCATTCTTGGTTCTTCACAATTTCTAGTATGGCCTTTGTGTCTTCTACTGCAAAGCCAGGAACAAAATATTTGTTTCATATCTGTTATTCCCACATTCCCCATTATAATTTGCCATATCTCTGCCTCCAAAGGACCCATGTTTACTTTCATTAATCTCTCCCTTTTTATATCCTTGTAAGAGACTTACAATCTGTTTCATTATTTATTGCTACTTTACTCTTATCTTCTATTTTCTCCCTCTTTATCAATTTCTTGGCCATCCTTTGCTGAATATTAAAACGCTCCCAATCCTCAGGCTTATGGCTCTCTTTGACAACATTGTAAACTTCTTCTTTTAATCTAATACCATCCTTAACTTCTCTAGTTAGCCACGAATGTACCACTTTTCCACAAGCATACATAAAAATAGGAGCAGGAGCAGACTATATGGCTCAGCAAGCTTACTCCACCATTCAATGTGATCTTGGCTGATCCTGAGCTTCAACTCTACTTTCCTGCTCATTCCCATATACCCCTTGATTCCATGAGACACCAAAAATCTGTCAATCCCAGCCTTAAGTGTATACAATGATGGAGCACCCACAACCCTCTGGGGCAGAGAATGCCAAAGATTCACAACCCTTTGAGTGAAGTAATTTTCCCTCAGGTTAGTCTTAAATGATCGGCCCGTTATCCTGAGACTGTGCCCCCTGTTTTAGATTCCTCTACCAGTGGAAACATTCTCTCAGCATCTACCTTATCAAGCCCCTTCAGAACCTTGTACGTTTCAATGTGATTGCCTCTCATTCTTCTAAGCTCTTGGGAAAATACACCCAATTTGCTCAGCCTTTCATCATAGGCCAACCCCTCATCCTGAGACCAATTTAGTGAACCTTTGCTGTACCACCTCCAACGTAAATATATTCTTTCTTAAATGTAGAGACCAAAACCCTGTACAACTCTAGCAAGATGACTTTATCCCTGTACTCCAATCCCCTTGCAATAAAGGCCACCATGCCATTTAACCTTCCTGAATGCTTGCTGTATCTGCATGTTAATTTTTGGCATTCTTTGTATGAGCACAAGTCTCATTGAACATCAACACTTACAAGTTTATCACTTTCTGAAACATATTCAGCTCTTCTATTTTTTCAGCCAAAGTGAATAACTTCACACTTCCCTAAATATTTGCATCTACCATCTTGTTGCCCACCTACTTAACCTGTCCATATCTCTTTGCAGCCTCTCTGTGTCCTCCCCGCAGCTTAACTTTCCACCTAGCTTGGTATCATCAGCCAACTTAAGATAAATTACTCTTTGTCTCTTCATCTAAGTCATTAATATAGATTGTAAATAGCTGAAACCCCAGCACTGACCCTTGTGGCCATCCACCATCTGTCAATTTGAAAAAGTCCTTATCTGTCTGCTCTCTGCTTCCTATCTGTTAACCAACCCTCTATCCATGATAACATATTACCTCCAACTCCATGCGCACTCATCTTGCCCATTAATCTTTTGTGTGGCACCTTATTGAAAGCCTTTTGAAAATCCAGGTATACTACACTTACTGATCCCCTTTATTGCTCTTGCTACTTACATCCTCAAAACATGCCAATAAATTTGTTAAACAAAATTTCTCTTTAGTAAAACCATGTTGACTTGTTCTAATCATGCTATGCTTTTATAAATGCATTGTTAACATTTCCTTAATAATAGGTTCCAGCACTTTCCCAATAACTGATATTAGATTAACTGGCCTTGACATTCAATGGCATTACCATTGCTGAATCCCCCACTATCAACATCCTGGGGGTTACATCATTGACCAGAAACTGAACTGACAAGCCATACAAATACTGTGGCTACAAGAGCAGGTCAGAGGCTAGGAATCCAGCTGCAAGTAACTCACCTCCTGACTCCCCAAAGCCTTTCCACTATCTACAAGGCAAAAGTCAGGAGTACGATGGAGTATTCCCCATGTGCCTGGATGAGTGCAGCTCTAACAACAGTCAAGAAACTTGACACCATCCAGGACAAAGCAGCCCACTTGATTGGCACCCCATCCACAAACATTCACTCCCTCCACTGCCACGGACGCACAGGGGCAGCACTGTAGGAACTCCAAAACAAAAACAGAATTACCTGGAAAAACTCAGCAGGTCTGGCAGCATCGGTGGAGAAGAAAAGAGCTGACGTTTCGGGTCCACATGACCCTTCAACAGAACTGAAGTATAGTTAGGAGAGAGGTGAAATATAAGCTGGTTTAAGGTGGGGGGCAGGGGGAGAGAGAAGTTGAGGGTGGGGTGGTTTTGGGGACAAGCACCGCGTGGACTGCAGCGGTTCAAGAAGGCAGCTCACTACCACCTTCTCAAGGGCAATTAGGGATGTGCAATAAATGCTGGCCTAGCCAGTGATGCCCACGTCCCATGAATGAATAAAAAACCCTTCCAATCTGATGGGATCATTCCCAAATCCAATGAATTCTTGAAAATCACAGCCAGTACATCCACTATCTTGGCAGCTTTTTAAAAAATCATTCATGGGATGTGGGCTTTGTTGGCTGGGCCAGCATTTCCTGCCCATCCCTAGGTGCCCTTGAGATGGTGGTGGTGGTGAGATGCCTTCTTGAACTGCTGCAGTCCATGTGGTGTAGGTACACCCTCAGTGCTGTTAGGAAGGGAGTTCCAGGATTTTGACCCAGTGACAATGAAGGAACGGCGATATATTTCCAAGTCAGGATGGTGTGTGACTTGGACTGGAACTTCCAGGTGGTGGTGTTCCTATCTATCTGCTGCCCTTGTCCTTCTAGATGGTAGTGGTTGTGCGTTGGGAAGGTGCTGTCGAAGGAGCCCATCTCCTTTAGAATCCTAGGATGTTGACCATCAGGTCCCAGGGAATTGTTAGATTTTGGTCCCTTCGGTTTCTCCAATACTTTTTCCCTGTGATATTAACTTCCTCTCTCTTTTTAGCTCGTGGTTTACTGTCTATTTCTGGAATGAAACTTGTGTGTATGCTACTGTGAAGACAGACAAGTTGTTCAGTGCCTCTGCCATTTCCTCATTCCCCATGATAATTTCTCCTGTCTCTGATTCTAACAGACCAACATTAATGTTAGCTACTTTTTTCCTTTTTACATGCTTTTAAAAGCTTTTACGATCTGTTTTTATATTACTGACTAGTTTACTTTCATATTGTATTTTTTCTCTTTATATCAACTTTTTTGGTTGCCCTTTGCTGGTTTCTAAAATACTCCCAATCCACAGCTATGTTTTAACAATATTGTAAGCCCTTCTTTTAATCACATACTCTTCCTAACTTCCTGAGTGAGCTACATATGGGTCTTTCTTGCTGAGTTTTTGATTTTCCATGGAATGTATCTTTGTTGGACATTGATTGTTTCTTTAAATGTTTCCCACTGTTCATTTACAGCTATACCTCCTAGTCCATTTGCCCAATTTATCTCAGCCAGTTCTCATCTCATACCTTTATAATTGGCTTTGTTTAAGTTTAAGATTCTTGTTTTTGATTAGAGTATGTCACTTCCAAAGTTAATCAATGGCATTATGATCAATATTTCCCAGTGGATCTTTTACTAGGATATTACTAATTAAACCTGTTTTATTACACAATCTAAAGCATACTGATCCAAGAAACTTTCATGGGGCAGGATTTTGACCTCGGCGTGCGGGCGCGTGCCCAACATGCTGGAGCATAAAATAGCATGCAATGACGTCAGGCGAGTGTCCCGACATCATTGCGCACTCGCGTAATATTTCGGTTGGTCAGCAACACGCCCGCCGACAATTAAGAGACCTATGAAGGCCATTAAAGTCTCAATTAGTGGATCTTTTGCTGCCTATCCAACCTTACAGTTGGCGGGTGGGTGAATCGGCCAGGTGGCCTTTGCATTTCTGAGGAAACCTCATCCAAGGGCAAGCTGAGATTTCTGAGATTAATTAAAAAAATGATTAAAATGTATGGACATAATTTTCAACATCCGTATGTTGAGGTGACTCATTCTGACGCGTGGACATTGTTTCCAGATTTTACATTATGTTTTTATTGATTTTAAATTCTTCAGCTCCCTGAGGCAGCTCTCTGCCTTCAGGGAGCTTTCCTTCCATGTTCCCATGCCCCTGTGCTGACTTCAGCGCTTGCCCTCTTCCAACCCCACCCTGCAGTTACTGAGCATTTTAGTGCGCCTTTCACGTTGGCTGCCGTTAATTGGCCAGCCAGTGTGAAATAGCGGTCGGGGGCCGATTGCAGGCAGCGGACCATTTCCCGGCTGCTCCTGGGCCCGCCAACTGCGCCCGCGTGCCAAGGTCAAAATCATACCCATAAAAAACATTTCACAAACTCATCCTCTAGACCACTTTTGATTGTACCAGTCTATATGAAGAGTGAAGTCCCTCACAATTGTTACATTCCCTTCGTTACAAGCTCCAATGATTTATTGTTTAATGCTCTGTCAAATAGTTTAACTACCTTTAGGGGGCCTGTAAATTACTCCCACCAGTGTTTTCTGACCAATGCTATTTCTAACTTCTACCCATACTGATTCTACTTCATGATCTTCCGAGGCCAGATCCCTTCTTTCTAAACTTCCAGTGGAGTTATTAATTCCTCAAGGGAATGTATGCTTGCTGAGAATTATGAATTATTTCTTTAATTATTTGCTACTTGAATCGAATTTCCCAATCTACCTCAGCTAACCCACCTCTCATGCATCCATAACTGACTTAAAAACATAGTTTTGGGCATAACTATATCATTCTCAAGCATAATTTGAAATTCTCTCCTCATATCTTCACTCTTCCCAGAGAATCCATGACTGTAAAATTAATAACCCTGTCTCATTAAACAAAAAATAGTTCTAAGATAGCCTGTCCCCTAGTTGGTTCCTTGACATAGTGTTGAAAGGTCATCAGCCAACTACGTTAGCTCTGTTTTTCTCTTCATTGATACTTCCTGACCTGCTGAGTGTTTCCAGCACTTTCAGTTTTATTTCAGATTTCCAGCATCTGCAGTACATTGCTTTTGTGTTTCTAGTTACCTGCGTCATTTAGTCATCTATCTTGCTTTGTGCATTCAGATATAGTCTTTAGTTTTAACATTTCATTATTTTCCCCTGATATGACCTTGCTCGCTAATGTCATTTTACCATTATTAAGTTCTCTGCCCCTTCCTGACACAATCTGCTTGATTTTATCCAAATTACTGCTTTGTTCTACAGTCTTGACTGTTCTATTCAGGCTTGCAAAATTGACTTTAAACTAATAAGAGGTGTGGGTTTAGGTAAAGTCCTATCATTTACCCTTGTTAATCAGTTTGCCTGGACCTTGATCTCAGCCCAGTTTAGAGTCCATTTTATGATACTGAACCATCTCAAAATACTGCTGAGAAAAAGAGACATGTTGAAACTATTCATCTTGCACTAATCAGGACACTTCACAACATAAGGGGAAAACAACAAGTTATACTGCATGAGAAGAGAGTGCTGATTGGTTGGCAAGTGGACTTTGATACATATATTAACACACCGGGCCCTGTTCTTGGCAGACAAAAAGAACATGAACACACATTGTGCCTGTTTTAGCTAAACAAAAAGTAATAACCATTTACTGATGCATTCCTTGGGGCAATGCCTTGACCAATCAGGTTCAAGCTTTCTGGTTAAAATTTCAAACAATGCTTGGCAGTTAACTGTCAGTCACCATCACTGCTGATTACTCCATGACAATGCCTCTACCAATCAGAGTGCACTTGCCAACCAATCAGCACTCTCTTCTCACAGTATAAATGTTGTTTTTCCCTTATATCGGTATTCTTGCAAAGTGTCCTGATGAGTGCAAGGTGAAAAGCTTTGACATGTCTCTTTTTCAGCAAAACTCAAATTTTGTACTAGCAAACAAATATTTACCTCAAAATACTTCATACAATGAATTAGTCTAATTTGTACGTTCAAATACACACAGACTGACTCAGTTGCTTGCCAATCTGCTCAACCTAGAACCTTCTGACCTGGAAATTAAAAGCATTACAATTACGTCATGCCAACAAACAAGGTTGGAGAGGCCCAAGTAGGATGACCAACAAGAACGCCACTGCTCTTTGATCAACAGTTTAAAGAAATACAGTTTACAAAAATCCTGTTGTACTGTTCCACTGCTTAAAAATGTGCCAAGGCTGTTACTTTTACACAAATGCAGCATCATCACATAATTCACCCATTACTAAGGATCGTTCTAGTCACTGTAGTGAAATACTAAGCAATATGTTGGCTGTTTGCTAATTAGTGATTGTTCTGCCTAGTCAAAATGTCTCTCCAGGATTTGAAAGATACAACAGCATCTGTTCAATTGCAAGGGTGTCAAACAGTCTGACACTGGGATTATAATAATTTTTGGTTATATGAATTTGAGACTCAAAAGCAGACTTATTAAGAACCTGCAACTTGAACTGGTTGGATCTGAATCTCTAAAATGCTCCTCTGATAGGGCTACAAAACTTAAGGCAATTCAAAATTAAGCACCTAAAAAAGATGACATCTTGTCTGTGCCTTGATTAGAATTTTCAAATTTTACTTCTAAGAAAAGTGTACTTCTATCTGAAAACCAGTTCATAATTTATTTCTAAGCATATACCCTCAAATCTACTGCCCATACAAGAACAGGTTTTGCAGACCTTTGAGCGATGGGTGGACAGCTACCAAAAGCAAGTATTTAGTAAAATCACGAAAACTGCTACTAGCCTAAAGAGGCTACTAAATAGACTCGAAATAGATAGGTAGAAAATCGGCCAGATACTGTGGGCTGAGTTTTCCCAGTCCTCTGGAGATGGGCTGGGGAGCAGGAAGGGTGGTAATATGGCAGAGGAGAGAGTCAGGAGAGGTAAACCCTGGTAGCCTCCTAGCAGGTTCCTGGGAATGGGGGCCTCCTTTATGCAAGTGGGGACTCCATAGAATGCCCTTCCTTTGGTTGCAATGGCTGCCCCCGCAGAAACGGCATCACTGCTACCCCATGAATCAAAACCCCGCATCTACCCCCAATTGTTGAAACCTGCCTGCCTGTCCTGGCTTCCTCATGAACTTACCTGCTCTTCCAGGGCACCACTAGCAGTGCTACTGTCGAAGTTACTGAACCGTCGGCCCTCTGATTGGGCCGGCAGCAGCCCTGGCATGTAGGCCACCATCCTCAATTGTATGGCAGGCCCAGCAGCAGGCAAAGCAGAACTTGAAACAAGCCATAGTAGATGATATTAGCGCATACAACCGAAAACTCGGTCAAGGAAGCAAGTTTTAAGAAGGGCTTTAAAAGTAGGAAAGAGAGTTAGATAAGTGGAATGGTTTAGGGATGGAATTGTAGAGCTTGGGGCCAAGGCAGCAAAGGCAGGGCCACCAATGGTGAAACAATAAAAATCTTGCCAGGATTAGGTGACCATGGCTACTTTGAGGGGATGTGGGACTCGAGGAGTTTACAGAGATAGGGAAGGGTGAAATAATAGATTTGAAGTCATGGATGAAAATTTTTTAAAATAGAAGAGCTGCTTAACTCAGAGCCAATATATGTTAGTAAATACAGAGGTGAAGGGTGAATGGGACATGGTGTGAGTAAGGACATGGCAGTAGAGCTTTGAGTGGCCTCAAGTTCACGGAGGGTAGAATGCGGGAGGCCAGCCAGGACAGCATTTGAACAGTCATGTCTAGAGGCAACAAAGAGGTGGAAGAGGGCTTCATCAGTAGATGAGCTGGCACAGGACAGAATCAAGCCAAGTTACAGAGGTGGAAAGATCCTGAAGGGACTTGAAAGGGTGGATGTGGAGAGGATGTTTCCCCTTGTAGAAGAATCTAGAACTACGGGTCACTTTTTAAAAATAAAGAGGTCACCCATTTAAAACAGAGATGAGGCAAAAATTTTTCTCAGAGTCTTTGGAGCTCTGCTTCCAGGAAGCAGAGTCTTTGGATATTTTTAAGGCAGAGGTGAATAGATTCTTGATAAGCAAGGGGGTGGTAGGTTATCGGGGGTAGGCAGGATGCAGATTTGAGGTTACTATCAGGTCAGCCGTGATCTTATTGAATGGCGGAGCAGATTCAAGGGGCCAAATGGCCTACTCCTGTTTCTTGTTCATATGTTCGTATGAAACTGGTGGTCTTAGTGATGACATGCATATGTCTTTGGAAGCTCAGTTTTGGGTCAAATATGACACCAAGGTTGCAAACTCTGAGTTACACGAATCTAACAGTGGTAAACAGGAGAAAAGGAACTAAACATAGCCATGTAAATGACACTGAGGGTACAGCCAATATAGTGCCGGATAAAAAATTAAGAATTTATTCTTCTCGATTCTCCATCTGGTATACTGATTTTAACCAAGTAAAGGATAACAAGGAAAAGAAAACAAGATTTGAATGTAAACAAAACTGCATTTTGGGATGAAGATCATAATTTTGAAAATAAATATAATTCTGGACAATCTATAGCTTAAAATGGTATCCACTGCAACCAGTTGCATAATTCCGTACCTGGGCCCTTTTCAAGGAAGACAATCTTAGATTCCGGTAGAAAATTGAAGCCATTAACTATCATTTCTTCTCCACCATTGACTGAGCATGAATTGATGCTGTACTTTTCAATTTGAGGAAGTTCCTGAGCAGAACGCTGGGCTGTAATAATCAAGTAACAAGATCACTGATAAAAGATTTTTCAAATACATATTTATTACATCATTGATTCTTATCCAATTCCACGCAATGTGTTAAGAGTTACAGGAAATGTTCAAAAAAATTATAGTGCATAAGAATCAAATACACAACCACGTAAGTATTATAAAACTTAAATTTAAAAAAAAAATGTACAGGTGCAAATTTGTTTCAGTTCTGATTTTCCTGCTCAAAAGATGTGTCTGCTCCATCCAAATATGCAGTCTATTCTTGGTTTTGCACTTTTGGGCATCCTCAATATCAACAGAGCATTTAGCAGCTACTATAGAGCACGGTTAAAAAGGATCCAAAACATTAAAGGAAAGTCCCAAATTAAATTCTGATGACGTTTCAGATGATTGAGATGACAGGATAGTCATGATAGTATAAAATGTTCGAATAAATAATCTGACTCAGATATTAGTCAATATGCTAATTTTTAAACTAAAGAATCCACAGCATTAGAAAAATCAATAAGTTTAGAAGAATTTCAGCAATGAATTAATTTTGTGATATAACATTACTCCTTTCAAGGTGGTCACTTGAAAGGAAAAGACATTCTGAATCTGAAATGGTTAATTACTTAGGCAATAAGAAGTTTGCGTCAATACACAAGTGAACAGTAGTACAGCACAAATATGTGCTTCTCCTAGAGTTCCAGACAGTGTGAAGAAGAAACAATATTCAAAACAAGTTAGCAAAAATATTTGACATAGTGAACAGTGCCTAAGTATATTAACTCAAGGTAGCACAGCTTGGATCTACCCCACAATACTCCACATGATGATTCCCAAATCCAAATACTCTTGAGTAAATTACAAGTTGAGAACATTTCCCTGCGTCCTTACTCTTTCCTCCCACACGGCAAGGGCCAGGACTGCCAATGATTTTCAGAAACTGGTTTTGTCACTTTTCAAGCTGACAGTAGTGCCATGCTAAATATGTTGGTACACAAGAACACAAGAAATAGGAGCAGGTGTAGAGCACACA
Source organism: Cetorhinus maximus (assembly GCF_964194155.1). Classification (NCBI taxonomy): domain Eukaryota; kingdom Metazoa; phylum Chordata; class Chondrichthyes; order Lamniformes; family Cetorhinidae; genus Cetorhinus; species Cetorhinus maximus. Next base: position 103,160,721 of record NC_135884.1, read on the forward strand.
GTCCATCAAGCCTGCTCTGGTATTCAATACAATCATGGCTGACCTTGGGCTTCAAGTCCATTTTCCCACCCGTTCCCCTTATCCCTTAATTCCCTGAGACACCAAAAATAAGTCTACCCCAGCCTTAAATGTATTCAACGGTGGAGCTTCCACAACCTTCTGGGGTGGAGAATTCCAAAGATTCACAACCCTTATAGTGACGTAATTTCTCTTAATCTCAGTTCCAAATGATCGGTTCCTTATCCTGAGAGTGTTCCCCTGTGAAATGAAATGAGGGGTGCATCAAATATTACTATAAGCTTACCTCCCACAAGCTAATCATATAGTGCCTGACAACAACTGGTGGGAGGCACAGTCTCTAGACATCTACACCTTGCCAAATAAAACAGGTCACTAAAGCAGCAATGTCTGTGGGAGGATTTGGAAACATGAAGAAAAAAAATGTAGGAAAAGAAAGTTTGACAAGTGTGAATTTAATACTAACAGCATTCAACAGGAATGGAAGCTGCTTGCAGTGAGACAACTTTTCCATTGGGCTGTGGGATGTGCACACGGAAAACAAGGCGAACTCTTGTATTTTTTCTACCAATGTCAGTTTCACCCTTGCGAAGTTCAATATCAGAGTTGCGTAGTTTCAAAATTCCTGCACAGTCAATGCTATAAGGAAATAACAAAACAGATTTGTAAAAAAACACATGTTAAATATGATCACTTTAAAGTGGTTTACATTTTAAATGGATTTTAAATAAAACTTGAATAATCAGCTGTCCCATATTAAAACAAAAGCAAAATATCCAAAAGAAAAACAGGCTAATACTGAGCCACACTAATTAGTTTGCTCCATGAGTAATATAAACCAACAGTCTGATTTTCACACTTCAGTCTGAGACACTGAAAAAGCAAATTTACGGTCGTTATCTTCAATTCTTGCTCAAGTTTGGTGACATGAATTTTGAAGTGTGGACACAATGATACCTCTTCTGCAATTTAATAAAATTCATGGGAATCCAGCAATTTATAACAGCTTCTAAAGTGAATATTTACTCAATTACTAACATATGTAGATGTTAATTCTAAAGCTAGCAACACAAATATAGCACATATTAGTTTTAAACTGGTGTGCTGCTTTAGAAGTATCATTCTTGAATACTGCAACAAAACTATGACTGCACTAACCAATCAGAAAAAATTCAATGCACAGGATGTGCCGAAGCATAAATCAGCCCCCTATTTTACCACTACCATTTTGGACATATCGAATCAGCCCCTTCCCTCTCTATTTGGAACCAAAACACACAAAACTGTAACTGGTCATTCCAATTTTACGTTTTAAAGTACTAGTTAAGCTGTAATACACCAGTAGGGATAAAGTGTATCGGGCAATTTCCCAGAAACTGGCTTCCACCCATCGATCCCTTCAGGATAAAATAAAAGTGCAAGCCTTGCTCGTAAAGCTTTTACTTCCCCTGCCCAATCAGACACACGCAACTGATCAACATTTTCTTCCTGCAACCAGGCAATCAATATTAAATGTTTCTATCTGGAATTTAACAATTGGTCCTAGTTAAGGCAGCCCTGCGACCGAGATAGAAATGAATCATCCCCCATTTTGAAGTGACAGTCACATGTTTATATTCTAGGTATTCAGTCATGTAGTTTGTTTCATGCTAGAATAAACAAATTTTGGTGGTCATCAGCTGGCAAGTTATCCAAATCCTGTAAAAGAAACATTTTTGTCATGATTATGGATTAGGTAGTGAATGAGTGCTTTACGTCTGTCTTCACAGAAGAGGATGTTGTCAATGTCACAATGAAGAGGGGGCAGAGGTATTGAGCAGGGTGAAAATAGTTAAAGAGCATATACTTAAAAGGTTGGCAAAAAGCCTGGTCCAGATGGGATGCATCTCAAATTGCTGAGGAAAATGAGGAAAGAAATAGCGGAAGGGTTGGCCACAATCTTTTAATCCTCCTTGGATGACAGAAGCATCAAGAGGATTGGAGGGTTGCAAATGTTACAACCTGTTCAATAAGAGGGAAAAGGGATAAACTCAGTAACTACAAGCCAGTCAATCTCACGTCAGTGGTGAGGAAATGTGTGGAGATCATAATACAAAATTCATTTTCACGTGGAAAATCATGGGTTAATAAACAACATCTAAAGATATGACTAAATTGTACCTGACAAACTTAATTGAGTTCTTTGATGAAATATCAGAGGGCTGATGAAGAAGGTAGCAGTCGATGTGTATATGGACTTTCAAAAGGTGTTTGATAGTGCATCATACAACAGGCGTTAACAAAATTGAAGTCCATGCCATTGAAGCAACAGCAGCAGCACTGATACAAAACAGGTTGAGAGTCAAAAAGCAGAGAGCAGTAATAAATAGTTGTTTTTCAGACTGGAGTGAAGTGTGCAGTGGTGTGTTCAGTAGTGCGTTAATGATGCGGACTTAGATATAAGGGGCATAATTTCAAAGTTTACAGATAGCACTGGAGGCCAGAATTAGATGAACGCAGATATAATAATGTAAGAACATAATAAATAATAATAAAATGCTCCATCATTCAATAAGATCATGGTTGATCTGTTGTGGCTTTAACTTCATTTTCCTGCCTGCCCCCCCCCCCAATAACCCTGGCTCCCTTGTAAATCAAAAATATCTCGGAAGGTTGTGGGGTTGGAGGAAATTACAGAGATAAGGATGGGCAAGCAAGGATTTAGAGGGATTTGATAAAAGGGTGAAAATTTTAAAATCAAGGCGTTGCTTGACCAGGAGCCAACGTAGGCAGCAATCTGGATGTCATCACAATAATTGGAAACTATCAAACTACAACGTTCAGAACATGTGGAAAGAAGAGAAATAAATAAAATGAGTCTTACAAAAAACCTTCAATTGTAACATATTAAGTCTATCACTTACAAAAATAGTACCAGCAATGAACAATGCTACCCTCTGGGTCGCCATACCTATATTAGCTCCTGTTCTCTTGTACCTTTAAATTGGTGGAATTAAAGCACTAATGGGTCTGGCGGAGGAATGCGTACATGCTGGAAACCTTTTTGCAGCTTCCCACTCCTCCACAAATTTGAAAAAGTTAGGTAGAATCAATTTCAGCTCCAAGATTTCTACCAAAGAATGGTTACAGCACAGGAGGTGGTCCATCGTGTCAGTGACAACTCTCTGCAAGAGCAACTCAGCTTGCCCCATAAGAACATAAGAAATAGGAGGAGCAGACCATCCGCCTTTGAGCCTGTTCTGCCAATCAATATGATCATGGCTGATCTTCAACTTTAACTCCAATTTCCTGCCACTCCCCGTTTCCATCGATTTCCTGAGAAACCAAAAATTTATCATGCCTTACATACATTCAAAGGTGGAGCATCCACAACGTTCAAAGTGGAGTATTTCAAAGATTCACAATCCTTTGAGTGAAGAAATTTCTCCACATGTCAGTCTTAAATGATCGATCCCTTAACCTGAGACTGTGCCCTTCTATACTAGATTCCCCATCCAGAGGAAACAACCTTTCAGTGTCCACTCTTTCAAGAATCTTACATGTTTCAATTAAATCAACTCTAATTCTTCTAAACTTCAGCCTATCATCACAGGACAATCCAATGACTGATGTCAGGCTATTTGACCTGGAGTTCCCAGTTTTCTCCCTCCCTCCTTTCTTCCATAGCGATATTACATTTGTTAGCTTCTATTCCGCTGGGACAATTCTAGAATTTAGGGAATTTTGGAAACTCAATCATCAGGTATCTCTTTTAGAGCCCTAGGATGTGGACCATCATTAGTCCCTAATGTTTCTCCAGTACTTTTTCTCTGTGTATATTAATTACCTTAATTTCTTCACTCTTATTAGTTGCCTTCTATTCCTGTTATGTAACTTGTGTCCTCTACTATAAGACAACACAAAATATTTGTTCAACATCTCCCATTTCCTCATTCCCCATGATAATTTCTTCTGTCTCTGCCTCTAAGAGACTAATGTTTACTTTAGTTATTCTCCTTTTCATATACTTGTAAAAGCTCTTTCTGGCTGGTTTACTTTTTTTTTTTCTCTTTTTCTTGGCCTTTTGTTGGTTTCTAAAATATTCCTAAACTGGAGACTTACTACTAATTTTTTGTAATTTTATAAGCCTCTCTTTTAATCTAATACTATCCTTAACCTCCTTAGTAAGTCACAGATGGATCTCTCTTGCTGAGTTTTTGTTTTTCACTAGAATTTTTGTTGAACCTTTTGAATTGTTTCTCACTGTTTATTTACCACCATATCTTTTATTCTATTTACCTAATCCACCTCAGCCAGCTCTCTCTTCATACCTATGTAATTGGCTTTATTTAAGTTTATGATTCTTGTTTGTTATTAAAATATCTTGCTTTCAAACTTAACATGGAATTCAATTGTATTATGATCACTGTTTCCCAGTGGGTCTTTTACTATGAGATTACTAATTAACTCTGACTCAATGCACACTGCTAGATCTAAAATAGCTTTATCCCTAGTTGGTTTCACAATGTATTGCTCCAGGAAACAGTCACAAAGGCATTCTACAAGTTCACCTTCTAGCCTGCCTTTGCTAATTTGACTTCTCCAGTCTATATGAAAATTAAAGTTCCCCACAATTACTGCATTCTCTTTGTTACAAATTCTGACAATTTCTTGCTTAATACTCCTAATTTTCTTCCATACTGATTCTACTTCCTTATCTTGTAAACCAAGATCCTTTCTCACTAAATGTCCTTATTCATACTTTACTATCAGGGCTACTTTTCTTAATTTTCCATTCTGTCTGTCTTGACAAAATGTTGTGAACCCTGGAACATTTATTTCCTAACCTTGGTCACCTTGTAAACATGACTCTGTAATGACGATTAGGTCTAAACCATATATCTCTATCTTAGCTACTAGTTCATCAATTTTACTTTGGATGCTTTGCACATTCAGATAAATAACATTTAAAAAAATTATTACTATGTTCTGCATGGAACTTATTCGCAGATCACAGAATCTTCACTGTGCAGGAGGCCATTCAGCCCATTGAGTCTGCACTGGCTCTCTGAAAGAGCATTCTACCTAGTCCCACTCCCCTGCCTTATCCGCGTAACCCTGCTCATTCTTTCTTTCTATTCAGATAGCAATCCAATTCCCTTTTGAACACTTTAATGCACTACTGCCTTTAAACTCAGTCCTTTCCTGTACAATTCTGCTCATCTTTACCTACATCGCTACAATGTTCCAAAGTCTTAACTTTTCTCTTTGGATTTCTATATCTCCCTACACTCGAATCCTCCCCTAACTAACTCTGTTGGTTTACAGCTTGTTACGCAATTCCCCAGGATACCGGTCCCAGCCCAGTTTAAGTGGAGCCCATCCCAACAGAGCAGCTCCCTCTTTCTTGAGTACTGGTGTCAGTGCCCCAGGAATCTATACCCCTTCTTCCCACACTACTCTTTGAGTCACACATTTAATTCTCTAATCTTCTTGCCCCTATGCCAATTGACACGTGGCTCAGGTAACAATTCAGAGATGATTACCTTTGAAGTTCTGTGTTTTAATTTGGTCCCTAAGTCCTCAAACTCTCTCAGCAGAACATTCCTAATACTACCTATGCTGTTAGTTCCTACTACAACATGATCCTCCCCCTCCCAGTCCAAGTTCATCTCCACCCACAAGGAGATGTCCTTAACCCTGGCACTGGGCAGGCATCACAATTTTTCGTGCTTCCGGTCATGGCTGCAGAGAATAGTGTCTATTCTATACTGTCCCCTATCACCACCACATTCCTTTTTGCTCTCCCCACTTAAATGGCACCCTGTCCTTTCCCCCAGGCCTGCAATTTTTTTCTCTTCAGGTGCTTATCCATTTCCCTTCTTATGCCATGATTCAATCTGCCTCCACCATACTTTCAGGTAATACTTCTGCAGATCCCAACCGGTAGCTGTGTAAAAAGCTTTTCCTCATTTCTTTTGCCAATCATCTTAAATCAATGTCTTCTGGTTCTCGATCCTTCCACCAACGGGAACAGTTTCTCTCGGTCTACTCTGATTAGACCCCTCAGATTTTGAACATTTGTTTAATTCTCCTCTCAACCCTCCCCTGTGACTAGCTCTGGAAAATACTCTTCTTTGGCTCAATGTTTGGAAATGCATCAGTCAAATCAAGGTCTCACCACCCATACTTTGATTTATCTACAATCATATGCAATCGCCATCTATTGGAAGCTTCTCAATATTCCACAGATACCTTGACCACATATTAAACAATTACCCATTCATGCCAGGTACTTCATGCTCTTCACCTAGGACCACAACTTTGTAGATGGTCTGCCATGGAATGAACAGAGATTTCTTCATCTTAATGCAGTGAAGAAAATTCTAAGAAAATACCAGTGATATGGGTCTAAATGACGCCTGTTTTTTACTTGAAAGGAACACATCAGGTCAAGTAACCGCAAGCATTCAATTGAAAAATATACAATCACATCCAGATTTCTTTTTAAATTTGTTATGCTCTACACAGTCTCTTGCTGGTGGCCATCATTGGTGGCCATCATATTTGCTTCATATTGGAATCTAGTTTCTGAAACATGATATTTGTTCACTTTGATTTCCTGTTATCGCCAATACAGGGGTGATGAGAACTGAGAAATCTAACTTTTCAGTCCTGGAGTTGTGAATAAAACCTTGAAGGGAGATTACCCACTGCATCATCAACACTGATTTTTCTCCCCCATTTATATTGCATAACTATTTTCTGAATAATCAAAGGCAAGAGCTTTGAGATACCTTTTCCTGGAATATTCTTCTGAGTAAGATAACTGAGGCTTATGTGTCTTTCTCCACCCTGCGTAAAAATCTATTTTCAGAAATTTAATTATCGAGACTGTAACTTCGTACAAGCTGGAATTGACAAACGATTTAAGAAAATAACAAATTTAATGAAGTTCCAATGCCTTTAGCAGTTAAGGGGTCACACCAGCAAGTTTTCATCCCTCAAGTATGAAAGGATTTAAACAGCAGAGAAGACGAAAAGATAAATATCATTACACTGTGGTTTGGTCAAGTACCTGGCAGTCATATTGTTTTCAGGTAGAAGAGGAATTTCAAGAACCTTTGTACTGGTAACTATAATCTCCTGGCTAGCTGTAGCAACAGTCTTCCCGGTGATTCTGTGCACCTGGTAGAATGCATGTGGTCTTAAATAGCGATCATCAGCAGTTCCAATGAACATCTGCAGGTTGATTGGCTTTTCATTGTAACCTTGAAGCTGCAAAAGACAACATGTTTACATTAAGCAAAAGCTACCAGATTTTCTGGAGAATAAGAATAGGAAATGAGTGCCAAAAGATGAATCAGGCTTTCTTCAGTGAGAGGACCAGACCATCTTCAAAACCCTAAGTTTTTTTTTTAAAAGGAATGAGACTTCGTTTTAGCAACACAGCATTTTTGAGTTATTTTTCTCCCCTCAAAACTTAACATCTTTTCTTCTCAGTCTTTTCTGGTTCACCATGAACAAGATAACTTCAGCAACCACACATCAGAAATACTATCATAAAACTGCCTACGCATTATTATAGTACTCTATAATCATCCAACACATGGGTAACAGACATACTGCAAATCCAAAATAAACCACAATAGTACAGTGTGCAAAATTTCACACTGCATTGCAAAAAAGGGCACAGAAATATTGTTGTCAAGGACTTAAGTATCAATGCCCAAACGTGGAAACTGAATTGCAGTTCTGAGTTTGATTACCGCAATTTAAAAATTATTACATTGGCTTTTGCCCATTACATGGTCTCAACTTCTGTCAGAAAGAAACAAAATAATGCAGCAATTTAGAAAGGCATAGAAAATGACCATATTGGAAATCAAAAGTAAAATACTGCAGGTGCGAGAAATCTGAAGTAGAAACACAAAATGCTGGAAATACTCAGCAGGCCAGGCAGCATCTGTGGACAGCGGAAGAGAACTAATGTTTCAGGTTAATGTTGTTTCATCAGAACTGCATGTCAAAGATATAACAGGTTTTAAGCAAGTCCAGAATCACCAAAGGGTTTGGTGGGAGGGGAGAATACAAAAGGGAAGGTCTGTGATAGGGTGGAAGGCAGGAGGACCTAAATTACAAGAGGAAAAGGCAAAAGGAAATGGTGATGGGACAAGTAGTCTGCAAACTGTAGAATTATTAACTTAAACAAAGGCAACTGAATAATTTCCTGTTGGAAAAGAAAAGCAGAAATTTATTTCCATCCACACTAAAAGCCTCTTTTTTTTTCCCCCAGATTTTAAAGCTAGATTTTAAAACTACAGCTTTGGAGCTTCAGGAGTTTACTTAGATTAATACTTTGAGGGTCAAAAGTATGAAAGCATCAATCAAGAAAGGATTGCAGATGGTGCAGAACTACCTTTCCGCTATAAAGGTTCAGCTGTTTCCTGTGTATTCCTGTGGTCTTTGCTGCTTAAACTCTTTTGTTGAATGATACATATGAAATTGAAAACTGATGTCAAAGTCAGGAGTTTGCCAGATAAAAAATTCTCTCATTCGTTGTTCCCCAATTTCTGTACACACAGGACCAATATTGTGCCCAGGATGGTGGGGGCAGAGATTGGTGATGATGGCAGATGGGAAAGATGATTTTAACATCATAGCGCTAACACACATTAAAGAAAACCATTGACCAGCAAAAACAGGAAGTTAAGGCTGTTCAATACAGCAAGACCAAACTCTATAACACTTCCTACTTGGCTTGACTGGGTAAGTAACAAAGCTCAATATCATTTTACTAATTTCTTCCGTAGGCTGAATTTCATCACCATTAAATAGGTGATTTGGTACACTTACTTCTTCATGTAACAACATTCAAAGTAGAAAATTATATTCTTTTTAGCCTTTGAAAAGCACATGTCATCCATCAACACCTGAAAACCATGACCAGGATGTTACAGAGGGGTGATGGCTTCTCCCACCAGCTGGAAAGTTGGGGGCAACTCCACCTTCACCAAAACAAAACTAAAAACACCTGGAAAAACTCAGCAGGTCTGACAGCATCTGCGGAGAGGAACACAGTTAACGTTTCGAGTCCGTATGACTCTTCAACAGAACTAAGGAAAAATAGAAAAGAGGTGAAATATAAGCTGGTTTAAGGGGGTGGTGGGACAGGTAGGGCTGGATAGAGGGCCAGTGATAGGTGGAGATAGCCAAAAGATGTCATAGACAATCTGGTTGTGGCTTCCACCTTCACCAATCCTGGAAGCCACAACCAGACTGTACAGTCCTCAGGCAATCAATAGCCTGCAGTAGTGGCCTATACATCTCTGACGCAGGATGTCCCTCCTCCAAGAGCTACCAGCCAGAGGGCCAGCAGCTCTTCAGTCCCAGCAGCAACCATCGAGGAGGGTTGGAGTACAGGTAAGTGAGGTCAGTGATCGCCAAGGCCAATCAGGATGGCCCCAGCAAGGGGATGTTGATCATGAAGGCAGGGTTGGGGGGCAGGGGGGGGAAAGGAGCTTCCATGGGCTACAGGGTAAAATAACCAGCGGTGGTGGAAGAGACCCTTCCATGTTTCATACATCTCTTTTCTCCCAGAGGGTTGTTTTGTCTATGGAATTCTCTTCCCAGAGCGCAGTGGGTTCTTTATCGACAAGTGAGTTAAAGGGAATAGGAGGTAGACAGGAAAATGAAGTTGAGGCAACAATCAGATCAGCCTTGATCTAAGCAAATGGCGGAGCAGGCTCAAGAGGCCAAATGGCCTACTCCTGCTCCTGATTCGTATGTTCGTATGTGTCTCTATTGTACCGAGAATGGGCAGCGGGAAAGTGACTGGCAAGACACCCCCTGCAATCCAACCTGATTTTAGGCCCCGCTGGGTGACATAAGATTACAGTCCATATCTTCAGGATATTTTGGAAATTCCCTCCTCTTCTGCTGGTTTGTGCCCGAGTCAACAGGCAACCGTGATGCTTTGTTACCTTTTCCGAGCTGTCGTACATGTGTTTAGACTTTAGGGTTGAGAGCCTGTTTGACCATGGAGAACACAGCTAAGCCTTATTCTGTCCCCATACAGACACTTTCCAGCTGGGATTACTAGATATCAATAAGGAGCATATGTAGGAAAATAATTGATAACTTCCTGTCTTTTTACAACTGCACTGGCTTCAATGTGTAACTTTCATCAGCTATATAATAAAACATTATTAAACTAACAAGGGCTCTCTATTTTGGAAAAACTAATCTGGAGAACATTTTACTGCAGAGGCAAAACAATGTGTGTAACGCTTCAAGTTCACAGAGAAGACAGAAAAAATACTACTTAAGAAAGACAGTATGGGGGATGCTTTCACTATAAAATGCTTCCTTTTCTCCAATCTGTGCACTAATAAAATCTTAAAAATTTGAAACTCGATATATATTATTTTGATTAGTGAGCTATCCTCATATCATGAACATAACTTTGCTGGTGTCATAGATACATCAGTAAACACCTCCATAAAAAAAAACTTGAAATCAGCACGAAGGATCAGAGGTTCTCCAGTCACAAAAATCAATAGCAGCCATGTGGTGCTCTGTAGTCAGCTGAGAAGCGCTTTGGTTCAAAGTAAACCATAGTCTCCACTGACAGAGAGGAGATATGCCAATCAAGTACATCTTGTGCTCAACAGTAACACATTCGCTCATTGTGCAGTAAGTATTTAATTTATCCCTTCTCCTGCCTACCCTGCATTTAACAAGCAAGAATAGCAAAAATAAGCTCACTTTTAACTCTGATTTTAACTTGCAGGCTGACGGAGGTAAGGCAAGCACCAACATCTTCCTGACCTCAGCATAAGAGGCCTGAGAGATTTTAACTGCTGAGTCATTTTTTTAAAAACAGGAACCGCCCCCCACTCCTCCCCCAAAGAAGCCAGAAGTGGCAGCTAGCAGCTGAGACAAAAGAAGTCTTTGGCACTGGGAGCTCATGATCGAGAAAGGAGGGAGCCTAGGGATCTGTGCAGATGGTGGTCCCACTGCTAAATGTGTTGAGCCCTTTTTGTAGGCATTCCAGAAAGATGCCTAAAACATGCATTAGGCCCATTAAATATGTAACTTAGTGGCCTAATACTTGTTAAAGAACCGCTTTTCAAAATCTGTCAGCAATGAGTGAGCCCCCATGGTCGTTACTTTTTTTTTCCCTTAAAAAGATATAAATTGCTTTTTAAAATAATCTCCTTGATACTACAGAAGTCCCTCAACAGCCTGCTCCAATCCCCAAATCTGATTTACCTGAGGGCTACTGCTGGCAGGGCAGGTGGTCTGATAATTATACCTATCATGTGAAGTCATGACCAGTGCCAGCATCTCACGCCAAATATATTGACAAGAGCCAAATTGCTCTCCACCCTCAGGCCTCCCGGCTTAGGCAAACAGGTTGCACAGCATGTGTCTGGGCCAAAATGAAGTTTTAGGTCTATATCCTTCATGCAACTTCAGGTGCACTTATCCAATCTGAGTAGATGGGTTGAAATATTTTAGTGAGAGGAAGACAAATATTAAGTTGTTTTATTTCATAGACAGAAAGTAAACATACAGTGATGTTATAACCAAAACTTACTCACTTCACACCTCTCCCCCATGAATGGGAAAATTAATAAACCATGTGCAAATGAGCTTAACTTTTCATGGTCAGCTTTTCAGCTCTGACCTTGAGATCAGTGAATTTTCACTCATTAGGTCAAGGTCCTTTCCCAGACTTGACTTAACTGGACTGGCTGATTTGATTAGATATTTTCCTTCTCCTTTTTGTAACGGTTATCATTTCAGCTTCATAGCCCTAGCCCAAGATTTCAACAAAAAGTTTGTAGAATCCTCTGCTACAATATTACTGTGCATTCAGCAAATACAAGTGCTAATGATGCATTTAATTTCAAATAAGATGGTCTCATGATGATTTAAAACTTGGCAACATGTAAAGATGAAAGCCCAGAAGCATTTCAATATCAAAACATGGAAGGCAGATCAATTCGTAGACTGGATTGGCTTTGGAAAACCCATATCTACAGTAATTAGAAAATACTAATTTTCAAATTAAATGACTGGTATTAGCAGAACTAAAGCAGTAACCCAAATGCTTATTTCCAAATTCTTAATGCTGAGAAGATAGATGTGTGTGGAAACAATACTTACACTGTAAACCATCTGACAACTATTAACACTAAATTAAATGACTTATTCAAAATAAGTTAACTTCCAAAATACTTCACTATAAATGAATCCTGGATCCAATTTAATATTTTTTAAGAAATTAAAAATGAATAAAATGTAATATTTTGCAATCAGCAAAAATAAGGTTCAATGGTATAAATCTTACAATATTTATCTGCCAAACAGAAATCATTCAAATCTACCAAACGAATCTGAGTGAGCTTTGTTAGCTCTTGACTGGGACTTAAACATTTGTCCCCTCCAAGCTCAAACCAATGAATGACCTCCTCACTGGCCAGACTCTACCTTACATAAACTTTTGATTCATCCAAAATTTACAGCCTACATCCCATAAGGCACAACATCCTACTTCCCCCCCCATAACCCTGTCCTCAATGACCTCCATTAGCTTCCTGTTCCTCATCACATCAAACTTCAAAATCCTCATCTCTATCACTAAACCCTCAATGGTCTCATTACCCAACTCTGCAACCTCCTGTAGCCCTATATCTGTTTGCATTTTCCACTCTTCCAACTTTAGTCTACTAGACATTTTCTCATCCCTTCAAATTACCATCAGTAATCTTCAGCCGTTTGACCCAAATCTCTATCTCCCAAAACCTGTCTACCTTACTACATCTCCCCACACCTTAAAACTTACCTCTTCAACTTGTTCCCCAAATTGCCCTGCTACTCAATTCAACCTCCGTTAAACACCATGGAGTATTTTTCTATAATAAAGGGAGTTTAGAAGTAAAAATTGTTCTCAAAAATCTGATTACAGTGTCACGTAGGAAAGACGGAATTTGCATTTTTTTATAAGCACCTTTCACAACCTCAGGATGTCCCAAAGTGCTTTACACCCAATTTAATTATGAAATATAGTTGTTATCGGAATGTAGGGAAATGTAGCAGACAACTTGCGCACAGCAAGGTCCCAGAAACCACAAGGAGCTAAATGACCAGATAAATGTATTAGTGGTCTTAGTTGAGGGATAAATTTTGACCAAAACATCTGGAGAATGTTCCTGCTTTTGTTTAAAAAAAATGCCATGGTATCTTTTATTCCCACCTGAGGTGGCAGATAGGGCCTTGGAACTATCCAAAAGATGGGGACTTTGACAGCGCACAACTCCCTTTGAACTGGACCGAAGTCACAGCCTAGGGTGGGACGTTAATCCATTGCCTTCTGACACAGAGGCAGGAATGCTACCAGAGCCATGGCCCACACTACGTATAAGTTGGATAAGAAAACTGAAGAAACCCTTTGTGCATCCTTTAAAGACTCAAATTCTATTCTGCAAAGTAAGACTTTGCTATTTTGTTGCAATTCAGTTTTCTAATTCATACATTGTGGTTTCATAATAATCCATTTTGGCTCTTACACTGTGGACATAATCATTCTCTGCAAATAAAGATAATTAATAAGACAATCGTGAAATACATTTAAATTAATGTAAATAAATTAGAGGCAAGCAACACATTTAATTGGTATGCAAATATATGATCAGATGATAGCTGCATGCCATTTGGAATTGGAAAATGTCTCTAAACTACTTTTTCCCCACTTTCCTCCTCCCGCCCCTTTCTTTGTAAATCATACATTCGCCTCCACCTTTGATGTCCTGGCCCCCAGTAAAATCCTTACTATATGATTATGCGCCATGGCACAGACCCTATCCTCACTCTCAAAGAGCCCAGAGTTGAAAGATTATGGGCAGGGTTTTCGGGTTGGCAGATGGCTGTGATTGGCGGGCCTGGGAGCAGCCGGGGAATGGACCGCCGCCCACGATCAGCCCCAACCGTATTTTCACACAGGCTGGCAAATTAACGGCCAGCCAGCATGAAAGGTGCGCTGAAAGGCTCAGCATTGCTGGAGTGGGGGTGAGAGGAGGGCGGGAGCAGAAGTCAGCGCGGGCGTAGGGGAGCGCAGAATGAAAACTCCCTGAAAGCAGAGAGCTGCCTCAGGGAGCTGAAGAATTTAAATTCAATAAAAACAGATTTAAAAATCCAGAAGAAATGCCCACGCATCAGAATGAGTCACCTTAACATATGGATGCTGAAATTTGTGTCCAACATTTTTATCTTTTTTTAAATTAATCTCAGAAACCTCATCCCGCCTTTGGGTGAGGTTTCCTGAAAAATGCAACGGCCGCCTGGCCGATTCGCCCACCCGCCAACTGTAACATCGGATGGGCAGCGAGCAATCCCAGTTAATTGCGCCGTTAATGGGCTTAATAGCCCTATTAATTGTTGGCGGTCGCACTGCCGATTCTCACACGCGCCCACTGATTAAAATATCACACAAGCGTGCGATGACGTCGGGACACTCACCCAATGTCATCGTGCGCGATTTTACGCTCAAGCGTGTCAGGTGCTCGCCCGTACTCCAAGCGAAAAATTCTTCCCTACAGCACACACTAGTTTAGCTATTCATCACCAGATCTAACTGGGCTCCTCACTCCTCTCAAAACAGCCCACAGTTCACGATAATTCTGAAACAAAGGTAGCCCCTAGCTTCTTTCCAACCCCCTCCCCACAACCCCAAGAATAATTTTCTTAAACAACTCTGCCCTGTCCCCTTCACCCTCAACTTCAACAAGTGCAATGAGTTCATGGACTTCCTTGTTACTAAAATAAAGACCATCAGCTGTTTACGCTGCTTCCCTGCCACCCAAGATAAACATCCCTAAGATTACCCACCCCCACCTGGACTTCCATCATTTTATTTTCTCTCCCTCTGCTGACAATCACAGCAAAGAAGGTATTCACATAAAGTGGTTCACTGCTTCAGTCATCAGTGCCTGTGAGGGATCCTCCGCTGTGCTTCCCCTGCTGGTGGAATGTATTTACAGCATGTATTTGATTAAAATTGAACTGTACAGAGTATTCTGTATGTCTCTAACTATATATATGCAGAAGGCTATGTTCATTTATGTTTCTTTTCTTATTTATTTGTTCACGGGATGCGAGCATTGCTGACTAGGCCAGGATTTACTGCCTATCCCCAATTGCCCTTGAGAAAGTGGTGATGAGCTGCCTCCTTGAGCCGCTGCAATCCACGTGATGTAGGCGCACCCACAGTGCTGTTGGGAAGGGAATTCAAGAATTTTGAACCAGCAACAGTGAAGGAATGGTGATATAGTGTAGCTTAGAGGAGAACTTGCAGGTGGTGGTGTTCCCATGCATCTGCTGCCCTTGTCCTTTCTGGTGCTAGAAATCGCAGATTTGGAAGGTGCTGCAGTGCATCCTGTAGATGGTACACATTGCTGCCACTGTGCATCGTAGGTGGAAGGAGTGAATGTTTAAGACAGTGAATGGGCTGCCAACCAAGCGGGCTGCTTTGTCCTGGATGGTTTTGAGCTTTTCAAATTTTGGAGCTGCACTCAGCCAGGCAAGCACAGAGTATTCCATCACAATCCTGACTTGTGCCTAGTAGATGGAGGATAGACTTTGGGGAGTCAGGAGATGAGCTGTCACAGAATTCCCAGCCTCTGACCTGCTCTTGTAGGCACAGTATTTATATGGCTGTTCCATTTCAGCTTCTGGTCAATGGTAACCCCCCAGGATGTTGATAATGGGGGATTCAGCGATGGCATTGCCATTGAAACTCAAAGGGAGATGGTTAGGTTCTCTCTTGTTGGAGGTGGTCATTGTCTGGCACTTGTATGACGCAAATGTCACTTGCCACTCCTCAACCAAAGCCTGATTGTTGTCCAAATCTTCCCACATAAGGACGCAGACTGTTTCAGTATCTGAGGAGTTGCAAATGGTGCTGAACATTGTGTAATAATCAGCGAACATCCCCACTTCTGACCTTATGATGGAGGGAAGGTCATTGATGAAGCAGCGGAAGGTGACTGGGCCCAGGACACTACCCCGAGGAACTCCGGTAGCGATGTCTTGGGATGGAGATAATTGACCTCCAACAAAAGTGTGAAAAATACAGTGCATGAAGCAGAAAATATATGAACACCTCCAACAGTTAGACAAAAGAGTCGTGCCATTGTGGTATTGTCACTGGACTAGTAATCCAGAGACACATGTTAATGCTCGGGGCTCCTGGGTTCAAATCCCACCATGGCAGATGGTAAAATCTGAATTCAATAGAAATCTGGAATTGAAAGTTTAATTATGACAATGAAGCCATTGTTGATTGTCGTAAAAACCCATCTGGTTGGTTCACTAATGTCATTTAGGGAAGGAAATCTGCCATCCTGATCTCCAGACCAAGGAACGCAAGTGCCACTGAAATGGCCTAGAAAGTCACTCATTTGTATCAAACCGCTATAAAGTCTAAAAGGAATGAAACCAGACAGATCACCCAGCATCGACCTAGCCACTGGAAACAACAACAGCAAACTCAGCCCTGTTGACCCTGCAAAGTCCCCCTTCCTAACATCTGGGGGCTTGTGCCAAAATTGGGAGAGCTGTCCCACAGACTAGTTAAGCAACAGCCTGACTTAGTCATACTCAAGGAATCATACCTTACAGATAATGTCTGAGACACCAACATCACTGCCACCAGCAGTGGTGGCAGCACAGTGGTATACAGTCGGAAGAGAGTTGCCCTGGGAGTCCTCGACATCAATTCTGGTCCCCATGGCATTGGGTCAAACATGGGCAAGGAAACCTCATGCTGATTTTCACATACCACCCGTCAGCTGATGAATCAGTACTCCTCCATGTTGAACACCACTTTGGGGAAGCACTAAGGCTGGTAAGGACACAGAATGTACTCTGAGTGGGGGACTTCAATGTCCATCACAAAGAGTGGCTTGGTAGCACCACTACAGACCGAACTGGCAGAGTCCTAAAGGACACCGCTGCTAGACTGGGTCTTTGGCAGGTGGTGAGGGAAACAACAAGAGGGAAAAAAATACTTGACCTCATCCTCACCAACCTGCCTGCTGCAGAGGCATCTGTCCATGACAGCAACACTAAGAATGACCATCTCACAGTCCTTATGGAGACGAAGCCCCATCTTCACAGTGAGTATACCCTCCATTCATGTTGTGTGGCACTATAACCGTGCTAAGTGGGATAGATTTCGAACAGATCCAGCAAAACTGGGCATCCATGAGGTGCTGTAGGCCATCGGCAGCCACAGAATTGTACTCAACCACAATCTGTAACCTCATGGTCCAGCATATTCCCCACTCTACCATTACCATCAAGTCGGGGGATCAACTCTGCTTCAGTGATGAGTGCAGGACATACCAGGAGCAGCACCAGGCATTCCTAAAAATGAGGTGTCAACCTGGTGAAGCTACAGCACAGGACTACTTGCATGCTGAACAGCGAAAGCAGCATGCAATACACAGAGCTAAGCAATTCCACAACCAGTGGACCAAATCTAAGTTCTGCAGTCCTGCCACATCCAGTTGTGAATGCTGGTGGACAACTAAACAACTAACTGGTGGAAGAGGGTCCACAAATATCCTCACCCTCAATGATGGGGGAGTCCAGCACAGAGCAAAAGTCAAGGCTGAAGCATTTGCAACAATTTTCAAACAGAAGTGCCGAGTGGATGATCCATCTCGGCTTCCTCATGAGGTCCCCAGCATCACAGATGCCAGTCTTCAGCCAATTTAATTCACTCCAAGAATCAAGAAATGGCTGAAGGCACTGGATACAATAAAGGCTATGGGCCCTCTCAACATTCCAGCAATACTACTGAAGACTTGTGCTCCAGAACTAGCCACACCCCTAGCCAAGCTGTTTCAATATATAACTATATATACAACTATAACACTGGCATCTAACGAACAATATGGAAAATTGCCCGGGTATGTCCTTGTCCACAAAAAGCAGGACAAATCAAACCCTGCTAATTACCGTCCCATCAGTCTGCTCTCAATCATCAGCAAAGTAACGGAATGTGCTGTCAACAGTGCTACCAAGCAGCACTTACTCAGCGATAACTTACTCACTGATGCTCAGTTTGGGTTCAGTCAGGGCCACTCAGCTCCTGACTACATTACAGCCTTAGTCCAAACATAGACAAAAGAGCTGAACTCAAGAAGTGATGTGAGAGGGACTGCCCTTGACATCAAGGCAGCATTTTACTAGGTGTATGAAGGAGCCCTAGCAAAACTGGAATCAATGGGGATCGGGTGGGGGGAAGCACACCATTGGTTGGAGTCATATCAGCACAAAGGAAGATGGTTGTGGTTGCTGAACGTCAATCATCTCAGGCTCAAGACATCACTGCAGGACTACTCCAGGTAGTAGCATAGCTTCATCTTCAGCTGCTTCATCAATAACCTTCCTTCTATCATGTCAGAAGTATGGATGTTCACTGATGATTGCATCTACAGCACAGGGCCTCAGTGGTTCAAGAAAAGGCTCATCACTATCTTCTCAAAAGCAATTAGGGATGAGCAATAAATGCTGGCCTAGTTAACGACACCCACACCCTGTGAAAGAATAAATTTTAAAAATTGCCAGTGAGCGTTAAAATTGAGCAGTCGTTCACATTTTAAATCTGAAACTGGCCTTAAATAAAGGACTGAGAATTCAATTTACAGCATATTTCAAAGTCATCAGGGGAAAAACAAATAAACTCCTAATTCTCACAGAACGAGGGGGAGTCCCAGTTCCTATCCATTAATTAATTGAACTCTACTTATGCAAACTGAAAATGCTCAGTGTATGAATGAGGTTGGTAAATCCTTTGAACTGTTCTGGGAAAATATATCCTGTCATAGCCTATGCTTTTGACACACTGAGGCCTTGAAGTAAAAATTTTAACAAAGGTATCAAAAGGATAATTCAATTGGTAAACTTGATCACAAGATTATGAAATGCTTTTCTGTTTCCCTTTTCATTTTGTTTAATTTGGCAGTAGAAATTTTAGTTTAAGAAATTGATATTTTTTCCCAAATGTATTTTGAATGATTCAATTATTTCAATTCCTCTTACTTTCGTTCTTAGGTTTTCCTGACTGGTCATTCAGGCTTGGTTTTCATGAGGCTTTCATAATTTTTCATTGGTCGTGCTATAGCAAATTTTGATTCTGATCTGCTGCTGTTTTACTCTGAAGTCAGGTATCAGCAGGTAGATGATGCCATAACAAGGGTAAACAGCATTTAGAGTTTTATAAATAGGGAGATACAGAATAAAGTCATAATAAATGTGTACAAAACATTGGTTAGACAGTGGTTAAGAATAACATGTAGAGTTTTGGTTGCCCCATTACAGAAAGGATATTGAAGTCATAGACAACATAGATTCATCAGAATGGTGCCAGAGCTGAATGAAAATAATTATGAGGAGAGGCTCAAAATACTGGACTATTTCCACTGCACCAGGCAGGTTAATAAGAGACTTAATAGAGATCAGGATTATGAAAAGGTTCTGATATGGTGAATAGAAAAAGACCATTTCCCCTTGCTCAGAAGTCAGTGACAAGTGGCCATCAATTTACAGTGCCACAGATTAGGATAATCCTTTCCTACAGGCTATGGCATGCATTTCTACAGGGAATTCTTGAACCAGAAATCACTGCACTCAAGGGACGAGGCAAAGGAAAATACGGAGCTGTGTGGTGTGAGCAAAATTGTGGAATTAGTTTTAGATCACTCTAGCAAACAGTCATCTGAATGACCTCCTCTTGTGCTGTGAACTTCCACCATGCTATGGCACTTAAATATATAAGTGAATGTTCAGGACTGCCAGCTCTGAAACGTTAATGTGGTCTCCTCTCTCCACAGATGCTGCCAGATCTGCTGAGTGTTTCTAGCACTGTTTTTATTTCAGATTTCCAGCATCCACAGTATTTTGCTTTTGACAAAATTATCAATACAGTTACCAATTACATTTACTGTTCACTGAAAAGCTTTCGACTCTTTTCTCAGCAGGCTCAGCATTATCTTCCAATCCACTCCAATTACACATTAATCCAATGTTACTCAGTTCTCCTCTTACATGGTTTAATTTTCCTCCCATGCAACTTCTGACCCTCCCTAGCCCACTAATCTTATGCCTCTGGATGCCTTCCTAGGATCTGTCTGCATTTTCCCCATTGGTCCTCTAACCAAGCACACTCATTTATTATACAATAAATTGAATTCAAATGAATGTTCACTAATGTTACAATGGAGCTTCAAAACTCATGTCTGAGATGATTTTGTTTTCATGTATTATAAATAAAAATAAAACAGACAGGCCATAAGTTTCTAATACGCTGAGATGCATATAGGCTTAATGCCAAGAACCTTTGCTGGGCAGAAGGAGAGAGATTGGGTAGTAGAGGGATATTTACAATTCAACTTATTGTAATAAAAGCACAACTCTTTTACCTCATAAAATATCCATGAATATGAGGACAATATTGTATTATTGCTGTCTTAAAATGCACCTGCCATTCTTTCATCAATCACATACCAAATTTCAATTGGCAAGTACGGATCAAACGCACCATGTTACAGGGAAGAATGCAGTGTCTGCAGGGTTCATGGTTATTTAATCTAACAAGACCTCAGCCGACCAGCTGTTACACATCACAACTCAAGCATATAAATTCTGAGTTATATTAAAGTACTGACATTTATACCTTCCAGATCAGTAAAACTACCACATGCCCTTTCTGCAGGGATAGTAAACAGAAACTAAAATAAAACTGCTGTATAATATTACATATGTTGATCATCTAATTTAAGGACATTTTATTTTGGTCTCCATCTGTTCCATCAACACTCTACAGTAATAGCAAAAGAAATCAGCTTATAAACACTGCAAAAATTAAATTCTCTTCAACAACTTAAAAACATTGTAAAGTTTAAAGTTATATTCATCATCCTTCGGTTACTTCAGTGGTCCATTATATATTACACAGTGAGGCCTATTCTCCCCCCAACCCGTGTAACATTACACTTGCACTGACACCCATTGCTTGTACAGGGAACCATTGCCAAGTTGTTTCTTTATGTTTCTCTTGTGTTTCCATGGCAAAGGTCAGTGTGTGCGTAAATAAAATTGCAGTGAAGGGGCTAACACCAAAGGTCACCGCAGGATAAAAAGCAATCCCAAGCAACTGTGCAATTACAGTCATTGTGGCTGTTCTGGGTCATATACTACTTAACTAAATAAACAACAAAGCAGAGTAAAATTCATTTGAAAAGTCGAATTATTCAACTGAAAAAGCAAAATACATAGGTATGATATTCTAATATGGATTCTTCAGTAATCTTTAAATCAACAGGCACAATATTGTGCTAATCACACAAAATCTGTTTATGCTGCAGTGCAAGAGAACTAGTCCACATGTAAAAACATACCACTGAAGTATGAATAGAGTTCAGTTAATAAAATTAACCTCTAACTGAATGGTTAGCCATTCAGGCCCAGTTAATCAGAGAACTATGGCAATTAATGTCTTGTTGCAACTCTGCATAAAAGAAACAAAAATAGCCACTATAGGTTGATTTCCCCCCCAGATCTGCTATCTCTCTTCTTTGCAGCCACAATATGACTATGAAGATTCAATATGCAGTGTACCCATGACCTACTGCATCATGGTAAATTGCCTTTCCTTTCTACCCCACCCCAGAGGGAAACATTCAATGAAATACTAAACCATCTGAACTTTTCACTTACCATGTAACAGAAACCTTCTGTTACCCTAATATCCTGGAATTCCCAGGAAACCCCTCCCCCTCAAATCAACACCTTTCTCCAACACATCATATGCCCACACACCTGGGGCATCAGTGTATTCCAGAGTAGTCGAGCAACAAAACCAATGAATTTCAGTATCACCCATGTTCCCTCAATATATGTGATTTTTTTCCCCAAAATTTATATGGATTGCTGTTTAGATAATCATAAAAGCAGTTCAAAGAGACAAAGAGGGTGATATATACTTAGAGGTGCAGGGCAAGGCTAGAATACTTAATGAGTATGTTATATTGGTGTTTACTAAGGAAGAGAAATTTAACAAAATATCAGTGGAAGCGTGGATAGTGAAGGCAATGGATAGTATGAAAATTGAAAAGGAACAGATACTGAAAAGGCTGGCTATGCTTTGGGTAGATAAGTCACTTGATCTGGATGGCTTGCATCCCAGATTGCTTAAAGGAAGTGGGAGTGGAGAGAGAGAAGGGCTTGCCTTAATTTTTCAAGCTTCCCTAGATATGGGGAAGGTGCCAGAGGGCTGGAGAATGTTAAATATGAAACTCTTACCCATGAAACCATTGCCGATTGCCATAAAAACCCATCTGGTTCACTAATGTCCTTTAAGGAAGAAAATCTGCTGTCCTTACCTGGTCTGGCCTACATGTGACCCCAGGCCCACAGCAATGTGGTTGACTCTTAAAAGAGGGCAAACAGGGATGGGCAATAAATGCTGGTCTAGCCAGCAACGCTCACATCCCAGAAATGAATAAATCTTCTTCAAGAAAGGGTGCAAGTTGCTTCTAGCAACTAGAGGTCAGTTAGTGAAATTTCGAAATTCTTAATCAGAGAAAGTAATCAACAAGCACTTGGAGAGATTTGAATTAATTAATGGGAACCAGCAGAGATTTGTAAAAGTCAGTTTGTCCTTAACTAATTTAATTGAATTTTTGATGAAGTAACAAAGAAGGTTGATGAAGAGGTGTTAGTTGATGTTGTCTATATGGATCTTAACAAAGCATTTGACAAGACACCATATAAGAGGCTTGTTAACAAAATTGAGGCTTATGGAATAGGAGGGTCAGTGTGCACTTAGATAAAAAAAAATTGACTCAAGGGTAAAAAGCACCGAGTCACGGTAGATGGTTATTTTTCAGGACTGGAGGATGATAGACAGTAATGTTCCCCAAGAGTCAGTGCTGGGACCACTGCTTTTTTGCAAAATATAAATGACTTGGATCTTGGAATATTGAGTAAAATTTCAAAATTTGCTGATGATGTGGCAAACAGCGAGGGTGATAAAATTGCCTGCAACAGGACATAGATAGGCCAGCTTGATGGGCAGATAAGTGGCAGATAGAATATAATAGAGAAGTGTGAGGTGATGCTTTCTGGCAGACAGGACGGGAAGAGGCAATATAGACTTAATGGCACAATTTTAAAGAGTGTGCAGGAACAGAGGGACCTGGAGATGCATGTGCATTCATCTTTGAAGGTGGCAGGACATATTGAGAGAGCAGTTAGCAAAGCATATGGGATCATAAATTGAGGCATTGAGCAAAAAAACAGGGAAGTTATGTTGGACCTATATAAAGCTCTGGTTGGACCCCAACTAGGGTATTGCATCCAGTTCTGGTCACCACACTTTAGGAAAAATGTGAAGATCATTAAGAGGATGCAGGGGAGATTTACCAGAATAGTTCCAGGAATGGTGAGGGAGGGGGGTTTAGTTATAAGGTTAGATTGGAAAAGATGGGTTTGTTCTCCTTGGAGCAAAGATGATTGAGGGGAGATTTGATAAAGATATACAAGGTTTAGATAAGGTGGACAAGGAAAAACTCTTCCCATTAGCTGACTGTACAAGGACTAGGGGACAAAGATTTAAGATTTTGGGTAAGAGATGCAAGGGGAATTACGCAGTGAGTGGCAATAACCAGGAACTCTCTGCCCACAAAAATGGTGGATGCAAAAACAATCAATGATTTATAAAGGAAATTGGATGGGCGCTTGAGGGAAATAAACTGCGGGCATGTGGGGATAGAGCAGGGAATAAGACTGACTGGATTTCTCATGGGGAGCTGTCATGGACTTGATGGGCCGAATGGCCTCCTTTGGCACCTTAACTGACTCCATGTTTTTTTATTTTCAACACATGCATAAATTTGCAAGCAAAAATATTAATAAACAGCATTGCTTTAATTTGGTATACAAGGACTCAGCCTCTATCACAAATAAGTTTATCATGCTTCCAGCAGCGGCAAGGTTCTAACGTAACAAAGTCTTAATCCACCAGGAAACGGCATCCTCTTCAAAATGCTAGTGGTTCAGTGGGGATGAAAGGAAGTTTCCAAGTTGGCTTCCTTACATAACCAAGTCCACCTTTGTTGTACATCCATGCTTTCTGGAAGGTTGGGGGTGGGGGGGTTGAAATTTATTTCTGAATCTGTATACAGCTAAATTACAGGTTGGACATTTGACACTCACCCCTCCTCCATTGATCATTTACTCAAATTTAGCTGGTAAATTATTCAGGTGGCACATGTCTCATTACAAAATGAAACATGAACAACTACAAGCTTTCCAGCTTTCAAAAAGAATTCAGTTAAAATGGAACACACTCAAGAAACGTAGAACGAGGTTAAACGTGCCAAAATACAACAAAATTTCCACAAAAACTTGTTACAAAAGTCTTAAAGATCAGAATGATTAAAAGTAGAAAAATTCCAATTAAAACAGACAAAAAAAAGTAAACTGAATGAAATGAATGTGCCTGTCAAATAATACAACAGGCCCAATTTCCCCAATATTCTGATCACTATTGTACAAGATAAAGTTGACTACAGTATTGGATTCTATACCTGCCCGAACCAAAGTGTTGCCATAAAGAGTCTTCTAGTATAGAACTTGCAAACAGAATGGGTGACTCCCTGACCAATGCTGAGTAAACCAATCTCTGTCAGATCAAGCATGGATATAGCAAATGAAAGTAAGGGATGGTATGAAAAGGGCCAAAAGGTGTGAAATTTTAGTGCTTTGTGCTGTTGGAAAAACACCCAACAAATAGAGATGACCTTCCACCCTTGGAGTGTCGTAAGATAGGGCATTTTGTCTTATACAATATATGCAGGGGGTGCCATTGGCTGCAGTTGAGCGGTATGGGAGCAGTTGAAATGCTACAATCCCAGTGGGGATCCATAAACCAAAATAGCCAAATTTACCAAACAACCTTTGGGTGGGGGAATTACCAGCCAAGCTTCAATTTTTGTAACCTTACTTTAACACAAATCAGAATCAATACAAATTAAACATGAATTCCTGCAGTGCATCTTGTAGATGGCACACACCGTTGCGACTGTGCATCGGTGGCGGAGGGAGTGAATGAATGTTCGTGGATGTGGTGCCAATCAAGCGGGTTGCTTTGTCCTGGACGGTGTCAAGCTTCTTGAGTGCTGTGGGAGCTGCACTCATCCAGGCAAGTGGGAAGTATTCCATCACACTGCTGACTTGTGCCTTGTAGATGGGGAGTCAGGAGTTGAGTTACTCACCACAGGATTCCTAGCCTCTTACCTGCTCTTGTAGCCACAGTATTTATATGGCTAGTCCAGTTCAGTTTCTGGTCAATGGTAATCCCCAGGATGTTGATATTGGGGGATTCAGCGATGGTAATGTCAGTGAATGTCATGGGGCGATGGTTGGATTCTCTCTTGTTGGAAATGGTCATTGCCTGGCACTTGTGTGGTGCAAATGTTACTTGCCGCTTATCAGCTCAAGCCTGGATATTGTCCAGGTCTTGCTGCAGTTGGACATGGACTGCTTCAGTATCTGAGGAGTTGCGAATGGTGCTGAACATTGTGCAATCATCAGTAAACTTCCCCACTTCTGACCTTATGATGGAAGGAAGGCCATTGATGAAGCAGCTGAAGATGGTTGGGTCTAGAACGCTACTCTGAGGAACTCCTGCAGTGATGTCCTGCAGCTGAGATGACTAACCTCCAATAACCACAACCATCTTCCTTTGCATTAGGTAGGACTCCAACCAGCGGAGAGTTTCCCCCCTGGTTCCCATTGATTCCAGTTTTGCTGGGGCTCCGTGATGCCACACTCTCAAATGCTGCCTTGATGTCAAGGGCAGTCACTCTCACCTCACCTCAGGAGTTCAGTCTTTTGTCCATGTTTGAACCAAGGCTGTAAATAGGTCAGGCGCTGAGTGGTCCTGGCGGAACCCAAATTGGGCGTCAGTGAGCAGGTTATTGGTAAGCAAGTTCCGCTTGATAGCACTGTTGATGACTCCTTCAAATTACTTTACTGACGAAGGAGAGTAGACTGATGGGGCGGTAATCAGCCAGGTTGGATTTGTCCTGTTCTTTGTGTACAGGACATACCTGGGCAATTTTCCACATAGCCGGGTAGATACCAGTGTTTTAGCTGTACTGGAACAGCTTTCAAGCAGAATTCCAGTCCCTTTCATTCTGTCGGTCTTTCTGTTCTTGTGTTCTCCACATGTCGTCCGTATTTTAACTTCCTTCCTGTTGGTACTGCTTCAGACAAGGCTTGCCAGGTCACATGGACCTGTATATCCTATTATCCAAAGGTTGCTTTGATGTCAAGGGCGGTCATTTTCACCTCACCTCGGGAGTTCAGTCTTTTGTCCATGTTTGAACCAAGGATTGAACCAAAGGTTGATCCCTTTATAACTGATACAAACTCTTAAAAGTCCTTTACAAATATTTTTTAAAATAATTACCGATGCCCCAAACATTTTAAAGTAATTGTAAATTTTCCTTAATGTTTCTGCTTCCAGGTCAAAGGCCATCATGGGAGGTAATAAAGAACCATATACGGCATTTTGACATAGTATTAAAGTGTACTGGTATAAGTATGCCTTTTCAAAGCCTATAATGTATTGGTACCAATTTGTTACATAACCTCAATGACAAATGTGGGCAGGATGGGACTTGGCTACAACAGCCCCACAGTCAAATACCCCAACAACGTTCAATGATGAGACTCACATTTAAGTCACCTGGGCATGGTGCCAGAGAGTCACTGTCACCATGTCACCATAGAAACACACCCCATCAGCTTTCACCATATCTAAAATGTAAATGGGGCAGCAACTGCACATGCGCAGTTAAATGCGAAAATCGGGAATTTGCTGTCCGAGTTCCCCCGCTCAAGAGAATTTGCAAGAACAGTATCTTGCCAAGAGACCTGCATCGAAGAATGTGAAGTTTCAGTACTCGTCACAAGAAGTTCAAGCTTGTCTATTCCAGTGTAAATAAACTTCTGATGAAGCTTTATGACTACATTACTGACAAGCATCTCTAGCACTGAAAATTAACCATTACAAGTGTAATGATTCATTTCTCCAAATATAAATGATTGCTGGGGTTTTAAACATTATCGCTTTTATTGTCTCTTATTTCTCTTTTAATCCCTTATTTCTTTCTCCCTCTTTATTTCACTTTCTGTAAATGATTTGGCCCTGAATTAATTATTGTAGCTTATAGTTTCTGCTTCAGACCATGTGAGACTCAGTAAAATTTTCTTCAATCTAATTGGTTAAGGTGATACACAGCTGCTGCCTGATCACACAGGTCCCAGATTGTCCATTGAGTTGTTATACTAAAATAGCCTTCCAATCACTTAAGTTCCAGGGCAATACCCCAGAGAAAGTCTGTGGGCAAGTGCAATGAATGGATAGTAATATTTGTTTGCTTCTGATCATAAAGTTTGGGCCAATATAATAAAGGGTTCTCTATTTATAGATATTCATGACAAAAGCACATGTGTATTCATGGCAGAAGATATCCAAAGATATAGAATTGACATTGCAAGTGCATAGTTATAAAAGTTTCTATGAAATGTGCTGCACCATACAAGTTCAAAATGAGACTTAAGTTTCAATTGCAAATCCCTGTGCTTTTGTTTTCACACTGATCCAAATGCAAAATAATCTCCCCATCATAGCTGGGTAAAAACATTGAGCCATTTGTTGAGATTTCTGTTTCAGTCATTGACATTATGGTCAAAATGGCTATTCTTGCTATTGCCATCAACCTCTGATTCTTATACTAGAGTGCTCTAGAAATTGTTCACTTGATTCAAAAATCATCAAAATGTTCAGATCAACTAAATTCTGCAAAATCACCACTGTTTAATATGCAGCAGGGTTAACAAAAGGATTGTTGAGACATCCAAGCTACAGCATTGATTTCTCACAAAATAGCAGTATTTGTACATACTTTGAACACAGAATTTTACTGTTAATTTTCAGAATTAACAAGTAAAAAGGCACAAGTATTGTTTTATGCAGTCACATTTGGGGGGGGGGGACATTTTTGTCTGTCAGCATTAAAAAAGGATCCCAACCTGCAAAGATAACCAGGGAAAAGAAATGAAAGCAAATGTACGTATTTAATTCCAAACAACTACCTGTGGTGGGAGGAAAAATAAAGTCTATTTTTTCAGAAGTCTCAAGACAGCATTAACAAAATGGCATAAATTAAAGCTACAGAGCTTGACAAACGTGTATAACACAGAACTCTGGCAAAGACACAATTACAGAAGCTGCGCAACCAACATTTTGCTGCCAATCGCTACAACTGATATTTCAATGCTCTGCATATGGCAACTTTTTGAAAAACACCAAGTTTTTAAAAAAAAATTATTTCCATCTTTTTTGTTGTAGTTCTATACCTCTTCTAGATGACAACTAACAAGCAGGTGGCTTACTTATCATCACAGCATTCATATTTGATTGCCTAACATATTTAGGGCACTTGTACTCAGCATTTAAATAAGGTAACAAACCCAATTTCATATTGCATTGACGTCTGGGAATCGTGACTTACACAGCTGCCCAACTGTCTATTTCAGTCACATGCTCCCTAGACAATATTACTGTTTACAATACAATTAGGCATTCTCTGCCAATGCCATTCAAGCTGGCTCCCATAGAGGTGCATAAGTATCTCAAAGTGAGTCCCCCTTCCTCTCAGTGGAAAGCACCTCATCTCTATTGGAACCACTTCTGCTCAAAAGAATTTGTCAGAAAACAATGACACTAGTTGGGTAAGGACAATATGGTTCACATTTAACATATGTTAAGGCAACATTTTTAAGAATTACTGTGCTCACAAGGAAAACAATATTGCTCATTTGCAACTCCATCTACTATACAGCTTTCTTCAGAAGTAAAAATCAAACATTTCCACCATGGTTTTCTAAACAGAACTATTCTTTCAAATTCTGGTGTTTACTTTCAAATTCCTAGGGAGCGTCCACATGCAGGTGGGCTTGCACATTGCATGTCTGGGGGCCAAGCCTCCTCAGAGTTCCTCTGAAACTTTAGCCTGGAGCCACCAGGGACCCAGTTTCCATGCGTTGTCACGAGAAGGCACAGCAGCAGACTTGCTGATGGAGAGGCTGTGTACTGACAGGGAGAGACTTGCGCATTTGGCTCCTTTTCATATTGCTGCTTTTGGGAGTGGGCCCAAAGGTGGGCTGATGTCTAAACATGTCATCTTTCCAGCAACACCTGCAACCATGCAGGTGGCAAACGCAGTGCTTCGCATTCTTTGGACCTAACTGATCCTGACATTTGGGCAGCCCAGGTTCTCCATAAATTTTTCCCATGCTTGTGCCAAGAAAAAGACACCCCACTTTCACTGCAGAGCATTAACACAACATGGGAAACAACTCAAACAAAAACAGAAAATGCTGGAAAAACTCAGCAGGTCTAGCAGCATCTGTGGAGAGAGAAACAGAGTAAACGTTTAGAGTCCGTATGGCCTTTCTTCAGAGAGGGAAACAACTCGATTGGTGTACTGAATGGGTGCCACGGGCTGTCTCCAATGGTGGGAGGGACCATTGTGTTCCACTGGTCAGCCACAGCCCATCTCAAATCGAGTAGCCCCTGATTAGTAAGGAGTTGACCTGCCACAGGCCATTTGCTCAATGGGTGCCAATGCTTCAACTGGCAAGTTGGAACATCAAGACTATGTGCACAGGACTGACAGACGACTTGCAGCTGGTCGATTACGTGCACAAGACAGCTGTGACCGACGTGGAATTTGATTGACGAACGTTGATACAGCTTCCCTACTACTTACAAGGCTTGCCGAAAGTGGATCACTGGAAGAAAAAGATTATGCATTCATCTGGAAGGGAAAAGTTCAGAGGAAACCAATGCGCAGGGTGTATGCTTTGCTGTAAGGAACTCACTACTCTCCATGATAGAACCCCTCACAGGGCCAGTTAACCTCATGGGTATCTATGCTTCAAAGCTGTGCTCCACTACAGGGTGGAAGGGCCAGCTCTATGAGGAGGGTGACACTGCTATCAGCAGAATCCCCGAGTCAGAACATCTTTACCTACTACTGCCCTTGTCAGGCTGCAGGTCCTGGGTGAGTACATCTACCCCAAATCCTTGAATGGTTTCAGAACTGGAAGCTCCACAAATGACATGATTTTCTCAGTCCAGAAGCTGCAAGGAAAATGCCGTGAACAAGGGAGACCACTATATATTGCTCTCATCGATCTCACCAAGGTATTCAACCACATGAGCAGAGGCAGTCTATTTAATTTGCTGGAGGAAATTAGCTACCTGCCAAAGCTGTTCAGTGGGCTCTCCACTTTCCATTACGACATGATGGGTAAGGTCAGCCATGATGAAGCAACATCAGAACCTTTTGTGATCCACAGTGGGGTCAAACAGGGTTGTGGTCTGGCACTGATACTCTTTGGCATATTTTCTTTGTTTTGGTCATATGCCTTCAGGTCATCCACAGAGGGTGCCTACTTACATACCAGAATTGACGGAAAATTGGTCAGCCTTACTTGTCTGAGATCTGGACAAAGTCCTCATTATAGAGTTGCTCTATGCCGATAGTGTCACATGAACATTCCGTACCAAAGAACACTTTCAGCGCCAAATGGACAGATTTTCTCAAGCTTGTCAGGAGTTTGGTTTGACCATCAGCATCAAGATGACAAATGTCATGGTCCAGGATGTTGCCATACCACTGTCAATCAGCGCTGACAATGTGACACTGGAGGTTGTTGACAGCTTCACACATCTAGGCTCTACATTCACCAGCAATCTGTCACTTGAAAAGACTGAGAGATTTGATAAAGGTATTCAAAATCATGAGGGGTCTGGACAGAGTAAATAGGGAGAAGCTGTTCCTTGTTACAAAAGGATAGAGAACGAGACGACACAGGTTTAAGTAATTAGTAAAAGAACCAAAAGTGATGCGAGGAGAAACTGTTTTATGCAGCGAGTGGTTAGGGTTTGGAATGCACTGCCTGAGAGTATGGTGGAGGAATGTTCAACTGAAGCATTCAACAGGGAATTAGACTTATCTGAAAAGGAAGAATGTGCAGGGTTACGGGAAGGCAGGGGAATGGTACTAGGTGAGTCACTCATTCGGAGAGCCATTGCAGACATAATGGGCCAAATTGCTTCTTTCTGTGCTGTAACAATTGATTCTGAAATCAACAAACACATCGCAAAAGCTGCAGCTGTTATGTCCAAGGTGAGTAAGAGAGTGTGGAATAACAGCAACCTGACAGAGAACACCAAATGTTATTCTACCAAGCCTGCACATTCAGCAAACTGCTTTACAGTAGTGAGACCTGAACAACATGTGCTAGGTAAGGGAAAAGGCTAAACAGTTTGAACCTTTGCTGTCTCAGATGTATCCTTGTCATCTCTTGGCAGGACAAGGTCACCAACAGAGGTCCTAGAGCATGCTATAACATCAGCATACACTCAATGTTAAGCCAACAATGTCTGCGCTGGCTCAGCCACCATCATTGGATACAAGGCAGCCATACACCCAAAGATCTTCTGACCACTGGGTCATGACCTCTGGGAGTCCATACTTCCACTACAAGGACACCTGCAAACAAGATATGAAGACGGTGGACACTGGCAATAGCAACTGGGAGACAGTCACTGATGGCTGTGACCTCTGTTTGATTAAGCATTGGAAGAGGCAAGGCGAAACAAAGTTCAGCTGGCCAAGAAAAGAGCCCAGTGAAAACAGAGATCAGCGAATACTGCGCCTTCTCAGCCACTGTCTTCCCCTGCAGCAAATGAGGCAGAGGCAGCCATGTCAGAGTGGGCTCCTGAGCCATACCAGGTGACACTCAGTACATAATTGACCATCATCACGCAAACCAACGTCTCACAAGAGAAGGCTGCCAACACTTTCAAAGGAAAATTAATCATAAAAGAGGGTCAGACCTTTAACTGTAGCAGGTAGTGTTCTACCAGCTGTAAAAATGGTTGTGGCATCATATTGAAGCAAAAATTGCAGAGGTTTAACAAACCATCAATAAGGACTATTTGTCAAGGTTTTCCAAAAATTATACTTTGCATTACATACAGAACTAAAATACAGAGCTGCATGTAGATTTCTAAACATTGTCCAGCCACTTGAGTCATCATATTCAATATATGTTGAGCTAAATTTGATAAATCTCTCCCTTTCAATGGGGAACTTATCATAGGGCAATCTACCAGTTTTAACATTTTATTCACAATTTTATTTCAAATGCTCTGTATTTCTCTTCTCAATCTTTCCACTTAAAAGTATCACGCCAAGAAATTATGATACTTCTCTTTCCTTCCTTACCACTCACAGGATCACACGGTGCAGAAGAGGCCCTTCGGCCCATCGAGTCTGCACCGACACGTGAAAAACACCTGACCTACCTACCTAATCCCATTTACCAGCACTTGGCCCATAGCCTTGAATGTTATGACGTGCCAAGTGCTCATCCAGGTACTTTTTAAAGGATGTGAGGCAACCCACCTCCACCACCCTCCCAGGCAGTGCATTCCAGACCGCCACCACCCTCTGGGTAAAAAAGTTTTTCCTCACATCCCTCCTAAACCTCCTGCCCCTCACCTTGAACTTGTGTCCCCTCGTGACTGACCCTTCAACTAAGGGGAACAGCTGCCTATCCACCCTGTCCATGCCCCTCATAATCTTGTACACCTCGATCAGGTCGCCCCTCAGTCTTCTTTGCTCCACTCATTCCATACAGCTACAGTTAAAGCTTGGCACTGATTTGAAAACTTTAGCCGTACAATTATGTCATACAGATGATACATTTGACCTCACTTGGACAATACATTGACAGCTTCTGAAACACCAAGGAAATTGCTCCCATTTAAAAGCAAATTAATTGCAATGCCAATTTGCAAACTTTCAAATATGATTTGTCCATCCCAATAGCAGTTGAGGGTTCTGCATTTTAGCCCAATAGGTATGGTTCTCAGCTTGAACCTATTCTACTGTGAACAAGCGCAGTCAAGGACTATTAGGCTAGTGTTCTCCAATACGTGGCTAATTGGGAATCCAGTTATGGAGAACTGCATTGCTGATTAGCAAATAAAAAGGACAATCAGGTTCCAGGATGTAGTACATCTCTAAGTGCCTTTATGGTGAAATGTAGTCTCTGAAGGGAGCTTTCCTTTGACATTCGAGAATAAGTTTATCTCAGCTTTACAATTAAAATTCCAAAACAATGCCTCTTTGTAAATAATTGAGACAGACAAGTAGATTCCTGCAACCAAACTGTTGTATTTTTATGTTCATTGTGAAATACAGTCACTTCAGAAGACATTATTTATACGGGGGTACTAATATAGTTAAGCAACTGAGGTTTGCTCCAATAGAAAAAAAATGTTAGGTTTCTAATTGCAGATCTACACATATGATAGAAACGCTAGTGGTTTTTGCTAGCAATGATAAGAACTTTTCTGACATAAGTATAATAAACACTTCCACTCTGCATCACGGTTCCACAGATGTCAGCAAAGATAGGAACAAGAATCGTCAAAAACTGTATCCTTCTAAGCCAACCCATCTGAAAGCCAAGGTGTCAGCTGAGCCTTGAACTTTGCATTGCCAGTTCTGGCAGTCCATCTGAGTTAGCAAATACTCACTGCTCAGCATCTTGAGAGGCTGACCAATCTCAAGAGTTGGACTCCAAGAATAGCCTGTAGGAGCATTAAGAAAAAGAAAATAGCTTTCCTGCTGAGGTAGCTGATGCTGCCGATATATTGAAGCTATTTTTCAAATGAAAAGTTTTGAGTGCCTATGCCAGTGGTTCATGAGCAATGACAACACCGTGGCATTAGTTGAGGAAATTCAGAGATTTCTGATCGTGTCCCGATCAGCGTTCTGCTCCTGAACTAATACTACCAAAAATAGAACCGATCACCGAGTAAAGATGCATGTGCCCCCAGGCATATCCTAACTGTTCATGAAATCATTAAAAACTCAGTTATTTGAAGTTTTAATCAATATACTTCATGAATTTGCATCACATGTTCTAAGCTTGAGTTAATCTAAGACAGACTGATGTTTCTTGCTCATTCTAAACCACGCAGAAGAGAGCCCTAGCCAAGTGGATGCCTAAATCCATTAAAATGAATGAAAATTAAGTATTTCTGGCTGACCATCAACATTTCTTCTCAAAAGTCCTAAAACATAATGTCATTTCTCAAATCCACGCCCATGTTTCTCAGAACTCCATGTCTGAATCCCTCCAATCAGGTTTCCGCCACTGCCACAGTACCTAAATGGCTCTTTTCAAAGTCACAAATGACATCCTTCATGACTGCGACAAAGGTAAACTTTCCATCCTCATCCTTCTTGACACAGTTAACCACACCATCCTTCTCCAACACTTCTCCACTGTCATCCAACTGGGTGGGACTGCTCTCCCTTGGCTCCATTCTTATTTAATAATAACCAGTGTCACTTGCAATGGCTTTTCTTCCTGCTCTCATACCGTTACCTCTGGTGTTCCCCAGTGGTCTGTCCTTGGCCCCCTCCTATTTCTCATTTACATCATCCACAATCAAAGCACTGGTTTTCACAAGCACGCTGACACCTAGCTCTATTTCACAGTTATTGTCCAGAAAGCCAGTTGGTGAAGGGGGATACCGAAGGTAATTTTTACTCGGTCTTATATCTATTGACAGATTAAAACATTACAACCACATACCTAACTCAACAACACCACAGTTTCAATAAGTGTCTCTTTTTATGTGGTCAGGTAAAAACCTCAATTAATGTCTCCACTTGCATATAATTAAACATAACTGATATACAATTAACATTCACCACCATATTTTTTAATGATTTTTTCATGGGATGTGAACGTCATCAACAAGGTCCAACGTTTTTTTGCCCATCCATTGCCCTTGAATAAGTGATGGTTAGCTTCCTTACTGAACTGCTACAGTCCACCTGGTGTATGTACATCCACAATGGTGTTTAGAATGGAGTTCCAGGCTTTTAACCCCATAACAATGGAAGAGTGATATAGTTCCTAGTCAAGACAATGTGTGGTTTTTGGGGGGGGAGATTGGGGGGGGGGGGCTCTGTTCCGATGCATCTGCTGCTATTGTCCTATTAAAGTGGTAGAGTTCGTGGGTTTGGAAGGTGCTGTTGAAGGAGCCTTGGCGAGTTGCTGCAGTGCATCTTGCATGTGGTTCACACTGCTGCCACTGTGCATCAGAGGTGGAAAGAGTGAGAAGTGGATGAGGTGCCACTCAAGTGGGTTGCTTTGCCCTGAATGGTGTCAAGCTTCTTCAGGGTGTTGAAGCTGCATTCCAACACACTCCCGACGTGCATCCTGTAGATGGTGGATAGGCTTTGGGGAGTCAGGGGGGTGAGTTACTCGCCACAGAATTCCCAGCCTCTAACCTGCTCTTGCAGCCACAGTATTTATATGGTTGGTCCAGTTCAATTTCTGGTCAATGGTAATCCCCAGGATGATGACAGTAGGGGATTCAACAATACTTAAGCCACTGAATGTCAAAGGGAGATGATTAGATTATTTCTTGTTGGAGATGGTCATTGCCTGGTAATTGCCTGGCACAAATATTACTTGCCACTTATCAGCCCCAGTCTTAATGTTGTCCAGGTCTTGCTGCATGAGGACAGAGGCTGTTACAGTATCTGAGGAGTCGCAAATAGAACTGAACACTGTGCAATCAAAATAAATCCCCTCTTCAGCATCCCTGATTTTAAACTGCTCCAACATTGGTGGCCATGTCTTCAGCTGCCTCGGCTCAAAGCTCTGCAATCCCCTCCCTACACCCCTTCTCTACCTTAATTTTCTCCTTTAAGACACCCCTTAAAACCTACCTCTTTGACCAAGCTTTCGGCCATCTGTTCTAATATTGCCTTATGGGGCTTGGTGCCATATTTTGTTTTATAATGCTCCTGTGAAGTGCCTTGGGAAATTTTATGAAGTTAGAGACGCTATATAAATGTAGGCAGTTCTTGTTATTTCAAAATGTTCTGGGGTCCATTTCTTGATTGAGTGAAGCTCCAAAGATATATGAAGACTGAGTCTTAACTTAGTGGTTTTCAAACCCCTGCAAATATTAACACACACGTAGAGACCTCTCTTCAAAGACAGTATTAACTTTCCCAAAAGTAATGATAATACTGAAGAAAGTACTCAGCTTGGACATAACAGTTGCAGCTTTTGCAATACGTGTGTTGACTTCAGCATCAAGTGACAGATTGCTAGTGATTGTACAGCCTAGATAAATGAAACTAGAAGAGTTCTGAAGAAGTTAAATTCCACTCAAAATGTTAACTGTTTCTCACTCCACAGACACTGCCAGACCTGCTGAGTATTTCTGACGCTTTGTTTTTATATTAGCGTTTTTCCGTTTTTGCTTCCCATATGTTGTTAGTGCAGTATTATAAATGGTGTCTTGAAGTATGTTCCATTTCACTCCTGCACTGTGGGAATGCTGGTGAGTGCCTGTTCAAGTGAATGAAGGAACCTTTGGCTCTTATCTGAGTAGGCAGCATGGCTGACATTGAGACGAGGAGTCTTTTTGCTTTGAATGAAAAAGCTTCAAGTGCAATATCCTAACCCTGGTGCACTCCAGGGAGTTTTATGTATCACAGTCAGCGCTGTGACAACTGGCTGTGTTGGGAACGCTGTTGAGTCACATTAGGCAGTGATCAGATCTGGCAGGTGCCAATGTCCTGATCTTGGACGTCTCCTTATGGCATGGTTTGTTCTGAAAGAAGTGTTACAGAAAGCTTGTGGTATCAGCAAAGCTCAAGCCATTTCTGTCCATTTTCATTTATCTTTCCCAAGTCATGATGTTGAGGCAGGAGGGCCATGCCTCTTGGTCCACACCCATTCTTGCACTGAATTCCCCCGGAGGCAAAGACATACTGACTGAGGGATTCTGCTGAAAAAAGTGTTATATTCCCCAAAGAACTGGCCTTTCGTCTCTGTAGTAGAGCACAACATTGGAGCATAGTTACTCATGAGGCTAATTAATTGAGTTGAGAGATGGACAGATTTTTTTTTTAATTCATTCATGAGATGTGGGTGTCACTGCCTAAGCTAGCATTTATTGCCCATCCCTAATTGCCCTTGAGAAGGTGATGGTGAGCTACCTTCTTGAACCACTGTAGTCCATGTGGTGTAGGTATACCCACAGTGATGTTAGGGAGGGAGTTCCAGGATTTTGACCCAGCAACAGTGAAGGAACGCCAGTATATTTCCAAATCAGGATGGTATGTGGCTTGGAGGGGAACTTCCAGGCAGTGGTATTGCCATGTGTCTGCAGCTCTTGTCCTTCTAGATGGTAACTGTCATGGGTTTGGAAGGTGCTCTCTAAAGCACCTTGGTGAGTTGGTGCAGCGCATCATTAGATGACACACAGATGGGAGTGCATGTTTGTGGATGGGGTGCCAATCAAGTGGGCTGCTTTGTCCTGGATGGTGTCCACATTCTTGACTCTTGTTGTAGGTGCACTCATACAGGCAAATGGAGAGTATGCCATCACACTTCTGACTTGTGGTTTGTAGATGGTGGACAGGCTTGGGGTGTCAGGAGGTGAGTTACTCATTGCAGGGTTCTGAGCCTCTGACCTGCTCTTGTAGCCACAGTATTTATATGGCTAGCCCAGTTCAGCTTCTGGTCAATGGTAACCCCCAGGATGTTGATAGTGGGGGATTCAGCAATGGTAATGCCATTGAATGTCAAGGGATGATGGTTAGATTCTCTCTTGTTGGAGATAGCCATTGCCTGGCACTTGTGGCGCGAATGTTACTTACCACTTGTCAGCCCAAGCCTGGATATTGTCCAGGTTTGCTGCATTTGGACATGGACTGCTTCAGTATCTGAGGACTAGCAAATGGTGCTGAACATTGTACAATCATCAGGGAACATCCCCACTTCTGACCTTATGATGGAAGGAAGGTCATTGAGGAAGCAGCTGAAGATGGTTGAGCCGAGGACACTACCCTGAGGAACTCCTGCAGTGATGTCCTGGAGCTGAGATGATTGACCTTCAACAACCACAACCATCTTCCTTCATGCTAGATACGACTCTAACCAGCAGAGAGTTTGCCCCCCCCGATTCCCATTGATTCCGGTTTTGCTAGGGCTCCTTGATGCCATACTCGGTCAAATGTGGCCTTGATGTCAAGGGCAGTCATTCTCACCTCAGACGCAACTAATAGCACTGAAGAGTGAAAAATTCCCAGGACCAGGTTGTTTCCCGGGTTTTAAAGGACCTAGATGTGAATATTCCATCTACACTGTTCACAATGCTTCTATCCTTGTGTCATTAAAAAACTTGGATATATAGCTCTCTATCGCATCACCTTTAGTCATCTCCTGTCATTCACTATGATCTGCCAAACTTCTCTCAAGTTGGGAACCATTCCTTTAAATTGGCAAACTGCATGTCACTCTGTTATTTAACTGATTAGTATAAGATCTGACGTCAGGAAATTACTAAGATTCTATAATGAAGGACAAGGTAACTGACATCATGAAAATTTGTCAGCTGTTTTCTTAAAAGGGTAGGTCATTCCTGATGAAATTAACTGAATTTTTTTGAAGAGGTGACTAAAGTAATCGACAGGGTAATGTCTGTGGTGTTAATTTTATGGACTTCCAAGAGGCATTTGATAAAGTTTTTCATAAAAGTTGTAGATCACAGAATTGAAGGCAAATTGGGAGATTGACTGAAGAGAGAGTAGGAATAATAGATAAGGGATAATGCACAGGTATTTTAATTGGCAGATTGCAACTAGTGACGTCCCAAAGGAATCCATGTTGGGG
Organism: Cetorhinus maximus; assembly: GCF_964194155.1. Taxonomy (NCBI): domain Eukaryota; kingdom Metazoa; phylum Chordata; class Chondrichthyes; order Lamniformes; family Cetorhinidae; genus Cetorhinus; species Cetorhinus maximus. The sequence continues at coordinate 103,199,664 of NC_135884.1, forward strand.
CCAATGTACGCTATAATTTTATTTTTTGCAGTGTGCAGACGATCTGTTTACGTGCATGGGCTCTTTACATTTTTGGCATGGCCACACACAGGTGGTAATCTAAAGGGGCCAACCTATGTGTGGCTTGGGCAGGAACTTTCAGATTATTGTGCCCTCAGGCAGTTTAAGTAAATATGTGTTGCGGCCTCAACTATTCAATGTATTTATTAACAATTTAAGAAGATGGGATGGAGTGTCAAGTTCGATGACACAAAGTTACACAGCACTGTAAGCTGTATACATGGGAGCATAAAATTACAAAGCGGTATTAATAGATTAAGTTAATGGGGAAAATTAACGCAAAAGGATTTCAAGGTACGCAAGTACAAGGTCATCCACTTTTGGCCTAAAATGGATATATTCAAGTGCTTTCTAAATGGTGAAATGCTATAAGTGGTGGAAGTCCAAAGTGACAAAAGGGTTCCAAGTGCATAGATCAAAATGTCATGAACAGTTACAAAAATAATCTTAAAAGTCTAATGGAATACTGGCCTGAACATGACCACCTGGATGTTCCCCTCCAAGCCACTTACCATCCTGACTTGGAAATATAATCGCCATTCCTTCATTGTCGCTAGGTCAAAATCCTGGAACTCTCTCCCTAACAGCACTGTGGGTGTACCTATACCACATGGATTCAAGGAAGCAGCTCACCACCACCTTCTCAAGGGAAATTAAGATAGGCAATAAATGTTGGCCTAGCCAGTGACGCTCACATCCCATGAACGAATTTTTAAAAATCTAGAAGGCTAAAATACAAGGGGTTAGAAGTCATGCTTCATCTATGCAAAGCCCTGGTTAGATGACACCGGAGTACAGTGAGCAGTTCCTCAGTTCCAGGCACCACATCTCAGGAAGGATATATTGACTTGAGGGAGTGCAGTGCAGATTTACTAGAATGATATCTGGACTCCAAGGGTTAAGTTACCAAGAGAGATTACATAAATTAGAATTCTATTTCCTGGAATATAGAAGTTAAGCAGTGGTTTAGTCAAGTTTTCAATTTATGAAAGGAAACAGATAAGTAAATAGAGAGAAACTATTTCCACTGGTTGGAGAGTCTAGGACGAGGGAACACGATCTAAAAATTAGAGCTACACCTTTCAGGAGTGAAGTTAGGAAATGCTTCTTAGCAGAAAAGGTGGTAGAAGATTGGAACTCTCTTTTGCTAATGCCATGAGGCTTCATGGGGTCTGGAGTGAATGTAGTGCTAATGACACTGGACCAATAATCCAGAGGTCCGTACTAGTCCTTTGGGGACAGGGGTTTAAATCCCACCATGTCAGCTGGTGGAACTTAAATTCAATTAATAAATCTGGAATTAGAAGCTAGTCTCAATAATGGTGACCATGACACCGTTGTCGATTGTTGTAAATACCTATCTGGTTCAGTAAAAGCCTTTAGGGAAGGAAATATGCTGGTCATTACCTGGCTGTCCTACATGTGACTCCAGACCCACAGCAATGTAGTTGACTCTTAAATGCCCTCTGAAACGGCCCAGCTAGCCATTCAGTTGTATCAAACCACTATAGAAAGTCGATAAGGAATGAAACTGGACAAGCCACCCAGAATCGATCTAGGCACCAGAAATAATAATGGCACTCCCAGCCCTGTCGATCCTGCAAGTCCTCCTTAACACCACCTGGGGGCTTGTACCAAAATTGGAAGGGCTGTCCCACAGACTAGTCAAGCAACAGCCTGACATAGTCATAATCATGCAGTCATATCTTACAGGCAATGTCCCAGACACCACCACGGCGCCTGCGAGCACCACCCGCTCAGAAGAAGGGTCATACGGACTTGAAATGTCAACTGTTTCTCTCTCCACAGATGCTGCTAGCCCTGCTAAGTTTTTCCAGCATTTTCTGTTTTTGTTTCAGATTTCCAGCATCCGCCATATTTTGCTCTTAATCACCGTTCCTGGGTATGAACTGTCCCCCTGGCAGGAGAGACCCATCAGAGTTAAGAGTACAGTAGTATGCAGTTGGGAGGGAGTTGCCCTGGGAGTCCTCAACATTGACTCCAGACTCCATGAAGTCTCATGGCATCAGGTCAAACATGGGCAAGGAAACCTTCCCCACAAACACCCCCTGCCACCCTCCCCTCACCAAATGCCACTGCCTCAGCTGATGAATCAATCTTCCTCCACGTTAAACATCACCTTGAGGAAGCACTAAGGGTGGTAAGGGCACAGAATGTTCTCTGAGTGGGGACTTGAAGGTTCATCACCAAGAATAGCTTGGTAGCATCGCTACTGACTGAGCTGGCCAAGTCCTAAAGAACACAGCTGCCAAACTGGGTCGGCGGCAGATCGTGAGTAAACCAACAAAAGGGAAAAACCCACCAATATCCCTGTCACAGATGCAGCTGTCCATGACAGTATTGGTCGGAGTGGCCACCACACAATCTTCAGCCAATTTGGTTCATTCCACGTAATATCAAGAAACGGCTGAAGGCACTGAATACTGCAGAGGCTATGGGCCCTGACAACATTCTGGCAACAGTACTGAAGACTTGTGCTCCAAATCTAGCCATGCCCCTAGCCAAGCTGTTCCAGTACAGCTACAACACTAGCATCTGCCCATCAATGTAGAAAATTGCTCCAGGTTATGTCCTTGTCCACGAAAAAAAGATAAATCCAACTTGCCCAATTACCGCCAGAACAGTCTGCTCTTGATCATCAGCAAAGTGATGGAAGGGATTGTCGACAGTGCTATCACGTGTCACTTACTCAGCAATAATCTGCTCACTGATGCTCAGTTTGGGTTCCACAGTGGCACTCAGCTGCTAACCTCATTATAGTCTTGGTCTAAAAAAACTGAACTCAAGAGGTGTGGTAAGAATAACTGCCCTTGACATCAAGCCTTGACAGTGTGGCATCAGGAAGCTCCAGCAAAACAAGAGTCAATGGGATTTGGGAGAAAACTCTCCACTGGTTGAAGTCATACCTAGCACAAAGGAAGATAGTGGTGGTTGTTGGAGGTCAATTATCTCAGTCCCAGGGCATTGCTGCAGGAGTTCCTCAGGGTAGTGTCCTCGGTCCATCCATCTTCAGATGCTTCATCAATGACTGTCCTCCCATAAGGTCAGAAGTGGGGATGTCCGTTGATGATTGCACAATGTCTAGCACCATTCACAATCCTCACATACTGAAGCAGTGTATCCCATATGCAGCAAGACCTAGACAACATTCAGGGTTGGGCTGAACATTAGTGCCACACAAGTGCCAGACAATGGCCATCTCCAACTCGAGAGAATCTAACCAGGTCCCCTTGATATTCAATTGTATTACCATCACTGAAACCTTCTCTATCAACATCCTGTGGCTACTGACCAGCAACTGAAATGGACCAGCCATATAAATACTGTGGCTACAACAGCAGGTCAGAGGATAGGAATTCTGCAGCGTGTAACTTACTTCCTGGCTCCCTAAAGCCTGTCCACTTTCTGCAAGGCACAAGTCAACAGTGTGATGGAACACCCTCCACTTGCCTGGATGAGTGCAACTCCAACAATACTCAAGAAGCTTGACACCATTCAGGTCAAAGCAGCCCCCTTGATTGGCAGCCCATCTACCCTTAAACATTCACTCCCTCCACCACCAGTGCATAATGGCAGCAGTATGCCAACTATAAGATGCTCTACAGCAACTCACCAAAGCTCCTTCAACAGCACCTTCCAAACACCTGACTCCAACCATCTCAAAGGGCATGGGCAACAGATGCATGGGAACACCAGCACCTGGAAGTTCCCCTCCAAGCAACACACCATTCTGTCTTTGAACTATTTCACCATTCCTTCACTGTCGCTGGTTCAAAAATCCTGGAACTCCCTCCCTAACAGCACTGTGGGTGTACCTACACCACATGAACTGCAGCGGTTCTAGAAGGCGGCTCACTACCACCTTCTCAAGGATAACTAGGGTGGGCAATAAATGCTGGCCTAGCCAGAGATACCCACATCTGATGAAATAATAAATTTTAAAGAATTAAAAATTGATGCTGGGTCAACTGTTAATTTTAAATCTGAGATTAATAGATTTCTGTTAATCAAAAAGGTATTAAGGGATATGGGGCAAAGGCAGGTATATGAAGTTAGGTCACAGGTCAACAGTGAATGGCAGAACAGGCTCAAGGGGCTAAATGGCCCTCTCTGGTTCTGTGAGATTGAAAGCAGAATTCTATTTGACAATATTGTGCGCCAGGAGGTTTTGATTAAGTTTGCACAGAAAGGGTTTTTAAAAAGAGCAACTGGGGTTTCAAACTATAGTATACCCACACATAATTTAAGAAACATCAGGATGAAATATGGTAACAACATTAACGAGCTAGATATTGAAATTACTTGCTCAAAGGTGATACACAATTTGCCAGCATGCCTTAGTAATCAATAAACACCTTACTCCTACAGTGTTGGGAATTCTTGGTCCCACGCTCTCCAATCAAAGGAATGGGGGCAGATCATAGCAGGTAAGCTTCAGGGGATGGGCACTACTGCTCCTCCTTGCAAACAAGCAGCACTGGAAACGTTCTCAACTGCTGCAGTTTTCATTGCCTTTCAGCTGTCAGATTTTCCAAGTCTTGGGAAATTAGGCCTTCAACCATTAAATCCATGTGGCTGCTAATATCTAAGGTTTACAGCCTCATGTAAATAATATAATTTCTGATCTGTCTCTTGAAAGCAGACTGTTTAAGTGAACGCCAAACCATCCCCAATTAAGTCAGAAGTAGGTCCATTTGAAGCAGGTTACGGTCAGGTTTCCCTTAATTATTCTACCTATATAACCACCCACACCTCCCCCCATGCCCCTCTCGCTTGTCCTGTGGGATGGATTAAAATTCCCTCAATGATATCGAGTTTAGTTGTTTAGCAAGATGCGCTGTTACATTTCCTGAATTACTTTATCATATAGTTACACAATATTTTTGGTTTTGTAGTTCCTTTGATCATGATCATGGCAGCTATGAATTTTAAAAGTTTAAGAATTTCTACATTTAGAATAACCACTGTAGGGTACGAAAGACAACTATGATATTCAGCACAAGGCAGTGAACCATTTGGAAGAGTGAAGAAAGTGTCTTCAAACTTTGTAATTTTTTTTGATTTAATGGCTTTTTAATGGCTAGAGTTTGGCATATGACTGCAACCTGCAAACAAGAAACTATGAGGTCATCAACTCTAACAGGGAAAGCACAACTTGTCAGCCATTTTGGTCATGCTATGCTTGAATGGTTCATTCAGATTAAAATCTTCACTGGTAAAAAAGCAATTTTTAAAAAATATTTATTCACTTACAGGATGTGGGCATCGCTAGCTAGGCCAACATTTACTGCCCATCCCCAATTGCCCTTGAGAAGGTGGAGGTGAACTGCCTTCTTGAACCACTGCAGTCCATGTGGTGTTAGGAAGTGAGTTCCAGGATTTTGACTCAGCAACAAAGAAGGAATGGCAATATATTTACGAGGCAGGATTGTGAGTGGCTTGGAAGGGAACTTCCAGATGGTGGTGTTCCAATGTATCTGCTGCCCTTGTCCTTCTAGATGGCAGCGGTCGTGGGTTGAAAGGTGCTGCCTAGGGAGCCTTGGTGAGTTTCTGCAGTGCATCCTGTAGATGGTACACACTGCTTCCACTGTTCATTGGTGTGGAGGGAGTGAGGGAGTTTGTGTAAGGGGTGTCAATCAAGCAGGCTGCTTTGTCCTGGATAGTGTCAAGCTTCTTCAGTGTTGTTGGAGCTGCACTCATCTAGACAATTGGAGAGTTTTCCATCACACTGCTGACTTGTTCCTTGTAGATGGTGGACAGGCTTTGGGGAGTCAAGAGGCGAGTTACTCATCGCAGGATTCCTAACCCCTGACCTACTCTTGTTGTCACAGTATTTATACGGCTAGCCCAGTTCAGTTTCTGGTCAATGGTAGCCCCCAGGATGTTGATAGTGAGGGAATTCAGTGATGGTAATGCCATTGAATGTCAAGCGATGATGATTACATTCTCTCTTGTTGAAGATAGTCATTGCCTGGCACTTGTGTGGCACAAATGTTACTTGCCATTTGTCAGCCCAAGCCTGGATATTGTGTAATTCTTGCAGCATTTCGACATGGACTACCTCAGTATCTGAGGAGTCACGAATGGTGCCGGGCATTGTCCAATCATCAGCGAATATCCCCACTTCTGATCTTATGATGGAAGGAAGGTCATTGATGAAGCAGCTGAAGATGACTGGGCCTAGGACACTACCCAGAGGGACTTCTGCAGTGATGTCCTGGAACTGAGATGATTGACCTCCAACAACCACAACCATCTTCCTTTGTGTTAGGTATGATTCCAACCAGCAGTGAATTTTCCCCCAGTTCCCATTGACTCCAGTTTTGCTAGGGCTCCTTGATGCCACACTCAGTTGAATGTTGCGTTGATGTCAAGGGCAGTCACTCTCTCCTCATCTCTGGATTTCAGCTCTTTTGTTCATGTTTGAACGAAGGCGCTACTGAAGTCAGAAGCTGAGTGACCCTGGCGGAATCCGAACTGAGCATCAGTGAGCAGGTTATTGCTAAGCTAGTGCCATTTGATAGCACTCTTGATGATCCCTTCCATCACTTTACTGATGATGGAGAGTAAACCGATGGAGCGGTAATTGACCAGGTTGGATTTGTCCTGCTTTTTGCGTACAGGACATACCTGGGCAATTTTCCACATTTCCAGGTAGATGCCAGTATTGTAGCTGTACTGGAACAGCTTGACTAAACCATTTTAAATGAGATGAGCACAGTTCAACTATTTCATTTGTTCTTTTACGTATGTTGAGGAAACATTTAAAAAACAAACTACATGCTGATGTCAATACCAAAAATGCCAAGTTTACTTCTATTCAAAAGTACTGAAACTTACAAAAATTAATCAAATCTTTGCACTCACGTGGGGCTGAAAATACCAATTTAGGCGATTCAATAAAATTAAATAAAAAACAAAAACTTCTCAAGTAAAAAAAGCTATCAGTGCATTATTTCCCAAGATATCCTTCCACCCAAATAGAAGCACAGCCAATATTAAAATACTTAGATCCCATCACAATTACCCAAGACAAAAATTAACACTTGTTGTCCAAATATTTCCACTGGCAAGGAGCCTCTGTGGGGAACCATGTGTCCTGCATATCAATATTAGAACAGAGTAGTTAATGCCCTAAAGTGATATAAGCATATTTAATACTGGCATCTACCTGGCAATGTAGAAAATTGCCCAGGTATGTCCGGTCCACAAGAAGGACAAATTTAATAATGTCAATTACTCACAATCAGCAGCAAAGTGAAAAAGGTATTGTCGACAGTACATCAAGTGGCACTTACTCAGCAACAACCTACTCAACAATACTCTGTCTGGGTTCCGCAACGGGCACTTGGCTCCAGATTTCATTACAGCCTTGGTCCAAACATGGACACAAGAGTTGAATTTCAGAGGCCACAAGAGTTGAATTTCAGAGGCGAGGTGAGAGTGAATGCCTTTGACATCAAGGCAGCATTTGGCCAAGTGTGGCACCAAGGAGCCCTGGCAAAATTGAAGTCAATAGGAATCAGAGGTAAAACTCACCACTGGTTGGAGTCATACCTAGCACAAAGGAAGATGGTTGTAGTTGTTAGAGGCCAATCATCTGAGCCCCGGGACCTCATTGCAGGAGCTCCTCAGGGTAGTGTCCAGGGCCCAACGTTCTTCAGCTGCTTCATCAATGTCCTTCCCTCCATCATAAGGTCAGGTGTGGGGATGTTCACTGATTGCACAATGTTCAGTATCATATGTGGCTCCTCAGATACTGAAGCAATTAATGCACACATACAGCAAAACCTGGACAACACTGGGACTTGGGCTGCTAAGTGGCAAGTAACATTCACACCACACAAGTAACAACAACCATCTCCAAAAAGAAAGAATCTAACCAACTCCTCTTGAAAGTTTAACAGCATTGGCATCACTGAATCTCCCACCATTAACAATCTGGGGTTATCACTGACCAGAAACTTAAATATAAATACTGTGGCTACAAGAGCAGATCAGAGGCTGGGAATCCTGCAGTGAGTAACTCCCAAAGCCTGTCGAACATCTACATGACACAAGTCAGGAATATGATGGAATAATCACCAATTGGCTAGATGAGGGCAGCACCAAAAACACTCTAGAAGTTCGACACCATCCAAGACAAAGCAGCCTGCTTGATCGGTACTCTATAGACCACCTTCAACATTCACTCCCCTTCACCACTGGCTCACAGCAGCAGCACCTGTACCATTTACAAGATGCACTGAAAGCCTCCTTCAACCTTCCAAACCTGCAACCTCTACCACCTCAAAGGACAAAGACAGCAGATGCATGGGAACACCACCACCTGCAAGCTCTCCTGCAAGCCACACACCACCCTGATTTGAAACTACATCTCCGCTCCTTCACTGTCACTGGGCCAAAAACCTGGAACCCCCCTCCTAACAGAACCATGAGTATACCGACACCGCATGGACTTCAGCAGTTCAAGGTGGCAGCTCAGCACCATCTTCTTGAGCAATTAGGGATGGGCAACAAATGCTACCCTTGTGAATGATGTTCACATTCCATACATGAAGAAAAAAAACATTACCTAAAGAGATGGGAGGAAAAAAATGACCAGTGATTAGTCTGAAAATAAAAGGAATAACTCTGGCACTGGAGACAAACAGTGGATATGCCCAAGGAGATCCTCTTGATTTATGGAATCTAAAAATATCCATTCCATTTAGCTGCTGAAATGGCGAATATATAAGGCTCCACACAAACAACCCTAAAAAAAGGGGAATATTTGGATGGGCAATCTGATCCATCAGAATCAGAATCACAGTGCAGAAGAGGCCCTTCGGCCCATCGAGTCTGCACCGACACGTGAGAAACACCTGACCTACCTACCTAATCCCATTTACCAGCACTTGGCCCATAGCCTTGAATGTTATGACGTGCCAAGTGCTCATCCAGGTACTTTTTAAAGGATGTGAGGTAACCCGCCTCCACCACCCTCCCAGGCAGCGCATTCCTAACCGTCACCACCCTCTGGGTAAAAAAAGTTTTTCCTCACATCCCCCTAAACCTCCTGCCCCTCATCTTGAACTTATGTCCCTTCGTGACTGAACCTTCAACTAAGGGGAACAGCTGCTCCCTATCCACCCTGTCCATGCCCCTCATAATCTTGTACACCTCGATCAGGTCACCCCCTCAGTCTTCTCTGCTCCAATGAAAACAACCCAAGTCTATCCAACCTCTCTTCATAACTTAACTGTTTCATCCCAGGAAACATCCTGGTGAATCTCCTCTGCACCCCCTCCAGTGCAATCACATCCTTCCTATAATGTGGAGACCAGAACTGCACACAGTACTCCAGCTGTGGCCTCACCAAGGTTCTATACAACTCCAACATGATCTCCCTACTTTTGTAATCTATGCCTCGATTGATAATGGCAAGTATCCCATATGCCTTTTTCACCACCCCACTAACATGCCCCTCCGCCTTCAGAGATCTATGGATACCTACGCCAAGGTCCCTTTGTTCTTCAGAACTTCCTAGTGTCATGCCGTTCTTTGAATACTTCCTTGTCAAATTACTCCTTCCAAAGTGTATCACCTCACACTTTTCAGGGTTAAATTCCATCTGCCACTTATCTGCCCATTTGACCATCCCGTCTATTTCTTCCTGTAGCCCAAGGCACTCAATCGCACTGTTAACCACCTGGCCAATCTTTGTGTCATCCGCAAACTTACTAATCCTACCCCCCCACATAGTCATCTATGTCATTTATATAAATGACGAATAATAGGGGACCCAGCACAGATCCCTGTGGTACGCCACTGGACACTGGCTTCCAGTCACTAAAGCAGCCTTCTGTCTTCACCCTCTGTCTCCTACAACTAAGCCAATTTTGAATCCACCTTATCAAATTACCCTGTATCCCATATGCATTTACCTTCTTTATAAGTCTCCCATGTGGGACCTTGTCAAAGATATTGCTGAAATCCATATAAACTACATCAACTGCACTACCCTCATCTACACATCTAATCCAGAAAAAAAATACTTACAGCTTCTTTTTAAACATTAGTGAAAGAATAAACTACCATATCATGTGACACAAGCAATGCTCATGTTTCTCATACATTTTGTAAATGTACTTTAAACATAAACAACACCAAAACTATAAGGAATGCCAAAAAGGGCTGTTCCCATACATGAAAACAACCAAACTGGGATAAGGTAATTATGTACAAGTATTCAAGTATTGCAAGATGAAAACCAACTTGTGAACAATTTGCTGAATGCTTTGTTTCCCATTCTTGTGGGTTTCCAGAATGTAGTTAGTCACATTAACGAATTTAAAAAAAAACTTAAAAATTAGAAGCAAAACATAATTTGGGTCACTCTTTTCTTTGAACTATTAGATTCTTACCAAAAGATCAAACCAATTTCAGTGAAATGTAGGATCTGAATAGCACTGTTATAACAGGCATAAATCTTAATGAAAAAAACCATCATGTACATCTTGATAAAGGGAGTCAGCATCTCAAAGTAATGGAGCATAGGCTTAACAAGTACTTCCCCACATAAATGCACCATCATTGCAAAACCTTGTACAACCAGCAGAAACAAGAAATATTTTCTTGCATGCATTAACTGCATGTCAGATACAGGTCCCCCCATTTAGTTCATGCCAGTGATGTCTGTTACAGGTAAGAGATTAAGAAACTTCATTAACATGTTGAAATTATAATGACAATCAGCTTTCCTGTTGCTTTGTTTTCAGTGTATCAACAGGTGATGATAGACTTGTGAACCCAAGCAGTCACATCACGACCACCAATAATAAAAATTATGCTCAGAATTAAGATTAGAGAATAGGAAGGGATATGCAAATTTAATTCAACTTCATTGTTGCCCATAAACCTCACCAAGAGACAACTGTTAATATTTGACACGGCACAACAAACTGGCTGCAGTCATATTTTATCAAGTATGAAAGCACTGCTAAAATAAAACTCAGCAGAAAGTTTTACAAAACTGTACAAAAGGGAACAAGAGAACATCAGTTGTCTGGCAAAAGGAAAGCCCATCAAGGAAGAAGCACTTCACAAAATTTTCCCACATTTGTGCTTATGTGCAATCTTTCTTTCCTGTTCTACATTTTATTAATATGGTAAGTCTAGCGACAATACTGTTTAAACCTGATGTGCATAGGATTTCACTTCAAAGAAACTAAAATAGGACTGCCAACTATATAGCAAATTTCACAATAATGAAAGCATTTCAATAAATAAAATTTGATATGCACTTTAAACACTATTTTTTTGTGTAAGGGTAAATTGATTTGCATAATGAATATAGTCACTGAGTCAAAATCCTGGAACTCCCTACCTACCAGCACTATGGGAGTACTACACCACAGACTACAGCAGTTTAAGGAAGCAGTTGACCACTACATTCGAGGGCATTGAGTGTTGACCTTGTCACCAATACCACAATTTTGTGAATGAAACAAAAAGTTGCCAGCAATTAAACAAAATGAAGTGCCTACCTTAACAACCGGGTGTCCTCCAGAAGATGCCTTCACAGCTCCTCGACTCCCTTCAGTCTCATAGTGAGCTCTGTGATGGGTCTTTGGCTGCACTTCAATCTTTAGTTCATACTGCAGATATTGACTTGGCAAGGGCCAGTCTAGAGAAGGCAACGACGATGTACTGAAAGACAAAATGTACATAATGCTCTAGGTACACTTTGTGAAACTTTATTACGTGTATTTCAAATCACCCCTCATATGGACATTTCATCTAGCGTGTTACCTAGGGCATGAATAAAAAAAAGTTTCTCTTCAATACATTTCCTGCCAACATCTACAACCATTTTTGACCCTTCCAGCTCAGTTGACAAAACACTACAGACCACAAACTTTCCTACAGCCCTCTGGCTAATTGCACAGTGGTATTGCCCAAAAGAGAAAGCACTCTTTGGGTGAAACTGGTCACATTAGTTGATTCACATCCCAAGAAACTGTATAAAAGCTGGAAGACTGTGTTAAATGAAGCTAACAAAATTCTTATTTGAACAAAGTAATCATGCTACCTATTTGAAAATAAGACAAATAGAATGCATTTTCATACAAGCTACAGACAGTTAAAACTGACACATTTTAATTGTGGTTGCAGTTACATTTTTGACCAGAAATACAAGACATTGGTGGAACATTATGATGTGCTAATTCAAGTTCAATTCTCATTCTACGGAGATCTGATCTCAACCAGGTGCATGGTGGCTCAATAAGAGATTAAGCCCTTCCCAAAGATAGATAGGAGAAGATGACCACCATCTTTGGTTGGTCCAGTGTATTTTTTTAAACAAGCTTGTAAGAGGTCAAGAGTAACCTCCTTCAACCTTATCCAACTTTCTACACCATGACATTGGCGGCAGAGCCTTCAGTCACCTCAGCTCCATTATTTGGGACCCCCTCCTGAAAACCCTTAATTTCTAACTTATCTGCTCTCTTTTAAAACCTTTTTAAAAACACATCTTTTTGACCTGGTCTCCAATTACCATTCCTAATTCTCTCTCATTCTTTGGTATCTGCTATTTCAGTAATTTTCTGAATTATTTTGAGATGTTTTGTGTGTCAAAGGAGATACTGAATGCAACTAAACCTACATGGTGTGGTTCAAACTGATAGTAGCAGAGAACATGGTGGCTCTCCACCTGGAAAATAACTGGAATGGGGGATTTTATTTTCAATAAATAGATGAGTAGAAACTCGCTATTGAAGATCAGAGTGACAGCAGTTATATAATACAAAAATTAACTGCTAGCTTTCAAAATGAGCACCTCTGTCAAAAAGTACTACAAAATTGACTCTCTTTCTAGTTTCCATGATGAATGTTATATAGGATCAAGTACAGAGAAACAATGATTAACAATTAATATAGATTATGCTAGGACTGTGAAAATAGCTTTATTTTTGACTTCAGTAATGAAATTTTACTACAATCCCCATAAATTAGGAGAAGCTAAACACCAAGCTGAAGTAATTTATTTCCCATCATTACATAACCTCTTCAACCAATTTAATTACTGTGACCTTTTCACAACTCTTCACATTTCTGTGGTAAGAGTACCCACCTCTGCTTTTTAATTAGACCACTGAGGCTGCTATTACACATTTTCCTGCTAAAAAGGATGGATGTTTGTGAAAAGATATATTTTGTATCATTCCCAATTGTGTAGTGAAACCAAGAAAAGAGAATGCAAGCTATGAATAAGAGGAACTTGACTCAGTTACATAATCTGTATATTAATTCTCAAAGCATAAAATGGTCACTAATCTGTTTAGGCTGAACAAATTTGGAGAGGAGGAGGGGGGAGAGAAATACAAACAAGAGAATGAGGAAAGTAAAGAGCCGCAGATAGGGAAGAAGAGGTTATAAGGGAGAAAGAAAGAGTGCACAGAGAATAAAAGAGACGACAGAATGAGAGAAGGGAAGTAAAGGAAGAGGGCACAGTGAAAAAGGAGAGGAGAGCCACAAGGCCAAAACGAAGATATTGGAAATTACATTATTGCATGCAGACTGGTAATTACTTTGTGTTCTTGAAGCACTGCAGAGCTTTCAGAATCTCAGTTTAGCTCAAAGGAGCACTCTTACTTATGAGTCAGAGGATGCAGGTGCAAACCCCACTCCACACCAGTGCAGTACTGAGGAAAGTGCTACATTGTTGGGATATTTCTTTGGACAAGAGGTTTTTTGTTGATACGGATGTTAAAATGAAAGAAAAAAAATCAGCCTCTTGGTGGATATAAAATTCAAGGGCATTGCAGGGACGATGCGAGCTCAAGTATATGCATAAACAAAACAAAATTATAAACAAAAGTATATTTTAATATGTTCAATTGATACAAATTCTACTAATACACTGCAATCGCAGATGGGTGACCATACTTGAAAATAAAACGTGCGCTCTATAATCTTCAAGTCTTCAGCCATTTTTGGTAGTAGTCTGCTAGGTATTCTGATTGAGGTTTAGGTCTGGACACTTTTATTAAGAATACAACCAACTGAAGTCTCATTCCAGAACTTGAGCGGAAAAATAAACGCAAACACTCTTGCGCAGTAATGAGGAAATGCTGTATCTTGGAGGATTGTCTTTTGGTTGAGATATCAAACCAAAGCCCCATCTGCCCTCACAGATGGGCATAAAAAAATCCCATGGCATTATTTCAAAGAAGACCAGGGCAGATATCTACAGTATCCTGCCAATATTTATCTCTCAATCAACATCCCTAAAAAAGATTATCTGGTCATTTTCACATTACGGTTTGTGGGAGCTCGCCAAGTACAAATTGACTGCTATGTTTCCCACATTACAATAGTGATACAAAGTACTTAATTGGCTGTAAAGTGCTTTGAGATATCCAGTGGTCATTAAAGGCACTATGTAAATGCAAGTCTTTCTTTCAACTCCCTATTTTCACAAAAGAACCTATAACTAGAACAAGTGCCAAGTCTTTAAGTGTTAAGTCTTTCATAACTATGTACTACTGCCAAGTCAGGCCAGCAGAATGGTGTTAAGCCTTGTGGTTGTAAAGAAGCAGAAGGACATTGAATGTTATACATCATTTGTCAATATAGGATGTTTTTTTCCATTGTTCCAGTAATTAAACATAAAATGGGTTTCTCCCTAGGAGGATGCTCCATTAAATAATAAACTGGTGGCAAGTGTTGACTACAGACACCTTCTCTCTTAGGCAGTCCCTTGGGATTGAGGATGACTCTGGTTCGAAGGGGTCTGAAATGGCTGATAAATCCAATGCACGATCTACAGACTCTGCCACATGTAGGGAAGGAAGGGTTGTGTAGATGGGCTGTTTGAAGGTTTGTGCGCTCCCTCTGATGCTGCAACTTCACCTCTGTACATTCCTAAAGATTTGTCTCTATGTGCTCGGTGCCCTTGTGCCATACTTCAAAACAGACAGACTAAATTTTGGTTTCAACTCAATATTCTACAGTCACATTATAATAGATAAGCAAATATTTTAACTGATTTAGAAATGAACTTTAATTACTAATTTCAAGTTAACTTCATAAGCACATTCCATTTACATTATGAAACTCCTTTGCAAATCTCATTTTCAGAACTTGAGATGAGCACATGTGATGTGAGATGAGTTGTGCTCAGCTTAACCTCCGATACTCACTCATTAAAATTAATTCTCTACATAGCACCTGTTTCAGATCCTAACTGTTGGGTTAACATAAATTCTACATGAGAAAACACAAAATACATTAAATTGCATTTATCACATGCACATTTATTCAGACAATATGATCATTTAATGAGCAGAATAAACCAATGAAGTTAAATCACCCAGGTACTATTAATGTAGCACAGGACATCAAAAGTTACTATATCGTTCTAACGAATACATGATTCATTGCATTAACAATAAAAGTTAAGAAACTAAAAAGGGTAAAAGTAAACTGGGCTAGACATTACATCTTAATCATTAACTGGTGAAAGAACCTTATAATACTTACAATAATGATCAAATAATACATATTCCACTATTATCCTCTGTGACCGCTACCAGAAGTATTCATATCCTATCTGCTTTATTATAGCTATAGTATTGGAGAGTAAGAGTCCATTTTAAATAAATACCCTTCAATTCATTTTAGTTTTAGTAAGAAATTCAGTACAGGAATTCCCACTTATTTGTTCTAGACTTTTAGGTCTATAATTCAGATTAACAATATTATTTGACCTACCTATATTATTACTCCAGTATTAAAACATTACAGTTGTTTAATCTAGTGTCTAAATTGCCCTACTTAGTTATTTCGGTTTAGACAAAACCTTCCGCTGACAAACTTTACAAACAGACAATGCACATAGCATTTATGTTTAAACTCTGCTCAAAATATGAGCATTGGTAACATCGCCCAGACCTCCATCTACCATTATTAAATAGTCCAAGGTATCTTTCAGGTTTTTACATTAATAAAGCATTTTTCAACATTTCTGAATGATATTCAGCTATGGTTTGATCACAATGCATGTCAAAATTAGTAAGTGTACAATAAGTGCAATGTTGCAATAATACAAAATTTATTTTCAAAACAGTAATAGCTAACCAACTTTTTCTTTCAATTATTAAGCTAAATTTTTTTAAGCTCATTGATTATGATATTTTACATTATTGCTCTATAATTGCTCATGTTTACTCTCAAGAGTCTCTGCAAAAGGAAAATCATTACAAAGCTTTTAACACAAGACCCTTTTTGGTTTTATAATCAATATAGACAAAGACCATGCCCCACTGCTACATTAGTAGCAGCATTTTGGCATTCATATTGTCATTTCCTTAGTTTTTCAAAAAAGTACTGTCAACTCAGCATCAATCAGGAGAACATCAGATATGGGAACATTCTTTCAAATACACTGTTTACAGGATAGATAGAATTCAGTTTGGATGACACTGATCTTCATCTGAATTTGATCTCTGCATTTACAATACACATCTGTACCTGAAACAGGCCATGCACACAGTGTCAAATTACAGTCTGAAATACGCATTGTGATACATCATGAGGCTGCAGGTTAGCTGGGCATAACTACTCTAATCTGATTCACATCAGTCACTTTCAAAACAAATGTAAAAATGATATTTCATTCTAAACTAAACACGGAGTTTAATATTTACTGAATTTTAATTGAATTTTAATGATTATCAAAACAACAAATTGATATATATAAATAAATAAAATATCACCTTTAATATAAAATGAGCTAAAGCATTTCATGTATGAGAATAGATTGAGATGTAGGAAAATTAGGAGAGCTGATCAAACATAAGGTTTTTAAAAGGTAGAGAGTGAAGTAACAAATCACAGGTCTTGGGGTGGGGGAAGTAAGACATGGATGACTAAAAGCATCACCAATAAAATAGCAAGGGGCCAGGAGCAGTGTAGCAGATTAGGCAGAATGCGGGTTTGAAATGGATTGTAGAGGTAGGGTACAGTTAAACAAGGGAAGGATCTACAATTAAGGACACAATTCCACAATTTTAATCTGATCGTTCACCAACCTTTACAACACAACTAGGTTGAAACAAGGCTATATAACAGGTTAGCCATCTGCTTTGGAATCACTGGAGAAAACAGGCCAAGTTGGAGTATTAAATTAAATAACTTTGATCCTTTTCCTAAAATAATCTTTACTGATTCCAGTAAACTAAAATTCTTGCGAGAAGCTTATTAGTTTTTGGTCAATTCCTATTAAAAACACCTCTGCTCAGCTAACAAGCTGGATCATTGTTTTGCAAAATTATGGCACCAGAAATAGCCTCCTGATCAATTAACATGCAAAGATTAAGTGTTTGAACAACACTAAATATACATATTAACTTAGAACTACATAGCAATTTAACTACCACTTTCAGAAGGTTCCTTCAGAATTTGCCCTTTCAGCACTTTGTTCCCAAGTATCTGATTCAGTAAATAAGATTCCTGATCCTACAATCTAAATTATTTAACCTTCACTTAAGTTTATTTTAGTTGCTGTTCTGCTGATTATTTCCCAAAAGGCTAGCTGCATTCCCTTGAAGGATTTCAGCAAGTAGCAAACGTTGAAAAAAAACACCAAGGGACTAAAGCTATAACAAGCCTGGTATTTTTAGCTTCAAGGCTTCTCGAAGCTTGCGACAATATATATACTGAAGCCTGCATTTTGAATCCGACTCTGGGGTCTCCACCAGTCTAATTTTAAGAGGCAATTTTACTTGGGGTGCATATGGAGGTTTGAGTTGAACCCTTCATAGTCACACCTGCTTCAAACGACTAACACTTCAAACATTACTTCTGTTACCGTATTCCAAGAAATCAATTTTGGTGTTGCACCTTATGCAACAAGTCTAAGCAAGTCAGCTGCAAGCACTGGGACTATATTGTTACTAGTCCCAGAACTGACACAGTTATCACCCATAGCTGCAAAAGCAGTATTTTCTTTGCTGAAATAGTTTACAATTTCTAGTTCTAACTCACGGGGAGTCCAATTACTTCACTTTAAATATATTATATTTTGCAGCTTTACCATCAAAATATTTTCCACTGATGCCATTGAAGAATGTCGCATGGGCCAGCCCCAGGGGAATTGATATAATCTGCAGAGCACTGCTAGATGCAGGGCTACGGAGATAAATTTTGTGCACCCCTTCCATCCCATCAACAAGTCTTAAAGTATGAGGTGAGGCTGCCAAACCTGCAAGATTGTCCCAAATTCACTGCTGTCACCTTGGGGAAAACTCATGGGGCATTTTAAAAAGTGCCTGGGGGAAGGAGATTTCCACTTGTTGTGGGGTGGGGAGAGAGGAGAAGACGATCGGATACAACTTGAGACTGTTACTCAGGATTCATTTCAAATTTAGAAAGTCTGCATTGAAAAATTGACTATTCTCAATATTTAACTCTTGAATGGAGTATGAAAACTTTGGACTTATTTTTCTGATCCAATGCCTGAAACATTTAGAACTGACATGTTTAAAAAGGATAATTTAAAAGGTAATGTTATGTTAGATTCCATAATCTAGAAAGAGGAGATAGTCACAGAACAATATGGGGAAAAGAGGGGAAGTGGAGGGGAAAGGGAGTGAGAAAAGGAGATGGAGATAAAGAGGGGGGAATGAGAGAAAGAGTTGAAGAGTGTCAGGGAGGGGTAGGAGAGGAGAAAATGGAAAGAGTGAAGGGGATGAGATGGTAAGGAAACGCAAGGAATCAAACTTGTGTTTATTTGGTGTCTTTCAAGATATCTCAAAGTGCTTTACTGCCAATGAGGTACTAATCTAGGGAATGCAGCAGCCAATTCGGGCACATCAAAAGTCCCACAAACCAGATAAATGATCAGTTTTTAAAAATAAAATGTCTGAATTTGGGTGAGCAAAAACTTTGGTCAGGACAACTAGAAAACTCTTCTGCTGTTTTTTTACGCCAACCCAAGAGATCCAAAAGGCAGTGCCTCTAACAATATAGCACTCCCTCAGCATTGCACTGAACTTTTAGCATGGACTATATGAACATTGCTGGAGTAGAGTTTGATTGTTTTCAGCCATGAAGCCTCAAACTTTCAGTGGGGGAATTTGCAGGAATTTCTACCCACCTGACTACCAATTTGTTTCAGGGGGAGGTGAAGGGAAAAATGAGAGTGAGAACAATTACTACCCCACCCCGCCCCAAACTTTGCTCCGAAGGTCACAGGTTCCAATATCAGTTGGAAGACAGGCATTGCATGTTCTAAGAGCATAACTAAAATTCCAATTTAATGCAGAGAAGCAAGCCACCTGCAATCTCAGGCTTTCTGTTAAAGCAACAGGATATTGAGCAACATTAGCAATCTGGTGCAGTACAGGTTACCAGATGACTGTTGTCTGCAGCAGTGGGGAGGCTGCAGAATTCTGGTTTTCAGAAGTGGAATAAAAGGATGAGTTACTGCTGTATTTCCAATTAATTATTACTCTCTTAGAAGATGATATGCTGCTTGCACACCAAAAAGTCTTCAGAGGACATTCTGACAGCACCAAATGGAAAATTGCTAATTTACATTTTCCTTTATTTATATTCCTAATTGCATTTCCTCCATACTGTCCTGATTTCATTTCAAATACAATACCATTCACCTGCCTTCCAAATGTTGCTGGGTAGAAGAGATCCTATTTCTGCAGGAAAACATTATCACACCCACATCGTCACAAGCGCAGTCATGCCCAGACAACTCATTCAAGGCTGAAGAGGAATGAAGCCTCCAAACTTTATCCCAGTCAGATGCTTATTGAGAAATCCCAGAGTAAAGATCAGTTCTTAAGATCACCATTCGCCAATGAGAATGTTACCAGCCTTTGCAGTTTTTTTCTTGGGGGAGGGGTTTTAGTTTTAACAACTCTTGGGCTAATTTTACAAAAGAGCCATACTGATGGGGAGTTTCACTGATGCATATTAGGAAACTGATTAGATGTGTTTTCACCAGCAGGAGGGTCAATAATCAGAGGACATTCAATGTAATTGACCAGTAGGCAAGGCTGGTTATGAACAATTAGTAAAATTAGTCATCATATTTTAATTAAATATTACAAAATGTATTTTTGTCTTTAGTATTTCAGTTCTAATGTTCTTTAGGGGAGGAAATCTGCCATCCTTCCTTTGCCTGGCCTACATGCGCCTCCAGACCCACAGAAATGTGGCTGACTCTTAACTGCCCTCTGAAATGGCCTAGCAATCCACTCAGTTTTAGGGTAATTAGGGATGGGCAACAAATGCTGATGGTGCCAGCAGTGCCCACATCCCACGAAATAATTTAAAAATTGCAGGAATTTGGAGATATGCTCCCTTCAATTTTCCAACCATTAATATGATTGGTGAGTGCGCCAAGAATGAAAATGCTGAAAATATGATTCATTTCCTTTCTGTCTTCTATTTTAGAATGCATTTTTTTTCAATTACACACCAATACACACTTTCTGGTTTCAGAAGCTAGCATGTCCAGGTGCTTTAACCCACTCTTATGACTATCTCACTGCACCAGTATGAATTCCATTTATCAATATTTATCCTTATCATACCAATTTAGGTTGAACTGTAGAACCAATTGAAATCAGTACAAGACTGCTCAAACTCTTTTCATACAGAGACTCTTACAGGCAGCATAAACACCTTTATTACCTACTCTGAATTTGAATCCATGCTTAAAACTGTCGAAATTCATTTGAAATTTTTGTCTTCAAACTCCCTATATACTTTGTCCAGACCCCTCATGATCTTGAAGACCTGCATCTAATCTCCTTTCAATGTTCACTTCTCTTGAAGGGAACAGCCCCAGCTTCTCCAATCTATCCAAGTATACAAAGTCTCTCATCCAGAGAACCATTCCCTTAAATCTTCTCTGCACCCACTCTAATGCCTTCACATCCTTCCTAAAGTGTGATGCCCAGAATTGAAGCAAAATCAGCGTTTTATAAAAGTTCATCATAACTTCCTTGCTTCTCGGCACTACAGCCGGCCTTTTCCGGCCCTGTTGGCATCAGGCATCGGGAGGGGGCAACATGGCGAGAAGGCCGAAAATTGGTTTCACACCGTCGTCAAGCCAGTAAGCGTTCGTCCGCTCCACCCGTCAATAGTGGGCTGCTTTTCCCGCCGCCGCCACACGTAAGGAACCTAATTTCAATACTTTAACATCTCATTATCAGCCCTGCTCACTGGAATCATCCCCCCATGTCAAATTTACTGCCACATTTGCGTGACTTCAGGGCGGCTGCCTTTAAAAGGCATGCACCAGGCGACCTGAACTTCGATGGGGAACACAGAGGGAAGTCCATACAACCTTGCTCAGCACTTATCCGCATCGCCCATACGACATCAAGGAAGAGTCATCGCACATTCGTGGCCGCTGGCTTTCATTGCAGTGCTGGGGTGAGGGGAAGCAAGGCAGCACAGTCTGAAAGAAGTACTCGAACACGTGTCAGGTAGGGGTGGTAAGGGAAGTGGCCAGGTACTTGGAAAAGCTCGTTAAAAGTGAGCATTCTTCCGCAGCTGAGACCGTTCAGCTACAGCTCCATCGACATGTTTGAGTCAAGCCTCTGAAGATTTTCTGCCCATTTGAGCAACACAAAAGCATAAAAAGTGCCACTAAATACTCCAGGCCTTTTCACCCCTTGGTTGCAGACTGCAAATTAGTGTGTGTTTTAGGGGGCAGCAGAGCAACTGGCCAACTGGGCAAGTTGTAGAATCTCCTTGCGAAAGGTGGCCATGGCGCAGTTACTGGTGGAGGCACTCACAGCTCCTTGCAATGTCTTTATTAAGATTTGGGCCAGTATCCATCATGGTTCAAGATAACAGTGCAGTCTTTCAGTGCAGATTAGGAAAATGCCTGCGCCTGAGCTGAACGCATAGCATACAGTCCAGTGGCCGAAGCTGCCACCAATCGGTCAAGTGGAGTGGGGTGGAGGTGGGTGGGGTTTCGGAAAGCCAATGAGCGCACAACACACTGGCCAGCCAAATGGTGGCCACTACTCTCCTCCATGCGTGAAGGGCACTTCAGACTTAACCAAGAAAGGTTCTTAGGGCACATATGCTAACCTACGCATCTAGCTGATCCTGCTGGAGGGGAACATCAGGATCATGGAGCCTAGTGATTTAGCAGTTTGCCTCATGGCTCACATGGAGCAGAGAAGAGGAGGAAAGTGGCAGAGGCACTGGCTCAGCAAAGGAAGAGCACATCCCTCAAGATGAAGAGGTGGCAGGACCTGCTGCGCATGCAGCTGAAGATCCACAGCGAGCATATCGCTCAGAGGTGCCTCACTAGGCCCAGGATCTATAAACGGCGCCTGTCATTCCTGCAGATGACTGAGAACCAGTGTCGCCAAAGACTGAGCATGTTTAGGGAACTGGTCAGTCACATATGGCATCATAGAGGGCATCCACTGCCAGTGGTTGTGAACGTGGCCGTGGCACTCAATTTTTATGCCAGTGGCTCCTGGAAGGACTCCACAGGTGACCTATGCGGGATCTCGCTAGCCTTCACGCACAAGTGCATACAGGAGGTCATGAACGCCATCTTTGCGAAGGCACAGAACTTTGTGCATTTTGCCCGGGATCTGGAAAGCTAGGAAGTAAGAGCACAGATCTCAGGTTTTCTACATGGGGAAGGGTGCCATGGACTGCTTTCACACTGTGCTTAGATCTCTGTGGCAGCAAGCAGTGAACTACGTCAACCGCAAGAGCTTCCACTCGCTGAGTGTTCAGCTGGTTTGTGACCACCACAAACGCATCCTACAGGTCTGCACATGATTCCCAGGGAGAGTCCATGTCTCCTACATCCTTAGCAGGTCTTAGATCCCTGATATCTTCCAGGGTCCACAGAGGCTGCAGGGTTGGCTCCTCGGGGGCAAGGGCCATCCACAGAGGTCGTGGCTGATGACACTGTGCGACAGCCTCAGATTGCATCAGAGCAACAGTATAATATGTCTCATGCCACGACCCGGACTTGTGGAGCAAATGGTAGGCATTTTGAAAATGAGGTCCCAGTGTTATGAAAGGTCTGGTGGAGCACTGCAATACAGTCCCCAGAAGGTGTCACACATCATCATAGCTTCATCTGCACTACATGACCTGGCGCTGCAACAGGGTACGACCTGGCTGAGGAGGGGATGGAAGAGCTGCACGCCTATTCCGATGAGGAGGACATCGAAGGACACAATGAAGATGAGATCCACAAGGGCGAGGATGCTGGCGATGAGGCCACTGCACTGGCCAGTCGAGGCAGGCGCACTCGGGTGGCCCTCATAGCTGCAAGAATCGTGGAGAATAATGACAAAATGGAGTAAGGACAGTCCTGACATCCTCACCTTGCATCTGTGAATGTTTGATTCCTGTGTGGCTGCAGGCAGCGCACATACCCTCAGTGCTCAGGCTCATGTCATGGAGACGCAGCGGAGGCCCTAATAGTCTGGGGATTCTAGGAGGATGATGACAACATTGCCTCAGTGAATGTCTGACTCCTGTCTGGCAGAGGGCAGCTCGCTTGCACTCTGTGATCAGGGTCATATCATGGAGACACTGCCGTGAAACTTTAAATGCACCGGATCCTTTGTCAGCCTTCAGCACCCGACGCCTTCAGGAGCACACAATCACCGGTCACAGGTGCTGAAGAGATGGGGAACCAACCCCATCTCAAGGGCATGATAGCACACAGAGAGAATGATGGAACTCTGTGACACCTGCCCATGACATTATGACAGCAATGTCAAGCACCATCGAGGTGCAAGCATCACTAATGTGTCCAGCAAGTGTGAAGCTGGACCTTCACTTTAGTCTGAAGGTTACTCACTGCACAGGAGAGTGGCCCTGGACTGAGACACCTGCCTTTATCTTTTGCAGGAACCAAGGTTTCACATCTCAGTGACACAAACACTGCTCATCATAACAAAGAGCCATAGGCAAAGAGGCATTCTTGGGAGTTTACTTACAATAGTGAACATTATGTACAAGTGATTTACACCTGTGCCCAGGCTGTGCAGCTACATCTTCTTAACCTTCCTCTCCAACATTGACAGCGGAGGTGAAGGCTGACTGCGAAGCCCTCATCTCTGATGACCTTGGCGGGCATTCTCTGGAGGGCCTAGACCTGGAGGGCCCCAGCCTGCTCTTGGTGTCCTCCTCAGCCTGTGGGGCGGGAACTCTGGGGTTACAGCAAGAGGGAATTGTAAGGGCCAGACACACTCAGAGTCACCTGGGCAGATGGCCCCGAGGTGTGCACCTGCTGATCCTCCTCCCTATGGATGCCCAAGGGCCCCTGGCTGATACCTTGAGAAGGGGTAGCTGGAGTGAAATCAAACTGCCATGCATACCTCTCTCGTTGACACTACTGGAGGCCAACAGGCATCAGCCATGGAGTTCAGCCCACGCAGAAGTGCAGGACCGATGTCCTGGACCAAGGTCTCCATGGCTGCACCATCCTACTAATGTTGCCCTTGGTGCATCGTCACCTCAGACTGAAGGCAGACAGACTCCTCCATTGTGCCTTGCAATCTGAGGAGTGTAGCAGACATCCCTTCCTGATGTTCCCAAGGTTGCCTTTGCAGATCCAGCAACTGAGGTATGACTAAGCCCAGGGGCTCCTCATCTGACTCGGACTCAGCAGATTTCTGGCCTCCAGCAGTCCTCCAAGTGCCGGAAACCTGGGAAGTCCCTGACTCCGTCTGCTGTGGATCAGACAGTGCTACGCACTCACCAGATTGTGACCTCGAGGGTATGCTAGAACTAGGTCCCACAATATTTCTGCGCTGGTGGAGGGCATGGGTGAGCGCTGTGACGGGTCTTCAATTAGGGTGTCATCAGATTCTTATTCGGAGATGTCTTCGGGGTTTGAGTCGAGGACCTAGCTCATGAACCCCCTTGGTTGCTTCCCAGCTGTGACTGTGAAAGCAAGGAGAGATAATTAGTGCATGGCAGGGGACTGCGGAACAGGTGAATTCACTCACAGCATAGTTGTCTGATGGATGTTGCACTGCTGGATCCTCACTTGGTTGAGCACCGCCGACCTCACCGGCAGCACAGGAACAGTCCAGATCGTAGTGGGCCAGCTGCATGGCTCTATTCTCAAAGTCTGTGAGGACTTTGATGTTGGGCATTCCGCCACCAGTCTGCGGCCTCTCCCTTTTGTTGTGTGCCAGCTTGTCCTGCATGAATACAGATGGAGAGAGTGTAAGCAGGACACCTGTCAGGCCAGATAATAGGTATGTGGGTTTTGACTGGTGCCATGGATGGGGTGAGGACACGATCTGCACGGCATGGTAAAGGTGTGTGTGAGAGAGTGAATGATGATGTACCTTGAACTGGCAGTGAGATCCCTGTGGATGTGTGATGGGTTTGAGAGTGTGTGAGTTGAGAGTGATGAGAAGGGTGACTTACTCTGGCAGAACAGAAGAGATCATTCATCCTCTTTCGGCACTGGGTGGCTGTCATCTTTTGCAGCATGTTGGCACTGGTCACCGCTGCCACCGCCTCCCATGCTGGATTGGTGATCTTGCTTCCTGGTCTTCGCCCAGAGCTGGGGTAGAGGACTTCATGGCGGATCTCCACTGTGTCCAGTAGGAGCCTGAGGGAGGCGTCGCTAAATTTGGAGCAGCATGTTTCCTCCCTTTGGCAGCCATGATTTTTCAGCAGCTTACAATCCCTTAGAGCGTGCTAACTCTGTGCAGGGGCACCCTTTAAATCTGGCACCCGGATTACCAAAGGCCTGAGGTAATGGTGGGGCAGTCGAATCAGTGACCAGTGATCCAGCGTGTTTCCTGGGAATGCATTACCAATGAGGCAGGACGTGCCATGAACAGGATGATACGATTTTTCTCCCACCTGCTACTGCACTTTGTGCAAATCTGGACAATTCTGCCTTATGTCTCTAGTTGTAAAGCCCGGGATGCCTTGTACCTTATTAAAAGCTTTCTCAACCTGCCCTACCACCTTAAATGATTTTTGCACATATATTGCCAAGTCCCTCTGCTCTGGCACTGCATTTAGAATTGTACCCTTTGTTTTATATTGCCTCTCCTCATTCTTCCTACCAAAATGCATAATTTCACACTTCGCTGCATTAAATTTCATCTACCATGTGTCCGCCCAATCCACCAGCCTGTCTATGTTCCCATGGAGTCTATCATTTTCCTCCTCACAGTTCACAATACTTCCAAATTTTGTGCCATCTACAAATGTTGAAATTGTGCCCCATCCAAAAAAAGGTTAATACAAGTCAAGAAAAGTCATGGTCTCAATACCAACTCCTGGAGAACCAGTTCTAAAGATCATGCAACAATAACTTGCATTTATATAGCACCTTTAGTACAGTAAAACATCCCAAGGTGCATCACAGGAGCATAAACAGACAAAATTTGACACCGAGCTGCAAAAGAGTTATTGGGACAGGAAGGAAACTAGGAACATGAATAAGCCATTCGAGCATCTTTGGCCATTTAACTGGATCATGGCTAATCTGTTCCATAACCCTTAATACCCTTGCTCAACAAAATAAAAAGCAATATTAGTTTGGAACTTTTCAATTGCCCTAACTACCCTTTAGGAGAGTTCCAGATTTCCAAAAGCTTAGTCTAAGAAATAGCTTTTTAAAGATTTTAAAGAGAGGTGGAGAGGAAGTGAGGTTTGAGGAGGAAACTAGAGTTTTGGACTAAGAAGCTGAGAGCACAGCTACCAATGGTGGAATAAAGGAACTCTGGGATGTAAAAAAGTGCAGTTTAGCAGAAACAGAGAGTTCTCAGAGTTGTAGGGCTGGAGGTGGTTACAGAGAAATGGAGGGGTGAAGTCATGGAAGAATTTGAACACAACAGCGAAAACTTTAAACATGAGGTGTTGCTGGACCGGAAGAAAATGCAGGGCAGTAAGTGCAGGGATGATGGGAAAATGGGGTGGTGAGAGATCGGATACAGGCAACAGGTTTTTGGACAAGTTCAAGCTTGCAGAGGGTAGAAGATGGGGGGTCAGCAATGGAGTAGTCAAATGCAGGCCAGTTATTCCTCCATCTTAAGTAACATGGGTAAGGGCTACTACTGTTTGGAGTTATACATTAAATACTCTTTAGTACAAAAGAATCTGCCCTATATAAAATAATTTCATTTAAAATAAGGGCCATGCAACAAGAACCATCCTAATTTTGAATTGTGTATGACTATCGTAGCTAATTTACTTATTTTATGATATGCCCTAAGTCACGTACTATTTCCATGCCAAATATATTTATTTGTTTGAAATTCTTCTACCTGAAGCAAGTCCTTGAATTAGACTTTGGCAATCTTAATATGTATAACAAAACAAGAATGCACTACTAATGGTACAACCATCTGGAGGTCCTTAGCTCAACAGAATTTTCATTTTTATTTCCTTTTACTTTTAGAAAAATATCCTAAAGGTATCACTCTAAAACAAGTGCTGACTTACCGAAAAATTGGTGTATGGCCACCAGGTTTTGGTTTGTTCCAAGTGAAATGTGAGGGAACGGAAAGAAACTGTTCACTTGACAAATCTTTCTTTAAAGGATGTGGAGAGCCACAAAGATCATCGACTGGAGATTCAACTGAAGGTGACAAACTTCCCTGATCGTCTGAAGTCAAATCTATTTTTCCTGACACTGTAACAGCCTGGTCCTGAGAAGTCTTCCTTGATTTTAAAGGGATGTCAGTCTCTGGGGGACAACACTGAAAAGGTATGAGCCCAGGACTTAGACTTGAGGCACCTTGAAGAGCAGTATTACCAAGCCATGTATCCTCTGTTACACTTCCTCTTGGGGAATGACCTGGAGATGGTGTTGGTGAATGATGGGGCGAAAGTGAACCAGCATAACAGATCTCCGCACTTGAATGTCGCCGCTTTCCCCAAGGAGAAGTGGGCCTAGAAGATGGCCTTGAAGTTGGGCGAGGGCTGAGCCAGTTTTCATCAGTAACACTAGCTCTAGGTGAATGGCAGGGTGATTGTCTAGGCGATAGCGATTGTGCAAATGAGTAATTTGGCTGCCATGTCTCATCTGCTGGGCAACATCTAGGTGACCCACTAGGAGAACCAAGTGTAAACCGAGCAGCAGCTTCATTCAATTCAGAGTCTACATCATCGTATATATGAGAGAAAGATTCACATGAAGAAGCATCCGAAAACCAGCTCCTGGAAGAAATGCTGCTAGCAGGACTTGGGCTTAGTGATGCATCCCTGTAATAAGCAGGGTCAAGAGGAAGATATAGATGGTCCCTGGACGGTCTTTCCATATAGTCACTATCTGTGCCATTTGCATGCACTTCTTCAT
This sequence comes from Cetorhinus maximus, assembly GCF_964194155.1. Taxonomy (NCBI): domain Eukaryota; kingdom Metazoa; phylum Chordata; class Chondrichthyes; order Lamniformes; family Cetorhinidae; genus Cetorhinus; species Cetorhinus maximus. Next base: position 103,228,084 of record NC_135884.1, read on the forward strand.
TAGGCCCTATTCCTTGCTGACAACTGGGAGAAATAGAGGTGATTTGAATACTGGGGCATTCAAATGCTTTTGGAGCACCTACAGGATTATATTTAGACTCATGGATATTAGAGGTCTGCAGCCGATGTGGTGATGAAAACGTTGTAGGATGTGTCTGTGTTTCATGGTGATGTACACCTATTGGTTGGATTATGCTTGATTGAAGGTGGCCTTCATTAAAGATGTAAAATGATGCAGAATCATCTGGCTCTGTATCTGAAAGAAAAACAAAACAAATAAGCTATACCTTTCATTTACCACATGTTCCTTGTGGCTTTCATTATGTTACACAAGATCTGTTGACTTAACTAATATAAAGTGAAAGTGCACAGCCCTTCCCTTTACTTTTTTGCTTCTATGACATAAAAATGTATATTGAATATATCAGGTTGTTTCAGAAAGAAGTGAATGTAACTAGCACATTTATGTTAAGTTGAGCCAATTATCCTAATTTATCCATGATCAAATTTACAAATTTATTTTCTGTTGATTTCTGCAAATCTCTTCTGCAAGCACTGAGCATCGAATGGGTGAGATGCAGAATTAAACTTCAGGAGCAGGAAAAATTCTCAGCTATCTTAATTCTTCCATGCCATGATCCATAATATAATGTTATATCAATATCAATTTAGCTCAAGTTATTTTCACTCATGAGTCAAGCTGTAGATTCAAGTCCACTCTCGGGCTTAAACGCATAATGCAGGCTAGCATTTCTGTGCAGTACTAAAAATAAGTGGGCAAAATTATCAGAGGTGCTATCCTTCAGGTGAGACATTTAACTGAGACTCCATGCAACTGTCCATGTGATGCAGGTAGGAATTTTAAAAGTCCCATGGTACTATTTAAGAGGAGCAGAGAGTTCTTGGTATGTAGATGGCACTCATTGCAGTTTATTGGACTTTGTTGTTCACAATATGACTCCCATTACATTTACTGATAAAACAGCAACTGTACTTATGCAATTCTATGTAATTCACTATATGTGAAATGTTTGGGACATTTGAGATGTAAGATCCTAAAAATTCTCTCTAAGGGTGTGAAATGCTCTGTAAAAAGTACAGACATCAGAAGCTTCCCTTAAAAAAAGTTACATCTTTACACGCAGCACTGTGTTGCTAAGAGGCCACAGTAGCATTCAGTCAAGGTGGTTATACAAATAAAACATAATAAATACAAGATGGTATTGGTACTATAACTCATTGTGACGTACCGCTACTCAACCTGAGATTCACTAAACTGAAGACTTCATAAGAAAAAACATCTGAAAAGAAGTTGATCAAGGAGTACACAGATTGTACACCTGCAATTTAGGTCTGTATTTACCCAAATATGTTTCCACAAGCATGCCAAGAACATATATTAACATTTTCATGGAATTCATAAAACCCTTAGAATTATGAAAAATTAAGCTATCGCTTATTACAAATTTTAGCCCAATGGTTGCCCCAAAGCTAGATGTTTATGTATCCAAATACTGCACATGTGCAGAAAACCTTCACAGCAGCTTTCATCTAATCAAGCATATTTTACAATTTTCACCTGACAGCACTCAATTTAAACAATTTACTCCAAACTGCTAGCAAAATGCATTCCAGTTTTGAAACAACAAACAGCACTCTCAGCCTGCGCAGAGAGAGCAACAAATCGGTCATCTGTCATCATTACGCATCCTGAGCGATTTTCGGAAAACCAGGCAATATGTTGTTGATTGTCTGTACACCCCCACAGGTAAAAATTGTACAAAATATAATAAAACAGCAGAAGGTAGCAGCTAACTAGTACTAACAGGTGATGGAAATATTGCACTGGGGCAATAATTTATAACTTTGAAAGCACTTTAGGCAGTACTGTCCATTAAATGTCAAATGCCAGCTCAACTGACTCACTACGTTAGCAGACTGTATTATACAAAGATTTTCAAGTAATAGTCAATCTGTCTACATATAGATAACAAAATGGTATTATTGCTTGTCCAAATGCATTTAAAAATGCATATAGTTCTCTCTGGAATTTCTAAATTGGTACCAATCCAGGAGAATTTTCATTTGTCAACTTAGTTATAAATTCTCCTAAATACTATATTTAATAACACAAACAAAAAAATTCTAAAGGCCATCACAGCCTTTGCAAATTTTGGAAAATAAGTAAGCTCACAATAATAATCTTTATATTTAATAAAATAAAACAAAGTTTATAATAACTGATCATTTTGTTCCAGAATTTATGAGTTAATAGCAAATCACTAAAGGAAGCTGTTTACATTTTGCGTATATTTCTCAGAGCTCTAGATAGACACAAACAGCCATATTTTTCACTCAGTCCAAGTTCTCAGGAGTTCCACCAACTTGTAGGATTCACATCTAGGGGCAAATGAAATTCTACAAAATTAATGTGTAGTTTTATGCAAGAGGTGATTCTTGGAAAATAACTAATAGCATGTCTTTTTTTTTACAGAATAGGGAATATTTTGTTGATCAAGGTAAAGGATGTCAGAGCTATAGAGTGAAACACTTTTTCAATTTCTGTCACAAGTTATCAAACATTTTCAGATCAGACTATAACACAGCAAGCTGCACAGTAAATCTTTCTCTACTTAAATCCTAATTTTTTGCCTTAGTCCCAAACTCAGAAGAATGAATGCCTCATACTGAAATTTCCAATTTCCACACTAGCAATCCTTGCAATTGAATTGTGTTGTCAATTTAATGCAATATCCACAAGGGATTGGGTTCAGACTATCAAAATTCATTATCACAGAACTGTTACAAACAATAACAAAGGAAACTTTCATCTACTAAATCAAAACTGTATTCAAACCCTTATTTTTCTGATGGGGCTAACTAAAGTTACCAATTAGAACAATAATGTAGAAAATGAAATTATGGTGAATGTATTTGACCGGCAAAAGTGAACTATGAGCAGTTAGTGAAAGATAATCTTTTGCTCAAGTGGTCTTTCCTTTTCTTTATAAATATTCCTGTTCAAAGGGTTTAAAAGGAACTGGTTTCTATATTTCGTTAATTGCTGTCTGAAATATAAGGCAATTCCATCATCATATGTGCCACATACATACTAAATCAGGTCATATCCAGGAATGAATTCAGTCTTCGTTACTATCTGATCCATTGAGAGTGATCCACAGATAATTTGTACCCGTGACCAATATAAACAGCGACACTAACAAGGGGCAACTGATTGGTCCAAAGACATGAGTGTTGCATATAAATTTACAATATACATTAACCAATGACTGCTGATGACATCAAATGACTGCTGATGAGATCAATGTGGGAACTAAACAGGGTAGTTCCTGAGCCCAAAAGTATGACACAATTTATTAGCATCTGTCACAACAGTCTATAAAGACATGTTGATTCAACTGTGTGTTAGTTCAGCTCCCACATACAATCATAATTTAATTGAAGCAGGCTGACTTAATGGCTGCTGTTAATTCTGTTCTCTCACATTATTGGGTTCAGCAACATCTGTAAAATGAGCTTCATCCAGCGATGTCACTACCCTTCACCACACTTGAAAGGTGAAAGAGAAAAGTTAACTTTTTAAAAAAAAATTTTAATGGGGTCCCAATGGTGAGACACCCAAATTGCTAAAAGAAACCAAATTTTAAAAAAAGTACACAAACCTATTCTGGTCAGTTTTATTACAAATCATTTTGGTGAAATCTGAGTGCAGTGAAATGCAATGAGTAGGAAATGTGCATTAAAGATACCAATGTTATTATATAACCAGAAAGTGTCCTATAGTGCTGATGATATTGTAAATCATTGATGATGTAAATCAATGATGTAGAACACAACAATATTCATCTGGTGTAACAATGTGGATGTGTCTCCCTTTAAGACTAATTTATATTCAGCAAACACTTAGTGAGTTCATTCAAAGGTTAATTGATATTCAACAAGGAGATCAGAATCCTGGTTTTGTTTGTAGAATTATCAGCTTGCAAACATTGCGACTCTAGTGCAGTGTTATTCATGGGGCTAACAGGGAAACCAGATGCATCAAACAGCATTTTTGATTAGCAAATTAAAAAATAAGTAATAGGTACAGGTATTGAGCATATAATCTTAAAAATCATATGTAGTGTTTGCATGTATTTGAGAGTTTGCTGATAAATGGGCTAGGGTAAAAGCAGAACATGCAAGTGTTTTGATCAATGTGTGCTTTACTTCCTCCGTTATCAACTAAAATGGTATGAAACATGGGTGAAAACCTTATATTTCAATAACTTGGAAACACCAGCAAAATGATGTGGAGAGAGAGACTGTCAGTATACTCAGGTAGACCAATAAGAATGGCCACGATAGGCCTGCAAAAGAAAGCAAGTCAACTAATAACATGCAGCACTAACAAGGCACGTCATGGCAAATACCAAGCAGCATCCAAACACGTTCTGGATGAAGAACAGGGATGGGTCTTTGGCATCTCAATGCGAAGAACAATGGCTTGGGCAATCACTCTGATGAAGTCAAAGTGCCGCTTGCAGCTGCTGGAGAAAAATCTAAAAGCTGCACTAAGATATGCTGTGTCTGATATATTTATATTAGAATTTTAAACATTGGTCAGAAAGGCTGCAAAGCTCCGCACTGAATAGTGCTGGATTTGTTAAGCGGGCATACACTTGAAATTGTGTGAGATGTTTTCTGTTAAGACTAGTACACATGGCTAAAACAGTGTCACTATACCTAATCAGGCAATTTCTACTGGTCAACGCTGCTCCAGCATTGTATGTTTCAGGGAGCTTTTCTGTACATTTCATATTACTGCCTTTATTTATACTTCTAAGAAAGATGTGACAGTAATTTGCATTGAACAGTGTGTAAAATCTGAATTGTGACAGGACATTTTCATACAACATAAAGACAAAGGAAACAGGACAAAGTAGCCCACTTAATTGGCACCCTATTCACCACCTCACTCCCTCCAACACAGGTGCCGTGGTAGCACTCTCTATTATATACAAGAGGCACTGTAACAATTCGCCAAAGCTCCTTCGACAGCATCTCCCAAACACACAGCCTCTACCACCTCAAAGGACAAAGGCAGAAGATGCATGGGAACATACCACCTACAAGTTCCCCTCCAAGCCACACAACATCCTGACTTGGAACTATAATCACCATTCCTTCACTGTCACTGGGTCAAAATCCAGGAACTCCCTTCCCAACATAAGTGTCGGTGTACCTGCACCAGATGAACTGCAGCAGTTCAAGAAGACATCTCACCACCATGTTCTCAAGGACAATTAGGGATGAGCAATAAATGTTGGCCTATTCAACGATGCCCACAACCCATCAATGAGTAGAAAAAGGTGTAGATCTGATGTAGCATGGTTCCACCGCACTTAAAAGTGTCTAAAGCATGAAAACAGTGGCCATTTCTTATTTTATTTTGAGCTGGAAAGTTTAGTGTGTAAATCCCCTTCTTCACAACAAATAACCTCTTATTGACCTCAGTTTAAGTTATGTAAGCATAGAACTGGGTTAGTTGTCTGGTGGCTTTCCTTGTCACAGAGGGTAATCAACTTTTTGAACAAGTTGACAGCCTGGGCAGCGAGCGTGGTTTTCCTGCAAGTGTTCAGAGAGCTGGATGAGTTCCTTAAATACCACTGCATGCAAACGGTAGGTCTAAGCGTGGTGCCTCCTAGTCACCGTGCTCTTCTGGACTTGGTTAGATTGCGTTTTGCCGGGGTGGGGGTGTCAGAGAGGGTTTCCCAGAATTCTTTGACCTTGTATTGGCCAAGGATTTTTTTTCCTCTCCAGAGAGATTACATGGCTGTTGATGGGTGGGGAGCTATAGGCAGGGAGGGGGGATTACGCAGGTACGGTGCTTATTTGCAACCTTATAGTATGCCATAAGCTCAATTGTTCATCTGTTTTCCTGCTCATTAGTTTTATATGCTCATATCAATAACAATTAAACTTGGGGCCTTAGAGAAACAGGACATGTTAAACAAATTAATTTCAGATCAGCAGCAAAATAATACAATGTGTACTACAAGATATAATGTTCATAGAGTTGTAAAATCAATTATCTGACTTATAAGATCATAAGAAATAGGGGTGGCACCAGGCCATTCGATCCATCGAGCCTACTTCGTCATTCAGTAATATCATGGTTGATCTGATGGTGGCCTTACAATTCCACTTTCCTGCCTGTCCCCATACTGTTGATTCCCTTGTCAATCAAAACTCCGTTTAACTCGGCCTTGAATATATTCAATGACCCATCCTCCGCTGCTCTCTGAAGAAGAGAATTCCAAACACAAATGACACCCTGAGAAGAAATTCTTCCTCACCTCCCTCTTAAATGGGACATCCCTTATTTGTAAACTGTAAGCCCTAGTTCTCGATTCCCCCATGAGAGGAAACATCCTCTCAGCATCCACCCTGTCAAGCCCCCTCAGAATCTTTTATGTTTCAATTAGATCACTTCTTATTCTTCTAAATTCCAATAAGTACAGGCTCAACCTACTCAACTTTTCCTCATAAGACAACCTTCTCTGACCTGGGTCGGGGGGTGTTTCTCACATGTCGGTGCAGACTTGATGGGCCAAAAGGCCTCTTCTGCACTCTGTGATTCTGCTTCTAGTGCAAGTAAGGAGACCAAAACTGTACACAGTACTCCAGGTGCAGTCTCATCAAAGCCCTGTACAGTTGTAGCAAGACTTCCCTACTTTTATACCCCATCCCCCTTGCAATAAAGGCCAACAATCCATTTGCCTTCCTAATTACTTGCTGTATCTGAAGGCTAACTTTTTGATTCATGTACAAGGACACCCAAATCCCCCTGAACCGCAGCATTCTGTAGTCTATTTAAATAATATTCTGCTTTTCTATTCTTTCTCAAAAGTGGACAATCTCACCTTTTCCCCACATTCTCCTCCATCTGCCAAATTTTTGCCCACTCACTTAACCTATCTAGATTCCTTGTGCAGACTCTTTGTATCCTCCTCACATTGCTTTCTTAACTATCTTTGTACCATCAGTGAGTCTGGTTATCTGGAAATCAGTCCCTTCATCCAAGTCATGAATATAGATTGTAAACAGTTGAGACTCCAGCACTGATCCCTGCAGCAATCCACTAGTTATGCCAACCTGAAAATGGCCCATATATCCCAACTCTCTGTTTCCTGTTAGTTTGCCAATCCTCTATCCGACTTACCATGAAAGATCTATGAGAAAAAAAACTATACCACCAATTCAGGCCATAATGATCAGGGAGGGGGCCACAAGCTTACATTTTCAAACATGTGCTTCCCAAAGAAGTTGCTTTGCTTTTGAGACCAACACTTTACTGTTTTCCTTAAATGTTCACAACCATCCACAGGAACTAAAGGGCAATTAGGGATGGGCAAAAAAATGCTGGCCTTGCCAACAACACTCACATTCCTTGAACATTTTACAGCTCTAAGTTTGTGAAAATGTCTGTGGAATTCTCTTCCCCAGAGAACAGTGGAGACAGAGTCATTAAACATTTTTAAGGCTGAGTTAGATAAATTCTTGATTGACAAGGGAATCAAAGGGTACAGGGGGTAGACAGGAAAGTGGAGTTGAGGCCACAATCAGATCAACCATGATATTGTCAAATGGCACAACAGGCTCAAGAGGCCAAATGGCCTACTCCTGCTCCTAATTTGTATGTTTGTTACATATAAAAGAATTAAAAAATATATACTTTTAGGGCTTTATGCTGAAGATCATTTTGAACAGTGCTCTCCCTAACACGCTGTAAATTAGTAAACCACAATTCAAATTCCTCACTCCTTCTCCCAAGGGAGTGCAACAATTGAGCTCCCATCAACATGATATTGCACACTTCAGATTTGAAGCAATGCCCTAAGTCACACTCCACAAATGCTCAACCTTACATTGCACACTCAGCATAAATGCTGCCTAGAAAATAAATTAATTATATAAAATAAATATTGGGAGTACAATGCAATCTCAACTTGCAGGTGACAAACCTCACTTTCATTTGAAACTTGTCAAGAGAAGATACAAGCTCTTTTTGCTATGCTCTATGATAGCTACAGTATTCCTATTATAAGCTCAACAGTTAATCATTTTAATTGGGAACTCTCAATTTATAAAAAATATTTTAAAAGCCAACATTTTCTGTCTTGTTTTGTTAAAATCCTATGACTGAGTTAAGGATAAACAATGTTAATTGTCAGGGTTAGAAATGGACAGGCGCAAGCCATTTCAGGAGTCGATTCAAACTGCTACGCTATAATCCTCACCTTAAAAAAACAGCTAACCAACAGACACTAACAGCCAACAACATAAAACCCAGACATCAATTTAAGGGTAAATTATACTATCACAACATTCTCAAAATTTAGCAGCTCACAAGTGAAAGACCCTATCCAGCACTAAAACGTAATTTTCCTTTTCCAAAAGGATGCCCGACACGTGAACAGGATTACATATGCATCCCAAGACTAAACCTCCTCAAAGTGAAATGTAAATATAAAGTCATTCACAAAATTGTGCATTGTGAAGAATCTCATGTTAATTAGTAGGATATTTTCTGCAGTTTGTTGAACTGAGAACAGTTGTTTTTGTAAACACAGCTGTAGATATCATTTGGCACAAAGGCAAATGACAGTTCAAACACTAGCTCCATAATTCACAATAGTAAACAAATAACATGCTTACAATGAATAAATGTCACTCTTTGTGATAAATAATGAGGCATTGTGATCAATGTCAACCAGGCAAAATAAAATGCAGTACACAGTACCCCAATAATAAACAAAATCACCACAAGCTAATAACCCTGACATGTAGCTGAAGCCATAGTTGATTAGCCCACTCAGAAAATACTCAAGCAACTCTACTGTCAACACAGCACTGATGCACTACTTCAAAATACCACTGCTATAATTAGTAGCCACCTACGCAAAGACTTACACAAGGCCGAAACATTCCTACTGTTGAACACAGTTCCACTTTTATATCAAAACTTTGTGCTCATTGATAAAAATGAAAATATTTTACACAAACAGACAAGGAAACACAAAACTGAAGTTTGTTGTTCAGCTTTTGAGTGAAGCCAAAATGAAGCCTTATTCACAATCCACCAAACGCACATGGCAGTAATCAATCAAGACCGAATGAATGCACATTTATCAGACCAATGTATCCTACACAAATGAAACCAAATAGGCCACCAAAAAACAGCATCACAATTTGCAAAATCCTAATCAACATTTTCTAAAGCCTAAATTCCATTTACAATTCTTGATGCCCACCTCAATTACTACCAAATAGAACAGAAACAGAGACCATCAATATACTATTTGCATAATATGTCCATATTTTAGTAGTATTTTTCAACCCTCCCAACCTCCACATGTCTCAATTAAGATATAAATTGTCAAAGAAGGAATATCAGTCTTTCATGCTATTTGCCTCTGTGGTTCTGTTCACTTTGGTATTATAAATGAGATGGGCATCTTAAGACTTTTCAACATGCTCCAACATATTTAATATGCTTCAACATATTCCCTCCACCTCCCAATTCTATGGTTCGTGAAGATTTCCTTAAAATGCTATAATGTCTCATATTCACCTATAATGCAAAAGGGTTTTTTTTTGACTTATGTACACCTATGCATTAATATTGCAAGACAGTTAAACACTTACTTAAAATGCAAGGTATGGTCAGTTACGTCTGCCAGTTCCCACTTATTAAAAGATTACAGTTTAGGCACACCCTCTCTCTTTCCTCTGTCCTTTTTTTGCATTAACATAAACACATGCATATAATGACTGTGCTATCAATCAAATTAGAGGTCTATCCTTCATGATTTTTGTCCTGTCCCATCAGCTTTATAAACGTTTGCATCTTCCATGCTTTTCTGCTGCATCTGAAATCTCTCAGTGATATCACACAACCAAAATTATTCTTTTAAGTATCCCATCCAATTCATGAGAGTATACAATTAATTTGAGCTGTGTAGATAATGTGTACATTAGGCCTGAAATAAAACAGATGAGTTTTTTTTTTAAATCTTCCTTTCTGAATTTTCCTTTCTCATTCTTGCTCTTCAGGAGGTAACGGGAATGGACAAATAAATACAACAGCTTCAACTCCTCTGGCTTACAAAATCAGAAGGAAAGATTAAAAGCACAGTGGTGTATGGCTATTCAAAATAATATAATTTGTCCAATAGATTTGTCAAAGAAACTTAGTGATCTTTGGGAGGGAAAAAAAACCAAGACAATTCTAAACTTGTGCTTTTAATACTAGAGTTACAAAGAGCAAGTTGATGTAATTACATTTCAGTAACTATATTCTGCATTACTAAGAATGAGCCATGTCACTGCACTACTATAGTTACTATTGCACTAAATTTAAACTACTGAAATACCACACATAGCTATCTGATCTCTACTCCATGGAAACAAATCTCCTGCTCATTATTTAGCAAAACATAGTACCCAGAACTTAAACTAGTTAATCTAGATAGTACAGAAAGCTCCCTTCTTCTAAACTCTTGTAACAAATATAATCATAGAAAGGAAAAAAATATAATACTAAAAAGTACTTTTTAGAAGAAAACTATTGAACTTGGCTTAAAAGTTCCAAGAAGCTGTGAAAGCCAACATAGTAACAGCACCTTCAATTTTAATCAAACCAAAATCATTAAAATTAATTCTTGAAACAATATCAATAACTGATCCAGCTCACACTATCAAAAAAAAAACAAAAGTGCTAATTCAGAAATAGCTGCTCACCTGCTGATGTGGCACAAAGCATCGTGTATTTCGTAGTCCTGGCACTGGACAAAGTAAATCTGAAGTCTCAAAGAAACGTGCACCTACAAAGTTTAGAAACCGTGATAGTCCTTTCACAGTAAAGTCTGTCTGATATTTAATTATAATTAACCAGCAGACCGATGAAATTACAGTCGTCCAATTACTCAGGCACTACAGTAACTCGCACTCCACTTTATTTTTCGAGTCGTGCACTGTCAATGTCCCTATCAAACCTGAAGACCACTTTAAAGACCAATGACGATGTTTGGAGAAAGCAATTAGGTGAATATATGACATCTGCCAACATTAGCGATCAGGTCTAGCAGCAGATTGCTACTATGTTATAGGCTGCTGGAAGTGAATCTACCTTTCTGATCACTTCCCTCGTCTTAAATTCCACTGTCATCTGAACTGCACATGGCGTGTCTAGGCAAATTTGATGACTTGGATGTTGGGCTAACTTCCAAGTCTACTTTAGTATATTCCCACGTCCCATGAGGACTCGCAGAGATACAACACCTTCCCTTATTTACGTTTTGCAGCGTGTAGTCTGATAGGACAGCAAGCAAAAAATACAAACCGAGATAAAAGACGTTTGGCAAACCAGTTTTAAAACAAGTTTAAAGAAAAAAGAGCTAACCTAGCAATACCTAGCTAAAAATTAGATTCTGTGGCAAGCTAAATTTACAAGCGAAATATTCCCTAGTACTGTAATTCGTGCCAAGCTGAAGATATTGCAAGTGCATTACGGTATGATTCCCTTTCCCCAGAGAAAAATAATCAAAGCTGGAAGTTTAAAAAAAACAAGAGACGGCCAATGACCTCTACATAGAATCAATGTGTACAAAATACTAGCCCCCAGCAGAGCAAGACATAAACGGCACCCAGTTGTGCGTGTAAATAATACAATTTATCGACATGCGTCTCAACCATATATCCTGTACGATCACAAGTCGGATGAGCACAAAAAAGGTGGATGTGAAACCTGCCCTTTTGCTTTTCATATTTGTATTAAAATAACAATACAAGAATAATGCCCGAAATCTCAACATTTAAAATCTAGATTCAATAAAAACATTTTCTTTAAAAATCCTATTTTAAAAAACTAACAGTTTGCAACTTTTTCTTGTTTTAATCCCCTCAATCTGGAAGCGCCCCCCTCTCTCCCCCTCATACAAACCTGCAGGGCCTAGTCCAGGCTGCGGACCGTCTTCACCAAATATCAGTCTAAAGTCAAATTCGTCATTGCCACTGTTTACAGTAGTCATCGGTTAGCAGTTTCCCTTTCCCCTACTTGTTTAATAAAGTTCATAACAGAAGGAGGGGGGTCCCAGCTCACTCCGCCAACTTCTCCCGGGTTCTTTTATTTTTCTGCTCGCCTCTCTGTTGTCCTGTTTAGAAACAGTTAAACAGACCCCACACCCCGGCTCCTCGCTCCGCTACCGCTGCGCCTCTCAAACTTTGCCGAGCCTCATCCCCGCGCTTGCTCGCTGACTCCCTCGCCCCGCCCTCCTGAAACCTCGCTGACGGCAGTCATGGCCACACCCCCTTACCCTCCTCACCCGCGCGGCCACACCCCCTCACCCTTCTCTCCCGCGCGACCACACCCCCTCACCCTCCACTCCCTTGCGGCCGCACCCTCCTCTCCCGCGCGGCCACACCCCCTCACCCTCCTCTCCCGCGCGACCACACCCCCTCACCCTCCACTCCCTTGCGGCCACACCTTCCTCTCCCGCGCGGCCACACCCCCTCACCCTCCTCTCCCGCGCGGCCACACCCCCCTCACGTTCCTCTGCCGCTCGGCCACACCCCTTCACCCTCTCACCGCGCGGCCACACCCCCCTCCCCTTCCTCTCCCGCGCGGCCCCGCCCCTTCCCCTCCCCTCCCCTCCCACCAGCCGTAGCCACGCCCCCTACACACTCCTCCCCCTCCACGGCCACGCCCCCTCTCCCTCCATCGCCGCCAACACGCGCCCGCCCACTCCCCGCCCCTCTGGCGGCACCAGCCCCACGCGATGACAATCGCTCCCTCTTCCCCGAAGCCTTGCCCACTGCGCATGTGCTACTGGCCCAGTGCCTCCTGGGAGGTGTAGTCGTTTAAGCTTTATTTGAAAACCATTTACTCATAGTCATTCCCAGTCGCTCAAGCGTTTCTTTTCGTTTGCCAAGTTTAAATTCCCAGCAAGGCTTGAGCACAAAAGTGCGTTTAACTTTAATGTTTCCACATCACCACACTGAATTAAGTGGAAAAGCAGATTGAGGGCTTTCTAAATTCTGTGCCCAAATGTGGAAATATTAAGTGGAAAAACAGAATTCTAGTTTAAAATTCGTGTTTGATGTCCAATTCACTGTTGAAATTAACAAATAAATCAACAGCAACAACAGGTTATTTTTAATTCTTTCACGGGACTCGGTGCCCACGGAGGAAGACTTCGAGCATACAGAGGGATGTTGTGTATTCCTTCTCCAGGGACACATGGGTTCAGATGTTGCCATGGAAGAGAGGCAGGCAGTCAGATTGAGTGATCCCCTTGACCATCCCATGAGGGTGACCTCCAATTTGCCCACTCCCCTCTTAGCCTGGTGGTGATCGATCAGGAGCGTGGGACTGAAATGCAGCCAGAAATTGAGAAGCAGTTCCATAAGACCATAACACATAGGAGCAGAAATTAGGCCATTCGGCCCTTCGAGTCTGCTCCGCCATTCAATCATGGCTGATAAGTTTCTCAACCCCATTCTCCTGCCTTCTCCTTTGATCCCCTTGCCAATCAAGAACCTATCTATCTCGGTCTTAAATACACTCAATGACCTGGCCTCCAGCCTTCTGTGGCAATGAATTCCATAGATTCACCACTCTCTGGCTAAAGAAGTTTCTCCTCAACTCTGTTCTAAAAGGTCTTCCCTTTACTCTGAGGCTGTGCCCTTGGGTCCTAGTCTCTCCTACTAATGGAAACATCTTCCCCACATCCACTCTATCCAGGTATTCTTACAGGTGTTCTGTAAGTTTCAATCAGATCCCCCTCATCCTTCTAAACTCCATCGAGTATAGACCCAGAGTCCTCAAACGTTCCTCATATGTTAAGTTTTTCATTCTTGGGATCGTTCTCGTGAACCTCCTCTGGACCCTCTCCAGGGCCAGCACATCCTTCCTGAGATACGGGGCCAAAAATTGCTCACAATATTCTAAATGTGGTCTGACCAGAGCCTTATAAAGCCTCAGCAGCACATCCCTGCTTTTATATTCTAGTCCTCTCGAAATAAATGCCAACATTGCATTTGCCTTCCTAACTACCGACTCAACCTGCAAGTTAACCTTAAGAGAATCCTGGACTAGGACTCCCAAGTCCCTTTGCACTCCAGATTTCTGAATTCTCTCCGCATTTAGAAATTAGTCTATGCCTCTATTCTTCCTACCAAAGTGCATGACCTCACACTTGCCCATGTTGTATTCCATCTGCCACTCTTTGCCCATTCTCCTAACCTGTCCAAATCCTTCTGCAGCCTCCCCACCTCCTCAATACTACCTGTCCCTCCACCTATCTTTGTATCATCTGCAAACTTAGCCAGGATACCCTCAGTTCCTTCATCTAGATCATTAATGTATAAAGTGAAAAGTTGTGGTCCCAACACTGACCCCTGTGGAACTCCACTAGTCACCAGCCGCCATCCTGAGAAGGACCCCCTTATCCCCACCCTCTGCCTCCTGCCAGACAGCCAATCTTCTAACCATTCTAGTACCTTGCCTCTAACACCATGGGCTCTTATCTTACTGAGCTGCCTCTGTGCGGCACCTTGTCAAAGGCCTTCTGGAAGTCCAAGTAGATAACATCCATTGGCTCTCCTTTGTCTAACCTACTCATTACCTCCTCAAAGAATTCTAACAGATTTGTCAGGCATGACCTCCCCTTGATGAAACCATACTGACTTTGCCCTATTTTACCATGCACTTCCAAGTATTCTGAAATTTCATCCTTAATAATGGACTCTAAACTCTTACCAACAACGAGGTCAGGCTAATCGGCCTGTAATTTCCCGTCTTTTGCCTCACTCCCTTCTTAAACAGGGGGGTTACATTAGCGATTTTCCAGTTCTCTGGGACCCTCCCTGGCTCCAGTGATTCCTGATAGATCACCACTAACGCCTCCACTATCTCTTCAGCTATCTCCTTCAGAACTCTGGGGTGTAATCCATCTGGTCCAGGTGATTTATCCACCTTCAGACCTTTCAGTTTTCCTAGTACCTTCTCCTTGGTAATGGCCACCATACTCACCTCTGCCCCCCCGACTCTCTTGAACTTTGGGGATGTTACTCGTGTCTTCCACCGTGAAGACTGACGCAAAGTACCTATTCAGTTCCTCTGCCATTTCTTTGTTCCCCACTACTACTTCTCCAGCGTCATTTTCCAGCGGCCCAACGTCCACTTTTGCCTCTCTCTTACCCTTTATATATCTAAAAAAACTCTTGCAATCTTCTTTTATATTATTGGCTAGTTTACCCTCATATTTAATCTTCTCCCTCCTTATTTCTTTTTTAGTTGTCCTCTGTTGGTCTTTGTAGGCTTCCCAATCCCCTGGTTTTCCACTGCTCTTCGCTGCTTTGTATGCTTTCTCTTTAGCTTTTATGCTGTCCCTGACTTCCCTTGTCAGCCATGGTTGCCTTGTCCTCCCTTCAGTATGCTTCTTCTTCCTAGGGATGAATTTTTGCTGTGTCTCCCAAATTACTCCTAGAAACTCCTGCTATTGCTGTTCCACTGTCTTTCCTGCTAGGTTCATCTCCCAGTCAATTCTGGCCAGCTCCTCTCTCATGCCTCTGTAGTTGCCTTTATTCAACTGTAATACCGTTACATCTGATTCCAGCTTTTTCCTCTCAAATTGCAGGGTAAATTCTATCATATTATGGTCACTTCCTCCTAAGGGTTCCTTCACCTTAAGCTCCCTTATCAAATCTGCCTCATTACACCCTCAGATAATGGAAGAGTGGCTGCAACTTCAGGCCTCCTACATAGACGTGAAACAGTGACTCCTCCAGGCGGCAGAAATTACAGGTCATCTGGGGGTCTGTGAATCAACGTAACAGTTTATTGCATGGCCTACCCGCCATGTGTAACATCCCCCATGTCAAATCCTTGATGGACAAAGGGATGACTTCTGTGTAGACAGCCTCCCACAAGGGACTCCTGTCTTCTCTGGATGGCAGGATGGAACGCTGCGCCATGTCCGGGTGGCCGACAAAGATGGGGCAGAGACGGGTGTGTAAGGAATATCTCTTTGCAGATTGGAATGGCATGGAGGGGGTTTCCAAGAGACAACTCAGGTTGTGGGGTCAAGGCTCCTGAGAGAGGTTGCAGGGCCTGGCACTGATGAGAAATTCCGCCTGAATCTGAGTCAGCTTGGATGGGAGTGCTCCACGTACCTGAGGTACCTTGTCACCAAGTGCAGTCAGATTCTTGATTCTCTGTGGCTTTGACCACAAGCTGGGGCACCCAGGGACACAAATTGTGCCAGCTCGTCAGGCGGTGTCCAGCCCTCTCCTTCAAAATCCAGTGTATCCCAGGCTCTGGTCACCTTGTTAGTCAGACACCATTCCTCCGTCAGCTAACCATACTGACGGAGAGGTGCATTACTGAGGAGCAGCTCCTGGATGATAGCCGATGGGAGAGGGCTCTGGCTGGAAGTGACCAGGTTCCAGGCCTTGTTCAGTTCCTGGTTAAACAAGGACAACTTCTGCAAGGAGGCACTTAGACCTCCAGGGTTTATAAACAGCAGCTGTGTGTCCTAATTGAGGCCATGCAGCTGGCAGAAGAAATACGTCACCAGTGCATATCACCCAGGAGGAGGCTTGACATACAGATGTCTCTACATGGTCTGAAGGTGGAAAGTCACCACCTGGTGTGAAGGCACACCACTGCCTGAGCACCCTCCCTAAGTGGGAAACTCAGCACTTTAGCAGGGACCCAGTGCATCTTATTGACCCAGAAGAAGTTGATGAGTTTCTTCTGTATTTTCATGACAAACTCAGGGGAAGGGAGCATAGCAGAGCAGCCACCATTGGTGTGTCGCCAGTGCTCAACCCCTGTAGGACAGCATTTGTAGCAGTCCAATCCAGCACCCTAGGTGAGTGGTGACCTTGGCCTCCAGCTGTTGCCAGTTCATCGACCAGTGGCTTTTCTGCTGGAACAAAGAGCAATGGTGTCATTTGATCAGCTGGGAGCAACCAAATAAGTTTCCTTTTTTTCATATTCTCTCACAGGATGTCACTGGCTAGGCCAGCATTTATTGCCCATCCCTAATTGTCCTGTCAATAAATAATCTGTATTTATAAAAGCAAACACAATATTTTGGCAACAAAGCTGAATCAAGAATATTAATGAGAGTATAGTTTAGGATAATAGAGAGTAGGAGGATGAGATTAGGAGTAATGAATGTGATGAATTAGTGCCTGCTTTACTGAGCTGTTGCCTGGAGTAAGTCATTAACTATAGATCCAGTGTATCCCATGTACAAATAACAATACAATTCACTGGGACTGACTTGTAAAACTCCATTCAATGTATTCAACTTTAATCCTTTCAAAATGGTACCTCGGAGAGTTTTGCATTTTGCAGGAGAGCGTTTTAAGGTTACATTCAACACAGAATTAGATATTGCGGAAATAGTGCAGTCTGTAGTAAGGCTTAGGGCAGAATTTTGTCCTTGGCAGGCGGGCTCGGCGGGGGTGGTTAGGAAGCCGCCAGCAACCCGCGATTGGGAGCAGAGCACGATTTCATGCTGGCGGGTCAATTAAGGCCTGCCCAGCATGAAAGGCGAGTGTCAGCGCTCAGGGCTGCCTGTGCCAGGGAGGGAGGATGGCAAGTGGGCCGAGCGCAAGCTTCGCGCATGCACGAGTGAGTGCTTCATAACCTGGTGTTAAAAAAAGAAAATGAAGAAAATAAAAATGTAATAAAACAGAGTCACATGAGCATGTTATTAATTCAACTTTAAAACTTTTATTTTATCTTTATTTGCTTTTGGAAACCTTATCCCGCCCGTGGATGAGGTTTCCAAAAAAGGACGCTTAGCCTTTTCGCCTGCCCACCAACCGTTAGGTTGGATAGGCATCGAAAAATTGAAGTTAATTGATTAATTAATGGCCTTAACAGCCTTTTAATTGTCGGCGGGCGCGCTGCCGGCTTTGGCGCGCACCCGCCGACTAAATTATCGCACAACTGCGCATTGATGTCGACATGCTTGGCCGTCGTCAGCACACGTCATTTCCCGCTTGAGCTGGTCGGACGTGCGCCCACCCGCCGAGCAAAAACTGCTGCCCTCAGTCCCAAGCAAAATACAATGGATAGATCAATCATATTTCAGCAGACTGAACAATACAAGAGTGAATATGCCTTTTGCACATACTTACCTCAGCTAGCAAAGAAATGCAATGTTGAGCCAATCCTGAAATCAAAATGCAAATTACCAAAGCCAATTACCTTCTAAAATGTTGTGTTGCTGAGATCTAGAGTAACAGTACATATAACAGTAGTTATACTGTCAGGCAGAGCATTGAACAAGAAATTATTGGAGCTTGATAGCTTGATGCTGGAGGATTTTCACACTTGTTGGATCTTAAAATGCCTGCCTTAACACACAGATTTCTCTCCTTTATACATATCTTCCCCTTTGAATGCAAATTTCCATTGTTTCACTATGTCTTTGGACTTTACTTCCCTGATCTTAAAAATTTATCATAGTACCAATTTTACCGGTGATCTTTGGGAAAAATAAACACACTGTTTCTTAACTTCTGCTGGTTAGGCATAATATTTCACTCCCTCTTTTGAATTATAGCTGGTCTAGTTTATTTAAAAATGCAAATGTCTTTTTACACTTTACATTCTAAACTTCCCCCATGTTTATATACTTAACATTTCAAAGCTAGCTTATCTTCTAATACATCAAAGCCTTCAGACCAGATGCCTCTAATCCAATTCACTCACACACGCGAGCACACAAACACACACACACACACAAAACTATTTTACAATAAATTCCAATAGCATTATTATATCTTCCTGACAGTGACCATAAGTGGTCCCAACACTGATCCTTGTGGAACATCATTTCTCATCCTTTCCCAGTCTGAGTAAACTACCTTTAGCCCCTACTCTCTGTTTTCTGTTTTGTAGCTAGCTCACATTCTGCTATTTGTCCCCTGATGTTCTGACCTTAGGCATGAGTCTATTATGCTGTACCTTATCTTTGACCTTTTGCAAATCCAAATATATTATGTCTACTACATTAGCCTTTGCTACTCTTCCTAATACACTTTCAAAAAATTCAATAAGTCTGGGTGAGTTTGGCACTTTGTTTTAAAATCCGGACTGATTACTCTATTATATTTTAAGTTTCTAGATGTATTTTCTATTACATTTTTGAGTAAGGATTCCATTATCTTTCCTACCAGTTATGTTAGGGTATTTGGTCTATAGTTCTCTGCTCTTATTCTACCTCCCTTTTTAAATATAGAAATCACATTATCTCTGCCAGTCCGCTGGCACAATTCACTTTTCCAATTTTTAAAATATATCTCTGTTATCCTTTCCCTAATTACTTTTAATATACATGGATGCATTCCACCCGGAACATCTTGTTCCTTTAAAAGCTAAAACAAATTTACTACTTCAATTATTTCCTGCTTCAGTACTTTTCTGTGGAATCTATTTCTTTAAGCTTTTATTACAGTACCCTTAAGCATGTAATAGTGTATTAATTAATGTAATAGTGGTTCCATGGGTTCATAGATCTAGAAAGTATCATAGCTGAAACAGGTACAGCAAAGCTGATGCTTTCATTGACAAACAATAACTAAACAAAACTTACTGATGTGTGGAAGAGACACCTAAAGGGAATTACATAAAACCTGCAATTCACCAGTGTTCAGCATATGCTTTCATGCTGCAGGGGAAACCTGTTTTAGAGACATCAGAAGAAGGCTGAATACAGTTTACAGGATAGATTATATATGAGATATTAAGAATCCAATGGAACATATTTAGACTCAAATGAGACGTAAGTCAATGCACAAAATGGAAAGAATACAATCCCCCGAAATAGGTCATTAAGACTGGGAGCAGTTAGTGGAAGAAAGACCAAAGGTTACCAAAACAATCACTGAAAAATATACCACCAAAGGGAAAGAAATAGTCTGGCAGGCTGAGGTTTGAAACTGTGTCATGGAAAAGGATTTGCCTTCGATAAATGTGAACCAGATACATTTCCCTCAAGCATGCAGTGACAGAATAAGGTGCCAAATGATGATGGTCCAACGGACTTCCATCAGTGCGTGAAATCTTGAATTGCCATTAACTCTAAAAATTGTAAAAGATACAGATTTCCTTCACTGTTACTTAGAGTTTGATGTGCTATAGCTGCTATTAACGAAGGGAGATGTTCTGCAAAGTTTTGCCCTTTGCAATGTCAGAACAAAATATGTGGCAGGTGGAACAGACCGAAAATGTTCCCAATCCCCCAGTGCCTTAAAGAGCTGGGTGTGAATACTGGAAAATGACATGCAGGTAAGCCTTAATTTCTGATACACACTCCCAATGGGCCAGGCTCCCTACTGAGAGTACAAAATTAGAAAATGATTCCTTGAACTTTTGGCACAGATGTAAGTACAAAATTCTGAAGCAAATGTCCCTTTCAATGATTCTGAAACTGTATTGGAAGAGCTACTCCTAATGAAAGCCTTTTCACCCCAACTACTTCTATTTGTCTATCTCTGGCTTGGGTTGCAAATTAGTGCCATTCATGGATGAAAGTTTGTGCTGTTGATGTGCAGTCCCACTCCCTTGGAATCAGGCTGCTTATGTTTTTTTTTTATGTGATCCGAACTTGTGAGAAAGAGGAAGCATTCGTGGAATCTCAATTGAATGTGCATGCAGGTGGCAGGGATGAATAAATCATGATCTAATTCACCATGCCAAAAGTCAATTTGATAACAATAGATCTTTTTCCAGTCACTTGGTAGTTCGGAACTTGAGTATTGGTGAAAAGAAGACACATGCTGTTGAAGCTCCTTGTCTTGCACTCATCAGGACAGATTCGCAAAAATACCAAATTTCAAAGGGAACGACAATTTATACTGCATGAGAAAAGAGGTGCTGATTGGTTGACAAGTTGGCTCTGATTGGTCAAGATTTTGCCATGGTGAATGCACAAGGGAGTTATTGTTCAATATACGTCTTATTCAGGACAAAGCCATCGCCTACCTTTTACAGTGCAAAAGCCATCATGGCAGAAGTGTGGAGATGAGTCGGGAGGACGGATGAAACTTGCAGGAATCCGTCGAACCAAAGTTGCCAACCCTAATTCTAAATCCTTTGATGGTGAACTGAAAGGAATCCCAATCACAAAATTCCCTTAATTTCTTTAAGTGGCTAGCCATTCTTTGGCCCCCAGTTTGAAATATCTGTCATAGTTGGAACTTATTGTGACATCCATTAAGCCAAAGATATCTTTGCCGGGTATTTTTCGTTTCAGTGCTCCTGTCACTCACTGAATATGGCTACCTAGAAATTCAATGCCTCAGGTCCTCGATCTTCAGACAATTAATTTCAATACTCAGGCAATCATAGACAAGGGTGCTGAATTTCCCCTTTTCCTCCCCCAGCATGTAGCAGGGCATCAAAAATTGCCATCCTAATTCCTCTACATTCAATCTATGTTAGCATTTTAAGACCAACTTTTATTTCAACAGTTACCAATCACTGACTTACCAGTACATGAACATTTCCCCATCAATACCTATTCAGGCAAATTTTTATCAAGTGTCCACATCTAAAAGCCTAATCTGTCTGTTCTCTCCACAGATGCTGCCTCACCTGTTTTCTGGGATCCTCTGTTTTTGTTTCTCCATTCAGACAACCTGTCTGGTTCCCAGCCACATATAGTCACAGCAGTGAGGTGATTCATACTGAGGGCTCCAGAACTATGAATCACTCCATTTTGCCCTGAGGCATGAATATTAACCACTTTGCAGATAACACCGAGAAACTCATATTAACTTTGCGTGTGTGGCTCACATGCAACCTTAAATGAGTGCATGAATTGGCCAAATGATTGAGTGGATTATTGCAGCCAGTTCTTAGTGAGTTTTCCACGGTGAGGGATTTCTTCACCTTCGCAAAGGCTATACGCAACCTACATATTGCTGGCAATGCCTTGTCTATGTGCTCATTCGACATTATGAGCTTATTTACAAATGTTCCTCAGAAGGAAGCCACTAGCATTTGTGCTGCGTTGCTATATCTCAGCAATATAAACACAGTGGACAGAATTTTACACTCCCCTGCCGCCGAGTTTGTGAAATTCTTTGGATCGCCTTCCCACTGGACTCTCGCCCACCCCGACCTCTCTGCAATTTTATGGTGGGACGGGTGAAGCCTGTCCAGCCACCCCCTGCCCTTACCCTAATTGAGGCTCTTAAGTGGCCAATTATTGACCACTTAAGGGTTGTTTCCTGCCCAGCCTCAATTTTCAAGCTGGTGGGAGGAGTTCAGGGGCGGTGGGGGAGCCAAGTGACCATGTTCAGGCCTCAGGCGGGAAGTGGGGGGGAACATGTGCCTCCATCAATGGCCTCCTTTTAATGTCAATCGCCACCCTGGCACCCCGCCCGAAAAAGGTCTGGCCATTGCGAGTGCTTTCTCCCCCCATGGCATCTCCACAAACACCCCTACTCCCTCTACCCACCCCCCCAGGCCTCACCTCCCCTCCCCACTCTGAGACCCCTAAAGCCTACCTGGTCCTGGACTTCTGGGGCTTAAACTCTGTGACTGCTTGTAGTCCCAGTCCGTCCACTGCAACTTCTGACGCTGCTGGAACTAGAGAGCTGCTGGCCAACCAGATTGACCGGCAGCTTTCTGAGTCGGGTCTTCCTCCTGAGTGAGGGGCGGAAGTCCAGCCTCCAGCCAATGAATGCATCTTGTAGCCAGTATCGAGGTGGAGGTGTTCACTGCTGCCTCCTTGGATGGCAGGAAGGGAAACCACCAACCGAAAAATCCTGGCCATATCATTTTCTGAATCGGTATTCATTGAATTTATGAACTTAAGCAACTCGTGCAGTCAAGTTTAGTTTTAATATCAGCATGTATGCCCATGATGTTGTCATGGGATCCCCTGTAGGTTTAGCTCTCACTAATATTTTCATTGGTTTCCACAATAAACACATTTTTGATGGAATGACCCCTAACCCCCTACCCTGTGCATATTTCCAATACACGGGTGAAGTGTTCGCAATCTTCGAATCTGCAGTCGCATGTAAGTATTTCCTTACGCACCTTAATATGCTCCATGCCATGCTCAAATTCACTTTTGAGATGGAGCAGCCTAATGCGCTCCCTTTCCTTGATGTGTTAGTTGAGAAATCTGCTCATGGCTTCTCCGCTGCTGTCTGCCACAAACCTACATTCACCGGTCAATATACATGTTGGGATTCATATAGCTCCGTGGGCTGTAATATTGGCCTATCAGCCATTTTCTAAATGGGGTCCTAGCCATTGCTCACTTTGCAAGCTTGACACAGAAATAAAGCGTGTCAAACCTTTCCTGCAGGTTATCCTTATTGTTCGCTGTGTACAGTGCAAACTCACTAATGGGTCAAAGGCTCTAACCTTCAGACCTGAAAAGTGCCCGGTCTACCTCAAGTTACCCCGGAAAGACAAAATATCTCAAAAATTTGAAAAACAGGCTAAGCAAGCCATTCTTGCTGCTACTATGCAGTGGCTACATGAATGGTATTTTTCACGAACAGGATCCTCTAGATATCGGTATCTATTCCCTAACTATACTGTCCCCTACTGCAATTACATTCATTTCTATTCTCCCCAACTGAATGGCCCACTGCACCATGTTGCTGTGGTCAGTTTGCTCATCTACCCTGTCAAACAGTCCCTGTTTTTGTTTACATAAGCTGCAAGTACATTGAACCTATTGGACAATTAAAGGGCTGAGACTCCTCTGTTGCTACCTTCTAGTTGCCCATACCTGACTCTCTTCCAGTCACACCCACCTGGACCAAATCTGAAAACCCTGGCTTAAGGGGCGTGACTGCGTTCTGGAAAAAAGAGTGCCGGTAATGCTTTCCCTTCTTGATACATCACAGCTCAGACTCAAACTCATTAGCTCTGAGCCAAATTTCCTCGAGCAGTGGATGTGGTTGCCGTGGATCACACAGATGTCCACCAGTTCCCATAAGCTACAGCAAGGCTATGTTCCCTGGGAACTGTGGCCGGCCCATCCTTTGCCCTCTACACTGTCAGGGCAGATTACCTGAAGGTGTAGGAATATAGGTTGGAGTAATTGGGATGTGCACTAATAACTGGGGGGAGCGTGTAGCCAAAGTAAAACATAAACTGGAAATGCAGAAGCCACACTTCCTCTCAAATGCAGACAAGGACCCGGTCATCAAATACAAGGTGATCTTGGTATTGCTGTACATGGAATAGGTCTGGCCCAGCCGCGCCCCTATATCAGGACACTCACCTGAACCATCTTTCACTTTATCTTCTGGTCAAAAATCGCCATGTCAGCAGGGACAAGATGTACAAATCTCCAGATGGAGAGGGGAGGTCATGGAAACATACCCAACTTTAACTTCATCCTGATGGCCACCTTTGTGTGCGGCTGCATCAAGCTGTGTATAGACTCAAAATAGCAAACACCAATTGGCACTACCTACTGAGGTTTTATCTGTCCTCAATGTTTTGAAGGATAGGTCTGGCCACATTGTTGTGGAACATTCCATTCAGTTGGAATGTGCCTTACCACTTGTCCCTTGTAGAAAAGTTTGTGCAGAGAAATACCTTTGCCCACAAGTTGATCAGGCAATGTCCTATACATTAGGTCCTCGAGGGCTCGTGGGAAAAGGAAATGGTGAATTCTGTTGAATATTTCCCCAAACTGTCTGTTAAAGTAATTTGGCAGAATGCCTCATCACCAGAACTTACAAACAAGCACCAAGACATGGTTTGGCTGGTAGTGAGAAGAGCCTTCCTCATCGAATCCTTCATGCACATCCAGAGCCTCATCGAATCCTTCATGCACATCCAGTTCCTCATCGAATCCTTCATGCACATCCAGTGCCTCATCGAATCCTTCATGCACATCCAGTTCCTCATCGAATCCTTCATGCACATCCAGTGCCTCATCGAATCCTTCATGCACATCCAGTTCCTCATCGAATCCTTCATGCACATCCAGTGCCTCATTGAATCCTTCATGCACATCCAGAGCCTCATCGAATCCTTCATGCACATCCAGAGCCTCAGCAACACCACATGCTGTCCTCAGGGAAGTTGCAGTGGGAAAGCGTCTATCATCCACCTCCTTCCAGAACGTGCATTTCCAAAGAATGTTTGGAAAGAGATGCAATGACTTTTGTTGAGATTCATTCCAAGAATCTCTGTAACTCAATGCTCCATGGACTGTTCCCGTGGACGCAGACTGAGACAAACATCGTTTGGTGCTGGAAACCATCAACTCAGTGAAAGATACTCTTTGGTCTATCCAAAATATGCTGGTCTTCCAGTAGAAGAATTTGTCTATGTCTGACTGAGACAGACTAGCACAGTTCAAGGTTCAGAATCATGTGCTGAGAGGCACACTGAAGCTTGTAGCAGACATTGCGCAGGTTCAACATGGAAATAAGATCACTCTTTAGGGCCCTCCTACCAAAGCACACTGAGGGGCTGGAATCCATGTAAAACCCATCAATGTGTATCAGAAAAAGTTTAAATGTAATGTCAGTGTAGATGCAATCTAAGGGAGTGAGGCACCCTAGTGTGCTATGTACTGTATTTAACCAAATTGGTCTACAGCCACACTTTAATTGTATTGTAAAGTACCTTTACAAATTTTATGAATAACATTTATTTTTTGGAAAAAATTGGCAGGATTTATGCAACAGCACTTATCCAAACCTGTGAGCTCCACCACCTAGAAGGGAGAGGGCAGCTGCTGTGTGGGATTACTATCACCTAGAACTTTCCTTCTACTTCACTTTCTTGATCTATTATCTTCAATGGCTTCCCATACATGGTATAAATACATCTAACCCACAATATATGGCACTAAACTAGTTCATTTTTAATTATAACTCCTAAAAGACAAGCTGGTTCATCTCCTAAAACCTATTGATTTAGGTCTGAGTTACTAACCCCAGTGCACAATTTAACCATCTAGGGATCCAGGAGATCATGGATGCCACCTTCACGAAGGCACAGAACTTTGTGCATTTCACCTGGGATTAGAAAAGCCAGGAAGCAAGAGCGCAGGGATTTGCGCAGATCTCAGCTTTTCCACAGATGCAGGGTGCCATTGACTGCACTCATGTAGCACTTAGATCTCCGTGGCAACAAGCAATCAATTATGTCAACCACAGGGCTTCCACTTCCTGAATGTAAACATGACAGGGTTTGCCCTTCAGGCTTCCCAACAACAGCAGGATGAGGCCCTTAATTAGGCATTAATTGTATAATTAAAGACCTCATTTCATGATGGGACAGGAAGGTCATCCACGAGCCTTCCTGACGTGGACAATAGAGGCAGGAAGGCAGTGGGGCCCCCATCCAGCACCCTCCCACCTGATTAAATACCCCCCCCCAGCCTCCAAAGTCACCTTGGGGGAGGGCATTAAATTCTGCCCTATGTTGGGAGATAATGTAAACTATGATAAGTTAATCACTCAATTAAATCCATGATGATTGGGCTTCTACACAATATGTGCAGACACATTCAAAATGGGGTCAACTTTTTGTCCATTTTTAGAATGGAGCCTATTTTGCATTGCTAAAATGGATCAAAGTAAAGGGATAGTCATTTGGTAGTACAGAGCTTGAGTATTGATGAAAAAGAGACATGGGCCTGAATTTTACCCTTGGGGTGTGCTCGAGGTCGACGCAGCCAGAAACGGATGTAAAACCTGCTCCCAGCCGAGATCGCGCTGTGAATGTGGTCTTACGCTGGGTGGCCAATTAAGGCCTGCCCAGCATGAAACAGGACCGCCGCAGGCATTCTCCATGCGCGGAAGCGGGAATGGTTTGAGCGCTGGATCCAATGGGGACCTGGCAGGGTGTTCATAAACAGATGAGGCAGCTCCCTTAAGGCTGCCAGGAGTTTGTGGGGGAGGCTGAGGGAACTGTCTGGAAGCAATCCAACAAATGTCCTGGCGTGCAGTCATGGTCTCAGCACCTGGTGATCATGGAAGGTGGGAGGGCAAGTCGGGTGGGCATCCTGTCCCCCCCCACCCCCTGTTTCTCAGATGGGCGCCTAGGAAGTCAGTGCCAGACAGCACATTTTAATGCCCAGGAATGGCAAGAGAAGGCCGCCTCACCTGACCAAGAAGACCTGGACAGAGGCTGCCACCCAGGTCAGTGAGCATGATATAGTGCGCCGCATGTGGCTTCAGTGCAGCAAAAGCTTCAATGATCTGCTGTGGACAGCAAGGTGCAGAAATAGCATGGACCTGTGCGGAGAACTTTAGTCGGATGCCCTTCTCTCGGATCGTTCAGGGGTCTAAGAATGTGTATACCAACTGGCACTTAAGCTTACCCTGCCAAGGCTGGGATGTCAGCACAACTGGCCTCAGTGCATTGCAGGGTGAGACGTGGCACAGTGACACGGACAGCTTAATGCCCGGGTGGGAGGGTGAGTGGGAGCCAGGAAAGTACCTTCAGGAAGACGGAGCAATAATGAGGCTATTTTTCCGTGTCAGGAGATGACTAATAATGCTGCGGAATGCCGTAGAACGGTTGGAGGAATGCCAAATCTGTGCATCCTCATGAAGCACGACAGCGATGCACTGGAGCTGGAATGCCACCGGCCAGCTCGCTCCTCCGGTCGCGGTGAGGCAGAGTTCTCGGACAAAGGTAAGAGTGCAGGTGGCAGATGCATGGGTGGTGGGTACTGGAAACATAAACTGGAAACTCCTCTCATCAGAAACTGGACTGTTGTAGCCAGAGAGCCCATTGAAGCAGAAGGCACCATGCAGCAGGTCTCCACTGTCTCCTCAGCCTGTCTAGCATGCACAGTGACTTTGATGATTGAATGTAGAGATCCTTTGCCTTCCTCCCGCAGATGCATCATCCACAGGAGCCACCAGAGACCCCGAGGACCCCCCCCCCCCATTGAGCTCCGAGGAAGGCATCACACCTGCACCAGTGTCACACTGTCTCTCTGAACCAGGCACCAGTGCAGATACTCACACGTCGGTGGGCAATAGGTATATGGTACTACGGGTAATGCACAGGGGTGAGGGCACATCACAGTCGCATGAGGAATTGGCAGAGGCAGAGAGATCCCAGGAAGCCAACAGTGGGAACACAGCTGGAGACCAGGACCATGCTGCGTCCAAGGCAGATAATGAGCCTCTGGAATTATCCATCAGACAGCAGATGCTGGATGTCCAGTGGGATGCACGGGGAGAACCGACGGAGATCCATGAGGGTCTGCGTGCCTTGGTCTCCGTCATGGAGGAGTCCATATGGAGCATGAGTTCTGTGTTGACCCTTAACACCGAATGCATAGCCTCCTCCATTGAGAGAGTGGCGACTCTCATGGAGAGACAGCTTCAAGAGCAGACTCAGGGGTTCCTGGGGTTGCACTGAAACTGCAAACCCTCACACGGGCGATGACCTCAGGAGGTCATTGACAGTGTGAGAGATGGATGAGACGCCTAGTCTCCCTACTAGGTCCCCGTCCATTAATGATGAGCAGGGAGGTGCAATCGCTGCTTGTTGTCTCTATGGGCTTCTCTCAGGGCGCTCTAGATAAGGGGACCAGTCTGCCCTTCTTCCAGTGTCCACTGCATCTGATGATACCGTGACGACTGAGGAGTGCCCAGCTATGGAGCTGGATGCACCCTCCCAGGCAGAGACTGCTCAGGCTCTGGCAGCCAGAGGACGACCGTCAAGGTCATCAGTGCCACCGGGACAGCTGAGCCAGCAGGTTGCCTCCAATGCCACTGTCAGTGAAGGGGGGCACCAAGATACAGCCCTCGCAGACTAAGTTGAAGGCACCTTGAGCACAACAGGGGCGTGTCACGGGTGACATTTTTTGTGTTAATTATTTTGACTCTTGTGTTAGGGATGGACACTTTGTTTCTTCTTTGTTTGTTCATGTTAAGAACCATAAACATGTATTTGAGTTAAATGGGCTGAGTTGGCTGGATGGTTTGAATAGGTGCCAGATGCAGCACTGGTTTGTAAAAGTATGGTGTTGTGTGGTGCTGGCGTACTGAATTAGGTTCTCGTTTATTGATTGTTAGCAAAGGAGACACTGCCATTGGCTTGATGAGGCATCGATGCCTTGGATGCCTAGCAGAAGGTTCGCTGGATCAAAGCATCCCTGGTGTCCCTGCCTCCATGAGGGTTCCTGTCCTCTGCCTCGAGGTCCTCACCCTGCGCCTCCCCAGGCTCTTGCTCTGAGCCATCACTTGAGTCATCCTCCATGGCCTGTAGAGCTGCCTCACTTCCCTCAGCTTCCAGTGGGATCCCCTTGCCAGAGCCAGGTTGTACAGGGCGCGGCATGCGATGACTATGAGGACGATACACCCTGGAGGATACTGCAATTCTCCCCGAACCAGTCCAGGCATCTGAAGCGCATCTTCAGCAGCCCAATGGTCCTCTCCACCACCGCCCTTGTGGAGGCAGGACTCCTTTTCCTCAGTTCACTCTCCTCAGCCTCAGTTCTTAGGTGACGGAGTGAGATCATCAGCCACCTCTTCAAGGGATGGCCCTCGTCATCCAGGAGCTATCCATCCACTCATGCAGGAGACACGAACAGCCTTTGTACCTGTGAGTGCCTCAAGACCTATGAGCTCCCAGGGTAACGTGCGCAAACTTGGAGCAAGGTTTTCCTGTTGGCGTGGGGGGGGCGGGACCCACGCGTCCGCGTGTAAAATGATGCGCGGTGACGTCAAGCGAGCGTCCTGACGTCAATGCGCACCATTGCGATATTTCATTGTGTGGGCACAGGATGATATCTGCTGCGCACCCACTATTAATTAACACCCACTATTAATTAACAGGCCATTTAAGGCCCTTGAGTAGCCAATCGACCGTGAATTTCCGGTGCTCGTGCGATCTTCGGGTCAGTGCACGGGCACAACGGGCAGGCGGGTAGGACGCATTTGTATAAAGCTCATCCACGGGTGAGTTAAGAGGGCTCAGTGGGGTCGCGAGTGTACTCTCTCAAGTATTGATTTTTCAAAGTTACTGATACTTGCCTGTGTGATCTGCAATACTTCAAAACTCATACCAGCTGCTTGGTCTGGACTCACAACCTTCAGGTCAGCACTCTGCAGTGAGGAATCCTTTTTTGGGCCTGCAGGTTTCTGGAAGCCTTCCCATAGCCTGGGAATGGGAGCTGAACTCTCCACTGGAGGTACCTCCTCTGAGGAGGAAGGGAGGGCTAGAAGGAGGAGGAGGCCAGGAGTGCACATTCAGCCTCCAGGGGAGCCACCTTTAGTAGGACAGGCGCAGGCACAAGGGGTGCAGGGCCAAGAGGTAAACCAAGGCAGAAGGGGCCACAGAAGATGCCACTATCCTGCTGCCAGGATATGCAGGTGGTGAAGCAGCTACCTCAATATGTCTGAGGTGCAGTGCCAAAGGAGGCTCCGTCGGTCAAGCCATGTTGCAAAATTAAATCACTGAACATTCAGCACTGCTATGGCTGCTGGGAGAACAATGGTGACCTCAATGCTGGCCATACATACGTGGCCGTGGCACCCCAGCCTCACCGACACCAGTGGACCTGGGCGCATGGCGCCTCTCAAATCCAGAGCCTCCTGCTCAAACTGGCTGAGAATGGCTAACTGCGCCTGGCCGCAACCAGTCCTCACCTGCTCTGCTGCATTATGTGCATCCTTCTCCTGAAAATGTGAGACGAGCATTGATTCGTGCAAATTGTACCCGGACTCTCTTCGCGCACGGCCCACCCCAGCCAGAATGGGAGATATCAGGCTCCAGTGCCTCCTCACCCCGCTGCTGCTGAACACTCACACAAAGGTGCTAGGCCTATTCCCCACACCCCCACCCCTTTGGCAACATGCAGCCTACATCACATCAGGCACCACACAGTATATCCTCCCATAACAAGGAGGCACAAGCACGTGGAGCGCAGGGGGCAGCAGATGGTTCGTTGCCACGCCACCTTGAAGCTCCCCTCCCAGTATGTCATCGCCCTGACTTGGACATATCCTGCAGTTCCAGCACTGCGCCTAGGTGCCGCTCCTCCAGGTTGCCCCCAAAACAGTCATGTGGGCCTCAGTGTACCACATGCTGTGGGCGCAGAACCCATCTCTTCACCATCCTCTCAGGCTGACCGCCGCATTGGCAATATCTGCTGGCCCACCCAGCAAAGGACACATGGCGTCAATGATTCAATGCAGTCACTACACTCAGACTTGGTGGGTGTGGGGAGGAGGGCAGCAGGGGGGGAAAGCCAACCTGCTGGGTTAAGTGACCAATGCCATCATTGTCCTCACCATGCCAGAGCGCAACAAGTCGTTGAAGCACTTGCGATACTGGATCCAGGTGCGCCGCACCACGTCACGGGAGCTTACCACCCCTGCCACCTCCTACCAGGTACGTTTCCTCATGTGGGGAGGGGGCTCCTCCTCCTGTCCTGGAGAACCAGCACCTCCCGCTGTGCTGCCACCTCCTTGAGGAGGGCAGCAAGGCAGTCAATGGAAAAATGAGGGGCACACTGGCCCCCCCGCCCTACCCTCCGCCATGGCCTGCCCCAATGGTCTACCCTCCAGACTGGCCTGCCCCGATGGCCTACCCTCCGGACTTGCGTAGCCTCCATTGCCCCTCTGCAGAGCCTTCACCCAGCATTGCGAGCAGCCTTTCCAAGGCTGCCAGGCCTTCCTTTATACCAGCTGCCGAGTCACCATTGGACCCGGTGGGCTTAGTGCGCCCACCGCCCCCCGCCCACTCCCGCTATGCACAGGAGTCGTGAAGCACGCTGGGCGGGCCTTAATTGGCACATCCGCGTAAAATGGCAGCGTGGATCCGATCATGAGCAGCGATCGGGTCTGCACCCGCCTGCGCCCACTCCGCCCCCCCGCCATCCAGAAAATTCTGCCTTTGGAGAACCTGTGTGCTGTGGTCACAGACGATCTGAACATTCATTGAGTGGAGCCCCGTTCTGTTTCCAAAATCTCCCGGCTCACCTGCTGGCACCTTGATGTCCATATGTGCAAGCTATTACACCCTGAACGCGGGGGAACCCAGCCATTGCAGTGAAGCCTCGTGCTCTCTCTGCCTGCTGGCCTCGTCTGTCCAGAAGTGGATGAACGTACGGACGTGTCTAAATATAGCATCAGTCATGAGCTCGACCCAACTGTGTGCAGCTGATTGAGAAACGCTGCACAGATCCCCCACTGAGCCCTGAAAAGAATCAGAGGCAGAGAAGTTGAGGGCCGCTGTGCCCTTCAAAGCCACCGGCATGGGGTGTCCGCCCACATAGTTGGAGGTGATTTCCGGACCGATCATGTGACATACTGCTGTCACTGTGTCCCTGGAGAGGCGGAGTTTCCTGCAGCACTGGACCTCATACACCTGGAGGTAGTTGGAGTGCTGCCTGAACGCTCTCGCCGCTTGGCAGTGGCGTCTTTGGCATGCCCTCCCGCCTTGGCCTCCCAGCTGGCCCTGCACCAACTCAGCCTGTGCCTCTCCTCTTAAAGGTCTGTACCTGGGACACTGCCCGCATCCACCTGGCCTCCTCTCCCTCCTGCCCCTCCCTTCCCCTTCAGAGGAGTTTCCACAGGGGAATACACTATCCCCATTAGATGGGATGCAGAGGAGCAGTGCCTTGAAAATGAAGGAGCGCTGTGCTGCAATACTCAGGGGAACCTTCCCGGGAAGACGAGGACCTAAGATTTTGACAATCTAACAAAATGCCAAGAAACTCTGGGACAACTCTGTACTCACACAGCAAAGGACTGGCATTGACAGAGGAAGTGCTGCTGCTCCAGGGGCCTCTTACCCCGCCCGTGGATGAGGAAATGGTTAAAACGTGATTTCCGCCCACTCGTTTTGCCCATGCGATGAGCTAAAAAATTGCACGGGCAACATAAAATCGCTGACAATTAGCTTTTTAATTACCTTAATTGGTCCCTTAATTGTTGGCAGGTGCTGCTCCGATTCCCACGTGCGCCTGCTGACCTCAATATTGCACGCGTGTGCAATGACGTCGAGACGCACACCCAACGTCTTTTCCTGTGTTCAGGTCGGGTATGCACCTGACCTCAGAACGCAAAGTTCAGGCCGGGCTTTGCATCTTGCAATCATTAGGATCGCTGGCAAGAAATTACCAACAATAAGGTGGGGGGGAACTTCAATTTATACTGCATGAGAAGAGAGTCCTGATAGGTTGTCAAGTAGACTCTGATTGGTGGATGCATTGCCATGGAGAATGCAGCATGGAACAGTTAACTGCCCAGCTTTGTGCAAATTCAAACCCTGCAGGTCGACTGATTGGTCAAGGCATTGCCCTGGGGAATGAATTAGAGAAGGACTGTTCTCTAAGCTTCTGTTTAATTGAAAAAAGACAAAATGTGTGGATATGTTCCTGGCTGCAAAGGACAGGATCCTGTGTGTGAATGAAATCCCAGCCCTGATCTGCTGCAGCATGTTCCTAGATCACCAGTTATAGACCCCTTAGAGCAGGTAGACACACCCTTAGCAGGGAAGGAATGTGGAGATTCCAATGGAAAATAATTTTATAAATAAGTCAAGTAACGAATTTGAAAACATTTATTGCACAGTTCATTATTCAGCCAGCAATACAGTTTGAAGAAAACCTCAAAAATGTCCCACATGGAAGCTTAAAGTACAGAGGAGTGGATTTTTGTCTTTACCGCTTCGGCAATAAGCATCACTTGTGTATCACAGAAAGGAAAATCTGACAGGAAGGATCACAGACCCCCTTACAGAACCTACAGGAACAGATCCGGCATATTCCATCACCATTTGAAAACATCCCTGCCGGATTTTCCCTTCTGCACTCTGGCTAGGTGATGAATGACACCCAGCCAATAAAAACATGAAACCTGCCTCAGAATATCTTACTGTCTACAAGAGTGAACTGACTATATTTGGGTGCAAGGCATTTAAGAAACTATCAGTTGTGGTTCAGTTGGTAGCATTCTTGCCTGGCTACAAGCTTCTGGGTTCAAGTTCCACTCTTGCTTATTTGACTTTAGCGCAAAAGTCAAGGTTGGCACTCCAGTGAGGTACTGGGAAAATACTGCACTGTCAGACGTGTCATCTTTTGCATGAGATGTTAAAATGAAAGTCTGTCTGCGCTGGGGTGGATGTAAAAGATCCCCTGGCACTATTTCAAAGAAGAGAAGGAGAGTTATCCCTGGTGTCCTGGCCAATATTTATCCATCAATCACTCTCACACAAAACAGGTTATCTGGTCATTATATGAACAACGAACATAAAATTATGAGCAGGAGTGGGCCACTTGGCCCTTCGAGAGTGCTCAGCCATTCAATAAGATCATGGCCGATCTGATTTTAACCTCAACTTCACATTCCCAACTACCCCCAATAACCTTTCACCCCCTTGCTTATCAAATATCTATCTAGCTCTATCTATCTACCATCAACCATCTATCTAGCTCTGCCTTAAAAATATTCAAAGATTCTGCTTCCTCCGCTTTTTGAGGAAGAGAGTTCCAAAGACTCACGACCCTCTGAGAGAATAAATTTTTTAAATGGGCTACCCCTTCTTTTAAACAGTGACCCCTAGTTCTAGATTCTCCCACAAGAGGAAACATCCTTTCCAGATCCACTCTGTCAAGTCCCCTCGGGATCTTATATGTTTCAATCAAGTCACCTCTTACTCTTCTAAACTCCAGCAGATACAAGCCTAGTCTGCCCAGCCATTCCTCATAAGACAACCCGCCCATTCCAGGTATTAGTCTAGTAAACCTTCTCTGAACTTCTTCTAATATATTTACATCCTTCCTTAAATAAGGAGACCAGTACTGTACACAATACTCCAGATGTGGTCTCACCAATGCCCTGATAACTGAAGCATAACCTCCCTACTCTTGCATTCAATTCCCCTCGCAATAACATTCTATTAGCTTTCCTAATTACTTGCTGTACCAGCGTACTAACCTTTTGCAATTCATGCACTAGGACACACATCTGCATCTCAGAGCTCTGCAATCTCTCTCCATTTAGATAATATGTTTCTTCCTCCCAAAATGGACAATTTCACATTTTCCTACATTATACTCTATTTGCCAGATTTTTGCCCACTCACCTAATCTATCTATATCCTTTTGTAGCCTCCTTGTTGCCTCTTCACAACTTATTTTCCTGCCTATCTTCATGTAATCAGCAAATTTAGCAACCTTAGCTTTAGTCCCTTCATCCAAGTCATTTGTATAAATTGTAAAGAGTTGAGATCTCAGTGCTGATCCCTGTGGCACACCACTCGTTACATCTTGCCAACCAGAAAATGACCCATTTATGTCTACTTTCTGTTTCCTGTTAGCTAGCCAATCTTCTATCCATGCCAATATGTTACCCCCTACACCATGAGCTTTTATTTTCCGCAATAACCTTTGATGTGGCACTTTATCAAATGCCTTCTGGAAATCTAAGTACAGTACATCCACTGGTTCCCCTTTATCCACAGCACATGTTACTTCTTCAAAGAACTCCAATAGATTGGTGAAACATGATTTACTTTTCACAAAACCATGTTGACTCTGCCTGATTACCTTGAACTTATCTAAATGCCCTGTTATAATGTTTTTAATAATAGCTTCTAACATTTTCCTTATGACAGTTGTTAATTGCCTGGAGTTTCCTGCTCTCTGCCTTCCTCCCTTTTTGAATACAGGAGTTACATTCACTATTTTCCAATCTAATGGAACCTTTCCCGAATCTAGAGAATTTTGGAAAATTAAAACCAATGCATCAACTATCTCACTAGCCACTTCTTTTAAGACCTTAGGATGAACTCCATCAGGTCCCAGGGACTTGTCAACCTGTAGTTCCAACAATTTGCTAAGAACTACTTCTCTGTTGATTGTAATTTTCTTGAGTTCTTCCCTCCCTTCCAATTCATGATTTACAGCTATTTATAGGATGCTACTTATATCCTCTGTAGTGAAGACTGATGCAAAATGCTGGTTCAATTCATCTGCCATCTCTTAATTTTCTATTATTTATTCCTCAGACTTACTCTTACTGTCTTATATTTTATTTATATTTATATTTCT
The DNA here is from genome assembly GCF_964194155.1 of Cetorhinus maximus. Lineage (NCBI taxonomy): Eukaryota > Metazoa > Chordata > Chondrichthyes > Lamniformes > Cetorhinidae > Cetorhinus > Cetorhinus maximus. The sequence continues at coordinate 103,264,193 of NC_135884.1, forward strand.
AGCTAGCTTTCCCTTGTACTCAAATTTTTCCATCCTTATTAATTTTTTAGTCATTCTTTGCTGTTTTTTATATTCTGTTCAATCTTCTGACCTGCCACCCATCTTTGCACAATTATATCCTTTTTCTTTAAGTTTGATACTATCTTCAACTTTTTTAGTTAACCACGGATGGTGGGTCCTCTCCTTGGAATTTTTCTTTCTTGTTGGAAAGTATCTAACCCTTTAAATGTCTGTAAATCATGAATTGGAAGGGAGTGAAGAACTCCACTGCATCTCTATTGACCTATCCATTAACCTAAGTTGCCAGTTCACTTTCAAAATGTTCAGGTATTTCTCCCCCTCTCTTATATTGTGCAGCGTCTGCAGTTCAACTTCCAGGTCAATAATCCTGATCCAGGATTCCTCCAGCTGCTTACACTTTCTGCAGATGTGTTCGTCCTGGATCGCCTTGGCGTTCAAAAGCTACCACATTCCACAGCTGCAACATAACACCTGTTCTGCTATTGTTACTTATGTTATTTAGTTAATTTAATTTAATTACGTTCTTAATTAACTTAGACTAATTCTTATGTATACTAGAATTTACTTTGCTTACTCAATGCTAGTACCACCCAAAGCTAAAAGTTGTACTTTTCCGACTTACACAGTTAAGTGTTTTAGGTTTTTATTTTAATGATTTTGTTTTATTTATTTTATTTTAAAGTTTTAGTTCTTCCATTTATATGTCTACCTTAACTCTGGTGTCCTAAGCTAGCTGTTACACCAGCACTTACCGGCCAATCAACTTACTACTTTTCTGTGATGTCGCAGTTTTTTTTCACTCAGTTTTTGCAACAGCTGAAATGGTCCCGACTCCCGACTCCCTCTGCTCTGCTCCCAGGTAGGAAAGACCACGCTCCAATCCCCGGGCTGTATTTATGGTGCTCCCAACGCTCCGCTCCCGGGTAGGAAAGGCCACGCTCCAATCCTTGGGCTGTATTTATGGCACTCGTGACTCCTTCTACTCTGCTCCCAGGTAGGAAAGCTGCTTGCTGCTTTTGGGAGTTTGCTCTGTGCAAATTGGCTGCTGTGTTTCCGACATTACAACAGTGACTACATTTTAAAAAAAAGCTTCACTGGCTGTAAGGCACTTTGAGGCGTGAAAAGTGCTTTATAAATGCAAGTCTTTCTTTATGCTTGCCTCAGGGCTTTTATATAAAGTATTCTATGTCAGTTCTATACAGTACAAATAAACAGGAAATGATTCACTGCACAAGGACATTTTAACTGGAACAGATACATGTTTTGCAGGAACTGGCTGTTCCGAAGCAAAGTATAATTGAGAGAATTAGATGTAGTAACACAATAAAGCTGTTACCGAAACAAAAACAGAAAATTCTGGAAAAACTCAGCAAGTCTAACAGCGTCTGTGGAGAGAAAAACAGAGTTAACGTTTCGAGTCCGTATGGCTCTTCTTCAGAGCTGTTACAGAGCTAGTGCAGCCTATGGGAGATTTAAGGAAAATGAATCATTAAGACTAATTAAATCATGTAAAGGTGGCAACTTGAACAGCTACCAAAAATGACATGGAGATTGTTTTACACAATTAACCCTGTGCCTGTTGCTTCAAAAGCAGACAGCGCACCAATTTAATTTGGATAACGCTAATTTGCATGATTGTTGCATGCAGCCAGTGCTAAAGGTGCTGTTGACATGGCCATACGGTTCATCAGAAGCAAAAACAAAAAATAGCTGGAAAAACTCAGCAGGTCTGACAGCATCTGCAGAGAGGAACACAGTTAACGTTTCGAGTCCGAATCACTCTTCATCAGTTCATCAGAGGCCGAATTCCATCCACCACTCAGACTGCTAGCTAGCCTGTACTACCAATTACCAGTCTGTACCTCTTAAAGGGAGGTGCATTTTAGCTGTAGCAGGTGCTGGAACTATTTGTGGAAGGGAGTCTGAGCAGGAAAAAAAGTGAATTATGGCGCAAAAGGAGAAAGAGCATATTTCAAGGTTCTTTGACACTGCACTGCAGGAATTGGTGGAGGAGGGGGCCAGGAGGCCCTCCAACAAAAGCTCAGAAGGCAGTGAGAGCAGATAAATGTCAATGCAGTCAAGAACCAAGGACCTCGATGGCGTGCCGCAAAAAATTCAATGATTTTACAGAGTGGTCAATGTCAGTGAATATATCTTGAAACAGCATATCTGACCAACTGCACAACTAGTCTCCCACACTGCTCAATGGACCACACCCCCATCACTCTCATACCAACAATCTCTCAATCACAAGTTATTCCTAATATTCTAAGCTTCACCTCACCCTCACACACGTGGCACTGCTACAAGCCCCGCACCCACATCTTACAGCTTACACAGGCTTTCAGCTGTTCAACCATGACAACCACATTACCCAGATACATTACACCAAACTTACTTACACACTTCTTGCTCTCTTGTAGGCCAAGTTGGTGCATAACCAGTAGCAGCAGGAATTAACTGGTGGGGACAGGCGCGGTGCAAGTCCTTACCCTGATAAGATGGTGACCGGCATCAGTGGAGCAGCCACACTGTCTGAGACAGTGGCCAGAGGTGGTATTGAAGCCATTGAAGATGACAGTATCTTCAAATCTAATCTTTCTTGTCACATCCCACTTCCCGTCATCCCACAAAGTCTTTTCTGATGTACAAGCTGTAGATAATGCAAGCATGCATCTCTTTCTTTCTCCCTCCTCCCCTCTCCAAAATTCTACTCGAGCTTTTCTCCTTACAGTTACTCAAGAACTGCAACCTGGCCAGGTAATGTCAGAACAGCAAGAGGTGGAAAAGCAGGAAAACACCATCCCTCATTTACACACTCGCTGCTACTAGCTCAGTTATTAACACTGCACTTATTTTCGAGGATAAATGGGAGGAGGGTCTGCACGTGATGAGGCACCGAGAATGAGCGGACTACAGGTAGTGCAGGAGATAACGGCAGATGGCAAGGTAAAATCATAGTGTTTTAATGAAGAACATTTGTTAGCATGGTTGTGGCAGTGTACTTCAGCTCGGAACCGGAAGCATTGCCAAAAGCATGGTAATGTGTTCACACCTGAGAACAATCAGCCACGGACGTTAAATACTGGATATGGACGCCTGAGAATTTTGGATTTTTTTAAATCTACATCGAGCTTACAATAAAAGAAATTGAACTTAAATTAATTCAGAAAATGCTGGAAATACTCAATAAGCCAGTCAGCATTTGTGGAGAGAAACCGAGTTAACAAATGGGGTTTTCTGGCTCTGACACCAGCGGGTATTGTTCCGGGATGGACGTGAAAATTTGGAGAGCCGAATGACCCTTCATTAGAACTCTGATCAAAGGTCATCGATTTGAAACAGTAACTCTGTTTCTCTCCACAGATGCTGAGTACTGAGTCAACCTGCTGAGCATTTCCAAAATTTTGTGTTTTATTTCCAATATTTAGTTTGTGAGAGATTTGTGTGTGATATATTTAATCGATGCATTTCCAACACAACAACAGTTTCTACACTTGAGAAGTACTTCATTGACTGTAAACACTTTGGGATGTTTCTGAGGTTGTGAAAGTTGCTATACAAATGCAATCTTTCCTTTTTAAAGTGTATTATAAAATGCTGGCTTAGTTGAGTGGGCTAAATATTCGACTTGTAGCAAATGATTACAGGCTTGAATTTGCTGTTCCATGTGGTGTGCAAAGTGGCTACTGCACTAAAAGCTTTATTTACATAAAATGACATCAGAGTTTACATGAGTATGGCAAGACACAATATACAAAGGTATGTACCCACCAAATACAAGAAAGGTACTTTTAGATTTCCATTGTTTGGAGGTCAATACAATGACTAACACATCATTAATGTGGGAGGTAAGCAAGGCTGAAGTGGAATACTGGCCACTTTGGTATTGAAAATTGCCAAATGACTAAATCTGGCATGAAGCCAAAGAGGCTATACTGAGCACCTACACTTTACGTCATATTCAAATCCTAGGGTATTATCTTACTAGGGAATCCTTTCTGTATGGGCTTATGGATGAATTGCACAATGACTTAGCTGTAAAATAAAATACATTTTCTCTGTGTTTTTCAGTATATGTATTATAAGTGAAAACATATTCTTGGATTTAATCGAATGGAATTCTTTGATCATGCATAAATATTTTGGAATTGGTGTTTTCCATTCACAATTTTAAAATAACTTGTGTCAGAATTATAGACTTTTTCCAATACATGGGAGCTTTTTGGTTGCATATGTCTGGGAATAGGGTCCTAACCTTCCAAACGAACCTGACATTCCTGTCTCCAACCCCTGCTCTTTGCATTTCTCAAACTTTCTGGTTCATACTTATGGCAGAATTCCCACGAGGAGTTGGTGATTCACAAATGTTCCAGTTATTTTTCCACCCATAGCTTTATTAATGAAATGCCATAGTGGCCCTGCTGTTATCATAGCTTCAAGGGCTTTCCCTTAGCTCCTCTTTTTTGAAGGGTTTTGTCCTTTGTCATAGGGCTATTTGTTGGTTACCATTCCCAACTCCCTTTATGTGCGAGCTGCAATCTAGAATGATACCGCCCTGAGGTCTTGAAAGGCAACCATCAATCATCAGAATAGATCATTAGAGAGAAATGTATTCTTACATAATAGTTGTACAATCCTAACCACTAGAAAATGAGACAATACACCTAGTATAGTCCCTCTTTTACTTCTTATTATCATGCTTCAAGATTGTTATCTCATTGCACCCATGGTTGAAATTCTTGATGCAAATAGAAGGGGGTTTCACAATGCCTTTGTGATGATGAATTTGTTTGTTTATGTCCCTGCTTGTTGAGACAACAGTTCAATTGAGTTTACTAGTTTCTCAACATTGCAGCAGGCTAAGGACGGACATGTGGGCATGAGAGCAGGGTGGTGTGTTGAAATGGCAAGCGACAGGGAGGTCCGGGTCATGCTTGCGGACAGACCGAAGGTGTTCTGCAAAGCAGTCACCCAGTCTGCGTTTGGTCTCTCCAATATAGAGGAGACCACATTGGGAACAGCAAATGCAGTAGACTAAATTGAAGGAAGCACAAGTGAAGTGCTGCTTCACTTGAAAGGAGTGTTTGGGCCCTTGGATGGTGAGGAGAGGGGAAGTAAAGGGGCAGGTGTTGCACCTTCTGCGGTTGCATAACAAGGTGCCATGGGAGGGGGTTGAGGTGTAGGGGGTGATGGAGGAGTGGACCAGAGTGTCCTGGGGGTAACGGCCCCTACAGAATGCCAACAGGGGGGGGTGAAGGGAAGATGTGTTTGGTGGTGGCATCATGCTGGAGTTGGCGGAAATGGCGGAGGATGATCCTTTGAATGCGGAGGCTGGTAGGGTGATAAGTGAGGACAAGGGGGACCCTATCATGGTTCTGGGAGGGAGAGGAAGGTGTGAGGGCGGATGCACGGGAGATGGGCCGGACACGGTTGAGGGCCCTGTCAAAGACCGTGGGTGGAAAACCTTGGTTAAGGAAAAAGGAAGACATGTCAGAGAAACTGTTTTGGAAAGTGGCATCATCAGAACAGATGCAACGGAGGCAAAGGAACTGAGAGAATGGGATGGAGTCCTTACAGGAAGCAGGGTGTGAGGAGCTGTAGCCGAGGTAGCTGTGGGAGTCGGTAGGCTTGTAATGAATATTGGTGGACAGTCTATCACCAGAAATCGAGACAGAGAGATCAAGGAAGGGAAGGGAAGTGTCAGTGATGGACCATGTGAAAATGATGGAGGGGTGGAAATTGGAAGCAAAATTAATAAATTTTTCCAGGTCCAGACCAGAGCATGAAGCGGCACCGAAGCAGTCATTGATGTACCGGAGAAAGAGTTGAAGGAGGGGGCCTGAGTAAGACTGGAACAAGGAATGTTCTTCATACCCCATAAAGAGACAGGCATAACTGGGGCCCATGCGGGTACCCATAGCCACACCTTTTATTTGGAGGAAGTGAGACGAGTTTAAGGAGAAATTGTTCAGTGAGAGAACAAGTTCAGCCAGACAGAGGAGAGTGGTGGTGGATGAGGATTGTTTGGGCCACTGTTCGAGGAAGAAGCGGAGAGCCCTCAGACCATCCCGGTGGGGGATGGAGATGAAGAGGGATTGGACGTCCTTGTTGAAGAGGAGGCGGTTGGGGCCAGGGAACTGGAAATTGTTGATATGATGTAGGGCGTCAGAGGAATCATGGATGTAGGTGGGAAGAGACTGGACAAGGGGAGAGAGATTGGAGTCAAGGTAGCAAGAAATGAGTTCCGTGGGGCAGGAACAGGCAGACATGATCGGTCTGCTGGGAGAGTCCTGTTTGTGGATTTTGGATAGGAGGTAGAAGCGGGCCATCCGAGTTTGGGAGACTGTAAGGTTGGAAGCTGTAGAGGGAAGATCTCCAGAGGAGATGAGGTCAGTGACAGTCCTGGAAACAATGGCTTGATGTTCAGTGGTGGGGTCATGGTCCAGAGGGAGTTAGGAGGAAGTGTCTGCCAGTTGACACTCAGCCTCTGTGAGGTAGAGGTCAGTGCGTCAGACAACAACAGCACCACCCTTGTCAGCAGGTTTGATGACAAAGTCAGGGTTGGACCTGAGAGAACAGAGTGTGGCAAGTTCAGAAAGAGACAGGTTAGGGTGGGTGAGAGGAGCAGAGAAATTGAGACGACTGATGTCATGTCGACAGTTCGCAATGAAAAGATCAAGAGCAGGTAAGAATCCAGAGGGAGGGGTCCAGGTGGAGGGAAAATATTGGAGGTGGGTAAAAGGATCCGTTGAACGGGGAGAGGACTCCTGCCCAAAGAAGTGAGCACGGAGACGAAGGCGGCGAAAGAAGAGTTCAGCGTCATGCCGAAATTCATTGAGATGAGGGCATAAGGGTATGAAACTGAGCCCTTAAGCTGAGCACTGAACGTTCAGCGTCGGAGAGGGGAAGGTCAGGGGGTATGGTGAATACACAACTGGGGCTGGGATTGGAAGACGGGATGGGGTCAGAGGGACAGGCAGGGGTGGAGGGTCCTGGATGGGTGTTGGTGTCGATGAGTTGTTGGAACTTGAGTTCCTTTGCACCTGAAAGAAAGAGACAAAGTTTCTTGTTGAGGCGTCGGATAAGGTGAAGAATAAAATGAAACCGGGGGCAAGGACAGCTTAGAGATAGGGTGAGTTGGTGCTGCTGGAGGGAGAGGTCGAGTGTATTCATATGGCGGCGCATGGCACTGAGTGTGGATCTCACTGCTCCCAATGCGGTCTCCTCTACATTGGAGAGACCAAACGCAGACTGGGTGGCCGCTTTGCGGAACACCTTTAGTCTGTCCGCAAGAATGACCCAAACCTCCCTGGCGTTTGTCATTTCAACACTCCACCCTGCTCTCATGCCCACATGTCCGTCCTTGGCCTGCTGCATTGTTTCAGTGAAGCTCAACACAAACTGGAAGAACAGCACCTCATCTTCCGACTAGGCACTTTACAGCCTTCCGGACTGAATATTGAGTTCAACAATTTTAGATCATGAACTCTCTCCTCCATCCCCACCCCCTTTCCGATCCCCCTTTTTCCAATAATTTATAATTTTTAAAATATATTTTTTAAAATATATTTTTTCCCCCACCTATTTCTATTATTTTAAAATTTATTTCCATCTATTGTTTTATCTCCACCTTTTAGCCTATTTCGATCCCTTCCCCCCACCCCACCCCCACTAGGGCTATCTGTACCTTGCTCGTCCTGCTTTCTACCCTCAATGTCCCCACTAGCACATTCCTTAGTTAATATCACAACCATCAACACCTCTTTGTCCTTCTGTCTATGACATCTTTGGCAATCTCTTTGCCTCCACCTATCACTGGCCCTCTATCCAGCTCCACCTGTCCCACCTCCCTCAACCAGCTTATATTTCACCTCATTTCTATTTTTCCTTAGTTTTGATGAAGAGTCATACGGACTCGAAACATTAACTGTATTCCTCTCCGCAGATGCTGTCAGACTTGCTGAGTTTTTCCAGCTATTCTTGTTTTTGTTTCAGATTTCCAGCATCTGCAGTATTTTGTTTTTTACTAGTTTTTCTTATAGCTTGTGTTCTTTTATGGGTTTTCAAGCTAAACTTGGCCACTGGTTGAAAGAGTTGAGAACTTGTGTACTATTGGTGGCTGTAAATAACAAACGTGTTCATTTATAATCCTAATAATTCCAACTGGCATCAGTTACCTTTCCATTTCACTGTTATATGTTGCTCTCTGGTAAACTTCCAAAATTATCTGTCTATGGTCTTTTTTTCTGCCATCAAAATCCTCTTAAAATCCTCTTCAACTAAGATTTTGATCTTTCTCCTTCCCTTCCACCAAATTTCTTTCTGCTCAGCATCCACTCTCCCCCTCTTGAAGTGCTCTGAAATGTTCTTTTACATGGATTGCGATATAAATGTGAGTTGTTGTTGAAATGCATCACTTTAGGTCCTATGAAATCATATCCTGTCAATTAATTTTTTATTGGATTTCTTTTTACCAACACCCTTGATCAATCAAATTACCAATTTTTTGTTTTGTTGACAAGTGTTAGCTTTTGTGGTTTTATTTTTGCCAACTGGTTCTTTATTTTAGTCTGTGAATTATAGTTTTAGGGAAGGCCTGAGCAAAGTGGGAGGTCTTCCTTCGCATTCTGCCTGCTTCACTTCTCTGTAATAGGATTTCAACCTTTCACTGTAATTCAACAAAGATGGCCTTCTGGCTAAATAAAATAAGGCATGATTTTCATGAGTCATACCTCATGGAAATGTAAGATTTAAAGAGCAAGGATGAGATATTAGACTATATTTTCTGATTGCTAAAGCTCATGTTAATTAATGGATGGAAAATCATGGGCTAAGGGAGCTCAATTCTGCGACATGCACACCCAGAGCACACCAAGGCGTGGCACAGTGGGATGTTTACCCTGAATGGTTTCTTCTAGTTTTCTACCGTCTTTTTCTGTTGACAGGTTATTTTATAACACTCTGGAAAGAAGCAAACAGTAACGTGTTGGCTACAATCTGTTGGCCAAATAAAGTAAATTTTAATTAAGTGGTAAGAAGAGAAGATGAAAACCCAGTCCTTACCTCATGAACTCCGTTAATTTATTTCCTCTGTCAGCGTAGCTAATCACAAAAAGATAAAACTAGAAACACATCCCTCCGAAATTAAGCTGCTAACAGACATAAAAGGGCAGGAAAAGACAAAAGGTCCTTTGGACTTGTTCTATGATTGCATGATGCAAGCTCTGCACACCATCACCCTTATTCCCCCTCCCACCTATTAAAATATTATTAAAGGGGACAAAATGCAAATCTTTCTCTCCTTCCCCACCAACCAGGTTATACAGATCATTCAAAATAATCGAATTGCTAGACAATGTGTTATGTAATAGAAAAACTAAATGTAACAAATCACCATCACATACACGCAAAGTGTTTCGTCCAAAGAAAAAAATTATAACCTGTATAAAAAGAAACCTTAATTTACAAGAAAATAAATTGACAGGGCCAAATAAACGACAAGCTATGAGAACTTAACAGACTGCAGCAGTCGAAACCAACACCGCCTGTCCAAGCTGAACACCATCCAAAAATGCAGATTCTAAGTGGCACAAAATTAATCGAAGGTCCGATGAAAACAAAAGAATAACAGATAGAATTGCCATCAGCTGCTGGTCTTCCAATTCATTTCTGCTTCCATAGGCCAACCTTAACAAAGCTACAGGAATTTGGGCTCATTTGGCCTGATAAGCCCGCTGAGAATGCTACTCCCTTCACGTATGATCATTAAGTGAAGGGATGGAGGTTTGAAGAAGAGTGAAGAGGAAGAAGGCCTGTATTCACTAAAAACGTTCTGATGCTTCAGCTGAGGAAAAAGAGTTGTGACATTGGGGTGATCTGGATGGAAACATCCAAGTTATAGTTCCTCACTGTGGACCTTGGAACTTCAACTTCCCGGCTGCAATTAAACAAATCAGATGTGAAATTTCCATGAAAGTTAATAGGCCGATGCTCTTGTAACATTTGGGATTAATGTCAGTCAGCAGAAAACGACAAAAGATCCCAGAGGTTGAAAACACTTGTCCTCTTCTCAGAACATTTGCAACTTATCACATAGAACCTTTCGTCCTACAATCACTGCCAGGTCAGAGGGAAAAGTTAGGAAACTTCCCATATTTCATTAGAAATATATCTCATCAATATCAATTCCACTGCAAATTAAGGCTGCAGCATAATTGCATTTTTTTAATGGTACATTACAACAAAGTCTGACCACCTTGAAACAATTGAAAGGTACAGAATGAGTAATCAACGAACAGTGAGCTCCATCCAAAGTTACACCTTAGTTAACCAAAAGAATGGTTATTGCCACAGGAATAAAATATGGAGGTGATTTGTCCAGATTTATTTTCCCTAGTTAGAGCTGTGGACATATTATTAAAGGCAATTACAAGTTAAAGGGTTTTAGGGGATGTTAATCAGTGAAATATGGCGTAGAAGACTCATTTCGGCAACTCCAGGAATTAGACAACACAATCATATACCATAGAAAGCCTATCACAGCAGCAAAATTATTTGCTTGTCCATTGTTTTCTAAATTTACTTACTACTTTAAACACATGTGAAGCACATACTACAGCTCTCAAGGACTGGTGTAGTATCTTATGGAGGCATAGTCAACTCCAGTAGCTTAAAAAATAATTACTGGATTTGCTAGACAAAGTTTGCTGCTGGTATTCCAGGCGCATTGCTGAAAGCTCACTTTGCTCTCAAGGTAAGTACAGACACTCTTGAAGATATGGGGAATTGGGTTGTAGGAAGGAAGTGATCTAAGGTACAGGATCTGAAGAAAATCTAGAGTAAGCATAGAATTGACCCCAAAACATAACAGTAATAAGAATACTTGTGACATTTGAATAGTCTTTTTATTGTAATATCAGGATTCCTTTTGGTACCATATAGCATGAGGTGAATATTTTAGAAATGTTGACTGAACTTGGGTTGATGGAATGTCTAGCAACTGCCAGTTTAAATTAAATTATGTAAATGATTGTATCATTCCAAATTATGCAAGAAATGGCCCACTGAGGAATTAGTTGCTTTCTAGTCTACCTTCTGTTCTTAGAATCTCCAGATGAAGTTATTAATGGTGAATAAAATTCCCCAAAATTCCAGTATTTAACCAGAAGAAAATAATAGAATCAATGCTCTGTTGGTTAGTAGTTACATGAACCCTTCAATGTTATACTGAAGCATACAAAACCAGGAACCTTTTAGGTTTGGTCCTTCAGTGGTAGTTACAGTGAGACAGCAATGGGAAAACTATACCATGTTTCACAGAGGAGAAAAAAAGCAGGCATGGTTTTCATTTTAGATTGCTATTCATTGAGTCATGTGGGGTGGGGGTGGGGGTGGGGGGGGGGGGGGGGGGGTGTGGGTGGGTGGGTGGCAGGTGTAGGGATGGGATGATCAATGCGGATGGAATTTTGCTCTGCTGTGATTTCCCCTTGGATAAATAGCCTAGTAACTCAGTGTTGATCCTTCCACCAGGTTAAAGGCTATGTGTGTGAGCTACTGGAGATTGATAAATGCACCATCCTCAGTAAGGTCCATCAGAAAAGGAGGACTTGAATTAAAATATAGCACCTTTAACATGGGGAGTAAATGTTACCTCTACACTTGACTATTCCTATGCACTTCAGGCTGTCCTCCCACGTTCTATCCTCCATAAATTTAAGATAATTCAAAACTATACCACCTGTATCCTAACTCACACCCAATTCCAAACACATATTTCCCCTGTGCTTGCTGATCTACATCCAAGAAATTATGAAGCAAAATTTGACATCAAGCCAAATACGGCAATATTAGGAGAGATGGCCAAAAGCCTGGTCAAAGAGGTAGGTTTTTAGAAGTGTGTTAAAGGAGGAAAGAGAGATAGAGAGGCAGAGAGGTTTGGGAAGGGAACTCCAGAGCTGAAGACCATGGTAGCTGAAGGCACAGCTACTAATGGTGGAGTGATTAAAATCAGGGATGTTCAAAATGTCAGAATTAGAGTGCTGATATCTTGGAAGACTGTGGGCTGGAGAAGATTAAAAAGATAGGGAACGCGGAGGCCATGGAGAGATTTGAAACAAAGGGAGAAAAACCAAGTCATTGCTTGACCAGGACTCAATGTAGGTCAGTAAAAACAGGGGTAATGTGTGTATGGGATTTGGTGTGAGTTAGGATACAGGTGGTATAGTTTTGAATGACTCAAGTTTATAGAGGGATGAATATGGGAGGCTGCAGTGCATTGGAATAGTCAAGTTTAGAGGTAACAAAAGTAGAAATGAGGGTCCCAGCAGTAGATGGGCTGAACTAGGGGTCAAGATTTATGGAGATGCAAATAAGCAGTCTTAGTGATGGTGTGGATATGTGGTCAGAAGTTCATCTTGGGTCAAATGTCACCAAAATTAAAACAGTCTTGTTCAGCCTCAGAGAGTTGCTAGGGAGAGGGCTGGAGCCGGTAGCTAAAGCATGGAAAATGGAGAAATAGAATTAAATTTAGGGCAGTGCATTATACTTCTATATAATGCTACTGTGAAATGGCTTAGGATGTTTTACTTTGTTAAAGGTGCTTTATCAATATAAATTATTGCTGTTATTATCACATCCACAATACGAACAAATTATATTAATGGGAAATCACCAGTATTTTAGGCTGTGAGATGAGAGCTGCACACTGTTAAATCTTAATTGCAATGAGCTTTTCTGGAATGAATTACAGTGGTGTAAAATAAAAATGATGCCCGGGTGTTGCTTAGTTGACAGATGCAGTTAGAAAGTTCTGCTGCTCCCTTTCTATCAGGGACTCTGCCCCTTTAAGGTGTGTGTGACCCAAAGCAGTTGACTGATAAATGGCTAAAACAAAATTAAAGCAGTAGTGGGAAACAAATAAAGTACATGAGGAAGGACAGCTGGACTGCTGGAGATAAAGAAATAGAGGGACACAATTTTACATAACAGTTAAGAAGCGATTAAAGGATTATTTCAAATATCAGGGCAACCGTATTGATCTAAATACAAGGCTAAGCACCGGGTCATACACAGGTAAGGTAAATGGGAGCAGACTTAGGGCTGTTTGCTGACTGCAATCAGGCTGGTTGTAGTTTGAATTTTATTAACATAGAGGTATGTATATTAGAGAAGTCATAAAGATCCAGTGTAAGCCATGTACTAGATATGCTATTTCCCTGTAATTGACAGCAGATTATTTCTCAGTAAACCTACTGTAATGATATCACAAGCCCCTCTTAATATCTTTCTGCAGCTGTCAGTTTACCACAGAAACATGCACATGATCAGCAAGAGACCCCTAAAATCTACAGCATAAAAAATGCAACATTTAAAATATATTAAATGTGCTCTTGATTGTTGCTAGTGAGAGAAACATTTTTTATTTACCAACAGAAAATTTAAGATCAGCAATGATAGAGTTGATGAATGTTGAAATGCGTCAAGTGTACAGCTTGCTTGCCTTTCACAGCTTCCAAATATAGGGCCCTGGAGAAAAAGCAAGATAGAAAAACACTGACAAATATAACAACATTTATATGAATTACTATTGTTATCAGATTTTGACGTCATCCAATGCCCCTGATTTGACTACAACTTCCTAATCACTCCCATACATTGAAATAAGCAATGAATGGTTTGGGGTTTTGGCTTCCTATGTTTATGAACCAAGATAGAATAATGAGCAGGTTTTGTTGCAGCAAAGTTTATTCAACAAGTATATATTGTTAAGAAGAGAAAAAGGAAGAAACCAGGTAGCTACAGACCTGTAAGTTTGACATCCAGTTTGGGGGAAGCTGCTGGAATTTATCAGAGACAGAGGGACTGAAAACTTGGACAAGCATCAACTGATCAAAGAGACTCAGCATGGATTTTGGAAGGGTAAGTCAGTAATCTAGTTAATTTTTTTGAGGAGGTCACTTGCATTCTGAATAGAGGAAGATCTACGAGTGTTGTCTATATAGGCTTGCAGAAGGACTTGCAAGACAGGTAACAAAAAGGAGAGTGCGCAGAATAGTAAGTAACCTTGTAATATTACACTAATAAGTTGGGAGGCAGAAAACAAGAGTGGAATTTAATGTTGGCTAGATAACCAGCGGGAGCCCCACGTTGCCTCCGTTGGGAAAAGCCCACTTGAATTAAATGGCCAGCACAGGCCTGCCCTGGCTGAACTCCTATCCCTGAGATGCCAATCAGAGGCCGGAAACTCTCCAATACCCATCATTGCCGCCAGGAGCGGTGGCAGCTGCCAGCAATGCACCTACCAAAAGCCTAGGATCGACGAGGGACCCAGTCCACAGGTGAATGAGGACGGGATGGGGGTCATGTGGTGGGGAATCACTGGCTAGGGTGGAGACGGATTGGTAGACAGGTCAGAGGGGGGGTCTCAATGGTCCCAACCCCACCTCTCGATACTGGTTTCCTTGATCAGGCACTAAATACTTTTGAATAAAGGACCTCTAGAAGCTGCGAGCAAGCCTGACAGGATCTGGCTTTTCGGGCTCCCAGTTTAGCAACTCTCCTGCCGGCCGCTGTTTGAATACCAGTGGCAGGGGTGGATGAGGCCTTTAAGTGGGCATCCACCACCATAGCATTCTCTCCCTCCACCACCAGCACACAGTGGCAGCAGTGTGTACCATTTACAAGATACAGTGCAGCAACTTGCCAAGGCTCCTTTCACAGCACTTTCCAAACCCCCGACCTCTATCACCTAGGAGGACAAGGGCAACAGATGCACGGGAACACCAGCACCTGCAAGTTTCCCTCCAAGCCACACACCATCCTGACTTGGAATTATATTGCTGTTCCTTCACTGTTGCTGGGTCAAAAACTTGGAACTCCCATCCTAACAGCATTGTGGATGTACCTACACCGCATGGGCTGCAGTGCTTCAAGAAGACAGCTCTCTCCCACCTGGTCAAAGGCAGTTAGGGATGGGCAATGAATATTAACCTTGCCAGTGAAGCTCACAGCCCATGAATGAATAAAAAAGTACCCCATCTAGAGTAATGCATTCTGTTTTGGGCAACGGACCTCAGAGAAGATACATTGGTCTTGGAAGTGTTTAGCACAAGTTCAGCAGAATGATGCCAGTGTTTAAAGGGTTAACTGATGATGGCAAACTGCAAATCAAGGGGCAGAATTTTCTGCCTGTTGGGCAGGCTGGGTGGGAAAGGGTGCAGGTAGGCATGGACCCGATTGGCGCCCCTGATCTGGTCCGTGCCATCATTTTACATGGGCGGGCCAATTAAGGCCCACCCAGCGTGACACACATCCAGAAGCGCTGAGCGCTCCCTGTGCGGGTGGGGTTGCCTGCGTCAGGAGTGCGCTCTTTCACGTACAGAGGTGCCTTGGAGATTAGTTTTAAGTGCAAAAAGTTTAATAAAGTAGCGAGAAAATTTTTATGACATGTCCCCTCATGTGAAACTGTCATGTGTATTAATTTCAATAAAAATTTTTGTCAAAATTTAAAATCGTTCATGTAACCTCATCCCACCCGTGGATGAGGTTTCATGATAAATGCGAAGGCCGCCTGGGCTCTTCGCCTGCCCACCAACCTTAAGGTTGGACGGGCAGCTCTATTAATTACCTTAGTTGAGAGTTAAATGGCTTTAATAGGCCTTTGCCAGTTCGGCGGGCGCACAGCCGACTCGGCTGCGCGCCCACTGAACTGAAAGTCTGAATGATGCACCGTGACGTCGGGACGCACGCCCAATGTCACCACACGTCATTTTACGCCTCGGCGAGCGGGCCCTGCCCCTACTTGCCGAGCCAAAGATTCAGCCCAAGGTGTATAAAATGATCAAGTGCCTCGATAGGGTAGATACAGAAAAAAGTGTTTCCTTTGCTGGGGGAATCCAGAACAAGTGGGCAGAATTTTAAAATTAGAACCTGGCTTTTTAGGAGTAAGAATAGGAAGCATTTTGCCATGCAAATTTTAGTGGAAATTTGGAATTTTCTCATCCAAAAGGCTGTGAACGTTGGGTCAATTGAAATTTTTAAGACAGATTTTTGTTGAGTTAGGGTATCGAGGGCTTGTGTCATGGAGCAAAGAAATGGAGTTAAAATACAGAGCAAGTATAATCTAATTGAATGGTGAAACAGGCTAAAGGGGGTGAATGAACTACTCCTGTTCTTGTGTTTCTATATTTAATAATTTGCATTTTGTAGGATAAAGTGAATGTTTACATCTGTTGCAATTTAACAGTAACTTAGGGTCAATTTTATATCAGGTAAAAAGGCACTTTGACTTGTTACATTACTAATTTTAAAGAAAAATGAAAAAGGACCATCCAATTAATTTCTTTTAGTTATGTTTTCCCAGATACATTTGTATACCTTATATAAATAATATATGGTCATCAGTGATAAAATTATCAGAAAACTCATGCCATTGTAAGTCTCTTGCATGAGCTTGGTTTTGGAGGCTGAAGGCTATCTGCAATCTGCCCACTTCTGTACAATCAACATCTTCAGAATTGAAAGACCTTCCAGTTCTGGCTTTCATACGTGCAAGCAAACGCTGGATGCTAAGACAATTTTTAATTTGTTGGCAAATTATGCCGGGGAAAATAAAGTGATTTGGTTGTCTTTCCAATTGGGAATCAGCTGGATTTCTAAGGCAATTCCATTCGGCGCCATAGTGATAATGTTACCCTAGTAATCCAGAAGACCAGAACTAATGATTCAGAGACATGAGTTCAAATTCCACCATGGCAGCTGGGGGATTTAAATGCAGTTAATTAAGTAAACCCAGAATAATAATATCCTTTAGGGAAGGAAATCTGCTGTCCGTACCTGGTCTGATCTATATTTGAACCCAGTTCCACAGCAATGTGGTTTACTTTTAGCAGTCCTCTGGAATGGCCTCGTCAGCCATTTTCAAGAAGGCAACTCACCACCACCTTCTCAAGAACAATTAGGGATGGGCAATGAATGCTGGCCTTGCCAGTGATGCCCACGTTCTGCTAATGAATAAAAAGAACATTTAAGAGCAAAGATAGATTAGTCAGGTTTTAAGGAGAGCAATAAATGGTTTTATCAATAACAGTGCTCCCTATTTAACCATTCCATGATAAACATTTCTAGGGGAGACCAAGACATTTCCCCTTGATTCCAACAAGCATTTACACTCAGATTTTACTAGAGGTCATTGGAGGGTCTTCTTATCGTGTCCACGGACAGTCTATACATGGCCCAGCCAGAACTGGACACATTTTTGTGCCTTGTTGTTGAATTCGGCAAGATCTGCAACAGTGCAGGGTTCCTCTGGCGATAGGCATTGCAGGAGATGTTGCATAGTCTGTGGCTCAGTTCCACATTCATAAGTTGTCGGGCAGGTTGTGTATCCCCATTTGCTTAGTGACACCTTTGAACGACCTACACCAGTCCTAAGTCTGTTAAGGCACTTCCAGGTTGCCCAGTTTCAATTAGCTACTGGGGGAAGGCTTTCATCTGATAGAATTTCCATCGCTGGTGGTTGTTCGAGACTGGCGAGCCGGTCTTTCCACAAGGCGATGTGGGCTTCAGATGGGGTTGATTGTAATGGAACAACACTGTTCATGAAGCTCTTCCTTGACTTTAGGTGGCTGGGTGTAGGTGTATGACCACGTAGAGGGTGCCTCTCATCTGATGTTTGACGGAGTCGCTCTTTCTTGCTGGCTACCGTTCTTCTTATATCAGGGGGAGCGATACCCGCCAGTATATATAGGCTGTTGGTGTTTGTTGGTTTTAAACAACCTGTGATAAGTTGGCAGCTTGCATTCAGAATGGCATCCATCTTCTTAGCATGAGTATATATCTTTCCCATGCAGGGCAGGCGTATTCGGCAGTGGAATAGCAAAGAGCAAGTGCACTGGTTTGCAATGTTTTCGAGCTTGCTCCCCATTTTGTGTTAGTGAGCTTATTCAGGATGTTGTTTCGTGCGCTCACTTTTGCCTTCGTCTTTTCAATGTGGTTCTTGAAGGTGAGGCATCTGTCAAGGGTCACTCCTAAGTAGATAGGGTGCTCGCAATGCGTCAGTGTTGCTCCACACCATTGGAGGGTGATTATGACCAACTGCATTACTGCAATCAAAGAAAGGCCACATTTAAATTAAGTGTGCCCATTCAAACCCAAATCAAATAAAGCTATCAACAAGTGCTCGATTAATAGGCATTCAAACTATGATGTTAACATTCCTATATATGCTTTTCCTATCATAACATTTTGAGTACTTGTTGAATGATTGCTCAGCCCTTTCCATCAACATTTTTTCCACAGAGAGAGATTTTTATGACATCCGTCACATTTCACTTTAATTTTACGATGAGTACAGTTCTTAGTGTTTGCTTCGCACAAGTAAGCTACATAGATGCTTAATTTTAATCTTGTGAATGTTTGTAAGTCATGTATGTGTTTTGAATATGTAAATTGAGCTTTGAAAAGTCAACTTATCCCTAAAGTTGAAACTGCTGAACACCAATAGAAGGGCCAAAAATATAAAACGGAACCAACTTAGGACAGGTGGTTCTAGAAATTTTCCAATACCACACATCACCTCAAACTAACAAATTCCGCTCATATTCAACATTTAACTGGTCAGGGAAACACAGCCAAGAAGAATCAACATAGGACAAAGTAATCAATCAAATCTTTTATTCCAAAAGAAACAGAAAATAGTCCATCTATTAAGGGTGGGCAACAAATGTTGGCCTTGCCAGTGATGGCCTCATCTCACGAAAGAATAAAAAAATGAAAGAGTAAAAAAAATCTTTCAAAACATTTAATTAATTTTAAATTAAAGCAAATAAAACACATAGAAGTTGTAACATGCAAACAGGTCATTTGGCCTAACCAGTCCATGCCGGTGCCTACCCTCCACCCAATCAAATAGTTCTAATCACATTTACCTGTACTGTTCCCATATCCCTTTAACCACTTCATCCACATAGAACCATAGAAAAGTTATGGCACAGAAAGAGGCTATTCAGCTCATCATGTCTAGGCTGGTTGAAAATAAAAAAATAAAAGTAGATAAAAAACTAGCTGCCCATTCCAATCCCACCTTATTATATATACATATATATATATATATACACACATATCCAATCTAATCTTAAATATTGATAGATCTGCCTACCTAACCCTTGAAGTGAATTTTGCAGCCTCACATTTCTGTGTGCGAAGTTTGTGTCTTTTCCTCAATTCTAAATCTCTTACATTTAATTTTATGAATAAATTTAAAGAGCACATTTCAATAAGACTGTGATAGAATGAAACTCAAGGTGGACAATATTGAATTTATACAGAAGTAGTTGATTTAGGACTAAGAATTATTACATCTGTTTTAAAAATCAACAAAGCATATTGAATGCTGGATCAGCAAGATGAATGGTAGAGGAGTCATAGAAAGACATTCGCAAAACTGTATAGTGCTCTGTTCAGGTCGTACCATGACTTCTGTGTTCAGTTCTGGTCATGAAGATGCATGGGTCATTCAAGCACTAGGAGTGGTTCCAAGAGCCACAGGATGGATCCCAAGCATTAGAGGACTGAGTTGTGAGGAGAAACTTTTCAGTTCTGAAAGGAGGCAACTAAAAACAAAATAGTTAAAAAGTATAGAAATGGTACATCCAAAGCACTGCTTTAAACTGACAGCAGGACTGATGTCAGGAAATTCTTCTATGCAGATAAGGGCTGATTCTATAACTTGACAGAGCAACACTTCCTGGGAGCACAAAAAGTCAGAAAATCAATGCTCAGACCTCATGGTTTTCCGACCATTTAATTTCCTGAATTGCATTGCTTGCTGTAAGCTGTTTCCTGCTGGGAGTACCTAGTTGCAGAACCAGGCCTAATGAGTGATCAATACAAGGAATGGACTTACAGGTATGGCAGAAACATTGCAATCATTTAAAAATAAGTTGGATGCTTTTTTAAAATTCTTTCATGGGGTGTTGGAGTCACTGGCTAGGCCAGCATTTACTGCTCATCCTAATTGCCCTTGAGAAGGTGGTGGTGAGTTGTCTTCTTGAACCGCTGCAGTCCATGTAGGTACACCCACAGTGCTGTTAGGGAGGGAATTCCAGGATTTTGACCCAGCGACAGTGAAGGAGCGGCAATATAGTTCCAAGCCAGAATGTTGTGTGTCTTGGAGAGGAACTTGCAGGTGGTGGTGTTCTCATGCATTTGCTACCTTTGTCCTTCAAGGTGGTAGAGGTCATGGGTTTGGAAGATGCTGGCGAAGGACCCTTGGTGAGTTGATGTTGTGCATCTTGTAGATGATACACAATGCTGCCACTGTGCATTGGTGGATGCTTCAATGAAGGTGAGGATTGACAAAGGTGGAACTATAGTAAAAACAAAAAGCTAAAAGCTACTGCGGATGCTGGAAATCCAAAACAAAAACAGAATTACCTGGAAAAACTCAGCAGGTCTGGCAGCATCGGCGGAGAAGAAATCAGTTAACGTTTCGAGCCTTCATGGCCCTTCGGCAGAACTGAAGCATAGTTAGGAGAAGGGAGAAATATAAACTGGTTTAAGGTGGGGGTGGGGGGGGGTGGGTGGGGGGGGGGGGAGAGAGACATTGAGGGTGTGGTGATTGTGGAGATAAGCAGCGATAGGAGCAGATAATCAAAAGATGTCACAGACAAAAGGGTCAAAGAGGTGTTGAAGGTGGTGATATTTGTCTAAGAAAAGTGCTAATTAAGAATGGAAGACAGGATATTCAAAGTACAGCTCTAGTGGGGGTGGGGTGGACAGACTAACAAGGTTTTAGTTTTAGATTTAAAAATAATGGAAATAGGTGGGGAAAGAAGAATCTATATAAATTATTGAAAAAAAAGGGTGGGGGGTGGAGAAACGGGGTGGGGATGGGGGGAGGGGGAGTTTAAGATCTAAAGTTGTTGAATTCAATATTCAGCCTGGAAGGCTGTAAAGTGCCTAGTCGGAAGATGAAGTGCTGTTCCTCCAGTTTGCGTTGGGCTTCACTGGAACAATGCAGCAAGCCAAGGACAGACATGTGGGCAAGAGAACAGGGTGGAGTGTTAAAATGGCAAGCGACAGGGAGGTTTGGGTCTTTCTTGCGGACAGACCGCAGGTGTTCCGCAAAACGGTCGCCCAGTTTGCGTTTGGTCTCTCCAATGTAGAGGAGACCGCATTGGGAGCAACGAATGCAGTAGACTAAGTTAGGGGAAATGCAAGTGAAATGCTGCTTCACTTGAAAGGAGTGTTTGGGCCCTTGGACGGTGAGGAGAGAGGAAGTGAAGGGGCAGGTGTTGCATCTTCTGCATGGGCATGGGGAGGTGCCATAAGTGGGGGTTGAGGAGTAGGGGGTGATGGAGGAGTAGACCAGGGTGTCCTGGAGGGAACGATCCCTACGGAATGCCGTCAGGGGGGGTGAAGGGAAGATGTGTTTGGTGGTGGCATCATGCTGGAGTTGGCGGAAATGGCGGAGGATGATCCTTTGAATGCGAAGGCTGGTGGGGTGATAAGTGAGGACAAGGGGGACCCTATCATGTTTCTGGGAAGGAGGAGAAGGCGTGAGGGAGGATGCGCGGGATATGGGCTGGACACGGTTGAGGGCCCTGTCAACGACCGTGGATGGAAAACCTCGGTTAAGGAAGAAGGAGGACATGTCAGAGGAGCTGTTTTTGAAGGTAGCGTCATCAGAACAGATGCGACGGAGGCGAAGGAACTGAGAGAATGGGATGGAGTCTTTACAAGAAGCGGGGTGTGAGGAGCTGTAGTCGAGGTAGCTGTGGGAGTCGGTAGGCTTGTAATGGATATTGGTGGACAGTCTATCATCAGAAATTGAGACAGAGAGGTCAAGGAAGGGAAGAGAAGTGTCAGAGATGGACCATGTGAAAATGATGGAGGGGTGGAGATTGGAAGCAAAATTAATAAATTTTTCCAGGTCCCGACGAGAGCATGAAGCAGCACCGAAGTAATCATCGATGTGCCGGAGAAAGAGTTGTGAGAGGGGGCCGGAGTAGGACTGGAACAAGGAATGTGCCACATACCCCATAAAGAGACAGGCATAGCTGGGGCCCATGCGGGTACCCATAGCCACACCTTTTATTTGGAGGAAGTGAGAGGAGTTAAAGGAGAAATTGTTCAGTGTGAGAACAAGTTCAGCCAGACGGAGGAGAGTAGTGGTGGATGGGGATTGTTGGGGCCTCTGTTCAAGGAAGAAGCTAAGGGCCCTCAGACCATCCTGGTGGGGGATGGAGGTGTAGAGGGATTGGACATCCATGGTGAAGAGGAAGCGGTTGGGGCCAGGGAACTGGAAATTGTTGATGTGACGTAAGGTGTCAGAGGAATCACGGATGTAGGTGGGAAGGGACTGGACAAGGGGTCCTGGAAACAATGGCTTGATGTTCTGTGATGGGGTCATGGTCCAGGGAGAGGTAGGAGGAAATGTCTGCGAGTTGATGCTCAGCCTCCGCGAGGTAGAGGTCAATTGTTGTTGTCTGGCGCATTGACCTCTACCTCGCGGAGGCTGAGCGTCAACTCGCAGACATTTCCTCCTACCTCTCCCTGGACCATGACCCCATCACAGAACATCAAGCCATTGTTTCCAGGACCCCTTGTCCAGTCCCTTCCCACCTACATCCGTGATTCCTCTGACACCTTACGTCACATCAACAATTTCCAGTTCCCTGGCCCCAACCGCTTCCTCTTCACCATGGATGTCCAATCCCTCTACACCTCCATCCCCCACCAGGATGGTCTGAGGGCCCTTAGCTTCTTCCTTGAACAGAGGCCCCAACAATCCCCATCCACCACTACTCTCCTCCGTCTGGCTGAACTTGTTCTCACACTGAACAATTTCTCCTTTAACTCCTCTCACTTCCTCCAAATAAAAGGTGTGGCTATGGGTACCCGCATGGGCCCCAGCTATGCCTGTCTCTTTATGGGGTATGTGGCACATTCCTTGTTCCAGTCCTACTCCGGCCCCCTCTCACAACTCTTTCTCCGGCACATCGATGATTACTTCGGTGCTGCTTCATGCTCTCGTCGGGACCTGGAAAAATTTATTAATTTTGCTTCCAATCTCCACCCCTCCATCATTTTCACATGGTCCATCTCTGACACTTCTCTTCCCTTCCTTGACCTCTCTGTCTCAATTTCTGATGATAGACTGTCCACCAATATCCATTACAAGCCTACCGACTCCCACAGCTACCTCGACTACAGCTCCTCACACCCCGCTTCTTGTAAAGACTCCATCCCATTCTCTCAGTTCCTTCGCCTCCGTCGCATCTGTTCTGATGACGCTACCTTCAAAAACAGCTCCTCTGACATGTCCTCCTTCTTCCTTAACCGAGGTTTTCCATCCACGGTCGTTGACAGGGCCCTCAACCGTGTCCGGCCCATATCCCGCGCATCCTCCCTCACGCCTTCTCCTCCTTCCCAGAAACATGATAGGGTCCCCCTTGTCCTCACTTATCACCCCACCAGCCTTCGCATTCAAAGGATCATCCTCCGCCATTTCCGCCAACTCCAGCATGATGCCACCACCAAACACATCTTCCCTTCACCCCCCCTGACGGCATTCCGTAGGGATCGTTCCCTCCAGGACACCCTGGTCCACTCCTCCATCACCCCCTACTCCTCAACCCCCACTTATGGCACCTCCCCATGCCCACGCAGAAGATGCAACACCTGCCCCTTCACTTCCTCTCTCCTCACCATCCAAGGGCCCAAACACTCCTTTCAAGTGAAGCAGCATTTCACTTGCATTTCCCCTAACTTAGTCTACTGCATTCGTTGCTCCCAATGCGGTCTCCTCTACATTGGAGAGACCAAACGCAAACTGGGCGACCGTTTTGCGGAACACCTGCGGTCTGTCCGCAAGAAAGACCCAAACCTCCCTGTCGCTTGCCATTTTAACACTCCACCCTGTTCTCTTGCCCACATGTCTGTCCTTGGCTTGCTGCATTGTTCCAGTGAAGCCCAACGCAAACTGGAGGAACAGCACCTCATCTTCCGACTAGGCACTTTACAGCCTTCCAGGCTGAATATTGAATTCAACAACTTTAGATCTTAAACTCCCCCTCCCCCCATCCCCACCCCGTTTCTCCACCCCCCCCTGTTTTTTTTCAATGATTTATATAGATTCTTCTTTCCCCACCTATTTCCATTATTTTTAGATCTAAAACTAAAACCTTGTTAGTCTGTCCACCCCAACCCCACTAGAGCTGTACTTTGAATATCCTGTCTTCCATTCTTAATTAGCACTTTTCTTAGACAAATATCACCACCTTCAACACCTCTTTGACCCTTTTGTCTGTGACATCTTTTGATTATCTGCTCCTATCACTGCTTATCTCCACAATCACCACACCCTCAACGTCTCTCTTCCCCCCCCCGCACCCCCCCCCTCACCCCCCCACCCAACCTTAAACCAGTTTATATTTCTCCCTTCTCCTAACTATGCTTCAGTTCTGCCGAAGGGCCATGAAGGCTCGAAACGTTAACTGATTTCTTCTCCGCCGATGCTGCCAGACCTGCTGAGTTTTTCCAGGTAATTCTGTTTTTGTTGTGGAACTATAGTATCCTTCTGAATTTGTCAGCTAAGATGGGCAGAACAGCCTCCCTCATCTGCAAGCATCTTGTTAGGAATTTACAAGGATCTTATTATGCAGTATCTAGTGATAAAAGCAGAAAGTATAATATTTGAAATAATACAATATGAGTTAACAAAACAGTTCTCACTAGAATCTCTTGAGATTGTTCAACAAAGGAAAATGTCATGGCCATACTTTGTGCTGGTTACAATGTTGGTCGTTTTATTTTTTGCTGCTCTGTAGCATATAGCCCTTTTGAGTTCAAGTGACATTAGGAAGTTCTGAGGGCTTTTTTTCCTACCAATAAAATTCCAATCACGTCAAAAGCCTTCAATGGCAGGCATTTCGCTTTTAGTACCTAAAATAAGTGCTGTCATCTTGTGAATGGTTTTCTAGACACTGATCACCCAAAACAGGTTATTCAAGTTTCTGCTGGGCGTTTACAATGAATACCATTTTCCTTTGATTACCACTTGTCTTGAATGGAAAAGTCATTTACATAGGTCAAGTACTTTCCTTCATGCACTTAAAGTAATAATTTTCAATTATTTCATCTGAATTTGGATTGATTACCTTACATTCTATTTGCGGTAATGCTTTTCTAGTGAGTGATTCAGCAGAGAACACTAGGTAGAGTTCCCCATCCCTAAACCGAGTTGGAAGGTGTTTTCCTGCCCACCATCAGATTATCCACCATTAGAACATTCATCGAAAGAATAAAAATTGCTGATGTAAGCATCAGAAAAGCTCTCACGAACAATTATTCACATTTTCAGAAAACAAATAGATTCACCATTTTCAGAAATAAGAACTGAAAACAAAAACTACATAGAGTTTCACTCACTGACGTTTAAGTATCCTGTAAACAGAGGTTTACACTGTCTACACTGAATTCAAAGTGTAATAGTACTTTTTCCACACTTGCAGCTATTTTTTTCCCCTCTTGAGGATACCACCCACCCCCCCACCCCCCCAACTCCCAACACATCACACATCAGGGCGGATTATGTTCCAA
The DNA here is from genome assembly GCF_964194155.1 of Cetorhinus maximus. Lineage (NCBI taxonomy): Eukaryota > Metazoa > Chordata > Chondrichthyes > Lamniformes > Cetorhinidae > Cetorhinus > Cetorhinus maximus. Next base: position 103,289,819 of record NC_135884.1, read on the forward strand.
TGATGCAGGTTCCCCACTTTTAGTTGGAGATCCAATGAGAACCCCTTGGGGCTTTCGAGGGGGAGGCCTGATGCAATTAAGGCCCCTGGAGGGCAGATATCCTGCTCCCAAGAGCTGCAGGCCAATCAGGGACAGACATTTCACCATTGCAGGCAGCACGGCCCAGAGTGGGTGCTACTGTGGTCCAGCCCCAGGATTGATGCTGGATCTCAAGACACAGGTGAGTGAAGGCAGCTTGGCGGTCGCAGGAAGGGTTTGCTGGCATGGGGGGCGGGGAGGTGTTGGAGGAAAGGGCATGAGGGTGGTTTTCAGTATCCCCTTTCCCTTCCCTTGTGGGTCCCTTGATTGGGCGCAGAGTGCCTGCAAATGAAGCCCCCCCCCTACCCCCTCTGTCCCATGAAACCGCAGGCAAAGCCAACAGGGTTTGTTGGACAGCCTTCGGGAGGCACAGGAAAGCCATTTGAGTTCAAGAGAATCCCTGAGCCACCACTAAATTCTGGTGGGCTCCGGAATTAGCCTAATTGCCTTCCCGCCACAATGTGGGAATCCCTCCCACCAGAGTTCTTCCTGTCCTAATTTAATTGGGGACAGTTTTCCCAATGTTGGGAATCCAATGCAAGTACTCTCACTCTATTCTCTTGGTATCCCTGCCACCATGCCCACTCCAGCTTGCTCCACTAAATCCAGCCCCAAGTCAGCTCTCTCAGATTTCTGTCAATGACGATCTAGCCACCTACGAAAGTAAACTATGATGGGGTCTCCTCTGACATTTCCTCTTTCCAGAGAAATGCATGACTTCTTCTCAATGCCTCTCTCTCTCTCTGTGATCTGGCACTCACAGTAGCAAAGTGTACGCATGGTCTATGTATACAAGTAGCAGTGATGCATCACCTTGTGCAACATATTGCTGCAACAATGTAGTATCACCAATCATTGCATCTTGGATCACAAACGGTGCATCATCGTGATGACTTTAATAATTTTAAAAGTATTCTTGGTTAATTAAATGATTGACAAGAACCTTTAACAGAGCATATATTATAGTAAAATTTACGGATACATTAAATACATAGGAGTACCAACATGGAAACAGGCCATTCAACCAACGAGTCTGTGTTAGTTTTTACCCTCCTTGCAAATAAATAGTCCTAATATTCCTAATACATTTAATCAATCTGTTCCTTCAGCTCCTTTGCCTTAGATCATGGGGAGAAATCTCCTGCTCTTCTTCAAATAATGCCATGTTTTAAATTTTTTTTTGCACAAAAGGCAGCACTTACAACAGCTCGGGACTCCCTCAGTGAAGCAGTCAGCTTAAATTATGTGTTCAAATTCTGGACCTGAATTAAAGTATTTAAGATATTAATAATTAAAATGCTAAGTGGAAAGTCAGGTGGGAATTTTTCACTCAAAAATGAAAAAGAGCTTTGGAATAAATTACAGGGAAACTATCACAACAGTATATACATAACCAAGAGGCATTAACAGAGTTTTCCTAACCAGATGGATGTGCTTTCCAGTCTGTGCAGGTGGGACAGTCCTGGAAAATAAAGTTGGCTCTTGATCCTGATACCATCGTGCCTTCCTTTGGCTGTCCCTGGTGCGGGTTCCCAGTCCATTAGGGAGCCCCAATAGGTCTGGCAGGAAAGCTATTGGGATGATTAAAAAGGCAATTAAGAGTTGGGAGAATGCTCTGAGTCAGGGTGTGGGTCATGGCACCTTATGCCAGTCATCTGTCATGTCCTCCTGAGGTCCTGAAAACTCTTGGTGCATCGTCTCCAGGTTGAAGAGAGCACACTCCTACTGCTGCTTTCCTTAGCCACTTCCAGCCATGCCTGATTGGTTGGAGAGATTGTCCTCTTCCTCCTGTCCTTGGGGAGCTGATTTTTCTTCCAAAAATACACTTAATTCATAAAATTTGTATAAGTACACTACAGAACATTTTAACTTGAAAATTCCAGAAAGTGCAATAAAATTCAACTTGACTCCATTCAGCCTGTCCCAATCTTAGGCTGGGATTCTCCAGCCCTGTTGCAGTGAGACCCGCCGCGGGAGATTCGACAGCCCAGCCAAAAGTCCCTTGACTTTTGGCAGGACCGGACGATCCCAGCGGCGGGTGGGGCCGGAGAATCCCACCCTTAGGTGCCTCTATACAATCATAATACTCAGCCTGGGGGCAAAACAAATTGAAAAATTACAGAAAGTGCAATGGAATTCAACTTTTCTCCATACAGCATGTTGCATTTGGAAGTTTCAATATAGTTTCAATACTCTTGATATTTACAATTTATATTCCATGTCGGGCATTCTGCCCGAGGGGTTCTACAAATTTCCCAGCCCCTCCGTGTACTATGGCTGAAAGGTTTTAGGCAGCAGCCTTTCCCCATTGTGCCTCTCCGGCAGCTGCTCCAGGTTTTAGTGCATCTCTTAGCACGTAGTCCTGGACCTTAGAATGTGTCAGTCTGCAATGCTTGGTCAAGGACAATCCTGAAAGACCAGCAAGTTTCGAGGAGACCAAAGAGCATTGTTCACCGAGTTGCTGATCCTCCAGCCACAGTTGATTTTTATCTTGGTGTGCATCCCTGAACAGCCTGTAGAGCACAGAGTCCTGCATCACAGAGCTGCTCAGGATGAACCTCGACAAAAGCCACTGCATCTCACTCCAGACCTCCTATGCAAACACACATTCCAGAAGGAAGTGGGCAACAGCCTCTTCTCCATCACAGCCACCTTGAGGGCAATGTTCAGATGGGTTGAGACTCCAGGCGTCTAGGAAGGATCTGACATATTGGGCCTTTATCACCACCAGCCAAGCTACATCTTGGTGCTTGTTTGAAAGTTCTGGTGATAAGGAATTCTGCCAAATGACTTTAACAGTTTGTCCAGGGAACCATCCACCAGGGTCCACCATCACCTTTCCTGCAGGGCCTCTAGGACGTTACGTGCAGACCACTGCCTGATGGACTTGGTCCTTGAGAGCTGATCCCACTGCAGCCCCTCAGATCCCGCAGCAGGACCTCCAGGTCAGAGTGAGAGACCTGGGGAGCAGCCTCCTCTGTTGCTGCAGCCTCAAAAATCCAAACGCTGGTGAGCCATTGTAGCTCACACTGTGGCCTCTTTAATGAGAAATCCTTCCTTTGACAGAATGGAGGCATCATCATCCCTAGTTGATCAGGGAGCCCAGAGGCAGCATCCTCATTACTTTGGGAGAGAGCCTTGGAAAAGCCTGCCCATTAGGAAATTGGGTTCCTTACCTGGAAATTCGCCCACCATTCCGACAGGGACTCGGTAGAGAAAATTTTTCCCAATGTTTTCCTGGGCAGAGAAGGAATTCAGGGCTCTAGTGCTGGGTAGCTGGGCTGGATCCAGGGGAAAGGAATGCGTTTGTTTGGACCTAATGACCTTTTCTCATTCCTGAAAATTTTATGTCCTTGCACGAATAAGGTAGTATGAAAAAAGTTTTTTCTTGCTAAACTTATCTCCAGTGCAATTTATTTGGTCAGCTGGGTACCTGACACACGCAGAAATTGAGTGCTTTTAAGTGCAAACATGATTCAGTTTAACAGCAGCTGTAAACAGACGGGCAGAAGCTAACAAATGGAAAACAAATATTGTTAGACCGTTGTATTCTTCAAAACTATCTGGAAAAAAGATCTCATATTTCTTTCAGATGTTTATGAGTAGGTGACAATATATTCCATAATTAACTGTGGTCACTGCAAACCTAGGAACATGTCCCTTTAATCAGGACAGTTGAAAAGTATTCAGCAACATAAAGCAAAATTGTCAGTTAACATGTTGATTGACTTCCTATCCTTAGAAATTATTGTTGCTTACATCAGCGGTCATATGCTTACAGGCCTTACTGCATACAGTCAAGAATGGTGTTGGACAACCAGACACCCAACAGAAAGAGGAGGCTCTGTAAGCATCTTCATTTTTGACAATGGTGGGACCTAACCTGTAAGTGCAAGAGATAAGCCTGAAGGACCAAGCGGATAATCCTACTCGGCATCCTCCCAACGGCACTTTTATCATGGGTACTAATTTGCTTCACTAGACCTGGTATTAACAAGTGGCTGAGTGCACTGGCAATAGAAAAGACTGGGTACAGAAAATGTCATGATTGCAGTCCTGAAGACCTGTGCTCGAGAGCTAGGCAACTACGTTTTCCAATACTGTTGTGACACTGGCATCTAACTAATAATGTGAAAGATTTCCTTTAGGGCATCTAATGTCCTTTAGGGGAGGAAATCTGCTGTCCTTATCTGGTCTGGCCTACATGTGACTCCAGACCCACAGCAGTATGGTTGAATCTTAACTGCCCCCTGAAATGGCTTAGCAAGCTACTCAGTTCATTGGTGAATAGGGGTGGCCAACAATTGCTGGCCTTGCCAGTGACGCCCACATCCCAGGAAAGAATAAAGAAAAAGGGTTGAAATCACTATTCCTCCTTCTGCTACTTGAATGAAGATATTAATACATTGAAAATAAAGGAAGAATATTATACAGACTTGTAACAATTTGCTAATATATTGCCAATTATAATTTCTAGGTTTTGATTCCATTAATTAGAAGAAATACATATGTATGACTATAAAGTCATTCAACATCTGCAAGTCTAGCATTTCACTGACCTTTGACTCATTGGGTTGAATTTTACAGCCCCATCATGGCGGGGGTGGGGCTGTAAAATGCGGCAGCCATTTAAAATTCCATTGACTTTGGTGGGACCATTGTTCAACTTTTAAGAAGTTCACTTTTAAATGCTTATAGTTATTTAAAAAACTTTCTTAATTCTACATTGAATTCCAATTTTTTAATCCTGTGCGTATTTGAAATTTACTTACGTTTCCAGTTTTGCTGCAGAATATAGTGTGCTAGAACTGTGAGTGTCTTCTGGATTTCCCCTCCCTCCTTATAATTTGATTGGCTATCCCTCATTAAGGAAAGAGAAAGAGGACATGAAGAAGACCACTGACCAATCAGAAAGCAAAATGGAAAAATACAAATACAGTACTTTTTAACAGTAAGATGTTTGAGAAAAAACATTATTAAAACTGCGATGCCTCATGCAAAATAAATAATGATTTTTTAAACCAATCGCTAGCAAACTTATCACAATGAAAAAACTGGATATTTTCATCTGGTATTTTAGAGATACAATAGAAATTGTGGTTTTGGTGAATTTTTTGTGTGAATTATGAACCAAACCTAATCGAACATCACCTCGACATGGAGGGCAGCTTCTCTTCCCAGGCTTTCAACTCACATGTCCAGGCTTGTATTAAGGCTGTGATGAAGTCTGGAGCTGAGCAGTTCTGGCAGAGCCTGAACTAAATGTTGGTGATAAGGTTATTGTCAAGTAGATTTGCTTATACATTCCATCACCTTAGTGATGGTTAGGAGTAGGCTGATTGAGTGTTATTTAGCTGTGTTAGGTTTCTCCTGGTTTTTTTTTGTGGAGACGACATACTTGGAAAAACTTTCACAATGTTAGTTGCCAGTGTCACAACAATATGGAAAAAAACTTAGGTAGATACCTAGCTCTTGCGCACAGATCTTCAGCACTGCAATCATGACATTGTCTGTACCCATAATCTTTCATATGCCCAGCGCACTCAGCAACTTGTTAATACCAGGTCTAATGAACCAAATTGGTACCTATGATAAAAGTGGCCTTGGGAGAATGCCGAGTAGGTATATCTACTTGGCCTGTCAGGCTTATCTCTTGCACTTGTAGGTTAGGTCCCACCAATGTTTGAAAATGAAGATGCTCAGAGCCGCCTCCTTCTGTTAGCTGCCTGGTTGTCCACATTCTTGACTGTACGAGGTAAGGCCAGAGAACTTAGTTCTGATCTGTTGGTTGTGAGACTGCCTAGCTCTAATAGTCTTTGGTGAGAGAAACAGAGTTAACGTATCAGAACGGAAACATTAACTGTTTCTTGCTCCACAGATGCTGCCAGAAATGCTAAGTGTTTCCTGCATTTTCTGTTTTTATTTCAGATTTCCAGCATTTGCAGTATTTTGCTTTTGTATTCAAATAGCCTTAGCATGCAGGCAGTCCTATGCTGCAGCTTCAGTAGGTTGGCATCCCATTCTATCATACTACAGCACATTGAACCAGGGCTTTTAATGGAGAACTGAGTGATGTGCCTGGCCAAGAGTTTTCAGGTTGTAGTGGTATACAATGCTGATGGCTTACTGTACCTCATGGATGCCCAACCTTGGATCTTATTTCATTCCACTTAGCATGGTCATAGTGCCACACAACACAATAGAGGGTATCCTCATTGTAAAGACAACTTTATTTTTTATAAGTACTGTGCAGTAGCAAATGTCTAAGATAGGGAAATTAGTGTGAAGGGGGTTAACTAGAATACTCCCTCACCATCTGATGTAGGCCCAATCTGGCACCTTTGTTCAGGAATGGACCAATCATAGTACAAATGAGCACTCTTGGTGGTGGGCATTGATGTTCCCCACCCAGACAACATGCTATTTCATTGCTTCCATCAATGCTTCCCTGAAGTGAAGTACTCAAAAATGGAGGAGTACTACTTGTCAACTGAGAAAGACTGGTAGGTGGTGATCAGCAGATTTCCTGGAGTTAATTTGACCTGAAATCATTAGGCCTATTGAGTCGACGCCCAAGTCCACTCCCACTAACTGTATTCTATTGTGTGCCAACCTTTGGCGAAACTACCTATAAGATAGCACAGGCAGAGTGATAGGGAGTCTGCATGAGTCTTGAGGAAGTCAGATTGGGTAGGGATAAAGGTTTCCTTCCCTGAAGGACACCAGTGAACCAGCTGGAGCTTCAGGAAAATTTGTCTGCTTTCATGATCATTTTCTAGGTACTAGTGCACAAGATACCTGGTTTACTGAATTCAGTTTTAAAACTTGCCATGGTGAGATTTGAACTCATAACCTTTGGGTTGCTAATCCACATTATCACACCCTTATGTTTAAAAAAAAGCTTTAAGTACTCCTTCAGTTTCTGCTTTCTATCTTGAAACACAATAACTGAGAAATCTAAAACAAAGTTCAAAGATAAGAATGGTAAACTCACCACTGCTCAAGCTTTGGCCAATGTGTCAGCTCTATGTAAATCAAACAGTGTGCTGCATGATATTAATCTTAAATTGGGAGAATTTTCTTTCCATTCAAAGAGATGAACCTAAATTAAAATGTTCCATTAAGTTGGAATCTGCAGTGGCTGCGATGGATCCAACTGCTGGAATGCACTGTGGAAAGCCAACAAATAAATCTGGATGATCTAGAAAGCTGGGAACAGACAAATTATAGCATTTGGCCAACCTAAAGGACTATAAAACACTTTCACTTTCCCCAGGCAGTGAAAGTAGGTGAGTTAATGGAGCACTGGCCTCCCACAACCTAAGGTAATAATGCCATAAGTTGCAAAGTGCTCTGGAAATGACATCAAATATGAGCTAAATACTGGATGATCATCAAATCAAGATGCTGTTTGAACTTTGCAGAGTTGCATTAATCTTGATGAAAAAGATGCAGTAATATATACATTATGGGATGAATTTGCACAGGGATTATGTATGGCAGGAAAAATGGCTTAAACAGTGCATGAATGGGACAGGTCCCATGGAAATTCATACGCCCCACTGCCGAGACCCATGTACTCTGAGATGAGATAGTGCTAAAGTGCCTTAGTGTTTGAACATAAATCCAAATTGAAGGGGTAAAAGCTTCCCTGGTCCTATCTTTAAGGTACTGCAAGAATTGGATCTGGGAACTTATAAATAAAGTTTTGATTTGTGCCACCTCTCACTTTTCTGCATTGAATTTCATTTGCTATGTGTCCACCCATCCCACCAACCTGTCCATGTGCCCTTGAAGACTCTTACCAGCTTCCTCACTGTTCCCTACCCTTCTAAGTTTTGTCTCATCTGCAGATTTCAAAATTATATCCTGTGCCACCGATTCAAGTCTTTAATGTACATCAAAAACAGCAGTGGTCCTGCTGGACCCAGCCACTGGTGCAGGTAAGTCGGTGTGTATGGATGCCGGTCTTCAGCCTGGATAAGTGGGGAGGGTTAGACTCAGGAAGGGCATCCGGCTGTAAAATCACCCGCCAAACCCAAAAAAATCGATGGTTGATATGAAACAATGATCAACCAGCACTCTGGCGACTCCATGCAACAAAAGCTAAAAGAGAAAAACAAAAACAGCAGTGGTTTTCACACTGATATATATTTCGCTCCAGCTAAAAAACAGCCATAAGCCGCAACTCTCTATTTTCAATCCCCTAGCAAATTTTCAATCTATGCTGCCACTGCTCCTTTTATCCCATGGGCTTTAATTTTGCTAACAAGCCGACTATGTGATACAATTTTATTAGTAATTTGCAGGCCAAATTGAGCAATTTTGCAGTATAAATTATACAAAGGCTTTTTAAACTCTTAATTGGCCACAGGAGAATGCTAAACTCGAGACTTAAGCTGCCCAACAAAAACAAAATCTGAGAAGACTCGGAGGACTATAAAAAGTAGCCATGTGACCTCAAAGGTCTATTAAAAAGGGCAAAGGTGAAGGAGCACCAGAAAGGAAAGTCAATCTAATTCCAACATTTCATGAGGACAACATATTCTTCAATAAACATCCACTTCCAAAACATGAGTGCACCCTGTAACTTAATATGCAAAAACCCCTAGAAATGATGACCAACATAATTTGGACATCAGGAACAATGTCTAGAACAAACATGTTCAGTATCTGCTTTTATTCACATTGCAGACATCGTAAGCAGGTTTAAATATTCTATGCAATAACATTATGAAAACATGTTGAATTCTGAGTCACGCATGTATGAATTATACTTTCCTCTCTACACTGGAGATTTACTTCACAGTGCAAACTGTTTACAATTTATCCTAAGGCAACTCCATCAATGGATTTGATGTGAAGGATGAACTTGTGGGTGCACACCACAGACATCATTGGATACTGCAGCTGAACCAAGAACCTTGTTTAGTTTCTAAGATTTTATAGTGATTTGATAGAATATATAATACACATTTACAATATGCTTAGAGCCATCTAACAGATGCTAATACACTAATGGCAAAGCCACTGGCACAGAATGCAAATTAATTACACCCTGTACTTAATCATGCATTTATTGTATTACAAATACCATCCAATATGTGAGGATAATAGAACATGGAAAAAAATAGACAGGGGTTTCTCCCCTCTTACCACTCCAGACTGAGTACCCAAGAGCTGAGAGTGCTGGAATATTATTGAGTACTACACAGACTGGCTTTAACCTGCTGCCAGAAGGACATCGCACCTCTGCATCATTACTGCAGCTGTTTAGGTACAGCACTTTCTCTTGTCAGTCTACTATTACCTGCTACCCACCTTCATTGCAGCTTCAGAAATTGTTCACTCAAGCTCCAAGGGTGGGGGTAGTTATGATTGCTGTCATTGATCACATGGTTTAGGTAGCCTCAATTTCCATTGCGATTAATTTGCCATTTTTCTCATGAGACAGACCCTGTGGGGATTGGTGCAGTTCCACACAGTTTATTGGGGCAGTTAGTGTTTTGTGGAATTTTGCCAAAGATAACTGATTATTTTTAATACACCAAGCTGACATGGTGTAGCTTGGATCTACTCTGCTACAATTCAGTCTTCTTGGCTGTGGCTTGGAGTCCTGATAGTAAAGCTTATGGTCAAGAAAAACGAAAGTTGAATTCTGATTGCACAAGGGACAAGTTTCTTAAAGGTGCATATTCACAATGGGTCTCCCCTCTGCCCCTTCACGGGACTATGCCAATATCCTACTTGACATGGAGGTCAAGTTCCCTTCACAGAGAGTTAAACAACTCTATTACAGTAAGTGTTTAATATTTATTTTTCAATGAAGATTTAACAGTTGTTTTTATTTAACAGTTTACTTGGATACTAATGATTTGAAAAAAAGCATTATGCTCTTCCAGTATACATTTTAGATGAGATATTTCAATTAAGATTGCATCAAAATAACACTGGACCCCATGCCAATAAACTCCTCAACTTGCCAGTGCCATTGCTAACAGCTTATTAGTAGCAACCATTACTGATGTGTCAGGTTAGAATCTACTAGCAAAATGCTTCAATAGCTAGTTGAATGAATGAAAAAGTGAGAACAAAAAGACTGGGGAACATTATTAGATATTAAAAACTAACACAATAGGAAATCCGCCAGAAGAATGAGATTGTAAAAGTGTGTTAACACTCTTACATTGTGAGCTGAGAGACAATCCATTCAAAAATTACATGGGGCACCCAGAGGCAGCTCACTGGATTTGGGGCAGGGAAATGCCAGTTCCAGCTGCAGGTCAATGCTGGGAGAGGTGTGGGGAGGTGAAGCTATGAAGGAGGGTGAACTGGGGAGCCCAGGCTGGTAATGGCCAACAGCACTTTTGTGGGAACCAAGGAGCACACCTAAATTTGGTTATCAGGGTCCTATGTATTTCATAGCACAATGGTTTGTATCTTAAAAGGAGCTTCCCACCAGAAATAGGCAGGCTTCTCCAGTCGTCCTGTAGTAGGCTTTTGTGAAAGTGGAAGCAGGTTGATCATTATGGTTACCAGCTGTCTAAGTCTACTGAACCCATTCTGAAGCCATTATTATCCTGTTACCACCGATTTCAGTGAATTAGAATTGACCATTAATATCTTCAATGTTGGTAGAAAGTCTAATCATTCATTCACCAACATGATTAGGAACAAGAAGCTCTTAGCACATTTTCAACATGAAAGGAATCATCAATCAATTCAAAGCGCTCCAGTTTTTTCAGTTACAGATAGCTCCAGAGATGCAGGACCAAATTCCATGTTCCTACAACTCATGGGGAACTCATGTTCACAGGCTACTGGGTCAGCGAGCCAGTGTTTTAGTGACAACTCTGAGCTGTACCTCCTTCAAGCAGAGTTTCCCACTAGGAGCACAGGATTGCAAAATTAACCCTCGAGTGCCTTTGAAAGGATTGATGAAAGGACAATCGTGAGAAGTGGAAGTCTTTTGACCTACCGTGGGTACAGTGTGCATTCTTCTCCAATGTAAAGAGAACCCAGCAGCTTTGCTGTCATTTTATGCCCAATGCCATATTAATTACAAGCTTTATGCTGAGGCACAATGCATAGCTCTAATCTGCAAAACCAGATCCCACTAAAAAAAATAGTTTTTGGGAAGAATTCTCGGACTGCTCATGGTCACCTACAAAATGATGCCAACTGCTGGAATTCCAATATGATAGCACATTTGTAGACAGGCATGCTGTGTTCAACCCATAACAAGTATTCAAATAATAAATAAAGAATTGGCATAAAGAAATTCTCATCACAGGTGGGAGAAGCCTTTAGACATGGCAAAGCTATGCCTTAGTAACAAGGGGTGGGGAGGGCCAGGGGTGGCAGATCAATCAAACCACAGAGAGGCAGAGAGCAACTAAATGGAAACTCAGGGAAAGAAGGGAAGTGAAAATAGGATATTATCAGAAATGGAAGAATAATAATGAGATAGAGAAGGCACATTAAACAAAAGGAATAAAACATAAATGATGATACACGAGCACCTTGAACCAGCCTTCTGCCAGTATATATATATATATATATATATATATTCTCCTTACTGTGTTTTTATGCATATATAGATAGATATATATTTATATACATATATATATATATATCTATCTATATATGCATAAAAACACAGTAAGGAGAGTGTTTGTCTCAGTACATTTTTGGCGCATTCACACATTGTTTATACAGGATGATGTAGAAGAACGTCAACCCAAACACAAAGAAAATACATTGCAGTAGGGGGGAAGGCATGACATATGGGAAAAAATCCGTTATTGACATGGCAGCTAAAAGATTATATGTTAAATAAATATTTCTAGGTGTAAGTGAAGCCACAGAATGGCCTGTGCAGAAATGCCGTAGCTAAAGGGTATTAAATTGCATGCCCTGGTGTGGTTAATGGGTTGAAAACTGTGCAGGTATTTGTGTAAGGCAGGAACCAATAGGGAAAGAAAACAAACACTTCAGTCCTCGCTGCAATTTCTGTAGCAGACCAGGATCTCCCTTCCTCCTGAGGCATGTGGCCACCATATTAAAACAACATTTCAGCAAAATCCAGTGAAGTTCATGGAAGATTGGCCACAAGAGAGACAAAGAGGGAGTATTGGATGGTTAAATGTATATATAAAAAACCTCGAGTTCCACATGCCACTTCATAAAATTCCAATTTGTCGCATTACAGCAGGATGTCAGTTGTTATATTTTCATCAGTGATGGACTGTCTTTTTTTATTCGTGTCCAGAGAGGTGCTACTGGTAGTTTCTGTGTTGTTGGAGATTTCCTCATCTCTTTTTCGCTTGTGCTTCAGTGAATTTTCTCCCTCACACAATTTTCCCTCAGGGAGTCCAAGAGATCGCAGGCACACAATAGCTGTGGATTGTTCCACCACCTTCTTTGTTTTATCCCTGAGAAGGGAAAAGAAAAATAACGATTAAGGTTATAATGAAAAACGAGTTAGTTAAACAGGCAGCGTGGTACAACGGGGAGAACAGCTGGACCAGCAGCTGGTCACGTCCATAATGTTAATACATGCAAGAGAAATCATGAGATTTTTATCTACATACTGTTGCAATTTTACAGGAGTTATATTGTTTTTCCGACAAACATGTACTCAATGGGAAAATCAGTTTGGTTGTTATCTCTATCTATCTAGTGGTCTACATGCTTGAAATGTGCATGTGTAGACGTCAGACAAGGACAAAGTGAATTCTGAGTGGGAAATCCTATGGAGTGGAGTAGCTTGCTGATGTTTAGTTGAGACTATAAGAAGTACAAATCGGCATGAGGCATAGAAGAAAAGAGATGAAAATTGGGCAAAGATAAACCAAAGTTATATATCAGATCTGAGATTCATTTTAAGCCAATTGCAAGCAGTCGATCTGAGTCAGAGTCATTAAGGTACAGAAGAAGCCATTTGACCCATCAAGTCCATGTTGGCTCTCTCTACAGCAATCCAGTCAGTCACATTTCCTGTTCTATCCACGTGGCCCTGCAAGTTTATTTCCTTCAAGTGCTCATTCAATTTCCTTTTGAAACCATTCATCATCTTCGCTTGTGGATAGTGAGTTCCACCTCATGACAACTTGCTGAATAAAAAAGTTCTTCCTCGTATCGCTCTTACACCTCTTACACAAAATATTAAACTGTGGCTCCTGCTCCTTTTATTATCAGCTAACAAAAACAGCTTTGCCTTGTCTATATTATCTAAACCTGTCATTATCCTGTACACCTCTATCAAATCTCCCTTCAATCTCCTTTGCTCCAAGGAGTACAGTCCCATCTTTTGCAACCTAGCCTTGTAGTTAAAATCCCCCATCCCTGAAACCATTCTGGTAAATCTCCTCTGCAGCCACTCAAGGACACTCACATCCTTCCTAAAGTGTGATGACCCGAATTGGGCGCAACACTCTAGTTGTGGCTTAGCCAGAGATATATAAAGATTCAGCATAACTTCCCTGGTTTTGTACTCAACGCCTCCATTTGTGAAGTCCAAGATCCCATATACTTTGCTAACCATTCTTTCAATATGTCCTGCCACCTTCAAAGGTCTCTGCACATGCACCCCTAGGTCCCCCTGTTCCTTCACATTCTTTAGAGCTATGCCATTGGGTCTATATTGCCTCTCCCTATTCCTTCTGCCAAAATGCAAAAATCACACTTCTCTATATTAAATTCCACCTGTCACTTCTCTGCCCATTCTGCTAGCCTATCTGAGTCCTGTTGCAGTCGATTTGTATTATCCTCACCGTTTGCCACATCTCCTAGTTTGGTATCATTGGCAACGTTTGAAATTTTACTCTGTATTCCAATATCCAGGTCACTTATACATATCTGAAAAAGCAATGGTCCTGGCACTGACCTTCGGGGACTCCACTGTCTACCATCTTCCAGCCTGAAAAACAGCCACCAGCCATGGCTCGCTTTCTTTGTCCTTAAGTCAATGTTTGATCCAAGCTGACACTGACCCGCCTATTCCATCAGCCTCAATTTTGTTAACCGTCCTTTTATGTGGTACTTTGTCAAACGCTTTTAAAAAAATCCACAACCCCTTTGCTGTTATTTCATCAAAAAAATTCCATTAGATTATTAGAATATCAGGCTGAATTATCCTATAAAAATTCATCTTACCTGACAAGGCCAGCATTTATACAAATAAGTTTTGATGCAGATACCTAACGTATAAAGCAATAGCTCCAAAAACTCGAATTTAAATGTAAAGGTAATCCTAACTAAATGTTATTTCAAACCAGCTGCATAAATGCTGCTGTGTACAAGTGTGTCTCAGCAATGAAAGAAATAAGGAATGTTTTCCACAGATGTGCTGTATATGACTGGTTATCATTTGAGCATATGGACCCAATAAAAACCAACCCTCACTGAAGCAGATTACAGAAGTCTGTGACTCAAACCAGAAAGGGAAGATTAATTTATTAAGGTCCTAATTTCTCAAAGCAAAACGGTCCTTCAGCAATTAATAAATAAACAAATACATACAAATGAAGAAGAATCATGCTAAACTTTCAATAACGAAATAAATGTCCGAAAATTCCAGATCAGGAACTGAGTTCACATCACGTCAGAACATGGGAGGACAATGGGATTTTTGTTTTGAGTTTTTTTTAAAAATATGTTAATCATTTGCTTGGTGTTCAGTTATTTGCTGCTACTTGACTATAAATAGTCACACTTTACCCTTGTACATTGTACCAGGCAAGAAAGGCTGAGGGAGCATGCCAATATTAGCAAAAGTCTAGTCACTTGTTAAAATGAAATTCTGTTAATCCTCAAATTAACTGCTGGACAAGGTCAGGATCAAATAAAACCTCACCTGGTCGCCCAGCTGGAAAACAACCAGTTTACTCTTTTTATCTTGTATTGGTTCCTTTTCAGACCAATGCCTTGGTTCAGCCCCTTGAAACATTACCAACACTCCTCAGCTGGAGGTGGGTGAGCAGCTAGGTTCTCTGACCACTGCTGTTCTGTACCTGACTGTTACTGTGAGGTGTCAATTGCATCATTCCACCCTGTGGGGAGGCACCTGAGTTTCTTTCTCATTAAAAAGCCTAGGTTGCAGTCAGCTGTGTGGGAACATGCTGTAAACCTATGCTGTGTTGCTCTATGGCACTGCATGGTGACACATCAACTGGACAAAGAGCTGTTATATCACTAAAATACATAAGATTGGGTTCAAGTACTATGACTTAATTTGAAGGTTAAGTGCAGGTTTGAGCAAAAAAAAAAAAAAAATTCTCATTCCAGAAAAATAAGTCTTGATACATTTATAAATTAACTTAATATTTCTAACTCTGGGGTTCAGAGTTTGCTTTTTACTGGAAGCCAAGTAATGACAACAAATAAATACCTATAGAATCACAAAGCCTACAGCACTGGGAGAGGCCATTTGGTCCATCAGCTCTTTGCTAGGGAGTGCTAGTATTCCTGCCTTTAGGGAGAATTTTCCGGTCGGTGAGCAGGGGCGGGGCCCAGTCACTGACATGTAAAATGATGCGTGGTGACATCAGGCGCATCATTTGGATTTTCAGTTCGGCGGGCGTGCAGCCGAACTGTCAAAGGCCTATTAAGGCCTGTTTAAAACTAATTAAATGAGCTGTCCATCCAACCTTAACGTTGGTGGGCAGGCGAATAGCCCAGGCGACCTTCACATTTTTCATGGAGCCTCATCCACAGATGGGATGAGGTTTCATGAAGCATTTATAAATTAAATAAAATTTTAAATTAATGTTCCTTGACATGTCCCAGCTCATGTGACATTGTCACATGAGCTGGGACATGTCTTTAAATATTTTCAATTCTTTACTTAAATGTTTGAACATTAAACAAATCTCCCTGAGGCATCTCTTTGCCTCAGGGAGATTTCTGCACTCTTTCGCGCGCATGCACGATGGACAATAAATGCTGGCCTAGCCAGCGATGCCCACAGCCTGTAAATGAATTTTTAAAAATCTGAATCTCACTTCAGGCAGTCCCAGCAACTGGAGATTGGAGCTCTGGCTCTGCATTCAGGGTTGACTTCTAGAGAGGTACTCTTGCCTGGTGGATGTGGATGGCCCAGCTCTCATTGTACAGGCTGTGGCAGCCCATAAATGCTAAATATTTTAGACTAACCACTCTTGGGATGTGAGGGCCACTGGCAAGGCCAGCATTTATTGCTAATCTCTAATGGATCCCGAGAAGTTAGTGGTGATGAGCTGCCATCTGGTACAGATATACACCCACAGTGCTGCTAGGGATTTTGACCCACCTCACTGAAACGGTCCTCAAATCAAAGTCACAAAAGACATCAATGAACATTAATCCAGAATGAAGAACAAGAGCTTTGGCCATGGTGCTTTATCCCCCTCGATCTTCTGCAGTCTTTCTTCACACTGACCACACTACCCTCCTCCACTGCCCAGCTCGGTGGGACTGTACTTGCAAGCTAATCTCTTCCTAATTCCATGTTGCCCTTGGAGCATAACGTGTAGACAGAGGGGTCAGCTTCCACATTTATCCAGCTCTCCACCAGGCTCATGACACTGCCTCTGTGCTGCTTGCTCCACATCCAGTCTTGGATGAGGCACACTGTTCTCCAGCTAAACGTTAGGAAGACTGAAGCCATTGCCACAAACTCCATACCCCAGCTGCCGACTCCATCCTCTGTCCAGAAACTGCTCGAGGTTAAACCAGACCTTGGTAGTTCACTTGACTGCAAGGAAAGGTTCCAACTTCATATAGCCCCCATCCAAAGACACCTACTTCCAGCTCCATAACATCACGCACAAGTCCCACTTACACCGATCACCACAGTGCTCACTGACTCACATTGGTTTCCAGTCCCCAAATGCCTCAAATTTGAAATTTTCATCCTTGATTAATTCTGTTCATGGAATTCCCCCCCCCCACCCCTCCACTCCATCTCTATAAGTTCTCCAGCAGTACAATCCCTGCCCCTCAAACTCTTCATTTTTCTAACTCCAGCCTCTTGGGATTCACCCCCATCCCTTCACCCCCACCTTTGGTGGCCAAGTCCTCAAATGTTTAGGCACTACACTCTGAAATTGCCTGCCTAAACCCACCTGCTTCATCAACCACCTCTTTTCCTTTAAGACTTTCCTTAAATCCCACCTTTTTATCCTTTGATCATTCCTCATAATTGGAATCGAAGGTCATATTCCCCTGTGAAGTATATGTTATATGTTTTTTTTATGTCAAAGCCATTAAATAGATACAAGGCCCTTTCTATTTTGAGGCTCCAAACAGTGCAAAGGAGAATTGAATAATTATCTGAAGAGAAAAAAATTGCAGGGCTATGAGGAAAAGGCAGGGGAATGGGACTAGGAGAGTTGCTCTCACAGAGAGCCTGCAAGGACTTGAAGGGCCAAATGACCTCTTTCTGTGCTTTAACCTTTCCATGATTCCATAAAGGTGATCCAGCCAATGTTTTGTACAAACTGATCATTACTTTAATGTTGTGCTTTACAGCTCTTCTATAAAAGTGAAAATGTGATTGGCTTCTTCAGATATAAACATGAAGGGCACAAATGTGGTTTCCATAGCACTGCCGGAGATGACGCTATGGAAGCCTAAAGCCCTCTGAGTCTGCAACACAGCAGGGAGACGGAGCAGAGACTGTGGAGAGGCGAAGTTCTGCATGATGCCCTCTGCCAAGTTAGAGCTGGAATCCTCCATGCCCCTTGACCGGTACAGGAGGCTGTCAGGCAGGCCAGACAATGCACCCAGAAATCAGTGTTCAAGCCCATCAGCGTTTCCTGTATGCCACCCCACCAAAGTCTTCATCTGAGTGCTCTGCCTGTGATCATGCCCTCCGGTGAGCTGGCAATGAACAATCCTTTCTCTCTAGCCTGGCTGCAACCCACTCATGCCCAGTGACTCATGGCATGCCGATCCCAACTCGATACTGCCCTCCAAGATACTTGCAGGGTAAGTATCAGGCCTGGTGAATCTGGGTGTCAGATCAAGTGACATGGCCTCTTTATCAGTGCTTTACTGTTGCTCTCTCTCTTCCTCCTTGGATTCTTGTGGCTGGGCAGGCAGCAGGTTCAGAAAGGGAAGGTTAGTGTGAAGAAAGGGGTGGGGTGGAAAGAACAGGTCCATCATCACACCATTGCTCACCATGCCACATAGCAGGATGAGGTGAGCTGGCCATGGAGAAGGGACATAGAACAGGAATATGCCATCATCCTCAATGTTCTCAGCGATGATGGATGCCACACACTCTGTTGCAGCTGGCTCCAAGATACAGAGAACCATCTCCTCCATAGGCTCAGGGATGGAGTGTCTTTGCTCCCCCTCTCCAGCTCTGTTCTGCTCCCTCCCATTGTGTGCCAGCTTGTCCTGATGTGAATGGTTACTTAGCGCTGTGTTTGGCTGTCATTGCTAAATAACTGGAGGTGTGTGGAGGCAGCTAGAGGTGGGTGTGAGGCTGGCAGCATTGGTAGGTGTGAGAGTGTGAGGTAGAGCATCTGGATATTAGGGGTGGGTCCTGAATGCCAGGGAATGCTGATAAATGTGTTGGGGTGCGTTAAGCAGAGTGAGGGGCTGATGATGCAGTGGAAGGAGATATTAGGTTAAGTTGCATTCACTGACCTTGACCACCCATGTGAGATCATTAGACTTCTTGTGGCACTGCTGCTAGGCCCTCAGGTCCAATTCTGGAAGCTGACCTTCCTGGCCAATTGTTCCTATTTCATTCAGGAGGTGATCCTTGAGGGCCTCCTGCAGAACCATGCAGTCTCTTCTCCTGTCCATCTCCATCACTAAGGTCTCCAGTGCCACATATATGGAGCCCTCTCTCAGCCCTGGTGTTCCATCTTTCATGTTTCAAATTGCAGCATTATTATTCAGTGAAGCTTCCCTTTAAGACGGACAGGCTATCTTTTAAGAGCAGAAGGCAGGTTGCACCACATGCTATTAGCACAAAGCTGCTTGGCCCCCTGCTGGGCACAGAGGCAGCTGGCAGATGCTTGGCGCTATGCTACAATCATGGTAATTAGATGGCAGTTTCAACAGAACCTGCACAGGCAAGTCACAAATTGTGACCCCCCAAGCCTGAACAAGGGGGGCAAGCCAATTTTTAGTCCAAACCTTTTGTTCATTTGTGTTGATGGTATCTATTTCACAACAGTGAAAACAGTTAATAAATACGTCCCTGGGGGTAAGCAATGAAACCTTTAACTGTACATATTAGGACAGCCTGTACTCTCGCAGTTACATCTTTAACCTACTCAACATTTGATTCAGTAACTTTCGAGTCAAAATTCCTGTACACTGATGTTTGAGACAGGATTTAATAGCCAATATGGTAGGAATGACAGCCCCCTATTGTTCAACATCAGGAGATGCTTTTTCAAAATATCTGACCAAGAACTTTCTAATCTTTCAGTGTGCAGCTAGAATGAAATCTAGCTGCTGTAAAGCAGAAGTTTCTAGGATTGCTTCAAAGCAATCGCATAAAATCTAGAAGGGAAAAAGGGTTTAGAGATTTTAGAAGCCTAAATATTTCTTAGAATATTTAATAATTTAAATGGATGATTAAACATTTTCAAACAGGCTACCAACATAACTGATGAGGTATTACATACCCTTTTTCTTTTGGCTGTGTGTGAATAATTTTATTTTTAAAGCTATTTTCTTCCCTTCCCCCATTGGTTTATGCAACATCAGAGCCAAGGCAAACAATCTGCTCCAAGGACTCAAGTCAGTGTTGCTCTGAAACGACTGGCAGGACATGTGGGACAGTAGACCAAAAGTGATTTGGTCGCCAATATTTCTGTGGGAATGCACTTGGCCTCTGACAAGTTCATCTTTCCCTTTCCACCAGTTTTTATTTCCAAAAGCTATCGTTGTTGGGGTACAGCTGCATGGGTGCCAGATGCCATTTGGTACCTTTTCTAAGTGGACATTACTTATGTATGGGCCTAGATATTGAGTGTCAGCACACTATCTGGCCTCAAATGGGGCAGCAGAATGGGCCATATTCTGAGCTGACTGTGGCCTCACCTGATGAGCACACACATACCAGCTAGCCAAGAATGGAATGCTTGACTAATGTTGTCCTCAAAAGCAACAAAGCCAACTGTAGCACCCCTAACTTAAAACATAGCAGAGTCCATGTCCCCAAACAGGGGACCACTGGTATGTCCAGCCGGGCTACACAATGTTAACCCAATGAATCACTGGGGAGAGAGGAGGGGATGCTCTGTCCTTCCTGACAGCAATGCAATTAAAACTGGGAAACCCATACTCAGCCACACCATGTTGTTATGTACATGTCCCAAACCACCATTCCAATGACCACCACAAACAATTCTAATCTGTACAAACACATTCCAAGCTCAACAATTCCAATCATTTGAGATCACAGACACCTACAACTGAACAAGTTATGGATGCAGAGACCATTTGAATACTTGTGGAGGGGGAATCTCCCAAGTTACAGAGAAGACATTTGGACAGATGGAAAAATAGAAGTTCATTTGTCATTTTTGACCATGCTGCCAAGCAGACTTGTGGTAACAGCTCCCCCATTGTTTCACCAGAAGGAAGGTAAGACATCCAGTCAGAATTCACTTGCATGGGGTAACCAGATAGTTCATTAGGTTCACAGTTGGCCTGTAACCCTCAAATTGGTTTAAATATAGCTCAGACACAAGAAATGAAAGGCTCCATCTGCTGGCAGTAAAAGTCCTAGGTGAAGTGAGGTCTGTTATTCTTTCATGGGAAAGGCATCACTGGTGAGGTCAGCATTTGTTGCCCATCCTTAATTGTCCTTGAGAAGGTGATGATGAATGGCCTTCTTTAACCACCCACAGTGCCATAAGGAAGTTCCAGGATTTCGACAAGGCAGCAGTGAAGGAGCAGCATTACATTTCCAAGTCAGGGTCGTGAATGGAGGGGAACTTGCAGGTGGTGGTTTTCCCATATGTCTACCGCCGTGTCCTTCTGGGTAATAGGGGTCATGGGTTTGGAAGGTGCTGTCGAAGGAGCCTTGGTGAGTTGCTGCAGTTTATCTTGTAGATGGTACATGCTGCTGCCGCTATATGTCGATGGTGGAGGGAGTGAATGTTTGTGGATGGTGCGCCGATCAAACAGGCTACTTTGTCCTGGATGGTGTCAAGCTTCTTGAGTGTTGTTGGAACTGCACTCATCCAGGCAAGTGGGGAGTATTCCATCACACTTTTGACTTGTGCCTTGTAGATGACGGACAGGCTTTGGGGAGTCAAGAGGCGAGTTACTCGCTGCATAATTCCCATCTTCTGACTTGCTCTTGTAGGCACTGCATAACATGGCTGCTCCAGTCAAGTTTCTGGTCAACGGTGGCCCTCAAGATATTGATGGTGGGTGATTCAATGATGTTAATGCTGTTGAATGTCAAGGGGACATGGAGGTTTATTCTCTCTTGTTGGAAATGGTCCTTGCCTGAGGCACTTGCGTGGCTCAAATGTTACTTGCCACTTTTTAGTCTAAGCCTGAATGTTGTCCAGGTCTTTCTGCATGCGGACATGGAATGCTTCAGTTTCTGAGGAGTTGTGAATGGTGCTGAACACTGTGCAGCCATCAATGAACATCCCCACTTCTGACCTAATGATCTGGGGAAGGTCACTGATGAAGCAGCTGAAGATGGTTGGGCCGAGGACACTGCCCTGAGGGACTCCTGCAGTGATATCTGGGGCTGAGGTGATTGAACTCCAATGACCATAACTAAGAGGACATTTGGACAGGTGACAGGTAACAGCTCCCCCATTGTTTCACCGGAAGAAGAGTAAGGCATCAAATCAGAATTCACTTGCATGGGGTAACCAGGTAGTGCATTAGGTTCATTGTTTGGCCTGTCATCCTTGAGTCGGTTTAAATATGGCTCAGAGAGATGAAATGAAAGGCACCATCTGCTGGCAGTAAAAGTCCACAGGTATTGTCACTGGACTAGTAATCCAGAGACCCAGAGTAATGTTCTGGAGACCCAAGTTCGAATCTCATCATGGCAGATGGTGGAATTTGAATTCAATAAAAATCAGGAATTGGGAGTCTAATGATGACCATGAAACCATTGTTGTAAAACCCCATCTGGTTCACTAATGTCCTTTAGGGAAGGAAATCTGCCGTCCTTACCTGGTCTGGCCTACATGTGACTCCAGACCCACAGCAATGTGGTTGACTCTTAAAAGCCCACTGAAATGGCCTAGCAAGCCACTCAGTTGTATCAAACCATTAAAAAGTCTAAAAGGAACAGCCCTAACAGCATTGTGGATGTACCTACACCATATGGACAGCAGTGGTTCAAGGAGGCAGCTCACCATCACCTTCTCAAGGGCAATTAGGGATGGGCACTAAATGCTGGCCTAGCCAGCGACTCCCACATCCCATGAACAAATAGAAAAATACCCATCTTCCTTTGTGGTAGGTATTACTCCAGCCAGTGGCAAGTTTTCTCCAATTCCCACTGACTTTCAATTTTGCTAGGATTCCTTAAATGCCACTCAGTCAAATACTGCCTTGATGTCAAGGGAAATCACTCTCACCTTACCACTGGAATTCAGCTCTTTGGTCCATGTTTGGTGCTGTAGGCCATGTTTGGTCCATGGCTGAAACGAGGTCAGGAGCCAAGTGGCCCTGTCGGAACCCAAACTGAGTGTCAGTGAGCAGGTTATTGCTGAGTAAGTGCTGCTTGATAGCACTGTTGACGACACCTTCCATCATTTTGCTGATGACTGAGAACAGATTGATGGGGCAGTAACTGGCCAGGTTGGATTTGCCCTGCTCTTTATTGGCAGGACATACTTGGGGAATTTTCCACATCGTTGGCTAGGTGCCAGTCTTGTAGCTGTACTGGACCAGCTTGGCTAGAGTTGCAGCTAGTTCTGGAGCACAAGTGTTCAGTAGTGTAGCTAGAATGTTGTCAGGGTCCATAGCTTTTGTTGCTTTTTGGGCAACCTTAATCCAATTCCTAGTAGGCATGGGCCTGTAGCACAAAATTGTTCTACTTCAAAACTAAATGACAGCCTTACTCAAAGATGCCACAGAATGGTTGGCTGAGGGTGGGAAATAGAAAGAATGTCATACTGGTAGAGTAGGGCCGAATTAGATGGAACTTTACTTTGCTTCTGGTTGTGCTACACCTAACATGTTTACTTGATGTCAACATACTTGAACTGGGAAGAGCTTCATTCCTTAGCTTTAATGAGCCAGAAACAATATTTTTTCCTGACTGAGATGGGCCAAACAAGATTGGCTACCAAAAGTGATCCATTTATTCTATCAAATGAGATTATATTTATTACTCAAGGGAAGCAACAAACTGCAGAAACTACGGTTATTGCCAATGTGATCTCACTTAACTGAAACAGCTAAACAGCCTAATACCAATCATTTTTTCTACGCACAGAATCTTGCCCATTAACAATGGGAAACTACCAATGGGGTTGCTGCATTTTTGCAAAGACATCCCAAAGTATCTAAGGCGAGTGGAACATCACAAGCAGCTTGCAGCAAATGGTCAGGAAAATTTATGGATCTAGACACTACTTATGAAAGATGGTAGAGGGCCTTACAGAACCAATTGGTCTAGGTGCAACTCAGCAGGTCACAGCTATTCTACCTAATTCAACAAGGATCTGGCCCATTTTCTACATCTAATAGTTCAGGTATCTTTAACAAATGTTGCTGTTTCCCAGGCTACATTCTCAGCAGATCATTATACTGTGCAATGGAAGCTCTTTTAAAGCACAAAGTAAACATTCTCACATTTTTAAAAAATAACTAATCTTTAGCACAGTTTTCTTTAATAATTCAAGAGTCTGCAATGTTTTGTTTTCTGTAAAGTTCTTTGTTAACATTCAGTCACTAATTAAATACAAATTTATATCTTCATACAGTGATGTGTTTAGACTAGGTTATATTTAGTTTAAACTCAGTGCTTAAGAAAACAGCAAAATAAAATATCAGACTGAGATTAAAGCAGACAAATCTAACTAATTGTAACAAAAGGTTTACCACAGGACTGGATGAAAGTGCCTGGTGGACATTTTAGACCAACGGGATTTTTAGAACCAGGAGTAGGATTTAGTAAGAGGCAGGGAATCAACCTCCTCATCACTTACCAACAGGAGGAGCTGTAGTTTTTGTCTGCTACTGTCACAACTGAATTAAATAATCTGTCCGAAGGCCTTTGTACCTAGTACAGAATAAAACATCCAGTTAAATTATCCGTCTGAAGGTGTTTGGACCTAGCACAGAACATCCAGTTAAATTATCTTTCTGAAGGCCTTTGTGCCTTGTACAGAACAAAACATCCAATTAAAAAAAACACTCAGGAGGCTAGGCTGCATCTGTGGAGGCAGATATAGAGGTAACATTTTAGGTCTGTATCATTCATCAGAACCGGCAGAAGTCAGAGATCTATCAGCTTTTAACCAACTGTAGAGCCTGGGGAGAAGGAGAATTGGAAGTAAAGATTTCTAACCTCTTCCAATTCTAATAAAACTTTATCAAACTGAATCATTGACTCTGTTTCTCTCTCCACAGATGCTGTCTTGACTTGCTCAGTGTTCATTGCATTGCCTATCTTTATGTCAGGTTTCCAGCATTTGCAGTACTTTGCTTTTGGTCCAGTTAAATAAACCATTTAAACCATCTAGCACAGGACAAAACATCCAGTTAGGCATCTTAGTCAATCACTTCAATCAATCAGCTCAGTTATATCCTAACTGCTTTTCTAAAATGGCAAAGTCTGCCCAGTTATCCTGATGCAAATTAAAGGAACTCCGAGTACAGTCAGTCATGTAGCCTTTTTCAGCTTTGGAGAAGATGTGATCAGTTGCTTGTAAAGGAGTGTCCATGCTAAGGATTCAATTTCTATGAAGGAACAAAGTTGTTCATCCTTTATCTGCTGCAAAATGATTTTTACTTGCCAGTTTTGTTTAACTGGATTTTAACATGGGGCAGATAAACAAGGATCCTATATTCCTTTAGCATACCAATGGAGAGCCCAGTTAAAAGCATGCTTGCCAGTGTGAAAACGTAAATCACATTACAAGCTAATGGTTTAAAACTTACTGTCAGATACACTGGTTGAGGAAGCTTCTGTTTCCGACACCACTCAAGTAATATCATTTTGGGGGTGATTTGAGGTGGGTAGTCACGCCTGTAGGGAGCAACACAAAGAACATAAATCAGTCACTTGAAATGCAAATTGTGCACAATTATTTTATTTTCATAATGGTACAATTTGTGGGGCTGACAAAAAGAATACTGAAAATTTTTAGTACAACATTTGTTAAGACAGGTAAGTCTTTGGACATTAAATTAGATTCGGTGCAGAGTTTAAAGAAAGGAGGACTGATAGTGCACTCACTACACTGGTTTATAGATGCTTTGCAATTACTTTCTAAGTCAGCATGCTTACATTCTTTGGCAAACTATTCTGGCTACAGATCTCATTAAATGGTCTTTAAATCTGCCAACAGTCTCCTGCTGTCAGTAGGAAAACGTGGAGACCGATGGAAAAATGGTTAGTGGATGATTTCCACTGGCAGCAGTTTCTTCGACATTCCATTGGCCATTTTCCTTTATTTGTTTTGTCCCAGGTTCACTCGAGCTTTTCCTTTACAGTACACACATATTGTAATTAATTCCTGAAACTTTTAGTTCCGGGAGGACACGATGCAATCTGTATTCCGACTGTGATTTATATGCAGTAGGACAGAATGCCATTGCTACCCACTCTGTGTACAGCAGGTTATGAAAAACATTCTTCACTGTTAGGGCAGGGAAGACCTTTCCCCCAATGTGTGTGTGTGTAATTCCTGTAAAATTCTCATCTTGACAGCTTGTTAAATTTGAATCTTTTGACTCAGCTGTATGCTACACCGCTTTGCATAGATTTGTGTTCCCTTACTGAGGCACCACTTATATCCAGATTCATGAAAAGAATAGCTCAACTGTAACTGATAGAACTTTGGTAAGGAGCCAATATCTGAGGCTGCAAGTGTTACTTTAGTGTCACACTAGTGGTTGGTGCAGTTTACGGACCCTTTTGCACGAGACTGAAGCCAGTGTGTTGATCTTCCAGGCATGCTCTCTTTTCAGCAGTAGTTGCTGGGTTGCGATTAGGAACCCAAGATGATTCTAACCCCCACCCCAACCCTAAACAGTGAACTCAAGTGCTGCCTCAGCTGAGATCCAGCATGTCGGCAAACTGGTGGTGCAGTGAGGATAGGTGTTTTAACCCAAGACCTTCCTGTTTGGCACTGCTCATCGACCCTCTGGACAACCAGGTTGGGACAGCCCTGTTAGCTCAATTTTCACCCTAACCCAATATAGTCATCATTGTCTTTTTTTTCTCTGTCTGAGAAAACTAGCTTTGAAATCCATTTTCTTACCCTATCTACTTCATCCTGGCTCATTCCGTACATTTTGGTAGAAAACTGCAAAGAACAGAAGGACTCAAAAGGTATCTCTTTTAAAAGCCAATTGAAAGACAGGATATCAAACGTTGACAATGTCATGCCGATGCAGGGAGGGCTGCTCATTAATAACTAAACATCGTCATGGTCTACTTAACCAACTGTGAGTAAATTTATTCTTGGGTTAAATTTGTAAAATTTATAAAAGTCAGTCTTAAGCCAAAGTGCACTGAGTTATGGGCATAGTAAAAAATAACTAAACAAACCTGGTAAACTTACATTATGAAACCGGGGAATCTGATTACATTGAAGATTTCAAAACCTGATGGACGTTTTCCTGTTAATCTTCCAAAAAATGATCAGCTACCAATTTGAATCTGATCATCACAAATGTGCTTGTTCGGGGATAATGCAATGACCAGTGTGAAAGGTGTTAAAGATGTCACTAAAAATTAAGCTTCAGTTCTCTAGGACTTCCCCTCCATTCAACTGACTCCAGATATTTGATGCGTGATTAAAAATGTTCTTTCATCAGAATGCCCTGGTTGTAGTAGGCAAAATAGTTCACTTCTCTGACATCAGACTTTATAATGCAAAGTTTGATTTAATTCTGACAAGTGGCAGGATAAAACATAATTTGTATATATAAATTCTTAAGCTATTAAAAAACTGTAACTATAAACTACCCCCAAAGGGCTATTCTGAAAAAATGTTTGCACAGGCCATCCAAAAAATTTAATATCACATTCTAATTATTGTAATTGTTTTGCAGCCTTACTTGTTAAACCTGACTGCCATTTGTATGGCATCAGGAGATCCATTATCGCCAGGTTCTTGTTCCGATTTCTCTTGAGATTTTGCATTCAACATTTCCCTCTTTGCTTCCAAACAAGCCGCAACTTCTTTATAATACTCATTCATTTCAAAAGCCTCACTGTTTATAGGAAGAACACAACCATGGTTACCAAATGGCCTTTAATGTTAGTCACAAAAAATTGAGTTTTAACAAATTACATACCTAATGTTTATTACTTGAAAAATTATACATTTTTGTACCAATATTCTATGAGGGAGCAGGGAGAAATCAGAAGCCAAAAGTGTTTTATTGCTTGATACAATTCTTGTGTGATCACCTCAAATTATTTTTATGACAAGAGTGTTGCCACCTGTGTTGTACTCCAGTCTTAAAACAATCTCAGTGGCATCGCTCTGGCCTTTGAGGCAGAAAATTGTGGGTTCAAGCCCTACTCCAGCACTTGTGCACATAATCTGGACTGACATATTAATAACAAGTAATGAGGGATGAAAGGATCAAGGGTGCCTCCTCAACCTTGGAAAAGAACTCAAGAAGGAGGAAGATCCAGTTGTTGTGACCCATGTAGGAACCAATGACATAGGTAGAATGAGGAATGAGGTTCTGCTGAGGGAATTTGAGAAGATGGGTCCAAATTAATAAGAAGGACCTTAAGGATAATAATCTCTGGCTTAATACCCAAGGCAGGTGCAAACTGGCAGAAGGTTAAACAAGTCAGAGTTGAATGCAAGCCTCAAAGGGTCATGTGGGAGACAGAGGTTTTGATTCATGAAGAACTAGCACCAACAACTGGGAAAGAGGGAGCTGCTTTACTGGGACAGACTCCACTTAAACTGACCTGGGACCAGTCTCCTGATGAAGCAAGTAACTAGGGCTATGGATAGGGTTTCAAGCTAAAAAGTGGGGTTTGGCGGGGCTGGAGGGGCTGTGGTATTCAGGTGACGGGTATTTATAAATCTAAAGAGAAAAGCCAAGGCCATTGAGTAGTGTAACAATTGGGTCAAGATGATTGTGTTAGGAAAGTTTGAAAAGGACATGGAGAGCGGTGGGGAATTCAGTTTGAAAAGGACATGGAGAGCGGTGGGGACTTCAGTTTAAAAAGGACGCGGAGAGCGGCGGGGACTTCAGTTTAAAAAGGACGTGGAGAGTGGCGGGGACTTCAGTTTAAAAAGGACGTGGAGAGCGGCGGGTACTTCAGTTTAAAAAGGACGCGGTGGGCGGTGGGGACTTCAGTTTAAAAAGGATGTGGAGAGCGGCGGGGACTTCAGTTTAAAAAGGACGCGGAGAGCGGTGGGGACTTCAGTTTAACTTCAGAAGAGAGAGGTTAAAACAGTGAGACTTAAGGAGGAGTAAGGGTAAAAAATAAAAGCAAGGGTCCATATTCTATTTAGTTAAGATATGTCTGTGGAGCTCAGTCCCATGATTTGCTCATACTGCGCTATGTGGGAAATCCTAGATGCTCCTGGTGGTCTGGATGACCATGTGTGGAGGAGGTGCCTTCGACTGGTGCAACTCGAGCTCTGGGTTTTGCAGCTTGAGCGGCAGTTGGCGGCACTACGGTGCATTCATGAGACTGAGAGGCTCGTGGAGAACACGTTTCAGGACGTGGTCTCCCCGCAGCTTAAGGACGTGCAAGGCGAGAGGGAATGGGTGACCGCCAGACCGAAGAAGGGGATCAGGCAGGTGGTGAGGGAATCCCGAGTGCATCTCGTCACAAACCGTTTCTTGGCCTTGGAAAACGGTGAGAGTGACGGTTCCTCTGTGGAGGCCAACCAGAGCCAAGACCATGGCACTGTCGGTGGTCCAGCTGCTCAGGGCGAGGGAGTGAGAAGCGTGGAAGGGCAATAGTGGTAGGGGACTCATTAGTGAGGGGAGTAGACAGGCATTTCTGTGGCCGTAGACGTGACTCCAGGATGGTATGTTGCCTCCTGGGTGCCACTGAACGACTGAAGGGCATTCTGAAGGTGGGGAGGGTGAACAGCCAGAGGTCCTGGTCCATGTTGGGACCAATGACATCGGAAGAAAAAGAAAAAAGGTCCTGCAAGCAGGACTTCAAAGGTAGGAATGTCCGGATTACTCCTGGTGCCACGCAGTAGTGAGTATAAGGACAGAAAGATAGAGCAGATGAATGCATGGCTGCAGAGATGGTGCAGGAGGGAGGGCTTTAGATTCCTGGGGCATTGGGACCATTTCTGGGGGAGATGGGACTTGTACAAGTTGGGTGGGTTACATCTGAACAGGAATTAGCATCCTCACCAGGAGGTTTGCTAATGCTGTTCGGTGGATTTAAACTAAATTGGCAGGGGAATGGGATCCTGAAAAGTAGTTCAGAGGGAAGATAAGCTGAGATGGGGAAGAATTTACCCCCCTTGGGGGGAAGTTCAGGAGCGGGCGCACCTCCGATTGGGGGCGTGCTGCCATTTTACATGAATGGCCCGCCCAGCGTGAGGTCCAACAGGAAGTGCTATGTGCTCTCTGTGCGGGCGGGGGGGATTCCTGTGAGAGTGCTGCCTCAGGGAGATTGGCTTCAAATTTAAAAATGGTAAATGTAGAGAAATAAAATTTCCTTGACATGTCCCCTCGTGTGACACTGTCACATGAGTTGGGACATGTCCATCACTTTTAATTAAACTTTTATTAAATTTAAAAAAACCGATATGAAATCTCATCCCGCCCGTGGATGAGGTTTCATGCTTTTTGGAAGCCCGTCAGGGCTCCTGGCCTGCTCGTCAACCTTAAGGTTGGACGGGCAGGTCCATTAACTAGTTCAATTAATTTTTAAATGGCCTCAATAGGCCGTTGACAGGTCGGCGGGCACACAGCTGATTCGGCTGTGCCCCCGCCGACCTGAAAACTGAAGTGACGCGGGGTGACGTCGGGAGTTCTGCCCAATGTCATTTCACGTCATTTTACACGTCGGCGAGCAGGCCCCGCCCCCTCGCTCGCTAACCTCAATATCCTGGCCATGGAATTAGAAGTTAAAACGCTAGTAAATGAGTCTGGAGCGCAGGGGAAACATAGGCTAGGCAAAAAAGAAATGAGTTTAGCAAGGCTAAATGGAATATATTTTAATGCAAGAAGCCAAAGGAATAAGATAGACGAGCTGAGTGCACAGATAGGCACGTGGGAGTATGAGATCATAGCTATGACCGAGACTTGGCTAAAGGAAGGGCAGGATTGGCAGCTCAACATTCCTGGTTATAGGGTATTCAGGTGAGACAGAGAGGGGGATAGAAGTGGAGGGGGGGGGCGGTCGCAATGTTAATCAAGGAATCAGTTATAGCAGTGAGGAGGGATGATATCAAATGAGGCCATATGGGTAGAATTAAAAAACACAAAAGGGGCAAACACGCTGTTGGGTGTGTACTATAGGCCCCCAAACAGTCAGGAAGAGATAGAAGGTCAAATATGTAATCAAATTTCAGAGAAATGTAAGAATAATAAAGCAGTAATAGTAGGGGATTTTAACTACCAAAATATTAACTGGGATAGTTTTAGTGTGCAAGGGAGGGAGGGAGCAAAATTCTTAAGTTGCATCCAGGAGAACTTTTTTAGCCAGTACGTAGAAAGCCCAACAAGGGAGGGGGCAGTTCTGGACCTAATATTCGGAAATGAGCCTGGACAGGTGGAAGTCGTATCAGTTGGGCAGCATTCTGGAGATAGTGACCATAACTCAGTTAGATTTAGGATAGTTGTGGAAAAGGATAAGGTTGGGCCAAGAATAAAAGTTCTAAACTGGGGAAAGGCTAATTTTACTAAGATGTGATATGATTTGGTCCAAGCGGACTGGAGCAGTTACTTGCAGATGAAACTGTGTCAGAGCAGTGGGAGGCATTCACGAAGGTAATAGAAAGAGTACAGGGCAAATATGTTCCTGTAATGACAAAGTGGGGGGACCAAGTCTGGAGAACCATGGATGTCAAGGGACATCAAGGTTAGGATTAAGAAAAAAGGAAAAGCTTATGGCATGTACCGAGGGCACAATACGGCAGAGTCCCTAAAGGAGTATAAAAAGTGCAGGGGGGCACTTAAAAAGGAAATTAGGAAAGCTAAGAGAATGCACAAGAAAATGTTGGTGGGTAGAATTAAGGAAAACCCAAAGCGGTTTTTTAAATATATAAAGAGCAAGAGAATAACTAGGGAAAGAATAGGGCCAATTAGGGACCATAGAGGTAATGTGTGTGTGGACCTGGAAGAGGTACAGTCCTCAATGAATACTTTGCATCGGTCTTCACAATGGAAAAGGACGATGCAAGTATATACATCAGGGTAGAGAGCTGTGAAATATTAGAGGAAATTAACAGAGAGAGGAGGTACGAGCGGGTTTAGTGGCCTTAAAAGTGGATAAATCCGCAGGCCCAGATGAGATGGATCCCAGGCAGCTGAGAGAGGAAAGGGAAGAAATATCAGGGGTCCTGGCAGTAATTTTCAAATCCTGTCTGGCCACAGGTGAGGTGCTAGAGGACTGGTGAACTGTTAACATTGTCCCATTATTAAAAAAGGGAGGAAAGGATAGGCCAGGGATTTACAGGCCAACCAGTCTAACCGCGGTGGTGGGAAGTTACTAGAAAGAATTCGGAGGGACAGA
This sequence comes from Cetorhinus maximus, assembly GCF_964194155.1. Lineage (NCBI taxonomy): Eukaryota > Metazoa > Chordata > Chondrichthyes > Lamniformes > Cetorhinidae > Cetorhinus > Cetorhinus maximus. Next base: position 103,321,749 of record NC_135884.1, read on the forward strand.
ATATATTTGCACTTGGAGCGACATGGATTAATCAGGGATAGTCAACATGGATTTGTTCAGGGAAGGTCGTGTTTCACAAATTTTATTGAATTTTTTGAGGAGGTAACCAGGAGTGCCGATGAGGGTAATGTATTTGATGTGGTCTACATGGACTTTATCAAGGCTTTTGATAAGATCCCTCATGGTAGACTGGTCAAGAAAGTAAGAGCCCATGGGATTCAAGGCAAAGTGGCATCCAAAATTGGCTGAGAGGCAGAAAGCAGAGGGCGATGTTTCTGTGACTGGAAGTCTGTTTCCAGTGGGGTTCCGCAGGACTCGGTGCTGGGGCTCTTGCTGTTTGTGGTGTACATAAATGATTTGGACTTAAATGTAGGAGGTATGATCAAGAAGTTCGTGGGTGGCATGAAAATTGGTAGGGTGGTAAATAGTGAGGAGCATAGCCGTAAACTGCAGGAGGATATCAATGAACTGGTCAGGTGGGTAGAACAGTAGCTAATGGAATTCAACCCGGAAAAGCGTGAGGTAATGCACTTGGAGAGGGCTAACAAGGCAAGGGATTACACGATGAATGGTAGGACACTGGAAAGTACTGAAGATCAGAGGGACCTTGGTGTGCATGTCCACAGATCCCTGAGGGTAGCGGGACAGGTAGATAAGGTGATTAAGACTGCATATGGGATACTTGCCTTTATTAGCTGAGGCATAGAATACAAGATCATGGAGGTTATACTGGAACTGTATAAAACGCTGATTAGGCCACAACTGGAGTACTGCGTGCAGTTCTGGTCACCACATTATAGGAAGGATGTGATTGCACTGGAGAGGGTGCAGAGGATATTTACCAGGATGCTGCCTGGGCTGGAGGGTCTGAGCTATGAGGAAAGACTGGATAGGCTGGGGTTGTTTTCCTTGGAGCAGCGAAGGTTAAGAGGAGACCTGATAGCGGTGTATAAGATTATGAGGGGCATAGAAAGGGTGGATAGGAAGGCATTTTTTCCATTAGTAGAGTGGTCAATAACCAGGGGGCATAGATTTAAGTAAGAGGAAGAAGGCTAGGAGGGTAGTTGAAGAGAAAGTTTTTCACCCAGAGGGTGGTGGGAGTCTGGAACTCACTGCCTGAAAGGGAGGTTGAGTCAGAAACTCTCGTAACATTTAAGAAGTATTTAGATGTTCACTTGCGTTGCCATAGCCTCCAGGGCTATGGGTCAAGCGCTGGAAAATAGGATTAGCGTAGTCAGATCTTTGTTGACTGGCGCGGACACGATGGGCCAAATGGCCTCCTTCTGTGCTGTAAACATCTATGAGTCTATGAGGAAGGAACAGAGAGTTTAATGGTAATAGTGCATCAGTGAATAAGTTAAATCAGGGAAAAGGTGAAAAGTTTAAATTAAGAGCACTTTTATTTGAATGAACAAAGCATTTGTAACAATATAGACAAGTTAATGGCACAGTGATAAATGCGTTTGATCTAACAACCATTACAGAAGCGTGGTTGTACGATGACCAAGATTGAGAATTAAATATTCCCGGGCCCTTTATGTGCCAAAAAGACAAAGAAATGCAAAAGGTGGGCTGGCTGGTGTGAGGGGGCGGGGTGGGTGGGAGGGTGCAGCCTTGATAATAAAGCCTGACATAAAGACAGAAGTAATGAAGGATCATGGCTTGGAAGAGCTGGAAGTAGAATTAATGTAGGTGGAGATAAGAAATGAAAAGGAGCAGAAAACACTGGTAGATAGGTCCCCTAATAGTTGCTATACTGTGGGACCAAGTTTTTAATCAAGAAGTGAGAGGAGATTGTAACAAAGCTAATGTAATAACATGGCATCAGTTGGCAGGAAAATGCTAGAGTTCATTATTAAGGAAGTATTGCTGAAAAAGGATACATGCCTAAGCTTTTTGTCTTGCACTTATCAGGACACTCGCAAGAATACCAAGTTAAGGGGGAAAACAACAATTTATACTGTATGTGAAGAGAGTGCTGATTGGTTGGCAAGTGGTGTTGCCATGGAAAATACACCACTGATGGTGACGGTCAGTTAACTGCTAAGCATCGCTGACTCATTCCTCAGGGCAATGCTTTGACCAATCAGGGTCAAGCTGCCTGGTTTAAATTTCAAACAATGCTTGGCAGTTAGCTGTCATACACCATCACAGGTGCATTCTCCATGGCAACACCACTTGCCAGCCAATCAGCATTCTGTTCTGTTCAGTCTTTGAACCCAGTTCAAATGGCCATAGAAGGGGAATACTTCAGTATTTGCAATCTGAGCAGTACACAGCGATCCCACTTGCCTGCCTGTATTGGAAATTCAGACATGAAGAGCCTGCAATTTTCTGTCTGTTAAAATTACCAGAGGAAGATTTTGGGCAGTGCACGGCGATATATCCTACTGGGAGCTAGGACATTTACCAGCAGCACAAGCACCAAACAAATCATCTCAATATAATCCAATAAAATGTGACATGATTTATATCATAATTCAGCACAACATTCAGAAGTTAGTTATTTATTTAAGCTTCTGTTCATGGGCAGCACAACTGGAAAGTCTTTTTAGTGCATGTAAAATAAACTGAATGAAAATTAAAAAAATAAACAAGTATAACTTATTTTCTTTGGGGACTTATTGATTCATTTCACTTTACTTGACAGAATTACAACCTAGACTTAAGCAAAATCAAAGTGTAGCTACTTGGAAGAAGTGTTTTAGATAAAGTTATCAGAAAAAATTCAAGACTCATGACTAAAACATGCATTTTTCCTCATATCAGACAATGCCTGATGTATAAAATCTGGTGTTTGCAATAGGAAGGCACAGGCAGAACACGTTCACATGTTAAATAAAATGGAGTCAACAGGTGGCATATTAATGAAAAAATAAATGGTTTTCCAAGAACAGAGTCTTTTTTTACATTTTGTTCCTGTCCTGTCAGTAAGGCTTCTGAAGTATATAATTCAAAATCTTATGTGTGCATCCGTTCCTTCTGCTATGATTTTTGGTCATATTTTAGGTCAACATTAAACACTGAAACTACCTACCTAAACACTTCAACTGGAAAGCCTGAGTGTAAAGTGTTACCTGTCACATTGTCGTTGCAGGCTCTGGCCAGTCATGGGGCAGAATTTTATGGCTGATGTGCGGGTGGCGGAGCCCGCATGTCAGCGCTTAAAATGTCGCGCGCTGACGTCGCGCGAGTGACCCGACGTCAGCACGCGGCATCGCGATATTTAGGTGGGCGGGCAGGCTATAAAGCGTGACGCGAACCCGCCATTAATTAAAGGCCTTGTTAAGGCTCTTAACTCGGCAATCGACGCCGATTTCGAGGAGCCCGTGTGATCTTTGCCTTGGCGCACGGGCCCAATGGGCAGGCAGGTAAGTGATTTTTTTAACTAGCCTCATCCACGGGCGGGATATGTGGGCTCAGAGGGGTTGTTAATGTTTTTTCTGAAGTATTTAATGCAGAAAGTGTTTTAAACTTGCCTGTGTGATTGTTAGCAGTTCAGATCGATTTCCAATAGCTTTCTCTGTACTTTGAAGCTTCAGCTCAGCAGTCTGCAGACAGTAATCTTTATCGGGCCTGCAGCTTTCCGGAGGCCTCCATTTAGCCTGGGTATGGGTTCTAACATCTCCACTGGAGGCAGCTCCTCTGAGGAGGAAGGGAGAGATAGAATAAGGAGGAGGCCAGGAGTGCACAATCAGCCTCCAGGGGAGCCACCTTTGGGAGGCCAGGCGCAGGCACAAGGGGCGCAGGGCCAAGAGGTTGTCCAAGGTGGAAGGGGCTGCAGAAGACACCACTATCCTGCTGCCAAGGTATGCAGGTGGCGAAGCAGCTACCTCAATATGACTGAGGTGCAGTACCGAAGGAGGCTCCGACTGTCAAGGGGGACAGTCAACTATATCTGTCATATGATTGGCCCCGAGATCTCCCCTAACTGTGTGGATGGATACCCCATGCTAGCGGCTCTAAAGGTCACAGTTGCCCTCCACTTCTACGCATCTGGCTCCATCTAGGGTTCGGTGGGTGATCTTTGTGGTGTCTCCCAATCAGCTGTCCACATTTGTGCTAAGTTACAGACGCTCTGTTCAGACGTGCATTGACCTTCATCCACTTCCACTGCGACCAGGCAAGTCAGGCACAGTGAGCCAGAGGCTTCGCGGCCATTGCTGGCTTCCCCCGCGTCCAGGATGCTATAGACTGTACACATGTGGCCATCAAGGCGCCAGCAGGTGAGCCCGGTGCCTTCGTCAACAGGAAGGGCTTCCACTCCATGAACGTGCAGATAGTGTGTGATCACAGGATGCTGATTCTGCAAGTCTGTGCAAGGTACCCAGGCAGCTCCCACGACGCCTACATCCTCAGACACTCCCAGGTGCCGGGGCTCTTCAGTGCTCCAGCCCGGCTGGATGGATGGCTGCTGGGTGACAAGGGCTATCCCCTCACCTCTCCGCCATCCAAGAACAGAAGCTGAGCAGCGGTATAATAGGACCCATGGCACCACAAGGGCTGTGGTGGAGAGAACCATCAGTCTTCTCAAGATGCGCTTCCGTTGCCTGGACCGCTCAGGGGGCACACTCCAGTACTCCCTAGATCACGTCTCTGTGATAGTGGTAGCATGCTGCGCTCTGCACAATCTTGTGCTGGAAAGGGGGCATGCAGTTGACAATGAAGATCTTGACGCACTGGATGAGGCTGCACATGAGGAATCCAGCAGTGGCTCAGAGGATGAGGAAGCACAGGGCAATGATGAGGGGCAGCACGCCGACCTGCTATTACACCAAGGAGGCAGGGACACCCGGGACACTTTAATCCAACGAACCTTCAGCTAGCTCCACACACATGGATCAGCAGGACCAGCATTGCCTGGCGCTTCCACACGTCGCACTTAGGTGCTATATCTTCCACCTCATCAGCTGCAACTAAGGGCTGAGTACAGAAACATCAATGTCCACTCAAGCACTCATGAGATGTCTGTGAAACATACAAATGCAGCACAAAGGAAACACCCTCAGCAATGGTCAGGAAAGTGGACTTTATTCCGTCCAAAATAAAACACAAACGTCGCTCAGACGTACATAATTATGTTTTCCCTAATCTCGGGCCAACACAAAATCACCAGTGACATACCTGTGGAGTGCCTAACGTGCCTTATGCTTACATTTTCGGGTGCTACGTCTTGGTGCCGCCCCATCGCTGGGAGTGGCTTGTGAGACAGCCTGCTGACTCTGCTGTCCTGTTGGCCTCGATGACCTTGGCGGGCGTCCTCTGGCCCGTGGAGCCTGTGCTGGCCCCGCCTGAGAGGGAGTGGCCAGTTCCAGAACTGGCACCTCCCCAGTTGTCGCAGCCTCAACGGATGCAACGGTCACTGGCAGAGGGGCGGAGGAGCTGCTGCCCTCATCCGGAGCGCCCTGAGAGGGGCTCGCAGAGACGACAGGCAGCTGCTGTGCCGACGTGAGGTCACATTGGACCTCCCTGCTCACTGCAGATGGATGGGCACCGAGCACCGACACTTGGTGCCTAGAACATCTCCCACATTGCCAATGACCACCTGTGTCCATTAGTGCTGTGAGGGCTTGCAGGTCAGAGCGTAACCCAATCAGGAGATTCTAAATCCGATTGAAGCCCCTCTCCATGAGAGTCGCCAATCTCTCAATGGAGGAAGCCTGAAGCTCCGTCCTGAGGTTCATGCCATCACTGACTCTCTGCCTGGATTCCTCCACCACAGAGACCAACTGAAGCACACCCTCATGAAACCCTGCCAGATGCTCCCGCGCACCCGGCCGCTTGTCCTGCAGCTGCTGCATGGCTGAAATCTCCAGAGGCACATCATCATCGCTGGACTCAGCATGTGCCTGGTCCCCTGCAGTCTTCCGGCTGCTGGTGCCATCGGCATTCTCTGTCTGTGCCATCTCCTCCAGCAATTGTGAAGTGCCCTCTCCACTGTGCCCCAGGACACTAGCCGATGTTATATTTCCCACTGAAGTGTTTGTCACTGCGCTCGTGCCTGGCTCGCTGAAAGGATGTGACGCAAGTTGCAAGTCTTGGCCCTCAGGCGTGGAGGGGGGGGCTCAGGACTTGTTCCTGGCGGCCATGCGGTGGTGATGCTGAAATTAACAAGGACAGTGCATCGGTTAGCGTTCAGTCACTAACACCTTTCATCCTTTTCCCCCCCAGCCTTATAAGTCACTCACCCTTCAAGAACCTAAGGGGATGAACATTGGTGGGGTGGAAAATAGTCAAGAGGAGGCCCAAACATTACATGTGCATACAGACAGGCTGGTCAGATGGCCTAAGGAATGCCGCATGGAATGTTATGTGGATAAGTGTTCGGTTAAGCACTTGGGCAAGACAAGCAAGGTACGGGAATATATGAGTAATGGTAGGACCATGGGAAGTCACGACGATTACAGAGACTTTGCTGGGCAGACCCGTTAAGGTAGCAGAACAGGAACATAAGGTGTTTAACAAGGTCGAAGCCAGACTTGCCTTTATTAGCCGAGGAATAGAATGTAGGAAAAGGGAGGTCATGTTGCAAGTGCAGAAAACGCTGTCGAGGCCACATCTACACTTCTGTGTTCAGTTGTGACCTGCGCTTCATGGGAGGGATGGCATTGGAGTGGGGAGAGTGCAGAGGTTCCTGACCTGGATGCATGCTGTCCTGGAGAGTTGCGGTGATGAGGAAACATTACATGCACTTGCGACATTTGCCGTGGAGCACAGGAGACTGACAGATCATATTATTGACCTTCATTCCGTTATGAGGGGCATAGAACAGGTGGACAGAAGGCAACATTTCCCCTTGGCGCAGTCCCCAGAAGATAGTACGGCTGGTCCCAACCCCTTCCCCACAACGGACACCTTGGACACATTCGGCATCTATCACTTTGAATAACACACGGGTCTTAGCGCCCATGGCAAGGAGGCGCAACTAGGTGTGGCCCCGAGGCCAGCAGATGTCTCTTGGCCACGACACCTTGAGGCTCCCCTTCCACCATCTCATCACCATCAATAAGACATGTGTTGGAGTTCTGAGTATGTGTCTAGCTGCCTCCCCTGCAGGTTGCCCCCAGACTACTCAAATGCAACAAACCCCAACATATACTGCAGGGAGAACCCATCTTCTCCTCAACCACTAAGGCTGATGTAAGCATGGTCACTATCTGTTTGTCCACCCAGTGTGCGCCAAATGCCCAATGCAGTAACGATACTGAGACGTGGGTGGGTGGGGGGCGGGGGGGCCTCAAAGGCTAAGGCTACCTGCTGGGTCAAATGGCCAAGGCTGACATGGTACTCACCCTTCCAGAGCACAGCAAATCATTGACGCGCTTGCGGCACTGTGTTCCGGTGCGCCACACAGCATCATGGGATCTTACAGCCTCCGCCACCTCCTGCCACGCCTGCCTGGTGACGTGGGGGGCCCTCCTCCTCCCATCCTCCGGAAACAAGACATCCCGATGGTTGGACACCTCTTGGAGGAGGACAGCAAGGCAGGCATCTGAGAGCTGAGGGGCACAGTGGCCCCCCACTGGCCTACCCTGCAGCCTGTCCCCCTCCTCCTCCTCTGCCCTCACCTCCTGTGCTGCCCGGTGACTGGCCAGGGTGAACAGCCTAAAGGAGGCTGCCTGGCCACTCTTTATACAGACTGCTGGTTCCTGATTGGAACCGGCGGTCTGAACACGCCCGCTGTCGATTTAATTTTCCTGATGAACACGGGAGTCGCAACCCCGCTGGGCGGGTCTTAATTGGCCCACCTGCGCAAAATGGCGGCGTGGCCCGTTTCAGTGGCGGCAATCAGCTGCCCGCCCGCCTGTCAAGCGCAAAATTCAGCCCATGGTGTTGAAGAGTGAGTATTTGTAGCTCTCACCCAACTGTACTGTCTTCTTCTGTTTTTACAGAACTAAAGATACACATATCCTAGGCAGAAGCACAGCTACTTCCACAGACCTAGCTGACTGCAAAAGTTGGCTCCTTAGCACCCATATTTTCAGTGCAATGAACAAAATGGCATTTGAGTGGGAATTAGAATGTAGAGCAGGCAGATTGTGACGTCAGTCAGAATGCAACACTGATTTGTCTGGAGCGGTGCGTTTTTTGATCTCATCACTCCGGCTAACACCTTCTCTTAACCTTGCACAGCTGAGCATGCATTCAGCAGCAGGAAGGATCTCCCCACCAGTGCTATTTAAAGGGATCATCAACCCCTGCCAGGTAAGTTGGTGACTGATTTTTACCGATTGTTGTGGAGTTTGTTTGGTGGTTTATACTCTTTAATTAAAGTTGGTGGAGTCAACAGGGAGTGGGGTATTGCATGTGGTGAAGGCCTTAGTTCTGACTTCAAAGATTCTGCTCAGACCACTTACCCCCAGTTATTTGTGCTGCAGTTACCGTTCTCCTTGGCCTGCCGCACATCAGAGAGATTGAGCAAAGGCAACACAGAGCAGGATAAACTGCCCTCAGAGGGATGAGGAGTTGGGGGGGGGGGGGGGGGGGGTGGAGAAGGGGTCTCAACAGGAGACCTTATTCACCTAGGGTCTTCAGGGAGCAATTTTCTTAACTCAACCTCAGTAAGGAACAGTGTATTGTCCCTGTTTCACTAAGGAGGTGCTCACTGAAATCTGACACCTGTTGCAGGCAGACCTGCAGCCACAAAGCAGGGTGAGGACAGCGCTGCCAGTGGCTGTGGCCATGACCTTTTTTTGCGCTGAGATCTTTCCAGGTTGAAAGAAGGTCATCAGACTTCGGACTGCACCACCTCGGCTGGACTGACTGACTGGCTGGCTGACAGGGCAGGGCAGGGGTAAAAGGGTAGCACATATGCCAGCCCCCTGGAGGGTGAGGATGCTCACAGATGAGTCAGGTGAGGACATTGATGGGACAGCATACAGAAAAAGGCTGAAGCCCAAGCACACGCCAATGCTTAGTGCGTTGGAAAGCCTGCCAGAAAGCCTGCAATCACTGCCCAGGAATATGGAAGAGTCTAGCACCAACTTGACAGATGGTTTTGGGCAGAATTTGGGCTTCATCCTTGCCAGCATGGAAGTAGTGGCCAACTCCATGAGAATACTTGTGGACCCAATCACAATGCAGCTTCCGATGGCCAATATCTCAAATTTCATTGCAGCACAAGCAGGAGCTGCCCAATATCATGGGATGTAGACATTGCTTGCTAGGCCAGCATTTATCGCCCATCCCCTAATTGCCCTTGAGAAGATGGTGGTGAGCTGCCTTCTTGTAGGAACACACACAGTGCTATTAGGAAGGGAGTTCCAGGATTTTGACCCAACAACAGTGAAAGAACGGTGATATAGCTCCAAGTGAAGACGGTGTGTGGTTTAGAGGGGAAATTACAAGTGGTGATCTTCCCAGGCAAAGGCTGCTGCCATCATGGTTTTGGATGCCAGAGCAATCTGCCTTTCAGCAGATCACTAGGATTGCTGGGGTGCTGCCCAGGGGGAGTGGCAGTGGCTCCAAGGAGAATGAACCTGCTGCCCTCTCTCAGGATGGATGCATTCGTCCTCCCACCACTGCCACGATAGTGCCCTTGCTGCTGTCTCTCATCCAGATTCTGCCTCTACGCTACCCTGTAAAGTGTACACAGCTCCAACATCCGTAAGATATATATCTAAATAATATTATGATTATGAAGTAAAGTGAGACTTGAAATCTGTATTAGGCAAGCAAAAGGACTGCTCCACTCTCAAAACCAACCGACATTGCAATTCTGTATCTGTGCCATTAGGTGGCAAGCTTAGTTCATCAATATAGAAATGTCCGCTACCAGTACAAGACTACTCCCCATGCCCATTGCCATGACCCCACCAAGCCTCAAATATAAACTGATTTTGCAGTTAGCACAACAGATTGTGAATTAGTCAATACTGATTAATTCAATGCCTTGTAAGGCTAATTCCTTTGTGTTTTCAATTTCTGAGCTTACTGTAACTTGTAACTATAATTTCCTGGGGCTGTTTGAAAGCACAGAATGTTTACTTACATGCCATTCAGAGCTGAATACAAAAATGTTATTAAATAATTGTGAGTGCAATGAAACATAGGGAACAATATCAGTGGGAGTTATAGCAATATTAAATGCAACTACAGATCAGGAGGGCATTCGTAAACTTGGATGAAACACTGAATGGTTTGACTTGTACAAAATTAGAATGGTTCAATCTGTTAGATAATTATATGCGAGCTCAGACAATTCAGAGTTTAAAGCTATTGTAGAGGTAAAAGTTTACCCAACTACAATGAAAGGACATCCAGGATTGTCAGTGATAATGGCCTGCTGGCAATTTATGCTTAATTTGGGTCTAGCTGTCTCTTAACGTTGAAAGGGCAATCATGCAAAAATGCAGTGAATTGCAATTATAGTCAGCTCTGAGGAAGGATCTTGTTATATCCAAGACGTCAACCTGTGCTTTCCTTTTACAGAAGTTGACAGGCTTTGCATTCACTTGCAGATTTTTCTGTTTTGAATTTCAACTTCCAACATTTGCAATTTTTCTTTTAGTTTCTTTAGCAATTTTAGCCCTGTTTTGGTGTCAGCTTGACCTGCAAGCAGGGCCAAATAATTCACAGCATGATAACACAATTGAGAAAGGCATGTGTGACATTACAATTTGTAGTTGCTTCCTGGTCCAACCAAAGGTCAATTAGTTCAGCATTCTGCAGTGTTTTGGACGCACTGAACAGAGTGATGTGCTGATAATGGGACAGTTATTACCCAAAAGATGTATGGCAAGGTTGAGTGAAGCAAATTTCGACATGGCAAAACCCAAGCTTGGTATTACTATTACAATGCCTTAGCAGTATCGTTGGGTAATTAATCAGCAAATTTATTAAAACAGATAAAATAACTTTGTACTTGGAGGGAACTTTAGGCTTTAAAAATCAAAGAGCACCGTCAAAATAATTAAGCAAATATTCCAATGGGTAATGACAGTAACATTACAATTGCACAAATTGATTACTGAGTTAAATTCCCTCTTATCTGATTCAGCCATTCTGGTGAATCCAATTGCTTGTTTGCAATTTCTTGTTACAGTTACAGTTAATTCATTATTCTCTATTCTTCAGCTATACAATTGTGGGAACATGAAAGAGTTCAACCAAAGTCACATTATCTGCTTTATGCAGTTGTATCATATATGGTTCAATGAAATGCTTCAGGTTTAGATTAATTTGGTGAGAAGTCAGCAAGCAAGTGTCCCAGGAATTCAATGTACCATCAACAAACGGAATAAAAGAGTCCTTGACGCATTTGGATTACATTTCCTAGTCAATTCATGGTTAAAGATGGACTGAACTACAGGTCAAATATCCTTTATCTGAAACCTCTGGGGTCAACTGCGTTTTAGTATTTGCATATTTTCGGATGTGATATACCCTACGGCATTGGGTTTAGTTAGGATGAATAAGTAGAGACTTGTGGAAACCTAGCCGGTAATGAGGAATTGGAGAAAAGGTTTTCTTTCCATCCGTGGTATGTTAAACAGTTTGTGAAGCCAGGGAAAGCAGCCTCTGGCAGACTGGACTTGGCACTTAGATAAAAGCAAAGAACTACGGATGCTGGAAATCCAAAACAAAAACAAAAATATCTGGAAAAACTCAGCAGGTCTGGCAGCATCGGTGAAGGGAAGCACAGTTGACACCATTTCCACTAACTCCGGCATGATGCCACCACCAAACACATCTTCCCTTCACCCCCCCTGGCGGCATCCGTAGGGATCGTTCCCTCCATGACACCCTGGTCCACTCCTCCATCACCCCCTACTCCTCAACCCCATCCCATGCAACCACAGAAGATGCAACACCTGCCCCTTCACTTCCCCTCTCCTCACCGTCCAAGGGCCCAAACACTCTTTTCAAGTGAAGCAGCATTTCACTTGCACTTCCCTCAACTTAGTCTACTGCATTTGTTGCTCCCAATGCGGTTTCCTCTACATTGGAGAGACCAAACGTAGACTGGGTGACCGCTTTGCAGAACACCTTTGGTCTGTCCGCAAGCATTACCCAGACCTCCCTGTTGCTTGCCATTTCAACACTCCACCCTGCTCTCATGCCCACATCTCCGTCCTTGGCTTGCTGCATTGTTCCAGTGAAGCTCAACGCAAACTGGAGGAACAGCACCTCATCTTCCGACTAGGCACTTTACAGCCTTCCAGACTGAATATTGAGTTCAACAATTTTAGATCATGAACTCTCTCCTCCAGCCCCACCCTCTTTCTGTTTTTTCCCCCTCCTTTTTATTTTTTCCAATAATTTATATAGATTTTTCTTTTCCCACCTATTTCCATTATTTTTAAATGTATTTCCATCCATTGTTTTATCTCTAACTTTTAGCCTTTTTAGATTCCTTCACCCCATCCCACCAGGGCTATCTGTACCTTGCTTGTCTTGCTTTCTACCCTTAATTAGCACATTCCTTTAGATAATATCACCACCTTCAACACTTCTTTGTCCTTTTGTCTGTGACATCTTTTGGTTATCTCCACCTATCACTGGCCCTCTACCTAGCTCTTCTTGTCCCAACCACCCCCCACCATAAACCAGCTTATATTTCACCCCTTTTCTATTTTTACTTAGTTCTGTTGAAGGGTCATGAGGACTTGAAACGTCAACTGTGCTCCTCTTCACCGATGCTGCCAGACCTGCTGAGTTTTTCCAGGTATTTTTGTTTTTGTTTTGGACTTGACACTTATACTTGTGCCTCCAAAGGCTTGCAGATTCCATTTGCAGCAGGTATCATTATTTTCCCGAAGAGCAGCATTTTCTTGGTTGAATTTAGTTGCCATGATAGGGTTTGGGTCACAACAGCTGGGCACAAGGTAAGGCAAACAACTAGACGAGTCAGTAAGGTTCATGTCAGCTCGGGTCACAGACATTCAGTTTTTGGATGCACGGATAAAGGATACTCGACCTGCATACATCTCAAAGGCATACAGATGCCAGTACTGCTTGGTTGAGCAGCATTTGAATGATGTGCATACTGTGTTGTCTTCCAATGTCAAATTGGCTGCTATCCTAACAAGACTTTCAACTGAGAGTTCTGTTCATTGAGTTTTAAAATTTAAAAAATTGATTACATTTTAGTGAAACAGCAAATCCTACAATGGAATGAGCTACTTCTCAAACAAAGGGACGCAATGGAGTTGGAGCTTGACATAGACCGGGGAAAGCATTTGAAGTCTGCTCAGAGGCTTCTTGCACAATTGCTTGGTTTAGTGAAGCCAGAAATCCCTGCAGTTGCATAGTTATGGGGGAAATCATGAACAAGAGGCTATCGTTTCAAAATTAGAGTTAGATCATTCAAAAGTGAAATCAGAAAGCATTTTTCCACAAAGGGTAGTAGAAACCCGGACCTCTCCTCACTCAAAAGGCTATGAATGCCAGATCAATTGGTGCTTTCAAGACTGAGGTTGTTGGATTTTTATTAGGTGAGGGCATGGAACAAAGGTGGACAAAAGGAAGTGAAGTAGAGATCAGCCATTATCTAACTGAATGGCAGAGTAGCCTCAATGGGCTGAATGGCCTATTCCTGCTCCTAATGATCCAGGCACAGAAACCAGGACTCAAAAAGAAACCAAATGAAGACTACCTTGGTTTTCTAGAGGTTTCTGGTTTCTATATGAACAAAACACTCTTAGTTATCACAGATATAATGTTTACTCCTTGAACTAAACACTAAATGAAATGCTTACCAGATCTCTTCATTCGATTGTGCAGCATGCAATTTTTTCCCTTGAGCAGATTCCAGTTTCTCTCTCAACATTTGGCATAGACAGTATTTAGTATTTGAGTAATGGCTGTCATATCTAATTGCCTAGAGAATAAAAACAAGAATATAATTACACCAATCCTCCTCTAATAGATTACATGCTGCTTTACAAAACCTTATCCACTGTTTTGTAGTGTGGCTCGAATTCCGTAAAATTATTATTAATGTTTATATAGATTATAGTTATATTAATTTTAAAGCATTTGAGTTCAAGGCAGTTTAGCTAAAATAATAGGACCAACTTTTCCCTCCTTTTACGGATCCTATTATTTTGGTGTCAATGCTGCTTTCCATGAGTCAACCTAATTTGTATGGTGGGCAGGGCTTGGATTAAAACTTGGACTCCTGTCCCAAGGATCTACAGACCATTGAGCCACTGGAAACACTGTTTTTTTAAAAGGATGGAATAAATTTCTATCCTTTCACCCTATTTCTGTTGGCCTCTATAAGTAACAGTCATGTTAACAAAACTCAGCAGAGTATGAATGTTGATAGAAGGAATGGTGTATAGATGATGATTGGCCATTCAGTTATAAATATTTCAAATAGGGACAGGCTTACAAAATATAGCATTTTCTGCTTTAGATACTCATTTTAGGAAAACTTCTACCAATGATTTAAGATATTTTTGACAAGAGGCACAGTCTGTCAACGGAAATTATGCTGAGCCTTTTACATGTTTATCGCGGTTCAATTATTCTGCAGAGTGCAGACACCTTTGACTGACAATGGGTTAACCTTTTGTGGACAAATGGGTGGTTTCATGCACTCTTTCCACCTTACTTTGATCGATGGCTTCATGGCCAATTTTGTTTCAGTGTACATTTTCAACAGAGCTATACGGACTGAGACATAAAGAGTTGGATAATAAATTTATCAGGGAAAAGAAATTACCTTTAACCCTATTGTTCTTGGAAAATCTTAGCAAGTCTTCCCCTCACCCTGCTACTTGTTTATGGAGTCACATGGCTTCCTTGAGATCCACTGAATATCAAATTATTAACAATTGGAAATAATCCAAATGGGAAGCAGATAAATTGTGACAATATCTATTATGAGTACATGTTCTCCAGAATTTTCCTTATGCATTACTTCTTTCTACAGTTAGCATCAAATATGTTAAATTGCCTGCAAGGCAGGGACAACTAAAAATACTCACGTATGTGAGATATTCCTTTAAAACGGTGTCTGCTGGTAACAGTCCTTCTTTTCTGAAGATGGAAGGATTCCACATGGCTGCACGGGCCACCATTACTGAAGAAGCATCTGTTACCTGGCGAAATTCTTCAATGCCTGCATGTTCTTTGATAATCTCCTGAGATCCTCCACTGAGGTGGACAGTAAACTGAATGTAAGTCACAACTGCAGTGATATAGCGCATTAAATTCTAACTCACACACAACATATAATGCAGCAAAACAAACCAAAAAGACCACTTGACCAATGCAACATTTTGGAACTGAGGCAACATGATGTTGATTTCCTGGACAAACCACCCATTCCTGACTGGAATATCCGCAGATATTTATAGAGCTCCATTTTAAATTATGTGTAATTCTTTGAATTGATTGAACTATATTTTCCGGCTACATAGACGTATGAAGTTCTTGAAATTATGTAAACAATAATAGTACAATGAATTTAATCCTTGGTCTGTGTCAAGTTATCCAGCCTCACCCAGCACTTCATTGTAGCACCATAATTGGCCTTTGTAACCTGGACTTGTAGATGGCAGGGTTGTGTGTTTCTATTTAATATTTGATCATTCCCCTGATGTAGAAGAAGGATAGTTACATGGACAGGATAGAGCAAGGTGATTGTTGCTTGTGAGCACATATACCAAGTGTAAGTTGTTCCTTTCAGGACAGGAAATTTAGCATCAAAGAAATCTGTAAAAGCATAGCAAATATATAACAAAGGAAATAATACTTGTCACAGCCACGTGAAACAGCATTCAGAGCTTTCAGCCGGCAATTTGAGAACCCTTCATGAGGTAATTTAGGTGAGAACTATTCGAATTGGTTGCATTAGCAGCATATTCTTATGCAGTTGACAATAGAGCTTCTGAAAATCTTTAGGTAGAAACATTTATATGTATGGTGACACATAATCAATGAGGACAATTCCTCTGAGATTAATTAAAAATCAGCTCCACATTTCAGTGGCATGGGAAGAAAGGAGCTAAAAATAGATCCAGCCAGGATATTATTTTACAGCTAGTCACTGGATAAGTTGAATGGCATGAAATGCTGGTGTTATGATCTGACTGGGTGCCTTGCATTTTTGAAAATTATAGTGAAAGCAAATGTAATATACTGCAAAGATGAAGCAACTTCAGATTCCTGAGACTATACAACGTATATTCTTTATAAGGCTACAGAACTTGAGAACCAGCAGAGGAATGGAAAGGACTTTCTTTAAAACCAAACACAAATCCCATTCTCCTTTCACTTCTCACAGTCCTCAAAGCACAGGCTGGAATTTTTGACCATCAGATGAAATGAAAGATAAAATGCCAAAGCTCATTGAAGCTCTCATTTTAAGAGGCTTGCTTCAAAAGAACAGAGGCTCTGGTTGTAGGTTTCAATAGTGGTGCAATAAAATATATATTATCTAAAATTTACTTTTTCATAAAAGGGAAGGTTGTTTAGTTATTCACATTATTTGAATACTTTCTCATTTTCCATTGGGTTTGTGTAACACTGCAAATAGAAAACAAATAACCATGAAAAAGTCCATGTTGAACTTTATTAACGTCGGTATGAAGATGCACTAATTGTCCTAAACCTTGCTACAACAGGGCATCTCGAGGTGTGCCTCATCAGTAAGAGTTTTTTCCTGCTCAAAGGTTTTTGGCCTTGGTAAGTTGCCTCCAGTGTTAACTGTTAACATGACACCCAGGACTCTGCTGAATGACGGGAATAAGAGTCCATCTCCTTAAGGAATTAGATTTAAGGACTGAGAATGAAACAGGGGAGCAATGGGGAAGGAGGGTAAATTAGAGCCAAATTAGATGCAGAAAGATAAATAATGACAGGGAAAGAAAGATTGGTTTAAGAGCGAGAAAGAGTAACAAAAAGGAAAAGGTGTTACGAAAATGAGATTGATTGGTATTGTATCAACAATTATAATGCCATTATATGGGTTAAGTGCCAGCTCTAACTTTCAATGAGTTTAGAAACTACAATAATTCTTCTTGGTGCTGTATAATGCTGAGAATATGCAAAAACTAATTTTTAAAGAGGATGAAAGAAAATTCATTACCCAGGAGTTAAGCAAAGAGTCAAATAAAACTGCAGTACTTTTATCAGAGTGTGAGGGTAAAAAAAGTTTCTCCAATTCAACTTATTGACCATGATAATAGTGCCTGTACATAAGGCAGAAAAGGAGTCAATTCCAAACAGACACTAAAACAATTAATGTTTAATCATGTTAAGATACATGCAAAGCTGTCTTTAAATAGGCTGTTAAAATGGGAAAGATGAGGTTTATTGACAAGCATGCCAGCACGGACCTCCCAGCAACACACATTCCTGAAACCAGCCGAAGCTACAGGTTTTCCGAATCACCTTGTTTAGTTTGTCAATATTACTGTAGGCTACATAGTGGGTGGTGTTGTAGTGTAGAGGGGCAACTTCTGCACTATGATATCCAATTCACAAGGGGACAGGGTACAATCAAATTCTACAGGATAGTTTATATAACATTTATTGCAAAAGTTTATTATTTAATTATAGAAATATATATATATATATATATAGAAAGATAGACAAGATTTCAGATTGCCATCTCTAGCTTTTTCTTGGCAATTGGCACTAGTCAACTTGGCCTTAAAGTGTTTGCTGCATACAGCTGAATGCTTATTAGATTCAAATATATAGATTATAGCCTGTGGAAAGAGATCTGCAACCTTGCAATTAATCATGCAAAACAGACAAAGTGTTTTTGCTTCCATTTTACAATTACTAATGAATACTTTAGTGAATTGCAAAATAGTTATGCTACTAATTTCCAATATATTTAATTGAGTTATGTACCTGCCCAATTTACCTTTCTATTGGAGTGGAATGTAAATGGCTGGTTGTTCCATTACTGCCAGTGTCAGTGTTCTGTAAGTTAAAACTAGTCCTGTAGTGTCGACGGGTCTAACTTTGTACAACTCGACTGTTTTATTTTTACTTACTTTGCTATTACTGGGATAGATACAGCTTCAGAGATTGCTTTAATTACATCGCAGTGCACAGGATGTTGCGGCCTTTCCTCTTTTCTCCTGTGGAAAAGACACATGAGGACATTGCACTGAGGTTACAGAAAAGAGCAAATTGTTTTACACATATTCATTGTTATAGAGATCTGAAGCAATAGGAACCACTGTCCTAAATTCCTCTTCTGTAACTCCGGCTGTCACTTCTCTCCCACATTCCTCCAATTTGGTCCTCTGTGCATTCCTGATTTTCGTCATTCCACCACTGGCGACGTGCCTTCAGGTGCCTAGGCCTGAAGCTCTGGAATTTCCTTATTAAATCTATCTGCCTCCCCATCATTTTTTAAATGCTCCTTAAAACCTGCCTTTTGTTATCACCTGTCATTATATAACCGATGTGGCTCAGTGTCAAATTTTGCTTGGTGATGCTCCTGTGAAGTGTCTTGGGACTTTTTTTTAAACATTAAAGGCACTAAATAAATACAAGCCGTTGTTGTTACTGAAGGTGCAGTGATGCAGGAAGGAGCATCATTACCTATTAAAGCCATCAGGGAACTAAAAATACATTGCAATCTGCTGGTGTGCAGACTATGAATCCTGCATATCATTTAAAACTGACCAAGTTGCTACTATGTAACCAACTGAGGCATTGCAAGGTACATTATTTGAATATCATCACCTCCAAGTTCCCTTCCGAGTCACAGACCATCCTGACTTGGCCATATATCACCATTCCTTCATCGCCACTAGGCCACCAATAAGGCTGCACAGGTGCAAGAAGATTCGCCTCTTTCTCAGGACAATGAGCGATGATCTATAAATATGGCCTTGCCAGCATTACCCATATCCTGGGAATAAATGAAAAAGAAATCTTCCACTGGAGCACAGAAGGCCAAGAGGTGGTTTGACAAAGGTGTTTAAAATTCTAAAGGGTTAGTGATTGGCTGAATAGGGAAAGACTGGTCAGGAGGTCATGAACATGACAACTAGACGTGAAAGCAGAGAGTTCAAGAGAAATTTCTTTACATAGCGTTGCTGGAGGATGGAATGCTGTGCCACAGAGAATGATTATAGGAGAGACAATTGCATTGATTAAGTGAAAAGTGTATAAACATTCAAAGTAGAAGACAAGGGCATGGGGAGCAGGAAAGTGGGATTAGTTTAGATTGCTTCAGTAAAGAGCCAGCACTGACACCATGGGCCAAAGTGTAGGGGAAGCAAATCTGGTTCTGAATTCTGGCCTCACAATAGCAAAAAAAGGCTGATGCAAGTAATAATAATTTTCCCAATCTAGAAGTCTGAAAAGTACTGGGCCAGGATTTTTCCTACGGGGGGGGGGCAGGCTGGGCGGGAGCCAATTAAGGCCGGCCCAGCGTAATACGCGGCTGGTAACGCTCAGCGTACCTGTGCGGGTGGGGGGGGAGAGTCGGGGCCAGCACTCTTGCGCACATGTGCGCAAAAGAGTGCAGCAATCTCCCTGAGGCACGGAGCTGCCTTAGGGAGATTGAATGGACATTAAAAGGATTGAATAAATGATTAAAACATTTATTTAAACATGTCCCCTCATCTGACTGTGTCCAATGAGTTGGGACATGTTTTTAAATTAACGAACATTTATTTATTTATTTAATAAAAGGTTCAGGAAACCTCATCTCACACCAGCTTCATTTATTTTCCATTTCCCAAATCTGGTTCCCTTATGGAATCGGAGTAAGGCTAAAATGGCACTGAAGTGTGGGATATTGTTAATACATGCCGACTAGTAATCTGGCTCAAAGCTCCAGGATTTTAATCGGGGTGAGCTAAATGCAAGTACTGAAAATGAGGAGACAATAGTATAATCTATCTCCTTCACTTTCTTAGAGGAACCAGATAATGCTGTCTGCTTCACTCGCCTAAATGCTCCTG
The DNA here is from genome assembly GCF_964194155.1 of Cetorhinus maximus. Lineage (NCBI taxonomy): Eukaryota > Metazoa > Chordata > Chondrichthyes > Lamniformes > Cetorhinidae > Cetorhinus > Cetorhinus maximus. The sequence continues at coordinate 103,341,638 of NC_135884.1, forward strand.
TAACTCAGGGTATACAAATGAAACCAGCAACCAAATGAGAATATCTAGACATCACTTTTACCTCCCGTGCACTGCCACGGCTGCAACTCCTGTACTTTCGATGCGTTTTACAAGGTTAATGGTGTCTTCCAGCTGCAATTAAAAGTATTAAAACAAATCATGAGGTGAAGAGGCGAGCATCAGTTTTATCTTCCACCCGTTAATTTGATGAGTAACACTTTAAACAATGAGTGTCACCATTTTTAAACGTCAACCCAAAGGAAAAAGAACTTCACACAACGTTTTGCTTACTTGGACCAAATAACTACTGCTGACTTTGCTTAGCGGGATTATGGAGGTGACCGAACTAATAATGGGAGATGGCTGAAGAGAGCTTCTTTTGCACCATACTAGTAGGCTCAGCTTCCTTGGACCATTCCTAAGCTGTTCCATGATGAGGACAATATTTACTGATTTAAAAGAAAAGCTTTCAGTAATTTGTTAGAAAATGGCGGGTGAGAAAAGCTTGGGAGTAATGTCTGATTACAAGATTTCTGCTGCGATCATTGCCAATTTATTTTCTGGCATGGCTAAGGAAACTCTTTCGAGTTATCAACAGTCACAGATTGCAACTCTTTCGAGTACAATCACAGTTCTTGGTTTCCGGGAGTGGGACATGAACCCACAACCCTCTGATTCAAAGGCGAGGGTGCTATGAACTGATGGCTAAGGAAGGTGCAAGTGCAAAACTTGTGAGATAATTACAGTTTGAACAATGAAGTTGATCACAAAACAGAAACAAAAATACCTGGAAAAACTCAGCAGGTCTGGCAGCATCTGCAGAGAGGAACACAGTTAACGTTTCGACTGCGAATAGCTCTTCAACAGAACTAAGTAAAAATAGAAGAGAGGTGAAATATAAGCTGGTTTAAGGGGGGGTGGGACAAGTAGAGCTGGATAAAGGGCAAGTGATAGGTGGAGATAACCAAAAGATGTCACAGACAAAAGGACAAAGAGGTGTTGAAGGTGGTGATATTATCTAAGGAATGTGCTAATTAAGGGTAGAAAGCAGGACAAGCAAGGTACAGATAGCCCTAGTGGGGGTGGGGTGGGGTGAAGGGATCGAAAAAGGCTAAAAGGTAGAGATAAAACAATGGATGGAAATACATTTAAAAATAATGGAAATAGGTGGGAAAAGAAAAAGCTATATAAATTATTGGAAAAAAAAAGGGGGGGATCGGAAAGGAAGTGGGGATGGAGGAGAGAGTTCATGATCTAAAATTGTTGAACTCAATATTCAGACCGGAAGGCTGTAAAGTGCCTAGTTGGAAGATGAGGTGCTTTTCCTCCAGTTTGCGTTGAGCTTCACTGGAACAATGCAGCAAGCCAAGGACGGACATGTGGGAATGAGAGCAGGGTGGAGTGTTGAAAGGGCAAGCAACAGGGAGGTCTGGGTAATGCTTGCGGACAGACCAAAGGTGTTCTGCAAAGCGGTCACCCAGTCTGCGTTTGGTCTCTCCAATGTAGAGGAAACCGCATTGGGAGCAACGAATGCAGTAGACTAAATTGAGGGAAGTGCAAGTGAAATGCTGCTTCACTTGAAAGGAGTGTTTGGGCCCTTGGACGGTGAGGAGAGGGGAATTAAAGGGGCAGGTGTTGCACCTTCTGCGGTTGCATGGGAAGGTACGGTGGGAGGGGGTTGAGGTGTAGGGGGTGATGGAGGAGTGGACCAGGGTGTCCCGGAGGGAACGATCCCTGTGGAATGCCGCCAGGGGGGGTGAAGGGAAGATGTGTTTGGTGGTGGCATCATCATCATGCTGGAGTTGGCGGAAATGGCGGAGGATGATCCCTTGAATGCGGAGGCTGGTGGGGTGATAAGTGAGGACAAGGGGGACTCCTAACATGTTTCTGGGAGGGAGAGGAAGGTGTGAGGGCGGATGCGTGGGAGATGGGCCGGACACAGTTGAGGGCCCTGTCAACCACCATGGGTGAAAAACCTCGGTTAAGGAAGAAGGAAGACATGTCAGAGGAACTGTTTTTGAAAGTGGCATCATCAGAACAGATGCGACGGAGGCGAAGGAACTGAGAGAATGGGATGGAGTCCTTACAGGAAGCGGGGTGAGAGGAGCTGTAGTCGAGGTAGCTGTGGGAGTCGGTAGGCTTGTAATGGATATTGGTGGACAGTCTATCACCAGAAATTGAGACAGAGAGGTCTAGGAAGGGAAGGGAAGTGTCAGAGATAGACCATGTGAAAATGATGGAGGGGTGGAAATTGGAAGCAAAATTAATAAATTTTTCCAGGTCCAGACGAGAGCATGAAGCAGCACTGAAGTAATCATCGATGTACCGGAGAAAGAGTTGTGGGAGGGGGCCTGAGTAGGGCTGGAACAAGGAATGTTCCTCATACCCCATAAAGAGACAGGCATAGCTGGGGCCCATGTGGGTACCCATAGCCACACCTTTTATTTGGAGGAAGTGAGAGGAGTTAAAGGAGAAATTGTTCAGTGTGAGAACAAGTTCAGCCAGACGGAGGAGAGTAGTGGTGGATGGGGATTGTTCGGGCCTCTGTTCGAGGAAGAAGCTGAGAGCCATCAGACCATCCCGGTGGGGGATGGAGGTGTAGAGAGATTGGACGTCCACCTTCAACACCTCTTTTCCTTTTGTCTGTGACATCTTTTGGTTATCTCCACCAATCACTGGCCCTTTATCCAGCTCTACTTGTCCCACCCACCCCCTTAAACCAGCTTATATTTCACCTCTCTTCTATTTTTACTTAGTTCTGTTGAAGGGTCATTCGGACTTGAAATGTTAACTGTGTTCCTCTCCGCAGATGCTGCCAGACCTGCTGAGTTTTTCCAGGTACTTTTGTTTTTGTTTTGGATTTCCAGCATCCGCAGTTTTTTGCTTTTATCTTCATGAAGTTGACCATACTGGTATCTTGGAAATAGCATTCCTTCATGGTTATAGTACCACAGAGAAAAGTGTAGATGATTCAATGCTCACAATACCCAGGGGGCATATCCAAAAGCAGTTTCTGGATTTTGAACAAAAATAATATTCAGAGCAGCTGTGGGAGTTTCTCAAAATAATTAATTACTTGTAACAATCTGCACTTATAGGAACTTCGAAGTTTAAAGTGTCCCATGGTGCTTCGCAAATGGACAATAGTTGCATGAAGAAAGCGATTAAAGAGGAGCGATCAAAACTTGGTTGAAAAGATGGGTTCAAAAAAAGTTTTACGATGGAAAACCTTAGCAGCTTTCAGCACAGGAGGTCATGACCGAGGCAGGTCCTTGCTCGGACAATCCAAAAATAATTGCAATCTCCACACTCCTCGCACAGCCCTGTTTCTTCCCCTGATAATATTTAACCAAATTTTATCTGTCTGAACCACTCAGTATCACCCATGACAACATATTCTATGCTCTAACAAGCCTCCACGAGAAGAAATTCTCCTAGACCCTCTCCTCACTCACTTGATGAAAATTTTAAACTTGATGATAATTGTCCCTGACTCTCCACATAAAGCAAATAGACATCTCTTATTCAGTCTATCAAACCCTTTAAACTTTGAAAGGCCTCATTAAATCTCATGTTGACATTACCTGTTCCACAGAAATAGTTCCAGCATCTCAAGTTTCTCCTCACAACTGTAGTTTCCTACGTTGGTGAATCTATGCTGGATGTTCTCTATGACTTTAACATCCTTTCAATACTGGGGCGTCCAAAACAACACATAGTCCTACAATTGTGGCCGAAAGACTGCTTTGTACAAATTCATTAATTCTTTATGCCCCTACTTGTCAAATCCAAACTGCTGTTAATCTACTGTAATCTACCTGTTCATCCACTCCCTATAGTGCTTCAAATGAAATGTACTCTCACAAGCCTTGGTTTTTCTTCCGCAACTTATCACCTCACATTTATTTACATTAAACTGTATCCATCATCTGTCTGCCCATCCTACTTTCCTATGTTTTCCTGTAGTTTTTTTTATACAACAATGTTCCTCACTCTCTGCCAAACCTCCTACTTTTGTGATGCCAACAAATATCAAGAAATAGAAATACAAAGGACTTAGTAAAAGTTTTTTCAGGCTGCAGGGTTGAGGAAGCCGAAGGTGGTGGGACAAACAGAAGGCAGGATGCACAAAGGGCCAGGGTTAGAGGATCAAAGTTTGCAGGATGGGATACAGGGTTGGAAGAGATTACAAGAGACAGGGTGAGGATAGAGAGAGATTTGAAGGCAAGGAAAAGTGGTGTGATTTTAAATTCAATGCTTTGGGAAGTTTAGGTAGGTTAGCATTGTGGATGGGCAATCAGGACTCATTGTGGTACAAGATACAGAGCACTAGTGTTAGACGTTGGGAGTTTACACAGGATGCAGGATGGCAAGTAAGGCACAGGAAAAAATATCAAGTCTAGAGGCTCACAGAAGATTTAGATCTACACTGCATTCATCAGGGAAAAAGAAAAAGAAGCAGAGGACTGCATAAGTTACCAGTTCGAATCCACCATGATTGCCCCTCAAGAATTCTCAAGAACTTCTTTCCATTATTCTGCTGCTCTCCACTCACTCTTAGGACATACCAGATCTTACAAAACTAGTTGATTCAGGATGTAAGAATTTCACAAGATCAGCTGTCAGTCACTGGACCGAAGGGAAGTAATTAGATGACTGAACAATGCCTGACTATCAGGAAGAAAATAGGATTGTCCAGTTAATAACTATAGGGAATAGCAAAGTCATCATCATGCCACCCACCCCAACTCCCACCTGACCCAACAGACTCTGTTCCCAAGCCACTGACTCCATCCCTCCCCCTAGCAACTATCTGAGGCTGAACCAGACTATTTGCAACCTTGCTGCTGTTTTTGACCACAAGATGAGCTTCCAACCTCATATCCACTCCATTACCAAGATTGCCTCCATCTGTAACATCACACAACTCCGCTGCTGCCTCAGCTCATCTGCTACTGAAACTCTTATCCAGGCCTTTTTTACGTCTGCACCTGAGGTCATTGGCACCATCAATGCTCGCCTGGCCAACCTCCCATCTCCCACCCTCCATAAACTCGAGCTCATTCACTATTCTGTTGCCCGTGTCTTAACTTGCAGCACGGTTTTTCAACCATCACTACTGTGCTCGCTGATCTACAGTGGCCCTGGCATCATCCGAGTTTTAAAATTCTCATCCTTGTTTTCAAATCCCTCCATGGACTCATCTCTCCCTATCTCTGTAACCTACTCCAGCCCTACAATCCTCTGAAATCTCTGCATTCCTCTAGTTCTGGCCTTTTGAGCATTCCCAATCTTAAGTGCTCTGCTATTGGTGGCTATGCCTTTAGACACCCAGGCCCTAAGCTCTGCTATATCATCTCTACACCTCTCAGCTTCTCTTCCTCTCTCTCCTCATTTAAGATGCTCCTTAAAACTTACTTCTTTGACCAACTTTTAGTGACCTGTCTTAATCTCTCCTTATGTGCATCAGTGCTCAATTGTGCTTTATAATACTTCTGTGACGTGCCTTGGGATATTTTACTACATAAAAGGCACTATGTAAGTTGTTATTGTTAAAACAAAAGGAAGGCTGACAAGTGGAACTGATGTTTGAAATTGTTGCTCCACACGGCACCTAACAATTTATCAGCAGCCTCACCTTCATATGCTGTTTAATAGTTTATATTATTAAAATATAATGCAGAAAATCAGCTGTAGCTGTTATTCCTGATTATAAACACAGAACAAAACTTCATTTGGATATACTTGGCATTAAGAGATCACTGCACCTCAAAGCATTTGTGGCGTTTCTGAGAGATACGATGCTTGACTTGAACGGATGGCTTTAGTCTTTTGCATTCTTGGGATGTAGGTGCGAGCGGCAAGATCAACATCTATTCCCCATTTGTTTTTGCATTCGAGAAGCTGGTGGTTGGCCATCTTCCTGAAGCACTGCAGTGCAGTGGTTTGCTAGGCTGCTTCAGAAGACAGTTCAAAAGTCAACCACATTGATGTGGGTCTGGAGTCACTTTCTGGCCAGACCAAGTGTGGCACATTTCCTTGCCAAAAGGACATTAGTGAACCAGTTGGACTTTCAGACCACTCTAACAGCTTCATGGTCATTTTACTGATTCCAGCTTTTTATTTCCAAATGTAAAAGAAAAATTTAATTGTTTAGTAGGATTTGAATTCACGTTAACATTCTCTGGATTGTTACTCAGGGGCTCTGGGTTACCAGACCAGTAATGACCACATTACTGTACCTTTTCTATTAATAGCGAAAGCAATAAAGACAGATTATGAATTTGAAAGTTATTATAGGCTTTTAGGAAGAAGAAGAAAAAACACCTAGATGCTTACAGATGGTAAAATTCGAATTTTGCAGGTCACTGGCTTTGAGATTCCTTTGACCAAGGTGGAAAGGATCTGAAATGGTAGGACAAAAACACAAGCAAAATTAGTTGAATATGATTATGAAAAGAAGTTACATCAAATCTTGATCTGCTCTAGACTCTATGGAGACTAAATTGAATAGCCCTTGACAATGGATGAGAATAGCCATGCACAATGGACCCGTCCACATTGATTGAAATACAGGCAGCACTCAGGCTGTGTGTTACCTGCTGATTACTGTGATTGCTGAATGCATCCAGGACTAACCACTGCTGTACATTGACTGCATCAGCAGGGGGACCAAAATCATAACTTTCTAGCACCCACTGAAAGTTAGCTTCCACTGCCAAAAGTTAAAGCGCATTGCTTAAAGGAAAGGTGTATTGTGGCTGGAGCAGGTGCTGGCAGTCGTGCCAGAAGTGAATTTGATCTGGAAACAACGAAGAGTGGTACAGCATGGGAGAGCGTGCGATCTCCAAGGCTTTCAATGCTACACTGGAGATCTTGGTGGAGCAGGTGGACAGGTGCCTATCCGGTATCCGCAAGAGGCTCTCCACACACAAGGCCAAAAGGTAGTGGGAACAGATTGCTGTGGAGATCAATGCCAAGGTCTACCCACGAGGACCTGGATGTAGTGCCACAGGGAGTTCAGTGACGTCACATGAGCGGTCAAGGTCAGTGAATGCATCTTCAAAATGTCATATTCCAGCAACTGCATCACTGGCCTCTGATCTCCTTAATTCACTTCTCCCAATCATTCACACACACTCTTTTTTATTTATTCATGGGATGTGGGTGTCACAGCAAGGCCAGCATTTATTTCTCACCTCTAATTGCTCTTGGGACCACCGCCTTTTTCTACACAACTGAGTGTCTTGCTAGGCAATTTCAGACAGCAGTTAGGAGTCAACCACATTGCTTTGGGTTTGGAGTCACATGTAGGCCTGGCCGGATAAGGATGACAGATTTCCTTCCCTCAATGATATTAGTGAACCAGATGAGTTTTGCTGACAATCCAGTCGTTTCAGTAACTATTACTGATCATAGTATTTCATCTCAAATTTATTTAATAAATTGAAACTACATGCTCCAGCTGTCTGTGGATTTGAACCTATGCCTTCAGTTCATTAGTCCAGGCCTCTGAATTATTTGTCCACTATGAAACTGTATCGCAGCTGAGCCTTTATCAAAGAAGATTTATTGCTAACATCCACGGCCTCAGCAGCTCCAAGTGCCCTCTGTTCATTCTCCCAGTCATGATGTATTCCATGGGGAATGCCAACTACTGTACCCATGACTGGGACAAGTGCTTTGTGCAGAAGCCTTGAAGTCAGCAAAAAACTCCTTCAGCATCTGCCACATCACTCGCTGAAAACCTTTGCAACCTCAAAGAACTATGGATCCTCCGTCTGGCTGAACTTGTTCTCTCACTGAACAATTTCTCCTTAACCTCGTCTCACTTCCCCCAAATAAAAGGTGTGGCTATGGGTACCCACATGGGCCCCAGTTATGCCTGTCTCTTTATGGGGTATGTGGAACATTCCTTGTTTCAGTCTTTCTCCGGTACATTGATGACTGCTTCAGTGCTGCTTCATGCTCTCGTCTAGACCTGGAAAAATTTATTAACTTTGCTTCCAATTTCCACCCCTCCTTCATTTTCACATGGTCCATCACTGACACTTCCCTGACCTTTCTGTCTCAATTTCTGGTGATAGACTCTCCACCAATATTCATTACAAGCCCACCGACTCCCACAGCTACCTCGACGACAGCTCCTCACACCCTGCTTCCTGTAAGGACTCCATCCCATTCTCTCAGTTCCTTCGCCTCCGTTGCATCCATTCCGATGATGCCACTTTCCAAAACAGTTCTTCAGACATGTCTTCCTTAACCGAGGTTTTCCACCTATGGTGGTTGACAGGGCCCTCAAGCGTGTCCGGCCCATCTCCTGTGCATCCGCCCTCACACCTTTCTCTTCTTCCCAGAACCATGATAGGGTCCCCCTTGTCCTCACCCCACCAGGCTTCGCATTCAAAGGATCATCCTCCGCCACTTCTGCCAACTTCAGCATGATGCCACCACCAAACACATCTTCCCTTCACCCCCACTTCGGCATTCCGTACGGACCGTTCTCTCCGGGACACCCTGGTCCACTCCTCCATCACCCCCTACACCTCAACCCCCTCCCATGGCACCTTTCCATGCAACCGCAGAAGGTGCAACACCTGCCCGTTTACTTCCCCTCTCCTCACCGTCCAAGGGCTCAAACACTCCTTTCAAGTAAAGCAGCATTTCACTTGCACTTCCCTCAATTTAGTCTACTGCATTTGCTGCTCCCAATGTGGTCTACTTTACATTGGAGAGACCAAACGCAGACCGGGTGACCGCTTTGTGGAACATCTTCGGTCTGTCCGCAAGCATGACCCAGACCTTCCTGTCGCTTGCCATTTCAACACACCACCCTGCTCTCATGCCCACATGTCCATCCTTAGCCTGCTGCAATGTTCCAGTGAAGCTCAACGCAAACTGGAGAAACAGCACCTCATCTTCCGATTAGGCACTTTACAGCCTTCCGGACTTAACATTGAGTTCAACAACTTCAGATCATGAACTCTCTCCTCCATCCTCACCCCCTTTTTGATCCCCTTTTTTGTAATAATTATTAAATATTTTATATATATTTTTCTATTCCCATCTATTTCTATTATTATTTTTAAAATTTATTTCCATCCATTGTTTGAGCTCCACCTTTTAGCCTATTTCGATCCCTTCCCCCCACCTCACCCTCACTAGGGCCATCTGTCACTTGCTCATCCTGCTTTCTACCCTTAATGTCACCATTAGCACATCCTTTAGCTGATATCACCAACGTCAACACCCCTTTGACCTTTTGTTTATGGCATCTTTGGCAATCTCTCCTTTGTCTCCACCTATCTCTGGCCCTCTATCCAGCTCCACCTGTCCCACCCCACTTAAATAGCTTATATTTCACCACATTTCTTATTCCTCTTTAGTTCTGATGAAGAGTCATACAGACTTGAAACGTTAATTGTCTTCCTCTCCACAGATGCTGTCAGACCTGCAGAGTTTTTCCAGCAATTTTTGTTTTTGTTTCAGATTTCCCGCATCTGCAGTATTTTGCTTTTATGGAAAGCACCAAACGCTTGAAGAAAAGCCATAAGAAATCAACCAGAAACTAATGTGTAATTAGATGATGATCTCTTTAAATAGTGCTGATTGGGGAGGTGGGAGTCAAAATATACCTGGTTTAAATATTGCAGTGAAATGTGAGAAAAAAAATTGTTTGTGAGGGAGTGATAAGGAGGGGGTGGCGATTTAAGGAATTCAGAGGTTAGTGTGTGTTCAGTTATGTGAGGTTGAGAAGGGGCAAGAGAGGGTATTGGATAGAATACTCAGCTCCAAAATGGCACCACTGACTGTTGATGCTTTCAGCAAAATGATATCTGGCATGATTTGTGGCATAAATGCGTAGACATGTATCATTTTGGTTCCATGAGGTACTCATAACACCTAAATAATGGGCACCGCCAAGCTCAATTTTATGCCCTATTCCTTTAAGTACAGTTATATACTTCTGCAAAAAAAAAAATCAATTTAATTCTGGATTTTCCCAAACTAAGATTTTTATGGATTGGCACGTCGAGAAGGACTATAAGCTTTCTGTGTAAATTCATGCCAAAGCACACAGCTAAAAATCTTGTTGCAGGACCGCATAACCTTCAGGATGAATTAACCTCCCACACAATGCAACAATTAGAATCTACAGAGGCTGCTTCTTCACCAAAGTGAATCGCAGGGGCCTGAGCCAAGCAATCTTTTACTAAACAAGATCAAAATATCCACAGCTCCAAGCCCCAAGTCAAATCAAAGAACAACAAAACCAGAGCTTTCTCTGCAAATCCACAGCCACCTCGTCTCAACTACCTTGTCAAGTCAGGTCTGCTATGAGGTGCATATTAAATGTTAAGAAACCATGGAACTCACAAAGCAGACGGCACAGGGACTAGATTTAAAGCAAAGACTATTTTCATTTTGATTGGTTCATTTGTATTCATTGAGAGCTAAGTTCTGCTTGTTATGCATTGCGGCTGAATTGGTGTCAAACGGCAGTTCGGATTACATTTATATATCAATAAACATTTATCACTTCGTAATTCTCAGTCACAATTCTATCGCACAGTTTCGCAGGTAATATGCGGAGCCTTGATCCTGCAGAAAACAAGCACTATAATACATGAATGCATAACACTTTCATTCCATGATCTGAATTATTGATAAATTTGATCATTTTTAACACATTATTCAGGAACAGCTAAAAACATCCCCAAATAATAAAATGAAAGACATAACTTTAAACAACAGCTGTGGTATGCAGATGATGGCCAATGGAAGGTTACAGATTGCCGTTGTCACATGAATTGTTGTCTGGCATATTGAAGATATATGGGCTAACTCAAATCAGAGATGAGTAAAGACCATTTTCTTTTAAAGCTGTGAAACTACCACCAGCGTTCATCGTCATTACTCTACTGAAACTGTTCGTAACTTCTAGGGCAGATTTTTGCCCATGTTGGGCGGGCTTGGTGGGGGCAGTCGGGAAGCTGGCTGCTGCCCGCGATTGGGGCCGGATTAAGGCCCACCCAGCATGAAACACGTACGGCAGCGCTGCCTGTGTGGGGGGAGGGAGTGGGGAGGAGGGTGAGCGTGCAGGAAAAGCTCTCCAAGGCACAGAACTGCCTCAGGGAGCTGAGGATTTTAAAAAATGAAAAATAAAGAATTACAAAATGGTAAAAAAAAAAAATCCCCTCATGCGACTCTGTCACATGAGCATGGACATGTTCTTAATGAAATGTTAAAATTTTTATTTTATTTTTAATTGCTGTTGGAAACCTCATCCCGCCCGTGGATGAGGTTTCCTGAAAAGCGCAAAGGCCGCTTGGCCTTTTTGCCTGCCCGCCAACCGTAAGGTTGGACAGGAAGCAAAAAATAACATTTAACTGGGACTTTAATGGCCTTAATTGGCCGTTTAATTGTCGACGGGTGCAATGCCGACCCGAATGAGCGTAATATTCTGGCCCTCGACTCCGTACGTGTGCAGAATAACGCAGAGATCCAGAAGATGCTGTCACTGAATCTATGCTTCACTAGATGGTGCACTGTTGAGGCACCATTGGACTGCAATCAATGGGAAATCTATGAATTGATGAGAAGTTCCACTCTTACACTATTAGTCTTGTTGTAAAAACCCAAAAAAGTTACAACTTCTTGTGTGAGGTGTAAGTGAGTTACTGACTTCACAATTACTGCTAACCACCCTTACTGGCTCTGAAAAGTGCTTTTAATTTCCTGGTTTCCTGTCTGTGAGAATACCTCAGTGTGATTGGGGGCTTATCTATTTGCTGACATCACTGCTGCTGGATGCAAGGTATCCCCTTGACTTTGTTTCAGATTCAAAATGCTGTTGGAAAGGGGAAATCCACATCACAGAGATTGCTAAATCTGCGTGGACAGCTTTCTTTGAGGTCAGCGGTGAGTGCCAGCTTTGCTGCTGACCTCAAAATCAAAATGTCTTTCGGAAAAAAATGATTGGAAAGAGGAGAAAACTAAACATCTTGGGTCAAACCTCCTGGTCTCTAGATTGCTGGATCATCGGAGACTGGATGTACGACTGAAGATGTACATTGGGATCCTGCAGCAGTCCTGACTTACCGAGCTACATGGGAATTGTCTGCAATGTTTGAACCAAGTAATGATCCCGCTCTCTGGGACCCCGTGCAAAAATCTCTGACTCTCAGCTAGAGTTGGAGACTTGGGACAGTTCCGATGTACTTACCCACCTCACCCATTCATCCACCTAACTCACCCTATTGACCTCACCCACTTACCTCACCCACCCACCCCACCCATTCATACACGCACCCATTCACTAACATTCAAAGATTGGACATTTAAATGTACCATAAGGCAGCTAGTGCCATAAAAAAGGGATGTGTCCTTTCTTCTGCTGACACTACTGCACTTCGACCGAGTTTCCCCAATGGACGCTGCGCTCTTCATTTTTGGAAAAGCTGGTCTCAGAAGGTCCCGGAAGAAATGCGGAGCAGTCAGGGGAATTTTCAAGCAGAGCGGCAATCTGATGATGATTACCACTCCTTGGAAAATCTGGGCCCTTGTATTTACAGAGTGCCTTTAATACAGGAAAATGTGCCAAATGTGGCTACTAGCTTGGGCAAAGAACGGGTCTTAACGGGTTTAAGGAAGTTTTAAAAGGAAATGCAAGAACTCCAAAGGCGGAGAGAATTAGGGAGGGAAATTCGGAACTTAGAGCCAAGGTAGCTGAAGGCATGGCTGCCACTGGTGGAGTGAAGGAAGTGGAGGATGCGTGAGGGGCCAAAGTTGGAGGAACACAAATTCTCATAAGGGCAGTAGAGCTGGAAGAGGTTACAGAGCTAGAGAAGAGTGTGACAATGGAGGGATTTGAACATGAGGATGAGAATATTAAAACCAAGGTATTGCTGGACCAGGAGCCAATGTTGGTCGATCAACACAGGGGGGATGAATGAATGGGAAATATTTGCCGTAGATATAGTTAAACTAAAATAAATCATGATTCTCATGTAATAAAGCAGTGCTTTATGAGATTGGGTAGCTCCAGATTACCTCCCATGCAAATCCAATGCTCAAGCTCCACTGAAATGAGTCCACAACAACATGCAGTCTCGCCCAGTAGCTGATGTTATTCAGGACATGATCATATTATAAAGTATTACAAATTTGCAAAGGGGGCAAATAAGTTGAAAACAGGTGTGGGGACTGCAATGCACAATCAACCCAATCATGTTGCTTCCAAATGACAACTGCTTGCAGCCCAGTATGAAATGTGCTACTGAGTGGCTGCCCGCCTCAGCAGGGAATCTGCTTAAAGCCAGACTACACTAGTTAAAGCCAGCTTACCCCTCAGAAAGGGGAGGTTTATTCTGAATGGAGTGGGTGCTGGAAGTGGTTGAGGAACACATTCTGAGCAAGAAAAGCACTGACTAATGCCAAAACATGGGAGGGCATATGCTACAAGATTCTCAGACCCAGCACTGGGAAGATTGGTGCAGGAGGAGAGACTTGACAAACTCTCAGAATGCTCATGGACGTCATGGTCAATGTCAGCAGTCTAGCCCCATGGACCTGGATGCACTTGCATAACGATCTCACATGAGTGGTCAAGGTCAATGAATGCATCTCTGGATGAAAAAATTTTCTCTTGAAACCTCTGACCTCTCACCCTAAACTTCTGGCCCCTGGTTAGGGAGCCCTCAACCCAAGGGAATAAGGCCTTTCTTTCCAATCTATCTAGACCCATCACAATTTTAGTACAGATACAGGCCATTTGGCCTAATAGGTCCATGCAGCGTTCACGCTTTACACAAACCTCCTCCTACATTTCATCACCTAACCCTATAAATATATCTTTCTATTCCTTTCTCACTCAGGTGGTTATCTAAAATCCCTGTCAAAGCATCTATTCTATATGCCTCAATTAGTCCTGATGGTAGTGAGTCCCTCATTCTAACTAATCACTGAGTAGAGAAATTTCTCCTGAATTTCCCACTGAATTTATTAGTGACTACCTTCTGTTTAATAACTCCACGTTCTGGACTCGCCCACAGTGGAAACACCTTCTCTACATCTACCCTCTCAAGCCTCTCCTAATCTTGAAAGACTTTCAGCAGGTCACTCTCAGTCTTTTCTTTGCTAGAGAGCATAGCCCCAGCCTAATCAATCTTCTCTTACAAGTATAATCTCTCAGTTCCATTAATATTCCAACAAATCTTTCCTACACCTGCCTTCTCCAGCATCTCTATGTCCTTTTTTATATTTTGGGGACCAGAACTGTTCAGAGGACTCCAAGTATGGTCTAACCAAGGATCAATATAAGTTGAATATAGCTTCTCTGCTTTTCAATTCTATCCCACTAGAAATGAAACCTAGTACTTTTTTCTATGTTTATTAATGTGCATTGCTACTTTTAATGATCTGTGTATCTGTACCGCCCAGATCCCTCTGTTCCTCTCTACATTGAGACACTTATTTTCAAAAGGAGTGTGTGATCTCCTTATTCTTCCTACCAAAATATACCACCTCACACTTATCTATATTGAATTTCATTTGCCAATTACATGCCCACTCAGCAACTATATTAATGTCTTCCAGTATTTTGTCCTGTGTATTAACTAACTGCACAATTTCATGTCAATTGTAAATTTTGAAATTGTGCTTTCAATTCTGGAGATCAAATCATTGCTGTAAATACTGAACAACAGTGGTCCCAGCACCAAACCTCATGGAACAACACTCTGCAGCATTTGTGAATCTGAGTAATGACCTTCAACCCCTACTCCAAAGAAAAGTCATATTGGGCTGAAAATGTTAACTCTGTTTTGCTCTTTACAGATGCTCCCGGACTGCTGAGTTTTTCCAGCATTTTCTGTTTTTACTTCAGCTCTCCAACATCTGCAGTATTTTGCTATGATTTTTAAAAATTCTTCCTGGGATGTAGGCATCATTGGCTAGGCCAGCATTTATTGCCCAACCCTAATTGCCCTCGAGAAGGTGGTGATGAGCTGCCTTCTTAAACCGCTGCAGTCCATGTGATGTAGGCACACCCACAGTGCTGTTAAGGAGGGAGTTCCAGGATTTTGACCCATTGAAGGAATGATGGCATATTTCCAAGTCAGGATGCTGAGTGACTTGGAGGGGAACTTCTAGGTGGTGGCATGCCCATCTATCTGCTGCCCTTGTGCTTTCAGGTGGTAGAGGACACAGGTTTGGTACATGCTGTCGAAGAAGCCTTGGTGAGTTGCTGCAGTGCATCTTGTAGATGGTGCACATGCTGCCAGTGTGTGTCAGTGGTGGAACAAGTGGGTGTTGAAGTTGGTGGATGGGGTGCCAATCAAGCAGGCTGCTTTGTCCTGGACGGTATCAAGCTTCTTGAGTGTTGTTGCAGCTGCACTCTTCCAGGCAAGTGGAGAGCATTCCATCATACTCCTGGCTTACATATGAACATACGAGCAAGGAGGAGTAGGTCATTTGGCCCCTTGAACCTGCTCCACCATTTAATAAGGTCATGGCTGACCTGATAGCAACCTCAAATCTGCATCCTGTTATCCCGATAACCTATCACCCCTTTGCTTACCAAGAATCTATCCACCTCTGCCTTAAAAATATTCAAAGATTCTACTTCCACCACCTTCTCAGGAAGAGAGTTCCAAAGACTACGATCCTCAGAATTTTTTTTTTGACTCATCTCTGTTTTAAATGGCGACCCTTTATTTTTAAACAGTGGCCCCTAGTTCTAGATTCTCCCACAAGAGGAAACATCCCCTCCACATCCACCCCGTCAAGTCCCTTCAGGATCTTATATGTTTCAATCAAGTCGCCTCTTACTCTTCTAAACCCCAGTGGATACAAGCCTAGTCTGAACAACCTTTCCTCATAAGACAACCCACCCATTCCTGGTATTAGTCTGGTAAACCTTCTCTGAACTACTTCCAATGCACTTACATTCTTCCTTAAATAAGGTGACCAATACTGTACACAGTACTCCAGATGTGGTCTCACTAGTGGGTCTGTATAACTGAAGCATAACTGTCCTACTTTTGTATTCAATTTCCCTCACAATGAATTATAACATTCTATTAGCTTTCCTAATTACTTGCTGTACTTGCATACTAGCCTGTTGTGATTCATGCACTAAGACTTGTGCCTTGTAGATGGTGGACAGGCTTTGGGGTAACAGGAGGTGAGTTACTTGTTGCAGGATTCCTAGCCTCTGATCTGCTTTTGTAGCCACAGTATTTATATGGCTAGTCCAGTTCAGTTTCTGGTCAATGGTAACCCCTCAGGATGTTGATAGTGGGGGATTCAGTGATGGTAATGCCATTGAATGTCAAAGGGAGATATTTGGATTCTCTCTTGTTGGATATGTCATTGCCTGGCACTTGTGTGGTGCGAATGTCGCTTGCCACTTGTCAGTCCAAGCCTGAATGTTATCCAGGTCTTGCTGCATATGGGCACGACTACTTCAGTATCTGAGGAGTCATGAATGGCGCTGAACATTGTGTAATCATCAGCGAATATCCCCACTTCTGACATGATGGAGGGAAGGTCATTGATGAAGCAACTGAAGATAGCTGGGCCTAGGACACTACCCTGAGGAACTCCTGCAACAATGTCCTGGGACTAAGATAATTGACCTCCAACAACCACAACCATCTTTCTTTGTGCTAGGTATGACTCCAACCAGCGGAGAGTTTTACCCCTGATTCCCATTGACTCCAGTTTTGCTAGAGTTCCATGATGCCACACTCGGTCAAATGCTGCCTTGATCTTAAGGGCAGTCACTCTCACCTCACCTCTTGATTTCAGCTCTTTTGTCCATGTTTGGACTAAGGCTGTAATGAGGTCAGGAGCTGAGTGGCCCTGGCAGAACCCAAGCTGAGTGTCAATGAGCAGGTTATTGCTAGGTAACTGCTGCCTGATAGCACTGTTGATGACATCTTCCATCACTTTGCTGATGACCGAGAGTTGACTGATGGGGCAGCAATTGGCTGGGTTGGATTTGTCCTGCTTTTTGTGGACAGGACATACCTGGGCAGTTTTCAACACTGCCAGTTGGATGCCAGTGTTGTAGCTGTACTGGGACAGGCTAAGGGCACAACTAGTTCTGGGGCACAAGTCTTCAGTACGTTTGTTGGAATGTTGTCAGGACCCAATGTCTTTGCAGTATCCAGTGCCTTCAGCTGTTTCTTGATATCATGCAGAGTGAATCAACTTGGCTGAAGACAGACATCTGTGATGCTGGGGACCTCAGGAGGAGGCCGGTATGGATCATCCATCCAGCACATCTGACTGAAAATTGTTGCAAATACCTCAGCCTTGTATTTTGCATTGATGTGCTGGGCTCCTCCATCATTGAGGATGGGGATGTTTGTGGAACCTCCTCCTCCAGTGAGTTATTTAATTGTCCACCACTACTCATGACTGGAAGTGGCAGGAATGCAGAGCTTAGATCTGATTCATTGGTTGTGGGATGTCTTAGCCGTATCTATCGCATACTTCGGTCTTGTTTGGCATGCAAATAGTTCTATGTTGTAGCTTCACCAGGTTGACACCTCATTTTTAGGTAGGCCTGGTGCTGCTCTTGGCATGCCCATCTGCCCTCTTCATTGAACCTCTGCCTTGATGGTAATGGCAGAGTGAGGGATATACCGGGCATTGAGGTTACAGATTGTGGTTCTAAACAATTCTGCTGATGCTGATGGCCCACAATGCCTCATGGATGCCCAGTTTCAAGCTGCTAGATCTGTTCAAAATATATCTCATTTAGCACGGCGGTAGTGCCACACAACATGATGGACACTACCTTCAATATGAAAACAGGACTTAGTCTCCACAAGGGCTGTGTGGTGGTCACTCCTATCTATTTCTGTCTTGAACAGATACATCTGTGACAGGCAGCTTGGTGAGGACAAGGTAGGTTTTTCCGTCTTGTTGGTTCTCTCACCACCTGCCGCAGACCCAGTCTAGCAGCTATGTCCTTTAGGGCTCAGCCAGCTGGGTCAGTAGAGGTGCTACTGAGCCACTCTTGGTGATGGACATTGAAGTTCCTCATCCAGAGTACATTCTGTGCCCTTTCCCCCCTCAGTGCTTCCTCCAAGTGGTGTTCAACATGGAGGAGTACTGATTCATCAGCTGAGGGAGTGGGGGGGGGGGGGTAGGTGGTAACCAGCAGGAGTTTCCTTGCCCATGTTTGACCTGATGCCATGTGAGACTGCATGGGGTTGGGAGTTGATGATGAAAATTCCCATGGCAACTTCCTCGCAACTGAATACCACTGTGCCACCACCTCTGCTGGGTCTGTCCTGCCAGTGGGACAGGACATACCCCAGGGATGGTGATGTCTGGGATATTATCTATAAGATATGATCCCGTGAGGATGACTATGTCAGGCTATTGCTTAACTAGTCTGTGAGACAGCTCTCCCAATTTTGGCACAAGCCCCTAGATGTTAGTAAGGAGGACTTTGCAGGATTGACAGGGCTGGGTTTGCTGCTGTTGTTTCCAGTGCCTAGGTCGATGCCGGGTGGTCCGTCCATTTTGCAGACTTTGTAGCGGTTTTTGGTACAACTGAGTGGCTTGCTAGGCCATTTCAGAGGGCATTTAAGTGTCAACCACATTGCTGTGGGTCTGGAGTCACATGTAGGCTAGACCAGGTAAAGACAGCAGATTTCCCTCCCTACTCTCTTAACTCCTACTCTGTTTTCTATGTTCAATCTAGCCTTGCTATTCATTCTCCGACTTGTCCTCTGACACCACATGTTTTGAGTCATATGTCTACAACGTGGTATTCTATTGAAAGGTTTTTGGAAATCCAAATATATTACCCTTTATTTACCATGTCTGATACTTCTTTAAAGGGTTCAATAAGGTTGGTCAAGCATGATCTTCCTTTTTGAAATCCGTCCTCACTGCTCTCATATATCTGCAGTTGCTAGATGTTTATCTGGATATTGTTGTTATATATTGTATCTTTTGAGTACCTGCAGAAATTTCATAATGTAGGATTTTAAAGAAAAATCATTTTTGCTTAATTGCATCCCTCAAGAAATGTAATTAAGTTGTGCTTAATTATCCAGAGACCAGAACAATGCAAACTTTTTATGAACCATTTCACACTTCATCTTAGGTTTTGTCTTTTTGAGTAGCTGCGGAGGGAAGATGATCCAAATTGGCAAATTTCCACGAGGCAAGAAATGTCATATTTTTCTCTGACTTTAACCTTACAAAGAGCACGTAATGAAAATGTAACAGAATACAGGATATTTTGTGCAGCTCACCTGTAATAATCAATGTGTTTCATGTCTCTGGTGAAGAGTAGCCATCACCATAGAAACAAGTAATCAAATAACCACAAAGCAGAGGAAAAAAAAGAGGAAATCTTAAAACCAATCTCAGTGAAAACGTGTCTAAAATTTCAACAGGATGTTTTGAAGATGCAATCAATTGATTTGATCCTTTTGTAAACGTTATGTAAACTAGGAGATACTCTTTATATGTTTACAAATGTAGAACTTTTTGAATGTGTAGCAGCCTTGCAGTGTTAATTCAACGTTTCTTTCTGTCCCATCCTTAAAAAGGGCTGATATAAAAAAAAATTCAAAGAAACAGTTATTAACTCGAAGGTGTAAGTCGTGGCTCAGCGATAACTTCTTGCTTCTGTGTGAGAAGCTTGTGGGCCCAAGCTGCACTTCAGGTACTTCAGCACACAATCCTGGCCCTTCTCTTCAGTGCATTATGCAGGGCATGCTGTGTGGCCAATATTTACCCCACAACCAAAGCCGCTAATGAAGTAAACAGGTGATCTGCTCACTGTTTCTTGGCTGGTTTTTGAGAGCTAGCTGCACTTCCTACAAAACACTTGAAAAGTAGTTAATTGGCTGTAAAGCAGTTTGGACCCTCCAGAGGTCATGAAAGACACTATAAAATTACGACGTCTTGATTTTCATTACTGTACGAGATGCTGTCTTTCAGATGAGGCATTTAACTGCAGTCCTGTCTGCCCTTTCAAGAGTTCCCCCAGCATTATTTGAACATCAAAAAATAAGATGCAGGGAAAGAGCAGAGAAATAAGATTGGTGCAAATTATCTTCAACACGGTGGTAAAAACAGCAAAAGAATAGGTGCAATGGGTTGAGTGGCTTTTCTGTGTAGAAGTTTCAGCTATTCTTCGTAAGTTGAGTAAGCTTCGACTGTCAGGCTACACTATGTTATTTGAAAGCAATACTACTTTTAACACTAGACACAAGAGCAGAAGTTGAGTAAACCTTCAATTTTTAAAAAGCATCAGGCCTCCCCAAACCAACTGACATGTCTGCTATCTACATGAGCTCCCTTCCTCTGAAAAGTGAACAGGAGTAAGCCATTCAGCCCCTTGAGCCTGCCATTCAATTACATCATGGCTGATCTGTATTTTAACTCCATCTATCGGCCTTGGTTCTGTAACCCTCAATATCCTTGCCTAACAAAACCGATCAGTTTTGGTTTTGAAATTTTCAATTGACCCCCAGTCACGTTAGCCTTTTGAAAAAATAGAATTCCAGATTTCCGCGACCCTTAGTGTGAAGAAATATTTCCTGACATCACCCATGATCTGGATTCTCCTACCACAGGAAATAGTTTTTCTCCATCTACCATATCATATTGCCCTTCCCAAGGGCAATAAGGTTTTGGGCAATAAATGCCTAGTCAGTGATGCCCACATGCTGTGAAAGAACTAAAAAAAACTATCCTTTAATTATCTTAAACACCTCAATTAGGTCATCCCTTAGTCTTATATATTGAAAAGAATACAAGGCTTGACTTTGCAACCTGGCCTCATAACATTAATCCTTTAGCCTCAGTATCATTCTCATTAAATGTGCATCATGTCAACTTTAAAATATAGACCCGGATCTTCCGGTCTCTGGATCATTGGATATTCTTTCTTATATGTGGAGACCAAAACTGCACAAAGTGTTTCAGATGTGATCTCACAAAAATCCTGTACAATTGTAGCAAGACTTCTGTATTCTTGTACTCCAATTCCCTTGCAATAAAGGCCAACATGCAACTTACCCTCCTAATTGCTAACTCTACCTGCATGTTAACTTTCTGCATTCCTTGTATGAGCACACCCAAGTCTCTTTGAACATCAACACTTAACAGTTTCACACCTTTTAAAAAATATTCTCCTTTTCTATTCTTATGACCAAAGTGAATAACTTCACACTTCCCTACATTACACTCCATCTGCCATCTTGTTGCCCACTCGCTTAACCTGCCTACATCTCTTTGCAGCCTCTGTCCTCCCCACAGCTTACCTTCCCAATTAGATTTGTATCATCACCAGCCTCAGAGACATTATTCTCTGTCTCTTCACCCATGTCATTAATATAGATTGTAAATAGCTGAGGCCCCAGCACTGATCCTTGCCACCCTCCACTATTCACTGCCTGCCAACTTGAAAAACCCCCATTTATCTCGGCTTCCTGACCGTTAACCAATCCTCTATCCGTGCTAAAATATTACCCCCAACTCCATGACCCTTACCTTGCCTATTAGTCGTTTATGTGGCACCTTATCGAATACCTTTTGGAAATCTAGGTATACTAGATGTACTCGTTTCGCTTTCGCTACCCTTCAATTACATACTCAAAAAACTCTGCTAAATTTGTCAAACGGGATTTCCCTTTAGTAAAACCATGCTGACTTGTTCTAATCACACTATACCTTTCTAAGTGCATTGTTAAGAAACTTCCTTAATAACGGATTTCAGCATTTTCCTAACTGCTAATATTAGGCTAACTGGCTTGTGGTTCACTGTTTTCTCTCTCCCTCTTTTCTTAAGAAGCAGTGTAACATTTGCTAGCTTCCAATCTAACAGGACCGTTCCCGATCATAATGGTTTTTGGAAAAATTTGGTTCCATTGGTTCACCTACAGGAACCGCCGGGCCCCCAGAATCTCACTCTCGCTAGTCAGCTTCCCTGTCATTCTCACCAAGTCCAAACAGTAGTCAGTCCATGAAGGTGGCAATGAGGCTTGGGAATTAAAAGTTTGAAGCAAAAATAATAAAATTCTTAGATCAGGAATCAAGCCAGAAGCAACAGCAACACAGTCATCAGTGTAACAGAAAAAGAGGTCAGGGCAGGGCTGGGGTGTCTTGGATTGGACAAACACATCCTATAAAAAGGAAACAACATCTCTGACCTATGCACATTTCCACAGAGATTCCCTTAATCCGGAGGAAGCAAATGGAGTTAAAGGAAAAGCCATTTTTTGGTGGGAACAAGTTAGCCAGGCAGAAGAGGGTTCCAGTTGGTGAGGAACTGGTTAGGTCACTGTCCAGAGGAACTGGTTAGGTCACTGTCCAGAGGAACTGGTTAGGTCACTGTCCAGAGGAACTGGTTAGGTCACTGTCCAGAGGAACTGGTTAGGTCACTGTCCAGAGGAACTGGTTAGGTCACTGTCCAGAGGAACTGGTTAGGTCACTGTGCAAAGGAACTGGTTAGGTCACTGTCCAGAGGAACTGGTTAGGTCACTGTCCAGAGGAACTGGTTAGGTCACTGTGCAGAGGAACTGGTTAGGTCACTGTGCAAAGGAACTGGTGAGGTCACTGTGAAAAGGAACTGGTTAGGTCGCTGTCCAGAGGAACTGGTTAGGTCACTGTCCAGAGGAACTGGTTAGGTCACTGTCCAGAGGAACTGGTTAGGTCACTGTGCAAAGGAACTGGTTAGGTCACTGTCCAGAGGAACTGGTTAGGTCACTGTGCAAAGGAACTGATTAGGTTGCCATTTATGGTAGAAGTGGGTGGGGTGGTGGTGGGGGGGTGGGGTGATCTGTTTATTTTTCAATTTCAATCCGCCAACCCCTCCCTAAATTATTACTGTTCTCTGTAAAAGGTGAAGCACTTGATGCTACATTTCACGGGAGTGAACTTCACCCACAATCTACCAACCTGTGCAAAGTAGGGTGCATTAATTGTTCAAGTGTTACACATATCTTTGACCAATAAGCATATATGAACAAATGGGTCACTTTAGATGACCCAATGGAACCAAATTTTTCCAAAATTCATTATATTCGGGAATGGTCCCATTAGATTGGAAGTTGGCGAATGATACACTGCTTTTTAAGAAAGAAGGGAGAACATATGAACAAGGAGGAGTAGGCCATTCGGCCTCCTAAGCCTGCGCTGCCTTTTATAAGGTCACGACTGATCTGATAGTAACTTGAAATCTGTGTCCCAGCTACCCCGGAAAACCTATCACCCCCTTGCTTACCAAGAATCTACCCACCTTTGCCTTAAAAATACTCAAAGACTCTGCTTCCACCGCCTTTTCAGGAAGAGAGTTCCAAAGAATCATCACCCTTTGAGAGAAAAAATTTCGCCTCATCTCTGTTTTAAATGGGTGACCCCTTATTTTTAAACAGTGACCCCTAGTTCTAGATTCTTCCACAAGAGGAAACATCCTCGCCGCATCCACCCTGTCAAGACCCCTCAGGATCTTATATGTTTCAATCAAGTCGCCTCTTACTCTTCTAAACTCCAGCGGATACAAGCCTAGCCTGACCAACCTTTCCTCATAAGACAACTCGCCCATTCCAGGTATTAGTCTGGTAAACTTTCGCTAAACTGCTTCCAATGCATTTACACCCTTCCTTTAATAAGTTGACCAATACTGTACACAGTTATCCAGATGTGGTCTTGCTAGAGCTCTGTATAGCTGAAGCATAACCTCCCTACTTGCATTGAAAATCTATCCTTAATAACGACCTACTAATGGTTTCTATAGTCGCATTGGCAATTGGCTGCTTCATCCAGTTGCAGGTTTTGGCAAGAATTCAGCTTTAACGAACAGATATATTTATTTTCTCTTTCACGTCCTGTGACGATACTGCAAGGAGATAAGTGAACACAGACGATCACTGAGAGTGAATAAAATAGAGGTCTAAGTCAATTCAGTTTATTATTCTGGTCTTGGCAGTACTGAGTGGAAGGCAGGCTGCAACAGAAAGTGGCAATGGAACCATGCTGCTAATATACTGCTTGTCGTTTTGAGATGAGGGGCTGCACTTGACAACAGGACTTTGCATCTTTTAGCTAATTGAGAAAGTAGTCCACGCACTGGTTTTCTAAGTCCTCCCTTTTGTTTGTTTTTAAATTGAAGATGTCACTAAATTAAACATGAAGGTGTGATGCATTCCGAATCATCCGCTGACTGGATTCATAGAGGCCTTTTCAAAATCTTTTTGACATTCATGATTGATTCCTGAAGTAACATATTACTAAGTTATTGCATGTAATTGACTTTCCATTGAAATCATACAATTGAATACTTTACAGTACTTGAAGAATCATGTCAAACATCATACATAATAATACAGCTATCCAACCACCGCCCCTTGATCTTCAATGGCATTACCATCAATGAATCCCCCACTATCAACATGTTGGGGTTATCACTGACCAGAAACTGAACTGGACTAGCCATATAAATACTGTGGCCACAAAAGCAGGTCAGAGGCTAGGAATAGTGTGACAAGTAACTCACCTCCTGACTCCCCAAAGCCTGTCCACCACCTACAAGGCACAAGTCAGGAGTGTGATGGAATACTCCTGACTTGCCTGGATGAATGCAGCTCCCACAACACTCAAGAAGCTTGACACCATCCAGGACAAAGCAGCCCGCTTGATTGGCACCAAATCCACAAACATTCACTCCCTCCACCATCAACACACAGTAGCAGCAGTGTGTACCATCTACAAGATGCACTGGAGGAATTCACCCAGGCTCCTTAGACACCTTCCAAACCCACGACCACTACCATCTAGAAGGACAAGGACAGCAGATAGATGGGAACACCACCACCTGGAACTTCCCCTATAAGCTACAAACGATCCTGTCTAGGGAATATATCATAATTCCTTCACTGTCGCTGGATCAAAATCCTGGAACTCCCTCCCTGACAGCACTGTGGGTGTACCTACACCACATGGACTGCAGCGGTTCAAGAAGGCAGCTCGCCACCACCTTCTCAAGGGCAATTAGGGATGGGCAATAAATGCTGGCCCAGCCAGCAAAGCCATGAATGAACAAAACAAATCTACCGCCTTTAAATTCCACAGTGCAAATTTTACATTTAATACACGCCACCATGATCAGAAGACAAATTTTCTGTGCATCAAAAGCCATGTAATTTCCTCAGAGGTGCAGAAGTCTTAAAGTGGTGAAGCAAGTAAGCCAAAGAATTAAAGAATCATAGCTCCTGTGTTGTCCATTAAGCAATAAATATATTCTTTATTCTGATACTATCATTGCACGAAAAATATTTCAGGTGCACTTAATTATATTTATGGGCTGTGCAAGTTTATGTCCCCAACCCAAACTCAGGGAGAATCCCATTGTCACAGAATCCTTTCATCATGTAATTCTCTAATTTAAAAGTTCAAATTGTGCTATGAATGGTTGGAATTGGTAAGAACGTACGCTGGTAGTACAGAATGAGCGTAGAATATTACTGACTGGTACACGTTGGTCACATGACTGATAATACTACATGGTTAGCTGGTACTAAGCAGATCTGGAGGCACAATTCTAGAAAAATACAACTCGCCATAGTGCCCCCTTTGCTCTCATGTGCTCTGCACAGTCCAGAGCACCTGTGCTCCCAGATTCCACTCCTTTCAAACTCCAGTACTCGCACCCTGAGCTTTTCAAAGGTCTTAGCCTTTGCTCATCTCTCTGTTCCGTCTCAAATCCAATGATCCAAGCTCCTAGGCCTCCCGCACCTCAGAATATGAGCAATGTCACAAAGGAGATTTTCAAGTATCCACTTATTAACTTGCCAGAGAAAGTTATCTTCAAATGGAAGATTCTCACACCTTCTAGTTATGGTTGCTAACTCTAATTTGGCGCACTCTTGGAGATTTGGTCACGTGCTGTTTGATTAAATGGCATTCGATCATGTGACACCACTCGTGATGCTTGATCATGTGACATTTTCCCACTATCTGTAAATGTTATTACATTGACCTTAGTTGAGCATCTCAATATCACCAAACCTGAAAATGTGATTTTTTTTGTCGTGAGCGGAATAATATAATTTATAAATCAACAGAAAAACAAAAGACTAGAGATAAGGATAAGTAACCTTTAAGTAATAAAACCTGCTTCTGTGATGTTTCTACAATATCAACCACAAGGAGAAACACCAAGTAAATACTACTGATTCAACAAAAACACACTCAATATAAAAAAATTCTAACTGAAGTTTTTGTACAATTTTATGACTTTTTACAAAACATAGCAAGTCTTAAAAATAAAACCAAAACCAAACTTAATTCAATTCACCAAATCCCACATGATAGCGTGGAAACCCAACTTCAGAATGGTGAAACAGAAACAGAAAATGCTGGAAAAACTCAGGTCTAACTCAGGTCTTCAGAGCTCTGAAGAAGGGTCATATGGACTCGAAACGTTAACTCTGTTTCTCTCTCCACAGGTGCTGCCAGACCTGCTGAGCTTTTCCAGCATTTTCTGTTTTTGTTTCAAATTTCCAGCATCCACAGTATTTTGCCTTTATTCCAGAACGGTGAGGCTCAGGCCTCAGAAAGAAGCAACAACGCCGCCCGACTCCCGTAATAAAATGGATGAAACAACAGCGCCCATCACAGGCCGACATGAACACATCCTCTACCAGTCTAGGTTTCTCTCTCCCTCTCCCAGTTTGTGTTTCTCCCTCTCTTTCTCCCCCAGATGTTTTCCCAGGAGTTTTCAGACAATTTATTTTGGCCCTGAAACCATCATCCTCATAGCTAGCAATGAAGCTGAGAAGGGGGAGGCGATGGGGTAGCGGTGTTGTCGTTGGACTAGTGATCCAGAGACCCAGGGTAATGCTCTGGGGACCGGGGGTTGAATCCCACCAATGGATTTGAAATTGAATTCAATATATCTGCAATTAAAGGTCTAATGATGGCCATTAAATCATTGTAAAAACTAATGCCCCTAGGGAAGGAAATCTGTCGTCCTTACCTAGCCTACAGAACCCACAGCAATTTGGGTGACTCTTATGCTCAGTTGTAACAAGCCGCTTCAAGGGTAACTGGGGAGAGGGCAGGAAATTGGAGTTGAGGCCGAAATGAAATCAGCCATGATCGTAATGAATGGCAGGGCAGGCTCGAGGGGCTCAATTGCCTACTCCTGCTCCTAATTCCTATGTTCTAGGGATGGGCAATAATCCACATCCCGTGAATGAATAAAATAAAGCTGTGAATAAGAGGGGCACCAGCAGGACTCAGACAATGTGATTTGATTGCAAGTCACAGCAGCCGCCAGGGTACTGCACACACTTGAACCACGCATCTGGGGACCATTACTCCTGCGTTGCCAGCAGCAGCACTTGGGAAACCAATTATCCATGCCGGTAGACTCCCTCCCAAAGCGGAAGGGTTGGGAATTCTATCTTGGCTGTTGAGCTGTAGATTTACAAAAAAAAGACAGGTCTTTGGGGGAAAAAAATTCCTTTCCAATTTTGCCTTTCCTTTCAAAACTCTGCCGCAGCTTACAGGTTTCTGTAACTGTGGCTGTGAGCCTAGTCCATTCTGGAATTACTTTTGCTGCCAGCGTTGTAAAATAAGCCAAACTGCACAGAGCAAGATCCCATAAAAAGCAATGAGGTAGATGACCAGATAAATTTTTTTTTAAGTGGTTTTGTTTGAGGGATGAGGGATAAATTTTGGCCAGAACACTGGAAGATGACCCCTGCTCTTGTTCAAATAGTGTCATGGCATCTGCTTGTCTCATCTGAAAGTCAGCACCTCCAACAACCCAGCACTCCCTCAGTAGTGCACTGAAGTGTCAACCTAGATTGTGTGTTCAGGTCTGCCAGGTTGAACTAGATGCAGTGTTCCTCTGATAACCAAGGTTATTTCTGTTCATTTTTCGCTGATGCTTACACAATGAGCTCATTAACTGTCACACAACTGTGCTGTTTTATATTAGTCTTGTTTTATTATAAACTGGAAAGATAACTTTACCAGTAAGTTCATTTATTTTGATAAAAGAAACTAGCTGCATACTTAGCACGGTAACACCATGGATTAGGCACAGGTTTGCTTTTCCAGCAGACCTTCACCAAACTTAAAAATGCTGGGCCAGAAGTCACTGCAGTCAGTGACTGAACAGCACCTGCTGTTCATTAGACTTTCTCTTACCTGATTAATTTCCATGAACCTTGGAATAGGGAGTTGCTGTTCATAGGAAAGGAGAACGGCATAGTGCCCTCTCAAGAACATCTAGGATCTGAGTGAAAAGGACATGTAATTGCATCTCCTTAACCAATCAGAGTGAAGGATTGAACAGCACAGAGTCTGAAGCAAGAAACGTAAATGAGCATAGTGAGTTCAATGTCAAAGCAGGTACAGAAAGCAAAATAACGAGAAATTGAATGGAGAGAGAGAGAGACAGAGAGAGAGAGAGAGAGAGAAAATAGAGACAGGAAGAAAAAGTGAAATAAAAAGGAAAAGTGAAAGAATGAGACGCCAGATTTGCAATTGTTAATTTTCAGGGCTAGAGCTTGATGTTCAATAATTAAGATGTTTCACACTATTAAAGAAGGGTACTTCGACTGAAGTGGACAAACCCAAACTTTCTGTGACAAGTTTATTTGTAATTACAGTGCAAATACAGAAACTTAATGGCAATGAACGCATCTGAAGGATGAGCCAGATAGTGAGATGTCGTTTTCGTGAAGCTAACGGTAGGGCGGCATAACATGAACAGCAGCTTCTGGATTTTTGTATTTAAATGCACATCTGTCAACACTTTAAAGAGAGGCAGTGATATTGTCACTGGACTGATAATCCAGAGGCCCAGGGTAATGCTCTCGGGACCTGGGTTCAAATCCCACCATGGCAGATGGTGGAATTTGAATTCAATAAAAATCGGCCATTAAAAAGTCTAATGATGACCATGAAACCATTGTTCATTGTCGTGAAAACCCATCCAGTTAACTAATGTCCTTTAGGGAAGGAAATCTATCGGCCTCACCAGGTCTGGCCTAGATGTGACTCCAAATCTGCAGCAATGTGGTTGACTCTTAAATGCCCGCTGAAATGGCCTAGCAAGCCACTCAGTTGTATCAAACCTCTAAAAAGTCAATAAAAAGGAATGAAACTGAACGGGCCACCTGACCTAGGCATTGACCTAGGTGCCGGAAATGACAACGGCAATCTCAGCCCTGTCGACCCTGCAATGTCCTCCTTACTAACATTTGGAGGCCAGAGCAAAAATTGGGAGAGCTGTCTCACAGACTAGTCAAGCAACAGCCTGATGTAGTCATACTCACGGAATCATACCTTACAGATCATGTCACAGACATTACCATCACAGTGGTATATAGTCAGGAGGAAAGTGCCCCCTGAGTCCTCAACATCTACTCTGGCCCCCATGAAGTCCCATGGCATCAGGTCAAACATGGGCAAAAAACCTCCTGCTGATTACCACGTACCGCATCCCCTCTCCCCTTCCTCTCAGCTGATAAATCAATACTCCCTCCATGTTGAACATCACTTGGAGGAAGGACTGAGGGTGGTAAGAGCACAGAATGTACTCTGGATGGGGGACTTCAATGTCCAACACAAAGAGTGGCTCGGTAGCTCAGCCACAGGCCGAGTTGGCCAAGTCCTAAAGGACATAGCTGCTGTACTGGGTCTGCAGCAGGTGGTGAGGGAACCAACAAGAGGGAAAAACATACTTGACCTCATCCTCACCTACCTGCCTGCTGCAGATGCATCTGTTCATGACAGTATCAATAGGAATGACCACCGTACTTTCCTTGTGGAGATGAAATCCCATCTTCGCATTGAGGATACCCTTCATCGTGTTGTGTGGCACTACCACTGTGCTCAATGGGGTAGATTTTGAACAGGTCTAGCAACTCAAGACTGGGCATCCATGAGGCACGGTGGGCCATCAGTAGCAGCAAAATTGTACTTGACCACAATTTGCTCATGGCATATTCCCCATTCTACCATTACTACCAGACCAGGGGATCAACCCTGGTTCAATGAAGAGTGCAGGAGGGCATGCCAGAAGCAGCACCTAAAAATTAGGTGTCAACCTGGTGAAGCTATAACACAGGACTACTTGCATGCAAACAGCAAAAGGAGCAATTGTTAGACAGAGCTAAGTGATTCCACAACCAATGGATCAGATCTAAGTTGTGCACACCCAGTTGTGAATGGTGGTGGACAATTAAACAAATCAGTGGAGCACGAGGCTCCACAAATATCCCCATCCTCAATGATGGAGGAACCCAGCACATCAGTGCAAAGGATAAGGCTGAAGCATTTGCAACAATCTTCAGCCAGCAGTGCTGGGTGGATGATCCATCTCGGCCTCCTCCAGAGATCCCTAGCATCACAGGTGTCAGTCTTCAGCCAATTCGACTCACTCCACGTGTTATCAAGAAATGGCTGAAGGCACTGGATACCGCAAAAACTATGGGCCCCGACAATATTCCAGCAATAGTACTGAAGACTTGTGCTCCAGAACTTGCTGAGGCTCGAGCCAAGCTGTTCCAGTACAGCAACAACACTGGCATCTACCCGGCTATGTGGAAAATTGCCCAGGTAGGTCCTGTACACAAAAAGGATCAATCCAACCCGGCCAATTAACGCCTCAGCAGTCTACTCTCGATCATCAGTAAAGTGATGGAAGGGGTCATCAACAGTTCTATCAAGTGGCACTTGCTTAGCAATAACCTGCTCACCGATGCTCATTTTGGGTTCCGCCAGGGCCACTCAGCGTTGGTTCAAACATGGACAAAAGAGTTGACTCAAGGGATGAGGTGAGAGTGACTGCCCTTGACATCAAGGCTTCATTTGACCAAGTGTGGCATCAAGGAGCTCTCGCAAAACTGGAGTCAATGGGAATCAGGGGGAAAACTCTCCACTGGTTGGAGTCATACCTAGTACAAAGGACAATGGTTGTGGTTGTTGGAGGCCAATCATCTCAGCTCCAGGACATCACTGCAGGAGTTCCTCAGGATAGTGTCCTGGCCCAACCATGTTCAGTTGCTTCATCAATGACCTTCCTTCCATAAGGTCAGAAGTGGAGATGTTCGCTGATGATTGCATAATGTTCAGCACCATTAGCGACTCCTCAGACACTGAAGTAGTCCATGTCCAAATGCAGCAAGACCCAGACAAAATACAAAATTAGGCAGGCAAGTAGCAAGTAACATTCACGCCACACATGTACCAGGCAATGACCATCTCCAACAAGAGAGTATCTAACCATCGCTCCTTAACATTTAATGGCATTACCATCACTGAATTTCCCCACTATCAACATCCTGGGGGTTACCATTGACCAGAAACTGAATTGGACGAGCCATATAAATACTGTGGCTACAACAGCAGTTCAGAGGCTAGGAATTCTGTGATGAGTAACTCACCTCCTGACTCCCCAAAGCCTGTCCACCATCTACAAGGCGCAGGTCAGGAGTGTGATGGTATGCTCTCCATTTGCCTGGATAAGTGCAGCTCCAACAGCACTCAAGAACACTGACACCATCCAGGACAAAACAGGCCACTTAATTGGCACCCCTTCCACAAACACTCACTCCCTCCACCACCAAAGCACAGTGGCAGCAGTGTGTACCATCTACAAGATGCAGTGCAGAAACTCATCAACACTCCTTAGGCAGCACTTTCCAAACCCATGAACACTGCCATCTAGAAGGACAAGGGCCGCAGACACATGGGAACACCACCACCTGCAAGTTCCCCTCCAAGCCACTCACCATTCTGACTTGGAAATATATTGCCGTTCCTTCACTGTCCCTGGCTCAAAATCCTGGAACTCCCTCCCTAACAGCACTGTGGGTGTACCTATCCCACATGGGCTGCAGTGGTTCAAGGAGGCAACTCACCACCACCTTCTCCAGGGCAACTAGAGGTGGGGAATAAATCTCGGCCTAGCCAGCGATGCCCACATCCCATAAATGAGTTAAAAAAAGGTTTGTGTATAAACAGTGAGCACCGCTAGCTGCATTATTATTCTGACAGTAATTTATGCCCTGTTCTTCCTATATTTTTAAAAAGAGAATGCTAAATAAAAACCTTTCATGCAATGGCCTCGGTCTTAGTTCCAGATAATCTGCTGCCCACGGTCATGGGAAAATTTGCAGGATAGAGAAACATTTACAAGAAGTGCATGAGGCACATCTTAACCTCTTAAATTTCAACATGTTCCTCTGTTTTCCCTTTTGTCTGCTCATACACTGTAGACCGGCAATTAATCAGCTTTCATACCCAATTAATGGCTCTCAATGGAGACAGGACTGATTCCATTTTTTTTTTAAAAAGCAGCAACTTTAAATCTTGAACGCTAAGCCTTGCCACTGTTTCTTTGATTAATTTTGTAATACAAAAACTTTAGGGTACAACAATCTAATAAACCATCGGCAGGAAAAATAAACTAAGTGACAGGTATTTTGCAATGACTTGCTGGCAATTGTCCCAATTATAATGCAGGGAGAGCCTTCATACTGAGAGACAGAACAACGTCGCAGCCCATTCTTTCCTGGGCACTGCTGTTATCGTGTATATGTCAAACCCACACTCTAAACTCCCAGTGAAGCATCCTTAATTAATAACTTGCCGGCACAGAAGGGGGGCAATAAGATTTAGTTTAATTCTGCAACTGGGAATATAGTCTGAACTCATTTATGGCATAACCTTATGCTTTTTTTTTTGCACTTAAGGTTATGTATCTAGCCCAATGAAACCACATACATGGTTACACTTGCTCTGATCACTGTTGGAGGCATCCAGAAGAAAGTAGTCACCTTCTACACACCACGTGAAGCACCTCATTATTAAAGAGCTATGGGAAGTAGTGAATAGCGGCTAGGCTCATGTGATGAATGCCCAGCTAACCAAATGTCTGTGCATGGAGAGACTGACATTATCAGGCCACTAGAAACTAATTTTAACTGTCTTATCATTATTCTAAATGAAACCATCATGTTTCTCATGTGAATTAAGTTTTATTTTATTGCATCAACTCAATTTGGCATTCAGCAGAAGGGTTACATTTGAATCTATGAGATTAGGCAATCTATGGAAATGTAGCAACATTTCCTGGGTTAGCTGTGGAGTAATCAGTCTTATCTTTCTCTCAAATACTAAATGACCTGTGGCAATCTTCCCAGACAAAAGGCATTTCCCCTATCATATGACTTGGTATATATACATTTGCATCTTTCTTGTTATTCCATTGCTCATCCACCTATAATTCAATTGCAAAAATAAAATGGATAGTGTAAGAAAATGTTGAATCCCTCTCAATGTTATGGCCTGTCAATACATTTTGTTCATTAGATTCATTCTGGGGATGAGGGGATTCTCCCATGGGGGAAAAACTGAACAGACTAGGCCTATATTCCCTAAAATTTAAAATACTGTGAAGTAATCTAAATGAAACATACAGGGGGAAAATGTGTTTGTTTAGTGCACGCAGATTACATTAATTTCCTGGGGGCAAATACTGCCATGGGTCACTAACAGTGTGGCCTGCGCAGCGGTTTTCAAAGATCTTCAATGGAGGAACACCACGTGGACCCTGCAGCCTGCAGTGCTGTCCATGAAGTGCCACTTACGTGAACTACCACTTCCCCATAGATTTCTTAATGAGCTTGACACAGACAATGCTGAGAGGACATTTCCCCTGGCTGGGAAGTCTAGAACTAGAGCTGACTGTCTCAGAGTAAGGGGTTGGCCATTTAGGACTGTGATGAGGAGAAATTTCTTCACTCAATGGGTTATGAATATTTATCATTCTCTAAACCAGAGGGCTGTGGATGCTCATTGTGTACATTCAAGACAGAGATCAACAGATGAGTGTTAAAGGAATTAAAGGATATGGGGAAAGTACAGGAAGGGGGAGTAGGGGTAGAGCAATCAAGGTCTTATTGATTGACGGAGCAAGCTCAAAGGCCAAACTGCCTACTCCTGTTCTCATTTCCTATGTTCTAATATAATTTTACCCCAGCAGAAGTCAGTTGGGCCAGTTCCATGGTGTCCAACGCTTACTTCAGAATCCTCCAACTCTACAGCAGTGTTCATTTTTTGTTTTAAGGGTCACCGCAGTGCCTGCTTAAATCATACTTCTCACTGGCACTTTTAAATAGCAGGCTCTGTGTGTTTATTTTGAAGTGCACAGTTGTATGGAGGCTAGCAGGCTGGATTACTGGGGGTGACTGCATGCCTCCTGTCTCCCTCTCTGTAGCTTGAGAACCTAAGGTGGGCTTTAGGAAGGGTATTTGGCGGACTCTTCTGACACAGAGCCCCTGTGATGTGAAGAAAAAGTCGAGCCTGTAGCTCAGCTGCACAGGGCGTCTTGATACTGCGGGATGACAGGCAAGTGGAGAAAGGCAAAACTATTCAAGTCCAGAGCAGCACTGAGCGGTGTTGGGAACTCTGGAGAGGTTACCCCAACATGGCATGGTTTTGCTATAAAAATATTTTCTGATGTTTTAGTTTTTTTTAAATAAAAAGCATATGAGACTTGACTCCTCAATACTGCAGGCTTTTCATCTCTGAGGGAGTATTCCTTAAAAGGTGCTGCTCTAAGTAATCATTGCTGAAGCATCCATAAATTTTTAAGTCAGTGTTTACTCCCAATGCAATTGATTTAATGGAGAATCCTAAAATGACGACAGCCAAAGGCAGTAAGTTTTATCTGTCCGTGTAAAATCATTGCTCTACATTACACTAAGCTATAAATAGCTACCTGGGATTTATGCCCTGTTTTCATTAAAAATTACAGCAAACGAGGTTTCTCTGTTCCATTAGAGGTTTATTGTTTTTAAATATAGTTTCTATACCTTTTTCAGCTTAATAACAACATACATTTTATTTGGCTGACAGGACCAGTTTAACTCCTGCAGTAATATTCAATGTTCCACCTGTAACAGAGCACCCTTGCTTTTTAAGTGTTAATGAAGTTTCACAGGGTGAAAACTTTCCCCCTACCCCCCAACCCCTCCCTGCAGAAATTTTACCCCTTTGCATTTTTTAGATGGTGTGGACCCTTTGTTGGGGCAAGGTTTGAAAGGCAACAGGCATTCTCCACCATCACCATCCCTGCCATTATTCTTGCATGAACCTCAACGGTGGTAGTGGTCAATTCAACCACTAGAGGGTTAACATAACTTTGGTCCTGCCTGGTTTGTACAGTTCAACTGCTCATTGAATAAACTCACCAAACCATCGTGGGAGCCTTCCTTTGGTGGGTGTTTTGGATTCAATTCATGGTATCACTGGAAATCACAATTGCTTTATTATGATCAGAATTATTCCCTGCAATTTCCTGAAAAGCTATATGAAGTGGAAATAAATTGTAAACTGAGATTTCTGTGTTGAACCATGACATTATGCAAAAATCACAGCCCATATTTTTGTTACCAAAAGAGCAAAATTAAGATTTTTTTTGTAGACATACAGGTGTATTCAGTCATACTGAATACGTAACAGTTCTGTAGTATAAAGGAAAGGAATTGATGTATGGAGGTCCTCTCTGTTAAACCACTATTTCTGTTGGGTTTTTTTAACAAGTTATTTTTACAGGCCAGGGGCAGGCTTTTTCAGCATCTCACATCTTGCTCCCATGTGGGGACTTGCACATGGATGAGCTCACACTTGTCTGGATGAGTGCAGCTCCAACAACACTCAAGAAGCTCAACAGCATCCAGGACAAAGCAGCCCACTTGATTGGCACCCCTTCCACAAGCATTCACTCCCTCCACCACCGACGCACAGTGGCAGCAGTGTGTACCGTCTACAAGATGCACCGCAGTAACTCACCACGACTCCTTCAACAGCACCTTCCAAACCCATGGCCAGTACCATCTAGAAGGACAAGGGTAGCAGACACACAAGAGGACACATGGGAACACCATCACCTGGAAGTTCCCTCCAAGCCACTCACCATCCTGACTTGGAAATATATCGACGTTCCTTCACTGTCTCTGGGTCAAAATCCTGGGACTCCCTTCTTAACAGCACTGTGGGTGTACATACACCACATGGACTGCAGCGGTTCAAGAAGGCAGCTCACCACCACATTCTCAAAGGCAATTAGGGATGGGCAATAAATGGTCTAGTTAGCGATGCCCACATCCCATGAACGAATAAATAAAAATAAAATGAAATGAAATGATGTATTCTTTGCACATCCTCAATGTGCATGAGTAATCTGATGGTAGGGTGCTGAAAGAAACAGGACATGTGGACATGGTCGGATTTGCATGTGGGCATGGGAACAAGCTGAGAATACATTAATAGGTATTATTTATATAGCCAATCTTGTGCCAAAAATGGAGACCCTCAAGCCTCGCCTACAAATTGAAGTGTAACAGGGCATGGTTTTATGTTCATAGTATATTTCATACATATCATCTGTTCCTACTTTACAACAGAAGTACTTCAAGGCCTGTAAAGCGTTTTGGGAAATCCTTAGGTCATGAAAGGTGCAAGTTATTTTTTTTTTAAATATATATTTCACGCGCATATTCTTTACAGAGAGAAGTTTTGTCAGATTTCACCTTTATGTGCATCAATGTGTACATTGAAACATCTTGAGAATGTGGAAGGTGCTATTTTAATGCCAGCCTTCCCTTGATTAATTGTATTGCAACTGTAATAATTCTGTAGAATCTGGTGAAAACCTTCTGTCCCAAAAAGCAGAGAACAACAAAAAATTAATTCCCTCCCTGGCAACTTCTCTTTTCTCTCTCTCCCAGAAAATCTTTCAACAGTTTGGCATGTTGTTGTACCGGAGACAATGTTAAATATTCTTTGTTATTGTGACAGGAAGTGAAATTACATAAAGTATACAGCCCAGAAAAATGCCATTAAATGTAACCAGCCAATGCAGGTGTTTTAACTTCACTTGAGCCACCTCCCATCCTTTCTCATCTAACTCTATCAGCATGACCCAACATTCCTTCACCCTCCCATGCTTATACAGACTCCAACCAAGTTTACATAATCAGGAATATGTAATGAGATATAGGTAACTGGAGTATTGAAACACAGATATTACATTTCCTCAGTAAACCACATTAGCATTTTTGAAACAATTCCTGATGTCTGCAGATCGACAGCAAACAATTGAAAGATAATTCAGTGCACCTACTTACTGCTTCAATTTTGTCAGGGTTGGACAACAGTGCTACTCCCATGCCACCCTATGTAAATAAGAAGGAAAACAAAAAGATTAGCTGGAGTCAAAGCTGCTTAATCTGAAAGAGACCATATCATAAGTAGTAAGCAACCAGAGTAATAACCTCCTCGTTCCAAACAGCAATATGAAGTGTAAGTGCCTCAGGAGATGCCAAGTTTTTGCTAAAGAAGTTGTTTCTGTGAAACATCTTGGGTCAATGTGGCGTTTTGCTCTGTTAAAGGTGCTATGTAAATGCAACTTCTTGTTGTTTAATTACATGCCTCTACAGGCAAAGTGGTATTATTAAATGTTAAATTCAGCCTTTGTCTCAATAATAAGGTGCAATCTCAGTTGTTTGCCTTACACTGGAATGCAACTAGTAAGCAAAGAGAGGATCTTAAATCTAAATTTCAAGCATCAGAATCTGTGTAAACATTGTTGTTGGACTGGGTCCCATTGGCATTTATTTTATAAAGACAAAATCTTATTCTCAGGGATTTAATTTCTACGCCGAAAAGCAGGTTACAATGCCAACAGTAATTAACTGAACATAACAGCACTAATTGGAGTGACACATCTGACCACAGTTCAGCATCACTTTTCACCTACAAAGTCGTAATTTATGGTCTGTCCATACCTAACACTTCAAATACCATATTCAATACCAAAGTATGCAGAATTATTTAGATTCATGCAGAAATAAATTGACAACATTGGTGTTTTTATTTCACTGGTGGGAAAAGCCATATCTGAACTGCACAGCAAGGCGTTCATAATGTGTCAGTACTGCAAGCTGCCCAAAATACAACTTTCTATCACAGAACCACAGTGCAGAAGAGGCCCTTCAGCCCATCGAGTCTGCACCGACACGTGAGAAACACCTGACCTACCTACCTAATCCCACTTACCAGCGTTTGGCCCATAGCCTTGAATGTTATGACATGCCAAGTGCTCATCCAGGTACTTTTTAAAAGGATGTGAGGCAACTTGCCTCCACCACCCTCCCAGGCAGCGCATTCCAGACCGTCACCACCCTCTGGGTAAAAAGGTTTTTCCTCACATCCCCCCTAAACCTCCTGCCCCTTATCTTGAACTTGTGTCCCCTAGTGACTGACCCTTCAACTAAGGGGAACAGATGCTCCCTATCCACCCTGTCCACACCCCTCATAATCTTGTACACCTCAATCAGGTCACCCCTAAGTCTTCTCTGCTCCAACGAAAACAACCCAAGTCTATCCAACCTCTCTTCATAACTTAAATGTTTCATCCCAGGCAACATCCTGGTGAATCTCCTCTGCACCCCCGCCAGTGCAAACACATCCTTCCTATAATGTAGCGACCAGAACTGCACACAGTACTCCAGCTGTAGCCTCACCAAGGTTCTATACAACACCAACATGATCTCCCTACTTTTGTAATCTATGCCTCGATTGATAATGGAAAGTGTCCCATATGCCTTTTTCACCACCCCACTAATGTGCCCCTCCATCTTCACAGATCTATGGACACACATGCCAAGGTCCCTTTGTTCCTCAGAATTTCCTAGTGTCATGCCGTTCATTGAATACTTCCTTGTCAAATTACTCCTTCCAAAGTGTATCACCTCACACTTTTCAGGGTTAAATTCCATCTGCCACTTATCTGCCCATTTGACCATCCTGTCAATATCTTCCTGTAGCCTAAGACACTCAACCTCACTGTTAACCACCCGGCCAATCTTCGTGTCATCCGCAAACTTACTAATCCTACCCCCTACATAGTCATCTATGTCGTTTATATAAATGACGAATAATAGGGGACCCAGCACAGATCCTTGTGGTACACCACTGAATACTGGCTTCCAGTCACTAAAGCAGCCTTCTGACTTCACCCTCTGTCTCCTACAACTAAGCCAATTTTGAACCCACCTTATCAAATTACCCTGTATCCCATGTGCATTTGCCTTCTTTATAAGTCTCCCATGTGGGACCTTTTCAAAGGCTTTGGTGAAATCTATATAAACTACATCAACTGCACTACCCTCATCTACACACCTGGTCACCTCCTCAAAAAATTCAATTAAATTTGTTAGGCATGGCTTCCCTCTGACAAAGCCATGCTGACTATCCCTGATCAAACCTTGCCTCTCCAAGTGGAGATAGGTTCTCTCCTTCAGAATTTTCTCCAATAGTTTCCCTACTGATGTGAGACTCACTGGCCTGTAGTTCCCTGGCTTATCTCTACAACCCTTCTTAAATAGCGGAACCACATTAGCTGTTCTCCAGTCCTCTGGCACCTCCCCCGTGGCCAGAGAGGAATTAAAAATTTGGGTCAGAGCCCCTGCGATCTCCTCCCTTGCCTCCCTCAGCAGTCTGGGACACAAATCATCCGGACCTGGAGATTTGTCCACTTTTAAGCCTGCCAACACCTCCTTTACCTTGTCAATCCCTATATCAATTTGCTTAAGAACCTCGCAGTCTCTCTCCTCGAGTTCGATACCTTCATCCTCATTCTCTTGGGTGAAGACGGATGTGAAGTATTTGTTCAACACTCTACCGATGTCCTCTGGCTCCACCCATAGGTTGCCCCCTTGGTCCCTAATGGGCCCTACTCTTTCCCTGGTTATCCTCTTCCCATTGATATACTTATAGAATATCTTTCCCTACTTTTACTAGCCAGAGCTTTCTCATATCCCCTTTGCTCTCCTAATTGCTTTCTTAAGCTTCACCCTGCACTTTCTGTACTCCACTAATGTCTCCACTGATTTGCTTCCCTTGTACCTGCTAAAACTATTTGACATTAACTCAATAAAATTACAGAGAATGCACAAATTTGCTCAGTGGACTTTTACCAATAGTCTTAGCATGCTGAGGAATATTTAGTAAATGTTGTCCAATCGTGGAATCACATCCAATGTTGGACACTGTGTTTTGAGTCACGGACAGGCTGGTTGGGTAGGGTCTGTGCCCTGCCCATTCGAACAGCGACTGGGACATGCTGTTTGATACGATCCACCAGTCTTTGGGACATACAGCCTACATACCTAGCATCACACTCAGCGTGGTGAGTCTAAGGTTGTACAGAACTTGAGAATTGCTGATAAAAGAGACATGTCGAAGCTTTTCATCTTGCATTCATCAGGACACTTCGTAAGAATACCAATATAAGGGGAAAACAACAATTTGTACTGTATGTGAAGAGAGAGTGCTGATTGGTTGGCAAGTGGGCACTGATTGGTAGAGGCGTTGCCAGCGTAATACGGCCTACCACAAATGAGTAATGTGGAATATGAATTTCAGTGCCAGTGTGATGCTAGGTATGTAGCCTGTATGTCCCAAAGACTGGCGGATTGTATCAAACAGCATGTACTAGCTGCTGTCCACAATGGGCAAGGTATAGGCTGTACCCAACCAGCCCGTCTGTGACTCAAAACACAGTGCCCAACATTAGATGTGATTCTGCGATTGGACAACATTTGCTAAATAACTCTCAATGTGCTAAGAATTACACTGACAACCAATTTAAGATTGTCAGTTGGGCTCACAGTATGGCGCATCTGCATGTACTGGAAGCTACATATATTAGACAGGGCCCTGTTCTTTGCAGACAGAAAGCACATGTACACATTGCGCCTGTTTCAGATAAACAAAATAAGTGACAGCCATTCACTGGCCTGCTCCTCATGGCTATGCCTTGGCTAATCAGGGACAAGCTGCCTGGTTTAAATTTCGAACAATGTTTGGCAGTTAACTGTCAGTCACCATCATTGGTGCATTCTCCATGGCAACGTCCCTACCACAGTCCATTTGCTAACCAATCAGCACTCCCCTCACATACAGCATAATTGCTGTTTTCCCCGTATATTGGTATTTTTGTGAAGTGTCCTGATGAGTGCAAGATGAAAAGCTTCGACATGTCTCTTTTTTTCAGCAGGACTTCTACCATTTATTGGTAGTTGCAATTCCTCAAATTCTACCAATTCCATTTAGAATTATTTAACTTAAAAACAGGCAAAAATCCCTTAATGCTTTCCAAGTAGATCACATTTTTTTGAGGAATTGAATTAATTAATCTGCTTGAAAGTGGGCATTAATAAATTGTAAAAGTTCCAATTAATTCCTATTGCTTATCATGAAACACAAGTTTCAGGGATCGCAATTATTGTCGATAGGAATACACTGGCCCTTTCTGATTGGATTCATAAGAAAATGGTTAAAGTTAGCACTTGAATACCACGTTAAACAAAACACATCTTTGTAGCTATCATAATTAATCTCTAATAACAAATTTAAAATAATTTTGAAAGCACGACACAGTTTAACGCTACGTTAATTATTGTTACCTATTGCAATTGCAAAGTCTAATTTGAGATATCCATTATTAGATCAAGATTAAACCGATTATAAATCCATCTTTGAGCTGGCAAAAGCAAAGCTGTTGTCCTATATTTGAAAATTAAAGAATGACAGTGTAATTTCCCATCTCATTAACAGTTAGCTCTTCTGTCAAATTGAAGGTACCTCTTGCTGCTAAGAATTATTTAAGATGGGGAAGTGCTATCCCAGGGAATCACGGTTTTTCCCACTCCACTACCTTTGCCTCATCCAAGACCAAATTTTAGAACCTGAAGTTGCTGACAGTAACAAAAAAGGGCAGAGCTTTCATGGGTGTTAGCACTTTGATACCAATTTCTCAACACAGCTCTGTCACATTGTTAACAAAATCAAAAGACATTAGAATTCAGTTATGAAGTTCAGTTAAGA
The DNA here is from genome assembly GCF_964194155.1 of Cetorhinus maximus. Taxonomy (NCBI): domain Eukaryota; kingdom Metazoa; phylum Chordata; class Chondrichthyes; order Lamniformes; family Cetorhinidae; genus Cetorhinus; species Cetorhinus maximus. The sequence goes on from NC_135884.1 coordinate 103,383,599, forward strand.
AGCAAGTAACATTTCCCACTGAATTCCCACCGAGTACATAACATTTAAAATGTGCCAATTCCAGCCCTCGATGGAATGTTTCCAAGTGCGCTCAACAGGGATCAAGGACCACATGGTAGCTCCGTGAAAGGGGAATTCAAGTTCACTATCTGTGTGACTGGCTACAAACCCTTGATTACATTCTGCTGAGTTATGGGCCTTGCTATAAAATATACTAAGTGCTTGGGTTACAAAGGTCAGCTAATGAGGATGGAATGCATTGATTTACACCCTCATGCATAGATATTTATTGCCGTATATTCTTACTATTCATTTATAGGATAAATGCTTTACCTGCCCACCTGATTATATGGCAATTGTTTCTAAACATGTGAAAATGCATTGTAAACTAGTCAACATGTCACAATAATTTAAAGACAATCTGAGCTCCCTTACTTTTCTCAGCAAGATGCCAGGATGCACTCAGCTCTTTCTCAGAGAAATGAAGTGGAAATCAGGAGCTCAGCAAAATGCCAGGTCCAACATGTTTTGATGATGTTATTAAGTTTTAATAGTTTCATTAATAGTTCAGCGACGATACTGAATAGTACAGAACAAGAGTATTAAAAACACAAAGGGCTAGAAATACTCAGCAGGTCTGGCAACATCTGTGGAGCGAGAAACAGAATTAACGCTATGAATGGGATATGACTTCTTCAGAACTGAATTCTAAGTTCTGAAGAAGTCATATTCGACTCGAAACATTAACTCTGTTTTTCTCTCCACAGATGCTATCAGGCTGCTCAATGTTCCAGTACTTGGCATTTATTTCAGATTTTCACCACCTGCAGTAAGATGCTTTTATTTTAATACAGAACAAGAGGTCCAGGGTCCAATTGTGGTTTTACGCTCAGTGTTTTTTTATCTCAGCAAAGTCAGCAGAGGGAATATAATAATGTGTCTGAGGTAGGAAGGAAAAATAAATCATCCACTTCTTGAGCAATAACGTCATTAACGTGACCCATCCTGAAATGTGCACACGTGCATGTCTGATAAATACAAGGAGAGCAGAGTTTTCTCTTTTGAGCCCAATCAAGAAATTGCACCCAAAATGCTTACCTGAAACTGAAATTGCACAATATCCTGTCTGACCTGTTATTCTGATCCCAAACCTATCAAAGTCTGAAACTAGACATTAATACTTTTCTTGATAATAGGTTGACTGACAGAATGCAGCATTCCATGTGTCTGCTTCCTACTTACCAACCCAGTACCCCAGCAGTCTCTCTTTATAAGTGCTCTACGTACTTTATTAAGCAATGCCCTTCACTTGTGTATCTTAATCCAATTAACATTTCATTAACGTGACCCATCCTGAAATGTGCACACGTGCATGTCTGATAAATACAAGGAGAGCAGAGTTTTCTCTTTTGAGCCCAATCAAGAAATTGCACCCAAAATGCTTACCTGAAACTGAAATTGCACTGTTAACACTAAATTTAATTTACATAATCACAAAACATAAAATTTTCCATGAACCAGCACAATAATTGTTTCTTTTTATGAAAAAAATTTAAGAGTGATAATCCAATGTAGTTTTATTAATACAGCTGAAAATAGGCTCATCACAAAAAGGCATTTTATAAGGGACAAAAACAAAAATAGCTGGAAAAACTCAGCAGGTCTGACAGCATCTGCAAAGAGGAAGACAGTTAACGTTTCGAGTCCGTATGACTCTTCATCAGAACTTGTTATAAGGGTGTCTAGTCCTTCTCCCATGAGTAATCCAATTTAAAATCATTGAAAATGACTTCAATAAAAACTATACTGAACTGTTAAAAAGTTTCATTGGTGCATACCAGTCAGCTTTCTTGTAAATTAAATATTTTCTGATAGGAAAACTTTAAAATGTGCATACGAGTACCAGCATATCTAAGAAAATGAGTACAATCAGAAGAGCACTCCCGGGACTGCGCATTTGGCAGAATCTTGCAACTTTGACCCAGTGGTATGGCCAATTTTGTGGGTGGGGCCTGAGTCAGGTGAAATTAATCTTGAACCAGCGCCAAAGATCATTGAACACACCAAGAGTATGCACTTTTGTACATAATTCACTTACATTTAAGATTCCCCAGTCTTTTGCACAGTCAATTCCACCTGGATTGTGTCAATATAACTAGCAAAAACTTGGCCTCGATATTTATATCCCCTTGGCACCATGCTTGACGAAAATATTTGCAAATATTGCAATGGGAACATTGGACATCGCACTATACATTGCTATAAACTGTCACAGTAACTGATTATGAATAAGAAGTCATTTTATTACTTTTGACCCTTCTATTGGTCGAGGCATAGAATGATACAGCTGTATCTGTACCAACCTTTTGAAACAGCTAGGATCTAACCAGTGTTTTATAGAAGGTTAGCACAAATTCCTTGTTTTTGCACACTATGCCTTTATTTAGAAAGGCAAGAATCCCATATGCCTTTTATACAACCTTCTCAACTTGTTCTGCCACTTCAAAAACATGTGTGCATAAATCCCATGTCTCTGTGTTCCTGCATTTCTTTTAAAATTGCACCATTGCATTTATATTGGCTCTCCTCATTATTGCCACAAAATGAAACTCTTCATATTTCTTTGTTAAATGTTGTGTGCCACGCGTCTGCCCATTTCATCAATCTGTGTATAGCCTCCTGAAGTCTACTGCTATCCTCCTCATTGTTTACTACATTTTTAAGTTTTTGGTGAAACTGTTATTATGCCCCATATATCCAAGTTATTAATGTATATTAATAATATGAATACCTAATTCCAACACCAGGGGAAGACCACTATAAACTTTCCCCTCCAGTCTGAAAAATAACTTTAATCACTTCTCTCTGCTTTCAGTCCCTTAATCAACTTTGTTTCCATGCTGCCAATGTCCCTTTAACCTCATAAGCTTCAATTTTTCTAACCTGGCTATTATGTGGTACTTTGTCAACTACCTTTAGAAAGTCCACATACTACAACAACCATACCACCCTTGTCAGCCCTCTCCTCTCCTTCATCAAAAGAACTCAATCAAGTTAGTCAAACACAATTTGCCTTTAACAAATCCATGCTGGTTTTCATTTATTAATCCATATTTTTGCCAATTAATGTTGTGCCAGAATTTTGGCCCAGGTTATTGTTTCTCAAAGTTTCTTCATCACCAACATTAGGCTGATTGGCCTGCAGTTACCAGATTTAGCCCTCTCCCTTTTTTTGAACTAGTGTGTTAACATTTACAATCCCCCAGTCCTGTTTGTTATATTTCTGATAGAGTTTGTGAAGGAAGGAACCAGAGCCAGTCTTTACTTGGAATAGATTTATTCACAGAATGAAACATTACAGGTATATATCTCACTCTACTCTGTGTCAGGAAGTGTCTCTTTATACGTGCTCAAGTAACCATCCAATCAATGCCCTGCACCTTTTTGTACTTAACCTCAATTGATATAACTAACACTCTGGCAGGACTTCCATATTTAAGATTGTGACCAGAGCCTCTAGAATCTCCACCACAATAAAAAAGTGCCGACTAGTGTCTGTACACCTAAGAAATTGAGCTTGATTTGATGAGCTTCCCTGAATCAGTATGACTATCAGAATCTCGCAATATCATGGAATAGCATAGAAACAAGCCATTTTTCCCACCTGCCAGTGTTGATGCTCTACACAAGCTCCTCCCACCCTTCATCCAATGCTATCAACATACGCTTACGTTTCTATTCCTTTCTCCTTCCTGATGTGGGGGGAGGGGGTGGGGGGAAATGTGGCAAATTTTGTGAGCATGCCTGATTCAATCAAGAAGAACGGGGGCTCCCAGCCAAAAAATTCAGCTGATCTTTACTGGGGTACATGCCCTTGTTACATGTGCAGCATACAAACACTCCTTATCCCTACTAGGATTAATATAGTTCAATACTCCCAACAAGCCATGGGCAATATTTCTTAAGTTGGTAATGAAGATTTCATTCAGCAATACAGGTGCAAATACTCTCCTTTTACAAATCACACACTGCATAAATGTAATTCATTACGGTAGGAAAAATCCATTGTTCGGGGTGAGTTGGAGGGTGCGCTATTTTATAACAATGAGCTGGTTATCAAAATAGTGCGATAGGGATGTACGACAAGGAGAGTGTTACAGAAAACAAGGAAGTGTTAGAGAAAGTGTTATGTTACCTTGGTAGAATATTCTTTTGGACAGCCCATGTTCACATCTATTCCAGCTACATCATTTTCTCTGTGTGGAAAGTTAGGAATATATTTACAAAAATAGAAATGGTTGTCAAAAGATTCTGCAAATAAACATCATAGCTTCATAATCCTTACATTCAAAGAGTTACGTTTTCATATAAGAGTTGATGCCTGCGATGTGGCACACAGTGACATGCAAAATGTGATAACTGAAGTGTGGCATGAGTGAGACATTTAAATGTGTGCAAAGCACAAGACACTTAATGTATGAAGGGAGTTTTACTATTGTGTTGCTCACCATGAGTGAGAGGATATTCTGTTTTACAATAAGACTGTTTGTGCTAGTTAGGGTACACCGTCAGATTGTGAAATATGTAATTTTTTGATCTTTTTATTTTATTCAAAGCTTTATCTTGGAAGTGCAACAAACAGGAGATGCAAATTAAACACCGGACTTCTAATATAACCTCCTGTGACATTGTTCAGGGTGAGCTGGTGGATGCAGTGTTTTATAACAATGGGGTGATTATCAACATAGTGTGATGGGGAGGTGCAACAAGGAGAATGTTACAGAAACCAATTGTTACTGCACCCAATTCTGTTTTCTCCCAAAATTCACACATGGGCCTTTTCCATCAGGAGTCACTGGATAGTGATTGGGAGCTAGAACCCCAAAAGATTTTTCTCAAATTTAGCCATCTTTTCCCTCCAAATAAAAGTTAGTCATTAAATCAATAAACATACCATATGGAATAGAATAGTGTTCTTTCTTCTCCCACCATCAGCATTCGCCACTCCCCATCTCAAATCACTGACATCTTCCTGGGGTACAGCAATGGTTTCAAAGCGCCAATCACCCTCCAGTACCTAGCCCAAGCGGTTGGTTTGTGTGAGAGTCTAGACTGAATGGTGATGGGCTATTAAACATGGGGTGAGGGGGTAGGTGAGAGGGTTTCATTATAGCAAAGCATCATTCCACTCTCAACTGGAATCCACAAAAATGCAGTCACCAATGGACATTGTTAGATAATGATCAGTAGGAGGGCCAGGACTACATTTCTCCCTCAACTTGGAGCACTGAGGCCCAATTGTAGCAGGTCAACTGCGTTGCCAGTTGAGACCAATAAATTCTGCACAGATTGGAGATGTGGAGCAGAATTATCATTCAGGGGTCAGGTATCATTCATGGGGGCAAGTTCTAGGTTGTGATCCTGCAGGGCATATTATCAAAATGCACACTGCTACTTTGAAATGGAGGCCCAACTAAAGACCAGGAAGCTGGGTTGCTGTCCAATCTGGAATGGCAAGCAGGCTCCCAATGTTGGGAGGGCCAGTGGGAGGCCCTCCAGCACTCAGAGGCCTGCAGCCCCAAGCCATGGTAGGAGTTGCCAATCTGAACATAAAGACAGTAAGGGAGAAGCCAAGTAAGTATTTTAAAATGGCCACAGCTGTCTGGGCATGATCCTGGAGGGTTGGGGGCTGGTGTCCTTTGGGTAAAGAATCGCTTCCACCCACCCTCCTTTCCACCCTGAGCCCAATGTGGGCCGCCCACATTGCTGACTGGAAATTCCAGTCAACATGGCAATGGAGTCTTAATAGGCCATTTAAATCAATTTGCAGGTGACTGCCTACCCGCGCTTGCTAGGGAGGCAGCAGACCCAACCCTGAGATGGCCTCTTTCAAAATGGCTCGGGATCAAGATCCTGTTGGGGAACTGACACAACGGGCAGCGGCACCAAATTGCAGGCCACCCACCTCCAATCCAGACCCTGAACCTTGATTGAAAATTCGGGCCCTAGTCTGTGTGATGGCATCAATCACTGAATAAACTCAGTGAGCCAGCGGGTGGCACTGATAAATATTTTTAACGTAAGTTTTAAAATGTTACCATTGGCTTCAATTTTTCCAAGGAGAAAAAAAGAATAATGACAAGCACTTTGCAGGGTTTTGTTCTTTTTCTCCTTAATATTTTAGAAAAGACTTGCTTACAGCCAATTGCAACAATCACTTTCACGCCTCAATGGTCAGGAAGCTTCCTCCCCACTCCCTCCTCTCCATCATTTCCGCAACTTAACCTCTGTTTAATTTAGTTTGTGAAATATTCACAACTAACAGTTCCCAGGATTTCTAACTTTTCTTTAATCATTGTGTTCATGAGGAAAGAGGGCTGTTTGTAATGGCCAATCACAGTGTCAATTTCTTCATCAATTATAAGTCACATTTTGCTTTATCACACTGGACTCTCCTTTGCTCATACTTTAATGCCCCTACATTTACTTCTTTGTCTAACTGTTATTTGAGGGCACTTTACAGCAAATTCATTTCGAGCAGTTACTGGTGTTGTAACTGGCCTTTCAAAAACTTACACAAGCTGTGCGACTGTCAGAGCTCTCTGAGCATCAGCTGTGCCCTGCAACATAAAGAAAATCGAAAAGAAAGGTTAACTTCCAGACGGGTGCAGACAAAATACAAAAAGATTTTGAAGGGCCGAGAAGAATATAAGTGGAGTTACTTTACAATAAAAATGCTAGCAGGAGGTAAGAAATCCAAAGTGACATGGCTAAATGACTTAATATCATCAGGTTCTTAACAGCATTGTTTCTGAGTCATGATATAACAGTAAAATTCATTGGAACTAATGTCATTATTTAGAATTGCAGTGGGGCACTTTCTATTTAAACACTTGCAGCTGCTTTAATCCCAAGTGGCTGTAAATTCTAAGAAGTATTATTTGCTTAAGTGAAAGGTCCCAAGACACTATTTTAAAGGTGGTCAACATTTATCTCCCAACCAACACCTAAAAACAGGTAATCTGTTTGGCACATTGCTGTTTCCGGGAGCTTCCTGTGTACAAATTGGCTGCTGAGTTTCCCACATTACAACAGTGACTACACTTCAAAACAAAATGTGCTTCATTGGGTGTGAAGCACCTCTGGGCATCATGAAAGTCTCTCTCTTTCCCTTATAAAACATTCTGCGCTTTTACACATAAAAACATAAAGTATTATTAAACTAACTGAATCCAAACAATGGGATTCAACTGCTGCTGATGCACCCATATTGCTTGCCTTGGTTATCTGTGCCTTAGAAGGCTTCCAGACTGACCGATTATATCCTTTCTAAGACATTCACTGCAAAAATATCCCTTTGGATTTAAAAAAGAATGAAATTTTCCCTCTCAATGGAGGCCAGGCATTACAGAACTCCCTGCCACTGAGGTCACAAAGACGGATCCATCTGTATTTCAATGTGATTACCTTCATTTCAATCAGAGCCCGTGACACTTATATTAGTCCAGGGGTCAATCCAGAGCCATTCAATCCTCAGAAAACACGATACTGGCAAAGCAAACCCAATCTATTAAAGTGGGATTAGCACAAATAGGAAAGTGTGGGGTAAAAAAATCATGCTGGGAATACTTCACTCCCCACCTTAGAGTTGTTGCTGTGGCATTAGGAATTCAGCTGTCAACTAAATTCAGCAGATGTCAGCTATGGCGACTTTCACAGGAAAGGCCAATCAAATCAATGGCAAAGATGAAGAGAAGGCATTTGGACCTAATTGGGTTGAATTTTAAAAAGAGAATTGCAAAGCAGTCTAATGTAACCATGACAGATGATGATAACCAAGAGAAGCTTTGGAAAGCATTTCAAAGGACGAAAGGGAAACAAAAAGTTGCAAAACAGGCATAAAATCGGGAATCTCAGGCTGGCTAAAAAAATAGTGGGCTCCGCAAGACAGGGCAGTCTCTGCCTTGCAGAAGAACTCCTGATAGCAGAGAGCACATATTGAATAGAGACGTGAGCACTGTGCCAATTATTTTACCTTTACCAGTATCGTGGGTGGGAATCACAATTCCTGCTCACTATGAGCAGGTGCTTCCTGACTGCTACTGGAGGCCGCTTACAGCCCATTTTGTGGTGCAGCACAACCAAATTTCTAGGGTTTGTGGGTAGTGATGTACACTTGTCACTACCCTGTATCACAAGTATGCACCACACCTCTTCACTGAGACTGCTGTTAACTGCAATATTCTGATACCTTACATATCAAATTACACCTGTATCTTTTACCACAGTGACAAACCCGTTTATAATTTAATTTCAATAGGCCAAAATAGAGGTGGTGTACATGAATCTTCAACATCCTGAAATCAGTGTTCCAAGGAATTTGGTACATCTTCACATTCTCCTACCTTTTAACTTTGTCATTGTGCAAATAGAATAGAAACCATGTGTGACATTAGGAGCTGAGCAACTAATCCAGGGTTAAAAACAAAAAGCTACTGCGGATGCTGGAAATCCAAAACAAAAATAGAATTACCTGGAAAAACTCAGCAGGTCTGGCAGCATCGGTGGAGAAGAAAAGAGTTGACGTTTCGAGTCCAACATGACCCTTCAACAGAACAGTTCTGTTGAAGGGTCATGTTGGACTCGAAACGTCAACTCTTTTCTTCTCCACCGATGCTGCCAGATCTGCTGAGTTTTTCCAGGTAATTCTATTTTAATCCAGGGTTAAGTCAGTTAATGCACATGCAACTATCCAAACAGACTATTGCAAACTGTCATTCATTATTATAAATTTACGCTGGACGGGATGGCTATTTCTTACCATTTGGAAGACAACATGATTCTTTTCTCTTTCACACGTCCTAAAAATGACTCGCTCATCAGTTGCAACATAATCTATGGTGTCCAGCACCTCTGAGAAAAACAAATGGAAAGACAGGCTTAGAAAGCTGGACTAGTGCATTTTTTTTTCATTCTTTCACAGGATGTGGGCGTCGCCGGCTGGGTCAGCATTTATTGCCCATCCCTAATTGCCCTTGAGAAGGTGGTGGTGAGCTGCTTTCTTGAACCACTGCAGTCCATGTGGTGCAGGTACACCCACAGTGCTGTTAGGGAGGGAGTTCCAGGATATTGACCCAGCAACAGTGAAGGAACGGCGATATATTTCCAAGACAGAATGGTGAGTGGCTTGGAGGGGAAATTGCAGGTCGTGGTGCTCCCATGTACCTGCTGCCCTTGTCCTTCTAGATGGTAATGATCATGGGTTTGGAAGGTGCTGTCGAAGGAGCCTGGGTGAGTGCTGCAGTGTGTCTTGTGGGTGTAAGGGGTAAAAACAATGAAATGGCATCTTCAGTAATCAATTTCTCCAATAGCTTGTAATTATGTCTGGTTCAGAACCTAGTCTTCCCTTTTCAAACTACATTTGCAAATATTTTTATCAACTAAGTTGCCTATGGGATACAAATACCAGGGTCGAGTTTTTGCTGGTTGCATCAATGCAATCTGGGTGGAACTGGTCAAATCAGTGCAAAAGAAGAAAGAAAGGGAATTTAAAACCTATGAATTACACCTGAAGCCGCTCAGGCTTGTGTTTTTTTTTTTGCAACCTTTTATGTTGGTTCAAGATTCAATTTGTCCGAATCAAGCTCCACCCACAAAACTGGCCCCTCCCCCTAGGTTGAAATTGTGGCATTCCAATGATCGGGGAAGACCCTTCAAGTTGCAACCATTTTCCAGATGACAGAGACATTAGTTGGCGCATGTTGAAACTGACCTAGTGTGCACCAATGAAACTATTTAATGGTTTAGTACATTTTTATTTGAGTCATTAGCAGTAATTTTAAAATCAGGTTAATTACCAGGACTGGGCACTCTTATTAAAAATGGCTATTGTAATAAACACATTTTTAGCTGTATTATTAAAATTTACCAGGTTACTCCTCTTACGTGCAGCACATCAAAGAACGCTTTGGAAAAAGGTTAACAAGAAACAGTTACCTTCTACTATGCTGCCAGATCACACTGTATTGTGAAAGAATTTACGTTTGTGGTTAGGCAAATGAATGGAAATTAACGGAAACCCTGAAGTGCAACCGGACCTCAGCAATTTCAACTACATTATGGGTGCAATTTCCGAATTGCACCAAAAGCAGAAACTCTAGCCCACTATGTGCAACCCAACTGTAGTCACCTTCTCAATTCCTGCACTGTATTTGCCTTCCACTTGGGACGCTGCTGTTATTATAATACCGATAGTCTCATTAAATTCAGTCAACTTCTTTTGCTGAATATTGGGAAAAATGTTTAAGGATTCACTCCAGAAAGAAAAAAGGAAGAGCAGGAAAAGGAAATCATACAGAGTAAAAATTAATTTGTCAACTCACCATTCACGACTCTCTTGCACTGTATCATTTTCAAGTCAATCAATTCCTAATTGAAGTGGGGGAAAAAAATGAAGTTCACAAGCTGACTGCAATATTCCATTAGCAAAATGATTGATCCACCATGACAATAGTATCACAGAGTATCAAAGGCACTGCTTAAGTTCAGGTTGTTGGGAAACACTTAAGCCAACCTGCCCTAAAGAACATTAAAAAAATATGAAGTCCAGGAACATAAAATATCATATTGACCCATTGGTGTGAAGCTTGCCAGGACTCCATCGCTGCCATCTTAGTGTTAAACAGCATTTTGTATAATCCTAGGGAGTTTTGTCTGGCAGGTTGTTCCAAATATTAATCACCTTTTGAGAAAAGGCTTTATCCCATCCACCGCCTTCAAATTTACCCAAAGTGGAAAGAACTTGCATCTTCATAGCGTCTATCATGATCTCAGAGCGTCCCAAAGCCCTTCAGAGTAAATTGAGGGCTTTTGAAATGAAGTCACTGTTGTAATGTTGGTAATGAGATAACCAAATTGGGTACAGCAAGGCCCCACCAACAGCAATGAGATAAGTAACCAAATCATCTGTTTTAGTGGGGCTGACTGAAAGATAAACATTGGCTAGGCACTCCTGATCCTCCTTGAATTGTGCTACAGGATCTTTGCTCTCCAACTGAGGAGGCAGACAATGTCTCTGTAACCATTCTGAGATTCTGTGCATGCCTCAACTGAAAGACAGCCCTGATAGTATAACACTCCCTCAGCGCTGCAGTGAAGAGTCAGCCTAGGTTATAGGAGCTCAAGCCTCTGCAGCAAGACTTGAATGCACAACTCTAACTCAACAGCAAAGCCAGTGCTTCGGAAAAATTGAAGAAACTCGCCTACTTTAGTCTTGGAGAGACATCGGAAAGATGATCTTATAGAGATATGTATATAGAGAAGGGAAAAAGTAAATTCAGAATATTACTTCAAATTAAATTATGGTCAGATAAGGGTTCAACCAATTAAAAAGGTAAATCTATGCCTGACAACAAAAGAGCTCTTCCTACATGTGGAATAAACTTTTGAATAGATTAATGAAGGCAACCCTGGAATTACTTAGGAACCAATTGGATCCTGAAATGAGAGGGGGTACTGTCTAAAGGGTCTTTCTAGACCGATGAATCAAGATGGTTTCCCAATCTGCAATTATCTTGTGATTGTGCAGAGGTTTATAAACAGAGTACACTTGTTTTTAATAAATGAGCATCCTGACTAGCATAGTTAAAGAGTCAGCCATGTTAGTGTGGGACTGGAGTCACACATGGGCCAGAGTCTGTAGAGACGGCAAGTTTTATTTCCAGTTTGGTTTTTCTAATGCCAGTTTTCCTTTTTTATTTCTAGATTTTATAAATGGAGTTCAAATTGTCAAAATGGTTGGCCTCCCCACTCAGCCCTGACCTGCCTCCTATATTACAATGGGTGGGTAAGGTGTCAGGCAGTCCGCCTGCCCTTGGGCCTACTGATGTCCTTAAGTGGTCAATTAATGGCTACTTAAGGGCCTCATCCCACCTCCGCTCCTCTAATACCAGCGGCAGGGGAAGGTGGAAGTAAGGTGGGCAGCCCAGAATTTTTCGCTGGTGGGCAGGAAAGGGGGAGACCTCTTGTGCCCATCGGAGGTATGCCCTCTCCAAGAACAAACCCTAACCCCCCCTTTTAGGCCTCTGTCTCCTAGTCTCTAAAACATGGTCTGCCGCCCGCCGCCCCCTCCTCCCCCCAACCCCCTCCTCACTGCTGCCTGCCAGGTAGGCCTGACCAAAATCCCTGACTTACCTGAAGTTGGGGAGCTATTGTTCCTCTTCATTAGGGTCGGCTCATAGTCACAGCAATGGCCAATACTCGATCCTGGCACAGCTGGGACTACAGAGTTGCCAGCCAATCTGATTGGCTAGCAGCTCTCTAGAGTGGGGCTCCCTCCCAGCTCCCAGATGGGGGCAGGCATCCCACTCTAAACCAATCGAAGCTGCCCCCAGTATATTATTGCTGCGTGGCAGCTGGGTTTCAGGTCAGTGGCCGGGTTGGGGGGGGGGGGGGGAGGGAGGGGAGAGAGAGCGGAGAAGAGGGAGAGGGGGGAGCGGGGGGTGCCCCCCCCCTCTCTTGTTTTTAAAAATGTCTTTTTCTTGGAAGGAGTGGGAATGGAACACTTCAAGAATAAAAACAAAATACTGCATATGCATTTCATGCAGCTGTTAGCTCTAAATCAAATCTTGTAAAATCACAGAATCATAGACTCAAAATCTCTTTTCCAGAATTAACGATACCTTGTGAGCAGTCTGCTTCACAAAATGGCTGGTGCGTTCTCTAAATCACATCTGGCCTTAGCAGAAGTAACTCTTTCCTTGAACAAATCAAGGCATTATTACTGCGATAAAATTCACAAAGGTTTATTTTCTACTGTGGCAAAATGCTTGTATTATCCTGAAGCTTTGTAGCAACATTCCACTCCAGGCACAACACAATCTATAACAACCTAGTTAAACAGAGCATGCAGACACAAAGGAACTGTGAATGACATGAATGTTGTGAATGTAAAGCCTACCTGCCTTCTTTCCCACTCAAAAATAAAACGCAAATCACTATATAAGACCTCTAGTTCTGACTATATGGGTCTGGCTAATTGAGGCAGGGATATAAGCACAGATTGATTATATTTTTATATAAAGGTACACTAATACTTGATTAGCAAGTGCATTTAATCGATACAGCCCATGTGGCGAGTTTTAAACAATTACAAATTAATGGGTTAAGATCAAGAAGCCGTGGACCAGCCAGCATGAATCACAGAAGTGTACATTGTGCTGAATCAATTAGATCCAGTTTTACAGAAGGTAGCTAATATTGTTACAAATGCAAAGTTTTGTAAGATTGTTATGTCTCTTTAATTTAGGATAAAATGGAAGTATGAAGGGGGTCATGTGACCTGTTCCAAATTCTACTGCCAGCAAGTCTGGGTGTTAAAGACTAAAGGAGGGCGGGGGCGGGGGCAGGGGCTGGGCGGGGGCGGGGGCAGGGGCTGGGCAGGGGGGGGGAGGTGGGGGGCAGGTTGTTTTACTAGGAAGAAAATGCACAGCGCTCACACCTGTAAACAACGACCAAAGCATCTGTGCGGACGGTAGATATACTGTTAGTCTCCATGAATGTTAGAAATGTTAGGTTTTGTAAATGGTTATACTTTAAACTGTCTATTTTGTTTCAAGATAGAATGAAGTTGGGAGTGTTAAAGATAGCTAATTAGCATTTCTACCTGGATGCAAGGCTTATATAATTCACATTGCCATGGAAATGGGCTGAGAAGGGGAGAGTCCATAGGGAGGCATTGCAGGATCAGTTTTCAACAAGGTGTTTTCTTAAAATATCGCTGAACTTTACAGGGAGGGAGGGGTGAGTGAGCAAGGGATGAATGGTGGGTGGGTGAGTGAGTGAGAGTGCGTGAGTGAGTGAGAGAGATGAAGGCAGCAAATCTATGGCTCACCACGCAAGAATACAGGTGGGAGCTTGTGCTCGGATTGAAGAGATTGAGTTTGTGAGGATTTAAACAAGACTGGAAGATTCGCCTGGCTTTGTCTAAAGGGAGGAATCTCCTGGGTAACCCTCACCATAAAAGCCAGTTTAAGGATTAGAAGCCACCCGGCTGAGAAAGGGAAAGAAAGGAAGCAAGCCCCTGGGAGCTAAGAGTTACTTTGCATTGGTTCCAGCAGAATGGAGTGTCTACTTAAGGGGCAGAGTGAAGTATGACCACGGAGGGAGATTTTTGGTTGATTTAAATGTCAAGTGGAGGACTTTTTCTGTTGTTTAGAATGTAAGCTGCTGTCTGAAATAGTGTTTAGTCAATGTTCCTTTTAGTTTGTGTTGGAGTAAAAATCTTAAAACTTGAAATCTTGTCATGCGATCTTTTCAGCCGTCCACTGGAAGTTCAAATTTCTTCTTAAAAATTTTCAGTCTCTACGGGGATAGTATCAATATCGATACAAACACTGGACATTGTTTAGGTTTGGTTACCATAATTGGGCAATCGGTCAAATATACAACTAAAATGTAGCATGATTTATTCATTCATTCAAGATCGCAGAATGATGCCGCGTAGTAAGAGGCCATTCTGCTCACGAAGTCTGTGCCATACATTCTTCCTCACAAGGCACCTGCAAAACTGCACACGAGGTATAGTTTTAATGTTCTACTTTTCTTTACCTGCGTTAGGTAGAACAGCAACAAGGAGGTAAGTGCACCAAATGCAACAGGCCTTCCTCGTTTCCGAGAGCACAAAATGGGATCCAGAAGGTGGATACTGCAGAGAAAATGGCAACGTTTTCCTTCCAGGGACAGGAAACAGAAAGTCAGGACTGTTTCCAGGTCCCAAACCCTTCCCTGGGAGGGGAGGGATTGAACAAGGGTCGGAGGGAACAGTCATGGCCCTGATTTTGACATGGCCTGGAGTGGGGTTTGGCGACCAATTAGCAGCTGCGGGGGCGGGAATGGGAGCAGGGCTGTTAAAGTGTGAGCCTGATTCAAACCAGTTGTGGCAGCTATCACTGTGGCTGCCATTTCACTTCTTCGCCTTCAGTCTTGAAGATCATAGAATGTCTCAGGAGAGGCAGGGGCCTGGGACCCAGGACAGGGCAGCCCCTCCTTTTTCAGATGCAGACCTGGGGCTCTTCCTCAAGGCTGTAAGGCAGAAGAGTGAGGCGCTCTTCCTGGAAGACGACAGGAGGAGGCCACCCACCCAGGATTAGCAGGCCTGGATGGAAATAGCTGACAGGACCGAAATGAGTGTGGTTCACATAAAGTGGATCCATCATGACCTGGTTCGCTCTGGCAATGTGAGTGCAATCCCCAGTCCTCAGGATCTGGGCATACACCCTCCGACAGACACTCCAACTGAGGAGTCTCAGGAATGCTGCTCCTGAACATGGGAGGAAATGTGTGCCCAGGGTACTGACTGAACCTCAGAATGGCTCAGAGCCATAATGCTGCTGAGGACTTTTGGCTCTGAGCATAGCCAAAGATAAAAAGTTCTGAATTTTTTTTTTAAACTAGGAATCATGTGATTATGGCACTTTTTATGATTTGTATGAAATGCAAGTACTCCTCGGCCATCTCAAGTGGTTGGAGTTATTAGACATCTAGTGGGTTACATTACTTTCCCCTTTGTTTACCTTCTATTACTGCCAAGACTGAACCAATGCATCTGGATCAAGTCACCAGGTGACCTCAGCATTTCAACATTCAATCAGTCAGTACATGTAATACAGGACGAAGTCCTTACTAACAGAACATGACTTTACTGGATTATGTACATGCAAAGTGAAGCTAAGGACTTTGGCAGTGCTTTGCAAACTATTTTCCAATATGACCCCATTTTAACACACCACCACCTTCTCAAGGGCAATACAGGATGGGCAACAAATGCTTGCCTTGCCAACAAAAATAAAACAGCAAGAAAGCAGAATAGTAATATTCAGTATATAATTATTAAAGTTTGTGTATTATCGATCAACATACATCATATAAATGTGAAAATTTTATGTACTGATGTAGGTTTCAGCCAAGCTCTCCATATTCCTTGGTGACAGAAGACTAAGTGTGACCCCTCTCCCCCACCACACACATGCCCCTTTTCCCAACACCCCTCCCCCAACTCATTCACTCACAGCCCCTATTCCCAAACCCACTCATCCCACTCATTCGCTGTTTAGCCCTGCTTCCCATGGCCTCTCCCCCAACTCCCACACTTACTCAGCAGCCCGGCCTTTCCAACCGCCCCACAGCAACACCAGGCTGCCCTGGGGCCTTCATAGTCAGGTCACCGTGACTGAAAACCAGCACAGATTCACTGCAGCCAGTTGAGACTCAGACTCCACTGCTTCCTCCTCCCCGCACCCCCCACCAAATCCCGCAGCTCCATCGAGTGGTCGGCAGCAGAGCATGTACTCCCAGTGGAATCAGTGACAGCAGCCAGGTCCGGGATGATGAGGTTGAATGATGGCTCCCTCAGGCCACCTCCCGGTCTCGTTACTGGCAAAGATTTTCTGGACTTTCTAAGAAGGCTGCGTTTAAGCCGGCCATTCCAGAGGGGAAGCAGAGGTTGTACAAAAAATTAACGGGGTGCAATTCCATGTTTCGCAAATCCGCCCTGTTGCTGGCACGGAAACAGGCAGCTTCCAGCGTTGCCTCATCGCACTCTTACCTGCCCAACATTGCCACAATGGAAGAGGAAGCCATGCACCAGTGTGCAGGAGGTGCCAAAGGCAGAGGCAACTGTAGGCATTTTCCCCTTAGCGGAACCTGAAAATTCAGCCCAGTATCTCAGTCACAAGTCACTGCAAGACGGAAAACTAAAGTTCAAGATAACTTTTTTATTCAGTAGCTTGAGAAAAAAGAATAGGAACAAGTGGGTATTTATAAAAACCACACTCAGAACCCTACCAAACGTTAAGTGAGAGATTGTGTTTAATGATTCAACTGTATTATCCGTATCTGTCATTCGCCAAGAGCTAGCTTCTGCATCCTCTTACTACAATTCATGCCTTAAGAACTGCAAACTCATTTTCACCACCAATTGTGTCTCCAGATAGTCAATCAATTTCCCATCAGCTTAGCTCGGTCTGGGGCTGCTGCACTTCTCACATTAGCAATAATAGATTTATTTTTTCATTCCCCTCCAAGATAACTCTGATCCAAAGATCACTGAGTTATTTCTTCAGTTACAACACTTTTTTTTATTCATTCATGGGATGTGGGTATCGTTGGCTAGGCCAGCATTTATTGCCCATCCCTAATTGCCCTTGAGAAGATGGTGGTGAGCTGCCTCCTTGAACCGCTGCAGTCTATGTGGTGTGGGTACACCCACAGTGCTGTTAGGGAGTGAGTTCCAGGTTTTTGACTCAGTGACAGTGAAGTAATGGTGATATATTTCCAAGTCAGGACGGTGAGTGACTTGGAGGGGAACTTCCAGGTGGTTGCGTTCCCATGCATCTGCTGCCCTTGTCCTTCTAGATGGTAGTGGTCATGGGTTTGGAAGGTGCTGTCAAAGGAGCCTTGGTGAGTTTCTGCAGTGCATCTTGTAGATGGTACACACTGCTGCCACTGTGCATCGGTGGTGGAGGGAGTGAGTGTTTGTGGAAGGGGAGTGAATCAAGCGGGCTGCTTTGTCCTGGATGGTGTCGAGCTTCTTGAGTATTGTTGGAGCTGTACGCATCCAGGCAAGTGGAGAGTATTCCGTCACACTCCTGACTTGTGTCTTGTAGATGGTGGACAGGCTTTCGGGAGTCAGGAGGTGAGTTACTCGCCACAGGATTCCTAGCCTCTGACCTGCTCTTGTAGCCACAGTATTTATGTGGCCAGCCCAGTTCAGTTTCTGGTCAATGGTAACCCCCCCAGGATGTTGAGAGTGGGGGATTCAGTGATGGTAACGCCATTGAATGTCAAGGAGTAATGGTTAGATTCACACTTGTTGGAGATGATCATTGCCTGGCACTTGTCTGGCATGAATGTTACTTGCCACTTGTCAGCTCAAGCCTGGATATTGTCTAGGTCTTGCTGCATTTGGACATGGACTGCTTCAGTATCTGGAGTCGTGAATGGTGCCAAACATTGAGCAATCATCAGCGAACATCCCCACTTCCGACCTTATGATGGAAGGAAGGTCATTGATGAAGCAGCTGAAGATGGTTGGGCCCAGAAACATAGGGAACAGGAGAAGTAGGTCATTTGGCCCTTTGAGCCTGCTCCGCCATTCAATATGATAATGGCTGAACCTCTATCTCAACGGCATACTCCCGCTCTCTCCCCATACCCCTTGACTCCTTTAGAGTCTAGAAATCTATCTATTTCTTTCTTAAACATATTCAGTGACTTGGCCTCTACAGCCTTCTGTGGTAGAGAATTCCACAGGTTCACTACCCTCTGAGTGAAGAAGTTTCTCATCTCAGTCCTAAATGGCCTACACCATATCCTGAGTCTGTGGCCCCTCGTTCTAGACCCCCCCAGCCAGAGGAAACATCATACCTACATCCAGTCTGAAATGCCCTGTCAGAATTTCATACGTTTCAATGAGATTCCCTCTCATTCTTCTGAACTCCAGTGAATACAGGCCTAGTCAGCCCAACCTCTCTTCATTCGACAATCCTGCCATTCCAAGGATCAGTCTGATGAACCGTCGCTGCACTCCCTCTATAGCAAGTATATCCTTTCTTAGTAGGGAGACCAAAACTGCACACTATACTCCAGGTATGGTCTCGCCAAAGTCCTGTACAGCTGCAGTAAGACATCCCTGCTCCTGTACTCAAGTCCTCTCACAATGAAGGCCAACATACCATTTGCCTTCTTAACTGTTGTACCTGCATGCTTGCTTTCAGTGATTGGTGTACAAGGACACCCAGGTCCCTTTGTACATCAACATTTCCCAATCTATCGCCATTTAAATAATACTCTGCCATTCTGTTTTTCCTACCGAAGTGGATAACTTCACACTTATCCACGTTATACTGCATCTGCCATGTATTTGCCCAATCACTCAACTTGTCTAAATTGCCTTGAAGCCTCTTAACACACTCCTCACCACTCACATTCCCACCTAGTTTAATGTTGTCAGCAAACTTGGAAATATTACATTTGGTTCCCTCATCCAAATCATTGATATATATAGTGAATAGCGGGCAAGCACTGATTCCTGTGGTACCCCACTAGTCACCGCCAACCACTCCGAAAAAGACCCATTTATTCCTACTCTCTGTTCCCTGTCTGCTAACCAATTCTCAATCCGTGCCAATATATTACCCTCAATCCCATGTGCTTTAATTTTGCATGTTAGCCTCTTATGTGGGACTTTATCAAAAGCTTTCTGAAAATCCAAATACACCACATCCACTGGTTCTCCCTTATCTATTCTGCTAGTTACGCCCTCAAAAAACTCCAGTAGCTTTGTCAAACATGACTTCCCCTTCATAAATCCATGTTGGCTTTGTCTAATCCTGTTGATATTTTATAAGCGTTTTAGCATTTTCCCCAATACTGATGTTAGGTCTGTAATTCAGTTTTCTCCCTTCCTCCTTTTTTAAATACTGGGATTACATTATATAAAGGGAGAGCCTCTAAAGGAGGTGCAGGAATAGAGGGACCTTGGAAAATGGCAGGGCATGTTGAAAGAGCAGTTAATAAAGCATATAGTAGCTTAGGCTTTATTAATAGGGGTATTAAGTACAAGAGTAAGGAGGTCATGTTGAACTTGTATAAGACACTAGATAGACCTCATCTGGAGTACAGCGTCCAGTTCTGAGTGCCATACTTGAGGAAGGATGTGAGGGCATTGGAGAGAGTACTGAGGAGATTCATAAGAATCTTTCCAGGGATAAAGAACTGTAGCTGAGGATAGATTGGAGGGTTGGGACTGTTTTCCTTGGAGAAAAGAAGGCTGATAGAGACTTGATAGAGATATTCAAGATCCTGAGGGGTATGAACAGGGTAAACAGTGAGAAACTGTTCCCACCAAGAGAACATCAAGAACTAGAGGGCACAGATTAAAAATAATCGGCAAAAGGAGTAAATGCGATCTGAGGAAAAATGTTTTCACCCAGAGGGTGGTTGGAGTCTGGAACAAACTTCCTGAAAGGGTGGTGGAGGCAGGTTCAATCGAGGTATTCAAAAGGGAATTAGATTGCTACCTGATAAGAGAGAATGTGCAAGGTTATGGGGATAAGGCAGGTGAGTGGGACTATGTGGAATGCTCCTTCAGAGAGCCAGTGCAGACTCGATGAGCCGAATAGCCTCCTTCTATGTAAAGGTCATGTGAAACCCTCCAATCTGCCGAGACTGTTCCAGAATCTACAGAATTTTGAAAGATGACAACCAATACATCCACTATTTTTATGGCCACCTCCTTTAGTGCCCTGGGATGTAGATTATCAGGCTCTGGGGATTTATCGGCTTTCATTCCCATTAATTTCTCCAGCACTGTTTTTTAGTGATACTAATTTCCTTCAATTCCTCCTTCTCACTAGACCCTTGGTTCCCTAGCATTTCTGGGAAGTTATTTGTGTCTTCCGATGTGAAGACAGAACTAAAGTAGTTGTTGAATTTCTTTGCTATTTCCTTGTTTCTTATTATAAAACCTCCCATTCCGGACTGTAAGGAACCAACATTTGTCTTCAGTAATCTTTTTCATTTTACAAATTTAAAGAAGCTTTTACAGTCCGCTTTTATGTTCCTTGCAAGTTTACTCTCATAATCTATTTTTCCCTTTAAACAATCTCTTGGTCTGTCTTTGCTGAATTTTAAACTGCTCCCAATCCTCATGCTTGCTACTTTTTCTAGCAACTTTATATGACTCCTCTTTGGATCTAATACTATTCTTAATTTATTTTGTTAGCCATGGTTTGGCCGCTTTTCCTGTTGTGTTTTTGTGCCAGAAAGGAATGTGCATACATTTGTTCCTTAAATATTAGCCATTGCCTATCCACTGTTATGCCTTTTAATGAAGTTCCCCAATCTATCTTAGCCAACTCACGCCTCATGCCTTCGCAGTTTCCTTTGTTTAGATTTAGGGCCCTAGTTTCAGATCAGACTACTTCACTTTCTATCCTAATGAAGAATTCTATCATGTTATGGTCACTGTTCCCTAAAGGACCCCACTCAACAAGATTATTAATTAACAATTTCTCATTGCACATTACCAAATCTAGGGAAGCTTGTTCCCTTGTTGGTTCCTAGGCATACTGGTCTAAAAAAATTATCTCGTACACACTCCAGGAATTAATCCGCCACAGTATTATGGTGAATTTAGCTTGCCCAGTCTATACGTAGATTGAAGTCACACATGATTACTGCCTAGGACACTACCCCCAGGAGTTCCTGCAGTGATGTCCTGGAACTGAGACGATTGACCTCCAACAACCACAAGCTTCTTCCTTTGTGCTCGGTATGACACCAACCAGCGAAGAGTTTTCCCCACTGATTCCAGTTTCGCAAGGGGTCCTTGACATCAAATTTGGTCAAATGCTGCCTTGATGTCAAGGGCAGTCACTCCCACCTCACCTCTGGAGTTCAGCTGTTTTGCCCATGTTTGAACCAAGGCTGTAATGAGATCAGGAGCTGAGTGATCAAGGCGGAACCCAAACTGAGCGTCAATGAGCAGATTAAGGAAGCACCGCTTGATAGCATTGTTGATGACCCCTTCCGTCATTTTACTGATGATGGAGAGTAGACCGATGGGGCGGTAATTGGCCAGGTTGGATTTCTCTTCCATTTTGTGGATGAGACATACCTGGGCAATTTTCCACATTGCCGAATGGATGCCAGTGTTGTGGCTGTACTGGAATAGTGGGTAGGTGCATGGCAAGTTCTGGAGCACAAGTCTTCAGTACTATTGCCAGGATATTGTCAGAGCCCATAGCTTTTGCAGTATCCAGTGCCTTCAGCCATTTATTGATATCACGTGGAGTGAATTGAATTGGCTGAAGACTGGTATCTGTGATGCTGGGGACCTCCAGAGGAGGCCGAGATGGATCATCCACTCCGCAATTCTGGCTGAAGATCGTTGCAACTGCTTCAGCCTTATCTTTTGCACTGATTTGCTGGGCTCCCCCATCATTAAGGATGAAGATATTTGTGGAGCCTCTTCCTCCTGTGAGTTGTTTAATTGTCCACCACCATTCACGGCTGGATGTGGCAGGGCTGCAGAACTTAGATCTAATCCATTGGTTGTGGAATCGCTTAGCTCGGTCCATCGCATGCTGCTTACGCTGTTTGGCACACAAGTAGTCCTGTGTTGTAGCTTCACCAAGTTGACACCTCATTTTTACGTATGCCTGGTGCTGCTCCTGGCATGCCCTCCTGTACTCTTCATTGAGCCAGGTTTGATCACCTGGCTTGGTGCCAATGGTAGGGTGGGGGATATGCCAGGCCAGGAGGTTACAAATTGTGGTTGAGTACAATTCTGCTGCTGCTGATGGCTCACAGCATGCAGTCTTGAGTTGCTAGATCTGATCGAAATCTATCCCATTTAGCATGGTGGTAGTGCCACAAAATACTCAATTAAAGCCGGGACTTCATCTCCACAAGGACAGTGCGGTGGTTACTACTACCAATGCTGTCATGGGCAGATGCATCTGGGGCTGGTAGGCTCGTGAGGATGAGGTCAAGTATGTTGTTCCCTCTTGTTAGTTCCCTCACCACTTGCCACAGACCCAGTCTAGCAGCTATGTCTTTTAGGTCCCAGCCAGCTCAGTCTGTAATAGTGATACTGAGCCACTCCAAGTCCCCCACTCAGAGTACATTCTGCACCCCTGCCTCCTCCTCCAAGTGGTGTTCAACATGGAGCAGCACTGACTCATCAACTGAGGGAGGGTGGTATGTGGTAATCAGCAGAAGGTTTCATTGCCCATGTTTGACCTGATGCCATGAGACTTCATGGAGGCTGGAGTTGATGGTGAGGACTCCCAGGCCAACTCCCTCCCGACTGTATGTGCCACCACCTCTGCTGGGTCTGTCCTGCCGATGGGATAATGATGGTGGTGTCTAGGACATTGTTTGTAAGGTATAATTCTTGAGTATGTTGCTTGACTGGTCTGTGGGACAGCTCTCTCAATTTTGGTACAAGCCTCGAGATATTAGTAAGGAGGACTTTGCAGGGTCGACAGGGCCGAGTTTGTTTTTGTTGTTTCCGTTGCTGTGTGGTCTGTCTGGCTTCACTCCTTATACACTAGTGATTTGATACAACATTTCAGAGGGCATTTAAGAGTCAACCACATTGCCCACACAGGTAGGCCAGGCCAGGTAAGGACGGCCAATTTCTTTCCCTTAAGGACATTAGTGAACCAAATGGATTTTTATGATAATCGACAATGGTTTCATGGTTTAATTCAATGGTTTAATTCCAGATTTTTATTGAATTCAAGTTCCACCATTTGCCATGGTGGGATTCAAACCCAGGTTCCCAGTGCCTGGGTCTCTGGATTATTCATCCAGTGACAATACCGCTATGCCACCACCTCCCCGATATACCCTACATGTTCCCCCCGTGCTGACAAACTGGCTGTGTCTAGTGCCTCTTTAGAACACGCAGTTTTTTTTGATCCTGGCTCATCTGAGCTGCTTTTTATAGCGATGACTTCTGAAACACACAATGAGAAATGCTTCTCAGGAACAGGCCACTGCAATGCCCAAATCCCAAGTGACAGCAAAAGCTCGAGATTTTAATCTTGGGAAAGCTGTGGAATCAAAAGATCAGGTTGGCTATGTTGCTTTCCACCTAGACTTCCATAAGAAGCCGTCATCCTCAAGAGGAAAGCCCTGTCGCGTGTATTCACTTTTAAAACTCCAGTGCAAGATACTCAAGTTCACTGCAGTCATCACCAGCTTATAGTCGCTTTCCCCAAAAGTCAATATTACTTTCAGTTCAATCCACTAAGCTTCATCCATTTTATCGCATTTCCCCAATTTACAAGTAAGTGGAGTTAAAATCCAGATCTGCCATGATTTAATTGAACAATGAAACAGGCATGAGGGGATGAATTGCTTCCTCCTGTACTATTACTGTTCAACTGTACTGAGGGGCATGAAAAGGCCCTAAAGGAGGAGGGTTTATGAGGATATCTCCAGTTTGGGAATTAATCAAATTTCCTGTCAGACCTCTGACTTTAATGTTCTACTCACTTTGTTAGCTCAGACACATCGCAATTTTCCTCTTTATCATAAACAAACTGGAATTGTCTGAATGGGTTTAATTTTGGGCAGTAAAAATTCACCAGCAACTGAAAAAATAAAGTCAATCAAAATTGTTAAGGTCACCACATGCTGTGGACCAAAACCTACAGTCACATTAACACTTTGAACAATTAATTAACCACAATCTACTGGATAAAGAAAATATCACTAATAATTGGATTTCGCAGCACAGCAGTGGATGCTTCAGAACACTTCGGGGATTAGCATTTGGAATTTAAATCTGGCACAAATATTTCATATGTTTCCTTTCAGTCAAAGCACCTCAAACTAATTGACTATACATGAAGCACTTTAAAATATCGGTAAAACATAAGGAGGTTTCAACTACAAGTCTTTTTCTAATGGAATTTACATTTGTATAATGGATTGAAGCTCTCTTATTGTCACATTCTAACAATGCTGGTTCCTTTTACTACTAATTAGCCAACTACAAAACGCTTTAACAGCAATTATACCGTCACTTGTAGATTTAAAATAAAACATGCATTTATATTCTTTTTCCAATCTATTTATTTCTCCATTTTTCTAACATATCTTTGCAATACCCAGCATTACCTCGGATTATCATGATCACTCTTTCATTAGACCTGAAGTTTAGAGTGGAGTTAAACATCAGCTAATATTGACTCAAGGGTGAACAGAAATTTTGCAAATGACTGTGAAATAGGTCAAAGCTCTGGAACCTGAGCTATATCACAAGGCCTTCAAACTCTAACAAACCTTAGTGGGTCACAACCCACGTTGTAATGAAGTCCCCTAAGTCAGTACCATTACACTGTACACTATTGTCAATGAAGAAGCTAGCATGTGCATGCTGTGAGATAAGTAGATGGACAGTGTTACTCAAGGGGCAGGTGATGGGGTTGTGGGGATTTGAAGTCTACAGTTTCTGCCTGTTCCATTGTGTTTTCCAGTTCTAACACTGGTATTTAGACAACCCTGCCAGAGAGGGACACGCCAATCAGCAGCCATTCCACCCCTTTAAGGGACTCTGGCCCTTTCCCACATGCTCTCTTCTTCTCGTGGCCTGGATGGTGCCTCAATACAACACAACTTTCATTATTTTTCTCCTGTCAGTTTGGCGCCTTTCGTGAGCGAGAAGGAAAACATTTCTCCAACAAGACTAAATTCCAGATGCTAACGGGGTTGGAAATAATTTTTTATTTCTGCAAGTTACATTCCAATTTGAAAGTCTAAACAAAATCTCAGATTTCCCTTGGGTCCAGGTTTCAAAACCTCATGATTTATTGCAGTAAAACCTCCCTAAAGGCCACAATGGAGCACTGTATAAATTCCAACATAAGTGCCAAGGACAATTTAAGAAAAAGGGGATGACTGATTCAGAATGACTGAAATGGCAGGTGCTTTAAAGTTAAGCCATAGAATCATGTAATAACAGTTATGACTTCTCCTGTTTCTAATTCCAAAAATGGCAGAGAATGGTGGGGATGGCAAAAGTAGTGCTGAGAGGGGGAACAAATGAGTGGGGGGGGGGGGGGGGAGAGAGAGAGAGAGAGAGAGAGAGAGAGAGAGAGAGAGAGAAAGAAGCAAAAGAGCGTACAGGGGAGAGAAAAAGGAAAGAAACAGTGAGAGAATGAATGAGCGACTGCAAGAAAGAAAATGCAAATGAGTGTGAAAAAGTGGAAGATGGTTTTAAAAAAAAGAGAAGTGAGCAAGTACAAGTTTAGCACGACACTTAGAAATCTAATTCAAAATATAAAAGTGGAGATGCACACTTGGCCATTCAACACCAGGTGCGACCTGCCGTTACAGTCAGTTGCAAATTCTCTTCAATACTGGCTTGGTCAGCTGGAGAATTTTAAATAGTACAAGCTTGTTCCAGCTTTGACATTTCCTTTAACATCAAAATCTGCACATACAAATACAACTGTTATAGGCATCAAGACAGCTCCTGGGAAGCCCAGTTTTTCTTGTCAAGTATAAAAACTTTTACCTTTGGTGCCAGGATAGGAAAAATGTCCTTACATGTGCAAAACCCCTCCGACCAATGCTTCATAAACCCAGATCTCCTGGGTTCAGTGCAGCATTTATACCTGGATATTGTTCTCCTTAGATAGATAACCATTCAGGATCATCAAGTATCCAGAAAGTAACCTGTTCAACTAAACCAGCTCGCTGACCCTGATTATAATGCTTTCATAGAAGCTATTGAACCATTACTTTCAATGCTGACCAGGAAAAAAATTAAAATAGTTGTAATCTGAAAACAGAAAGCGGCAGAAATGTACAGCAGGCCAGGAGCACTCGTAGAGAAAAGACAAGCTTTTGCTCTGTTGTAGACTGTTTCAACCTGCCTTTGCCCTTTACAGGTGTTAACTGACTGTGCTTTGCACTTCCAACATTTTCTGTATTTTTTTCAGCAATCATCTAGTGATATTAGACCTTCAGCTCGGAGAACTTTCTCATCCATTTTGAGTTTATCATTTGACACAATGACAAGGAAACAGTTGGTCTGTACTTTTAATGTTCATCGAAGGTTGTAATTCACAACTAGAATAACAGTTGTGGGCTTCCAATGTACAAAACGTGACAGGTACTTGTTAAAAATCTCTACTGTGGGCACAATGCTAAATGTTACCTCAATAAACTATAACCCTAGTTTTCTGCCACGTTCATCAAACATGTTGCAGGAATAGTACACAATCCTTTCCTTACCTCACAGTATACAATATCCGCTCCATAGTCTAGTGCCAGTAATCTCATTGGTAAAGTACCAACACGCACCATGGGGGCCAGGATCACCTTGTTTCTGTAACAAAGTCGGCTAACAGTTTGGTTGATCATTTCTTCTTTAATAACCTGCAGGAGGGATAAAAACAAGTCTTTGTCAATGTGATTCTACGCCAACGGCCACTACCACCTGCATTTCTACACCAACTTTCATGGGGAAAATGGCTTCACAGAGCCGTAATCAGACAAAAATCGGTGCCCAGCTAAAGGAGGTATCAGGACGCGGCAACCAAAACCTGAGTCAAAGAAGTGGGTTTACGGAGTGTCTTAAAGCAGCAGACGCAGCTGCAGAAAAGGGACGGAATTCTGGAACTTAAGACAGCTGATGGCAATTGTGGGCTGAAGGGGGGAAAGGCCCATAAGGGATCAGAGTCAGGAGGAACTGAGAGTTCTCAGGCTGCAGCAGGTAACAAAGATAGGGAGGGCAAAGCCATGAAGGGATTTAAACACAACAGTAAGAATTTTAAGTCTCAATAACTGGGGGACCAGGAGCCAATATAGGTCAGCGAGAAAAGACAAGTTGAAACACTTAGGGTTTTTCTAGTGTAGACTAAACACCCGGGATGTCACAACCTGCCTTTTCGCACATGGGGCAGGGGTGACATCCCGGGTATTCAGTCTACACTAAGCACTGGGTTGTTTTCACTGGGGCAGAGAAGACTGAGGGGCAACCTGATCGAGGTGTACAAGATTATGAGGGGCATGGACAGGGTGGCTAGGGAGCAGCTGTTCCCCTTAGTTGAAGGGTCAGTCACAAGGGGTCATAAGTTCAAGGTGAGGGGCAGGAGGTTTAGGGGGGATGTGAGGAAAAACTTTTTTACCCAGAGGGTGGTGACGGTCTGGAATGCACTGTCTGGGAGGGTGGTGGAGGCGGGTTGCTTCACATCCTTTAAAAAGTACCTGGATGAGCATTTGGCACATCATAACATTCAAGGCTTGGGCCAAGTGCTGGTAAATGGGATTAGGTAGGTAGGTCAGGTGTTTCTCACGTGTCGGTGCAGACTTGATGGGCTGAAGGGCCTCTTCTGCACTGTGATTCTGTGATGGGTGAATGGGGAGCAGAGATTTGGGTAACCATCTGTAAATGAAGCAATTTAATGATTTGTTGCTCGCCATGTCTTGTGACTTGGTTTTCAGCCTGTCTTCAGACAGCTTAGAATAGTCAGAGGGCTAATATCCAGTTCAAGTTACAAGGGAGTTTCTATTATTACATCCCTGGGTTACACTATTGCATAATTAGATGCTGAGCAGTCCTTGAATGTGAGATGCTCAAACCGTTTATGGGAAAGATCAGCACTACAGTACCCAGAGAATATCTAATGCAGCCATCAAAGTTTTAATGTTTTGTTGATTTAATGGGTACACCTTTATGGCATAAACATGAATCCATGACATTGGTCCATATCTGCCACATGGGTGTTCAGTCCACTATCCTATTGAAATCAGTATGCAGCCCACCGATCTGGCCTAATTCCATGCACACTTTCATACTAAATTTAAGAACAGTCCCATTTTTGGCCTTGTCTAAAATGAAAACAATTGTTATAAAATCAATAGGTATTTCAAAGAGCAATGCTGTTTCCTTTGTATGAATCTTTCATCCACTGACCCATTGGGCTCGAATGATGTATTTTCCTTCTTGATGTTTGCACCCCCATCTCCAGAGCTGTTGGGGGAGGGGCCCACAGCATTGGCTAGCCTCTGGTTCCTCAGCCAAGTGCCCATTATTCATGTATGAGCTTTCACAGTGCATATTAGCATCTATTTGACCATGGGCCCAATTTTGTCCTCAATCTCCAACCTCACACCTCTAGCAAAAGTCCTTGGATAAAGATCGTGAGGAAGAACCCAAGCTGATTCTCCTTCCCCTATGAGGCAAATCGTGGAACCCTATACTCATACCCTGCTGAGATCAACTCGCTCAGTGGAATATCAAGAAACGGCTGAGTGCACTGCATACAGCAAAGAAGCTGGGCCCTGACAATACCCCAGCCATTATGCAGAATCCTTCTGCTCCAGTACCAGTTGTGCCTCTAGTTAAGCTGTTCCAGTACAGCTACAACACTGGCATCTACCCAGCAATCTACCCAACAAAATGAAAAATTGTCCAGGTAAGCCCTGTCCACAAAAACAGAACAAATCCAATCCAACCAATTACCAACTCATCAGTCTACTCTCAATCATCAGCAAAGGGATAGAAGGTGTCCTTAACTGTACTATGAAGTGGCAATTACTCAGCAATAACCTGCTCACTGATGCTTTAATTTGGGTTCTGCCAGAGTCACTTGACTTCAGACTCCATTAAAGCCTCTATCCAAACATAAGCAAAACAGCTGAACTCCAGAGGTGAGGTGAGAGTGACTGCCCTTGTCATCAAGGCAGCATTTGACCGAGTGCGGCATCAAGGAGCCCTAGCAAAACTGGAGTCAATGGAAATCAGGGGGTGAATTTCCACTGGTTGGAGTCATACCTAGAACAGAGGAAGATGATTGTGGTTGTTGGAAGTCAATCATCTCAGGCTCAGGATATCTCAGTTCCTCGGGGTAGTGTCCTAGGCCCAACCCAACCATCTTCAGCTGCTTCATCAATCAACTTCCTTTCAATTTAAAGCCAGAAGTTGCTGAGTCAAAATTCTGTAACTCTCCACTCAAGAATACCTATACCACAAGGACTGCAGCTGTTCTAGGCAGTGGCTCACCACCACCTTCTCAAATGCAGTTGAGGGTGGGCAATAAATGCTGGTCCCGTCGGCAATGCCACATCCTATAAATGAATAAAATAAAACTGACGTTATATCTGACACCTTCCTAGTCTGCTCAATCGATAAGCCCACTGCTTTTCAGACAGCCAATGTATATTTATATTTCTTGCTGATTTGGAGAATTGCAGAACCTGGACCATGGGAATCTTAACCCCTAAAGATAGATACAGGGCACATATAGTTTAAAGCCCACTTTGCGAAAAAGTCCAACTTACCCGTCAAAGACAGATTATTGATGGCTTAACTGAAAGCAAGCAGAAATCCTTACCCCACCACAACCTTATGATTTTACACTAAGGATGATTTCAAGTTCCAACCAATATCACAGTTATTAAGACTTATTCTACTGAGGTGGTCAGTTCTCAACATATCCAGCAACAGATCCTCAAGACCAAAACAACAGCATAAACATTAATATTAAATGGAAGATTCTGGTTTGGATTGGTTCGTTCAAACACTAAATACAGGGATCAATTTAAAAGCAACAGTCTGGTCCTGGGCCCAGAGAACTTCATAAAAACAAGACGAATTTCATTTGAAGTCCTGAAATATATGCAGGCATTCCAATTACCCCTCAAAGTCTAGTTCTACTTGACTCCAGGTGAACATTAGGTGGATGCTCACTCAATTGAACATCATGTTGGGTAGACTATGTTTTTCTGTCACATTAGTTTAAGATCAAGTGCCATCTAATAAATGTATACAAAAGTTATTCCGATAATTAGCTGCATCACAATTGTTATTCACATTGTATTTTTGTATTGTTTAACAACTGTGTAGTTTTCCTTTGTGTGCTGTGCAGTTATTTGAGGCAAGGCCTGCAAGCAGAATGGGACCAAGCACCATACGATGAACCAAATCAACTGCCAACAAATATTGAATCTTCTACCTCATTTCTACCTGCTACACATGACAATGGACAGAAGTGGGTGCCTGAATCCAGTCTAGTACTTATTTTTAAACTGCCATATTGTACCCAAGAAGCAATCACACACTTTAAATAAGATTGATGAATTGTTAAAACATATGGACAAATAGTCATTTCCAAACTCAACATCTCAATTATATGGATAAATCTGGCCCAGCCTGGATATCAATCTAGATGTCAGCGTGAAAGCACATTCCACCAGTATTTCATTAAGGAACATTATAAAATCACCGTAGATGAAAACATGTGTGTTATTTATAACCTTTTAACACCCATCTGTGACTGCTCTTGCTTTCTCACTACATCCCCAGCCACTTCATATTGAGCTTCCAGTACCTGAGTTTTGTGTCTTGCCAATTTCCTTCTCCAGTAAAACTATTTCCAACAGGGAAAACAACAAACCGCCCAGTGTACCAATTGAAATAGTCAATATAGATACCACAAACATGGAAGGCTGTTTCAGTGCACACACTGCAGCTGATGGTGCTATTAACATAAACAGACACAGGCTGCACACAGACCATTATATCTTACAGAAATGTTGTACTTACAATATTAAGGCATCTGAATCAGATACAACTGCATGCGTCTGAAAGAAAAAAATGATCTCTCAAGTGTAGGTATATTACTGACCCACTTTAACTTGCATTAGTGAAAATTTGAGCTTAGTGAAAACAAATACCTTAATGTACCTCTACAGCTGTATTACTGGAGCAACCTAGTTTTCCAAAAAGAATACTACTAAGTTGCTGCAGCAAGAATGCTGTTGGCAACAAGTTTCTTTAATAAAACACGATATATCTAATCTCTAAATTGAAAAAAAAATCTGTATGTCAATGTATAGTTACATCACCAATTGTTTATGTTAACAAAGTTATTTAACCAACAAAATGAGGGGCAACTGTGTAATCAGCAAACAAAATGAGAACTACAAAATAAAATACTGATACAGAAAAACACAATGGCACAACATGAATCAGAGCAATGGAAAAGGTTAGTCAGCACCATGAATAAACATTCACAAGTTATATGCTGTAGGAATGGTTGTTGCAATTCCAACATTACAGGGGTTAACTTCACTACAAGTCTAACCGTGGATGCTCTAGGGACACTCATCCACAGTATGTACAATCAGACTGAACCAATATTTGCCTATTCTTGAATCAGAATGATCAAATGAGCAACATATTACTTGATAACTTTTGATTAAGTGTGGATATAGTGCCTGCATGATTAAAAACTAGTCACACGATTGACACTAACAAGGTGCTTTGATCTGAATTACTTACACCCTAAATTAATTGTTGGATTACACTTTACATTACACACACTGTCTCTCTACAGAACTATTAGTTACATTTATTCTGTGACAACCACAAGGTACTGCCAGTTTTATGCAATTTATGATGCAAAAGGGAAACCGAAATGTTAATAATGCTTTCCTTCTTTGCTACCCCAGTGTTTCCAGCATTTCTGTTTTTATTTCAGATATTCAGCATCCGCGGTATTTTATTTTTAAGTGAAACGTGTTCCTAAATTTCCTAACCGAGGTTTTCCACCCATGGTGGTTGGCAGGGCCCTCAACCGTGTCCGGCCCATCTCCCGCGCATCCACCCTCACACCTTCCTCTCCCACCCAGAACCACGATAGAGTCCCCCTTGTCTTCACTTATCACCCCACCAGCCTCCGCATTCAAAGGATCATCCTCCGCCTTTTCTGCCAATTCCACCAAACACATCTTCCCTTCACCCACCCCCCTCCCCACCGTCGGCATTCCGTCAGGACCATTCCCTCAGAGATACCCTGGTCCACTCCTCCATCACCCCCTACAACTCAACCTCCTCCCACGGCACCTTCCCATGCAACCGCAGAAGGTGCAACACCTGCCCCTTTACATCCCCCCCTCCTCACCATCCAAGGGCCCAAACACTCCTTTCAAGTGAAGCAGCATTTCATTTGCACTTCCCTCAATTTAGTCTACTGCATTCGCTGCTTCCAATGCGGTTTCCTCTACATTGGAGAGACCAAACGCAGACTGGGTGACCAGTTTGCGGAACACCTTCGGTCTGTCCGCAAGCATGACCCAGACCTCCCTGTCGCTTGCCATTTCAACACTCCACCCTGCTCTCATGCCCACATGTCCGTCCTTGGCCTGCTGCAATGTTCCAGTGAAGCTCAACGCAAACTGGAGGAACAGCACCTCATCTTCCGATTAGGCACTTTACAACCTTCCAGACTTAACATTGAGTTCAACAACTTCAGATCATGAACTCTCTCCTCCATCTCCGCCCCCTTTCCGATCCCCTTTTTTCTAATAATTATTATATATATATTTTAAATATATTTTTCTTTTCCCACCCATTTCTATTATTATTTTTAAATTTATTTCCATCCATTGTTTTATCTCCACCTTTTAGTCTATTTCGATCCCTTACCCCCACCCCACCCCACCCCCACTAGGGCCATCTGTCACTTGCTCATCCTGCTTTCTACCCTTAATGTCACCATTAGCACATCCTTTAGCTAACATCACCAACGTCAACACCCCTTTGTCCTTTTGTCTATGACATCTTTGGCAATCTCTCCCTTGTCTCCACCTATCACTGACACTCTATCCAGCCCCACTTGTCCCACCCCCCCTTAAACAGCTTATATTTCACCTCATTTCTATTTCTCTTCAGTTCTGATGAAGAGTCATACGGACTTGAAATGTTAACTATATTCCTCTCAGCAGACGCTGTCAGACCTGCTGAGTTTTTCCAGCTATTTTTGTTTTTGTTCCTAAATTTGAACATGTTAACCAATGGGTTAGAATATATAGCATTGATCTGTTCATGCCAGGCATAATTCAGCAGAGATAACCAGAACAGCATAGATGAACAAAGTCTGCACGAGTGCATGCTTTAACTGAAGAACATTATTGAAGTAGCAAGGCTGCAAACTTGGAATGAATCAACACTTGCCCATTCATGATTAAGAAAAAGCAGGAACCCTTTACAGAGTTTAATGCATCCCTCGCACAAATTCCACTACTCTCAACAAACAAAGGTGATGAACAGCAACAACCCATCTGGAAAAGAGTTTAAAAAAAACTTTACCACAATTTCTGTGCAACACTCTCTACATGAATACAAAACCAAAATAGTGTGAATCCTGAAAATCTGAAATAAAAAACAGAATACTGGAAATGGATCAGATTTCCAGCACCTGCGGTACTCTGCTTTTGTAAATGTTGGAAATACTTAACTAGGGTGGCAGCATCTGTGGAGAAACGAGAGTTAACTTTTCAGACTGATGACCTTTTGTCAGAGCTGGAAGTTAGCAATATAAGCGTTTTTTAGCAAGTACAGAGTCAAGGAAAAGGGGGAGGAAAGAAAACTGGGGAAGGTCTGTGTTATGATGGAGGGCCAGAGAGGTTGGATGACAGAAGGGATGATAGCCCATGGCAAAACAGGCTGCTCAAGGGACAAGTAAAGACACAAGAGGAGGTGGGTCCCATTCTCAGAACCTGCTATCCAAAATAATGGGAGAGACGGTTGGCTGGAAATCACAACTCTAATATTTATTTGTGATAACACCTCAGGATGGACAACTGTCGGGTTCCAGTGCTGGTTAAAAAGAACATTCCACATCCATTCTGTTGGCTGAATAGAGAAAAAAAATATCTATTTTTTAGGAAGTCTCCTTAATCCCATCCACAGGTCCCAGGATACTCAAGGTGAGGATCATCACGTATTAGGCACTAGAGCTACTGAGTAGATCCACGCACTGTACCATTGTGTGAAGCCAATGTGTTGTGCCACAAAGCGACGAGGCGGAATATTTAAAATATATTTATATCTATTAACGGCGTCCTCACCTGAATGCCAACTGATGCAAATCCCAAACTGTAGCCCAGGACACGGTGTAGCTAACCGTGCACCAGAAACACATGGGCAAAGGTCACTTCCGCCTAACTGGTGCGTCATTTCTATGCGCCGGTCCGTTCCGTTTTGGAATCCTGAGGACGCCAGTGTTCCAGAGCTGCCGCGTGGGCAGGTTTCCCCGTTCCGTTTTGGAATCCTGAGGGCGCCAGTGTTCCAGCGCTGCCTGGTGGGGAGGTTTCCCTGTTCCGTTTTGGAATCCTGAGGACGCCAGTGTTCCAGAGCTGCCGCATGGGGAGGGAGTGGTTTCCATCCACGAACTCGGCAACATGTTGACATTCGGCTCCCGGTTCCGTCTTCAGCCGCGGGGCCCCGAATCTCCGGCCGCCCGAGCCGGGGCGCTCCTGAGGGAGAGGCTGGCCTCCACCAGTGTCGGCCCCCAGGCGCCGGCCCCCGGCGGCGAGCTGCCCGTCATCCGCATCCCACAGAAGACGCGGCTCCGGGCAGAGGAGAGGCTGAAACGGGCGGCGGGGAGCCGTGCGCCGGCGCTGAGGCTGACCAGGCCGGGCCGGCTGCTCATCATGGGGAAGCGGCCCCAGCTGAACCAGCACGCCGGCTACACTTTCGGCAAGTTCGAGCCGGTGCCCCTGGTCTCCAAGGGCTGGAAGCACAGGAAGGCGGCCGGGGATTATTTTGTCATTAACAACATGCGGAGCCAGCCGCCTGTTTTACCAGGGGGAGAGGAGGGCGAGAAGCTCCGGGAAAAGGTGCCGAGTTTCGGCTCCTTGGGGCTGTGCAGTGAGCTGCGGGATGCACTGGACAACATGGGCATTTCCCATCCGACCAGTGTCCAAGCACAGAGCATCGCCGCTCTGCTCAGGGGGAGGAATGTGTTGTGCGCGGCCGAGACCGGCAGCGGCAAGACCCTAAGCTACCTCCTGCCTTTACTGCAAGCCCAGGCTGCGGGGAGGAGAGACAGTGCCGGCGACGATGGGCCGAGCAGCCTGGTGCTGGTCCCCTCCCGGGAACTGGCCGAGCAGCTCCAGCAAGTGGCCCGGCCGCTGGCGGCCGTCCTGAAGCTCAATGTGCAGACGGTGGGGGGCGGCCGGGGGATGGGCAACGTGAAGCTGACCTTGTCCCGGGGACCCATCGACCTGCTGATCTCAACGCCCGGAGTCCTGTGGAAAGCCCTGAGGAGAGACTTCCTCTCCCTCCGCAAGCTGAGCCACCTGGTGCTGGATGAGGCGGACACTCTGTTTGACGGAAGCTTTGTGGACTTACTGGAGGACATTCTCCAGCACAGCCAGATCGCTGCTCACCCCTCCGAAACCCGGGGGGTGGAGAGGAAAGCCCAGCTGGTGGTTACAGGCGCCACGTTCCCGGGGGGAGTGGGAGAACTTCTCAGTAAAGTCACTGATTTGGGCAGCATCACCACCATAAAGAGTAAGGGGCTGCACCACCTCATGCCACACGTGAAGCAGAAGTTCATGAAGGTCAAACGGACAGATAAAGCTAGTGACTTACTGCAAATGTTAAAGGAGCTGGTTGCTGAGAAAGCTGGCACTGGAGTGCTGGTGTTTTGCAACAGTGCAGCAACAGTTAATTGGCTTGGCTATGTCCTGGACGACCATAGTATCAAACACTCCCGCTTGCAGGGGAATATGAAAGCTGAAAAGCGCAGTGGAATATTTTGCATGTTCCAGCAGGGTTTGATAGACCTCCTTGTTTGCACAGACATTGCATCTCGTGGATTGGACACTCAGAGGGTGGAAGTTGTAATCAATTATGACTTTCCCCCGACGCTGTGCGATTATATCCACCGTGCTGGGCGGGTGGGGCGTGTTGGCAGCAAGGTTTTGGGGACCGTCGTTAGTTTTGTGACACACCCCTGGGAGGTTGAACTCGTCCAGAAAATTGAGACTGCAGCTCGGCAAAAAGTGATACTCCCTGGTCTGGAATCCGAAATCAACCACCCTGTGAAGAAAAGTGCACCAGAATTATCAAAAGACCACCAGAATTATCAGAAGACCAGAAGTGAACTCTCTTCAGAGTGACTTGTGTTCGAATAATGGCTGTGTCAGTTAGTTTTGTAATCTAAAGTTATTGAAGTAAAATGTTTAACTTGCTGCTTAATGTTAACTTTCATGATTTTTGAAACGGAGAGAGGCGACAAATAATACTGTGAACTAAAACAGGGTGTCCTAATGTGTCTAAGTGGTAGCACTTGCATCCCTGAGTATGATTCCCAAGACTTCAACACAAAATCTAGGCGCTGATTTGCTGAGGGTGTGCTGCACAGTCTTTCAGGTAGGATGGCAAACCGAGGCCCTGACTACCTCAGTATATGGCTCTATTTCGAAGAAGACTTCTTTACCAATATTTATCCCTCAGCCAATTTCACTAAAGTGCCTTTCCCGGTAATTATCACATTGCTGTTTGTGGGAGCTTGCTGTGCACAAATTGGCTGTAAAGCACTTTGGAATGTCCTGAGGTAGTGACACGTGCTATGCAAGTGCAAGTCTTGAAATGTTTTGATTCGTCGGACGGGTCAGTGTGTTGCAACTAGCGAGGGAGAACAGCGTACAAGTACATCTCGTAGAATCAGAATTAGAATACATTCGGCAACTCCCAATATAGTATGTACTTCACTCCATCCTTCACTCGTGCCTGCTTCCCTTTCACATCATTCTCTTTTTGTTGACTTCTCTGCCCTTCTTCCTTTTCTCTTCCCTTTTACTGTCCTTTTACCTAATATGTTTTCACCCCTCTCCCACAAGCGGGAAAGGCTGGTGGCATTGGCACTTGAATGGCTGTTGTGCCCAGTTCTGATTCTGTCAAAACACCCTTTGTTTTAAGTAGTGACTGTGGTTCTAAGATTCTAAATTGTATTTTAGTTGTTTGGGCTTGGCTGCCCTTACACTGTAGCAAGAGCAGCACCCTTTTGACCCGTCCTGCAACCTTTCTCTGTGTGCATGAAAATGCCACAAGCCCACTGCTCTGTTGGTGTGTCTTGCCTGTAATTTACCATTCACCATAAAGACTTTTTGATAGGTACGTTAGTTTTTGATGAGACAAAACAAAAATTGCCTGCCCCTGTTTATATCTCCATATTAATATATATTTATATTCATATTATCCTTTTAGTAGGACTGTTGGAATCAGAATTTTAAAAGCTATCAAATTGCTCTAATACCAGTTATTTTCTTTTTAAAAAAAAGTCAATATAATTACACTGCTTTTGACAGCAGCATTGTACTTAATAAACATTTCATGGCACTACTTTAGTCATTGCCACCTGCCTGTCTGATATACTGACGACCAAAACCCCAGCTTTTTCATTCTTTAAAAAAAAACACTTGGTGGCTTGAGTTAGTAAAGCTGTATTCTAGGATCTAAACAAACCAATCAGCATCTATATTGACTTTTAATAATAAATCAAATGTTACTGGTTTAATTGAGAGGCACATTAAAATTTAGAATTTACTTGTAAAATCTGGCAAGATACCATTGCAAAATTAAACGACTCAGCAAACTGATGGGACCAAACATGAGAATCCATGGTCTAAATTCCCACAAGGACCACATCAAAATGAGTTAGAAGTTGGCAGTATTTTGATTCTGCTTTGCCTGTTTGGAGGAGAAAACTAACACTGAAAGCAGAACAAATAAATTGAGAAAGGATCCTTTTGATGACAATTGGCTTAAAATGTAGCACTGACATATTAACTTATCACATTTCAGAAATGGACAAGATCTAATTGTCATAGTGTAAATTACTAATTTTTAAGTATATAAACGTGAACAGAACATCACAATTATAACTGAGCCATGTACTCAATGCTGCCTTTCTGGCTTCAGTTATAACTAGAGGTTTTATCTTCATATTTTTTCCTTTCTCACTTGTTACTAATTTTCGGTGGCTAACAAAAGCAGTAGTACAGGCTCATACCCATCTTTCCAGTAATTCGTGCTGGAGCAGGAGTGTAGTAGGGGGCTCATCTCAATGTCAAGTTGTGACACAAAGCTTGCGATCGGTCTAGTTCAGCCATAGGCAGTTGCCAGGGAGTGGGATGAAACCAGTGGCTAGAGAATGGAGTTTGTGGTGGTATTCAAAGGCAATGACTTTGGCTTTCCTAATGGAAGAAATTTCTGCTCATCCAGCTCTGGATGTCGGACCAGCATGGTGACAAATCAGAGACCATATTCAAAACTCTCCAATCAGCTTTCCACCCCTGCCACAGTACTGGAATGGTTCTTAGAGTCACACATTACATCCTGTTTGAGTGACTGGGGTAAACTGTTCCTCGTTCATGAACTGTACTCTGTCTGCATCATCCTCTCCAATGCCACCCTGCCACCCATCTTGTTGGGATGCCCTCACATATTTCTCATTCTTATCTATCCAGTTGTAACCAGAGAGTCATCTTCAAGGCTTCTCTTCCTGCTCTCACAGTTGTCTCTGGACTCCCTGCCTCCCCCCCTGCTTCTCATCTACATACTGCCCTTAAGCAACATGATCTAAAAATGACATCAGGTTCAACACATGCTGACAACATACAGTTCAACTTCACTGACACATTGATCGACTTCTCCACGGCCTCTGTCACATTGCTTGTCTGACATCCAGGACTGACTGAGCATAAATTTCTTCCAACTATTTGGAAGGGCAAAGCCATTGTCTTTGAATTCCACCACAAACTCCATTCTCTAGCCACTAGTTTCATCCCACTCCCTGGCAACTGCCTGTGGCTGAACTAGACTGATCGCAAGCTTGGTATCATAATTTGACCATGAGATGAACCTCCTACCACATCACTGTTTCATCACCAAGACTCTGTTCTAGAAGGAAAACAGAAAATGCTGGAAAAACTCAGCAGGTCTGACAACATCTCTGAAGAGAAAAACAGTTGACATTTCAAGTCCGTATGACCTTCTTCAGAGGTGAAGAGAAGTGGAAATGTGATGAAATTTAGCTGTTTAAGGGGGGGTGGAACAGGTGAAGCTGGATAGAAGGCCAGCGATAGGTGGGAACAAAGGAGAGTTTGACAAAGATGTCAGAGACGAAGGGAGTGGTAGTGGCATAAAGGTAAGAAAGAATGTGATAATAGGACAGGGTAAACACTCTGAAAAGAACAACTTGAACAAGAAATAGATGGTCCTTGCAAGGGTGGGGTGGGGGGGAGGGGCTGGTGGAAAAAAAAGGATTGAAAATGGGATAAAACAATGAATAAAAATAAAATAAGTAGATAAAAAAATGAATTTTGGAAAAAAAGGGGTGAAGATAGAGAGAGTTTGTGGACTGAAGTTGTTGAACTCAATGTTAAGTCCGGAAGGTTGTAAAGTACCTAATCGAAAGATGAGGTGCTGTTCCTCCAGTTTGTGTTGGGCTTCACTGGAACATTGCAGCGGGCAGGTATGTTCTGTCCCTTTCTGTCACATTCCAGAACTCATTACTCAAATTGCTGCCCTGCTCCATTACTTTGTTGTTTCCCTTTACTATATATCCTCTCACATGATACCCCCCCCCCCCCCACCCCCAACTATTTAGTTTAAAGCTCTCTCTACTGCCCTAGTTATAAGATCCACCAGAACACTGGTCCTAACAGTACAGCTCCCACATTCTCCAGTACTGATGCCAGTGCCCCATGAATCAAAACCAATTTCTCCCATGCTAATCTTTGAACCACACTCTCTAATCTGATTTACCCTACACTAATTTGCTCATGGCTCAGGTAATCATCCAGAGTTTATTACCCTTGAGGTTTGCATTTTAATTTAGCCTCGAGCTGTTCATACTGCCTATGCAGAAACTCTTTCCTAGTGTTATCTATGTCATTGGTATCTACATGGACCATGAGCACTGAATTATCCCCCTCCCACTGCAAGTTTCTCTCCAGCCCAGAGCAGATG
Organism: Cetorhinus maximus; assembly: GCF_964194155.1. Lineage (NCBI taxonomy): Eukaryota > Metazoa > Chordata > Chondrichthyes > Lamniformes > Cetorhinidae > Cetorhinus > Cetorhinus maximus. The sequence goes on from NC_135884.1 coordinate 103,423,950, forward strand.
TCTTGAACCCTGGCATCGGGCAAGCAATACAATCGTATGGACTCACTCTCGACTGCAGAGAACAGTATGTATTCCCCTGATTATATTGTCTCCTGTGACTACCACATTCCTCTTCACTGCCCCCACCTGAATGGCATCCTTTAGCATGGTGCCATGATCAATCCGCTCATCCATCTTGCAGGCCTTCACATTCACACAAGCACCCGGTACCTGTTGGACAAAGTCAGGGACTGAGGCTCCTCCATCACTACATGCTGGTTCCCCAAACCTGCCTGACTCAGTCACATCCTCCTGTCCCGGACCACTGACCTACTCCAAGGTTCTGCCTAACCTAAGGGGAGTGACTGCCTGCTGGAACAAAGTGTCCGGGTAACTCTTACCTTCCCTGTTGCCCCGCAATGTCTGCAACTGGGAACCTACGTTGCCTAAGCTGCAGACACTTTCTGCAGATTGTTGTCTGTTTGCAGTGCATTCCACAGATTCCCACATTCTGAAGCCACGGCACACCACCAGCCCTGCCATTTCTGTCCAGCCTTATTTATTTAATTAGTCAATTAGTTAATAATTTACACAGTTAAAAATAATAGAAAGTTGCACACACCTAGCTTGGACACCAGGAAAATTGAAAGAGTGGGACAAAAAACTGAGAACAAAGTTGTAAACATGTTTCTGAATTTCCAGAAAGGGGGGCTCAATAATATTGGGACATTTGCTTGGTGTACTTACACCCCATGGAGTGCAGTGGTTCAAGAAGGCAGCTCACCACCACCTTCTCAAGGACAATTAGGGATGGGCAATAAATGCTGGCCTAGCCAGCGACACCCACATCCCATGAATGAATAAATTTAAAAGATAACTAGTGTTTTAAAATATCTGAAAGTGCTATTTTCTCCCTTTTAAATCTTCTTCATTCTTTGAATAAAAAGCTACAAGTCTCAGCTATGTTGTTTTGATTATTTTCAGGAACTTAGAGTGCCAGTGTTCATTCATCCTTCCTGGAAAGAAAGCACCTCTGGTGGAATTTAATGCCCACCCTACAGCGGATTAGGTGGCAGGGTGGCGCTTAATTGCTAATCAAGGCCCTTAAGTGGGCAATTGGGGCCTCATCTTGCTGCTGTTGGTATTAACCCAGCGGGAGAGGGGGTTGGGGGGAGGAGAAGTGGTTGGCATATGTGTTTGTTTGTGGACTCCCATGGGGATTCCCATGTTCAAAGGCATTCAGTGCCTGATCAAGGGTGCCTGCTGAGAACCAACCCTGCACTTGCTGCCAACACACCTCCCCCGTGGCCCCATTCCTGCCATCCCTCGCTTCTGGCCTGGGATCCAGTGACAATAGGCCTTGGGTGGATGTCTTATGGGCAGCAACCACCACCTCCCTGGTGGCGCTACTGTTCAATAGAGCTGCTGACCTCGGATTGGCCACTGTCTAGTTAAGTGCCTGCATGGGACTTAATGCGGCCTTCCCTAAAAGAGGAGGCATGGGGCCTTCACCAGCTTTCCAGCCAGCGGGAAAGACCCCTGTCGCCTCCTTTAAACACCACCCCGCAGGAGAATTTTCCCCATGTCGGATAGGCCGAGCGGGACCCGGCGCGGACCCGATCGCTGCCTGCGCCACCATTTTACGCAGGCGGGTCAATTAAGGCCCACCCAGCGAAATGCGTGGCTCCTGAGGATAGCGGGAGTGTGCATGGGGCCGGTGGGAGTGCAATGACTGCTGGGCCCAGTGATGACCCGATGGTCTGTTTAAAAGAAGCGCTGGTAGCCTTGGAAAGGCGGATCACAATGGCAAGTAGAAGGGCTCACCAAAGGGCTTCTGGAAAGCAGGCCAGTCTGGAGGATAGGGCAGCAGAGCAGGCTAGGTCAGAGGGTAGGACAGTGGGGCAGTGTGCTCCTCAGCTTTCAGATGAGTACCGAGCTGCCCTTCTGGAGGAGGTGGCAGTGTGGTGGGAGGCCCTGCTTCCGAGGGATGGGAGGCGGAGGTGCCCCCACCTGACCAAACCTGCCTGGGAGGAGGTGGCCAAGACAGTGAGCTCCCACGATGTGGTGCGATGCACGTAGGTCCAGTGCCGCAAGAGTTTCAATGAGCTCCTGCGCTCAGGAAGGGTGAGTACCATGTTGGCAGAGATCATTTAATGTAGCCGTTAGCCTTTCCCCCCAAGGCCCCACCCCCAACAACTCTGAGTGCAGTTACAGCATTGAATCCTTCACGGCCTGTTTCCCTCGCTGGGTGGGCCAGCCGATATTGCCCATGCCTAGTTCACCCTGAGAGGGTAGTGCTGAGATGGGTTCTGTACCCGCAACATGTGTGACACACACCCAGAGTGTTGGGGGCAAACTCAAGGAGCTGCACCTAGGCAGAGTGCTGGAACTGTGAAGCATGTCAAAGTCAGGGTGCTAACATGCTTGGAGGGGAGCTTCCAGGTGGCAGGGCACCAATCCATCTGCTGGTCTTCGCGCTCCATGTGTTTGTGCCTCTTTGCTTTGCAAGGTTAGACCGTGTGGTGCCACATGTGATGGAGGCAGCATTTGGGCAAGGGGGCGGTCAGCCCTGGCTTGTTTGGGTGAGTGTGCGGCAGCTGTGGGGTGATGAAGCGCTGGAGCCCTGCAATGTTCCACTCTGGTTGGAGTGGCAGGGATGCGATGGGAGTCCAGGTACAGAGTAGACTAATCAATGCTCTTCTCTCCTTGCCAGGAGAAGACTGCACACAATTCCACTGAGCGGATGCGGACTGGTGGAGGCCAGGCCCACTTGGCCATCATGACTCGATTTGAGCAGGAGGCCATGGATCTGTAGAGGTGCCATGCCCCCAGGTCCACTGTTGGCGGTGAGGCTGGGGTGCCACGGGGAGGTATGTTTACCGAGCACTGATGTCACCATGTGTGTCCCAGCAGCCATGGCACCGCTGAATGCTCAGTGATTGAAGTTTGCAACATGGGTTGACCATTGATTGTGGAAGGATGAGTGCAAAATGATCTGGGGGACAGGCATGCACATTGACATTGTCTCCACTTTAACTAATCAAATGTCCTTTTTCTTCCTTTCAGCATCACTGGAGCAGGGCCAGGAGGAGGCATAGGGGCCAGCTCTCACACCTGGGGGCCCTGAACATTTTGACTCACCAGCATCACACTATCTCTGCCAGGCAGACACCAGTGCAGATACTAGCACCTCGGTGGGAATTAAATCATCAGCTAGTGTCCCGGGGCACGGCGGTGAGGGCACTTCACACTCGATTGAGGTGTGGGCAGAGACAGAGAGTGCCAGGGATGCCGGCAGTTGCAGGACTGCTGGGGACTAGGCACATGCTCGGTTGGTAGCATGATGTGCCTCTGGAGTCGTTCGTGAGGCAACAAACGCTGGAAGTGCAGCAGGGTATGCGGGAGGATCTGGCGGAGATACATGAGGCTATGCGTGGCATGGTGCCCGTGCTGGAGGAGTCCACATGGAGCATCACCAATGCAGTGAGCCTCATGTCCGAGCGCCATGCTTCCTCCATGGAGAAAGTGGCGACTCCCGTGGAGACGGTCCTCCAAGAGACCAATCAGGGCCTCCCGGGCTTGTGCTCAGACCTGCAAGCCCTCACAGCGGCATTGACTTCAGCTAGTCATTGCCCGTGTGGGAATGGTTTGGGCACCAAGTATCCCAGCTCGGTGCCCATCCATCTACGGTGAGCATGGAGGTCTGAAGTGAACTCACGTCAGCACAGCAACTGCCTGTCGTCTCTGCGGGCTCCTCTCAGGGCACTCCGGATGAGGGCAGCAGCTCCTCCACCCCTCTGCCAATGACTGTGGCATCCGATGAGGCAGTGACAACTGGGGAGAAGCCAGCTGTGGAACTGGGTGCTCCCTCCCAGGCGGGGCCAGCACAGACTCCATGGGCCAGAAGACGCCCGCCAAGGTCATCAAAGCCAACAGTGAGCAGGCTGTCTCAGATGTCAGTGCCAGGGAGGAGGGAGCACCTAGACGTAGCACCCATAAACGTAAACTTAAGGCACCTTAGGCACACCACGGATTTCTCACTAGTGCTTTTATGCTGCCCCGCTATTAGTTCATGACCACTTGGTGTGATGTGCAACACATTTGTAATTTTTTTTCTGAACTTCATTTTGTTAAATCATTAAATTTTGATGTGTGAGCATGGCTCAGGGTGACTCCTTTGTTCTGCAAGTGGAAGGGAAGCCATGATGTTATGAGTGAGTTGTTTGACATTGAGCTTTATTGACAAGGCCCTTAGTTAATGTTAGTATCCAGGCTGATTTAGCACTTGGGTATTAAGCGTGGAGCCTGCAGCCCTGCCGTGTGTTGAAGGTCCATTTATGGTGGGCTAGCTGAAGGTTCTTTGGATTAAAGCCTCCCAGGTTTCCCTGCCTCCCTAGAATATGTCAGGTCAGTGTCTACCCCCTCAGCGTTCTCCTGTGCGTTCTCATCCTCGGGCTCACTGCTGGACTCATCGTATGCAGCCGGAGCAACTGCGTCTACGTCTTCTTCGCCCACTGTGTCACCCCTTTCCAGCGCCAGCATGCAACCACTATCAGCGACACATGATCTGGGGGGTACTGGAGTGCGCCCCCTGAACGGTCCAGGCATCGGAAGCACGTTTTGAGGAGACCGATGGTTCTCTCCACCACAGCCCTTATGGAGGCATAGCTCCTATTGTACCGCTGCTCACCCTCTGTTCTTTGATGGCGGAAAGGCGTCATGAGCCACCTTTTTAGGGGATAGCACTTGTCACCCAGCAGCCATCCATCAAGCTGGGCTGGAGTACTGAAGAGCCCCGGCACCTGGGAGTGTCTGAGGATGTAGGCATCGTGGGAGCTGCCTGGATACATTGCACAGACTTGTAGAATCTGCATCCTGTGATCACACACTATCTGCACGTTCAAGGAGTGGAAGCCCTTCCTGTTGATGAAGGCACCGGGTTCACCTTCTGGCGCCTTGATGGCCACATGTGTGCAGTCTATTGCACTCTGGACATGGGGGAAGCCACCAATGGCCGCAAAGCCTCTGGCTTGCTCTGCTGGCTGCCCTCGTCCCAGCGGTAATGGATGAAAGTCAATGCACACCTGAACAGAGCATCTGTCATCTGCTTGACACAAGTGTGGACAGCTGACTGGGAGACTCCGCAAAGATCACCCACCGACCCCTGGGAAGAGCTGGAGGCATAAAAGTTGAGGGCAGCTGTGATCTTCAGCGCCACTGGCATGGGGTGCCCACCCACACAGTTGGTGCAGATCTCAGGGCCGATCATCTGACAGTTGGAGGTGACTATCTCCTTTGAGAGACGGAGCCTCCTTCGGCACTGGACCTCAGACATATTGAGGTAGCTGCTTCACCGCCTGTAAACCCTGGCAGCAGGATAATGGCGTCTTCTGTGGCCCCTTCCACCTTGGACTTCCTGTTGGCCCTGCACCCGTTGTGCCTGCGCTTCTCCTCCCAAAGGTGGTTCCCCTGGAGGCTGAATGTTGTCTCCTGGCCTCCTCCCCCTTCTGGCCCTCCCTTCCTCCTCAGAGGAGGTGCCTCCAGTGGAGACAACACAACTCCCATTCCGAGGCTAAGGGAAGGCTTCCTGAAACCTGCAGGCCCCAGAAATGATCTGTACTGTAGAATCCTGACCTGAAGGCTGTTACTCCTGTCCAAGCAGCTGTGAAGAGTTTTGAAGTATTCCTGCTCACACAGGCAAGTATCAGTAACTTTCACAATTAAATATCTGACAAATAACACTCGCGACCCCACTCACCCCCCTTATCCTGCCCGTGGATGAAGTTTATACAAATGTGGCCTACCCGCCTGCCGGTTGCACCCATGCGACGTCCTGAAGATCGCACAGGCCCTGAAAAATAACAGACAATTGCTGCTTCAAGGGCCTTAAGTGGGTGATTAATTAGCGGTGCGCACCCATCGGAGAACATCATGCGCCTGCCCATCTAAATATCACGATGCCATGCGGTGACGTCAGGACGCTCGCCCAATGTCACCGTGCGTCATTTTACATGTCGGCGTGCAGGGCCCGCCCCCACACAGTGACGAGAAAATTCTGGCTGTCATCTCCATTTGACACCTCTTGACTGAGATTGGGAACTTACTGTGCAAGACCCAATATTGTACTATTCTGTAATAATGTACTAGCAAGCTGACACTATTGGTCCATCACGTTTAGGACAAAAACCTACTGACAACTGTGAGCAAATTGTCTTCAGACTGCAAGAGAAATGTTACTTCATTTAACTCATTTTGGGATTCTGCTTTATTGCAGATTGCATATTTTCATTTCCCTAAAGAACTGTAAGATACATTTTTCAGTAATGGGTCTAGTAGAATGGGTGTACCAGTAACAGTTTAATAATGTCAACCATAAACAGCTGGATATTTCACTCCACAACTCAAACATAGTGTACTTCAACAACATAATCGAAAGACAGAGTCACGTACCATCATGGAATAGTTAATCCAAAGAACCACACAATCAATTGTCACATGAAAGCTTAAACATTAAACAGCATAACACCTCTGTATTGAGTATGCATTCCCAAAATGCAACTTTTTCAGTGCTTCTGGCAAATGTAAAGTCACTTTACATACATAACTGAAATTCACAAAATAATGCTGTGAATCGCAGGTTTCTTTTAAAACATAATACTGGTAGCTGCTTAACAATACTGATCCTTGATTGTACATTTCCAAGCTTTTGTGGCTGCATTATAGCAACCAAAAATAGTAGACAATATTAAATATTTTCTGAGATTATACAAGAAGAAGGTAAAAATATACATCAGCTAAACAGTACTATTTTAAAATTAATCTCTTATCCTTGTTCACAGTACGTTATTTATAATTACGGTTGCAGTGTTCATAAATGCATTTCTTTTTCATTCCGCACACCTGAACAAACAAGATGTTCACATGGGATACAGAAACTATCCTATTCATACTAATTCAGTATAATAGTATGTGGAAAATGGGGGAAGTAGATTCTGTCTGAGCACATGCTTTCTGTCAATCCCACTCTATTTACAAAAACATATCATGAAGCTATCATGAACTGCATTTGAGAAATGGAGAGAAAAAATTTACTCCTGTGTTCAAAGATTTGGTTCTCTATTTGCCTTTTCACTCCAGTCTTCAGATTTCTCTTTGTCTGTCTTTCTCTTAACCAACACTAGCAAGGAGATACCTCCTCAATTTTCCTACATGATTGCCCTAGCACTGCACAAACATCTGTTAAATAACCATGTTCAGACATAAAGGTCGCAGGGTCTTCTGAGAATCCCGGGAAGTTCAGGCAGCTTAGCTTTTTATATTTATGGACATTGCCTGCTAGGTCTTCACACCAAGATTTCAGATCTGAATTTGAAATTTTATTATTATAAAATGCCCAGCCTCAAAACTTCAAGTGTCAATAATGCAGGGAGATTGAGGACAGGTTGAACTCAGTGGAGAGCTCATGCATGTGAAACAATAGTGAATTAGAGGGCACATTTATAAAGTGCAGTATAGCATTCAACATCAACCAGTGTCAAATTGGAACACCTAAACAGTTACTTTTACAAGAACAAACTTTTCCTTACAAATACAGTTTCTTCCATTTTTTTGGTTTTGTAAAGATGGCGGACGTAGAGTCTGTCTGAGCACATGCTTTTAACCACAGAGAAATAAAAACATGGGTGGAATTTAACGTAATTGACACCGGTTCAGCCCACCAGTTGGAGGGGCAGACCCGAATGGAGGCATTTAACTGGCCGGCATGGTCCTTCCTTGGATTAAGACACCTCCTGGGAGCTGCTGGCTAATTAAAGGCTGGTAGCTCTCCACTGCCCATCAGTGCCACTGGGAGTGGTGGCTGCTGCCAGTAATACACCCAGGGAGAGGCCTAGGATCACTGAGGGACTTGAGCTACAGGTGAGTGAGAGTAGGATAGAGGTCATGGGTGAGGGGCGGACGGTTCAGAAGCAAGGGCAGGGATTGGTTTTCACCAGCCACCTTCTGCATGCTGGGTTCTTCATTCGGGCACTAAATGCCTTCGAAAGAGTGCCTCCTTAGAAGGCCACAGTGTGAGCAGGAAAGATTCCCCCATTGGGGCTGTTCTTGCCTCCAACTTCATCACAGGAGGTTTTCCTGCCACCAGGCCACTGATTTGTGGTCACTGACTTGTGTCCCATGGCGACAGGCTGCATTAAGTCCAGCCCAATGATTTGTATCAGACTCACAGAACAACATAAGGCTGCAGTGTTGAACTACCAGGTTGAATAGTGTCACAGTTAATTATTAAAGTTCTTTTGAAATTCATATTTGACAGTAATCCTTTTCAGAGCTGTTTCAGGTTCAAAGGAAGGATACTCATGCATTTAATTTGCAAACACAACCAAATTAAACTCTGCAGCGCTAGATTCTAGTTCCACGATTAGCAAAACCAAGTTGAATAGAGCTGAGAGCAAGAATTAAATGAACAAAATATGTGAGTCATGACTCAATCTTTTTAGTACAGGTTTCTAAAGAGATCAGTAATATATGGTGCTGTGATGACGAAGAGTGTTGTGAATTACAGCTTCCTATGTAAACTACAAAACATTCACATTTAGTTAAACTGGGAGCTGAGTTATCAAGTATCTATTGCATTGACTCTGTGCTCTACAGGCTATTCCCAGGGACACACATTGAGACAAACATCAACTGCAGCTGGAGGATCATCAACTCGGTGAAAGACGCTCTTTGGTCTGCCCAAAACCTGTTGGTCTTCCAGTGCAGAGTTGTCCCCAACCGAGTGTTGCAGACTGGCATATTCCAAGGTCCAGGACTACGTGCTGAATGACGCACTAATTGGGGCAGCCGCTGCAAAGGCGCAATGAGGAAAGGTCGCTGTCTAAGAACTTTCAGCCATAGTGCACCGAGGGGCTGGGAATTGTATAGACCCCTTGGGCTGTATCACTCACATTGAATGTATGCAGTGAACACTACATATATTACAATTGCATTGAAGCACCTCAGAGGGCAACATATTCTATGTAGATAACTTGAATACCATTGCACTGTCTGACTGCCTGTAATGACCATGTTGAGATGTTTGTAATGTTCATTGAAGCACCTCATGATCTATGTGGAAAACTGGAATATGATCGCACTTTTTGTGGTAGCCATTTTGAAATGTTTCGTAATGTTCTTTCAGATATTTTATGAATAAAGCATATTCTTCTAAAAAAAAATCTATTGCACTGGCAGCAACAAATAGCTATGGCTGCAGATTAAGAATCCAATAGACCCTGTGCTTTTAAAGACTTTAAACTTAATTTGGACAGAAAGAGCATTATTTCCCTCTGTTCAGAGAAAAGGGGAAGAAATTATTGCTGTACACTAATTTGGGAACAAGATTGTGGGGATTCACAGTTTAAACTGTGCTGTTTTGAGAGCACAGTTCTGAGTGTACCATGAATGTGAGAATCAACCAATCTTGAAACAACTGTAACACTGATCTCAAAGCTTCCCAATTGGCTAATGAGCCAATTAGTTGATAAAAATATTGAAAATTAACCTTGCTGTGGAATGCTGAGTATCTCTGCTCAACAGCTCAATGACAAATATCCATGAGATCCTGCTTGACTATAATCTCATCCATCATTGATCAGCGTAAACCCTCCACATCGACCTCCAACCACAACATTGACCCAGTCATTAAACAGGGGCAGACACTTTCCCACTCCCAGCACTTGCCCACAGACCCTATTTTGTGTTCCACGCTTGATTTGTTTTTATTTTTGCCCGGCCTTTCTTTCCATTCCCTCTTATGCAAATATGGTCAACTGTGTAAAATCTTTTGCCCCCATTTGTAATCATTTACTGGTAAGTTACTGCATTCTTTTAAATTTAAGTCATGAGAGTTTTGTAGCCCTTCTTTTGATGAGCTCCTGGTGGCAAGAGCAAACGAGGCCCAGAGTTAATAATAATTAATTAGCTAACAGTGTCATGAATGCATGGTCTCATGAGATGAGTATGTTCTGGGACAATCTCTTTAATTCCAAGTAAAATGGAGTAGTGAAGAGGGTCACGTGGTCTGCTTTGAATTCTGCCTAACAGCAAGGCTTGGTTCATCTGGGGTAGGGAAGACTCAGGAGGGACTTACTGGGAGCTAATTGTAAAATGCTCACACCCAAAAACAAAGCCAAGAGCAGCTGCGTTGACTGTGGATAGACTTTCAGTCTCTGAGCTTTTGGACAGAAAGCAAACGAGAGAGAAAGGCCTTACAGAGAGACAAAGGACTGCAGCTAGTGTGGCCAGCAAAGAGGAGAGCAGGTCCCTTCTGAGCTACCAAGCAGAAATGCGAGAGGAAAAGATGGTCTCTGCAGAGACACATCCCGTGGCAATCTAAGGAATCCAGAAGATTCGTCCTGGCGTGGTTGGTGGCATGGGGAAAAATCACCAGAGCAGACCTTACTGTTGGCAGTCAGTGCGGGACTTTTCCGGGGATTGAGAGAAATGGCTTTTGATGGTCACTCAACATTATGACTCGGCGAAACAGGGAAAAGCAAACCTGTTAGAAAATAGAGTTTGTTGGGCTGGTTCCTATAAAAACAGCAATTCTGCGGATGGCAGGCAGTGAAGTATAACTGTGATGTGGGGTTTGCGGCCATGTTAAAAAGTTAAAGGCAGGATATCTTTTCTGCAGTTTACAGTATTAGTTGCCTACTAAATGTTTACCAGATGTTTTCTTTTAGATGGTTACAGTAAAAGTCTTAAAACTTGAAATCTTGTTGTGTGATCCTTTAAGTCAGTCATTGGGAATTCAAAACTCGTGTTTAAAGTTATTGGTCTCAAAAGAAATCATGACAACTGAGAAGCTCAGCTTTCCTCAGCTCCACTTGACCAGAGTCAGAATCCAACTTCAAAATACCCTGAACCAGCCTGTTAAAATCCACAATGTCCCAGGTGAAAGTTAGTTGGTGAGGGATCTGACCCACCCAATTGGCTCTGCCTGATTCTTCAGGCCCTGTCATTTGGGTTAGGGTAGATGGGGGCAGAATGACACAGATGCAAGCAGATCTGCCTGTGATAGGTCCAGAGGAACCCCTCCTAATGCTCAATGTCCTTGAGGGCAAGAGGAAAGAACTTCAAGCTCCCTGAAATGTACCAAAGAAAATATATTCCAAGCTCCCTGAAATGTACCAAAACTACATGAAAATACATGAAAAATAATCTATAAAGTTAAAACTGCAATAAAATGTCAACTCCAAGCAGCAACTGTTCAAGATAGATGTTGTCAAAGACCAAGCAGTAACACAGCAGATCAACTATTTCATATAAAATAGATGAAAGTTAATAAAGCAGTTTTAATGCTTTTCCCAAAAAATTGTTTGGAAAATGATGTCCAGCTGATAAATCCCCTTATTTAAATAGAATTTTGGGGATTTAATGGGGCTCTCTGATACTAGTAGTGATAATTTGTTCAGCAGGCAGCTAGGGATTCACGGGATTAGGATTAAGGTGTGAAAGTGGGGGCGTACTCATCCAATTTTCTTCGCATTGTTTGTGCTTTTCTCAGTGACCAGAAAATGCTGGAAAATCAACCCTAAATCCTTTTGTCAGGAAAAGCAATATGGTGAATCATAATCAATGGGATTCATTTTCTAAACTGGGGTTATTGGTTAGTTTTTTTCTAAACAGATCAACTGCCACACTATTCTCCATACTATTAGTTATGTACAAATGTATATTGCTTCTTTAAAGCAAACTGTTGATATTTCCCTTACTTTTACAATGTAATGATAATCATAATGCATCACTGCTGGTTGCAACAGTAGTAAAGATCATAAAAAATATATCTCTGGTAGTTGTGCTTATCCCTCCTGCTATATCCTAGAGTCTCAGTGGATAGAATTGTCCCAGATTTGCACCAAGTGTAGTAGCAGATGGGTAAAACAGCGTCTTACCCATTGGCTGTGATGGCGGGTTTTCACGCCGTATTGTCCCAAACCCACCACATTACTTACGCATTCCTGGGAAACAGTCCGTTTTCATGGCAGGTGGGCTTTCATTTTCCCACCCACCATCATCTCACTGCTTCATCAGGCTGGGCACCATATTTAAAGTCCAGCCATGTGCACCACATCTCAGTGCTTCTAGCCCACGACTGCTGCAGGGAAGATGTCCACGAAAGGCAAAAAGACTGCAGCCCCAGGTATAGTCACGTGTCACTGGAACGCCTTTTAAATGCTGTGGAAGCTCATCACAATAACCTCTACCCCCGCTCTGACCACAGGATGGGCAGCGGCATCACCAATCCAGCATGGCAGGTGGTGGCAGCAGTGGTCAGTGCCAATGCTGCACAGAAGGTTAGCCATGCAATGCAGATAGAGGATGATCTCATCCATGCAGCCAGGGTATGGCAACCATCTCATAACGCTAAACTCACACACTCAAGCCCAACACACATTCGCTGGCATCTCACTCACTGCCAGCTCAAGGGACATCACCACCTATTCTCACACTCATACCCTCACATGTCCATCTAGCCTCATCTCCTCAGCCCTCACCATCTTGAGGCCACTTGCACAGATCAACATACGGCCCCACACACACTCTGGGATACCATCTTTCCCCAGTCCAGCTCTCATCCTGCAGTCTCTTCCCTTGCCTGAGGCCATTTCTCCCATTTCGCCAAGCAAGACCTTACCCTGCAGTCATTGAAAAGCCACCCCCATATGTCTGATCTGGTAGGTAGAGACTTGCCTGTGAGCCCCCCTAAAAGTGATGTGGTGCAGTCTGCGAAGCCTGGCGCTGATGACTGCGAGTGCTGACTGAAGCAAGGTAGGCAAACAAACCTTGAAGTCCCAAGTGAAGTCCAGCCTGCCAAGTGTTGGTTGCTTATGTGCTGTTGTGAAACATGTCAGCGTGTTTTCCTGCCAATGTGGGTGGATGATCCAGCAGCGGGGGGGAGGGTAATGAGCCCAGCGGACTGGCCTTATAATGATATGTTGATGTATTACAATGAGGTTCCTGACATCCGATGGCGGGAAATGCGGCCTGCCATCGGCAAGCTGAGCTGATGATCGCAACTGGTTTCACGCCGTCATGAAACCGATTGCACCATATTGTCCACTCACGCCACAGAACACGCCCAACGTTGGTGAGCACGGAAAATCCCAGCCAGTGTCTCTCTGTGTGGGACCCAGAATTAAAACCCTTCCTAATAAACAACGTTAATCACAACTTGTTCTGAGATAGCTGATTTGCCCACTGCACACCATAACGGTCTGCACACAATCTAAATATCACATTTCACAAATAGAAAGTACGAACTTTTGGTGGAATTTCCACTAGTATTGCCAGTAATAAATTCTCCCAATACTTCCAGTGCAAGGAAAACATGTCTTAACATCTGTTGTCTGGTTGTCATTTTATGCCTGTATTCTATTCGCTGGTGAGTGGTTTCAGTCACTGGAGTGTGCAGTAGAACAAAGCATATCAGAAAGAATGTAGATTTTACATCTCTAAAACCAAAATTCAGACTGATTTTTTAATCACTTTTGGGTGTGATTCTTTTTGTGGTCATAAAGGTAACAAATGTCAGTGTTCGTGGACAAATCAGTTTAGGGCATCATAAATTCCCAGGCAAGAACATGGGTTATAAGCCTTCTTCTCTTCCTCAACCTTGGAAGAAATCACCTACCGCACCGGGATTAAATCATTCCTCACATTACTCACCTTTGGGTCCTGCCAGTAAGGGTCAAAATCATTAGAATATCGATGTCCACTTAAAACTGAATTAAGAAGCACAAATCTATTTACTTAGGACCTTTACAGCTGAGAGAGAGAAGCTGTATTCTCAGTAGTGTGGACTGGATTCAAACTCAGGGAACAGGATGCAAAATCATCCTATGAACCATCCTTCTACAAAGGATGGAATCAGTTTTATCGACTGCTGCAAGTGTTATCTTCGACAATTACCTATACCTGTTTTAATTTGGAACAGGCAAGGTGGTGACTGATAACACAATTGTTCTGAAGCGGACAAAATCACAGGATTCAGGAATTTATTCCTACTGAAAAACCTTTGTCACAGCTACAGTCCAGTGGCCTACATTAGAGCAATTGGTCCAGTACTTTTGTTTATCATTTTAACCATCATAATTATTTGTTTAATTTGACTAATAGAATTCTGATTTCATTTATTAGAATTTCAAGCTTCCTTTACCAACTTTCAAATTGGACCAGTGGCTGAAATTATACCAACTCAAAATCTCTTCTAAATCCAAATGGAACTGAATTCAAAAACTAGTTTGAGATTCTAAATAGATTCAAATTAAGCCATATTGGATTGAGTTGTGATGCTGTGTTCTTACACATCTACAAACAACAACCAAAACCTTTCATGTTAACTAATATAAACACTGTAATTGTTATAAAAATGACTGCATTAAGTCATTGTTGTGTCAATACACAACCATTCTAAAAAGATCCAGTTCTGCATCTGATTAGAATTTTCCTTCGTGACATTTGCTTAATCTCATTACACATCTCCTGTACCACAAACAGGATATCTTGAACAGTCCATACCCAGTCAGTACGTGACAGTACAGCAGCACACAAGTCAGTACTTTTATTAACTATTTCCCAGCCTTCAATGGATGTTCATATGCTGCTGAAACCATTTTTAACGTTAGGCTTTTCACATCAAATGGTTGAATGTCAATGCGTGTTTTCAACTTCTGTTTCATGAAGCTGGTATGGGACTTCAAACTTCTGTGTCACCATAGTGACAACGTAATGAAATCTGCAGGCACCATCATCATCAATTCTTTTGAATGTCTGAATTCTATATTCCGTTAATTTTACCATTCGCCCTCACTGGATGTGCAATTGCAGAAGTGCACATGCACAGCCTGCATGCTCAGTCACAATGGGCAGATCAAAATGCATTGCTTTCAAGCATTTGTCGTTGAAGGGGTTGTAGAAAAGTTCTCCATGCGAATCCTGACCACCTTCCCCTCAATGGGTTGTGGAAAAAGGAATTTACATTTGAAGACTTGATGGCAGGCTTTCCGAAAATTTTCTGAGAGGAACGCATATATTATGGGGTTGATGCAGGAATTTCCATATGCCATACAGTGAGAGATGATCCTGAATGCAAATGATGCCTCGGTTAGGGGGAAGTTTCCAAATTCAACCCACATAGTTATGATATGGTGGGGCAGCCAGGACAGAAGAAACACTGCAATGACCAGCATGACTGTCTGGGCAGTCTGTGGAGAAAGCAAAGGGGGAAAATAATATATATTTATAATTACCATCAATAAAGTGCAATTATTAACATCACAATTACATTATTCGATTGCAATAATGCATAAGTCATTATCTCATTTCCATGTAGATAACCTCATTTTGGAATTGTGCACAATATAGTCAGGCAACACATTTCCTTGGCCCTCATTTTTAAATACTTTTACTGAAAGTTTTGAATTTTTCAATGTGTTTTTTTCTTTAGACAACAAAATGCTTCAAAATTGTTCTATGCTCAGAAAGTCAGAATGTTAATGGAGGAAATTAAATATTTTTACCATTGCAATCACCAAGTGCTCTCTGGTCAAGTACAGCAGTTAAGAATAAAGTTCCTTACTCAGTGCGACAAAGTGCTCCTTCATCAATTTCAGAGGAACAATTTCATTGTACTGATATGACTTTTTCAATGGTATCTATGATGTGATGATCCTCTTAGAGACCAATAGTTTTAAAGAAGATTTGAATTCCCTTTGACCAACTTAAAAGAATCGCACAATAAAATTTCAAGTTTTAAGACTTTTACTGTAACAATCAAACTAAAATCAACTTGACTAAACATTACTTCATTGGCAACTGATACTCTAAACTACAGAAAAGGCATCTGTCATTAGTATTTTAACACACACAAATACTCCACGCCACATTTATACTTTACAGCAGGCTCTCTACTGAATTACAGGCTTCACAGGAAACAGTCCAAAGTTACTTCCAGTTTCTAGCTGATTCACATCTCCTTTTTAGCTGGGTCATAACATCCAATGATGGTTGCAGGTCCTTTCCCCTCAGTCTTCTGTGAAATCTCAAACCGACCTTCAGCAACACAACTCACTCTGCTGATTTCTTCCCCTGGCTACATCAGGACGAATCTTCCAGTGTACTTAAATTTCCACAGATTCCATCTCTTCGACCAGAGAAGTCTTCTCAACCACATACTGTCTGGTAGCTAATTTAGAAAAACAGCCTTTGACTATTTGCTAACCGCAGCAGTTGCTGTCCATGTATTTCTCTCTGGGACTCTCTCGCTCCTGCTCTGTGTCCAGGATTATTTAAGTCAGACTTCCTGGGAGTCTGTGTGTCTGCACAAAGCAAGAACAACTGCTTCTCTCTTTGGCAGGGATTTTCCAGCCCTGCCATGGTGGGATCCGCAGCGGGTGTTTCGGCGGCCCAGCCAAATGTCCATTGAATTTCAGCAGGACTGGATGATCCCAGTGGTGGGCGGGGCTGGAAAATCCTCCCTTTTGTGTTCCAGTGTGAAATATGGCACTTTTGTTTCAGTAAGTCTTGACTTAGACACCCTGTCCATATTGTAATTATCACTTGCCTTGTTGCTAGACACAGTCTAATACAATTTCACACCATCCCCTTTTTCCAGGGCATCCTCTTTTACCTTAACTTAGAAGACAAAGTCCAAAACATAACCATCTTATAACCTTCATAACATCTCCCCCAAAATCATGTAAAATTATTACTGTAGAAATATTTTTTCTGCAACGCTATCAAACTATAGCATTGTAAACGTCTTATCAACTAACTTACTACATACAGGAAATGTAATGTTCTCTTCCTTATTGTCACATTTTACCAGTTAACAGTTTCCACCTTGGCAGCATTCTACGATTTAACCCGTAACACTCAATCTCGTGACAAATAGAATTTAAAGTCCTATTTGTATGTATTCTTGGAATTCCAACATTCATGTGAATGAGAGTTCACTTTACTACTGGTGGCTTTACCTTCTGTCACCCTTCATAGCAAATCTTCTTTGTCATTTCAAACAAATTTTACAGCTTTTCTATGTCCTGGGTCAGAAAATTGTATACTTGGTCTGGTCTGCTAACTTTGTAAAGGACAACTTTGTTGATTTCTGACATTCCCTCTGGATTTAGCAACTCCTTTTGTTCTTCTTTAACACTATAAACTGCATTGTCATCAGGGTGTTGATCTTTTCGCACAGTCTTTGAACTACACAGTACTCCTGATCCCTATTCTCCTACATAGCAGCAGATTTTTTAATGTCAAAATCTGCAAAGAAAGTCTCAACCAGCCACATGGCTAAATTGTCCTTCTCCTGTTTAACTGCAGGATTAGTTTTACCTTAAAGTGCGTTCCCATTATTTAAATTTTCACTGTTCTTCTCCAGGAGATGCAGATTTAATACTGCCTTCTTCTGTGGAAGCAGTTTATTCTTCTGCCAAATAAAATCCTCCTTAGCTGTTTTAGGAAATTCATTAAGGTAACATTGATGATCAGACAAAAAAAAATCTTGATAATCATTTTTAGTCAGTTGACTAATTCTTTTAAATTCTTATTGTTTTTCATTTTCCCACTCAGCACAAGCTTTGCCTAATTCTTTTCTTATAAGAGCAACGGGATTGTCATTTTGAGGTTTTAATTTATGTTTAAAAATATGAACCCTTCCTCACAGTCCAATGGTATCAGTATTAGTTACAGTGAAGGTATTCAGTTTTAAAGAAGTGCTTTCCTTTGTTCCATCATCAGCTTTGAGCGTGGCTGCTATCTGTTTTGACACTTCTTGTTTAGGGTCTGCCTGCAGGTTTAATTCAGACAGCTTCAATTCGCCTCTAGCTGCCATCAACTCTTAGTTGTCAGCCTGATATTCCAATGTCCCTTTAACCTCAGCAGTCTGAGCTTTTGACTCTTTGAATACATCTTTAGTTCAAACAGTTATTCCTACAGCAGAATTACAGATAGTCATGGATGTTTGCACATCGCTTGATTTCTCCTGTATATTTTAAAAATTTCAACAGATTCACTGGACTTGGCTGATATCGCTGGAGATGGCAACATCTTATATCTAGCTAGGTCATTTCCTGGTACAAAATTGGCACCGCTAATAGGTAACTTCAATACAATTCCCAAATCTACAGTACCTGAAATGAAACCACAACATTATGCAATGGAACATTTAAACAACCTTAGTCAATGCATTCTTATATAGTGAACCTTCTGGAGAGAGTTTCCCATCAACTACCACCATCAGCAATGTGTTGCCCCCATATCTCTATGAATATTAATTTGTTTGCCTGCTTTACTGGATGAAAATGCAGAGACTTCGCCCTTGAACATAAAAATTTTATAATTCTCTATGCTCTGGTTTTTTTCAATAATAAATACATTCAAAGCTATTGGTTTGTCACCAGCTCCACCTACAAGTACACTATTTCCTGAAAAGATACCATGCACTCCCATAAATGCCATAGTCTTACTTTTTAATTTACAACAATCTGCTTTGATATGTCCCCTCTTATGGAAAAAATAACATGTTAGTCCCCTCCAATTATACTTATCCTCCACATTGTCTTTTTTAGTACTTTGAGGAGTAACAGTCTTTTCATTTCTGCTATCTTCCTCCCATAACCAGTGTTTTGTTCACCATCAGATTTCTTAACTCTCCAGTTTCTGTGTGGGTTTGCAATAGTCTGCAGCTATTCACATGTTTGTGAGACAATTAATTGTCATCAGCTACCCTTATCTTAGAAACTATATGGTCTTCTAGGTGGGACCTTGGTTTTAAATTCATCCACTAGCATTACTCCTTTAAGGTTTTCAAAATCTTGCTCAATCTTATTAGCTCTATACCAACTATTAGATATCATTTCCTTTTCTCTAGCAAATTCCACAAAGTCTATTTCTGTTTCTTCCTTAAATTCCTAAACTTTTGCCTGTATGCTTCCCGAGTTAACTCATAGGCATTGAGAACAGCATTCTTCACTTTATCATCATCACTAGATTGTATATTATATAAAGATGAGTATACTTCTACTGCTTTCCCTACAAGCATGCTTTGCAATAAAACCTTCCAACTTTCCTCTGGTCATTGCAACTTCATGGCAATTTCCTTCAAACAATAAAATATATTTCAACTCCTTTCTCACTGAATCATTGTCAAGTTCTCTTTTCCCTCCCTGTCTGCGTAATCTAAGTTTTTCTTTGTCTAGATCAAACTTTCTTGCTTCCTTTTCTCTCTAGAATTGAAGTTTTCCCCTTTCTAAGTTTTCCTTTTCTCTTTCTCTTTGACACTCTAGGTTTCTCTGTTCTCTTGAGCTTTGGAGTCCTAATTCAAGTTTTTGTATTTCGCTTTCTTTCTTTCTTTTTCCTTTGGAATTCAAGTTGCTTCATTTGCAATTGAATTCCAGCTAACTCAAACTGCATGCTATCGGGATTATTTTCCTCTTCCTCAAGTTGAAAGTGTTGAGCTTCAACGATCTCTGCCTTCTTAGCCCCAACTTTTAAATCTATTTCCAATTCCTCTGCCACTGCCTTCAAATTAACCTTTGTTAATTGTTGCAAGGCATTCGCAGACAGGACTTCTCATTCCAAAAATGCTTCAGCAACAGACTTAGCTATGCTGATAAATCAATACAGTAAAAGTAATTGTGAAATCTTGTTCATTAAAACTCTGGCAAATTCTAGTGTACTCATTTCTAGTCTCTGGGTTTGGAAAAAAAAGTGATTTGAATTCCCAATGACAAACTTAAACACAACAAGATTTCAAGTTTAAAGCCTTTTTTCTATAACAAACAAATTAAAATCAACATTGACTAAACATTGTTTACTCAGGCAACTAATAGTCTAAACTACAGGAAAGATGTTTCTCACTGGTGCTTTAACACAACCGATAACCCCACACTGCATTACATTACAGCAAGCTCTCCGCAGAATTGTAATCTTTACAAGAAACAGTCCAAAGTTACTCCCAGCTTCCAATGGGCTCACTTCTCCCCGTTCACTGAGTTGTAATGTCCAATGATTGAAGGTTCTTTATCTCAGTCTACTGAGAAATCTTGAACTGACCTCCAGCAGCAAAGCTCAATCTGGTGATTCCTTCCCCTGGCCATAAATTCCAAGTGTTCATCTCTTCGACCAGTAAACATCTTCTAAAGAAGGACAGCTGCCTGTCTCTTTGTATTCAGATGTGAGATATGGCACTTAGGTTTCAGTTGGCCTTGACCTGGACCCCCTGTCATTATTGTAATCCTCACCTGCCCTGGTGCTGGGCACAGTCCAATACAACTTCACACCATTCCCCTTTTCCAGGGCATCTCTTTTATCTTAAATTAAAAGAGACAGTCCAAACATAACATCTTATAAAACTTCGCATTCATAACAATGGATGAGTATAGTGATGAATATCTTTTTAGGGACAATTTAAGCACATTCCCATTGGACTGAGACAATCCTTAAAGCCATTTGTTCAAGATGGATCTGAACCCACATTTCAGAAGGAAAACGAAAGCCAGCTAACTCCCTGTACTCCCCGGCCTCTCAAAGTGCTCAACCTTATCTTCTCCAATTAAGGTTTTTCTGGTGATCAGGTGTGTGATACCATAATGAGCTGCTCTCGAAGGGAACATGAGTTGTAGCCCTGATTCTCCAAACTGTACTTCCTGTGAACACTGCATCAGCCCCTGCACAGTTAGTGCAATGCTAATTGCTCATTAAGATATCAAAGCAACATAAACATTGAAAAGCAAGTTATGATGGTGTCTGATAAAACTCTTTTCATGTCTTGCTTCTTAAAGATGTACGACCAAACAACACTTATTGGCTCTTGAAGGATACCTGTATTCATACAATTCAAAGAACCAATAAAAAATTATCGAGGAATCCATTTGGTACGAAAACAGAATGCTGGACTCCCAACAAACTGAAAATTTTTGTTTGAGAGAGGCAGTCCAGTCTTGGCTGGTTTGACTGTCAGAAGATTCTTTCCCTAATCTGCTCAATCAAGCTTCCTTCCAAGTTAACAAAGGCAACCATCACTGTCCTACCGTCCTATGTAAAGAGAGCAGGGTGAATATAGGAGACTAACCCGAGTTAAATATAAAATCTGTATGAACTATCTGTGATGTCTAATATGAACAGCTTTGACACCTCTGCTTATTCTGCTAACATAACAGTGGAAATTCTCATTGGAAATGTTCACATTAAAACCCCTTAGCGTTCGTGTAATACATTGTGCCCTATTTTTAGGAATAAATGCAAACCTCAATATAAATGAATATTATCCTCAGGCAGTTTATGCTGGCGAGTGATCTGAAATTCTCCCTCAGTTAAGTTCTAAAATGGCATTGGGGTCCTCTTGACATCATGGAACTCATTTTAAATAGTTAAATTACCAGTGCACCTGCTTTAGGCAGCCATCTAGTCTGAGGACTCCAGCAAAATAGTGATGGCTGGAATGGAGCAGGAAGCTGTTCTCTGTGCTCTTCAAGGTGCTACTACCCATTTGTGCCAGGCAGGATCCCTCAAAATCCACCCCACCATCCCCCACCCTCCCACCAAAGTTTTCATGCATGACATGTGTCATATCTTTATTGTTCCAGCCACGAGAGAGAGTTATTATAACCACCAACAGGCGGGTGCATTGATGAGCCTTTTAAGATTGCCCAAATGGTCATCATCTGATCGCCTGGACATTGTAAATTCTACTGTCCATAATCTGCCACATTTTGACTATAAGGATATTTATTTTAACTTAAATTATACCTTCAACTTTAGAATGTCAAATTAGTGTTTTGTTAATTAAAGTGCACTGTTTTAATCTCTTGCCTCCTAATTTAACATTAGAATTAGCTCTCTGCATATTCTGTACCATTTCTTAAATCACTCCACACCTATTAGCCAAACAGTTCTTTAACTCCAGAAGCTAGCTATAGTTCCCAATGTTGCCAACATTGCAAGCACCAGACAGTATGCTGTATCATCTACACCACCTTGTTGAAAGCACAAGTTCAGATATTTAAGTAGTGAGTTTGAGGAGGAAGCATTTTGAGTGAAAGTGAGGAGGAGCTTGGGGTAGTCGAGGGGTAGGAGTTGACACTAAGAAATGCTTGTGTCTAATATTGCCTGTAAGCTGCACAGCTGTAAGTTTTAGAAGATGTACCCCATATACTTTCACCAAGGATAAACACTGGGGTCAAACAACATAATAAATATCCACAGGTTACTTTCAGGAAAATAAATTATCGTGCTTCTTAAAAAAAATTGTGCTGAAAGATTTTATCTTCTAGTGCAGAATAAAATGGCAGCAAATCCAAGGATGCTAATCTCATGGTAGTTGAGGTACGGCGGAGGACATTGCCAGTGATATACTAATGTGCTGCTGCATAGTGTACCTGTGTACAGGAATGTTTACTAAGGCAGCACCTTAGGAAAAGGGAAACATCAGCACCTGTGGCACTGCCTAGCCTGTCTTCAAGAGAGAAATGGGGAAGAAGGCAGAAAAACTGATATAAATTGTGACATACACATTTGATAAAAGAATTCAATGTGTACCGACAGATCTGGTGGCTTTTTTTTTCATTCACTAGATGTGGGCTTCATTGGCTGGGCCACCATTAATTGCCCACCCCTAGTTGCCCTTGAGAAGGTGGTGGTGAGCTGCCTTCTTGAACCGCTGCAGTCCATGTGGTGCTGCACCTGCAGTGCTGTTAGAAAGGCAGTTCCAGGATTTTGACCCAGCAACAGTGAAGGAATGACAATATATTTCCAAGTCAGGATGGTGAATGACTTGGAGGGGAACTTCCAGGTGGTGGTGTTCTCATCTATCTGCTGCCCTTGTCCGTCTAGATGGTAGTGGTCGTGGGTTTGGAAGGTGCTGTTGAAGGAGCCTTGGTGAATTCTTGTACCATCTTGTAGATGGTACACATTGCTGCCACTGTGCATCGGTGGTGCAGGGAGTGAATTTTTGTGGATGTGGTGCGAATCAAGCTTCTTGAGTGTTGTGGGAGCTGCACTCATCCGGTCAAGTGGGGGGTATTCCATTACACTCCTGATTTGTGCCTTGTAGAGGGTGGGCAGGCTTTGGGGATTCAGGAGATGAGTTACTCATCACACGATTCCTAGCCTCTGACCTGCTTTTGTGGCCACAGTATGTATATGCCTAGTCCAGTTCAGTTTCTGGTCAATGGTAACCCCTAGGATGTTGATAGTGGGCGATGGTTGGATTCTCTCTTGTCAGAGATGGTCATTGCCTGACACTTGTGTGACGGGAATGTTAGTTGCCAGTTGTCAGCCCAAGCCTGGATATTGTCCACGTCTTGTTGCATTTGGACATGGACTGCTTTAATATCTGAGTCATCGCGAATGGTACTGAACATTGTGCAACCATCAGTGAACATCCCCACTTCTGACCTTATGATGGGAGGAAGGTCATTGATGAAGCAGCTGAAGATGGCCGGGCTGAGGACATTATCCTGAGGAATCCTGCTGTAATGCCCTTGAGCTGAGATGACTGACCTCCAACAACCACCATCATTTTCCTTTGTGCTAG
Source organism: Cetorhinus maximus (assembly GCF_964194155.1). NCBI lineage: Eukaryota > Metazoa > Chordata > Chondrichthyes > Lamniformes > Cetorhinidae > Cetorhinus > Cetorhinus maximus. Next base: position 103,447,510 of record NC_135884.1, read on the forward strand.
GTATGGCTCCAACCAGCAGAGAGTTTTCCCCCTGATTCCCATTGACTCTAGTTTTGCTAGGGCTCCTTGATGCCACGCTCAGTCAAATGCTGCCTTGATGTCATCAAGGGCAGTCACTCTCACCTCACCTTGGGAGCTCAGCTCTTCTGTCCATGTTTGAACCAAGGCTGTAATGAGGTCAGGAACTGGAGGAACCTAAACTAGGCGTCAGTGAGCAGGTTATTTCTAAGCAAGTGCCACTTGATCGCACTGTTGATGACCCCTTCCATTACTTTGATGATCGAGAGTAGACTGATGAGGCGGTAATTGGCTGGGTAGGATTTGTCCTGCTTTTTTGTACAGGGCATACCTGGGCAATTTTCCACATAGCTGGGTAGATGCCAGTGTTATAGTTGTACTGGAACAGCTTGGCTAGGGATGTGACAAGTTTCTGGAGCACAAGTCTTCAGTACTATTGCCAGGATATTGTCAGGGCCATAGCCTTTGCAGTATCCAGTGCCTTCAGCCATTTCTTGATATCATGTGGGGTGAATCAAATTGCTTGAAGACTGGCAACTGTGATGCTGGGGACCTCTGGAGGAGGCCGAGATGGATCATCCACTCGGCACATCTGGCTGAAGATTGTAGCAGATGCTTCAGCCCAACTTTTGCACTGATGTGCTGGGCACCTCCATCATTGAGGATGGGGATATTTGTGGTGCCTCCTCCTCCAGCGAGCTGTTTAATTGTCCACCATCATTCATGACTGGATGTGGCAGGACTGCAGAGCTTAGGCCTATTCCGTTGGTTGTGGCTTAGCTCTGTCTATCCCTTGCCGCTTACGCTGTTTGGCACACAAGTAGTCCTGTGTTATAGCTTCACCAGGTTGACACCTCATTTTCATGTATGCCTGGTGATGCTCCCTGCATGCCCTCCAGCACTCTTCATTGAACCAGGCTTGATTCCTGTTTTGGTGGCGTTGGTAGAGTGGGAGATATTCTGGGCCATGATTGTGTTCAAGTACAATTCTGCTGATGCTGATGGCCCACAGCACCTCATGGATGCCTAGTCTTGAGTTGCTAGATCTGTTCAATATCCATTCCATTGAGCACGGTAGTAGTGTCACACAAAACGATGGAGGGTATCCTCAATATGAAGGCGGGACATTGTCTCCACAAGGACTGTGCAGTGGTCGCTCCTACCAATACTGTCATGGACAGATGTATCTGTGGCAGGCAGGTTGGTGAGGATGAGGTCAATTATGTTTTTCCCTCTTGTTGGTTCCCTCACCACCTGCCACAAACCCAGTTATGTCCTTTAGGACTCAGCCACTATTTGTGATGGACTTTGAAGTCTCCCACCCAGAGTACATTCTGCACCCTTGACACCCTCAGTGCCTCCTCCGGGTGGTGTTCAACATGGAGGAGCCCTGATTCATCAGCTGAGGGAGGGCAGTACGTGATCAAACATGGGCAAGGTCATGGTGCCTAGGTCAATGCCGGGTTGTCCATCCAGTTTCATTCCTTTTTTTGTGACTTTGATACATCTGAGTGTTTTGCTGGGTCATTTAAGTGTCAACCACATTGCTGTGGTTCTGGAGTCACATGTGAACCAGGTAAGAACAATAGATTTGCTTCCCTAACAGCATTAGTGAACCAGAATGATTTTTACAGCAATCATTTCATGGTCATCATTAGTATTTTAATTGAATTCAAATTCCACCACCTGTGGCAGGATTTGAACCCAGGTCCTCAGAGCATTACCCTGGGTGTGTGGATTACTAGTCCAGGAACAATGCCACTGTGCCATCATTTCTCTTTTGTATAAGCAGGGCCTTCCATACAATGTGTGATACAATATTGATTAAGAGTGCATCTTGGAAAGATTTTCTGCAGTCAGTGATAACACTAAGGCAGATGAAATTTGGGAATATACAAAAATATGGAATCTGATTTTACTCTGTATTAAATTCATATTTTTGCAGATACCAAATGAAAGAGCTGTACGATATGAAAATGGAGAAAAGGTTTCACCACTCAAAAGGCAAATTAAAAAATATCAGAAGTCAGGTTTCTTTTAGTGATGCGGGTGGCGGGGGTCGGGGGGTGGATAAGTACAATCATACTTCACAGTACGGTTCCATGGCAGGAGTTCCCAATACACATGGCTAACACGGCTGATGACATTACTGCCAGCATCCATAATTATGCCTCATTTATGCTGGCTCTTTATGGCGCAACTCGAGGCTTAAACCCATGCTCAGAATTCTACATTCAGCATTGTGCACTCAGCAGTAGACCTCCATCCCTCTCTTCCGCTGTTGCCTTTTAATGCACATCTGCATTACCCATGATAGTTTGGGATTCACTGTATACAGTAGGTGTAGCAAATGTTACAATGGCAAAACTAAAGTAACATGAGAGTCTGACAGGAAGCAGAGAGATGTGATGAAAGGATTTCTAAGATCAATTATTTTTGTTTTGCCATCAAGTACCATTTTGACTCAGTATATTAACTTTTTAATAGCGCCCAGCTTCAATTTTCTACCCTTTCTTTTTATAGGGCCATGAGCATTCTGCAGTCGAAAAGCCCAGGGACAGCAGTAGGATCATGCAACCCGAGCAATTGCACAGAACCCTGAGCTAGACAACAGCTCAAACTGGATCTGTTGATGAGTGACAAGTATTTAGGATCATTGTCTAGTTCAATTCGCAACTCCTAATACGTTGACGCAGGTCATGTCTGCAGGGAACAAGATCTGGACAACATCCAGATATGGGATGTTAGCTGGCAAATAACATTTGCACCGCATAGGTGCCAGGCAAAGACCATTTCCAACAAGAGAGAGTCTAACACCTCTCTGTGACATTTAATAGTAATACTATCACCACATCCTTCACTTTCAACTGCCTAGGGGTTGCCATTGACCAGAAAATCAACTGGACCAACCATATAAATGTTATGGCTACTAGAGTAGATTATAGCCTGGGTATTCTGCGACAAGTTGCTAATCCCCTGATACCCCAAAGTCTCTCCATCACCTACGAGGCACAAGTTAGGAGTGTCATGAAATACTTTCCACCAACATTCCCTCTAATTTTCCTTTGTTGTGCGTGGGTAATTTGTTCAAGTATATGAGTCTATTAGATATTTATGCAACACCATGAACTCACCCAAGCTTAAATCAGCTGACTTGAGTGCAGCCTATGTGGGAATATTTGGGTTGCTGTGCAGCTTAGAGGGAACATTGCTCTCCACTTGGATGAGTACAGTTCCAACAGCATTCAAGCAGCTTACCACGATCCAATAAAAAGCAACCTGCCTCAACAGAAGCCCATTCACCACCTTAAATGTTCACTCTCTCCACCACTGTGACTGCAATGTGTACTATCCACAGAATGTACTCAAGGCTTCTTCAACAGCATGTCCCAGGCTGCTGACCTCCACCGCCTAGAAGGACAAGGGCAGTAGTTGCATGGGAACACTACTACCTGCAAGGTGCCCTCCAAGTCTCACACCATCCTGTGTTGGAAATGTAAAACCTTCATTGTCGTTTGATTAAAATCCTGGCACGTGCCCTCCCCACCCCCCTCTCTCCACTAAACAGCATTGTGGGAGTACCTTTATCACAGTAGTTCTCAAAGTGTGGTCCACAGACCACAGCGGTCCATGAGGGTGCTGAAGGTGGTCCATGGGCTCATCCAAAATGCAGGTCGCAGATGAGACTATACAAGAAAACAGGCCAGAAGCCCCAACCCCACCATTCTTGTGATGTCACACAACTATTATGGACAGGAGGGGGGGTTAATTTAAACAGCACAAATTTCTACTCTCACCACCCATCCATTGAAAGGTGTTTTTGATTTGCTTCTTCCTTTATAAGTGGTGGCGTATTTCCCAACCCCTCGGTTTTGGTATGGTTCAACTCTCTATTAATAGCCCCACAGCAAACTCGAGATAGGACGAACTCAAAGAGTTAGTTTATTTGTATACACTCAAAATGCAGGAAGAGGGTTGCAATTTTGCCTCCTTTGCATTCATACAGTAAAGAAGGATAGAGAAAAGAAAGTTTTATAGCGCAGAGACCATAGGGAAAAGAAATATTGTTTCACAGGGGTTCAAGAGTCCAGAATCAAAGTTCAATGAAGTATTTCTTCAGGGAGGCCAGTGAGCTGAAAACCAATGGTGCATAGCTCACTTCCCCAGTGGTTTTGACATGATGAGATAGGCATCCAGAGATGAATCAGTCTTGTAAGCAATTGTATAGAATTTATAGCAGAAGCAGTGTAGATGGGGCCAGATGTCCAACTTGGGCCAGAGCACCTTGTCTGTGAGGCTGCTACTCAGATGGTAAAAAAGCCGACTGAGACTTTACAGTTCAGCAAGGCAATATTACTGGTTCCACAAGCCAGAGGCCCATGTCACATGATTCCCACTTCTCCAGGCTGTCTTTGACAAAGGACGTGATTCCCTCGTCTGGGTCCCCGAGATTGTTAAAAATCTCGACCACTAAGAATTGAAAGGAAGTTTGCAGGGCCCTTTGCCTTGGCTGACAAGCAGACTCCTGTTAGCCAGCCTGGGTTATGAAATGCTGATGGCCTTTGTACAGCTCTCTTTGAGTTTGGTCTGTGCAGCCCTCAGGGGATCATTAGTGGCTCCTCAGAGATAATGATGTGCAAGTTACCCCGATTTTGCCAGGTAGCTTCTTTTGTTTGGGGTCACAGACAGACATAGATTCAGCCATTTTAGGTCTTTGTCTAGTTTGAAACTCCTTTAAAGATAGCAATGAGCATATCTCTGTATATTTTATAAAAAGAAAGAATACAGCGTGAGGTCTTAGTCCCTCACACAACTTTAACGTGGCCCAAGTTGTGCAGGGATTACATCGCAATTTTATAAGATTTATATTACAGTTACAACATACAACTGTGGGATTGGATTTTTAACTTGTGAGGCTGAAAACAAACAAGAGGAACTGGCTGAACAATGAGCCTGACATGAGAATGATGCTTTCCAGCTTGGAACCAGACATCACCTCATTGGTGTCTCATCAAAAGCAGCTCCATTCTTTCCATTAATTCTGATGAGATGTTTTGCAGCAGCAAGCGAAATCAGGTGGGGTCGGGCTGGTACATGGTCCATGGGGTCATTTGTTCCACCTAAGTGGTCCGCAGATGAATGGGTTTGAGAACTACTGCTTTAACACACGGGTTTTCAAGGCCCTTAGGGATGAATAATAAATGCTGGCCTTGCCAATGATGCCCATATCTAAGGATGATTTTTTTAAATATGTAGGGGCCCCAAATTAAAGCTTTGCATGAGAGTCCCACAAGGTAATACCACCCCTTGTATTATTGTGATTTATTGTAAAGGTAGGTTAATGGCGGTGTTTGGATTAGTTCCTCTGTTTGGATGTCTGTGTGGGGGATTTAATTGAATTGGAGGAAGCTGGTATAAAGCTTTTGAGTTATCAAAAGGGAAGCTGGTTTGAAATGCTAAATACGTAAACATGGTTGGAGTTTTAGAAGATGAGATGTGAGGAACATTTGCATTTTTAGATAAATTAGGTTAGTTTGACTTTCAAAGAGATGGGAAGATGTTACACCTAGCCATAAGAAGCTAAGCCCAAGTGTGTTTATTTTTCCCAAAGGTTACTGATAATATTAGTACTTTGAAAGATTTACATTATGAGGAAAGTAAAGTTGCAAAGACATTGGAACAATGGAATTTACATTAAAAAGGGAGAAACATGTATAAAGGAGATGAGGTTGTGTGTAAGGGAGAAGGAATTCTAAGATCTAGCAAGTGCAAAAAGTTTCTAGCCCCTGTGCATCAAGCTATCTACAGGAACCAAAGCTAAGAAAATTCACTTTGAATATCACTGTCCAGGGTATCGTGTTGCTCTGCCTGGGTCTATTGTAATTTATTTGTTTTTACAGTTGCCTTAACGGAGGTGTAACTGGGAGTCAGATTAATTAGAGGAGTTAGGAGTTATTATAGTAGCAATTTGTTGACCTGTGTTCTTAAAATCTTTTATTCTATTAATAAATCTTTAATTTAGTTTTGTAAAAAACCCCAAAGACTCAGTAGATTTATTACTACTGAATTCAAGGCATGCATCTCGGAATACAATACAAATTGCAGAACAGTTGTGGCATCTGTTTCTTGCTGCCCTCTGGGATTTGGGCAGCTCGGCATTTACTATCTACTGTGCCATAACACCCTGGAGAGGACAGGTGCATGACCAGCCCCCTGGTCTCTGCCAATACCTCTGCACTGCTTAATTGGAGTTGGAGGATGAATCTTTTTCACACTGGCCTTCGACTCAATGCAGGTTTCCTCTGGAACACTGAATCTTGATTTCCACACTTGTCATACTAGATAACTGTTTAGCAGAGACCAGGCAATGAGAGAAAAATCAGAGGACTGTGCATCATCTGCAGCAGAGTGCATCCATCTTGCCTTTCACCTTGGGGCCACTGGATCAGTTTCAGCAAGAGATATAGGCATAGGCCTATAGGCAGCCTTCCTCGCTGCTGCAAGGCAGCTGAAATAGAATAATCACTGGAATAGCTGAAGCAGCCGCATTTCTACACTTCCTTGCATTCTTTACTCTTCCAACACTTTCATTCTTTTAATATAATGCTCAATTTCTTTTCTATGGTTGACATTTTTAAACAGACCTACTGTACTCTGATTATGATTATAAAACCTAACAGGTTCTGATTAGTTCTTTTAGTGTTGTAAGATCTTGAAAGGTTGGTTAACAAGATTTTATGCATCAGGCTTGAGGAACAGAATAATATATTTCACAGAATAAGGTCAACTTACTCAATAAAATAGCAGCCTCTGTGTCATGCTAACCTCCTGGTGTGTCAATGAACGACCTTATAGGAGGCTTGATCCTTGGTTAAAATCAACAGTGGTAGTATCAAAAGAGGCTGAACCCAACTGTTTGTAACCTTGGTGTCACATAGGACACCGAGATGAGCTTCCAACTATATATCTGCACCTTCAAAAATGTCACCTATTTCCACCTCTGACAGGTGAAGAGATTTAGGGGGTGAATAGTGGAGCAGTTAAAATTAGGAATGCTCAAGAGGCCAGAGTTAGATGAGATGAGCACAAATATTTCAGAGTGTTGGGGGGCTGGAAGAGAATACAGAGATAGAGAGGAGCCTACCTCTGTAACATTGCCCGACTTCCCCCACTTCAGCTCATCCACTGCTGAAACCATTACCCATGCATTTGTTACCCTCTAGGTTTGACTATTTCCTCTTGGTCAGCCTGGCACATTCTACCCTCTGTATAACTTGTGGTCATCCAAAATATTATTCACCACAAAGTTTAGGCAGGCATCAGATCATACTACTGAAATGATAGATATCAAATCCTGTGTGTGCCTGACTTCAGAGATTTCAGTGTGGTAAGTCAGTTCGCCAGAAGGAAAAACCAATTCAGGTGCTCCATTTTAAGTTATACAAGACTAGTTTGGACCAGTATTCTTATTTTCCAGTTTTTACTGTTTTTCCCTTCATGGCCACTTCCTCAAAATAGAATCTCTCCGATCAGAGAATGCAACATGGGTACACCTGTTAAATATTTACTGAGCATGACAAAACAGAGCAGCTTGTGACTTATTCCTACACCAGTTTCAGATCATCAAAACTCACCTTCTTTGGTTGTTTTGAGGATTCCCCCTTTTGCTCATTTATTTTCTTCCCACATTCCATCCCTTAACACCATTTATTGTTGAACAGCTGAAAAGTTGGGCAGAACACCAGCTAATAATGCACGATTAATGCTCAGGGGTAACATTCCTTTCTGATGGTTGAAAACAATTACATTGTGCAGCATCCACAGTAGCTCACTGCCAGCTTTAAAACTTTGACCTATAGTCTGAATTCTCAATCTAACTAGTCACTTAGTCAAAATATTGACCCTTAAGAGAATGTCACTAAAAGCTCCAACTGTAACTGTTATCTAACTACAGGAATGAAAAACAAAAAAATACTGGAAAAACACAAGAGGTTTTTAAAAATCCTTTCATGGGATATGGGCGCCACTATCAAGGCCAGCATTTGTTGTCCATCCCTAATTGCCCTTGAACTAAATAGCTTAGCCGGCCATTTTGAAGGGCAGTTAAACATCAGTCACATTGCTGTGGGTCTGGAGTTATATGTCGGCCAGGCCAGGTAGGGACGGCAGATTTCCTTCCCTAAAGGACATTATTGAACCAGATGGGTTTTAACGACACTTCAAAAAGTGTTTCATCGGTTGTAAAATGTTTTGGGATGTCCGGTGATCGTGAAAGGCACGATAAAATTAAGGCCAGGACTTTTCCCTCGTCGGGCGGGCTCGGCGAGAGCGGGTGGGAGTGATCGGGAAGCTGACCGCCGCCCGCGATCGGGGCTGGACTGCGATTTCATGCTGGCGGGTTAATTAAGGTCCATCCAGTGTGCAATGTGTGCTTCAGCGCTCAGCGCTGCCTGTGTTGTGGGGGGGAGGGCGAGAGCGCAAGCTCACGCATGCGTGCGGGTGTGCGCTGGAAAAGCTCCCTGGGGCACAGAGTTGCTTTAGGGAGATGAAAAATTTTGAAAATTAGAAATAAAGGTTTTTAAAATGTTAAAAAACATGTCCCCTCATGTGACTTTGTCACGTGAACTGGCTCATGTTAGAAATTAGGATGAAATTTATTTATTTATTTTAATGACAGATCGAAACCTCATCCCGCCCGTGGATGAGGTTTCGCAAAAAATGCAAAGGCCGCCTGGCCTAGGCCTTTTAATTGTCGGTGGGCTCGCTGCCAACTCCCGCATGCGCCCGCCAACCGAAATATTGTGCAAGTGCGTGATAATGTCAGGACGCTTGCCTGACGTCATCGCATGTCATTTTATGCTCGAGTGGGTCGGGCGTGCGCCCGTCTGCTCAGTGAAAATTCCTGCCCCCAGCCTTTCTTTCAGTTCCAATCTTACCACCCCTACCTGTTCCACATCCAATCAGCGAGCTGCCTCTGGGGACATGACTGTCACCTATAGCTCAGCTGTAATATCCTAATCAGGCCAGCAGACCAAATCACCTTGGTCCTGTCACCAGTCTCATTCGGCCAGTGGGTTCCACCCAATTCAGGCACAAACCAACTTCCAGGCCCTAGAAGCTGTATCTAAGCCAGCTGCTAGCTGCTTCAGCACAACAATTTGTCTTGCTATGCTTCTAATGGACTGTGTCCAGTTCCCAGAAATCATTTTTGAGCACAAATATGTGGAATGAACAGAGCATGTTGTAATTTATGTGCATGGCACCCCATACTGTACTGGTGTTAAAGAGTGATTATTTTATTCTCATTAATAAAGATTCTGCTGCTTTGGCTGGTTAGTTTGACGATTAAAAATTAGATTGGGAAGTGGCATTTTAAGGAGTACAAACCTCCAGTGTCTGCATTCTTGTGTTATCAGATCTGTTTTCATTCCAATTTCTGCCATGGGAAATAAACACTGTTACAACCCACAGTTGTATATATGTTTCAGGTTCAATTAAACTTCTAAAGCCTTGTGGTTATTGACTGATGGAAGCATGATGGCAAATAAATGTTCCAGTAAACATTACCTGTGGCAAAAACATTGACAGCAGCCCACTATAAACACATGGCTGCACAAAACCTTTGGAACAGCATTTAACCATACAGAATTCCACTAACATACCAATATGGTAATTAATTGACTTCTGAATTACTTCCTCCAGTACTTTCATCAATTTAACTTGATTGTTTTTTGGTTCATCACTTGGTTGAAGTAGAATTTTAATAATATAAATATCACTCTTGCACATACTTGGAAAACTTAGGAGAACGAAGCAGAAGTGCGAATGGATGACAGATATAATGGACTGGGTGCTGTTGACTTATGTGGAATGTGTAAGGGCAACACAGGATAGACAGAGGCGGAGATCCATGGCAGCCAACCTTCTGGGAAGAAGATGACGCCAACAAAGGAACGAACAAACATACTTCAGTTAGGCAGAGTAATGCATATTTTGCTACACGGTTGAAAAATACAGATTTTGTTCCTACACCTATTTTAAGACAGATTTCATTTTCTACAGAATATGTGGTGGTTGCTTGGATCTTGTGCTGTGGCTCAGTTTTGCTCATCTGCACTAGGCACCATCTTAAAGGAAACAAATGTATTAGAAAGATAGATGAATTCAAGGAAGTTATGGGGAACATTTATAAAACACTGCTTCAGCCTCAACTGGAGTATTGTGTCTAATTCTGGAAACCACATGTTAGGAAGGATGTGAAGGCATTAGAAAGCATGAAGAAAAGATCTAAAAGAATGGTTCCAGAATGAGGGACTTTAAGTCATATGGATAGATTGGAGAAAGCGGGGTAGGGTGGGGTTTCTCCTTAGAGAAGAGAAGACTGAGAGGAGATTTGATAGAGATTTTCAAAGTCATGAGGGGTGGAGGTATAAAGAGAAACTGGTCCTTTTCCTGGAAGGGTAAAGAACCAGAGGTCGACAATTTAAGTTGAATGGCCGAAGTACCAACGGCAACGTGAGGAAAGTAGATTTTATACAGTTAGGATCTGAAATGTTCTGCCAGAGAGCATGCAGGAGGTAGATATAATTGTGACTTCCAAAAGGGAAGTGGATAATTATCTGAAGACAAAAATATTGCAGGGCTGTGGGCAGTACCGGCAGGTGGGATCTTCAGGAATCCCGGCTGTGGCTGGCCTGGAGTTGGGCCTGCCGCTGGCTGATGCCAAAGCAACCAGGTTAAAAGGCCCACCTCCATTCCCAGAAACATTGGCCCAGTTCCCAATGGAATCAGTGGCTCACACACATATAGTTAAAACCTATAGATCAGTGTAACGCCCCCTCACCCCCACCCCTCCTCAACCCCTTCACACCCCTCACTTGCTAAAATCCCTTCCCTCCCCACTCCACCAACATTTGGAAGCAATTGAAGAGCTCAAAAACCTGTTACAATAAATTAATAAAATAATGCACTTGGAAAACCATTATCCTCTGCAGGAGCTCATAACTCTGTCAAACCATCAAACCCTTATTCCCCAGGACAACTGAACAAACAGACTCTGGACTACAATCGATGGTTCAAACCTCCATTCTGCAGGCATGAATCAGGAGGGCTTCCAAATCATGGCCGCCTCCAAGAAAATTCCGGAATTTCTAAAATTTTCACTTATGGCACCGTCAGCTTCTAAATAGGAACGTGTCAGGTTCACAGTCCACCTTCTTTCCCATGCTAGTGAATATGGCTGGTGCTAAAAACAGCCAGGTTTGATCGCTCAGCACCATTTTGTTTCAGACCCCGCTTCCATGTAGTCCCATTTTTGACTGCAAAATCTGGCCCCACGCATTCTCTGAAACAGTAAGGGAATTGAACTGAGGAGACCCTGTAGGGGAGGCCCTGTTCGGCACAGAGCAGTGAAAGTTGATAAAGAAAGCCTACTCAGGTTGAATGGACAGAGATGTTCAGGGTAACAAGTGCCAGTTCCAAATCCCCATTCACTGTAACTTAATATAAGAAATAAAGGTTTAAGGACCTTACCAGGTCAGGCAGGTCAAGCGGAGTCAGCCATGCCTTACGAGAATGTTAAGCACTGTCCTAAGCATATCTGCCACCCTTACTACCTCACTCTTACTCTGTTAAATTGCTAAAGGGTTCATCATCAGTGCCCAAGAGTTTTAATCAATCGGGAGTAATTTTCCTTTGGTTGAACAGGCTGGAGACCCACTGGAGGTCCTGCTATAAAAAATGCATTGCAGAATGGGATGTGTTTTGTGCAGGTACGAAGAATGGTCCCTGATGATAATTAATGAGAGGAGTTCTCTATCTGCATCCGTAGAAGCCTGATCATTGGCAGGAAATGAACAAAGGGAAATGGTGAAGCATTTGTCAGCAGTGAGCAAAACAAGATAAAAAGTGACCAAAGTTGTTGGAGAAAGAAGCTTTGCCTGGATTATTTTATAGTACCTACTGCGCTCTTTAAATCCACTTCTGCCTTTTCTGTAGCACTTTGCAATGCTGTACATGTGTCTTATTTCAGCAAGTTTAGTGATTAGAGTAAATGAGATGGTAATGACGAAGAATGGCATGTATCACATCAACAAGTCATATATGCTTGCTCATTTTAAAGTGGGCATTTCCAGAAAGAGCAGCAGAATATTGGACTGTATTCATCAGAAAAATTAAGCTTTAGGAGTGAAGTAAAACTTCCTAGCATCAGTTCTAAATTTGCACACACAAAGCACATATTCTGTGACACAAGAAATTTTTGATGAGATTCATTACTCCAGTTAGTGTAATACCAGCAAAGTTATAATTCGGACTAAGTTTGAAGAAATATAATCACCCTTTCAGGTTCAGTACCCAGAATGGTTTAATTTCAAAACTTGGTTTCAGAGCTATAATATTCCACTGGGAAGGATTGCACTGCAGCCCAAATGAAATGTCATTTTATTAGGGCTCCCTTGATTGGACAGAATCAGAGAATGACACAGCACAGAAGTATGCCATTCAGTCCATTCTGACTGTGCCAGCTCTATGAAAGAGCTATCCAATTAGTGCCATCCTCCAGCTCCTTCTCCATAACCTTATTAAAAAGGCATGAAACGTGTAAACATTGATGCTCAGAGAAACTTGGGTGTACTTGTTCAGGGAACACAAAGTTAGCATGCAGGGACAGCAAGCAGTTAGGAAGGCAAATGGCATGTTGCCTTTATTGCAAGGGGTTTGGAGTACAGGAATAAATAAGTCTTGTTACAACTGTACTGAGATTTGGTGAAACCACACCTTGAGTACTTTGCACAGTTTTGGTCTCCATATTTAAGGAAGGATATGCTTGCATTGTAAGTGGTACAGCGAAGGCTCATTGGTTGGTTTCTAGGATGAAAGGGTTGCCATGTGAGTAAATTGGGCCTGTACTCTCTGGAGTTTAGAAGAATGAGAGGTAATCTCATTGAAACCTACAAAATTCTGAAGGGGATAACAGGATAAACATAGAAATTGGTTCTTCCTGGCTGGGGAATCGAGAACATGGGGACACAGGCTCAGGATAAGGGTACGGTCATTTAGGACTGAGGTGAGGAGAAATTTCTTCACTCAAAGTATTATGAATCTTTGGAATTCTCTGTTTCAGAGTGTTGAGGATGCACCATAATTGAATATATTTAAGGCTGAGATAGGCATGCTTTTGGGGCAGGATTTTGAGGTTGTCAGGCCGGGAAATGGTCCGCCACCCACAATCAGCCCCTGACTGCAATTTCACACTGGTGGGCCAATGAAGGCCTGCCCACCGTGAACTGGTTGGTAAGGGCTGAATGGGGGTGGGGGCTTGTTGGCTGCCGGGTCCAATGGCGACCTGGCGGCCAGTTTAAAAGAAGTCCAGGCAACTCCTGGAAGGCTGCCACAGAAGAATGTCTCCTCTGCGTTCTCAAACCGAAGTTATGGAGTCGAGTGCGGCTGGACATAGCAGGCGGGAGGGCAGGTCGGGTGGGCACTCTGCCCCCCCTGCTTTTCTGATGAGTGTCTCATGGTCCTGCTGGAGGAGGTGGCTGTCAGGAGGTGCAACCTTGTTCTCAGAGATGGGAGGATAAGGCCACCACCCCTCACAAAGAGGGCATGGGAGGAGGTGGCAGCCCAGGTGAGCAGCCATGATGTGGTGTGGCGCACTTGCGTGCAGTGCCGGAAGCGCTTCAATGACCTGCTGTGCTCAGGAAGAGTGAGTACCATGTTGGCAGGGTCAGTGTGCAGAAGTGGTAAGGTGCGGCCGTCGCCCCGTGGACCTCAGGGGTGCTAGAAGTCTGAGTGCCAAATGTCAATGACACCAGAGCTGGCCAAGGGGGTGAGCCCTGGCCGTTTGGACTGAGTGCCTTGAGGCTCAAGGCCACGATTCGGACTGCGAGGTGTTCCTCAGCTGGGGTTGGCCAAGCTGCAATGGCGCTGCAGGTAAAGAGTGAACTAATCAATGTTTCTCTGTTGTTTCAGGAGAAGACGAGCTATAATCAAGCCGAGAGGGCACATACAGGTGGAGGGCAGCCCAACTGCTGCTGCTCAGCAGGGTTAAGCAAGATGCCCTGGAGCTTAAGAGCCGGCACACTCGCTGTGCAACTGAGCATGGAGAGGCGGGTGTGCCAGACAAAGGTGAGAGTGCAGTGCACAGAGGTGAGAGTTTGCGCAACTAACTAGTTTAGTCTCTTCACTGATGTGAGCCTCGAACCTGAAGTCCCCATTGATCATTGGAAGATGATGACACCATGATGCAGATCTCCATTGTCTCACCAGGGTGCCTGGCAGCACAGTGACAGTGTGATGACTTTAACTAATGACATGTCCTTGTTCTCCCTTTAAGATTCGCCAGTACACACTCAACCGCAGGACCCCGAAGGGCCACCCCTGACGCCAGAGGACCACCAAGCTTCTGTTGCTTGTGTGTCACACCCACTCTCTGAAGCAGGCACCAGTGCAGATACCAGCACCTCAGTGGGCATTAGTTTGGCGGCCAGTATCTTGGTGCACATTGGTGAGGGCACTTCACACTCGCTTGAGATACAGGCGGAGGCAGAGTGTGCCCAGGGCCCTGGCAGTCAGAGGACTGCTGGAGACCAGGATGATGCTCAGTTGAAGGCTGATGATGAGCCTCTAGAGTCATCCAGTAGGCGGCAGATGTTGGATGCCCAGCGAGATGTGCGGGAGGATCTGGCAGAGAGCCATGAGGGTTTGTGTGCCATGGTCTCTGTTATGGAGGAGGCAGTGCGCTCGGTGATGAGGTTTAACGCCGTGCTCATGATCCGCATGGATCCATGGAGTCAATGCGGATCATGAGCATGGCGTTGAACCTCATCACCGAATGCACTGCCTCCTCCATTGAGAGAGTGGCGATTCTCATGGAGAGGCAGTTCCAGGGACTGAATCAGGGGTTCCTGGGGTTGGCTCGGACCTGCAAGCCCTCACACAGGCACTGACCTTAGGTGGGCAGTGTCAATGTGGGAGATGGATGTGGCACCCAGTATCCCAGCTGATGGTGCCTGTCCATCAATGGGGAGCAGGGAGGTCCACAGCTACCTCACATTGGCGCATGAGCTGCCTGTCGTCTCTGCGGGCTCCTCTCAGGGCGCTCTGGTAGATGGTAGCAGCTCCTCCGTCCTTCTGCCAGGGACCGTGGCATCTGATGAGGCTGCGGGGACTGGGGAAGATGCCAGCCGTGGCACTGGCCGGTCCCTCCCAGGCGGGGCCAGCACAGTCTCCACTGGCCAGAGGACGACCGCCAAGGTCATCAAGTTCAACAAGACAGCAGAGTCAGCAGGCTGTCTCCAATTCCGGTGCCTGCGAGGGGGTGGGGGAAGGGGAACCAAGACATAACGCTTGCAAGCATAAGTTAAAGGCACCATGGGCACAAGAGGGACAGGTCACAGGTGATTTTATGTTAATTTATATTTACTTTATCTATATTGGTCTGGGAATGAAGATCGGAGAAGTTTATGTAAATAGTTTGGAAATGTCAAAATGAGGTCAATTTTGTTTTTGTCATCATGTCCTGTGTATGTTTCACGTTTTTAGTTTATTGGTGTAGGGTACGCCAGTGTGTAATGCTGGACGTAAGTGACTCTGAACTTTATTGCACAGGCACTGAGTGTTCTTTGTGTTCAAATGAAAGGGTCCTTTCAGACATCCGGGATGGAGGAGGCAGCCCTGACATACGGTTGAAGCTGATCTTTGATAGCCTAGCTGAAGGAGTACTCTATCACAGCGTCCCCGCTGTCCCTGCCCCCCTGAAGGTTACCTAGGTCTGCCTCCACGCCCTCAACATTCTCCTCACTGTGCTCCTCTTCTGACTCATTACTGGACTCATTATCTGTGGCCTGTGCAGCTGTGTCAACATCCTTTTCCTCCAGTGGGCTGCCCCTTGCCAGTGCCATATTGTGGAGAGCGCAGCATACAACCAATATCAGTGACACTCGCTCTGGTGTTTATTGTAGTGCACCCCCTGAATGGTCCAGGCATCGGAAGCACATCTTGAGAAAACCTATGTTCTTCTCTACCACCACCCTTGTGGAGGTGAAACTCGTATTGTAACGCTCCTCTGTCTCTGTTCTTGGGTGGTGGAGAGGCGTCATGAGCCACCTCTCAATGGATAACCCTTGACACCCATCAACCATCCTACCAGTCAGGCTGGAGCACGGAAGAGCCTCGGCATCAGGGAGTGTCTAAGGATGTAAGCGTCACGGGAGCTGCTAGGGTACCTTGCACAGACTTGTATCTTGTGATCACACACATCTGCACGTTCATGGAGTGGAATCCCTTCCTGTTGACAAAGGCACCTGGCTGGCTCGCTGGCACCTTAATGGCTACATGCGTACAGTCGATTGCATCCTGCATGCGTGGGCGATCCCAGCAATCGCTGCAAAGCCACTGGCTCGCTCAGCCTGGCTGGCCTTGTCCATACAGTAAAGAATAAAGGTCAGTACCCTCCTAAACAGAGCTTCTATCACCAGCTTGACGCAACTGTGGACAGCTGATTGGGACACTCCACATAGATCCCCCACTGACTCCTGGAAAGAGCCGGATGCATAGAAGTTGAGGGCCACTGTGACCTTCAGAGCCACTGGCATGGGGTGTCCACCCACACAGTCAGAGCTGATCTCAGGCCCAATCATCTGACAAATGGAGGCCATGGTCTCCCTTGAGATGTGAAGTCTCCTTCAGTATTGCACCTCTGAAATATTGAGGTAGCTGCATCACTGCCTGTAAACCCTGGCAGCAGGATAGTGGCATCTTCTGCGGCCTCTTCCACCTTGGACTTCCTGATCACCCTGCGCCCCTTGTGGCTGCGCCTCTCCACCCACAGGCCCCTCCCCTGGAAGCTGCATTGGGACACCTGGCCTCCTCTCCCTTCTGCCCCTCTCTTCCTCCTCAGAGGAGGTGCCACCAGCGGAGACCACAATCCCCATTACCAGGGAAAGCGAAGGCTGTCTGATACCTGGAAGGGTCCACAAGATCTGAATACTCCGGGTGCCTTGGACACACCAATGAGACCTGAAATGAAGCCTGGAAATGCAAAGAATGAAGCCCCGAACAGAGATGAAGCTGCCAAATACCAATAAGCAACCAGCAGCAAACTATCTACCAAACTCCTCACTACTCAAACTGGCACTGCCACTGCCCCTTTTTTTCCTACCCGCGGATGTGGTTTTTGAAAATGTTGGCTGGCCGCCTGCCTGTTTTGCCTGTGCGACGAGCGCGAATTCGCACGAGTAATGAAAAATCACCGTCAGTTGA
Source organism: Cetorhinus maximus (assembly GCF_964194155.1). Classification (NCBI taxonomy): domain Eukaryota; kingdom Metazoa; phylum Chordata; class Chondrichthyes; order Lamniformes; family Cetorhinidae; genus Cetorhinus; species Cetorhinus maximus. The sequence continues at coordinate 103,464,790 of NC_135884.1, forward strand.
ACTGTTAATGGCCTTTAGTGGCCTGTTAATTAATGGTGGGTGTGGCTCCAGCACCCACACATGCCCACCCACGGGACCTAAAATTCTGCCCTTAGTCTCCCAAAAATAAAGGGATATGGGGAACATGCTGGAAAGGGATGTTGAAGCCAAAGATCAGCCATGATCATACTAAATGGGAGAGTAGGCTCGACGGGCTAGATGGTCAACTACAGCTCCTATTTCTTATGTTGTTATTTTTTTATGACTGTATATAGGTAAATATTTGACTGCTTTCCAGTTTGGATGCAGAATATTTGCTTTATGCAATCAAGTTTATGAAATGTTTAACAAGCTTTATTTTAATAGTCCAAGCTTAATGTTACAGTAAGAAGGCTATTCCTGGCATCTCTGGTGTATGATTATATTTATATGGCCATTTTTCTTCAGTATCACAATTACATCATACCAGTCTGCACTACTATTATGATTCTACAAACAGCCTAATGAAATTCTGCTCCAAGTTTGGTGTCAACTCATTAATTGCCACTAACTAACTATCAAATTGTACTGAGTTCACAAATGTTGAATAAAACACTATTTCTTTTCGAGTAGTAAACTGCATTTTGCTGAAATGGCTTGTCAGGAATCTCTGCCGTGATATATTCACAAACATTAAACATAAACCCCATATTAGATGTAAAGAGAATTTCAGTAACAGCACTCTTTAGAAATTCTCCCCTCGTGATAGCAATTCCAGATGTGAAGTAACCCAGATCATTTTGCATTTCAGGAGCCAATTAAAATAAAATGAATTTGAAAGCAGCACTGAGATTAATGTTGCAAAAATGGATTTGGGATTTTCAATCCCAAAAGCTAATTCTTTATATGCAGTGTTACTGTATTGAAAAGATTATTAAATGCAACTCCACACAGGACAAATGCATATGTTTTTGGCTGAAATCTATCATAAAATTGTAACCCTAGCTGCTAATCTCCAGGTCTCTCTTTGTGATACTCTGCCTCTTTCTCTTTCCAACTGCACAGGTTGCAAAACTAAGCACATCGACAATAAAGAAGAGGATGACGAAAGGGAATTTGAAGAGGTTTGGAAAGAAATTAATTTTTAAAAAAAGGAAAGCAAAGAGGAACTACAAAATTAAATCACCAAGGAATAGAGAGCAATAGTATTCTACAGACACGTGAATAGCAAAGACAAAATCAGGATAGGGATATGGCCATTAAGAGTTGCACATCATAAACTCACAGGTAATGATAGCAAAAGGGCAGAAATATTGAAGAGTTATTTTGCCTCAGTATTTACCAGGAAGGCTAACAGGGTGGACATGACATTAAAAAAATGATCAAAAAAGATAACATTTAAGATGAAATGTGCGAGATAATTGATAAACTTAGAGAAGATATTCCCCATTCTTTGCAGCTCGAAGTATATACAGCAGGCAGAATCATCTGGGGATATTATTGTGCAGTGTTAGAACAATATTTTACATAAACTCTAAAGCACAAAAACAGGCCATTTGGCCCAAGTAGTTTGTGCAGTCATTTGTGCTCCACACGAACCTCCATACTCCCCGCTTCATCTAATTATGTCAGCATTTCTGTCTACCTTTCTCTCTCATATGATTATCTAGAATCCCTTAAATGCATGTTATCTATTTCAACCATTCCTTGTGGTAGCAAGCTCCACATTCTTACAACTCTCTGGGGAAAGAGTTTCTCCTGAATTCCCTGTGGAATTCTGAGTAACTATCTTATATTTATGGTCTTGCCTGCAAGTGGAAATTTTCCTGCATCTACTCAAGAAACATTTTCATCATTTTAAAATGCTATATTAAGTCACCCCTCATTCTTCTCATTTTTAGATTAAAGAGCCCAAACCTCTTCATCCCTTTCTGATAGTTATAACCTCTCAGTTCTGGTATCATCTGTGTAAATATCTTTTGTACCTTTTCTGTGCACTTATAACCCTTTTAAAATATGAAGGCGAACACTGTGCACTGTACTCTAAGTGTGGTCTAACCGAGATTCAATACAAGTTTAAAATAACTGCTCTGCTTTCCAATTCCATCCCTTCAGAAATGAACCCCAAATGCTTTATTTTCTTTTTAATGGCTGTATTAACCTGCATCGCTACTTTTTATTATTTTGTGTATCTATGACATTGGATCCCTTTCCTCCCCTAGCCCATACACAGCCCCTTATTTTCCAAGCAGTATGTGGCCTCCCTATTCTTTCTACAAAAATGTAGCACCTCGCACTTATATATATGTGAAATTAATTTGCCAATTCCATGCACATTTTGCAAGTATATTAATGTCTTCTTGTATTTCTTTATAATAAATATATATATTGTGGGGAAGGGTGCTTTGCTTATAGTGTGGTGGAACTTTAAGGTGTGCATTTTCATTGCTGTGACTGAACAAACTCTGCTCAATCAGTCAACAAGACAGCCTTTATTTTGTTACGTTTTACCTCAACTTTCTATCCTAGTATAATTTATTTCTATTTATCTTCACTGTACATAATACATTGTGTACTTGAATTCTACCTTATTCTTACATTGACAAAAAAAGCTTTACACACCAGTTACATAAGTATTTGAAGTGAAATTAAAAGGAAATGTCATATTTTGAGACATTTAAATGAAAATTGTGTCTATGGTACTAATAATACCAATATTGCACGTATAATTATGGGTTGACTAATAGCTCCTGGGCTAGATTTTCACTTATTCATAGTCAAAACTTTCCTTTTCTCATTCAAGGGATATGGGTATTGCTCACATTTATTGACCATCCCTAACTGTCCTTGAGAAGGCGGTGGTGGATCACCTCCTCAAACAGTTACATTCTGTGTGGCGGAGATACCCCACAGTGCTGTTAAGGAGCAAGTTCCAGGATTTTAACCTAACTATCAGTCATTTATTTCCGTATGGCTGTCTGTTCTTTTGAGCATAAGGATTGTTGCGAACTGCCAACGAATATGTGGAAAACTAGCAACTACAGGCGAGTGGAATTTTCAAGAGAGAGATTAGTGGGATTATGTGGTGTAACTGGTTTCAGAAAACTGGCGTCTATGCTGCATTCTTACCTTCTTCTTGGACCGTTTCGATTTCTTTGACATGTTCCTCACCTTCTTGTGGAGGTGAAACAAAACCTGAAAGAGGGGCAAAGGATAATGAAACAGCCGCGCGCTGTGAAGCAAGGAAGATAACGTTTACTTCTCAAATGATGAACCGATGACAACTGGCGAAATCTAGCAGGGAAACAGATGAATTTAGGCACAGTTTAAAACTGAGGTAAATGCTCAATTTTAAGCGGATTAATTATGTATTTCCAGGAGCGGGTCATGGGTTCCTCGGCAGCTCCACTCTAATATAGAAGCGAGCCTAACAAGTATATTGCACGAACACTCCTGGTGCTAGCAGATCGCACATTACTTTATATATGACACCTATTACAAGCCGTGCCCAGATTTTATAATCTCACACTTTGGAATCTTGTTAGGAGTTCTCAGACTTTCAGAAAACTCAACAATTCACCTGGTTACATTTCTAGAAAAGAAAATGTTTCATTGGAGAGATGTAACCCTATATTTGCACTGGGCGTTAAACTAATCCCGCTGCCTTGTTTATCTGGTGCTACCATTCTGGCTTTCCTTCTCCCAGATTCGCTTTCCAAACAATTCGCTTCTCTTTAGGATCCAATTGAACTTTGAACCACAATCACGGCAAAAGTTATGGTTTTGACCCGAGGTTACCTTGGCATAGCAGCAACAGATCAACAGCAAGGGCAGGAGGTAGCCTATGATCAGGATGGTGACCTTGTAGACCCCCTTCAGACCTCCTTCCTCCCAAACTTCCCAGCAGAAGGAGCAGTTGGGAGCCCAGTGGTATCCGGTGACCAGGGTTTGATGGTGGGCGATTGGCACGGCGGCCAACAGCGACAGCAGCCAAATGCCAGCCACGGCCACCGAGGCGTTCCTCTTGTTCCGGATGCACGGGGGACGCTTGGAGTGGACCACGGCGATGTACCTGTCCACCGACATGGTCACCAGGGTGAAGATGCTCACCAGCAAGGTGACCGTGAAAAAATAGTGCACCAACTTGCAAAGGAAAGCGCCAAAGATCCACTCGGGCAGCGAGTAGATGGTGGCTTGGAACGGGACACAGAACAGGAGGAAGGAGAGGTCGGCAACGCTGAGGTTCAGGATGAAAGTGTTGGTTGTGCTGCGCGATCTCCTGGATTTGGTCCGTCCCAGCACGATTATCACCAGGGTGTTCCCAACCATGCCGAGTAGGAAGATTAAACCGAAGGCAATCGGCACAATGACCACCTCGGGTCCGTCAGATGTCCCAATCGAACAGACATTTCTCCGGGAGTCGCTCTCATTGCTGGGACTGAGGATGTCTGTCTCCATCCTCACTCCTGCCTTCACTCCTGGCCCCTGTCGCTACTTCAGTGAGGAGACACTGTTGGATGGAGCCGGTTGGTAACATCTCCAGGAGTGAAATCAAAGAATTTTGCCTTTTAGTGACTGGGTGTCACTCACAACTGATCGCAGCACACAATGAAGCAAAGGGCGCCGACTGTAGCTGCCCGCATATCTCCAACTCCTATCGCTCAGATCTCACATTCTTAAAGAAGCACTGCTTACAATTACTCCCCCAAATACAATTAAAACGTTGAAACCGTCATGCACGTTTCGTAATGCAGGTCTTCACCCATTTGGTACTTAAACACTAATGCATTAAATTCTACCCATAGACTGAAATTCGCCAATGGCTAATAGTTTTGCTCCAGTCTTTCGGTGTGTTTGGTTAGAACAGAAGAGCGACAATAACCTGCCCCAATCGGTACATTACACCATCAAAATAGACTCAAAAGACGCATTACGTGCAAATAGACGCAAGGAGTGCAGCCACCTTCTGCTGACATTTAACTGCATTCCCATCGCTGAGTCACCCCCACCTTCAACATCCTGGGGGTGTTACCATTGACCAGGAACTGAACTGGACTAGCCATATAAATACTGTGGCTACAAGAGCAGGTCAGAGGCTAGGAATCCTGCAGTGACTGACTCACCTTCCCAAAGCCTGTCCACCATTGACCAGGCATAAGTCAGGAGAAAAATTATGGATCAGTATTTGGAGAATGTGCCAGAAACAAAGGGAAATTAAGCCCTGTAAGCCTGGAACATTTTCTGCCTTAAAAGCATATTAAAGCAAAAACCATTCAAGCCAAGGAGTGTGATGGAATACTCTCCACTTGCCTGGGTGAGTGCAGCTCCAACAATACTCAAGAACCTCAGCTCAAGAACCTCAGCACCATCCAGGACAAAGCAGCCAGCTTGATTGGCAACTCAACCACCACCTTAAACATTTACTCGCTCCACTACCGACACACTACAACAGCATCAGTGTTTACCATCTACAAGATGCACTGCAGCAACCCTCAAGGCTTCTTCAACAGCACCTTCCAAACACGCAACTTCTACAACCTCGAAGGACAAGGGCAGTAGGCACACAGGAGCACTATCACCTGCAAGTTCCCCCGCCATTCACACTCCATTCTGATTTGGAACTATATCACCATTCCTTCACTGTCGCTGGATCAAAATTTTGGAACTCCCTAACTGCACTGTGGGTGTACCTGCAGCATATAGATTGCAGCAGTTCAAGGTGGAGTATTGAGCTGTGTGGTCTGGAATAAATCTTTCCCAACAACTATGTAACTCTGAGTACATTCACAGTTCTTGACTTTTTTTTTTCCAGGAGTGGGACATGAACCCACTACCTTCTGACTCAAAGGCGAGGGTGCTATGAACTGAGCCACAGCTGACACCTCGCAGCAGTTCAAGGTGGCCATTCACTACCACATTCTCAAGGGTAATATAAAAGCAGGGATGTGCTGCTGAGGTTTTATAAAGCTCTAGTCAAACCACATTTAGAATATTGTGAGCAATTTTGGGCCCCGTATCTCAGGAAGGATGTGCTGGCCCTGGAGAGGATCCAGAGGAGGTTCATGAGAATGATCCCAGGAATGAAAGGCTTAACATATGAGGAACATCTGAGTACTCTAGGTCTATACTCGATGGAGTTTAGAAGGATGAGGGGGGATCTGATTGAAACTTACAGAATACTGAAAGGCCTGGATAGAGTGGACTTGGGGAAGATGTTTCCATTAGTAGGAGAGACTAGGACCTGAGGGCACAGCCTCAGAGTAAAGGGAAGACCTTTTAGAACAGAGACGAGGAGAAACTTCTTTAGCCAGAGAGTGGTGAATCTATGGAATTCTTTGCCACAGAAGGCTGTGGAGGCCAGGTCATTGAGTGTATTTAAGACCAAGATAGATAGGTTCTTGATTGGTAAGGGGATCAAAGGTTACGGGGAGAAGGCGGGAGAATGGGGTTGAGAAACTTATCAGCCATGATTGAATGGTGGAGCAGACTCGATGGGCCGAATGGCCTAATTTCTGCTCCTATGACTTATGGCCTTATGGTCTTATGGTAATTAGGGATGGGCAATAAATTCTGGTGCTGCCAGTGACATATACACCCCATGAATGAATAATAAAAATTGTGCACACAATTTAATTTTCAGCAATGTCTAATTAGACTAAAGTGCCCAGGGTTTTTTTTTGTGTTTCAGAATATGTATTCAGGATGGGAACCTATCTGCACACTAGTGCAAGAGATTCCAGCTGAAACAGTTTTCTAGAATTGCTGAGCACTTTAAATATTGTAAAGGGACTAAGACATCACACTCTATATTTTTATAATATATATGTCCTCATAGTTAATTTATAAAATTTTAAAAACTGGACAAAGGCCTTTTTTAAAATGGCTGAAGCTGAAGGTTGTGACCTTCGAACAATAAGAGCTATTTGGCAGTATCACAGAAACTTGTGCCTCATTATCTCTGAAGAGACGCTAACGACCCCTGTTGGCTGCAAAGGCCAAATTCAAAGTGAATTAAACAAAGGCCATTTACATTTCATAAGCCAGGCCTGGCCAACTGGAGCCAATTCGTTTGCTAAGACAAAGGACGCCGCAACCTCCCATTAAGACTTAATGGTTGGAACATTAACAATCTCAGATACCCAGACAAAGGACACCCTTTGTCAAAGCCAAAGTGGAGAGGTAGAGGTCACGTGACATGACTCCCTCTAGCTGGTGGAACCTTTAACATTGCTTCGTGGAACTGCAAAGCTTAGTCTGCTAGCTTTCCATCTACATAGCAGCAGCACAGAAAAGGGGCTCTGTCCAGGTTTGAATGCCTGGCCCCACATAAACTGTTTCTACTTGAATACTGGACATTTGTACCATTGCCTACAAAATTAATTCATCTCTTTGTGTCCACCTCCTCATGGAAGTCATCTCAACTGGATAAGGGAATCATCCAGCATCAGTCTTCAATCTACCAACCTCTGTGAAGGAATACACCACTGGATTTTTGATTCTGGGCTCTGTTTATATATGAAACAATAATTCCTTTCTCTGTGGTCTTTACCTGCAAATCTTTCTTTCTCTATCACTCTTTACTGTATGAATGCACAGGGGGCTACTTAGCGAACCTTCCCCCTCACCAACCTATGTTTCGAGTGTGTGAAAATAAACTAACTCTTTGAGTTCATCCGATCACGAGTTTGCTGTGGGGTTATTAGTAGAAATTGGATCACACCAAAACCAAGGGGTTGGGAAATATGCCACTGCTTATAAAGGGGGAAATCACAATCAGAACACCTTTCTGTTTACTGATGTGTTTTGAGAAGAGAAATCAGGGCTGTTTAAATTAACACCCCCTCCTGTCTGTAACACTATAAACACCAACATTCCCGATATGCCTACGTTACCTGCAAATAGCCTCAGTTCACTAAGGAAATTAATTGGTACCTGTGGACAGTTCTTTAATTTGGCTCACCTCAATCACTTTTGTGCTGTTAGATGCCTGTTTGCTGAGAGATATGACAAACCACAGCAATTATCTCCTGAATGTCAAGACTATTAATTTCCCAGGAAAACAGTTTGACAGGCACAGGACGAACAACACATGATGGCAGCAGTTGGGTGTCATTTTGTGTTCACTTGTCCAAAAACAGCTACCTGGCAACCAAACAATCCTTGAGCTCTCAGTCGCAGGTGGCTGTGTCCTACCTCATGTTTGGATAAGCCTCAGGACCATTTGTGCGTTTCCAACAAGGAAGGCAAAAACTTGAGCAAAACAAAGTTACTGGCAAATAGATGCCTTTTGTTATATTGCAGCTGATGTTATCTTAAGCTATTAAAACCATATACTACGGAATAAACTTTGAAACAGCCTGGTTATTATGTATAAACAATACTGAGGGAGTGGAAGAGGGTGTGGCCAGGTAAATAGGGGTGAGCTACATTGAGACAGTTCCCCAATGCATTCCTGCTGTTGGAGAGGGTCAGCCAATTTGAAGTTAAGACCCCAAGTAGGGGCAATTTTGCGGCTTCACTGGCATCCTACCCACTTATCTTATACACTTACCTTATCTCCTGTCAAAGTGGCTGGGACCTTTGAACTTACACACTTTATGGCAGCTAGTGCTGTAAAAAGGGGGTGAGGTTTCACTTCTGCCAACGCTGCTGCCCTGCACTGGAAGGACTCCAGAGCTGCTGCGCTGCACATTTCTCACCTGGCCCAGGTCAGAAGTCCGGGTGAGAAATGTGCAGCTCCTGATTTGGGTAAATAAAAAGGAGCAGAGTGCCAATCCGACTGTGATTGCCACTCCATGGAAACTTTTTTGTCAGTCTTGTCTCAGTAGTCACACGCGTACACCTCTGCATCAATAGGCAGCGGGTAAGTCCCACTCCAGAATCTTGAGCACCAAATCCAGGCTGACTCTCCAGGGCAGTACAGAAGGTGTGTTGCAGTTGGAAATGCCATCTCTCAGACAAGGCGTGAAACCAAGGGTCTGTCTGCCCCACATTTAGATGCAAAAGATCCCACAGCAACATTTCGAGCATGAGCAGGACTTCTCCCCAGTGTCTGGCCAAGATTTATACCTCAATCAACATCATGAAAACAGATTATCTGGTCCTTTATTTAATTGTTGTTTTGAGAACTTGCTTACAAATTGGCTGTCGTGTTTCCAACGCTATGACAATGATCACACTTCAAGAAGTACTTTACAGGTTGTGAAGCACTTTGGGGCAGCATGAAAGGGGCTACATTACAAGCTCTTCTTTTTCTTTTTATTCTAATAAAATGTTCAAAAGACTGAGCTTGCCATTCTTGGTGTATTATTACAAAATAATGCCTATTTATTTCAGGCAGAAGAAGAAGGCCATGAATTATGACCCAGTTCATATGTATCTTGAATTTCAAAGAGGATTTGTGAATAGGGAACTGAGTTTGAGTGTTTTTTCACTTTAATTATGGAATATCAATTTTTCAGTCTAGACTGATACTTCACGGCAGCACTCAGGGAGTACTGCTATGTTACATGTGCTGCTTTTCTGATAAAAGGCCCTCAGGTGGACTTAAAATATCCCATTACAATATTTGATAAGGAGGAAAGATTGTTTCCAGGTTATGCTTAATATTTATCCAGTAACTATCATCAAAAGCAGGTGAATTGGCCAGTTACTGTTGCATGTGAGGCTTTACTGTGTAAAAATTGGCGGCAGATTTTGCATACAAAATAACAGTAGCTATAGATCTAAAGTAATTCATTACCTTTAAAACATGATGGAATGTCCTGATGATGTGAAGGGTGCTATATAAAGGCAGTTTCTTTCTTTACAGTTTTCAACGCAGTGGTTAAGACACTAAGCACATAACATATCTCGATTTAGAGCAAAAATAAACAAGGACACTCGACCTTTTTTTAGTTTTGACTTCTACTCTGTGGGAAGGATTTTGAGGTTGTTGGGCGGGTGCCTTGGGTGGGCCCAGGAGCGGCCACGAAACTGACCACCGCCCACGATCGGGCCCCGACCGCGATTTCACGCTGGCGGGCCAATTAAGGCAGGGCAGCTTCTCCGCCCCCTCTTCCAGTGACCGTGGCATTTGATGAGGCTGCGATGGCTGGGGAGATACCAGCCATGGCACTGGCTGCCCGTTCACAGGTGGGGCCAACTCACCCTCCACTGGCCAGAGGAGAACAGCCAAGGTCATCAAGGCCAACAAGACAGCCGAGTCAGCAGGCTGTCTCCAATGCCGGCGCCAGCAAGGGGGGAGCGCACATACATAGCACTCGCAAGTGTAAGTTAAAGGCACCATGAGCACAAGAGGAACAGGTCACAGGTAATTTTATATTCATTTATCTATACTGGCCTGGGAATGAAGACCAGAGACGTTTACGTCAACAGTTTGGAATTTTCAAACTGAGATAAATTTTGTTTTTCTCGTCATGGCCTGAGTATGCTTCACCTTTTTAGTTTATTGGTGCAGAGCACGCCAGTCTGTAATGCTGGCTGCAAGTGACTCTGAACTTTATTGCACAGGCACTGAGTGTTCTTTGTGTTCAAATGAAAGGGTCCTTTCAGACATCCGGGATGGAGGCGGCAGCCCTGGCATGCGTTTGAAGCTGATCTTTGATAGCCTAGCTGAAGGAGCGCTGGATCAAGGTGTCCCTGCCTCCCTGCAGGTTACTGAGGTCTGGCTCCATGCCCTCAGCATTCTCCTCACCGTGCTCACCCTCCAACTCACTACAGGACTCATCATCTGTGGCCTGTGGAGCTGCGTCAAGATCCTCTTCCTCCAGTGGATCCCCTCTTGCCAGTGCCAGATTGTGGAGAGTGCAGCATACAACCACTATCAGTGACACCCGCTCTCGGGGTATTCTAGTGCTCCCCCTGAATGGTCCAGACATCGGAAGCGCATCTTGAGAAGACCAATGGTCCTCTCTACCACTGCCCTTGTAGAGGCATGACCCAAATTGTAACGATGCTCTGCCTCTGTTCTTGGGTGGTGGAGAGTTGCCATGAGCCACCTCTTCAATAGATACCCCATGTCACTCAGCAGCCATCAATCCAGTTGGGCTGGAGCACTGAAGAGCCTTGGCACCTGGGAGTGTCTGAGGATGTATGCGTCATGGGAGCTGCCAGGGTACCTTGCACAGACTTGCAGAATCTGCATCCTGTGGTCATACACTATCTGCACATTCATGGAGTGAAATCCCTCCCTGTTGATGAAGGCACCCAGCTGACCCACTGGTGCCTTGATGCCCAGATGTGTGTAGTCGATGGCAATCTGGAAGTAGGAGAACCCAGCAATCACTGCAAAGCCTCTGGTTCGCTCAGCCTGGCTGGCCTCGTCCATACAGTAAAGAATAAAGGTCAGTACCTGCCTGAACAGAGCTTCTGTCACCAGGTTGACGCAACTGTGGATAACTGATTGAGAGACTCCACACAGATCCCCCACTGACCCCAAGAAAGAGCCGGATGCATAGAAGTTGAGGGCCGCAGTGACCTTCAGAGCCACTGGCATGGGGTGTCCGCCCAGACAGTCAGAGCTGATTTCTGGCCCAATCATTTGGCAAATGAAGGTCACGGACTCCCTTGAGAGGCGGAGCCTCCTTCGGCATTGTACGTTGGACATATTGAGGTAGCTGCATCACCGCCTGTAAACCCCAGCAGCAGGATAGTGGCATCTACTGTGGCCCCTTCCACCTTGGACTACTTGTTGGCCCTATGCTCCTTATGCCTGCACCTCTCCTCCCACAGGTCCCTCCCCTGGAAGCTGCATAGGGACACGTGGCCTCCTCTCCCCTCTGCCCCTCTCTTCCTCCTCAAAGGAGGTGCCTCCATCAGAGACCACAATCCTCATTACCAGGATAAAGGAAAGGCTGCCCGATACCTGGAAGGGTTCACACGGGTTGAATCCTCTGGGAGCCTGGCAGACAGCAATCAGTCCTGAAATGAAGCCTGGAAATGCTAAGACTGAAGCCCCAAACAGAAATGATGCTGCCAAGTACCAATAAGCAACCAGCAGCAAACTATCCCCAAAACTGCTCACTACCCACACTGGCAATGCTGCTGACTCTTTTTATTCCACCTTTGGATGAGATTTGTGAAAATGTTGGCTGACTGCCTGCCCGTTTTGCTTGTGCAACGAACTGGAAATCGCACGGGCAGGGAAAAATTGCATTCAGTTGGATTCTTAAGGGCCTTAAGTGGCCACTTAATTAATGGCAGGCGCCGCTCTGGCACCTGCCCGCGCCTTCCAAGCGAAATATTGCGCGATGCCGTCGGGACGCTCACCCGATGTCATTGTGCATGATTTTACTCCCTATCAGGTCGGGTGCGCGCCCGCCCGTGGGACATAAAATTCTGCCCTGTGGTATCTGCTCATCTCTATCGTTTCTTGACCATGATGTACTTTGTCCCCAATAGTTCTCTAATAGTGATTTCACCACCCCGACTATGCCAATGAAAGATTATACCTGAAAAATTAACCTGCCTTCGTCTTTCAGATGCTAAATGACCTGATCTACATTTCCAGTAGTTTTGTTCACTTCATTGAAAGAAAGACTCCCACCAAATAATATTCCTTGGATCAGCTGAGATTCAAACTTTGCTACACAACATGAACGTATGAATGATTTTGTCTATTTCATATTAATTTCTGATGAAAGAGCAAATGTACAGCATAATTACCATCTCATCTCCAACACAGTCTATAGATTTTTAAGTGATCTCTATAAGTGATCTGTTGGGAGTTAATAGATTCTCTTAAATATCTTTGTACCAGGTATCATCTAAGGCTGCAGCTAATGCTCTTACCTCTTACCATGTGATTGCCACATTGTTGGTAACAAATACCACTGACATAGCCAATGGAAAACAATATGAGATAGGTCACATATAGTGGTACATAATATCTTTGACATAAAATATGCTTCATAATTAATTCCTCATAAGTGTTTTGATGAGTAAATCAAATTATAAATACTTTCCAGTTTAAGGACTTGAGCTTTTTTTATATTGAAATGTAAAAATCATTTACATATTTTTTAAAAATTTGGATCGTATTATGGAAAAACATTCATTAAGATCATGCTTGTTTACACCCATTTTTTACTGCTTCTTTAAAACCATGTAATTGCACTCAACCAGAGGAACTCATAGCTTACTGTTATCCCTGCCCTATGGAAGTTTGCCAGAATTTATCTTAATCCACCCTCCTCCCAAAGTCAAGTTAGAGTTTTGTTATTAATTATTATCAATAGCAATAATAAAATGTTTATAGTCACATGAATCATTGTTATTAAATATTTAAGTTTAGGTAAAATGTAAGCTTTAAAAAGAATGGAAGACAATTTGTTGAGTTAACGAATGGCTTATGTTTTTTTTCCTTAACCAGGAAGGTTGTTGAGAAAGCTCCACCGTCACTCCTAAAGATTCTAGTAAAAAACAGCGATGAACTGTCAGCAGGTACAATGGAAAATGCTGAGGAGACAACAAACATTAGAAAGCAATGTGACAATTTTCAAATTAAAGGTAAAAAACATGATATTTTAAAAATTGAGAATCCTAGGCATTGTGAGGAACATGATCAAAGTTGAAAGGAATTATAGCAAAGGTGACATAATTCATGGAGTAGTAGTTAGTTATGACATGCATAGGACTTTAAAACCTGTAATTACAGGAGAGGGGAGACTCATAGAGGTCAGGCATTTGGTAGCTTTGAGGTGTTGGGAAAGTGTAAGAGGTCATGGGAGATTGAAAATATGGGCTAAGAAATGCAACACTGGTTCAGACTTTTCTCTAGTTTGTATGATTGTTTTCAAGCTTTATTTCTCATACATACTCCAAATGCTGGGCCTCTAAAGCTCAATCCAATGCATGAAAATATTTAAGTATTCATCTCTTGTTGCAGGTGAGGAACACATTTCTTTTCACACAAATGGTTGAAAAATATTGGGGGGCAATATATTGGCATGGATTGAGAATTGGTTAGCAGACAGGAAACAGGGGTGTAGGAATGAACGGGTCTTTTTCTGAATGGCATGCAGTGACTAGTGGGGTACCCACTAGGGATCAGTGCTTGGGCCCCAGCTATGTAATTCACATTCAGAAAGTTCTGAATGAAATTTTATTTATCCTTTCACAGAATGTGGGCATCATTGATTAGGCCAGCATTTCTTGCCCATCCCTAATTTCCCTTGAGAAGGTGGCGGTAAGCTACTCTCTTGAACTGCTGCAGTCCATGTGGCGTAGATACACCCATAGTACTGTAAGGAAGGGAGTTCCAGGAGTTTGGCCCAGTGACAGTGAAGAAATGACCATATAGTTTGGTGTGTGGCTTGGAGAGGAACTTGCACAGGGTGGTGTTCCAATGCATCTGCTGCCCTTGTCTTTCTAGGTGGTAGAGGTCGCGGGTTTGGAAGGTGCTGTGGAAAGAACCTTGCTGAGTTGCTGCAGTGCATAATGCAGATGGTACACATTGTGCTACTGTGTGTAATGAGGTCAGGAGCTGAGTGGCCCTGGTGGAACCCAAACTAAGCGTCAGTGAGCAGGTTATTGCTGAGTAAGTGCCACTTGTTAGCACTGTCAATAACCCCTTCCATCACTTTACTGATAATTGAGAGTAGACTGATGGGGCTTTTTGTGGAAGGGACAGGTTCCATATTGCCAGGTCATTGCCAGTGTTGTAGCTGTACTGGAATAGCTTGGCTAGGGGCGCAGATAGTTCTGAAGCACAATGCTTCAGTACTGTTACCAGGATGTTGTCAGGGCCCATAGTCTTTGCAGTATCCAGTGCCCTCAGCTATTTCTTGACATCACATGGAGTAAATGTAATTATTATTATTAAAGTTATGTAAATCTGCAACAAAACTAGAAGCCAGATAAAGCAAAATGTTTCTAACATTGAAACAAGAAAGTCCTAGAACCTGCCAAACAGATTATATTGTTCCTTTTTGATTGAGTCTTTCTCTCCTCAGTGATCTGGATCTGGACAAGAAATTGGGCTCACTAGTGCCCAGTTTCGGGGTGCTACGAGTGCTCGTTGAACTCCAATATGGCACCTGTAATGGGTGCACCCACTTAGATGACTAGCTGCAAATGCATTGGTGAGGGCATTAGTGTGTGTGTGTTCAATGGTTTGACTCAATGGTACCATTTTGGACCTCCACACACCAGCTAATGCACTCTCCTAACGTAACACTACTGGCTATACCTGCCCAGGTCAGGGAGCAATTTTCCTATGGGAAAGGAATAATGAGGAATAATGTGTGAGATGTCTGTGCACCAGTCCTCACTGAAATCTGCCACTTGTGCAGCCACAGCTGTATTGCCAGTGGTTGTGAGGGTGACCATGGTGATGAACTTTTACACATCTGGCTCCTTCCAAACTGGAGCTGGAGACTATTTGCAACATCTCACAGTTTGTTATCCACTGTTGTGTGTGTGAGGCCACTGATGCTCTCTATTCAGTAAGAGCTAGCTACATTTCATTCGCTCTTGCCAAAGACAGACAGGCAGAGCAAGCACCTGACTTCACTAGGGTCTCAGGCTTTCCCAAGGTGCAGAATGCCACTGACAGCACACATATCACTTTGCAAGCGCCACATGTCAATTCTGCCTGATAGAAGGTCTGAAAAGGATTCCACTCCCACAACATCCAGCTGGGGTGAAATCATTGGGAGGGCATCATGCAGGTCAATACCCGAATCCTGGAAGCAGTTATGATGCCTTCAATCTGCAGCAGTCCGCTGCGTTACCTATATTTGGTTCACCATGATAAACCAAAGGGTGTGTACTGAACAACGAAGGCTATCCGCTGATCACATGACTGATGACTCTGGTGTGCAACTTACACGCACGTGCACAGCTCCCATGAAATGAAAGCAATGCTGCCACACGCAGTGTGAAACAGCGGTTTCACTGGTGTACTGAAACAATGCTTCCACTGCCTGTGGATGATCCCGGCAGTACCTGGCAGAGTGGGGGTCAAGACTTGTCGTGACCTGCTGCGTGTTGCACAACCTCACCATCGTGAAGGGAGACTCTTTGCTAGCAGCTATACAGTGAAAAGCTCAGGAATAGGAAGATAAGGATGAGAAGCAGGAGTAGCAGGATGAAGAGGAGGAGGAAAAGGGGAGGAAAAGAAAGGGGAGGAGGTAGCCTAGACAGCCTCTTTCTGCCTGGGCTGTTTGTGAAGAAATCAGAGTGTGATTACACTAAGCAGAACTCCAATCCCTCTTTAACCAACAGTCCTACTTTACCTTCCACTGTCATTGATGATTACAGCATCCACTTGATCACAATGCAAAAATAAAAGCCACCACAAAATAAACATTCCAAACCAAATTTATAAATGAAATAACTCATGTTGCATACAAAAGTCAGTTAATCACCCTTGTGCATTCCATTTTTGCCTGTCTTCTATGCACCTGTCCCAATGCTTCTACACAATGCTACCCCAGATGGCCTCAGAGGATGACTTGAAGCAGCTCTGAGCCTAAAGGACCCGGCTTCGGATTGCATCATCTTGGAATGGGAAGCAGCAGTCCGGACTGGGTGGCTGGAGGCGCTGGCCATGTCGCAGTGGAAGCCTGAATGCTGTCTTCCTGAGAGCAGACAGCAAGTTCATGCTCCATGGAGCCACTGCCACTCCTCTGGGGTAATGTCTTCTAGTAACCTGTTAGAGGACAGATTGCTGGAACGCTGCAGTACCCTGCAAAGCCTCTTTGCACATTCTGTAATCCATACCCATGATGGCGGCAGTCTGAGCATACATGGCAGAAAGCTGACCTTGTACGATCTCAGTCTGAATTTCCGCTACAGCAGCCAGACATCGGGTGATTGCTGCTTGTGCTGTGATGGAAGCTGTAGCATCAGCCATTCGATGCTGCAACATGGTTGGGTTCATAAGTGTGATAATGGAGCTGGATGCTTCTATGCTGGAAAAGATGGTCTCCAAGCTCTGCTCAAATCCCAATACCAAGTTAATTCTGGACTCCTCCATGCTCCTTGACATTGGCCACAAATTTTCTAGATTTTTCAAATTTTTTCAAATTTTTTCAAAATTTTTCAAATTTTCAAGATTTCACAAATTTTCAAAATGCATTTTGTTATCTATCCATCAATAATCCTCTCTAGGCTTCCCCATCCAAGTGATAATCTGAATTGTCTGAAGCAGAACCCCTATACAACCTCACCCTCTGAAGAACTGACACTTGTGCTATCCTTGCCCCCTGCCTTGGCTGCAGCCCATTTGTGTCTCACCACATACAGGTCCTGCTTCTGACCTATCCTTTAAGATATGCTCAGTGTCTATATCTGAGCTGACAGCTTCGAGTGCAAAAATCAAGTGACGGTGCTGCATCTTCATCATCACTCTCTTCCTGGTCACCTCCACTCTCTGGGCAGGTTGCACTTCTTGCATATCTGATAGGTAAATTGCCCAGGGGTAAAGTTGTGGTTTGGGGAAGTGGCAGGAGAAGGGGGGTCGGCGAAAACAAGAGGTCCATGTTCACTCCATCTACAGCTTTTATGTCAGGAGAGAGCATGTGATGATGAGGAAGTGGTATGTGAGAAGGAGGATTAGGTATGAGGGTGTCAACATTTTCAGTAGTTTTAGCCCCACTACCAGCCACAGCCTCAGTGCTGGCCTCCCCAATAATGGTTAGCACCATGGGGACCAAGGTGTGCCTGCCTCCATCTGGTTAGCTGCTGCTGCCTCTGGTTGCATGCAAACTTGACCTGCGAGAAAGAGGGAAGTTTATTAGTGAGTGTGGTGTAAAGCATTTGATTGATGTGGTTGCCAGCGTGGCACTGTAAGCAAGCTTTAAGATTTGGGTGTGAATCTTGCAGCAGTGTTGTGACAGTGAGGTGAAGCATGTGAATGTCAGGTATAAATGCTGATTAAGAGAGGTTGTTGGAAGGTGAACAATGGGGGAATGGTGATTTGGGCAGAGTGTAAGGCTAGTGGTGCAGCTGGTAGAATATGGCATTTAAAGATGCATTCACTGACCTTGGTCACTCATGTGAGGTCATTGAATTTCTTTTGGTAATGGATCCTTGGGGGCTTGACTCCTCCATTAACATCCCATTGCCTTTTAAGTGTGGGCCTGCAGGGCCTCCTGACTCCCTGTGAATACAAGACATCCCTCTTACTTTCCCCCTTCTTCACAAAGGTTTTTCAGTGCAGCCTTCGTAAACCTTGGAGCCAGCTCTCACCTATATAGTATCATTCTTCACCTCATTCATTTCCTGCACAACTCTCAACACTAGCTCTAGTCACAATGCACCTTCCCCTTGCAGTGCAGGATAGCTTCCAATGGTTTTGGTCCCCTGCTGATGCAACCAGCTAATGAACAGCCTGGTTAGCATTGGCTGCATTCAGCAACCATTCGGGTGAACTGGCAGCCCAAAGTTAACATGCTGACTACATTACATTGAACAGGCAAGGGTTAATCACTGATCAGAATCCTTAAGCGTGTTTTCGGGGGTTATCCAATTTAGCTCCCAATGTCTTGTTCCACTGTATTTTATGGGAGGTGCTGTGGGAATATGAGGTGCTGGTGCCACTTCTGTGTGCTATCACGTCCCTCTATTCATGGAGTGAGAGTTGGGTCCGCATTCTTGGTGTTAAGTCAAATTCATTCAAGGTGGGCGTTGGACTCCGTCAAGTTGTCTCCGTCTTGTCTCCACTCCTGTTCATGATTTTTATGGACA
This sequence comes from Cetorhinus maximus, assembly GCF_964194155.1. NCBI lineage: Eukaryota > Metazoa > Chordata > Chondrichthyes > Lamniformes > Cetorhinidae > Cetorhinus > Cetorhinus maximus. Next base: position 103,483,441 of record NC_135884.1, read on the forward strand.
GGATATCAGGGCGCAGCCAAGGTACCAAGAAAATACCCAGTTTGGTGGCTTGAGGGTGGCATCTCTGCTGTTCGAAGATAATGTGCTTCTTACCTCATCCGGCTGTGATCTCTAGCACGCACTTGAACTTTTGCTGCCGAGTGTGACACGACTGGGATGTGGATCAGCAGCTCCAAATCTGAGGTCATGATTCACTCTTGGAAAAGAGTGAGTTGCTTTCTCCAGGTGAGAGGATGTCAAGTATCTTGGGATCTTGTTCGCGAGTGATGGCGTGAGATTGACCAGCGGATCGGTGCGCCGGCTCCAGTTCTGTGGTGCTCTACCGGTCCGTGGTTGTGAAGTGGGAGCTGAGTTTTAGAATCGGTTTACCAGTCGATCTATGTCCCTGTCCTCACCTATGGGCATGAACTGTGGGTAATGACTGAAAAGGATAAGATTGCGGACACAAGCGGCGGAAATGAGGCTTCTCCGCAGGATTGCTGGGCGTACTCTCCGGGACAGGGTGAGGAGTTCGGCAATCTGGGAAAGCCTCAGAGTAGAGTTGCTGCTCCTCTGGATCGAGAGGGACCAGTTGAGGTGGTTCGGGGCATCTGGTAAGGATGCTGCCCCTCCCCCCACCCATCCGTCCCTCCCCCGGTAGGCTCCCACTGGAGCGGTAGCAGACAGAGCCCACAGGGTGGAGACCTCGAGGCAGACCCAGGACACGCTGGAGGGGTTACATCTCTCAGAAAACCTAGGAATCCCCCAGGGGGAGCAGGAGTCTGTGGCTGAAGAAAGGGAAGTCTGGTTGGCCCTGCTCAGTTTACTGCCACCATGACCCTCACCAGGAGAAGCTGTGTGAAAATAGATGGATGGAATGGATGGATGTCTTGTTCCATTTTTATCTTGTTCACATGTATTAGCAATCCTGGCAGAGAACCTAAAAGATGCAGATAAATGACACATTAGATTTACTTAAACTTGAGGTGGTAATTTGTAATTGGAAGCTAGTTTTATTTAAAAATATGTGTGATGTTAATTTCTCGATCTGTTTTATCAGATAACTGGTAGCTCTGCAATATTTTCTCACCCTCTAGCTAAATGATCACTTATAAAGATTTCAACCTTAATTTGGTCACTCATTACAGTAAGTCTTGGTATAAACCTCAACCAGATTTGTTTAGACAGATCTGTCAGAAGAATGTGCAGGGAGGGGGAGTGAAGTTTCCTTGTGTCCCGCATTAGGGCATTTTATGGAAGAATTATTAATGCAGGGTAAACAATTTCTGAACGAGACAGACTACTGAAGCAGCATCAGACAAGCAATCTGTCATCTATGAAGTTGAAGCAACTTTCATGAAGTTTCAATGCCAGGTCATAATAAACACTATTTTGCACCTTAACACGTAGAGAATGAGGCTCATGACACCTATTAAAAACAAGCTGTTCCAAATCTAGGTGTAATGATTGGGAACTGGAGATTATTCTCAAAGAAAACAACCGGAAAACAACCATCATATTGCACTCACTGGAATAACATTCACAGTACAGCCTTTTCAACTGGCAGGCGGGAAGGAGGTTGACTGCAAGAAGTAAATAAACTGAGTAAAACAGAACTCACTTTTGTCAAATGCTTTGGTCTGGAGAACAGAAGGGATGACAAAAGAAGGCAGCTATTGTTAACTCTGTGGTGGACCATGGTGAGCTACAGGTGGAGGGTTCCGGGGAAGAACATCATCAGCTTGTTCAACACACGGTTCACCTGTCCCAGGGGCTAATTAAGAAATCTGCTAATACCCCCATAATGTAAAAAATAATACAAAATCAAAACAATCCTTTCGACTGGCAGGCGGGCAAGGAGGCAGACCACAATGGGTAAATAAGTGAAGCAAAATACACAGTTGCTTTGGCCTTGAAAACTGTAGGGCTGACAAAAGATGAAAAAAATAGATGATGACTTAAATAGATAGTGATGTACTGATGGCTTCAGCAAGTGCCTTCTTTTCCATGTGATGTTGTCCACAATACCTCACTGATAATGAACAGAATCCACTATGATAACAATGAAAGGAGCCTTTACATCAGACCATACCCTATTTGTACCGCAGGATATGTAATTCTGAATTTGAGAGTATAGCTGTCGACTGAGAAGTGCCATGAATGGTATTTTACTAATATTGACCCTTCTATCAGACTTCAGATTGCCAGTCCATCACACACCCAACAGTGCTATACTAGGCACTAGCACAAAGATCAAATCAACTGTGCCACCGCAGCACAGTGAATCACAAGAGAACTCAAGAATACTTGACCAAACATGGACAGCTATAATATCATAGATATTGTCAGTTTTATTTTGTTTATTCTTTTGTGGGATGTGGGCGTCACTGACAAGGCCAGCGTTTGTTTCCTATCTCTAAATGCCTTTGAACTGAATGGCTTGCTGGGCCATTTCACAGGGCAGTTAAGAGTCAACCACATTGTTGTGGGTCTGGAGTCACATGTAGGCCAGAGCAGGTAACGATGGCAGATTTCCCTCCCTAAAGGACATTAGTGAACCAGATGGGTAAAATGGTTCAACTGGCACAATGATCAACCTTTGTCAGTGTGAGGAAGTTGACATGTTTCTTTCTTCCATGTTTCCTTTTGTTTTTAAGCTAAAATGAAAGGAGAAGGCATCAATAACTGTGGGAACGTGTCCTCTACAAATTTTACTCCTCTATAAATTTTACACTCGCAAATAAGATGACTCATTGATTGTAACTCCATCCCACAGGTATAACTTTCCTTATAGGATTATGTCTGATAGATTCAAGTAGTTGCTTCTGTGTTATTGAAACTGTGACTTCTTATCAGCTGGCTCCCAGGCCTTCAGTAACTTTTCTGTCTCTGACATGTTACAAATGATTTCTTTCAATGCTTCCCTGACTTTTCATTCATCCATCCTCTTGGATATCCTTGAGTATGCATTATTAGATTCAGCTGCACCAGCCTCCCAGCCTCTCTTTTATTTTTAAGAAGAATCACTTGTCTCTTCACAGAATCACAGAATCACAGTGCAGAAAAGGCCCTTCGGCCCATCGAGTCTGCACCAACACGTGAGAAACACCTGACCTACCTACCTAATCCCATTTACCAGCGCTTGGCCCATAACCTTGAATGTTATGATGTGCCAAGTGCTCATCCAGGTACTTTTTAAAGGATGTGAGGCAACCCGCCTCCACCACCCTCCCAGGCAGTGCATTCCAGACCATCACCACCCTCTGGGTAAAAAAATCTTTCCTCACATCCCCCCTAAACCTCCTGCCCCTCACCTTGAACTTATGCCCCCTTGTGACTGAACTTTCAACTAAGGGGAACAGCTGCTCCCTATCCACCCTGTCCATGCCCCTCATAATCTTGTACACCTCGATCAGGTCGCCCCTCAGTCTTCTCTGCTCCAACAAAAACAACTCAAGTCTATACAACCTCTCTTCATAACTTAAATGTTTCATCCCAGGCAACATCCTGGTGAATCTCCTCTGCACCCCCTCCAGTGCAATCACATCCTTCCTATAATGTGGCGACCAGAACTGCACACAGTACTCCAGATGTGGCCTCACCAAGGTTCTATACAACTCCAACATGACCTCCCTACTTTTGTAATCTATACCTCGATTGATAAAGGCAAGCGGCCCATATGCCTTTTTCACCACCCCACTAACATGCCCTTCTGCCTTCAGAGATCAATGAACACACACACCAAGGTCCCTTTGTTCCTCAGAACTTCCTAGTGCCATGCTGTTTATTGAATACTTCCTTGTCAAATTACTCCTTCCAAAGTGTATCACCTCACACTTTTCAGGGTTAAATTCCATCTGCCACTTATCTGCCCATTTGACCACCCCGTCTATATCTTTCTGTAGCTTAAGACACTCAACCTCACTGTTAACCACCCGGCCAATCTTTGTGTCATCCGCAAATTTACTAATCCTACCCCTTACATAGTCTATGTCATTTATATAAATGACAAATAATAGGGGACCGATCATAGATCCCTGTGGTACGCCACTGGACACTGGCTTCCAGTCACTAAAGCATCCTTCTGTCATCACCCTCTGCCTCCTACAACTAAGCCAATTTTGAATCCACCTTATCAAATTACCATGTATCCCATGTGGATTTGCCTTCTTTATAAGTCTCCCTTGTGGGACCTTGTCAAAAGCTTTGCTGAAATCCATATAAACTACATCAACTGCACTACCCTCGTCTACACACCTGGTCACCTCCTCAAAAAATTCAATCAAATTTGTTAGGCATGACCTCCCTCTGACAAAGCCATGCTGACTATCCCTGATCAAACCTTGCCTCTCCAAGTGGAGATAGATTCTCTCCTTCAGAACTTTCTCCAATAGTTTCCCTACCACTGACGTGAGACTCACTGGTCTGTAGTTCCCTGGCTTATCTCTACAACCCTTCTTAAATAGTGGAACCACATTAGCTGTTCTCCAGTCCTCTTCAATACTTTAAATAAAATACAACGATATGCGAGCAACCCTTGGGAAAGTGCCAGAGCAACTAAAGTCAGCCATGCAACATTAATGAGATTCTAGCCAAAATAGAAGGAAGCAATGAAACTAAAACTCAAAATTCAATGGAAAGCAAGAAACTAGTAACATTTCTTATCATTGTAATATCAAAAATCCTACAGTGGTAGAAACTGGCTTGTGTTTGCCTTTGTAGACTCTAATGTTGTGGTATTTTCTGCTCTTGGAATTGGGCCATTTTAAAAAAAAGGTGAGAAAGCTTTGAAAGTTGAAGATGTCATCTGGGTATTCATGAATAAACCCAAATGACTGAAATGGTCTGGTCTGCCTCACTCTAGGCTACAAACATAAATTGACCCTCATCAGTAGTCGCTTCCCTCACATGCACAATCTGCAAATGCGCAAAGGAAAGAACATATAAACACATTGGTAATACACATGTTGCATTTATTTCTTCCACATGAACTATCATTTTTCTCTAATCTATTTTGTCTGCAAGAAAACTTTTTATACAAAGTACAAAATTCAGATTGAAGGACCTTTAACATAAAATGAACTGATACTTCTGTAAGTAAGTAAAATGTGAGCAAGAAAGGGGTATTTTTCTGTCTATGCCAAATCTATGCAATGGAAGGGTTTTTTTTTAAGCATACATCTGTCACATCGCACCTTCAAGTTGTCATAAGCACACAAGGAATAGAAGCAGAATTAGGCTCCTGGCCACTCAAGCCTGTTCCGCTATTCAATAAGATCATTGTTGAACTGCAAAATCAACTCCACTTTCCCACCCTATCCCTATGTCCCTTGATTCCTTTAGTGCTCAAAGATCTATTAATCTCAGCCTTGAACATACCCAATGATTGAGCATCTACAGTTCTCTGGGGTGGAGAATTCCAAAGATTCACAACCCTTGAAGTAAAGAAATTCCTCCTCTTCTCAGTCCTAAATGGCTGATCCCTTATTCTGAGACGATGACTTGTGCTTCTAGGCTCTCCACCTAGCAGAAACAACTTCTCCACAACTATCGTTTCAGGCCCTCTAAGAATTTCATATGTTTCAATGAAATTAACCCCCCCACACCGCATTCTTCTAAACTTCAGGGAATAAAGGTCAATTCTAGTCAATCCCTCCTCATAGGACAACCCTCTCATCCCAGGAATCAATCCAGCAAATCTTCATGCCTGCATAATTGCAGTAAGATTTCCTTGCTCTTGTACTCCCATCCCTTTGCGATAAAGTCAAACATACCATTTGCTTTCCTAACTGTTTGCTGTACCTGCATGTTAATTGAGTAATTTGTGTGCAAAGGCCCAAAATTCCTTTGAATATATATCCTTTAAAAGATATTCTGCTTTTCCATTTTTCCTACCAAAATGGATGATTTCACACTTCTCCACATTATACTCCAACTGCCAACTTCCTGACCAATATCCCTTTTCAGTCTCTTTAAGTCATTCTCACAGTTTACTTTTCCACCTAGGGTGGAGTTTTCTGTGCCCACTGGCGTTGGGCATGTTTGGTGGCATGAGCGGCCAAAGTAGTGAGAAGGTCAAAAATCAGTTTCATGACATCATAAAACACATTTACCATTGTCGGCTCTGCCCGTCAATGGCGGGCCACGTTTCCCGCTGTCAGGCATCGGGAACCCTATTGTAACACATCTGCATCTCATTATAAGCCTAGCCCACTGGAATCATCCCCCCATGCTGGATCATTCGGACACGGCATGTTTCACAACTAGACATAAGTGACGTGCACCATTCTAGTCAATCCCTGCATTTTACTTGGGACCTCGAGGTTTGTTTGCTTACCCTGCTTCGGGCAGCACTCATGATCATCAGAGCCAGGCTTCGCTGGTAGCATCACATCACTTTTAGGGGGGCTCATGGACAGGTCTCTACCTACCAGGCCAGCCATAAGGCAGGGTGGCTTTTCAACGGCTGAAGGGCTAGGGCTTTCTTGGGAAGTGGGAGAAGTGGCCTCAGGCAAGGGAAGAGGCTGCATGGCTAGGGCAATACTGGGGAAGGGAAGTATCCCAGGTTGTGTGTGGGTCCACATTTTGATCTGTGCAAGTGGCCTCAAGAGGGTGAGGGCTGAGGAGGAAGTCTCCAGAGGGGATGAAGCCAGATGGATCTGTGAGGGTGTGTGTGTGAGAGAGTGAGTGGTGATGTCCCTTGAGCTGGCAGTGAGTGAGATGCGAGTGAATGTGTGATGGCCTTGTGAGTGTGTGAGTTTAGAATGATGAGATGGCTGCCTTACCCTGGAGGCACGGATTAGATCATTCATTCTCTTTCTGCACTGGATGGTGAACCTCTTCTGTGCAGTGTTGGCACTGATCACCTCTACCAGGCCTCCCAAGCCGGAGTGGTGATGGGCCTCCTGCGGCCAGCACAGGGCTAGATGACATCACGGCGGGCTCCAATGATGTCTAGAAGGCGACCCAGGGATACATCACTGATTTGGGGAGCTACAGTCTTCTTGCCTTTCGGGGCCATGTCTTCAGTGCAGCAGTCCTGGGCTGGGAGCACTGAGAGGTGTGCGCGCGGTTGTACTTTAAATATGGTGCCCGGCATGAGGAAGTGGCGAGGTGATGGCATGGCAGGCGAATGAGAGCCTGCCCACCATCAAAATGGTGTGTTTCCCAGGAATGCATGATTAATGAGGCGGGATTGGGACGATATGGCATGAAAAGCCACCATTGCAGCCGACGGGAAAACCGTTCTTTTTCCTGCCCGCTGCCGCATTTAGTGCAAATCTGGGACAATTCTGCCTCTAGTTTGGTATTTTCAGAAAACTCTATACATTAAACGCAATCGCCTCATCTAAATCATTGATACAGATTATAAATATCTCAGGCCCTACCATTGATCCTTCTGTTAGTCTGATATTTATAATCTGTTAACCTGAAAATGACATATTTATTCCTACTCCGTTTTCCATCTGTTAACCAATTCTCAACCCATACTAATGTGTTACACCAATCCCATGAGTCCTAATAATAATTTAAATGACACCATATCAAATACCTTTTGAAAATTCAAATACACTACATTCAATGGTTCCCCCTTATCCACCTTGCTAGTTACAATCTCAAAAGTTGATAGCAGATTAGTCAAATAAGGTTTCCCTTTCGTAAATGCCCCCAGTGCCAGGAGCCCTAAGCATATAAGAACATAAAAAATAGGAGCAGGAATAGGCCATTCAGCCCTTTGAGCCCACTCTGCCATTCAGTGCGATCATGGATGATCTTCTATTTCAACACCATTTTCCTGCACTATCTCCGTATCCCTCAAGGTTTTTAACATGTAGAAATCTATCGAGCTGAGTCTTGAGCATACTCGTGCCCCATGAATTGAAACCCGATTCTCTCACACCAGTCTTTGAGCCACGCATTCATCTCTCTAATCTCATTTACCCTACTCCAATTTGCATGTGGCTCAGGTAATAATTCTGAGAGTATTACCTTTGAGATTCTGCTTTTTAATTTAGTGCCTTGTTCCTCATACTGTCCATGCAGAACCTCTTTCCTAATCTTACCTGTGTTGTTGGTACTTACATAGGCCATGACCACTGGATCCCCTCCCTGCAAGCTTCTCTCCAGTGCTGATCAGATATCCTGAACCCTGGCACTGGGCAGGCAACACAGCAATCTGTACTCACACTCTCGACTGCAGGGCACAGTATCTTTCCACCTGACTATACTGTCTTTGATCACTACCATAGTCCTCTTCACTCCTTTCACTTGAATAGCATCCTCTACCAGGATGCCATGGTAAGTTCACACAGGCATCTTGCAGTCCTTCTCCTCATCCACACAGGGAGTAAGCACCTCGTAACTGTTGGACAAAGTCAGGGGCTGAGACTCATCTATCATTACATATTGGTTCCCCTTACCTTGCAGAGGTTGAACACCAACTCTCAGACACTTCTTCTTACCTCCCTCTGGGGCAGGACTTTTAGGTTGGTGTGTGGGCACGATTGGCGGGCTTGGGTGCAGCCGGGTAATGGACCACCGCCCACAATTGGCCCCCGACTGAGGTTTCACGCTGGCTGGCCAATGAATCCAGTGTGAAATGTGTGCTGAAATGCTCAGCGCTGCCGGGTAGGGGCGGGAAGTTCAGCGGCCACTGACGTAAGCATGGGCATGGTGGAGCACAGAATGAAAACTCCCTGAAGGCAGAGAGCTGCCTCGGGATTTGAAGTATTTAAAAGCAATAAATAAAGATTTTAACATCTGGAAAAAATGTCCACACATCAGAATCAGTCACCTGAACATATACATGATGAAAATTCTGTCCATACATTTTTAGAAAATTTAATAATGGAAACCTCATCCTGTCCGTGGATGAGCTTTCATCAAAAATGCAAAGTCTGCCTGGCAGATCCACCCATCTGCCAACCATAAGGTTGGATGGACCACGAAAAATCAGGGACAATTACAACTTTAATGGGCTTAATTGCTCTCTTAATTGTCAGTGGGTGTGCTTCTGACTTTTGCACAAGTCCTCCGACTGAAATATCACGCTAACGCAGGATGACGTCAGGACGCTCACCCAATGTCATCATGCACTATTTTACACCCGAGCAGGTTGGGCGCACGCCCACACGCTGAGCTAAAAATTCTGCCCTTGGACCATGACCCCACCACTGAACATCAAGCCATTGTTTCCAGGACTGTCACTGACCTCATCTCCTCTGGAGATCTTCCCTCCACAGCTTCCAGTCTCACACTCTCTCAACCCTGTACAGCCAACTTCTACCTCTTTCCCAAAATCCATCTTTGTCAATCTCTCCTGACTCCCACCTATCCCTGACCTTCTATTTGGCTCCACCTGCTCCACTCGTTCTTAAACAGTATAAAATCCATCACATTTCTACCTCCCTTCAGCTCTGAAGAAGAATCATTGGGCTCGAAATGTTAATTCTATTTCTCTCTCCACAGGTGCTGCCAGACCTGCTGAGTTTTTTCCAGCATTTTCTGTTTTAATTCCCCTTACTTGCCTGACTTAACAACCTCTTCTGTGACATCTTACCGCATGTTTTCTGGGAATCCAAACTTACTTAAGAATTAATGAAATTGATTTTATACACCTATTAACCTTTGTGGTCTGAATAATCAAATCAGCTACTGAAATTACACAAAGCTAAAAAGTCAGTTCCCTGATGAATACGTCATTTCCAAATACAGCAAGAAGTGAAAACTGCAATTAACCAGAAAACGTTCACCAGAATTAGATCACACTTCACTTCCACCATCTATGGAATGAATATGAAGGGTTCTAGATTCAGGGTGTTGTACATCATAAGCAACAACTTATATTTATATTGTGCCTTTAATGCAATAAAACATTGTGAAGTAATTCATAGGAGGGCTATAAAACAAAGTGCGACACCAAGCCATATAAGGAGACATTAGGTCAGATGATCAAAAGTTTGGTCAAAGAATCATATTTTAAGGAACATCTTACAGGAAAAAAGTGAGGTAGGGAGGGTGAAAGGTGTGAGGGGGTGGGTGGAAATTCAAGAGCATAGGGCCTAGGTAACTGAAGACATGACCACCAGTGTTGGAGTATTTACAACCAGGGATGCTCAAGAGGCCAGAATTAGAAAAGCCTAGCTATTTCGGAGAGTATTACAGAAATAGGGAGGGGAGAGGCCATGGAGTGATTTGTAAACAAGGATGAAAATTTTAAATCAATACGTTGCTTTACCACGAGCCAATGTATATCAGTGAGCTCAGGGATGATAGGTGAACGGGACTTGGTGCAAGTTAATACTGAGGCAGTGGAGTTTCAGATGACCTCAAGCTTGGGGAAGGTGGAAAGTGGGAGACCAGCCAGGAGTGCATTGGAGTAATCAAGTCTAGGGGAACAAAGGCATGAATGAAGGTTTTAGCAGTTGTCGAGAGAGTTTTAGCAGCAGATGAGCCAAGATGGTGTGAAGTCAGATGATGTTATGGAATTGGAAACGGGCAGTCTTAGTGACGGTGTGAATATATGGTCAGAAGCTCATCTTGGGTTAAATATGACATCAATCTTGCAAGGCTCTGAGACTGGTGCCGTGCAGAGGGAGGGATGGAGTCGATAGCTAGGGAACAGAGATTGGAGCAAGGACTGAAAACAATGGCTTCAGCCTTCCCGATGTTTAATTGGAAGAAATTTCTGCTCATCCAGTACTCATGTGGGAAAAGCAGCTTGAAAATTTAGCAACAGTGGAGGAGTTGAGAGAGGTGGTGGTGAGGGAGAGCTGGATGTCATCAGCGTACGTGCAAAAATTAACTCTGTGCTTTCGGATGACATTGCTGAGGGGCAACATGGTGATGAGAAATAGGATTGGGCTAAGGCTAAATCCTTGGTGGACACCAGAGATAACTGTGTTGGAGTGGAAAAAACATTGCAAGTGATACTCTGGCTATGGTTAGATAGATAAGAATGGAACCAAGCCAGTGCAGTCCCACCCAGTTGGATGACAGTGGAAAGGCATTGGAGGAGGATGCTATAGTTAATTGTGTCAAATGTTGCAGGCAAGTCAAGAGAGATGAGGAAGGATAGCTTATCTTTGTCGCAGTTATGTCATTTGTGACTTTGATAAGAGTTGTTCCAGCATTGTGGCATTGTGGGTGGAGCAGTAGGTTAACCTGATTGGAGGAATTGAACATAGAGTTCCAGGGAAGTTGGGTATGGATTTGGGAAGTAACAACATGTTCAAGGGCTTGAGAGGAAAGGAATGTTGGGGATGGGAAAATAGTTTGCAAGTATGTTGGGATCATGAGTTGTTCTTTTGAGGAGAGGGGTGATGATGACAGATTTAAAGGAGAGATGGAAAGATGGAGAGATGATCCTAGACCAGACCCCCAAATTTTGGTACAATCCAGTTGAGGACCAGTAACTTTTTTGTTGAAAGTAGACAAAGCTTGAAATCCCAGTTACTCAGAAAGTAAAGCCACAAGATTCCATAGCTTTAAACAAACCTAAATAAACTTTACTACACAAAGTCAGAAAAGTAAAACAATTTACTATATCTATCAAATTTAAACATTCAGAATTAACATGAAGCACATGTTAAGTGAATGGAAAAAAACTTGGCAGATGGAGTTTAATGTAGGAAAGTGTGAGGTCATGTGCTTTGGAATCAAAAGGCAGACTATTATTTAAATGGAGAGAGACTCCAAAAAAATGCAGCACAGAGGGATCTCGATGTTCTTGTGCATGAAACACAAAAAGTTAGCAAGCAGGTGCAGCAAGTAATTAAGGCAGCAAATGGAATTTTGGCCTGTATTGCTAGAGGGTTGGAGTTTAAAAATAGGGAAATCTTGTTACAACTGTACAGGGTGTTGGTGAGGCTGCACCTGGAGTACTGCTTATAGTTTTAGTCCCTGTATTTAAGAAAGGATATACTGGCATTGGAGGCAGTTCAAAAGAGATTCGCTAGGCTGATTCCTGGGATGAAGGGGCTGACTTATCATGAATGGCTAAACAGGTTAGGCCTTTATTCATTAGAGTTTAGAAGAATGCGGGGTGACCTTATTGAAACGTATAAGGTTCTGAGGGGGCTCGATGGGGTAGATATTGAGAAGATGTTTCCACTAGTGGCGGAATCTCAAACTAGGGGACATAGTTACAGAATAAGGGGACACTCATTTAAAACTGAGATGCGAAGGAATTTCTTCTCTCAGAGGGTAGTGAATGTCTGGAATTCTCTACATCAGAGAGTTGTGGAGGCTAGATCACTGAAACTATTTAAAGAGGAAATAGGTAGATTTTTGAAATACTGGGGAGTTGAGGGCTATGAGGAGCTGGCATAAAAGAGGAGTTGAGGCCTGGGGAAGATCAGCCATGATCTTATTGAATGGCAGGGCAGACTTTAGGGATTGAATGGCCTACTCTTACTCCTATTTCTTATGTTCTTATGTGACTTAACAGGCAAGCTGTTGTTGAACACACGCACTGCACAACAAATGGCAGATGTGGCCAAGGCAGATCCCATTGATTTCTCAACAACCCACCCAGATGTCAGTGTTCACTGTGAGTTACACAATCTTGTACAAACTTAAGTCTTTACTCTCAAAGTTCTAGTCTCTGAATTGACTCCAAAAGTTTCCCTGACTCGAATTGCTTCAATGGCTGCTCACTTTCTAGGGTTCCAATCTCACCTCCCGAGTCTACATTCTCCTGGATTCCCGAGTCTGCACTCCAGCACCAAATCGTAGGCCCAACTCCAGCTCTTCAGCCACGCTGAACAGAATACCAAGTGGTCAGTGATGGGAGCCGGGTGGTCACTTGGGGGGGGTGGGGGTGGTAGAGGTCAGGTGGTTAGTGGGGAGTCGGTTGGAGAGGTAGTTTCGTACATGGAAATCCAGCCAATCTCAGGCTGGCTCAGATCTGTGCGGGTCAGCAGACTCCTGAGGTCTTCAGCTGAGGGCTATGGAGGTGCAGGAAGCCATGCCCCTTTTTTTACGGCATCAGCTGCTGTAAAGCAGGTCAAGTTTAAAGGTCCAGCCACTTTCAGAAGCCTTATGGAGAAGGTAGGTTTGTAAGGTAAGTGGTTAGTATTGAGTGGGGGGATTGGAAATTGGGTGATCAGTGGGGGTGGCAGGGTTGGCTGGTTTGGGGGGGGTATTCGGGTGGTCAGTGGAGGTGGCGGGATTGGTTGCTCAGTGGGGTGGGGGTCAGGTCAGGTGGTCGGTGGGGAGTGGGGGTTGGGTTGTCAGTGGGATTGATCAGTCAGGGAGAGCTAGGTGCTCAGTGGAGGGGTGGGAGTCAGGTGGCCAGTTGGGGGGAGGAGTCTGGTGGTCAGTGGTGGGGACGGGTGGTCATCTGGAGGGGTAGAGGTCAGGTGGTCAGTGGGGAGTCGGTCAGGGAGGTCCGTCGATCAGTTGGGGGGGTTGGTTTGGGGTTGGGTGGGGGAGGTTCCATTAGATCGGAAAATAGCAAATGTGAGTCCTTTATTCAAAAAGGGAGGCAGACAGAAAGCAGAAAACTACAGGCCAGTTAGCTTAACACCTGTGATAAGGAAAATGTTAGAAGCTATTATTAAAGATGTTATAGCAGGGCACTTAGAAAAGTTTAAGGCAATCAGGCAGAGTCAACATGATTTTATGAAAGGGAAATCATGTTTAACCAATTTGAAGGAGTCACTTGTGCTGTGGATAAAGGGGAATCGGTGGATGTGCTGTACTTAGATTTCCAGAAGGCATTTGATAAAGTGCCACATCAAAGGTTATTGTGGAAAATAAAAGTTCATGTTATAGGGGGTATCACATTGTCATGGCTAGAAGATTGGCTAGCTAACAGGAAACAGAGGGTAGCCATAAATAGGTCTTTTTATGGTTGGCAGTTTGTGTCGAGTGGTGTGTCTCAGGGATCAGTGCTGGGCCTGCAACCTTTTACAATTTATATAAATGACTTGGTTGAAGGCACCGAAGGAATAGTTGCTAAATTTGCTGACAACACAAAGAAAGGTAGGAAAGTAATTTGTGAAGAGAACATAAGGAGGCTACAAAGTGACATAGATAGGTTAAGTGAGTGGGCAAAGATCTGGCAAATGGAGTATAATGTGGGCAAATGTGAAATTGTCCATTTTGGTAGAAAGAATGAAAAAGAAGTATATTATCTAAATGTTGAGAGATTGAGGAGCTCTGAGATTCAGAGGGATCTGGGTGTCCTAGTACATGAGTCAAGACTAATATGCAGGTACAGCAAGTAATTAGGAAAGCTAATAGAATGTTATCATTTATTGCAAGGGGAAATTGATTACAAAAGTAGGGAGGTTACACTTCCATTGTACAGGGCACTGTTGAGACCACATCTGGAGTCTTTGTTGGTCTCCTTATTTAAGGAAAGATGTAATGTGTTAGAAGCAGTTCAGAGAAGGTTTACCAGATTAATATCAGGAATGGGCGGGTTGTCTTATGAGGAAAGGTCGGACAGGTTAGGTTTGTATCCACCGGAGTTTAGAAGAGTAAGAGGCAACTTGAATGAAACCTTCCAGATCCTGAGGGGTCTTGGCAGGGTGGATGTGGAGAGGATGTTTCCTCTTGTGGGAGAATCTAGAACTAGGGGTCACTGTTTAAAAATGAGGGGCCGCTCATTTAAGACAGAGATGAGGAGAATTTTTTTCTCTCACTGGGTTGTGAATCTTTGGAACTCTCTTCCTCAAAAGGTGATGGAAACAGAGTCTGAATATTTTTAAGGCAGAGCTAGAAAGATTCTTGATTAGCAAGAGAGTGAAATGTTATTGGGGGTAGGCAGGGATGTTGGGTTGAGGTCACATTCAGGTCAGCCATGATCTTATTGAATGGTGGAGCAGGCTAGTGGGGGCTGAATGGCCTATTCCTGCTCCTAATTGGTATGCTTGTATATTTGTACATACATGTGCATGTTTGCACACTGGAGCCACAAACCAGGAAATGCTGATGGCACCATGGACTATAACCGCTGCCTGGATTGTGGTTATTGAGGTGCATGATTCTCTGAGTTTGGTTGCACACCAGCTCGACGTTGAGGGAGTTGAACCCTTTGCAGTTGCAGTACATTTCTGAATTTGTATGTGGCACCCTCAAAGCAGTGTGCGCAGTCAGTGGCACCCTGCACTATGGGGAAGCCGGCTATCCTGGAAAACCTGTGTTCCCAATCCACCTGCTTATGTTTGGAAAGAAAGAATATAACATATTCTCCTCTTTTTGCTTATAGAAGGTCAGTGATCACCCATATACAAAAGTCAGTGGCAAACTCTGAGATATTGGAAATGTCATCTGTTCCAATTTGAAAGGAGCTAGATGCGAAAAGGCTATGGTTATTTTTCCAATCCTCTCCCTGTCCTGATGCTGCAGGTCTGCCTGAAACAGGTGCCATATTTCTGTGAGTACTTTCTTTGTGAAACAGAGATGTCGCACACACTTTTCCTGGCTGGCTTTGAGATAGAAGAAGTATTTTCTGAAGATCCTGGATGATATGGCCTCCTGCTGAAAGCCCTCCTCCCCCGTCTCCTCCTCTCTCCTCCAGCAGCTTGCCCTCCTCTAAGTCACATGTGCTCTTTCTCCCTGTCATGCTGCAGGTGAACAGCGATGGAAATGGCTGCACCCATAGCTGGGAACAAATAGTTTGAGCAGAACCCTTCACAAAGACCTTCAGCATGTTCCACCCAACTCTCTGTGGTTCAGCAGTATAAGCCTCCAATCATTTCTACGAATCCAGCAAAAGACAGAGAAACCATTCAGCGACTAACCTGGGAGTGATTGATAATCCTTTCAAATAGCACTGTTGGGAGTCTTCCTGCTTTTCAATAGTCATGTGACATTAAGAAGTAGTATTAGCTGGAACGTTGAGGTTGAAAATGGCCCTGCTAGTGTCAAATCAGTCTTTAGGCTGACTGATGTCAAGATCTGAATACTCTGCATATTTTCAGTGCATGTACCAGCTTCCATGCTGATGCCCTGCCCAAAACGGTGCCTGTGTGGCCAGCACCAGGCATGTGCTCTTGTGGCACAGAAGCCATTTTGGATCTGAAATGGCAACCATAACACTGAAAATACGGGTTTTTACGCAATCGAAAGTTGCAGCCACAGTGTCAACAGCAAGAATTTTTAGCTGAGGAATAGCATTTGTTTACTGCAATCTAAATCTTCCTCTGTGCTGACAATCTGCCTCAGAAGGGTATACCCTTCCCTGCATTAGTGTTATTGTGCAAGCATCTTTTTCCAATTCCAATTCCTGCATCAACATTCCTTATGGCCTCTCTGGCTGAGATGGCCAGCTACAGTTGGTTTAGTGCCACTGCCTCATATCCAGTCAGAATTAGGTAAAGATATTTGAAATCATTTGAGGTCGGAGCTTTACAGCCAGCTGTCAGGAGGGGACAGGATATACAAAAATGATAGGGAAAGACTAGCTGGTCCATCAGGCCTCACTTATGATGTTCGTACCTTCACTGTGGGCACTGCAGTGCCACCATTTAACTCAGAAAATACTAATTGGGCAAACATTAAAACGTGTCATTTTCTTCTTGCATTATTTGCTCTAAAGTTTGTAACATTTCTCTGCAAACTTTACTTAACTTTCCACTTGTTGGCCTCTGATATTCAATGGGTTAAAATAAATGAAAAGGTAACTTTTGCATTTCATCTCTGCAATAATATAATATTGCATTAAATTTGAAATGCATATACAGCCAGAAACTGTAGATCTCCCCTAGAGAAACAAGCAGCAAATATCATTTTAATAAACTTACTGAATACAGACCCAAACCCAGATGGCGACCAATGCCATAATTTAGAGTTTGTTCCTCCAGTGGTGAATTGACCCAAATTATACCGAAAACTGGTTTGAATACGCTACGACGAGAATAGTAACTCATTGAATATCAAAGAGGCCAGCAAGTGGAAGGGTTAGTAATGTTTGCAGAGAAATGTTACAAGCTTTATAGAAAATAACACAAGAAAATACATCACTCATTGACCATTAGCCAATAAAGGGATTTAGCTTAATGGAAAATAACCAATAATTACCATCTTAATTTTCCTTCAATTGGACTTGATTTCTTTAAACATCAGTAATCCAGAATTATATTGAAGCAAGGCCAGAATCCATAATTTTCCACTGAAGGTTGAATGTTTTGATCTCCAGATAAATAATTTAAACAAAAGCTACTTTGGATTTTAATTTTCGTCAAACTGCTTCATTTATTTTTGATCTATAATTGTAGAAAAATTGGAATGTTGCTAGTGTGGCATTTAATCTATTTGGCTTTGTTTTCATTGAATAACTGCACAGTTCATTTGAGCTATGAAGTCCATTGAAATTCATTTATTTCAGAAAAGCAAGCTTTCATAGGATAGCCATTAAATGATGTTCTCTGAAGCTTGTTTTAGTTTGAATTCTGAGAGGGTTGCTAAATATATGCCAATTAGTGAAACTGGCCTTCTGGTGTCTTATGGATGTTTATTTTTACCCAGAAATACATAATCTCATTGCTTGAGCTATTTTGCTCAATATCTTCCTCAGCAAAACCTTTAGATCAAAGTTCTTTGTTATTTGTGCTCTGTAAGAAAACACATTCTCTAGGGGCCCAAAATTATTTCAGCTTTGTTTCAGAGTAAAAATCTGGTTCAGTGATCATATAATAACGCAAACATCACTGGGTCAGTATTTCTAATTCCAATAGCAGTGGTGTGAAAACTGTCTTAAATGGCGTAAACTGGCCATCACCAGGGGATTCGAACAGGGGAGAGGTGGAGCTATGATAATTAATCTCTGGCAGTTTTCAGTGGTGGTAATGCAGAGCATCACAGATGTCCTCGGAAAATATGGAGTACTACTAAGTGACCTATTCCATGATTTCCTCTTTCTTTTGTGCTGTTTAAGGGATCCTATGTCGAAAGTGTACTATTATAACTGCAACACTTCAGAGGTCTCCAAGCCAATGCTTTAAGAGCATCTCCCTGCCAAACAACAGGGAACTTGCCACATTTTTGTATTTTCTATGAAAGCAGCTAGACATGTCTATATTAAACTGTATTCTGTAAAAGTAATTATGCGAGCATTCATTGATCAAAAATGACACTTTTAATGTGACTTTCTTTTCAAGTTTGTCTTGTGTTTATTTTGTTCTGATTCAACTCAAATATAAATGATGCAATCCATGCCTGTCAGTAAGAAAGTGTTCCTGTGGGAAACAGGCTGCATCAGACGAGAAGATAATAGTGGATAGGAAACAGGCTGAGGAAATAATCGGAGGCCACTCAGAGGGGAGAGAATTTATTTTTACATAAAACAAAATCTGGTTATGTTTTTGAAACCTGTCAAAATAATGGATAAAATGGTTCAAAAGGAGAAAAAAGAGACAAGGGCCAGAATTTTCCAGCTGCTCCTGTTGTCGGGATGTTCCAGTCACTCTGAAGTGAATGGGCGTTTGAATGGCTCACATGTTTTCTGGCCCCATCTCTGCCACAACAGTGCTGGAAAATTCTGCCCAAGGTGTCCAAGGATATAATTGGAGTACCATTGGATGTTTACAGCACAGAAAGAGGCAATTCAGCGCATCATGTCAATGCCGGCTCTCTGTAAGTGCAGTTCAGCTAGCCTCACTCCCTCACCTTTTCTCCATAGCCCTGCAAACGTTTCCTTGAAAGCCAAACGTGAAGCTGCCGCTACCTCATTCTCAGGCAGCGCATTCCAGATCCTAACCACTTGCAGTGTAAAAAAAAAGTTTTTCCTCCTGTGTAACTTGGTATCCTTTGGTTCTCGATCCTTCCCTATCTACTCTGCGTAGACCTCTCGTGATTTTGACCATCTCTATCAAATCTCTTTTCAATCTTTGCTTTTCTGAGGAAAGAACCCCCAACTTCTCCAACCTATCCTCGTAACTGAAGTCTCTCATCCTTGGACCCATTGTTTAATTTTTTTTTGCATTCTCTCTAAAGCTCTAGCCTCCTTGCTTTTGTACTCTATGGCCTGAATTCTCGCTCCGGGGTCAGGAGCGCAGAGTCAGGACATTTCCTGGCTCTGCAAACCCAACCCAGGAGGAAGTGCCCCAGGAAGCTGGAACCTCCATTCTGGGGTAGTGGGCTTCCCTGGGAGTTTGACTGGCCTACCCAATGGATGCTGCTGGGTGCCGAGGCGGGCTGTGCGGAAGGCCTGCCCTGGTGCCCTGTCACTTTTTTAAGGTTGCTTAAAAAATGAATAAAATGAAAAACAGCCTGCCAGCCCTCACCATCCCCCAAACATCCCTCATGCTCCATCCAAACCAACCTGTGCCACCCCATGTCCTCCACCCACACATATAAACCCTCATACTGCCATGCCACCATATGTCCCTCTACCCACCCGCTATTGCCCCTCATAATCCCTATGCCAACTCATGCTCCCCACTCTCCCCCCATGGCCCTTTATAGCTCCCTATGCCAACTTAGTGCTAACTCATGCCAACCCATGCCCCCAACCCGCTACCCTTTGCTCTTACTCCCTCGATACCAACTCACCTAGTACCCACTGTGGGCACACCTCAGGAGTCATGCTGACATAAAATAAAATTGTATCTATTGATGAGGTCACTGTTTAAAAAAAAACACTGATTAAAAAGAGTTCAATGCATGGAATTTCTTCAATTAACCTCTTATCAAGACAAACATTTCTATTCTATAACCAGCTATCAATCAAACTGCTCACTTAACAGGCATCCTACTGTGATAATGTTAGATCGTAAAGTCAGTCATGTGGCACAAATCCTATAATGATAGCTCTCAGCCTTATGTCAAGGAACAAAGTGAAATAGAAAGCACTGATTTTTTTTCAACCCACACATTTTAAAAAAATTTAAAGTCCAGCAGAGTTAAATCATTTGACAGCTTTGATGGTTCTTTGACAGCTTTGACAGTTCCAATGAGTTTATGCACATTCATGTCTAGTTTTAACAATCCCAAATGGCACCTGACCTCCCCCAAAGGGCACCTGACCTCTCTCAAAGGTGTCCTGGCACCATATCTAAAGGGGTACCTTACCTCTCCAAAAGGTTACCCTGGCTATCCAAATGAATCCACAAGGTTCAGACCTGCTCCTACCTGGTCTCATCTGCACACTTTGGGTTTCAAACCCCTACCTCACCAAAATCATGAGTGGAGGCAGCTGGAGGTTTATATGGGCAGTGGCTTCTTTGAACCACGGGCGTGCAATTTAGAACCTGCCTTTATTTCTTCCACCCGCGTGAAAATGGCTGAGGCTGGGTTTGGGGGCAGTCTTACAGATTCAGGCCTCTGCTGGCATTTTTGCACAAAAGGGGATCCTCTCTGTCTGTGCAGAAATTCAGGCCTATGCCTTTATTTATAAAGCCCAAGATCCCATATGCCTCATTAGCTGCTTTTTCAATCTGCCCTGCCACCTTCAACAATTTGTGCACATATACCCCAGGTCCCTCTGCTCCTACACCCCCTTCAGAATTGTACCTATTATTTACATCGCCTCTCCTTGTTCTTCCTCCAAAAATGTATCACTTCACACTTCTCTGCATTAAATTTCATCTGCCCCATGTCCGCCCATTCCACCAACTTGTTTATGCCCTCTCAAAGTCTATCACTATCCTCCTTACAGTTCACAATACTTCCAAGTTTTGTGACGTTTACAAATTTTGAAATTATGCCCTGTAAGCACAAGTCTAAGTCATTAAAATAGATGAGGAAAAGCAGTAGTCCTACTACTGACCCCTGGGGACCCCACTATATACCTCCCTCCAGTCCGAAAAACCTTCATTATTACTCTCTGTTTTCTGTCATTCAGCAACATCATATCCATGTTGCCATGGTCCCTTTTATTCCATCGGCTTTAACTTTGCTGACAAGCCTGTTATATGGCTCTTTATCAAACGCCTTTTGCAAGTTAATATACGCCACATCAAAATCATTATCCTAATCAACCACCTCTGTTACCTCATCAAAATCTCAATCAAAAAGGCAGTGGCAGCAGAGTGTTTCAATATTTTTAAGGCAGAGGTAGATAGATTCTTAATAAACATGATTTACCTTTAACAAATCTGTGTTGGCTTTCCTCAAATAATCCACATTTGTACAAGTGTCTGTTAATATTCTCCTGGATTATTGTTTCGAAAAGCTTTCTCACCACGAGGTTAAACTGACTGACCTGTAGTTGCTGGCCTTATCCTTAAACAGATTTTTGAACAAAAGGTATAATATTTGCAATTCTCCAGTCCTCTGGCCCCACCCCTGTATCTAAGGAAGGTTGGAAGATTATGGCCAGTGCCTCTGCAATTTCCACCCTTACATCTGAGGGCAGTGAGGGAAGTATCTGGTCCAGTCCTGGTATAGCCAGCCTTTTTAATGCCTCCTCTTTAACAATATTTTCCCCATCTAGCTACCTCGTCTTTGGCAATGTCTTCTTCCTTGGCAAAGGCAGATAAAAAGTACTGATTTAATATCTCAGGCATGCCCTCTGTCTCCATGTGTAAATTTCCTTTTTGGTCTCTAATTGGCTCCACTCCTTCTAATACCAGCTTTTGGACTCCATTTTATGTTAGACTCCAGCCTCTTCTCATACTTTACCTTTGCTTATTTTTTTTCACTTTTCCTCTGAACTTTCTATATTCAGCCTGGCTCTCACTTGTATTATCAACCTGACAGCTGTCAAGTGCACCTTTTTCTGCTTCGTCTTACTCTCGATCGCTTTAGTCACCCATGGAGCTCTGGCTTTGTTTGTCTTACTTTCCCCTGTCATGAGAATGTTCCTCGACTGTACCCAAAACTTTAAAGGCAGCGCATTGCTCTGCTACAGTTTTGCCCAACAGTCTTTGATTCCAATTCACCCAAGTCTTATCTGTTCTCACCCCACTGAATTTGGCCCGCCTCCAATTAATTATTTTACTCTAAATTGCTCCTTGTTCTTTCCATAGTACCATAAGGTTTAGTTTCACTATTATCACTGTCTCTTAAATATTCCCATGCTAACAATCGATTCATTTTATCCACCTCATTCCCTAAAACCATATCCAACAATGTCTCCTCCTTCGATGGACTGTAAACATACTGATCTAGGAAATCTCCTGAATACACTTCAAATATTCTTACCCCTCTCTGTCCTGTATTTCTATTCCAGTCTTTATTGGGATATCTAAAGATCCCCATTTCAACTATTCTATAGTTTTTGTCACCTCTCTGCAATTTTCTCGTAAATTTGTTCCTTTATATTTTTCCCATTAATTAGTGGCCTATAGAATACTCCAAGTAGTGTAATGATATATCTATTGTTCCTTAGCTCAAAACAAATAGATTCTATCCTCACCCCTCTAGGACATCATGGGCTGGATTTTCAAATGGCGTTGGAGGCAGGAACAGTAATTGGCATATTTTGAATATTGCGTATCCAGAGGGCTGCACTGGATCCTGTTGCCTCAGGGACAGTTTGCAATTTCCAATGGGCCTGCAGGGGTTAGGGAACTGCAAATCGACTTGCTGCCAATTAACAGCCCTTCGAGCCCCTTAAGCAACTTGTTAAGGGGCCTGTCCAGAATAGAATGGGATTTTCAACCCTTTTTTCAGATGAAGCTGAACATTTTGGTATATGTTAGCATGACAGCTATTGGGATCACCGTGGGGCAAAAGGAGCTCCGTAAGAGGTCAACAGCGTCAGGTTGAGTGCTGTAGCTCGATTTGGTGCCCATGGGCACTGTGTGCCATTTTATCCTCCTGGCTCTGTTGGGAAAGGCAGCAGCTGCCCTCGCCATGACTGCCACCGGCCTTTGTTGCTGGCACCAGACTGGCAGCTCCCACTTCCTGGAGACGCTTGGCACCTCTAATTGGACGCTGAGCTCACCTTCTGCTCAATCAGACCATTAAGATTTAAAAATACCATTGCCAGAGCAATGCAGTTCAGGTGTGGGGTTGAGACCCGGAATTCATCCCAGTGTCAGGTTCGTGACCCCTCTTTGAAATTGCGACCCCATCTATCTCCAGCACTTTAATAAATCAATACTAACACCATTCCTTCTCCTTTCCTTCCCTATCTTTCCTCTACAACCTGTACCCAGGAATATTTAGTACCCAGTCCTTCCCTTTTTTGAGCCAGGTCTCCATTATCGCCACAACATCATATTCCCACTTGGCTATCTGCAGCCTGCAGCTCGCCAACCTTATTTACCACATGAATCCTTTCTGTTATTTCTGCTGAATGATAACGTTGATATATTTTGCATGTGTATTGTTACAGCAGGGAAAAGCTGTCTTTTTAACATGGATAATTTCAAAGGACAGGTAATGATAATGCAGAAAAGCTTTAGAATGGTCACAGAAGTCTTTTATTTTTGCTACCAGTTGAAAAGCAGCATTGCTTTTTATCCTTTTGTTATCCATAAGTCACTATTATAGTGCAGTGATAAAGAACAATCAACTCCCAGGATGGATTACTGTTCATCATTTTAAAATCTTTGTTCATAAAACAAGATTAGATTACAGCTTTGAAGTCACAACATGGTATTCACTGCTTCTAATACATATTATAGTAGTTTACGAGTGTTTTTGGTACGTTCTGTACTTACCTTGGTGACAGCAACTTCTGTCATAGTGGATATTGATTATCTGCATATTCCATGTTGTTCCTCATTTTTGACAGAAAGTTGTCTTCATCCTGTAGGGTTAATAATCATAACATAATTACTTCGAGTCCAGTGAGAAATAATTGTTTTCATTGTAATTCCTGTTTCTGTACACTCATGTTAATGAGACACATCACCCATTACCCATCTTCCTGATGTTAAGCTGAAATATTGATCATAATTAGCAATTGTGAATCCATACTTGCTGCACAAGCCAGCAACTTGCTCCACAGGCCATGACTCTATCAAAAGAAAAACTACCAGGCCAGCTAGCCCAGCTTTGTGGGCAGAATATTGAGCTCGGCGGGCATGCATCCGACCTGGCCGAGGATAAAATGACGCGCGGTGATGTCGGGCGAGCGTCCCAATGTCGTTGTGTAGTCCCGCGATATTTCATTCGGCGGGCACGCGCCAGAGTCGGCAGTGAGCCCGCTGACAATTAAAAGGCCTATTAAGGTCATTAAAAAGGTAATTAGTTTCAAATTTACGCTGCCCGTCCAACCTTAAGGTTGGTGGGCAGGCGAAAATGCCAATTAGCCTTTGCACTTTCTAGGAAATCTCATCCATGGGCAGTATGAGGTTTCCTAAAGCAAGTAAAAATAAAATAAAAATTTCACACTTGAGTTAAAAACATATCCTTGCTCATGTGACAGAGTCACATGAGGGGACATGTTTTATGGCATTTTTATTCTCTTCATTTTTTTTAAACAGCACTTCATCTCCCTGAGGCAGCTTTGTGCCTCAGGGAGATTGAAGTGCTTTTTCATGCACGTGCACGAAGTTTGCGTTGGGCCTGCTTGCCCTCTTCCCCCTGCCCACACAGGCAGCGCTCAGCGCTGCCGCTCGCATTCTATGCTGGGTGGGCCTTAATTGGCTTGCTCGCGTAAAATCACAGTGCGGTGCTGATTGCAGGCTGCGATTGCCTTCCTGACCGTCCCTGCCTGCCTCCGATGAGCACCCACTCCCACCAAGGGAAAAATTCTGCCCTACGTTTACATAACTTAAACGCATGTCCACTATCCTCCCTAACCTATCCAACTCAAATAGTGCATCCACATGAATAGTCTTTAATTTTCTCATTACATACAAACATATGAATTAGGAGCAGAGGTAGGCCACTCAGCCCTTTGAGCCTGCTCAACCATTCAATGAGATCATGGCTGATCTGATTGTAACCTCAACTCCACATTCCCACCTACCCCTGATAACCTTTCACTCCCTTGCTTATCAAGAATCTATCTACCACTGCCTTAAAAATATTCAAAGACTCTGATTCCACTGCCTTTTGAAGATGAGTGTTCTAAAGACTCACAACCTACTGAGAGAAAAAAGATTTCTCCTCATCTCTGATTTAAATGGGTGACCTTTTCTTTTTAAACAAGGGCCCCTAGTACTAGATTCTTCCACAAGAGGAAACATCCTCTCCACACAGACCCTGTTAGGATCCATCAAGATCTTATATGTTTCAATTGTTATGACGTGGCCGATGATGTGTGCCAGGCAGACCAAATCCACAAGGGAAATTTGGCCACGCTATCACAACAGTTTTTCAATTTGTATTTATTATGAGAATATTTGTGCACTGAATTCAGAAATAATGAGTCCACTAACAGCTTTAGAGATTTTAAAAACTAAATTAAAACATTTATTAACAAAAGATAAGATTTCAAGCACACACTTAAGATTACAGTTACTTAATGCTATAACAAATCCCAAAATCCCTAATTAACCTGACTCCCAACTACACACCCCCTTTAAAATAACAGTCCAAAATAGATTTTAAATTTAAATAGCAAGCCAGCAAGTTTACCACAGCACCCACTCAACAGCAGATTTCCAAAGGCTTTCCTCCACCTTTGGTTACTGGACACAGCAGACTTCTGCTAAAGTGGCTGGAGGCTTCCCCAAGGATGTTTTACACATTTCTCTTAGATCTTACATGGCCCTACAACATAGCCTTCCATTCTCTTTATATATGTTCCTCTTTCTTTAATCTGTAAGTTCCATTGTTCTATATGTCTTTGGAAATTTACTTTTCCCATAATATAAAAATCTTTCATGTTACCAATATGGTCAGTGCCTTTGGGAAAAATAAACACACTGCTTGGCCTTTCTTAGTTGTTAGTTGTTGTCAACTTGTTAGTTGTAAACATCCTATCATCCCTTTGAAACCTAAACAACTCCTTCACGTATCTAAAAATGCAAATTTCCTTAACAACCTACATGCTAAGACCGATCCATGTTTACTCATTAGCATTTCAAACGCCTTTTACCCCTAACTTCTTTTGATAATTTCAAGCTTGCAGACTATCTGACTCTAATTCAATTTAACCACACAGACAGAACCACCTGCACTCACACCCATAAAACTACTTTACAATAAACCACAATAATATAATGAAAAAATGTTAATTTTATGACACAATCATGTCTCTTCTTACTCCTCAAAGCTCCAGCAGATACAAGTCTAGCCTGTCGATCCTTTCCTCATTAGACAACCTGCCCAATTCAGGTAGCAGTTTAGTAAACCTTCTCTGAACTACTTCTAATGCATTTACATCCTTCCTTAAATAAGGAGACCAATATTGTACACAGTGCCCCGTATAACTGAAGCACAACCTTCCTACTTTTATATTCCATTCCCCTCACAATAAATGATAACATTTTTTAGCTTTCCTAATTACTTGCTGTGCCTGCATGTGAGCCTTTTGCGATTCTTGCACTCGGGCACTTAGATCAAGCTCTGCAATCTCTCACCAGTTAGATAATATGCTTCGTTTTTATTTTTCCTGCCAAAATGGGCAATTTCACACTTTCTCACATTATACTTCATTTGACATATTTTTCCCACTCACTAAACCTCTCTAAGTCCCTTTGTAGCCTCCTTGTGTCCTCTTCACATCTTACCATCCTACCTATCTTTGTGTCATCTGCAAATTTAGCAACATGTCTTCAGTCCCTTCATCCAAGTTACTGATATAAATTGTCAAAAGTTGAGTCCCAGCACTGATCCCTGTGGCACACCAATCGTTACATCTTGCCAACCAGAAGAAGACCCATTTATGTCTACCCTCTGCTTCCTGTTAGCTAGCCAATCTTCTATCCATGCCAAAATGCTACCCCTTACACAATGAGCTTTTAATCTTTACAATAACCTTTGCAGTGGCACTTTATTAAATGCCTTCTGGAAATCTAAGTACAGTTCTTCCACCAGTTTCCTTTTATCCACAGCACAAGTGATTCCTTCAAAGAACTCCAATAAATTGGTTAAACATGATTTCCCTTTCACAAATCCATACTGACTCTGCCTGATAACCCTGAATTTTTCCAAGTGCCCTGCTAAAAGATATTCATTTGATATATATCATTTTCCCTATGACAGATGTTAAGATAACTGGTTTCAAAGACCTTAATCAATTCTCTTTGTATAGTATTTTCTAAAGTGAAAAAAGCTAGCTAAGCTATTATCTTTATTGAATAACATCTGGATGCATCTAGATCTGATAGCTTTCTTCTCATCCAATACTTTTTTGGATCTTTGTATTACCTGCAATCTTGTAGACTTTGTCCAAATCATTAACCAAGGTTGTTAAGGATTCCAAAAGAGACCCTGCAGAGCTCCACTAGCAACCAGCCCCCACACAGTACCTCTATCACTAGTAACAACATTCAGTCTACCAGAATATGCAGCCACGTTTTTATCCATCCCAAGATCAGCCCCCACCGATCCTACAAGATTCTTGGCTAGCTTATTTTGTGGCATCTTGAATAAGTTTTTTTTTCAAAATCCAGGTATATAATGTCACCAAGAAATACTTGTATTTAATGTAGTAATATCCCCAAAAAATTCAATCAGATTGGTAAAATCCATTCTCTATCATGCTCATACAGATGATGTCTAATGTTCCCTTCTAGTAACCTTCCTACAATCAAAGTCAAGCTATTGATTCTATAATTACCAGATGCTGCCTTGTTGACTTTTTTGAATATTGTCACCACACAGGCCTCCCTCCATGACAATGGTTCTGGACTGTAGCAAACTGTTAAATATATGAGCAAAGGGCTATCTGAGCATAGTTGCCCTCTCTTTGAACACCCTTGGATGAATGTCTTCAGGACCAGCAGCCAGATCTGTTTTGAGGCCTCTGATTCTATCATCGGAACAGGAGTAGGCCATTCAGCCCCTTCAGCCTGCTGCACCATTTAACAAGAACATGGACGATTGATGTCTTAACTTCATCCACCTGCCCTTCTATCCAGGTTATATCCGTATCCACTTTTACAATTTCAACTTTAAACACACTGTAAAATTGGTAACTCAGCATTGTCTACTAGGGTGAAGACTCATGCCAGGACACCATTCAGAACCTTTGTCATATTCTGAGAAATCCTTCACCAACCCTATGGAGTACTTAATAACTCCCTGACTCCTAGAGAGGCTGAAAAAGAGTTTATTATTGCTACTGCAGTTACCCATTATCTTCCAATCCAATGACTTTTTAATACCATGGTAACAGCTTTTGTTGCTTTCAGCTGAGCTTGACAGGTATCCTGCTCTCATGAGAACTATTTTATTTTAGTCTATAGAATTTTTTTGGTTTAAATCAGATTACAGCCAAGTAAATATTTTTTTGAAGTGTAGACTCTGTTGTGCTGTATGTAAGCAGCATCAATAAGATGGATCCACAAACAACAATATGATGAATGATCGGATGAAGCTGTTTTATTTAGTGACGTTGGTTGAGGGATAAATGTTGGCCAGGACACCAGGGAGAAATTCCTTATCTTCTTTGAAATAGTGCCAAAAGGTATTTTACTCCCACTTGACAGGGGAGAAGAGTCTTTGATTTTATCTCTCTTTCCAAAAAGGTCTCCTTCACTATTGCATGGGAATGTCAGGCTGGATTATGTTTTAAAAAGAACCTTTATTTTGGTTCTAGGAATATCCATGTCTTCCTTTCAGATTAGCATGTTTTTAAAGGCATTCCATTGGTAACTTCCCCTCCTCGCAGAATTTCCTAATCAGATTCAAGTTATGTGTTACCTTTGCAAATCTGGCCCTCATGAAATCCAGAATAAACATTAACATTTGGTTAACTTTTGTTTGGCTGATCAAGTTAAATCAAATAAGATTGTGGTCACTGTTACCCAGGTATCCCCCACATAGAGGTCCTGATCAAATAATATCTGCACCACTCAAAAATCACAAACCTGCATTCCATTTGGGAGATGCGATTCACCATATTTGACATTAATGGAATTGTCTTTTTTGTAACAAGTACTATTATTTTTATCGTTAACAAAAAACTAAAAGTCTAAATATGTTAGCCCAACCATAAGAACAATAGAAATTTTCTGGTGGTAATGCTGGAGTTTATTGAGCAAGTTTCATTTTGGAGAGGGAACAAAATTTTAATGTCCAGAAACCAATGAAGTATTTGCTAACGATCAATGTGTTGGTTTCATGGTAATTGTGATCACAGGTATTACTGACAGATATTTCAGAAATTGACAAATCATAATTAACTTTAAGGAGCCTGATCAAAGGAATTAAAATTTATTCCAGTTATCAGTAAATCTGAATGTTGTCAAATTCAATTTGATCCTCTTGTGCTCAGTGCCAAAGTAAAACTCTAATATAATGACATGACTTTATAAAATTTGATAATAAATGAATGGTTGTGATCATAATAACAATCAAAATGGTCAGCTATGAGACCTGAGCCAATTGTTAAAGAAAGTGCCAGGCTGATGGTAAGTGGCCCTATGAATGAATTAAGTGTCAAAGAAGATTGAGGTACAGGGGGTTGACACTGTTCTTTCCCTTTGGGATCTGGATGTAAAACCATTTCAAACTAACAAAGTTAGGTAACATCAGCTCCATTCTAGGTGAAGATCAGCACTAGCAAGTCAAATTGAATTGGAAAAGATAATGACCTGCAACTTCAGAGCTCCAGGGCACTGGATAGTACCCTAAATATGCCCTGGAGAATCCCCATCCCGCCACCCCTAAAGTCCCCAGCTAAGGATTGCACAGCAATTGCCCGGGATGTTCAAACTTTCAATGGGCCATTGACCTGCAATGGGAACCATCTGAAAGTACGATATAAATCATAAACATCGAATGGTTCTGACTTTTTTATCAGAATAGTTATCCAGGAGAATTTAGAGGAATAAAAACCACTTCTTGACTCCTGAATAACTATAGTACTGCCACCACCCTGCCGACCTCCCATGGGACACCCCCCACACCCCCAACCACCCCCACAGGACCCCCCATGACCAGCTGATCCCCACCGCCACTGACCACCCAACCACCACCCCCCCAAACTGACCACCCAACTCCACCCCACCCACCCCCATCTCCCAATCCTGCCCATTTACTCTACGAACTTAGCTTCTCCCTGGCTTCTGAAAGTGGCTGGATCTTTAAACTTACCTGCTTTATGGCAGTTGGTGTCATCAGGGGGAGGCGGTGGTGTAGTAGTATTGTCACAGCACTCGTAACCCAGAGACCCAGGGCAATACTCTAGGGGGTAAAAGCAAAATACTGCGGATGCTGAAAATCTGAAATTAAAACAGAAAATGCTGGAAAAACTCAACAGGTCTGGCAGCATCTGTGGAGAGAGAAACAGAGTTAATGTTTCAAGTCCATAAGAAAAAGAGTCATGTGGACTCAGTTTCACTCTCCACAGATGCTGTCAGACCTGCTGAGTTTTTCCAGCATTTTCTGTTTTTATTTAACACTCTGGGGGGCTTGGGTTCCAATGAATTTAAATTCAATCAATAAAAACCTGGAATTAAAAGTCTGATGATGACCATAAAACCATTCTCAATTGTTGTAAAAACACACCTGGTTCATTAATGTCCTTTAGGGAAGGAAATCTGCCATGCTTACCTGGTCTGGCATTCATGTGACTCCAGACTCATGGAAATGTGGTTGAGTCTTAAATGTCCTCTGAAATGGCCTAGGAAACCGCACCTGAAACGACAATGGCAAACTCAGCCCTGTTGACCCTGCAAAGTCCTCCTTACTAACATCTGGGGGCTTGTGTCAAAATTGGGAGAGCTGTCTCACAGACTAGTCAAGCAATAGCCTGACATAGTCATCCTCACAGAATCATACCTCACAGATAATGTCCCAGACACCACCATCCCCATCCCTGGGTATGTCCTGTCCCACCGACAGGACAGACCCAGCAGACGTGGCGGCACAGGGGTACACAGTCGGGAGGGAGTTGCCCTAGGAGTCCTCAACATCAACTCTGGACCCTATGAAGTCTCTTGACATCAGGCTAAACATGGGCAAGGAAACCTCCTGCTGATTGCCATGTACCACCCCCTGGCACTCCTGCACCCCCCAACCCCTCTGCACCCGCCCCGCCCCTGCTCCCACCCAACCCCCAACGTGGTAGGAAAGTTGAAGATCGAAAAAAGTTTGCAGCACTTATTTCACCAAACAACCATGCTGGCCCATCTCTAAAATTTTTCACAAATACTTTCTCACCTGCATTAAACGCTCTGTCCCAAATGCCCCACTTTCTGATTTTCCTGCCTTCTTTCTACCTCCCGCCCCAAGTTTGGTATAATTAGCTCATTCTTGATCGGAGACATCGTTTCATTAACAGTTCAGCAGGTGTGACACCTGTTGTCGAATGAAAGGTGGTTCGCTAAGCGGAATAGAAATCGTGCTAATTTAGTCACTATCGAATCTCCAGACAATTTCTTTATACCTGATTTGAATGTCTGAACCGCTCTCTTGGCAAGTCCATTGGAAGAGGGATGGTATGGAGGTGTTTTCACATGAACAACACCATTGAGGCTTGTAAGTTGGTCAGATTCAGCACTTGTGAATACTGTTCCATTATCTGATACTAGCACTTCAGGTAATTAATTTATAGTGAAGCTTTGTCGTAGCTTGTCTATTGTTGCTGAAGATGTGGGTAACCTTACTTCGTATATATCCATCCATTTTGTATGCGCGTCCATTATAACGAGAAACGTTGTTCCCATAAAAGGTCCCACATAATGGATGTGTACACGTACCCATGGTCTTCCTGCACATAGTGATGAAACTTTTTAACAAAGAAAATGATCGCCAGGCCTTCTTTTTCAATTTGTGAGTGCTTTTTCTCTGCAGTACTAAGTGTTCACTACACTTAACCTATAGATCGTTCTGATCTATCTTGCATTCAATGAAAAAGCACCACTCCTACACCATAAGCTGACGCATCACACATTAATATCAACTCTTTCTTTGGATCAAAATGTACTAGATGTGTAGATGGCTGTAACAACTTTTTAACTTTTGTGAAAGCTTCTTCTTGTGGTGTTTGCCATGACTATCTCTGATTTGTCTTGAGCAAACAATATAATGGTGCCAGTTCTGTTGCTAGATTAGGCAAGAAGTGGCATAGTAGTTAATCATCCCCAAAATGATTTCAATTTGGATGTATTCTTTGGTTCTGGGGCTTCTTTAATTGCTTTCTCTTTTTCTTCAAGTGGATGCAAGCCTTGTGAATTGACCTTGTGATCTAGGTAAGTTACATTTTTTAGCCTGGAATGTGCACTTATCCTTTCTCAATCTCACTCCAGCCTGCAAAAAACATTTCAAAGCTTCCTCCAGGTTCATTAAATTTCCTTTTTCTGTGAGTCCAGTCATGATAACGTCATCCAGATAAACCACAACCTGGAGCAATCCCTGTAACAAACTTTCCATGGTTCTTTGGAATATGGCGCAAGCAGAAGATAAGATAAATGGTAAATGGCTGTATTGATACAATCCCTTATATGTATTTATGGTGACCGACTTTCAGGATGCCTACTCTAATTCCAATCGTTGGTAGGCATGACTCAAATCTAACTTTGTGTAAGCCTTTCCACCTCCCAATTTAGTGTATAAATCTTCAATTTTAGGCATGGGGTGTCTATCCAATTTTGCAACTTTATTAACCGTTAATTTATAGTCCCCACATATTCTAATGTTTCGGTCAGGTTTGAGAACAGGTACAATTGGTACTGCCCACTCTGAAAATTGTACTGGTTGTATCATTCCCAGCTTTTCTAATCTGTCCAGTTCGGCATGCACCTTATCCCGCATTGCACAAGGTACTGGTCTTGCCTTCATGAATCTTGGTGTTGTCTCAGGATCTACATGAATTTTTGCTTGTAGCCCTTCAATTTTTCTAAGTTCTTCCTTGAAAACTGAGGCATATTTTTGTAGTAGCTGTGAAAGTCCATTAGTTCTTAGTTACATAGCGAATAGATATCAGAATCTATTACTTCAGGCTTTTCAAAGCTGTTTATCTCATTGGATTTTTGCCTTTGTCTGACAGTCTGCCTGATTCTATCTTTACAACTTCTCATGAGGTGTCCATATTGATGGCAGAAGAAACATTCAATTTTTAAAAATTGTGTTTCATTACAGGGCTGTCTACTTCCATCTCTGATACTATGATGCCATGCTTTTGCTGCTGAGATCGCCTTTTTATTTTGTCTGCTAGCGGTGGCTGTTTCCCGCTTCGGAACAAAGCTCTGCACTTTTGTGCTCATTTTGGTCGAAGTTTCCTGCCCAACATGGAGGATGGCGCCATTTTGCGCTCCTCGAATGGCTTCTGAGTCTCGCACTGTACCTTCCTTTGCAACAGCGATTTCCAACGCCGTCAGAAATTCTAGATTTGCTTCAGCCAACAATATCTTCTAGACAGCATTTAGTTTACACTGCACACCAACCAATCTCTAAGCATATCATTGATTGAAGTACCGAACTCTCAGTATTCAGTTAATTGCTTCAGTCTCGCTACATAAGAAGCAACTGTCTCCCCTGCAGCTCTGATTCTTGAGTTGAATTTAACCTTTGTATGGTCACTGACGGCTTGGGCTGGTAACGATTCTTTACAAGGTTCACTAAATCATTCAAACGTTTGGAGTCTGGGGCACTGGGCACCAACAGATTTCAAATTAATCCATATGCCTTACTCCCACACGTGGACAGAAGGATCATGGGCTTTTTCTCCTCCTCCCGCAATGTTGTTTGCCTGGAAGAACAGCGCGAGGCATTCAACATAGTGAGACCAGTCGTCCGAGGTTGGATTGAATGGCTCTACTCTTCCAAATTATGGCATCTCTTAGGGAATTAATTCGACACTCAGAAGGAAATTTTATTTAACTTACGACTACTGCGCGAGGTATGGCCCAATTTCAATTGTTCTGGTTTTCCTCCCTTGATTTTTACCTTGTTTTCCCCATGATTTTATGTGCTTTTTAGACTCTTATCAACTAACTAACTAATAAACTTGGAGTGCAGGGCAAGTTTCTTGTAAGAAACAGTAAACTTTATTTATAGAGCTCCTGATGAAGCTACATGTTTGTTCCAAGACCAAGGGTAGAGAGCTCCGCCTCTAAGATTACCCGCGCTTAGGGCTGATTTGTCTACATAGTCACATGATTCCCATAACATTATGAATGTTTTACCTTACAATTACCCGAGTCGGCTGCCAATTAAGGCCAATTAACTATCAATTAAAACAATAAACTGAGCTGCCCGTCCAACCTTAAGGTTAGTGGGCAGATGAAGAGCCCAGGCGACCTTCTCATTTGGTTTTTAAAGGTTTGAAAAATGTGTAAATAAAATTCATAGACATGTCCCAGCTCATGTGACAGTTTCACATGAGGGGACATGTCCTAAAATTTTTTTTTCCTTTATTAAAATTTTTTAAACTTAAACTAATCTCCCTGAGGCAGCTCTGTGCCTCACGGAGATTTCTGCACCCTTTCGCGTGCAAGTGTGAAAGAGTGCAGGCCCCGACTCAGGCAACCCCTCCCCCCCCTGCCCCCGCCTGCACAGGTAGCGCTCAGCGCTTCCGGGCACATGTCACACTGGGCGGGTCTTAATTGGCCTGCTCACGTAAAATGGCGGCGCCCAGTCGATTGCGGGCGGCGATCGGCTGCGTGACCGCCCGCTCCGGCCCAACCCCCCCAACGGGGAGAGAGTTCTCCCCATGGAATCACAGCTAATGTTGGACACTGTGTTTTAAGTTTTGCAAACACGGGCTGATCAGGCACAATCTGTCCCCATTGTAAGCAGCAGCTGGGACATGCTGTTTGATACGATCCACCAATCTTTGGGATGTATGGCCTACATACCTAGCATCACACTGGCTCTGAAATTCATACACCTCATCACTCATTTGTGTGATAGACAGAATGTCTTTTTTGCTTGACAGCAGCTTCTTGTTATTAACGAATACCACTCGTGTTGCTACTGCATAGTAGCTGCGTGAAACAGCTAGCTTCATTTGTTGCTCAGAATTTTGAGATACCTTCCCCTTCCAGGGTAATCGGAGGTAGACTGGGCACTGTTCATGCCTGAAAATGACGGCTTCCTCAATGTACTAAGAATTATGTTGACAACCAAGTTAAGATTGTCAGTCAGGCTCACCGTGTGGCACATTTGCGTGTACTGGAAGCTACATACATTAATACACAGGGCACTGTTCTTTGCAGACAGAAAGAACATGTACATACATTGTGTTTGTTTTAGCTAAACAAAATAAGTAACAGCCATTCGCTGACTCATTCCTCAGGGCAATGCCTTGACCAATCAGGGTCAAGCTGCCTAGTTTAAATTTCAAACAATGCTTGACAGTTAACTGTCAGTCACCATCAATGGTGCATTCTCCATGGCAGTGCCACTTGCCAACCAATCAGCGCTCAGTTCACATACAGTATAAATTGTTATTTTCCGCTTATAATGGTATTCTTGCATGTCCTGATGAGTGCAAAACGAAAAGCTTAGGCATATCTCCTTTTTCAGCAATACTCAAGTTCTGTGCTACCAAACGGCTATTCATTACTTTGTGATTTTATTTCACAGTTGAATTTTTCCCAAGAACTGAATTATGAATTAATGACTAACTTTAATGTATCATCAAGTTCAGAATTTAACTCATTAATTAACAAATCAAATACATGCACTTCCATATGATTAACAAACAGATAAAAAATATATATGCAATAAACAGTTTTCAAAAGTGATTTCATTTTTTGCTGTGTGTGTTTGGGGATCATTATCACTATCACTACTTGGATGTAAACTGAAGGAACAAAGGCTCAGATAAGGATTTTGATGGGGCGGTATTAGGAATGCACACCGAGATGCTGAGTGCATTGATTGGTCTGTTAAGCAGCTTCCTGTCACTGTCAAAGAGCATGAAGGAGTCCAGTTCCAATTTAGTAGGGGGAATGGTACAAAGGTTGTCCTCTCCACAGCTTCTGTTCCATCTCCCTGTTGTACTGCAGACCCCCAGACAATGCCACTGCAACCCCATGTTTGTTGCACACTTTGTGTGGACAGGTCACCTACTCCTCTGCCCTCCCCCAACCCAAAAGCCATTTGAGAAAGCAGCAAAACTCCCTGGAGAATCCAGGAACACACCACAATACCTCCAAAACACTCCAAAGCGCTTCCAGATACTTTGCAATGGTAATAGTTCTTAAAAATTGCCTTTGTTGCAGTTTTGGTACCTGGACCTTTAAATATCACTAGTATGGGGTCATCATGCAGCAGAATGCTTGTTGTTTGGTAATTGCCCAAATTTTGATAGTTACCCAAGTTAAGGATTCTGACATCACATCAGCTGCTTAGCTGTTTGTGTTGTCAGGATCACATCGATGCAAGGCTTTCCAATACATGCTGCGGCTGCCCATGTGAGTGCCCTTCTCCTCACAAAATGCTGCCAGGGTTGCACAGGGAGCAGTTAGTGGCACAAGACACCACAAAAATGCTATGCTAGGCCTCTGTAGCACTGTCTGCATTTTCAATCTAGCGATAATGACAGCATCAATTCACTTTGCAGACTAAGCCTGACAGACAAAGTAGGGTATTTATTGCTTCTATTTGTGCTGGCTTTAAAAACAGATCCCTCAGGTAAGAAGGCAGTATCTCATACCCATCCGTTCTCCTAGTTATCCAACAAACATAGATTTATTTAAAAAATACATTTTGTAATAAACAGCAGACTTAGAATCTAACCTGTGATATTAGGAGATACAAACACAGTTTTTAATTTAAATTATAAAGATAATAACATTGAAATAAGACCACAAGATGCACAAACTTTGGTCCCTAGTGCATTAGTTCCTGTATCTGTCCCTTAAAAATCATTCTCAATTTTAAGATGCACCGTATGCCACTGAGAGATGACGCACACAGGAGTGTGAAATAACAATTTTGCAATGAAGGACATACAGAGTGTTAATTATACCCGGCTTACATGGCCTTTAAAAATTCTTAGAAATTCAAATCATTCCTGAGTTTAGTTTTAAGGCTGCTATTCATGAATGTTCTTCCCCTTCTTATTAACTGCACCATTCCAAGCACTGTTAAAAAGGTTGCATAGAATAGCCCATCTCTGAAGACTCTATGCTCAATTCAAACATTTGCCATAATAAATGTACATAATATGATTGGATTATTTCCCTGTAATGATTTAGAATTGATCTGAGAAATTATTTTATTCCAACCAATATAAAGTGATGAATCCTTGCTTGGGCTGAACACTCCATATCCATGTAGAGAGAGGATGCATTGTAAATATTAGAAAGTATTCTTTAGGGGTGGGAGATTGTTGGCTTCTGCCAGAAGGAGCCCAAAGGTGCTGAAGCAGCCTCCCCACAGCTGGAGTGATAGGCTCAGCCCTCATTTGAATGGTACTGCATGGCTCCGGGCACAGAATGGGCATTCTGCTGCAGCTCGCTGGTTGTGAGACAGTGGGGATTGGCTGGATCATTTGCTGAGAGGGCTGGCAGGTTGATGGACTAAGCATGAGCTCACAGTGTCATGGTGGAGCCGGGGGAGCATTTCTGCTCTCCAGGTTCGACAAAAACTGCTCCAAACAACTTCAGCCACCAGAGGTTCCAGTAAGGCTTGGCTAGGCTGCTCACTGCTTGGTGCAAATGGTCAGGGTGTGCATGGTTCATAATCTGCCTAGAACACTAGTTTTCAGATGTAAACAGCCTGATACGAGAAAGCCGGGTATGCTGTTCACCAACTTACAGGCCCGACTGAAAATGCCAACAGACATGCCTTCGGTGTCAATGTGTGGCTGAGGTGTGCCATCCCCTTCAATTTTCAGCTGCCATGCTCACTTGTCAGTTGAAGAACAGGCAGCTGACAACTACAAGTCGCTCCTGATGCATTTAGTTACCTTGGCAACGATGCACCAAGAGCAACAGGGAACTTTTAAAAAGCCAACCTATTAAACTTTCGTACACCATATAAAATCTTAGACCAGGTGATTTTGCATAAAAAAATTCTCCTCCTCCTGGTAGGTTTATAGTTTATACTAAATGTGTACCATTAATTAGAGTTATATACACATTTTCAGCTTATTCCAAAAATACCAATTCTGTATTTTGTTTGTTGTTGGAAATTTTATGAACAAGCATCCTTCCAATTGTAATATAGAGAGAAAAGATTGGATTGGTTATTCTGCATTGAGGATGACTCTGAAATTTACAACAAAATAGTATGTTGGGAATGAGTAACCAACTGGAAAGACATACATGTTAACAGTAATGTCTGTGTACTGCACCCTTGATGAATGTGGCCTTTAGTATACTAATTGCAACAAACCAGACCAAAGTAACCCAATCCAAGCTGAACTTTTCAAAATTATTGAACATGTGGAGAAGCATTAGACAGAGATGAGATCGGCCGTAGAGAATCTTGGCTTCTGTGAAAAATCAATAATAAGATTAGACAGAGGGCTTAATGTGAATGTACATTTACATGATACATTTGCCTTTCCATTTTCAAAACATAAATGTCAGGTAAGTTACCAGAAATGTTCTCTACTTCAGGTAGAAAAATATGGTGCATTCAAATAATTAGTGAAACAACTATCTGTATGAGTTGTTTTAGTCTAATAAAGTAAGATTTTAAACATCCGAACAGTGAAACAAATTTTCCCTATTGGAATAATACATTGGGATTCAGGTTTGCTTTTAAGACTTTTTATGTGAAGTCTAATTTAACATTTGAATCTTCCAGCATAGAACTTCATCAACCGCCAGTTACAATTTAATTCTTGGTACACCCCAATGATGTTAAGGACTGAAGATAATGGACAGAATTTTCTGAGCAATGACTATCACCATCAGATTGCCATCCCGCTCCTACCTTTCTGTACCGCGCCAGAGTTTGGCATTTCTGGCTGCAACTTCTGATCCTGGCGTCTCCAGAAATGGAACTACTTCTTTGTGGCTCTGGATCGTTGGGGGAAGACAAGCCACACCCCCTTTTTACAGCACTAGTTGTTGTATTCTGGTAAGTAAAGAGTTTAAATGTCCCAAAGCTTCCTTAAAAAGCTATGGAGAGAAGGTAAGTGTGTAAGGGGGTAGAGTGGCAGGGTGGCAGCTGAGTGATGTGCGTAAGTGCAGGTGGGTCAGGGGGTAGACAGGTCAGATTGGGAGGGGTTATTAGATCAGGGCTAGTAGGTCAGGGGGGATTTGAGTGGTGCGGGCTAGTCAAATCGGCTTGGGGGAGGAGTCAGGTCAGGTCACAGGTCGGGCCAGGGGGTGGTCATTGTGAGTGATTGGGGGAGGTCAGTTGTATAGTTACCTGGGGTTACACTAAGAATTTTGTCTAATATTTCCTGGGTAACTATCCAGGTAATAATTTGGAACTGTCCAAAGTTTTCGACTCTAATTCAAAGCTGGAGACTTTTGTGGAGGTTCGTGGGGAGCAGGGGAATTGCCCTGTTCCAGGAAGTTTCAACTCCCTGGGCAATTCCCGCTAAATCATTGCACTGGGGCTCCCGAGGGGTCCCATAACACATCTTTCGGGGTACATCCAGTCTCCGACTATCCGGAGATCAGAAGTTCTGGGCCAATATATTTTGAAGTACAAATAATAATTGTTTGCTACACTGTTTCTACATAATCAAGGATACAATGATTATCGAAAACAACACTAACTTGTTCGATTTAACATAACAGAGTTCTGCATTATAACTTTTTCTGAGATGAAAAATAAAGCTTTGTTTTGTTATTTGTCCCTGTAAGGCCTCCACCTGGAACTGGTGAAAGTCCAGATTCAGGCAAGTTCTTGGAGGGCTATTCAATACAAACTGCTCTTTCAGTACAGCAACACATCCATTGCTCATTAAGATTACCAGCCCCAAACAACACAACTAATAATATTCAGGAAGACTCCCCAGCAGCACAAACCCAATTAAATTCAGAATACAGCACAGCCAAACATGATGCCTTGGCCCCCTGATCCATGTTGCTCCCAGTGCAAGTAGCTTGTCGTGATAATACATTCTTTATTGTGCGATCAGGATGGAGAGTGACTGCATGAAGTATACATGTAATGTAGACCATCATGAAGTAATTGTAATTGTAAACTTAAATATATTATGACTTCAAAATATCTATATGAATGTATTCTTAATCGTAAGATCTGATCTAGTGTTCCAGAGACCCAGGGCACTGGGGACCTGGGTTCGAATCCCAACATGGCAGATGGGTGAAATTTGAATTCAATAAAAATCTAGAATTAAAAGTCTGATGATTATCACAAAACCATTGCCAATTGTCATAAAAACCCATCTGGATCACCAATGTCCTTTAGTGAAGGAAATCTGTCGTCCTTACCTGGGTCTGGCCTACTGCAATGTGGTTGACTCTTGAAAATGCTCTCTGAACGAGGGCAATTAGGGATGGGCAACAAATGCTGGCCTAGCCAGTGATGCCCACATCCCATGAACAAATAAAAAAAACAAATTACATGTAGAATGGTTTTATAAAATGCAAATATATTTTCTAGAGAACTTAATAAACAACGTTTATAATCAGAAGAAATTCAAGTGCAGAATTGCAAGGATTTTAAATCTCTTTCATCAATGGCACAAGTTATTCCCCCCTCCTGCTATTGATTATGAGCAGGAAAGGAGAATAATTCAAACAAGGCTGTGGAATTGATTCAGTTTGTGTATGACAATTACTTTTTAAAACTTGTATTGCCAACTATTCAAAATCCAGGAAAGCCTGGAGACTTCTTTGTAAAAATTGAGCTATTAATGTGTCTAATTTTGTGTTAATTTGGAGGCAGAAAGGTTCATTTAAAACTCCTGAGAGAGAGAAAAAAATGTTTGAAATTTCCAAGAAGTTGATTAGAGTTATATAGTCTTCCACGGAATTGAAAAAGGAACAATGGCTGTGAGATTCGACAGGAGTTCTTCATAACTTCACCAGAGATTAAGGAAACAACCACCACCTCCTCTCCCCCCATCCCACCACCATTTGTGGAATATACAGGACACTGTACAGGGCCCATCCTGATCTCCACCCATAGCTGTTCTGAGCTGTGTTCTTTTATCTTGGACTTTGACTTGGTAAGTAGACAGACTGTAGACATACTCTCATATCTGCTTAACACTTGTTTGTTAGTATAACATCTAAACAGGTTACAGAGTAGACATGTAGTTCCTAGACATGGCATTCAAACCTCTCTCTCTCAGAGAGAGTCTAATACATGACTGACTGATGTCAGTAGTTCATCATCATCTACATCATACATATCCCATCTATTAACCCGTTATACTACACTTCCCCCAAGTATACTATACTACTATCAACAATAACATGAAACTATATCTTTAAATGTTTACATTGCATTTCTGTAACAGCCTTTTATGACTACAGACTCTAGCCAACTCCAACTCCTACTCATCCCCTTCCAAGTCACAGTGCTGGGAGATTCAATCTCCTACGGTATTCTCGGCCCTTAGGAAAGATGGTTTGGAGACATGAGGATTTTCTTCTGCATCTGGTAGGACATCGATACCTGCAGAACTGGACGACACTTTAGCAGCATTGCTGCCTGCATTCCTGGGAAGCAAAGTATAGATTGCAGGATGGCTGAACTTCAAGGACAATGCAGACTTTCGAATAAAAGACTGATCAAGAGAGAAAACTGAAGAGAATGGACCTTTGGACCCTCTGGGACTAGAAGAGAAGAACTCAGGACACTCTGAGGAACTTGTTGCTTCCTCGAAGCACCCAGGGAAATAGCTTCACAAGATGAATGATCTTCAACTCCAGGGAAGGCAAGCACCGCTGTATCATCCACCGCTGCATCAAAGACTGAAAAGGCATTTAAGATCTGAGATTTTAGTGAACTTAGACAATGAAGGAAGAAAACAACAGAATTCCTGTAAGCCTTTTCGGAAAAAGATAAAGAGATGATTATCCAATGTTATTTCAGGAAGACTGTTTACTTTTTGTAGGTAGTGGTAAGAGAGCCATATTTCTTTGTGTGTGAGGTTGCTCCACTATGAGCAATGGGAAGAATTGCTGAGAATATGGAGACAAGACAACCCTATCTTCTGTAATGAGAGAAATTTCCTGTAGACAAGTAACTGGGAAACAAGATTGCTATACAGGATTTTGCAGCTTTAGAAGTGCGAAAGATCCTGCCGCAGCTTCTGTGCTGTCCTCCAGCTCTGGAGGGAAGAAGACTTTCACTGGGACTGAAGAATGGGTGACAATTGACCTTTACCCTTGGAAGGTACCAGCTCTTCAACAGAATGGCCCTTTATGGACTCTGATTTGGACTCAGGCAAGGCATCCTCTGTGGAAGATTCTTCATGGGCAATAGGAGATAAAGTAGGCAATACATTGGTAGATTCAGTGGAACTGAGATCTGAATGCTGCTCCACCACTAGAAACACAACTGACTCCTCTAAAAGGGCAACAGAGACTTCATAAGGTGCGTTCATCAATGGGAAAGATGAATCATCCTCTAGGACCTCAACCTCTAAAAGATCACTTAGTGCTGCAAAGGATTCTTCCTCATCATTTTCTAGGAAGATCCAATTCAGGTCCAGCAGGACTTCATGGGATGATCACCATTTGCCGCAGTGTTTTCTGTATCCACCGCCTCTGGCCTTACTTGGTAAGTAACTGAGAGATTTGTAACTTCAATCATTGCCCGGGGTCTAGTGGATGGTGACTCTGAAAGAAAGGAATTTAATATTGATTGTATAAACTTCCTCAGCTTCTGAAGGCTGAATTTCCATTGCTTCTAAATAAAAGGATGAAGTTTGTTGTATGAAAGATAATGAGTCATTCAAATGGTAGGCATCATCTGTTTTTTCTAGGATTCCTAGAAGTACGCTAACTCAATAAAAATATATATTGATTGTGAAGAGCATAGAATCAACAATCTGTTGCACCTTGTAACTGAGAGGAGCAAAAATCCTGCCTTTGATTGGAGAGTCTATGCTGCTTGGAGCTTGTCACTTGATGTCTGATGGATAAAGGGTCATTGGCTGAAGCCAGTCGAGGTCATCTGCTAATATGTTAATAGCTGCTCCAGTATTAATTTTAAAAGTAGTATCAAAGACTTGAACTTGGGCTGTCACTGATCTATGGTCTGGATTAAGACTATCTAGTTCCCCTAAGAACTCTGTGACTTCACCTTTTTCTTGACTTTCCATATCTTGGATGGAATGTGTTTCATAAATACTTTTGTGTCCTTGGCTTCAATTAAAATTGTTGGACTTGCAGAAATGCTTGAAATGTCCAGTTTTGTTGCACACCCAATGCTGGCCAGTCCTGGCATCTGTGTTGGATTTTCTTTTGTGCCCTTTTGCCCAACTTAGCAGGCTTTTGTATGGGTGGGGCCGTTTGCTCGATACTGGGGTTCTGTGGTGGGTTAAAATATGTGTAAAAAGCTTTGATTGTAGTCTCAAAGTCCACGATGGACTCCTCCACTCCCTGCCTTAGGAGAACATCGCCTGCTACTGGAACTACCGCATAACAAAAGAAACTGGCTTGAAGCTTTTGCTCCTTTTCGTGAAGGCCGGATACTGCTTGGTACTGGAGAAAATGGCGTTTCTATAATTCCCACTCTGGTCTCTCTACATGCCCTCGATGCAGCTAAACAGACGGGGCAAGGGCAGGGACTGCTTGCCAGACACGGTCATTGTTACTTCACTCCAGTGTGCCTCTGTCATCTGCTGATTTTTTATGAGCTTCTTTCAAAGGTTTCTTCAGTATATGGTTCCTTTGGTAACAATGATGTGTCTTTACATCAATATCTCTACTGCTGTCACCATGTTCTGAGATGTGTTCTTCTATCTTGGATTGTAGGTGTTATATGATGTATTATGTGCCTGCATGCCATTGTAATGTGAAGGTGCTCAGCAGAGTAAGGGTTTGCATGGGACTGGGAAATAGCCCCACCCATGGTAATAGACTGAGAGAACAATCTAGAAAGAACACTCCAGAAGCAGCCTGCCTGCATTGAGAAACAGCATCATGCATGACAGTAACCTGGAATCTGCAAATAGTAAAAGATTAACAATAAATGATTCATGTTTAAATATACAAGTCTCAGGGTCTCATCATTGAGACATCTAAATAACCCATATTACAACAGCAGGCGTGGGGCTTGATTAATATACAGACTGTAGATATGATCTGGTATCTGCTTAACACTTGTTCATTAGCACAATATCTAGGCAGATTACAGAGTAGACACATTGCTACTAGGCATGTGTTCCAAATTCTCTCTCTCTCTCTCTCTCTCGTCCAACACATGGCTGACTGACATCAGTAGTACATCATCATCTATGTCATACACTAGCATTTCCCATCTGTTAACCCTTTATACTACAATAACTTTGGGAGATCGGCAGAAACTCCAAAGTGTACTGCTGGTTATATCATTTCTCCAGGGCTTCTGCTGATCTTCTACCGAAGTTACATTGAGTAATTGGTGTTGTGTTTTTCATAATGATATAAAGGCACCAATCACTCATAAAGGGTTGTGTAAATACGTTGTGGGTTCATTTATTAAGACTAGGCACATGAGAACATGTATACAAAGGTAGAAAGCTTGAAGATATCAGCAGCAGAGCTGTGTGCGTTGTGTTCTGCTTACAGGCCAAAGTGAAACTAAAACTGGGTCACATGACACACTTCCCTTCCAGTGATGGCATGCTGCTATCCCTTAAAGACATATTACAACAATCTGAAGATCCCAAGAGAAATTCTAACCCCACAATGTTTGACAGAATGTTTGATTTTTGTCCCTACTGCGGTTGGGCAATAGACTTTACAATGTAAAATATAATTGTGTTTGCTTGTTTGTCTTTTGTTAAATAAATTTACTTGATGATTGTTAACTGCAAATGTGGTGTGAAAATCTGATGCTTTATTTGCTGAAAAATAACAGATTCTAAGAAGGTAGGG
Organism: Cetorhinus maximus; assembly: GCF_964194155.1. Taxonomy (NCBI): domain Eukaryota; kingdom Metazoa; phylum Chordata; class Chondrichthyes; order Lamniformes; family Cetorhinidae; genus Cetorhinus; species Cetorhinus maximus. The sequence goes on from NC_135884.1 coordinate 103,528,302, forward strand.
GATAAGTTCAGTAACTAAAAGTAATTGAGGGCAGTTATCTGTTTCATTATTCTGACACAGTGATAGTTTAGCTAAAATATCAACACTAAGATATACATTCTCAATGTATGAGAAATGATCAAGGATATGAGCACCAACATAAACTAGAGTAAGAAGCATAGAAGGCATCTAAATATGTAACACCTGGGATCAATTTATATCTGTTAGTGTTATTCAGATTTGAGGAGTTTAATGTGTTGAAAAGTTAATCCTTTACAGTTAATAATCAAACATTATCTTGATCTCATGTTATGAAAATATATAAACTCTTGGATCAGGTAGCAGTTATATCAAAATAGCTCCATCTACTTTAGCAACAAGCTGCTTCCAGCCGGTGGGCTATGTCACCTTGTCGCGGAAATCGGAGTGAACACTCAGACCCAGGAGGTTTGTCTCGGAAGCCTTTATTAATCGTGATATCACGGAGAGCCCAGTAGCATACAAGGTAGCTAGCTGACACTCTGAGGAAGCATCAGAGCACACACATATTTATAGTAGAGGTTGTACATATCAAAGAGCTTGAAGGTGATAAGACTGTCTAACTTTCAATGATCAATTACATTGAGAATCATTGTCACTTTTAGTCTATTATAAGTTTATGGCTATATGAAGGTAGGATCCGACTGAAGTCCAGTGGCCTCTTAAGTTGGAGAGGTATTTGAAAACCTGGACCGTCAGATCTTTGAAAAAGAACCCTCGTGGAGAAAGGGAGAGACTCTCCTAAATTGGTGAGAATACAAACTGCATCCTAGCTGAAAGGGCGAGTGCAGTTAAATAGCATCCCAGCTACCTCTTAAGTTGGAGAGGTGGCCTCTTAAGTTGGAGAGGTGGCCTCTTAAGTCGGAGAGGTGAAAGGGGGACGAACAAGCATCCTAGCTGAAAGGGGGAGTGCTTGTAAAAGGGTAGCTACCGACCGAAAAGATTTGAAAGACCCAAGGATTTGGAGGAATTGTTGAGGAATTCTTAAACACTGGTGAGCGCATAGGTAGGCAAAACGCGCTGCGCTGTTTAATTGTGTTTCCTTTCCAGATAAAATGGGAGATCGCAACAGCAGAGCGGGCTCTGCCACTCCGCCCACTTCACAAAGTACTAATAACAAACTGAAACCGGCGAAACCGGAGCTTAAATCAGGAACTTTGAAGATGGGTAAGAAAACGGAAAAAAAGTAGTAGTAGTATACCCAAGGGTTCGAGTCCCCTGGACGTGAAAAGTAAGTAATTTCTGTGTTTTTCTTTTGTGTCCATTACGGTCCTGAAAATGTCCAATATGTTTCTGATTGGGTTAAATGGACTCAAAGTAAAGGAGAGAGCTTCCCACCAGCTGGAACTTTTAATCGGGACAGATTTGAGCGCTTATAATATGTTTTAAGGGAGGTAGATAGTCCGTTACTGAATTTTCTGTAACTTAAAAAAAAGAATGAATTGATCTAAGTTACAAGAGCTGTTTGTGCTGAAGAGAGAGAGAGAGAGAGAGGCTACCCCTAGGGGGTTAATGAGCAATTTGCAAGCAGCAGCAGAGAAAATGTGAGCTTTCGTCAGTTTGAAGGTCCCTACAGGTGGAGCCTTCAAGATCCCTTTATTCCCCACTGCTACTCGAAGCTTCGTTTAGAGTTAAGTTCAATATTATAGGAGTATCGATACATACCTTTATCTATGCGTTTGTTTGTGTGCAATGAAGCATTTGTATGTGAGCTTTAATGTGTTTTCTTCCCTGAATTGTCTTGTGTGTGTGTAGTTGAGCACTTTAGAATCGAAAGCCCCATATTAGATTAAAGGAAAAGTTTATTCAAATACTCCAAAATTTTGAGTATAAGGTTTGAGTTGAGATTTCTGGCAAAAATCGTAATTTGAAGGTATTGTAAAGATAAAACAGGTCTTGCCTTTGTTTGAGATGAACCAACCTTTGTACCACCCCCTTGTAGACCAGTAGGGAATAACCCTCATCATCAGCTTCCAAGCTGATTGGGATTAATACATACGAGTTAGTATTCTAAAATTCTGAGAAAAAGAAATTACTTGAAATTCAGAAAGATTCTAGGAAAACAAAAAGACATAAACACAAAGTCTAGGTGGTTCCAATGGATAAAAAGGGGTTTCTTAGGAAGAGATGAATTAAATATTAAAGGAAATCTGCTTTCCAAAAGCACTGGAATTTGAATTTGGGACAATCTTGAGGTGTAAAATGCAATGTAATTTAACAGGTTACTTTTGAATCACTAGGATGCTATCTAAGATAAATAATGTGTCGATAAACATACGGAAATTATAACTTGGATACAAATCGTTACACATGAAAAAGAGGTTGTTTTAATTCTGATAGTGTAAATTACAGTTCTTACTTAGTTCAAAAATTTGAGGTTTGGTTCTTGATAAAGTTTTCAAAAGGGAATTTTCATTTTAAAAGGTCTGACAACAATTGGCACTAATTCAAATGCTGCAAGCTTTTGTGTTTGTAAGTCTGTTCCCAAAATATGAAGCTAAGCTCAAGACCTTGGCAAAGTTTGGCAGAAATCCAATTTTTGGCCGAGTTAATGAATCTGGGATAATTCTAAAAGAAAAGGGTCAGACACAATTTATTGGGTTCCTTTTAAGACAATAAAATCTTTGAGAAGAAGAAAAGGAACCAAAACATGTCAATACCTGATTTCTGTTTTAAAACTGTTATGAAAATACTTTATTGGATTGTAAAGTCTCTCCAGATAACCTGAACAAGATAAGATGGTAGCTGTTGCAAGTGTAAACTGGTATGAGGAAAGTGGGAGAATGAGTTAGGGAAAGAGGACACAATGTACAAACTGTTTTAAGGGAAATTAATTTGATAATCTGGCCATCAACTGAGGCATTGGAACTGCACAGGGGGAGATAAGCAAAGATCTAGAGACAGAGATCCCCGTTGAAATGGAATAGTTAATATGGCCTAAAGAGTAAGGAAACATTTTAAACAATCAAGACAATAGAGAAACTGAACTCCAGAGAACCTTAGGATGATCATGGTCAGGAAAGAAAACTTAGAGGTAAAGGGAAAGCTGGAAAAAGGCTAAATAGATGTATTACTGATTATATTAATGTGCCTGTGAGCTACAAAAAGTAAAACCATAGGATTAACACCTTGATGACAGGCAGAGTTAAGCGGTTCCCAGAGAGAACCATCACTGGAAGTGAAAATACTGAGCCATTGAAAGATAGGATAAGAAGGTGCATTGTAGAGTTGTTTAAGGAATTGAGGTCTGACATGAGACAGCAGCAGGAGGGAGTAAACTGGAAGGAGTTTACCCAAATGGATTCAGATCAGGGAACTCATTTCACAGGGAGAGTCATTAAAGAAGTGTGTAATCTTATGGAGATTAAACAGAAATTCCATATTCCTTACCACCCCCAGAGTCCAGGGATGGTGGAAAGGATGAACTGAACTTTAAAAAAAAACATCAATCAAGAGACAGGGAACAGCCCAATATTCTAATGCACTGTGGGCTACCCCAAGCAGTACCGCCGGGTTCACCCCATTTGAAATGATAACAGGTAAGGGCCATGCTATTACCTGAAGGTATCATAGTAGGAGGTGTAGGGCCACTGAAAGGAAAAATACAGCACAATGTAAGGGAATTAAGTAGGCAATTACATGAGTGGAGAGAGGAAGTCAGAGACCGACAGGTGATTAAGGATATGGAAATAGGCAAATCCAAAGAGCAACAATGGACCATACCAGGTAATTATGGAGGTGATACATGTGCACTTGTAGATATGAGAACGGGAAGTAAATGGAGGCATTACACACAGTTAAAGATACATGACAATTGACCAAGCGGTAACCCAGAGAATGGGAGCCGATGTTAATTTCTCCACAGATCTACGATCCTGTTCGTAGGCCTATCAGTACTGGCAACAAGGTCGGGGATCATCACTGCTCATCCTGCACAGCAGAAGGAACTTTGGTACAGCATGGACAGTGCCAAATGACTCGCAACGGGGAATGATAAATGTAACAGTAGGAGAACAAGTGCTTTCAAATTGTAGTAAGGGTTTGCTTCAGATCGAGCATGGGAGGTCCGCCACTACCCAGCCACCTCCCACCTCTACTTTCACAGTCTGAGTCGAGATAATTGAAGCCCCTCAAACCACACCAACTGATCCATCTTGTCCGACGATACATCCAGGACCGACGAATGGTTTGGTACTGGTTAATCAGAAGTTTTGTATGATAATGTACACCATGAGCTGGTACCCGTAGTCTTGAATTTATCCGGTGTCGTCCTGCCCCAATGGTACTCAACCCATACCCAAGCACTCTATATGGCTCTGACGTGCCAGTTGATGACTGAAGCAGTTCAGTTCAGTGGCGAGATGCGATCAGGCTTGGGAGGGAACCGCGTTAAGCGCAGCCTGATAAATGATGCCACTATGATATTCAATATAGGGACATCATTGGTTAATCCAAAGCCTGGCTACCGTGCTCGAAAGTCATGCGGGGACCATCAATAAATTAATTGAAATAGGAAAAAATATTTCAGACAAAGCGAGCAGAAATGATGTATGCAACCCCTATGGATCTTGGGCACTGGAACAAGCAGGAGAAAATTTAAGACAGACTAAAGAAGGGGTAGTCCCTTCATGGGTAACTAATGAGCATCTATTGAATCTCTCACGATGCAAGAATCATGACTTGACCGGTTGCCAGCTCAGAGGTTTAACACGCGTATGTAGAATGAATGTTGAATGTATAGTGAATAGTAATATGCTAATAGGCATTGTATTAGTAATACCTGTCATACCTATGTCAATGACATAACCCAGGCAAGACGCCCACAGTGACTGCTGGTACGGGACCCCAGCCATGGGGCCCATTTGTACACCTACAAATGGACTTTATACAAATGCCTAAATGTATGGAATATAATTATGTTTTAGTTCTAGTATGTTTATTCTCGCGATGGGTGGAGGCGTATCCCACCCGATGAAATGATGCTGTTGTTGTTGTAAAATTGTTGTTCATTTTACTGCTAAAGTGATAAAGGAACTGTCGAAGGCCTTACAATGCAACCATCACCTTTCCTGCCCATACCACTCCCAGTCTACTGGGGCGGTGGAAAGACAAAATGGTATTCTGAAAAACAAACTAAATTATGTGAAGAAACTGGTTTGAAATGGCCTGAAGCTCTACCCTTGGCGCTCATGGCTATGCACTCTCACCCTAACCGTACCACCTCCCTCTCTCCTTATGAAGTTGTAATGGGATGTCCTATGCGCCTCCCAGTGACCCCACCCTTGTCTGCTAGGGAAATGGACATGCACGCTATGGATGAGGGAATGATTACATACTGTATAGTGCTCACTAATTCTCTCAAGAGCTTGCATATACAGGTAGTAGAAGCTCAGAAAAAGCCCACCATTGAAGACTGCCATCAATACCAGCCCGGGGACCTAGTCCTAGTAAAGACCTTCAGGAGAAAGAACTGTTTGGAACCTCGATCGGAAGGGCCTTTCCAAGTCCTGCTCACCACCCATATGGCCGTAAAGGTTGAAGGACGCCCTTGTGGATCCACGCATCGCACGTCAAGCGGACACTGACTTCGGACGGCTTGTGCAAGAACTTTAACTGAGCTGTCGGAATGCTGACTCTGATTTGGATCCTGTCCTGCGTGGTCCTTGCGGGAGCATGGAATACCAATTCTGCGGTTCAACGAATGCAGGCCGCAGCCTCGCAAGTTAATCAGACTAAATGTTGGATTTGTACTCATTTTCCTCTATGCAAAACAGCAGCTGAATTGCGTGAGAGGGTGGAAAGGACCCTACCTTTTGCTGCTAACAACTCGAACAGCCCTGAAGATTAAAGGGAAGGAAGACAGGGTCCACGCCACTCACTGTAAAAGACATTGTCCGGCAACAATATAGCAGCTGTTACCAAGTGATCTAACTTGTATTATGTATTGAAACGGAAGTTTTGAGTAATTTTTATAAAAAAAGATTCTTGGTGGTCTGTAATACTAGGCTGGTTCTCCGGTTGGGGAAGTTGGTTGCTATACGTTTTAATTGGGTTGGTCGTAGCATGTGTTATAGGGTTTCGTGCATGTATTGCTTTGCGGATTTGCTGTTCCCAGGTTATTAACAGTGTCTCTACTGGATTAGGAGGAGCTCCAGTTGTCCCTCAATTGATGCGCACTGGCCCCAGTGAAACCCACTGGTGGAGAGAAAAGGTTTACCCTACCAGGGATCGGCCTTTCCCTTATGGTTATGAGCCCCCTTATGATGATGAAGATACTATTCCTCATTGGTATTAACCTGAAAGATTAATAAGGAGGGATTGTGGAAGAATAAAATACATCTACAGGTCAACTAAGGGTTAAACAGTTAGCACCATAGTGGAATACTACAGCACAGTTCCCTCTCTCGTTAGCACCATAGTGGAATACTACAGCACAGTTCCCTCTCTCGTTAGCACCATAGTGGAATACTACAGCACAGTTCCCTCTCTCGTTAGCACCATAGTGGAATACTACAGCACAGTTCCCTCTTTTGTTCTAGCAGGCACACCTGCAGCTGCCAGCTAATTGAGCAGGAGGGGAGAAAGGGGAGTGTCATGGGCAGGCTTCCTGGAGTCCTTGAAATGGGGTTGGGATGTCTGCCCCCAACACAAGGAGACAGGATCAAGCAATGGTCACCTGTTCTCTAGAGTGTACACCCCCTAGCACTAAAGATAAGGTCAAGCATGGTTATCTATTCTCTGTCTCACTTTTTATTACTACGTGAGCTTCCCCCAATATCCTGTATAGTCATAAACTTAGAGTAGACTAATTGTGTGACAATGATTCTCAATGTAATTGATCATTGAAAGTTAGACAGTCTTATCACCTTCAAGCTCTTTGATATGTACAACCTCTACTATAAATATGTGTGTGCTCTGATGCTTCCTCAGAGTGTCAGCTAGCTATCTTGTATGCTACTGGGCTCTCCGTGATATCACGGTTAATAAAGGCTTCCGAGACAAACCTCCTGGGTCTGAGTGTTCACTCCGATTTCCGCGACACACCTGTAAGTATCTTCTTTCCTGGCTCTTCAGCCTCCTCACATCTAATCTAAAGCTAATATCTTGCATATTTTTGTACTATTACACCAAATTTCCTCAAGAGCCTCAATAACTTTTGGAATCCTGTCTTAACGATAATTAACTAATACTAGATGAGCAGAAATTTCCTCCAATTAAGTATTGGGAAGGCTGAAGCCATTGTTTTTGGCCCCTTCACCAAACTCTTCCACAGCTGCAAACTCTGTCTCTCTCCCTGGCAACAGTCTGAGATTAAACCAGTCTATTCACAACCTTGGTGTCACATTTCATCCCGAAATGAGCTTCCAACCTCATACTCGTGGTATCACAAAGATGCCCATTTCCACCTCCGTAACATTGCCCAACTTTGCCCTGTCTCATCTGCTGCTGAAATGCACATTCATGCCTTCGTCGCCTCTAGACTTGACTATTCCAATGCATTCCCGACTGGTCTGCAACATTCTATCCTCTGTAGACCTGAGGTCATACAAAATACTGTCCACTTGCCTGGATGACTGCAGCTCCAACAACACTCAAGAAGCTCAACACCATCCAGGACAAAGTAGCTCCCTTGACTGGCACCCCATTCACCACTTTCAGCATTCACTCCCTCTACCACCGAGGCACAGTGGCAGCAATGTGTACCATCGAAAGGGGAACTGCAATAACTCACCAAGACTTCTTCAACAGTACCTTCCAAACCTGCAACCTCTACCACCTAGAAGGAAAAGGGCAGCAGATGTATGGGAACATCACCAAATGCAAATTCCCCTCCAAGTCACTCACCATCCTGACTTGGAATTATAGCGCTGTTCTTTCAACGCCGCTGGGTCAAAATCCTGGGACTCCCTTCCAAACAGTGCCTAACTACGTGGACTGCAGCGGCTCAAGAAGGCAGCTCACCATTACCTTCTCTAGGGAAATTAGGGATGGGCAATAAATGATGCCTCTAGCTAGTGATGCCCACATCCCACGAAAGAACAAAAAAAATTCTGCTGCCTGTATCTTAATTCACAACAAGTCCCATTTCCTTTTCACCCTGTTCACTGACCTACATTGTTTCCCAGTCAAGAAACATCTCAACTTTAAAATTCTCATCCTTGTTTTCAAATCCCTCTATAACCTTGGCCCTCCCTATTTCTGTAATCTCCTTCAGCCCCACAACCCTCTGTGATATCTGTGCACCTCTAATTCTGGCCTCTTGAGCATCCCCGATTATAATTGTTCCACCATTGGTGGCCGTTCCTTCAGTTGCTGTGGTCCCAAGGTCCGGAATTCCCTCCCTACACCCCTTCGCCTCGCCTTCCTCCTTTAAGACACACTTTAAAGCTTACCCCTTGGACCCAAGCTTTTGGTCACCTGATCTAATATCGCCATATGTGGCTGGGTGTCATACTTCATTTGATAATGCTCCTGTGAAATGCCTTGGGGCGTTTCATTACATTAAAATGTTATATAAATACAGGTTATTGTTGAGAACAATCGGACCCTGACATGTTTCTTCTAAAATCCAAGACAGAAACTTTCCTTTTTTTAATCTTATGAGGATGAAAGCCAATAAAGCAGTCTAACCCATCAAATCAATGCTCATCAAGGTCAGAGCTTGTACTAAACTATACAAATACATATTGCCAGATTATTTTTTTAGCATCCAGCATTAAAAATAGGCACTTTGTATGCTTTCTCAATAAATCTGCCTTCAAAACTTGGAAACACTGCTCATTTCTAATCAGCTGGGTATATAAAGAAGGTTTCTTGATTAAACATTTGCACATCAGGGTTTCTTTTGAAACAACAAGTCAGCCAATGGTCTGTATTTCCTGGTCTTGCCTAGGGATACATTGTCCCTATAGTGTTAACAGCTCTCCTATATCTGAATCAAACAATTACGTTCATTTCACTTGTAAATTTAGTTACACCAAATATTGTATGGAATATGTTAACCCTTTCATTACCAAGTCCTAGCTGTAGCTATTCAGTTAAGTGCAGTAATACTGGAAAAATGATTCTTGTACATTGATACTAGTTGCAAAAGGAGACAACCACAGGGCAGAATCCTCCCAGATTTGCACAAAGTGCAGTAACAGGTGGGAAAGAAGTTGTTTTACCCGCCGGCCACAATGGCGGGTTTTTGCGCCGTATTGTCCCATTCCCACCTCATTAGTTATGCAGCCACAGGAAACACGCTGTCTCACTGGCGGACAACTTCCAATTTGCTGTTACCTCGTCATTTCCTGATACAGGGCGCCATATTGAAACTGTATCCGTGCGCACATTCTCAATGCTTGCAGTGCTCCGGTGAAGACGTGGCCCCAAAAGCCAAGAAGAGTGCAGCTCCCTGATTCAGTGACGCATCCCTGGGATGCCATCTGGATGCTGTGGAGGCCCAACGCGATGTCCCCTACCTCCGCTCTGGCCACAGGAGGCCCATCAGTCTCACCACTCCGGCCTGGGAGGCGGTGGCGGAGGTGGTCAGTGCCAATGCTACACACATTGTACACACAAGAGGTCAGCCATCCAGTGCAGAAAACAGATGAATGATCTCATCTGTGCCGCCAGGGTAAGGCAACCATCTTAGCACTCTAAACTCACCCACTCACAAGGCCATCACACATTCACTGGCATCTCACTCACTGCCAGCTCAAGGGACATCATCACTCACTCTCTCACACACACCCTCACATCTCCATCTGGCCTCATTTCCTCTGGGGACTGCCTCCTCAACCCTCACCACCTTGAGGCCACTTGCACAGATCAACGTACAGCCCTCGCCCTGCGGCCTCTTCCCTTGCCTGAGGCCACTTCTCCCCCTTCCCAAGCAAGCCCTAGCCCTGCAGTTGTTGAAAAGCCACCCCTGCCTTACGGTTGATCTGGTAGATAGAGGCCTGCCCATGTGCCCGCCCCCCCCACCCCCCCCCCCCGCACCACCCCCCCACCAAAAGTGATGTGGTCCTGCCTGTGAAGCCTGCCGCTGATGATCGTGAGTGCTGTGCGAAGAAAGGTAAGCAAACAAATCTTGAAGTCCCAAGCGAAGTGCAGCTCGCCAGTTGCATGTCGCTTATGTACATTGTGAAACATGTTGGCCTGGATGATCCAGCGTGGGGGGATGATTCCGGTGAGCAGGGCTTTAATTGAATGCAAATGTATTAAAATCACGTTCCCGATGTGCAGCAGCAGGAAACGCAATCTGTCATTGACGGGTGGAGCGGATGATTGCAAACTGGTTTCAAGACAGCGTGAAACCAATTTTCGGCCTTCTCACCATAATGTCCCCCACCTGCCATGAAGATTCCAGCCACAGTGTTCTCAATAAATTCTGGCCACTAATGAAGTTGCCCTCACAATATTGATTCTAGACACCATAAAGTACTCATTGCAGAAGTGCTTCAAAACACTCTTTCTGGGCCAGGAGGATCAGGAGATCCTTCCTCCCAGCTGCCAGCTCCCTCGCCAACCAATCCATCCCCTCCATACAAAGTTTCTCTTTTGGATCAGACGCCCCCTGGGACCAGTGATTGGTACCCCCTACCCCCATGTTCGGGGATCCGACTCCCCTGCACCGGGACAACCCCACCCCCGCTCCCTTCCTCAGCCCAGGGTCAAGGAACAGACTGCCCTCCGTACCCAAGATAAGCCCCCTAGGTTTCCCCCATGCTCCTAGAGCACCTGCAAGTTAAAAACGCCCCCAATAGGACATTTAGAAAGTTATTATGAAATCTGTCCTTACTTAAATAGGAATCGTGGAAGTCAGCTTCTAACATTCTATGAAAATTGGAGAAATGTTTAGCGATTCTTATTTAGAGAGAATTAAGTGTTCTTTTTCTAATCATACTGAGTAGCTCGGTAATGAAAATATGAAGATTTGCAAATTCTTAACGCATGCAAATTAAATTCTTTAATCTGTTTCTTTTTAAATGCAGGCATTAATCCAGTTAAAGTAAGTGTTTTAATCTGTTAAAGTGGATGGGTTGAAGTTCATTTTGATTACACTAAGTTTCAACATTCTATTTTTCACATGGTTTAGTTCCAAGGTCTTGGGGGCAATTTTCACCAAATACTTTAGCTGCTAAAGAACATCTAGAGTGGCAAATATGGGGCCTTAAGCTGAAATGCACAAGAGCTTGGTGAAGGTGTTAAAGCTAACGCTTCGAACAGCCATATGGAGGCTTATTAAACAGCTGATTACTACTTAAAATACCTGCTAATGCATATTAAAGAAGCTGCAGAGCATTTTGCTGGTTAGTACTTCAACTAACACCCTCTCCGAACAGTGATCAGCTTGTTGGGGGTAAACATAGCATTGATATCTAATTGCTTAAAGGGATGCTCACTATTTCATGTTCATTATTGCTGGAGCTGTGGAGAGGACTTCTGAAGCACTTTGGGAGACTTCCTGGGACAATTTGTCAAGACTTCACCAACACTCAGGCAATAACCATTCTGGAAATTCTCCAAGGACTTCACCTAAAAAGAGTGAGCGCTGTGCTACTCCATCTCACTGAACACCACACAGGAGTCACCAGGAGAAGGAGAGTGCTTGGTCACAGGCACCTTGCTAAGGGCCTCCTTGATCTGGACAAAGAATGGGAGGAGGCCAAGAGGTCAGGCAGAGCAGCAGCAGCCACTGCAGGAGAGAGACAGGACAGTGAGAAGGGCAAAGTAGCGCCTTCTGTATCCCATGCGGGTACAGTACATCACCCCTCCTCTGGACGTCCTGTACCAGGACCTCCAGTGCCACATCCAAGAACCTGTGCATCCTCTCCTTTGGTGCCTAAACCACCTTACAGCTGTTGTGTGCCAACCAGGGCACTCTGCCATCTTTAGTGGGAGTGGATGCGAGGAACCCAGCTCCTCCACAAAAATTGTGCCTAATCAGCATTTGAGTGGGGAACCTGCAGGTTTCTGGTTTAATATTTCTAAGCAAGTTCAAATTATGGTAAATCAGCAAGCAGCCCAAAATTCGATGCTAAATCCAGACTTTCAAACAGGCTAGTTTTATTAGGCTTACATTTAGTGTGTGTTTTCAACGTTTGGAAATTAACCCCTGAAGTGTTTAATGCTTGGAGCAGCAGTGAATTAAGAGGTCCGTAAAGCTAAGCTGTTTAGTTTCCTTTGTAGGGCGAAGAGGGTTTGGAATGCCAACGAGTCTCAGAAGGAAAGTCACCACATCTCCTGCTCCTGATATTCCCACTTTCCCACCTGAGGGTGCTGCTCCTCCCTCTGCACAGCCAGGTGCCTCCATCACTCTCTTCTCTGTTGTCTTTTCGACGAGGCACACAGTTAGGTCACCAGGCTCCATGCTCCTGATGTACTCTTCCTGCAGGATGAAAGAGAGAAACATGAGGGTTAGCATGAGTGTACTAAGAACCCCTCTTGGTTAAGTCTGAAGTCCTCTTAACGCATCCTAAAGAGTGCTGGCCACCGCTTGGATGGCCAGAGTTTAGTGCGCTGCATGGCTGCCCGAAACTCCATCCACCTCCGCCCCACTCCACCTGACCGATTGGCGGCAGCTTTGCCCATTGGACTGTATGCTGTGTTCTCAGATCTGGCACAGGCATTCTCCTAACCCACGCTGCAAGGCTGGACTGTTAGCCTGAACCATGGGGAGACTGGTTCAAACCGGGATGATGACATTGCACGGGGCTGTGAGAGCCTCCAGCAGTGACTGCTCCATGACCAGATTTAGCAAGGAGATTGTACAACATGCTCAGTCATCCAACTGTTCTGCAGTCCATTGAAACACTAATATTTTGCAGCCTGTACCTGAGGGGTGAAAAGTTCAGGAGCACTTGGTGGTACTTTTATGCCTCTGTGCAGATTGAGTGGCCAGATAAGTTAGAGACCCGACTCCATGCATGTCAATGTGGCTGCGTCTGGACTATCTCAGCTGCAGAGGAATGATCACTTTATACAAAGTTTCCCTAATGTGTGGCCACTTCCCTCCCCTCACCCAGCACGTGCTTGTGCAAGGCAAGCCTTGCCACCCCACCAACATGCCTCAACTGCAGGGCAGCCCTTATCTCCCACCTCCAATGTGCCTCAAGCTTGAAGTCCAACAGGCGACCCGGGCAAGTGCTGTGCAACGTTACTGTGTACTCACCTCCGAGCTCCCCTCAAAGTGCAGCCTGCCAAATGCTGTTGTGAAACACATCGGCGTGCAATCAGGCAGACGTGGGCGGACGATCCAGCTGGGGGTGCGGGAGTGATGATTCCGGCAGGCTGGCCTTATGCTGATATGCAGATATATTACAATGAGGTTCCCGAAGTCCGATAGCGGGAATTGTGGCCCACCATTGACGGGCTGAGCAGAAGATCGCAAACTGATTTCAAGATGTTGTGAAACTGATTTCTGCCCTTCTCGCCATATTGTCTGCTTACGCCACCTAGCACGCCTGACGCCAGCGGGCACAGAAAGTTCCACCCAGGTCTCAAATTTTCTCCTTGGGTGTATTTTGCATGTCCAAAGTCTGGCTGCTGGTCAGCAAGGGTTATCCACTCATGACATGGCTCCTGACTCCATGCACACTTGCACAGTAGGCCTACACTGAGAGCCATGCTGCAATATAGAGTATTCCATCATGTTCTTAAGCAATGCTGCTGCTGAAGAGCCTGAACTGCTCTGGAAGATCCCTCAGTACTCATCTGAGCGGGTATCAAGATATTTTATGGCATGCTGCATGTTGCGCAACCTGGTTATTACTGCTGCTGCCGCCACCTATCAGGCAAAAAGCTGAGAAGCAGGAGCATGAAGAGGAAGGAGACTACAGTGAAACTACAGCTTATTTCTACCTGGGCTCTATGTGGCCACATTATTCATGAATGACACCAGTAACCCCACCAAGAGTTCTACATTCATCGACAGTCCCACTCTCCTTACCTCTCCTCTATCACAGCCCATCACATCACCCTTCCAGCAACACAAAAAAAAAACTGGAAAATATGCATTCCAATCCAATTTTATAAACTCACTCAAAATAAATTAATCAGCTTCATACATTCCTTGACTGCCTGTTTATCATTTGCCTTTGCCCTATCCTAGTCTAAGGCACCTCTCCAGTAGATGCAGCATGTTGATAGAAGGCTGCTGATCTCCAATTGAGGAGAGTGCAGGCGGCCTTGGATCTGGATTTAGAGGGCTTGGCTTTAGATTCACTGCCTAGGCTTTGAGTGCAGAAGCCTGAACTCGCCAGCTAGTAGGTAACAGCAAGGGCACTGCCTGAGTGGCAGGGGTAGGAGCAGGAATGCTGCCATGCTGAGGGAGCACAGCAGGTTCATGTTCCATGGAACCACTGCCACTCTTCTGAGGTGCGTCTCAGCAAAGCTCCTAATGTGTTAGAGCTAGAACATATTGACGGACTGTTGAGACACCCCAGAAGCACCTTTGAACAGTGGTAACCAGAGACACAATGGCAGCAGTCTGAGCTTCACCGCAGCACTCTGACCTTTGATGGCAGTAACATTTGCTGCATTGGAAGTTGTTTGTGCTGCAACACAAGCTGTCACATTGGCCATCAAACACTTTATTATTGTGGGGTTCACAGGTGACACTAATAATTGACCACCCATTCCATGTTGGAAAAGATGGCCTCCATGCTCTGTGCAAAGGCCTGTGCCAAGATGGAGCTAGAATCCTCAATGCTCCTTGACATTGTGCGTCAGTTTTAGACAGGCTTTCCAATGCAGCAAACATTTGGTTGGTTTTATGCCCATCAGCCTTCTTCTGTAACCTGGCCTTGAAATCCTCATTCATCTTCTCTGCAGCAAAGCTAGTGTGAGACTTCATCCTCTGGCAGGCTGGGACCTGCAATATCCTTTACCCCTGCCCTGGCTCCTGTGCACTTGTGCCCAGTGTCTCACCATGTGGAGAGATCCCTCCATTATCCTAGCTGCTAAAATACTGCATCAGTGCCTTAAGCTGGTGACTGTGAGATCAAGTGAGAGTGTTTCATCTTCCCAGTCTTCTTCTTTCACCTCTGATTGGGAAGGTTCAAACTCTGGGTATCTGTAATGGAAAAAGTGACAAGGGTTGGGTTGTGGTGCAGGATGAGGAGAAAGTAAGAAGTGTGTGCTTATACCATCTAAAGCTTGTGGGTCCAAAAATATTGTGAGATGAGGGAGAAGCGGGAAGAGATATGTAAAATTAGCTCTGCAGATCCCTTTTCATCAACCCCTCCAGCCTGCCAGTGGCCATGGGCTTAGTGATGCCCCTTCTCAAGATGGCCAGCACTTGTCATCTTCATGGGGGTGAAGAGGTGGTTAAAATATCCTCCTCCTGTCCATTCCTGCTACCTGCTGTTATGCATCACCTTCTCCGCAAGAAAGAGGGGAGTGTGTCTGTCAATGTCCTGCAGATACATTAATGTGAAGGGGTTGTCATGGCTGAACACCACCAATGTGTGCGAGTTGTGAGTTGTGTGTGAGAGTCTTACAAATGTGTGAAGGAGAAATGAAACAAATGAATGAAGGGTTGAGTACTAATTGATAGAAATTGTTGGTGGGTGATGGGGTGTAGAGAACTGAGCAGTGGATGTGAGTGGTGGTGCAGTTAGTAAGGTGTTCCATTTGAAGATTGAACTCACTCACCTTCACAACTTGTGTCAAATTGTTAAACTTCTTCCCGCACTGCATCTTTGTTCTTGGGGCTTCTGCCATTAATTTCTTCCCACTGCCTCCCGAACATACATTTTGAGGCCTCCTAGCCTCCTGCGAATACAGGATGTCTCTCATTCTCATCAAATCTTGCACCAAGACCTCCAACGATTTAGCACCAAACCAATTGGTGCATGTTTTCTCACATGTTCAGCCATCTTGAAAGAATCTTCAGAAGCAACTTTCAGCAGCTAAAATGCACCCCTCCCCCTTAAAGTTTACCTTTAAGGGCGCTCATCACTTATTGAGCCCACTGTTGATGGGTCCAGGCTATGAACCATGTGAGGAGTGCTGGTTGCATGCAGCAATCATGGAAGTCAGCAGGCAGCACCTATTTAACATTCTGCCTGAATGCAATGAATGGGCGTAGGTTAATCATGCTTTGCGATCCCCATGCCAGTTTTTGGGGCTTAACCAAATTAACCTGGAATGCAAAGAAGCCCACTGAGTATTAGAATACAGAATAAATCAACAATCCATCTCATGCTACAGCCAACACAAACCTGTAATTCTACAACAGATTGCATTTATACAGCATCTTTAATGAAATAAAAACATCCAGGATGTTTCACTGGTGTGTTATGAGACAAAATTTGACACTGAATTGCATGAAGATATATTAGGACAGGTTGCTTGCTCAAAAAGAGGTAGGTTTTAAAGAGCAACTTAAAGTGGGGGAGAGTGATAGATGGAGAAGTTTGGGAAGGGAATTCCAGATCTTTGGGCCTAAGCAGCTACCACGGCCACCAAAGGTGGAGTGATTAAAATTGTGCAATAGGCCAGAATTGGAGGAGCGTGGGTACCTTGGATTGTTGCAGACCCGGAAGAGGTAACAGAGATAAGGATATTTCACTATGTTAAAAGATGCTGTATGAAGGCAAGTTGTTATTATTGTTGTATAGTTGTATTTTGTTAATATGATAGATTCTGGCAGAGTAAGATGCAATCCACAGAACTGTTGTTTTGGGGGCATGATTCACTCTCGAGGTGCACTTAGTCTCCTCAGGTTGCAGTCTGCCCGTAGCCAACATGGAGTGAATATGACATAACGCAACTCAACGCAGAGATCGAGTACAAAAGCAGGGAAGTTATGCTGAACCTTTATAAAGCTCTAGTTAGGCCCCAACTACAGTATCGTGTCCAGTTCTGGTCACCATGCTTTAGGAAAGATGTGATAGCCAGAGGAGATTTACCAGAATGGTTCCAGGGACTGGGGAGGGGGGTGTGGGTTGGGGGCACTGGAAGGAGGTTTAGTTACAAAGTTAGGTTAGAAAGGATGGGGCTGTTCTCTTTGGAGCAAAGGAGATTGAGGGGAGATTTGACAGAAGAGTACAAGGTTATGACAGGCTTGGATAAGGTAAACAAGGAAAAAGCTTTCACATTAGCTGATGGTAAAAGGACTAGAGGGCAAAGATTTAAGATTTTGGGCAGGAGATGCAGGGGGAATATGAGGAATAACTTTTTTTACACAGCAAGTGGTGACATCCTGGGACTCGCTGTGTATGAGGGTGGTGGAAGTGGAAACAAGCAGTGGTTTCAAAAAGAAAGTGGATGGGCACCTGAAGGAAATAAACTTGGAGGGATATGGGGACTGGTAGTGGGACTGACTGGATTGCTTCACAAGAAGCTGACACATACTGAATGGGCTAATTGGCTTTCTCCTGTGCTGTGAACAACTCTCTGTCTTCCCCAGCCCTCAGCCAGTGATGGTCGGACTTATTGTAAAGGAGATGTGAAGCAACATTAGTGGATGGCTGCCCAATGGGCATGTTCCTGTAGGAGTGTGGGTGAGATTGGTGACTTGGCATAATGGGGTGCAATGCTGCTACTATGATTACCCTTCAGGGGAAATCAAAGCAGGAAACAACAGATCAAATCTGGACAACCATGATCTTGGTTACACTGCTACTGGAGCACTTTTCAACCTTCAACTTAACATCGAGGACTGACAACTGCAAATTGCTCAATAATAGGGAACTTGTGTCCTCTCATGATGTCAATAATATTGACCTCTAAGAAACAAATGCAAACAACTTCCTTCCTTGTCAGTAGGCTATAAGATAATTAGTTACAACCTTCATGCAAAGCATGGAAACACACTGATGTGCAATATGACGTTGTTCATGTATAGGTCATACAAATAATCTATCTCCTATAACTCCAGAAAATTCGAGTATTGATGACATCTGCCTGACTTCAAGAGTCA
This sequence comes from Cetorhinus maximus, assembly GCF_964194155.1. Taxonomy (NCBI): domain Eukaryota; kingdom Metazoa; phylum Chordata; class Chondrichthyes; order Lamniformes; family Cetorhinidae; genus Cetorhinus; species Cetorhinus maximus. Next base: position 103,546,234 of record NC_135884.1, read on the forward strand.
GAAACTTCAATATGATTGAGGACAACTTGAATTGAGCAATGTCAGCCATCAGTGATTATTGGGAAAGTCGGATTCTTAATCCCAGTATCTCAAAAACAGTATTTCCATGTTTCCATTTTAATCATGCCAACATTTCATAAAAATTCAGCAGCTTTTTCAGTGGAGATTGTCTGGCTAATGTCACAAAGCTAGTATATCAAAGAGCAGCTCTAAATTGTAAACTAGTATCAAGAACCACATCACCAAAGTAGCTCAGAAGATGAAGAGTAGCAAGTGCCTCAATACAGGTTTAACTTGGGCAGCTACTTTGTCAAGATTGTATAGCTTGACATTAACTCTCTGCTACCCAGCTGGTGAATATTGTGCTCCTATGTGCTTAAACACTTCCCACACAAAACTAAAGAGAATAATAACAGAGATGACAAGACCCAACTAACAATAACTGACTATCAGTCCCCTCCTAACATCAGGCATCATACTGAAAGCAAAAGAATCTCCTTGGGAAAATTCAGGAGCTACCACGACTACCACTTTTTACAAGATCCATGATAGGCTTCTATATGGCTGAATATTGAATTCAACAACTTTAGATCTTAAACTCCCCCTCCCCCCATCCCCACCCCGTTTCCTCCCCCTCCCTTTTGTTTTTTTCAATAATTTACATAGATTTTTCTTTTCCCACCTATTTCCATTATTTTTAAATCTACAACTAATACCTTGTCAGTCTTTCCACCCCACCCCCACTAGAGCTGTACCTTGAGTGTCCTGCCATCCATTCTTAATTAGCACTTTTCTTAGATAATATCACCACCTTCAACACCTCTTTGATCCTTTTGTCTGTGACATCTTTTGATTATCTGCTCCTATCACTGCTTGCTTGTCCCTACAACCATCCCACTCTCAACTTCTCTCCCCCCGCCCCCCCACCTTAAACCAGCTTATATTTCACCCCTCTCCTAACTATACTTCAGTTCTGTTGAAGGGTCGTGTGGACCCGAAACGTCGACTCTTTTCTTCTCCACCGATGCTGCCAGACCTGCTGAGTTTTTCCAGGTAATTCTGTTTTTGTATAGACTTCTCATTACTGCTTCATGAGCAGTCCAATTTTGATTATACTATCAAGCTCCTTCATGGTGGACATTGTTCCATTATAATGAACAGAATGGGAATGAGATGCTCTTGTTGTAAGAAACACCTTCCTCATCATCCAGCCTGATGATTGAGTGCCTGGATTCAAGCTGCCAACTCTGGTGCAAATTCAATTGTATTAGACATGAGGCAGTAAAGTTTGCAGTAAATGACTACAGTTGGTGACTAAGGAACAGCCAAATGCATGCAGCTGTAGTGCAGTTCACCACAACTAGTGAATGGCTGCTTATTTCATGCTTATCTACCAGGAGAACTTACCATCCTTTACCCTGCAGCTACTGAATATCTATAGTATATATCACTCCAACTTAAGCCCCGTGACATTTTTGACTTATAATGAATATTCCTACTCTACAATTTGTATCTGGATTTTTTTCCCCCAACCTTCATTGCAGCTTCATTCATTGACAAAATATATAATTGGCAGATTGGGGATATGGACTTTTCATCCTACTTTGAGTCCCTAACACCACACAAGGAAAACCTACAAAACATGATGAACAATACACTGAATATCAAGCCTGACCTACTTCCATAAATTACTTTCATAGCTGAATAGAGCTATGAATAGAAAGTATACAAAAGGTAGTGAGGAACTCGTTACCTTTGTGACTGAAAGAAACACATTCAGATTTTAAAAACAAAAATGACTTCTATCTAAAAACAAAAAACTACTGCGGATGCTGGAAATCCAAAACAAAAACAGAATTACCTGGAAAAACTCAGCAGGTCTGGCAGCATCGGTGGAGAAGAAAAGACTCGACGTTTGTTGAAGGGTCATGAGGACTCGAAACGTCGACTCTTTTCTTCTCCACCGATGCTGCCAGACCTGCTGAGTTTTTCCAGGTAATTCTGTTTTTGTTTTTAATGACTTCTATCTAGCTGGATTCACTTCTACACATAAATTAGCTGTAATTTTAGTGAGCAATAATTTAAAAAATGAAGCTGAATAGGTCATTTCTTTTATGTATAAATAGAAGTTATCAACCTACACTTTCATGATAAAGTTACTTGGAAAAACTTAAGTTTTTGGAATGAGACATGACAGACACTGGCAGTAAGGTTATGGAACATGGAGACTCAGAATCAGCAGTAAAAGGTCCAAGAAAGATCTGTAAATGGCTTACAACAAAGTGCAGCTAATAGAAGTTACAACTATCGTATTTAAAGTTGTGCGCTCTTCCTAATGTGTGCTCTCTCATTATTAAAATTAAGCCAAAGACTTTTAATTCTTCACTTCCTTAATATAATCCAATCAATCTATTTCTGTACATGCATAATTTATATATTTTAGTCTAGTTATTAAACATACAATTATACCCAAAACACTCAGCATCAATCTCTGAGTTTTCAAGTGGGTGGTTAGCTGCAAACACGCTGTCGCAATCCTAATCTCAAATTCCATTTTTCACAAATGCACCTGGAAGTTTCCACTATCCCAGATTATGAGAAATGTCACCAAGTTTTGAGGGATTGTTAAGGTTTTCCAGTGTCACTGTCACTATTGTGTGTTTCTCAGTCATAACTTCCCGCAAATCAGGAACGTCCAGGCTCTCTGTCATAAACTCCCCCTTCTTGTGGCTGATTTCATCCTCTTCCCGAACCACTTATTCAGACTAACACCTTGCTGAACTTTAAACATATGTGTTGTTCATCATCAAGATTGCCTATTTCCACCTCTATAAGATTGCTGCCTTCACCCCTATTATAGCCCTTTTCTGTTGAGACATTCATCAGTACTTTTGAAACCCTTATCCATGACCCAGAGATTCCAGTTTCCTGATTGTCGCAGACTGAATGTATGACCACGTTGGGATCCCTTGGAAGTCCTGACGCACTGGCTCCATTGGAATTGCCCAGGAAGTTTGAACTCTTGATGGGCAATTTCCCTTCTTCCTGGGACCTCCCGAAAACGTCTACAACTCTGAGTTCGAGTTAGAGACTTTGGATGGTTCTGACTTACCTGAATAGTTACCTAGGAAATGTTAGACAGAAAAATCCTAGTCTAAGTTCTGGGTAACGACGCAACTGAACCCCAATCACTCACACTGACCCCCTAACCACACCCCCCCCCCCAAATCCTGGCTAGTCACCCCCGATCTGACCTGACTAGTCCCCAACACCATACTCCCACCCACTGACACCACCCCCTGTTCCCCCCTCGACCTGACTTCACGACCCTACCCCCTTACCTCACCCAGCCTATCAACAACCCACCAACGCATTCACCCATTCACTCATTCACTAACACACTGAGGCACTTTGGGACATTTAAGCTCTTACAAGAATAATGCAATGTGTGCTGTAAAAGGGGGCGTGGCTTCCGTGCAGTTTCTCTCTGCTTATCCCTTCGAGGTTTCGTATACAGAGTGAGCTTTCCAAGATCCTCTGTCAGCAGATTGGCCAGAAAAAATGTCGGAGGAAGGGAAGTGTGTAGATTTTTTTGTCTTTCCAGTGAAGATGGGAAGATTTGGGCCAATGTTTCATTTGGTCCAGACAAAATTACATTGCTCACTCTTAAATAGAGAGTGAAACTAATAAATTTTGTTGATTTGAAACTGACCTCACAAAACTCAAAACCAGATCTCAACTCACTAAAATGACCAAATCAGAGCCCATGTTTGAAATGGAAACTGTCAGTTCTTGTTTGGATAAGTTGTAACATGTAACACTTTATATCCATACAAGGTGCCAACTTGAGTGACCAATAGATCAAGGCACATCTCTATTGCCTTGTTACGTCTAGTCACGAATGGCAGTGGACAATTTGGCAACTAACAGGAGGAAAAAGAATCCACAAGCATCCCCAACCTCAACTGTGCTGGAGCTCAACAAGAAAGCAAATGCTGTTGCTGAAATGTATGAAAAAGTCTTCAGTCAAAAATGCTCAGTGGCCAAACCCATCATCATAGAGGCCAGTGTCCAGCCAATTCCTTCACTCCCCTTGACACCTAGAAGCAATGGCTGGAATCACACCTGTTGCAAATGAAGATGACTGAAGTTGCCGGAGGCCACTCACTATAGCCCCAGGATATTGCTGCAGGAGTTCCTCAGGGAAGTGTCTTCAATCCAATCATCTTAACCATCAGTGACCTCCCCTCCATCATAAGATCAAGAATGGGACTGGCAGCTAATGATTCTATAATGTGCAGCTCCCTTCATGGCTATTCCAATAATAATACCACAAAATTGTCAGTTTATTGCCAACTGAATCAAGAAAAGGCCCAAGTACTCCCCCAATCCCATCCCTCACTTTCACCTTCAATTACACCTCTGTCTCAGAGTTACCCAACAACCAACATCCTGGTGGTTGTTGTGACTATTAAACAGAAACTGAACTGGACCAGGCATTCCAACAGTATAGTTATTCACTAAGTAGAATCTGGGTACTATGCTGAAATCAAGACTCCTCAATGCCCCTCCTCCATCTCCGAGCTCAAGGCAGGATTGTGATGAGATGCTAGCCCAAATGAATGCAAATCCAAAAACATTTCAGATTCTTGACACCATAAAAGATAAAGCAGTTTGCTCAATCTGTACTCCTACTGGTGGAAATCATATCCACCCCCTCCACCACTGGTGCATTGCACCTGCAGTACGTTCTATCCACACCATTCACTGCACCAACTTGCCCAGTTTACGACAACAGCACCGTCCAAATCCACAATTTCTGTCACCAAAAAAGACAAGAGCATCAAACTTCTGGAAACACCATCACCTCCAAGCTTCCCTTCAAACCACGCACGGTGTTGACCTGGACATACACCATCATTCTTTCATCATCTTTGGACAAAAGTCCTCGAACTCTCTAACATTATGGGAACATTATAACCACAAAGTTTATGTAATACAGGGAGAAGACCCACCATTAAGGATAAAAATGATGCTTTGCCAACATCAGCCACATCGTGAGAACAAATAATCAAATTTGTGTGGGTTTACCTTTTAACATTAGGCTGTGTCATGCATTATTCCTTGGTTTTGAGACCTTGGCACAGGAGCTTCTGCATTGAAAACATTAGTCTCCATGAAGGCTCCTTGTCAACATCACAACATTCCCCTGCTGCTGTTATTTTCTTTTCTGTTCTCTTCTTTCCAATCCACCCAAATATCCCAATCACAAGCATCCTTTGCTTCAATTGTTGGTCAACTTAGAGCTACATCCATTACAATCACGAGAGAAATAAAGCTCTCTTTGAAATCAAGACAAACAATTTAGGAAACAATTTATTGCATTGGTTGTAATGTATAGGCATCAATGATTTGTGCTACCACCCTGCCCCCCATCTTTATTTCAGTAAAATAAATCTTAAAGCCATTTCTTGAAAAGAGCTTGATTGTTATAACATTCTGGCATTATTCTGGGAAGAATTAGTTCATTCTCTATGCCTCGGACTGTGATGAATAGTTGTGCGAGTTACATCAAGAATGGACAGCCGCACACTCCCAGTCTTCAAGGCCAAACAACCCCAATGATAGACATGGCTGCAGTGGTATATTTCTTTATTTTCATGATTAAGGAAAAGCTTATGAAGAACCAGGGAGCAACTGCAATAGATGTTGCTAATTTTACTTACAGAAAAGAAGGAACTGTGTTGTACAATGTGGATTTAGCTGAAGGATTAAGCAAGCCTCACAGTTCTTAAAACAAAAACAAAAATAGCTGGAAAAACTCAGCAGGTCTGGCAGCATCTGCGGGGAGGAGCACAGTTAACGTTTCGAGTCCGAATGACCCTTCAACAGAACTAAGTAAGAATAGAAGAGAGGTGAAATATAAGCTGGTTTAAAGGGGGGGTGGGACAAGTAGAGCTGGTTAGAGGGCCAGTGGTAGGTGGAGATAACCAAAAGACGTCACAGACAAAAGGTCAAAGAGGTGTTGAAGGTGGTGATATTATCTGAGGAACGTGCTAATTAAGGGTAGAAAGCAGGACAAGCAAGGTACAGATAGCCCTAGTGGGGGTGGGGTGGGGTGAAGGAATCAAAAAAGGCTAAAAGGTAGAGATAAAACAATGGATGGAAATACATTTAAAAATAATGGAAGTAGGTGGGAAAAGAAAAATCTATATAAATTATTGCAAAAAAAAGGGGGGGGGATCGGAAAGGGGGTGGGGATGGAGGAGAGAGTTCATGATCTAAAATTGTTGAACTCAATATTCAGTCCGGAAGGCTGTAAAGTGCCTAGTCGGAAGATGAGATGCTGTTCCTCCAGTTTGCATTGAGCTTCACTGGAACAATGCAGCAAGCCAAGGACGGACATGTGGGCATGAGAGCAGGGTGGAGTGTTGAAATGGCAAGCAACAGGGAGGTCTGGGTAATGCTTGCGGACAGACCGAAGGTGTTCTGCAAAAGCGGTCACCCAGTCTGCGTTTGGTCTCTCCAATGTAGAGGAAACCGCATTGGGAGCAACAAATGCAGTAGACTAAATTCTCAGTTTTTAAAAGCTGTTTGATGAAATGCAGGCATTAAATTTCCCAGCAAACATGTCTGGTTCCCTTGTTAATGAAACAAAATGAATGGTAATTCACAATTCTTGAACATTCTCATTTCCCATTTCTGATTCTGATCAAATTAAGCTGAATTTCCTTGATTAGAGAGATATAAATACTTGACATAAATAAATAATTTTATGAGGCTTCGATAGCGCTTTGCTAGATAGAAAGGTGTGCGGATTGCAGAATGATAGGCTGTATTATAATGCTACAGCCCTATATCCAGCTATCTTTTATATCGCAAGACTGGGTGTCAGAAAGCGTTTTACAAAATTATTCCTTCTATGCCAATGTGTTTAGAGACAATACGTGCATATTAGTTCTGCATTCTCACAATTGATTCAAAATAATTAAGTGATCATTTGTAGGCTTCCTCACTCGATAGAACCCTAATGTGCCTGCTTACTAGACACAGATAATACAATCAGTATCAGTCACAAAGGGGCTATTTTTTATTTTGCTGATTGGATTAAAATGAAGTTCAACCTCAGAAGTATTAGCTTTACACTGGGAACTGACTTGTTAATACATGGTGGTGATGAAGCTTTGTGTTCTCTCAAAAGACATCTCCAAAGCAGGACTGTCACCATCATAAAAAAAAGTTTAACTGGTCATGCATTTTATTGCTATTTGTGGATCTTGCTTTGTGCAAAGTGGTTTTTGTATTTATGACAATAACTGCACAATGGGTTCATTGTATGTGAACCATAGAAAAGTTACGGCGCAGAAAGAGGCCATTCAGCCCAATGGTCTGCGCCAGCCATAAAAAGAGATAAAAGAAATTAACTGCTCATTTTTAATCCCACTTTCCAGCACCAGTCTGTAGCCTTGCAGGCTATAGCACTTCTGGTGCATATCCAGCTGCCTTTTAAATGAGTTGAGTGTTTCAGCCTTAACCATCAATTTAGGCAGTGAATTCCAGACACCTGCCACCCACGAGGTGAAAAGGTTTTTCCTCATGTCCCCTCTAATCCTTTTACCAGTCACTTTAAATCTGTGCCCCCTGGTAATTGACCCCTCAGCTAGGGGAAACAAGTCTTTCCTGTCTACCCTGTTTAGGCCCCGTGTAATTTTGTACCCCTCAATTAGGTCACCCCTCAGCCTCCTCTGTCCTAAGGCAAACAACTCTAGCCTATCCAATCTTTCCTCATAGCTGCAAATTTCAAGCCCTGGCAACATTCTTGTAAATCTCCTCTGCACCCTCTCCAGAGCAATTATGTCCTTCCTGTAATGTGGTGACCAGAACTGTGCATAAAATTTCAGCTGTGGCCTAACCAGCGTTTTATACAGTTCCAGCATTGCATCCCTGCTTTTGTACTTAATACCTCATTCAATAAAGGAAAGCATTCCATATGCTTTCGTTACCTTCATATCCACCTGTCCTGCCGCTGTCAAGGACTTGTGGACATGCACTCAAAGGTCTCTCACTTCCTCAACCCCTCTCAATATCCCCTCATTTCTTCAGTATTCTCTTGCTTTGTTTGTCCTCCCCAAATGCATTACCCCACACTCCTCAGGATTGAATTCCATTTGTCACTTTTCCACCCACTCAGCCAAACCATTGATATCATTCTCTAGTCAGTTGTGAATGGTAATGGACAATTAAACAACTCATTGAAGGAGGAGGCTCCACAAATATCCCCATCCTCAATGATGGGGGAGCCCAGCATATCAGCGCAAAAGATGAGGCTGAAGCATTTACAACAATCTTCAGTCAAAAGTACAGAGTGGATGATCCATCACGGCCTCCTTTGGAGGTCCCCAACATCATGGATGTCATTCAGTCTTCAGCCAATTCGATTCACTCCAATGTTCAGCATCATCCGCGACTCCTCAGATACTGAAGCTGTCCATGCCCAAATGCAGCAAGACCTGGACAATATCCAGGCACAGGGCTGACAAGTGGCAATTAACATTTGTGCCACACAAGTGCCAATCAATGACCATCTCCATCAAGAGAGAATCTAACCATCACCCTTTGACATTCAATGGCATTCTCATCACTGAATCCCCCACTATCAACATGCTGGGGGTTACCATTGACCAGAAATTGGACTAGACATATAAATACTGTGGCTACAGGAGCAGGTCAGAGGCTAGGAACCCTGTGGCGAGTAACTCACCTCCTGACTCCGCAAAGCCTGTCCACCATCTACAAGGCACAAGTCAGGAGTGTGATGGAATATTCCCCATTTGCCTGGATGAGTGCAGCTCCAACAACACTCAAGAAGCTTGACACCATCCAGGACAAAGCAGCCTGCTTAATTGGCACCCCATCCACAAACATTTACTCGCTCCACCATCTGAATGTACCATCTACAAGATGGACAGCAGTAACTTACCAAGACTCCTTAGACAGCACCTTCCAAATCCACGACCACTACCATCTAGGAGTGAAAGGACAGCAGACAAATGGGAACACAACCACCTGGAAATTCCCCGCCAAACCACACACCATCCTGACTTGGAAATATAGCACTTCTTCACTGTCGCTGGGTCAAAACCCCTAACAGCACTGGGTGTGTACCTACACCGCATGGACTGTAGCAGTTCAAGAAGGCAGCTCACCATCACCTTCTCAAGGGCAACTAGGGATGGGCAATAAATGCTGGCCTAGTCAGCAATGCCCAGATGCCATGAATGAATAAAAAGAAAGCTATCCTCTTCACTGTCAATTACGCAGCCAATTTTTGTGTCATCTGCAAATTTCCCAATGATGCCCGCACATTTAAATCCAAATCATTAATATATATGACAAACATCAAGGGGCCGAACAATGAGCCCCGTGGAATGCCACTGGAAACCGCTTTCCATGTGCAAAAACATCCATTGACCATTAATTACCTTTTGTTTCCTGTCGTTGAGCCAATTTTGGATTCAACTCGCCACCTTCCCCTGTATCCCACGGGATCTCACTTTTCTGACCAGTCTGCCATGTGGGACCTTGTCAAATGCCTTACTAAAATCCATGTAGACAACATCAACTGCACTACCCTCATCAATCCTCCATGTTACTTCCTCAAAAAATTCTATTAAGTTAGTAAGACATGACCTTCCCCTAATAAAACCATGCTGACTATCCCTGATCAACCTGGGGCTTTCTAAGTGACAATTCATCCTGTCTCTCAGAATTGGTTCCAATAATTTGCCCACCACCGAAGTCAGACTGACTGGCCAATAATTTTCTGGCCTACTCCTTGCACCCTTTTTAAGTATTGGTACAACATTCACAGACCTCCAATTCTCTGGTACCTCACCTGTAGCTAGTGAGGGATGGAAAATGATCCTCAGAATATCCATAATTTCCTCCTTGGCTTCCTTTAACAAACTAGGGTACAATCCATCTGGCCCTGGCGATTTATCCACCTTCAAGGATGCCAGTCCTTCCAGTACTTCCACTCTCATTTTGCTTATTGTATCTAATATTTTGCACTCTTTCTCTTTAACTACAATATCTGCATCACCCTTTCCTTAGTGAAGACAGAGACAAAGCACTCACTGAAAGCCCTGCCCACATCTTCAGCATCAGCACACAAATTACCGTGTACATCTCTGATAGGCCCCACCCTTTCCTTAGTTATCCTCTTGCTCTTAATGTCCGGGTAAACATCTTTGGGATTCTTTTGATTTTACCTGCCAATGTTTCTAGTATCCTCTCTTTGCTTTCGTAATTTCCATTTTTACTTCACCCCTATACTTTCTATACTCCTCTAGGCTTTCTACAGTATTAAGCTTCTTGCGATTGTCATAAGCTTTCTTTCTCTGCTTCATCTTACCCTGTATGCTTCTGGATAACCAGGGGGCTCTAGATTTGGCAGTGCCACCCTTTTTCTTTGTGGGGTCATGTCTACACTGTGTCCGTAGAATCTCATTTTTGAATGCCTCCTACTGATTTGACACTGTTTTCCCTTCTACTAGCTGTATCCAGTCCACTTTCGCCAATTGACCTTTCAGCTTTGTAAAATTTGTCTTCCTCCAATTTAGAACTTTTACTCCAGTCCTATCTTTGTTCTTTTCTATAATAATGCTAAATCTAACTGTATTGTGGTCACTACCTCCAAAATGGTCCCCTACTGCTGCTACTTCATCCTCGTTTCCTAAGACTAAATTTAGAATTGTGCCCCCTCTCATTGGGCTTGTTGCCTACTGGCTAAAAAAGTTCTCTTGAATGCAGTTAAAGGATTTTGTGTCCTCTGTGCCCTCCACACTGTTTGTATCCCAATTGATATTAGGGTAGTTGAAATCTCCAACTATTACTATCCTATTGGTTTTGCAATCAGAAATTTGCTAACATATTTGTTCTTCTAACTCCGTTTCACTATTTGGGGGTCTATAGTACACTCCTGGCATTGTGGCTGCCCCTTTTTTATTTCTAAGCTCAACCCATATGGCCTCATTTAATGCTTCATTTGTAATATCATCCCTCCTCACAGCTGTAATTGATTCTTTAACCAATAATGTTACACCCCCAACCTTTTTTTATCCTGCCTGAAAATTCTATATCCAGAGATGTTGAGCTGCCATTTTTCCCCCCTTTAAGCCAAGTTTCCATTATAACAATATTATCATGCTGCCATGTACCTATCTGTGCCCTCAGCTCATCAGCTTTATTTACTATGCTCCTTGCATTTACATATATAACTTTTAACGCTACCAAATTCCTGTGCTGTACACTTTTTCACCTGTGCTTCTTCTTTCAGAGTCATTCACTAATTGTCCATCTCCCGTTCCCTGCTCTGAGTTTGCCCTCAGGTTCCCATCCCCCCGCCAATCTAGTTTAAACCTCCTGCCCACCCCCACACCCCCCACCACAACAGCACTAGCAAATCTCCCTGCGATGATATTTGTCCTAGTCCTGTTCAGGTGTAAACCATCCAGCTTGTACAGGTCCCACCTTCCCTGGATCTGGTCCCAATGCCTCAGAAATCTGATGCCCACCCTCCCTCACCACCTTTCCAGCCATGTGTTCAATCGCTCTATTCTCCTCTTTCTATACTTACTTGCACGTGGTACTGGGAGTAATCCTGAGATTACTACTTTAGAGGTCCTGCTTTTCAATCTCCTCCCTAGTTCCCTGAAATCTGCTTTCAGGACTTCATCCCCTTTCCTATCTAAGTCATTGGTACCAATGTGGTCCATGGCCTCTGGCTGTTCATCCTCCTCCAGAAGAATGTCCTGTAGCTACCCCATGACATCCCTGATCCTGGCACACGGGAGGCAACATACCATCCTGGAGTCACATCTACGGCCACAGAAATGCTTGTCTGTTCCCTTAACTAACGAATCCTCTATCACTAGGGCTCTTCTTCCTCCCCTCGTGTACAGCAGAACCACCTGTACTGCCACAAACCTGGCTCTGATTGTACTCTTCCGAGGAACCAATGCCCACACTAGTATCCAAAATGGAAAACCGGTTGGCGAATGGGACCCAGGGGTCTCCTGCACTAGCTGCCCAGTTCTGTTGGACTGCCTGGCAGTCACCCATTCACTTTCTGCCTTCAGGCTCCTAAGTTGTGGTGTGACCATCTCTCTGAACGTGCTATCCACTTAGCTCTCAGCTTCGAGGATGCGCCACAGTAACTCCAGCTCTGAAACCCAGAGCTCAAGGTTCTACAGCTGGTGACACTTACTGCACATGTGGTTGTCTAGGACATCAGTAACATCCACGACTTCCTACATATAACAGGATATGCATTCCACACGACTGAGCTGTCCTACCATTACATCAATTTACTTCCCTTATGTTAACTTTATTTTACTTTGGTTTACTTATACCACTTTATTTTACCTGGCCTTGACTTAACATTATTTCCCCATTTATTGTGTTCCTTACTGTGGTCTAAGTGTGTTTTTCTAATTTTCAGCTACTTGAAAACCTCCCCTCACCAACCGATGAATTTGTGTTCCTTCTGTGATGTCACTCTTGGATGTTTTCAAAACTCAGCCCTTTTGTGCAGCTTTTCAACTCCTGGTCTCCTGCAGGCTGAGAAAGATAGAGAAAGATAAAGAAAAGAGCACCTCCCTCCCCCCAAGAGAGTTGCTGAGAAAAAACAGAAAGGCAGCATTAGGACTGGGGTTTTCAGTTAGATTATCATGTAGTCTCAGGAACATAACTGCGAAATGCGGAAAGTGAAGGCTAAGTTCTTCCCACACTGTAGTGGAAGGTTGATCATTAGGGAGTTTACCCTATGCCATTCTGTCTGACCCCTTAGTATTAGCTTGAATGGAGTTCATAACACATATATATCTCTATCTAGAACTGTGGAAAATGCATTCTGACACCTTCAGGTTGAAGCAGTTGAGCTCTATTGCTCTACTGTTTCAGTGTGCCACTTTGATTTTTTACATTCACTAAACTCCTACCCTCTCAAATCAAGACTGCCAAATTAAAATCACTAAATATTAAGCCTGAGGGAAATATTGGGCTCTGAAACATTGTCATCTGACAGATGGGTTGGCAGTGCACAGATTAATTGTATCTGTATTCCTGAACGATCATTGGAAAGTAGAGTTTCATTCCACCTGTCCAAAATGGATTTAAACCAAGATATTGCCAGTGTTGTACCCAGCCCTTACACTTCAACATATATTGAATATGCAATTCACTGACACTTAAAAGGATTTTGACGATTTGAATAATTAATGCGATCCAACAATGATATTCTTATTGCAGCCACTATTTTCTCTATTTATATAGTGGTATTGTCACTGGGCTACTATTCCAGAGACCCAGGATAATGCTCTGGGAACCTGGGTTCCAATCCCACCACGGCAGATGGGGAAATTTTAATTCAGTAAAAATTTAGAATTAAAATCTAATGATGACAATGAAACAATTGCCAATTGTTGTAAAAACCCATTGGGCTCACTAATATCCTTTAGGGAATTAAATTTGCCATTCTTAACTGGTCTAGCTTGCATGTGACTCCAGGCCTACAGCAATGTGGTTGACTCTGAAATGACCTAGCAAGCCACTCAGTTCACAAGGGCAATTAGGGATGGGCAACAAATGCTGGCCCAGCCAGCAATGCCCCTGCCCATGAGCGAATAATTAAAAAATATATAGTTTGCTGTGCTCCTTTCCATTCTGGTGCTGAGCAAGAGGTACTTTTGCTCCTAATCTGGTGTACGAGTGCCGGGGCTGGGAGATTGGAGCCTTCTGGGCTACTGATGGAAAGCAGTCAGAAGAGAAAAGAAGCAAAAGTTGCCTGCATCACCTTTGGGCTGCCCACACCCTCACTGTCACTTCCCCCTACCCCACTCACTAAGCCAAAGTCCTGTAAACATTGGCTCCAGTCCATTGGGCTCCTTGTGTGAGCCTAAAGCTTTCTTCAAATGCCACTAAAATTAGGTACCTGTGGTAAAATGAGGTACCCAGTCCCTTTAAGAGAATGCAAGCTTACTGATCATGTGACAGCACTGACGAATCACTGTACATTATGGGCACCTGGGAACTGGAAGTCTAGTTCTGGAAGTTTCTGAGAGAGCATTTATGATCTGATGCTCTGCCCTATGTCTGAATATACCATCACTGTTCATTCTTACATCAGTCTCTTCCCGTTATTGATTGCAAGCAGCAATTGAGGAGAACATAGGAAGGCGTACAGTTAGAGTTCAGTTGGCTAACAAACCCATTTACCCAAGACATAAAAGTACCCAATAGACCAACTGAAGGAAATTGAGGCCATGAGGATAAAGAGCAAAATAAGTTAAATTTCAAGGCAGGTGAGCAAAGCATTGGAAAGGACATCTGTGCTTATCTTGTAAAACAGGTGACAGCCGGCAATTGGAGCAGAAAGCAGCGCTGCTGTTTAAAATTTAAAAACCCTGCAGAACTGCGATCATGGAGATCCCGCCAAAACTCAAAAGGAGCGCGAAACCAGCAGAGAAAAGCCAACAGCTGCAGAGACAGAGTTAAAAAAAAATGGGGCAGGTTTTTCTGGTTGGCAAGTGGGGGCGTGGCCTGCTTGCTGATGTGTCACATGATGCGGGGATGTGTTGGGCGTGCGTCCCGACGTCACCCCCGTCATTTAGACTTTCAGTTTGGCGAATTGCCCGCTGAACTGTCAATGGCCTATTAAAGCCATTAAAAAACGAACTAACTTGATTGATGGACCTGCCCATCCAACCTTAAGGTTGGCGGGCAGGCCGGGAGCCCAGACAGGCCTCAGAAAAAGCATGAAGCCTCATCCACAGGCGGGATGAGGTTTCATGAGGGTTTTTAAATGCTTATCAAATGTTTAAATAAAAGTTAAGGACATGTCCCAACTCATGTGAGAGTGTCACATGAGTTGGGACATGTCAGGGAAATTTTTTTATTACCTTTCTGTCAACTTTTGAATCGGAGCTGATCTCCCTAAGACAGCACTTTGCCTCAGGGAGATCTGTACGCTCTTTGGCGCGCATGCATGAAAGAGCGCGCTCCCATCTGAGGGAATCCCCTCCTGCTAAAACATACGTGGACCCTGAAGCAACACCCCAGTTCTTTAAGGCCTTACGCTCTGAGAGAAAAAGTTGATGTGGAATTATGTCGTCTTGAGAAATTAGGAATAATATAGCCAGTCCAATTTTCAGAATGGGCAGTACCCATATTCCCTGTACTAAAGCCGGACCAAACCATTCGCATCTGTGGGGATTATAAATTAATGGTAAACAAGCTGCGAAACTGGACAAGTACCCAATCCCAAAGATTGAAGATCATAAGCTAAACTCGCAGAAAGAAGATCCTATACTAAACTGGATATGAGCAATGTATATCAGCAGGTCGAGTTGAACAACACATCAAGAAGTTATGTCACCATAAACATGCACTAGGGCCTGTACCAATTTACCTGCCTACACTTTGGTGTGTCCTTTGCTGTGCGATTTTCCAGAGAACCATGGAAAGGTTACTACAAGGACTCCCCCGAGTTATAGTGTACCTGGACGATGTCCTAATTACAGGGTCCGCAGAAGCAGAGCATGTGGCAAACCTGGAAGGGACTCTGAAGAGATTTTTAGAAGCAGGCGTTTGTTTAAAATAAGAGAAGTGCACCTTCCAAGCAAAGGAAGTTGAGTATCTGGCTCATCGAGTGGATGCCCAAGGGTTGCATCCATTAGAGGAGAAAGTCAGAGCAATCAAGCAAGCGCCCTCTCCTACTAACATCACGGAGCTCAAGTCATTTTTGGGTGGAGTGAACTATTATGGTCGATTTTTGCCTAATCTATCTACAGTGCTAACCCCTTTGCATTTCCTATCGAAGAAGAACCACAGATAGTCCTGGAAGGCACAGCAAATGGAAGCCTTCACTAGAGTTAAGAAACTTTTACACTTGTCGTGCCTGCTACTACACTATGTCCCATTTAAGGAATTGATACTCACATGTGATGCATCTCCCTGTGAATTAGGAGCAATATTGTCACACAAGATGGAGAATGGATCTGAAAGACCGATAGGATATGTATCCAGAACCTTTTCTGCAACAGAGAAAGATTACTCGCAAAATGAAAAACAGGCTTATCTACCGTATGTGGAATAAAGAATTTCCATCAGTGTTTATATGGTCAACACTTCACCATAGCATCAGATCACAAACCACTGCTAGGATTGTTTAGTGAAGATAAGGTAATCCCACCAATAACTTCTGGTAGAATTCAAAGATGGGCTTTAATTTTGTCGGCATACAAATACACTTCTATGCACTGTCCGGGTGTGCATAAAGCAAATACAGACGCCCTCAGTCTCCCTTTGCCTGATAGCATTGCACATGTTCCAGTACCTCAAGAGGTAGTTATTGCATTGAATTTCCTGGACTCCTCACCAGCCTGCGCGAGACAGTTAAAGAATTGGACAAATCGGGATCCAATTTTAGCAAGAGTTTGTGAACAAGTATTACAAGGATGGCCAAATGCACAAGTCTCTGAAGAATTGAAACCATTACTTGTACGTAGATCCAAACTGAGTTGTCAAGATGGTGTCTTATTATAGGGAGCAAGAGTCATTATCCCTGTCCAAGGAAGAGAACTACTATTGGAAGAACTTCATAGTGCGCATCCTCGTATTTCAGGAATGAAGATGCTCACACAAAGTTATATTTAGTGGCCAGGTATAGACAATGATACAGGAAAAATGGTGAAACACTGTCTACAGTGCCAGCAACAGCAGAAGTTGCCTGTTTCCGCCTCACTGCATCCAGGGGAGTGGCCTGGTTGACCCTGGGCTAGATACATATAGACTATGTAGGTCCATTTCTCGGTACCATGTTTCTCGTGGTTATTGGTGCACATTCCAAATGGATGGACGTGTTTGAAGTGAGATCTCCCAATTCATCTGTAACCATTGAAAAACTATGCCAGAGTTTATGGTTTACCTGAAGTTATTGTGTCAGACAATGGTACAGCTTTCACTAGCACTGAATTCCAAACATTCATGAATCTAAGTGGGATTAAACATGTCAGAACAGCACCATGCCAACACTCATCTCATGGTTTGGCAGAAAGAGCTGTACAAACCTTTAAAACAGGTATGAAGAAACGATCCGAGGGAACATTAGAAACACTAATTTTAAGATTCCTGTTCAGCTACTGCACAAATCCTCATGCGACCACTGGGTTAACACCTTCAGAATTGTTGATGAAGTGCCGACTTTGTATGAGATTCAGTCTAGTATTCCCTAATTTAGAGGAGAAGGTGGAGAGAAACCAGGGGAGTTAGAAAGTGAATCATGATATTCACAGTAAAGGTCAAGAATTTACTGTGGGAGAGACGGTTTTTTGCAAAATTTCACAACTGGATCAAGATGGGTTCCTGGTACAATCGTCTCTGAAACTGGACCTTTATCTTATAAGGTAGAAGTGGAAAACAGGATTGTTAGGGAACGTGTGGATCATCTCAGAAGTCGAGAAACCCTCCAACAACCAGTTAATCACCTGAAATCAAAGTCGAAACATCAACCCCTGAGGTGCCAGATTGACAAAGAATAGACATACCCAATGTCTCTGCTGAAGTAAATAATTCTGAACTGCCAGTGCCTAAGGATGTCCCCGAAGCTGCAGTTCCTGTGCAAGTCGATCCAATGGAAGAACCTCTAGTTGTACAGTTGTGTCACTCTACCCAAAACCGAAAACCTCCTCAAAGACTGAATTTATAATGGCATGAACTGTATATAATTATATATAATATGGGTTAAGATGTTTTTTAAATAAGAGACTAAAACAAAAGTAAAGGGGGAGGAATGTAATGATTATAAATTAAACAATTTCTTACTGTTATGGGGATCATATGACTGTATAGGCCAATCAGCCCTAAGCGTAGTGAATCTTAGGGGCGGAGCTTTGTGGCCTTGGTCTTGGACAAGCAAGTAGTCTCCTCTGAAGTCTTTTAATAAAGTTCAATGTTTCTTACAAGAAACCAGTCCTGCATTTTCCAAGTTTTTTACAAATACCATTCTTTGCTTCCTGCGCACTTGCATATTAGTTTATACTACAAGTATTGCACTTTATTCCATTGGTAAATGGAACTCTCAGTTAACCGGCATTTTTGATCAACTGGCACCATCCGCTGTACTTACCTTGGAGGTGGTACAGTGAGGGTTCCCTGGATGAGAGAGTTGTCCTATCATGAGAGGCTGAGTAAATTGGGCCTATATTCTCTGGAGTTTAGAAGAATGAGAGGTGATCTGATCGAAGCATAAAGATTCTGAAGGAGCTTGATGGGGTAGACATGCAGATTGTTTCCCTAAGATATAAGCAAAATACTGCAGATGCTGGAAATCTGAAATAAAAACAGAAAATGCTGGAAGAAACTCAGCAGGTCTGGCAGCAACTGTGGCGAAAGAAGCAGAGTTAACGTTTCGAGTCCGTATGACTCCTCCTCAGAGCTTCAAAAATCCTTCCAAAAACGGGTGTGGATTTGTAGGCCGAGTGTAAAATATGAACCACCAGTATGGGGGAGGATGGTTACCATTTTAAAAAAATTACTGGTAACTCATATTAAATTATTTTATTGAATGATTTATTAAATGGTTTATTGAATGAATTAATTCTACAAAGATACCTGTAACCACAATCAAAGAATTTTTAAACCTGTCAAATTCATTGTCTTCAGGATCTGATGCAAAGAGTTTGTCGAATCCATTCTGAGTCACTTTGGCCACGGTATCACAAGGATCCCACTCTGGACCAGATGTGGTGCTTTCTCTTTCAGAATCATCGCTCCACATCAAACATATTCCTCTTCATCTTCTGAATTAGATATTTTGCACTTTTGGAACAACCTGAGGACACTTTGTGCACTCATGGTATCCCCCGATTAACAACACAAAGCACCAAGCGGGGCAGTGCACATAGGTCCACTCTTTGTGAAGGGTTTTTACCCTATCAACCATCCACCTATTCCATTCAGTGTGAACATGGTCGTGGCTTTTTGAGTCACACATCCAAAGGTTGAACTACAATGAAACCCCCTGGTATAACTGCAATGGATGTTATCTCTTTGCAGGTACCTTTTGATCTCATCGGTTATATGGGATCTGAACATGTCCCCCACTTATAAACTGCATTTTTTGGGTGGGACACCTATTCCACACATTATTAATCCACAACTTCACTCCATCCTCATCCATCCAACCGTTGTCATGGACTTGATTTTCAGCTTGGTTTTATGTTTGAAAATTACCATCGGGTTTAATTTCATTCCACTGGCCATGAAGGCAAGTACCATCGTGAATCTTGTCTTCTCATGTCCTGTGGTTTTCACAAGAACTGTTTCCAAGCCTTTCCACTCCACAGTTCAGTTGCTGGACATATTGAAACTCATGTGTCTTTCATCCATGTTGGTGATGTGGCATAATGAATTTTTGCCCCTGTCTGATGATGAATCGCTGGAAACTGCTAATTTTGGCGTTCAGATCTTTTGGTGGTCTCTGAATAATATTGGTCTTCTGCCATAACCACTGGACATTTTCGTTCCATAAAGAGGCTACACCAACTAACTGTTACTCTGAAACTTTGCTGGACTCAGGGTTTGATTTAGCTCAGTTAAGTACGAATATAAGCAATGCATTTCTGGTGAAATAAGCATTCTGGTGATTTGAGGACCCATCCTGATACATGCTACTCAAGATCAAGCTAGTGGCTGGTCCCTGCTCTCATGGTGCATTTGCTCTTGGGCGTCTTCCTCAGGGTGGATTCCTTCTTTTCTGTCCATTCTGTCACCAATTTTCACTAACACTGAATTCCCTCACTGCAGCACAGTTAGTTAGCAAATGTTATGACTTTTAACTTGAAACTGGCTTCATACTTCATTTGTTTTGTTGAAAGACTCGTTTCTCTTCATCATTAGCCATTGCTGCCCGCTCTGTGTGGGTATGTCTTAAACTCCTGCACATCTCCACAACATAGCCCATATTGCTTGTTTGATCTCTTGTGTTCAATTTTAAAGTACGGGTAAGTAAAACATGGGCCTGAATCTTCTGGTCGGCGTGCGGGGTCAGGCCCTGCTTGTCAACACATAAAATAACATGTGGTGACATTGGGCGTGCGTCCCAATGTCATCGCGCATCATTCCGACCTTCAGTTTGATGGGTGCGCAGTGGAGTTGGCTGTGTACCCGCCGAACTGTCAAAGGCCTATTAAGGCCATTAAAACAGTAATTAAAACAATTAACAAGGCTGCCCGTCCAACCTCAAGGTTGGCGGGCAGGCGAAGAGCCCAGGCGGCCTTTGCATTTTTCATGGAACCTCATCCACGGGCGGGATGAGGTTTCATGAAGGTTTTTAAACTTTAATAAAAATTTTTATTAAAATTCATAGACACGTCCCAGCTCATGTGACACTGTCACATGAGGGGACATGCCTGAATAATTTTTAAAAATCTTTTATTCACTTTTTGATAATGAAATTAAACCCCCTGAGGCAGTTCCGTGCCTCAGGGAGATTTTTGCGCTCTTTTGCGCGCATGCCCTGACTCAGCCTCCTCCCCCCGCCCGCACAGTGAGCGCTCAGCGCTTCTGGGTACGTGTCACGCTGGGCGGGCCTTAATTGGCCTGCCCAAGTAAAATGGCGGCGTGCAACCGATCGCGGGTGGCAATCGGCTGCGCGTCCGCTCCCACTCAGCCCCTCCAATGGGGAGAAAATTCTCCCCATGTATTTTTTGGGGTGAAAAATTGAAGCTGACTACTAATGCAAGTATAGCATGTCGTGGCCGAAAAGTGGGGTCGACTTGTATGCCAAGTATGTGCAAAAGCATGATTTTTGGGGCTGGAAAAATTGAATCATCTTATATACTGGGTCAATTTAGATGTCAAGATCTACTGTGGATGAAATTTCATAGGTTAACATCTTGGTCTTCCAGAACTCTGTAGCTTTATGATGCATTGAGCTAGCACAACTCTACCTATATTGGGACATTTTAATTTTTGAATGGGCTATTCTGTAGTATCTCCGAATAAAAGAATGATACATTTTCTTTTCAACAATCACCTACAGTGACATCTTGATACATGAAGTGTGATGTCACTCCATCTGTCAACGGCCCTCCATTGACAGTGCATCAAGGAAGACATCGGCACATGTTGGGCTTCCTGAAACAATGATTTAATGAATAATTAGTCTTGTTGGCTCCTAGATTTTCAAAAAAATGCAATAAGATAATTATAGAGATGAATACTTTCAAATTATACAAATACGGCTGTTCTATTCATTTGCGGTGCAATGATTTCTTTCAAGATCAAAATGTTACTCAACAATATTCCTTTAATGTCAAGCGCCATACAAAATCATATTAAGAGGCCAGAAATCAGCTCTCATAATGAATTCTGTGCCAACTGATTGCAGGCAACTGGCAATGCTTCAAAGTGATTAAGATTTTCGAGGCTCTGAAGAAGAGTCATATGGACTCGAAACTTTAACTCTGTTCCTCTCTCCACGGATGCTGCCAGACCTGCTGAGTTTTCTGTTTTTATTTCAGATTTCCAGCATCCGCAGTATTTTGCTTTTATTTAAGATTTTCAAGGTGTTTTACCATTGGACTAAAGCGATTACAGGAACTGAATTACATCACAAGCAGCACCAGGAGTCAAGAGACTGCCACACTTTCATTCCTATTTTGAATCACTGCTTACAAGTTAATCAAAGCCAACTCATGAAATTGCATGCACTTTAATTTTCTATTTCAATGTTGTAAGAAGCCTTGCATATCTCTAATGTGGGAACTGAAATATTCGTAAATCTAAAGTTTTGTACTATTTCAAAAGGACTTAATTCTCTATGATTTAACTCTCTGATTATCTGAGAATTTCAATTCCAGGAATGTTATTTCATTTCAATTATTTAATTTTAGATACCTTGGGTGCTTATAAATACAGGAGGAGCATAGAGTACAAAAGCAAGGAAGTTATGATGAACCTGCATAAAACACTGGTTTGGCCTCGACTGGAGTATTGTGCTCAGTTTGGGGTGCCACATTTTACAAGGATGTGAAGGCATTAGAGAGGCTGCAGAGAAGATTTGGGAGAATGGTTCCAGGGATGAGGAACTTCAGTTACATAGGTATTTTGGAGCAGCTGGGACTATTCTCCTTGGAGATGAGATGGTTGAGAGGTCATTTGATAGAGGTATTCAAAATTATGATGGGTCTGGACAGAGTAGTTAGGGAGAAACTAATCCCGTTGGTGGAAGGATCAAAAACTAGAGGACACTCTGGATTTAAGACGATTGGCAAAAGAAGCAAGTGCGACACGAAAGAAATTTTTTTTACACAGCAAGTGGTTAGAATCTGGAATGCACTGCCAGAGAGTGTGGTGGAAGCAGGTTCAATTTTAGCTTTCAAAAGAAACTTGGGTCATTATCTGAAGAGGAAAAAATTGCTCAGCTACAAGTGAAAGGCAAGGGATTGGCACTAGGTGAATTGCTCTTGCTGGGAGCATGATGGGCCAAATGGCCTCCTTTTATGCTGTAACCATTGTTTGATTCTATAAGTCTTTTATGGAAAATAGAGATATGATTCAAATGAAACATGTACAATCCATTATTCAAATAAATGATTCTTTATTAGGGGTTTAATTCAATTTTGTGATTGGATGTGTGGAAGTTTCCAGAAAATTCCATGATTTACTTGTGAATTGGCCCTGAAAGCATTAATTTTGTCCTCTTTATATTTCATGTGCTTATTTTGAAATGACTGGATTTACTGACTTTGGAGATTAATCCAACACACATGGATTACTATTTCAAAATGAATGATTTAGGCAACGCTTTTCTTTATTATTCCACCATGTGCTGAGTCTTATGTGCTACAGGCATAAGCAAGTAATCTCCACCACATGTTGACCTATATTCATTGTGGAGTAATAATGTCAACATGTTATGTGTTTTTATATCCAGGATCACGCATCACTCCAACTTGCCAGTTCCAATAAGTGTAGTCAGTTTTCTATCGTGTCACTAGTTCAGGACGACCAGTCTCTAACTTTGCTGTGTTATGCTATATATACATTATTTTATACAACTCACATTTTACTGGGTATTTTACCACAAGCCTGAGTGCTTAATTTTTAAAAAGATTTTATGTTAAATGGGTTAACAAATTTTCAAGAGAGCAACAGAGGAGCTTCATTTGGATTTGTTAATTAAAATAGCACACTGAAAAATTTCTCTCCTTAAATGTGTTAAATGCATAGGGTGGAATCGTCGCAGATTTGCAGTAAGTGCGGTAGCGGGTGTGAAAAATGACGTTTTACCTGCCGGCCACAATGATGGGTTTTCGTGTCATATTCTCTCCTTCCCAGCACCTCATTAATGAAGCATTCATGGGAAACATGCAGGATAGCTGGAGGTCGAGCTCGGATTCGCCTGCCACGCTGTGACATCAGCACGTCCTTGCTCTGGGCGCCATATTTAAATCACACCGGAGCGCAGCTTACTTCATGTCTATAGCTCAGGACTGCTCCAGGCCACTCATGGCCCCAAAAGCAAAGGTGATGGCGGCCCTCTCCCTGTGACACTTGCTGGATGCAGTGGAAGGCTGCCGCAATCTCCCCTACCCTGCTCTGGCCACAGGAGATCCACCAGAGTCACCACCATTCTGGCCTGTGAGGTGGTGGCACCCCTGGTGGACATCCTGTGGCAGTCAACACAAATGGAGCACAGAGGAGGTCAGCCATCTAGTGCAGGAAAAGGATGAATGCTCTCATCCGTTCCGCCAGGATAAATCAACCACCTCATCACTCTCAACACACACTCACAAACCCATCACACATCCACAAGGATCTCACACCTCAAGGGACAACACCACTAACTCTCACACACACCCTCACATCTCCATCAGGCTCATATCCTCTGGAGCTCACGTCTTCATTACGTCCATGTCTCCACTCACCACACAAACATTCCATGCAGTGGCATGCGCCCTGCTCACACTCTCTCCCCATCTGTTTTCATGCAGGAGAAGCTGGCTCACAACAGGAGGGAGAGGTCGCAGACCGGGGGTGGAGTGGCCCACATTAGGCTCTTCACTCACATTGAGGAGCGTGCCATCGTGCTGACTGGTGAGGATGTGGACCGTGCCTGGCGCGATGATGAGGTCGGTGGCGAACACTGCGTGAGAATCCTGCACCAGACCACCCTTCTCTCAATGTAAATGTGAGTGCTCTCTCTCCTGCTATTGACTCTGCTGCCATGCACTAATCATCTCTACTTTGGTTCACAGAGAGCTCTACCAAGCGACTGGCATCCTCAGCCAGCCAGTCCCTTAGCTTTATCCAGATCCTCACCTCTAGCCAAGAGGACCCCTCCTCCATTGAAGAGCTGGAAATAAGCAGCCTGGAAAATCCATCACAGCGCTTACCTACACCCTGCACCAGCGCAGAGAGACACACCTCGGTGGGACCTAGACCTAGAGCAAGCTCAAGTTCACAATCTGGTGGTCACTGCACGGACACGTGTCCGCAGTAGGAGGAGGCAGGTTCAGCCGAGCCCTCTGGCACTTGTAGGGTTGCTGGGGAACAGGCATCTGTGAGGTCCAAATCAGATGATGAGCCTCTGGATTCGGACTTCCAACTCATTGCGGAGAGTCAGCAGAAAGTGGAGAACATCACGCAGAGCTGTCGGAAGCCCTAAACGGAGTGGCATGTTAGTCGGAGGACTGCATCCGCCTGCTCTCTGATGAAGTGGTGCACACCTGTGCGTGTATGGAGGCCTCTATAGGAATAATGGCAGACGCCATGGAGACGCTGGTCCAGCAGAACACAGAAATGTGTGCAGACCTGTACTCCATTGTGGTAGCCATGGGTGAGTTCCTGCAGTGGCAATGCAAGGGGGAAATGGGGCACCCCTGAAGGAGTCAGGCTGGGGCCCTCAGGCACCCAAAGGGAGGAGGAGTGGCAGCTGGACACCTCTGGGTCATCCACTCAGAAATCTCAGAGGCTGTCTGCTTCCTCCGAGTTCCCTTTGCCAGTGACCCCTGATCCTCATCCTCTGTCACTGCAGAGGGAGCAGCTGGCCCACAGGAGGCGAGGCAAAGCAAGCCGAGGCCCTCAAGGCCTTGGATTGTCAGAAGACGCATGCCGAAGTCTTCAGAAGCACAAGGCCAACCTTTGCAGAGACTGTCTCCACCCCTGCTGCAGATGTCAGGGCAGCACCTAGAAGAAGTGGTAGGTCGAGAAAAGTTAAGAAACTGATCATAAGTGGTTGCATAGCTGAACACATTTTGTCTTTTTATAATCTTGTAGTAATTATGGTTTTATTTAGTGTGTAATGTACCTTTAAGAATAATGCTTGTTAAGGAAGATCACATGATCTGTAATAGCCAATATGAGAGTAGCATGGGCTACCTCAAGAGTCTGTGTAGAGATAGAGTTGGAGTTGAAAGCACACATGTAGTTGCTACTGAGTACATTGTAACTAAATTTAACGTTTCCACCCAAGAAGTGTCTGCAGATCAACTCTGTCATTAATAGCACAACTTGACCACCCTACAACAAATGGGCGATGAGGATAAAACAGGATTGAACAGAAGAAATCAAGTTAGAAAGAAATCAGCACTGTACCTCGCCCAGTGATTGTGAGTAGTAAGCTCGGTTAGAATTGAAGAAGTTATCCTCTTTCAAAATGCCACAATTTGGGAGAATTGATCCTTTTGAACCTGCCACAGACAATTGTTCTTAATACATAGAATGTCTCACATTCTTTTTCAAGCAATCGAAATTACGGGGGAAGAGAAGAGGCAAGCGAACCTCTAAAGTACTTGTGGGAGTAAAATCTACAGTGATCTGAAGTTTGATGGCATCCAGTGCCCCAGATTTGATGAACTTTGATGAATTGGTGGACCTTGTGAAGGGTCACTTTCAACCCAAGCCCTCAGTCACGATGCAGAGGTTCAGGTTTAATTCACGAAACAAAGCCCTGGGTGAGACAATTACATGCTACATGGCAAATTTGAAGCAGCTAATGGAACATTGTGAGTTCGGTATGACGCTGAACAACATACTCAGAGATAGTTTATTGTGCGGTGTGAAAGAGGACACTATTCAGAAAAGATTATTGTCTGAAGTGAATCTGGATTTCAAGAAGGTGCTAAAGATAGCGCTGGTCATGGAAAGCGCAGTAAGAGATTCAAAAGCAATACAGGGTGTGCAAAATGGTGCTGTCCTCCACATCAGGCAGGAAACCTCAGCTGAAAGAGACATGAAAAAGCAAGACGCTGCCGAGAAGTGGGAAACAGCCCCTGCTAGCTGAAGAATAAAGAAAAATAACTTAGCAGTTAAATCGAAGAATAATTTTATTAGAGGTGGAAACAATCAGACTTTTAGCGATTGGCAGTTTAAAAAAATTGAATGCCACTATTGTCGTAGAAATGGACATTTGATGAGGCAATGCAAGGAAAGATTCAAGCAGGCTTGTAAACAAAAGAAGTAGCCCAATGAAATCTACAATGCAGAAGAGCCTGAAACAACAAATTCAGACATTTACTCATTGTTTAAACTGAAAGTAGGAAAGACAGAACCAACATTTGTCACAGTGAAAGTAAATGGCAAACCTGTTAGAATGGAAGTGGACATGGGAGCTTCCACTATAGTAATTGGGGAACATACCTTCAGATATTTGAATGATGGTGAACATCAATTAAGTTTAGAAGAAACAGCTGCCAAACTAGAAACATATGCGGTAAAGACATTCAATTAAAAGGCATAAGCAGAGTAACTGTTCATTATTGAAGCCAATCGGCAAAGCTACCAGTGTTGGTATTGAGAGGCAGCGGACCAAGCCTTCTAGGGTGAAATTGGCTAAGGGAAATCAACCTTGATTGGCCACTAAGATTCCAAAAGGAAGCTGAAAGCGTTCCTGTTTTGAAAAAGGAGTGTGTAAGGACTCAACAACCTGAAGAAATGCAGGCTGTCTTAAGCCAAACACTGGAAGAACAGCAGAAGAAATTCGAAGAGACCTTGCTTAATGACAGAGTTCAAGATGAGCTGAGCAACTTTAAAGGGAAAAAGAAAACCTGTTGAAAGACCTTCACACACTACAAGACTCCCTTAGGCCAAAGTTTGCAGCTTTGGAAAAGCATGAAGAGAAACAGAAATAATTCAGCACCTCTCTGAATAAACTGAAGAATGAGTTGGCAGAGAAGACACAACAATGTTCAATTTTCAAGGAGGCAGCAAACAAATACAAAAAAGAAACAGAAGACCTGAAGAATCAGCTAAATAAAGTCGAGGAGACTTTGGAAGCAAAAGACAGAATTTTCCAAGAAGCAGACAGATAATGAAATTTTGGGAGACTCAGCCACAGAGCTCAGACAGGTTGAGCTTGCATCTGAGAGAAGTCTGGCCAACAGCGATGTTAAAAGGAAGGCCGAGATTAAAGACTGTGCTAGAAAGAAGAAGGCATGCAGAAAGAAGATCAGAAATACTAATAGGGCTTTAATTCTGAAAGCATACGTATACACTTTCGTACATAAGCCTGGAAATCAAATCATAAATGCCAATGCCCTTAGCTTTTTGCTTTTACAAAAAAATGATGAGCACATCCCAGTTCCACAGGAACTTGTTTTACTGTTAAATTTCTTTGATTCCTCGCCGGTATGTGCTTGACAGATCAGAGACTGGACAAGTCGGAACGCAGTCCCATCTCAGGTACCAGAACAAGTGCTACATGGTTGGTCACAGGAGCCTGTATCTAATGAAATGAAACTGTACTTCAACAGAAGACATGAAATAACCAGCCAGGTTGGCATCTTATTGTGGGGAGCACCAGTGATAGTTCCTCCAAAGGGAAGGGATCCACTTCTAATTGAACTACACAGTGCCCATCCAAGAATTTCTTGAATGAAGACCATAGCACAAAGCTATGCATGGTGGCCTGGGATGGATGGTGAAATAGAATCACAGAATCACACAGTGAAGAAGAGGCCCTTCGGCCCATCGAGTCTGCACCGACAAGTGAGTAAAACCTGACCTGCCTACCTAATCCCATTTACCAGCGCTTGGCCCATATCCTTGAATGTTATGATGTGCCAAGTGCTCATCCAGGTACTTTTTAAAGGATGTGAGGCAACCCGCCTCCACCACCCTCCCAGGCAGTGCATTCCAGACCGTCACCACCCTCTGGGTAAAAAAGTTGTTCCTCACATCCCCCCTAAACCTCCTGCCCCTCACCTTGAACTTATGCCCCCTTGTGACTGACCCTTCAACTAAGGGGAACAGCTGCTCCCTATCCATCCTGTCCATGCCCCTCATAATCTTGTACACCTCAGTCTTCTCTGCTCCAACGAAAACAAACCAAAGCTATCCAACCTCTCTTCATAACTTAAATGTTTCATCCCAGGCAACATCCTGGTGAATCTCCTCTGCACCCCCTCCAGTGCAATCACATCCTTCCTATAATGTGGTGACCAGAACTGCACACAGTACTCCAGCTGTGGTCTCACCAGTGTTCTATACAACTCCAACATGACCTCCCTACTTTTGTAATCTATGCGTTGATTGATGAAGGCAAGTGTCCCATATGTCTTTTTCACCACCCCACTAACATGCCCCTCCGCCTTCAGAGATCTATGGATACACACGCCAAGGTCCCTTTGTTCTTCAGAACTTCCTAGTGTCATGCCGTCCATTGAATACTTCCTTGTCAAATTACTCCTTCCAAAGTGTATCACCTCACACTTTTCAGGGTTAAATTCCATCTGTCACTTATCTGCCCATTTGATCATCCCGTCTATATCTTCCTGTAGCCCAAGACACTCAATCTCACTGTTAACCACCCGGCCAATCTTTGTGTCATCCGCAAACTTACTAATCCTACCCCCCACATAGTCATCTATGTCGTTTATATAAATGACGAATAATAGGGGACCAAGCACAGATCCCTGTGGTACACCACTGGACACTGGCTTCCAGTCACTAAAACAGCCTTCTGTCATCACCCTCTGTCTCCTACAACTAAGCCAATTTTGAATCCACCTTATCAAATTACCATGTATCCCATGTGCATTTTCCTTCTTTATATGTCTCCCATGTGGGACCTTGCCAAAGCCTTTGCTGAAATCCATATAAACTACATCAACTGCACTACCATCATCGACACACATGGTCGCCTCCTCAAAAAATTCAATCAAATTTGTTAGGCATGACCTCCCTCTGACAAAGCCATGCTGACTATCCCTGATTAAACCTTGCCTCCCCAAGTGGAGATAGATTCTCTCCTTCAGAATTTTCTCCAATAGTTTCCCCATCACTGACGTGAGACTCACTGGCCTGTAGTTCTCTGGTTTATCTCTACAACCCTTCTTAAATAGCGGAACCACATTAGCTGTTCTCCAGTCCTCTGGCACCTCCCCCGTGGCCAGAGAGCAATAAAAAATTTCGGTCAGAGCCCCTGCGATCTCCTCCCTTGCCTCCCTCAGCAGTCTGAGACACAAATCATCCGGACCTGGAGATTTGTCCACTTTTAAGCCTACCAACACCTCCAATACCTTGTCACTCCCTATATCAATTTGCTTAAGAACCTCGCAGTCTCTCTCCCCAAGTTCCATACCTTCTTCCTCATTCTCTTGGGTGAAGATGAATGTGAAGTATTCATTCAACACTCTACCGATGTCCTCTGGCTGTACCCATAGATTGCCCCCTTGGTCCCTAATGGGCCCTACTCTTTCCCTGGTTATCCTCTTCCCATTGATATACTTATAGAATATCTTGGGATTTTCCCTACTTTTACCAGCCAGAGCTTTCTCAAATCCCCTCTTTGCTCTTCTAATTCCTTTCTTAAGCTCCACCCTGCACTTTCTGTACTCCACTAATGCCTCCACTGATTTGCTCCCCTTGTACCTGCTAAAAGCCTATCTTTCCCTTCTCATCGTATCCTGAATATCTCTGGTCATCCATTGTTACTCCTTCCTATCACCCTAGAGGGAACATGTTGAGCCTGTACCCTCCCCATTTCCTTTTTGAACGCCCCACCACTGCTGTTCTGTAGATTTCCCCACAAGTAGCTGTTCGCAGCCTACCTTGGCCAGATTCTGCCTTATTTTACTAAAATCCACTCTTCCCCAATCCAAAACATTTTTTTGCAACTTGTCTATTCATTTGTCCATAACAAGCTTAAACAGTACCATGTTGTGGTCGCTATCACTAAAATGCTTCCCAGCCACCACCCCAGCCACCTGTCCAGCTTCATTCCCCAGAATTAGGTCCAGCACTGTGCCACCCCTTGTTGGACTCTCAACATATTGACCTAAAAAGTTCTCCTGTACACATTTCAAGAAATCCACTCCATCCAAGCCCTTAACACTATGCCTCTCCAAATTAATGTTGGGGAAGTTGAAATCGCCTAATATAATTACCCTATTGTTATTGTTTTTACACACCTCTGCGAATTGTGCATATATTTGCTCCTCAATTTCCCACTGACTATCTGGGGGTCTATAATAAACACCTAACAATGTGGCTGCCCCTTTTTTATTCCTAAGCTCTACCCACAAAGCTTCATTCGATGCCCCCTCCAAGATATCATCTCTCCTTACTGCAGTAACTGACTCCTTAACTCATAATGCAATTCCTCCTCCTCTTTTACCCCCTCCCCTGTCTTGTATGAAGATTTTATATCCCGGAATGTTGAGCTGCCAATTTTGACCCTCCCTCAACCACGTCTCTGTGATGGCTACTATAGCACAATTCCACGTTACAATCCTCACCCTTAACTCATCCGTTTTACCTGTAATACTCCTGACATTAAAGTAGAGGCCATCCAGCCTTGCCTTACTCCCTTGAAACTTGATGCAGCTGTACTCCCTCTGACTTGATTGTTTTACTATATTATGATGTGTCCCTATTCTGCTAACATTCTGTGTCCCCTTCCCCTGCCGAATTAGTTTAAACTCCTCCCAACAGCACTAACAAACCCGCCCACAAGGATGTTAGTCCCGCTCTGGTTCAGATGTAGAACGTCCCACTTGTATAGGTCCCACCTTCCCCAGAAACGGTCCCAGTGATCCAGGAATCTAAAACCCTCCCGCACCAACTCTTAAGCCACATATTACTCTGCGCTATTCTCCTATTTCTGTGCTCACTAGCACGTGGCATTGGGAGTAATCCAGAGATTACAACCCGAGAGACTTTAATAAAGCACTGTGTGCAAGGTCAGCAACTGCAAAAGCTGCCAGTGACAGCTCCGTTACACCCATGGGAGTGGCCAGGTAGACCCTGGGTGCGGTTACACATTGACTACGTTGGACTTTTCCTGGGAACAATGTTTCTGCTCATTGTTGATGCCCATTCAAAATGGTTGGACGTATATGAGCTGAAGTCACCAATGTTGGCCGCTACAATTGAGAAACTACGTCAGAGTTTTGCCATTCATGGACTACCAGAAGTTGTCGTTATCGATAATGGCACAGCATTTACGAGTGCTGAGTTTCAATGGTTTATCAGCGTCAACTGTATCACTCATGTGAAAACTGCACCATACCACCCTTCCTCAAATGGACTGGCTGAAAGGGTGATTTAAATGTTCAAAGCAGGCTTGAGAAAGCTAACTGGCAATTCCTTAGCAACCAAGCTAGCATGCTTTATTTTTCATTACAGGACTAACCTCATACAACAACAGGTGTCACACCTACGGAGTTATTATTGAAACGCTGTCTCAGGGCAATATTGAGCTTCATAATGCCAAATTTAAAGGGGAAGGCGGAAAGGAGTCAGGGAAGCCAAGAAAATTAGACACAACTGGCATACGCGAGAGGAAATTTACCATGATGGAGCCGGTATACATGAAGAAATTCGGGGAAGGACCAAAGTAGTTACCGGATAAAATAAGTGCAGTGACTGGACCTCTATCTCACCAGGTGGAGGTGGAAGGCTGGATCAGCCATAAAGATGTGGATCATTTAAGGAAGAGAGAGACAAATCATCAAGATATGGTTCCGCCCGTGATCATGACTGGGTCTGCGTTTCCTGTTGAAGATACTCAACCCAGGACAGACATGTCTGATGTTCCTGTAAGAGTTGAGGATACAGAACTGTAAGTGCCCACCGAAGCACCTGATGTTCAGGCAAGGCTGGGAAAGGAAGTTCCTGACAAAGAATCTGAAGTTGTGGAGCTGCGACGTTCCACACACACCAGGAAACCACCTGAAAGACGGAACTTTTAAATTCCTTACCCAGTGTAAATATTATGTTGTCTTGAAAAATATGTACTTGTGAATATAATATGTATCACTGAGTTAAAGGGGGAGGAATGTAATAGCTATGGTTTTATTTAGTGTGCAATGTTCCTTTAAGAATAGTACTTGTTAAGGAATATCACATGATCTGTAGTAACCAATAGAGTAGCGCAGGCTACCTCAGTAGTTAGTGTAGAGATAGAGTTGGAGTTGAAAGCACATGTGTAGTTGCTGCTGAGTACTCCGGAAAGTGGCCATGATGGGACATCAGTCGACATCTTCCTGGAGGCAGCCTTATGAGCAGCCGTCTCCAAGTGACCCATCCAGTTAGGAATAATGGTTGGACCAGGGAATTGGCAGGCTGAATAGGTGGGTGTCCAGCGGATTATCGCCTTGGAGTCTGCTGTTGGGAAGATCCCAGCAGCATCACCACTTTACCCTCGAGTGGGGACTTAATTGAACTAATTGGCTACCTGCCACAGCCAGGTGGATAGTCGCTGCCGGACTGACCCTGCTTCCAGCAAGATCGCTCAGAGATTGGGTCGCGACGGGGAATTGCCCCAACATGAGAATCTGCTCAACGTCCTGCCTCCTATCCCACCCCTGTGTGACTGGGAAAATTTATCCCACTTTTAGCACCAGGCATTCTTAGATCAGCTCTTGCATGGTTTGATGAAAGGTAATTGTCTTGCTTTTCTGCCTCCGTTGAAACAAGAACTTATTCCTGCACCAGGGACCATTTCTCATTGTGTAAATTATCACCTTTCAATCTCTATGTGATTTTAAAAATGGAATTCATATATCAGACCTCAATACACTAATGCAGTCAGATTTCTTGAGCTCACTTTGATACTGCCCAGCTTATTTGTTGAAGATTTTTGTCCTTTGACACCTAATAAATGAAAGAAAATCTGAAATTTTTAATCCTGTTCCCATTGAACACAACATTTCTGCATGAGCTGGCCTCCAATTTCACTCTTGTAATCTCATTCAAGAAAAACAAGAATGGCTACGGCCAATGTTCCCTTTAAGTTGCATGGGCAGGAAACAACCTGTGTAGGCCACGCAAAAATTAGCACCTTTAAGTTACTGAGCATGCACAAGTATTTAAAAATTTAAAAGGGCTCCATACTCAAACAAATTGCTCGCACACCCCAGAATAAAAAGAATGAGCATTGTTTATTACTACAGAAAATGCCTCTTTCCACTGAATTCACCAGCCTCTTGTCCTTACTAAATCTCACCGTCAATTTGAGATATTTTCTCCAGTTACGTGGCCATTCCCTGAGCTGAGTCAGCTCTGACACACCCTATGTTCTTGATCACCATCAGGCCAGCTCCAACCATGTCCCTGCTTTTCTCGCCACTAACCTTCCCCATCCACACTCATTCCCATCTGCATCAATCCCTGGAAAGAATGCTTCCCAAGATGTCACAGTTGTGATCAGTCTCATTTAGCAGGTGACATTCATCAGGGAGGAGGGTGGAATTGTCTGCAATGGTGTTGGCTTCACCTCAGTGCTAAATTAATGAACTATAAATACACAGTGAAATGCTTCTGCCAAGTACAGGCATCTTGCACTGGTTGCTAAACACTGCATTGTTTGCTATCTTTTATTCACTTGTGACTTAATTAACAGTTGTGTCTCATGGTTCAACACAAAATACCTCTTTGTAACTATGAAATAGACTCCATGGTTTTAAAAGTATGAGCCCTGCAACTTCAAGCCTCCCCAGTTTTTTTTCTCACTAGAACAGATTAAACTTCCTTCATTTCCTTTCATACCCCAGTAACTTAAAACCCTGGGATGATATTTGGTGCATTGCCTTTTACGAGGAGAAATGTTTATTTTCAACACTCTCCTGTCGTGGAGCCTGTCTGATTTCCATTGCACAATGGAATGCTAATCAGGCAGGTTGTCCAATGGGCAGACACTCTGCTCTGTGAGATTTTTATCCAAATGGTGAAGATAGAAATTTAGCCAATGATGTCTAAAATTAGTCTCACTAAAACTTTAAAGAGAATCTTTAGATTTATATTCCATTAGCCAATATTCCATGACGTTATTCACTATGCGTCACAGATTTTTAAATAAATAGGGTTTTTATTATAGCATGTATCATCAGGATGCTGTCACATCAGCATTGGTGACAGCCCTGAGAATGCAAGGGAAGGGTACCAGACTCCAACAATATAGGTATGGGGTCATAAGATCCCAGCAGTATGTTGAGAGGGATCTGAAGGAGTGGGAAGGGTGGGAATAGGAACTGGAAGCATTGTGGAGAATGATCATTGGGCCTGGGAGCATTGGGAATAGATGGGAAGCTTTAGGGATGGCCACTTGGACAAAGGGTTATGGGAGCACTGGGGTTTGGGTCTGGAAAAATTGAGAGTTTGCCTGGGTCTGGGAGTACTAGGAAGCAGCCTTGTAGGGATAGACTCCAAGAGGATAAATTTTGAATTGTTATTAGCCCCCTTTTCACCCTCAGCTGCCTCTCTACCACATACGAACACATATACATATGAATTAGGAGCTGAAGTATGCCATTCAGCCTCTCAAACCTGCTCCGCCATTTGATAAGATCAGAACTGACCTGATTGTGACCTTTACTTTCAACTCAACTTTCCTGTCTACCCCTTATAATCTTTGACTCCCTTATCAAACAGAAATCTATATAACTCAGCCTTAAAAATATTCAATGAGCCCGCCTCCACTGCTCTCCGGGGAATAGAATTCCACAGACTAACTATTACATTCTTCTTTTAGATATAAACATATCTTCCCTCAATTTACTCTACTGCTTTTGCTGCTCCCAATGCGGTTTCCTCTACATTGGAGAGACCAAACGCAGACTGGGTGACTGCTTTGCGGAACACCTTCGGTCTGTCCGCAAGCATGACCCAGACCTCCCTGTCGCTTGCCATTTCAACACCCCAAGGATTGGTAAAATAATAATGTGGATTCTTTATTTGAAGATAAGATTGTGTACAGATAATATTCACTGACTAAGATAGTATATCTGATCTCTACCTGGCCACTTGCACCCTGCCTACAAATCATGAGGCTAATACATCATATCCTGTTGATGTGGTATTGAATGACAGTAGCTTAAGATATGTACCTCATAATTACAACATCCACCTTTTTTCTAACTAGAAGTTTACCTTTAAAGAATCAAACTAATTACATGAAAGCAGCAGAAGATAACATTGTGTCTGAATGTACTTTAACACAGAGAAATAAATTTACAAGTCTCTGAAATATATTAGTGGTTTGCTTATCACTCCAGCTTTAGATTTGGTGATCTTTGCTGGAGGCTGCTGTACATTTTCAGAAAGCTGGTTAGGGGTGCTTCATTTGTGTTGTATCTTAGGCCATGTTCTAGTTGCAATAGTGTTGCTTGGTGTTTCTGATTATGGTATTGTTCCAATTTGGCATCTGTTTCACCGCACTGTCATGACATTTGGTGTTCATACTTGATATAGCCTTGGTTCTGGGCATATGTTGATGATTTCTGCTGGATTCCAGGTGCTATCAGTTGGGTTTTGTACTCAAAGGTAAACCAGTTCTGTTGAAGATCACGAGGACTCGAAACGTCAACTCTTTTCTTCTCCGCCGATGCTGCCAGACCTGCTGAGTTTTTCCAGGTAATTCTGTTTTTGTTTTGGATTTCCAGCATCCGCAGTTTTTTGTTTTTATCTCAGTGTCATGTAGCCTGTTGGCTGATGACCTGCATTGCAGAATTAGATGATCTTCTCCTAGTGTAGCATAGGGCTTCCAATGGTGCTCCTTGTGTTCTCAGGTCCTTGTTATGGTCTTTACATTACCATGGATGGTGACCAAGGACAGGCACCTGCACCCCAATAGGCCTGCAATCACTGGACCTGTGGTGTCCATATTATAAAACATCTGAGGTGACCAGGGTGAGTTTTTACAGCAACATTTGAATCTAATGGATCCCAGGGATGGAATTTCTGAGCCATTGTATGCAGTGAGTTTGGTGTTGGTTGGATGAATCATCACTTGCCACTTCTGTGGGTATCAACATTTCTGTGTATGAATTGAGAGGATACTTGCACCTATACCAGTATCTAGTTTAGTGCATAGATTTTGCTGACCCTTCATCTGGGGGCATATATTCTGGATGGCGGCAAAGGCTTCTGTTGGTACCACTGTGCCAATACATTCTTTGATGTTCACCATGCTGAATGTTGCTCACTTTTGTGCTAATGGTTTGGTACCCTCATTATTTGACCGTACAGCTTGGCTAGACATTTCATGGATCTTTTCTTTACGCAGTTTGGTATGTTGTCTTGGTTGGTTGCAATGACATACCTATCTGGCCTCTGGTTGTGGTTTCTCATGACATTGAACCCCATGTTCTGGCCGTTGCTTTCTGCATTGGTGCCTCCAATATCCTCTGGTGCCACATGTCTTGTATACAGCAATAAAAGCTGAGCATTTTCTGAGTGCATGAATGAGGTTGTACTGCCTGCATTTCTTAGCAGGCTTGCTTGCATTGGCTATCATGCCAAAGGTGGATGAATTATGCATAGCCTGTAGACTCTGTCTGCCCGCTTTGAAGT
Organism: Cetorhinus maximus; assembly: GCF_964194155.1. Taxonomy (NCBI): domain Eukaryota; kingdom Metazoa; phylum Chordata; class Chondrichthyes; order Lamniformes; family Cetorhinidae; genus Cetorhinus; species Cetorhinus maximus. Next base: position 103,583,092 of record NC_135884.1, read on the forward strand.
AGTTCTTCCATGGTGTAACCTTTGGTTGGTCCAAGATATCATTTTGGAATGCTTCAGGGTGATACTGGTATAGTGATAATGTCATTAGACGAGCAATCCAGGGGTGCAGGCTTAATGCTTTGAGAATAGAGGTTCAGATCCACACATGCCAGCTGTTAGAATGATAACATGATTATTTTGGGGGTTGGTTAGCTCAGTTGGCTGGATGACTAATTTCTGGTACAGAGTGACACCAACAGTGTAGGTTCAATTCCCATACTGGCTGAGGTCACCATGAAGGCCTTGCCTTCTCAACCCTGCCCCTTGCCTGAGGCATGGTGACCCTCAAGTTAAACTCACCACCAGTCACCTCTCTCTGATGAGAAAGCAGCCTCTGGGGCTTTCACTTTGGAATGCTTCCATTGGGGTAGATGCTATCATGAGCTTGATCCTTCTGTTGGCTAGCTCTGCTGCCGTACAGTCACAATCACACCCCTTGTATCTGCATCTACTTATGAATTGATCAATGGTCTCTGTCAGTTGTTGCCTGAAAACCATGAATTCCAGATGGTGAATTCTGAAGTTGAGCTTCACTCGCAATTGATCTTCGAGTATTGACCATATTTTTTTCTGGATTTGTAAGATGGTTATCAGACAGACCTGGTGTGTTCAATCTGTGGAGGCCGACATCGCCTATAGCAATTTTAATCTTAATGACTGGTTTCTCTGGTTCAGAAGCATTGAGGCCTGGAAAATACAGCTCAACACTTTGTCAGAACAAAGTAAACTCAAATAGGAGTTCCATTTCCTTTCAGTTGAGCGTTGGAAACTTTGTGGTTGTTTTGCAGCTTTTTGGAGGATTTTTTAAAGCTACCTGGAGTTTTTGACAGCTATGCAAATTGCTTTCGGCTCTTTTAGAGTTAAGTTGCTGTACCTGTAGTAACCACTGCCATAGCTGATCATAGGTTACTGCTTGACTGCAATGGTGGCGCTGTTGATCTCTTTCTTATTTATCCCAGTTTTAGCTCTACCACCCATGAAGTAGTGGTTTCAGCAGAATTGAAAGCAAAGTAAAAAAAGCTTTTTTTACTGGCTTTTTCCCACTGTTGGGAGCTATTGATGGATAGAATTTTCTTCCCAGCCCATCAGATTTGAACAATCTTACCAGGACCTGATGCCTGCTGCCTGGAGCGAGGTGTGATCCCAGAATGAAAGGACAGTATGTGTAGAATCACTAGAAAGCTGCAGAATCCTTACACATAGTGAGGTTTTATGGTTGTTTCACTTTCACACCAGCTCTTTTCTTCTGCTGCTGATTGAGTGTTGTATATTTTGCTTAGTCAAATTTTCAAAACCATGCAGCCACCCTGCCACCATGTTGCATTACTCTTTTAGACATAACATATTAATCATACACAAGGACTAGTAAGACAGCAATATGGGTTCTGTATTTGAAGATAAGACTATACACATATAATTTTCACTAGGAGGCTAAGTATAGTGCATCTGATCTCTATCTTGCTGTTTGCCAACTGACTTCAAGTCATGGGATTAATACATCATATCCTGTCAATGTGGTATTGATTGACAGTAGTTTAAAGCATGCTCCCTTAAGGGTGTACATCATATCACAACACTAACAACCATCTGAGAGAAAAAAAAATTCTCCTCAACTCCATCTTAAGTGTTCTGAGTTCTAATCTATCTCTCTCCTAAGGGGAAACATCTACCCTGTCAAGTGACCTCTCCCTTGAGCAGCACCGCCGCACCCTATTTCTAAGCTGCCCATGCCCCCAGTTTCATTTTATTCTTCGTCTCATCCGATGCCTCAACAGGAAACTTTGTCTCTTTTTTCAGGTACAAAGGAATGCAAGCTCCAACAACTCATCGACACCAACACCCATCCAGGACCCTGCACCCCTGCCTGTCCCTCTGTCCCCATACCATCTTCCAATCCCAGCCCCGGCCATGTATTCACCATACCCCCTGACCTTCCCTTCTCCGATGCTGAATGTTCAGTGCTCAGCAAAGGACTTAATTTCATACCCTTGCGCTCTCATCTCAATGAATTTCAGGCTCGGCACGATGCTGAACTCTTCTTCTGCCGCCTTCGTCTTCGTGCTCGCTTCTTTGGGCAGGAGTCCTCTCCCCGTTCAACGGATCCTTTTACCCGCCTCCAATATTCTCGCTCCACCTGGACCCCTCCCTCTGGATTCTTACCATCTCTTGATCTTTTCATTGAGAACTGTCGGCGTGACATCAGTCGTCTCAATTTCTCTGCTCCTCTCACCCACTCTAACCTGTCTCTCTCTGAATTTGCTGCACTCCGTTCCCTCAGGTCCAACCCTGACATTGTCATCAAACCTGCTGACAAGGGTGGTGCTGTTGTTCCCTGGCGCACTGACCTCTACCTCGCAGAGGCTGAGCGTCAACTCGCAGACACTTCCTCCTACCTCCTCCTGGACCATGACTCCACCACTGAACATCAAGCCATTGTTTCCAGGATTGTTACTGACCTCACCTCCTCTGGAGATCTTCTTTCCACAGCTTCCAACCTCATAGTCTCCCAACCTCGGATGGCCCGCTTCTACCTCCTACCCAAAATCCACAAACAGGACTGTCCCGGCAGACCGATCGTGTCAGCCTGTTCCTGCCCCACAGAACTAATTTCTTGCTGTCTTAACTCCATTCTTTTTCCCATTGTCCAGTCCCTTCCCACATACATCCGTGATTCCTCTGGCACCCTACATCATATCAACAATTTCCCGTTCCCTGACCTCAACCGCCTCCTCTTCACCATGGACGTCCAATCCCCCTACACCTCCATCCCCCACCGGGATGGTCTGATGGCTCTCCGCTTCTTCCTCGAACAGAGGCCCGAACAATCCCCATCCACCACTACTCTCCTCCGTCTGGCTGAACTTGTTCTCACACTGAACAATTTCTCCTTAAACTCCTCTTACTTCCTCCAAATAAAAGGTGTGGCTATGGATACCCGCATGGGCCCCAGCTATGCCTGTCTCTTTATGGGGTATGAGGAATATTCCTTGTTCCAGTCCTACTCCGGCCCCCTCCCTCAACTATTTCTCTGGTACATCGATGATTGCTTTGGTGCTGCTTCATGCTCTCATCTGGACCTGGAAAAACTTATTAATTTTGCTTCCAATTTCCACCCCTCCATCATTTTCACCTGGTCCATCTCTGACACTTCCCTTCCCTTCCTTGGCCTCTCTGTCTCAATTTCTGGTGATAGACTGTCCACCAATATCCATTACAAGCCTACCGACTCCCACAGCTACCTCGACTACAGCTCCTCACACCCCGCTTCCTGTAAGGACTCCATCCCATTCTTTCAGTTCCTTCGCCTCCGTCACATCTGTTTTGATGATGCCACTTTCAAAAACAGTTCCTCTGACATGTCCTTTTTCCTTGACCGAGGTTTTCCACCCACGGTGGTTGACAGGGCCCTCAACCGTGTCTGGCCCATCTCCTGCGCATCCACCCTCACACATTCCTCTCCCTCCCAGAATCATGATAGGGTCCCCCTTGTCCTCACTTATCACCCCACCAGCCTCCGCATTCAAAGGATCATCCTCCGCCATTTCCGCCAACTCCAGCATGATGCCACCACCAAACACATCTTCCCTTCACCCCCCCTGGTGGCATTCCACAGGGATTGTTCCCTCCGTGACACCCTGGTCTACTCCTCCATCATCCCCTACACCTCAGCCCTCTCCCATGGCACCTTCCCATGCAACCGCAGAAGGTGCAACACCTGCCCCTTTACTTCCCCTCTCCTCACCGTCCAAGGGCCCAAACACTCCTTTCAAGTGAAGCAGCATTTCACTTGCACTTCCCTCAATATAGTCTACTGCATTCGCTGCTCCCAATGCGGTTTCCTCTACATTGGAGAGACCAAACGCAGACTGGGTGACCGCTTTGCGGAACACCTTCGGTCTGTCCCCAAGCATGACCCAGACCTCCCTGTTGCTTGCCATTTGAACACTCCACCCTGCTCTCATGCCCACATGTCCATCCTTGGCCTGCTGCATTGTTCCAGTGAAGCCCAACGCAAACTGGAGGAACAGCACCTCATCCTCCGACTAGGCACTTTACAGCCTTCTGGACTGAATATTGAGTTCAACAATTTTAGATCATGAACTCTCTCCTCCATCCCCACCCCCTTTCCGATCCCCCTTTTTTCCAATAATTTATATAGATTTTTCTTTTCCCACCTATTTCCATTATTTTTAAATGTATTTCCATTCATTGTTTTATCTCTGACTTTTAGCCTATTTCGATCTCTTCCCCCCACCCCACCCCCACTAGGGCTATCTGTACCTTTATTATCACATTCCTTAGATAATATCACTACCTTCAACACCTCTTTGTCCTTTTGTCTATGACATCTTTTGGTTATCTCCACCTATCACTGGCCCTCTATCCAGCTCTACCTGTACCACCCCCCCTTAAACCAGCTTATATTTAACCTCTTTTCTATTTTTCCTTAGTTCTGTTGAAGAGTCACACGGACTCGAAATGTTAACTGTGTTCCTCTCCGCAGATGCTTTCAAACCTGCTGAGTTTTTCCAGGTATTTTTGTTTTTGTTTTGGATTTCCAGCATCCGCAGTTTTTTGCTTTTTTCACTTCAAGATCTTGTATGTTTCAATAAGGTCACCTTACATTCTAAACTCCAGGTCTAACCTGTCCAGCCTTTTCTCATAAGATTACCCCTTCATCCCAGGAATGAGTTGAGTAGAACCTCTGTGAGCTGCTTCTAATGCAATTATGTCCTTTCTTAAATAAGGAAACCAAAACTGTATACAGTACCCCAGATGTGGCCTGTCTAATGCCTTGTACAACTGTAGAAAAACACAGAGATAAAAACAAAAAACTACTGCGGATGCTGGAAATCCAAAACAAAAACAGAATTATCTGGAAAAACTCAGCAGGTCTGGCAGCATCGGCAGAGAAGAAAAGAGTTGACGTTTCGAGTCCTCATGACCCTTCAGCAGAACTGAATAAAGTTAGGAGAGGGGTGAAATATAAGCTGGTTTAAGGTGGGGTGGGGGGGCGGGGAAGGGAAGTTGGGGGCTGGGTGGTTGTAGGGACAAGCAAGCAGTGATAGGAGCAGATAATCAAAAGATGTCACAGACAAAAGGAACAAAGAGGTGTTAAAGGTGGTGATATTATCAAGGCCAAGGGCCCAAACACTCCTTTCAAGTGAAGCAGCATTTCACTTTCATTTCCCCTAACTTAGTCTATTGCATTCATTGCTCCCAATGCGGTCTCCTCTACATTGGAGAGACCAAACGCAAACTGGGCGACCGCTTTGCAGAACACCTGCAGTCTGTCCGCAAGAAAGACCCAAACCTCCCTGTCGCTTGCCATTTTAACACTCCACCTTGCTCTCTTGCCCACATGTCTGTCCTTGGCTTGCTGCATTGTTCCAGTGAAGCCCAACGCAAACTGGAGGAACAGCACCTCATCTTCCGACTAGGCACTTTACAGCCTTCCGGACTGAATATTGAATTCAACAACTTTAGATCTTAAACTCCCTCCCCCATCCCCACCCCCTTTCTGTTTCTTCCCCCTCCCTTTTGTTTTTTCCAATAATTTATATAGATTTTTCTTTCCTTTTCCCACCTATTTCCATTATTTTAAAATCTATAACTGTAATACCCTGTCAAGTCTTTCCACCCCACCCCCACTAGAGCTGTACCTTGAGTGTCCTGCCATCCATTCTTAATTAGCACATTCTCTTAGATAATATCGCCACCTTTAATACCTCTTTGTTCCTTTTGTCTGTGACATCTTTTGATTATCTGCTCCTATCACTGCTTGCTTGTCCCTACAACCACCCCCACCCCACAACTTCTCTCTCCCCCCACCCCCACCTTAAACCAGCTTATATTTCACCCCTCTCCTAACTTTACTCAGTTCTGCTGAAGGGTCATGAGGACTCAAAACGTCAACTCTTTTCTTCTCCGCCGATGCTGCCAGACCTGCTGAGTTTTTCCAGGTAATTCTGTTTTTGTTGTAGAAAAACACCCCTACTTATATATTCCATTCCCCTTGCAATTAACGAGAAAATTCCATTTGCCTTCCTAATCACTTGCTGTACCTGCAGATTAACTTTTTCTGGTTCATGTACCAGGACACCCTCTATACTGCATAGTTCTGCAATCTCCATCCATTTAAATAATATACTGCTTTTCTATTCTTCCTGCCAAAGTAAATGAGTTCACACTTTCCCACAGTATACTCTACCTGCCAAATGTTTTCCCACTCACTTAACCTATCTATATCCCTATACCACATTCCTGTCTATCAACCTATTTCCCCAACTCATGTGACCTTTTTGGAAAATGAGGCAATCCTCTCCCATGACATTCCTTGCTCTCACCTAGTTCATGTTTTTTTTATTGCCATAAAACACTAAAATAGTTCATTGCCTCAGAAGGAAAAGGCTTTTCAACTGGATATGGTGCCAATGTGAGGAGTTTGATTTGATTAACAAGGGCACCAGCAGTGAACTCAGAGAACCCAATAATCCTAATTCATTTTTCAGCTAAATTGAAATCACTTGTAAGTTGCATGAACAAACAAAAATACCTTCAAATTTCTATTGAGAAATGGAAATCCATATTCAATAAGCAATCTGTCTTTATTTTGAAATTTCAGTACCCATGATTAACTTCAATTATGGATGATTTGTCACCTAACTGTGAGCAGGTCATAATCAAGAAGGAAAGGTGCTAAATGTTTTAAATAAGAAACTTGCCTGAAATAAAGCGTTGAGAATTCAATCTCCAGTTTGTTTGGAAGTCTGTTTCTCAAAGTTTCATGGGATCTTCTGTGCCCACCTGGTTTAAAACGCCATATGAAAGGTAGTACTCAGTTCAATTGACATTCAATGACAATTCAACACTTAATATTGCATTGAAATGTTGGATTTTTTTTAATTTTCAAAAGCACTTCGGATGGTGTCATGAAGCTATTAATATATATAATATTTTGGAAAATATTTTTCTTTTAAAATCGAGGTTAGTTTGTGGGTGTGTCTTAATTGGATTAAAGCCAGTCGGTCTGGGTGCTTTGATGTGCTAGTTTGAGATGTAAACAGGGAGATAGCGTGCATTTGCAATTTTTTAATAGAGCATTCAAGAAGTGGGGTGAAAACTTGATGCCTTTCTAGCAGATGCCAAGCCATATGTCTATATTACTAATAAAATTGGTATAATGAAAGGGGTTTCATTGTTAAAAGGCAAAATTCAAAGAGGTTGTTGATACAATGAGAATTAACATTCAATGGAGCTAGTCGGTATAACTTCAGTAGTTTTCAGATGTGCAGGCAAAGGCAATGTAAGATCAAAAGCCTCCAACTGGTCCAACTGGCTCCACAGTGAAAAGAACCTCATTTTGAATTCGTACGGTAAGATGCTTTGCCTGGTGTTTTGGTTAAGTCTATGGGCAGAGGTTTACAGCCCCGTTTCAGCGGGGACAGGGCTGTAAAATGCCGAGAGCCATTCTAAACCCCATTGGCTTTGGCGGGAACGTAAGATCCCGTTGCCGTCAAATTTCGCCCTATGGGTTGCTGTTGCCTTAATGGAGATTAGTTTGGGAATTTATTAAAAGTTATGATAGTAGTAATTTGTAGCCATGTGTATATATATATTTTAACCAGTGTAAATTATTAAAATGTTTCATTTAGTTTAATGTAAAACCTCAAACTAGTGGTCTGATTCCTGAGTTTAGAATCACATCTCAAATGTAACACGTAAAATTATTGATTATGACAGTTGTTTAAAGTTTCCCCCTGGTTATTTTTAAATAACTCCGCTTTGCCAACTGCATTGGTCATAACAATGGTTTGATTGGTTCACCTTTTCTTTTCTGGATTAGGATATTGTTGTGATTGTTCATTCATGATTGGTTACATAGAAACATAGAAACTAGGAGCAGGAGGAGGCCATTCCGCCCTTCGAGCCTGCTCCACCATTCATTATGATTATGGCTGATCATCCAACTCAATAGCCTGCTCCCACTTTCTCCCCATACCCTTTGATCCCTTTTGCCCCAAGAGCTATGTCTAACTCCTCCTTGAAAACATACAATGTTTTGGTCTTAACTACTTTCTGTGATAACAAATTCCATAGGCTCACCACTCTCTGGGTGAAGAAATTTCTCCTCATCTCAGTCCTAAATGGTCTACCCCATATCCTCAGACTGTGACCCCTGGTTCTGGACTCCCCCACCATCGGGAACATCCTTCTTGCATCTACCCTGTCTAGTCCTGTTAGAATTTTATACGTTTCTATGAGATCCTCCCTCATTCTTCTGAACTCCAGCGAATATAATCCCAATCGACTCAATCTCTCCTCATATGTCAGTCCTGCCAGCCCAGGAATCAGTCGGGTAAACCTTCGTTGCACTCCCTCTATAGCAAGCACATCCTTCCTCAGATAAAGAGACCAAAACTGCACACAATATTCCAGGTGTGGTCTCACCAAGGCCCTGTGCAATTGCAGCAAGACATCCCTGTTCCTGTACTCGAATCCTCTGGCTATGAAGGACAACATACCATTTGCCTTCTTTACCGCCTGCTGCACCTGCATGCTTACCTTCAGCGACTGATGTACAAGGACACCCAGGTCTCGTTGCACATTCCCCTTTCTCAATTTATAGCCATTCAGATAATAATCTGCCTTCCTGTTTTTGCTACCAAAATGGATACCCTCCCATTTATCCACATTATACTGCATCTGCCATGCATTTACCCACTCACTCAGCTTGTCCAAATCACACTGAAGCATCTCTGCATCCTCCTCACAGCTCACCCTCCCACCCAGCTTTGTGTCATCTGCAAATTTGAAGGGTCCCAGCACCGATCCCTGCAGTACCCCACTAGTCACTGCCTGCCATTCAGAAAAAGACTTGTTTATTCCTACTCTTTGTTCCCTGTCTGCCAACCAGTTTTCTATCCATCTCAATGCACTACCCCCAATCCCATGCGCTTTAATTTTACACTCCAATCTCTTATGTGGGACTTTTTCGAAAACCTTCTGAAAGTCCAAATAAACCACATCCACTGGTTCCCCCTCATCAACTTTACTAGTTACATCCTCGTTAAATTCCAGTAGATTTGTCAAGCATGATTTCCCTTTCGTAAATTCATGCTGACTCTGTCTGATTCTGCCACTGTTTTCCATGTGTTTTCCACGGTTGTTTTCATATAAGTTCTTAATAATTATTGATTGGTAGTTTCCCGCTACTTTCCTGGCTTTGATTCAAAAATTCTCCTCCTCTTCAATTCGGATTTCCTAACGATTTTCTTTGATGAGGTTGGGGGGCAGGGGGTGTGGGGTGGGGAGACTCACTCACTCCCCTGAGCAATATACATCGATAGACTTACACCTTAAAATTCTTTCAGCTCAGGTACTGTTGAGCTGCACCATGATGATACTGGCTTTGTCATTGATTTACTTTGTGACCACAATTCTCATTTCATAATTGACCATAAATGTTTGGACAGGGTGCCAAGATAAGGAAAAACAGACAAACGGGATTGCATTTCTATAGCACCTTTCACAACTTCAGGATAACTCAAAGCACTTTACAGCGAATTGAGTACTTATGTAGTGTAGTCACTGTTGTATTGTAGGAAACACTGCAGCCAATTTGCACACAGCAAGTTCCAGTCCCCACAAACAGCAAAGTGATAATGACCACATAGTCTATTTTTATGATGTCATTTGAGGGTTAAATAGTGGCCAGGATCCTGGGGTAACTCCCCTACACTTCTTCAATCGTGCCATGGAATCTTTCACACCCACCTGAGAGGGCAGATGGGGAGAGTTATTGCTCTATATTAGTATTGCTGTTCAGCACAGAAAGTATTGCATGTTAGATCCATCATGCTACACACATGCGACAATGTATTGGGAATCATATTGCACTTTAGTGGATGCATGAGTGGTCCTCTTGAAGGGAATGGCAGATGTATGCAGATATATAGCAGAATAAAACTAACACTCAAAAGGAGCCTTACACCTTTTTAGTTTTGTTAGAAAGAATGTTTAACTGAGGAGAATGTCTGACTTTATTGAACAGAGGTTTTATTTGTGTTTGTTCATGTACTTTACACATGGATTGTACATGATTTTAAAACCAGATTGTTATAGAGTTGGTCTTTAGACAACTTATCTTAACAGAAACATTTAACTTTATTTACAAGACAGCAGCAGCAACTACACGTGTGCATTAAACTCTATAACTAAAGAAGAACTCCCCTATAGAGGGTCCCCACGCTGCTATCACATTGGTTTACCAGATCATGTGATCTTACAACACAGGATTATTCTTAAAGCTTCATTCCTACATTTCCCAAAACTATAATTACTGCATTCCTCCCCCTTTAACTTTTCTGTCCATTTTTTTATTTACAAGGATATTTATCACATGACATTACAATGTTAAAAAAGGTCATGAAATTACAAGTTCAGTCTTTCCGGTGGTTTCCTGATCCATGTGGAATGTCATAGCTCCATGACTTCAGATTAGTTTGTAGGAAACACATTCTCTGGAACCACATTAACATCAGGTACCTCATTAGGTACTTGCAGTTCAGTGTCTTGGACTCTGACAGAGACATCGGATATGTCTGTCCTTGGTTGAAAACTTCAACAGGAACCACTGGTTCAGTAATGGTTACAGGTGGAACATCATCTTGTTGAGGTATCTCTCTTTTTCTTAAATGATCCACATGCTTAAGGGTGATCCGGACCTCCACTTCCACGTGGTACGACAATGGTCTGGTCACTGAACTCACCAGGTAACCACTTTGGTCCTCCACTGAAACCCCTTACATATACTGCTTCTACAACAGTAAATTGTCACTCATGATATGCAAATCACGAGTCGCTTTTTGGTTCCCTTGACACTTCTCCACCTTCCCCTCCAAATTGGGAAGTATTAGGCTTAGTCTTGTCCGAAGACGGTGCCTCACCAGTAATTCTGCAGGTGTTGCTCCTGTTGTAGTGTGGGGGGGGTCGTTCTGTAGTGAAATAAAAAACGAACAAGTTTACTCTCCAACGAATCACCTGTTAACTTTTTCATTCCTGCCTTAAAAGTTTGTACTGCCCTTTCTGCCAGTTTATTTGATAATGGGTGGTACGGTGCAGTCTTCATGTGGTTGATACCGTTGAGGCTGATAAATTGTTGGAACTCAGCGCTTGTAAATGCAGCACCATTATCCGAGATGATTACCTCTGGCAATCCATGGATGGTGAAGCTCTGGTGTAGTTTTTCTATAGTAGCGCCAGACATTGGCGACTTTACCTCATAAACATCCAACCACTTGAAATGAGCATCTATAATAAGTAGAAACATGGTTCCAAGGAAAGGAACGACATAGTCAATGTGCAATCGCACCCAGGGTCTAGCAGGCCACTCCATGGGTGTAATGGTGCTGCCACTGGCATCTTTTGTAGCTGTTGGCATTATGCACAGTGGTTTAACACATTTTCAATATCGCTGTCCATCCCCAGCCACCAAAGATAACTCCGCACTATCGTCTTCATTCAGGAGATACCTGGACGGGCACTGTGTAGCTCTACTAAAAGTAGTTCCATTCCCTGTGAAGGAACTATCACCCATACACCCCATAATAGAATACCATCTTGACTGCTCATCTTGTGTTTGGTTGAGGGAGGCGATGGCATAGTGGTATTGTTGCTGGACAAGTAATCCAGTCACCCAAGGTAATATTCTGGGGACCTGGGTTTGAATCCTGCCACAGCAGATGGTGGGAATTGAATTTAATTTAAAAAAATCTGGAAATAAAAGTCCAAAACTTCCAAACCCACAACCACTACCAGCTAGAAAGACAAGGGCAACACCACTATCTGGAAGTTCCCTTCCAAGTCACTCATTGTTCTGACTTGGAAATATATCGTTGTTCCTTCACTGTCTCAGGGTCAAAATCTTGGAACATTCTTCCTAACAGCACTGTGGGTGTACCTACGCCACATGGACTCCAGCGGTTCTGGAAAGTAGCTCACCACCATCTTCTCAAGGGCAACTAGGGATGGGCAATAAATGCTGTCCCAGCCAGCGAAACCCACATCCCGTGAATGAATAATAAAAAAAAATTGGTTATTTCTGGCTCTTTTACACTATAGACTTCATCGGACTTCATTTGTTGTTTGAAGGCCTGTTTAAATCTCACTTTGCACTGTCTCAATATATGTCCACTTCTGTGACAAAAATAACATTCTACTTTTTTAAATTGCCAATCACTAGAAGACTGATTGTTTCCATGTCAATGAAAGTTATTTTATCGATTTAGTTGCTAAGCTGTTTCCTCTCAATTTTCGGTTAGCGGGGGCTGTTTCCCACTTCGCGGCAGAATCCCAGTTTTTTGCCCCACTTTTGGCTGACTTTTCCCGCCCAACTAGGAAAACGGTGCCATTTTACGCCCCTTGAAATGCTTGTGAGTCCCTTACAGCACTTTCTATTGCCAGCGCTATTTCTAATGCTGTCTTAAAACCAAGATTCACTTCAGCCAGCAATCTTCTCTGAATGGTGTCTTCCTGCACGCCACATACTAAATGATTTCTGAGCCTGTCATTCAGGGTTTCACCAAACTCACAACATTCCATTAGTTGTTTTAATTTCACCACATAGGTAGCAATGGTCTCCCCCAGGGCTCTATTCCGTGAATTGAACCTGAACCTCTGCATTGTGACTGAGGGCTTGGGTTGAAAATGTCCCCTAATGAGGTTCACTAATGCACTGAAAGTCTTTGAATCTGGGGCACTGGAGGCCATCAAGCTTTGAATCAAACTGTAGGTTTTGCTCCCACAAATACTCAGGAGGATTGTTCTCCTCTTTTCCTCCCCCATGATTTTGTTTGCTTGAAAGAAGAATGCAGGACGTTCTATATATTGAGACCAATCATCTGTGGCTGGCCCAAAGGGATTGATTCTGCCAAACTGTGGCATTTTGGTTGAGGATATCTTTTATTTTTGACAAATTAGATACTCACAATCACTGGGCAAGGCACAGCACCGAGATAAAAACAAAAAACTGCGGATGCTGGAAATCCAAAACAAAAACAGAAATACCTGGAAAACTCTGCAGGTCTGGCAGCATTGGCGGAGAAGAGCACAGTTGACGTTTCGAGTCCTCATGACCCTTCAACAGAACTAAGTAAAAATAGGAAAGGGGTGAAATATAAGCTGGTTTAAGGGGGGAGGGGGGGGGGGGGTGGGTTTGTTGGGACAAGTAGCCAGTGATAGGTGAAGATAACCAAAAGCTGTCACAGACAAAAGAACAAAGAGGTGTTGAAGGTGGTGATATTATCTAAAGGAATGTGCTAATTAAGAGTAGAAGACTGGACAGATAAGGTACAGATAGCTCTAGTGGGGGTGGGGGAATACTAAAAGGTAGAAATAAACAATGGGTGGAAATACATTTAAAAATAATGGAAATAGGTGGGAAAAGAAAAATCTATATAAATTATTGGAAAAAACAAAAAGGAGGGGGAAGAAACGAGAAGTGGGTGGGGATGGAGGAGAGAGTTCAAGATCTAAAATTGTTGAACTCAATATTCAGTCCAGAAGGCTGTAAAGTGCCTAGTTGGAAGATGAGGTGCTGTTCCTCCAGTTTGCGTTGAGCTTCACTGGAACAATGCAGCAAGCCAAGGACAGACATGTGGGCATGAGAGCAGGGTGGAGTGTTAAAATGGCAAGCGACAGGGAGGTCTGGGTCATGTTTGGGGACAGACCGAAGGTGTTCTGCAAAGCGGTCACCCAGTCTGCGTTTGGTCTTTCCAATGTAGAGGAAACCACATTGGGAGCAACGAATGCAGTAGACTAAATTGAGGGAAGTGCAAGTGAGGAAGTGAAGGGGCAGGTGTTGCGTCTTCTGCGTGGGCATGGGGAGGTGCCATGGGAGGGGGTTGAGGAGTAGGGGGTGATAAGATAGGAGGAGTGGACCAGGGTGTCACGGAGGGAACAATCCCTATGGAATGCCGCCAGTGGGGGTGAAAGGAAGATGTGTTTGGTGGTGGCATCATGCTGGAGTTGGCGGAAATGGCGGAGGATGATCCTTTGAATGCAGAGGCTGGTGGGGTGATAAGTGAGGACAAGGGGGACTCTATCATGTTTCTGGAAGGGAGGAGAAGGCGTGAGGGCGGATGCGCGGGAGATGGGCCGGACACGGTTGAGGGCCCTGTCAACTACCGTGGGTGGAAAACCTCCGTTAAGGAAGAAGGAGGACATGTCAGAGGAACTGTTTTTGAAAGTGGAATCATCAGAACAGATGCGACGGAGGTGAAGGAACTGAGAGAATGGGATGGAGTCCTTACAGGAAGCGGGGTGTGAGGAGCTGTAGTCGAGGTAGCTGTGGGAGTCGGTAGGCTTGTAATGGAGTCTGATTTATCCTCGTCACCAGTTTGTTGTAGAGTTGATCTTCAGACAACTTTTCTTAGTAGAAACGTTTATCTTTATTCACAAGACAGCAGCAGGAACTATACGTGTGCATCAAACTCCATAACTAAAGAAGAACAACTCTCTTGTAGAGGTTCACCATGCTACTAACACATTGGTTTACCAGATCATGTGATCTTACAACACAGGATTATTCTTAAAGCCACATTCCTACATTTCTCAAAACTATGGACAGAATTTTGCCAGAATTGCACTAAGTAGCGGGCGGGTAAAATGGAATTCGACCCACCAATGAAAATGGCGGGTTTTCACAGCGTATCTTCCCAAGCCTGCCTCATTATTTACACATTCCTGGGAAACATGCTGTTTCCATGGTGGGTGGGACAGCTGTCTGGGAGACATGGCCAGCAAAGGAGAAAAGACTGCAGCACCCCCCCCCGCTTCAATGACAGATCCCTTAGGCGACTGCTGGATGCTGTAGGGGCCCGCCGGGATGTGCTCTACCCCCGCTCTGCCACAGGATGGGTAGCAATGTCACCAATCCGGCTTGGGAGGCAGTGGCAGTGGTGGTCGGTGCGAATGCCCTGCAGAAGAGGACAGCCACCCGTGCCACAAAAGAATGAATGATCTCCTCCATTTCACCAGAGTAAGTCACTCTTATCATTACTCCCAACTTACACACTCACAAACCCACCACACATCCACAGGGCCCTCACTCACTGCTAGTGCAAGGGCCATCACTTTTCACTCTTTCACACACACCGTCGTTATCCTCAAACCATCCATGGGACCGCTCACCACCCACAAAGGCCAGGCAAATTTATCATCTGGTCTGGCAAGCAACCTGATACACTCTTCCCCATGCAGGACAAACTGGCTGACAAGAGGAGGGAAAGGTCACAGACAGGTGGAGGGGATGCCAGAAATCCAAGTCCAGACAGAATTTGAAAACAGAGCCATGCAGCTGGCCAGCGATGACTGAGACCGGACTTATGCTGACTGAGGTTGGTGCTGCTCCAGCAATGCGACATCCATGAGACAGCCATGCTGTGAGTGAAGTGTCCTCTTTCACAGCCACTGCCCTGCAGTAAGTGGCAGATGTGAGCCACCAGGTCCCTAGACATGTGCAGTCGTTGGCAACACTGGTTCTCAATCATCTACAGGAAGGACAGGCGGTGTCTATAGACCCTGTGTGTCGCTAGGCGCCAACCCGGCATGGCTCACTGTCGCACCTGGGCAACGAGTGCTGGAGCTCCTGCTGCCCACTCTTCGTGAGGCTGCTGCTCCTGCCTTGAAGCAGCCAGGAGCCTCAGTCGCTCTCTCCTCCGTCTTCTACATTCTCTGTAGGCCATCAGGCATACAGCTAGGTCACCAGGATCCATGAACCTGACGTGGTCCTCCTGCAGCATGAAAGAGAGAGAGACATGGTTATCATGGCTGTACTTATCACTTTTCCTGGCCCTGTGTGACCGTCCCTTAATGCTTCCTGGAGAGTGCTGGTCACCCCTCGGATGGCCAGAGATGAGTGCGCTGCATGGCTGCCCTGTCAACCTGTGACAAGGGGGGCACTGGTCCAAACCAAGATGCTGAGATTGGAAGGGGCTGTTGAGTGCCTCCAGCAGTGACTGCTACATGGCCAGCGTTGGCGAGGAGATTGTACAATGTGTGCAGTCCAACTACTCTGCGGTCCAATAAAGTGATGATGGACTCCAAGTCTGTGCCGGGGGAGGTGGGGGGAGTGGGGTGGGGGGGGGGGGGGGGGGGTGGTGGGAGGGTGGGGGTGGTAGCTGGGGGGCGGGTAAGGTATGGAACGCCTCCATGTTGCTTGCGTGGGCGGGCAGGCTAGGAGCCTAACCCCAATCATATCACTGTCGCTGCACCTAATCTGTCGCAGTTGCTTAGGCCTGGTCAGTTTATACAGGTGTCCCAAATGCGTGGCCCACTCCCCTTGCCTACCCTGCCCCCCACCTCGATAGCCTGTGCGCGGGATGCAGTGCCAGGTCAGCACGTGACCCCACCACCCCCCCCCCCAGCTGTAGCCTCCGAGGCTAGCCAGCACTTGCCCCCGGACACCATCCCTTCCCCCCTCAGCAGTCGCCTCTGGGGCCAGGCATCAGTTACTCCCACCCCCTGGCGCCGCTGAGGTCTGTAAACAATGGGTGAGCTGTGGAGAACGCTGCTGCTCACTCACCTCAGTTCCCCCAAAGTGAAGGCCGCCAAGTGCATGTCACCTGTGTGCTATTGTGAAACACGTTGATGTGCTTTCCCTCTGACATGGACAGATGTTACGGAGAGGTTCCAAGAGCCTGGCGGGATAGTTTTTAGTTAAATGCTGATGTATTACAATTAGCTACCCGCCGACCGATGGCGGGAAACACGGCCAACTGTTGGCGGGCTGAGCAGACGATTGCAACCTGCCTTCATGCCGTTGTGAAGCAGGTTGCGCCATTTTTTCCCCCCACACCACCCATCACGCCCGCCGCCAGTGGGCTCAGAAAATTTCACCCTATAATTACTACACAGGTTCTATGCAGTAAGGAAATGTGCATCGACTAAACAATCACATTTTCATGTTTAAATTTCCAGCACAGGTCATATAGCTGTTTGCGGACTTTTAATAAAAAGTACAGGAAGTCACCATAATTATCTCTCAAAACTGAAAATCTGAACCGGTACAGCTCAGTGATGTGTGCAAACAATCTTACTGTGCTTTCAGTTTGAATTGTCAGCAGCTAGTTTCCAATTAATGAAGTAAAGTCCCTATACTTAAAGCACTTGGAGAAATTTCTTCATGGCATTCATAAACCCTACCTTCTGGTTTGGGTTTGAGAGTTTAGTTCTTGGGGTTTAAATGCTGCCTCAATTGGCAACAGTGGCAATGATACATAGATTAAAAATGTGCATGGGAGTGTGGCATTGCAACTGCATATCACAAAATTATAAATTCTTGTCGGCTAACACAAGCTGGAGGCATCGTTACATAAGGGATGTTCTAGGCAGACCATAATATAGGAGCTGGATGCCTGAATGATTTTGGCAGAGGGAATTGCTTTCAGCACAATTGCTCCAAAGAATGATATGCCTTTTTACTCAAATCTCTGCTGAGTATTGTAGTGTCAATCTTTGGCTTAGAGGCAGCTGAGTTAAAGCCCAGTTCAAAGACTTGAACACATAAAATGAGCCAATAATTTAGTGCAGTACCTAACGGGTGCTACAGTGTCCAAGGTGCCATTTTCAAATAAGGCTAAAGGCCTTGTCTGTTCTCTTAGAAGCACGTAAAAGATCCTGTGGCACTATTCAAAGAACAGAGGGAATCTGATGTACTGGCGAAACATTTATCCCAAACATCGTCAAAAGAGACTGGTTATTTATCTCACCGTCGCTTATAGGGCTTTGCTATGTGCAATTAGAACTCTGCATTTGCCCACAACACGTATGGCAGAGACGAAAAGTAAAAATTATGGGTTGGTACATTCTACTAACAAAGGGAATGCAATGATTGGACACACAGAGAGATTTACAGGGCTATAGAGGGTAGCCTGGCCAGGACTAAAATCTCGCTACATATTTTTAATTCAACTGGAAGAACTGTACTGATTAGTATTTACCTGGCTTAACATTTACCTGCTGTGCCATCTTTTACTTCAGTGAAACCGATTATAATAATAGAGGACATAATGTACTGTCGTTCAATAAAAGATAATGAGAACAATTAGATATTACTGAATAGTAGGATGTTTTATTGTTTTGAACTGAGTCTTGGAAAGACAATAAACACATAGAAGAAACAGATTTACAAAGAGAATCTGTACATCAAAATTATATTACATTAACTCACCTGAAAGATTTACTGGCATTATCAAATGTAATTCCTATACATAGAAAATGATAGATATATTGATCCTTTGGAGCCGTGGGCTGCTTAAGTGTGTGTAAGCCAGTAAGTAAACTGCTTATGGTTATGTAAGCCCCTGACATATATAAGGCAAGATGCAGCCACGCAATAAGTGAGACCCTCAAACAAAAATATGTAAGCCCTATATAGAAAAAAGGATACCCACCTTATTAAAAAAAACAAGATCCCCAAAATGCACAAAAACTGGAGCCCCTTTATAAACTAAAATGTGAACCCCACCTCACATTCCCTCCAAATTCTAAAAAGTTTGAAACTTTAGTTCTTTTAAATTCCCAGACCTGGATAAATTGTAATGTTTACTTCCCAACAAGCCAGAATTCACCACGATAAGGGGCAATCTTTTCCAGTTTTCCTGATCCAGGGACTTCTAAAAATACTGACATCCAGAACCGCTGAAGACAGCTTTGTACAGGGAACTGGAAGGAGTTTCATGGGCTGGATCGGGGGATGATAAGCCGCATTTGGTCTATGGGCCACCCCCACTGTGTGAGATAATGTACAAGGGAAGATTGAACACCGAATGCGACAATTCAAGACAAATAGTGAAGGAAGAGCATGTTTTTCATTTAATATTACCTCAGGTTATAGTGGAATACTGCAGGTACAACAAAAGTATATATTAAAAATACAATTATTAGAGGGCAGATCTGACTAAGAGATGGGAAATTATACATTCTGTGTTAACAGGAGATCATGTGCGATATTTAGACACGGTACAACATTGTGGAGCAGTGATAACACTTCAAAAGTATGTCATTGGCTGTAAAGCACTTTGGGGTCTTGAGGTTGTGAAAGGTGTTACATAAATGCAAGTCTTTTTTTTATCTCACAGTGAGCCAAGGGTAAAAAATGCCACCACTGCAATCTCGCTCATTGCCACATTTCTGAGTTTGGAAGTGCCTCTAGTTAATTATGTATTTACCTTTGGTCAAGTGTACTTTGCAGCAGCAGAGAGCAGATGGAGAAAGGAGAAGTGAATTGAAGTTTCCAGGGCAAAAACAAATGATTTTTCTTGATTGGACTGTAGAGCGTTCGTTGATTTAACCCTACTGAGAATGGATTCACTGAGATCCGTCATGTACTGAAAGGCTACTGACAATCACCTACCTTGTTGGTGACAGCACTACCCATCACTGTGACGACAAGTGCAGCTATCTGCTTTTGAACTGAATAAAACTCTGTGACCTGTGATACTAGGTCAACAATCAATGAATAGCCTCCTATTGAGTACTCCATCAGTATGATCCTTCTCCTGTCCTATGAATTCCATTTTTTTTAGTGGTTTAGCCTTTTAAATATCAGTAGGACAGCAATACTCATGGTAACTTACAGGAGATTGTCAAGCTAGTGAAACCCGCATTGATTTTCTGGCTCGCAATTCTGTCACTGGTTCAGTTGTAAACATGCATTGTTTACACCTATTTACTGCCAAAGATGTCTTAATGTCTTCATGCCACACAGTTCCCAATGCCTTTCTTGACATTACAAGCTGACAGATAAATGGAATTGTGACCAGAAGCTGTCAATCAAGCTGAGTTCAAAATAAAATACAAAGGAGTGGTGTATTTGACAGCATTTGTTGCTGCAATTTAGTTGCTCTGTGTAAGATTTCATAGTTTGATTTTCCATAGAGTATCTCAGGGCATAACAAACAGTAGGATCGATTGGGGAAGAGAATGAACATCATTTTTTCATGGATGGAGAAATTTAGCTTTTAAGATTGTTATTGTAATGTTTAGGTCTGTTGCCTTTGATATGACATAAATTCAATCAGAATAGATAATATGAACTGAGGGCAAGGAGCAAAAATATTACCTTAATAACTGACTAATACAGCTGCAATAAGAAAATAAAGTATGTTCCCCTAAAAGCGTCATCATCAATAGTAATAGAATTTATTCCTGATCTTGGCTCAAATACAAATCTCAACAATCTTCTCCCAGTTTAATTTAAGTTTCCCATAGAATTTATAAGCAATTTCCAACCCAACCCAGCTTAACCTAACATTACCTTTGGCTCAGAATTATCTAAAGATTCTATTTCACCCGAATTCCAGTTAAACTAAATCTCAAGATTCATACAAGCAAAGGCCAAGGAATACCTGCACCAGAAAGGTATAAAGACAAAGGCTTCTTTTTCTGACTTTGCAGTTCCAGCAGGAAGCCTCGTCCACCAGAAGCACAAATTGGAAATTCACATGTATACTACACATGCATTCATGCCCGTTATTATAAGTAGTTGGAAAGTCACGTTAGGCAAAGTTCCCTCCTTGTGTGAAAAGTCAGAAAACTACTTTATATTTCCAAATTCCAATTCATTCATATGTTAGCATGTGTAAAAACAGCCAATATGTTAATTGAAAAATGCAATCTATTCCTGTGATCATTGTGGGTATAGTTGCCACCACTTAAGATGCCCTTATTTAAATTAAGCAATCATTTAAGTCAGCCAAAAACTAATTTCCGTTATAGCTGATTACAGAATAGACATTCATCGTGAGTTAAATGCTCTGTGGGCAGAATTTTGCCCCCATCGGGCTGGCTTGGCAGGGGCAGGCGGGAGCGGCCAGGAAGCCGACCACTGCCTGCAATTCAGACCAGACCGTGATTTCATGCTGGCCGGCCAATCAAAGCCCGCCCAGTGTGAAACACGCGCTTCAGTGCTCGGCGCTGCCTGTTTGGGGGTGAAGAGGTCGAGAGCTGCCTCAGGGAGATGAAGATATAAAAAAATTAAAATAAAGAATTTTAAGGTGTTAAAAAACATGCCCCTTCATGTGACTCTGCAACATGAGCAGGGACATGTTAGAAATCAGTATGAAAATGTTTTATTTTATTTTAATGATGGATCGAAACCTCATCCCGCCCATGGATGAGGTTTTGCAAAATATGCAAAGGCCACTTGGCCTTTTCGCCGGTGGACAGCGAAAAATTCAATTCAATTACATTGTTAATGGCCTTAATAGGCCTTTTGTACATCTACTCTTCTTCAATCCATTAATGATTAATGTCTTCAACTGTATTAGCCCCATCCTCCCCCTCATCAAGGCCCTTCAAATTCTCTCTCATCCATTAAAACTCTCCTTAGAGTCCTCCTCTTTGAAGAAGGTTTCAATCATCCTTCTTCATAGCAGGGTCAATTTTTTGATTGTACCTCTGGGGGCATTAGGTTAAAATTTTTCTGCATTAAATGTGCTGCATTGTTGCTATTGGTGTGGTTGAGGTTCAATTTGATCATGAGGCAATATTACTACAGATGAATTTATCTATTAGGGGCAAAACATAAGAGATATTCAGGTATCTCCCAAGGTATGATGACATCTGTCTTTATAGCTCGGGAGAGAGTGTAAGTGATTTTGACACATTAATTAAATGCAGCCAATATTCACCATTGCTGAGATGCATAGCCGTAACTGTAGTTTGGCAGCTGCCCTTTATCTCTGTTATTGAATTGGTGCTAAAGTACTCATCACATCCTAATCAATGATGGACACAGTAATGCTTTTTGAGGCTACAATATAACAGTGAACCTAGCACACAAAGTCAGCACTAGTCAACACCCAAATTCAATCCACACATCTTGTAACCTAGCAACAATGAGCAGCACACAATGGAACTAAAAGTTTGTGTTCTGTAGGTGGAATATAAAAAGGGTGAAGGTTAGCTCTGAAAATAGCTGTTTTATACATATAGGGTAAATTGGAATTCTATTGGAATCTAAAGGGATGTAACTCTGCTGACTGTAAGGACCTGATGCAAAATGGCTATGAACAATGTCAAGCTGATTCCTCAAGGCTGCGTCCACAGAACCAAAGTGTTGAGATTTGATATCAAGTTAGCATTTAGAAGGACCATAATGAGAAATGAAAGCTGTATATTGATCCAGTGGTAGATGTGCTTCGAGGTTGGAGGATATGACACAATTTTGCCATGAGAAGCTTCATTTCACAGCGAACAGCTTTTCTTTATCTGGACGTGCTTAATCACGCCACCTTGTGGCGAAAGTGGAAATGTACTCTATTCCTCACACTGCCAGCCCTCTCAGCATCTTAGTGTTTTTGATTCAGATTTCCAGCATCCGCAGTATTTTGCCTTTATCTTAGTGTTTAATTCACTGCCACTTCTCTTCCAGGAATGCCTACCTTGAAGAAGTACTGCTCTTCTCTCCGACAGGATATATTTCACCACATTTCTACTCCCCTTTAGCTCTGAAGAAGAGTCATACGGACTCGAAACTCTGTCTTTCTCTCCACAGATGCCGTCAGACCTGCTGAGATTTTCCAACATTTTTTGTTTTTGTTTCAGATTTCCAGCATCCACAG
The DNA here is from genome assembly GCF_964194155.1 of Cetorhinus maximus. Lineage (NCBI taxonomy): Eukaryota > Metazoa > Chordata > Chondrichthyes > Lamniformes > Cetorhinidae > Cetorhinus > Cetorhinus maximus. Next base: position 103,605,759 of record NC_135884.1, read on the forward strand.
TATTTTGCCTTTTTCCCTCAGCATCTTACGTGGACTATAAGATTTCACTGCATTTGGGAGGAAAATCAGAAAATTCATGCATATGTTGAGGTCAATTTCTTACCTTGGCCTCAGTAGGCTTGTAAGAATTACCGAAAGTCTCTTTGTCAAAATGTAAATATAGAGATGAGGGCGGTCCCCTCTAGTTGAGGCTGGAAAGAAGGAATTTTACTCTGAATTTTACTGTCTCCTGTTATGTATTGCATCTAACTTGTGAGTGTTCTGTGCTGATGCTGGAGGCTTAATATGAGAAAGCGTTCCATTCTCTTGTACTAACATCTTATCCCTACATGAGCATGAAATTCAGCAAATCAATAAGATGAAAACAGTAGAAAGAAAAAGAATGAAAATCAAGAGGGGGGATCTCTGGACAATGCAGTGAGGATCTCTGGACAATGCAGTGATGATTTGGCTGACCATATTACAAGCCAGTTACATAATCAGAAGTATTAGTAGAAAGCTGCGGGCAGATAAGAATACTTTTAGAAAATTGTTTTGGCATGGGAACACCACCACCTGCACACACCACCCTGGCATGGAACTATATTACCGTACCTTCGCTGAGACAGAGCCCTGGGACTCCCTTCCTAACAATACCCACACCACACAGACTGCAGCAGTTCAAGAAGGTGGCTCACCAGCACCTTCTCAAGGGCAATTAGAGAAGGGGATTAAATATTGGCCTAGCCAGTGATGCCCACATCCATGAACGAATAAAAGAAACTGCTTTAAAATTAAATAGGGGGTAAAATGAATTTAACCTCACTTCAGGAAACTGGCTAGTCACCTGATTGACACTTTCCATGATTTTCCATTGAAATCACTATAGAACGTAAGATTGTGCAAAGTATAAAGTGAGTAATAAATCAATTTCCCTTTGGACTAAGTTAAAGCTAGCCATTTAGTGTTTATTCTGCTTGCCAGAAGTATGAATATGAGGTATATTGAAGGCCTGGGAAAGTATTACACATAAGTCTCCATTTTTGGAGTTTCTCTATTCAACGAAAGGACACATAGTTAGCGACACCATTTATCTGGATTGTAATGATGAGTCATTGTTATAAAGACTGAAGAACACTAGCAGCCTGCACCAACAGAGGAAGGGGTGGACATTGATCAGGAGACTCAATAAAACCTGTGACGCTTACGATATGCCTGAAAAGCTAATTGGGAGGTGAATACTTTTTTTTGAAAAGAAAACCACATGAAAAAATGGACACTGTACCTTCAAAATGGATTCCAGAAATCCAGGTGACTCCTTTTGTGGTTTCTGGGCAGACAGAGACAATGGGCGGAATTTTCGCAGAATTGCACTAAGTGCGGTAGCGGGCGGGTAAAATGGAGTCCTACCCATCGATGAAAATGGCGGGTTTTCACGCTGTATCATCCCAAGCCCGCCTCATTATTTATTCACACCTGAGAAACACGCCGTTTCCACGGCGGGCGGGCTGTTATTCACCCGCACGCCATCATCCTGCTGTTGCATCACGCCGGCCACCATGTTTAAAGGTCAGCCACCAGCAAAGCGCTCATCGCCACCAGCTCACCACCGCTGTCTGGGAGACATGGTCAGCAAAGGAAAAAAGACTGCAGCCCCCTGCTTCAATGACGGGTCCCCTGAGCGACCGCTGGATGCCATGGAGGCCCACCGGGATGTACTCTACCCCCGCTCTGGCAGCAGGATGGGCAGCAAAGTCACCAACTCAGCATGGGAGGCGGTGCCAGCGGTGGTCAGCATTACATCAGGGTAAGCCACTCTTCATCACTCCCAACTCACACACTCACAAACCCATCACACATCCATAGGGCCCTCACTCACTGCCAGTACAAGGGGCATCACCATTCACTCTCTCACACACACCATCATTGTCCTCAGCCCATCCATGGGACCACTCACCACCCACACTGGCCAAGTATACTTATTATCTAGCCCAGCAGGCATCCTGATACACTCTCCCCATCTCTATCCATGCAGGACAAACTGGCTGACAACAGGAGGGAAAGGTCACAGACAGGTGGAGGGATGCCAGAGATCAAAATTCTGACAGAATTCGAAAACAGAGCCATCCAGCTGGCCGGCGATGACCGGGACCGGTCCTATGCTGACGGTGAGGTCGGCGCTGCTCTTCCAAGTGAGGATCTAGCAGTGCTACATCCATCAGACAACCATGCTGTGAGTGATGTGTCCTCTTTCACAGGCCACTGCCATGCACTAATTATCTCCCCTTGCTTTCGCAGGCACATCTACCAAACAGCCGACAGAGTCCATGACCCAGGGCCTCCGATCAAGCCCCTAAGAAGCCTCTGAAGAGGAATCTGAGCTATTCTCCCTGAAGTCCCGTCACAGTGCTGACCCACACCCTCCACCAGCACAGAGACACACACCACGGTGGGACCTAGTTTTAGAGTAGCCTTGGGATCACAATCTGGTGAGCACATTGCACTGTCTGATCCACAGCAGGCGGAGGCAGGGACTTCCCAGGTCCCCGCATTCAGACGACTGCTGGAGGCCAGAACGTTGCTGAGTCTGAGTCAGGTGATGATCCTCTGGACTCGGTCGTGTCTCAGTTGCTGGAGCTGCAAAGGCAAGCTCGGGAACATCAGGAAGGGATGTCCGCTGCACTCCTCAGATTGCAAGGCGCGATGGAGGGGCCTGTCCGCCTTCAGGCTGAGCTGATAGCATAGGCATTGCGATGCACCGAGGTCAACATTATCAGGATGGCGGCCGCCATGGAGACCTTGGTCCAGGATGTGACTCCTGCACTGCTGCGCGGGCTGAACTCCATCGCTGATGCCATAGTTGGCCTCCAAGTGTGTGTATGCGAGAGGGGTGCTGGTCAGCTCAATCCCACTCCCGCTACCCTTTCCGCTCACTGAGTCAGCCAGGGGCCCTCGGGAACCCATAAGGAGGAGGATCAGCAGGTGCACACACCAGGGCCATCCATCCAGTTAACCTTGGAAGTGACTGGCCCATCCGAACTCCCTCTTTCTGTGACTTCCACAGCTCCAGCTCCACAGGCTGAGGTGGGTGCTATTGCCACACAGCAGGACTCTGAAAGCAGGCCGGGGCTCTCCAAGTCTCGGCCCTCCAGAGGACTCTTGCTAATGTCATCACAGACAGGGTGTAGCAGTTAGCAGGCTGCCTCCACCTCCGCTGTGGATGTCCGGCGAGCACCAACGCATAGCGGCAGGGTTAGGAACGTTAAGTAAAGTAACTCTTTTGAGTCAACCAAGTAAACTAAATTAACAAATTTAGGGACAAAGTAAAAGGCAGCCCCTTAAAGGGAAACTGCAAAAACAAAGACAAAATTTAAAGTAAACTTACAAACATTAAACCAAAATGTGATTAAGAGGGTCAATAAAACACCCCAGTCCCCACGGTGCCCACTGAGCACAGAAGGCATCAACAGTGCCAGCAGACACCGCGTGCTCCTTCTCCAGGGACAACCAGCCGCGAACACAGCTGCAGAAAAGGGGCAGACAGTCAGGTCAGACGACCCCCTCGATCACCCGCTGCCTGGACCTGTTAATGGCCAATTGGCCAGGCCCAGGAGCAAGTTCACAGGAGGTCCCCCTCCCTCCCAGCCCCATTCCGCACCGGGTGCCCATAGATCAGGAGCGTGGGACTGAAGTGCAAACAAAACATTAAAAGGTTTCTCAAGAAACTAAAGAGTGGGTGCAGCCTACAACAATTAAAATATACATGGTCCACAGACTCCACAAGGCCGCAAAAGACGCAGGTATCTTGGGAGTCCGTGGGCCGACACAATCTACGATTGTATGGGACTGCTGTATGCAGCACCCTCCACCCCAGGTCCCCGATGGAAAACGGGGGGACACCCCTGTAGAGGATCCCCCACAGAGGACCTCCACTGCCAGACAGGCCCTACCGTGCCTTGTTGCCGTCCGCCAACGGGCGAGGGCAAGGAAGTGAAGGATGTGCAGCAGCATTCCATACAGGAAACCTCTCCACGCTGTGCTAAAGGGCAAGGGGGGTCATTTCCGCGAGGTGACTCAGGTTGCAGGGAACCAGCTCCTGAGGGAGGGTTCGGGGCTTGGGGCCAATGTGGAATTCTGTCTGAACATGGGGTACGCTCAGATGGAAGGCCACCGCGTACCTGCGCCAACTCGAGTCCCAGTATGATGTCAGAGCCGAGCATGACCGTCCTAAGGTCTTGGATGGCATTGGCCGCGAGCTGGGCGTCCACAGACGTGCGATGTGCCAACTCCTGTGGTAGCATCCAGCCCACTCCTCCGCCACCCAGCACTTCCCTGATCCTGGTCACCCCGGTAACCACAGCCCTCCTCTCCACCAGCCACTGAAAAGGCCGGAGGTGCGGATTCCTGAGCAGCAACTCTCTGATGATAGTGGCTACTCCTGATGGCGGAGAGCTGCGTCGCGAGGTGACCATGTTCCAGACTTTGATCAGGTCCTGGTAAAAGATGGGCAATGCCTGCAAGGAACCACGAAGACCCCTCAGATCTACAAACAGGAGCTGCATGTCATAATTCAGACTGTGCACCTGGTGGAAGAAATACGTCGCCAGGGCACACCATCTCAGGGCTGGCTCGATGTAAAGGTATCACTGCAGGGCCTGAAGGCAGAAAGCCGCCAATAGGTGCATAGGCATACCAGCGCCTGACCACTCTCCCTAAGCAGGAGAGTTATCACTTTACAAACTGTTTATTATTGTCAATAAAACCCCTAAAAATGTCACCCTGCCTGTGGCTCCTTGTTCTAATGAGCAGTGTTCTTGTCACTCAGAAGTGAAACATTTCTGCACAAGATAAAAGGCAGGTGTCTCAGTCCAGAGCCTCTTCCCTGTGCCTCTGTGCAGCCTTCAGACCGCAGTGATGGTCCAGCCTCACACTCCCTGGAAACATTCCTGATGTCTGCAACTCGGCAGGACCATCCTCCTGCGATCGAGCGACTATTAGGGCCTCCACCGCATCTCCATGGCAGGAGCATTCTCACAGAGGGTATTGGCATTGTGATTAGCCAGACTGGAGTCAAATGTTCACAACTGCGATGTGAAGATCTGTGGGGACACCTCACTGCATGTCGTCATCGTCCTCCACAAATCTGGCAGCTATGAGGGCCTCCCATGTGCGCCTGCTTCGCCTAGCCGGTGTGAGAGCCTCACCCCCATCATCGTCACCACTGAGGACCCCCTCACCCTCATCCCCATTGGCGTCCTCCTCATCTGAGGACACTTCCAGCTCCTCCATCTCCTCCTCAGCCAGCTCCTCTCCCCGTTGCAGCACCAGGTTCTAAAGGGCGTAGCAGGCGACGATGATGCCTGACACCCTCTGCGGACTGTATTGCAGGGCTCCACCAGACCAGTCCAGGCACCAGAACCGCAGCTTCAGCATCCCGATGGTCTGCTCCACCAAGTTCCAAGCTGCTGCTTGAGCCTCAATATAGCGTTGCTCTGCTGCAGTCTGAGGCCGCTGCAAGGGACACTGATGGCCTCTGCGGGTAGCCCTTGTCCCCGGGGAGCCAGCCCTGCAGCCTCCCTGGACCTTTGAAGACTGCAGGGATCTGCGAGCGACTCAGGATGTAGGCATCGTGCACACTCCCTGGAAACCCTGCACATACCTGCAGGATGCATTTCTGGTGGTTGCATACCAGCTGCACGTTCAGTGAGTGGAAGCCTTTGTGGTTGATGTAGTCCACCGAGTATAGCGACGGAGACCTGAGAGCCACGTGGGTGCAGTCAATTGCACCCTGCACCTGTGGGAATCCCGAGATCAGGGCAAATCCAATGGCCCTTGCATCCTGGCTGTCCTGGTCCCGGGCGAAATGCACAAAGTTGTGTGCCATGAAGGAGATGGCATCCGTGACCTCATGGATGCATTTGTGGGTGGCGGATTGTGAAATCCCACAGAGGTCACCTGTGGAGCCCTGAAAGGAGCCACTGGCATAGAAATTGAGCATCATGGCCACTTTCACAGCCATTGGCAGTGGATGCCCTCCATGTCCCCTTGGCGCCAAGACCTGCAGTAAGTGGCAGATGTGAGCCACCAGATGATATGCACAGTCGTCGGTGACACTGGTTCTCAGTCATCTGCAGGAATGACAGGCGGCGTCTATAGACCCTGGGTGTCACTAGGCGCCGACCAGCCACTGCTCGCTGTCGCTCCTGGGTAGTTTGTGCAGGAGCCCCTGCTCTGCTGCCCCTTCTTCATGAGGTTACTGCTCTGGCCTTTGCGCAGCCAGGAGCCTCAGTTGCTCTCTCCTCAGTCTTTTTTTTAATTCACTCACGGGATGTGGGCTTCGTTGGCTGGGCCAGGATCTATTGCCCATCCCTAGTTGCCCTTGGGAAGTTGGGGGCGAGCTACCTTCTTGAACCGTTGCAGTATATGTGGTGTAAGTACACCCACAGTGCTGTTAGGGAAGGACTTCCAGGATTTTGTGTTGTTGGAGCTGCACTCACCCAGGCAAGTGGGGAGTATTCCATCACACTCCTGACTTGTGCCTTGTAGACGGTGGACAGGCTTTGGGGAGTCAGGAGGTGAGTTACTCATCGCACGAACAAAGAAATGGCGGAGGAACTGAATAGGTACTTTGCGTCAGTCTTCATGTTGGAAGACATGAGTAACATCCCCAAAGTTCAAGAGAGTCAGGGGGCAGAGGTGAGTATGGTGGCCAATACCAAGGAGAAGGTGCTAGGAAAACTGAAAGGTCTGAAGGTGGATAAATCACCTGGACCAGATGGATTACACCCCAGAGTTCTGAAGGAGGTAGCTGAAGAGATAGTGGAGGCATTAGTGGTGATCTTTCAGGAATCACTGGAGTCAGGGAGGGTCCCAGAGGACTGGAAAATCGCTAATGTAACCCCCCTGTTTAAGAAGGGAGTGAGGCAAAAGATGGGAAATTACAAGCCGATTAGCCTGACGTTGGTCGTTGGTAAGATTTTAGAGTCCATTATTAAGGATGAGATTTCAGAATATTTGGAAGTGCATTGTAAAATAGGGCAAAGTCAGCATGATTTCACCGAGGGGAGGTCATGCCTGACAAATCTGTTAGAATTCTTTGAGGAGGTAACGAGTAGGTTAGACAAAGGAGAGCCAGTGGATGTTATCTACTTGGACTTCCAGACGGCCTTTAACAAGGTGCTGCACAGGAGTATGCTCAGTAAGATAAGAGCCCATGGTGTTAGAGGCAAGGTACTAGCATGGATAGAAGTTTGGCTGTCTGGCAGGAGGCAGAGAGTGGGGATAAGGGGGTCCTTCTCAGGATAGCGACCGGTGACTAGTGGAGTTCCGCAGGGGTCAGTGTTGGGACCACAACTTTTCACTTTATACATTAATGTGCGAGGTCATGCAATTTGGTAGGAAGAATAGAGGCATTGACTATTTTCTAAATGGGGAGAGAATTCAGTAATCTGGAATGCAAAGGGACTTGAGAGTCCTAGTCCAGGATTCTCTTAAGGCTAACGTGCAGGTTGAGTCAGTAGTTAGGAAGGCAAATGCAATGTTGGCATTTATTTCGAGAGGACTAGAATATAAAAGCAGGGATGTGCTGCTGAGGCTTTATAAGGCTCTGGTCAGACCACATTTAGAATATTGTGAGCAATTTTGGGCCCCGTATCTCAGGAAGGATGTTCTGGCCCTGGAGAGGGTCCAGAGGAGGTTCACGAGAATGATCCCAGGAATGAAAGGCTTAACATATGAGGAATGTTTGAGGACTCTGGGTCTATACTCGATGGAGTTTAGAAGGATGAGGGGGGATCTGATTGAAACTTACAGAATATTGAAAGGCCTGGATAGAGTGGACGTGGGGAAGATGTTTCCATTAGTAGGAGAGACTAGGACCCAAGGGCACAGCCTCAGAGTAAAGGGAAGACCTTTTAGAACAGAGATGAGGAGAAACTTCTTTAGCCAGAGAGTGGTGAATCTATGGAATTCATTGCCACAGAAGGCTGTGGAGGCTAGGTCATTGAGTGTATTTAAGACCGAGATAGATAGGTTCTTGATTGGTAAGGGGATCAAAGGTTACGGGGAGAAGGTGGGAGAATGGGGTTGAGAAACTTATCAGCCATGATTGAATGGTGGAGCAGACTCGAAGGGCCAAATGGCCTAATTTCTGCTCCTATGTCTTATGGTCTTATGGTCTTATGATTCCTAGCCTCTGACCTGCTCTTGTAGCCAAAGTATTTATATGACTAGTCCAGTTCAGTTTCAGTCAATGGTGACTCTGAGGATGTTGGTCGTGGGGGATCCAGTGATGGTAATGCCATTGAACATCAAGGGGTGATGATTAGATTCTCCTTTGTTGGAGATGGCCATTGCCTGACATTTGTGTGGTACGAATGTTACTTGCCACTTGTCAGCCCAAGCCTGGAACCAGGTCTTGCTGCATTTGGACATGGACTGCTTTGGTATTTGAAGAGTCGTGAATGGTGCTGAACATTGTACAATGATCAGTGAACATCCCCACTTCTGACCTTATGATGGAAGGAAGGTCATTGATGAAGCAGCTGAAGATGGTTGGACCGAGGACACTACCCTGAGGAACTCCTGCAGTGATGTCCTGGAGCTGAGATGATTGATTTCCAACAACCACAACTATCTTCCTTTTTGTTAGGTATGACTCCAAAAATCGGAGATATTTCCCCCTGATTCCCATTGACTCCAGCTTTGCTAGGGCTCCTCCTACAGTCTCTGTAGGCCATCAGGCATACAGCTAGGTCACCAGGATCCAAGATCCTGACGTGGTCCTCTTGCAGCATGAAAGAGAGAGAGAGATGTGGTTATCCTGGCTGTACTTAGCACCTTTCCTGGCCCTGTGTGACAGACTCCTAATACTTCCTGGAGAGTGCTGGTCACCCTTGGATGGCTAGAGATGAGTGCGCTGCATGGCTGCCCTGTCAACCTGTGACAAGGGGGACACTGGTCCAAACCGGGATGCTGAGCTTGGAAGGGGCTGTGAGCACCTCCAGCAGTGACTGCTACATGGCCAGCGTTGGCGAGGAGATTGTACAACGTGTGCAGTCCAACTGCTCCGCGGTCCAATAAAGTGATGGCGGACTCAAAGTCTGTACCAGGGGTAGTGGAGGGGGGTTAGGGGTGGGGATGGTAAGATATGGAGCGCTTGGTGGCCCTTTGGTGCCTCCGCGGTGCTTGCATGGGCGGGCAGGCTGGGAGCCTGACCCCAATCATATCACTGCAGCTGCCTCTGATCTGTCTTAGTTGCTGAGGCCTGGTCAGTTTATACAGGTGTCCCTAATGCGTGGCCACTCCGCTTGCTGACCATGCCCCCCACCTCGATTGCCTGTGCATGGGATGCAGCACTAGGGCAGCACTTGACCCTCCGCCATGACAGACAATGGTTGCCTCTGAGGCTGACGAGCACTTGCCCCCGGACAGTCCCCCACCCCCCTCAGCAGAGCCTCCGACGATGGCCAGCACTTGCCCTGGGGCACCCCTGTCCCTCAGCAGTCACCTCCGAGACTGGCTAGCATTCCCACCCGAACACATTCCTACCCAACCCCCTCAGCTGTCGCCTCCGAGGCTGACCAGCACTTGACCCCGGCACCCCAACCCCCCCACACCCCTCAGCACTCACCTCTGCTGCTGTCCAGTACTTGCCCCTGGACACCCTCCTCCCTCAGCAGTCGCCTTTGAGGCTGGCGAGCACTTGCCCCCAGACACCCACCCCCAGCCCCTAGCAGTCTCCTCCGGGGCCAGGCATCAGTTTCCCCTGCTCCCCGGGCTCCTGAGGCCTGTAAACAACAGGCGAGCTGTGGAGAACGCTCACTCACCTCAGTTCCCCCAAAGTGAAGGCCACCACGTGCATATCTCCTGCATACTGTTGTGAAACACGTTGGCGTGCCTTCCCACCAACATGGATGGACAATACGGCGAGGTTCCAAGAACCTGAGGGGATGGCTGTTGGCGGGCCGAGTGGACAACCACAACCTGCCTTCCCGCCATCTTGAAGCTGGTCGTGCCATTTTTCCGCGCACATCACCCGTCATGCCCGCCACCAGCCGGCTCGGGAAATTCCGCCCGATTTGACTGGGAAGTTACTTCAAATGCAAATGTGTTTCCCAGGTTAAAACTGACAACCCCTCACCATTTCAATGGAAGCAATTTAAGTGATGGGTTACCAACCGCCTCACATTTTCTGGGACCATCCCATATTTGAGACAGTTATCCCATGTCCAGGGCTGTTTGCTTGCTGGGACGCCCCTTGTCTCATCTTTCAGATCTGTGATTCTCACGTGTGTGAACTGCACTTCACTCCTGGTGTCCCATTCCCATAGATAAAGAACAGAAATTTGTGGAGAAAACCCACTTAACCAAAGAAGGTAATAGTAATTTAAATTATAAACAAAATTCTGGTATTATCAGTGTGCTAACCTTCAATACTGCTAACAATGGAAGATCTAACATGAAAACAAAGTCGGTATTAAGACTGTTAGATGAATTAAAAGCACAAAATAGCTTTGGCATTTCTAAGGATTAGATAACTATCAGAGTTTCAATGGTTGTTCTAAACTATTTTAAAATGCAGACTCCAATGTAATAACTTAAGTTCACCTCAGGGATAACTCTCTTGAGGTATTAGGTTACAACAATCAATTCTTCAATTCCATAAAACCAGCGAGTGGTTCTGCTGCAGATATTAATTTCACGAATTGGTGCATTATTTTTCAGCTGATAAATATTAGTGCTGGGGAATGAAATGATCGCCCAATGTCAGTATTAACATGGGCAATCCCATCTTTGGTATAATCCAGTTAGAAGCTTGGGGTGGAATTTTCCATGCCCGCCCACCGCTGGGATCGTCTGATCCTGCGGAAAGTCAATGGACTTTTGGCTGTGCTGCCAAATCTCCCACGGCAGGCTCTGCCGTGACAGGGCCGGAAAATCCCGGCCTTAGTTATGCTCCTTCTATTCTAACTGGAAGTGAACAATCAATGTCTCACTCTTTACTATTTTTTAATTCATTCACAGGATGTGGGCTTCGCTGACTAGGCCAGAATTTATTGCCCATCCCTAATTGCCCTTGAGAAGATGGTGGTGAGCTGCCTTCCTGAACCGCTGCAGTCCATGTGGTGTAGGTACACCCACAGCACTGTTAGGAAAAATGTTCCAGGATTTTGACCCAGCGACAGTGAAGGAACGGCGATATATTTCCAAGTCAGGATGGTGAGTGACTTGGAGGGAAACTTCCAGGTGGTGGTGTTTGCATATATCTGCTCCTCTTGTCCTTCTAGATGGCAGTGGTCATGGGTTTGGAAGATGCTGTTTAATGAGTCTTGGTGAGTTCCTGCAGTGCATCCTGTAGATGGTACACACTGCTGCCATAGTGTGCCTGCGGTGGAGGGAGTGAATGTTTGTGGCCATTCTGGCTGTTGCTATGATACCATTCTGGCTGTTGCTATGATACCATTCCACAAGTGATGCAACAGCCTGGATGATGTGCCTGGAGGTCAGATTTGGAAATAATTAACGCCTATTTGTAGCAGGGTATGTCAAATCAGAGCTGAGAACTGATTCAACTTTGGCACTGGTAAAACAAGTCTTGCCATTTATGACAGTAATACGCTATGGAATAAATGAGTGGACATCAAATTTAATGAAGACAGCTAAAGTTGCATTTTGAGTTCAATGCCAACATGGTTCCTGGCAAGATTGAATCATATTGCTGAAATAATAGGCTTTTGGTTTAAAGTTTATTAAATATTCTATGATTGCCTTATAATCTGGTTAATATGTTCCTGATGTGGAGTGTCACAATCATGTAAAAAGCATTTCCTTAAAGTCGTGTTTGTGTGTGTGTGTGTGTGTAAAATTCCTTTTAATTTATGAGTGGTTCAATAACCCAGCAGACAAGCTTTAGGTTAGTTTATTACAAAGACTTTTGCTGAAAGTTACTTATGTAAATGTGACAGAGTTATTAACTAAAATACAGATACAAAGTTTAAAAGCAAATAAAAGATATAAGGATACTTAAATCAGTCTCTGTGAGATATTGTTACCAGCCCGTTGCTTGAATTCCTTCTTTTTAAAGTGAAGAGGCTAAAACTTGAGGTCGATTTAGCAGCTGTGATGGCTTCTGCTGTCAACCAGTCAGTGCTTGCCTTTTTCAGGTTGACTCAGCAAGTCAGCAGGCTTTTGAGAGAGAGAGAGAGAGAGAAGGTTTCCTATTCCTCACTAATTCTGCGGTTACAGCACTTGTAGATTGCCTGGACTCTTTCGGCAGAACTGCAGTTGATTTATTAATACCTTCCTCTTTGTCTTCTCTTGGCCATGAACCCTCTCTGAAGTTGTTTTTCAGCGTTGTTCCTGGGGTTCTGCACACAAAATGGCTGTTCTCAGCCTGTCTTTATCATTGAGAACTGTCGGCGTGACATTAGTCGTCTCAATTTCTCTGCTCCTCTCACCCATTCTAATCTGTCTCTCTCTGAACTTACTGCACTCCGTTCTCTCAGGTCCAACCCCAACATTGTCATCAAACCGCTGACAAGGGTGGTGCTGTTGTTGTCTGGCGCACTGACCTCTACCTCGCGGAGGCTGAGCGTCAACTCGCAGACATTTCCTCCTACCTCTCCCTGGACCATGACCCCACCACTGAACATCAAGCCATTGTTTCCAGGACTGTCACTGACCTCATCTCCTCTGGAGATCTTCCTCCCACAGCTTCCAACCTGATAGTCGCCCAACATCGGACGGCCCGCTTCTACCTCCTACCCAAAATCCACAAACAGGACTGTCCCGGCAGACCGATCGTGTCAGCCTGTTCCTGCCCCACGGAACTCATTTCTCGTTATCTTGACTCCCTTCTCTCTCCCCTTGTCCAGTCCCTTCCCACCTACATCAGTGATTCCTCTGACACCTTACGTCACATCAACAATTTCCAGTTCCCTGGCCCCAACCGCTTCCTCTTCACCATGGATGTCCAATCCCTCTACACCTCCATCCCCCACCAGGATGGTCTGAGGGCCCTTAGCTTCTTCCTTGAACAGAGGCCCCAACAATCCCCATCCACCACTACTCTCCTCAGTCTGGCTGAACATGTTCTCACACTGAACAATTTCTCCTCTAACTCCTCTCACTTCCTCCAAATAAAAGGTGTGGCTATGGGTACCCGCATGGGCCCCAGCTATGCCTGTCTCTTTATGGGGTATGTGGAACATTCCTTGTTCCAGTCCAACTCCGGCCCCCTCCCACAACTCTTTCTCTGGTACATCGATGATTACTTTGGTGCTGCTTCATGCTCTCGTCGGGACCTGGAAAAATTTAATTTTGCTTCCAATTTCCACCCCTCCATCATTTTCACATGGTCCATCTCTGACACTTCCCTTCCTTTCCTTGACCTCTCTGTCTCAGTTTCTGGTGATAGACTGTCCACCAATATCCATTACAAGCCTACCGACTCCCACAGCTACCTCGACTACAGCTCCTCACACCCCGCTTCCTGTAAGGACTCCATCCCATTCTCTCAGTTCCTTCGCCTCCGTCGCATCTGTTCTGATGATGCTACCTTCAAAAACAGTTCCTCTGACATGTCCTCCTTCTTCCTTAACCGAGGTTTTGCACCCACGGTCGTTGGCAGGGCCCTCAACCATGTCCGGCCCATCTCCCGCGCATCCGCCCTCACGCCTTCTCCTCCCTCCCAGAAACATGATAGGGTCCCCCTTGTCCTCACTTATCACCCCACCAGCCTCCGCATTCAAAGGATCATCCTCCGCCATTTCCGCCAACTCCAGCATGATGCCACCACCAAACACATCTTCCCTTCACCCCCCCGGCGGCATTCTGTAGGGATCGTTCCCTCCGGGACACCCTGGTCCACTCCTCCATCACCCCCTACTCCTCAACCCCCACCTATGGCACCTCCCCATGCCCACGCAGAAGATGCAACACCTGCCCCTTCACTTCCTCTCTCCTCACCGTCCAAGGGCCCAAACACTCCTTTCAAGTGAAGCAACATTTCACTTGCATTTCCCCTAACTTAGTCTACTGCATTCGTTGCTCCCAATGCGGTCTCCTCTACATTGGAGAGACCAAACGCAAACTGGGCGACCGCTTTGCAGAACACCTGCGGTCTGTCCGCAAGAAAGACGCAAACCTCCCTGTCGCTTGCCGTTTTAACACTCCACCCTGCTCTCTTGCCCACATTTCTGTCCTTGGCCTGCTGCATTGTTCCAGTGAAGCCCAACGCAAACTGGGGGAACAGCACCTCAACTTCTGACACTGCACTTTACAGCCTTCCGGACTGAATATTGAATTCAACAACTTTAGATCTTGAACTCCCTCCCCCAGACCCACCCCCTTTCCGTTTCTTCCCCCTCCCTTTTGTTTTTTCCAATAATTTATATAGATTTTTCTTTTCCCACCTATTTCCATTATTTTTAAATCTATAACTGTAATGCCCTGTCAGTCTTTCCACCCCACCCCCACTAGAGCTGTACCTTGAGTGTCCTGCCATCCATTCTTAATTAGCACATTCTCTTAGATAATATCACCACCTTTTACATGTCTTTGTTCCTTTGTCTGTGACATCTTTTTTGATTATCTGCTCCTATCACTGCTTGCTTGTCCCTACAACCACCACCCCCCCACCCATTTCTCTCCACCCCTCCAACCCCCCCACCTTAAACCAGCTTATATTTCACCCCTCTCCTAACTTTACTCAGTTCTGCTGAAGGGTCATGAGGACTCGAAACGTCAACTCTTTACTTCTCCGCCGATGCTGCCAGACCTGCTGAGTTTTTCCAGGTAATTCTGTTTTTGTTCTGTCTTTATCACTACCATTACAAAATGGCTGCTTTGTTAATTCCAATGAACCATTGTTCCACCAAAGACAGTAATTATGTTGTGGTCCTTTGAGGTTCCTTCCTGTCTTCTGTTCCTTCAGAAGTAAAAGAGTTTCCCACATGTTTTAGAATTCAATGGATATCCCTGGAGGGGGTCTTTGCATTTTTCATGACTATTCATTGCCAGCTCTAGAGATATGAGCCTGACAAGGTTTGAATAAACACTGAGGGTGCCCTGTGGTCTGTCCATACTTCCATTTTGAAAAAGGCTTTTAAACTGAATGTTAAGGTTTGAAAACAGAAATGTACCTTTAAAACAGTTGTTCTTAAAATTTGTCATATCACAATTCATGTGCATGACACGAGTGTTGGAGACTTCAGCAAGGGGGGAGTGTGGGGGTAGCATAACTGTTTGAGTAGCAACTGCTAAAAATACTCCCAGCAGCATATTAACAAATTTTAATCTACCAATGCTACAAGCCCAATTAGGAATATTCTTAGAATTCTATGAAAAGCTTACAATCACCTATCAGTCTTTTCTTACTTTACCTTGGCTCTTTAGTCTCTTCAACCTTGCCGATGTGCTGCATTTTAGACGTTGACCTTTCATCTTACCACTTCAGTACAAAAGAAGTTGGACGTGTGTCAAAGCACTTCAAATACTAGAAAGCCACAACGTTCTGGCTCAGAAGAATAGTTCAGTTAGCTGTGATCCAAATGGAAAATAAATTTTAATTAGGATAGTTCTTTCTTTTCCAACACAATAATTTAATTAAGATAAAAGCAATTTCCAGCGGATGCTGGAAATCTGAAATAAAAACAGAAATTGCTGGAAAAACTCAGCAGGTCTGACAGCATCTGTAGAGAGAGAAACAGAGTTAACGTTTCAAGTCTGTATGGCCCTTCTTCAGGGCTCTGAAGCTGGTTGGCAAGGATCTGGACCTTTCCTGTGCTGACAGTGAGGTCAGCAGTGCTCTACCAAGTGAGGATCCAGCGGTACATCCATCAGACAACCATGCTGTGCGTGATATGTCCTGTTTCACAGACCACTGCCATGCACTAATTATCTTCCCTTGCTTTCGCAGGCACATCCGCCAAACAGCCAACAGAGTCCATGACCCAGGGCCTCCAATCAAGCCCCAAAGAAACCTCTGAAGAGGAATCTGAAGGCACCCTCCCTGAAGTCCTGTCACAGCGCTCACCCACACCCTCCGCCAGCACAGAGACACACATCCTGGTGGGACCTAGCTTTAGAGTAGTCTCGGGATCACTGGTGAGCACATTGCACCGTCCGATCCACAGCAGGCGGAGGCAGGGACTTCCCTCGTATCCGGCACTCGGAGGACCACTGGAGGCCAGAATGTTGCTGAGTCTGAGTCAGATGACAAGCCTCTGGACTCAGTCATGTCACAGTTGCTGGAGCTGCAAAGGTAAGCTCAGGAACATCAGGAAGGGATGTCTGCTGCACTCCTCAGATTGCAAGGCACAATGGAGGAGTCCGTCCGCCTTCAGTCCGAGGTGATACTGCCGGCATGCCAACGTACCGAGGTCAACACTGGTAGGATGGCGGCTGCCATGGAGACCTTGGTCCAGGACATCGCTTCTGGACTACTGCATGGGCTGAACTCCATCGCTGATGCCATTGTTGGCCTCCAACAGTGTGTAAACGCGAGGTGTGTGGAGCAGTTCGATCTCACTCCAGCTACCCCTTCTCCTCCAGGAGGCAGCCAGGGGCCCTTGGGCACCCATAGGGAGGAGGATCAGCAGATGCACACATTGGGGACATCTATCTAGGTGACTCCGGGAATGTCCGGCCCATCTGAATCCCCTCTTCCTGTGACCTCAGCAGCTCCAGCTTCACAGCTCAAGGAGGGTGCCACTGCCACACAGCAGGTCCCCGAAAGCAGGTCAGGCACCTCTAGGTCTCAGCCCTCCAGAGGATGTCAGTCAAGGCCATCACAGACAGGACATAGCAGTCAGCGGGCTGCCTCTACCTCCACTGTGGATATCCAGGGAGCATCAAGGCGTAGCGGCAGAGTTAGGAAGGTTAAGAAGATGTAATTGCACAGCATGGGAACTGGTGTTAATCACTTGTACATAATGTTCGCTATTGTCAATAAACTCCCAGGGATGTCTCCCTGCCTATGCCTCCTTGTTCTGATGAGCAGTGCTCATGTCACTCAGATGTGAAACCTTTCTGCACAAGATAAAGGCAGGTGTCTCAGTCCAGAACCTCTTCCCTGTGCTCTGTGCAGCTTTCAGACCAAAGTGATGGTCCAGCCTCACACTCCTTGGACACATTAATGATGTCTGCAACTTGATCGTGCTTGTCATTACTGCCAGAATGTCGTGGGCAGGCGTCACAGAGTTCCATCATTCTCTCTGTGTGCTCTCAGTACCTTTAAGGTGGGGCTCAATATGGCAAGATGGCCAAAAATTGTTTTCACATCGTAGTGAAACCAGTTTGCAATCATCCACTCCACCCATTAGGGGTGGGCTGCATTTCCCACCACCGCATGTCAGGAACCTAATTTCACTACTTTAGCATCTCAATATAAGCCCTGCTTGAATCATCCCTCATCCGCACTTTGCTCGGGACTTTGAGGTTTGTTTGCCTACCTTTTTTCGGGCAGCACTTGCGGTCATCAGTGCCAAGCTTTACAGACAGCACCACATCATTTTTAGCGGGGCGGGGGGGTGCTCACGGGCAGGTCTCTACCTGCCAGACCAGCTGCAAGGTGCAAGGTCTTGTTTGGGGAAGGGGGAGAAGTGGCCTCAGGCAAGGGAAGAGGCTATAGGGCGAGGGCTGTTGTGGGGAAGTGGGGTATCCCAGGACGTGTGTGGAGGCACATGTTGATCTGTGCTAGTGGCCTCAAGATGTGAGGGCTGAGGAGGCAGCCTCCAGAGGAGGTTAGGCCAGATGGAAATGTGAGGGTGAGTGTAAGAGAGTGAGTGGTGATGTCCCTTGAGCTGGCAGTGAATGAGATGCTAGTGAATGTGTGGTAACCTTGTGAGTGTGTTTATTTAGAGTGATAAGATAGTTGTCTTACCCTAACAGCATGGATGAGATCATTCATCATTTTCTGCACTGGATGGCTGACCTCTTGTGTGCAGCGTTGGCACTGACCACCATTGCACTGACCACCATTGCCACTGCCTCCCAAGCTGGAGTGGTGATACTGATGGGCCTCCTGTGGCCAGAGCGAGGGTAGGGGGCATCATGGTGGGCCTCCATGGCATCCAAAAGGTATTCCAGGGATGGATCACTGATTCGGGGGGCTGCACTGTTCTTGGTCTCCTCAACCCTCACCAACTTAAGGTTACTAATGTATGTCAAAAAGGTACACCACTGCCTGACTACATGTTATCACCCACATGACACGTGACACAGCCACTTACCAAGCAGTGCAAGTGTAAGCACCATCAACTGTTTTCAGAGGTGTCAGCTGTGGCTCAGTTCATAGCACCCTTGCCTTTGAATCAGAGGGTTGTGGGTTCATGTCCCACTCCCGGAAACCAAGAACTGTGATTGTACTCGAAAAGAGTTGCAATCTGTGACTGTTGATATCTCGAAAGAGTATCAACTGTTTTCAGAGTCTTCTTGTGGATTTGGATCACACTCTGCCTCAGCACACACATTCTCAGTTCCACACACTCCTTTAGGAGTATGATGGCATCTCCCAGGTTACAATGGCAAGGCCAGACCCTTTAAGGCTGATATCAGCATGGGACTTATACAGCCTCCGCATTGCAAAGTTCACCTTCCCCAGTATGTCAGAGATAAACTTGTTGATTTGCAATAAAAATTTGATGACTTGAAGGCCTTGGGATCTTTGCCTGGCCTGAATATGTGGGGATCATTGTGGAGTACCTTAAACCATAATTTCTTGTGAAGAAGGCAAATGAGGGTTATTAACTTACCACACCATTCACTGGTGTTGGGCGCTGCAGTAAGCCACAACCTTACACAAGATTGTCCAGTGGAAGCACACCATTGCAATCGATGTGACCAATGCCTTTACTCAGATTCCATCAGCATGATTACTGTGAAGTGGTCACATCCTGCAAAGGTGTTTGTGCGTACATTCACTAAGGGCATTCCTGGATCTGAAACTGCCCTTGAGGAATTGACATGCTGTGTCCTAGGTGATCTTCTAGAGGAGGGCATAAATTTCAAGGTGATAGGTAACAGTCCCGATGAAATTCTTCACAACTGGCAACATATAGTACATGCTCTGTCACAATGTGATCTGTGCCTATCTGCCCCTAACATTGTCATCTGCCGTAAGACTACAACTATTCTGGGGTGGATTTGGTTTTAGGGCACTTTGCAAGCTGGCCCACACCACGTGGTCACCCTCTCTACTTGTACTCCACCGGAGAATGTTTTTGGCATGAGGTCTTTCATTGGAGCCCACAGGATGCTTTTTGGGGGTCTTCCTCAATGTGCCTGATAAACACTCCCCCTTGGATGTTGTTACCAAGTGGACAGATGATCTCCATACAAGCTTCCAAATGGCATCATCTGCTCTTCCATCTGCAAAAACCATTACCCTTCCCCATCCAGATGATCAACTCTAGGTTGTCAATGATGCTGTGCTGTTAAGAAGCATGGCACTGCATCAACTCTGTGTGTAACCCTTGGCAACAGATTTGCCAGTTTTTTCAGTGTCAAACTCACAAATCACCTGGTGGCCTTGTGAAATTAAAGCTCTGTTCTTTGCTACTTCTATCAAGCACTTCAGCTCATGTATTGTTCGGTCCAAACACTGTCCTTGTGTAGTCACAGACAGCAAGCTGCAGGCCTCTGAGAAACTGTGCAGGGGAAAGTTTTCTGTTATCCAGGAGGTATGGAACACGGCTAGTGGTACATGTAGATGGCTGGGTACAGGTGCTAAAAGCTGATGCTATAGGATCAGGGGCCTGGGCTGGGCGCTGCTAGACTGGGTCAGATGGCTGCATCAGATCAGGGGCCTGCACTGGGAACCACAACACAGGACTAGGCAATAAAGACCATGGACCTTGGCATCTCTGCATCAGGGGCAGTGCGGAGATCTGTCCTGAAGTCAGTGATTGGGACAGGACCAGGGATCCCATCATAGACTGTGAAGTTTGCATATTTGATCCCACAGTTGACAGCACTGGAGCATACTCAGCTGGTGTGTAAGGGTTTGCAGAAATGGGCTGGATAGGTGGGGAGTGTTCACTACCTTCCATTCCATGGGCAGTCTCTAGACTGCCTCTGTCAGACACCTAGCTGGATCGGTGAATATCCCATCGGATTTAGCAAGTCGCAATGTACCTGATTGTGTGGACCATGTGCTAAATCTGTCCCTTCATACACCAGGCCTCACATTCAGCTGTGTATTGAGTATCCATTAATGACATTGTGTCAGGTTCAACAAAACTCCCTTTCACCAGTAGGCAGAAGGCATAGCCCCGAAAGGCAAAAAGAATGCAGCCACCCAGTTTGATGATGTGTCCCTTGAGCGCCTTTTGGATGCTGTGGAGGCCCGCTGTGATGTCCTCTACCCCTGCTCTGGCCGCAGGAGGGGCAGCAACATTACCACTCTGGCTTGGTAGGTGATGATCAGTGCCAATGCTGCACAGAAGCAATTGGCTATCCAATGCAGATAGAGAATAAATGATCTTATCCAGGCAGCCATCTCATCACTCTAAACTCACACACTCAAGCCCACCACACATTCACTAGCATCTTACTCACTGACAGCTCAAGAGACATCACCACCCATTCTCACACACACTCTCACATGTCCATCTGGCCTCATCTCCTCTGGAGACTGCCTCCTCAGCCCTCCCCATCTTGAGGCCACTTGCACAGACCAACCTGTGCCCCCACGCACACCCTGAAACAGCCCCCTTTCCCAGTACAGCCCTCGCCCTGCAGCCTCTTCCCTTGCCTGAGGCCACTTCTCATCCTTCCCCAAGCAAGCCCAGCCATTGAAAAGCCACGCCTTATGGCTGGCCTGAGTGAGACCTGCCCTTGAGCCCCCCTAAAAGTGATGTGGCCCTGCCTGTGAAGCCTGGCACTGATGGCTGTGAGTGCTGCCCGAAGCAAGGTGGGCAAACAATCCTTGAAGCCCCGAGCGAAGTGCAGCCCGCCAGGTGCATGTCACTTATGTTCAGTTGTGATCCACGTCAACATGCCTGGATAATCCAGCTCCAGGGGGTGATTCTAGCGAGCTGGGCTTATAATGATATGTAGATATATTACAATGAAGTTCCTGACGTCCAACGGCGGGAAATACGGCCATTGGCGGGCAGACAGGACAATTGCAAACTGGTTTCATGACATCCTAAAACCGATTTTTGGCCTTCTCGCCATATTGTCCACTCACGCTACAAAACACACCCGCCACCAACGGGCATGGAAAATTCTGCCTTTACGTACCAGCTGAGCTGTTTACACCTTCCACAGTTCCAGTGCTGTCAACTATCGGGTCAAATCATAATCTTTACAGCCTATGATGGGATCCCTGGTGCAGTCCCAATCACTGACTTCAGGACAGACACCTGAGCTGCCCCTGATGCAGAGATGCTGACGCCTGATCTAGACCCATGGTCTTTATTACCTAGTCCCGTGTTGTGGTTCCCAGTGCAGGCCCCTGATCTGATGCAGCCATCTGATCCAGTCTATCAGCCCCCAGCCCGGGCCCCTGATCCTATAGCATCAACTTTTAGCACCTGTACCCAGCCATCTACATGCACCACTAGCCGTGTTCCCTCAGTGCCTGCTTGGAAACGTTCAATTCAGCAGAGATGCCTCCTGAATCATTGAGCAGATTTTATACTTCAGGATTAATGCTGATATTTAGGGGCAGAATAAATGTCAGGAGATGGAGGGTTGTTTTTATAATGTGTATGTTCTGCTCAGCTATGTGAATTTCTAAGCACTTGCAGTTTTCCCTTTGAGATGCTGCATTCCACAGATTAATACTCTGCGAAATTTGTTTCTCTGCTCAAAAGTTATGCCTAGTATGCATACCATTTGTTGTGATTCCTATGCATATATATAGATTGCCTTTTGTGAAGACATTTTTATTTCTTACATTTCTGATGTTACATTCTTTGAACACCTCTGTTCGCTTGAGATTTCATTTTCATGTAAAGAAGCTGTTTGCATATTCTCAGCTTGGTTAGTTTTTATGCTATTTTGCCATTGTTAATTAATGCAAAAATTAAATTTGATGTTAAGAGGAAGAGAAAAAGAAAGAGGTCATGCCCCCTCCTGGCTAGGAGCCCATTCCCGTGTGGACATGGCCATTTTGTAATGCTTACAGCTCGATTTAGTGTTTGCATTAAAATGCAATGCTTTCACTTAATCACTTTGCATATTGTGATTCTGTTTATGTGTCAACTTAAAGGCAAACATAGCCGACAGGCGCAATATTCTTCCATCCATTCTGAAAAACTACAGTTTACCATTACTTCCTTCTTTCTGTCCCTTTGCTAATTTTTGTTGCTGCTGTTGCTTTAATATTGTTGTCGCGGAAATCGGAGTGAACACTCAGACCCAGGAGGTTTGTCTCGGAAGCCTTTATTAAATCGTGATATCACGGAGAGCCCAGCAGCATACAATGGAGCTAGCTGACACTCTGAGGAAGCATCAGACTACACAAATACTTATAGTAGAAGTTGTACATATCAAAAGAGCTTGAAGGTGATAAGACTGTCTAACTTTCAATGATCAATTACATTGAGCTTTGGCATGCAACACACAATTAGTCTACTCTAAATTTATGACTATACAGGATATTGGGGGAAGCTCACGTAGTAATAAAAAGTGAGACAGAGAATAGATAACCATGCTTGACCTTATCTTTAGTGCTAGGGGGTGTACACACTAGAGAATAGATAACCATTGCTAGATCCTGGGGGCAGACATCCTAGCCTTGTCTCAAGGATTCTAGGAAGCTTGTTTATGATACTCCTTTTCTCCTTTCCTGCTCAGTTAGCTGGCAGCTGCAGGTGTACCTGCTATAACAAAAGAGGGAACTGTGCTGTAGTATTCCACTACGGTTTTAACTGTTTAACCCTTAGTTGTCCTGTAGATGTATTTTATTCTTCCACAATCCCTCCTTGTTAATCTTTCAGATTAATACCAATGAGGAATAGTATCTTCATCATCATAAGGGGGCTCATAACCATAAGGAAAAGGCCGATCCCTGGCAGGGTAAACCTTTTCTCTCCACCAGTGGGTTTCACTGGGGCCAGTGCGCATCAATTGAGGGACAACTGGAGCTCCTCCTGATCCAGTAGAGACACTGTTAATAACCTGGGAACAGCAAATCCGCAAAGCAATACATGCACAACATCCTATAACACATGCTACGACCAACCCAATTAAAACGTATAGCAACCAACTTCCCCAACCGGAGAACCAACCTAGTATTACAGACCACCAAGAATCTTTTTTATAAAAATTACTCAAACTTTCCGTTTCAATACATAATACAAGTTAGATCACTTGGTAACAGCTGCTATATTGTTGCCAGACAATGTCTTTTACAGCGAGTGGCGTGGACCCAGTCTTCCTTCCCTTTAATCTTCAGAGCCGTTCGAGTTGTTAGCAGCACAAGGTAGGGTCCTTTCCACCCTCTCACGCAATTCAGCTGCTGTTTTGCATAGAGGAAAATGAGTACAAATCCAACATTTAGTCCGATTAACTTGCGAGGCTACGGCCTGCATTCGTTGAACCACAGAATTGGTAGTCCATGCCCCCGCAAAGACCACGCAGGACAGGATCCAAATCAGAGTCAGCATTCTGACGGCTCAGTTAAAGTTCTTGCACAAGCACTTCCGTCCAAGGACAGCGTCCGCTTGACGTGCGATGCATGGATTCACAAGGGCATCCTTCAACCTTCACGGCCGTATGGGTGGTGAGCAGGACTTGGAAAGGCCCTTCCCATCGAGGTTCCAAACAGCTCTTTCTCCTGAAGGTCTTTACTAGGAGTAGGTCCCTGGGCTGGTATTGATGGCAGTCTTCAATGGTGGGCTTTTTCTGAGCTTCTACTACCTGTATATGCAAGCTCTTGAGAGAATTAGTGAGCGCTATACAGTATGTAATCATTCCCTCATCCATAGCGTGGATGTCCATTTCCATAGCAGACAAGGGTGGGGTCACTGGGAGGCGCATAGGACATCCCATTACAACTTCATAAGGAGAGAGGGAGGTGGTACAGTTAGGGTGAGAGTGCATAGCCATGAGCGCCAAGGGTAGAGCTTCAGGCCATTTCAAACCAGTTTCTTCACATAATTTAGTTTGTTTTTCAGAATACCATTTTGTCTTTCCACCGCCCCAGTAGACTGGGAGTGGTATGGGCAGGAAAGGTGATGGTTGCATTGTAAGGCCTTCAACAGTTCCTTTATCACTTTAGCCGTAAAATGAGCAACAATTTTACAACAACAACAGCATCATTTCATCGGGTGGGATACACCTCCACCCATTGCGAGAACAAACATACTTGAACTAAAACATAATTATATTCCATACATTTAGGCATTTGTATAAAGTCCATTTGTAGGTGTACAAATGGGCCCCATGGCTGGGGTCCCGTACCAGCAGTCACTGTGGGCGTCTTGCCTGGGTTATGTCATTGACATAGGTATGACAGGTATTACTAATACAATGCCTATTAGCATATTACTATTCACTATACATTCAACATTCATTCTACATACACGTGTTAAACCCCTGAGCTGGCAACCGGTTAAGTCATGATTCTTGTGTCGTGAGAGATTCAATAGATGTTCATTCGTTACCCATGAAGGGACTACCCCTTCTTTAGTCTGTCTTAAATTTTCTCGGGCTTGTTCCAGTGCCCATAGGTGTTGCATACATCATTTCTGCTCGCTTTGTCTGAAATATTTTTTCCTATTTCAATTAATTTATTGATGGTCCCCGCATGACTTTCGAGCACGGTAGCCAGACTTTGGATTAACCAATGATGTCCCTATATTGAATATCATAGTGGCATCATTTATCAGGCTGCGCTTAACACAGTTCCCTCCCAAACCTGATCGCATCTCGCCACTGAACTGAACTGCTTCAGTCATCAATTGGCGCGTCAGAGCCGTATAGAGTGCTTGGGTATGGGTTGAGCACCACTGGGGCAGGACGACACCGGATACATTCAAGAATACGGGTACCAGCTCATGGTGTACATTATCATACAAAACTTCTGATTAACCAGTACCAAACCATTCGTCGGTCCTGGATGCATAGTCAGACAAGATGGATCAGTCGGTGTGGTTTGAGGGGCTTCAATTATCTCTACTCAGACTGTGAAAGTAGAGGTGGGAGGTGGCTGGGTAGTGGCGGACCTCCCATGCTCGATCTGAAGCAAACCCTTACTACAATTTGAAAGCACTTGTTCTCCTACTGTTACATTTATCGTTCCCCGTTGCATGTCGCATTCGGCACTGTCCATGCTGTACCAAAGTTCCTCCTGCGGTGCAGGATGAGCAGTGATGATCCCCGACCTTGTTGCCAGTACTGATACGCCCACGACCAGGATCGTAGATCTGTGGAGACATTAACATCGGCTCCCATTCTCTGGGTTACCGCTTGGTCAATTGTCATGTATCTTTCTCTTTGGATTTGCCTGCTTCCATATCCTTAATCATCTGTCAGTCTCTAACTTCCTCTCTCAACTTATGTAATTGCCTACTTAATTCCCTTACATTGTGCTGTATTTTTCCTTTCAGTGGCCCTACACCTCCTACTATGATACCTTCAGGTAATAGCATGGCTCTTACCTGTTATCATTTCAAATGGGGTGAACCTGTCGGTACTGCTTGGGGTAGCCCACAGCGCATTAGAATATTGGGCTGTTCCCTGTCTCTTGATTGATGTTTTTTTTTAAAGTTCAGTTCATCCTTTCCACCATCCCTGGACTCTGGGAGTGGTAAGGAATATGGAATTTCTGTTTAATCTCCATAAGATTACACACTTCTTTAATGACTCTCCCTGTTGCACCCCCACTCCTTCCAGTCTACTCCCTCCTGCTGCTGTCTCATGTCAGGCCTCAATTCCTTAAACAACTCAACAATGCACCTTCTTATCCTATCTTTCAATGGCTCAGTATTTTCACTTCCAGTGATGGTTCTCTCTGGGAACCGCTTAACTCTGCCTGTCATCAAGGTGTTAATCCTGTGGTTTTACTTTTTGTAGCTCACAGGCACATTAATATAATCAGTAATACATCTATTTAGCCTTTTTCCAGCTTTCCCTTTACCTGTATCCATCTTGTGGTAAATTGTTGTTAAGTATTATTTCTCCTTACATTTCAATTCCTGAACTACAGATTCCACGTAGTTTTACCTCTAGCTTTCTTTCCTGACCAAGATCATCCTAAGATTCTCTTGAGTTCAGTTTCTCTATTGTCTTGATTGTTTAAAATGTTTCCTTACTCTTTAAGCCATATTAACTATTCCATTTCAACGGGGATCTGTCTCTAGATCTTTGCTTATCTTCCCTGTGCAGTTCCAATGCCTCAGTTGATGGCCAGATTATCAATTCATTTCCCTTAAAACAGTTTGTACATTATGTCCTCTTTCCCTAACTCATTCTCCTACTTGCCTCATACCATATTACACTTGCAACAGCTACCACCTTATCTTGTTCAGGTTGTCTGGAGAGACTTTAAAATATTCTCATAACAGTTTTAAAAACAGAAATCAGGTATTGACAAGTTTTGCTTCCTTTTCTTCTTCTCAAAGATTTTATTGTCTTAAAAGAAACCCACTAAATTGTGTCTGACCCTTTTCTTTTAGAATTATCCCAGATGCATTAACTCGGCCAAAAATTGGATTTCTGCCAAACTTTGTCAAGGTCTTGAGCTTAGCTTCATATTTTGGGAACAGACTTACAAACACAAAAGCTTGCAGCATTTGAATTAGTGCCAATTGTTGTCAGACCTTTTAAAATGAAAATTCCCTTTTGAAAACTTTATCAAGAACCAAACCTCAAATTTTTAAACTTTGTAAGAACTGTAATTTACACTATCAAAATTAAAACAACCTCTTTTTCATGTGTAACGATTTGTATCCAAGTTATAATTTCCGTATGTTTATCAACACATTATTTATCTTAGATAGCATCCTAGTGATTCAAAAGTAACCTGTTAAATTACACTGCATTTTACATCTCAAGATTGTCCCAAATTCAAATTCCAGTGCTTTTGGAAAGCAGATTTCCTTTAATATTTAATTCATCTCTTCTTAAGAAACCCCTTTTTATCCATTGGAACCATCTAGACCTTGTGTTTGTGTCTTTTTGTTTTCCTAGAATCCTTCTGAATTTTAAGTAATTTCTTTTTCTCAGAATTTTAGAATACTAACTCGTATGTATTAATCCCAATCAGCTTGGAAGCTGATGATAAGGGTTATTCCCTACTAGTCTGAAAGGGGGTGGTGCAAGGGTTGGTTCATCTCAAACAAAGGCAAGCCCTGTTTAATCTTTACACTACCTTCAAATTACGATTTTTGCCAGAAACCTCAACTCAAACCTTATACTCAAAACTTTGGAATATTTAAATAAACTTTTCCTTTAATCTAATATGGGGCTTTCGACTCTAAAGTGCTCAACTACACACACATAAGACAATTCAGGGAAGAAAACACATTAAAGCTCACATACAAATGCTTCATTGCACACAAACAAACACATAGATAAAGGTATGTATCAGTACTCCTATAATATTGAACTTAACTCTAAACGAAGCTTCGAGTAGCAGTGGGGGGAATAAAGGGATCTTGAAGGCTCCACCTATAGGGACCTTCAAACTGACGAAAGCTCACATTTTCTCTGCTGCTGCTTGTGAGTTGCTCATTAACCCCCTAGGGGTACCCTTTCTCTCTCTCTCTCTTCAGCACAAACAGCTCTTGTAACTTAGATCAATTCAATTTTTTTTTTAAGTTACAGAAAATTCATTCGCGGACTATCTACCTCCCTTAAAACATATTATAAGCGCTCAAATCTGTCCCGATTAAAAGTTCCAGCTGGTGGGAAGCTCTCTCCTTTACTTTGAGTCCATTTAACCCAATCAGAAACATATTGGACAATTTCAGGACTGTAATGGACATACATATAAGCATTTGGGGTTCCCTTCAAAGGGGGAACCTGGGGTTTCTTTGATGTCATATTTCCCATTTTACTTAATAATATACACAAAAGAAAACACAGAAGTTACTTACTTTTCACCTCCATGGGACTTGAACCCCTGGGTATACTACTACTACTTTTTTTTTATACCTCCATCCATTTTTCATTCTGTTTTCTTGCCCATCTTCAAAGTTCCTGATTTAAGCTCCGGTTTCACCGGTTTCGGTTTGTTCTTAGTACTTTGCGAAGCGGGGGAGTGGCAGAGCCCGCTCTGCTGTTGCGACCTCCCATTTATCTGAAAAGGAAACACAGTTAGCAGCGCGGCGCGTTTCCTACCCTATGCGCTCACCGGTGTTTAAGAGTTCCTTGACAAGTCCTCCGATTCTTTGGGTCACTTAAGTCTCTTTGGTCGGTAGCTACCCTTTTACTCGCAGTCCCTTCTCAGCTGGGACGCTGATTCACTGCAATCCCCTTTTCAGCTAGGATGCAGTTCGCACTCTCCCTAACTTGGGAGAGGTATTCCTCCCTTTTTTCCGCGAGGGTTCTTTTTTAGAGATCCGACGGCCCAGGATTTCAATCACCTCTCTAACTTAAGAGGTTACTGGACTTCAGTCGGATCCCATCCTCGTCGCCAATTTGTCGCGGAAATCGGAGTGAACACTCAGACCCAGGAGGTTTGTCTCGGAAGCCTTTATTAAATCGTGATATCACGGAGAGCCCAGCAGCATACAATGGAGCTAGCTGACACTCTGAGGAAGCATCAGACTACACAAATACTTATAGTAGAAGTTGTACATATCAAAAGAGCTTGAAGGTGATAAGACTGTCTAACTTTCAATGATCAATTACATTGAGCTTTGGCATGCAACATACAATTAGTCTACTCTAAATTTATGACTATACAGGATATTGGGGGAAGCTCACGTAGTAATAAAAAGTGAGACAGAGAATAGATAACCATGCTTGACCTTATCTTTAGTGCTAGGGGGTGTACACACTAGAGAATAGATAACCATTGCTAGATCCTGGGGGCAGACATCCTAGCCTTGTCTCAAGGATTCTAGGAAGCTTGTTTATGATACTCCTTTTCTCCTTTCCTGCTCAGTTAGCTGGCAGCTGCAGGTGTACCTGCTATAACAAAAGAGGGAACTGTGCTGTAGTATTCCACTACGGTTTTAACTGTTTAACCCTTAGTTGTCCTGTAGATGTATTTTATTCTTCCACAATTGCTAACAAGTTCTACTATATGGTACTTTGTGTTATGACCACAGCCGATGTTAATTGCTGCACAAACCAAATCCTGTGGGAAAACTTGTCTTACGGGCCATACCCCTTTGAAGAGGAGATGTTACAGTCTCCGATCCCGCAACGACCACAGAGACTCAGGCTTCCTTTAACCGGTTTTATTCAAGCATATGCAAGGGAGCTGCAATCATTCCTAAGAAGGAAGACCCAGCTCCCAGATTGATTACATTTCATTACTTTTGTACTTTTTCTTATCATAATACATTTGAGTACATTTGAATACATCCAATCGGTAACCGACACACCGGTCCCATGCTAACTCTAGCCTATTGAGTACATAAACATGTGATTTTGCTAACCAATTATTCTCAAAGATGTATACATAATTATATTATCCAATCAAAATTAAAACACGTAGACAAAGACCTTGGTCCTTACAACTCAAGACTTTGTGTTTCATCAAAGCCCCCTCTTTGCCCATTGTTCATCTTCCCATATCTAAGCTAAAACCATCTGCCCCTTCCCTATCTGAGAGAGGAGTACACTTAATCTAATTTATGTCATACTTTTGTCCCCAGTCTGACTCTCAAGGCTGTGCAGTGTTCATCTGGTAATCTTCAACTCTTAGCATGTTTAGCAGCGATGTCTGCCTAGAGATTTTAGGGGTTTTTCAGTAAATTCTAACTGTATTCTCTTTTAGCACTTTTACTTTCCCCCTAACAGTCCCCCCTTTTGGCCCTTGGCAAACCCCAAGCTAGCCACATCTTAAATTGAGAATTCCTCTTCTGGAACTTCGGGTGGCCAGTCGTCCAGACCGCCAAAGGAATCCTACACCACCTGATTGTATAACCTAACCTTCCCTTGTCCTGTCTTCTCCCTTGGAGTATGCATAGGTCGGGGAACTGATGCACACCTTTAGGTTTGTTGCTGTCTGTGCCTGAAGAGTCCCTTTCCAGGTTTTAAGTTTGTAGCAGCAGAGTCCGATAGCCCATAAGAGCATGATTCCTGTGACAATCGTCATACCCATTCTAACAATCTCCCACCCATTCATCAATCTTCCGGCCGTGGCATAGGAAGTAGCTGATTGGGCTAACCTGTTGGCCAATTGGGTGGCTAAATCCACTTGCACACGCCCCCTCACAATTTGCTCTCTAGAAGCTTCTACGTATGACTGTGCCATCCTTGTTGCCTCTTGCATGGCTGGGCATGCTATTTTGCCAGGAGTTTGGTCGGTGAACAATGTGTCATCCCACCAAGGGCTAAATAAGTAGCCTGTGGTTCTGCCTAGCAAATGGAAGTCCCCTATGGTTAAAGAATCGGTCACCTGTAGGCAGAAACTTGAGTTGGTAGCACAAATTAGATCCCCATAAAGGAAGTTAGCCTCACTGGTCATGAAGCACCATTGAGTTGAGGACACCTGAATTGCTTTAAATGCTTCCTGAATTGGTAATGTGGTGAACGTGACTCTACTAGTATTTGTAAATACCTCCAGTGTTCGACATGAGCACACAAATGTAATTTCTTGATTCTGTACAACAGTCTCTAGTACTCATCAGTACCATGTCTTTTACATAGGATATATATCCACGTAGCCCCACGTGGAATACCATCCCCCCTTTATCTACTCCTAGGGACTTGAACCTATAGCTGTTCAGGAAAGCCCCGTTTGGATGATGTCCTTGGGGAATGGCCATGATGAATTTTATGACTCCATCTTCTCCTCCACCTTGAGGTTGTGTAATCACCAATTCCTGCCTATCCTTGCGTAAATTTAATTGGTATACTGACTCGAACATGTGTTCGGGAATTGTTCCAAACCTGATATCTTCAATGTCGGATTTTACTCCATCAATTAGATTTTGTGCTAGCATATCGCGTGCCCTCCCTGTGGCTTCTGATTCGGCTTTGTCTATAATCCCGTCTGCAGTCTGCCTAAGAATCTGTAGCAGACTTTCTCCTTGTAGCTCCACGGCTGTCAGGGCATATTCTGTCCCGCACGCATTGAAATGCAAGCCTCGGGCAGTCTCGGAGGCCACCCAGGAGGCATAATCATTTTAGTCAGAGATCTGATCTGAATTAAGCATGGAATTGGCACTCCCAAATAGCCCTCTGATATCGCCTAGTATACTTTTTAACCTATCCTGTGCTTATGCTCTAATTCCCGGAACGATTCGAAATTTATAGTCTTTGACTATCCTCTTCAGTTGGCTTTTAGCCCACTTTATGGAATTCTGGTGGCTGTGACAAGTCATATGCAATACTGACAGTAGTCCTGAGATATTATATGTCACTTCCAGGGAGACCATAGTTACATCATGCAGTAACGGTTTTGACTTTCCTATCCTGACTATCCGATCTGGGGGGCCGGGGGGGGTGGGGGTACTTACTACATCTGGACATTGAGTAGTCAAAGCAAAACATTGTGTATCATAACAACCCTGCCTATTACACATTTACATGTTTCTTGACAATATTGTCCCTCAAGACCCGGTTCCCAAACAAAGGGAGGTAGGTCTGTCCATCCGGCGGTCACATTAATCTCTTGATACGCCCAAATGTCTGTTGGCGAAAAGCTGGTAAGAGGCGCATGCATTTCACATCCTCCATACCACCAACCCAGTCCAGTCATATTGTTATAAATCCCAGTTATTGTTACTCCGCCATTCTTGTCTGTGCTTATGCTTAGCGAGATATTATTGGGCGAGGGTATGAGTATATCCCATTGGGGTAAGTTCCCAAGAGTGCATCTGCTCTTTTTATCCTTGTCCTTGCCCCTGGGTAGGTACCACCACCCCACGAAGTTCCCTTTCCCGCACTTAAGAGGTGTTAGTCGAATCGGCTGTCCTGGCGCTGTTAAACGTAAAGTACCCTTTCAACCCTTTGTGTGATCACATGTGGGATCCTGCTCCCAATTGCTCGTTTGATGTGTATGTATAGTGACTTGATCCCTAATCCAGATATTGGGCTTCCTTATCCATTCCCCAGTTCCTCCTCGGGGGAGTAGTACGTATTGTCCAGGGTGAAGGCAAGTGTCATTGTTGATTTTGACTGTGGGTGCTGCCAATGCCAGCGCTGATGCTCCCATAGTCAGGATCACAAACCTGCGAAAACATTAACATTGGTTCCCGTTACCCGGGTTACCATTACTTCCTTGATATGTTTTAATTGAGAATAATGTTTCCATTTGCTTCCCGTTTTTGTATCCACGAGTGTGCACATATCACCTGTCATAATTACTTCGTATGGTCCGTGCCATCTGGGTGCGAACCCAGTTCGTTCTAGGTTCATCTTGACCATTATCCTAGTCCCCACCTGAGGGGTTCGCTGCTGCTCTTCATACATATCTACCTCTATGTCCCTAATCATCTGTCTGTCTCTAACTTCCTCTCTCAACTCGTGTAATTGCTTACTTAATTCCCTTATATAGTCCTGTATTCTTCCTTTCAGTGGCCCTACACTTCCTCCTCCTACTATAATGCCTTCAGGTAATTGCATGGCCCTGCCTGTCATCAATTCAAATGGGGTGAACCCAGTGGTTCTATTTGGTGTAGCCCTAAGTCGCATCAGAATGCTGGGCAGCACTGTGGTCCAGCTGTTCCCTGTCTCCTGAATTGCTTTGGCTATAGATGTTTTTAAAGTTCGGTTCATCCTTTCCGCCATCCCTGGACTCTGGGGGTGCTAAGGAATATGGAATTTCTGTTTAATCTCCATAAGTTTACACATTTCTTTAATGACTCTCCCTGTGAAATGAGTTCCCTGATCTGAATCCATCTGGGTAGGCACCCCCACTCCTTCCAGTTTACTATCTCCTGCTGCTGTCACATGTTGGACCTCAATTGCTTAAGCTGTCCACACAACTCTACAATGCACCTTCTTATCCTCTCTTTCAATGGCTCACTATTTTCACTTCCAGTGGCAGTTCTCTCTGGGAGTCGCTTAACTCTGCCTGTCATCAGGGTGTTAATCCTGTGGTTTTACCTTTTGTAGCTTGCAGCACACTAATATAATCAGTATTATATTTACTTAGCCTTTTTCCAGCTTTCCCTTTACCTGTATCCATTTGTAGTAAATTGTTGTTAAGTATTATTTCTCCTTACCCTTCAATTGCCTCAACTACAGATTCCGAATAATTTTACCTCTAAGGTTTTTTTCTCCTGACCACGATCATCCTAAGATTCTCTTGAGGCCAGTTTCTCTATTGCCTTGATTGTTTAAAATGTTTCCTTACTCTTTAGGCCATATTAACTATTCCATGTCAACGAGGATCTCTGTCTCTAGATCTTTGCTTATCTCCCCCTGTGCGGTTCCAATGTCTCAGTTGATGGCCAGATTATCAAATTCAGTTCCCTTAAAGCAATTTGTACATTGTGTCCTCTTTCCCTAACTCTTTCGCCTACTTTCCTCATGTCATTTTGCACATGCAACAGCTACCATCTTAAAAAAGAGATAAAAACAAAAAACTACTGCGGATGCTGGAAATCCAAAACAAAAACAGAATTACCTGGAAAAACTCAGCAGGTCTGGCAGCATCGGCGGAGAAGAAAAGAGTTGACGTTTCGAGTCCTCATGACCCTTCAGCAGAACTGAGTATAGTTAGGAGAGGGGTGAAATATAAGCTGGTTTAAGGCTGGTTGGGGGGGGGGGGTGGTGGGGGGTAGAGAAGTTGAGGTGGGGGGGTGGTTGTAGGGACAAGCAAGCAGTGATAGGAGCAGATAATCAAAAGATGTCACAGACAAAAGGATCAAAGAGGTGTTGAAGGTGGTGATATTATCTAAGAAAATGTGCTAATTAAGAATGGATGGCAGGACACTCAAAGTACAGCTCTAGTGGGGGTGGGGTGGAAAGACTGACAAGGTATTAGTTGTAGTTGAGAACTCAAAACGTCAACTCTTTTCTTCTCCGCCGATGCTGCCAGACCTGCTGAGTTTTTCCAGGTAATTCTGTTTTTGTTTTGGAGCTATCATCTTATCTCGTTCAGGTTGTCTGGAGAGACTTTACAGTCCAATAAAGTATTCTCATAACAGTTTTAAAACAGATATCAGGCATTGACATGTTTTGCTTCCTTATCTTCTTCTCAAACAACATCTTATTGTCTCAAAAGTAACCCACCAAATTATGTCTGACTTTTTTTAGCGTTATCCCAGAGTCATTAACTTGGCCAAAAATTAGATTTCTGCCAAACTTTGTCAAGCTTAACTTCACATTTTGGGAACAGACTTACAAATACAAAAGCTTGCAGCATTTGGATTAGTGCTCATTGTTGTCAAAAAACCCTTTAAAATGAAAATTCCCTTTTGAGAACTTTATCAAGAACCAAATCTCAAATTTTTAAACTTTGTAAGAACTGTAATTTATTCAATCAAAATTAAAACAACCCCTTTTTCATGTATAATGATTTGTATCCAGATTAGAAGTCCCATATGTTTATCGATATATTCTTTATCTTTAAATAGCATCCTCGTTATTCAAAAGCAACCTGTTAAATTACACTGCACTTTACATCTCAAGATTGTCCCAAATTCAAATTACAGTGCTGTTGGAATGCAGATTCCTTTAATATTTAATTCACCTCTTCAAAAGAAACCCCTTTTTATCCATTGGAACCAACTAGACCATGTGTTTATGCCTTTTGGTTTCCCTAGAATCCTTTTGAATTTCAGGTAATCTTTTTTTCCCCTCAGAATTTTAGAATACCAACTCGTATGTATCAATCCCAATCAGCTTGGAAGCTGGTGATAAGGGTTATTCCCTACTAGTCTGCAAGGGGGTGGTACAAGGGTTGGTTCACCTCAAACAAAGGCAAGCCCTGTTTTATCTTTACAATACCTTCAAATTTGATTTTTGCCAGAAATCTCAACTCAATTCTTATACTCAAAACTTTGGAATGTTTGAATAAACTTTTCCTTTAATCTAATATGAGTCTTTTGACTCTAAAGTGCTGAACTACACAAACAAATAACAATTTAGGGAAGAAAACATATTAAAGCTCACATACAAATGCTTCCTTGCACACAAACAAACACATATATAAAGGTATGTATTTATATTCCTATAATATTGAACTTAACTCTAAACGAAACTTCAAGTAGCGGCGGGGGTGGGGGGGCATAAACGGGCCTTGGAGGCTCCACCTATAGGGACAATTAAACTGGCTGAAGTTCACATTTCCTCTGCTCCTGCCTGTCACTGCTCACTAACTTCCCTAGGGGTACCTCCTTTCTCTCTCTCTCTTCAGCACAAGCAGTTCTTGAAACTTAGATCAATTCATTTCTTTTAAGTTACAAAATTTCAGTAGGGGACATTTCAGGTCCCCATTATCCTTCCACATATTCCCAATATCTGTTGGTGGCCTCTGGGAGAAATCGATCTGCCACTGCAACGGGCGCAACCTGACCAAGATATTTCTGTATTAGTTTAGTTTGTTGCAGGTACAGACTCAAAATGAGCACTTTAGCTTTGTCAGTTTTGTCGTTAATCTAAGATTTCCACCATTCCTTAGAGTGTAACGGCGGATCACCCGGCTGCCAACCTTGTTGTTTCGTTTGGCTTTTTATGCTTCCTGGCGAGGTGAAGGGACATGGTTCCTTCACCTCCCCATTCTGCAATGAACTCAAGTTCACCCTTCTCAGTCATACTCACATTCACACATTAAACAGGGACCCACCGAGATCTGAGTCTCCCAAGGCTCAATCGCCCCAACTGTCCACCTGAGTCTCCCTGGCTGAAACATTTGGATTCGCCCAATTAGACCTCTGTTCTAATCTGACGCGAACAACTGGAGAGTATCTTTCAAATGAAAATACTCACCTTCACAGAGGTCCACCTTCACAGAGGTCCGGGCGAATCCTGCCGACTACGCCACTGAAGAGACTAGAGATGTTACACTCTCCAATCCCACAACGACCACAGAGACTCAGGCTTCCTTTTAACCGGTTTTATTCAAGCATATGCAAGGGAGCCGCAATCATTGCTAAGAAGGAAGACCCAGCTCCCTGATTGATTACATTTCATTACTTTTGTACTTTTTCTTATTATAATACATTTGAGTACATTTGAATACATCCAATCGGTAACCGACACACCAGTTCCATACTAACTCTATCCTATTGAGCACATGAACATGTGATTTTTCTAACCAATTATTCTAAAAGATGTATACATAATTATATTACCCAATCAAAATTAAACAAGTACATAAAGACCTTGGTTCTTAAAACTCAAGACTGTTTGTATTTCATCAAAGCCCCCTCTTTGTCCTTTGTTCATCTTCTCATATCTAAGCTAAAACCATCTGCCCCTTCCCTATCTGAGAGTGGCGTACACTTAATCTAATTTACTTTTGTCTCCAGTCTGACTCTCAAAGCTGTGCAATGTTCATCTGGTAATCTTCAACTCTTAATATGTTTAGCAGCCATGTCTGCCTGGAGGTTTTTGGGGTTTTTCAGTAAATTTTAACTGTATTCTCTTTTAGCATTTTTAATTTCCCCCGAACACCTTTTTACTATATTCTGAAAATGAGAAGGAGTCCCACTGATTTCAACTGCAAGAAGTCCAGTAACACTTATGTGATTTTAAAAATTCAAAGTAAAGATTTTATTAACAAGAATAAAAGAAAACTTAAGCACACAAGATTACAGTTGCACAGTTTAACATAGGGCAGAATAGTCCCAGATTTGCATTGGAAAAATGACCTTATACCCGTCAGCCGCAATGGTGGCTTTTCCCACCGTATCACCCCAAACCTACTGCATTAATGATGTATTACTGGGAGACACACTGTTTCAATGGCGGGCGGGCTCTGATTCGCCTGCCATGCCATCACTTGGCTGCTTCATCACGCCAGACACCACATTTAAAGCCGCACTCAGTGCTTCCAGCCCAGGAAAGAAGACACAGCCCCAAAAGGCAAGAAGACTGCAGCCCTCAAGTGCCTTTTGGACACTGTGGAGGCCCGCTGTGTTGTCCTCTACCCCCCACTCTGGCCGCAGGAGGGTCAGCAACATTACCACTCCGGCTTGGGAGGCGGTGGCAGTGGTGATCAGTGCCAACCAAGAGGTTGGCCATCCAATGCAGATAGAGAATGAATGATCTCATCCGTGCAGCCAGGGTATGGCAACCATCTCATCACTCTAAACTCACACACCCAAGCGCATCACACATTCACTGGCATCTCACCCACTGCCAGCTCGAGGGGCATCATCACCCATTCTCACACACATACCCTCATATCCCTAACTAGCCTCATCTCCTCTGGAGACTGCCTCCTCAGCCTTCACCATCTTGAGGCCACTTGCACAAATCAACATGTGCCCTCACACAAACCCTGGGTTGCTCCCCTTCCCGAGTAGAATCCTCATCCTGCAGCCTCTTCCCTTGCCTAAGGCCATTTCTCCCACTTCCCCAACCAAGCCCTAGCCCTGCAGCAGTTGAAAAGCCACCATCGCCTTATGGGTCTTCTGGTAGGTAGAGACCTGCCCATGAAGCCCCCTAAAAGTGATTTGGTGCTGTCTGTGAAGCCTGGCACTGATGACTGTGAGTTAAACTTGATATAAAGAGGAAGAGAAAAAGAAAGAGGTCACACCCAAATCAAGGAAACCAAAGCAAGGTAGGCAATCAAACCTTGAAGTCCCGAGAGAAGTGAAGCCCACCAATGCATGCCTCATATATGCTGCTAGTGAAACACGTTGGCATGTTTTTCTGCCAACATGAGTGGACGATCCAGTGGCTGGGGGTGGGGATGAGTCTGGCAGGCTGGCCTTATAATGGAATGCTGATGTATTCCAACCAGGTTCCCGACGTCCAATGGCGGGGAACGTAGCCCACCATCGACGGGCTGAGCAGATGATTGCAAACTGGTTTCACAACGTCATGAAACCGATTTTTGGCCTTCTCTCCATATTGTCCACTCATGCCACCAAACACATTCAATGCCAGAGGGCACGGAAAATCCCGGCCTTAGCTTCACAACACATTCCTCCAAAAAGACTCTCTATTTGGTCAGACCCACAGGTAAACACCTTCCAGGCAACACTCCATTATGGATGTTTAACTATAAAAATCCAGTAATGTTACCCAAGGCACACTGCTGTAGCTTTAATAAAGGCTTACCACATGACTTGTAACTCTCTTCCCCTCTGCTGTGGAAAGCTCAAGACTTTTCTGCCTTGACTGGATGGCTGATTCAAACCTGCATCTTCTCCCACCCCAGAGCTACAGTTCCCAACTCAGCTCCAGCTCGCCCACTATAGCTCACAACTATGGTAACTCTAAAATACCTTTTTTTTAAACCCTTTCATTTCAGATTCTATTGTTCTCACACCTCTTTGGAACTCAAATCCTTCCAAATATAAAATCTGTATGTCTCTATTTTGTCTTTGCTTTTGGAGCTCCTGCAAGATGCAAACATGTTTCTTATTACCTCTGGCTTCCCTTTGATGTTCAGACAAACTATCCATTTATCTAAAAATGCAAATGATAGATCTAACCTGCTCACTTGCATCTCAAACTTAATGTCTCTATACTTTTCATGTTTTAAAGTACCCATACAACCTGCCTCCTATTAATCTCTGCCAAGCTTAATTAAATGATACACATACATACACACACACACAGACACACACAGCCTTCTTCACAGAATAACACAATATTCCCCAAAAATATTTTTTAAAAACACCCATTTCTCACACTTTGTCAATTGTTTCACTTACAGTGAAGTGTTCTCAAAATTCCCACATTTTTCATATCATCAGCAAAGATATGACTTTTGGACTTTTATGGCAGAGGACCCAACTGCTGAGTTAAGTGTAGAACCCTGCAGACAGGAGGCTAGGCCCATGAAGGACTGGGAATGGACATGCCCGGACTTGTTGAATGCAGTATGGATTGTTGCCTGAAACCAGACAATAAGAGGAAACAGAATATGCATTCTTCCCTTTAAAATAATCAACCCAGAGAAAGACTTCATCTTACACGAAACTAAAGCCCATCAAAATCTTGCATAAATAATCGCTACTACCTATTAAGGCAGGAAGGCAGCAATCAATGCAATTATGCAAACCTATCAATACTCCACATATACAATGGCTTTCAGTTCAAGACTAGTTATGGGGGCAGGAAGACAATGATAAACATCATGCGAGCCCATTAAAAACAATGAGACAACAATCACCTGAAGAAGCCCACCAAAATTAGACAAAGAACTAACCTTGATTTGGATTCGGATAAGAAATTCGAAAAACAGTATAACTGGGCCACCAGTTACGAAGGGGAGGAGGGTGAGCAGTTTTGGAGCAGTTGAAGCAGAGTTTAAGCAGGAAGAGGTAGCTGAGCCAAGCAGAGGGAGGAGATCTGGAGGTTTGCAGGCCCGCAGGCAACATCACTGCAAGGGGCACGGGGTGGCAGGCTCAACCGAAGACAACAAGGCCGCAACCGCAGCCCTCCACGAAGATCGACCACCCACAACTGCGCCCTCCACCCAACTGAAGAACCTTCGCAGATTCCACAGACCAGGACCACGTGGGGATGGCAAGCCCCAGAGGACACAGAGAGCGTACCCCAAAACTGCAACCAGCTTACCTGGCTGGATTTCAAACTGTCAAGGAACATGGTGAGCATGATCGCTGACCTCTCCTAGTTCAATTTAGTTAGGTTTTGGGGGTGGGACAAGGGTAAGGGGATTAGTAGCGTGATTTTCCCTCGTTATGCCGTGTGTTCCCATTCTTAACTAAGTGTACTTTGTAGGTCTGTATAATCTCAGTCTAATCCTAATGTTATAAATTCATTTGTGACTTCAATAAACCCAGTTTTTTTTTTCTTGCACCAAAATCAGTTGTCTGCTGCACTTTGTCACAACCCCCAAATAAGTCCAAGGTCTAGAACCCAGGGAGTGGGAGTGATTTGGACCGCTCAGAAGTCAGAGGTGAAGCTGACACACATCACCTACACAGTGGATTGTCTTTAAGTCACTACATAAATGCAAGTTGTTTTCGCATGTTCTGCAGGTAAGGATGCAAGGTGTACATCAATATGTTATTCGCCATTTTCAAATATTGTGCAGGCCATGTGGTTAAGTGATAATAAGCTATTTTAGTTCCTAATATTTAATTTAAACAATTACATTGAACACATAATATAGCTCGCCTGACCGCACAATTAGATATACATTATTCATAGGACAAATTTCCCTGGAGACATTAAACTCAAGCAAATTTGTATCAGATTGGCATAAACAGCTTGCCGTGAGTCTTCTGCTTCCTTATATGAAGAGCACATTAAGAGGAGCATCTCCACTAGAAAGGTCTTGCCGTAACTTAGTGGCTGTGTGTGCAATTATGAAATGTAGTGATGGTATTAGTATCACAAAAACATCAAAACATGACTTGGTTGTGACAATGTGATAGAAACAACTTCCACACTTTAAATGGCTGATGATGATGCTTTCTAAATTTCTCTCTGAATCAATTACTTGATTTGTAGCTGGAGAATGAATTGATTTTCAATCTTAGAAAACCACATGTGCTACACAGGCACATCACAAGGAATGCCTTTTTACTTAGTATTTACTTATTAGTGTTACCAGTATATGCTCATTATGTGAGTCAAATAGTAGATTAATGGTCCTATCAACTCCAAGACTGGTTGACTGAATCAGAAAAAATTAAAAGTGGAGGTTTGCCAATAAAGCATTCATCAATCAGGAACAAAATGTTAAAATATCAGATAAGGAATCTTGAATAATATTTCTTCACAATCTTATTGTTCGAGGATCATAATATGTCATTGTTACCAATCAGAAGTAATATCACATTGGCTCCCAAATACATCAGTTGTGACCCTCAAATCCGTGTGGCTAGCATGAACTGTGGGATTTTGGCTGTGTGTCTATAGATTTGGAATATTGCTTGTATGACCCGGGCCACCACCGGGATCATCCAGTCTTGCCGAAAATCAATGGACTTATGGCTGAGCCGCCAAATCTCCCGGACGGGGCCGGAAAACACCAGCCCATGAGTTTAGGATATCAGTTTATTGTCTGTATGGTTATAATTTGTCATAAAAACATTAATCATCATATTTCCATGTGCTAAACATTTCGTGGAATGCAGCACATTTTCAGTGAAAATTCCACAATCTCCAACAACCAGCCAAAAATTCAAAATCATTGACCACTCTTTTTCACTAGTTCTAATAAGAGGTCATTGAACTGAAATATTAGGCTGCATTTTAACCTTCAGACCAGCTCAAAGTGGGCATAAGGCTGGCAGTGCATTGGAAATCTAAAAGTTGTAGCAATGTACTTGTCTGTAGCTTTATAACCCAGCCACTGTCCTTGTCATAGAGTCGTAGAGTCATAGAGTTATACAGCGCAGAAACAGGCCCTTTGGCCCATCGTATCCATGCCAGCCATCAAGCACCTATCTATTCTAATCCTATTTTCCAGCACTTGGCCCATAGCCCTGTGTGCTAAGGCATTTCAAGTGCTCATCTAAATACTTCTTAAATGTTGTGAGGGTTCCTGCTTCTACCACCCCCTCAGGCAGTTCCAGATTCCAACCACGTTCTGGGTGAAAACATTTTTCCTCAAATCCCCTCTAAACCTCCTACCCCTTGCCTTAAATCTATTCCCCGCTCGTTATTGACACCTCCGCTAAGGGGAAAAGTTTCT
Source organism: Cetorhinus maximus (assembly GCF_964194155.1). Lineage (NCBI taxonomy): Eukaryota > Metazoa > Chordata > Chondrichthyes > Lamniformes > Cetorhinidae > Cetorhinus > Cetorhinus maximus. The sequence continues at coordinate 103,647,607 of NC_135884.1, forward strand.
TCCTATCTACCCTATTTATGCCCCTATAACATTGTATACCTCTATCAGGTCCCCCCTCAGCCTTCTCTGCTCTGAGAAAAACAATGCTAGCCTATCCAGTCTCTCTTCATAGCTGAAACGCTCCATTCCAGGCAACATCCTGGTGAATCTCCTCGGCACCCTCTCAAGTGTAATCACATCCTTCCTGGAGTGTGGCAACCGGAACTGCACACAGTACTGTAGCTGTGGCCTAACTAAAATTTTATACAACTCCAACATAACCACCCTGCTCTTATATTCAATGCCTCGCCTAATAAAGGCAAGTATTCCATATGCCTTCTTAACTACCTTATCTACCTGTGCTGCTGCCTTCAGGGATCTATGGACATGTACACCAAGGTCCCTCCGATCCTCTGTACTTCCTAGGGTCCTACCATTCATTGTGTATTCCCTTGCCGTGTCAGTCCTCCCAAAATGCATCACCTCACACTTCTCAGGATTAAATTCCATTTGTCACTGCTCTGCCCATCTTACCAGCCCATCTATATTGTCCTGTAATCACAGAATCACAAAATTGTTATGGTGTTGAAAGGTCCGAGGAATACTCTGGTACAAAATTTCAACACTCGGAGTCCAGACGCAATATTCAAGTGGTTCCTTTATTACGCGTGTGGGGAGCAAACGCTGGGCAATCCAGGTGCTTCTCCATCGAGGTTCAAATGAGCAGAGTTTATATATCTTTTACTATCAGTTACAACTTAATGGAATTAGTTAGACAAAGGCCACAGCACAATGACCCCCCGGTGGGCTGATAATTGTGTTCCTGGACAGTAATTGCAGTGCAGAGACTGGGCATTGTCTTTTTTGAAGATGGTTATCAGACGGTGCGAAATGGCCTTCCCCATTTCTTGATTGAGTTATCCCGTGTCCCTGTCCATGTGTCTCCCATTTCCTAATTGCAAATTTACAGCAAAGCCCTTTGTACAAGTTTATAGCTTTCATGTAAGGCTGTGATTGTCTGTGTATGCTTTGGTGCCTTAGCTGCTGGTCCTGGCTGGCACTTTAAAATAAATCCAAATTTTCTGCATCTTCAGTCCCCCCCTTTTGGGTGCGTAACCATTAGGTTAAGCTAGCCAATTAATCTGCGTCCGATGGTTCTGCCATGGCTCCGGTGGTACCGATCTGAGCAAGTCCTACGGGTCATGGCATCACCCGGACCTCTCCCCAAGTTTTTAAGCTTCCTAATGTCCAAGACTCCTGTCTTTCTGGTGATGCGCGGCCACAAGACGGGAGGCTGAGACCCTACTACATTAATATCGTGTCCTGTCCCAGCTGCCGTTGTTGCTCTTTTAACTTTTTTTTGCGCTATCTCTAAGGGCTTTCTTCTTACAGGTGTGACATGGTGCAATTCCCCATGCCAATGCTAACACTAGCTGCACTGCGACAAGTATATGAGAGATTATTCTTATCCAGGGGTGTATATCCACATTCAGCCCCCTGTCCCACACTTGCTTCCACCATGTCGGATTGCTCTTCCGTATCATTGATTAGCCTTTTAAACACCGCCTGTAACTCGTAATACTGTTTCATCACCTTTCGGAAGTCACCTTTAATCTTTGTCAAACTTTCAGGAAGGTGGGGAATTGGGGCCTGATTAGGTTCCTTATACTGTTCCAGGGTATCGTGGACTCTGTTGGAGGCATTGACTGAGACCTAACCCCATTGTTGGATGTACCCCATTCGCGTGTGTCCGATAGTAACTGGTAGCTGGGGTTTAAAGCAGAAGTTGGAGGTGGTAATGTTGCAATGTAGGCTCCCGTATATGTATGACTGCTCAGTAGTTGTCACACAATATTCCCCCTTTCCCTTGTATCCTGAGTGGGTGTGATGGTTTTCTCTGTGGGTAATTTCTAACATACAACCCTCCGTTCGGTTGTATCCACATTCGTCCAGCCCCCCCATTCCGACTGGATGGGGGCAAATTGTGAGGCTACCTTTCCTCCTGCACCCGCTCAGTGATACCCCGTATATGCCCTCATTCTTGCGTATGGCATGCGTGTCTATGGGGTAGTACCAGAGGGAGTCATTGACTCGAATTAACCCAATGTTCTCCACTTGTTACTGAGGGTGCGGTCCAGTGTCTGCTGTGACTAAGGAGATTGCCAATACCATGCCTATCACGTTCATTTGGTTTGTGGTGCACTTCTGAATCACCGGATACACCCTGGTCATTCCTTTCAATGTACAGGCGTCGATGACACCTGGGTTTTTGGCCATCCCCCGCGACCGGGTACTGTTGATCCAGCTCGGTACCTCCCCACTTTGGATCTGGGCCAGATTGTGTCTTAATTGCCCGATCATCCACTGGCCGTAAGCATGGCACAGCTGGCTTTTTTGGGTGCTGTCCTCATGTCTTTCCTCCCTTTCTATTAATTGGTTGCTGGTTTTAGCATGGGTGTCTATAATGTGTACACTTTCCAATAGAGATGCCACACTCTTGCCCCCCAAGGGCCGCTGCCATTTCTCCGCCCCTCGCTGCTCTTATGAGCAGCTGCCTCATGATCCCTTTAAGATTCGTGACCTCGGAGTTGATTCCTTGAATGCCGAGAGAATTTACCAGGGAAGTCCCTGTGTTCACCCCTGTCAGTACATTGTTAACTAACTCTCTCTTCTGGCGGTGGAAAGCAGCATGTCCCCTGAATCTAGTGGCGCCCGTGGCATCGGCTGCCTGATTAATCACAGCCTTACTCAGTAATTTGTATAGTTTTCGTAGGGGTGCTTGGTTACTGCAATACTCAGGCTGTTGTATACCTGCCAGGTTCACAATTACAGGTACAATTTCATGTTTAACGTTATCATACAATAGTTCCTCATTCGTATACAGTACCAGTCCATTCTGTGGCCCAGGGGCCATGTCTGGGTAAGATATTCTCTATGATGTCGTTGTGTCCTGTGATAGCGGGGTGGTGTCAGTCCAGGGGTCCGCCGTTGTAGTCAACTCTGCGTGTTTGGGCCTCAAGATCCAATGCCAGGTATCTGTCATTCCCAAGTCCTCCTCCCTGGGCCAGTGACCCCCATTGTTGTTTTCCCAGGGTGTGAAGGTAAATTGCGAAAAATCTCTCACACATTGTATCTGGACCTGTGCCCCCTTTGCACATGTCCAAGGTCCGTCCGAACCATCGCTGATCTGGAAGCATGCTGGGCCCTCATTTTTCCATCGGAGTTCTATTCCCATATGCGAGCTCTGTCCTAGACTCTCTCCATCGCTCATTCCAACAGATAGTTGCATAAGTCAGGTGCCACACTTGAAGAGCATTGACTTTTCCGTTGTGACATTCACACCTCCTTTCATGCAATATCCGTTGCTGACATTCTTGTAGTATAAGCCCATACTGGCTGCTGCTTCACGGTTTATGTTCTGTATGCTGGTGGCTGCGATAGCCAGGGCCCTGGTAATGATTATCGACAACCAGCTTTTTTCCATCTTGGTGTGGAGGTTACCCGGTTATTGTTATTTCTGTAATGAAGCATACTGCTGGTGATCAGCAGGGGTTAGGTCATATGTAAGAGGCAGCTTTCTCTTTTTCACCCCTCCTTGTGCACAGCCCACGGTGACCCTGCTCGTAGTTGAGGATTCCCCCGTTGTCTTTCGGATGGCCAGTCCTCCAGATCGGGAATGAATCCTAAACCACTTGGCTAACACAGTATGGACTGCTCGTTGCCCATTTTCCCCCCACTGCCCGGTAATTCAGTCTTTCTTACTTATATCATACCTTTTCAGTTGCGACCAGTGTTTCCACCTACCTTTTCCCTTCATACTGACGCAGGCACACGAATCGCTGGTCAAAATAATTTCGTACGGTCCAGTCCATTCAGGGGCAAAACCTGGTTGGCTAGGGGTGATTTGAACAAACACCATGTCTCCGACCTCAGCCGCTGGTTATGGGGGCCCCCCCTTTTGTCCTCTCTGCTAAATCCCTGATAGCCTGTTGGTCCTTCACTTCCTGTTGTAATTCCTTTAGCTGTCCATCCAATTGCTTAATGTAGTTTTTAATTTTATCTCTGATGGGTCCCATATCCTCGCTTCTGGTGGCTATGCCCTCCTGGTCATTAACTAATAAAAGGGTTAACGCAGTTGTTCTGTTAGAGGTAGCCCTCAGCTGCATCAATATGCAGGGGAGCACATCCACCCATCCCCTACCAGTTGCTGTGACTGCCTTTCCAATAGCATTTTTTAATGTGTGGTTCATACGTTCTACTATTCCTGGGCTTTGTGGATAGTAAGGTACATGAAATTTCTGTTTTACTCCGAGCAGCTCACACGTCCTTTTCATAACGCTGCCCATAAAATGTATTCCTTGATCCGAATCTATCTGTAAAGGGATTCCCCACCTTGGTACTACTTCAAAAGTGAGGATTTTTGTGACCGTGGTGGCGCTGCAGTCCCTGGTGGGGAAAGCCTCCACCCATCTAGTGAACTGCTCGATTATGACCAGGCAGTATTTCTTTCCCCTGCTGTCGGGAAGGGGTCCCGTAAAATCTATCTGTAGGTTTTCCCATGGGCCCTTGGGGCGCAGCTGGTGTGACAGCCTTACCTTAATCGGTGCAAATGATGCATCTCTGACAATACTTGGCTATATCCCTGCCAATGCCAGTCCACCACCAGTTCTGAAGCAGTCTACTGAGCATACTGCCCCTTCCGCTGTGGTCTGATTCACGATACAGTTTCAACAGGGTGTATTGTATACAATTCGGGGCCATTTTCCTGTCCTGTGGTAGAATCTTGTTTCCCTGACTGATCTTGTGTCCTAAGTACCTAACCAGTGTTTGCCCTACTTGCGCCTTTTTGGGGCTTATCATAAATCCAGCATTTTTCAGTGTCCTTAAGACTACCAAGAGGGCTCCGATGTGGCCCCTTTCTGATTCTGACGCTATTATGATATCACCTACATATTATAAGATTGTACTGTTGTAAGACTCTACGTCACACTGACTCAGCTTCTCACTAGTGACCGAATGGAAGATATTCGGGCTGTTGTGGAATCCCTGTGGGTGCCTCACCCAGGTATACTGTCTCCCTCCCACTGTGAAAGTAAATTTATCTTGGGATTCCTGGTCCAGTGGTATCGGACAAAATCCATTGGCTATATCTAAAACTGTAAATATTTTATGTTCGGGTTTTTACAATGAAAGCACACCTCGGGTTTAGGGATGGCTGTCGCGGTGGCCACCGTTTCAGTGGGGTCTGTAACCTCCACTGCCGACACCCTTATCTACGTTTTCCCTATGTGGTTATCTACCCCGGTGGCCCATCTTCCTAGCTCATCATATGTGTTCTTGTCTACTAGCCCGGTGTCAAGGATTGCCTGGTGAGCTGGGCTAAGGCAATTATACAATTGCATAAACTGTACATCGTCTCGATTCAGCGCAGCACCTACACCCCCATAGTTACAATATGCCTCAAACTTCTGATTGGCATATTCATGGGCCCCCTTGCCCTTTTCTTGTTTTCTCCAGTCACTATATTCCAAATAACTGGGGCTTGGTCTAAGACTTGTGCTATTTCTGCTCTAAAGGCTCGGAAATCGGCTTGCTGCTGTGCCTGGTCTGCCTGGTTGTCTGGGCACCAGGGGCATATGCTCTATCTTAATTGGGGCCACGGGTTATGGGGGTGCTGATTCCCAACCCACTTCACATTGTTCCTCATATCCTGCTCTCTGTTCCGCCAGCCCGTTCCAATCTACAGTATCTGTGTATTGTGGAGCTACTGGTGGCTGTGTTATAGCTGGCGAAACTGACATATGAGATTTTTTGCCTGTACCAGCTCTTCATTTTGGGATTTGTTGGCCAACATTCTGTTTACTTTCTTACTTAACTCTACATGTTGTCTTAACATTAGGATCCATGCTTTATCATCTTTGTCTTCTTTTTAGATTATCCCACCATTTTCTCTGATCAGTGGGTGAGTCAAATGAGTTCCAATTGTTCTTTATCATTTTGCCTATCAATTTCTTATTTTGTCAGCTAAATGCTGTGTCAGGGATCCCTCTGGTCCCTACTCGAGTTTGTCACTGCTGGCCATCTCTGGGTAAGACGGTCAGGGTATAGTTGCCGTCAGCGGTACGGTTCTTACCTGGGTCCTTTCTGACTGAACTCATTACTTGCAACTAATACCGGATGTAATTATAACAATCTATAATACAAGCGTTTCTACCCCATCCTTACCACCCCTTGAACTATTGCCTGGAGCCTGGGTTTCGGATACGCGGGGCGCCTGACGCTTCCTGGGTTGGAATGGAGTCAGATTTAGTATGAATAAAAATGTACTCACGCTGTGACTTGCCCCAGTTCCCATTCGGTGTCCTGCGTCCTTTGTACCCTGCTCGCAGCGCCAATTGAAAGGTCCGAGGAATACTCTGGTACAAAATTTCAACACTCGGAGTCCAGATGCAATATTCAAGTGGTTCCTTTATTATGCATGCAGGGAGCAAACGCTGGGCAATCCAGGCGCTTCACCACTGAGGTTCAAATGAGCAGAGTTTATATATCTTTTACTATCAGTTGCAACTTAATGGTATTAGTTACACAAAGGCCACAGCACAATGACCCTCCCGGTGGGCTGATAATTGTGTTCCTGGACAGTAATTGCAGTGCAGAGACTGGGCATTGTCCTTTTTGAAGATAGCTATCAGACAGTGTGAAATGGCCTTCCCCATTTCTTGATCGAGTTATCCCGTGCCCCCGCCCGTGTGTCTCCCATTTCCTAATTGCAAATTTACAGCTAAGCCCTTTGTACAAGTTTTTAGCTTTCATGTAAGGCTGTGATTGTCTTTGTATGCTTTGGTGCCTTAGCTGCTGGTCCTGCTGGCACTTCTAAAAAAAATCCAAATTTTCTGCATCTTCAGTGTAGAAGGAGGCCATTCGGCCCATCGTGTCAGCACCAGCTCTCTGAGCATTTTAACTTAGCACCAATCCCCTGCCTTTTCCCTGAAACCCTGCACATTGTTTCTATTTAGATAATCATCTAATGCCCTCTTGAATGCCTCAGTTGAACCTGACTCCACCACACTTCCAGGCTGTGCATTCCAAACTTTAACTACTCGCTGTGTGAAAAAGATTTTTCTCACCTCGCATTTGCTTCTTTTGCAAAACACTTTAAAACTGTGCCCTCCGGTTTTCGATCCATTTACGAGCGGAAACAATTTCTTCCTATCTACTCTGTCCAGGCCCCTCATGGTTTTGAAAACTTCTAACAAGTCTCCTCTCTGTCTTCTCCTCTCCAAGGAAAACAGCCCAAACTTCTCCAATCTTTCCTCATAACTGAAGTGCCTCATCCCTGGAACCATTCTCATAAACCTCTTCTAGCATTCTCTCTAATGCGTTCACATCCTTCCTATAGTGTGGCACCCAGAACTGTGCATAATACACCAGCTGAGGTCTAACCAGTGTCTTATATAACTTCATCATAACTTCCTTGCTCTTGTACTCTATGCCCCTATTAATGAAGCCTAGAATATGTACGCTTTAGAAATAGGTCTCTCTACCTGTCCTGCCACCTTTAATGACTTATGTACATATATACCCAGGTCTCTCTGCTCCTGCAGACCCTTTAGAATAGTATCCTTTATTTTATACTGTCTCTCCATGTTCTTTATACCAAAGTGTATCACCTCACACTTCTCCGCATTGAATTTCATCTGCTACCTATCTGCCCACTCCACCAATGTGTCAATGTCCTTTTGAAATTTTACACTGTCCTCCTCACAGTTTACAATTCTCCCAAGTTTTGTGTCATCCGCAATCTTTGAAATTGACCCCTGCACCCAAGATCTAGATCATTTAGATATATTAGGAGGAGCAAGGGTCCCAATACCGACCCCAGGGGAGCTCCGCTACAAACCTTCTTCCAGGCCGAAAAATCTAAGGCTTTCCTTCTCACTATTTACAACATCATCAATTTTCATGTCATCTTTGCATTTATGTCATTTTCATGACGTACCACTGACTAAGATGTTTTCCCTGATTGGGGAGCCTAGAACCAGGGGACACAATTTCAAAATAAGGGGGAAGCCACTTAAGAACGAGATGAGGAGAATTTTTCTTTTACTCCGAGTGTTGTTAATTTTTGGAATTCATCACCTGCATGTTCCCATTCAAGTCACACACCAAACTGACTTGGAAATATATTGTTGTTCCTTCACTGTCACTGGATCAAAAACAGGGAACTCCCTTCCTAACAATGGCAGTGTACCTACACCAAGTGGACTTTAGCAGTTCAAGAAGGCAGCTTATCACCCACCTACTCAAGGACAACTAGGTAACAAATACCTGCCTTGCCCATGACCCTCACATCTCATGAATGAATATAAAATAAAAGTTGACCTCCCTGGCCACCTCTTCTCTTTGCTTTTGGAGGGTGATCCTTGAGTGCCTCTTGGCTCTCTCAGCAAACGTGGCATCTCTCCCCATGTTCACCTTCCTGATTAAGGCCTCCAGCACCTCAACTACAAACCATGGAGCTCTCTCTGCCCTGGTGCTACATTTCCTTTCTCTCCAATTGCATTAATTGCAGCCTCCTTTTAAGAGGGACGGACTGCCTTTAAGAGCTGGAGGCTAGCTGAAACATGGGCCAAGCTTGCCTGCTGTTAGGTCCCAGATGAGTCTGTTAAAGGATTGTAAAAGGTGACTAGAAAATATTGATTCCCTCTGAGTAGGGAGTCTCAAATGAATGGTCATCAAATTAAAATAGTCACTGAGAATGAAGAAAGAGATGAAATGAAGTTTCTTTGTGCAGAGTTGTTAGAGCATGGAATGTTATGATACAGCATAGATAAGAATGAATTTTATCTTTTATGGATAAAGGAGATAGAGACATGAGGCAGAGTGTGACACAGGACGTCAAGAAAAGTGCAAGGTAATGGGATTAGTTTATGATTGCTCTAGCAAAGCTGGAACAGGAATGATGGAGTGAATAGGCTCCTTCTATTGTGCTGTAAAACTCTATGCTTCTATGAATTGAAATGCTGGTTGCATGTTATGACCACACGGCTGGCATTTACAAGCAGGGAATTATTGACTTACAGCAAGGATTTCAGAGTTTCAATGAATTATTAATTTATTTATTAGACTACTAATTTATTAGAATTAATTGGATATTTGTGTTATTGTAACTTTGTTTTTATATATTGTGTTTAGATATATAAAATTAAAAAAATTGAAATCCAGCCAAGCATTGCATTGACTGCTCTGTAGGGTCTTTTAAGCCATACATAACTTCATATAAAATTTGTAAATTGTAAGGAATTTTCACGTCAACTTACAAGGATATCAAAGAGTGGCTGAAAATATTTGGTTCAAGCCAACTTTGACTCATTCAGCATGTCTTAGTGCTTTTGGCATCTGCACTGCTTATAGTCTTTTTCAGTTGCTCCAGGGCGATATTCTATTTGTTTTGTACTTGTTTTAAGTTTGGGACAAATCATATGCATCAGGATAATGCTGACTTAGCATTCCTTCCAATATTTCAGATTCTGGCATCTAAATATTAGATTTTCATAGCTTTGGGATGATGCATCAAACTGCTTCTGCAAGGGTTTTCAGATGATGAAGGAAATGTGTTAATAATGAGTTTTCAGATGAAGGAAACAATGACCTTTAGTCAGAAAGCCCTTCTGAGGGAGGCGTTGGGTGTGATTCTGATTACATCATTTAAATGTTTTCTTGGATCTGTAATACTGAAGTGTGGAAATGTCTGCTTTTGATGCCAGTGCTTTTCAGGATGAGAGGGCACTTAGGATGAGAATTTCACTTGAAAGACAGAAATCAGAAATTTTAAAAGGAGTGGCCAAACACCTAGAGGTGGAAATTGAAGACACTGAAATGGATTAATTAGCGGCAGAGAAATTAAGATTGGAACAGTGGAAATTAGAAGTAGAATTTCAGGAAAGGGAAAAACAGGCAGGAAAGAGAACGGAGAGAAGAGAGACAATTCCAGGAAAGGGACAGGGAGTTTAAGCTCATACTGGGAAGAGGGATCCCACTATGTCCCTTGAAGACAACATTAGCTCAGGCATAAGGCCTGAGGCACTCAAGTTTTCCCATTTAATCTCTAAGTTTAATGAAGCAGAGTTGGACACCTTCTTTATCTTCTTCGAATGGTTAACACAGCAGTTAAAATGACCAGTCCAACTCTGGTCACATTTGTTGCAGCTGATAGGAAAAGCTCACGAGGTTTACTCCCTCTTGCCTGAGGAAAGTGCCACAAGCTATGAGGCAACAAAAAAAGGCTACTTTAAGTGCGTTCCAGTTAATGCCAGAAGGCATACCATCAGAAATTTTGTGTCCTCAGGAAATGGCCTGACCAGGTGTGCCTGGAATTTGAAAGCCTTAAGCAGCTTGCTTTTGACCAATGGGCATGGGCACTTAAAATAGAAGCCACTTACGAAAACATTTGTGAAATAATTCTCCACGTGGAGTTTAAAAACTCAATACCCTTCCCAATAAGAACACACATAGAGGAACAGAGTGTAAAAGTGGCCAAACAGGAGCAATACTGGCTAATGTTTATGAGCTGATTCACAAACCCTTATCCCAAAGGAAACCCTTCCCTAGTTGCCCTCAACCAACTGAAAAGGATAGAAAGTGGAAGAGTGATAGGAAACTGAGGGCCCATGGGAGAGAAGGGCCCTCCTCAGGCCAGAAAGGATGGTGCTGAGAAGCAATAAGAGGCCAGGAAGCCTGTGTAGGCCACTTTGTGCTGACTGTTGAACGTCATGGGAAAAACCCATGGGATTTATTGAGGCACATAAACCCCATGCAGAGAATGTGTGTCAGCCAGAGAACATAGCAGACCAGGCCTTGGCTCTGATTGAGGCAGCAAATCCCCATAGATGCACTACTGAGAATGCAGATGAGTTTAAACAAATCCCTGAGAGTTACAAGAATTTTGTACCAGAAGGAAGAGTGGCCACATTTCTCCAGGGTGAGGTGAGTAAGCCTATAAGTGATACTGAGGGATACAGGGACCAACCAAACACTACTGCTGGGAAAAGGCATGGCCTTTCCACCAGAGAGTGCAGTATATGCCAAGGTGTTGGTAAAGGGGATTGAAGGATGGTACATGGCCATCCCTTCATACCGGGTGCACCTGGAGTGCAACCTTGCGTCAGAACCGGTGACCATGTGAGTCATCACTAGTTTGCCTGTGGATGGGGTCGACCTGCTCCTCGGTAATGACCTGGTGGGATCAAAAGTGATAGCATCCCCAGTATTCCCAGAAAAGCCGACCAAGGCCAGGAAGACAGAGCAGCTGCAGGAGAATGTGCCTGGCACTTTCCCTGACTGTGTGGTAACCCAGTTTATGGCCAGACAAACTCTGTCAGAGGAGGCTGAAGTGGCACTGCAGACAGACGACCCTACTGTCTCGTTACTTGAGACCTTTTTCAGGAGTTTAGAGGACCTTAAGGAGATAATAAATAGATCTTCCTCGGTTGCAGCTCAGCAAATTAGCTCAGACTGTCCAAACTGAAGCTGAGGCAGAGGCAATCCTTGAATGATCCACCAGGTAGTGGTGCCACAGAGGTATTGTGGGGAAATATTACAGCTAGCACACAAAATTCTGATGGCTAGGCATGTCGGTATATGAGAAACCCAAGTCCACATCAACCAGCATTTTTATAGACCGTACCACCATGGGGATGTAGTAAGGTTTTGCAGAAACTGCTACACCTGCCAGATTGCGGGGAAACCTCCACCCGCAGTAAAACTTGCATCTATGATTCCTGTGCCAACTTTTAGGGACCCATTCAGCAAGGTGCTAGTGGACTGTGTGGGACCCCTGCCCAAAATAAAAAGAGGCTACCAATATACCCTTACTATCATGGGCGTGGCCACCTGCTTCCCAGAGGCTGTTCCCCTGAAAACCATAACTGCCAAAATAGTGGCGAGGGAACTAACCCAATTCTTTACCAGATATCAACCGTCCACTGAGATCCAGTTAGATCACAGTTCAAATTTTGTGTCCAAAATATTTCAGGAGGTCCTGGTTAACCTGTGTGTGACACACAACAAAAGGGAGAGGTCACAGACCTGTGGAGGAATACCCGATATCAAGGTCCTCATTGACTTTGAAAATAGAATCATCCAGCTGGCCAGCGAGGGTCTGGACCAGTCCTGTGCTGATGGTGAGGTTGGCGCTGCTATACCAAGTCCAGCAGTGCATCACCCATCAGACGACCATGCTGTGAGTGGTGTGTCCTGCTTCACAGGTCACTGCCATGCACTAATTATCTCTCCTTGCTTTCACAGGCACATCTGGGAAACAGGTGAGGGAGTCCGCAACCCAGGTCCTCGACAAGCCCCGAAGACACCTCAGAAGAGGAATTTGCTGAAACCGTCATTGAAGTCCCATCACAGTGCTCACCCACACCTCTACCAATGCAGAAATGCACACCTTGGTGGGATCCAGCTTTAGAGTAGCCTCGGGGTCACATTCTAACGAGCACATTGCACTGCCTGATCGACAGCAGGCGGCTGCACCAACTTCCCCGTTTTCTGGCACTTGAAGGACTACTGGAGACCAGAAATCTGCTGAGTCTGAGTCAGATGACGAGCCTCTGGACTCAGTTGCTGGAACTGTAAATGTAAGCTTGAGATCATCAGGAAGGGATGTCCACTGCACTCCTCAGATTGCAAAGCGCATTGGAGGAGTCCATCCGCCTTCAGTCCGAGGTGATAATGCGTCATGCCAATCCACTGAGGTCAACACTGGTAGGATGGTGGCCACCATGGAGACTTTGGTCCAGGACATCGGTCCTGCACTGCTGAGCGGGCTCAACCCCATCGCTGATGCCATGGATTGCCTCTAACAGTGTCAACGCGAGCAGGGTGCAGGGCAGCTAGATCTCACTCCAGCTTCCCCTTCTCCTCAAGCAGTCAGCCAGGGGCCCTCGGACACCCATAGGGAAGAGGATCAGCAGGTGCACACTCTGGGGCCATCCACCCATGTGGCTCCGGGAATGTCCGGCCCATCCGAATCCCCTCTTCCTGTGACCCCAGCATTTCCAGCTCCACAGGCCAAGGAGGGTGCCACTGCCACACAGCAGGACCCCAAATGCAGGGCGGAGCCCTCCAGGTCTTGGACCTCCAAGGGACGCCTTTCGAGGTCATCACAGACAGGGTGTAACAGTCAGCAGGCTGCCTCCACCTCCGCTGTGAATGTTGGGGGAGCACCAAGACGTAGCGGCAGGGTTAGGAAGGCTAAGAAGAAGTAACTTTTTCGAGTTATCAACAGATCTCATGTAACTCTTTCGAGTACATTCACAGTTCTTGGTTTCCGGGAGTGGGACATGAATCCACAACCTCCTGATTCAAAGGCGAGGGTGCTATGAACTGAGCCACAGCTGACTGTACAGCCTGTGCATGGGTGTTAATTCCTTGTACATAATTTGTACTTTGTTAATAATCTCCCAAGAATGTCCCCTTGCCTATGGCTCCTTGTTCTGATGAGCAATGTTCGTGTCACTAAGATGTGAAATCTTGATCTCTGCACAAGGTAAAGGCAGGTGTCTCAGTCCAGGGCCTCTTCCCTGTGCTTTGTGCAATCTTCCCAGCACACTGCTGGTGTGCTTTCACTGTGAGTGGTCACATAAGTCAAGCCTGCACCTCAATGGGGCTTATCATTGCTGCCAGAATGTCCTGGGCCGGCAGCACAGAGTTCCGTCATTCTCTCTGTGTGCTCTCAGCACCTTTGAGGTGGGGCTGGCCCCCCATCTCATCAGCATCTGTGTCCAGTGACAGTGTGGTCCTAAAGGGTTCAGCTCATGAAGGATACCATAGTGTTAGGGGAAAATTAAAAATGCTAAAAGGGAACACTGTAAGAATTTACTGAAGAACACTTCAAATCTCCAAGCAGCCATGGATGTTAAACATATTGACAGCTGAGGGTAAGCAGAAGGACATTGCGCACGAAGGCGTTTTGAGTTTGTATGATTTACACATTTTCAAGAGATGAGCTAATGTCCAGTCACAGGCAGAACCATTCAAGTGGTGCAACGATGCAGTGAAGCCTTGAGAGCTGGACTGGAGATAAAACTAACACAACATTAGTTTAGATATACTCCTCTTTCACACAGGGACAGGGCAGATGGTTTAGTTTAGATATGGAAGGACATACAAAGACAAGAGAGGTCTTTGATGAAACACAAGCAGTCTTGAGTTGTGAGAACGAAGGTCTTTGCGTACGTGTTTTAATTTTGACTGGATAATATAATTATGTATACACCCTTTAGAATAAGTGGTTAGCAAAATCACATGTTTATGTACTCAATAGGATAGTTTTAACATGGTACCTATGTGTCGGTTACGGATTGGATGTGTTCAAATGTACTCAAATGTATTATGATAGGAAAAAGTACAGAAGTAATGAAATGTAATCAGTCTGGGAGCTGGGACTTCATTCTTAGGAATGATTGCGGCTCCATTGCATATGCTTGAATAAAACTGGTAAAGGAAGCCTGAGTCTGTGTGGTCACTATGTGGTCGGGGATTGTAGTTTCTCCTCTTCAACTGGCCTATGTGGTAGTTGCAGGATGGGAGGGAATACCCTCTTCAAATAGCGCAGTCGGCAGGATCCGCCTGGACCTCTGTGAAGGTGGAACAATGATCTGGTGAGTATTTCCCTTTTGAAAGATACTCTCCAGTTGTTCGCGACAGACTAGAACGGAGGTCTATTATGGCGGATCCGAACGTTTAGGCCAGGGAGACTCAGGTGCGGGGGAACTGTGGGTCCCTGTTGTTGGAGATGGTGTGTCTCGGGGAACTGTGGGTCCCTGGTGTTGGAGACGGTGTGTCTCGGGGGAACTGTGGGTCCCTGGTGTTGGAGACGGTGTGTCTCGGGGGAACTGTGGGTCCCTGTTATTGGAGACGGTGTGTCTCGGGGGAACTGTGGGTCCCTGTTGTTGGAGACGGTGTGTCTCGGGGAACTGTGAGTCCCTGTTGTTGGAGACGGTGTGTCTTGGGGGAACTGTGGGTCCCTGTTGTTGAAAATGGTGTGTCTCGGGGGAACTGTGGGTCCCTGTTGTTGGAGACGGTGTGTCTCGGGGGAACTGTGGGTCCCTGTTATTGGAGACGGTGTGTCTCGGGGGAACTGCGGGTCCCTGTTATTGGAGACGGTGTGTCTCGGGGGAACTGTGGGTCCCTGTTGTTGGAGACGGTGTGTCTTGGGGGAACTGCGGGTCCCTGTTGTTGGAGACGGTGTGTCTCGGGGGAACTGCGGGTCCCTGTTGTTGGAGACGGTGTGTCTCGGGGGAACTGTCAGCCCCTGTTGTTGCAGACGGTGTGTCTCGGGGGAACTGCGGGTCCCTGTTGTTGGAGACGGTGTGTCTCGGGGGAACTGTGGGTCCCTGTTGTTGGAGACGGTGTGTCTCGGGGGAACTGTGGGTCCCTGTTATTGGAGACGGTGTGTCTCGGGGGAACTGCGGGTCCCTGTTGTTGGAGACGGTGTGTCTCGGGGGAACTGCGGGTCCCTGTTATTGGAGACGGTGTGTCTCGGGGGAACTGTGAGTCCCTGTTGTTGCAGACGGTGTGTCTCGGGGGAACTGTGGGTCCCTGTTATTGGAGACGGTGTGTCTCGGGGGAACTGTGAGTCCCTGTTGTTGCAGACGGTGTGTCTCAGGGGAACTGTGGGTCCCTGTTGTTGGAGACGGTGTGTCTCGGGGAACTGTGAGTCCCTGTTATTGGAGACGGTGTGTCTCGGGGGAACTGTGGGTCCCTGTTGTTGCAGACGGTGTGTCTCGGGGAACTGTGGGTCCCTGTTGTTGGAGACGGTGTGTCTCGGGGAACTGTGGGTCCCTGTTGTTGGAGACGGTGTGTCTCGGGGAACTGTGGGTCCCTGTTATTGGAGACGGTGTGTCTCGGGGGAACTGCGGGTCCCTGTTGTTGGAGACGTTGTGTCTCGGGGGAAATGCGGGTCCCTGTTGTTGGAGACGGTGTGTCTCGGGGGAACTGCGGGTCCCTGTTGTTGGAGACGGTGTGTCTCGGGGGAACTGTGTGTCCCTGTTGTTGGAGACGGTGTGTCTCGGGGGAACTGCGGGTCCCTGTTGTTGGAGACGGTGTGTCTCGGGGGAACTGTGGGTCCCTGTTGTTGGAGACGGTGTGTCTCGGGGGAACTGCGGGTCCCTGTTGTTGGAGACGTTGTGTCTCGGGGGAACTGTGGGTCCCTGTTGTTGGAGACGGTGTGTCTCGGGGGAACTGTGGGTCCCTGTTGTTGGAGACGGTGTGTCTCAGGGGAACTGTCAGCCCCTGTTGTTGGAGACGGTGTGTCTCGGGGGAACTGTGGGTCCCTGTTGTTGGAGACGGTGTGTCTTGGGGGAACTGTGGGTCCCTGTTGTTGCAGACGGTGTGTCTCGGGGGAACTGTGGGTCCCTGTTGTTGGAGACGGTGTGTCTCGGGGGAACTGTGGGTCCCTGTTTAACGTGTGAATGTGAGTATGACTGAGAAGGGTGAACCTGAGTTCGTTGCAGAATGGGGAGGTGAAGGAACCATGTCCCTCCACCTCACCAGGAAGCATAAAAGCTGATCAGCAAAATGAAACAACAAAGTTAGCAGCCAAGTGACCCACCTTTACGATCCAAGAAGTGGTGGTGAACTTAGACTAAAGATAAAACTGACAAAGCTACAGTACTCATTCTGAGTCTGTATCTGCAACAAACTAAACTAATACAGAAACACCTCGGGGAAGTTGCGCCGGTCACAGTAGCAGGGGACCTGAAATGTCCCCTACTGAATTTTTGTAACTTAAAGAAAGGAATTGATCTAATTTTCAAGAGCTGTTTGTGCTGAGGAGAGAGAGAGAACAGGGGTACCCCTAGAGGGTTAATGAGCAAGTGACAGGCAGTAGCAATGTGAGCTTCAGCCAGTTTGATTGTCCCCATAGGTGGAGCCTCCAAGATCCCTTTATTCCCCCCACCGCCCCCCGCTACTTGAAGTTTCGTTTTGAGTTAAGTTCAATATTATAGGAATATAAATATATACCTTTATATATGTGTTTGTTTGTGTGCAAGGAGCATTTGTATGTGAGCTTAAATGTGTTTTCGTCCCTAAATTGTCTTTTGTGTGTGTGGTTGAGCACTTTAGAGTCGAAAGCCCCATATTAGATTAAAGGAAAAGTTTATTCAAAAATTCCAAAGTTTTGAGTATAAGGTTTGATTTGAGATTTCTGGCAAAAATCACAATTTGAAGGTAGTGTAAAGATAAAACAGGGCTTGCCTTTGTTTGAGATGAACCAACCCTTGTACCACCCCCTTGCAGACTAGTAGGGAATAACCCTTATCACCAGCTTCCAGGCTGATTGGGATTCATACATACGAGTTGGTATTCTAAAATTCTGAGGGAAAAAATATTTGAAATTCAGAACAATTCTAGGAAAACCAAAAGACAGAAACATGGTCTAGATGGTTCCAATGGATTAAAAGGGGTTTCTTTTGAAGAGATTAGTTAAATATTGAAGGAAATCTGCATTCCAAAAGCACTGTAATTTGAATTTGGGACAATCTTGAGATGTAAAGTGCAGTGTAATTTAACAGGTTATTTTGAATAACGAGGATGCTATCCAAAGATAAAGAATGTGTCGATAAACATTTGGGACTTCTAATCTGGATACAAATCATTACACGTGAAAAAAAAAAGGTTGTTTTAATTTTGATAGTGTAAATTACAGTTCTTACAAAGTTTAAAATTTTGAGGTTTGGTTCTTGATAAAGTTCTCAAAGGGGAATTTTCATTTTAAAGGGTTTTTTGACAACAATTGGCACAAATTCAAATGCTGCAAGCTTTTGTATTTGTAAGTTTGTTCACAAAATGTGAAGTTAAGCTCAAGACCTTGACAAAGTTTGGCAGAAATCCAAATTTTGACTGAGTTAATGAATCTAGGATAGTGCTGAAAATAAAGGTCAGACATAATTTAGTGGGTTACTTTTGAGACAATAAGATGTTGTTTGAGGAGAAGAAGATAAGGAAGCAAAACATGTCAATGGTTGATTTCTGTTTTAAAACTGTTATGAGAATACCTTATTGGACTGTAAAGTCTCTCCAGACACCTGAACAAGGTAAGATGGTAAATATTGCATGTGTAAAATGGTATGAGGAAAGTAGGCGAAAGAGTTAGGGAAAGAGGATACAATGTACAAACTGCTTTAAGGGAACTGAATTTGATAATCTGGCCATCAAATGAGACATTGGAACCACACAGGGGGAGATAAGCAAAGATCTAGAGACAGAGATCCCCGTTGACATGGAATAGTTAAAATGGCCTAAAGAGTAAGGAAACATTTTAAACAATCAAGACGATAGTGAAACTGGCCTCAAGAGAATCTTAGGATGATCGTGGTCAGAAAAAAAAAAACCTTAAAGGTAAAACTATTCAGAACCTGTAGTTGACGGTACAAGTATCACTTATCAATGCAATTTTTCATTTGCAGGAGAAGAATTCTCATAACAGTGCCGAGCGGCTGAGGACTGGCGGTGGACCAGGCCAAATATTGATGCTCAGCCGCTTTGAGCAGGAGGCATTGGACCTGGAGAGGCAGCACGTGCTCAGGTGCACTGGGGCCGGAGAGGCTGGGGTTTCACGGGCAGGTATGTATGTCCAGCACTCACGTCACCAGTAGCCTCCCAACATCCATGCCATTGCTGATTGTTCAGTGAGTGACGTTACCAATGTGGCTTGCCCAGTGCGTGTGGAATGATGAGCACTTGATGAGCCGGGGGACAGGCATGTACATTGACATTGCCCGCAGGCTAACTGATCGAATTTACTTACTCTTCCTTTCAGCACCATCGGCACACAGCTGGGAGCAGGTGCAGCAGGGTCCCCCCTCTGACACCTGAGGGTCATGAAGTGTCACCATCATAAGCGTCACACCATCTCTGCCAGGCAGGCACCTCACAGATACTGGCGCCTCGGTGAGCATCATATCTTCGGCAAGTGTCCCAGGTCACAGCAGCGAGGGCACTTCACATTCGCTGGAGGAGTTGGCGGAGACAGAGACTGCCGATGGCACCTGCAGTCGGAGGACTGAAGGGGCCCAGGTACATGCTCAGTCCGTGGCAGATGATGAGCCTCTGGAGTTGTCGGCGATGCAGCCAAGTGCTGACATGTGCCCAGGTGTTCAGGTGGAGATACATGAGGCTCTGCTTGGCTTGGTGTCAGTGGTGGAGGAGTCTACACGGGCTGTAGCTGATGCATTGAGCATCATGACTGAGCGCCAAGCTTCCTCCACGGAAAGAGTGGCGACTCTCATAGGGAGGCAGCTCCAGGGACAGGATCAGGGGTCCCTGGGATTGCGCTCGGACCTGCAAGCCCTCACAGTGGCATTGACCTTGTCTGGTCAGTGCCCGTGTGGCGGTGGTTTGGGCACCAGTTCTCCCGCCTCGGTGCCCATCCATCTACAGTAGCAGGGAGGGCCAAATGGACCTCATGTCAGCAGAGCAGCTGCCTGTCGTCTCTGCGGGCGCCTCTCAGGGTGCTGCAGATGAGGGCAGCAGCTCCTCCGCCCCTCTGCCAGTGACCGCGGCACCCAATGAGGCTGCGACAACTGGGGAGATGCCAGCTGTGGAGTTGGCAGCTCCCTCCCAGGTGGGTCCATCACATGCTCGACGGGCCAGAGGACGTCCGCCAGGGTCATCGAGGCCAACAGGACATCAGAGAGAGCAGGCTGTCTTAGATGCCACTGTCAGTGACAGGGCACCACAAAGATGTAGCACCTTAGGCACACCCTGGGTTCATCACTGGTGCTTTTGTGTTGCTCCCCCGCCAAGAGTTGTTTAGAACTTTGTGTGAAGTCCAACACAATTTTATTTCTGTTAAGTGAAGAAATTTGGGATACTATATTAAATTCATGTCATCTCAAATGGCTGTGGGTGCCTCTTTATTTGGAATGGTGCATGGATTCCTGAGACTTGATGACTGATTTGTGTGTCTTTTAGATTTATTCACTGCACCCATCACCAATCCTTCTATTCAGACAGATGAGGTCTCCAGGATGGAGAATACATGCCAGGCTTATGTTGCAGGTCCATATGTGCTGTGCTAGTTAAAGGTTCCTTGGATTAGAGTGTCCTGGGTGTCCCTGCCTCCCTGGAGCATGCCCGGGTCAGCCTGTGCCCCCTCATCATTTCCCTGTGCGTGCTCATCCTCAGACTCACTGCTGGACTAATCGTGCTCAGCCCCAGCCACTCTGTCTACATCTTCTTTGTCAACAGCGCCCCTCCCTTTGCAGAGCTAGATTGTGCAGAGCGCAGCATGCAACCACTATAAGCAACACTCGATCTGGGGGGTACTGGAGTGCGCCCCTGGAATGGTTCAGGCATCTGAAGTGCATTTTCAGAAGGCCGATGGCTCTCTCCACCACAGCCCTTGTGGAGGCATGACTTCTATTATACCGCTGCTCAGCTTCTGATCTTGGATGGCGGAGAGGCGTCATGAGCCACCTTCTGAGGCAATAGCCCTTGTCGCCCAGCAGCCATCCATCCAACCGGGCTGGAGCACTGAAGAGCCCCGGCACCTGGGAGTGTCTGAGGATGTAGGCATTGTAGGAGCTGCCTGCGTACCTTGCGCAGACTTGTAAAATCTGTGTCTTGTGGTCACACACTATCTGCACGTTCATGGAGTGGAAGCCCTTCCTGTTGACGAAGGCACTAGGCTCACCTGCTGGCACCTTGATGGCCACATGTGTGCAGTCTATTGCACCCTGGACGCGGGGGAAACCAGCAATGGCCGCGAAGCCTCTGGCTTACTCTGTCTGGCTGGCCTCGTCCCAGTGGTAATGGATGAAGGTCAGTGCATGCCTGAACAGAGCGTTTGTCACCTGCTTGACACAAGTGGGACAGCTGATTGGGAGACACCACAAAGATCACCCACCAAGCCCTGGAAAGAGCCAGAGGCATAGAAGTTGAAGGCAGCTGTGACCCTTAGAGCCACTGGCATGGGGTGTCCACCCACATAGTTAGCTGATATCTCTGGACCAATCATCTGACAGATAGTGTTGACTGTCTCCCTTGGTGGATGGAGCCTCCTTCAACACTGCACCTCAGACATATTGAGGTAGCTGCTTCGTGCTCTGTATATCCTGGCAGCAGGATAGTGGCGTCTTCTGCGGCCCCTTCTGCCTTGGGCTACCTCTTGGCCCTGTGCCCCTTGTGCCTGCACCTGTCCTCCCAAAAGTGGCTCCCCTGGAGACTGAATGTGCACTCCTGGCCTCCTCCCCCTTCTAGCTCTTCCTTCCTCCTCGGATGAGGTGCCTCCAGTGGAGAGATCACCTCCCAATCCCAGGCTCAGGGAGGCTTGCTGAAACCTACAGGCCGCAAAACAAATCCTCACTGAAAAGCGCTGACCTGAAGGTTATGGGTGCAGCCCAAGCAGCTGCTATGTGTTTGAGACTTCTCCACCTCACACATGCAACTTTCAATAACTTCTGAGCACTAACTGTTAAATGTCAGGATTCGCAAAAACAATGATCCCTCTTTCCCACCCGTGGATGAGGCTCATTAAAGTTTCGGATAGCCGCGAGCCCGAACACCTTAAAATCCACAATAATTGGAACCTCAATTACCTTAATTGGTCAGGTAATGACTGGTGGCCGCGCAACAGACATCGTCACGTGCCTGCCCAGTGAAATATCGTGATGGTGCGCGGTGACATCAGGACGCACGCCCGACATCACCGCGCATCATTTTACGCGTCAGCATGCGGGTCCCGCCCCCTGCACGCCGACGGAAAAATTCTGCCCCATGTCTGGCAGTGTGGGGCTGAGTGGAGTGGAAAATTAGAAAATGGCAGCTCTGGTGTCAAATCAACAATTTTTTTGCAAAAATGTACTTTATTCATAAAATATTTAAAAGAACATTACAAAACATTTCAAAATGGCTATCAAAGAAAGCGCAATGATATTCAAATTTTCCACATAGATCAGGTTGCACTCTAAGGTGCTTCAATACAATTGCGATACATGTAATATTTACTGTATACATTCAATGTGAGTTACACTGCCCAAAGGGTCCTACACCATTTCCAGCTGAAAGAGCTTACACATCGACCTTTCCCCATTGTGCTTCTGCGGTGGCTGGCCCAAGCTTCAGTGCGTCCCTCAGCATGTAGTCCTGGACCTTGGAATGTGCCACCTCGAGGGCAACGAGTGGAGGAGGTAAGACTCGGGGCATGTAGGAAGGATCTAATGGGGAGGGCCTTTCTCACCACCAGCCAAGATACATCTTGGTGTTTGTTTGAAAGTTCTGGTGGTGAGGCATTCTGCCAACTGACTTTGACAGTTTGCTCAGGGAACCAATCGACAGGATCCACCATCTCCTTTTCCCACAGGGCCTCTAGGAATTTATGTGCCGACCACTACCTGATGGACTTGTGGTCGCAGGTGTTTCTCTGCATAAATGTTTCCATGAGGGACAGGTGATATGGCACGGTCCAACTACTTGGAGCGTTCCATGACAGCGTGGCCAGACCCATCCTTCACAACACTGGGGACAGGTAGGACATCTGCACAAGTAATGTTTGGTGTTTGCATACTGAGGGTGTACGCATAGTTTGATGCAGCCACATACAAAGGTGCCTGTCAGGATGAGGGTGATGATGGGCATGTTTTTCCCCCTTTATCTAGAGGTTTGTACATTGTGTTCACACGAACACAGTCTATCTTTGACCTCAGATAAAGTGGAAGATGACGTGGGTGATCGCCACAGCACAGGAGTGAAGAATAGGTCAGACCTTGTACAGCAACGGCAAGAGTTCCTCATACTTAATGACCAGGTTCCCACCGCCAATAGCGAGGGAGCGTTGCCCACACATGCCCAGTTTTTCTTTTCCCCATAGCTACTCAGTCCTCCCAGTTTCTAATGCATGCCCTGGTCCCTCCAAACCATATCCTCAGCACCTTCAGGCAGTCTGACTGGACAGCGAAGGGGACAAAGGATCAGTCATCACAGTTCCCAAAAAACATGGCCTCACTCTTGCCACAATTTACCTGGGCTCTCGAGGCCAGTTCAAATGGTCGCAGATGTTGATTGGTCTACGCACTGACAGTGGATCCACGCAGAAGACAGTGGTATTGTCCATGTACTTTGGCTTTGACCTGAGTGCCTCCACTGCCTGGGATTATCACTCCTCTTTTGCCTGAATCCTTCCCGATGGACTCAGCAAAGGGTTCTATGCAACACATGGACAGGGCAGGGGAGAGAGGGGAGCCCTCCTGACTCCAGATTTAATTAGAAAACTTTCTGATTCCCACCCATTGATTGAAACTGCCCTACTGATGTTTGTGTAGAGCAGTTGGATCTGGTTGTGGATTCCTCCCCCCAAGCTCCATTTTGGAGAGCAGATCCAGGCTGATGAGGCAGGTGTCCACACCCCTGTCCCGTACATAAGCAATCATATCCCTGGGTAGCACAAGGCTATCAGAGATCTTCCTGTCGGCTACAGCACAGGTGTCAAATCAGCATTATACACTGGTTGACATGACAGCATAATCTGCCTACTCTGCATGTTGCCAGCAGTCTTTCAGTGCATGCGCACAAGCCCCTTTACCAAGATGGCATCTGGTGCATTTCGGATCGGAAGTGTGCATGCACATCTCAGGCCCCATTTTTGAGCATTAGGTGGCCGTAGAGCCCAAAAAAATGGCACAGGATGGGGTGAGGGTGGGGGGAGTCCAGTCAGAGTTTAATTAGCCACAACCATGTTTAAAGCAGATGACCAAGGTATCTGTAGAAGAAATGTAAGCATCGAAGAGAGATGCTTTCATTTCTCTATGGTTTGTTCAATTAAGGATTCCACTGGCAAAGTTCAATGGCAGACTCACTGCTGAGAACCATTCAACCACGACTGCACAGATCCATACTATTTACCACAACTCACTATATTTTGCACAAACTCAAGTGACTTGTAGGTGATGCTACTTTGGAAGCAGACCCGTTGAGGTCTGAAACCCTAGGAACTTCAGCAGGGACAGAAATTGTGAAACAAAATCAAAAACTGCTGGAAAAACTCAGCAGGTCTGACAGCATCTGTGGAGAGAAAGACAGAGTTAACGTTTCGAGTCCGCATGACTTCTTCAGAGCAACTTTTGTTTTTGTTTAAGGTTTCCAGCATCCGCAGTATTTTGCTTTTATCCTGGGGCAGGAATTGCGTTGGGCCTGCAGTCGGCAGGTGGCTAGTTGGCAGGTAACACAACTTGCTCCTCCTCCTGAACTGTGTGCTGTGACTCACCCTGTGTTCTTCCTTAACCTTGCTACCCACAAGCAGCAGAGTGCCTGTAGCTGTTGGGCTGCGTGGCAGCAACTCTGACGGCAGTGCAGGATGTGGTGAAGTTCATTTTAGAGCAATCTGCTCTACCAGTCCTAAGCGGAAAAAAACAAAAAAACTGCGGATGCTGGAAATCCAAAACAAAAAACAGAATTACCTGGAAAAACTCAGCAGGTCCGGCAGCATCGGCGGAGAAGAAAAGAGTTGACGTTTCGAGTCCTCATGACCATGAGGGCTCGAAACGTCAACTTTATTCTTCTCCGCCGATGCTGCCGGACCTGCTGAGTTTTTCCAGGTAATTCTGTTTTTGTCTAAGTGGAAAAATGTCAACACACTGCCTCAAAAAAGGGCAAAGCAAAACACTTCTCCGATCGAATGACGCCGTCAATGCAACAGCGCCTGTGCAACAAGTTAAGTCAACACAAACTGACAGGAACAACTAGCCACCACCAAACAACGTACCTCTGGTTCAACTTACTGCTTGCACTCATTCAACGCTTCCCTAACCTACACCTCCCAAGGTGGTCAACTCACAGAATGTTAGTGAGAAATTAACCAAGCTGGGTAGCTGCCACAACAGCACTCAGTATAGCTGCAGCAAATAATCTAATTCACACCAGGCGCTTCAGACGATTTTCAAACCATCTTTGTGAGAGGCACAGCTGCAGTAAGTCCTGCTTCGGGGCTGGACTAGGAGTGATGTCAGTGGAAATGTAGGCGTTTTATAACACAGGAACGTGCCCAGCAGAGTTCCATGGTTAGTGGTTCGGAGATTTAATAGTTGGCGGCAAGAGCGCCCGGGACAAGGTGTTAGCGAAGTGCATAGTCCTTTGCCAGCCTGTGAGCGGGTGGTGCAGCGGCACAGGTACAGAGTGTAAGCGATGCCTGGAGATCTCTTTATCAACTGCGGCGCTGTGTTTAACATGACTGCTACTATCTCCCCTGCCGCTCCCTGTCAGGGACCTTGATTAATGTGAGCTTGCTAACCCTCCAAGGATTGTCCGGGAGTCTCTAGCGAACTGATGTGAGCAACTCAGGAGACAATCAAAGGAGCATTAAAAATTACGTGTTTTTTTAAAAAAAAATCTTTGAATACTTTGGGCGATTCGATATAGATGTTTTGGAGACGAGAAAGTGGTATTTGACCAGGCCAGTCAGGAAACGGAAGGTCATCTGATAAAAGTTCTAGTGATACGTCCAACTAGAATTCGTTACAATGTGCCTTGTCTTTGGGTGAATGGGAAAAAGCCTGAAACCGGAATCTTTTACAAAGTTCTGCTGCTACACCGAACTAAAAAAGGCTTTGCGACTTATGTCTTCTAACATCTTTCCCCTTGGGGAAACGCTTCATCCTTAGTTCGTGGCTATAAAACAAAGGGCGCTGGAGACTGAAAAAGGGACAAAATAACATGCGGTGCCGAGACTGCTGCAGCCGCTCACAGCCTCCAGCTCAGTTGATAACACTCACAGCCCCACTCCACCCAAAGTCCAGGCTGATACTTCAGTGCAGTGCTGAGCCTGAGGTGCCATGGCAAATAGGTCCTTCAGGGCTCGGTCAGTAGAGGTGCTACCGAGCCAATCTTGGTGATGGACATTGAAGTCCCACAACCAGAATACATCACATGCCTTTGCTACCATCAGTACTTCTTCCAAGTGGTGCCCGATGTGGAAGAGTACTGATTCAAAAGTTGAGGGAAAGCAGTAGGTGGCAGTAAGCAGCAAGTTTCTTTGCCCACGTTTGACCTGATGCCATGAGATTTCATGGGGCCTGGAGTCAATGTTGGGGACTCCCAGGACTGCTTCCTCCCGACTGTATACCACTGTGCCGCCACCTCTGCTGAGTCTGTCCTATCAATGGGACAGGACATACTGAGAGAAGGAGATGGTGGTGTCTGGGATATTGTGTGTAAGGTCTGATTCTGTGAGTATGACTATGTCAGCTTGTTGCTTATCTGGTCCATGGGACAGCTCTCCCAATTTTGGCAAAGCCCCCAGATGTTAGGAGGAATTTACATGGTTTGCTGGGCTGGGTTTGCCGTTGTCGTTTCTGGTGCCTAGGTTGATGGCGGGTAGTCTGTCTTGTTTCATTCCGTTATAAATTTTCTGTAGTAGTTTGATACAATTGTGTAGCTTGCTCAGCCATTTCAGAGGGCATTTAAGAGTCAACCACATCACTGTGGTTCTGGAGTCACTTTGCATGCTAGACCAGATAAGGATGTCTGATTTTCTTATCTGAAGATGATTAGTGAACAAGAAGGGTTTTTGCAACAATCTGATAGTTTCATGGTCACCATTACTGAGACTATCTTTTTTCATTCCAGATTTATTAATTAATTGAATTCAAAATTCCACTCATATCCCTCAAGCATTTGCCTGGATTACTACTAGTCCAGTACTGTTCCCACGATGCCTCTGGAGTCTTGCCCAATATTTATCCCTCAAAGAACAGTACTAAAAATATGGATGACCTGGTCGATTGCTGTTTGTGGGATGTGGCTGTGTGTAATTTGGCTGCCGCATTTCCTAAATTACAACAGTGACTATTACATAAGACTTTATTGGCTGTAAAGTGCTTTGGATAATGAAAGAAGCAATAAAAATGCAAGTCGTTCTCTCACTTTCTCTCTCTAAAGTGCACTGAGACTTCATTAAGATGGATCCCTGACGTAGTATCAGGCAGGAGTATCTTGCTTGCAGTTATCTACTGTTCAGCTGTGTTTTGTCTGACCCTTCTCCTCACCCCCACCATGAAAGTAAAGTGAAAACGTTTCCAACAGTTCCAATGCAGCATCTGTCTCAGAATGAATGGGTTGTGGCACTTTTTTAATTCCACATTTTGTTTTCTATTTTTCCTAACAGCTGTCTGTGTCTGATTGTCATACAGAATGTTATTTATCTCACCTCTACAATTCTGAGATACAAGCTTCATCCTACAAGATGGATTTCTGGGCATCGCTTCACCCAATTTTATTTCTACTCTTACTACTGTCTACCTCGCTGGTGTCCCCAAGAGATGAGAAAGTAAATGAAATAATGAAATCTGCACCATTAATCGATGGGTATGTTTTCCATTATCACCTTACTTCCTTGCTCAGCATTCACTATTTAGAAGACTGTTAATTTAGAGGAACGTAAAGCAGTCAAAATGAAAAGCAAATTGAAATCGGACAACAGAAAATGGTGAACTAATTAAACAAAGCAGTGGAGACAAGAGAAGGGAACACAGGCTCAAACCGGTAAACTGAGGCGGAAGTAGGTGCTCTTTGTGATGGAGCGTATATAGGGTCGGAAGCTCAGCTTAGAGTCAAATAGGGCATCAAGACTGTGTATGGCCTGGTTCAGCCTCAGTCAGTGACCAATGAAAGGGAAGAAATCAGTGGATAGGGATTGGAGTTCATGGTGAGGATCAAAGACAATGACCTTGGTCTTCCCAATATTTAGTTGGAGGAAATTTTTGCTCATCCACGCAGTGCCAGATAAGAGTGTGATGAATCAGAGGAAGTGGAGGGGTTGAAAGAAAGGGTGATGATGTCGAGCTGAGTGGTGTCAGAGTAAATGTGGAAACTGACATTGTTGCAATATGTAGATGAGAAATAGGAGGGAGACAAGGATAGATCCTTGGGGGACATCAGAGGTCATGGTGCGGGCGTGGGAAGAGACCCCATTGCAAGTGATTCCACAAGTGGAAAGATAAGAATCGAACTAGGTAAGAATGACAAGGAATGATCAACACATGAAGTACACTTGTGGGTAGAATAGTGAAGACAAAACAACATTTAAGGAACAATTGGATTCAATAACGGGAGACTGTAAATTGGAGGGACATTAATTGGTAAAATGGTATCAACCAGAATTAAAGCAATTTAACTTACACAGGTAGCATTTAGAATAAACTGATAATCATTTGTTATTGTTTCCAGCCACAATGATTTAGCACTACAGCTGAGAAGATACTTTAACAACAACCTGACTGCAGTTGACTTGAAAACTTGGAACAAGACATATACAAATATTAACAAACTAAAAGAAGGAAATGTGGGAGCCCAGGTATATTTTCTCAATGTTCTTTTTTCATTCTCCTTTTATTGCTCTTTTTTTCTTCTCTCTCGCCACCTCATGTAATCCTAGTACATTCTGCGTGGCACAAATTATTGAGAAGATGAAGTGGCTGGTAGATACATTGAACTTTCATAATAAACAGTAATTTTATCATTTAAAATTAAAGGAAGCTTTAGTTGGATGTTGTAGCTTGGGCCATGACTTGGTCAAAGCCATCACACACTTGATTTGTTGTATTAACATGCAGTCATTTCATTCCATGCTGGGATATTTTTATTATAATTCATCCATGGGATATGGGTGTCGCTGGCAAGGCCAGCATTTATTGTACCTGCCTAATTGTCCATGAGAAGGTCTTGGTGAATTGCCTTCTGGAATACAACTGAGTGGCTTGCTAGGCCATTTCTGAGGGCAGTTAAAGAATTGCAAGGTGAGTATCTTAAACTGTAGGCTGCTGAGCGGCTGGTAACTACAACCTTTGAAAACACATATCAACCCAAAAACCTGGACAATCACAGCCAATTTCACCATGATTAAAGGAATATTCATGCCAGGTAACTAGAAATGGAAAATCTCCAAACCATTACCATGCGTTCATTATATTCATCATATCTGTTCACTTTACTTCAAAAAATAAATAAATATGGGCCTTAATGCTATATCAGTCTGACATTTTCCCCAGTCTAGCCAAGCATGTGACCTTTCTGAGTGAGACTCTCCACTTTACTTCTAAACCATTGACAGTGGATTTGTACATACTTGGAAGTGGTTGGCCAGAGTTGTACATTTTAGACAAATTTTGCAGACAAGACAAAAAGGCGACAGAAAGATATTTTAGTTCAGCAGTTCAGAAGAATGTATTAAACATTAACATATAGCAAAACTTAACAAACCATGCAGTGGTTTACAGATTGCTCCAGGCTTTACTTTCTGTTTTATCTGTGGACAGTGGAGCATGCCAGGACTTATCATGTGGT
The DNA here is from genome assembly GCF_964194155.1 of Cetorhinus maximus. Taxonomy (NCBI): domain Eukaryota; kingdom Metazoa; phylum Chordata; class Chondrichthyes; order Lamniformes; family Cetorhinidae; genus Cetorhinus; species Cetorhinus maximus. The sequence continues at coordinate 103,676,929 of NC_135884.1, forward strand.
CTGCTCGTGCTGTAGTTTCACACCACTGAGAGACTGGCCTTTGCAATGGTCTCCTTCTCCGCTGTGACGAGGGTTTTTGGCTCACTCAATTTCTAAAGGTTCTAGTGCCTGGGTCTCCTTGGTGTGACATGATTTGTACTTGATGTGATTAAGTTAGTCCTGGCTCCTTCCAGAGTGATGTAATTTATCCATACTATTAGTGAAGGATCACTTCTAACCAGTTCAATTGGTCTTTGCAGTTATATGAATCATTCTTTTAAGCCAATGTGAGCTATTTCAGGTAAGTACACAGGTTACAGCCAAAAAAATTATTCAGAACTTAAAATCAACATTTAAAATCAAATATTTGCATGATTTTCCCACAGAACTAAAGTACCGTGGGCATCACCCCATGTTATTTCCCTATGTGGTCACTTGATTAATTAAAGCTATTCTCCTGGGTCAGTAGTCCTGGGTATCCTAAGATCCCACTTCAAACAAAGTCCACGTAGCTTCTTGATCACACAATTAAAATCAGGGGTCAAGGTTTGCAATCATGCTTTAGCAATTGTAGTCCGTTACCTGAGTTTGTTAAACAGACATGGGCATAAAACTAATCACCATGAGAACCCTTAGTGCTCTCAGTATTTACAAAATGGAACATTAACATGACTATAATTAAATAAACACTGACTATAATTGAACACAATCCCTTTAAATGTTAACATAATTAGTACAATTGAAGGCCAAGCATAATTCCCTTACATTACGTAAAGTCACTTTAATTAGGACCTTTATGCTTAGCAGAAAGAGAAAGAAGATTTAGGTGATATGCTGTGATTGCAGGATGTGGCAGCTTCTCGAAGCCACTGTAGCCCAAGGCAAACACATGTGCAGTGGAGTGTCTGCGGCTGCAGGAACTTCGGCTCAGAGTTTATGAGCTGGAGGCCGAGCTGCGAACACTGCTTGACATCAGGGATAGGGAAAGTTACCTGGATGCTTTGTACCAGGGAGTTGTCACACCCCTTAGGACAGGGCCTTCTGATTTGGTTAGTGGTCAGGGACAAGGATAGGGTGACCACGAGTAAGGAGGTTATGGGGACCCAGAGGGCAGGGGTATGGGAGCCTCAGCCGCTGCAATTGTCCAACAGGTTTGAGGTTCTTTTTGCTTGTTTGGATGAGAGTGAGGGCTGCATGGTGGATGAGCTAACTGATCATGGCACCGTGGTACAGGAAGCCATTCAAGTGGGGGGAGCTAAAAGGAATGTAGTGGTGGTAGGGGATAGTATAGTAAGGGAGATAGACACTGTCCTGTGCAGCCAAGAGCATGAGCCCAGAAGACTATGTTGCCTGCTGGGTGCCAGGGTTCAGGATATCTGCTCAGGGTTGGACAGGAACTTGGAGTAAGAGAGGGTGGATCCAATTGTTTTGGTTCATGTAAGTACCAAAAACATAGGTAGGACTAGGAAAGAGGTTCTGCTTAAACAATATGAAGAGCTAGGCACCAAATTGAAGAGCAGAACCTCAAGGGTAATAACGTCTGGATTATTACCTGAGCCACATGCTAATTGGCAGTGGGGACATAAGGTTAGTGAAATGAATGTGTGACCCAATGACTGGTGTGGGGGAATTGGTTCCAGTTTGTGGGGCACTGGCACCAGCACTGGGGAAAGTGGGGCTGATCCGTTGGGACGGTTTACCCTTGAACTATGCTAGGACCAGCGATCTAGAAAACTGTATAACTAGGGTAGTAGAGCAGGCTTTGAACTAAGTACAGGCGGGGTGGGGTGGGAGGAATCGAGCTTTGGAAGAAGTAGGAAATCAAGGGATAGGGTCAAGGCAGGAGATCAAACTAGTAACATGGGAAATGAGGTCAAAGAATGGCAGGAAGGGACAGAGAGAAACACACCTAAGAATACACCAACAGTCAAGACTAGATGTTACAATGATAACAAAAAGACAAACTAAAGGCTCTGAATCTGAATGCACGTAGAATTCATAACAAAGGAAATTAATTGATAATGCACAATGAAGCAGATAAATATGATCTGATAGCCATTATGGAGACATAGCTGCAGGATGACAAGGATTGGTTCCTGAATATTGAAGGGTAAATGACATTCAAGAAGAATAGGAAGCTAGGTAAAGGTGGAGGGGTAGCACTGTTGATAAAGGATGGCATTTGTGCAATGTTAGAGATGACCTTGGTTTAGGAGATCAGGACGTAGAATTGGTTTGGGTGGAGATGAGGAATAGTAGGGGAAAGAAGGCGCTTTGGGAATGGTCAACAGACCTAACTAACCATAAGGTAGGACGAAATATACTATAAGAAATATTGGGTGCTTGTGATAAATGGACGGCAATAAACATGGGTGATTTTAATCTACATAGAAACTGGGAAAATCATTGGCAACAGTAGCCTGGATGAGGAGTTCATAGAATGCTTCCGAGATAGTTTCTTAGAGCAGCACATTCTGGAACCAACCAGATTTTAGGGGGAGAATTTTCTCCCCGTTGGGGGGGTGCTGATTGGGAGCGGGCACGGGTGCGCGCGCAGCTGATCGCCGCCATTTTACGTGGGCAGGCCTTAATTGGCCCGCTCAGCATGACGCGCACCCAGAAGCGCTGAGTGCTCCCTGTGCGGGTGGGGGGGAAGAGGCTGAGTCGGGACCTGCACTCTATCGTGCATGTGTGTGAAAGAGCGCAAAAATCTCCCTGAGGTAAGGAGCTGCATGGAAGCATGGAGCTGCCTCAGGGAGTTTAATTTCATTATGATAAATTTAAATAAAGAAAAAAACATTTTTCAGACATGTCCCCTCATATGTTGATGTCACATAAGCTGGGACATGCCAATGAATTTTAATTAAAAAATTTATTTGATTTATAAGTCCTTCATGAAACCTCATCCCGCCCATGGATGAGGTTTCATGATAAATGCAAAGGCCGCCTGGGCTCTTCGCCTGCCCCCCAACGTTAAAGTTGGAAGGGCAGCTCTGTTAATTAGTTTTTAAATGGCCTTAATAGGCCTGTGACTCTGGTGCGTGCCCGCCAAACTGAAGATTGGAATGATGTGCGGTGACATCGAGACACACACCCGACGTCACCTTGCATCATTTTATGCATCGGTGAGCGGGGCATACACCCACTCGCCAACCCGAAGATTCAGGTGTAGGTTATATTAGGCTTGGTATTGTATAATGTGACAGGATTAATTAATGACCTCAGGGTAAAGGCTAGGTATCAGTGACCACAATATGATTGAATTTTACATCCAGTTTGAAAGGGAGAAGAGTGGGTCTAAGACTAGTATTTGAAACTTAAATAAGGGCAACTAAGTGGGCATGAACGCTGAGGTAGCTGAAATGAACTGGGATACTATGCTAGGGGATAGTTCAATAGAGAAGCAGTGATAGTCATTTGAGGGGATATTTCAGAATACTCAGAATAAATATATTACTACTATAAAGAAAAATGGTAAAAGGAGGACCCACTATCTGTGGTTAACTAAATGAGTTCAGGAAAGCATCAAACTTAAGGAAAAAGCATACAACTGCGAAGATCAGTGACAGGTCAGATGACTGGTCAGAATACAAAGAACAACAGAGAATGACAAAAAGATTAATCAGGAGAAAGAAATTAGAGTATGAGAGGAAGCTAGCTAGAAATGTAAAAACAGATAGCAAGAGATTCTACAGGTATTGTTATGATCCCAGCTGATGTTACTACTGGACAAGTCAGATCTCAGGGTGGAACCTGGTTTGATAGATCCCAACTTTTATTTTTTGCTTAGAAACATGGAAAGCGGCTACTGAACAGAGTCACAGGAGTCAGACGATGAACTTTTAACAAAAGAATAAAAGATTTATTAAACAGGAAAAGATGAACTATATTGCAACACTCCTTCACCCACAACTATACCTTTACAGATATGTACAGATTTGTAAGGATAACTCAAGTTACAAAAGCTATCTTATACTCCATTGTTCACAGTAAGTACACAGTCCATGTAAACCAATAGGCGACCTGTGGTCAGACACACCACACTCTGACAGATGCCATTCCAAACAGATACAATGAATTTCTCAGCAACCCCACCCCCCCCAGATGCTTGCCACACTGTGAGCCAACCAGTCTCACTGAGCTCTGTCCTCTGTCTTTCACACGGGGGTATCAAATCTCCACTCTCGAAGAACTTGCTTTGAAATCTTCTCTCAAATCGACGGTTTCTCTCAGACATCTTCCACAAGGGTGCGCCTCCAAGGTTTTGAACTCTCTTTCCGATGTTCTTCCCCCCAGGATCACATTCAAGCTTTCTTCCACACACATTCTCTCAGGCTCAGCTGTTCCCACTGCTTCACATGCCCATAATAAACAGTTACAGACCTTCAGCTGTCTTCTTGGATCTTCTGGTTTCTCACAAGCTTATTTTGCTTTAAGTCTGCATCCTGCAGCTTTCTCCCTTTAAGCTTGGAGTCTTCCTCTTGGCTCCTTGCTTTCACTTCCACTGAACAGAATCTTTCCAAGGTTCCTGTTCTTCCTTTGACTAGAAGGTCTTCTTGGGACCTATCTCTTTTCCTTTTAGGACCTGTTCCCTGCAGTTCTTCTCCCAGTAGACTGCTGACAACTTGATATCTCCCTTGAGATCCAGAACTCACCTGACATTTACTGTTACTTTAACTTTAGAGCAACTCATTTAAGATTCTTAGACTTATTTTCCTCAGCAATCTGCTAGTATGGCAGCTAGAGAGAGACTTAAACTGCTGCCTCCACCTTAGAGCATAATCACCAACTGAACTCAAACTGCTTTCAGTTTCTCTGTGTCTGTAAGAGGCCTCTCTCTCTGGACCCCTGTTGGTAGGCAACAGCACAGTTTTTTTCTACCTTATTTGTTTGTTTTAACTCTCCTTCAAGAGTTGTAAACCTCATTAAAATGCACGCATCTTTTAAGGTGAAACTAAAACTCAAGTTCTCCCTTTCTTAACACACAAGTACAGAAATACAAATCAAACTTAAACATTAAAACTAAAACTCATCCCAAACACCCACAAATACAAATATAACTTACTTAAACTATCTCTAGTTCCTAACAGTATATAAAAGGAAAAGAGTAAGTAAAGTGAGTGGAAGTCCTGTCGGAGAGAAGAGCAGTACTTCTTCAAGGTAGGCATTCCTGGAAGAGAAGTGGCAGTGAATTAAACACTAAGATAAAGGCAAAATACTACAGATGCTGGAGATCTGAAACAAAAACAAAAAATGCTGGACAAACTCAGCAGGTCTGACAGCATCTGTGGAGAGAAAGGCAGAGTTAACGTTTCAAGATGTCAAAAATGAAAGGAATTTTGTTGAAAACGCCTTATGTTTATGACATCTTTCGCAATCTCTCCTTTGTCTCCACCTATCGCTGGCCTTCTATCCAGTATCACTTATTCCACCCCCTTAAACAATATATATTTCACCACATTTCTACTTCCTTTCAGCTCTGAAGAAGAGTCATACGGACTCGAAATGTTAACTCTGTCTTTCTCTCCACAGATGTAAGACCTGTTGAGTTTTTCCAGCATTTTTTATTTTTGTTTCAGGTTTCCAGCATCCGCAGTATTTTGCCTTTATCTAAGTAAAGTGAGTGTTGGTCCTCTAGAGAGTGAGAATGGGGAGTTAATAGTAGATAATAAGGAAATGGTGGATGAAGTGAACAAATATTTTGCTTCTGTCTTCACTATATAAGATACAGAAAACATTCCAGTAATAGCTGTAAATCAGGAGGTGGAAGGGAAAGAGGAACTTGGTGAAATTACAATCACTAGGGAAGCAGTACCAAGCAAACTGCTGGAGCTGTGGGCTGACAAGTCTCTGGGTCCAGATGGATTTCATCGTAGGGTCTTAAAAGAGGTGGCTAATGAGGTAGTAAATGCGTTGGTGTTAATTTTCCAAAATTCACCAGATTCTGGAAAGGTTCCATCAGACTGGAAATGAGCAAAAATAACCCCTCTATTCAAGAAGGGAGGGAGGCAGAAAATGGGAAACTATAGGCCAGTTAGCTTGACATCTGTCAGGGGAAGGTGTTAGAGTCAATCATTAAGGAGGTTTTGGTGGGCACTTAAAGAAACTCAAGGTAATCTGGAAGCATCAGCATGGTTTTGTGAAATGGAAATCATGTTTGACCAATTTATTGGAGTTCTCTGAAGGAGCGACATGTGCTGTGGATAAACGGGAGGCTGTACTTGGATTTCCTGAAGGCATTTGACAAGGTGCCAAATGAAAGGTTATTGCGCATAGTAGGAGCTCATGGTGAAGGAGGTAATATTTGCATGGATAGAAGATTGGCTGGCTGACAGAAAATACAGGCAGTATGCATAAATGCGTCTTTTCCTGAGTGGCAGGATGTGACAAGTGGAGTCCCACAGGAGCCTGTGCTGGGGCCCCAGCCTTTTACAATTTATATCAATGACTTAAATGAGGGTAGCAAAAGCACGGTAGCTAAATCTGCAGATGACACAAAGATGGGTAGGAAAGTATGTTGTGAAGAGGACAAAAAGAGGTTGCAAATGGATATAGATAGGTTGAGTGAGTGAACAAAAATTTGGCAGATGGAGTAGAATGCAGGAAAACGTAAAGTTGTTCACTTTGGCAGGAAGAATAAGAAAGCATAATATTTATTAAATGGAGAATGGCTGCAGAATACCGAGATACAGAATGTCAAGTGCATGAGTCACAAAAAGTTAGTATGAAAGTCCAGCATGTAATCATGAAGGTTAATGGAATTCCATCCTTTATTATGAGAAGAATTAAACATTAAAGTAAGGATGTTATGCTTCAGTTATACAGGACATTGGCAAGAGTGCATCTCGAATACTCTGCACAGTTTTGGTCTCCTTATTTAAGGAAGGATGTAAATGTGCAGGAGGCAGTTCAGATTAGGTTTACTAGATTGATACCTGGATTGAACGGGTTGTCTTACAAGGAAAGGTTGGACAGACTGGGCTTGTTTCCACTGGAGTTTAGAAGAGTGAGGGACGACTTGATTGAAGTATATAAGATCCTGAACGGTCTTGACAAGGTGAACATGGAAAGGATGTTTCCTCTTCTGTGTGAGTCCAGAACTAGGGGGCACTGTTTTAAAATTAGGAGTCGCCCTTTTAGGACAGAGATGAAGAGAATTTTTTTTCTCTCAGAGGGTTGTGCAGCTTTGGAATTCTCTGCCACAGGAGGTGGTGGAGGTGGGGTCATTGAACATTTTTATAGCGGAGGTAGATAGATTCTTGTTAGGCAAGGGAATCAAAGGTTATCGGGGGTAGATGGGAAATGTGGAATTCAAAACACAAACAGGTCAGCCATGATCTTATTAAATGGCGGAGCAGGCTTGGTGAGCTGAATGGCCTACTTCTGCTCCTAATTCGTATGTTCATATGCCTGTATCCAGGCTCTTCCGTCTAGCCTGGATTCAAACTGTAGCCTCAGAAATGAAAGGATAGCATGCAAACTGACTGCATCAACCTTGTCCCCCTAAATTGAAGTTCCCAGAATGATATATTTTATGTCATACGCCTAAATTACAGAATCCTATGCAACATGTTTTAATTTTAATGTCTGTTGAAATACCATAAATTAAAAGTAATAAAGAACATTTTACATTCTCAAATGAATTTCCGTTACAATTATACAAGAAAGTACCTCACTGTGAAATGATTCTAAGTAAATGCAGTGTTGGGGTAATCAGGTTTTTCATGTAACACACATTTAATTTTTGACCAATTTGAAAAGAAATATTGGCCTGGATCTTCCGGGCAGTGGCAATGATCATCAGATTGTCACTGCGACCGAAAATTCCCCCGATTCGACACTGCTGCACATTTCTCCTGGGGTCTTCCAAGTCCGGCTTCCACAGAAATGCAGAACGCAGCGTAAATTGGAGAACTCTGTCAGACCAGAGTAGAGTCGGGGAAAGACAGGACCCCCCCCCACCTTTTTACAGCATTAGCTGCCATATGGTAAGTTCAAAAGTCCAATTTGAATGTTAGTGAATGGATAGGTGAGTGGATCCGTGGATGAATGTGTGATTGAGTGAATGGGTAGGTGGGTGAGGTGGATAAGTGGGTAGAGGGTAGGTGATTGAGGTGGGGAAGTGGGTAGAGGGTAGTTAGGTGAGGTGGGTAAGTGGGTAGAGGGTAGGTGGGTGAGGTGGGTAACGGTAGGGGGTAGATGGGTGGTCAATGAGGTGGGTAGGTGGGTGAGGTGGGTAGCTGGGTGTATAAGTAGGCCTGGGCAGTGGGTTTTAGTTTAACTTAACCATTTTTAGGAAATGTTCACATTATATTCACTGTTCTAAGCTAACGCCATTTTGTACTGAGCCAAAGAAGCCATTTTACATTCTGTACTTAATGATCTTCCACATGCAGCCAGAATCAGATGATTGAATAAGTAGTGTACCTCAATTATGTTATGATTGAAGAATAGGAAATTAATCAAGTAGTTATTAAGGCTGGGAATATACTAATGTCTGCAAGTTTAAAAGTATTAATTTGCTGCTGTAAGCTTCGTCTGTGGGAAACGGAGCAACCAGGTACCACTAAGCATGATCTCCATTCTGTCCTTGGCTGTGTGGAGCAGATGCCAGGTAATAAGTAGAGACTTGTACAAATTTGGATAAGGGAAACATCATAAACAGTCTCATTGTTCCATTTCTTGGGACAATGTGTGCAAATGGCTAAATCCAATAAAATTAACCCAGTAACAACAATTGACCAATTGGCTAATTACACCAGGCTCAATTTGAAATGAGGTAATGCTAATTCAAAGATTAAAAATTGAGGTTTTGAGAACCAACTTTGCTAATTAGTCATGAAAGTTTTATGTCTTGGGTAAATAAGTTCGAGGTGTCAGCTGTGGCTCAGTCCATAGCACCCTCGCCTTTGAATCAGAGGGTTGTGGGTTCATGTCCCACTCCCGGAAACCAAGAACTGTGATTGTACTTGAAAGAGTTGCAATCTGTGACTGTTGATAACTCGAAAGGAGGTGTCAGCTGTGGCTCAGTTCATAGCACCCTCGCCTTTGAATCAGAAGGTTGTGGGTTCATGTCCCACTCCCAGAAACCAAGAACTGTGAATGTACTCAAAAGAGTTACAATCCGTGACTGTTGATAACTCGAAAGAGTTACTACCCAACAAGACTTTCCTATGTTCTCCGGGAGGTGTCAGCTGTGGCTCAGTTCATAGCATCCTCGCCTTTGAATCAGAGAGTTGTGGGTTCATGTCCCACTCCCGGAAAACCAAGAACTGTGATTGTACTCGAAAGAAGTTGCAATCTGTGACTGTTGGTAACTTGAAAGAGTTTCCTATGTTCTCATCAATGGCTGCTTGCAATCAATAATGGGGAGAGACTGACGTAAGAATAAACAGTGATGGTTTATTGAGACATAGGGCAGAGCACCAGATCATACGTGCTCACTCAGAAACCTCCAGAACTTGACTTACATTTCCCAGTTGCCCATGCTGTACAGTGATTTGTCAGTGCTGTCACATGATCAGTACACTTGCATTCTCTTAAAGGGACAGGGTACCTCACTTTACCACAGAAAGAGAGAGCCTATAATTGTAAGAGGTAATGAGTGCTCCCTGGGGCAAGATTTCAGTGAAATCACTATCAATGAGGGAACCTGATGTCGATTTACATTTCTACCTGGATTGATCACCCAACTGAAGTTGTAAAAGATTTGATAAGTATACATATTTTTCTTTTAAAAATAAACTTCTTTTAAAATTTCTATCCGTTCTGCTTTTAGCTTAATTGGTTAAAATCTTGTCAGAACCAAAGTGAATCTACTAAGTTACAGAGGATAAGGTCAGATAACATAAATCTTTTGTAGAAGTTTACAGTGAGGTGAGTAGTTGGGTGAGGTGGGTAAGTGGGTGATGTGGGTAAATAGGTAGGGGCCAGGTTGATGAGATGGGTAAATTGGCTAGGCGGGTAAGTGGGTGAGGTGGGTGAGTGGGTAGTTAGGTTGGGGGGTAGTCAGATGGCTGGGTGGTAGTTGGGTCTGGGTGGGTGGAAATTGATTGGTCGGGGGTTGGTCGGGTCTGGTTGGACGGGTAGTAAGGTCAGGGGTGTAGTTGGGGTCGGGGGGTAGTTGGGGGTGACGGTCAGGAGGTAGATTGTGGGGAGGCAGAGGTCAGCTACCCAGGTATTAGACTAGGTTTTAATCTGTCTAACATTTCCTGGGTAATTATACAGTGGCAGTGTCCAAAGTCTCTGATTCCAACTCAGAGTCAGAGGCATTCATGTAGGGCCCTGGACAGCAGGGGAATTGTTTGTCTGAAGTGTAAACTTCCCAGATAATTCCCATGGAGTTCCACACATCAGGGCTTCCACAGAGTCTGGATGCACATCTTCAGTTGTATGATGATTCGGAGGCCAGACGCTTTGGCCCACTGAGTTTGGACTGGATGGGGATTTTTGGTAAAGGACTGAACAAGAATTTAATGTTGATATTTTCTGAATGAATCTAGATTTTTGAGTAAAGGAGAGAATGGGAATTATAACAGGGTCCAAATGTTACTTCAGTTAAAAATGTCCTTCCTATCAACCCTCATTAGGAGGATAAAGAGTAGAAGTAATAGGCCATTCAGCCCTTTGATCCTGTTCCCCATTTAATAAGATCATGACTGATCTTCTACCTCAGCTCCACATTCCTGCACTATCCTCATACCCCTTAATATCCTTAGAATCAAAAAATCTATTGATCTCTGTTTTGAACATACTCAAAGACTGAGTCCACAGCTCTCTGGGATGCAGAATTCCAAAGGTTCGCAACTCTTTGAATGAAGAAAATGCTTCCCATCTTATTCCGAAATGGCTCGCCCCTCGTTCTGAGATTGTGACCCCTAAGCCTAGAATCCCCATCTAAGGGAACATTCTCCCAGCACTTACTCTGTCAAGCCTCTTAAGAATTTCATAAGCTTCATTGAGATCACCTCTCATTTTCTTAAACTATTAATAATAATGATTAGCGATCCTTCACTAAAAGTATATTGGAATTCACCAGTCTGGCTTTTCTCAGGCAATAATATGCAGTAACAGAAATATAAAAATAAGGTAAATAATCAAGATGTTTCATTTGAAAGCTGTTCTTCATTTTTGCTAATTCTTGAAAAATAACTGACTGAACCTTTGCTTCTATGTAATCCCATTTTTTCCATAATGTCAGCCATTGCTCAGTAAGTTTATTCAATTAGTAGGCTACGCCATACAGATCAGGAAGTCCCAGGTTTGAGCTGAATTAGCTACGGCAGTAGGAGTGCTCCAATCTGCCTCAGCATCTCTGGGTTTGACAGGAGAAAATTAACCAGGGTCCTGACTCCTGCTTGCTACGTTGAACCTGTGCTGAAATCCATTCGTGTAGTTATTGGAACAGAAAAGGATTGGGCTCGGCTGCAGTGCTTACCCTAGAAACCCAGTCTGCCACCTGCAATTATCTGGACTCATGCAAGAAGAATGGGTACTTGGGTAAAACAGACGGGGTAGGCCAGAGTCTGTGGAACTACACTACAACAAAGAATCAACACCTTCAGGACAAGGGGTGCTGGGTGGTTAATAAAGGGAGAAAATGGCAGGAGAGGCAAGGAAAAAAAAAGTTATAATTTTTAAATAAGAAAACATGGAATGAGAAATGGCAGTTCAGTCCATCAAGCTACCCAGATGTGTAAAGTCTCACCATTTATTTAATCTTCTGAGGGAAAGTTCAATGTTTAATTTTCCCAATTCCCAAAAATAATCAAGCAAAGCACCTAGATGTTTATCTGACTCACATCTCCACAATTTAATCTCGACATTCCTCTTCTGTCTGACAACACAAGCATCTATTGTTCGACATGGAATATTTGATCATCTCAGCTACGTTTATCATCAGCGATCCATTGAGATATTTATCCAAAATAAATAACAGAAAAGGAAATCGATGGCTGGAAAAGTAAGATGTACCATTGCGTAATAAATACAGGAAACCTGTAATAAACTCCCAGCCATGGCACCATCTGCGATTCTGCTTGTAGGAGAGGGTTCACAAGGTACAGACGAACAACTAGACATCCATGCCAAAGGTTGGGAGTGGTTAGCAAGGTTTGTGTCAGCTCAGGTCAGAGACTTCCCGTGTTAAAGATTGGGTGGGGTTGGTGAAGTTTATGTCGACTCACATCAGAGACTTCCCACACTAAAGGTTGGGTACAGTCAGTGAGGTTGGTGTCAGCTTGGGTCACAGACTTCCTGCACTAAAGGTCAGGTGCAGTCAGTGAGGTTTGTGTTGGCTCGGATCATGTTGGCTCGGGTCACAGACTTCCCACACTAAAGACTGGCTGCGGTCAGCGAGGCTCGTGTCAACTTGGGTCGTGTCGGCTCGGGTCACAGGCTTCCCGCACTAAAGGTTGGGTGCTGTCAGCGAGGTTTGTGTTGGCTCGGGTCATGTTGATTTGGGTATGAGACTTCCCGCACTAAAGGTTGGGTGTGCAGTCAGTGTTGGCTTGGGCTGTGTCGGTTCAGATCATGTTGGCTTGGGTCACAGACTTTCCGTGCTAAAGGTCAATGAGGTACAAAAAAGTGCAATTTTTGAATGTGCTTTTGGATTTACGGATAAAGGGTACTCAACCTACACTTAGCTATGCGCTTGAAATGCTGTAGTTAGAGGGCTACAGACCAAGAGCGGGAAAGTAGGATTTGGTCTTATAGCTCTTTTTTGGTTGGCATAAATATGATGGGTTAAATGGCCTTCCATGCCATTAATTTCTATGATTCTGTGGAACGGAGTTTGTAGAGGTGACCAAAGACAATGGCTTTGGTTTTTCCAATATTTAATACAGCAACTTTTTCAGTGTGTCTGCTCTGCACATGCATCGCTCTAGGGCAATGTTCCTTCTTACCTTTCACTGAGGCTTATTATTTTTAAAAGGCACAATGCATGCAATAAATACAACCTAGTTTTATTATTCATTACAGTTGTGGTCTGCATATGTACTGTGCTCAGCCCAATACAAAGATGCTGTTCGCCTGACCCTGGAACAAATCGATGTTATCAAACGGATGTGTATGAAGTATCCAGAATTTAAATTGGTTACATCTTCAAAAGGTACCAGTTGTGAATATCTCAATAAGCTCATCTGAGAATTGAACATTTCTGAATTTATATATACGATAAGGAATATTAATGTCAATTTGTTGATTTCTTTAAATCTAGGCATTGAAAATACTGAAAAAATATCTTGTCTAATCAGTATTGAAGGAGGACACTCAATCGATAGCAGTTTGGCAGCCTTAAGGATGTTTTATGAACTTGGAGTACGCTCTATGTCTTTGACGCACAATTGTCACACACCATGGTAATAAACTTTGATAAATATCCTTTGTGCTGAGAAAGAGGGATGATTCTTTTGTGCTCAGATTGGAGAGTTTCATCGGTATGATTTGGAGGTTTGCAATCTTGGAACCCACTGTCAGCATTGAGCACTCCCTGATCATGTGGGATGTAAGAGAGATTCAGATTATGTTCCTTCTACAGAGGTAACAACATATCTTAACTTCAAACTCATAAAATCACCTGGACTGAATTTATTTCCATTTTTCTAACTTTGAAGGCAAATTTTCCCAAATCACGGGCAGATTTATGCTTTGGGCTTGTACTGGGAACGAGGTTCAGATTATTTTTCACAGGATTCTTACAGTTCTCAGAGAGGAGATATTTTTATTCAAATAGCCCTTTGGCAGTACAGAACTTGAGTATTGCTGAAAAGAGAGATTTTTCCTTGAAGCTTTTTGTCTTGCACTCATGAGGACAATTTGCAAGAAAATACCAATGTCAGGGAAAACAACATATTTGTATAAGAAGAGAGTGCTGATTGGTTGGCAAGTGGACTCTGACTGGTAGAAGCATCATCATGGTGAATGCACCAGTTGAAGGTGATTGACAGTTAACTGTCAAGCATTGTTTGAAATTTAAACCAGGCATCTTGACTCTGATTGGTCAAGACATTGCCCTGGGGAATGTACTGTATACATGTACAATGAGTTTTCACATTCTGGAAGCTACATATGTTAGTACACAGGGCCCAGTTCTTTGCAGACAGAAAGAACATGTACGTACATTGCGCCTGTTTCAGCTAAACAGAATAAATGAAAGACATTCGCTGGTTCATTCCTTCCTGACCAATCCCAATAGATTTTATTACAGGTGATGCACATAATGATACAAAGGCTGCAGGAGGCCTTATATTACAGTTGCTGAGTTCAGTCACAGCCTGATTAGCCCTTCAGATCTTCACTAGCTTCCTGGCAATGTTCCCACTTTTTAAGATCATCTTAAAGACCATTGCAATATGTCCTCCCTGATCTTCATTCTTGGGTTTACGCTAACTTACATCAATTAGCATTCTAGAAAATGTGTTATTTTACATAAGTTGCTATTTCAAGTGCAGAAAATGTCAACATATTATTGCCAACAGATAAATATATCTATTAGAAGTTTAAAGCTACCCAAGGCTATGTTGCATGACAAATTTGGCACAGTCTTGGAGCAGGGGCAGGCATGGGCACACTTTCAACAGCAAGTCCAGTCATGGCTGCCATCTGCTTTTGAGAACTGTATTTCAGAGCCATTTCCCACCTCCTGGCAGTGCTTCACGCCATTAGTTGGGTGCCAAGCTCGCCTCTGGCCTGATTAAGGGGTCTGCATTTAAAAATAACGTTGCATTAGTGATGCACACACAGGGCAGGGTTGGGACCTGCAAATTATATGGGTATTGGGTTCCTGACCCTGGATTCACAGACCCAGAGTTAGGCTGGATAACTTAAATTTTAAAGACAAATTCTTTTTAAAGACCCAAATGAAGGATTATCTAGTGTATGAACCTTTATATTTGTTCATAAAATAATTTTTTGTTATGTTTAATAACATACAATGTCATAGGTCGTTTCAAGTTAGCAGTTTGTGGGACAAACGGAGATGATCTCCCATTACTATATTGTTCATCCTTCAAAGTGATGATGACCGCCTTCATCATCTGGCGCGTTTAGTAGGGTTCTGGTGGGTACGTAGGTGACTGATAAGGCCAATCTGAAACCATTGCAAAGAGGACAGCATATTGCAGACAACTGAGATTTGAATGAATTGCTGGCTCAGGATTTCCTCTCCTTGCATCTTCTCTCTGCCTCTAATATGTGCTTGCTTTCGAAGGAGGCTGCACCAGCTGTTTTTTTATTTGGTTGCGCCAGGTGCAGCTCACCAGGGCGAGCTTCCTCCAGGACTTGAAGTCAATACCAAAACTCCTAAGTAAAGCCTGCAGAGTATCCTTGTGGCACTTCCTTTGACTGCCATGAGAGCATACCCCAGACTCCAGCTCTCCATTAAAGATTCGCTTTGGCAAGTGCATGTCAGGCATTCTGGCTGCATGACCAGCCCAACTTAGTTGTGACTGTCTCAATGTGATATGGATACTTGGCATGCATTACTATAGAAAATATAAAGAACTTGCCTTCATGTAGCACATTTCTCAGAAATGTTTTAAGGCACTTCATACAATTAATTACCTAGAATTATAGTTACTGGTGCTATGTAGTTAAGTGTGCTCAGTAAAGTTCCACAAGCTGCTGTGGTATGTTTATCTGTTTCAGTTATTAATAGTTGGCAATGGAATGTTGCGCAGGACACCACTTTTGTCTGTATGATTGTGTTGTCCAATGGTATAAGAGAAGCCAATAACATTCTCAGTAAAAAGATGTGTCCACTTCTGTTCTCAAATTTTACAACAGTTACACCGAGAAAAAGAAAGAATGAAATTTAAGGTATAAATTCAGAAAAGAAAAATATCCTGAAATATAAAATTAAGAAAGTCACAATTGTTAAATCATGTTTTTGTGTGACAATTGTCACCATAGAAAAAATTTGTTTTATTTCTGGTCTAAAAAGTATTCATTTAATTTCTAGTGCAGTACCGGAAGGGATGAGTTCATTGAAATGTTAATATCAATGTGTTTTTTTAAACTGGAGAAATTACATCACTGATAGCGCAAGCATACATAGGGCGGAATTTGTGTAAAATGGAGTCCTACCCACCAACGTAAATGGCGGGTTTTCACGCCGTATCATCCTGAGCCCGCCTCGTTATTTATTCACTCCTGTGAAACGTGTCGTTTCCATGGCGGGCGAGCTCTCATTTGTCCGTCCGCGATCAACCCGCTGTTGCATCGTGCCAGCCGCCATCTTTAAAAGGCAGTGGCCAGCAAAGCGCTCATCGCCACCAGCTCACCACCACTGCCCGTAAGACGTGGGAGCAAAAGAAAAATGACCTCAGCCCCCCCATTTTCAATGACGGGTCCCTTGAGCAACTGCTGGATGCCGTGGAGGCCCGCCGGTTTGTGCTCTACCCCTGCTCTGGCAGCAGGATGGGCAGTAAAGTCACCAACACAACTTGGGAGGTGGTGGCAGCAGTGGTCAGTGTAAATGCCCTGCAGAGGCGGACAGCCACCCAGTGCCACAAAAGGATGAATGATCTCCGTTCCGCCAGGGTAAGTTACTCTTTTCATCATTTCCAACTCACACACTCACAAACCCATCACTCACTGCCAGTGCAAGGGACATCACCATTCACTCTTTCACACACACAATCATTGTCCTCCTCCCATCCATGGGACCACTCACCACCCACACTGCCCAGGCATACTTATCATATGGCCCGACAGGCATGCAGATGCACTCTCCCCATCTCTATCCATGCTGGACAAACTGGCTTACAACAGGAGGGAAAGGTCACAGACAGGTGGAGGGATGCCAGAGATCAAAGTTCTGACAGAATTCAAAAACAGAGCCATCCAGCTGGCCAGCGATGACCGGGACCGGTCCTGTGCTGACAGTGAGGTCAGCGCTGCTCTACCAAGTGAGGATCCAGCAGTGAAACATCCATCAGACAACCATGCTGTGAGTGATGTGTCCTGTTTCACAAGCCACTGCCAGGCACTAATTATCTCCTCTTGCTTTCGCAGGCACATCTGCCAAACAGCCGACAGAGTCCATGATCCAGGGCCTCCAATCAAACCCTGAAGAAACCTCTGAAGAGGAATCTGAAGGCACTCTCCCTGAAGTCCCATCACAGCGCTCACCCACACCCTCCACCAGCGCAGAGACACACACCTCGGTGGGACCTAGTTTTAAAGTAGCCTTGGGATCACAATATGGTGAGCACGTTGCACTGTCTGATCCACTGCAGGCGGAGGCAGGGACTTCCCAGGTCCCCAGCACCCGGACGACTGCTGGAGGCCAGACATTTGCTGAGTCCGAGTCATGTGATGAGCCTCTGGACTCTGTCCTGTCTCAGTTGCTGGAGCTGCAAAGACAAGCTCGGAAACATCAGGAAGTGATGTCTGCTGCACTCCTCAGATTGCAAGGCATGATGGAGGAGTCTGTCCGTCTTCAGGCTGAGGTGATAGCACCGGCATTGCAACGCACCAAGGTCAACGCTGGCAGGATGGCGGCCGCCATGGAGACCTTGGTCCAGGATGTGACTCCAGCACTGCTGAGCGGGCTGAACTCTATCGCTGATGTCATAGTTGGCCTCCAACGGTGTGTATGCGAGAAGGGTGCCGGGCGGCTCGATCTCACTCCACCTACCTCTTCCACTCACGGAGTCAGCCAGGGGCCCTTGGACACCCACAGGTAGGAGGATCAGCAGGTGCACACTGCGGGGCCATCCACCCAGGTGACTTTGAGAATGACCGACCCATCCGAATCCCCTCTTCTTGTGACCTCCGCAGCTCCAGCTTCACAGGCCGAGGAGGGTGCCTCTGCCACACAACAGGACATTGAAAGCAGGCCTGGGCCCTCCAAGTCTCAGTCCTCCAGAGGATGCCTGTCAAAGTCATCACAGACAGGGCGTCACAGTCAGCAGGCTGCCTCCACCTCTGCTGTGGATGTCCGGGGAGCACCAAGACACAGCGGCAGGGTTAGGAAAGTTAGGTAAAAGTAGTTGCACAGCCTGGGCACAGCCTGTTCACTATTGTCAATAAACTCCTAAGAATGTCTCCCTGCCTGTGGCTTGTTCTGATGAGTAGTGTTCTTGTCACTCAGATGTGAAACCTTTCTGCACAAGATAAAAGGCAGGTGTCTCAGTCCAGGGCCTCTTCCCTGTGCTCTGTGCAGCCTTCAGACCACAGTGATGGTCCAGCCTCACACTCCCTGGAAACATTACTGATGGCTGCACCTCGGCAGTACTGGTCATTGCTGCCAGAATGTAGCAGGCAGGCGCCACAGAGTTCTCTCATTCTCACTATGTGCTCTCAGACTTTTAAGATGGAGCTGGCCCCCATTACACCAGCATCTGCGACCAATGATGCTGTGCACCAGCTCCTGAAGGGCTGAGGTGCTGAAGGTGGACACAGCATCAGGTGCATTTGAAGTTTCATGGCTGCGTCTCTGAGATGGCCCTGATCATGGAGATCAAGCGAGCAGCCCTCAGCCAGACAGGAGTCAGACATTCTCAGAGGCTATGTGAAGATCTATGGAGTGTCCTCACTGCATGTTGACATCATCCTCCTGCAATTGAGTGACTGTTAAGGCCTCCACTGCATCTCCATGACAGGAGCATTCTCATAGATAGTATTGGAGCTGCCATAAGCCAGACTGGAGTCAAACTGCGATGTGAGGATCTACGGTGACACCTCAGTGCATGTCATCATCATCCTCTACAAATCTGGCAGCCTCCCGAGCACGCCTGCTTTGTCTAGCCTGTGCGAGAGCCTCATCCCCATCATCGTCACCACCGAGGACTCCCTCACCCTCATCCCCGTCGGCATCCTCCTCATCCAAGGAGACCTCCAGCTCCTGCATCTCCTCCTCAGTAAGCTCCTCTCCCCGTTGCAGTGCCAGGTTGTAAAGGGTGCTGTAGAAGATGATGATGCATGACGCCCTCTGCGGACTGTATTGCAGGACTCCACCAGACCGGTCCAGGCATCAGATCCGTATCTTCAGCATCCCGATGGTCTGCTCCACCAAGTTACGAGTTGTAACATGAGCCTCGTTATACCTTCACTCTGCTGCAGTCTGAGGCCGCCACACGGGTGTCATCAGCCATGGCCTCTGTGGGTAGCCCTTGTCCCCAAGGAGCCAACCCTGCAGCATCTATGGACCCTGGAAGACTGCAGGGATCTGCGAGCGACTCAGGATGTAGGCGTCATGCACACTCCCTGGAAACCGTGCGCATACCTGCAGGATACGTTTCTGGTGGTCGCATACCAGCTACACGTTCAGTGAGTGGAAGCCCTTGTGGTTGATGTAGTCCACTGAGTGTAGCGATGGAGACCTGAGAGCCACATGGGTGCAGTCAATCACACCCTGCACCTGTGGGAATCCCGAGATCAGGGCGAATCCAATGGCCCTTGTATCCTGGCTGTCCCGGTCCTGGGTGAAATGCACAAAGTTGTGTGCCATGGAGAAGATGGCATCTGTGACCTCATGGATGCATTTGTGGGTGGCGGATTGTGAAATCCCACAGAGGTCACCTGTGGAGCCCTGAAAGGAGCCACTGGCATAGAAATTGAGCACCGTGGTCACTTTCACAGCCATTGGCAGTGGATGCCCTCCATGACCCCTTGCATCAAGTCCTGCAGTAAGTGGCAGATGTGAGCCACCAAGTCCCTAGACATGCACAGTCATCGGTGACACTGGTTCTCAGTCATCTACAGGAATGGCAGGCGGCGTCTATAGACCCTGGGTGTCACTAGGGGCCAACCAGCCCTGGTTCGTTGTCGCTCCTGGGTAGTGTGTACGGGAGCAAAAACAAAAATATCTGGAAAAACTCAGCAGGTCTGACAGCATCTGCGGAGAGGAGCACAGTTAATGTTTCGAGTCCGTAAGACTCTTCAACAGAACTAAGGAAAAATAGAAAAGAGGTGAAATATAAGCTGGTTTAAGGGGGGATGGGACAAGTAGAGCTGGATAGAGGGCCAATGATAGGTGGAGATAACCAAAAGATGTCATAGACAGAAGGACAAAGAGGTGTTGAAGGTGGTGATATTATCTAAGGAATGTGCTAAAAGTAATAGGTGACATTAAGGGTAGAAAGCAGGACGAGCAAGGTACAGATAGCCCTAATGGGGGTGGGGTGGGGGGTCAGATGAGACGAAGAATAAAGTGAAACTGGGGGCACAGGCAACTTAGAAATAGGGTGCGGCGGTGCTGCTGGAGGGAGAGGTCGAGTGTGTTCATATGGTGTGTTTATATACCTCTAGCCAGCTCTACCTGTCCCACCCACCTTGAACCAGTTTATATTTCACCTCTTTTCTATTTTTCCTTAGTTCTGTTGAAGAGTCATACGGACTCGAAACATTAACTGTGTTCCTCTCCGCAGATGCTGTCAGACCTGCTGAGTTTTTTCAGGTATTTTTGTTTTTGTTTTGGATTTCCAGCATCTGCAGTTTTTTGCTTTTATCTTAGTGTGTGCGGGAGCCCCTGCTGCCCCTTCTTCATGAGGTTCCTACTCCTGCCTTTGCACATCCAGGAGCCTCAGTCGCTCTATCCTCCGTCTTCTACAGTCTCTGTTGGCCATCAGACAAACAGCTAGGTCACCAGGATCGATGATCCTGATGTGGTCCTCCTGCAGCATGAAAGAGAGAGAGACGTGGTTATCATGGTTGTACTTAGCACCTTTCCTGGCCCTGTGTGACCGCCCCTTAGTGCTTCCTGGAGAGTGATGATCACCCCTCGGATGGCCAGAGATGAGTGCGCTGCATGGCTGCCCTGTCAACCTGTGACATGGGGGTCACTGTCCAAACCGGGATGCTGAGATTGGAAGGGGCTGTGAGCGCCTCCAGCAGTGACTGCTACATGACCAGTGTTGGCGAGGAGATTGTACAATGTGTGCAGTCCAACTGCTCCGCGGTCCAATAAAGTGGTGGTGGACTCGAAGTCTGTGACGGGGGGTGGGGGGCACAAGGATTAGGTATGGAGCCCCTGATGGCCCTTTGGTGTCTCCGCGATGCTTGCATGGGCGGGCAGGCTTGGAGCCTGACACCAAACAAATCACTTTGGCTGTGTCTGATCTGTCTCAGTTGCAGAGGCATGGTCAGTTTATACAGGTGTCCCTAATGTGTAGCCACTTCCTTTGCTTACCCTGACCCCCACCTCGATTGTCTGTGCGCGGGATGCAGCACCAGGGCAGCACTTGACCGCCCCACCCACACCCCACTGACAATGGTTCCCTCCAAGGCTGGCCAGCATTTTCCCCCACCCCCCTGGCACCCCTGAGGCCTGCCAGTACCCGCTCTTCGTGACCATTCCCGGGCCCACCCGCCATGCGGACCGACAAGGGCAAAATTCTGCCCCTAGGTGTCGCATTCTGGCAAAACCTGGTTGTATTTTATTTCTGTTTCTACATAATATTTGTATTGCTTGATGTCTACATACCCATCAATATTTTTATATATTCTGCTGACACAATGTTACACCAGTGTCTATGTTCTGACTTACAGTTAGGTGGTAAGTCACAGTCTAGATGTTAAGGTTACTTTGGGCTGATTAATGTCAGTTACACATAAATGTCTATGTTTTATCCCAGCAAATCATTTCATTAGTTATGGGGCTAGTGCAGCTGAGTGAAATAGCATTGAAAATTCTGCATCTTGAACTCATGAGCAGCACTAAAAGATATGTTACTTTCCAAAATAATACAAGCCCCTCGTACTTGAGTTAGTGCTTAAAAAGTGATTTCCATATATGTTTGCAGCCACTGTGCTGATGTTGCTACATTGAAATCATAGAATCTGAGAATGGTTACAGCAGAAAAGGAGGCCATTCAGCCAGTCGGATCCATGCCCGCCCAGCGTGGATCGCAAGCGGTGCTACCTGTGCGGGCAGGAGCAGGAGGGAGAGTCGGGTCCAGTGCTCTTTCGCGCATGCGTGCAGAAGGGTGCTTCAATCTCCCTGAGGCACGGAGATGCCTAAGGGAGACTGAAGCACTTTTTGAAGAAATTATTAAAAATTTAATGATACATGTCCCCTCATGTGACTGTGTCACATGAGATGTGACATGTTTTTAATTTTCAAAAAAAGTTTTTAATCAATTTGTAAAAGCTTTAGGAAACCTCATTCCGCTCATGGATGAGGTTTCCTAAAAAATGTAAAGGCCGCTTGGCCTTTTCGCCTGCCCGTCAACCGTTAGGTTGGACGGGGGAGTGTAAATTTCAAGTTAATGGGGTTGCTAATGGCCTTAATAGGCCTTTCAATTATCGGCGGGTGCACAGCCAACTCCGGCGCATGCCCGCCGAACAAAACATCATCAGACTGCTCAATGAAGTCAGGACGCACGCCCAACATCATCGCACGTCATTTTACATTCCGGGGTGTCAGACCTACCTCCGCACGCCGAATATAAAATCCTGGCTGAGGTGATCATTACAATGCAAATAAGAAAACTCAATGGATGAAAAATATACAGGCCGGGATTTTCCACGCCTGCCAGCATCGGACATGTTTGGTGGCGTGATTGGACAATATGGTGCGATCGGCTTCACAACAGCGTGAAACCAGTTCGCGATCGTCTGCTTAGCCCGTCGATGGCCATCGGATGTCGGGAGCCTCATTGTAATACATCAGCATATCATTATTAGGCCTGCCTGCTCAAATAGCTCCCCCCCCTCCACAGCTGGATCGTCCACCCACGTCGGTGGGAAAACATGACGGTGTAGAACACATCTTGACAGCCATGATGTGCAGAAGTCGGGACTTACCACCAGGGCCTTGCTCACATCGCGGACATCCGAGGAGCAGAAGATGCTGGAGCCCGACATCAACGGCACACTGGAGGAACGTCCATGCCATGCTGGGTGGATTCTCATGGACATGGCTCTGCCGCGAAGCAGCGCGCAGAAGTTGGATAGTCACCTTTGATGCTCACAACATGTGATGGCCGAGGGGGTGGTAAAGGAAGGGCTGGGATTGGCTGGGAGAGGAAGAGGTGTCGGGGTGGGGTAAGTTTGGGGGGGATGAAATGGATGTGCCAGAATGGGGCGAGTTTGGAAGGGGGGGAACGAAGGTGTGAGGATGGGGTGAGGTTGGGAAGGGGGAATGATGATGTCAGGGGAAGGTTGTGGGGGGAGGGAGAATGGAGGAGGAAGGGGTAATGGGGGAGAAGATGGCATCTGGGGAGGTAGGTGTAAGGGGGGCAGAAGGTGTAAGAGAAAGAATGCGGAAAGGGGAGGCTGTCCAGAGGGAGGAAGGGGTGCGGAGAGGGGAGGGTGACCGGGGGAGGAAGGGGTGTGGAGAGGGGAGGGAGTAAGGGCGGAGGAAGAAGTAAGAGTGGAGGAAGAGCTCAGGAAGGGGTAGGAGTAAGGCTGGAGGAAGAAGTGAGGCTGGAGGGAGAGGTAAGGCCGGAGGAAGAAGTTGGGAAGGGGAGTGACTAAGCATGGTGGAAGAGGTAAGGGTGGCGGAAGGAGTCAGGAAGGGGGAGGACCAAGCGGGGGTGAATCCGGTGGCAGCGGGGGGGCAGGGTATGAAGACTGGGAGGGAGGGTGGAAGGGGTTCTAGGGGGAAAGAGGTTCTGAGGGGGGGAACGGGTGTGAAAGGGTAAGGGGCACGAAGGGAAGAAGGATTGAGATGGGGGGGATGTGCAGGTGAATGTGCACGGGAGGGGTCAGATAGGTCCGTGTCTGCCTCCTGGGGAGCGAATTGAGGGCAGGTGTGGTATGGAGGAAGGGTGCGAATGACAGAGGGCAGAGTGAGGTGGTAGGGTGGGAGGGTGAGGGTTCGATGGTAGCGATAGAAGGGACAGCGAGCGTGGCTGGTGGATTTTCGGGAAGGAAGGGAGCGTGCAGGTTCACCTGGACATCCCTGAAGGAGAAGGGTTGCGGCTAGTAGGGGGAGGTGGTAGGGGAGGTGGAATGTGATGCCGGAGGGGGAGTCAACTGTGATGGGGTAAAGGAAGTGGGTGAGTGGGGGAGGGTAAAGGATTGGGGAGCGAAAGTAAAACTGAAGTAGCATCATGCTGTCCAAATCGAGAGTGAGACGAGAGTTGTGCTGGGTGAGATCATGTGCTGCATGGGAGTGTGATCAGTGGGTGGGTGGAGATGCAGGTCAGCTCAGATGGACAACTGAAAGCAAACCCCAGCACTGAAAATGGCCAGGACATTGAGGTGAATGTGAAACGTGAAGGATCTGCGTGCGTGGGAGAGTGCTTGCACGAGGCTCCAAAAAGCCCTGCACACGCACCTTTCCCTCCAGAATTACTTGTGGGTTGGCTGCTCCCTCTGTGGTGACGGGTCTTCTTGGCTGCTTATTTCCACCTCTTCACTGGAGGAGTCCTCTTGGATGCAGATGAAGATGTGGATGGAGCTGAGGGACTGGCTGGCTGAAGGTGTTGGTCCCTTGGCAGAGCTCCCTGTGAACCAAAGTAAAAATAAGTAGTTCATTGCAGCAGAGTCAAAAACAGGAGAGAGAGCACTCACAGTTGCATTGAGAGAGGGATGGTGTGGTGCAGGATCCTCAGGTGGGTGTTCCCCGCCAATCATGCTATCGCTGCAGGCAGGGCCCACATCCTCACACTCCTCCAAGTGAGTGAGGGGCCTAATGTGGGTCACTCCACCCCTGGTCTGGGACCTCTCCCAGCTCATGTGAGCCAGCTCTTCCTGCATGAAAACATATGGAGAGAGTGTGAGCAGGACACATGACACTGCATGGAATGTTTGTGTAGTGAGTGGCACCATGGACAGGAATGAGGATGTGAGCTCGAGAGGATATGAGCCTGATGGAGATGTGAGGGTGTGTGTGAGAGTTAGTGGTGTTGTCCCTTGAGGTGGTTGTGAGGTCCCTGTGGATGTGTGATGGGTTTGTGAGTTGAGAAATGTGAGAAGAGTGAGTTACCCTGGCAGAAAGGATGCGACCATTCATCCTGTAACAGTACTGGGTGGCTGTCCTCTTTTACAGGGCATTGGCACTGACCACTGCTGCCACCGCCTCCCAAGCTTGGTTGGTAATGTCGCTGCCCATCCTGCAGCCAGAGCAGGGGTAGAGGATGTTGTGGCTGGCCTTCACAGCATCCAAAAGGTGTTCCAGTGCCGCATCGCTAAACCTGGGGACTGCAGTCATCTTGCCTTTTGTGGACATTTTCCCTGCAGTAGTCATGGAGTGGTAGAACTGAGATGTGTGCACGCAGCTGGATTTTAAATATGACGCCCGGTGTGATGAAGTGGCGAGGTGATGGCAAGTGGGTGAAGAGAGTCCGCCTGCCATGGAAATGGCATGTTTCCTGGGAATGCATAAATAATGTGGTGGCGTTAAAACCCGCCATTGTGGCCTACGGGCAAAATGTCGTTTTACCTGCCTGCTACTGCACTTCGTGCAAATCTGGGATGACTCCACCCACAGTGAATGGTCACAGAGAGTGCAAATTAGCAGCATGTAGCCCTTTCACTGACATTAGGATTGATTATCATTCAATACTTTGAAAAAGAAATAAGTGGTGATATAAAGAAGACACATCGTTGAATAAATAGATACGCATATTGGATCAAAGGAAAATGTAAGAAATTGGATAAAAATGTCAGTTAAATCAGTGCAGTCAACAAGAAACAAAATGTTTGACATAAAATTGCACAAGGAAACCATAAATTTTGCTGCATAAATAAAGGTATACCACTTCTCCAAAAATATGACTAGCCCATGAGGTGAATATGACACAAGTGAGTACAATTCTGATTTCAATCTTAATGAATTTGGGTTAAATGTACTAAGTACATGGTACATGGAACCAACAACCTCTTTTATCAGTTGAAGTATTTTCTTCGACATGATTTTGGAGCCCTTCCTGCATTCTCACAACTGGGGCCAATCCTCCCTCACCCACACTTTAAATTGAAGAACTGGAGGAATGGCTTTCATAGCACTTTCCAGCCACAGGCTTCAAATGTACAGCAGTTTTATTTGTTGTGTTTGCTGTTTATAGAGTAAGGTGTACATGGGTTATTAACTCCATGGTACTGATATTTATTAGGTCCATGAAGAGAGTAGGAATGGGAAATGGAATGAACTTCCCAGATGAGAAACCCAAAAGAATGAGTTTTCCAAATGTCCTGCTGAAATTAAAATACTGGTCAGATTTATAGAACAGAAAAGAGATAAAGAATATTAAATAAAAGAAAGCAAAAGTAGCTGGAAAAACTCAGCAGGTCTGACAGCATCTGCGGAGAGGAATACAGTTAACATTTCGAGTCCATATGACTCCTCATCAGAACTGATGCTGTCAGACCTGCTGAATTTTTCCAGCTATTTTTGTTTCTGTTTTGGATTTTCAACAACCGCAGTATTTTGCTTTTAGATCTTTGAAAGATGTTGCTACATCTGAAGCTAATTTACTCCCAGTCAGCAGTCATCCTGAAGACGTCATAGACAGACAAAGGTCAGAACACTGGATTGTTTTGCAGTTAACTGTTACACAGATTTTAGTATTTCTATTTGAATAATTGAGAACAAAATGCTTCTGCGCTGATCCTTACTGTAAGCTGGACTGAAAGCATGATCCCTGATGATGTGTAACAGTTAAACTGCAAAACAATCCAGTGTTCTGACCTTTGTCTGTCTATGATGTCTTCAGGATGACTGCTGACTGGGAGTAAATTAGCTTTAGATGTAGCAACATCCTTCAAAGATCTAAAAGCAAAATACTGCGGTTGTTGAAAATCCAAAACAGAAACAAAAATAACTGGAAAAATTGTTTTGTTGTTGAATTCGGCAAGATCTGCAACAATGCAGGGTTCCTCTAGCGATAGGCATTGCAGGAGATGTTGCATAGTCTGTGGCTCAGTTCCACATTCATAAGTTGTCGGGCAGGTTGTGTATCCCCATTTGCTTAGTGACACCTTTGAATGACCTACACCAGTCCTAAGTCTGTTAAGACACTTCCAGGTTGCCCAGTTGCAATTAGCTCCTGGGGGAAGGCTTTCATCCGGTAGAATTTCCATCGCTGGGGGTTGTTCGAGACTGGCGAGCCGGTCTTTCCACGAGGCGATGCGGGCTTCAGGTTGCGGGGTTGATTGTAATGGAACTACACTGTTCATGAAGCTCTTCCTTGACTTTAGGCAGCTGGGTGTAGGTGTATGACCATGTAGAGGGTGCCTCTCATCTGATGTTTGACGAAGTCACTCTTTCTTGCTGGCTACCATTCTTCTAATATCAGGGGGAGCGATACCCACCAGGATATATAGGCTGTTGGTGTTTGTTGGCCATTAGTAACCATACCTTATAAACAATGGTGCAGGCAAACAGGCACAGAGTTCCATATCTCTACTAATGGTTTGCATTTATGTGATGCTTTTCATGTAGAAAAATGTCCCAAGCTGCTTCACAGAATCACAAGTCAAAAAGCATGTCAAGCCAAAGAAAATACTGGAAGGAGTGATCAAAATGTAGTTTAATTCCAGAACATGGGGTTTTGATAATTGAAAGCACAGCTGGTAAATGGTGAGAAAATGAAGGACAGAGACGGAGGGTGGCAGGAAGATGTAACACTGGAGAAGAATACAAAGATAGGATGGGATGAGGCCGTGTAGGGATTTACACACAAGGATAAGAATTTTTAGCTTAACACATGTAGAACAAGGAGTCAATGTGGATAACTGAGAACAAGGGGAATGGGTGAGTGGACTGTGAACACATACATAAGAACATAAGAAATAGGAACAGGATTATACCATTCGGCACCTCGAGCCTGCTCCACCATTCAATAAGATCATGGCTGATCTTCTTGTGTTTCGATTTCCACATTCCCAGCTAACCCCGATAACCTTAGATTCCCTCGCCTAACAAGAATCTATCTATCTCTGTCTTAAAAATAGTCAATGACCCCGCCTCCACCACCTTCTGAGACAGAGAATTCCAAAGTCGCACAACCCTCTGAGAGAAAAAAATTCTCTTCATCTCTGTCTTAAAAGGGCAACCCCTAATTTTAAAACAGTGCCCCCTAATTCTGGACTCACCCACAAGAAGAAACATCCTTTCGATGTCCACCTTGTCAAGGCCGTTCAGGATCTTATATACTTCAATCCAGCCGCCCCTCACTCTTCTAAACGCCAGTGGAAACAAGCCCAGTCTGTCCAACCTTTCCTCATAAGACAACCCACTCATTCCAGGTATCAATCTAATAAACCTCCTTTGAACCACCTCCAACACATATGTTTCCTTATCATTTACATTAGAATTTCATCTGCCTATATTTATAGTAGTAATAAAAAATTTTTCTTCAAGGGAACTTTAATTATAACCCTGTATTTACCCACAAACGTATGAATTAGGAGCAGGAGTAGGTCATTTGGACCCTCGAGTCTGCTCTACTATTTGATAAGATCATGTCTGATCTGACTGTGGCCACAACTCCACTTCCCCGTACCCTTTGACTCCCTTATCAACCAAGAATCTATCTAACTCAGCCTTAAAAATGTTCAGTGACCCTGCCTCCACTGCTCTCTGGGGAAGAGAATTATAGTGAAACAAGAAAAGAGAATAAAATAATGTCCCACGGACTTTGTTTTTACCACACAATGCACCTAATCCACTGAACTATCAGGGCATTAACCTGAAGCAAAATTGAAAGCTTCTCCACGTAATCGTTTTCTGATGGCTTCTAATCTGTTGCTTATGTCTGTATGGGTCCTGCATATTATAATTGATGATCGGACAGATTACTGTTCTAACCTGAAGTGCATTTAGAAATGTGTAAACTTCTTGCAATATGTTGGTAATCTTGTAGATTTGAACTCTGGTTAAAATTGGAAAATACAATAATTGGTATTTACTTTTCCAGGGCAAGGAGTGCAATACCACATGCTGGCAGTGTGTCTCCCAAAACCAGTTTAACTGATTTTGGTCAGGTAAGATTCATGTTTTAAATGTATCTTTATGTTTTACCTTTCCTGGACAGTGATGATGGTGCTATCACTGACTCTTCCCCATCCCCATTGATTAACCTGTGTAAAACCATCTGAAAACCAGCAGTGTCCAAAAACCAGACAATTTTCAAAGCGGGCCATGCAAGAATTTTAAATGGGTGAAAAAACTTACTGACTTGTTCGGGGAGTGGTGTGCCAAGTAATTACCCGCTTTGCCCGCCTGACGTTTTGAGTGGCTCTGTGACCCTTGTCCCCACCTGACCCAGCTCGGAAAAGTTCGGTGAGTTGCTGCATTCGCGCGGCTTCACGCGCCTGTCATTTCCCATGCTCCAAGTGGTTGAAGATGTGGCAGAAACGGTTGAACTCACCCAGGAAGAACCAAATACCCTTGCAGAATCCAATGAGGTAGAATATTTGTCTATGTATTGTACTTGGGATCAGGACCTATGCCTATTCTTGCTACAGTACTGAGTTTTGTTGCCATTAAGACCACCCAAATAGAAGCCCACAGGCTTAAATTCAAACATTGCACTTGATTCCCAAAAGCCTTTAATTTCCACGGGCACTGGTTATCTTCTTGCAGCTGGCCCAAGCCAGTTCAAACCCAGTTATTAAAGAGTACTGTGCAATCTTGCCTGATTAAAAACAAAACATAGTTTTCAGTTACAACTGTTTTTAACGTCATTTCAGTTTGATTGATCTTTTCTCATTTTAATCAGGGTGAGCTGATGTAGGGAAGTGGGGGAGACACGAACGTGTTATTAAATCCAATATTTGGGAAGTGAATTAATATCAGCAGAAACATGGCCGTTAACCTATAGTGGTTTGCAATCATACTTGGTGCTTGTGTGTCCCCTAATTACTGAATTAAGGGGTTCCAATTTTTTTTCGGAAAACCAGCACAGACTTAGCCACAAAGTTGCTGGTTTTGAGACACTCTGCCTGTACATTCATTTTGTACTTGTACCATAATATTTCTTGCAATGTACATCAACAGTAAGGAAAGCTCACCAGAGGGATACAACATTAGTCTAAAGTACTGATGCAGAAGTCCCACCCCCATTTCCAACAGATCCCATTTTTGCCAGCATGGGGTAGGGGCAGGGCATGAATGACACAAGAGGGAAACCCAAACTCAGCAGGACCATTTAGGATTAGTGCCAAGTTCAAACAGATGCCACTTTCACTGTTTCAAGGGCCTTAACCCAAAGCATGGTAGTCACAAATGTATGGAGGAGGCAGGGATGCTTATGAAGTACTAATAAGGTTTTTTAGTGTTGTGGTCTGAAGTGAATTAAATCTCCAGCCCTTTAAAAATAAAAAAAAAAACAGGCTGCAGATGTCAGTTAGACTAAAACACAAACAGCTGCTGCTGAAGTGTATTGATTGACAGGCCGTCTGGTGAGAAAGAAAACAGTTTCTCTGTCGAGGTGGCCTTATGTTATGCCTAACAATTCCATAAGAATTCTATATTTATTCTGGAAAGTGTCTTGTATTTAAGTGTCATGTATCAATGCACTTCAGCAGCAGCCGTCTGTGTTTTAGTCTAACTGACATCTGCAGCCTGTTTTTTTTTTATTTTTACAGGGCTGGAGATTTAATTCACTTCAGACCAAAACACTAAAAAAAACCTTATCTGTCCTTCACAAGCATTTCTTACACCACCCTCTTCTGGGTGAAAAACTCCCCCTTGAATCCCCTCAAAACCTTCCAACTCTTACCCCAAATCTATACCTCCAGGGATGAGACCTCTCAATCAAGAGGAATAGGGCCTTCCTATCCACTCTATCGAGACCCCTCAAAACTTTATACACTTCTATTAGGTCTCCCCTCCTCCTCTGGTAAGGCAACTTCCTTGTACATCTTCCCTGTACTCTCTCTAGTGCAATCACATCTTTCCTATAGTGCTTTGGCTAGAACTGTCTGTACTATTCCATCTCTGGCCTCACTAGCGTTTCATATAGTTCCATCATAAGCTCCATGCTCTTATATCCTTGTACTCCTTTGTCTTCTTGACCACCTTGTTACCTGTCTGGCCACCTTCAGGGATCTGTGGACATGTATCAAGATTCCCTCGTTCCTCTATATTTGTCAGTATCCTACCTTTTATTGTGTATTCCCTTGCCTTGTTAGCCTTCCCCAAATGCATTACTTCTCCAGATTAAACTCTATTTGCCACCATTTGACCTACCCGACTAGTCCATTGATAATTTCCTGCAGTCTACAAGTTTCTTCTTTCTTATCAACCACACAGTCAATTTTTGTACCATCTGCAAACTTCGTAATTGTGCCCTCGTCCAGAGTGCCCTGAGAAAAGCCCATAGAGACGGCAAGCAGCTCTTCTGTCAGTGTGAGTGCGTTTGCACCTCCCTGCTCATCATTAATGGACAGGGACCTAGTAGGGAGACTAGGCGCCTCATCCATCTCTCACACTGTCAGTGACCTCCTGAGGTCATTGCCCGTGTGAGGGTTTGCAGGTCCAGTGTAACCCCAGGAACCCCTGAGTCTGCTCCTGAAGCTGCCTCTCCATGAGAGTCGCCATTCTCTCAATGGAGGAGACTGTGCGCTTGGTGCTCAGGGTCAATGCAGAACTCATGCTCCACATGGACTCCTCCATGATGGAGACCATGGCACGCAGACCCTCTTGGATCTCTGCTGGTTCTCCCTGCACATCCCACTGGACATCCAGCATCTGCCACCTGATGGGCGACTCCAGAGGCTCGTCATCGGCCTTGGACGCAGCATGGTCCTGGTCTCCAGCTGTTTGTTGGATTGCTTCCAGACAGCTCCCTCAGCCACCCAGGCAACTCTGGGCAGCCTTCAGGGAGCAGCCTCTTCCATTTTTTGAACACCCCGCTGAGTCCCCATTGGACCCGGTGCCCAACACGTTCCCACCCCTGTACACGGAAAACACATCCGGCAGTCCTGTTTCACGCTGGGTGGGCTTTAATTGGCCACCCAGTCTAAGAGTGCATTCACAGCGCAAACTCGGCCGGGAGCAGGTTTTACATCTTTGGGCGCATCCTGAGGGTAAAATTCAGGCCCATGTCCCAGAAGAGGTAGTAAGTATGTTTCCTCTTATTTATTACGCTCACTATTAGTCAATAAGTGCCATTCTGTCTCATTTGGAGAAAGAAACAGTTTTTTTACAGCCAGTCTGTTATTATATAGAAATATAAAAAATAAAATAAAATAAAAATAAAATAAAAACAGGAAGTGCTGGAGAAATCATCATGACAGGCAGAACTGGCTATCCTTGATTTAACTGGGCTGCTGGGTGCAATCTAGCTGGAGAAGAGTGAATTTGTTCAAGTGCACAATAACTTTTTAAAAGAATGCCACATTCAAGAAAAGTATTTGGTTAAATAAACTTGAATTGGAAAGGAGGGGGAGGAGGCAGGAGGTCCAGGTGTAATTTTTGTCATGGTGATATTCCACCCGTGACTGAATGATGTGTTTCAGTGACATTTAACTAATTGTCAAAGAACAAAGAACAAAGAAAAGTACACCACAGGAACAGGCCCTTCTGCCCTCCAAGCCTGTGCCGATCATATTGCCCGTCAACTGAAACATTTTGCACTTCCGGGGTCCGTATCCCTCTATTCCCATTCCTATTCATGTATTTGTCAAGCTGCCTCTTAAACACCACTATTGTACCTGCTTCCACCATCTCCTCTGGCAGCGAATTCCAGACACTCACTACCCTCTGCGTAAAAAACTTGCCCCGCACATCTCCTCTATAGTTTTCTCCTCTCACCTTAAATCTATGTCCCCTAGTAATTGACTCTTCCACCCTGGGAAAAAGCTTCTGACTATCTACTCTGTCCATGCCACTCATAATTTTGTAAACTTCTATCAAGTCGCCCCTCAATCTCCGTCGCTCTAGTGAGAACAATCCGAGTTTCTCCAACCTCTCCTCATAGCTAATAACCTCCAGACCAGGCAGCATCCTGGTAAACCTCCTCTGCACCTTCTCCAACACCTCCATATCCTTCTGGTAATGTGGCAACTTGAATTGCACGCAATATTCCAAGTGTGGCCCAACCAAGTTTCTATACAGCTGCAGCATGACTTCCCAGCTTTTATACTCAATACCCCTGCCAATGAAGGCAAGCATGCCATATGCCTTCCTGACTACCTTATCCACCTGCGTTGCCACTTTTAGTGACCTGTGGACCTGTACACCCAGATCCCTCTGCCCGTCGATGCACTTAAGGGTTCTGCCATTTACTGTATAATTCCTGCCTGTATTAGACCTTCCAAAATGCATTACCTCGCATTTGTCCAGATTAAACTCCATCTGCCATTTCTCCACCCAAGTCTCCAACCGATCTATATCCTGTTGTATCCTTTGACAATCCTCTTCACTATCTGCAACTCCTCCAACCTTAGTGTCGTCTGCAAACTTACTAATTAGCCCAGTTACATTTTCCTCCAAATCATTTATGTATACTACAAACAGCAAAGGTCCCAGCACTGATCCCTGAGGAACTCCACTAGTCACAGCTCTCCATTCAGAAAAGCATCCTTCCACTGCTACCCTCTGTCTTCTGTGACCAAGCCAATTCTGTATCCATCTTGCCAGCTCACCTCTGATCCCGTGCGACTTTACCTTTTGTACCAGTCTGCCACGAGGGACCTTGTCAAAGGCCTTACTGAAATCCATGTATATAACATCCACTGCCCTTCCATCGTCGATCATCTTTGTCACTTCCTCGAAAAACTCGATCAAGTTAGTGAGACATGACCTCCCCTTCACAAAACCATGCTGCCTCTCACTAATACGCCCATTTGCTTCCAAATGGTAGTAAATCGTGTCACGAAGAATCTTCTCCAATAATTTCCCTACCACTGACGTAAGGCTCACCGGCCTGTAATTTCCTGGATTATCCCTGCTACCTTTCTTAAACAATGGAACAACATTGGCCATTCTCCAGTCCTCTGGGACCTCACCCATAGCCAGTGAGGATACAAAGATTTCTGACAAGGCCCCAGCAATCTCCTCCCTTGCCTCCCTCAGTACTCTGGGGTAGATCCCGTCTGGCCCTGGGGACTTAATATTCTTCAAGATGCCTAACACCTCTTTTTTGACCTCAACATGATCCAGGCTATCTACACACTCTTCCCTAGACAAATCGACTGCTAAGTCCTTCTCTTTGGTGAATACTGATGAGAAGTATTCATTTAGTATCTCTCCCATTTCTTCTGGCTCCACACACAGATTCCCACCTCTGTCCCTGAGTGGGTCTACCCTTTCCCTGGCTACCCTCTTGCTTTTTACATATGTATAAAAGGCCTTGGGATTTTCCTTAATCCTGGTTGCCAGTGACTTTTCATGACCCCTTTTAGCCCTCCTGACTCCTTGTTTAAGTTTCCTCCTACTTTCTTTATATTCTCCACAGGCTTCATCTGTTCCCAGCCTTCTAGCCCTTATGAATGCTTCCCTTTTCTTTTTGACTAATCTCACAATATCCTTCGTTATCCAAGGTTCCTGAAACTTGTCATGCTTATCCTTCATCCTAGCAGGAACATGCCGGCCCTGAATTCTTATCAACTGACATTTGAAAGCCCCCCACATGTCAGTTGTTGATTTGCCCTCAAACATCCAACTCCAGTCTAGATTCCTCAGTTCCTGCCTAATATTGTTATAATTAGCCTTCCCCCAATTAAGCACCTTAACCCAAGGACTCCTGTTATCCTTATCCACCAGTACCTTGAAACTTACTGAATTATGGTCACTTTTCCCGAAATGTTCCCCTACTGAAACTTCGACCACCTGGTCCATCAGGGAATCATTGGAAATGGTGAATTAATATAGCGAAGATGCCGAGAAAGTGAAGGAATGGGACAGGGTAAACTGTAATGTTGTGCGCTGGGACTCGCTCCTTCTGTGATCTTCAATAAGTTATTATTTAACTTCAATAAGTTATTGAAAATTTACTGCTCATCCCATTCACAGTTGTGAGCTGACGTGGCAGAAGAACTTCAAATAATAATGCAGATCACTCTGGTATATCAATACTACTTACAGATCTTGATACTGTTTAAGGGATGATCAGACTGTTGTTCATACTTAAATAACTAAAAGGT
Source organism: Cetorhinus maximus (assembly GCF_964194155.1). Taxonomy (NCBI): domain Eukaryota; kingdom Metazoa; phylum Chordata; class Chondrichthyes; order Lamniformes; family Cetorhinidae; genus Cetorhinus; species Cetorhinus maximus. Next base: position 103,711,897 of record NC_135884.1, read on the forward strand.
AACTGAAATAATAGCATCGCAGTCACTGATTCTGTGTAATGTTAGGTAAATAGAACACCACTGTAATAGGTCAGGATGTGGTAAACATATTTTCATAGTCTTGAGTAATATTGTCACTGTTCATTTCTGTCTTCCTTACAAAAGTAGCAGTATAAATCTACCTTGGCTGCTTCAGGAAATACTTTAGAAGGAGAAAATAAATTGTAAACGGAAGAGGAAAGAGAGGAAATGTTGTGACACAAGTTATCGGAAATCTATTCCAGCAATAATGTTATTATAACAGGAGCAATAACACTACAGACTGAGCTTTCTTTGCAGGGGTAAAACAGCAACAGTCGTCAACTGCAACCTCACTGCTTTATCGGAACCTAAGTAAGCAGCGTCATTGAACTTTGCACTCACAGCAATACCACTAAATGGCCAAGTCATGTTTCTCCATCACAACATTTCCACACTTCATTTTTTACCTTTCACTCATTATCTACTATTAGCAATCCACACATTGTGCAAACATCCTGTCCATTTAGTAGTTTCGCTGTAAAGGGAATGTTTAGTAGCTTAGTTGTGTCCCATAGGCTGCTTCTTGCTTTACTGCTGAGCTGAAACTTTGTATGTGTAATATTCAGCACCCAAATTAAGGCAAAGAAGCGCTAGATGTGTTTTCAGCAATGTGTACCTCAAGCTCAAAGGAATAATACAGGGAAATTGAGTGGCAATCCCTTGGGGGAAAAAGAGAAGCGGTATGAATTTATTCAAGTAACAGTTCTAGTCTTTGTAATTGATACTTATAAAAAGCCTACAATTTCCGGTGAGCAAATGCTGTATTACGATAAAAGGGTTTTAACATTTTCCACATCTAAACACCACCATGCTGAATATAGTGCAGCTTTAATTTTTGGATAAAAAAACTTTCTAACAGAAAAGAGTCATCTCAGAGTACTTTTGTTTGAGGGTACAACCTACCCCATGTCCAAGTCAATTTTCCCCTTTTATCTCGAACTTACTGTGATTGGGAGGATGGATGAGCTCTGCAAAACAAACTGCAAGGAACTGCACACCAGTGATTACTGATGTGCTGGATAGATAGGAAATTGCCTGGTTTCCTCCCAGCTCTAATCAGGAATTTAGTGATTAGAGAATGCCACATTTTGGATTCGAAAGCTAGATTTTTTTCCGGCATTCATGATCACCAGATATTCTAATAGTGGGCCTCATGACCTCTACAAACTGGAGTGCATATCCAGGTAAAGGAAAGTGATTAAATGTAATGGCTCTGGCCAGGTAAACAGTTAACTGCTTGGACACACTATTGTGTTTTCTTTGAAAACTATAGTGAAAGTCTCTTCAGCTAACCCGTGGTTTCTCTGTTGAGAAATACTCTGTGGGGTTTTAATCCTTTGGCCACTGACTCTGTCTGAAAATTAAAATCAGAAATCTAACTTTTCTTATGATGTGGCAGATGATGTGTGCCAGGTGGACCAAATCCACAAGAGAAATTTGGTCATGCTTTCACAATGATTTTGCAATTTGTATTTATTATGGGAAGATGTGTGTACTGAATTCAGATGTAATGAGTCCAGTAAGACCTTTAGAGATTTTAAAAATCAAATTAAAATATTTATTAACAAAATAAAATATTTCAAGCACATACATAAGACTACAATTATTTAATACTATAATAACTTCTAAAATTCCTAATTAACCTGACTCCCAGTTAGATACCGTCTTTAAGGCAATAGTCCAAAATAAATTTAGGTTAAAAAAAAAGCAAGTTAACACTGTACCCACTTGACAGTAGAATTCCAAATGGCTTTCTCCAACTTCAGTTATTGGACACAACAGACTTCTGCACAGATGGCTAGAGGCTTCTTCAAGGCTGTTACGCACACTCGCATTAAATTGTACATGACCTCCAACATAGCCTTTCATTCTCCTTTATATATGTTTCTCCTTCTTTAATATGTAAATTCTATTGTTCCATTTACCTTTGGAACTGTACCTTTCCCATAATATAAAAACTTTCATGTTTCCAATATTGTCAGTAACCTTTGGGAAAAATAAACACACTCCTTAGCCTTGCTTATCTGACTAGTTATAAACAGTTAACATCCCTTTGAAATCCAAACAATCCCTTCACTTATCTAAAAATGCAAATTCCTTTCACACCTTACATGCTAAAACAGCATCCATTTTTATTTATTTGCATTTCAAGTACATTTCTACACCTAGCTCCTTTGATAATTTCAAACTTGCTGTCTACCTGACTCCAAATGTAATTAACTCACACAGACAGAACCATCTACATACACACCCATAAACCTACTTTACAACAAACCAGAAAAATATAATGAAAATTATTATACTTTTGTAACACTTTACACAAAGTACATTTTGTAACAGGCATAAAGCCATATCCCACTGACTCGCAGGGCTGCTTATTGCTGCTCTTGACCACAAATTTCCTCACAGCAATTATGGTTCCAGACCCTTGGTGGGACATGACATCTCTCCTGCTTGTTATTTGCATCCCTGACCCTAACACGCTTTCGTGGCCCAGAATCTTTATGTGTTTCATAATTGTGTCTTCTTTGGGAGCTCTCTAACTCAGAAGGTTGTGGGCTCACGTCCCACTCCAGGACGTGAGCACAAAAATCTAGGCTGAGACTCCAGTGCATTACTGAGGGGATTCTATACTGTTGGAGGTGTCATCTTTCTGGTGTGATGTTACACGAGACCTCTTCTTATGTCTCAGGTGGGCGCAAAATACACTATGGCACTATTTTAACGAGCAGGGAGTTATCCCCAGTGTCCTGGCAAATATTATTCTCTCAATTTTATTGTTGGAGCTTGCTGTGTGCAAATTGGCAAATTTTCTACATTACAACAGTGATGGCACTTCAAAAAATCATTGAATGTGAAATGCTTTGGGATGTTCTGAGGTTGTGAACAGCGCCATATAAATGTAAGGCTTTTTCAGACAAGCATCTTTGCTATTTTCAGTGTAACTGGGGCATCAAGTCAGAAGATGGAAGCTCATTGTGGAGCTTTACTGCAGCAGAGGTGGTCGGCTGTATTAAACAAGGAGGATGCAGGAATGGAACGGTGAAATAGGGAGTTAAGAAAGAGAGGAAAGGAGGAATAGGAAGAGGAAAATGGGCAGATGAGGAAAGGAAGAAGGGAAGAAGGGTGGAGAAAAGTCGACGAAGGGAAGGAAGATTTTAAAAAATCAAGCTTGTCATCTTTATAATTTTGTTACAATCATAAAATGTAAGATGAAATCATGATCTCAGCTTCAATTTTCTCAGCTCTCACAATGCCAACCCTCCCACTGAACCCTATACAGATCAGATGTGATCCATTTCCTATCTCTGTCATTTAATGCTGTGAACTGATATGGGGAGATGTCAGCAACTTAACAACAGTCTAGTTATATTTGCTTCGAAAGAAAGCACTCACCATCAACTTAATACTTCATGCCAGCAAAACAACTGTAGGTGCAAAACCATGGAGCATAATGATTTTGCTGCCCCATAAATCAAGTGGGTAAGTTAATGGTGTTGTTAATGGTCTATTAACTGTCATATTTGTTCAAATTACCATGACCCTGGGGTCAGGGGTTCAGGAATTAGGGCATGAAAGTTTCGATGTACTGAAGATCTGTCATGGCTGCTGCACTGGGGGAAAAAAAATCACTTCTTTGATGTATTAAATTTGTAAAAAAGAACTGAGGAACTGGATGACGCAATGCATTTGGAAAGAAAGACTTGCAAATATGGCACCATACACAACTTCTGGACATACCTGAAGTGCAGTCACTGTTGTAATGCAGGAAACGCAGTGGATAATTTGTGCAAGCTTCTAGAAACAACATAATGAGTGATAATGGCGAGTTTATCAGTTATTTAGTTTTGGCTGAAGGATAAATATTGGTCAGGGCACTAGGAAAAACACTCTTGCTCTTCTTCAAAAACATGCCATATAATCTTTTACGCTCACCTGAGAGGATTAGACACTAGCACCTCCGAGAAGTTCAGATCCAGCCCAGACTGATAGATGTATTCTATGTTTGGTGACTGTAAAAATTCTATGTGAACTATGTTTGGGTAGTCTTAGTCCAGTTCCTACTGGGAATGGGTCTATAGCACTAACTGGCAACTTCACTCAAATGGGCTTAAGGATCATTGGCGAGACAACTATAAGACTGTCATATTGTTACAGTAAAGAGTGGCCACCTGAGTTTGGGGCAGAGCTGAATGCTATATCTGGCTGGGGTTTACCTGGTCTGGGAGCGCTTGATACCTGAAATGGAAAGTCGCTCCTTCTCTGGCACTGGAAGACACATGTGATGAGCATGAGAGAAAAAGTTAAAAGGTGAAAAAGTTGAAAACAATGCATTTTTCTTTAATCTAATTTCAGTTAAGCACTTTAGTTATCGCAACAGTTTTACATATGAGCTTTCAATCAAAGGTACAGCAATAAACTTTAAAACTACAATGTTGAATTTTTAGGAGGTTGTGTGGGAGATGAACCGACTAGGAATGATAATAGATTTGTCGCACACTGCCATCGACACAGCGAAAGCTGTCCTTAAAATCTCCAAGGCACCGGTTATATTCAGTCATTCGTCTGCTTATGCCATCTGCCAGCATCCCAGGAATGTTCCAGATGAACTTCTTAAGATGATTGTGAGCAATTTAAACTCAACTCTAGTATGTGTGTAATTGTTTATAGAACACATTAAATTACTGATCTCTCTATATCATAGCCTTCCAGGAGCAGTGATGTACATTTACATAAGAGAATCAATTATTGGGTGGTACTGGTAGGGATCAGCGTAAAATATTATATAACACATAGGGTGGGAATTTCCTCAGAGCATCTCCTGCTCTGCTGCAGTAACTTTGGCACAAGTGCAGCAAAACCTCTGATCACACCACTAAACATGGGGTTTTATGGCAACTCACTTGTATTGGGCTAGCTACTAGAACCAAGCCACTTATTGTTCTGCTTTTATAAAATATGGCATGAGAGTGTTGGGTGGCACAATGTTAGAGTCATAGGACTGGACTTTATGTGCCCCGCTGGATGTGCTTTCGGCAGGGGACCACGTTAAATATGGCAGGTTCCCACCCCACCAACTTCCCTCCCACCCCTGAGCTCACCCCACCTAACACGGTAAGTAACCAGGCACAGAAACTGGCAGCCTGCCTGCCATATTTCAATAAATAATCAAGGATCCATTGAGTTTGTTAACAAGCCAATTGATCCCAATAATACACTGCCCATGCCATAAACAGCTGGCATGGGGAGACAGGCGGATGTAGACAGGCCATTTTAAAAAAAGTCTTTGAAAGGGTGAGAAGAACGGGGGTGGGGGTACTATTTTCAGGAAGGTACCCTTTGTGTATCGGGGGTAGCCTCCCTAAGATAGTACCTCCCCATTCCTATTCGCCTGCTCTCTAAACACCCCCCCCCCCCCCCCCCCGACCCCATACTCTGGACTTAACTTGCTCCGGGGTCCATTATGTCGCCTTCTTTGGCCTGCTTGCAATCCCAGCAACACCCACTAATGCATTCTTGGTGCTGCCAGGACTGCTGATTGGCCAGCAGCTCCCGAGGGTGGGACTTCCTCCCCAGTGAGGGTCGGATGTCCCACTGGCAGGCAATCTAGCCCACCTGTAGGGCATTAAGGCTGCAGGGTGGGCTAGAATAGCGTGTGTTGGCTCCACACTGACTTTGCTTCCTGGGATGAGGAGGCGGGGGAGGGGGGGAGATGGGGGGGTGGTGGCGAGCCATCTGCACCCCCCTGCCCCCTTTAACGCACAGCCCATGAAGTCATAACAGCGCAGAAGGAAGCCATTCTGCCTATTGAGTCCATACCAGCTCTCTGTAGAGCAATCTAATCAATCCCATTCCCCTGCTGTATTCCCATAGCCCTACAGGATTATTTTGCTCAAGTGCCTATCTAATTTGCTTTTGAAATCATTCATCATCTCTGCTCCCACCAGCCACATAGGCAGAGTTCCTGTACAACTCACTCTGTAAAAAAGTTTTCATCACAATCTCTCCTTATCTCTTGCCCAGAACCTTAAATGTGTGTCTGCTAGTCATTGTACCGTCAGCTAGTGGATACAGTTTTTCTTTGAATAACTTATCTAAACCTGTCATCAGACCTTCCAACTTATCTAAACCTTTATCAGATCTCCCCTCAACCCCATTTGCTCCAAGGAGAACAACCTCAGATTCTCCAACCTAACCTTGTAGCTAAAATCCCTTATCCCTGGAGCCATCTTGGTAAATCTCCTCTGCACCCTCTTAAAGACCCTCCTCACATTCCTCACAAAGCACAATGAAATTTCAGCGAACTATTGCTCCAAATGCTATGCCACAGAGGGGAAGAATATGCTTCTGCACTGACCACTTCCCCACGCAGAGTTCCTGATCTCAGCTGTGTTATCAGAAGGAAGATGTCAAATGGAAGTCAATAGATGCTTTGCAAGGAGCGAAGAAACGCCCAAAGAATTGTCCCAGACTTCACACATGCCTCATTTAATGACAAGTTAAAATAAAATATTGGCAGAAGCCTGGGAGTGGGTTATATGTCCCACCCCTGAACCAGAGTCTGTAGAGGAAGATTTGAAGATTAGGTAGAAAATAATTGAAACATTAAAAATAAGGATTAAATAAGAAATTAAGTGTTCAGATCAGCTGTGATTTTCTTTTCCACATGTTTCACAGAAACAGGATGATAGCCTCGTGATGGTGAACTTCCACTCTGGTTTTGTGGCTTGTCAGAAGCTTTCCAATATTTCTAGAGTTGCAGGTAAATGATTTGAACAGTTTTATTGGGATAAAGAAATGGTGTTAAGTTGATCTGCCCCTTTGCCCTTTAAAAAGGGATAAAATCTTTGACGTTCCAATATTTTCAGCCAAATTAAAAATCTTGTCTTTTGATTAAATAATTTTTTTATGCATTTGTTCATAAAATGTTTCAGGGTGGAGGTACTCATAAGATGTTGAAGTGATGTGGAGAAAAGCTACACTTTGATTTTAGATAAAAAAAACTTTAGATTAAAATCAAAGGCCACATCCTTTAAAGAACAGAACAGAGTCTCTTTTATTTATTCATTGTTAAGTTGTATTCTTTTATAAAATGAATATGAATGTAAATCCCTGATCATAGAAGATCATATTTGAGGGATAGGTACAAGATCAAGTGAACTGCTCAGGAGTATGTCAATTTTCATGGAATAGACAGAAACATAGAAAGATTTAGGATACAGAAGGAAGCCATTTGGCCCATCATGTCTCTGCCAGCCCTAAAAGAACTATCCAGTCTAAACTCACCTTCCAATAGATATATAGATGTGCCTAGGGCATGAGGCTTCTGCAGGTAAGATGCTGTGAAAGATAAATGATAGACTGTAATGAACATCTATCTCTGCTGCATTGCTGTGATAAGTATATAGTAGAGCCTTAAGCAGCATCTCACACCGTAACTGACATTTGCAGAGCTTCCGTCCCTCACAGAGCTGTAAATACACTGGGACTTTTTCACAAAATCGACCACAAGACCATGTCACAATATCTGGTGTCATAGTCTCTGCCTCAATAAAGAGAACTGGATGAGTATTTGGAAAGAAAAAATATGAAAGTATTGGGAGGTCATTAGGGATTTAGTTGGACTTGAAGAGTCAGCAATGGCTTAGGTGCAATGGGCTGAATGGCTTCCTACTGTGCTGTATATTCTTTAAGTTCTGAGTCTGTTAATTACGTGGAACAGCTTAAATCAACACAAGCAAATTAAAAATGTGAATTTCATGCGCTCAGTAACTGACACCAAACAGCAGGCACTTCGTTAAAAACAATTTTAATTACTATTGATTTCTTTGCATGAACAACTTGAATTTTGAACCTCACTGAGGATAAAATTCGGAGAATGTTGAAGCTTTGTGTTAGAGTCGGTGTTACAATTTGCACCTGCTGTTACAGATCATTTCGACCACATCAAGAAGATTGCTGGTTATGAGTCGGTTGGAATCGGTGGAGATTATGATGGGGCCATTGGGTTTGTATGCAGTGTCAGTGTTATTCCAACAGTTACTTCTTTTGATATGTTGCCTAATATCTCCTGACATTTGTGGTGGATTGTAGGTTTCCCCAGGGTCTAGAAGATGTGTCAAAATACCCTGCACTAATTGAGGAACTGCTGAGGCGCAACTGGACGGAGGAAGAATTAAAAGCTGTACTACGAGATAACTTTCTCCGGGTTTTCCGCAAAGTTGAAGCGGTAAGAAGATTAAATATGAAAAGTTTGTGGGTGTGTGTGTTACCTCATTGTCACTGTGTTTGTAATGAGGCTTATGCCAGTAGCCAAAGTTCCTCTGGAGAAAGTGTTGGGAGTAAGCCTCAACAATGAAAACATTGCTACGCCCCCACCCCTCTGCACCTCAAATATATCACTACGATTAAGGTGGCAATGTGCATTGGTATATGAAATTTGCCCTGAGTGATGGGACATGACCTGCAGTCTCAGCCATATCAGGGAATGAAGGAAAATTCAAAGGGAGAGTCAGTGTCATTTCCTCCAAGTGCTCAGCGCCAGGTGGTATTTTCAGCAGTTTAGTAGCAGCCTCTTGTTTGGCAGTGTTATGACCAATGCAGTTGGTAAAGTGGAGTTATTTTAAAAATCCCACAGGGAAACTTTTAACAACTGTCATAATCAATAATTTTAAGTGTTATGTTTGAGATGCGACTCTAAACTCAGGAATCAGACGTCTAGTTCTCGAGGCTTTACATTAAACTAAATGAAACATTTTATTAGTTACACAGGTTAAAATATAAGCACATGGTTTCATATTACTACTATCATAACTTTTAACAAATTCCCAAACTTGCAGCTTGCAGCTCAACGCAAACTGGAGGAACAGCACCTCATCTTCCGACTAGGCACTTTACAGCCTTCCGTACTGAATATTGAGTTCAACAATTTTAGATCATGAACTCTCTCCTCCATCTCCACCCCCTTTCCGATCCCCCTTTTTTCCAATAATTTACATAGATTTTTCTTTTCCCACCTATTTCCATTATTTTTAAATGTATTTCCATCCATTGTTTTATCTCTACCTTTTAGCCTTTTTCGATTCCTTCACCCCACCCCACCCCCACTAGGGCTATCTGTACCTTGCTCGTCCTGCTTTCTACCCTTAATTAGCACATTCCTTAGATAATATCACCACCTTCAACACCTCTTTGACCTTTTGTCTGTGACAGCTTTTGTTTTGGATTTCCAGCATCCGCAGTAGCTTTTAGCTTTTTGTTTTTAGCTGGCTTTAATCCATTTAAGACATACTCACAGACCAAACCTCTGTTTTAAAAAAAATATTTTCCAAAATATTTTATACATTAATAGCTTCATGATGGGCAGTGAGAAATAACATCTAGCTACTTATGAAAGAATATAACTAAAATAATGAGATAGAAGTACAACATCACACCCAATCCGCACAGGAAGTACTTTTGATGTTGCTTCCATCTATCAAGCTGTGAACAAAAGCCACATTCTTCAAAACCAAGCCAAAATTCACACTTGGTTATTTAAGATCAAGAAGCAGGAGGATGTCAGAGGTAAAAAGCTACCCACAAGCGTCATTTTAAAATGAGAGGCCACATTTCCCTGGGAACCTATCTCCAGGCCCATTGGAAATAATCTAACTGTTGCTTCATTACAAAAGGGGGTGGATAACATTTGAAGGACTATTTTAGGTTGCTAAATTTGCTGTCTGTAGCCCTAACTGGAATTATTTTATGCTCAATAAGAATGAGTGAAGTGCCCCCTTTGTTATAGGGCAGTTTAAGAAAAAAAGGAAATTAATTCAATCCCTTTTTGTTCCCTCATAGTCACCTGTTTGTTGCTACTGGGAGAAATAAATTTTAAAACTGAAGAGAAATAATTAATTTCTAAGTGGAATAGCTAGGGAATAGTTTTCAATAAAATTGAGGAAAACCCCCTTTCCTTTTATTCAAGGCCCATGTTCATTGTAAATTCCAAAATACTGGGAAAAGCACCAAATAAAGTCAAAAATGAAACTTCTTCCAGGCAAGGTGGGAAATAATCCCAGATATTTCCCCCCAGAAAATGAATATTGAGTCTTCAAACACGTGAAGATTTTGGGGTTCTTTTTCCCTAACATGAGTGAAGGAATGCTATATAAAGCTGGATGAATTTACACCACAGAAAAAGGCCATTTGGTCCAATTGGTCTATGTTCCACACGAGCCTCTTCGCACCCCTCTTTATCCAACCCTGTCAGCATAACCTTCAGTTTCTTCCTCTCCTGTTTTTATTCAACTTCCCCTTAAAATTGTCTGTGCCATTCAGCTTAACTATGCCTTATGGTAGTGAGTTCCACATTCTTACCACTTTCTGGGTAAAGAGCTTCTCCAGAATTCTCTACTTGATTTATTGGCAGGTATACATACATTTTAATTACATGTCCACTTTTCACTTCACTTGCAGTACCGTACTGCAACAGGCTCACATTCAGCATCATTTCTAAGTACTTAGCTTTTTTGACACCGTTAATGATCTTTTTCTAATTTCCTAGGCTGTACTGTATGCTGACGGAATCCATTCTGATCAGTTTTAGTCTTTAGACAGTCCTCCCTCCCTTCCTATACTGTTAATGACTGTTATCATTATAAGAAAATTTTGCCCAGTTGGCAGGTTCTATAAACTTTGATAGAAATCTTCATTTGAAAGCTGCCTGAAAAAGTTAAGAGGCTGTACTCTGTTCTCCTGATACTGTTCAAAGTATTATTCCTAACAGCATACATGTCAGTGATTATTATTTAGTCATACGTGATGATTCATCAGGGAAGCTGAAGCAATGGAAATTTCCTTTACTGGGGTGAGAAATCAGAACATGTATTAGTCAAAGTAGATCAATATTACAAACCATCCCCCAGGCACAAGGGAGAACTTGACAATATTATTCAAAGAAATAAAGAGGATTTTCACAGAATAGAAGGCATCACAGAAGCTGATGCAAGAGGAAGGTTACAAATGCTATGGTTCACTAAACAGCCACTTGGATTGCATTAAAAATACACCTCCCCTCAAGTTCCTCTAATGATTTAGTTGGTTAAGGCAGTTGGAAGTTGACCATAAGGATTAAACAAGGACCATGTCTGATTACAATCACCAGGGAAAATGTACTGAGAAAATTATTAGAACTAAAAGCTGACAAGTCCTAAGGTCCTGATGGACTTCATCCTAGGGACTTAAAGGAAGTAGCTGCTGAGTTAGTAGACACCTTGGTTTTAATTTTACAAAATTCCCTAGATTCTGGAAAGGTCCCATCAGATTAGAAAATAGCAGATGTAACTCTTTTATTCGAGAAAGAAGAGAGACAGAAAGCGGGAAACTACAGTTAGCTTAACATCTGTCATAGGGTAAAATTTGGAATCTATTATTAAGGAGGTTGTAGCAGGGCACATCAGGCAGAGTCAACATGGTTTTGAGGAAATAGCTAGCAACATGGATAAAGGGGAACCTGTGGTTGTAATGTACTCACATTTCCAGAAGGCATTTGATAAGGTGCTACAGCAAAGATTATGACAAAAAATAAGAGCTCATGTTGTAGGGGGTAACATATTAGCACGAATAGAGGATTGGTTAGCTAACAGGAAACAGAATAGTAAGCATAAATAGGCAATTTTTGGGTGATCAAGATGTTAAGGACCGGAGTGCCATAGGGATCAGTGTCTGGCCCTCAAGTATTTACAACCTATATCAATGATGTGGATGAAGGGACCGAATGTATGGTTGCTAAATTTGCTGATGACACAATGATAGATAGGAAAGTAAGTTGTGAAGAAGACATAAGGGGCAAAGGGACATAGGTTAAGTGAATGGGTGAAAATTTGGCATGTGGAGTATAATGTGAAAATGTGAGCTTGTCCTCCTTGGCAGGAAGAATAGAAAAGCAGCATGTTATTTAAATGGAGAGAGATTACAGAACTCTGAGGTAGAGCAGGATCTGGTGTCCTGGTACATGAATCACAATAAGTTAGTATATAGGTACTGCAAGTGATTAGGAAGGCAAATGGAATGTTGTTGCTAATTGCAAGGGGAATGGAATATAAAAGTAGAGATGTTTTGCTACAGTTGTACAGGGCATTGGTGAGACCAGACCTGGAGCACTGTATACAATTTTGGTCTCCTTAGGGCATAATTGCATTGGAAGCATTTCAGAGAATGTTCACTTGATTGATTCCTGGGATGAGGGGGTTATCTTATGAGGAAAGGTTGGAAAGGTCGGGCCTGCAACCATTGGAGTTTAGAAGAATGAGTGTGATCCTATTGAAACATATAAGATCCACAGGGGGCATGAGAGAATTGATGCTGAAAGGATATTTCTCCTTGTGGGAGAGACCAGAATTTGAGACACAGCTTAAAAATAAGGGGCATCCCATTTAAGATGGAGATGAGGAGAATTTTTTTCTCACAGAGGGTCGTGAGCCTTTGGAACTCTCTTCCCCAGAGAGTGATAGAGGCAGGGTCATTGAATATTTTTAAGGCAGAGGTAGATAGATTCTTGGTTAACAAGGGAATCAAAGGGTATCGTGGGGGTAGGCTGAATAGTGGTATTCAAGCCACAGTCATATCAGCCAGGATTGTATTGAATGGCAGAGCAGGCTCGAGGGGCCGAATGGCCTACTCCTGCTCCTAATTTGTATGTTTGTATGATCCCAGGTATGTCATTTGCTGTTCTCAGTGGTCGATGTAACAGTAGACTTTGGCAGCCCTGAGTCATAGAGGGAAAAATTAGCCAGGGCTCCTGCTTGTGATCATTATTCAGCAATCCCTAATGGCAAGGCCATATCTGCGACCATCATGTGAGGGAAGGGTTAGCTCAGATTGATATTGCCATAGCTGAATACTCGATTAACACTCACTGTCAAGGTTAACACATGAAAAATAGGCACACGGATGAGTTACTTAGGTACAGATCTCTGGCAAGAAGTCAGCGTTTTCAGTGGTGGTGTTGTGGGGTGGGGTAGGGGGAAGAGAAAACTGGTAAGATCCAATACCCACCCACGCCCCCCCACCCCCCCCACCCTTCCACAACTACACTTGGTTAGGAACAGAGCAGATAAACTGACATCACTGCTGAATGCTATGCAAATAGTTTCTTTTATTGACAAATATATGTTTCCTATCACTTCAAATTGCAGCAGTCCTGTAAATTTTTTGGGATGTTATTTGTTGGGCGGTTCCTCTCCCCATTCACTTTCCTAAACACCAATCTTCTGCCTGTCTCTATTGCCCGACTGGAAGACGTTACCAGCCAGTGTTACAGTCAGCAGGCCAATGACATTTTAAATGTGCTTTGTTCAAAGTTGGAATCCAGTTGAAGTTTAAGTGGCTTGAGCATTTGCTGTAAAACCAGCGGCCAACTTCCTCATGGGGTTCTGACTGGTAATCGATAACTAATAACTTTCCGCACATTTGATGGGTGGGGGAAAATGCCAAGCATCAGGACTGAATCCTGATTCTCAGCCAGTCTTGCAAGGATGATACCAAAATGTATTTGTGGGTTTAAGCCAAATGCGCACGCTTGTCCACATTGGAAATAGAGAGGAAATGGTTTACAGCAAACAATATTCTTCTGAACCATTCCAATATAAATGTCTAGCAAATGGTATTGAAGAAATTGACATAAAGACATGGTGAACAGCTAGATAGTTACTAATAAATCCAATAGGAAAATTAGGAGAAATTTCTTTACTCAGAGAGTGGTTAGGATGTGAAATAATTACCACAGAAGATCGTCAAGGCAAATAGCTTTAATGCTTTCAAACAGAAGCTAGAGAAGTACATGAGAGAAAAGGGAATAGAAAGATATGATGAAAGGGTGAGTTGGGGTAGATGGAACTGGAAGGAAATTTGTGCAGCGTATAAACACCAATATAGACTAGTTGGGCCAATGGCATATTTCTGGGATGTATGTTCTATGTAATTCTATCTAAACAATTACTGTTCAAAATGCTTACCATTAAGATTCTTATGACTAAGACAGAATACTAAAATTACGTAGATTAGTACCTACTGAAAGAATTAGCAACACTGAAGGAATGTTGTACTGTCATGGGTGCTAGATGGGATGGGGTTTAGGTCTGGCTTAAAACATGAAGGAATGAAGCCCAGATTTTCACCACGACAGAGAAAATAGTGGAACTGCCCAAGTCCCACCCCAAAACATGGCATTTCCCATTTTTGCGAGAATGGGAATGGAGGTGGGTATGTGTTTCACACATGTGCGTTTTATGGAGGAAGATGGCCATTTGAGTAATCAGCTGCCTCAACCCTAGTCAGATTTTGATAGCCAAAGAATGTGGAAACTAAGGTGTGCAAAGTCGACCTGTAATAACAGGTCTGAACTTGGTGTCTTTCTTTGGATAGCCAGAGGGTCCCTTTGAAGAGGTAGGGTAACCCTGTTGAATTTGCTTAAATATTTTATTCACAGTTCCAGAAGTGGCATAAAATAAATTCTAACTGCCTTCCCTTAACCCATGGGTGTAGGATGGTGGGGTTCCTGGTCTTGCAGAGCAATTATTTTTGCCCGTACTGACTCGTGCACCCAGATTCCAGGAAGAACTTTGTGCTGGAGGAGGGTGCATAGCACTTTGTGTGAAGGAACATAGAAGCCGGGCATGGCACCCTCAAACAGAGACCTTAGAAGCCAGTCACTGTGAGCAGCCAGAGGCCAGAGAGAGGGCAGAAGATCAGGAGGAAGAGACCGCTGCACACATACCAAGAAGGAGGAGGAGAAGAGGCAGGGTAAGCAAGTACTAGCCTGTGGGAAGGGTTTATAGACCTAGGACATCCTACTCAATATGATCCATCGACCCCCATTCCCTGCCAGTGGCTGTGAAGGTAACCGTCGCTCTCAACTTCTATGTCTCAGGATCTTTCCATGGATCATCAGGAGATCCGTCTGTCATATCTCAGTCAATAGCCCACAGCTGCATTAAGGCAGTAACTGATGTCCTGTTTGCTCATGTGGGGGATCACATTAATTTCCCAATAGGTTTGACATCTCAGACACAGAAAGCCATGGTCTTTGCCCAATTAGCAGGCTTTCCATGTTGCCATAAAGGCCCAAACCCAACACGCGGACACCTCTGTCAGCCACAAGGTCTTCCTTCATGTGTATGTGCAGCAAAATTCCCTGGTAGCCACCGTGACTCCTTCATTTTAAAAGAAATCCCAATTCCTCAGCTATTTCAGGCACCAATGCCAATCTGTGACTGACTTCTAGGGAACAAGGGCTATCCCTTAAGAACTTGGATATTGACCCCTTTAAGATCCCACAAATGGAGGTACAGCGCAACTACGACAGCAGCCACATCGTCACCAGGAGTACCATCGAGCAGACAATTGACATTTTAAAGAAGCACTTCAGGTGCCTCAAATGTTCAGATGGAGCTCTGAAATATGCCCCAAGCAAGGGTATCAAGAATAGTAGTGGTGTGCTGCATGCTGCACAACATTGCGCAGCAGAGGGGCATATAAAGTGATGACAATAACGCCATGGGCAGAGCTCCGACCTCTGAGGAGGAAGATGATGAGGAGGAAGCCCCGGTCTGTTTGGAAGATTCCATAATGGATGAGGATGAGGAGGCCCCGATGGCAGAGCAGCTGGGAGGCATGTCCCTGTAGCCAGGACTGATTCTGTGCAGGAAGAGATCATCACCAAACAGGCTCTTGTCCAAAATAGATTCTCATAAGGTCCTCTGATATCACAATTGCCATCAGCCAGCCCCTGGTGACATACTTTTACCTAAAGAACCTTGTACATGACTCCTTAATTACTCAAGGGACTGCCCAACCCAACAAGGGAGACAATAAACATCAATGAGTTGGACTCAGTCACATTCACATGGCTGAAACCCTCACTGTCATAACCTTAGGCCTCATCGTATTACAAACAAACATGATAATAAGTCATGGCCCCCTCAAATGAACACCAATGACTGTAAATGAGATGCCCATGCCACCAAATTGTCCAGAATTAAACCATGTCCAGAATTAAACCATGCCCACAATGCTGAGAGTGACACAACATCAGGCATACGAACATACGAATTAGGAGCAGGAGTAGGCACAGGCCCCTCGAGCCTGCTCCACCATTCAATATTATCATGGCTGATCTGAATGTAACTTCAACCCCACATCCCTGTCTACCCCCGATAATCTTTCACCCCCTTGTTAATCAAGAATCTATCTAGCTTTGCTTTAAAAATATTCAAAGACTCTGCTTCCAATGCTGTTTGAGGAAGTGAGTTGCAAAGACTCACAACCCTCTGAGAGAAAAAATTTCTCCTCATCCCTGTCTTAACTGAGCAACCCTTATTTTCAAACAGTGACCCCTAGTTCTAGGTTCTCCCAGAAGAGGAAACATCCTCTCCACATCCACCCTGTCAAGACCCCTCAGGATCTTAAAGGTTTCAATCAAGCTGCCTCTTACTCTTCTAAACTCCAGTGGATACAAGCCTAACCTGCCCAGCCTTTCCTCATAAGACAACCCGCAGATTCTTGGTATCAGTCTAATAAATCTTCTCTGAACTGCTTCTCATGCATTTACATCTTTCTTTAAATAAGGAGAGCAGTACTGTACACAGTACTCCAGATGTGGCCTCACCAATGCCCTGTACAACTGAAGCATAAATTCCCTACTTTTGTAATCAATTCCCCTCACAATAAATGATAACATGCTATTAACTTTCCTAATTACCTGCTGTATCTGCATTCTAACATTTTGTGATTCATGCACTAGGATACCCAGATCCCTCTGTATCTCGGAGCTCCTCAAACTCTCACCATCTTTTTTATTCTTCCTGCCAAAATGAGCGATTTCACATTTGCCCACATTATACTCCATTTTCCAGATCTTTGGGCACTCACTTAACCTTTCTATATCACTTTGTAGCCACCTTATGTCCTCTTCACAATTTACTTTCCTACCTCTCTTTGTGTCATCAGCAAATTCAGCAACCATTCCTTCAGTCCCGTCATCCAAGTCATTTATATAGATTATAAAAAGTTGAGGCCCCAGCACTGATCCATGTGGCACACCACTCGTCACATCCTGACAACCAGAAAAAGACACATTTATACCAACTCTCTGCTTCCTGGTAGCTAGCCAATCTTCTATCCATGTCATTATGTTACCCCATAAAACCAGGCACTTTTATTTTCTGCAATGCGCTTTGATGTAGCACTTTACCAAATGCTTTCTGGAAATTTAAGTACGGTACATCCACTGGTTCCCCTTTATCCACAGCACATGTGACTCCTTCAAAGACTCAATATATTGGTTAAACATGATTTCCCTTTTACAAAACCATGTCGACTCTGCCTGATTGCCTTGAATTTTTCTAAGTGCCCTGTTATAACATTTTTAATAATAGCTTAATCGGACTTCAAACCCAGACATGCTGATAGGATTGTATGTTGTAACATACTTGTAGATAAAGCATCTTGCACATGAGGAGTCCATAACTGTGCAACAACAGCTCTTTGAAAGAACTTGCACACCATCTATTCCAGCCAATGGCCCAGTTTTTGATGTGGGCGCCACATGCAACATTCCTGGCTTCCACATATCCCTGCTTACTGCACAAAGCACACCCTGTGAGACCTGGAATGCAAATGCAAAAGTAGTGGGCACAGCAGACAACCAATGTTACCTGGACAATACATGGCTCTTGAGCTGTGATGCCTACACCTAGGCCAATGTGTAACACTGCAGTGCAGATGAAGGCCTTGCACCCAGCACTCGTGCTTGAGATACACCTGCTGCCTAGCGTCTGCTCATGGAATCTGATCATTGAGCCTCCCTTAAAGCTAAGCTTGGATGAACAATGAAAGGTACAAGCAACATCTCAATGCTTGAGCCTTTGAATTCTGGAATCTTATGTGATGCGGCAGGGAAGGAAGAAGCACTCTAAAGCATCACAAATCAGCCGGCAATGTTAATGACAGCACATTGAGATGGACCTCAGCATGCAGCCCTTATTATTACTGGTAAAAACTGCCTTCATAATGTTGCCACTCATCTTGAGCTCTCTCATGTACAAACACACAGACCAAGTCATGTACAAGTGTAAATATATTCAAGAAGTGCTCAAATGTGCTATATATATTGTGAAAAGTGTAACCACGGTGAACCCACCTGTACTCTAGGTGAGACAGCACCCTTCACTCTCGCACACTCCTACAAAGTGCCCCTCATGTTGCCTCGGAGGAGGTGGAGGCTTGCTGCCCACTTCTCTGTCTAAGCAGCAGTGAGGAACGCGGTGGCCTGCCTCATTGTGCAGTTACCTGTTGGAGACTCCTTCAGACTGCAGCCTCTGCATTTCTGCATGGGCGGCCATGATCACTGGCACACATGCAGCAGACAGGTCTCTAGCAGAAGGGCTGCTGAAGTGGAAGAAGATGAGGCTGCTGAGGATCTCTAGGTACTTTCACCCTTTTCATTGACCTCCACAGCCCTGGGCTGGCCTTCAGGTGGGGCTGGCTACTGGTGTGCAGCAGTCGTCCATTCCAGCAATCACTGTGCCAACAGTGTGACTGTCCTGTTAAGGGTATGGATGTCAGCGCTCATACTCTGAGTGGGCTGATCCCAGCTACTGAGGGAGGCTTGCACCCTTTTCTGGCTGAGACACTGCACTTGCATCCACTCCGAG
Source organism: Cetorhinus maximus (assembly GCF_964194155.1). NCBI lineage: Eukaryota > Metazoa > Chordata > Chondrichthyes > Lamniformes > Cetorhinidae > Cetorhinus > Cetorhinus maximus. The sequence continues at coordinate 103,730,652 of NC_135884.1, forward strand.
TGTTGCTGCATGTGTCCCTCCATGAGTTTGGCCAATCCCTCATGGTCAGAGCTCATGCGATTGAGCCCCCAGAACAATGTAGAGCCCATGACGGTGATGAACTCCTCCATTCACAGTCCAAGAGCTCCCCCTCCCTCAAGGAACTCTGCCAGATATCCACACATCTGCTGCGGATTATCCAAATACTGTGTTCCAAAAATGAATCCTGAGGCTGCATGTTCCTGCACACTGGACCATCATTGTATCTTTCTTCCCTCCTCTGAGTGAGACACAAAAGGAGTTATTTAGATATGGCCTTTCTCATTGTGAAAACAGACCCTGATGCACACCATTGCATTAACCACACTTGCGCTGTCTTTATAACACAACCCCATCCTTGTGCTCCCTCTCATACCAACCTCCCATTGTGCTCGGTGAACTGACATCATGATTCCCACTATTCTCTCTATGTGCTAAGGTAATTTCAACACCTTCACCAACAGGCAGCTCTTCAGGCATCCTGACACTCTCCATGGTCATATGTTCCCTGGGATGGATGTGTCTCAACCAGGCTGACCCATCCCCAATCTGGGCCATCCCCGTGACATTTTACTCCCTTTTGGTCTGCAACAACAACATGAATTGATATTAGCCAGGTATATAGTGCATGGAGGGATATTGCTCTTCACTGGTCTGTGCATCACAGTGCTCATTCACATGAGATATGTGTGCACCTGCATGAGTTGTGTGCACAGACAAGCCTCAATGCTGCAGCAGAGGTTTGTGCCATTTCTCACATCTTAGCTGCAGAATGCACATATGACCCTTCCCTTGGAGCTCTGTGTGGATGAGCCAAGCTACTCACCTTGCTGGAACACAACAGGTCAGTGAACCTTTTCCTGCACTGAATCCATGAGCACTGATAGTCTCCTGCTGCTACAGCCACTATTTGAAGTCGGGCCTTCTTGGTTGTTTCAGGGGCCCTGGTGGCCAGCAGAGTAGAGGACTGGTCTCCTAATCTCTTCCATCAAACCTTGAAGACACTGATCAGTAAAGAATGGGGCAGCTGGACCCACCCCTTCCCCCCACCTCTCCTCTGTGTGACATTCTATGGTATGTGGAGTCAAGGACGATGCCATTCAGCACCGACTGCTTGCTGAGGTTGGTATTGATTTTTAAACGCACCCTAGAAATCTCCTTCACCATGGAAAGTGCTGTGAGAGACTCGCAGGCTTTGCAACACATGGATAATGGCGCCAAACTTTATGTTGGATGGCAACTTGCCACCGAGTGTAGCATAAAAACCAGAGCTGCAGAATTAAAGCCCGATTCAATGGCCACTGTGAGAAACATCAAGAAGCTAAACAGAAATGCTTCATCATCAGTTTAAAGACAAATTGCTATAGATGTGGAGGTGACCACGGAGCAAATACCAGTAAATTCAAAGAGGCAGAGTGCCATTGCTGTCATAAGAAGGATCATGTGGTTAGGCAATGCCGGACGAAGTCAAAACAGTCTGCAAAACAGCAAACAAACAAACAAAAGAAGTAACAGGTACAGCAAAGGCTGAAGCTGCTGCTACAGACACTTACTCCTTATATGATGTGACTGCTGTGAAGACTGAGCCTATTAGAGTGACAGTACAAGTGAATGAGAAGCCACTGACAATGGAAGTGGATACTGGTGCCTCAACTACCATGGTAAGAGAGCACACTTTCAGGTACCTTAATGAAGGAAGACAGCCAATAAACCTGGAGAGGACAACCGTTAAATTAAGAACATACATGGGAGAATCTATTTAAGCAAAGGGCATTGCCACTGTCCCAGTCTCTTACAAGTGATAGACAGCACAACTGCCTGTAATACTAGTGAAAGGAAAAGTACACAGTCTTTTAAGTCGGGATTGGCCACAAAAGATCAAACTCAACTGGTCCGAGATATTTCACCTAAAATCAGATCGAATCCCAGAACTTCTAAGAAATACAACATGGGTTCTCAGGGCGCGTTAGGAAAATGGAAGGACCGTCACATGCTACAAGGATCGTTCAGGTCTAAGTTTGTTCCTCTGGATAATTATGAAGAGAAGCAAGATGAATTTAATACCGCTCTGAACAAACTGAAGAAACAGTTGGCAGAGAAGACGCAGCAATGTTCATTAGTCCAGGTGGAGGTTAAGAGATACAAGGAAGAGACTGAAGAACCGAAGAACCAGCCGAATGAAAGAAAAGAGGCCTTGAAAGGAAAATCCATGGAACTTTCCAAGATGCGAGTGGATAATGAAGCCATGAGTAGCACAATTACAGAACTGAAGCAAGCTAAGAATTTACAGGGAGAGACCTGGCCAACTGTGAAACCAAAGTGAAGGACAAGGACGAGCTCTGCTGCAGACAGAGAAAGAAAAGACAGAAATAAGATTGGGAAACACCAAACCAACAAAGTCCCCCAAATCAATTGAAAGTACCGTACCTCCAAGCGTGACGTAAGGTATTCCGGAAGGATTGTCTGGACACTGGGAACCATTGTTTCAGAGGCCTGCCCATTATCTTTCCAAGTGCAAGTGGGAGATAGAATCATTTGTAAGCATGTGGATCACATCCGTGCCAGGCATTCCAACAATTAACTGCTCCACCTGTGACTAACATTGAACTGTCGACTTCTGAGGTGTGTGATCGATCCAGAACAGACATTCCAGATGTTTCAGAAAAGTTGCCAATTCCTGAACTGCCTAGTTCTGATGATGTCTCAGTGCAACTCCAGATCCTGTCGATCCTGTTCAGAAGCGTCCAGTGATAGAGCAATGCCACTTTAGCTGTATAAGAAGAGCACCTCAGAGGCTTGATTTATAGTCCTCTAAAATTGTATATATGTTTCCTGGATTGGTTAAATGTTTTTCTGTAAAGAGTAACTGTAAAAAAACTAAAGGGGAAGGAAATATGGCAACTGGATGTATTGTCACTCCCTCCTACCAATCACAGGTCATGTGACATACCGCAGAGTCTCTGACCAGTGAGCTGTGAGTGTGGCAATCCACAAGCGTGGCTTTTTGGACAAGAGAACTGGTCAAGCGTGCAAGAACTGAAAATGCCTCTGTAATAAAGTTCAAATGTTTCTTGACAAAACCAGTCTGCTCCACAGAGTCACCACATATTATAAATATCAGATACAAAATTGGCTGAAAAATAGGAAGCAGAGAGTAATGGTCAATGGATGTTTTTCGGGATGGAGGAAGGTTTGTAGTGGAGTTCCCCAGGGGTCAGTATTGGGACCCTTGCTTTTCCTGATATGTATTAATGATCTAGATCTTGGTGTTCAGGGGACAGTTTCAAAGTTTGCGAATGATATAAAGCTTGGGAGTGTTGTGAACTGCGAGGAGGACAATGTGGAACTTCAAGAGGACATAGACAAGTTGGTGGAGTGGGCAGATAGGTGGCAGATGAAGTTCAATGTGGAGAAGTGAGGTGATGCATTTTGGTAGAAAGAAAATGTAGAGGCAATATAAAATAAGGGGTGGAATTTTGAAGGGGGTGCAGGAGCAGAAAGACCTGGGTGTATATGTGCATGGATCATTGAAGGTGGTATGACAGGTGGACAGAGCAGTTAATAAAGCATTTAGTATCCTGAGCTTTATTACTAGGGGCATAGAGTACAGGAGCAGGGAGGTTATGCTGAATTTATATAAGACCCTTGTTAGACCTCAGCTGGAACATTGTGTACAGTTCTGGGCACCATATTATAGGGAGGATGTGAACACATTGGAGAGAGTGCAGCAGAGGTTTACAAGAATGGTCCCAGGGATGAGAAACTTCAGCTATGAGGATAGATTGGAGAAGTTGGGACTGTTTTCCTTGGAGAGGAGAAGGCTGAGAGGAGACTTGAAAGAAGTTTTCAAAATCATGAGGGGGCTGGATAGAGTAGATAGGGAGAAGCTGTTCCCACTTGTAAAATGATCAAGAATGAAAGGGCACAGATTTAAAGTGATTTGCAAAAGAAGCAAATGTGACATGAAAAAAAGCTTTTTCACTCAACGAGTGGTTTGGGTCTGGCAAGCGCTGCCTGGAAGTGTGGTGGAGGCATTCAAGAGGGCAGTTAGATGATTATTTGAATAGAAAGAAGGTGCAGGGGTACAGGGAAAAGGCAGGGCAATGGCACTAGGTCATAATGCTCATTTGGAGAGCCGGCACAGACATGATAGGCCGAATGGCCTCCTTCTGTACAGTTAAGATTCAGTGATTCTGTGATAAATGCTATTCTTAGTCATATACAGTGGGATGTTTTAGTGAAGAAAGCTGGTCAGTCAAATTCATGGAAAAGCAAAATACTGCGGATGCTGGAAACCTGAAGTAAAAACAGAAATTACTGGAAATATTCAGCAGGTCTGGCAGCATCTGCGGAGAGAAAAATAAAAATAAAGTTAACATTTCAGGTCAATGGCCTTTCATTAGAACTGAGTTTGATATAAGATCATTGACTTAAGGTCATAAGACATGGGACCAGGAGTAGGCCATTTGGCTCCTGGGGTATGCTCCACCATTTAATGAGATCATGGCTGATATGATTGTGGTCTTAACTCTATTTTCCTGCCTGTCCCCCATAACCCTTGACTCCCGTGTTGATTAAAAATCTGACTAACTTAGCCTTGTACATATTTAATAACCCAGTCCCCACTATTCTCTGGGGAAGAGAATTTCAAAGACTCACAACCCTCAGAGGAGAAATTTCTCCTAATCTCAGTCTTACATTTGAGATCCTTTATTTTTAAACTGCAGCCCCCTAGTTTTGGATTTTCGCACGAGTGGAAAGATCCTCTCAGCATCTACCCTTTCAAGCTCCCTCAGAATCTCCTATATTTCATTAAGGTCATGTCTCATGCTTCTAAACTTCAATGAGTATAGGCCCAACCTGCTCAAGCTTTCCTCATTCAACAACCCCTTCATCTGAGGAATCAACCTAGCGAACCTTCTCTGAACTTTTTTTTTTGTAAAAATATACTTTATTCATAAAATATCTTCAATCACATTCAAAACCATTTCAAAAACAACATTACAAGGGTACAATCCAGGTTAAACTTTTACAAAATGTATCACCAGGTGCATCAGTACAAACAATATTACAATCATTTACAGCCTTTCATTTTGATCTGTACAGCCCGAGGGGCTCTAAACAGTTCCCAGTCTCTCGGTGCACTGTGGTAGAAAGGTCTTAGACAGCGACCCTTCCCCATTGCGCCTTTGCGGCAGCTGCCCCAAGCTTTAGTGCGTCCCTCAGCACGTAGTCCTGGACTTTGGATTGTGCCAGTCCGCAACAATCGGTCGGGGACAACTCTTTGTGCTGGAAGACCAACAAGTTTCGGGCAGACCAAAGCGCGTCTTTCACCGAGTTGATGATCCTCCAGCTGCAGTTGATGTTTGTCTCGGTGTGTGTCCCTGGGAACAGCCCGTAGAGCACAGAGTCCTGTGTCACAGAACTGCTCGGGATGAACCTCGACAGCAACCACTGCATCTCTCTCCAGACTTTCTTTGCAAAGGCACAATCCACAAGGAGGTGAACAACGGTCTCTTCCCCACCACAGCCACCTCGAGGGCAACGTGCAGAATGGGTGAGCCTCCTGGCGTGTAGGAAGGATCTGACGGGGAGGGCCTTTCTCACCACCAGCCAAGCTACGTCTTGGTGCTTGTTGGAAAGTTCTGGCGATGAGGCATTCTGCCAAATGACTTTGACAGTCTGCTCGGGGAACCATCCCACAGGGTCCACCCTCTCCTTTTCCCTCAGGGCCTCTAGGACGTTACGTGCTGACCACTGCCTGATGGACTTGTGGTCAAAGGTGTTTTTCTGCATAAATTTTTCCACCAGGGACAGGTGGTACAGCACGGTCCAACTACTTGGAGCGTTCCGCGGCAGCGTGGCCAGACCCATCCTTCGCAACACCGGGGACAGGTAGAACCTCAGCACGTAGTGACACTTGGTGTTTGCGTACTGAGGGTCTACGCACCGCTTGATGCAGCCACACACAAAGGTGGCCATCAGTATGAGGGCGATGTTGGGCACGTTTTTTCCCCCTTTATCTAGAGGCTTGTACATCGCGTCCCTGCGGACACGATCCATTTTCGACCTCCAGATAAAGCGGAAGATGGCTCGAGTGATCGCCATCGCGCAGGAGTCTGGAATGGGCCAGACCTGCGCCACGTACAGCAACAGCGAGAGTACCTCACACCTGATGACCAGGTTCTTTCCCGCAATGGAGAGGGAGCGTCGCTCCCACATGCCCAGTTTCCTTTTCACCATAGCCACTCGCTCCTTCCAGTTTCTAACGCATGCCCCGGTCCCTCCGAACCATATCCCCAGCACCTTCAGGCCGTCAGCCCTGACAGTGAAGGGGACAAAGGATCGGTCAGCCCAGTTCCCAAAGAACATGGCCTCGCTCTTCCCACGATTTACCTTGGCTCCCGAGGCCAGTTCGAACTGGTCGCAGATGTGCATCAGTCTACGCACCGACAGCGGATCCGAGCAGAAGACGGCGACGTCGTCCATGTACAGGGAGGCTTTTACCTGAGTGCCTCCACTGCCTGGGATCGTCACTCCTCTTATGCCCGGATCCTTCCTGATGGACTCGGCAAAGGGTTCTATGCAACACACGAAAAGGACAGGCGAGAGAGGACAGCCCTGCCTGACTCCTGATTTAATCGGAAAGCTATCTGTTTCCCACCCATTGATTGAGACTGCGCTACTGATGTTAGTGTAAAGCAGTTGGATCCAATTTCGAATTCCCTCCCCAAACCCCATTTTGGAGAGCACATCCCCCATGTAGGTGTGCGATATTCTGTCAAAGGCCTTCTCCTGATCCAAGCTGATGAGGCAGGTATCCACACCCCTGTCCTGTACATAGGCAATCGTATCCCTGAGCAGCGCCAGGCTGTCAGAGATCTTCCTGCCTGGCACAGAGCAGGTCTGGTCAGGGTGAATCACCAATTCCAGAGCGGATTTGACCCGATTGGCGATGACCTTGGACAGAATCTTATAGTCCATATTCAACAGTGAAATGGGTCGCCAATTTCTAATTTCCTCCCTTTCCCCCTTGTGCTTGTAGATGAGGGTGATGATGCCTTTCCTCATGGATTCTGACATACTACCGGCCAGGAGCATACTCTCGTACACTCCTAGCAGGTCTGGGCCGATCAAGTCCCACAGAGCCGAATACAACTCCGCTGGCAAGCCGTCGCTTCCGGGAGTTTTACTCTTCTCGAAGGACTCAAGGGCCTTAGTCAGTTCATCAGGAGTTAGCGGTTTGTCTAGGCTCTCCCGCGTACTGTGGTCTAAGACCTCCGTGATAGAGGACAGGAAGGACTGGGAGGCCGTGCTGTCCGTGGGCTTCACGTCATACAGTCCGGCATAAAAGGATTTGCTGATCCTCAGAATGTCGGACCGTGATGACTTTACTGAGCCGTCTTCTTCCTTCAGGCTGCTGATCACAGAGCGTTCTCTGTGTACCTTTTGGAAGAAGAAACGTGAGCACGTCTCATCCTGCTCCACGGAGCGGACTCTGGAACGGAAGATGATCTTGGAGGCCTCCGAGGCAAAGTGCGAGGCTTGCTGGCCCTTCACCTCTTGGAGCTCCTCCTTGACATCGACCCCCATCGACTGCAGCCGGAGCAGATTCTGCATCTTTTTCTGGAGTCGGGACATTTCCCTCTGTTCCTTTCTAGCTTTCTGGGTGCCTTTGAGGATGAAAAACCTCTTGATGCTTCCCTTGATCGCTTCCCACCAGTGTGTCAGGGACTCAAAGAGGGGTTTCACGGTTCTCCAACCTTTGTAATCCCTCTTGAGCTCCTCAATGTTCTCTGGGGTCAGCAGTTGCACATTTAGCTTCCATGCCCCCCTGCCCACCCTCAGGTCCTTCTCCAAGTGGCAGTCCGCCAGTAGGAGGCAGTGGTCAGAGAAGAACACCGGCTTGACCTCGGTGGATCTGACTGTGAATGCACGGGACACAAACAGGAAGTCTATCCTGGAACGAATGGACCCGTCTGGCCGCGACCAGGTGTATCTACGCTGCGCTCCGTCTGCAGGGTTGCTGAAGACGTCGTGCAGCTTGGCATCCTTAACTGTTTCCATCAGGGATCTGGACGTAGCGTCCAATCTGCTTCCGGCCCTGCCGGATCGTCCAGCCGCATCGATGATGCAGTTGAAGTCCCCGCCCAGAATGACCGGCCTGGAGGTCGCCAGCAGCAGTGGGAGCTGCTGAAAAACCTCCAGCCGCTCAGCCCCTTGTGCCGGGCCATACACGTTAATTAACCGGAGTGGAGCGTTCTTGTACATTACGTCTGCTACGAGGAGTCGCCCGCCCACCACCTCCTTGACCTCGGAGACGGTGAAGTTGCCTCCCCGCAGCAGAATACCCAGGCCGGAGGAACGAGAGTCGTTTCCGCCCGACCAGATCGATGGCCCATGGGACCACCATCGTGACCATTGCCTGTAGGAGCTGAGGTGCGGTATCGCACACTCCTGCAGAAACAACAGGTCAGCTTTGACCTTGGCTAGGTAGTCCAAGGTCGCAACACATCGCGTAGTAGATTTAATGCTACGCACATTTATGGATACAATCTTTAAACCCATTTTAAAGCATTTATTCTCCTACCAAACCCACTGTCTCTGAGAGTCCCAGACCTTTAGTCTGCTCCTTCATACCCGTAGTGAGCTCAAATTCCTTCACTTTGGATGGGCTGAGGTAGATCTCCTTGGCCGTGTTCTGCTCTGGTGGCATATGGAGGTTCACGTACAGAGCGGGTTTTGAGATGACCTTTGCTGGAGAAGCTTCTCCAAAACTCACCCCCTCTGGGGTGTTGCTGTTCCCGGCTTCCTGGAGCTGGGGTGCGATGATTGCCTCACTGCTCCCAGATTCCAGGGGCTGTGGTGCACTGGCCTCCTCAGGTTGCAGGCAAAGTTGGGGTGCGCTGGTCTCCTTGTTGTCTCCAATTTTCTGGAGCTCGTGTGTCTCGTCCTCCAACGCCCTGGAGCTTTGCCGCCTCTTCTGTCGGTGCCGCTCTGGCACTTCATCATCCGAAGAGCTGCTGCCCTTGTCATCCGTGTCGGATGGGAGACGCCTCTTGCCGCTTCTCTGGGAAACGCCTTTGCTTCTTCTTCGCTCCCTCTTACTTTTCTTGTTCTTCACCGTCCGCCACTCCCCCTGCTGCTTTTCCACTGCTGCCTCCTCCTCCATTGATTCGCTGTCCTGAGGACTGGGAGGTTCGGGGGGTAGTGCTGTTGATTGGCTCTCTGTTGCCTCGATCTCTTTCTCCACCTTGTCTCTCTCTGTGTCCTCCTTTGTCCCGTTGAGCTCCCTGGGGGCCTTGGTGGTTGGAGTGACACGGAACATTTCTTCTGCTTCCCCCTGGTCGGCTTTGGCTGCCTGTGCGTAAGTACGGCAGCGTTTGGGGCAGGTCCTGTAGAGGTGACTTGCCTCGCCACACAGGTTGCAGCACTTGGCCTGTTTGCAGTCTTTTGTCTGGTGCCCTTCCTGTTTGCAGATCTTGCAGAGGGAGGCGCTGCAGTTGGCCGCCACATGACCAGCCTTGCCGCATGAGCGACAATGCTTGGGTTGCCCAGCGTAGACCAGGTAGCCACGGTTTCCCCCGATAGCGAAACTGGAAGGAGGGTGGAAAATGGCTCCCTTACCATCGGTCTTTAGCGTGACCTTAAACAGGCGTTTGCCTGTCCAGATCCCCAAGTCGTCTCGAATCTCGGTGCCGCTCCCCACCTTATCGAAGTACCTGGTGAGGAAGGTGACCACGTCGGCGACAGGGACGAAGGGGTTGTACACATGCACCATCACCACACGTTCCCGTTGCAACGGCAGAGAAAAGTGCGGCTCCGCCGTCAGGATCTTCATCTCCGGCAGGTCTCTCTTCTCCTCGAACACCCTCAGGAGCCGGACGCAGTCTGCCACCCGCTTGAACGTCACGTCAAAATAACCACCTTTGCGGGAGTCATGCAGGGTGAAGATCTCCGGAGCTTGGAAGCCACACGCCTTCAACAGGATCCTCCTGGTGAAGAAGCCCCGATCCATAGGTGATCCTCCTTCGCTGTGGTTCACCGTGACTCGGACGGTGATAGGTAACCCACGGTATGGATTTGGATTGCGATTGGTTATAGCCCTTCCATCCCGACCTTGCCTTGGCAGGACCATGGTGTCGCCCCTGCAACACTTGATCTTAGCCAAAAGGCCGAGAAGCGATAAAGTCGTGATATCATGGAGAGCCTAGTCGCATACAACAGAGCGAGCGAACCTTCTCTGAACTGCTTCGAATGCAGGTAAACCCCTCCTTAAGTAAGGAGACCAAAACTGTGCGCAGTACTCGAGGCAAGCTCTCACCAATGCCCTGTACAGCTGTAGCAAGCATTCCCTACTTTTATACTCCATCCCCCCTGCAGTAGGAGCCAACATTCCTAATTACCTGTTGTACCTGCATGCTAACCTTTTGTGATTCATGTACAAGAACACAAGGATCCCATTGTGCAGCAGCCTCTCTCCATTTAAATAATCTGCTTGTATATACTTCTGCCAAAGTAGACAACTTCACATTTTCCCACATTATATTCCATCTGCCAAATTTTTGCCCACTCACATAACCTATCTTTGTTGCTTTGCAGACTCTTTGTATTCTCCTCACAACTTACTTTCCTAATTTATCCTTGTATCATCAGCAAATTTGGCTATAATAGTCAGTCCATCATCCAAGTCATTAATATAGATTGTAAATAACAGAGGCCCCAGCACTGATCCATGTGGCACTCCACTATTTACAGTATTCCAAGTTGAAAATGACCCGTTTATCCCTATTCTCTGCTTCTTGTTAGTTAGCCAATCCCTTATCCACACTAATTATATCACCCCTAACACCATGAGATTTATCTTTTGTAGTAACCTTTTACGTGGCACTTTATCAAATGCCTTTTGGAAATCCAAATACACTAAATCTACTGGTTCCCCTTTATCCACCTTGTTTATTACATGCTTAAGAATTCTCATAAATTTGTCTAACATAATTCCCCTTTCCGAAAAGAATGTTGACTCTGCCTCATTTTATTATGATTTTCTAAATGTCCTGCTATACTTCCTTACTAATAAGTTCTAGCATTTTCCCAATGACAGATATTAGGCTAACTGGCCCAAATATTTCCTGCTTTCTGTCTTCCTCCTTTCTTGAATAGAGGTGTTACATTTACCATTTTTCAGTTTGCTGTAACCTTTCTAAAAATCTGGGAGATTTTGGAAGATTATAACCAATGCATCCATTATCTTTACAACCACTTCTTTTAAGATCCTAGGAAGCAGGCCTTAGTCTAATTAGTTTATCTAGTACAAGTTCCTCCCTTCCTTTTGCCTCTTGATTTTCTACTACTCTTGGGATGCATTTAGTGTCTTCTACTGTGAAGACAGATACAAAATACTTGTTTAAAGTCCCCGCCATTTCCTTGTTATCAATTCACCAGTCTAATCTTCTAACAGACCAGCTCCTACATTAGTTATTCATTTCCTTCTTATATACTTGAAGAAGCTTTTACTCTCAGTTTTTATCTTTCTTGCTAGTTTTCTCATGTACTCTAATTTTTCCCTTTGTATTCTGAACCTGAAACATGAAATTTGTTTCTCTTTCTCTTCAGATGCTGACATATCTCCTCAGTATTTCCAGCATTTTCTATTTTTATTTGGTTTATAGGTAGCAGCTGTGAAGCAGTTGGTTATCTAAATGCAGAAATTAGTCAAGCATGTAGCAAAGGCAGAGTGGTTTTAATGGGGGATTTTAACTTTCATATAGATTGGGATAAACAGTCTAGCACCAGTCAGAAAACTAGTGAATTCCTCGAGTGTGCTGAGGATATCTGTCCTCAACAATCGGGGGAACAATAACATCATGATATTTACAAAAAACTGCGGATGCTGGAAATCCAAAACAAAAACAGAAATACATGGAAAAACTCAGCAGGTCTGGCAGCATCGGCGGAGAAGAGCAAAGTTGACGTTTCGAGTCCTCATGACCCTTCAACAGAACTAAGTAGAAATAGGAAAGGGGTGAAATATAAGCTTATATTTCACCCCTTTCCTATTTCTACTTAGTTCTGTTGAAGTGTCATGAGGACTCAAAACGTCAACTTTGCTCTTCTCCGCCGATGCTGCCAGACCTGCTGAGTTTTTCCTGGTATTTCTGTTTTTACATCATGATATTTTATTGGACCAGTAATCCAGGGGCCCAGACTAATGCTTTGGAAACACAAGTTCAAATCTTACCCCGGCAGCTGGGGGAATTTACAGTCAATTAATTGAAAAATCCTTAATTCCACATTTATTAATGATCATGAAACTACCAGATTGTCGTGAAAATCTATCTAGTTCACTAAAATCCTTCAGGGGAGGAAATTTGTCAAATTAGGCAATCAAGTAAAAAACATAGAATAATGACTCTGAGGGAATTCAATTACCCTGATATTAATTGGACAGAAGAGGTAGGTAAAGGGGATAAGGGAATGGTGTTACTATAACATGTAGAGGACTCCTTTCTAAACCAAGATGTAAAAAGCCCATCATGGGAAAATTCACTATTGGATCTAGTAATAGGAATGAACCAGAACAGATAAGAGAAGTAAAAGTAGTGGAACACCTAGGAAATAGTGACGATAATATAAAGTACTTGAAGATGTTAATAGAAAAGGACATAAGTATGACGAAAACCAGGGTAATTGAGAAAAGTTGATCTTGTTGGGATGAGTATAAAATTTGGGAAAATAAAATGGGCAACTATATTGGCAAAAAACTAATAGAGCAAGAATAGGAAACATTTAAAAATGTAATTAGAGTGTGGAAGGAATATGTTCCACTGAAAGGAAAGAAGGAACTAAAGGCTAGTGAGACTCTAGGGATGAATAAAGACAGAAGAAAACAATTCAGGGTAAGGAAAGAGACAAACATTAAGTACATAGGCAGGAGAGGAGTGCATGATAAAAGAGAATACAGAGACATTAGGAGAGAAGTAAAAAAAATTAGAAAGGCAAAGATGAATTATGGAATCGAATTATCAAGGAACAAAAAACAAAATAGTAAAATATTTAGCAGGCAGTAAAAGGAGGGAGGCTGGGATGGAAATGGGACCATTAAAAGATAGACAGGAAAATATCACAGGTAATGATAGAGATGAAAATGATATTAAATAATCATTTTGCTTCAGTATTTACCAGGGAGACAGAACAGATGAACATGGTATCGAATGATGAGATGCATAATGATGTAAGTGCATTAAAAATAAAAATGGGAATGTATTGAATACACTAAAACCAAATTCAAAAAAGATAAAATCTCTGGTCAAGATGGATTGCATCCATGCATTTTAAAACAATCTAGGGAAGAGTAGCAGAGGCATTACCACATATATTTGATAATTAGTTAAACAAAATGGTGTAGCGCCATAGGGCTGGCAGATAGGCAATATAATACTTACATCAAGGAAGGGAGGTAGAACATATCTGATCTGAGAGTGTTGTTTTGAGGCAGTGAACTAGGATAACATCTGGCTGCTTCAGGGCTTGCACTGGGACCTGCTGGTGGACACTGGCCTGGGCCCGAGCAGCCTCTCTGATTACCTGCACTGTGCCGGATTGACTGGCTCCCAGCTGCGCCTCACCATCACTACCCACATCCACTTTGACCACACGGGCGGCCTGCACCACTTCAAGAGCATAGGCTTGCATGGCACCAAGGCTGTGTCCCTGTCCTGAAGATAACTTTGAGGTAGTAATCTGGCTGAGCAAGCTGAAAGCCTGGCAGATACATAGACATGTGGTTCAACTAGTTATTGAAGGATGGGATATCATCAATCTGGGGGACTGGTAGCTTATCCTGCATTAAACAGTATTTTACAGTGATTCAGGTAGTTGTGAAAGCTAAAGACGTTGATACTGAAACTAAATTTTTGCGTGCTTCTTAATACGTGCGCAGCAATAACTTATATATCATGCTAAATCGAAAATCGAGGATGTGGCTGACAATAGGATGCCACATATTTAAATTTGTTAATGGCACAAAGATAGGCAGTATTGCTTACAATGCAGATGGAAGCATAAAATTATTGATTGAGTGAATGGGAAAACCTATCGCAACTTGATTTCCCTGTACACAAATGTGACAAACGGACTTAAAAAGGATAGAACAGGGTACTTCCTAAATTGTGAAAAGCTAGAAACAGTGGAACTCCAAAGAGACTTGGAAGTCTAGCTACATAGATAATTAAAATGTCATGAACAGGTACAGAAAATGATCAAAAAGGCTAATGGAATGCTGACCTTTATAGTTAGAACGCAAGGGGATAAGAAGCCTTGCTTCAGCAGTGCAAGGCTGTGGTTACCACACTTCCAGAATTGTGAGCAGCTCTGGGCTCCACATGTTAGGAAGGATATATTGATCTTGGAGGACGTACAGCATAGATTTACCAGCTACCTGGTCTCCGAAGGTTAAATTACGAAGAGTACACAAACCAGGGCTGTATTCCTTGCAATTTAGAAGGCTAAGGATTGATGTTTTCAAGATATTAAGGGGAACAGATAGCTAGAGAGAAACTATTCTATTTCTGTTGGTTGGGGAGTCTATGACTAGGGGGCACAGTCTAAATATTAGAGTCAGACCTTTCAGGAGTGAGTTTAGGAAACACTCCTACATACAAAGGGTGACTCTCTTTCACAAATGTCAATTAATGCTAGATCAAATGGATTCATTTTTTTAACTAATGCAGCACCAGTACTTGTAATGCAAATAGTTAAAAAAAATGAAGTCACACAGGGAAAGGTGGACTAGACTGCCGATTGAACCAACAGTTCTGTATCACTATTAGTAGCATTAGTAATCATTTAAAAATAAACTGCATATGATTTTTAGAATAGTTATCTCAGTAGTTTGTTTTTAATTCCAGTATAACAGTAATATAATTATAATCTATAAACACTATGTTTTGATAAGTAATGGTCAAAATATGAAGGGAAGGCACATTAGGAAGTGTTGCTTTAAACCAGACAGTGGGTGTTAGGTACTAGTTAGCATTTCCTGCAGTTAGAGAATTAACATATTTTTAAAAGATACTATTTCTAAAAGATGCTAATCAGAGGAAGTGTATAACTGTTGCGGTATACTGTTCTTGTTCCGTTTTGCATTAAGCATAAATGAACAGCTGGAAACTTTGCTACCTACTGTTCTGCCCTCAGCTCCTGACACTTTAAAATCAGGAGTTAATATTTATTGGGACACAGAACTTTCATACCAATATATCTGTACAATTATGTGCAGAACTGCTGGGAAATGTAACTGCTCACGATGCAGAATTATATAAAATGTACAGCACAGGAATTTAGCAGCCAGTGTTGATGCACAATGTAAGCCTTCTTCCATCCCTCATCGTCTAAACCTATTAGCATAAGTTTTTTTTTCTCCCTCATGCATTTATCTAACTTCCTTGTAAATGCATCAGTGCTATTCACCTATTCATCACAGAATACCACATATTCATCTGCTCCCTAGCATCAGGTTTCCTTGTGCCTTCAAATTGAGGCTTGATTATTCAGAATTACATCACATTGTGTTCTCCATGAGAGATAGTAAAAGAATGAGAGTGATACTGTGCTTATGAATATCCTAGTAACATATAGGCCAGAATTCCGCCCCCCCCCCCCCCCCCCCCCCCACCGCCCTGCAATAGGTTTTGTGGCAGGAGTGGGAATCTGGAGTGCTCACCACCGATGAGCGCTGGGCCATCATGTGCAATCGTGCAACCCCTGCCTCATTAAGTATGCATGCGTGTCTTATGGTCGGGTGGACAGGAAGTTGCGCACACTGCCGTCCTTTCTGGGCGCCATATTTAAAATGCAATTCTTGTAATTTGTATTGAAAATATACAATACTAAAATGCCCGTAAATACATAAAGAAAACTTTGTTGTTGTTCAACTTTAAATATCAATGGTTTATCAGCAACTAGACCTGGTAATTAGGTGATAGGAATCTGATTATTCAATGGCTTTATGCCTAGAATCCATTTTGTTAATATTGTGTTTATTTTCTTTCTTTAAAAATCAATTTAAATTCATTTAGAACTTGCAGCTAAGGTAATGGGTTTCATAGTAGGTAAGGATTCAACTCTCAGAGAGCCATGTTCAAATTCAGTTTCGATGGATAGAATAAAATACTCACCATTTGCCTGGACATAGATCCGGTTTCTATCAGCTGGTATCATAAAAGAAATTTGCCCAAGCTTCTGCTGAATGTCAGGTTTGTGAGAAAGAAGTGTCATATAGTACTGTCGGCCAGCTCTTCTGAAACTGGGGTAGGATGCATTTTTGGGGAAGAATAGATAAGTATTGTGCTCAGCACCTGCATCAAAAGGGTACCTGAAATCCATGCATGTTGGAGGGATAACTGTTATCTTAAAACATGAAAAACATTTACCAATTACCAGTAAGCCACACCATCTGTCAGCTTAGCATCGGTAGCCGTAGCCCAGATTTCTTCTTGGATACAGCAAGGGAAAAACCACCATGTTCCACTGTAAATAAAGATTTACCTCGCACTTTAACATACATTAATTGTAGTGTCATCCTCTCCCATTGTCTCGCTAACTAACTGTTTACGGCGGTTCATCAGCTGATCGCGGAGTTTCCAGGTCAGAAACTGCTCCTGCCAACTCCACCCTCAAAACTAGCCAAAAAAGTAGCCGAATTGAAAAAAATTATTTCTCCTTTCAAACAGTTTAATAAGATGCACTGTGAATTGTGGTAGCTGAGGATGATGTGAAACAAGTATTTTTATTATTGAATTTTTATTTATGAAATAATAACCTTCATGGAGACAGACATTAATGTGTACACTAAATTTGTCGAAATAAAATCATATACAAATTTTATTCAGATTTTATCACAGTGCAGAAAAGAATACTACTTAGCATTGAACAAGTATTTTAATTCATAAAAATCACCCTCCTTGTCTTCAGAACCAAATAACTTGTCCCAATCCTCTTCTTGAATGGCATCCTCGTGTTGATCATCAACATCAATTTAATCATCAGCAGTCATGTCATCATCAGCCATATCATTCCACAAATAACCACCTTCTGTCCCAGCAAGTGCATCGGATATCCCACATTTCTTGAATGATTTGATGACAATCTCCATTCTGATTTCATCCCAGGCTTCTATAACCCATTCACACATGGTTGCTAACATCAGAGCCCATCTGCTGCCTCCTTTGGTGAATGTTTTCCCCCCTCCAATCACCCAGTTATTCCACTTTTTTTTCTCATGAAGGGCTTGTTTAGAGTGACATCCAATGGTTGAACAAGGCTGGTAGACTACCAGGAATCACTGCAATATTAGTGTTTTGCGATCTAACTTCAGCAACAACATCAATGACAAGGTGCCATCTGAATATTCCCAGATGAGAAGACTTTTTCTTTACATAATCCTGGCAACATTGTTGGTTGCTCTGTTGCATTTTGCTGGTGTCCCCCCGTGAATGAATTTATAACTGCTGTATTTCTCATCATAAGACATAATATGTGGCATGGTATGAAAGGATATTGTGATTAAAGTGTAGGTAGTCTAATAGTGTTGGTACCACAACTATAACATCAGGAAATTATAATTACTGGTAGTAACTTGTGTTTACACTATTTTGGTAGAGCGTTATACACCAAAAAACAATGTTTTACTATCCCTCAAAACTAGGGTCAACTTATACGCAGGATATATAAAAAATTAAGGATTTTTTGGCCAGAAGTCAGGGGTTGACTTTTACACAAGATCAACTGTTACTCAAGTCTGTACGGTATTTCAGTTTTCCAGCATCTGCAGTATTTTGCTTAATCTGTCTATTCGGCCTAAAAATGGATGAGCTTCACTGTTCTGCATCAATATTTCTCATCTATATAACTGCAAAAAAAAATAAAATGCAATGAGAATTTACAATATTTTTAAGTTCTGTTATGGATAGATGTTTAATGGACAAGTCGGCAGCTTGAAACCGCTAAAGAAAACTGAATGCATTTGTATAGAATATTTCACACCCTTAAGATTTCCCTAAGTGCTTCACAATTAATGGCTTACTTTTGAAGTGTAGTCACTGTTGAAATGTGGGCAAATGCAGCAGTTATAATTTGCACACAGCAAGGTTCTACAAACAGCTATGATATAAATGACCAGATCATCTGTTTTGCCTGGATTGTACTGGTTGAGAACAAAAGTTGGGCAGGGCACCTTCCCTGCTTTTTTTGGAACAGTGACATAGAATGTTTTATTCCACCAGATAACATCCTGTCTGAAAGAGAGACACACGTCTTATAGTGGCACAGACTCTCAATATTGTACTATGCCCACACATTTTGGATTAGGACTTAAACACATGCCTTTCAGACTCAGAGGTAAAAGTGCTTAATACTTCAGCTGTGCCCCAGTATTGCCAGAATTGGCCATTAACATTAAAAAAGAAAATCATGATCATCATGTGTGTTCCATTGAAATGGATGATCAACATTTAAACATTCCAAATAGCTTCAAAGATAGCAATCGTAAGTTGCTAACAAAATTATTTATTTTAAACAGGTAAAGGAAAAACTGAAGGATGATACAGCCAGTGAAGTGGAGATTCCCTTTAAGGACATTATTAACACTTCCTGTCGCTTGAATCTCAAGGATCCATTTCCACCTTCCAACTTAGGACACACACTAAGCAAAACAATGCCTCCTGCTTTTACTATTATATGTACAGTTATATGCTACATAATTTCTATCATTTTAACTGGATAGTGAATCCAGTCCAAGGTCATTCAGCTGCAAAGCCATCTCCAAGCAATTATGTGGCTGGGACAAAAATCTTGTAACGATCTCGTTTGTCAGCAGAGTGATGATAGATGGAGATAAATTAACTCCCACCGATATAGAATGTGTGACTTGAATTTATTTTTCTCTGATTTCCAGAATGAAATGTGAAGTTTTAAAATATTAAGCACAACTGTTTCTACTAGCGTGTTTATCGGTTGCATTGCTGACTAAACCAGATATTCTTATAAGTATCCTAATAAATAGAGGAGGTGTTTGAGTTACTTCACAAGTCACTAAGGACTCAATATTAGAAGTAAAATCCCTTGACAAAAACTAGTTTAAAGGTTAAAGGGTTATGTTTTTCATCATCTCACTACCTCATTTTCCACTTTAGGCCTTTAAGATATTCCTTCAATACCATCACTTTAACCAAACTTTCGGTCATGTTAACTAATCTCTTCATATGTGGCTCAGTGTCATATTTTGTTTTACAATGCTCCTATGAAGTGCCTTGCGATACTTTATTACTTTAAAGGTGTTATATAAGTTGTTGATACCAAGAATGTGGTATTGTCATGAGAACCTTGCTTCCGTGTTTATGGGCAGAATTTTTCGCTCAGCAGGCGGACGCGTGCCCGACCCGCTCGAGCGTGGAATGATGTGCGTTGACGTCAGCAGTGCATGCTGACGTCAACGCGCGCACTCGCGATATTTTGCAAGGCGGGGGCGCGAGGGAGACAGAGGCGCGCCCGCCATTAATTAAGAGGCCAGTTAAGGCCCTTGACACATTGATTGTCTCCAAGTTCACGTAACCTGTGCGAATTTTCAGCTGTCGCACGGGCAGGCGGGCAGGCCCCAATTTGCAAAAGCTCCTGCAAGGGCAGGATAAGAAGGGTCAGTAGTATTGTCAATCTGAGTAGTGAGGAGTTTTGGAGATCATGTGCTGCTGGTTGATTTTGTGAACTGGACAGCTTCATCTCACTTCGGAGCTACATTCTGAGCATTTCCAGGCTTCATTTCAGGACACGTTGGTGTCTTCCAAGTCCCTGGAGGTTCCAGGCCGTATGGGCCGTTTCAGGTATCAAACAGCCTTCCGTTTCCCTGGTAATGGGGATTATGGTCTCCGTTGGAGGCACTTTCTCTGAGGAGGAAGAGAGGGGCAGAAGGGAGAGGAGGCCAAGGTGTCCCAAAGCAGTTTCCAGGAGAGCGACCTGTGGGAGGAGAGGCGCATGCACAAGGGATGCAGGACCAGCAGGAAGTCCAAGGCGGAAGGGGCCAAGGTTTACAGGCGGTGATGGAGCTACCTTAATACGTCCTAGGTGCAATGCCGAAGGAGGCTCCGCCTCTCAAGGGAGACAGTGACCTCCATTTGTCAGAGGATCAGGCCTGAGATCAGCTCTGTCTGTGTGGCTGGACACCCCATGCCAGTGACTCTGAAGGTCACAGTGGCCCTCAACTTCTATGCCTCTGGCTTTTTCCAGGGGACAGTGGGGGATCTTTGTGGAGTCTCACAATCAGCTGTCCACAGTTGTGTCAAACTGGTGACAAACGCTCTGTTCAGGCGGGTATTGACTTTCATTCATTACCATACAGGTGAGGCCAGCCAGGCCGAGTGAGCCAGAGGCTTTGCAGTGATTGCTGGCTTCCCCCGCATCCAGGGTGCAATCGGCTACACACAAGGCCATCAAAGTGCTAGCTGGTAAGCTGGGAGCCTTTGTCAACAGGAAGGGCTTCCACTCCATGAACGTGCAGATAGTGTGTGATCACAAAATGCAGATTGAGCAAGTCTGTGCAAGGTACCCAGGCAGCTCCCATGACGCTTACATCCTGAGACACTCCCAGGTGCCGAGACTCTTCAGTGCTCCAGCCTGACTAGATGGATGGCTGCTGGGTGACAAGTGCTTTCCCTAAAAAGGTGGCTCATTACCCCTCTCTGCCATCCAAGAACAGAGGCTGAGCAACGGTAAAATAGGAGCCACGCCTCCACAAGGGCGGTGGTAGAGAGAACCATAGGTCTTCGCAAGATGCGCTTCCAATGCCTGGACCGTTCAGGGGTGCACTACAATACCCCCCAGATCGTGTGTCACTGCGCTCTTCACAATCTGGTATTGGCAAGGGGGGCCCAATGGAGGAAGAGGATGTTGATGCAGCTGCACAGGCAACAGATGATGGGTTCAGTAGCGAATCTGAGGACGAGCAAGGTGAGGAGAATGCTGAGGGCGTGGAGGCAGACCTGGGTAACCTCCAGGGAGGCAGGGACACCCAGGACACTTTGATCTAATGCTCCTTCATAAGAAATAAGAACCACCAACACATGCCAGGGCTGCAGGCTCCATACTCAATCCCTGACAGGACCATTTCCTTGGCTAACACACGTGCCTGTGCAATAAAGTTTCAGGAGACACACGTCCATCATTACATAATTGCCTTCCCTGCACCTACAGCACAAATGAAGTTTACAGAGGCCAATAGCACAAAATAACATCTCATTTAATTGTGAACGTGAAACATAGCTGAAATAAACATTAACCGGTGTTTTTAATCTCAGCATTAAAAAATTTAAAGTAAAATGGGGGAACAAAATATCACCTGTGATAAGGCCGTCTTGTGCTTAAGGTCCTTTACATTTACGTTCACGGGTGCTACGTCAAGTTGCTCCCCTGCCACTGGCACTGGAATTGGAGGCAGCCTGCTCACTCTGTTGTCTTGTTGGCCTTGATGACCTTGGCGGTCGTCCTCTGGCCAGTGGAGCCTGTGCTGGCCCCGCCTGGGAAAAAGTGGCCTGTGCCACGGCTGGCATCTCCCCAGTCGCCGCAGCCTCATCAGATGCCACAGTCACTGGCAGAGGGGCGGATGAGCTGTTACCCGCATCCGGAGCACCCTGAGAGAGGCCAACAGAGACAACGAACAGCTCGTACACCAATGGACCTCCCTGCTCACCAGTAGATGGGCATCTAGCTGGCATACTGGGTGTCCATTCCATCTCCACATGGACATAGACCAGCTGAGGTCAGGTCTGAGTGCACCCTCAGGGATCCCTGATTGGTCCCTGGAGTAGCCTCACCATAAGAGTTGCCACTCTCTCCATGGAGGAGGCGTTGCGCTCAGCCAACGCAGTGGTCATGCTCCACAGGGACTCCTCCCAAACGGAGACCATGGCACGCATTCCCTCATGTATCTCCGTCAGATCCTCCCACACACCCCGCTGGACATCCAGCATCTGCTGCCTCAGGGACAACTCCAAAGGCCCATCATCAGCCTTCGACTGAGCATCGTCCTGGTCTCCAGCAGCCCTCTGATTGCCAGTGCCCTGGGCACTCTCTGCCTCCGCCTGCACCTCAAGCAAGTGTGAAGTACCCTCACCAATGTGCACTGAGATACTAGACGGCGATCTTATGCCCACAGAGGTGCTGGTATCTGCGCTGGTACCTGCTTCACGGAGAGGGTGTGACACAGGTGCATGGTGAGCTTGCTGGTCTCCGGGGTCAGGGGTGGGCCTTCAGGCTCCTCATTACGAATGCCCGCTGGTGAGCCTAAAAGGGAGAAGAAGGACATGTCATTAGTTTAAGTCATGACACTGTCACTGTGCCTGCCAGGCACCCTAGTGAGACAGAGATAGGCATCAGGGTTCCCTCAGAATCACAGAATCTCACAGTGCAGAAGAGGCCCTTCGGCCCATCGAGTCTGCACCGACACGTGAGAAACACCTGACCTACCTATCTAATCTCATTTACCAGCACTTGGCCCATAGCTTTGAATGTTATGATGTGCCAAGTGCTCATCCAGGTACTTTTTAAAGGATGCGAGGCAACCCACCTCCACCACCCTCCCAGGCAGTGCATTCCAGACCGTGACCACCCTCTGGGGAAAAAAGCTTTTCCTCACATCCCCCCTAAACCTCCTGCCCCTCACCTTGAACTTATGCCCCCTTGTGACTAACCCTTCAACTAAGGGGAACAGCTGTTCCCTATCCACCCTGTCCATGCCCCTCATAATCTTGTACATCTCGATCAGGTCACCCCCTCTGTCTTCTCTGCTCCAACAAAAAGAACCCAAGTCTATCCAACCTCTCTTCATAACTTAAATGTTTCATCCCAGGCAACATCCTGGTGAATCTCCTCTGCACCCCTCTAGTGCAATCACATCCTTCCTATAATGTGGTGACCAGAACTGCACACAGTACTCCAGCTGTGGCCTCACCAGGGTTCTATACAACTCCAACATGATCTCCCTACTTTTGTAATCTATGCCTCAATTGATAAAGGCGAGTGTCCCATATGCCTTTTTCACCACCCCACTACATGCCCCTCCACCTTCAGAGATCTATGGACACATACGCCAAGGTCCTTTTGTTCCTCAGAACTTCCTCGTATCATGCTGTTCATTGAATACTTCCTTGTCAAATTACTCCTTCATCTTTCCATTATCAATGGGGATTCCAGGTTTGAGGCTCACGTCAGTTTCGAGACTACACTGGAATGGTTGCAATAACTGACATTCTCACCTCAGTGCACTGCACTCTTACTCTGGCACCCCAACCTCACCGCGGCTGGTTGACCGAGGTACATGGTGCCTCTCCAGCTCATAACGCGTGAGGATTAGGAGGTGTTAGGGCCCCCACCAGTCCGCGACCTCTCAATATTGTTATGGGACGTCTTCTCCTGATAGGATAGAGGAGCATTTATTAGTCCACTTTGTACATGCAGCGCCATTGCAGCCTGGCCAACCCCAGCTGAGGAACACCTCGCAGGGCTCAGCCGATTTGTGAACCTTGAGCCGCAAGGCCTTCAGGCCAACCAATCAGGGCTCACCCCCTTGACCAGTTTCTGCGTCATTGACAGTTACCACTCAGGCTCTAACACCCCTGGGGTCCACGGTGGGGTGGCCAGCCCTTAACTGTTCTGCACACTGACCCATGCCAACACGGTACTCACCCTCCCTGAGCACAGCAGATCATTGAAGTGCTTCCGGCACTGCACCCACGTGCGCCTCACCACATTGTGGCTGCTGATCCTGGATGCCACCTCCTCCCAGGCCTTTTTGGTGATCTATGGTGGCCACCTCCTCCAGGAGGGCTGCGAGGCACTTGTCGGAGAAACGAGGGGCCGACTGCCCCGTTGACCTGCCCTCCCGCCTGCTGTGTCCAACTGCAACGGGATCCATGGAGAATTCAGCACCTTTCTGTGGCAGCCTTCCAGAGGCTGCCTGGGCCGCTTTTGAATCGGCCGCCGGGTCGCCTTTGGACCCGGTGGACATCATGTCCCCCCCTCGCCCCTTCTCGGAGCTTCCCCAGCCGCCTGTCATGCTGGGCTGGCCTTAATTGGTCCACCAGCATGAAATTGTGGTGTGGTGCTGATCGCGGGCAGCAGCCAGCTTTCCAACTGCCCCCGCCTGCCCCCGCCGAGTGCAAAATTCTGCCCTATGTCTCTATTCCATCTGTTTATTGTCATTTTTTTTAGCAGAGTATTACAAAAAAATTCAAGGTTGTTAACAATCACACCCATTATGCCTATTGAACCAACACATCAGTTCTTATTTAAGAAGAAAATACCCTCCTCTTTCCCTGTGTTCTTTGCATCTGTACTCTGTGCACCCAAGGAGGCAAGCAGGTAGGTGACCAGGTTCATGCCCTCTGACAAGGCTGCTCAGACTGATTATGGGTGATTCGTCCTTTGATTTTCTCTTTCTGTGAGGCAATATCTAACACCTATTCAGCATCATCTCATGGCCACATGGCTTTCGTAGGGAACTCACTACAGGCAAGAGGGACCACGAGAGTCACACATGAACTTGTATCCTGGCGCTGTGCAATGCATTGTACTGCATTTCAACAATGTCATACCATTTAAGCTGCAACTTCATGAAAGAAGGGGAAAGAGATGCCCTCTGTCTCAATACTGCCCACTAGTTGAACAGCCACCAGTCTTCTTTCTTTCTCGTACGGATTTAGGAGCAGAAGCTGTCATCACAGTTTTAATGTCAAGTTGCCAAACCAGTCCAATGCCCTGCTGGAGAGCAAGTGTAACTCCAAGATGTCGCCATCAAACATGAGTCGGGGGCAAGATGCCATCATGTGCTCCATGGTTTGGTCAGGGCTTCTGCAGTCACAGCCGGGCGAGGTTTTGAGATGCCACTTGTACATCAGGTGGCCACATCTGCCATGTCCAGTCCACACTCCATTGCGGGTTGTCCTCATGGCTTGAGGGGAGATTGAAGCCTGGTCGTTAAGATGTTGGGTCAAAAGACAATGTGTTATTTGGGAGGGTGGTTTCTGCCCAAGTTTTCCTCCAGGTTTCGTCATTCTGCTTGAGTTGGAGATGTTCAATTCATGTCCAGAGGGGTTTTATGGTGAGTTGAGGGGTCTTGAAAGTCTCTATGGATGAGGAAGTCCAAGTTGCTGCTAATATGAGTTATCTCTGTGTGTTGCTGCGTCCTGTCAAATGGAGGGAAGGGCGATAGTTGAGAGGACTGATAGGCACTGAACTGGAGCAGATCTCAGAGTTGAGAGATTATCCTCATTACTGAGTGAAGTTGTAAGTTAATGAATTTGGTGTGACAACTTGAGGCCCAAGCAGGTGCACAGTGCTCAAGTATAGAGAAGACCTGAGCTACGCAAAAGAGTGATTTTTGCATCCCAGCTTGTGCCAGCAAGCTTGCAGATGATGTTATTGAGTGTCCTTGAAGTGCTGACCTTGTCACGTGGGTGGACCTTCATTCCTCTGTTGCTCATTAATGTCCACAGCAGCCGGAGTAGTTTTGGCACATGGCAGCAGCAGGGACTGTTTGAGCATCAGCCAATTTTTCACACAGGCTGAGGAAAGATCAATGAAAGTGACTCCAGTCTTGAGATTGTGATGAAAACCAGCCTCGATGTTTGTGGTGATAGCAAGGACTTGTTCACAGAACTGCACTGGGGCCTAAAACCAGCCTGCTCCTAGGGGAGGGATGAGTCCACAATAGGGCTAATTCTTAAAAGAATGAGCTGCGCCAGGAGCTTATAGGTTTTTCAGAGTAGTGAAACAGGCCGGTAGCTCCTAGGGCCATCAGTTAGCTTATTGTTTTCTTAGTTTAGGGATTAATAATTTATGCTCAGATGGTAGCATACTCTCCTCTGAATCAGAAGGCTCCACCATCAAGCCCCACTCCCACTTGAGCACAAAAATCTAGAATGACCCTGCAATGCAGCACAGAGGGAGTGCTGCACTGTTGGAGGTGCCATCTTTCAGATGAGATGTCAAACTGAAGTCTGCCCTCTCAGGAATATGTAAAAACATCCCATGGCACTATTTCGAAGAAGAGCAGGGGAATTATTCCTGGTGCTCTGGCCAATATTTATCTCAGAATCAACATCACAAAGACAGATTATGTGGTCATTATCACTTTGCTGTTTGAGAAAACTTGCTGTACACAAATTGGCTGCCATGCTATTTACATTACAACAGTGACTGCACTTCAAAAATACTTCTCTGGCCGCAAAATGCTTTAGCAATTCCTGAGTTTACGAAAGTTGCGATATAAATGCAAGTCTTATGCAGACATAATTAATGTTACCCTACGTAAAGGCACTGTTCAGCCAGCTTCAACTCTGTAGCATTCCTTAAAATGTCCACCTCATTTTGTCATCATTTGCAGGTACAGCATCCATAAATCACAAAGTGCCACAAGATAATTTTATTTGCGAACATGTAGGCCAGAATTTTCTTGTTGGCGTGCGAGGGCGGGCCCCGCACACTGACGCGTAAAATGACATGCAGTGATGTCAGGCAAGTGTCCCAATGTCGCCGTGCGCCATCGCAATATTTAGGTGGGCGTGCATGCGATGTCCTCGAGTGCACGG
This sequence comes from Cetorhinus maximus, assembly GCF_964194155.1. NCBI lineage: Eukaryota > Metazoa > Chordata > Chondrichthyes > Lamniformes > Cetorhinidae > Cetorhinus > Cetorhinus maximus. The sequence continues at coordinate 103,757,306 of NC_135884.1, forward strand.
CTGCCATTAATTGATCAGCTAGCTAAGGCCCTTGAGGCAGCAATTGTCTGCAATTTTTCAGGGCCCGTGAGATCTTCAGGACGTCACACGGGAGCAATGGGCAGGTGGGTAGGAGACATTTGTATAAACCTCATCCACGGGTAGGATAAGAGGGGTGAGTGGGGTCGTGAGTGGTATCTGTTAGATATTTAATTGTGAAAGTTACTGACACTTGCCTGTGTGAGCAGGAATACTTCAAAACTCTTCACAGCTGCTTGGACAGGAGTAAAAGCCTTCAGGTCAGGACTCTACAGTAAAGATCATTTTTGGGGCCTGCAGGTTTCAGGAAGCCTTCCCTTAGCCTGGGAATGAGAGTTGTGCCCTCCACTGGAGGCACCTCCTCTGAGGAGGAAGGGAGGGCCAGAAGGGGGAGGAGGCCAGGAGTGCACATTCAGCCTCCAGAGGAGCCACCTTTGGGAGGAGAGGCATAGGCACAAGGGGCCCATGGCCAACAGGAAGTCCAAGGCAGAAGGGGCCACAGAAAATGCCACTATCCTGCTGCCAGGGTTTACAGGCGGTGAAGCAGCTACCTCAATATGGCTGAGGTGCAGTGCCGAAGGAGGCTTCATCTCTCAAAGAAGATAGTCACCTCCTTATGTCAGATGATTGGCCCTGAGATCTCTGCAAACTGTGTGGGTGGACACCCCATGCCAGTGGCGCTGAAGGTCACGTCTGCCCTCAACTTCTATGCCTCTGGCTCTTTCCAGGGGTCGTTGGGTGTCTCGGCCACCTCCTCCCAGGCACGTTTGGTCAGGTGGGAGGACCTCTGCCTTCCATCCCTCGGAGGGACGCCGTGCTGCCACCTACTCCAGGAGGGCAGCCAGGCACTCATCTGAAAAATGAGGGGCACACTGCCCCGCTGCCCCACCCTCCAGCTTGGCCTGTCCCACTGCCCCACCCTCCGGCCTGGCCTGCCCCGCTGCCCCACCCTCCGGCCTGGCCTGCCCCGCTGTCCTACCCTCCGGCCTGGCCTGCCCTGCTGCCCCACCCTCTGTCCTGGCCTGTCCCGCTGCCCTACCCTCCGGCCTGGCCTGTCCCGCTGCCCTACCCTCCGGCCTGGCCTGTCCCGCTGCCCTACCCTCTGGCCTGGCCTGTCCCGCTGCCCTACCCTCCGGCCTGGCCTGTCCCGCTGCCCTACCCTCCGGCCTGGCCTGCCCGCTGCCTTACCCTCCGGCCTGGCCTGCCCCGCTGCCCTACCCTCTGGCCTGGCCTGTCCCGCTGCCCTACCCTCCGGCCTGGCCTGTCCCGCTGCCTTACCCTCCGGCCTGGCCTGCCCCGCTGCCCTACCCTCTGGCCTGGCTTGCCCCGCTGCCCCACCCTCCAGCCTGGCCTGCCCCGCTGGCCTACCCTCTGGAGATGCCTGCTCACCAGAAGCGTTCTGGTGAGCCCATCCACTTGCCATTGTGAGCAGCCTTGCAAAGGCTGCCAACACTTCAGATAAACAGGCTGCCGGGGCACCACTGGACCCGGCGGTCAGTGCAATCCCTCCCACCGCCCGCCCACTCCCGCTATCCTCGGGTGTCACACATTACGCTCGGCGGGCCTTAAATAGCCCACTCGCGTAAAATGGCGGCGCGGACGCAATCGCGGGCGGTGATTGTGTCCACACCCGCCCGCGCCCGCTCCCACTTGGCCCACCCGACATGTGGAAAATTCTCCCCGTAGAGTACTTACCAGGTAGAATGATATCCATTGGTGTGCAGATGTTAAGAACATTTCACAGTACATTGTTGTTTCATTAGTAGTTGAATGTGCTGGTAACATATGTGATTGTTTAGATATATTTTCCATGCCCAACATAGAAGTCTGTTTCAACAGACAACAATATGCTCCTTATGAACAGAAACATGAGCAGATGCACAATGTTGGGTATAGATGGCAGCAGGCCAAACATTTCTTTTTAAACCATTCAGGAAAGTACCAGAAATAGTACAGGATCATACCATACACCCATCTCTCCGAACAAATAGCTCTCTAAAAGACCTAAAGTAAAAATTGGACCTTGTTGTATCTTTTGTGTGTAAATGGGTGCAACAAGGTCCAATTTTAAGATCCAACATTCTGCGTCATAATGTTGCCTGAAAACCAGCCAACTTGAACTTCTGTGGTGGCCACTTAAAACAAGCCTTGGTCCCTTTACATATCTTAATAAGAGGCCTACACCAGTTTTAAGAGTCATCTGGGAAATTAATCTGTCCTGAGCAGAGCAGACATTGGGCTTGTTCCTCTCAGGATTTTTAGATGTGAATGTGGCCTAGCCAGCAAAGCCTACTAAATTGGTAAGTGTTATGATCAGGTGAGGAGAGGCAGAATGGTTCCCCTCTTTTCCCGCTCCTCGTTGGACTGCAATAGGTTTTTGTTAAAGGATATGTTGAGTGTTTAACTATTTAAGTGCTCTAACTGAAAAGACACACACAGACTGGTCTCCTTCAGGTTTTTAAAAAGGAAAGAGGATAATATTTATTGTACTTAACCCAGCCTAAGTAAAATAATAAAATGCTCCAACTTTCACACACAAATGCACTCAGGTTCATACACACACAAATAGGTTACAAAGTGGGAGGATAGATTAAATAATATTTTAAAGTCCAATAAAAATTAAAGTTACACTGATCTCATAGGCTGTTGACTTGGATGGATTCAGCCTGGGCTCAGGCGTCCCTCAGGATTTGTCGTCGAGGCAATTTAAAGATGTTGATGGTTAATTTATCTTTTCCTCTGTAGACAACAGCTACTGGGTTAATTTTAATTTTTAAAAAATCTCCGCCTGCAGTGTATGGATAGTCTAATAGCAGACAGGGCTCAAGCTTGCAAAATAAGGTTGAGGAAGAGGGAGAGAGAATGTCCACACAGGGACCTGCTGTTTGTTTGTTTTCAGATTGGCTTGCTTCTCCCTGGCTCTTGCAGAATAAGATTTGTTATCTGCAGTCAGTTTCAATCATGTGACCACACTATCAATACTTCTATTGTCCCCAAATATGATTCAAGGCTAGAAGCCATCACTACACAATGGGAGATTCATGATGGCTGTTCACACCTGCTTATGATAAACTGGTTTCTCTACAGTTCTCTTTGTTAAGTATCCAGCTCGGAAACATTACGATTAGGAGTCCAGCGATTTTGAGTTTTGGTAAGTACACAGGAAATAGGTGTAAATTCCATAAGTGGTTTTATCTCAGCATGTTCATTCCAGGGAGGGCACCCCACTCATGGTCATTTAAAGATCTTTCCAGAGACCCGAGATCACCTGACTCTTGGCTGCCTTCTGCCAGCTGCTGCTGTTTTAGTCTTTTAAAAATCTGGTTTTCAGCTGATAAATACATAGTCATTTTTGATATAAACCATGGCTTCGTAACAGTAAGTTTAATTTTTTGTTCAAAATTGATATGGGGCCTAAAGGGGGTAGCCCCACAGCACCCCTAAAGGTCACTGACCTCTTTGATCAGATGGTTATTTAAAACCCTTCATCTATTTCCTGTTCAAAGTAGAGGTGTAAGCTTGATAATCAGAGCCCCCTGGCGAGAATGGTACCACAGCTGGTGCTGATGCAAAGGCAGGGTATATTAGTACATGAAATAGGCTGTAAATCTGGGAAGATCACAGACTGATAATCACTCGTCACCTGGGTGGAAATGTAATCATTTTAAAAATCATTGGATAAGGAACTTTTATTCCAGTTGGCTGTCATCAGCCATACATATTCCCTCAAATATAATTAAAAACATCAAGGAAATGCAGGGACCCAAATTAAAATAAGTTACATAGAAATGAGGCGCTGCTGTTGGGAATTTTGTTCCAGATAATATGCATATTTTCTCAAGATAGGCAGTCTAAAATTTAAAGTGGTTATAATACTGCCAGTACCTTCCATCCCTAAGGAAAATAAACTTAATAGTGCAGACCTTCAATTGCTCACATTTGATCCGGCACAAGAAACAAGTAATTTTTCATCTGTTCCCAGTTCCAAAACAGGATTGCATGCTATTTGCACTTGTTGTATTCCAAGCTGCAATGAGCTATATTGTATGTTGGCTAGTGAAAACTAGAGCACAAACAAGATTTGAGTTAATTCTGCATTTACTAATGAGAAAATTACAGTACTGCCATCTTCAAGGTACATTTCAATTTCACATCAAAGATATTTTTGATTCAAATAATGTAGAATTCAATATTATTTTTCCTTTTATCAATTACATAAGATATAAAACACTTTTTTTGTTATTTGGATCAATTTCCAGCTCTGTTTATCAGTATAAACATATAACTGACAACCAAGAATTTTCCTTTGCAAATGGTTCACTTACCTTTTAAGATATTTCTCCATCATAATTGCATTTAGAGCAGCCTTCAGCCTCTCAATCCTTATTAAAAATGTTCAACTTTTGTTTAAAGTTCCAGTGCAGCTCTTTGAAGAGAGAAACCAAGTAATATTTTGTACCTAAGCTAACAGATCTGCATGATAATGTTTAATTTCTATGACATTCAGTGAAAGCTGCAAAAAGGGCAAAATGCTTCGATATCTACTAGTAACTCTCGCTTACTCTTCCGATGATGCAAGATGACTGAAAAGTGGACCCTAAATGGCTCAGAGTTGCAATAATGGTAGAAGACAGGTTTATAAAAAGCAATGTTTCATACAAGATACAATTTTGATACAAATTAGAAGATGCTACACTATTAGGAAAAGACATGAACAAGAGTTACCCTAGTTTTGTGCAGTGTTTTCGGTCCATGTTCTATGCTTGTTTTGCCTGGCAGGGATGTTATTTTTCTAGATGAATAAGTAATCCTGTAAAAATAAATGTACCAAAATTAAATGTATTTCCCTTTAATTGGTATTAATCTCAACTCTGTCATTTTGTATTATAAAGTCTTATATGGCAATGATGGATATTTTGGCAAGTAGTTACTTTGAAAAATTGCCACAAGTTTGTTTTGAAAAATGATTTGATAAAAACCACTACTCTCTGTCTGGCTATCCGCGATTCCTCTGCCACCCTACATCATATAAACAATTTCTAGTTCTCTGGCCCCAACCGCCTCCTCTTCACCATAGGCGTCCAATCCCTCTACACCTCCAACCCCACCGGGATGGTCTGATGGCTCTCCGCTTCTTCCTTGAACAGAGGCCCGAACAATCCCCATCCACCACTACTCTCCTCCATCTGGCTGAACTTGTTCTCACACTGAATAATTTCTCCTTTAACTCCTCTCACTTCCTCCAAATAAAAGGTGTGGCTATGGGTACCTGCATGGGCCTCAGTTATGCCTGTCTCTTTATGGGGTATGTGGAACATTCCTTGTTCCAGTTCTACTCAGACCCCCTCCCACAACTCTTTCTCCGGTACATCGATGACTGCTTCGGTGCTGCTTCATGCTCTTGTCTGGACCTGGAAAAATTTATTAATTTTGCTTCCAATTTCCACCCCTCCATCATTTTCACATGGTCCATCTCTGACACTTCCCTTCCCTTCCTTGACCTCTCTGTCTCAATTTCTGGTGATAGACTGTCCACCAATATCCATTACAAGCCTACCGACTCCCACAGCTACCTCGACTACAGCTCCTCGCACCCTGCTTCCTGTAAGGACTCCATCCCATTCTCTCAGTTCCTTCGCCTCCATTGCATCTGTTCTGATGATGCCACTTTCAAAAACAGTTCCTCTGACATGTCTTCCTTCTTCCTTAACCGAGGTTTTCCACCCACGGTGGTTAACAGGGCCCTCAACCGTATCCGGCCCATCTCCCGTGCATCCGCCCTCACACCTTCCTCTCCCTCCCAGAACCATGATAGGGTCCCCCTTTTCCTCACTTATCACCCCACCCGCATTCAAAGGATCATCCTCCGTCATTTCCTCCAACTCCAGTATGATGCCACCACCAAACACATCTTTCCTTCAGCCCCCCGGCGGTATTCCGCAGGGATTGTTCCCTCCGGGACACCCTGGTCCACTCCTCCATCACCCTCTACACCTCAACCCCCTCCCACGGCACCTTCCCATGCAACCGCAGAAGGTGCAACACCTGCCCCTTTACTTCCCCCCTCCTCACCGTCCAAGGGCCCAAACACTCCTTTCAAGTGAAGCAGCATTTCACTTGCACTTCCCTCAATTTAGTCTACTGCATTCGCTGCTCCCAATGCTGTTTCCTCTACATTGGAGAGACCAAACGCAGACTGGGTGACCACTTTGCGGAACACCTGCGGTCTGTCCGCAGGCATGACCCAGACCTCCCTGTCGCTTGCCATTTTAACACTCCACCCTGCTCTCATGCTCACATGTCCGTCCTTGGCCTGCTGCATTGTTCCAGTGAAGCTCAACGCAAACTGGAGGAACAGCATCTCATCTTCCGACTAGGCACTTTACAGCCTTCCGGACTGAATATTGAGTTCAACAACTTTAGATCATGAACTCTCTCCTCCTTCCCCACCCCCTTTCCGATCCCCCTTTTTCCAATAATCTATCATTTTTATTATATTTTTTTATATATATTTTTCTTTTCCCACCTATTTCCATTATTTTTAAATGTATTTCCATCCATTGTTTTATCTTTACCTTTTAGCCTATTTCGATCCCTTCCTCCCACCCCACCCCCGCTAGGGCTATCTTGCTCGTCCTGCTTTCTATCCTTAATGTCATCATTAGCACATTCCTCAGCTAATATCACCACTGTCAACACCCCTTTGTCCTTTTGTCTATGACATCTTTGGCAATCTCTTCTTTGTCTCTACCTATCACTGGCCCTCTACACAGCTTTACCTGTCCCACCCCACTTCAACCAGTTTATATCCCACCTCATTTCTATATTTCTTAGTTCTGATGAAGAGTTATTTGGACTCGAAATGTTAACTGTATTCCTCTCCGCAGATGCTGTCAGACCTGTTGAGTTTTTCCAGGTAGTTTTGTTTTTGATTAAAATGTATGTTCCATTTCTGCTGTGAAATGGGATATTATGTATCTGTGCATAGGGCACTGTATCTCCCTGAAACCTGAGATTTTATATCAATATCCATTTTTTGTGTACAATGTTGTTTTATAGAATTAATCACAAATAATGTTTCAAATGTGGTAATCCTTTCATAGTTATATGAAATGCATGTGACCATATCAGAAGTTTAAACATCTCACTTGTCTAACATCTTTACGCAGCAATTTGAAAGAAAATGTAGCTTATTTAACGAACAAATGTCCATGTGTTTGACACTAATTTATTCTGGTAAATATTATAACCAAGTCTCTACAGCTGACTTTTAAAAAATTGACTATTGCATTATTTAATATAAAATTGTCTGAAATCAAATCAAAGTTTAAATAAGGATTTGAATATAATATACACAATTGATAAATAAATCCTCCAGCTGAGTGCTAGTATAGCTGTCATTTTACATCCTAATGGATATTTTAATCCCATACAATTAATGGGCTCGGGAAGTCAGGATTATAGTTGTACATTAATTATAGGCAGAATTTTCCGGTCCTGCCAGTGGTGGCAGTCGTGGCAGGTGGGAGCGAAAATTCGTAGTGAGGCCCAAAATTGGATTTCCGTTAGTGGGAAAACAAGTTGGAATGGTCAACTTTACCGCTGATCCATGTCGGGAATCCCATTTGCATACATTAGCATGTTACGAATACATATTAAAAACAGCAGTTGCCAGAATCACGTTCTCCCTCCTAATTACGTGCCGCACCAGCAGGCTGCTTCACGACCGGATATAAATGGCATACAGCTGACCACCCCCACTTCACTTGCGACTTCGAGGTGAGTGCCACATTCAAAGCCTACCTACAACAGCGCTGCTCCGAGCCATAAGTGACACTGTGCTGCAGGTCTCAGGCAAGGCTGCGCTCTACCAACAGAGTCCAGCATGGGGAGTGTGGGGGTTGCAGGGGGGAAGTGCAGTTGACAGAGACAACTGAGGGTGAAGGGAACAGAGGAGGGTTGCAGTTGGGGGGGCAGTCAATATGGCAGGCAGCGGGGTGATTGGGGTGGCGGAGCTGGAGCCCAAGATGGCAGGCAGGGGAATACGCAGGTACAGCAGGTGACTAGGTGGGGTTCATATGGCACAAGTGGGAGGAGGTGCACGCAGGTTTAAGGCTGGGGAAATTTGGGGTTGTGGGGGTTACTATAACACAAGAGCGAAGGGTTGCATGTGCACTCGTGACTGGCAGGGTGTAAGGCTTGTACAAGAGGGAAGGGTGACTCAGAGACTCATGGGGATGGGATGGGGAGTGGGGAGAAAAGGTGTTGTGCCCAGTGCTGAAGAAGACAGGGGGCTGAATGACATACACTCATAGTCTAGGGAGTGGGGCCAAAAGGTCAGGTCAAGACATTAAAGGCAGCCCTGGGGCTCTGTGAACCACTGAGTCAGGGTAAGAGATTAAAGGCAGTCCTGGAGCTTTGCGGGCCATGCTACAGGATTATCCATGGCACACGCATCATGATGCTGTTCCAGCGAAGGCCAAGGCCTGTGTGCTCAATGGAAGTTATGCACAGTGCCTCACACTCGATGATCCTGGGCGTGACTGGCTCGGTACTGGGCTGTACATGGAATGGTCATGGTCAGGGGAGGCATCTGTATGTGGCCGTACACACAGCCTCAAGGTGGGGAGGGGTGAGGGCCACATGGAGCATGGGGACATCCACAGTGATGGGTCCAGGGGGCAGGGCAGGAATGTCCAAACCAATATGGGCTCCAGGGTTACTGGGGGTAGGTGGAGAGTGACTGGAGGGAGGTCTACCTGCACATCATGAAGTTCCAGGATGATTGGAGGGATGTGAATGGTGGCAGGGGGAGGGTTGAAGCTGGTCTGGAAGTAGAGATGCAGCACCACCATCTTGAGACCCCGAATCAATGGCGCAATTTAAAAATTGCAGTGGTGAAAAGTCTCCACCAGAGGAATATGAGGCAGTGTGGGAGGAGCTCATGTCTAGACTCCTGGGCCCTTTCAGGTGGCAACATCATACTTAGTGGATTCTCAAAATGGAGATGAATGCTCAGCTGATAGAACTCATGAACACTTTATCGAGAAGTTAGAATTGGAATAATTAGTTGATGGTGCGCTTTTATGCAACATTGCAATAATCAATGGTTCACATCAGAGGTGGTCTCATTGAGCATTTAAACCTCAGAATGTGAGAAGGGATGAGGCAGCCAGCCAGCCAGTAACGCAGTACAGCTGATGGATATCTGCAAGATGTTCTATGAAAGCCCATAAAGTGCACTGTCCATTTGATATGGCTCATGGACAAAAAGGCGTCCAATCATTCTAAAAGTCCAAGGCAGGCTTAATCTCTAATTCAAAGCAGGCATCATATGAGTGCCTTTAGTGAGGGTCAACATAGCATGGCTGTGCTCCAGCCTCTTCCATCTCTATGGATTGAGAGATCAAGTTGCTGGGGTGTCTTCTTAGGTGTCACCTCCTGACTCCCCAAAGCCTGTCCATTATCTACAAGGCACAAGTCAGGAGTGTGATGGAATACTCCCTACTTGCCTGGATGAGTGCAGCTTCAACAACACTCAAGAAGCTTGACACCATCCAGGACAAAGCAGCTCGCTTAATGGGCACCCCATTCACAAACATTCACTCCCTCCACCACTAACACACAATGGCAGCGGTGTGCACCATCTACAAGATGCACTGCAGGGACTCACCAAGCCTCCTTAGACAGTGCCTTCCAAACCTACAGCCGCTACCATCTAGAAGGACAAGGGTAGCAGGCACATGGGAACACCACCACCTGGAAATTGCCCCCCAAGACACTCACCATCCTAACTTAGAAATATATCGCCGTTCCTTCGCTGTCGCTGCGTCAAAATCCTGGAACTCCCTCCCCAACAGCACTGTGGATGTACCTACACCACATGGACTGCAGCGGTTCAAGAAGGCAGCTCACCACCACCTTCTCAAGGGCAATTAGGGATAGGTAATAAATTATGGCTGAGCCAGTGACACCCACATCCCATGAATGAATAAAAGAAGCCTATGATCTGTGAGAAAGCGCCTTAGCGACAAGGCTGGAAGAGGGAAAGGCGGGTAGCTCTGACGAAGCATTAGGACATGACAGTGGCTTTCCAGCTGCGAGTGGGAGGTCTGCTATAGTTGGTCAATCTACATTCTCCTCTTGGATCTCCCTGTCCACGGGAAGAAGGAGGATTGCAGAGTGGAGGCTGTGCTCAAAGTTGTCTTCTTGATGGCAGTGCTCAGATGGAGGAGGAGGGGGGCCTGGCACCGTCTAGCACAGCTTAGAGAAGAGCCCTGGCCTGAGGTGCATGTTGCAGGGGTGCCCAGGAAGACCCAGAGGCTGAGAAGGTCAGACTCATCCCACAGTGGAGATTGGCATGACCAAGGGGATACCAAAGACCCCTTCCCTATTTGGAGATGAGTGAGAAACAGTGCCGCTCACATCTACGCTTGTCAAGAGATGTGGTGGCTTATGTCTGTCACATTCTGCAGGAGGATCTGACGCCGCAGGGACTGGGAAGCCATTTCCATGTTAATGCCCCTAAAGGTCACCGCCACACTTAAAGTTTTTTGTAAGCGGCTCATTCCAGGGCTCCACAGGAGACCTATGCGGCATCTCTCAGGCCTCAACACATAAATATATAAAGAAGGTGACAGATGCCCCTCTACAGCAAAGCTCATCATTATATAACGTTCACAATGGATGAAGCTAGTCAGGCTGCTGGATTTATGGGATTTGCGGTGATCTCAGGCTTCCCTAGAGTACCAGGGTGCAATCGATTGCACACTTGCCGCTTTGAAGCCTCCCTGGCAGCAGCCCCTGATCTTCATTGACAGGAATGATTCCACTCGCTCAACATTCAGTTGCTCTGCGATCATCTGAATCACATCATGCACTTTTGTACCAGGTACCCAGGGAATTCTCATGCCTCCTACATCCTGAGTCAATCCCAGGTGCCACAGATATCTGAAGGGCTGTGGTGTTTACCAGGGTTGGTTGTTGGGTGACAAAGTGTACTCGCTGAAGAGACGGTTCATGACACCCATGCATCATCCTCAAAGTGCCTTGGAGGAGAGATGCAACATGGCACATTCTGTGACAAGGTCCATCATTGAGCAGACCATTGGCATCCTGAAGATGCGCTTCCATTGTTTGAACCACTCAGGTGGGGCTTTGCAGTACTCTCCAGAGAGGGTGGCCCACATCATTGTGGTCTGTTGTGCCCTGCACTACCTGGCACTTCAAAGGGTAGATCACTTACCATAGGGGCACATGGGGGAAGCTGAGAACTTCTCAGATGATGAAGACTTGGAAGGGCAGGTACCTGAAGGCAGTGATGAGGGTCAGCTTCTGTATGAGGATGCTCTCGCAGTGCACAATGTGGAAGACTTGCCCCTGACACAGATAGCCACAAGGCTCCAGGAGGAGTAAGGTCCAGGCAAAAGGACCCATGTGCATTTCTCCTGTCCTTTAGTACCATGCCAGTGATCTGAAAGGCCTTTACAAGTAATGACACCGCAAGCAAGGTCAGCATTCGGCCTTGGGCCTGCAACCCTCAGGAATCGCGAGGCCCTCATCATTGGAAAGATCAGCAGCCAAAGCTATATATAGCTGCTGTGGGAAATGAAAGGCAGCACACCAGCGCAAACCCTGTGTCAACTCCATGTGATGCAGTCATTGCCACCTGAAGGAGACACTTTGTGTGGCCATAGAACATAAGAATATAAGAAATAGGAACAGGATTAAAACATTCGGCCCCTTGAACCTGCTCTGCCATTCAATAAGATCATGGCTGATCTTCTTGTGTTTCGATTTCCACATTCCCATATAACCGCAATAACCTCTGATTCCTTTGCCTACAAGAATCTATCTACCTCTGCCTTAAAAATATTCAATGACCCCCACCTCCACCACCTTCTGAGACAGAGAATTCCAAAGTTGCACAATCCTCAGAGAAAAAATTTCTCTTCAACTCTGTCCGAAAAGGGCAACCCCTAATTTTAAAACAGTGCCCATGTTCTGGACTCACCCAGAGTCATCCTTTTGAAACATCCTTTTGATGTTCACCTTGTCAAGGCCGTTCAGGATCTTGTATGCTTCAATCAAATCACTCCTCGCTCCTCTAAACTCCAGTGGAAACAAACCCACTCTGTCCAACCTTTCCTCATAAGACAACCCACTCATTCCAGATATCAATCTAGTAAACCTCCTTTGAACCGCCTCTAACGTATTTACATCCTTCCTTAAATAGGGAGGCCAAAACTGCACACAGTATTCGAGGTGTGGTCTCACCAATGCCCTGTACAACTTAAGCATAACATCCTTATTTTTATGTTCTATCCCTCTCATAATAAAGGATAGCATTCCATTAGCCTTCTTAATTACTTGCTGTACCTGCATACTAACTTTTTGTGGCTCATGTGTTAGAACACCTAGATCCCTCTGCACCTCAGAATTATGCAGCTGTTCTCCATTTAAGTAGTACTCTGCTTTTTTGTTCTTCCTGCCAAAGTGAACGACTTCGAATTTTCCTACATTAAACTCCATTTGCCAGATACTTGCCCACTCAATCAATCTATCTATATCCATCTGCAACCTCATGCCCTCTTCACAGCATACTTTCCTCCCTATCTTTGTGTCATCTGCAAATTTAGCTACCATGTCTTCACTCCCCTCATCTAAGTCATTGACGTAAATTGTAAAAAGTTGAGGCCCCAGTACAGACCCCTATGGGATGCTACTCGTCACATCCTGCCAATCAGAAAAGACCCATTTATGCATACTCTCTGCTTTCTGCCAGCCAGCCAATCTTCTATCCATGCTAATGTTACCCACTACACCATGGGCTTTTATTTTCCATAATAATCTTTGGTGTGGCACCTTATCCAATGCCTTCTGGAAATCCAAATACAGTACATCTACAGGCTCCTCTTTATCCATTGTGCATGTTACTCCTTCAAAAAACTCCAATAAATTGGTTAAACATGATTTTCCTTTCACAAAATCATGCTGACTCTTCCCAATTGCCATGAGCTCTTCTAAGTGCCTAGCTATAACCTCCTTAAAGATTGATAACTTCCCCATGACAGACGTTAAGTCAAATGGCCTATAGTTTCCTGTTTTCTGCCTCCTTCCCTTCTTGAATATAAGGGTTATATTTGCTACTTTCCAATCTGATGGAACTTTTCCAGAATCTAACGAACTTTGGACAATTAACACCAGCGCATCGACCACCTCATTAGCCACCTCTTTTAAGGCCCTAGGATGTAGTCCATCGGGACCCAGAGACTTGCCAGCCTGTAGCTCCATCAATTTGCTGAGTACCGTTTCCCTAGTGCCAATATATTTGTTCATTTCTTCTGCCATTTCCTTATTATCTACTATTAACTCCCCACTGTCACTCTGTAGCGGACCAACATTCACTTTACTTACTCTTTTTCTTTTAAGTGCCTATAGCAACTCTTGCTATCCATTTTTACATTTCTAGTTAGCTTTCTCTCATACTCTAATTTCTTTCTTCTGATTAACCTTTTAGTCATTCTCAGCCGTTCTTTATATCCTGCCCAATCATCTGTCCTGCCACTAATCTTTGCGGAGTTGTATGCTTTTTCCTTAAATTTGATGCTTTCTTTAACATCTTTATTTAACCATGGACGGTGGGTCGTCCCCTTAGAATTTTTCTTTATAGTAGGAATGTACTTGTTCTGAATACTCTGAAATATCCCCTTAAATACCTGCCACTGCTTCTCTATTGATCTAACCTCTAGCCTAGATTTCCAGTTCACTTCAGCTAGCTCAGCTTTCATCCCTATATAGTTGCCCTTATTTAAGTTTAAGATACTAGTCTTAGACCCACTCTGCTCCCTTTCAAACTGCATGTAAAATTCAATCGTATTGTGGTCACTGTTACCTAGGGGTGCCTTTAATCTGAGGTCATTAATTAACCCTGTCCCGTTACACAATATCAAATCTAATATAACCTGCTCTCTGGTTGGTTCCAGAACATGCTGCTCTAAGAAATTATCTCGAAAGCATTCTAAGAACTCCTCATCCAGGATATTACTGCCAATCTGATTTTTCCAGTTTACATGTAGATTAAAATCACCCATGATTATTGCCGTCCCTTTATCACAAGCGCACAATATTTCCTCTTGAATATTTTGTTCTACACTGTGGCTACTGTTAGGGGGCCTGTAGACCACTCCCACTAATGACTTTTTTCCCCTACTATTCCTCATCTCCACCCAAACCGATTCTACATCCTGACCTCCTGAACCAAGGTCATTTCTAACTATTGCACCAATGCCCCTTTTGATTAACAGTGCTACCCCTCCACCTTTACCTATCTTCCTATTCTTCTTGAATGTCATGTACCTTTCAATATTAAGGAACCAATTGTTGTCATCCTGCAGCCATGTCTCCATAATTGCTATCAGATCATATTTATTTACTTCAGTGTGGGCCATCAGTTCATTTACTTTGTTATGAATACTACGTGCATTCAGATAGACAGCCTTCAGTTTTGTCTTTTTGTTACTTTTGTAACATCTAGTCTTGAATGTTGATGTATTCTTTGGTTTTTTTCTCTCTGTCCCTTCCTGCCATCCCCTGACCCTCATTTCTCATATTACTATTTTGCTCTCCTGTCTTGACTCTACACCTTGAATTGCTACCTCTACCCAAGCTTGATCCCTCACCCCTCTTGTTTAGTTTAAAGCCCTCTCTACTTCCCTAGTTATGCGATTTACGAGGATACTCGTCCCAGCCTGGTTCAGGTGTAAACCGTCCCAATGGTGCAACCCCCACTCTCTCCAGTACTGATGCCAGTGCCCCACAGACCGGAACCCACTTCTCCCACACCAGTCTTTGAGCCACACACTTGTCTCTCTAATCTTATTTGCCCTATGCCAATTTGTACATCGCTCAAGTAATAATCCAGAGATTATTACCTTTGAGGTTCTGCTTCTTATTTTGGTACTTAGCTCCTCATACTGACTTTGCAGAACCTCTTTCCTAATTCTATCTATGTTATTGGTACCTACATGGACCATGCCAACTGGATCCTCCCCCACTCCCACTGCAAGTTCCTCTCCAGCCCTGAGCAGATGTCCCGAACCCTGGCACTGGGCAGGCAAAATAGCCTTCTGGACTCTCGCTCTTTGCTGCAGAGAACAGTGTCAATCCCCCTCACTATACTATCCCCTACTATGGCTACATTCCTTTTTGCTCCCCCCACTTGAACGGCTTCCTGTACCACAGTGCCATGGCCAGCCAGCTCATCCACCTTGCAGACTTCACTTTCATCCACACAGGTTGTGAGCACCTCAAACCTGTTTGACAATTGCAAAGCCTGAGGCCCCTCTCCTACTGTCTGCTCGGTCCCATTACCTGCCTCACTGACAGTCACATCCTCCTGTCCCTCACTGCTGACCAAAACAGATGACCCTATTCTAAGAGGTGTGACTGTCTTCTGGAACAAAGTATCCAGGTGTTTCTCCCCCTCCCTTATATTGTGCAGTGTCTGCATTTCGGCTTCCAGATCAATAATCCTGATTCAGAATTCCTCAAGCTATTTACACTTCCTGCAGACGTGTTTGTCATGGATCACCTTGACGTCCAAAAGCTCCCACATCTCACAGCTGCAACAGAACACCTTCCCGCCATTCTACCTTATTTAGTTAATTTACTTTAATTACTTTCTTCCTATGTATGCTACAATTTACTGCGTCTATTGAATGCTTGTACTACTGACAACTTAAGGTTCTATGCTTAACTACAAGGTATGTGTTTTAGATGTTTGTTTAAATTACTTTATTTTTATTGCTTTTTTTAACCTTTATTCTTTGATTTTAATGTGCACATGGTTGTAGATACCATAATGGATTCAGGTCATGTGCTTTCGCACAAACTATGAAGACAGTTCAGTGTTGATGAAATAACGTAACTTTTAACCCTCCAAGACACATGAGCACACATAAGTCTACGATGTGTTGCAAGGCCTAAGGTTCCAAACTCAATGTGTAGTCACTTCCAGGAAAGAGCTTGACACATCTCCCTGACATTACACAGGGGGCGAGTTACTGATGTGAGTCCGCTAAACATCACATGAATCTGAGGCATACAAAGGTAGGCAATCAAAGAGTGGGAGCTTGGATCACCCTCATAATAAGAGGGTGCATAGATGCATATGAGTAACGCGTTAAAATGATGAGACTATTGTCATGAACGCGAAATATATTTACAAAGGTGCATTATATATACAATGAGTTAACACCCATGCCACTACAGTCATCTCAGAATTTCTTAATTTTTCTAACCCTACTGCTACGTCTAAGTGCATCTTCAACATCTGCAGCAAAGGTGGAGGCAGCCTGCTGACTGCTACGCCCTGTTGTCTGTGATGACCTTGGCAGGCATCCTCTGGAGGGCCGAGGCCTGAAGGCCCCTGGCCTGCTTTGAGTCTCTTGCTGTGGGGTAGGTGCACCCTCCTCTGCCTGTGAAGCTGGAACTGATGGGGTCACGGGCAGAGGGGATTGGAATCAACTGAACACTCTTGAAGCTACCTGGATGGATGGCCCCAGGTTGTCCAACTGATGGTTCTCCTCCCTTTGGATGCCCAAGGGCCCCTGCCTGAGATCTTGAAGAATAGGGGCACCTGGAATCCCCCTCTCACCTAGTCATTGATGGATCCCACTTATGCCTATAGCAATGGAGTGCAGGTCCGAGTGCAAATCTGGCAGAACCTGCTGGACCAGGGTCTCCAAGGGGTCTGCCACCCTTCCCATGGAGACCTCAAGGCTCTCGCATGATGGAGCCATGACATCAGACAGAATGCAGCCAGACTCCTCCATCCTTCGCTCCAGTCTGTTGACTGCCTCTAGCAACTCTGCCTGATGTTCTACTACCTGTCTGCATCTCTAGCATGTGCACTACAGCCTTTTCCAGAGGCTCATCATCAGACTCAGCAGGTGCCCATTCTCCAGCAGTCCTCTGAGTGCCAGAGACCTGGGCTGTCACTGCCTTTGACTGCTGCGGAGACATGCCTGTGACGTGTTCTCCAGAATGTGACCCAGAGCCTAATCTAGATCTGTGACTGACTGAGGTGTGTGTCGCTACACTGGT
Organism: Cetorhinus maximus; assembly: GCF_964194155.1. Taxonomy (NCBI): domain Eukaryota; kingdom Metazoa; phylum Chordata; class Chondrichthyes; order Lamniformes; family Cetorhinidae; genus Cetorhinus; species Cetorhinus maximus. Next base: position 103,774,430 of record NC_135884.1, read on the forward strand.
GGAGGGTGCAGGTGAACACAGTGATGGGTCTTCATCAGTTGCATCCTCAGCCTCCTCCTCTGAGGTGGCCTAGTGGCTGAGGCTGATGGTCTGTCTGGACCTCTGTCTGGGCCTGCTGGTGCCTGCAAGAGAGCAGATAAATTTAGTTCATGAGCAGCCTGCAATACAACATTGCATGTTACTCACTGTCTTATGATCCCAGCTGAGATTACTCCTGGACAAGCCTGGCCCCAGGGTGGAACCCAGCTTCATAGACCCTAACTTTTAGTTGTTTGTTTAGATACATGGAGAGGGGCTACTGAACAGAGTCACTGGAGTCAGCTAATGAACTTTTAACAAAAGTATAAACATTTATTAAACAAGAAAAGATTAACTATATTACAATACTCCTTCACCCACAACCAAACCTTTACAAATATATACAGATTTGTAAGGATAGCACAAGTTACAAAAGCTATCTTATGCTGTAATGTACACAGTAAGTATACCATAAGTAAGGCAACCTATAGTCAGGCACACCACACTCTGGAACCAAGTGACAGATGCCACCTTAACCAGATGCTATGGATCTCTCAATTCCCCTGAGACTCTTGTCACTATGAGCCAACCAGTCTCACTCGACTCCATTTTTCACACTGGGGTTTCCAATCACCACTCTCCAAGAACTTACTTTGGAATCTTTTCCCAAACCGACGCTTTCTCTCAGATGCATTCCTTCAGGGTTTAGAACTCTCCTTCTGATGTTCCTCTTCCCTGGGTCATCACCTGCATTCACGCTGTCTTCCATGCACTCACTCTCACTGACTCAGCTGTCAACAGTACACCACGGCTTCACATGCCCATAGCAAAGAGTTACAGACCTTCAGTTGTGTCTTTGGACCTTCTTGCCTCTTGCAAGCTGTTCTCGCTTAAACTCTGCTCTCTGCAGCTTTTGTCTCTTTAAATCTGATGCTTGGAGCCTTTCTCTCTGGCCCTCACTCAACTTACTTAACAGGACCTTTTCCAGGTTCCTGTCCTTCCTTTGACAGAAGGTCTGCTTGGGAGTCTCCCCTGTTTCTGTCTCACTCCTTTGGCCTTGGGGCCTTTTGGGAAAACTGCTCTCATTCTGTATTTCCCTCTCTCAGTGTCCAGTCTCTCTGGAGTCCTGGCTTTTTGTGTGCTGTAGACCTCTATGACTCTATGAGACACCTGCCTTTATCTTGTGCAGAAAGGTTTCACATCTGAGTGACAAGAACACTGCTCATCAGGATAAGGAGCCATAGGCAGGATATATTCTTGGGAGTTTATTGACTATAGTGAACAGTATGTACAAGTGATTAACACCCGTGTCCAGGCTGTGCAACTAATTCTCCTTAACTGTCCTAACCCTGGCGCTACGTCTTGGTGCTCCCCAGGGATCCACAGTGGAGGTGGAGGCAGCCTGCTGACTGCTATGCCCTGTCTGTGATGCCCTGTCTGTGATGACTTTGGTGGGTGTTCACTGTAGGGCCGAGACTTGGAAGGCCCTGGCCTGCTTTCAGGTTCCTGCTGTGTGGCAGTGACACCCTCCTTGGGCTGTGGAGCTAGAGCTGCTGAGGTCACAGGAAGAGGGGAGTCGGATGGGCCGGACACTCTTGGAGTCACCTGGATGGATGGGCCTGGAGTGTGCACTTGCGGATTCTCCTCCCTATGGGTGCCCAAGGGCCCCTGGCTGACTGCTTGAGGAGCAAGGATAGCTGGAGTGAGATTGAGCTGCCCGGCAACCCCCTCACATACACACTGTTAGAGGCCAACTATGGTATCAGCAATGGAGTTGAGCCCATGAAGCAGTGCAGAAGTGAAGTCCTGGACCAAGCTTTCCGTAGCAGCCACCATCCTACCAGTGTTGACCTCGGTGCGTTGACATGCCAGTGTTATCCCCTCAGACTGAAGGTGGACGGACTCCACCATCGTACCTTGCAATCTGAGGAGCGCAGCAGACATCCCTTCCTGATGTTCCCGAGCTTGCCTTTGCAGCTCCAGCAACTGTGACATGACTTTGAGGGCCATGTCTCCTGGGCAGCAGTGAGCTGGGAGCAATGAGCGCTGTGCTTGCAGCTGGCCTTTAAACATGGCACCCGGCGTGATGCAACAGTGGGGTGATTGCTGGTGGGTGAATGAGGAGCCCGTCCGCCATGGAAACAGTGTGTTTCCAGGGAATGCATAAATAATGAGGCAAGCTCGGGACGATATGGCGTGAAAACCTGCCACCGCCATTGGCAGGCAACATGCTGTTTTATCCGCCCGCTACCGCACTTACTGCAAAATTGGGATAATTCCACCCTTAGTCTCCAGAATGGAAAATTCCACCCTATATCTCTGACCTTGGGAACTAAAAGCACAAGATTAGGGAATTTAATAATGAGAAGAAAGTAGCTACTTTATATGTCTGGCAACATCATGGAGTGGTGTCTTTGTTAATGCATTACATTGCAAATATGGAAAAGGAATTTGCATTTTACAGTGTTACAATCCCAGTAGACTGGTAACTTTTAAAAAGAAATTCAAATTTCCAGTTATTAATTGAAAAGACCATGCAACAAGATTTCACGGTTTAAATGGAAATTTTACTGCGACAAATATCAAAACAAAACAAGCACTACTAACTTAACACTTGTACTTTAAACCAACATTCCAAATGGAAGTGTTCTACCAATACTTTCAACCAAGATTTCGTCTTTATGCTACAGTTTTGTGTGGTTATTCCATTCTTCTGGCACCAAACCAATGTGTGTCACAGCTCCCAGGAATTTACTCAGATTTTCCTTAGTTTTCCAGTCTGGCACTTCGACTTCCAGAACTCTCGCTCTTTGCAAGGATTCCACTGCCGATTTCTCCCAATAGATTAACTAGGCAAATTTAGGCAGTCTTTAATTCCTAATAAATTTGGACTTTTCATTCCGAGGATGGACCCCCTGGCAATTCCTGCACAGTGACTCTAAATCAGAAACACCCCTGGTTCCTGATGGCTAATCTGCCCCTTGTCCTGGCTATGGACAGGCAGACTGTCTTCTCACAGCCTGCTCCCAGGCTGACTACCTCACCTACTGAAAAACAGCCTCCGTAAGCCACCTCCATGGCAACATGACATAGATGGTCTGTTTCCAGATAGAAATGCAAATCACCTGTCTTTAACATTCAATTTTCCTTTGATCTGAAAAGTATATGGATACTGTAAAACCTATCCTGGTTTACAAATTGCTTTCAAACCTTCTTTGGCCTGGGGAAATTACACGAAAAACTTAAGCCCTTCAGTTTACACTTTAACTTAAAACAATCTTCTGAGATGTTTTACAGACAGACCATCTTTGTGAGAGATTCAGAGAGGCCACTATAATTCCTAGGTGAATACCTCTCACTACCATCCCAGCAACACAATCGGTCTTCCTCTTTGATCTGCAACTCCAGGCCTGTCTGAAAAGCCCCCCAGACCACTTCTATAAAAAGAAATTAGATCCATGACCAGCCAATCTATTATAGTGATATTAGTTGACAACGAAATGTTAGGCAGAACATTACCCTTCTTTAAATTGTGCCATGGAACCTTTTATTCCCATTTAAAAAAAATAGATGGAATCTTACTTTAATGTTTTATCTGAAAGGTGTAAACTCTAACAGTGCATACTCCTCTAATATGTCAGCCATGATTAAATGCTTCAATTTGTAGAATGGGGCTTGAACCCACAAACTTCTGACTCTGATGTGAAATGGGGCAAGGTGATTCTTGGGTATGGTATATGTCTCATTCATATCAGCATAAGTAGCTTTCTCTATAGATCAGCATTTTATTATTCAGCTTTTCTGTTATGACTTTGCACGAAGGCATTTCTCTATTCTCTGTTATGTTTGATGTTTCGTAATGGCAGGGTGAGGATTGTAAAGAATAACTGACGACTTTGTGAAATTAAATTCTAAATTCTAAGAATGAGCATTATCTCCAAGCACAGAAGTATTTCACCATTGATGTTTGACAACTAATTCTCCTCCTTTAATTCCAAGGGTATGTGTCTTTGATGTTTACAGAAATTATAAAGTGTGGATGAGACAAAATTTTCTTTCAATTCAATTTTGGCAAAACTAAAACAATTCTTTTTGATTCTTACCAGAAGCTTTATGCTTCTAGATCCAACCCCATTCCCTCCATTGGTTAAATTGAGAGGCAAAATGCTATTAGACATACTGTTCAATCCCAAGCTGAACTTTTAGACTGTTGTTATGATTGCTTTCTTCTGCTAGGACACTGCACATTTATGTTCTTACATCTCATCATTATTACTAATAATCCTGATCAATGCCCTTATTACCTTAAGGATGGACAAGCTTCAGACTCTACTGCTCACTCCCCCTTCTCCACAAACTTTAATTAATCTATAAATCCATTATTTTACAAGCTCCTCTATATTCTCAGGACATACGGTCATGCCAAGCTGAGTCTCCCTGTGGCTCAACAAATCAATTTCAAAAACCTAACCTGCAATCAAAACTGCCAATTATTTTTCTCCCCCTATTTTAAGTGATATTTTCCAACCACATTTCTCTACACAGACCCACACTTCTCTACCACTGGATCAAGTCTTTCCCAAAATCACTTTGCTTATTTCATCTCCACCATCAAAGTCTGTTTCAAAATCTTTCTCTTTGGCTGTATTTTTAGTTTATTTCCCCTTCACCTGGGTGGGGTTCCTGTTTCTAGTGCACTAGCTATTTTCTTTTCCGATAAAAGCAGTATGTAGAGGCAAGACAGGCTGTTAGCAATGACCTGTGATAATTTGATAAAATTCAGCATTAAATATAAAAGGGATTCAAGAATTTGTTTATTTTACTGATAATTTCAGGCATGCAATGAGATTCAGAAACTTTGGTCAGGTAATTGTGGTACTCAAATGATTTATATTTTATTCAGTATTCAAATGTGAAAGGCATGTTGTTTTATATTGTAGAGAAAAAATACCTGGACAGTTCAAAGAGACTGTATGAATTCCAAGTGAAATGCTGTGATCTACACAAGCTTAAAAAAACGTTGCAATATTTGGCACCGAATTCTTCATTGAAGCAAGCCAATCCGTGTTAGATTTAACCATGTGGCCATGTGTGAAATGATTTATTCCATGCAGTTGGATATGATAAGAAATTCTAGGGAGGACAATCAGAAGAAGTCTGCAAATGTGAAAAGTCATTGACACATATTTCTGAAGGACTTTGTAGCATCTAAGGATAGATATTTTGTACATGCACTTCTTTTCTATTTGAATCCTTAAAAATTGAACACAAAAATCTGAACAGGCTTTTATAATCCTAGGTCTAATATATTTTACATAGAAACATAGAAGCAGGAGTAGGTCATTCAGCCCTTCCAGCCTGCACTGCCATTCAATATGAGCATAGGTGATCCTCTATCTCAATGCCATACTCCCGCTCTCTCCCCTTACCCTTGGTGCCTTTAAAGTCCAGAAATTTATCTGTTTCCTTCTTAAATATATTCTATACTTGGCCTCCACGGCCCTCTGTGGTAGAGAATTTCACAGGTTCACCACCCTCTGAGTGAAGAAGTTTCTCCTCATCTCAGTCCTAAATGGCCAACCCAGTATCCTGAGATTGTGACCCCCTTGTTCTAGACCTCCCCCAGCCAGAGGAAACATCATCCCTGCATCCAATCTGTCCAGCCCTGTCAGAATTTTATAGGTTTCAATGAGATCCCCTCTCATTCTTCTAAACTCCAGTGAATACAGGCCTAGTCAGCCCAATTTCTCCTCATACAACAATCCTGCCATCCCAGGAATCAGTCTGGTGAACCTCGCTGCCCTCCCTCTATGGCAAGTACATCCTTTCTTAGGTAAGGAGACCAAAGCTGCACACAATACTCCAGGTGTGGTCTCTCCAAGGCCCTGTACAGCTGCAGGAAGACATCCCTGCTCCTGTACTCAAGTCCTCTCACAATGAAGGCCAACATACCATTTGCCTTCTTAACTGCTTGCTGCACCTGCATGCTTGCTTTCAGTGATTGGTATACAAGGACACCCAGGTCCTTTTGTACATCAACATTTCCCAATCTATCACCATTTAAATAATACTCTGCCATTCTGTTTTTCCTACCAAAGTGGATAACTTCACACTTATCCTTGTTATAGCGCATCTGCCATGTGTTTACCTACTCAACTTGTCTAAATTGCCTTGAAGCCTCTTAACACCCTCCTCACCACTTACATTCACACCTAGTTTTGTGTCATCAGCAAGCTTGGAAATATTACATTTGGTTCCCTCATCCAAATTATTGATACATATTGTGAATAGATGGGGCCCAGACACTGATCCCTGCGGTACCCCACTAGTCACCGCCTGCCATTCCGAAAAAGATCCATTTATTCCTACTGTTTCCTGTCTGCCAACCAATTCTCAATCCATGCCAATATATTATCCCCAATCCCATGTGCCTTAATTTTGCACACTTATGTGAGACTTTATCAAAAGCTTTTTGAAATTCCAAATACACCACATCCACTGGTTCTCCCTTATCTATTCTGCTAGTTACATCCTCAAAAAAAATCCAGTAGGTTTGTCAAACATGATTTCCATTTCATAAATCAATGTTGGATTCGTCTAATACCGTTGATATTTTCTAAGTGTCCTATTATCACATCCTTTATAATAAATTCTAGAAATTTCCCTGCCACTGATGTTAGGCTAACTGGTCTGTAACTCAGAGTCTTTCCCCTCCCTCCTTTTTTAAATAGCGGGATTACATTTGCCACCCTCCAATCTGCAAGGACTATTACAGGGTCTACAGAATTTTGGAAGATGACAACCAACGCATCCACTGTTTCCATGGCCACCTCCTTTAGTACCCTGGGATGGGCCCAGGGGATTTATTGGCTTTCAGTCCCATTAATTTCTCCAGCATTGTTTTTTTAGTAAAGCTAATTTCCTTCACTTCCTCCTTCTCAGTGGGCCTTTGGTTACCTAGTATTTCTGGGGAGTTATTTGTGTCTTCCTCCGTGAAGGCAGAACTAAAGTAGTTGCTTAATTGTTCTGCCATATCCTTGTTCTCTATTATAAATTCGCCTGTTTTGGACTGTCATGGACCGATATTTGCCTTCACTAATCTTTTTCTTCTTACATACTTATAGAAGCGTTTACAGTCCTCTTTTATGTTCCTTGCAAGTTTGCTCTCAAACTCTATTTTTTCCCTCTCAATCGATCTATTGGTCCTCCTTTGCTGAATTCTAAACTGCTCCCAATTCTCAGGCCTGCTACTTTTTCTAGCAACTTTATGTGACTCCTCTTTGGATCTAATACTATCCTTAATTTCTTTTGTTAGCCATGGTTGGGCCACTTTTCCTGTTGTGTTTCTGCCCCAAAAAGGAATATATAACTGTTGCAATGCATACATTCGTTCCCTAAATATTAGCCAATGCCTATCCACCTTTTAATGAAGTTCCCCAATCTGCCAATGGGGAACTTCATTAAAAGGTGGATAGGCATTGGCTAATATTCAGGGAATGAATGTATGCATTGCAAGAGTTATATATTCCTTTCTGGGGCAAAAACACAACAGGGAAAGTGGCCCATCCATGGCTAACAAAAGAAATTAAGGATAGCATTACATCCAAAGAGGAGTCATATAAAGTTGCTAGAAAAAGTAGCAAGCCTGAGGATTGAGAGCAGTTAGAATTCAGCAAAGGAGGACCACGGGATTGATTGATTCCAGTTTCAGATTGGACCACTTCACTTTCCAACCTAAGGAAGAATTCTATCATGTTATGGTCACTGTTCCCTAGAGGAATAAGATTATTAACCCCTTCTCATTGCCCCAAATCTAGGATAGCCTATTCCCTAGTTGGTTCCTCAATAAGCTGGTTTAAAAAACCATTGTGTACACACTCCAGGGATTCATCCACCATAGTATTATTGCTAATTTTGTTTGCCCAGTCTATACGTAGATTAAGGTAATCCATGATTACTGTTGCACCCTTGTTACATGCACCTCTAATTTCTTGTTTAATACCGTTTCCTACCTTTGCACCACTGTTTGGAAGCCTATATACAACTCCCACTAATGTTTTCCGTCCCTTGTTGCTTCTTAGCTCCACCCAGACTGATTCTACATCTAGATTTTCTGAGCCGATATCCTCTCTCACTATTGCACTGATTTCATCCTTAAACAACGCCACGACACCTCCTTTTCCCCTTTGCCTGTCCTTCCTAAATATCGAATAACCTTGGATATTCAATTCCCAGCCTTGGTCACTCTGCAGCCATGTCTCTGTGATCGCAATCATATTGTACCTGTTTACATCTATTTGCGCTGTTAATTCATCTATGGTATTGCAAATGCTCCGTGGATTGAGATACAGTGCTTTTAGACTTGTCGTTTTACTAATTTCTTTTGTACTATGGCCCTATTTGCTGCTAGTCCCCGTTTTCTCTGCCTTCCGCTTTTTACTTTTCTATCATTTTTAACTTTGTTTCCCTCGCTCCCCACTCAGGTTCCATCTGCCTGCCACTCTAGTTTAAACCCTCCCCCACAGTACTAGTGAAACCCCCTCCGAAGATATTGCGCCCGGTCCTGCTGGGGTGCAAACTGTCCAGCTTGTGCAGGTCACATCTTCCCAGAATTGGTCCCAATGCCTCAGGAATCTAAATCCCTCCATCCTACATCATCTCCTCAGCCAAGCATTCATCCAGTCTATTCTGCTATTCCTGATCTCATTAGCACATGGCACTGGGAGTAATCCTGGAGTTTATTACCTTTTGAGGACCTGCTTTTTAATTTATTTCCGAGCTTCCTTTATTCTGCTTGAAGGACCTCATTCCTCTTTTTACCTATGTCGGACCACGACCTCTGACTGATTACCCTCCCCCTTCAGAATGTCCTGCAGCTGCTCATTGACATCCTTGACCCTGGCACCAGGGAGGCAACATACCATCCTGGTGTCACGCCTGCAGCCATATGCAGCAGCATTTACATACAGCATTGTTAGGTCTACCCATGAGGTAATGTATTAGTCATATGGCCCAGTGAAAATTTAACTGATCAGCATTTAGCCAGATTCAAATATCCACCCAAATTTTCCTTTTGAACAGAATCATATGAATTTAAATCCAGTGCATATGTATGTGCCATATGCTTTATAAGTTTAATTAGAAAGCAAAAAATCTGACAATAATTGGAGCAAACCTATTCTCTTCATGACAGAAGGCTATAAGAAGCATAAAGAATCTTGGAATTGTAAATTATCAAAAGCTAATGAGGCATACAGATACTTGGTAATACACTGGGAGCCAACAAACGAGTGGAATGATTTGAAATGATAAACTCCATGTTGAGTCTCATGTAGTCCTCGGAGAGGCTCTCAGCTCCTTGAATTAAAGATTTTTGAAATTTTTCATTTGTGAAACTTGTGAATGCTGATGTTCAAAGAGACGTGGGTGTGCTCGTACCAAGAATGCAAAAAATTTGTATATAGGTACAGTAAGCATTCGGGAAGGCAAATGACATGTTGGCTTTTATTGCAAGAGGGTTGGAGTACAGGAATAAAGAAGTCTTGCTACAATTGTACAGGTCTTTGGTAAAACCACATCTGGAACACTATATGCAGGTTTAGTCTCCATATTTAGGGAAGGATATACTTACGTTGAAGGCAGTACAGCGAAGGTTCACTAAATTGGCCCCAATTATCATGGGGTTCGCCCATGATGAGGGGCTGAGTAAATTGGGCCTATATTCTCTGGAGTTTAGAAGAACGAGAAGCAATCGCAAAGTATACAAGATTCTGTTAGGGTTTCATAGGATAGATGATGAGAGATTCTTTTCACTGGTCAGGGAATCTAAATCATGGGGTGGTGGGGGGGCACAGTCTCAGGATAAGGGGCTGATCATTTTGGACTGAGATGAGGAGAAATTATTTCACTCAGTTGTGGATCTTTGAAATTCTCTGCCCCAGGGGGTTGTGGATGCTTTATTGTTGAATACATTCAAGGCTAGACAGACAAATTTTTGGTCTCTCAGGGAATCAAGGGATATGGGGAGTGGGTAGGTAAGAAGAGTTAAAGCTCAAGGTCAACTACGATCATATTGAATGGCGGAGCAGACTCGATGGACCATATAGTGTACACCTGCTCCTGTTTCTTGTGTTTTTGTGTCATAAATTGAAGTACCTGTAAATTGTATTTTCAATGGTTGGAAGTGGACTCCATAGTGGTGACAGTTATGATTTCATTTAAGCATAAGTGGGATTTAATACATTACAGTATTTGAGCAGCAGGTTATAAAGAACTGAGAATTATCTGTAATTGTCTCTTGGGTAGAATGTGGGGCCCATTCCCTGTACACCCTACACTTATGTATTCACACCTGTCTGGTGTCCTTCCCAAAGAACTGTGGATTAATCCGTCCGATCATAGGCACAAGAGGTTCTGTTACAAAAACAAAATACAGCGAATGCTAGAAATCTTGAACAACAAACAGAACATGCTGGAAGTATTCAACAGGTCAGGCTGCTTAGTGGACTGAGAGACAGAGTTAATGTTTAAGATGGATGACTTTTTGTCAGGACTGAGGTCTTAAACATAATTGATACAGCAAGTTCTGTGTTTAAGCACATATTTTGGGCCTCACTCATCTGCTTTTCAGCCTTAGCACAAGCTTCTCCTGTGTTTGCTTTCTTTTCCATTGTTGGTGATGCAACCCAGGACCTTGAGGGCAGGGCGTTGAAGTATAAATAAAATACATATTTTAAGATAGCTTTCATGTGTTAAAATTCAGGAAAAGAAAGATTGAGGTAACAAATATATAAATGAGCAACCTTAAGATCAAATTGCAATTTAGCAAAGCTTAATGTTAAAAAAAAGCAGAATGGGAAAAGGGAATTTATGTTCGATTATATTTCAGTAACTTACAAAAGCTGGTACATTCCAAAAGAGACAGGAAGTACGTCTGCAGATGGTCCTGCATTTCACCCTGTATTACTCTTTTCTAATAATAATTAACTTGTTTGCACTAAAAAAGGACATTTGTGATTGTACCTCATTCTGAGAGTCAAACCATGAATTTTGCAGAACAACTATTCTTACAAAACACCTAGGGTCATTTAACTCTTGCAATGCCTAATTATTCTTCAATTTTAATCTCTCTGCAATCTTCATTTGCAACTATTTCTCAGTCTCATGGATCTCAGTCTGGTGTAGGGTTGTGAAGTTAACATGCTATAGATAAGTTTAGCAGCAGGGGGTGGGGGTAGCAAGGAAAGAATCTTGGTGCTTTCCTTTCCAAGAAATGAAGATTTCCCTTCACTTAGTTTTAGAAATTGACCTTGACCACAGCTTTCTCAATTCTCCCTCTCCATGTCTCAGCTAAAGCTTGATTTTTATTTTGGAGGGGAAGAGGCCAAATGAGAAATACCACTCATGGCCTTTATCTGCAAACAAAAAAAGAGACAAATGTTGCTTATTTTAATAATACTCTTTGAATATCACTGTAAAAAAAATACATGTACATCCACCAAGTTTACACCACAGCTGCTAACCATATTTCAAACACTAGTGCAGTGTTAGATTAGCAGTTATGTTGCACTGTAGGATTTGGGGATAAAACAGTGTAAATGACCATGCTGCACTGATGCAATGAAAGATGACAATAGGACACAAGACTAATTCATTTTCCTGAATTAGGTTGCACTCAACTGCTTTATCCAAGGTTATAAACCTATCACATGACTTGTGGATTTGAACATCATCTTGATATCAGAATTTAAACATATGATTAATGCCACTTGGCTAGCAAGCAACAGTTTTGATATGGAAACAAAGTCAGATTTGAGAAACCTTATACAGTGCTTTATTGAGAAAAATAACATTGTGTTTGACTTTTAAAATGGAAAACAAAAGCACATTATGGTAAAGGAAAAGCTCCAAACTAGTAGAATAATTTAACAGCTGACAATTGTTTTGCAAAAAAATGTTCAATTGAACACATAGCAGCTCCTTTTCTTGTGCCATTACAAGCTTACCATCACTGGGACACCGATGTCAGACACTGCATATGAGACTGCAGCACATTTATTTAAAAATGGTGGTCCACCGACTAATGGTCCTAATTATTTTCAGTAATACTACAAGAAAAGCCATATAGTGCTTTTTATTCTGGACAACATGGAAAAAATAAATACTAAAATAAATAGTTTTTTTGCCAATTACACAATCAGAAACCTTGGAAGATACAGCGAGACAGTTTGGATCCCACTATTTTCATAATTAGTGTCTACTGTGAAAAACACTGTTAAAAGCTATCCGTTAACAGTCAAACTTGCCAAAGTATCTTAAAACCCATATTCTGCAAAGCAGGGGATGTAGTGTTGGAGACAGAACTCCAATTTGTGACTCTGCCAGCTGTGTCCTTACATACAATAATATAAGGCTGCATTATAATCAAGTGCCATAGCAGCTCATCTCAATAAATGTATTCTTAACTGACCAAAAAAGCAGTGCAAAGCTCTATACTGATTCTCCAGACATGGATTCCAAGCCCAAAATCCAAGCTTATTCTCAGCACAGGTATAGAATAGTATATTTTTAATTTAATCTTTCTTCTACCTTCACATTTATAAGAACTATCACATCTTAATATTGCTTGGTTATACTGTGATGCATGTGCTGGACTTTCAAAGGTAATTGCATTTAATTGGAATGGCACTTAATGCCTGAAGCAATACTGGGCTTGGAAGATGAGCCATGGGAATCTTTGTCTGAAAGATTGACCAACCAAAGGAGTGCTTATTAGGATATGAATGTTTGGAATGTCTTCTGCGGTCAGGTTTCCATCACATAGGTGTTTAGAATGTAGTCATGTTCAAGAGTAAATAGTGATGACTTCACAACCACCACCTCGTACTAGCAGCACCCTCTCCAGACCTTCTGTAAGCACTTCCAGAAATTCCATATCTTCAAACAATGTGTCAAGGATATTGGATAACACAGTCCATTTGAAAACATTAGGATTGTGCTTTAAGGTGCACGTAATTTGGCATTTTTGTATTTATAGACAACTACATCTAAGGAGCTAGGGAGAAATATTAGCATTCACGATCCAAAGAGGATGACTAACCATCTAACTGTGAAAGTAACTTGTCTATCTTATGCTCAGTGCATCACTGCAGGAGTTCTTCATGGCAGTGTCCTAGGCCCAACCATTTTCAGCTGCTTCATCAATGACCTTCCCTTCATCATAAGGTCAAACATGAGGATGTTTGTCGATGAATACATAGTGCTCAGTTCTATTTGCAACTCCTCAGATAATGAAGCAGTCAGTGCCCACATGGACAAGACTTGGACAAAGTTCAGGCTTGGGCTGATATATGGCACAAATGTTTGCTTGTGCCTTAAGTGCCAGGCAAAGTGCAACTCTAACAATAGAGAGTATAATGACTTCCCCTACTTTCAATAATATCATCACTGAACCCCTTACCATCAACAGTCTCAGGTGGTGGGGGGTGGGTGGGGGCAAGGCAGGGAGATAGGGTTTCACCATTGACCTGGAATTTAACGGGAACAACCACATAAAAACTTTGGCTACAAGAGCAGGTCAAAAGCTGTAGTTAGTGACTCACCTCCTGACTCCTCAAAGCCCATCTCCAAAAGGCACAAGGTAGGCATGTGATGGAATACTCTCCACTTGCCTGGCTGAGTGCACCTCCCAAACCCCTAATCTCTATGGCCTGGATTGACAAGGGCAGCAGGTGCGTGGGAACACTACTACCTCCTTTTCTCTCTAAGTCACCCAGCATCCTGACTTGCAATTATATCGTTGTTCCATCAATGTCACGGAGTAAAAATTCTGAAATTCTATGTAATAGCATTATGGGGAGCACCTTCACCACTGATGACAACAGTGTCAAGAAGGTGGTTCACTGCCACCTTCTGAAGGGGGATTAGGGATGGGCAACAAATACTAATTTTGGCAGTGAGATCCACATCCCATGAAATAATGGAAAAAAGTGCTGGAGAGAAAGGACAACATACCAGAGTGAGGGGAAGAGAGTTCGGTGGGACTGTGAAAGTGTAGGCCTGACGGAGATTATAGAAATAGGGTGTGGAAAGAATATGACATTAGATGCGATTCTGCAATTGGACAACATTTGCTAAATAACCCTCCATGTGCTAAGAATTACGCTGACAACCAAATTAAGATCATCAGTCGGGCTCGCAATGTGGTGCATTTGCAAGTATTGGAAGCTACATATATTAATAGACAGGGCCCTGTTCTTTGCAGACATAAAGAACATGTACACACATCGTGCCTGTTTCAGCTAAACAAAATAAGTGACAGACATTCACTGACTCATTCCTCAGGGTAATGACTTGATCAATCAGGGTCAAGCTGCCTGGTTTAAATTTCAAACAATGCTTGGCAGTTAACTGTCAGTTACCATCAGTAGTGCATTCTCCATGGCAACACTACTTGCCAACCAATCAGCACTCTCTTCACGTAAAGTATAAATTGTTGCTTTCCCCCTTATATTGGTGTTCTTGCCAGTGATCTGATGAGTGCAAGACGAAAAGCTTAGACATGTCTCCTTTTTCAGGATTACTATATCAAATGGATCAAAACTGTTACACTTGCACCTCAACATTGCATTATCTAATTAACCAACTGTCAGCCCACAGATGCAAAACTTCACTGGACCAACAACCCCGCCAAACAAAGCATTCCATAAAGCAAGATCCACAAGTCCAACAGAAGTTGACCTTTATTTTGTGAGTCTTCCTTTGGGGGCTTCAGGTGCTAATCCCTAGTTTATTCTACTTCCCTGACTGAACTTCAAAGCACACATTTGCTGTTTGAAAAAAAACAAAGCAAACCTTTAATGAAGGCATTCTACTAGGAATATTGGGGAAGTTCAGGGTGAAAATACTAAAACAACACTCATGTTTTCAGCAGGTAGAAGTTCTGAATACAGAATACAATTTCAGAGATTTTACTTGAGACTCTGAAAGATGTAGTGGACTAACTTTCCTTTGACAACTGGCATTTAAATGAGAGTCAAATTAAAGGTATGAAAGTATCCTTTTGTGAAAAATATCGCATGAAATGAATGTTGGCAATCTAACTCAATGTGCAGACACTCAAGCTGCCACAGATCAGCCTAAGATGCTGTTTCAACTTGAGCTTGTACTGGTGTCAGGGTGTTATCTGTAGACTGCAATGTGTAGTTGGCAGACAACTTACTGTGTAGACTGTATAGCAGATTGATCTAAATACTGATTTAGTGCGAGAGTAGCTGGAAGTTTCATTTTTCTCATAATAGCAAAATGATTCCATACAAAGTTAAAAATTTTCCCAGGTGCCCAGATGTGATTTTATATTGGATAGAGTTACACTGCAACAAGTGAGAAGCTCAAACTATGTGAGAATATCCATTTGGTCTCACACCACTTGTCTTCAATGTACTCCAGAATTAGATCGAGTCATCATTCCTAAATTAAAGTGCAATTTTCATGATTTGCATCCAAACCTACTTTAAATAAATGCATTGACTGTAGTATAAATGGCATGGTGAGGGGCTGAAAAGATGGCTGGCGTGATCAGTAAAAATTTCAAACAAGTAACAGCGGGTGATGCTCTACTGAAGTTGGCCTGAATACAGGTTGTTGAATAGAGTACAAGCAGTTTCATTGTGGATTTCTTGAGCTGAGAGAAATGAAAAAAGTGGACACTGAATGCTAAGAGTTAGGGAATCAAGAACAAAATTCTCTGGCACTGACAGTACCAGCCCTGATGAGCAACAAATTTTAGTTAAACTATAAAGAACATTTGGCACACTTTGGATGAGCAACCAATCAATCTTCCACGCAAGTATGGAACATCAGGTTAAGTATCTACTGTTTTTTTCTTATGTACTGTATCTAAAATTGTGGACTTAGCTTTGTGAGGAGGAGGAAGTGAAAACAGGACAAATCAATCTGGAAAAACATGTCAACACGAATGTTTAGAAAATCTTCTGGAAGTGGAAAAAAAAATGCTAAATTGTCCTAATGTTAAAAATTACAGATCTTGGGTAGCTTTGATTGCCATAAAAAGTTATTGTTGTGCACTCAACTGGAGCATTGTCATTCTTCCTTTTTTAGCCAAATATTCTAGTAAGACTATTTGCAGAAAAAATGTTTGATAAAGGATACAGTTTTCATCTCCATCTTGGTTTTTTGGCGGTCCAGGCATGTTTAGCAAAACCAGTTTGGCATCATGGGACCTATTTACAATGACTTCATTCAGCTTAACTGCTGTGTGCATTCTCCTTACATTGGACTGGTCCCTGAAAAAAGTAACCAACACATTAAAAATAATGGGTATACCGTATAGCACAATATCAAGTTACGGTAAAGTTAAGAAATTATTCCAGATAAAGGCAACCATAGTTCTGAAGACTGCAGTGAAAGCTTAATTTCTGACAGCTACAACAACTTGCATTTATATAGTGTAATAAAACATCCAAGGCACTTCACTCGGGCATTATAAAACAAAGCATAACACAGAGCCACATAAGAAGTTATTAGGTCAGATGACCAAAAGCTTGGTCAAAAAGGTAGGTTTTAAGGCATGTCTTAAAGGAGGAAAGCGAGGTAGAGAAGCAGCAAGGTGTAGGGAGGGCAGTCCAGAGCTCAGAGTCTAGGCAACTGAAGGCAAGGCCACCAATGGCAGAGCAATTAAAATAGGGATGCTTAAGAACCCAAAGCTGCAGGAGCACTGATATCTCAGAGGGTTGTAGGGCTGGATGAGATTGCAAGAGATAGGGAGAGGCGAGGCCATGGAAGGATTTGAAAACAAGTCTGAGAATTTTTAAATCAAGATGTTGTTTCACAGGGCCCAATGTAGGTCAGCCAGCACAGGGATGTTAGGGGAATGGTACTTGGTGACAGTAAAGACATAGGCAGCAAAGTTTTGAATGACGTCAAGCTTATAGAAGGTAGAATGAGGGAGGCTAGCCAGGGGTGCATTGGAATAATCAAGTCTAAAGATAACAAGTGAATAAGAGTTTCAGCAGATGAGCTGAGATGGAGGTGAATTTGGGTTACAGAGCTGGAAATAGGTGGACTTAGTGACGGTGTGAATATGAGATTGGAAATTCATCTCAGGGTCAAATATGACACCAAGATTATTTTTTTATTATTTGTTCATGGGGTGTGGGCGTCACTGGCTAGGCCAGCATTTATTGCCCATCCATAATTGCCCTTGAGAACTGAATGGCTTGCTAGGCCATTTAAGAGTCAACCATGGAGTCACATGTAGGCCAGACCAGGTAAGGACAGCACATTTCCTTCCCTAAAGGACATTAGTGAACCAGATAGGTTTTTACAACAATCGACAACGGTTCCATGGCCATCATTAGACTTTTAATTCCAAATTTTTATTCAATTCAATTCAAATTCCACCATCTGCCATGGCAGGATTTGAACCTGGGTCCCCAGAGAATTACCCTGGGTCTCTGGATTACTAGTCCAGTGACAATACCACTACACCATCGCCTCCCTTTATTATGATCAGAGTGGCTGAATCTCAGACTACTGCCAGGGAGAGGGATGGAATTGATAGCTAGGGAATGCAGTTTCTGCTCATCCAGTACTGGATGTTGGGTAAGCAGTCTGAGAATTTAGCAACAGTGGGAGAGTCGAGAGAGGAGGCGGTGAGGTAAGAGATGGATGTCATCAGCATACATGTGAAAACCACCCCTGTGCCATCTGGAAGGTTTACATGTTCCTTCATGTTTCCATTTAATATTGATGGAACACAAGGTTGAATGATTGCATTCAACTCACTATTCTGGTGGCGTAAAGTCTGTATGTAAGGAAAAGGTCAACAAAAAAAGGACTGCGGAACAGGTTAGTTTTCTTGCATAATTCAGATGCCTTCAGTCAATGAGGAAGTAAAGGAAAAGCACTAAGAGACACAAAGGCTATAAATTAAAGCAATATGTCTAGAAGCTTAGTGAACCACCCTCCTGCTTTGTAAGCAGTAAATGGAGATTAACTGAGGTGTCAGCTGACCTTCACAAAAAGGCTTTCAAAAGGAACTCAAAAACTAAACTGTTTCATTGTTATTTAGAAATGAAGTACAATTATGCTAATTCTGACCCAGAGGCATTAATGACAAAGAAAATATAGTCTATTCCAAAAACTAAAACAAGTGGTAACAATTATTGACACATTATTGTCTTTTCTGTACAGACCAGCTACGAATTTTATCAGTTTAACAGTTGGATTATTGCGTATTAGTTAAAGTATTGTATACGGTTTTGGGAACCCTATTATAGGAAGCATATAAAAATAAAGGAAAAGGAATTGATTCGCTAGTCGTTGAAGAAATGAAAGGTCTGGTTAAAAAAAACTGATATGAGCAATTAATTTTTTTTCAGGGGAGCCAAGGAGGTTAAGGGATGACCTGATGGAGTTGCTCAAGATTACAGGGTTTTTTGATAAAGGTAAATGGTGATGGATTGTTGATCAGCTAGCTAATAAATAGAAGCCACAAATTTAGATAATCACACAATAAATTAGAGGAGATTATAGATTACCTCTTTACACGTTATGATTGTGTCAAGTTTCATAATATTATTGTGGTTTATTATAAGGTAGGTTTATGGGTGCGAGTGTAGGTGGTTCTGTCTGTTTGATTTAATTAAATTAGAGTCGGGTAGACTGCATGCTTGAAATTATCAAAAGAAGTTAGGGGCAAAAACATTTGAAATGCTAATGAGTAAACATGGATGAGGGTTTAGCATGTAGGGTGTGAAGGAAATTTGCATTTTTAGATAAGTGAAAGAGTTGTTTGGGTTTCAAAGGGATGGTAAGATGTTTACAACGAACAAGATAAATAGGGAAAGGTTATTATGTTTATTTTTCCCAAAAGGTACTGACCATATTGGCAACATGAAAGATTTTCAGATTATAGGAAAAGTACATTTCCAAACACATATAGAATAATGGAATTTACAGATTAAAGAGAGAGAAACATATATAAAGGAAGGAAGGAAGGTGATGTTGGTGGCCATGTAAGATACAACAGGAATGTGTGAAACAGCCATAGGGAAGCCTCCAGCCATTCTTACAAAAGTCTGCTGTGTCCAGTAAGTAAAGTTACTGTCGAGTGGGTATTGTGGTAAACTCGTTGGCTTGCTATTTAAATTTAAAATCTATTTTTGGACTGTTGCTTGAAAGGGGTTGTGTAGTTGGAAGTCAGTTTAATTAGGAATTTTGGGATTTATTCTAGTACTGATCTTATGTATGTGCTTGAAATTTTTTTTTGTTAATGAATGTTTTCATTTAATTTTTAAAATCTCTAAAGGGTGTTAGTGGACTCGTTACTTCTGAATTCAGTGTCCACGTATTTTTGTAATAAATACAAATTGCAAAACCATTGTGGTAGGTATCAGTGGTAGGGAAACTATTGGAGAAAGTTCTGAAGGAGAGTATCTATCTCCACTTGGAGAGGCAAGGTTTGATCAGGGATAGTCAGCATGGCTTTGTCAGAGGGAGGTCATGCCTAACAAATTTGATTGAATTTTTTGAGGTGGTGACCAGGTGTGTAGATGAGGGTAGTGCAGTTGATGTAGTTTATATGGATTTCAGCAAAGCCTTTGACAAGGTCACACATGGGAGACTTATAAAGAAGGCAGATGCACATGGGATACAGGGTAATTTGATAAGGTGGATTCAAAATTGGCTTAGTTGTTGGAGGCAGAGGGTGATGACAGAAGGCTGCTTTAGTGACTGGAAGCCAGTGTCCAGTGGTGTACCACAGGGATCTGTGCTGGGTCCGCTATTATTTGTCATTTATATAAACGACATAGATGACTATGTGGGAGGTAGGATTAGTAAGTTTGCAGATGACACAAAGATTGGCCGGGTGGTTAACAGTGAGGTTGAGTGTCTTGGGCTACAGGAAGATATAGACGGGATGGTCAAATGGGCAGATAAGTGACAGATGGAATTTAACCCTGAAAAGTGAGAGGTGATACACTTTGGAAGGAGTAATTTGACAAGGAAGTATCCAATGAATGGCATGGCACTAGGAAGTTCTGAGGAACAAAGGGACCTTTGCGTGTGTGTCCATAGATCTCTGAAGGTGGAGGGGCATGTTAGTGGGGTGGTGAAAAAGGCATATGGGACACTTGCCTTTATCAATCGAGGCATAGATTACAAAAGTAGGGAGGTCATGTTGGAGTTGTATAGAACCTTGGTGAGGCCACAACTGGAGTACTGTGTGCAGTTCTGGTCGCCACATTATAGGAAGGATGTGATTGCACTGGAGGGGGTGCAGAGGAGATTCACCAGGATGTTGCCTGGGATGAAACATTTAAGTTATGAAGAGAGGTTGGATAGACTTGGGTTGTTTTCGTTGGAGCAGAGAAGACTGAGGGGGCGACCTGATCGAGGTATACAAGATTATGAGGGGCATGGACAGGGTGGATAGGGAGCAGCTGTTCCCCTTAGTTGAAGGGTCAGTCACAAGGGGGCATAAGTTCAAGGTGAATGGCAGGAGGTTTAGGGGGGATGTGAGGAAAAACTTTTTTACCCAGAGGGTGGTGACGGTCTGGAATGCACAGCCTGGGAGGGTGGTGGAGACGGGTTGCCTCACATCCTTTAAAAAGTGCCTGGATGAGCACTTGGCACGTCATAACATTCAAGGCTATGGGCCAAGTGCTGGTAAATGGGATTAGGTAGGTAGGTCAGGTGTTTCTCACATGTCGGTACAGACTCGATGGGCCGAAGAGCCTCTTCTGCACTGTGATTCTGTGATATCATGGCCAAGTACCCCCTGTGGATTTGGTCTGCCTGGCACACATCACCTGCCACGTCATAACAATTGTTACGAAGTGCAATTCTCAGATCTGAACTATTCTTGAACAGGAGTACATAAATATTATTTGGAAAGTGGTTTAGATAATTGCTTATAAATGTGAACAAACAAGGGAGTGGGATTGGATGAAGTGACTCATGTGGAAAAAAAAAAGGCAAGCTTGATAAGCTGAATGGCCCATTTCTGTGCTATATTATCATCTTCCATGGTTATATCACCCAGTGAGAAAATAATCTGCTAAGAACCTATTCCCCCCATTACTCAACTTTTCAACTTGACAAGCTGACCAAGCAGTCATTCACCAATACAGGGCCACCGCCGAGAACTTTCAATTCAAAGACTAAAGGACCAATTGAATGAAGTAAGTCAAAAATAATGCATTTTGGCTAATTGACATAATTCCTCAATCTCCACTACCCCCACTCTAGCAATTACTGGTAATTTACAACTGACTTATGGGTCAAAATCACTCTATTAGGAAACATACTTTAAGTTTTAATAAGCATCATTTGACAGATTTTCCCCCCTACTCTCAGGGCCAAATGCAATTACACTAAACTACAGTAATCAAACCTTTTAAAATAACTAGTCTTTGAAATTTGGTCTCACTGTTGAACAATATGCTTATTTTGTTAATAACTTTGATGCTACTGGAAGTAGCATTTTGTTTCTCACAATTCTAAATGAACTGTCAGAAAAAAGCAATGTGCAAATAACAGTAACAGTTCAACAATACAGATGGAGAAAGCTTAACATTTATTATTCACAGAATGTGATCTCTCAAGGGAGGGGGCTGACACTTACGGTTTAATACTGATTAATTCTCGGAAACTGTTCGGGGTGGTGGCTCTATTGCGGTTTCTTTCAGATTCACATTTTTCCTTTGTCCATGTCATCTGTATTTTGTCAGGGTAGACATGTACCTCTTCCTCTTCATCTGAGTACACATTTCCTTGATAAATTATTGAATTCCTGTCTTTTACTAACTGGGCCTGAAAAAAAGGAAAATGGGATTTCTAAATAACTGCATATATTTGTTTTTAATTCATTCATGGGATGTGGGGCATCACTGGCAAGGCCAGCATTAATTGCCCATTCCTAAATGCCTTTGAGAAGGAAGTGATGAGCTGCCACTTGAACTGCCACAGATACACCCACAGTGCCATAAGGGAGGTGGTTTCAGGTTTGAACCAGCAACAGTGAAGGAATAGAGATACAGTTGAGTCAGGATGGTGTGTAGCTTGAAGCACAATTTGCAGGTGGTGGTGTTCCTACGTGCCTGCTTACCTTGTTATTTTAGGTGGTAGAGTCTATGGATTTGGGAGATGCTGTTGAGGAAGCCTTGGTGATATGCTACAGTGTATGTGGTGCATTTAGATTTTCATAAAGCTTTTAGAATCATACCTATCATAAGTCCCACATAAGAGTTTAGTGTGCAAAATTAAAGCACATGGGATTGGGGGTAATATATTGGCATGGATTGAGAATTCGTTAGCAGACAGAAAACAGAGGAGGAATAAATGGGTCTTTTTCAAAGCGGCAGGCGGTCACTAGCGTGGTATCGCAGGGATCAGTGCTCGAGCCTCAGCTATTCACAATATGCATCAATGATTTGGATGAGGGAACCAAATGTAATATTTCCAAGTTTGCTGATGACACGAGACTTTGTAGGAACGTGAGTGGTGAGGAGGATGTTAAGAGGCTTCAAGGCAATTTAGACACGTTGAGTGAGTGGGCAAATACATGGCAGATGCAGTATAACGTTGTTAAGTGTGAAGTTATCCACTTCGGTAGGAAAAACATAATGGCAGAGTATTATTTAAATGTTGACGTACAAAGGGACCTGGCTGTCCTTGTAAACCAATCACTGAAAGCAAGCATGCAGGTGCAGCAAGCAGTTAAGAAGTCGAAGGCATGTTGGCCTTCATTGTGAGAAGACTTGAGTACAGGAGCAAGGATGTCTTACTGCAGCTGTACAGGGCTTTGGTGAGACCACACCTGGAGTATTATGCCCAGTTTTCAGCTCCTTACCTTGGAAAGGATGCACTTGCCATAGAGGGAATGCAGCGAAGGCTCACCAAACTGATTCCTGGGATGGCAGGATCGTCGTATGAGGAGGGATTGGGTCAACTGGGCTTGTATTCACTGGAGTTTAGAAGAATGAGAGGGAATCTCATTGAAACATATAAAATTCTGACAAGGCAGGACAGACTGGATGCAAGGATGATGTTCCCTCTGGCTGGTCGGGGGTGGGGTGGGAATATATAGAACAAAGGGTCACAGACTCAGGGTATGGGGTAGGCCATTTAGGACTGAGGTGAGGAGAAACAACTTCAGAGGGTGGTGAACCCATGGAATTCTCTATCACAGAGGGCTATGGAGGCCAAGAATATATTTAAGAAGGAAATAGATAGATTTCTAGACTCTAAAGGCTTCAAGGGGTATGGGGAGAGAGCGGGAGTATGGCATTGAGATAGAGGATCAGCCATGATCATATCAAATGGTGGAACAGGCTGGAAGAGCCGAATGACCTACTCCTGCTCCTATTTTCTATGTTTCTTGCAGATGAACATATTGCAGCCACAGCAAGTTAATATAGAAGGTGGTGGATAGGGTGCCAATCAAGCATGTTGTGTGTTATTAATTGGGTGGTTAATTATATTCATGTGGTGAGCATTAACTGGGGATTCACTTATTGTCAGATATATATAGCAGCAGACTAAAACTGTGGTTGTTGGGTTTGGAGGTATATATTTGCAATGTTGTTCTCTGTAAACAAAAGCACGTACAACATGTAAAGATTGGGTTCTAGTTTCATCTTTCACTGCCTGGCTTTCTGGAGGGGTGCTTTGCCCTGTTGAGCTTTTTCAGTGTCGTCGGAGCTACACTCATCCAGGCATGTGCAGAATATACTATCACACTCCTGACTTGTGCCTTGTAGATGGTGCAAAGTCCTAGGGGAGTCAGGAGCTGAATCACATGCCACAGAATTCCCAGCCTTCGACACACTCTTGTAGCCATGGTATTTACTTGGCTGGTCCAGTTAAGTTTCTAGTGCACTCCCAGAATGGTGATGTCATTGAATGTCAAGGTGAGATGGTTATATTCTCTCTTATAGGGAATGGTCATTGCTTGGCACTTGTGTGGCATGAATGTTAGTTGCCATTTATCAGGCCAACCTGGCACAAAAAGCTGCAGTATCTGGGGAGTTGCAAATGGAACTGAACACTGCAATCAGCAAACATCTCCATTTCTGAACTTACAATAAAGAGTAGGTCATTGATGAAGCAGATGAAGCTAGTTGGACACTTGCCTGAGGAACACCAGTAGCATTGCCCTGGGGCAGAGATAAATGGTCTCCAACAACAACCATCTTTGTACTAGGTATGATTCTAACCTGTGGTTCCACACCACCAACGCTGCCCCCCACCCCTCCCCCCTGCCCCAGCACTGCCAATGACACGTTCCATCACTTTGCTGATGGGATGGTAATTGGTTGGATTAGATTTGTCCTGCTTTTTGTGGACTGGACATACCTGGTCAATTTTTCACTTTGTAGACCCCAGCATTTCAGCTGTATAGGAATGGCTTGACTAGAGGTACATCTAGCTCTGGAGCACAAGTCACAAGTTGAGATATTGCTGGGGCCCATAGCCTTTGCCGTATCCAGGGAGCTCAGCCACTTCATGTGGAGTGAACTGAATTGGTTGAAGACTGACACTTGTGATGCTAGAGTCCTCAGGAGGAGGCCAAGATTCTGGTTGAAGCATTGTGAACCACAAGGGGGATAGGTTAGAACTTCAAAAGGACATAGACAAGCTGGTGGAATGGGCAGACAGGTGGCAGATGAAGTTCAATGCATAGAAATGTGTAGTGATTCATTTTGGTTGAAAGATCATGGAGAGACAGTGTTAAATATGGGGTACAACTCTAAAGGGGATGTGGGAGCAGAGGGACCTGAGTGCATATGTGCATAAGTCTGAAGGTAGCAGGACAGCTAGAGGGGTTGGTTAATAAAGCATACAATATCCTGGGTTTTATTAATAGGGGCATGGAGTACAAGAGCAAGGAGGTTATGTTGAACTTGTATAACTCGCTAGTTCGGCCTCAGCTGGAGCGCTGCTTCCTGTTCTGGGCACCACACTTTAACAAGTATGTGAACGCATTGGAGAGAGTGCAGAAGAGATTCACAAGAATGGTTCCTGGGATGAGAACTTCAGTTGTGATGACGGATTGGGGAAGTTAGGACTGTTTTCCTTAGAGAAAAGAAGGTTGAGAGGAGTTTTGATAGATATTCAAAATCATGAGGGTCTGGGCGGAGTTGATAGGGGGAAATTGTTCTCACTTGTGAGAAGATCGAGAATGGGAGTGCACAGATTTAAAGTAATTAGTAAAAGAAGCAATAGTGATATGAGGAAAAACTTTTTCACACAGCGAGTGGTTGGGGTCTGGGATGCTTTGCCTGAGAGCATGGCGGAGGCAGGTTCACCAGAAGCATTCAAAGTGAACTGGATTCTTATCTGAAAAAGAAGAATGTGCAGGGAGAAGGTGGGAGAATGGAACTACTTGAGTTGCTCATGCAGAGAGCAGGTGCAGACAGGGTGGGCCAGATGGTCTCCTTCTGCGCCGTACAAATTCTATGATTCTGTGAAGGTGGTTGCAACACTGCAGCCTTGTCTTTTATACTCACAGGCAGGATTTTCCCTTCATTGGGAGGGCACAGCGGGTTGGCCCAGGAAAAGCTCCGCCATCCGCAATCGGCCCCTGACCATGAATTCATGCTGGCTGGCCAATTAACGGCCAGTCAGCATGAAAGGTGCGCTGCCATGGCGGGGGCGAGAGGAGGGCAGGCACGGAAGTCAGCCCATGCGTGCGGGAGCACGTGCTGAAAGCTCCCTGAGGGCACAGAGCTGCATCAGGGAGCTGAAGAATTGGAGAAACAAAAACAGACATTTAAAAGATGATATAAACATGTCCCCACATGTGACTCAGTCACATGAATAGGGACATGTTTGAAATGAAGTTGAAAAGTTTTTTTCTGCTGGAAACCCCATCCCGCCTGCGGATGAGGTTTCGGAAAAAATGCAAAGGCTGCCTGGCCTATTCGAACGGTTGAGCGGGCAGTGAAAAATACAAATGAATTTCCTACTTAAGGGCCTTAATAGGGTTCTTAATTGTCGGCAGGTACACTGCCAACATCTGTGCGTGCCTGCTGACCGAAAGATCACGAGAGTGTGCAATGACGTCAGGACACTTGCCCGATCGGGTTGGGCGTGTGTCCACCCGTGGGACGTAAAATCCTGCCCCATGTGTTGGACACCCCATCATTGGGGATGAGGATGTTCATGAAGCTGTCTCTCTCCTTTATTTGTTTAATTGTCCAATACCTTTCACGACTGAATGTGGCAGGGCTGCAGAATTTTGATCTGATCCATTGGTTGTGGGATTGCTTAGCTCTCTCTACAGCACGTTGCTTCTGCTGTTGATCATGCACATAATCCTCTGTTGTAGCTTTACGAGGTTGCCACCTCATTTTTAGGTATGCCTGGTGCTGCTCCTGGTGTGCTTTTCTACACTCCATGAACCAGGGTTAGTTCCCTGGCTTGGTACTAATGGTAGAGTGTGAGATATGCCAGGCCATGAGGTTACAGACTGTGATGGATTAAAATTCTGCTGATGATGATGAGTGTGCAAATATCAAACTTATCAATTCTGTTTTGGGCAGATGCATCTGCATTAGGTAAACTGGTGATATTGAGATCAAGAAGGTTTTTCCATTGTGTTGGTTCCCTCACCACCTGCCTCAGGCCCAGTGTGGCACCTCAGGTCAGTAGTGGTATTACCAATTCACTCTTGATAGACATTGAAGTCCCCCAACCTGAGTACATCCTGACTTCTTGTTATCCTCAGTGCTTCTTCCAATGGAGGAGTGCTGATTCATCAGCTGAGAGAGGGCAGTAGGTGGTAACTGCTAAAGGTTTCCTTGCCCATGTCTGACCTGATGCCACAAGGCTTCATTGGTCCAGAGTCAATGTGAAGTACTCTCAGTGCCACTCCTGACTGCATGACACTGCGCCACCACAGCCGGTGAGTCTGTCTTGCCTGTGGCGATGGAGCAGCCTCGTACATTGGCTGAAAGATATGATTCTAAGAGTATGATTGTGACAGGATGTTGCTTGCCTCGTCTGTGGAACAGTTCCCCAGAGTTTGGTATAAGTCCCTAGATGATTGTGATGGGCCTTCGAAGGGTTGAACGTGCCTTTCTTTTGTTTGGTTACTTGGCCGATTCCAGGTGGTCCATGCAGTTTTATTCTTCTTGCTTTTCACAGCAGCCTGATACAACTGAATGGCTTCCTAGGCCTTTTCAGAGGGCAGTTTAGAGTCAACAATATTCTAAGGGTTTGGAGTCATATTTAGGACAGACTGGTTAAGGTCAGCAGACTGCCTTTCCTTAAGGACATGTGACCACAATCAGCTGGTTACATGGCAACTTGCCATGGCTTCTTTGACAGCAGGTTCCAAACCCAGGATCTCTATCATCTAGAAGAATAAGGGCAGCACGCACATGGGAACACCGCCACCTGCAAGTTTCCTTTCAAGTCACATATCATTCTGACATGGAAATAAATCGCCATTCCTTCACTGTCACTGGTTCAAAATCCTGGAACTCCCCCCACCACCCCCAACATGGGAGATGTACTTACTCTACATGGACTGAGTGGTTCAAGGCAGCGGCTCTCCATCACCCTCTCAAGGGCAATGAGTGATGGACAATAAATGACGGCCTCGTCTGCAATGCCCACATCCCATGAATGAATTTTTAAAAATTATTATTGATACTAGCTTTCTTTATTCAGGATGTATTTAGTTAACGGAATTGAAATTCCCCAGCAGCTATGTTGTAATTTGAACTAATTTCTCCAGATCATTAGCCAAGGCCTCTGGATTACTAATCCAATAATATAACCATTATGTTGCCATACCCATAAATAATTCATGATAAAGAGTGCAGGCAAGGAGAGACATTTTACAATGGAGTGGCTTGACTTTCACTATGTCACTAGTAATGAGATTCCTGCATGTTTACCAAAGAGTTAAGATAGACAGACAGGAATTGCTATGCCTGTTCTTTTAAGAAGTTTTACATGATAGGATTGTACATAGAGTCTAATGCCTAGTTCCCCCTCCAACAGCGGCACTCCCTAGCATAAAGGAAGCTATTTTGGGTGTCAACAGGATCAAAGTCCTAGCAAAGGGGTGAAAGGTTATCGGAGGTAGGCAGGAATATGAGGTTAAAATCAGACCAGCCATGATCTTATTAAATGGCGGAGCAGGCTTGAGGGGCCTTCTCCTGCTCCAAATTCGTATGCTTGAACGTATGTATTAAGGGGGCTTGTATCTGAAACAAAGAGATCCTGTCCCTTCATTTGCACTCAAGGCTCCACATTATACAGCAATATCCACCAGTGCTCCGGAGACCCATGTCGGTTACTCTCCTGAAACAGAATCTCGTAACATTTGCAAAGGTATTCTCTGCTTGTTACAGACCAAGGTGCTAATGTCAGGGTAAAGATGGGAACTGATGCACATTGCTAGACTGCAGACACAAGCTGATGGTAGATTTTTCTATCGAGAGCTCGTCATTCTGGGTAGATTCCGGACACAAATTGCATATGTAGGATAGTGGGAATACTGTGCTATCACTACAGAAAAAGAATATAATTATGAATACAAAAATCCATTCCCTGTTCCTGAAGCGATCTTTTGTTTTATCACAGAAACAGTTGTCAGAATTGGTGATCGACAAATGATGAATATTTATCATCACAAAAATGAGTGTAAAAGATGGGATGAAAGGACGATTATGGAAGTTTGTGGAAGGATTCAGTTATGATGTCCCACAGCTGCAGGTACAACTAAAAGGATTGAGAGAGAGCATTGCCAAATCCCAAAAAGTGCATTTCTGCTTGCAGCAACATAATGAGTATATTAATAAGAAAATTGATGATATCAAAATTGCCACATGGTGGGAGGATTTATGGAATTGGGACATGAATATGAATATTCATCGATGGATTAGGATTATATTATATTGGTCTTTGTTCAATTACTGATAATTCTGTTTCTGCTAATTAACTGCTATATACAGCAACATGCAAATAAAGCGTATCAATGACTGCCCTCACGAGTAACTGAACTCAAGCTACAACCTCTAAAGTTTTGAAACCTCAATGGGATATAAAAAAAAGTTACTCTAACTGGATAAATTACAAACAATGGTGATTTCAAATTATAAAATACTGCTATAATTTTGAATTTTAAAGTGGGGAAGTCTGCAACAACTAATTTGATGGTTCAAAAAATCCGTATAGAACTAGAAACTTAGATTAGAGTGATTGCAGCTTACCTCTCTTTCTCTCTCAGTCTTGGATAGCCTCATTTGTCTTAACATCTGTGACCGTTGCTCCATCATGAGAGTCCGTTCATATGTATAAGCTGAAATATCACTGCCATGCTGAGGACAGAATTTAATGCTATTATTGTAAGAAAGCATTTTTTAAAAATAAAAAGTATGTTGTTGGTGCAGACTGTGTCCTACCAGGCTTGCTCCTCACCATTTCAACGACTTCAACTTCTGCTTCAATGCGCAAGTGATAAAGAAAAGTTGCGAGATCCTTTTTCATTTGAATACTGTTGTCATCCATTTGGGCTACAGTGAAAATGCGCATCTTGCATTTTTTCCAGACCTGTACAGAATTTCAACTAAGTTAGCTTTTTTTTTGTGTAACTAACTACTGAAACAAAAAATCCAGTATAAAACTGCCCTGAATTCTGACAAAATGAAAACACAATTTCATTTCCCATCAGATAATGTGATTTTGTTTTTAAAAACAGCTTTAAAAGTTATGGCAATCCAGCACCCTCTGCTTCCCTTATTTGGTCATCTTTGCATCTTGTGCTTATTACAATTAACTTAAAAATCAATTCCTTATATCACTACTTTAAAATATAAAGTAATGATGATTGCTCCTCTTGTAGTAGAGTCTGTATGCAAGATGTTCTAATTTTCAATATTTTCCTTCATGGAACTATCTTTATGCTGTTTTATAACTGTCAGGTTTACTGGGTTTATGCTATAAGGAGGGAAGAAATAATGAGTCACGATATATTCCAAATTGGCATGCATATTTCCAAATTTCACTCAGCAAGTGGCAGCTTTCTGAACCAGTGAATTGCAAGGTTAACACCATCATAAGTTAGGAGAAGTTTATAATTGCAAATTGTATACAATCTATTGGGTCGTCTTCCAGTTGCAGGGTGGAAATTTCCCAGAAATGCACTAAGTGCGGTAGTGGGCAGGTATAATGGAGTCCTACCCATGAATGAAAATGGTGGGTTTTCATGCTCTTTCATTCCGAGCCTACCTCATTATTTA
Organism: Cetorhinus maximus; assembly: GCF_964194155.1. Lineage (NCBI taxonomy): Eukaryota > Metazoa > Chordata > Chondrichthyes > Lamniformes > Cetorhinidae > Cetorhinus > Cetorhinus maximus. Next base: position 103,804,729 of record NC_135884.1, read on the forward strand.
TTCACTCCCACGTTTCCATGGTGGATGGGCTCTCACTTGCCTGCCTGCCATCACCCCGCTGTTGCATCACACTGACTGCCATCCTTAAAAGGCAGCTGTCAGCAAAATGCTCATTGCAACCCGGGAGACATGGCCAGCAAAGGAAAAAAGATTGCAGCCCCCTGCTTCAATGATGGGCCCCTCGAGCGACTGCTGGATGCTGTGGAGGCCCATTGGGATATGCTCTACCCCCGCTCTGGCAGCAGGATGGGCAGTAAAGTCACCAACACAGCTTGGGAGGCGGTGGCAGCAGTGGTCAGTGTAAATGCCCTGCAGAGGCGGACAACCACCCAGTGTCACAAAAAGATGAATGATCTCCTCCGTTCCACTAGGGTAAGTCACTCTTTTCATCGCTCCCAACTCACACACCCACAAACCCATCACACACCCACAGGGCCCTCACTCACTGCCAGTGCAAGGGACATCACCATTCAGTCTTCCACACACACCGTCATTGTCCTCACCCCATCCGTGGGACCGCTCACCACCCACACTGGCCAGGCATACTTATCGTTTGGCCTGGCAGGTTCCCTGATACACTATTCCCATCTCTATCCATGCAGGACAAACTGGCTCACAACAGGAGGGATTGATCACAGACATGTGGAGGGATGCTGGAGATCAAAGTTCTGACAGAATTCATAAACAGAACCATCCAGCTGGCAGGCGATGACTGGGACTGGTCCTGTGCTGACGGTGAGGTCGCTGCTGCTTTACCAAGTGAGGATCCAGCAGTGCCATATCCAGCAGACAGCCATGCCGTGAGTGATGTGTCCTGTTTCAAAGGCCACTGCCATACACTAATTATCTCCCCTTGCTTTCACAGGCACATCTGCCAAACAGCCGACAGAGTCCATGACCCAGGGCCGCCGATCAAGCCCTGAAGAAACCTCTGAAGAGGAATCTGAAGGCACCCTCCCTGAAGCCCCATCACAGTGCTCACCCACACCCTCCACCAGTGCAGAGACACAACACCTCGGTGGGGCCTAGTGTTAGCGTAGCCTCGGGATCACAATCCGGTGAGCACATCGCACTGTCTGATCCACAGCAGGCGGATGCAGGGACTTCCCAGGTCCCCGGCACTCGGAGAACTGCTGGAGGCCAGAATGTTGCTGAGACCAAGTCAGATGACGAGCCTTTGGACTCTGTCATGTCACAGCTGCCGGAGCTGAAAAGGCAAGCTAGGGAACATCAGAAAGCTGTTCATCAAAAACATGTCCGCTGCACTCCTCAGCTAGCAAGGTACGATGGAGGAGTCTATCCGTCTTCAGGCTGAGGTGATGGCGCCGGCATTACAACACACCGAGATCAACACTGGCAGGATGGTGGACACCATGCAGACCTTGGCCCGGGGCATCACTCCTGCACCACTGCGTGGGTTTAACATCATCGCTGATGCCATAGTTGGCCTCCAACAGTGTGTACATGAGAGGGGTGCTGGGTGGCTCGATCTCACTTCAGCCACCCGTTCCGCTCACGGAGTCAGCCAGGGGCCCTCAGGCACCCATAGGGAGGAGGATCAGCAGGCGCACACTTCGGGGCCATCCACCCAGGTGACTCAGAGTGACCGGTCCATCTGAATCCCCTCTTCCTGTGACCTATGCAGCTCCAGCTTCACAGGCCGAGGAGAGTGCCACTGCCATACAGCAGGATCCCAAAAGCAGGCCGGGGCCCACCAAGTCTCAGCCCTCCACAGCCTGCCCGTCAAAGTCATCACGGACGGGGCATTACAGTCAGCAGGCTGCCTCCACCCCTGCTGTGGAATTCCGGGGAGCACCAAGACATAGCGGCAGGGTTAGGAAAGTTAGGTAAAAGTAATTGCACAGCCTGGGGACAGGTGTCAACCACTTGTACATACTGTTCACTATTGTAAATAAACTCCCGTTCCCTGCCTGTGGCTCCTTGTTCTGATGAACAGTGTTCTTGTCACTGGGAAGTGAAACCTTTCTGCACAAGACAAAAGGCAGGTGTCTCAGTTCAGGGCCTCTTCCCTGTGCTCTATGCAGCCTTCAGGCCACAGTGATGGTCCAGCCTCACACTCCCTGGAAACATTACTGATGCCTGCACCTCGGTGCTGGCCATTGCTACCAGAATGTAGTGGGCAGGGCCACAGAGTTCTCTCACTCTCTCTGGGTGCTCTTAGCACCTTTAAGGTGGGGCTGGCCCCCATCACACCAGCATCTGCGACCAGTGATGCTGTGCACCAGCTCCTGAAGGGTTGAGGTGCTGAAGATGGACACAGCATCAGATGCGTCTGAAATTTCATGGCTGCGTCTCTGAGATGGCCCTGGTCATGGAGCGGAAGCGAGCAGTCCTTGGCCAGACATTCTCAGAGGCTATGTGAAGATCTACGGAGTGTCCTCACTGCATGTTGCCATCATCCTCCTGCAATCGAGCAACTATTAGTATCTCCACTGAATCTCCAAGACAGGAGCAGTCTCTCAGAGGGTATTGGAGCTGCCATAATCCAGACTGGAGTCAAATGTTCAAAACTGCGATGCGAGGATCTATGGGGAAACCTCACTGCATGACGTCATCATCCTCCACAAATCTGGCAGCTATGAGGGCCACCTGAGCACACCTGCCTCGTCTAGCCAGTGGGAGAGCCTCATCCCCGTCATCGTCACCACCGAGGACCCCCTCACCCCTGTCGGCATCCTCCTCATTGTAGGAGATGTGCAGCTCCTCCATCTCCTCCTCAGCCAGTTCCTCTTCCCGTTGCAGCGCCAGGTTGAAAGGGCGCAGCAGACGACGACGATGCATGACACCCTCTGCAGACTGTATTGCCAGACTCCACCAGACCGGTCGAGGCACCGGAACTGCATCTTCAGCATCCTGATGGTTTGCTCCACCAAGTTGCGAGCTGCTGCATGAACCTCATTATACTGTTGCTCTGCTGCAGTCTGAGGCCGCTGCACAGGTTTTTTTTAAAATTCATTCATGGGATGTGGGCTTTGCTGGTTGGCCCAGCATTTATTGCCCATCCCTGGTTGCCCTTGAGAAGGTGGTGGTGAGCTGCCTTCTTGAACTGCTGTAATTCACGTGGTGTGGGTACATGCACAGTGCTAATTAGCCACCATGTCATTAGCCATAGCCTTTGCGGGTAGCCCTTGTCCCCAAGGAGCCAATCCTGCAGTCTCTGTGGATCCTGGAAGACTGCATGGATTTGCGAGCGACTCAGGATGTAGGCGTCGTGCACACTCCCTGGAAACCGTGCGCATACCTGCAGGATGCGTTTCTGGTGGTCGCACACCAGCTGCACGTTCAGTGAATGGGAGCCCTTGCGGTTGATGAATTCCACTGAGTGTAGCAATGGAGACCTGGGCACCACATGAGTACAGTCAATCGCACCATGCATCTGTGGGAATCCTGAGATCAGGGCGAATCCAATGGCACTTGCATCCTGGCTGTCCCGATCTTGGCTGAAATGTTCAAAGTTGTGTGCCATGGAGAAGATGGCATCTGTGACCTCATGGATGCATTTGTGGGTGGCAGATTGTGAAATCCCAGAGGTCACCTGTGGAGCCCTTAAAGGAGCCACAGGCATAGAAATTGAGCACCGTGGTCACTCCACCAAGTTGCGAGCAGTGGATGCCCTCCATGTCCCCTTGGCGTCAAGTCCTGCAGTAAGTGGCAGATGTGAGCCACCAGATCCCTAGACATGTGCAGTCGTCGGTGATGCTGGTTCTCAATCATCTGCAAGAATGGCAGGCAGCGCTTATAGACCCTGGGTGTCACTAGACGCCGACCAGCCACTGCTCGCTGTCGCTCCTGGACAGCTTGTGCGGGAGCCCCTGCTGGCCCTTCTTCATGAGGTTGCTGCTCCTGCTTTGCACAGCCAGAAGCCTCAGTCGCTCTCACTCAGTCTTCTACCATCTCTGTAGGCCATCAGGCAAACAGCTAGGTCACCAGGATCCATGATCCTGATGTGGTCTTCCTGCAGCATGAAGGACATGTCAACCTGCAACATAGAGGACACTGGTCCAAACCAGGATGCTGAGATTGCAAGGGGCTGTGAGCGCCTCCAACAATGACTGCTACATGGCCAACATTGGTGAGGAGATTGTACAACGTGTGCAGTCCAACTGCTCTGCGGTTCAATAAATTGGTGGCGGACTCAAAGCCTGCGCCTGGGGAGGTGGGGGCTAAGGTATGGAGCGCTTGGTGTCCCTTTAGTACTTCTGCGTTGCTTGCCATATGGGCGGACAGGTTAGGAGACTGACCCCAATCATATCATTGTAGCTGCGCCTGATCTGTCTCAGTTGCAGAGGGATGGTCAGTTTATACAGGTGTCCCAAATGCGTGGCCACTTCCCTCGCTTACCCTGCCCCCCTCAAATGCCTGTGGGCGGGATGCAGCGCCAGGGCAGCACTTGACATTGCCCCCTCCAACCGACAACGGTCGCCTCTGAGGCTGGCCAGCACTTGCCCCCGGACAACCCCTTCTCCTCAGCAATCGCCTCAGAGGCTGGCCAGCACTTGCCCCCGGACACCAACCCCCCCCACCTCAGCAGTCGCCTCCGGGGCCAGGCATCAGTTGCTCTCATGCCCCGGCTCCTGTAAACAACAGGCAAGCTGTGGAGAACGCTGCAGCTCACTCACCTCAGTTCCCTCAAAGTGAAGGCCGCCAAGTGCGCGTCGCCTGCGTGCTGTTGTGAAATACGTCGCCGTTCTTTCCTGCCAACGTGGACGGACAATACAACGGGGCTCCAAGAGCCTGGCAGGATGGCCGTTTAATTATATTCTGATGTGTTACAATTACAGTTACATGGTGGGAACCGCAGCCCATAGTCGGTGGGCTGAGCGGACGATTACGACCTGCCTTCATGCTGTTGTGAAGCAGGTCAAGCCATATTTTCCGCGCACGCCACCTATCACACCCGTTGCCAGCGGACTGGAAAAATTCTGACTGTAGTCATTTATATTTCTATCATCTGTCCATGCTCGACAAGATTTTTATACTTCATGCAGGTAGTTCATACCTTGTGCTGCCGAAGAAGAAATGGCAGCAGCATCAACATGCCTCCATCGTGCACAATCCACCAAACATCAATGTGGCCTTCAGTAAAGCGTTCATGGTTACTTGGGTAAAAAGAAACATTTTTTGGCACCAATAGGGCTAGGTGACCAGCTGTAGTGACTCTCACAGTATCTACAAAGTAAAGGTCAGTGTTACTGATGTTGAGATAAGTTTGTTCATTTAACCAAACCAAAGGTCTGATTAGCAATAGAAATCTATTGAGTTTGCTCATGAAAAATACATAGGCACTCCTATATCAGATTCCTGGAAAATATAGTCATACTATAATTTGTTCATAATTCGAGAAAGAAAGATCACACAGAACATTATGGGATTAGTTGACCTTGATTGGCAATACAGAAAATCCTTAAAATAGGAATTCATTTGGAAAGCAATATTTTAACTACCATATTGTTTCTGTTTAACTACGTGGGGCAAAATAACCAACCTAGTCTGGCCACGTCGTGGTTATAGTTAGAAAGCAGCCAGTCAGTTAGCACAAATACACTGCAGACACCAAGAAGACTCGATAACCATTTTGGTGATGCATAATCCATACTTTCCATTATTCTCATGTTGTACACACCCTAACCTTTCACTGACCTTACAGTCCTATCTTCTCCAGTTGGTATACTCTGAAAACTAAAAGAAGCTGAAGAAGAGTCATACGGACTCAAAACGTTAACTCTAGAGGGCAGAATTTTTCCCTAGGTTGGCGGGCAGGCCCCACCGACTCGGCGGCGGGCCCCGCCACCATTTTGAGTGGGCGGGCTGGTGCGGTGGCGGGGGAGGGGAGGGATTCCCCAACTGTCAAAGTGCGCTCTTTCGCGCGCTCCCTGAGACTAAGTGCTGTCTCAGGGAGATCACTGACAGTGCTTCAAAGTGTCAAAATAGAAAAATTAAAAAAAATTAACATGTCCCACTCATGTGACAATGTCACACAAGATAAGACATGTTAATAAGTCTCACGTAAAGTTTATTTAAGATTTTTGAAATGGACATGAAACCTCATCCCGCCTGCCTTAAAGTTGGACGGGCAGGGCCTTTAATTGCCTTAATTATCCTGTCAATGGCCTTAATTGGCCATTGACAGGTTGGCGGGCAGACAGCTGATTTCGCTGTCCGCCCGCCTTCCTGAATATTTAAATGGGGCGGGATGATGTTGGGGGTTCCTCCCAACGTCATCCCGCGTTATTTTCCTGTCAGCGAGCGGGCCCCGCCCCCAAATCACCGACGGGAAAATTCAGGCCTCTGTTTCTATCTCCACAGATGCTGCCAGACCATGCTGAATCTTTCCAGCATTTTCTGTTTTTATAACAAATGTTGGGAATTCCCTGTACCCCGGGGTTATAGTTGTTAGGGCAAACAAACTCTGCATATTGTGGCATCATTTGACAATATAAATGATCAAGTTCAAAGGGATAACTTTACATGCTCGGCAACAGCACAAACTGGAAATTTGGGCACACACAATTTCATTTTTGTGGCCAGAACTGAGGGTGAAAAAATGGTACGTTTTCCAACTGTTGCTGCAAAATAACATTATGCAATTAATTATTATTCTTTGTGATCCACTACATTCTATAATCAAGTTTTATATGGATATTTATTTCACTTTTGGGTCATCATATCCTAACCTTGGTCGTAAAATGTGGATTACTATTTCCACAGTATGGGGCTGAGTTCCCACTTTGGGCATAATTAGGAATCTGGGTGCAGATTGCACGAGTTTTCCAAAATGAAACTATAGTTCAAGATTCTGTTCAAACTCATTTGCATAATCAAATAAAAAAATTGGCATGAAAGCAGTGCTTTCAAATATATTTTTTAATATTGCTAGACATACTTAAGAATGGTAACCTGGTCCAGTTTTTTAATGCAGCTGAAAGCAGATCTATTGTAAAATATAGGCCAGGATTTCCCAGTCGGTGAGCGGGGGGGCGGGGCCCGCTCGCCGACGCATAAAATGACGCAGGATGACGTCGGGCGGAACTCCCAACATCACCCCACCTCATTTCAATTTTCAGGTCAGCGGGGGCTTAGCAGAATCAACTGTGTGCCCGCCGACCTGTCAATGGCCAATTGAGGCCATTGACAAAGTAGTTAAAGTAATTAATGGACCTGCCCGTCCAACCTTAAGGTTGGCGGGCAGGCCGAGAGCCCTGGCGGGCTTAAGAAAAAGCATGAAACTTCATCTACGGGTGGGATGAGGTTTCATGCAGGTTTTTAAATTTTTAATAAAATTGTCAATGAAAGAGATGGACATGTCCCAATTCGTCTGACAGTGTCACATGAGGGGACATGTCAGGGAAATTTATTCCTTCTGTTTCTAAAATTTTTTCAGACAGGAGCCGATCTCCTTGAGGCAGCACTTAGCCTCAGGGAGATGAGTGAGCTCTTTCATGCCTATGCGCGAAGGAGTGCACTCTTGGCTCAGGGAGTCCCCCCCGCCCGCACAGGGAGCGCATAGCGCTTCCTTGTTGACGTCACGCTGAGCGGGCCTTTATTGGCGCGCTCACATAAAATGGCGGCATGCCCCCGATCTCGATCGGGGGTGCCGATCGGAGGCACGTCTCTACGCACCTGCTCCTAAGCCTCCCCCCCCCCCACCGACGGGGAGAAAATTCTGCCCATAAACATTTTTATTATAGCTATCACAGGGACATGGTTGAGGGAAGGGCAGAACTGGCAACTCAATATCCCTGGGTATAGAATCTTCAAGCGAATGTGGTTGGGGGAGGGTTGGGGGTGTAAAAGCGGAGGTGGTATTGCACTATTGATCAAGGGGTCAATTACTGCAGTAAGGAGGGATTGTATCTTAGAAGGTTCCTCAAATGAGGCCATATGGGTAGAACTTAAAAGCAAAAAGGGGGCAATCACTTTGCTGGGAGTATACTATAGGCCTCCAAACAGTCAGAGGGAGATAGAGGAGCAGATATGTAGGCAAATCTCAGAGAAGTGTAAAAATAATAGGGTAATAATAATAGGGGATTTCAACTTCCCCAATATTAACTGGGATAGTCTTAGTGTGAAAGGCTTAGAGGGGGCAGAATTCTTAAAGTGCATCCAGGAGAGCTTTTTAAGCCAGCACATATAAAATCCTACAAGAGAAGGGGTGGTACCGGGCCTAATCTTAGGGAATGAAGCCAGGCAAGTGGTAGAAGTGTCAGTGGGGGAGCATTTCGGGGATAGTGACCATAGCTCTATAAGATTTAAGGTAGTTATGGAAAAGGGCAAAGACGGATCGGAAATAAAGGTCCTGAATTGGGGGAAGGCCAATTTCAATATGATAAGACAGGATCTGGCCAAAGTGGACTGGGACCAGCTACTTGTAGGAAAGTCTACATCAGACCAGTGGGAGTCATTCAAAAAGGAAATAGCGAGAGTTCAGGGCCAACATGTTCCCGTAAAGTGAAGGGTAGGAACAACAAGTCCAGGGAACCCTGGATGTCAAGGGATATTGAGGATTGGATAAGGAAAAAAAAGGAGGCTTATGGCAGATACAGAGGGCTGAAAACAGCAGTAGCCCTAGAGGAGGAAAGAAAGTGTAGCGGAGTACTTGAAAAGGTAATTAGGAAAGCGAAGAGGGAGCATGAGAAAACACTGGCAGGCAAGATAAAGGAAAATCCCAAGGCATTTTATAAATATATTAAGGACAAGAGGATAACCAGGGAAAGAGTCGGGCCCATTAGAGACCAAAGTGGCAATCTGTGCATGGAGCAGTAAGACATAGATGATTACTTTTCATCTGTGTTCACTATGGAGAAGGACGATGTAGGTGTAGAAATCAGGGAGGGGGACTGTGATATATTTGAACAAATTAGCATCGAAAGAGAGGAGGTATTAGTGGTTTTAGCGGGCTTAAAAGTGGATAATTCCTCAGGCCCAGATGAGATATATCTCAGGCTGCTATTTGGGGCAAGAGAGGAGATTGCAGGGGCTTTGACACTAATTTTCAGATCCTCTCTGGCTACAGGAGAGGTGCCAGAGGACTGGAAGACAGCGAATGTGATACCATTATTAAAGAAAGGTAGTAGGGATAAACCAGGTAATTACAGGCCAGTGAGTCTAACATCAGTGGTAGAGAAACCATTGGAAAAGATTCTGAGGGACAGGATTAGTCGCCACCTGGAGAGGCAGGGGTTAAACAGGGATAGTCAGCATGACTTTGTCAGGGGGAGGTCATGTCTAACAAATTTGACTGAACTACACTAGTTGTGTAGATGAGGGTAGTGCAGTTGACGTAGTCTACATGGACTTCAGTAAGGCTTTTGACAAGGTCCCATGTGGGAGAATGGTCAAGAAGGTAAGAGCCCATGGGATCCAGGGCAATGTGGCAAATCGGATCCAAATTTGGCTTAGTGGCAGGGGGCAAGAGGGTGATGGTCAAAGATAAAAGCAAAAAACTGCGGATTCTGGAAATCCGAAACAAGGTTGTTTTTGCGATTGGAAGTCTGTGACAAGTGGTATACCTCAGGGATCAGTGCTAGGACCCTTGCTGTTCTAGTCTACATTAATGATCTAGATGTGAATATTGCTCAGTAAGTTCACAGATGATGTGAAAATTGGTGTTGTAAATAGTGAGGAGGAAAGCCTTAGATTACAGGACGATATAGATGGGCTGGTAAGATGGGCAGAGCAGTGGCAAATGGAATTTAATCCTGAGAAGTGTGAAGTGATGAATTTTGGGAGGACTAACATGGCAAGGGGATACATAATGAATGATAGGGCCCTAGGAAGTACACAGGATCAGAGGGACCTTGGTGTACATGTCCACAGATCCCTGGAGGCAGCAGAACAGGTGGTTAAGAAGGCATATGGAATACTTGCCTTTATTAACCGAGGCATAGAATATAAGAGCAGGGAGGTTATGTTGGAGTTGTACAAAACGCTAGTTAGGCCACAGCTGGATAGGAAGAAACTTTTCCCCTTAGTGGAGGTTCAATAACCAGGGGAAATAGATTTAAGATAAGGGGCAGGGGGTTTAGAGGGGATTTGAGGAAAAGTTTTTTCACCCGGAGGGTGGTTGGAATCTGGAACACACTGCCTGAGGGGGTGGTAGAGGCAGGAACCCTCACAACATTTAAGAAGCATTTAGATGAGCACTTGAAAAGCTATAGCATACAGGGTTACTTGCCAAGTGCTGGAAAATGGGATTAGAATAGATAGGTGCTTGGTGGCCGGCACGGACACGATGGGCCGAAGAGCCAGTTTCTGTGCTGTATAACTCTATGACTAAGAGTGGCAAGTCCATCAACTGTGAGTAATCAGAATTTAAAAGAAAACGACTTTGAAAAACAATACAGAACCTAGTTTAAGAACATAAGAAATAGGAACAGTAGGTAATTCAGCCCCTTGAGCCTGCACTGCCATTCAATAAGGTCATGGTTGATCTGATCATAACCTCAACTCCACTTTCCTGCCTGTCCCCCATAACCCTTGTAGGTCAAAAATCTGTCTAATGCAATCTTGAATATATTTAATGACCAGCCTCCACTGGTCTCTAGGGTAGAGAATTCCATAGATTATGACCCTCAGGGAAGAAGTTCCTCTGCATCCCCGTCTTAAATGGGAGATCCCTTATCTGAAATGATGTGACCTAGTTCTGGATTCTCCCACATCCTCTCAGCATTTAGCCCGTCAAGCTCCCTAAGAACCTTATATGTTTCCCTAAGATCAACTTTTTAGTACATTAAATACTTTAAATATTTAAACTTTTAGCTTTAACGCCCTTGTGCCTAAAAAGCTAAGGGGAGAATTTTTAGCTTGTCAGGCAGGTTGATGCGCAATATTTAGGTCGGCGGGTGTGCGCCAGAGTCAGCAGTGGCCCGCCGACAATTAAAAGCCTATTAAGACCATTAAAAAGGTAATTGAAACAAATTTTTCGCTGCCTGTCCAACCCTATGGTTGGTGAGCAGGCAAAAGGGCCAAAGCGACCTTTGCATTTTTTGAGGAAACCTCAATTCAGGGGCAGGATGAGATTTCCAACAGCAAATAAAAATAAAATAAAAATTTTAAAATTTCAGTTATAACATTTTTAAAATCTTTATTTTTGATGTTTTAAACTGTTCATCTCCCTCAGGGAGCTTTTCCAGCGCGCGCCTGTGTGCATGCGCAAAGTTCGCACTCGCCCTCCTCCCCCCTCGACACAGGCAGCGCTGAGCGCTGCCATTCGTGTTTCACGCTGGGCGGGCCTTAATTGGGGAAAAATCCTCCCCTAAATTTTAGGAGCCTCTTTATAGAGCTGCAAAGGGGTGCAGTAAGCAGAAACTTGCCACGGTAATTCGTTAGATCTAGAAGCATGATCATTTTTGTGGGCAGTGTCAGCTACACCACAAAATGTTCGTGATTCAGCAATTTGGAAATGCAATTTGAGTAAGATGTAATTTGTGCTTGAAATTCCTCTATCTTTTGTGTGGAGTGGAAACTACCCTTTTATGTCAAAGAATGCAGAATATTCAAATTGATGATATATGATTACTATAAATCAGAGGGAAAATTCTATACTTTGGATAATATTGAAATACAAAGAAATACAAGAAAATTAAGATGCTAATAAATCTTACCTATGAATGTTTTCCAAGCCCTGGGATCTTCACTCTGTCTCCAGCCATAAGGCCAACCCATAACAACCGAATTATGCTTCATTCCACCGAGTCCACATGATTGAATTAAATGTGCTATGCCCTCTCGCACCTTTGAAGAAACTACAATCTGGCAAAATCCTTTGACCTTTTCAATTGCCATCATATTTTTGATTGTCTAGATTGAGAAACGAATGATAATGGAGAATGTAACTTGACATAAAACTTGTTATAAATATAAGTTGCTGCTCCGATATTCTACTGAGCTTTACCGCCATTAACAATTCTACTTTGAAATGGCCAAAGAATATCATTAAATATGCTCTGGAATAATTTGCTATATTTGATGCACTTAGTTACACAATCTCCAACTGGGAATTTAACTGAAGTAATAATAGTTGTCTTTTCTAGAGAGGCTTTGAACAGTCTTGCATAAACAATTAAAAAATATATACAAAATACAGATCATTTCAAAAAATCCTAGGAATTACAGGAAATATGACACCCATCCTATGAATTTAAAAATATCAGACTCCTTGCTTCTGCACAGAGTTCATTTTCAGCAGTATGCACCTATAATGCATTGTGGGAGAAACAATTTTTCCTAAATGCATTACTTTAAAGAAAGGAAGTTAATTTTAAATTGATTTATTCCTCCCTTCTTCCACAGCTCCAAAAAAAAGATTTGACATACTGCTGCAAAGACAAATCCAACCCTGCCAATTACCAGCCCATCAATCTGTTCTCAATTGCCAGAAAGGTGGTGGAACTTGTCATTTTCAGCCTATTAAGCAGCACATACCAATAACCTGCTCACTAATGCTCAGCTTGGATTCTGCCAGGACTACTTTGTTCTTGATCTCATTACAGCCTTGGTTCAAACCTAGACAAAAGTCCTGAATTCCAGGGGAGTGCTAAGAGAATGAATGCCCTTGGTAGCAAGGCAGCACCTGGCATTTTGTGGCATCAAGCAGCTCCAGCAAATTTGAACTCAATGGGAATTGTGAAAAAACCCTTCACTGGCTGCAGTCAAACATAGCACAAAGGAAGATATTTGTGGTTGTTTGTAGTCAATCATCTCAACCCCAGGACATCGCTGCAAGAGTTCCTCATGGCAGTGAATTAGGTTCACCATCTTCAGCTGTTTTACTAATGACCTTTTCTCAATCATAAGACCAAAAGTAGGAATATTTGCTGATGATACAACAGTGATCAGTTCCATTTGAAACTCCACAGAGAATGCAGCTGTCTGTGCCCACATGAAGCAAGCCCTGGACAACATTCAGTCTTGAGCCAATAAGTGGCAAGTAACATTCCTGACATACAAGTGCCAGGCAATGACCATCTCTAACAAGAGAGCCTAACCACCTCCCCATGGCATTCAACAGGATTAAAAATATCACCAAATCCCCCACCATCAACTTCCTGGGGTTACCAATGACCAAAAACTGAACCAGCCAAATAAATACTGTGGATATAAAAACAGGTTAGAGGATGGGTATTCTGCAGCGAGTGGTTCTTGTCACCCCAAAGCCTTTCTACCATCTACAAGGCACAAATCATTATTGTGATGGAATCATATCTACTTGCCTGAAAGAGTGCAGGTCCAATAACACAAGAAGCATTACACCATCCAGGACAAAGCAGTCTACTTCATTGGCACCCCATTTACTCACTCCACCACCAGCACATCATGGCTGCATGTATACCATCTACAAGATACACTGCAGCAATTTGCTAAGGTTTCTTCGACTAGGCCTCTGAAACCACCAACTTCTATTTCCTAGAAAGGCAAGGGTGGCAGACACATGGCAAAACCATCATCTCCAAGTTCTTTTGCAATTCATACATCGCTCTGACTTGGAAATCTATTACCATTCCTTCATTGTTGCCAGACAAAAGTCCTGGAATTCCTTCCTAACAGCACTGTGGGTGTACTCACACCTGATGGACTGCAGTAGTTCAAAAGGATAGCTCACCACAATTTTCTTGAGGGCTGTTAGGGATGGGCAATAGATGATAGCTTTGTCAGTGATGCCCACCCCTCATGGGTGAATAAAAGAAGCATCAGAATATTTGAATACTCCCTGGATCACGCAAGGGTATACAGGGCCACATGAGAGCAGGCTGAAAGGCCAAGTTGCTGATCCTGGAATTAGAGGGCAGCTGGTCATAAAAATGTACGCATTTCAGTCAAACATAAGGTTGGTTCATCTCAAAAGATGTGGTGAAAATAACATCTTCTGATTCTCCTTTCTGTTGGAAGATCATTAAGTACATGGGGTTGGGATTTTGTTTTATCTCAGTTCATCTGACCTTTGCTTTCAAAAGAAATTACGTTAAAGTGAGTTATAAATCTGTAAAAGCATCTCTACCCTCACAACTCTTTAAGATTTATTTTTAAATAGTTACAAACGAAGACAGCTTCTTGTGAAAAATGCAAACTCCATTGGAAGACGCCGGAAACAATTTTATTCTTTTCTCTAACTGTCTTGGCAGCTGTGATACGAGATCTCTGTGCCACTATTATGCACTTTACCATTTAGTACAACAATAGCCTTTATCTCAATCTCTGCACATGATTAAAGAAATGTTTGAAGTTAACACTGAATGCCAAAAATGAAAAGCGTTCCATTTCCCAGCATTGAAACTTTTAATTTTGATGAGCACAGGAAGTTATGCAAGAACAGTGTCATGAAGCTATAAATGTATATAATATTTTTGTAAAATATTTTTCTTTTAAAATAGAGGTTTAGTCTGCGGGTGTGTCTTAACTGGATTGAAGCCAGCTAGTCTGGGTGCTTTGATGGGTACTAGTTTTGATATGGAAGAGAGATAGCGTGTATTTACATTTTTTGAAGCGAGCATTCAAGAAGTGGGGTGAAAACTTGAAGCCTATCTAGCATATATCAAGCCATATGTTTATATTACTAATAAAATTGGTTCTACGAAAGGGGTTTCATTGTTAAAAGGTAAAGTTCAAAGAGGCTGGTGAGACAATGGGCAGAATTTTCCATTTGTCGGTCAGGGGGGCTCTACTGACTCGGCAGCGGGCGATTGTCGCTGGCGAAATGAGCCGCGCCGCCCTTTTCCGCGGGCAGACCAATTAAGGCCCGCCCAGTGGGTAAGCGACTCCCGTGGAGAACGGGAAAATAGTCGTGGGGGTGGGCGGCCTCAGTGCCGGTTCCAATGGGGAACCGGCAGTCTGTATAAAGACTGGCCAGGCAGCCTGATTGAGGCAGTGCACCATGGCCACCCATGAAGAGAGGGAGTCAGGACCGAATGCACAGCAGCATGAGCAGGAGGAGGGGGGCAGGCTGTAGGAGAGGCCAGCGGGGGGCCACTGTGCCCCCCCGATTTTCTGATGCATGCCTTGCTGTCCTCCTCCAAGAGGTGTCTATCCGTCGGCACCTGCTGTATCCGGAGGATGGGAGGAGGAGGGCCCCCTATGTCACCAGCCAGGCGTGGGAGGAGGTGGGTGACGCTGTCAGTGCCCATGATGATGTGCAGTGCACCAGCACCCAGTGCAGAAAAAGATTCAATGATTTGCTGCACTCTGAACGGGTGAGTGCCATGTTGGTCTTGGCCATTTGACCCAGAAGGTAGCCTTAGCCTTTGAGCCCCCCCACCACGTCTTGCTGTCTTTGCTACATAGGGCATCTGGCGCACGCTGGGTGGGCAAACGGGTACTGACCATGCTTACATCAGCCTTTGTGGTTGAGGAGAAGAAGGGTTCTCCCCGCATCATATGTTGGTGTTTGTGGCATTTGAATAGTCTGGGGGCAACCTACAGGGGAGGCCGCTAGACACATACTCAGAGCTCCAACGCATGTCATACTGATGGTAATGAGATGGTGCAAGGGGTGCCTCAAGGTGTTTGTAGTTGCGCCTCCTTGCCATGGGCGCTAAGACCCGAGTGCTATTCAAAGTGATGGACGCCGAATGTGTCCAAGGTTCGGGGAGGGGATTGGGACCAGCCGTACTATCTTCTGGGGACTGATCACCTTCTTCTGGGGACTGATCACCAGTAGTGTGGACAGGAGCCGCTGGAGGCCTCAGGTGGGCCACTGTGGTTGGGGTGCGGCGTGCGCATGCAGAGTACATGAGCGACCAGCCCCAATAAATCCTCTTCTCTGTTTTGCAGCCAAAAAGTCAGCACAATGCACGGGAGCGCCAGAGGACTGGAGGTGGGCACACCCTCCTCCAGCGCCTCACAACCTTCGAAGAACAGGCCGTGGAGCTGGGCAGGAGGCAGGAGGCCATGGCAGCCGGGGGCAGCGACGCTGGGGTCCAGCGGCCAGGTATTTGAGGTCCACAGTTCCATCCACTCTGTCTGCCCACCATCCAAACCATTGATGGTTGCTGTAATCGTTAATTCTGAAACAATGCTCATTCACAGACTGAGACACTCTGACGTGCAGGTCATACAGAAGGGACCCTCGTCCCCTTGAGGATTTGCATCTCCACCACCTTCCAAAGTCACCTTATCCTATTTGTGACCACTATCACCATGGTCTAACATGCCATTGGATTGCTGCTGCACAGCCAAAGACTTACTGCATCTTAGGGGGTTTGGGACCCCCACCACCCTTTCAGCCAGTGCGCCCCACATTACTTTGTCCAAAGGGTCCTCAGCACCTCAGCTGTGAACCTCATGGCACTCAACTTAGATAAATGCCACCACGTTACTCATCCCTGCGCCAAGGGGAAATGTTGCCTTCTGCCCACCCGGTCTATGCCCCTCCTAACAGAATGAAGGCCAATAATGTGACCTCTAATGCAATCTCCTGTGATCCACGGCAAATGTCGCAACTGTGTGCAATGTTTCCTCAGCCCCGCAACTATCCAGGCCAGAATGCATCCAGGTCAGGTACCTCTGCACTCTCCACACTCCAATGGTACATAACATGCCATGTAGCATCCCTGAGGCCATCTGACCAGCCTGTCTGCATGTGGGTTTAATAGTTGGGGCCCCTCTTCAATCTTTTCCACCCCACCAATGTTTGTCTCCTTAGGGTCTTGAAAGGTGAGCGACTTATGAGGCTGGGGGGAAAAGGGATAAAAGGCTGAACTGAATGTACGCTAACTGATGCACTGTCCTTGTTGTTAATTTCAGCATCACCACCAGAGCGACACGCATCTTGACACCGCAGCTGCCCCATCACACCTGAGGGCCAACATGTGCAACTTGTGGCACATCATTTCAGCCAGCCAGACACCAGCGTAGACACACACACCTCGGTGGG
The DNA here is from genome assembly GCF_964194155.1 of Cetorhinus maximus. Lineage (NCBI taxonomy): Eukaryota > Metazoa > Chordata > Chondrichthyes > Lamniformes > Cetorhinidae > Cetorhinus > Cetorhinus maximus. Next base: position 103,821,617 of record NC_135884.1, read on the forward strand.
GACTTTACCGTCGGCTAGTGTCCCGGGTCACAGTGGAGAGGGCACATCACAATTGCTGGAGGAGATGGTAGGAGAAGAGAGTGCCGATGGCGCCAGCAGCCGGAGGGCTGTAGGGAATGAGGCACATGCTGAATCTGGCACTGATGACGTGCCTAGGGAGTTGTCCCCAATGCAGTAGCTGCAGGACAGGCGGCAGGAAGTGCGTTTGCACCTGGCAGGGTTGCATGACGGAATGCTTCAGTTGGTCTCTGCGACGGAGGAGTCCAGGCAGAGTGCATGTGAAGGTTTGACCCTCAGGGCAGAGCTTCAGGCTTCCTCCAATGAGAGATTGGCGACTCTCATAGAGAGGGGGCTCAATCAGATGGAACATCTTATGATTAGGATACTCTCTGACCTGCAAGCCCTCACAGCGGTACTGGCCACAAGTGGTCATTCCCAATGTGGGAGATGTTGTGGCATGCATCTGCGGTGAGCAGGGAGGTCGAAAGGGACCTCACATCGGCGCAGCAACTGCTTGTCATCACTGCGAGCTCCGGATGAGGGCAGCAGCTCCTCCACCCCTCTGCCAGTCAACGTTTCTTCCCTTGAGGCTGCTACAACTGGGGAGGTGCCAGTTCAGGAACTGGCCACTCCCTCCCAGGCAGGGCCATCACAGGCTCCACGGGCCAGAGGACGCCCGCCAAAGTCATCGAGGCCATTAGGACAGCAGAGTCAGCAGGCTGTCTCTCAAGCCACTCCGAGTGATAGGGCGGCACCTAGACGTAGCACCAAAAAACGTAAGCATAAGGCATGTTAGGCACTCCACGGGTATGTCACTGGTGATTTTGTGTTGGCTTTAGAATAGGGACCCAAATTGTTCTTATTGCAATGGAGAATTGTTTGCTTTTCTTTTGGACATAATAAAGTCCACTTTTGTTACCATGGCTGAGGGTGTTTTGTCTGTGGTGCATTTTTCTTTTTCACATATTTATCATGAGTGTTTGAGTGGACATTGATGTTTCTGTACTAAGCCCTTAGTTGCAACTGAAAAGGTGGAAGATGTGGCACCTAAGTGCAACGTATGGAAGTGCCAGGCAATGCTGTTCCTGCTGATCCATGTGTGTGGAGCTAGCTGAAGGTTCGTTGGATTAAATTGTTCCGGGTATCCCTGCCTCCTTGGTGTAAACGCGGGTCGTCGTTGTGGCCCTCATCATTGCCCTGTGCTTCCTCATCCTCTGAGGCACTGCTGGATTCGTCATGTACAGTCTCATTCAGGGCGTCAAGGTTTTCATCGTCAACTGCATCCCCCCCCTTTCCAGCGCAAGATTGTGCAGGGCGCAGCAGACTACCACTATCAGAGAGACACGATCTGGGGGGTACTAGAGTGCTCCCCCTGAGAGGTCCAGGCAACGGAAGCGCATCTTGAGAAGACTGATGGCTCCCTCCACCACAGCTCTTGTGGTGCCCTGGCTCCTATTGTATCGCTGCTCAGCTTCTGTTCTTGGACGGCGGAGAGGCGTCATGAGCCACCTTCACAGGGGATAGGCCTTGTCACCCAGCAGCCAACCATCCAGCCGGGCTGGAGCACTGAAGAGCCCCGGCACCTGGGAGTGTCTGAGGATGTAGGCGTTGTGGGACTTGCCTGGGTACCTTGCACAGACTTGCAGAATCAGCATCCTGTGATCACACACTATCTGCACGTTCATGGAGTGGAAGCCCTTCCTGTTGACGAAGGCACTGGGCTCACCTGCTGATGCCTTGATGGCCACATGTGTACAGTCTATTGCACCCTGGACACGGGGGAAGCCAGCAATGGCCGCAAAGCCTCTGGTTCGCTGTGCCTGACTTGCCTGGTCGCAGGGGAAGTGGATGAAGGTGGATACCCATCTGAACAGAGCGTCTGTAACCTGCTTGACGCAAGTGTGGACAGCTGATTGGGAGACACCGCAAAGATCACCCACCGAGCCCTGGAAAGAGCCAGAGGCATAGAAGTTGAGGGCAACTGTGAGCTTCAGAGTCGCTGGCATAGGGTGTCCACCCACACAGTTAGGGGAGATCTCAGGGCCTATCATCTGACAGATATAGTTGACTGTCTCCCTTGAGAGTTGGAGCCTCCTTCGGCACTGCACCTCAGTCATATTGAGGTAGCTGCTTCGCTGCCTGTATACCCTGGCAGCAAGATAGTGGCGTCTTCTGCGGCCCCTAACACCTTGGACAACCTCTTGGCCCTGCGCCCCTTGTGCCTGCACCTGGCCACCCAAAGGTGGCTCCTCTGGAGGCTGATTGTCCAGTCCTGGCTTCCTCCTTATTCTATCCCCCCATTCCTCCTCAGGGGAGCTGCCTCCAGTGGAGAGGTCAGAACCCATACCCCCAGGTTAAATGAAGGCCTCCGGAAAGCTGCAGGCCCAAGAAAGAATGCTGTCTGCAAACTGGTTCCAAAGTACACAAAAAGTTCTTGGAAATTGATGAGAATTGCTAACAATCACACAGGCAACTTTTAAACACTTTCAGCAATTAAGCCTTCGTGGAAAACATGAACAACCCCTCTGAGTCCATGTATCCCGACATTGCATGAGTTTTATTAAAAAATCTCCTACCCGCCTGCCCGTTGGGCCCGTGCGCTGACCCGACATTCGCACGGGCCCCTCAAAATCCAGGACAATTGGCAAGTTAAGGGCCTTAACAAGGCCTTCAATTAATGGAGGACGAATGCCCTGCTGCTGAGCCTGCCCGCCGACCGAAATATCGCGATGCCGCGCGCTGACGTCGGGATGCTCGTGCGACATTTTAAGCGCTGACGTGCGGGCTCTGCCACCCGCACGTCAGCCGGAAAATTCTGGCCAATGAGAATTTGGATTCAATCAGTGGTGGTAAGCATAACTTCAGTAATTTTTGGGTGTACAGAGCAGAGGCAATGTAAGATCAAAAGTCAGCTGCAGGCCTCCAACTGGCTCCACAGTGAAAAGAGCCTCTTTTTGAATTTGTAAGGCGAAAATGCTTTGCCTGGTGTTTGGTTAAGTCCAAGGGTTGCTGTTGCCTTAATGGAGGTTAGCTTGGGAATTTGTTAAAAGTTATGATAGTAGTAATTTGTAGCCATGTGTATGTATTTTAACCTGTGTAAATTAATAAAATGTTAAATAAAATGTTTCAATTTGTTTAATGTAAAGCCTCGAGAACTGGTAGTCTGATTCCTGAATTTAGAGTTGCATTGCAAATATAACACTTAAATTATAGGTTATGACAGTTGTTTAAAGTTTCTCTCTGGGAATTTTAAAAACTCCGCTTTACCAACTACATCGGTCATAACAACACAAAAATCATAGAACTTAAAATCATACTTGTTCAGCAGCTTGTGCTTCTCCATAATTTTCCAAGAAATTCCCTTGGATAACAGAGCCAACAATTGTAAGACCTTTGCCAGCTTTTAACTGAGAGGCAAATGTTAGCAATCTGGGATGCTTCACGTGCAGGTCTTCATCTAGTTTCAGCATAACTAATAATTGAGGCCTAGGAAAGGAAGCATTTAAGAATTATTGGGATAATTCAAAATAACTTTAGCTTATACCAACGCTGAGCATTGTCGGGGCTAAAACAGAAAGAGTTGAAATAGAGTGGAGTAATATTGGTGAGGAAGAAAAAAAAGTGCCCTTCAATCTTCAATAAAGGGCTTCCCCTAAACTGAATAATAAAATAGCAGACTTTAGTTGGTTGGCAATTAATAACCAAAGGACCTAACAAGCTACGTTTCCCAAAATTCTCATTAAAAGTGTGGCCCAATAGGAATCTTAGCAGTTAATAAATTAAACAAAACTCCACTTCAGCACACTGGCAGGCAATCTTAGAATGAACGAAATAAATATCAGCGTTGATCATGCCAAAGAAAGAGAACATGCAAGCAAGAGGGAAGAAGGGAGAAGCTGAGTATGCTGGGCCAGTCGGCATCCCCAAACGTAATTAGATCAATGAAATTTAAACTGAATAACCCAGTATAAACTTATGTTAGAAGCTTTTATTTAAAACAATTGAAAAATTAAAAGATAAATGAATTTTTAAAAAAATTATGAAACAACTTCAGACGGCTGTGGATGGAGCCCAGAGATGTAGCTTGGAGGTTCTGTGCACATTTAGCATGGGAGGCCCCCTCCCCCCAACTCCCCTCCGTGTTTGTTCTACTATCCAATGAGATCATGGCTAATCTGTGACCTAACTCCACATACCCACCTTTGCCCTATAATCCCTCAATATATTTGTTAACCAAGAAGTTTAGAACTCCCTTCCACAAATGACAATTGATGTCAGATATGTAATTAACAACTGATCTAATGTCAACTGTCATTTGTGGAATAGAGTTCTAAAATTCCAACACTCTTTGCATGTAGAAGTGTTTCCTAATTACACTCCTGAACGGTCTGACTCTAATTTTTAGAGGTATTCCTAAATAAGAAGCTGACAAAATGTGAAAAGACCACTGGCTCACTTACGTATGAATAGCCTTCATGAGTAGGTCAAAATGACTGTAGCTTTGTCTTAGCTTAATAGATAATTGTGAGAGGAAAAATGATTACACAGCTACATATTTATATCAAAGATAGAAGAATACTTGCAAAAGAGAGAATGACATGAAATATGCCAGAGCTTAAACCCAAACACAATAGTTACAATTCAAAATAGGTTCAGATTGGGGTTATGAACCATTCATAGACAAGGATTTGTGTCAGGTTTAAAATAAATGTGTTCATGTTTATATAATGCTCTTATACAGTCAAGCTTTATACCATCTTATTAGTTACTGTGTGGTTGCATAATGCAAGCTCTAAACTGACTGCATTATTTTACCTCCAGTTCTTCGTGTGAGGTGGACCTTCTTCCAATCTCAGCAATGCATAACGAGCTGCACTTAAGGACAGGCCCCGAATACCATCACCCCATTCCTTCTCTGCACTGTAAAAAAAGACATAATTGTTTTTTTCATACTATCCAATATTATTGAAATACCTAAAATAATAGCGAACTGACATTTACATCATCCTTGAGTTTCAATATTTGAAAGCATTAAAATATAAAAATTTGCATTGAAGTGATCCAACTGCTAAGATAATTGCAGCAAAATATCCACCATCAGCAGAGCTTGAATCTAGCTGAAATCATGACACAAAAGGCTCTGGTTGCTGGACTAAGCAAAGACATTTAGGTAGTATCAAATTTGTTTCTCATGGTAGAAGTCCATAGTAGAAAGCTGACTTGAACTGAGCAAAATCAATTTCTCCCCTTGAGGTGGACAATTCCTTGGCACCATAAATAGGTAAATACCCTAATCCTGGGATTTGCGACAGTTTCAAGGGTGTACCCGTGGGGAAGGTGAAGTTCTGCTCAGCTCCAGATTGCTCCCAAAATGCCTCTCCTGGAACTTGAGTTATTCTCTCTTGACCTTATACTTAAGAAAAGGGTGCTTTTGCTGCCAACGCATGTGCAGTTGTACAGCTTCACTCCCTGATGTCATTGCGAGTGACGGTGATCCAAACTATACTCATTCCCCCAACCTCAGTGTGATACTTCTCCTCTCCATTTAGTTTCTTGTTTTTCTGGGATTTTGAAACCAGAAAGGGCTACTTTATTCAGAACAAAATACAATGCCCATTTTCACCCAGGTAATTTCTTTCAGCTTTATATTTTTCTATGACATACACCTATTTCAAATAAGTGAGCATGTACATAGACGATGGAGATTTCAAACTCCCTTTAAAATGCAATAGAGCAGATTTTCATGTTCCTACTTCTCAGGCTCCTGAAACACCTGCACACAGCCACAAAGATTAAAAATGGGTTGGGAAATTGGCTGGCTCCCTTATGGGTATGTGATCCTCCTCATCTGATTTTTCTTGATGCTCTGTACCTGGATGATTCAATATGCCCAAGTCAGGAACACAAAAATCTGTACCAATTTTTTGAAAAATTCAATTAGAATACTGAATATATAGATCATGTTTTATCCAATCTGAAATTCTGAGTGGCAATTTAAATTTGTGTTGTTTTCCATTGTCAGCAAGATTCAGCTTTAAGTTTTATGCACATGCGCAGATGGGCGTCAGCGTCCATCTTGCATGGGCAGGAGACATAATGGGCAGAATTTAGCCCTCGATGGGCAGGTGGGCCTCACTGGCTTGCCGGTGGGCGGGCAGCTGAACTCTGCCGCCGAAACGGGCCCCGCTGCCATTTTGAGTGGGCGGGCCAATTAAAGCCCACCCAGCGGGCCACCTGAAGCGCTATGCGCTTCCTGTTGTGCCGGGGGGGGGGGGGATTCCCCAACTGTCAAAGTGCGCTCTTTTGCGCATGTGCGCGAAAGAACGCACTGCTCCCTGAGGCTAAGTGCTGTCTCAGGGAGAGCGCTGACAGTTTGATAAACTTAAAAAAGAGAAAAATAAAAAAATTAACATGTCCCCTCATGTGACAATGTCACACGAGTTGGGACATGTTAATAAATATGACTAAAATTTTATTAAAGTTTTTAAAAACAGACATGAATCCTCATCTCGCCAGTGGATGAAGTTTCATGTTTTTCAGAAGCCCGCTGGGGCTCCTGGCCTGCCTGCCAGCCTTAAGCTTGGACGGGCAGGGCCTTTAATTGTCTTAATTATCCTGCCAATGGCCTCAATTGGCCATTAACCGATCAGCTGATTTTGCTGTCTGCCCGCCTTCCTGAATATTTAAATGGGGCGGGATGATGTCGGGGGTTCCTCCTGACGTCATCCCACGTCAGCGAGCAGGCCCCGCCCCCAACTCGCCGACGGAAAAATTCTGGCCAGTGTTAAGAAAAAATTATTCTTCTTCTCCTCTCCTCCCGGTACCACCACATCCTCCCATTGTTAAGGGGGAAAATCACAAAACAAATTCTGTGATACTCCAAAGGGCAACATTTACGATGACTATGCTCATGGGTTTGGTTCTGTAAAGGAGAGAAGGAACTGGTCAAGAGTTGGGATTTTGATACGCTGCCTGGAAAAGCTTCTGCTGGAATCTGATATGTTGCTCTTTACATTATTTTGGGGCCTACTGATTGGTCTACTGATTTGGAGCTGCTTGTATGTCAGCCCAGAATAAGCTACAAAAGCAGTATTGACAACAAGTGCCACATGTTAGACTTACTATTCACTGCTTCTCCAGTGATGAATTACTCCACAATTTGCTGGAAAAATAACACATCACAGTGAGTACAACAGTGGATCTGGAATGATGTCCAGTAAAAAATTTGTTTTGCTTGTTGATTTCTGTAGAAATTTCAACCTAATGGGCAGAATTTTGCCCTTGGTGAGAGTGCTCAGCAGGGACGGGTGGGGAAATCAGGAAGCCGGCCGCTGCCCGCGATCGGGATCGGGTAACGATTTCACACTGGTGGGCTAAATAAGGCCCGCTCAGCGTGGAACACAAGCAGTACCACGCAGCACTACCTGTGCAGGCGGGGGGAGGGGGAGGAGGGCGAGTGTGGGCCTAGTGCGAACTTCATGCATGCGCGTGTAAGAGCGCTTCAATCTCCCTGGGGCACGGAGCTGCCTCAGGGAGAGATGAAGCGCTGTTTAAAAAAAATGAGGAAAATAAAAATGTCCTAAAACATGTCCCCTCATATGACTCTGTCACATGAGTAGGGACATGTTTTTAATTAAAGTGTAAAATTTTTATTTTATTTATATTTGCTTTAGGAAACCTCATCCTGCCTGTGGATAAGGTTTCCTAAAAAGTGCAAAGGCCTCTTGGCGTTTTCGCCTGCCTGCCAACCATAAGGTTGGATGGACGGGCAGTGTAAATTTGAATTTAATGACTTTTTAATGGCCTTAATAGGCCTTTTAATTGTCAGTGGGTGTGCTGCTAACTCTGGTGTGCGCCCGTCGAATGAAATATCGCAGGGCTACACGATGACGTCAGGACGCTCGCCTGACATCATCGCGCGTAATTTTATGTTTAGCCGGGTCAGGCGCGCACCCGTCCGCCGAGCTCAATATTCTGCCCAATGTATTAATTTATATTCAGCCATTCTGAAAATATATAAACAGAGATAAATATTGACTTAACATTGCCAGAAGGGTATGGTAGCATAGTGGTTAGTTTACTGGGCTGCAATCTAGAGGCTGGACTAATGATCACATGGGTTTATTGAACATGATAGCAAGCGGAGAACTTAAATTCAGTTAATTAAATAAATCTGGAATATAAAGCTAGTATCAGTAAAGATGATGATGAAACTACTGGCTTAACATAAAATTCCATCTGGTCCTTCAGGGAAGGGAACTTACTGTCAATATTTATCTTTTTACATTCTTTTGGAGCCTACTGAATAAGTCTATTGATTTAGAGATGCTTATACATCAGCCTGGAATAAACTACAAAAGCAGTATTGATGACAAGTGCCACAAATTAGACGTATTATTCACTGCTTCACCACTAGTGAATTACTCCACAATGCAACTCCAGACCCACAGTGATGTGGTTGGCTCTTAACTGCCCTCTGAATTGGCCTAGCAAGCCACTCAGTTATATTCATGTAACTGGCTCACCACCAGCTTCAAGGGCAATTAGGGATAAGCAATAAATTACCAGCGACAACCACATCCAGTGAATGAATAAAGAAAAACAAGAACAGATCTTCAGCGACTCGTATTGTATCACAAGGCTCTGGCTGGGAGATGTGAATTTTAGAAAGAGAGCTTTACTATATCCCAATTGACATTAGAAAGCAATTGCAGAACCAATGTAGAAAATAGGGCCTTAATTTTACGCCAGCAGGATTTTACAGTCTCGCTGAAGTCAATGGCATTTAGAATGGCTCGGCACATTTTTTGGCCCCATCCCCGCTGAGATGGGGTGGTAAAATTTCACCCTAGTAATTGCAAGATGCAATTTCATGATGTTTGGCGCAGTATTATTATGGCACAAATTCCGACCCATCATTTTAAGAGAAAAGCTCCCGAATTAAATTGTTTTGGCCCTTAAAGTTATGCATCTCTTTATAACTCCACAATTATTCAAAAATACGACCAGGGAACTTCAACTTGAGGAATTAAGAAAATCTCAGGCATCACGTGGTCAAGAAAAACCTGTAAACCTTTTAGTACTCACCCTTGGTATTCAATATATTTGTATATCATTCCTGCAATTACCATTGCCACAAGAGCATAATACCATGAAGAAATGAACATTAGGGCAATGCACATGCTCATACCTAAAAACGACAAAGCCCTACAAGAAAGAACAGTGAATTAAAATTCACCTTTATAAAACTGTGCGTTTTACATGACTTAGATTTAACAGTTGATTACAAGCAGGGAGAACTAATGATCCAAAGATAATTCTAAAATTACTTTTATTAAGCATCCATATGCTGTGATCAACTGACAAAAACAAATCAAACTTATTCCCATCCATGTGCACTCAAACCCAACTGCATAAAACTGTAGAGATTCCCCTCTGTATGAACCTGATTGATGTACTACTTCATAAATACCACAAATCATCTTGATCTGTAAACGCTGAGGTTAACAATTCAAAAATATTGATTGAAGGGTAAAAGACGCTAATAAAATGTTCATCTGGCTTCTCACTTAAAAAAAAATTAAACATGTAGAGTAGAAGATACATTTAATACCCTTTAACGTGTTCTTACCAATGATAGTATTTAAATCTTGGACGCCAGTTGGGAGTTCGTAGAAGTGTTTGCACCGCACAAGCCAAGTTTACAAACAAATAGCACATTAAGAAAAACCTGAAAAATAGGAACAAGAATATTACTTGTATAATTATAAAATCAAGCATAAGCCAGATACTATGGCCTTGATCACCTCCTTCTGCACTGTAAACTTTATGGATCTCTTTTTCCCATTTAACATGAACAATTAAAAAAAAACAGAAAAATGTGATGCGTGAATATTGTTAATTTAGAATCATGTATGACAACAGCAAGGAAAGAGGGCATTTGGCCCGTTGTGTCTGTGCCACATCTATGCAAGAGCAACTCAGTTTGTCCCAATCCCTCACCTTCTCCCTGAAAAATATTTTCTATTCAGATAATTATCCAATTCCCTTTGTAGGATATAACTGAATCTGCCTCCATTACACTCAAAGGCAGTGAATTCCAGATCCTAAACATTGCTGCAAAGGAAGTTTTTCTTCATGCTGCCTTTGGTTCTTTAGCCATTCACCTTAAACTGGTGTCCTCTGATTCGCAACCCTCCACCAATGGGAACAGTTTCTCTCTATCTACTCTGTTAAGGCCCCTCATGGTTTTGAATACCTCTATCAAATCTCCTCTCAACTATCTTTTCTCCAAGGAGAGCAGCCCCAGCCTCTCCAATCTATCCACATAACTGAAGACCCTCATCCCTAGAATGATTCTTGTCAATCTTTTTTGCACCTTATCTGCTGCTTTTACATCCTTCCTAAAGTTTGATGCCCAGGATTGGACTCAACACTCCAGCTCAGGCTGAATCAGAGTTTTATCAAATATTATCATAATGTCCTTGCTTTTGTACTCTATGCCTCTATTTAAAAATCCCAGGATCCTGTATGCCTTATTAACCAATTTTTCAACCTGTCCTCCCATCTTTATTGATTTGTGGAGATATATCCCAGTCCCTCTGCTCCTGCAACCCCTTTAGAACTACATTTTATATTGTCTCTCCACTTGCTTCCCACCAAAATATGTCACTTTAAACTTCTCTGCATTAAATTTCATCTGCCATCTGTTCTTCCATTCCACCAGTCTGCCTATGTCCTCTTGAAGTCTATCACTAACCTCCTCAAAGTTCACAATACTTCCAAGTTGTGTCATGTGCCAACTTCTTAGTTGCTCATGCTGTACCATACAAGCTGCAATTGTTAATTTAAAATTACTTTCCATTTGAATATGTTTTAATTATCCAGTCTTAGTTCTCCATTGTCTTTCCTTGCATTTATTCAATTTTCACTTTCTCCACAGCCAAATTCAGAAGTTCTAATTTCATTTTTTCAGTAGCTTGTGATTCTTTTTATATATAAGTACAGACAATTAAATAACTAAGTTAACTGGGGTAAAACAGCCAAAAATTCTTCAAAGCATCATTAATTAATAAGTTTACATAAGTATACAAAAGAAACAGCTGAAACCACTGCTTGAGGAACAAAGCCCAATCACAATAGGTCATTAGGAAAGTTCCTCAAGCCCAAAGACCTACAAGAAAGTCAAACATAAGTGAAAAGAACAGGATAGAGAGATTGGGGCAGAGTAGTAAGGATAGACTGGCCATTAGAAGGACAATGCGCAGTCTCCTGTGAAGTACAATGCACAAACTGAAGTGCTGTTCAGGGGCTAAATCTCTTTTGCATGTTTTTGTCTCATATTCTTCGCCCTTGAGGTATTTGCCATTCATTCATGTTAGCTTGAAGGGTGTAAAAAATAAGCCACAGACATCATCAGTACAGTTGCTGACTCAATTTGTTTGGAATCACATGCTGCAGAGTAACATCTAAACTCCCCGTATATCGTAGAAGCCGACAGAAAATAAATTTTATTCAAAGCAAATTTGGACTTTTTCCCTTCTCCAGCACTCTAGCAACTGGGCTCCCTTTCCCCAGGTGCTGTGTTCACTTTCACTGTTTTCTACATTTGTTTACTTCTATTTAAAAAATCTTTCATTTTCTGCTCTTTTCTGGATTTCTCTGCTTTCTCTATTCAATAATTTTATTTTCCAGCTTAATTTCAATACCATACCCATCTGGTTTTCTACAAGAAATGCCCAAGGAAGTAATTTCCCATAAAGAGAGAGCTGAAGTAAAGGAATTCAGAGTTTAGTAGCATATTGAAATTACTCCCCAAACAGAATCAGAAGCTGCGAAACAATTTTGAAATGTACAGTTAAATTTGGTGTGAATTTGTAAGTTGACATAATGCAGAAAGATCTGCAAATGCAATAACACTAAAGCAATTACAGCTGTAAGATTAGCTACAATGCCCGAGATCCTGTCACTCATCTTGATTAGATGCTGATCAAAAATGATTATTTTAATTGCCAAAGTCTAATGATCCAAAGCACAGAATAAAAAACTGGAAGAGTTCCTCCTGTTGTTAGCATTTATGCAAACGTATTGAGTACTAAGACCAAAACGACCAAGAGAACAAATTTGAACAAGCAAATGTTAAGCTCCCACCTTAGAGAACTGTATATGCAGTCTTTTATTTACTCACATAATAATGTATATGTTCTGCCTGGTGTCCAATGTTAGGTTTTGGATATCTCTCGATTAACTTTGCAATTAATAGATACTTTATTTTTTAAAAATCCAGAAAAAAGAGGGGAAAGGCAAGGAAAATATTTTTAATAATGGAAGTGAAGAGATGCAGAAGACAGTGAAACGCAAGACTTTTGAGAAATTAAAATTTACAACAGTGATTGATTCAAAATGGAAATGGAAGTTTTTAAATAAGAAATTTCACTTACATTGAGAGAATGGGAGCCACCATATCAAGAGAAGCTATCAGAATTCCAAGTTCAGCTATAATAGCTGTTAAAAGCAGGGCCCAGGTCGGCTCACCATTGACTTTTCCATTGCCAAACACCTACAATATTAAAGATACCAACAAATTTTAAAATTCAAAATCAAAGATGTAAGGTCACATTAAGATTTCTATTCATTTCATCACCTTTTCAAAAGTTCTTAATTCAGGGAAACTGACACCAGTTAAAAAAATTGTTACCAAAATAGTAGATGTCAAATATTTTGAGACATTGTGATGTGGAAAGCATCAGATAAAATGCATGCGTTTTCTTTACTGAAGCTATAAATTCTGATACCCTGTGTACACTCTAGATAGTGTATTAAAAAAAGCTGCATTTTATGCTTTAAAAATCCTTTGCTGAGATACTATAAACCTCTGATATCTGGTAGAGGAACCAAAATGACAGTGAGGAAAAGAAAGACCACACCATCTACAAGATGCACTGCAGGAATTCACCACGGTTCTTTCGACAGCACCTTCCAAACCCATGACCACCACCATCTAGAAGGACAAGGGCAACAGATAGATGGGAACACCACCACCTGGGAGTTCCCCTCCAAGTCACTCACAACCCTGACTTGGAAATATATCGCCATTCCTTCACTGTCGCTGGGTCAAAATCCTGGAACTCCCTTCCTAACAGCACTGCGGGTGTACCTACACCAACGGACTGCAGCAGTTCAAGAAGGCAGCTCACCACCACCTTCTCAAGGGCAACTAGGGATGGGCAATAAATGCTGACCCAGCCAGTGAAGCCCACATCCCTTGAATGAATAAACAAAAACCAAGGCAAGGAAGTGAATTTAAAATAGCTTTGAGAAGAATTTTCTGCTCTGAACTGTTATGCATCAAGATTTTTATACCTAATCATTAATCACAATTTATCAATATGGAGATATCTGCTGAGCCAAACTTATTGAAAGTGGTTTATTTCTTTGAGAAAAAGTGAGATAGAAATGGGAAATGAGCTCAGAAGAAGGGAAATTGAAACTTGTGTGACTGACCTATTACTAAACTGCTACCTGACCGGCTGAGTATTTCTGGCATTTTCTGTTTAATTATAAAAGAAATTAGGCACTGAAGCTGAAATTCCAATGTCACAAATTATAGTGAAAAAGCAGATGAGAGTTGAAACATTTTGAAATATTGCTTTTCATGTGGCATTTGTTCTTATTAAATTTTGAGATGGCAGCTAATGAGCAGTCTCTGCTCCTGCTCTTGAGTTATATGGACAAGGACCAACTATCAACAGTGGAAAATAGAGCTAGCTATCATTCCCAATAAAACTAATTTGAGAACAAGTCAAAGGTTTACTGTTATTGTTTTTGTTGAAAAAACTGGATTTTTCTTTTTGTAATGATTAATCTTTCAATTATTGGAACATGTGAAATGAAGTTTAAATGTGCTAGGGAGTGTACACGGGGACAGCTTGAAGATGTGTCAGGGAGAGGCAGCTGGAAAAATATACTCCAGAACTTATTTAAGGAATTTTGAACTTTCTATACGTAAAAAATACATTTGTAAGTTGCCATTAATTACTCAACACAAACTGCAAATTAATTTGTACAAACACTGCCCTAAAAATATATATTCCAGAGGTTACAGCAGCAAGAAGGTTTAATCAAAACAAATATATAGTTGTACGAACCCGTAGGAAAGGGATGATATTGTCTTTAGCTATGGCTTGCAACAAGCGTGGAGCCCCAGTTAAGCTCTGTAACCCAGCTCCACATGTAGAGAAAAAGGAACCTATCACAATAACCCAAGGAGAAGGCCAGGCCAGAGTTCCAACAACTAGATTATTATTCACGGCATCACCATACCTGGAGAGGAAAAAGAATTACAAAACAATTTTATTGTACATATATGGAACATTTTCAACAAACAAAGGAAATGATATACCCTCCATGCCCACGAGGGACTCTGGGAGCTTATGTCAAGTTTTGCTCGTTACTGTAGCAAAAAGCTGAGAATTTGAAGGCTGTCTGTGAGAAACTGCTTGCGTAAGAATGGAATGTAGATATCTCTCTTTACAAGATAAGAAACCTCGGATGAGATATGGGGGTAAATACAAAGTGCATTATGTAAATATGTAATGTTAGCAATAGTCACAAACTATTCCTGGTAGGCCAAGTAAAGCATGATGACCATGAGGCTGAAAATGATTGGGGGGAAGGGGGAGGGGGTCAATTGGATAAGAGCCAGGATAAAATAAGACGCCTTGATCAGATTCGCACAGTGGAGAAATCTAGAAAACAAGAGACAAGGAAGCAGGAGAGGAAGAGAAACAGAGAAGAAGAGCCTAAAGACTAAAAACTGCAAGAAGAGAAGCCATTGTGTGCTCTTCAGTCACATGAGAAGTATATAGCTGTGTTAGACTGTAAATCGCTGCCTGAGTTTATTGCTATAGTTTACCTGAAAACTTAATAAACATGTTCTGACTATCTCATTAAAGTAGTCACATGATTGAACGTTTTGCCAGTCCATTCCCATAACAGTGAAGGGCTCAAAACCTCCTAAAATGAGCAGTAGCATCCAGGTAGGACTGGCTAGGTCGTGAACACTTTTTTGGAAATAGTCAAAATTTTGAGATAGCAAATTTGGCCAGCATGCATCTTGGGAGGGAAAATCTTTGGGGAGCGTGGAGACCTTGACGGATTCACCAGCAAACAAAGGCACTTACACAAGAACAGATAAAGTCACGTCATCCAAAAATGTTAAATAGATCTTCAAGCATAAACTAGAGTTTATCCAAGATATGATACGCCAGAAGTTTTTAAAAAGTGGGAGGATGAGAGGCCATCTTATTTACAGCCTCAATTTTGTACTCAGAGTTGATGAGATTATTAACTGGAAAGGTCAGGAGGTAGAGCAACTGAACCAGTAGGTTCAGAATTTGGAGCTGTCCAAAAAGTGTATGACTGTTGTTGCAGCAGCATGTCTCTAACCTGAATGCTGGCAGAGCAGTGATTGAAACTCAAGAAGCTGGATACCAGTTGAAACATCAGGAGGAAAATGCATGTTTAAAAAATAAAGTCAGTGGACCAAAACAAGCTGTTGAGAGAGCAGTTCTAAATGCAAAATAATACTTAGGAGTTGAAACCATCGCTTAGGCTGATACTGAATGCTTTCTGCTTCTGTGCCAAGAAAAGGCTATTATGATTGTGCAGGAGGTAAAACAGCTAAATTGTGAACAGCAATGGTCCCAGCACCGATCCTTGTGGAACACCAATTCCCACCTTCAGCTACTCTGAATAACTACCTTTTACTCCCATTCTCTGCTCTTTGTCTAGAAGCCGGCTAGCAATCCATTTTGTCTCTTGACCCCTGATTCTGCATTCTCTGACCTTAATCATTAGCCTATTATGGAGCACCTTATTGAAGGCCTTTTGAGAATCCAGATAAATTACAACTACGGCAATACCATTATCTGCTCCGTAATCTCTTTAAAAAATTTACAAAGGTTGGTCAAGCAAGATTTTTCCTTTCAAAATTCATGTTGACTATTCATTATATTTTTCTTTTCCAGATGTTATTCTATCCTCTCCTTTGGTGTGGATTCCATTATATTTCCTACCACCGATGTCAAGCTGACTGGTCTACAGTTCCCTGGGCATGGTCTGTCCCTTTTCTTAAATATAGGAATTACAATAGCTAGCCACTAGTTTTCTGGCACTACACCTTTGTCTAATAAATTGTTAAATAAGTGTCCTAATGCCTCTGCTATGTCTTCCCTAGAAGTTCTTAACATATGCATGCAATCCATCCGGACTGGTGGTTTATCCTTTTTGATTTTAGTTTATTCAATACATTCCCTTTATTAATTTAAATGCACTTATCTCATTGCTCATCTCATCAGCTAATGCCAAGTCCATCTGTTCTCTCTCCCTGGTAAATATTGAACCAAATTAATTATTTAATATTTCTGCAAACGCTCTATCGTTACCTGTGGTTACCTGAGGGGAGATGGTGACCTTGTGGTAATATCACTCGACTAGTAATCCTGAAGTCCAGGCTAATATGCTCTGGGGACATGGTTTCAAATACCACCAAAGCAACTGGTGGAACTTAAATTCAAATAACTAAATGTGGAATATAAAGCAAGTCTCAGTAATGGTGATCATGACAACGATCATCGATTGTTGTGAAAGCCCATTTGGTTCACTAATGTCCTTTAAGGAAGGAAATCTGCCATCCTTACCCAGTGTGACCTACATGTGACTCCAGGCCCACAGCAATGTGGTTGAATCTTACCTGCTCTCTGAAAAGCAACTCAATTCAAGGCCAATTAGTGATGGGCAACAAATACAGGCCTGGAGGAAACTACTCTCGTTCCTCCAGCCTGGGTATTCTACTGTGGGGAGGCAACTTCACCGTCTCAGAGGTTAAGGAGGTGGTAGGCGGGCGCCTCCTTGTAGCAGACGTAATGTACAAGAATGCTCCACTCAGGTTAATTAACATGTACGCCCCGGCACAAAAGTGCGAGCGGCTGGAGGTCTTTCAGCAGCCCCCATTGCTGCTGGTGACCTCCAGGCCGGTCATTCTGGGCAGTGACTTCAACTGTATCATCGATGAGGCTGGATGATCCGGCAGGGCCAACAGCAGATTGGACGCTACATCCAGATCCCTGATGGAAACAGTTAAGGATGCCAAGCTGCACGACGTCTTCAGCAACCCTGCAGACGGAGCACAGCGTAGATACACCTGGTCGCGGCCAGATGGGTCCATCCGTTCCAGGGTAGGCTTCCTGTTTGTGTCCCGTGCGTTCGCAGTCAGATCCACCGGCGTCAAGCCGGTGTTCTTCTCTGACCACTGCCTCCTACTGGCTGACTGTCACTTAAAGGAAGACCAGAGGGTGGGCAGGGGGGCATGGAAGCTAAACGTGCAACTGCTGACCCCAGAAAACATTGAGGAGCTCAAGAGGGATTACAAAGGTTGGAGAACCGTGAAACCCCTCTTTGAGTCCCTGACACACGAGTGGGAAGTGATCAAGGGAAACATCAAGAGGTTTTTCATCCTCAAAGACACCAAGAAAGCTAGAAAGGAACAGAGGGAAATGTCCCAACTCCAGAAAAACATGCAGAACCTGCTCCAGCTGCAGTCGATGCGGGTCAATGTCAAGGAGGAACTCCAAGAGGTGAAGAGCCAGCAAGCCTCGCTCTTTGCCTTGGAGGCCTCCAACTCCAAGATCATCTTCCATTCCAGAGACCGCTCCGTGGAGCAGGATGAGACGTGCTCACGTTTCTTCTTCCAAAAGGTACACAGATAGAGCTCTGTGATCAGCAGCCCGAAGGAAGAAGACAACTCAGCAAAGTCATCGCAGTCCAACATTTTGAGGATCAGCAAATCCTTTTATGCTGGATTGTATGACGTGAAGCCCACAGACAGCGTGGCCTCCCAGTCCTTCCTGTCCTCTATCACGGAGGTCTTAGACAACAATACATGAGAGAGCCTGGACAAACTGCTAACTCCTGACGAACTGACTAAGGCCCTTGAGTCCTTCGAGAAGAGTAAAACTCCCGGAAGCGACGGCTTGCTGGCGGAGTTGTATTCGGCTCTGTGGGACTGGATCAGCCCAGACCTGCTAGAAGTGTACGAGAGTATGCTTCTGGCTGGCAGCATGTCAGAATCCATGAGGAAAGGCATCATCACCCTCAGCTACAAGCACAATGGGAAAGGGAGGAAATTAGAAATTGGCGACCCATTTCACTGTTGAATGTGGACTATAAGATTCTGTCCAAGGTCATCGCCAATCGGGTCAAGTCCGCTCTGGAATTGGTGATCCACCCTGGCCAGACCTGCGCTGTGCCGGGCAGAAAGATCTCTGACAGCCTCGCACTGCTCAGGGATATGATTGCCTACGTGCAGGACAGGGGTGTGGACACCTGCCTCATCAGCCTGGATCAGGAGAAGGCCTTTGACAGAATATCACACACCTACATGGTGGATGTGCTCTCCAAAATGCGGTTTGGGGAGGGAATTCGCAATTGGATCCAACTGCTCTACACTAGCATCAGTAGCGCAGTCTCAATCAATGGGTGAGAATCAGATAGCTTTCCTACTAAATCTGGAGTCAGGCAGGGCTGCCCTCTCTTCCCTGTCCTGTTTGTGTGTTGCATAGAACCCTTTGCTGAGTCCATCAGGAAGGATCTGGGCATAAGAGGAGTGACAATCCCAGGCAGTGGAGGCACTCAGGACAAAGCTTCCCTGTACATGGACAATGTCGCCGTCTTCTGCTCGGATCCGCTGTCGGTGTGCAGACTGATCCACATCTGCGACCAGTTCGAACTGGCCTCGGGAACCAAGGTAAATCGTGGGAAGAGTGAGGCGATGTTCTTTGGGAACTGGGCTAACTGATCCTTTGTCCCTTTCACCGTCAGGGCTGTCGGCCTGAAGGTGCTGGGGATATGGTTCGGGGGGACCGGGGCATGCGTTAGAAACTGGAAGGAGTGAGTGTCTATGGTGCAAAGAAAACTGGGCATGTGGGAGCGATGCTCCCTCTCAATTGCGGGTAAGAAGCTGGCCATCAGGTGTGAGGCACTCTCGCTGTTGCTGTACATGGCGCAGGTCTGGCCCATTCCAGACTCCTGCGCAATGGCGATCACCCGAGCCAGCTTTCGCTTTATCTAGAGGTTAAAAATGGATCGTGTCCGCAGGGACGCGATGTACAAGCCTGTAGATAAGGGGGGAAAAAACGTGCCCAACATCGCCCTCATACGGATGGCCACCTGTGTGTACAGCTGCATCAAGCTGTGCGTAGACCCTCGGTACGCAAACACCAAGTGTCACTACGTGCTGAGATTCTACCTGTCCCCGGTGTTGCAAAGGATGGGTCTGGCTATGCTGTCGCGGAACGCTCCAAGTAAATGGACCGTGCTGTACCACCTGTCCCTGGTGGAAAAATTTATGCAGAGAAACACCTTTGACCACAAGTCCATCAGGCAGTGGTTGGCACGTAACGTCTTAGAAGCCCTGCGGGAAAAGGAGAGGGTGAATCCTGTGGGATGGTTCCCCGAGCAGACTATCAAAGTCATTTGGCAGAATGCCTCATCGCCAGAATTTTCCAACAAGCACCAAGATGTAGTTTGGCTGGTGGTGAGAAAGGCCCTCCCCATCAGATCCTTCCAACACGCCAGGAGTCTCACCCCCTCTGCACGTTGCCCTCGTGGTGGCTGTGGTGGGGACAAGACCGTTGTTCACCTCCTTGTGGATTGCAAAGGAGGTCTGGAGAGAGATGCAGTGGTTTCTGTCAAGGTTCATCCCGAGCAGTTCTGTGACACAGGATTCTGTGCACTACGGGCTGTTCCCAGGGACACACACCGAGACAGACACCAACTGCAGCTGGAGGATCATCAACTTGGTGAAGGACGCTCTTTGGTGTGCCCGAAACTTGTTGGTCTTCCAGCGCAAAGAGTTGTCCCCGACCGAGTGTTGCAGACTGGCACATTCCAAGGTCCAGGACTATGAGCTGAGGGACGCACTAAAGCTTGAGGCAGCCGCCGCAAAGGCGCAATGGGGAAAGGTTGCTGTCTAAGACCTTTCTGCCATAGTGCACCGAGGGGCTGGGAATTGTTGAGAGCCCCTCGGGCTGTACAGCTCAAAATGAATGTATGCATTGAATACTAATTGTATTATAATTGTATTGAAGCACCTCAGAGTGCAACATGGTGTATGTTGATAACTCCAATACCATTGTCTGATTGTCTGCATTGACCATATTGAAATGATTGTAATATTCATTGATTGTATTGATGCACCTCGTGATCCATGTGTAAAAGTTGAATCTGATTGTACTTTTGTGATGGTGATTTTGAAATGTTTTGTAATGTTTTTCCAGATATTTTATGAATAAAGTATATTTTTCAAAAAAAAACAAATGCAGGCCTTGCCAGCGACACCCAAATTCCTTGAAGGAATGAAAAATCCTGGCCATCCATTAATGGCCCTATTTCTAACACATCCTTTTTCTAAAAAAAAATTACTTGCAAAATATTTCATGTTTCTTGACTGTGGGGCCAAACAGCCAATGAGATTCACAAAAGTAACACTTTGCAGATAAAGAACTTGGAAAGCAGCACTGGAATTAATATATAGACAACATGAAACGCTTGACACAGAGCAGATAGTGTTAGATTCAATTAAAATTTATTGAAGGGCAATATAAAATGTACCTTTTCAAAAGGTTTAAAAATGATTACTTAAAAAAGATTCTCCTTAAAAGGACTGCTGGCTAAATATAAATGCTTTATTGGATATTGATCTAAAGAGACGCAATAAAAATATTATGCAAGCCAAATGCATTTTCACAGAGCAATTTTCCCCAAAAGAGCAAGATTAATTATTTTCAAAATGATTCAGTACTTACTTATCTCTAAGTACAACACCTTCAATACAGGCTCCAAATAACACCACACTACTCAAGTCTGATTTTTAGTCAAGTGAAATAAAAGTCAATTCAATTGAACTTTGTAGATCGCTGAAAGTGTGCTTTAGGTAATTAACAACAGAATTGTTTTACAAGTAAACATCACTGGATTTGAGACAAGCTTATGATGTGTGATATTGTCAAACTACTTGTAATTAGAAATAAAAATACAAGTTTTAATAAGCATTCCCCTTGCTCTCCAATTAAATTGTGCACAGCTGTTTTGCATGACCAATCTTTCTTTTACAGCCAAGAAAACTAGACAGGGTGGAATATGAGCATAGCCTGGGACCCTTGATTCCCTACTGATTAAAAATCTGTCTATCAGCCTTGAATATACTTAACGACCCAGCCTCCACAGCCCTCTGTGGTAAAGAATTCCACAGATTGACTACCCTAAGAGAAGAAATTCCTCCTCATCTGTTTTAAATGGGCGACTCCTTACACTGAGATTATGCCCTCTGGAACTAGACTCTCCCATAAGAGGAAACAACCTCTCAGCATCTATCCTATCAAGCCCCCTAAGAATCTTATATGTTTCCATATGGTCACCTCATTCTCCTAAACTCCATGAGTACAGGCCCAACCTATTTAACCTCTCCTCAAAAGAAAATCCCTCCATACCTGGGATCAACCTACTGAACGTTCTCTGGACTGCCTCCAATGCCAGTATATCCTTCCTTAGATAAGGGGACCAAAATTGTTCACAGTATTCTAGGTGTGGTCTAACTAGTGCCTTGTATAGTTTTAGCATGACTTCCCTATTTTTTACTCCATTCCCTTTGAAATAAAGACCAACATTCCATTTGCCTTCCCTATTACCTGTTGAATTTGTAGGTAGGCTTTTTGGGATTCATGCACAAGGACTCCCAAATCCCTCTGCGCTGCAGCCTTCTGCAGTCTTTCTCCATTTACATAATAATCAGCTCCTCTCTTCTTCCTGCCAAAGTGCATAACCTGGCATTTTCCCACATTATATTCCACCTGCCAAGTTTTTGCCCACTCACTTAAACTGTCTATATCCCTCTGTAGACTCCTTGTGTCATCCTCCCCACTTGCCTTTCCACCTATTTTGTGTCATCTGCAAACTTGGCTACATTCACTTCCCTCATCTAAGTCATTGATATATATTGTAAATAATTGAGGTGCCAGCACTGATCCCTGTGGCAATCCACTAGTTACAGGTTGCCATCCTGAAAATGCCCCCCTTATCCCAACTCTCTGTCTTCTATTAGTTAACCAAGCCTCTATCCATGCTAATATACTACCCCCAACACCATGGGCTATCTTATCTTACTAAGTAGCCTTATGTGTGGTACCTTATTGAACGCCTTTTGGAAATCCAAATATGTTATATCTACTGGTTCCCTTTATCTATCCTGCCTGTTACCTCCTCAAAGAATTCTAATAAATTTGTTAGGCATGATTTCCCCTTCAGGTAGCCATGCTGACTCTATTTGATTAGATTATGTATTTCTAAATGCTGTGCTATTACATCCTTTATAATAGACTCCAACATTTTCCCAATGACAGATGTTAAGCTAAGTGGCGTATAGTTACCTGTTTTTTGTCTTTCTCCTTTTTTGAATAAGGGTGTTACATTGGCCATTCTCCACTCTTCTGGGACTTTTCCAGAATCTAAAGATTCTTGGAAGATTACTACCAGTGCACTATCCACTATCTCCGTAGCTACTTCCTTTAATATCCTAGGATGCAACTCATCAGGTCCAGGGGAGCTACCAGCCTTTAGCCCCATTAGTTTCCCTAGTACTTTTTCTCATTCACCACTCCCCATATTGGAAGATTTGGGCCAAAGGGAAGAATGATTTACATTTACATAGAATCTTTTATGATCTCTAGCCATCCCAACTTGCTTTACAGCCAATGAAGTACTTTTGAAATGTAAGCACTGTTATAATGTAGAAAACACCAATTTGCACTAAGATCAATCCTACAAACGACAATGTGAAATCACCAGATATCTCTTTTAGTTACGTTAGTTGAGGAAACAATATCGACCAGGACATTGGAGAGATTCCCTGCTATTCTTCAGAACACTAACCTTAAAGGGCAGACTGATCATGAAGACCTCCCTCAACACTGCATTGGAGGGTCAGCCTACAAGTTGCCTCCTGGCCAGCCACTAAATGATCTGAGTGATAATTGGCAAAATCTGTCTGACAAACAGCACCTAATATGCCTTTCAGGTCTCCCAACATGGAACCACAGGAATTACTATGCCACCTACATCGATTTTCAGCTGTTTTGTACTTATCATTATTTGCAATGAAATAAAAAGGATACAAATTAATGAAGTTGTAGCAATAGCCATGATCGTACCAATGGGAATTGACTTTTGTGCATCCTTCAGGTCTCCTGATCTATTAGAACCAGCCATGATACCTAACAGATAAAAGCAGAAAATTACATGAAAATGTATCTAATGCCTTATTTTAATTTAAATAATTATCACACAATTTTCTATTATATTCTGTGAAGCGCAATGCTGAATATGGTATAAAAGGATAGAAATTGCAAATAATTTGCAAGTATAGTTTATCAGAGAGAATCCAGTACTTTTATTAAAATTACCATTAGAGGTAGAGCAAGTTTACTACATACCTAGCAGCAGTATGTCAAATACTGTTCCTACTACACAGCAAATTAAAATACTCCACCTGCCTCAGTAAAAGCTATGTTTCCCAGTAAAAAGAAGATACTTCTAAAAAGAGATTTATACCTCATTATATATTGCACAGCCACTGAGTCAATCATTAACAAGAACAGAATGTTAACCCTAGCAGTTGTCTTGGCCAACACTTTTCACTGGAGGCAGGGGACAAAACTATGGCCTGAATTTTTCCTGTGTCAGGCGGACTCGGTGGGAGCGGTCGTGGAGCCAACCGCCACCTGCGATTGGCTCCTCACCGCCATTTTACGCGGGCAGGCCAATAAGGCCCACCCAGTGTAATGCATGAACAGTAGTGCTCAGTGCTACCTGTGCGGACGGGGAGAGGAGGGAGAGTCAGGGCCAGCGCTCTTTCGCGCACAAGCGCGGGAAAGAGCGCTTCAATCTCCCTGAGGCACAGGGCTGCCTCAGGGAGATTGAAGTGGTTTTTAAAAATATTTTTTACAGACTTATAAATTTAATGAGGCATGTCCCCTCATGTCACACATGAGATGGGACATGTTTTTATTTTTCTTATAAATTTTTTATTTAAGTAGTAAAAGTTTTAGGAAACCTCAACCCGTTTGTGGAAAATGTGAAGGCTGCCTGGCCTTTTCACCTGCCCGCCAACCTTAAGGTTAGACAGGCAGCATAAATATGACACTAATTACTTCGTTAATGGCCTTAATAGGCCTATCAATTATCAGCGGGCGCGCAGCCGACTCCGGTGCCGGCCAAACGAAACATTGCGAGATAATGCGATGATGTCAGAACGCATGCCCAATGTCATTGCGCATAATTTTACGTGCCGGCATGTTGGGCTGCCCCCACATGCCGACTGAAAAAATCCTGGGCTTTGTTTTGTTCGAGCTCCCACCTGAAACATCAACCTTTCCGTCTTGTACACAGATGCTGTCTGACCTGTTAGCTTCCAGTATTTCAGATTTCCAGCATTTGGAAATGTTTGCTTTTTGTTCAACAAAGCTATTTTGTTCTTTGCTGCCTACAGAGACATTATTAATATAAATACAATATTAAATATTGGGTTCAGCTTTATTGTATGGGATACATTTCTAATTGAAAAATACACTACATTAAAAATTCAGCAGAAGTTACATGTAACCACCTTTTTTGTTGTGTTAGGAACCATAATTAACATAAATGAGACTGTGTGAAAATGTTTACTCTGGTGATAGTTTTATTATTTGCTTTAGTGCTAGCAGCAATAGTTTACTTTATAAAGTCACTGCAAATGTGCTTAGACTAGAAAACAAAAGGAAATCAGAACACAGCCCGCACTGACCTGAAAGATGACAGAACCTCATATTTTTCTCCAAGAATACAAGTTTAGAAAATGAATAAACCATAATGGATTGAGCCAAAGATAATGGCAATTATAAAAATAAACAAATTTTGAACAGCAAAGTGCAAACGCCATTGCATCTTAATACACCAATTGTATCTCATTAATTAAATCCAAGTGCTGCATTCAAAGTGCTAGCTAAGATTGAGTATAGTAAAGGCTTCCTGCATAATTTCCATATACCAACTGTTCAGCCTGCAGTTGAGGTTTCCTTCTGTTTGACATCAGTTCCATGAAACTTGCACAAGAACGTGTGAAACAATCACCAAGTGCCAGCTCTTGAAAAAGTTGAGAAATCATTCACAAGTTTAACTAAAACTGCATTTCTGTGACATTATAAAAATTATAGGGTTTTCTACAGTGCAGTCACTGGCTTTGACCATTAAATTCCATGGGAAAAAACTGCAGTGAAATTGAAATAAAATGCTGAAGTATTAGGAAGTAGAAGAGGTCACATGTTGACAAGACCCTAGATACATATGTTTGGAGGCACACTGAGCACAGTGTACTGGAAGTGCATGGATAGAAGTGCGTGAGTTTCCCAGTAGCCCTCATCAACACAGAGGGCAGACTTTAGGTTCTGCCAGAGAATCCTCTATTGGGCTAGACGGATAGGAAGATTGAAACTAACTGAGGCCTCACAGGCAGTAGCATCATTAAAGGGGTAGGTACATTAAAGCTCTATGGGAGAGTCAGGTGATTTTTGGCTTTTAGCATTCAGAAAGTGTGGATATTTATTTAGATGGTTTCAGATGACTTATAAAAGTTTTTCATTTATTTTGTGATTTGCAGGTCAGTGCTCTCCATGTTAGTTTATAGGTCTGGATCCTGTGAATGTTTTGAACTGGTCACCAGACTAGAATGGCAACAGGACCCCAAAACAGCAGTCCAAGCACCTGTGAAATCCACCTTGGGAGGGAGCTGATAGAAGGATGACACCATTATACCAAGCAGTATATAGAGGAAAATGAGAAACAAAATATATAAACTATATATATATATATTTTTAAATGGTGTAAGTAAGATGAGTATTGGTTTAGCAGGTGTCTCATATCACTATGCATAGAATGAATAGGCATATGATTGGTGAGAGTGAAAATTGCTGTGCTGATTTCAGGAACCAACTTTCAGTAGCTTGGAGAGGCCTAGATAAATGTCTTCAGCAGCTGTCAAGGGGGCTCATGGTTGTTTTCCCTTGCCTGCCTCTAAATAGGTTAGATCACAAAAGGGCAGGGTGGTATAATTCTGAGCATGATGAAAATCAGTAAATGTAATGGACCAACGTTCTGCAACAAGCACTGAAGAGGCAAAGCCAGTTAAAAAAAAGCCCATCAGATCTTCCTTGAAAATACCATCCTACTGCTGCTGAAGGCAGAAAGCACAGAAACAATAGGCATGGAAGGCGCAGCATCAAATTCTTCTGAAAGCCCCTGAACTCCATTTGGAAGTAAAGCAGAGGTCTGACTTTTGTCTGCAAGCAATTTCCATGAGGTTCAATCACCTGAAAAGCTATGCAGTAAATCCTGCTGCAGATTGGCTTAGTTGAAGAATTGGATCAAACAAGTAGCACTCCATTTTCTTGTGCATGACATCCATTTTTCAGGCACTATTTGGTTGCTAAACCCAGGAAAAAAATGTTTTTGGTCATCATGTTGAAAAATTTCAATATTGGAAAACAGAACACCCTTCTACTTTGTGCATCAACATCAAACACTCTCTCTGCTCAAACATGTTGCAGCTCTAGCCTCAGAAACACACTCTCTCTTAGCCAAATTCAAATTTTCCACTTACATTGACCACCTGTACACTTCTATAAATTATATTTTAAATTTAGTGCCAAACTATGCTGTTTTTGTTGTAGTGCCATGCTCTTTAGAAGCAGAGTTTTGCCCATCTAATCTAATTTCTCACAGACCTTTATAGTCAGGAGGGAAAAGAAACCTTCATCCCAACAGTCTAGATAGGATTTGGGTTCTCGACATGGTATTGTGCTAACTGACTCTTCTATACAAGTCTTTTCAGGGACAACATTGCAAGTTCTTTATCATGGCAATTCAAGTTTTCTCACCAGTTACTGAAGGGAAGAAAATGCCAACCAAAATTGTAAAGGTGGTAGTTATGTCTGCAAAAACATAGACAGGCAGATTTCTTTTTGATCCAGAAGCTTCAACAGATGGTAAAGAATGCTTTTGGAGTATCTCCCCTTTGGCCATGTAGCTGCTCCATAGATTCTCTGCATGAAAATTGAACAAGATTAAATCATGAACTCTCAACTGCAGCAGATTGAAAGGAAGTAAATTCATCACATGCAAGGGTAAAAGGTTAGCTTTTCCCAATATGTATTGTTAAGAGATTGAGATATTTAAAATGAAAGCGATTCAGAATCTTTGAATGATGATTTTGTACAAAAATCACTTGGAATATTGCCAAGTTAAAGATTCCAATTCTAGATTTTTGGAAATTTTTGCAATTAGTAATGAATCCAACTTTTAGTGGTCCTGCAAAAATTATGAAATATGCTATATTTAATATGTTCAAAGAAACTTTGACTTATAAAGAAATTATACAGAACCTTTAGTATGACGCACTGTATGTAAACATTATTTTTGACAACCACAAGGTATCATTACATTAACTAAAATACAGTATTTGAGTTACTCATCTGACAATTATTCCCAGGCACATCAGGTGAGAACATAAGCAATATGAGGTGGGAGGGGCAAAGAAGAAACACACACAAAAAGAAAATCAAGAGATCTAGGGAGAGGGCAGAATTTTGCCCTTGATGGGTGGGTGGGCCCCACCAGCTGCTGATTGCCACCGCTGAAACGGGCCCCGCTGCCATTTTAAGTGGGCGGGCCAATTAAGGCCAGTGGGCTGCCCGACGGGAAGCACTGTGCACTTCCTGTGTGAGGGTGGGGGTGGGGGTGGGCGTGGGGGCGGGGGTGTGGAGGGATTCCCCAACTGTCAAAGTGCGCGCTTTCACGCATGCGCACGAAACAGCACACACCTCCCTGAGACTAAGTGCTGCCTCAGGGAGAGCGCTGAAAGCTTTTGAAAGTTTAAAAATAGAAAAATAAAAAAATTATTAACATGTCCCCATGATATGACAATATCACACGAGATGGGACACGTTAATAAATATCACAGAAACTTTATTAAAGATTTTTAAAACAGATATGAAACCTCACCCCGCCAGTGGATGAGGTTTCATGTTTTTTCAGAAGCCCGCTGGGGCTCCTGGCCTGCCCGCCAGCCTTAAGGTTGGAAGGGCAGGGCCTTTAATTGATTTAACTACCCTGTCAATGGCCTCAATTGGCCATTGACAGGTCGGCAGGCGGACAGCTGATTACGCTGCCCCCCGCCTTCCTGAATGTTTAAATGGGGCGAGATGACGTCGGGGGGAACCCCACCTCAGAGAGCTGCTGGCCAATCTCTAGTCCCAGCAGCACCAGGAGCTGCAGCGGACAGGATTGGGACAGCAAGCAGTTCCCAACGCCTAAGTCACAGGATTCCAGACCAGGCAAGTGTGGCGGTCTCAGGAAGCACCTGCAGGCACTGGGGGTGGGAGTGTGGAGAGGAGACAGTTGATGGAGGCGCTCCCACCCCTTCCTGTAGGTTCACTTTCTAAGCTTCCTCCCACCTCCAAACTCCTACTGGCAGCCTGAAAATTGAGGCTGGGTAGAAAATGGCCCTTAAGTGGTCATTAATTAGCCACTTAAGGGTTTCAATTGGGGCAAGGGCAGGCCGGTTGGTCAAGGCTTTGCCCATCCCACTGTAAGATTGTGGAGAGGTCAAGGTAGGAGGGAGCCCGATGGAGAGGTCATCCGAGAATTTTACGGCCAACCCACCTCCCCCACCCGCCAGCAGGGGAACATAAAATTCTGCCCCAGAGCCTGAGTGATCAGGGCATGCCAATTAGATTGACGGATTATGAAATCAACAGCTCAAGGACCAAGAAGGGAATGTAAATTGAAGTGAATTAATTTAATAGTAAATCAGATACGGAAACAGGAGTAATGAGAGAAAGGAGGGTTGGATTGAAAGGCAAGAGACAGAAAAGGAATGGTAATTTTTTTCACATTTTTAAAGTATTCAATAATTAGACATTAATGAAGAAACTACACACTTCCAATGGCTCATATTTGGTGCCATAGAGGTTCATTGATACTAATCAACACTTGGCATTTTGCTATAAGAATGCACAGATCGTAAATGGCTCGAAACAGTTTCGTTGCATCACTTCAGACTAACTCTTATCCTTCTGTGCCACATTTAGCATCTATTTACCAGGCTAGTACAGCAACTTCACATGCTCAATGCGTTTCAATGGTAAGCCAATCCTCAAAATGCCATTTTTGCAAAGCTGTGGATTGTCCTAGACAACTGCATTTCGATTTTTGTGTTTAACTGTGCATTTGCCATTGTCTGAAGTTGCTGTAGTATTTGTGCATAAATAACAATGAGTGCTACTACCCTTGCTGTTATTCTGTCAGCCGATTATGGGCCATTATGGCAACAAAATAAAATCACACAATTAACCCAACAGTACACTACTTGGGGCAGGATTAGTATGTAAATGTTTGGTTTACATTTGACTAATCTGAATTTGGACATAGTACACAAAAATAAGCTGTTTCCTTCAGTTGAATGGTAAAATGTGCTGATATTGTGCACACATGTCCACCAGGTTGCTCACAGTTAATTTAAAACTAGTGTTTAATTTAGGTCTGTTGACCGATGAGTGGACTATGCCATAATTGTATACCGATGGGACTGATGCATCAAGTAAAGCTTACAAGATAAAAGAGATAAAAGAGGGCCCTCTAGTGGATCAATACATGAAAATGAATAAAGCAACTATGGGGCAAGCAATTGTACTTCCCTACTGCAAGAATCTAACTTTGAAAATATGACATTCTTCACCATTTCAAGCATACATAAATCATTTCCATTAGTCAAAAAATTTCCATGAAATGCATTATTAATATAACCAGTTTTATACAAACCTTTTATTATGCCACTTGCTACACCTGGAATTCCTTGAATTTCTGTGACATTATTTTGAACAAAGTACTCATCACAAGTTTCTGTTTGATTTTTAGAGCTGCAGAACAGGTCCCACAATTTGGTTGTCACTGTCAAATTGTTTTCAACTGTGGTTTTGGCACAAACATCAAACAGTTTTCTGGAGAGAGTTCGATTTCCTAACATGCATATCCTAAAAAAAAAGATAGCATTTTCTAATGTTGCAATACAATTTTCATTAAAATTGCCCTTGCAGATAGCTACACAATAGTATCAAGCACTATGCAGCAACAAACACATGCTGACAAATGTTTCTATAAACTCAAAGCTCATTGTTCATTGATCAGACAAATATTATTTGTTCTTTAAATTAGTTCCAGTAAGAGAATCATATAATACAGCACTAAAAGAGGCTATTTGGTCCATCATGCCTTTTTGAACAAACTATCCAATTTTTCACATTCCCCTACACTTCCTTCCCCCCCCATAGCCTTGTAAATATTTTCCCTTCAAGTATGCATCCAATTCCCTTTTGAAAGCTACTACTGAATATGCTTCCACCACCCTTTCAGACAGTGTATTCCAGATTACAAGTCACTGCCTAATTTTTTTCCCCCTCATGCTGCCTCCGATTCTTTTCCTTATAAACTGAAGTCAGGGTCCTCCACTTACTGACTGTTCTGCCACTGGAAACTGTTTATTTACTCTTATCAAAATGGTTCAAGATTTGAATACCTCTACCAAACCTCTTTCTACTCCGAGCAGAACAGCTTCTCTATTATATCCATGTAACTAATTCTTTATCCCTGGAACTATTCTAGTAAATGCCTGGACAAGTGCAGCTCCAGCAACACACAATCATCCAGAACAAGGCAGCCTGCTTGACTGGAGCCCCAACCTGGCTACCACCTTGAACATTTATTCCTTCCACTATCGCTGCGCCGTGGCTATGGTGTGTACCATCTACAAGATGAAGTGTAGCAACTCATCAAGGCTTCTTTAACAGCACCTTCAAAACCTACAACCTCTACTACTAGAAGAACAAGAATAGCAGACGCAAGGGATCAACACCTGCAAATTTCTCTTCCAGTCACATAACATCCTGACTTGGAAACACATTGCTGTTCCTGAATTGTTACTGGGTCAAAACCCTGGGACTCCCTCCCTAAAAGTACTGTGGGTGTACCTACATCAAAAGAATTGTAAAAATAGTTCAAAAAGGCACCACTTTGAGGGCAATTAGAGATGAGCAATCAAAATCCTGGACTTGCCAGTAATGTCCACATCCCATGAACGAATATAAAAAATTTCTGCAATCTCTCCAAACCTCTCATGTCCTTCCTTAAGTGTGATGCCCAGAATTGGACACAACACTCCAGCTGGGGTAAAACTAAAATTTTTTATAGGTTTGGTATACTTCTTGGCTTTTGTACTCTATGCCTCTATTTATAGAATATGGATTCCATGCTTTATTAACCTGTCCTGCCACCTTCAAACATTTGTGCACAAACACCCTCATGTCTGTTCTTGTATCCTGTTTGAAATTGCACCATTTACTATGCATTGTTTCACCTTATTATTCCTGCCAAAATATAATCGCCTCACACATTTTGCATTGATTTCATTCACTTATGTCTACCTACTCAACCAGCTCACCTATGTCCTATTGAAGTCTATTACTATCTTCTTCACTGTTATTACAGCCAAACTTCAAGACAACTGCAAATTTGTGCCCTGTACCAGCAATGATCCTAGTACAGAAGCATTGGGAACTCCACTGTATAGCTCTGAATATCTCCCCTCAATTCAAAACAAAAGCCATTCACCACAACTCTGTCTTCTATCCTTTAGGCAATTTTGTATCCAGGTTGCCTCTGCTCCCTTTATCCACTTTAGTTTTGCTAACAAGCTTAATATGTGATAATTTATCAAATATCTTTTTAAAATCAATTTAAATGACAACTTTAAAAAAAAATCATTCATGGGATATGAGCACCACTGGCAAGGCCAAGATTTAATGTCCATCCATAATTGCCTCTGAGAAGATAGTGATGGGGTGCCTTCTTGACAACTGAAATAGCTTGCTAGGTTAGTTCAGCGGGAGTTTAGAATCCATATATAGCTATGGATCAACAGTCACATGTAGATCAGATCTGGATAAGGATAGCAAAATTCCTTTCCTAAAGGACATCAGTGAACCAGTAGTTTTTTTTACATTATCTGATAGTCAGGATTTATTCAACTATTTTTAAATTCCCCAGCTGTTGTGGTGGAATTTGATCTCATGTTTCTAGATCATTAGCCCAGCCCTCTCAATTTCTAGTCAAGTAACATAACCACTATTCCACTGTTTCCAATTCCACTGCCTTCATCTATCCTCTCTGTTACTTCATTAAAGAACGCAATCAAGTTAGTCAAATATTTGCCTTTAATAAATCTGTTGCGACTTTCATTTAAAAACCGATAAACACATGCAACTTCATCAAAATAAAAACTGTGCACACAGCAAATATTCTGCTACAAATTTAGTCTCACAACCCAAGAATGATAATTAAATTGAATTAGGCAAGTCAAGTCGCACCTGTAACTAGTCCCTAATAGTATGGATGAATATTGTTAGAAATTAGCTATATACCTTGTATATATGTATGTGTGTATTGGGGTAGTGTTTGAAGTTCATTGCTACTGGAAATCGCTCCAGTTTCACTGTACGGAAACCAGGCTAGAGCAATAATTATTCTTAGATAAAGTTGGTTAGTTTGAACAAAGAGACAAATTTGGAAAAGATAACAAGTGACATGAAGCAGTGTTAGACTTTTAATTTAATTTATCTTGCTGAAGTACGTATATTAGGTAGTGACTTGAAGAGATATTAATGTGTATAATGGTTTTGGAAATTATTTTTTAAAATAGAATTGTAGTAGGGCGTGTGTCTTAATTGGATTAAAGTCAGCTAGTCTGGGTACTTTGGTCTATGGAAAGAAGTAGGTTTGAAATGGTAATTAGATAAACATGGGGGAGAATTTTCTCCCCGTCAGGCAGGCTGGGCAGGAGCGGGCGTGCAGCCGATCATTTTACATGGGCTGGCCAATTATCTGTGCGGGCGGGGGGGAGAGGGAGAGTCGGGGCCTGCGCTCTTTCGCACATGTGTGCGAAAGAGTGCAGAAATCTCCTTGAGCACGGAGCTGCCTCAGGAAGATTAATTTGTGAAAAATTGAAGAAAAAAATTTGAAAAATTATTCAGACATGTCCCCTCATGTGACAGTGTCGCATGAGCTGGGACATGTCTATGAATTTTAATTAATAAAATTTTTTATTAAAGTTTTTAAATTCTTCATGAAACCTCATCCCGCCCGTGGATGAGGTTCCATGAAAAATGCGAAGGCCGCCTGGGCTCTTCGCCTGCCCGCCAACCTTAAGGTTGGTCGGGCAGCCCTGACAAGTGCTTCAATTAGTTGATAAATGGCCTCAATAAGCCTTTGACAGTTCGGCGGGCGTGCAGCCGACTCCGGTGTACGCCCGCCGAACTGAAGATCGGGAATGACGTGTGGTGACGTCGGGACGCACGTCCGATGTTACCACGTGTCATTTTATGCGTCAGTGTGCAGGGCCCGCACCAACCAGAAGGTTCTGCCCATGGAGAAGTTTCGAAACATAGGCCAGGGTTTTCCCCTCGGCGATTTGGGGGCGGGGCTCACTGGCCGAGGGGAAAATGACATGGGATGACATCGGGAGGAACCCCCGACGTCATCTCGGTCCCTTTAAATTTTTAGGAAGGCAGGCGGACAGCGAAATCAGCTGTCCACCCGCCGACCTGTCAATGGCCAATTGAGGCCATTGACAGGCTAATTAAGATAATTAAAGACCTGCCCGTCCAAGCTTAAGGCTGGTGGGCAGGCCAGGAGCTCCAGCGGGCTACAGATTATTCATGAAACTTCATCCACTGGCGGGATGAAGTTTCATGTCCGTTTTTTAAAAATGTAATAAACTTTATGTGTTTCTTATTAACATGTCCCATCTCATGTGACATTGTCACATAAGGAGGACATGTTAATAATTTTAATATTTCTCTATTTTTTGACTTTTCTTACCTGTCAGCAAACTCCCTGAGACAGCACTTTGCATCAGGGAGCAGTGCGCTCTTTCGCACACATGCACGAAAGAGCGCACTTTGACAGATGGGGAATCCCTCCACCCGCCCCCCCCCCCACACAGGAAGCGCATAGCGCTTCCTGTTGGGAAGACCACTAGGCGGGCCTTAATTGGCCCACCCACTCAAAATGGCAGCGGGCCCCGTTTCGGTGGCTGTGCGCCCGCCGCTGAGTCGGTGGGGCCCGCCCGCCATCCGAGGGCAAAATTCTGCCCATGAGTATCAAGGGAACAATTTGCATTTTAAATAAACTATTCGAAAGAATGGGTGAAATCTTGCACCTAGCTGGGAGATGCCAAGCAATGTGTTTATATTACTAATAAAATTCGTGGGATGAAAATGTTATTGTTAGAAGATGTGGCGTTAAAAGCCAAGGATACAATGGAAAATTTACATTCAAAGGGAGAGCTAGGTATAAACAGAAAGGAGTGTGTGTGTGTAAGGCAGAGGCATTTAAGATCTAACCAGCCTGTAAGCCTACAACTGTGTCTGCAAAGAAACCAAATTTCAAGGAACCTCATTTTGAATTTGTAAGGTCAAATGTGCTTTGCCTGGTGTCTGTTTAAAGTCTATGGGTTATTTATTGCCTTGGTGGCTGTTTACCTGGGAGTGATTAATTTGGGGATTTGTTTAAAAGTTATTATGGTTGTAGATTGTAGACATGTGTATATGTTTAATTTGTTGTTAAATTAATAAATGTTTAATTTAGTTTTATATAAAAAACCTTTTGAGGCTCGGCAGTCTAATTCCTGAATTCAGAGCTGCATCTCAAACATACCAATTGAAAATATAGGTTATGACAGCTGTTCAAGTTTCCCTCTGGGATTTAAACAACTCAGCCATTATACTGCTATGACACAGTAGTTGGTACGAGGGAATACTAGATGTGACTGCAGTGAACAATATCCCTCATCAGGCTGGCAAACCAGGCTAAGAATAGCTGCACTGAATGTCCATTGTGAATTACTTGTTAGCAGGTCTCACAAGCAGTCTTATTCACATATCATTGATAGTTCGAAGAATGAAACCTTTTGGAGAGTTAGTGTGGTACCAGAAATGGAATGTTATGGGAGAATAGAAATAGTATGGGGCAACAGTTTTAGAGGTGATAATGAAGAGATGACATAAAAATGACCAGATATGACCAAAATGTTTGTGAACGGCCTAAGGGGTTAATAGTATGTAGATTGACAAAGTTTAACCCAAAGTTCAGACAAAGAACTTGATGCCAGATAGAATACTTTGAAATAAAGTAAATCTTTAGAGGATGAAAAAGCCTTGTCAATAATCCTTCCAGGCATCCACCCTTGAAAAGGGTATAAAATTTTGGGAAGGTTGGTTGAGTGGGCAGTGGAGGAGGGCTCTGAAGGAAGACTCCAGTTAACTAATCCTGAGGGTTCCAGAAGCTGAGAAGACCTGAGCAATGAGGAAAGCTGTTCATGTACGCCAGCCATTTGGACGGGTACTCACTACTTGTCACGGCCCTATGCTTTTGCTGTATAACTAGTAATGTTATATCCAGTTTTAAACTTATTAAAAGCTCAACGTGCTACTATATGGGTTGGTTGCACTTGAATCCTAATTGATTGATTGGGTAGTGATAACCAAGTTTAACTAGGGTATCTTTCAAGAGTAAAACTTTCACAATATGCAATATTAAACTACTACTTTTAATTTTGACTGATTTACTTAAACAAAAAAAATGAAATGATGCTTGACAATAATGCCAGGTTATTAAAAACAGACATCGTGACAGTGCTTCGATAGGCTTCCGGCGACCTTAATACCATCATATTCAAAGAAACATGATGATACTTTAGCAAGAGTGTTTTGTCAATATTCAACATTGAGCTATTTACTGCAGTTTTTACCTGGTACTTCTAATACTAGAAAGACTCCACTTATCCTTACAAATAATCTTTCTCGAATTACTAAAAATCTGCATCAGATGCAGTTATGCTAATTGTAGTACAAATTGCTGCAGGGTGCATAGTTTCATGTTTTAATTTCACAAGTATATGTAAAAAATGTTCTTACTGTAGCAATTAAGTATATGCATATTAAATAACATTTCACAGCTATAAAACTTATAAATTACATCTAACATTTCAAATCAAAATAATGACCAACAGCAATTTTATTACTTACTTAAATTCTGGAGGATGAACGGCTGATTTGATAACCCCCACATAAATGGACAAGATGGATAGTATCACACAGACCAAAAATAAAGAGGCAAACTTATTAACATATTTGACGCCTATGAAAACAACCAGACACATCAAAGTGAGGAAAATTGTCCCATAGATTCTCATACTGTTAAGCATAGCACTGGTTTCTTCATGTGGTTCATATGTGGTAAATATAGCTGCTGCAGGAACCATGTAGGCCTGCAAAACAAAGTGAACCAGTTGAATTAAGACAAATAGTATGCAGACAATAGAATAAAACAAATAAAGTAAAAACTAAATATATTGAACAATTTATAGGTTAAGATGGGAAATTGGACTTGCATCTACTACCAGCAAAGAACAGGTTACATCACAGAAAAATTCCCAGGAAATCAGTGGGCAGTATAGGGAGAACTGAGGTTTGTTACTGACATCTGTTTCTTTTCCTTCACAGAATGCAGATTTTCAGTGCATGGTGAAGAGGAAAATCTACCCTCAGGTACTTCCTAAATATCTGGACCTACCAATTATAAAAAAAGGAATCCACTAGTGTAGATGGGAACAGCATTGGTTATTCTAACTTCCAGTTTCATGCTGGCAGAAACAGGGAGCAACAGACAGCAATACAGGTAGCTACCACAGCATTTACAAGGTAGACTCCAGGGAACTGTGACCTCTGAGCAGAACAACAGAATTAACTCGATATATCCAAGTAAATTTCAATACAAAAGAATCAGAGACACCAATTCTCGATCAAAACTTCTACATAGTGAAATTTGACACATAAAACTATATAGTTAACCTTGGTGGGGACAATTGTTATCCTGTTCTCTTCTCTCAGGTAGGGGAATGGAGGTTTTATTTTACCAGTCTCTATTCCTTGTCCCTCTTCCTAGACAGCGGGTTTTCCATGGAAGAAGAGGAGGAAAGTCTGCCCTTAGGCATTGCCTATGTTTTTGAAGTTGCCTGCTTTAAAAATACCTTCCAGTAACACAGATAGGAATAGTAACTGCACTAGTCTCCAACCATCAATCCCCTCCACCCAACCACATAGCTGAGATAAATGCAACACTGCCTGAGTTTAATCTGGAACACAAGTGATCATTCTTAAAGTACGAGTTTAGACAGTGAATATTCTCAGCTATCCTCCAGCCAAGAAGGACATCGAAGTTGTGCTCAATCTGATCATATCCAAAATGCACTAACACACGATGTCAACAGGAGTGCTGGGTAAGATCCTCAAATACTTCCCTCCATTGAGGCTAGCTTTAGTAACCAAATGGTCTGAGCTTAACTACTGTTTTTACAATACTTGATATCCCTCCTGAGAAGCAGTGTCACAGGAATTCTCTGTTATTCTCTACACCCAAAAAAAATTGCACTGATGAGATCTGCTGAGACCAGTCAGTGCTGTCAGTTAACAACAGCTTTTAATTAGAAGTCTAATACTATACAAAAAATATGGTCAGAAAAAGTAATTCTGTTGTGAGAATTCTGAGTTGAACTATTTTCATGTCTAATTAAACTGATAAAATGTGATTACTAGGAAGTGTTGAAGGAATGTCACATTATCAGATGTGTCGTTATTCGAACGAGTTATTAAACCTATGTCCTGTTCCCAAGAGATTCAAGTGAAGGACATACTCAGAGCACTATGCAAAGAGCATTTAATTCTGGTATTTTAACCAATATTGTTCCCCCAATTTACACCAAAAACAGATTAACTGGTCATTTGTCATGTTGCTTTTTGTAAGACCCCGATAGAAAAAAATGTCTGCAGGATATATGATTCCATAACAACAGTTATTACACTTGAAGGCAGCTCACTGACAATGAAGCATTCAGGCATTTCTGAAAGCACAAATAAGCTGGTGTTTAAATAGAAGTCTTATTTTAACTAAGGCCACTGAACATTTATAGCTTAAAGAGTTGCGCACATAACCTATCATGCCAGAAATATATTGATCTTTACAAAAATAACTTCACTGACATTTCAACTTCAAATATTCAGAAAAATCCAACAATGGGAATGTTGAACTAAACTTAACATTATCCTGACAACACTGATCAGAGCTGGGCTAATTTATATCGCATATCTTAAATGCAGAATAAAAGCAGTATTATCATACATTGTGTATTCTTTTTTCATAGAATGGCATCTTTAGGTTTATTAGCATGGCAATTTAAAAAAAAACCTTCAAAGGCTTATCAAAACAACAACACTCACCAGTAGAATTTCAATGGCACCAAGTATATACATAGCTCCAGCAAAAGTCGTTCCAAGATAAAAACATAGGCCCACAGCACCCCCAAACTCTGGACCAAGGGACCTTGAGATCATGAAGTAAGAGCCTCCAGCTGCAAAAATGATGCACAAAGGGGGAAAAAAAATATTATTACAGGGATCAGGTGAAGGGGAAGAATTCTAAAAGATGGATCCTAGATTGAATGAAACAATAAGTTTCATAGTCATATATTCTCTTACAGTCTTTATGTCTACATAAAATTCCTATTAAAATAGTCTCAGGAATAACCACTACAGGAGATAATGCAAAACTCTGCTAATTTTTAAATATCTATTTTCATTAAAATAAGGGGATGCATGTCAAAGTGAATGGTACACACGTGGTTAGAATAAATTCTAGTTTCTCTCTACACAGCATGCTTCGAAAGTAACTACCTCAAAAATTAAAACCATGCACTGCAAGTGTAGACCTTTTTTTCAGCAATATACTTTTCAAAACAAGTTCAAACCTGGTACAACTCCATTTGTTGCTATAGCACTCATTGAAATGGCTGTCAACATTGTCTGAAAAACATAAGATCTAAACTTTAAAACATGTCTTTTCAGGTATTTCATTCAGAACTCAACTTGTAAAAAAGTTCACCCACAATGTTAAACTCTTATTTGAAAATGTTATTTGAGCTATGTATTCAGGAGCCAGCACTTGCAGCATTAAGCAATTCCCAGCTTTACCAGCTGAGGGCACAAAATAATTGTTACTGTGAAGCTTAAAATCCCAAGTTTTCCACTTAAAAATATTAATGACGGTATTCTATGGATTTAACTGCTCTGTCATTGATTTCAAATGTCGAGAAGGTCAAGTTCACTAAGATGTTAGATGGAGCTATTGAACAGACAGCCAGTTCAGAAAAGCTGAACGTAGTATTCCCAGCAACTTCAAATCACCAAACCAAAAGCCTAACTTGGTAATCCCAGTCCATAGTCAGGGCAAAAAGGAAATCCTGCATCAAAAAGGGAAAAAATCCAGCATCACAAACTGTGGAACATGCAGTAACTAGCTGGTATCATATTCAACATCAGCTAGTTATTGTGCATTCAAGCACTGGCACTTTAAATACAGGCAGTGCAAGAATCCTTTCATATGTGCTGATCAGGGAAGTTATTATAACTAGACCAGCAAAAGCCTTATATGACTGGTGCTCAATTCGATTGGATTCTGAGGGGCCAGAAGTGAATCAGTCTTTCCCTTAAGTAGTAGTGGTACCCAGAGATTGAAGGCTTGAAACCATCCTCTGCTATTTACATTCTTAGGTTTCAGCCAAGGTTCAGTTGGTAGCACAACCAGAAGGTTGTGGCTTCAAGTTCCACTCCAGAGACTTGAGCACAAAAATCAACGCTGACACTCCAGTGCAGCATTGAAGGTGTGCTGCACTGTCGGGGGTTCCCTCTTTCAGATGAGGCCTTAAACAGAGGTCATGTCTGCTCCCTCAGGTGGATGTAAAAGATCCCATGGCACTATTTCGAAGAAAAAAAAGGGAAGTTAATGCTGAGTGCCCTGGTCAATATTTATCCCTCAAATCAACATCACAAAAACACTCATTGCATTTCATATCACATTGCTGTTTGTGCACAAACTGGCTGCTGCATTTCCTAGATAGATTACAACACTTCAAAAGTACTTCATTAGCTGTAAAGTGCTTTGGGACGTCCTGTGGTCGTGAAAGATAGCTAATAAATGCAAGTCTTCCAGATTTGATGGTGCAAATATGGTGAGCTGATTCAATTGGATGTAGGTCCCATGAATCAAGCTCAAGTACACAAGTAGTTACGACAGATTAAACAGTACACTGAGACAGCAAAGGTAATGAAATTGGTGAGGGTCACAGTGAAATTTGAGTGAGAAGATACTGAAATAGTTTGTCTACTTGGAATAGGTGGTATTTAGGCAAATTATATGGGTATGTTTATTGGTGAATAAGCAGCTTTAAAAATCTTTGCATGCAAGTGGTGTGCATTAAACCAGACCAAATCCAGCAAATGGATTTATGGCAAAAGAATTAGGATTCTAGAAGAGTTTACATTTAACCAAGAGATGCACTTAAGTGAACTCCATTGTACTTGTTAACTGTGTTCTTTTATGTTCATCTTTTTGTCTGATGAGGAAAGGCTGCTCCAGTTAATCTCGGTTGAATGCTGAAATAGAGGGGCATCTCATGTGGAATAATGGAGAACCAAAATTGTATGAAGGAACCAGAAATATTAAAAATGCAGTTTTATGTTGGTGCTAATTTAATTCAGATCAAGAGTGGTGTCCTTGTACAAACTTCTTGCATTTCAATTGTTTGCACATTTCATGGATTTCTGCTGCTAGAATAAGGAAACTGGGTTTTAACAAACACAGGAAACCAACACAATGACATCAACCACCCATACAGAATTATGCAACCTGGTTATTACAGATATCCATAGGACTGGTCCTATTGGCTAATACATAAACAGCTGCTCTATGCAAAATCATGATAAAAATAAGGCCAGTTAATTACTTTAGTGGCACTTAGTTACGTACTTGGCCTTTGAATTGTCATCAAAATCTGAATATATATTTTGAGAGAATAACACTTAAACGTTAAGGAAAGTTCAGGAAGAAGGAGACACTCAAGTGTCCTTGGCAACAGTGGTATTATAAGTGAGCAATTCAATTTCTTTGAGAAGAGAATCCCAACAAATTACTTGAGAACGCACTACAATCACAGGAAACTAAAATGTTCACATTTTATCTCCCATTCTCTAACCTAGAGATACTGAGTTCAGGCACGAGAGGTATTCCGCAAGATCACGTAATTCAGTACAGATCGGGCTCAATCTTGAGAACTGCCGAGACTATATAGCTTTGTTCTAAAACAGGTGTCACACATACAAATACTTAAAGGCACTGAACAGCTTTGTAATTTGTGACTCAAACCATTAAATAGAACTAAAAACATGAACCAGGCCGTTCTTATTACAGTTTTCCAGTACTAAAATTATGGATACCTTTAGGGCTTTAACATAATAAAATAGCATTAAAATATATAGAAAAATATCCGGAATGATTAACACTGCAGGCATCCCGAATGAATGATGATCATAATATATCGGTTATATCCTAAAATAGTAAATAAACATTTTTTTGGAAATTGGCTAGGAATAATTACAGCTCCTGGTAAATTACAAGCACAGCTTGCTGGCATGTGCAGAGGGAAGTACACAATAATTTACTTTTATGTTAAATGGAAGTGAGGAATTTAAGGTAATTTAGTTTTAACAACATTCAGTATAGTCCTGGACAAGCCATTCTAATACAGCATGAACACCTGGCACTTACGCAGCAGCAACACATGAAGACCATACAGAAAGATTGCAAGACCCCTGCAATTCCAACAAGCCATGTCAAACGTAGAAAAAGAATCACTCCAAAGATATTCTGTAGGCAGGGTAAGTACACTCCCATCAGGGTTCCCATACTGGGAGACTAAGGAGAGAGAAAAAGCGATTATAGTTCAAAATAATTTGAAATCACAAAACTGTACATTTTAATGATTGTTTACTTGTTAATTTTTATGACTTACATCAATTTTATTGAGCGATCGAAAAAGACTTGTATTCATATAACACCTTTTACAGCTTCAGGACATCCTAAAGCGCTTGGGAACTGCCAAATACTTAAAAAATGTAGTCACTATTGTTGTATTTGTTAGTAAATTAAAACAAAAGCAGTTGTGTGCACCTGCATATATTTTATACTTTCTATTTGATTTGTTCAACAGACTGGAATTCCACATCAATTCTTGCTGTACCGCAATTGAGCTTGGCTGTGCTAATGCATACATGTGAATGGACCAAGTATAGGAGCAGCATATGAAGGAGAAATAGTTAAAACAAGAATTATCACCAATGTATGCAACAGCTTTGTTTAAAATTACCTGTTCTTTTTTATTTCTTGTGTTGACATTATTCTGGGCATATCAGAGAAAATCGGAGTTACTCAATACAAAAGGAAAAGGGAAATTTTTTTAAAATGACTAATGGTGCTACCATGAGCCCAAGCTGTTCCCACTGCTTCTTACAATTGTCATCCTGGAGCTGTCCTTCACTCCACATACAATCTCAAGCATTTTTTCTTTACTTTCACTTATTTCTGAAAGATGACAGGTCAAATATCATATAGCTTCCACCAAAGGCTTCTGGCAATGTCAGAACTGATTAGCCAATGGTCTGCTTACTCAACTTCAGATACATCAAACCACCTCTGATCCAGGATATATTGAAGATACCTAGTCTTTCCCA
Source organism: Cetorhinus maximus (assembly GCF_964194155.1). Classification (NCBI taxonomy): domain Eukaryota; kingdom Metazoa; phylum Chordata; class Chondrichthyes; order Lamniformes; family Cetorhinidae; genus Cetorhinus; species Cetorhinus maximus. The sequence continues at coordinate 103,864,492 of NC_135884.1, forward strand.
TGACTGCTGAATATGCAGTTATTTGGGCAGTGAGTGGTCTCCATGACTTGATTACTTTTGCTGCATTGCCCAGCAGCATGAAATTATTCCTAACAAGCCCAGTCTCTTCCTCCACCCCCCCAAGAAATACTGAGTATAGCCTAGCCAGCTTGAAGATTTCTAGCCAACAGGTAGTGAGCCAGTGGTTAAAAAATACATTTCATAGGCATAGAGATTATGGATCAAAGTTTAGCTGTCTTACGATAATAAAAGTTTGGAGCACACCCATTTTAACTGATAATAAACTCTCAGTGCTTAGACATCTCTGTCAGGACTTCCCAGAGTGCACTTCCATTCTGTCAAATCAAGATATGCCTACTTAGGAGAAAGATGGAGTCACATTTTTGGTGACAGAAAGATTGAACTGAACGACTAGCCCCAATGATTGTAATCGCTACAGAACAACCTACATATGCTAAAAGCAAAACACAGCAGATGCTGGAAATCCAAAATAAAAACAGAAAATGCTGGAAAAACTCAGGTCTGACAGCATATGTGGAGAGAGAAGCAGTTAATGCTTCGAGTCTGTATGGCCCTTCTTCAGAGCTAAAGGGAAGTAGAAATGTGATGAAATTAATGCTGTTTAAGTGGGGCGGAGCAGGTGAAGCTGGATAGAAGGCCAGCAATAGATGGGGGCTAAGGAGAGAATGACAAAGGTGTCATAGACAAAAGGAGTGTTAATGGTAGTGGTAAGGGCTAAAGGAGGTGCTGCTAGTGGCATTAAGGTTAGAAAGCAGAATGTGTTAATAGCAGAACAAGGATAAGCACTCTGTGAAAGAACAACATGGAACAAGTAACAGGTGGCCCGTGTGGGGGTGGGGTTGGGGCAGTGGTTGGGGAAAAAGGATGGAAAAAGGGGATAAAAAAAGAGGATAAAACAATGAATAAATGAATAACAATGAAAATAAGTGGATTAAAAAGTATATTTTTTTTTAAAAAGGGGGATTAAAAAAGGGGTGAAGATAGGGGAGAGAGTTCATGGTCTGAAGTTGTTGAATTCAATGTTAAGTCCTGAAGGCTATAAAGTGCCTAATTGGAAGATAAGGTGCTGTTCCTTCAGTTTGCGTTGGGCTTCACTGGAACATTGCAGCAGGTCAAGGACGGATATGTGGACATGAGAGCAGGATGGTGTGTTGAAATGACAAGCAACAGGAGGGTCTGGGTCATTCTTGTAGACTGGCCGAAGCAGTCACCCAGTCTATGTTTGGTCTCTCCAATGTAAAGGAGACTGCATTGGGAGCAGTGAATGCAGTAGGCCAAATTGGAGGAGGTGCAAGTGAAGCGTTGCTTCACCTGAAAGGAGTGTTTGGGCCCTTGGGCGGTGAAGAGGGAGGTGGTAAAGGGGCAGGTGCTGCACCTTCTGCGGTTGCATGGAAGGTGCCGTGGGAAGGGGATGAGGTGTTGGGAGTGATGGAGGAGTGGACCAGGGTGTCCCAGAGGGAATGGTCCCTACGGAATGCCAATGGGGGGAAGATGTGTTTGGTGGTGGCATCATGCTGGAGTTGACAGAAATGGCGGAGGACGATCCTTTGATTGTGGAGGCTGGTGGGGAGAAAAGTGAGGACAAGGTGGACCCTATCATGGTTCTGGGAGGGAGGGGAAGGTGTGAGGGGCAGAGGTCAGACACGGTTGGGTGGGAAATCTCGGTTAAGGAAGACGGAAAACATGTCAGAAGTGCTGTTTTGGAAAGTGGCATCATCGGAACAGATGCGATGGAAGCAAAGGAACTGAGGGAATGGGATGGAGTCCTTACAGGAAGCAGGATGTGAGGAGCTGTAGAAGTTGGTGGGCTTGTAATGAATATTGGTGGATGGTCTATTGCCAGAAATGAGGTCAAGGAAAGGAAGGGACTGTCAGAGATGGACCATGAGAAGGTGATAGACGGGTGGAAACTAGAAGCAAAATTGATAAATTTTTCCATTTTCAGACAAGAGCAAGAAGCGGCACCAAAACAGTCATCGATGTACTGAAAAAGAGTTGTGGGAGGGGCCCAGAGGAGGACTGGAACAAGGAATGTTCCACATACTCCATAAAACTAAATATGCTCCTTAGTGTAAGCAGTGATCAAGTGAGCTACTAGCAGCATGATGCAACCAAGCAGAATACAGTTCATAAAGCTGTTACAGATCATGGTCAAAGCTTACACATAATAGAAGTCCATCAGCTCCACACAAGAGCTGATAATTGTTTTATTGTGTTTCATTACAGTAAAGCCATTTACTACATATAGTAATTTCCTTGTCAAAAATAGTGAACACTTCTAATACTGGACTTCATTTATTCCCAGCTAGAGGCAGGATCTTCCCCTTAACTCCATTAATTTCTAGGTGGGATTCTGGCGGAGAATTGGGCAGGGATCACAGCATGGCATTTCCATCTATTTTTATGTCCATCTGATTTCTTACCAATAATGAATATGCCCACCTATATATGGATGAACTTTTTCAAGTCAACTTCAGGTGACAGTGGCACATTATAAATTTTCTGTCACTGGATATCTGATGTTCCAAGGCATCAAACATTTCTATAGTAGTGAGGGAAGGAGGGTTTTTTTTTCTTAAAATGTACAAAGCCTGCAGGGCAACTGATTACACGGGCCTGAGCACTAGATTTTAGAAACAATTTTAAGATTTAGTTTCCCTAGTAGCATGGAGACTGTTCTTAATGCTATCCTAAGGCCACTAAGGCTTACTGCACCAAATCTTGTTGATGGACTTGATAGCAGAGGATGAAGAGTCTATCAATAAAACAAGTAAACAACGCTAAACCTTGTGTTGAGTGAATGTCCCACTGGACAAAGCTGTGCTCAATTCTGACACAGAGTTAGATCCAAAATAAATTAACAAATTCGGACAGAAACAAAGGGCAGCACGCTTAACGTTTCTTAATTATCATACTGTGTGCTGTACAAACACTGTAGGCAACATCTGTAATGCTGAAGAACATTAAAAAATAACCTGTGTGTTCTTGTCAAGTAACACTATGAAACATGTTTTCAACCAGTAATTCAGCTCGTTCCTAGCATATTATGGCAGAAATCTCAAGCTCAAAGACTGGTTGCAATGTTCATATTTAAAATACTTCAGTAAAAAGGATTAAAGCCAACAAAATAACCTTGATGGAAGTATCATTTATTACCTTGGGTGGTCTTTTCCTGGAAATTTCTGCACTTTCCGCTTCCTCATGTTCCTTTGCTCCCTGAGTAATGTTTGTGTAATTAGCCAATCTGCTAAGGAGAGATGACACCTTTGGTCGAATGTCCAGTTCTTCCTGCAGAAGATTTAGACCATGGGTATTTGAACTACAATAAAACCCAGGGCATAAATTGCACCCTCTCAAATACATTTTTAAACAATTTACAAAACTGTGAGCAGAGCAGTGGGGTGGATGATTTTCTAAATTACTGCAGCAATGCTGTGTTATTTTCTGGGCCTGATTTTTAGGTTGGTGCAGTCTACATTCATTATTTTTTTTCCACACTTTCTAATGATTCCCTGATGGTAGATAAACTACACTGGTGTGAAATTAGCTTAAATCTTTATAGTTAATACACAAAATCAAACACCAGGTATAACATCAAAATTTCTCACATTACGTTATCAGATTCAACTACCTCCTTCATTATAAAAATAGTGCTCCTTCATATAAAAAAAATCCTGCTCTCTGTGATTGAATTGTTTGCTGGCTAACATTTCAGTTACTGCAATCATTAAGAGAATAGTCAGAACACCAATCGTGGTTCATTGCAGAAGATTTATAGGATGCTATTAGAATAATAACCAAAGAAATGACCAGTTGTTCCCTCACTATTGGACATCAAGGAAAAAAAAGTTTTCTAGTTACGGATAGAGTCTTATAATTTTGGCAGTATGCACTTATTGCAAGGGAGTCAGATCAGATTACAACCGAATAGTGCTAGGACATTAAGAAAAAAGTACAGCTTCCAAAGACAATATGGAATCACCCAAAGTTTTTCTTAAGTCTCTGAGAATTAAGAGTAAAAAACATTCTGATGGGTGGGCCAGGGACCTTGGGATGCATGTGTGTAGACCTTTGAAGGTGACAGGTCATTGAGAGTGTAATTAACAAAACATATGGGATCTTAGGTTTCATATATAGAGGTATTGAGGACAGTTTTGCTGAACCTTTATAAAGCTCTGGTTAGGCCACAACTAATATACAGAATCAGAGAATTGTTACAGTGCAGAAGGAGGTGTTCGGTCTGTTGTACAGGTTAGAGTATTGGTCTAGTTAGCTCTGGGCACTATATTTTAGGAAGGATGTGAAGGTCCTTGAAAGGACGAAGAGACGATTTACCAGAATGGTTCTAGGGATGAGGGGATTCAGCTACAAGGCTAGGGTGAAGAAGCTCGGGTTGGTCTCCTTAGAGCAGAGGAGGTTGGGGGTCAACTTGATAAGTGTACAAGATTATGACAGGTTTAGATAAGGTAGACAAAGAAAATTTGTTGCCAGTAGCTGATAGTACAAGATCTAGGGACACAGATTTAAGGTTTGGGTCAAAAGATGCAGGACGAAACAGCTTTTTTTTAATAACGCATTAAGTGGTAATGATCTGGAACTCTTTGCCTACGGGGATGGTGGAAGTGGAAAATAGCAATGATCTCAAAAGATATTTGAGTAGGCACATGAAGAAAATAAATTTGGCAGGGCTACGGGGATGAAGTGGAGGAATGTGACTGGCTGGATTGCTCTAGAGAGAGCCAGCATGGACTTGATGGGGAGAATGGCCTCTTTCTGTGTTGTAATGTCTCTAACTCTATATGTGGAAATATCAGACTGAAGGAAAGCATTTTGAATGTTAAGCACAATTCCTCATTGAAAATCATTACCTCAAATAAGGCCAAATTTCTGTCGTAGTATTCATTTCCTTTTAAAGTGTCAGTTTTGTTTAGGAAAGGACTGTCTTCTTTGTGATTTCCATGACCTGAAAAAAAAAACTTATGCTCATTATGGAGGTTAAAAGCTAGATTGACCATGCTAAATATGTTCCATGTGGTATACCACTTAACGTACTGAAATTAAGCATTTCACAAGCAAAATGTTATTTATAACAGGCCTTTAACCTGAACTGTAGTCTTCTGTCGTCAACATGTGGGAAAGGGGGGGAAAAAATACATTAAAAAGATAAACCAAGGAGGAGCACACTTCGCTTGGCTATAACGTAGGAAGATGCACAATAAAATTCCTGTTGTTCTGCCCAACACATAACCAACTGCAGTTGTCAGAGTTCTTACATGTATAGCATCCCCACCCTTATGAGCTCACTAAGCAATATTTCAAACTTATTGTATATATCCATGCAAAAGTTGAAACCAGTTTTTAAGATGAAATGTTATAGGATCAACTTTTAAATGGATAATGTTTGAGGGGAAGGGGATTACTTTCAACTAAAACACTACTGCCCAGCACACCCAACATGACTCTCAAAAAAAATCCACAAGGTAATGAGGAAAGTAGTGCCCCCACCTGTCATTTATGGTCGGTCTCTGTTTTTAATTCAGGAACCACCCCATTCCCATCACTACCCACACTCCAGGAGAGGGAGCAGGCATCAGCTGTGCCTGCGGTTTCAATGCTGCTCAGGGTCCTGGGGTAGGGAAGGGCTATGCTTTTAGAAAATATCACACTTTTAGGTCCTAGCTCTTGACCTATGCCTTGGTGCACTCGAAAGTGTCCGATTAGCGAGGACCCAAGCTCTGCTCCCCAAGAAGGCTGAAGGCGATGGCTCAGGACAAGGCCCGGACGTTCATTTATTTAATATTTGCTCCGGAACTTGGTCCCCAATTCCCATTTTCACGTGTGTTGTTTATTTCTCTTCTCTGGTCAGTCAGGTTCCACCCCACCCCTGCCCCCACCAAAAGCCAAAAATCGATCTACATTCTTCCTATCTTAATTGACAAATAGGAACTGGAGAAAATATGGCAAGTATAATTTTTTATTAGTAAATAATGAATTCAGGTTTTTCATGTAATTGCTGAGATTATACTTTAGTTCTGAAATTTTTGGGTTTTTTCTGTGCCAAAAATCATGGGCTCGACTTTTACACGAGTATATATCCCAATCCCAATTTTGGGCAGTTGTGTGTTGTGCAAACATCCCTGGCAGTACTGAACTGAAAATGGACAAACTGGTTTCACAGTTTGCTACAGCCAGAAGAACAGAATTTTGCTGTAAGTTTGCAGTGGATTAGGATCCAGATCTAAGGTCATCTAGTGAACTACATCAGTTTTTTTTTTGGAATTTTTAAAGTCAAAACATGCATCATCTTTTCTGCACTTGGTTTGTCCTCAAGTTTTTTTAATGTGGGGGTGTACAAGGATTGATCCAGTATAAAGTTGAACATCCATTTAAACAGAAATCTGTGCAAAGATGCCCATTCTTTCTCCAGTTATCATTTGTTTAGTATGAGTAACTAAATGAAGGAAATATTTTAGTACTGATTTTAACTTAGGTCTGAATGGTGGGATTGATAGTGTGGTTGTGCAAGCCTGATGTCAGCCCTGGTCAGCTCAACAACCAACCTATCTTCATTTAAATTGGTCCAAACTGACATCGAGGCCAGAGGGCAATTGCAGAAAATTGACTCTTCTGGGAACCCCAAAAAAGTCCCCGTTAATTAAGTGAGATGGGGGTCCAACACAATCGCAGTTGGAGGAGGAGAAGCTGGGCAAGATGAGACCCAAATTTTTCTTGAGGGTAGGAAGATTGATGCTATTACTAACCATGATGGTGTGATCAACAATGTAAGAGACTACGGAAGAGACAAACAAAGCAAAGCGGAGGCCTGGTCAGAATGTTTGACATGGTGGGGAAAGGGATAAGGTGGGGAGGGCAGAGGGGGGGTGGGGAAAGAAAGGTAGCTGAGACAGTTGAATGGATGGATGGAAATCATAGATGCTTCTGTGACATTCAAAGACAAACATAAAATTAACAAAACCCTATTATTGGAGAATATGTGCATTTTATATCTACCCATTATATTTTAATTCTTTAGTCAATATGGGCAATCTTGTTGGTTTCTACTAGATTAGATCCTTTCTTTACAGTTAGCCAAATAGAAGGACTGAACCTATGGTGGGTTGAGGGAAATACTCTCATTGAGCATGAAAGGAACAGATAACAAATCACCAAGACTGGACTGAGATAGCTGCCGAGATAGTAAATGCGTTGGTTATGATTTCCCAAAGTTCGATATTCTAGAGCAGTCCCAGTGGTTAGCAAATGTAATTCCGCTATTCAAGAAAGGAGGAAGAGAGAAACACAGGTCAGTTAGCTCGATAGTCACTGGGAAAGCACTGGAATTTAGATGGATCTAAAGTTACTGACATTTTTATCAACTAACTGTTCGAATCATAATGTCAATCCTTAAGTCCATCTTGCATCCCTCAAGTTTTAACGTTGACTTTAGGAACTTCAAGCATTAGTTCCACTCTTAATTTTCTTCATGACAGTGCACACTTGTGTTATGCGAAGGGTTTGTTGGCATCTTGGGCAAGGGGAGGCAGATTGATATTTGGGCTGGAGACCTTTTGTCAGAGCACAGCACAACTGAATTTAATTTCCATTGCAAGTCAATGGGCAGGATCTGCAGTGCAAATTTCACATCCCTAGCAAGATGAAATTCTATCCCAATGCCTCACTGTACAGGCAAATTTAGTACTAACCACATACTACCCTCCAATGCATAGCTATCGCTTCATTGTTTTAAGAAATCGCTTCATTGTTCAGGAACCGCAAAGGTAAAAAACCCATAATGGGAGTTATGTACAGGCCTCTGAACCGTAGTCAGGATGTGGGGCACAAGATACACCAGGAGATAGAAAAGGTGTGTAAGAAAGGCAAGGTTACAGTAATCATGGGGGATTTCAATATGCAGGTAGACTGGGAAAATCAGGTTGGTAGTGGATCCCAAGAAAAGGAAATTGTGGAATGTCTACAAGATGGCTTTTTGGACCAGCTTGGGGTGGAGCCCACTAGGGAACAGGCAATTCTAGATTTAGTGATGTGTAATGAGGCAGATTTGATAAGGGAGCTTAAGGTGAAGGAACCCTTAGGAGGAAGTGACCATAATATGATAGAATTTACCCTGCAATTTGAGAGGAAAAAGCTGGAATCAGATGTAACGGTATTACAGTTGAATAAAGGCAACTACAGAGGCATAAGGGAGGAGCTAGCCAGAATTGACTGGGAGATGAGCCTAGCAGGAAAGACAGTGGAACAGCAATGGCAGGAGTTTCTGGGAGTAATTTGGGAGACACAGCAAAAATTCATCCCTAGGAAGAAGAAGCATACTAAAGGGAGGACGAGGCAACCATGGCTGATAAGGGAAGTCAGGGACAGCATAAAAGCTAAATAGAAAGCATACAATGTGGCGAAGAGCAGTGGGAAACCAGGGGATTGGGAAGCCTACAAAGACCAACAGAGGACAACTAAAAAAGAAATAAGGAGGGAGAAGATTAAATATGAGGGTAAACTAGCCAGTAATATAAAAGAAGATTGCAAGAGTTTTTTTAGATATATAAAAGGTAAGAGAGAGGCAAAAGTGGACATTGGGCTGCTGGAAAATGACGCTGGAGAAGTAGTAGTGGGGAATAAAGAAATGGCGGAGGAACTGAATAGGTACTTTGTGTCAGTCTTCACAGTGGAAGACACGAGTGACATTCCCAAAGTTCAAGAGAGTCGGGGGGCAGAGATGAGTATGGTGGCCATTACCAAGGAGAAGGTGCTAGAAAAACTGAAAGGTCTGAAGGTGGATAAATCACCTGGACCAGATGGAATACACCCCAGAGTTCTGAAGGAGATAGCTGAAGAGATAGTGGAGGCGTTAGTAGCGATGTTTCAGGAATCACTGGAGTCAGGGAGGGTCCCAGAGGACTGGAAAATCGCAAATGTAACCCCCCTGTTTAAGAAGGGAGTGAGGCAAAAGATGGGAAATTACATGCCGATTAGCCTGACCTCGGTCGTTGGTAAGATTTTAGTGTCCATTATTAAGGATGAGATTTCAGGATACTTTGAAGTGCATGGTAAAATTGGGCAAAGTCAGCATGGTTTCATCCAGGGGAGGTCATGCCTGACAAATCTGTTATTTGAGGAGGTAACGAGTAGGTTAGACAATGGAGAGCCAATGGATGTTATCTACTTGGACTTCCAGAAAGCCTTTGACAAGGTGCCGCACAGGAGGCTGCTCAGTAAGATAAGAGCCCATGGTGTTAGAGGCAAGGTATTAGCATGGATAGAAGTTTGGCTGTCTGGCAGGAGGCAGAGAGTGGGGGTAAGGGGGTCCTTCTCAGGATGGCGGCCGGTGACTAGTGGAGTTCCGCAGGGGTCAGTGTTGGGACCACAACTTTTCACTTTATACATTAATGATCTAGATGAAGGAACTGAGGGCATCCTAGTTAAGTTTGCAGATGATACAAAGATAGGTGGAGGGACAGGTAGTATTGAGGAGGCGGGGAGGCTGCAGAAGGATTTGGACAGGTTAGGAGAATGGGCAAAGTGACAGATGGAATACAACGTGGGAAGTGTGAGGTCATGCACTTTGGTAGGAAGAATAGAGGCATAGACTATTTTCTAAGTGGGGAAAGAATTCAGAAATCTGGAATGCAAAGGGACTTGGGAGTCCTAGTCCAGTATTCTCTTAAGGTTAACTTGCAGGTTGAGTCGGTAGTTAGGAAGGCAAATGCAATGTTGGCATTTATTTCGAGAGGACTAGAATATAAAAGCAGGGATGTGCTGCTGAGGCTTTATAAGGCTCTGGTCAGACCACATTTAGAATATTGTGAGCAATTTTGTGCCCCGTATCTCAGGAAGGATGTGCTGGCCCTGGAAAGGGTCCAGAGGAGGTTCACGAGAATGATCCCAGGAATGAAAGGCTTAACATATGAAGAACGTTTGAGGACTCTGGGTCTATACTCGATGGAGTTTAGAAGGATGAGGGGGGATCTGATTGAAACTTACCGAATACTGAAAGGCCTGGATAGAGTGGACGTGGGGAAGATGTTTCCATTAGTAGGAGAGACTAGGACCCGAGGGCACAGCCTCAGAGTAAAGGGAAGACCTTAGAGATGAGGAGAAACTTCTTTAGCCAGAGAGTGGTGAATCTATGGAATTCATTGCCACAGAAGGCTGTGGAGGCCAGGTCATTGAGAGTATTTAAGACCGAGATAGATAGGTTCTTGATTGGTAAGGGAATCAAAGTTTACGGGGAGAAGGCGGGAGAATGGGGTTGAGAAACTTATCAGCCATGATTGAATGGCGGAGCAGACTTGAATGGCCTAATTTCTGCTCCTATGTCTTATGGTCTTATGGAATAGCAATTGATCCTTTTCAGTTACTTGGCTTACCATTCTTTTTGTCAGCATGTTTGTGCATATTCCTATTTAACTATAAATTTGAAGACAATAGAGGGCTAAGCCATTCTATGGGTACTGAACTTTATGATACTAGTAGATAAAATGCAGAACTAATCTGCTTTACTCCCCCAATTTATATTGATGCTACTGAATTTTCGTGACCTATAATGCCAAGGCAACATCTCAATTCACATTGCACGCTTAAAACTTTCTAAAAATAAGACTTGAAGAACAAAAAGCTGTATTCATCTGAAACAAAGTACTGGAACACCTGATAAAATGAGCACTTTACTGAAAGCAAATTTAAAAAAAAACAGTTTTGAACATTGTTCCAGGAAAGTGACCCAAAATGGCTTAATCTGCTTCACAATCCCAACAACAGCACAGTCCTGTTAGGCAGCTTGAAAATGTCACCCGACAGCAGGCTAAATCTCTTAGGGTGTCAACTTAAAAAATGAAAGTCACATTTTGTACCAATTGTTTTATTTAAAGCATAGTTTCGACAAGATAATATGGCTACACAATAATGTCTTCAGTCCTCTCTTTGGCATACTACACTTTAATAGAAGCTGACTTACGTGAAACAGAATGTATATCTATGACTTGTGTTTCTTCAGCATTTTTCATATTTAGCAAGGTGAAGGATTTCAGTGTTGTGAGACAGATTACTTCTTTAGTTTTGCCATATCTATGCACTAGTGCAAATTCTTCCACTCCCTAAGTCAACCCTATAGCCTGACATTAGAATTGGTGTTGAATTATGAGCCGTTTTAAGCCATAACCATCAAGAAATAGTTGGGGTTACCCACATGCCTGTCATGGGCATCTTTCATCTTTCTGTTTGAGTAATGCATCTTGGACTCTTGGACGTATATATGAATGATGACTGGGGAGGGTTGTCTGCCAAACAGTAATCTGCATTGGTTCAATTTGATTATGCTGCTCACCTTGTTGGTGGATGTTCAGCAGTGGAGAGTTAGTTGATCTTCTCTCAGCTCAGGGCTTCCAAGGGCACTCCTTGTGTTCTGCGACCTTCGCAATTGTATTGACAATACCATGAACGTTGACCAAGGACAAGTCTTTGCACACTGATAGGCTTACAATCACCAGACCTGTGGGGTCCACAAACATATAACATCTGGGGTGACCAGGGCAGGTTTTTGGTAGCAACACTCGAGTATAATGGATCATAGGGATGGGATCTCCAAGCCCTGGTACAATCTCCGAGCATTGTACGTGGTGACCTAGGCAGTGGTTAGTTGAGTGATCACTTGCCACACCTGTGGGTACAGACATTTCAGTATGCAAAGTAGAAAAATTTTTGCACCTACATCAGTATCCAGTTTTGCATATAGGTTATACTGACCCCGCACCTATGGGCACATAATCTGGATGGTGGCAAAGGCTTCTGTTGGTACCACTGTTGCAATATATTCTTTAATGTTCACCATGCTGAATGTCAGCTCACTTTGTATGTCGACGGTCTGGTATCCTCATCATCTGACTCTAAAGCTTGGCTAGACGTTTCATGGATCTTATCTCAAGTCTGTTTGGTGTGCACTCTTGATTGGTTTTAATGCTGTACCTGTCTTGGCTTTTGGTTATGGCTTCTCATGATGTTGAACAACTTGTCCTGGCCTTTGTTTCCTGCATTGGCGCTTCCAATGTCCTCTGGTGCTATATACCTTGCATACTGCGTTAAATTCCTGGGTGCATGTGTGAGGCTGCATTACCTGCATTGCTTACTAGGTTTGTCTGCATTGGCCATTGTGCCAATGGTGAATTAATTACACATAGCCCGTAAACTCTGTCTACCTAGTAGTATGATGTTGTACATGTGTCCGCTGTGTAGTAGTGCTTTCACAGTGTAACCTTTGCGTTGGTCCAAGAGGTCTTTTTAGAACGCTTCCATCAGGGTAGATGCTATAAAATGCTATCATGTGCTTGCTTATTCTGCCACCTAGCTTTGCTGCCAAAAAGCAGTAATCACACCCTTTGTCTCTGCATCTACTTATGAACTGGTCAAAGGTCTCAGTCAGTTGTTGTCTAAATTCCAGACTGTGTATTTGGAGGTTGCTTTTCAGTCTTAAATGATCTTCCATATTTTACCTGGATTTTCATGCTGTGGCAGTCTTCATTGCCTACAGTAATTTTAAGTTTTATTGCTTGTTTATCAGGCTCAGAAATAGAGGTCCAGAAAGCACAGCTCTTGCATGATTTCCAATCAAAGTAAACTCAGATAGGAGATCTGCTGGCTTCCAATTGAATGTTGGAATTCTGTGGTCATCTTTTAGCTTTTTTGCAGGGCTTTTAATGCTATCTGGGCTGTTGACAGCTATTCAGGTTGTTACAGTAGATTGTACATGGCTTCTGAGAGGAGATAACACAATAGGTCAAATGGCCTTTTTCGATTTTGCCCTTTTAAAAATCAACTGGTGTACAACTTTTTCCTAATCTGATTGCCAGTATATTCCACAGAATCACCCTACAAATGACTAAGAACAAATCAACACTAAAATATGGCTAAGGAAATATAGAAAAGCCGATGCAATTTAAACAGATTTGTTAAGTCAGAGCAACACATTTATGACAAAGAGGCAATACAAGCCTGTTAAAAATTGTGCTGTTTTAATGTAACATTTCTACAGTATCACTGATACTGAAACAATATGCTAAGAATCAGGCTGTGTAACATGACATCACCAAATCTTTGCTCAGGTACAGACTCATACACATGCAGATTCATGCATAACCATAAAAGAGTTCGCTAAAGATCAAAATAATTAGCACAATCCATACAAATCCCTTCAATTGGGAAACAAACTGGATCAGTCATGGTTCATCTGGTTTGATATTGAGTATAAAAAAGGAATTTGTTTAAGATTCAAGCCAGGATGGGTTCAGAGATGCATCTTTTCTTCTGCTCCCTCTAATGTTTTGAGAGAGGATGGAAGCACTATTTAATAGACTACTTTCTTTCTCTCAAAAAATATGAATCATTGAAAAACTTGGAGTCAAGTTAAAATTAGGGCCATCACAAATTCTGATCAAAACTTCTGCACCATAGATCAGCTAGCAGAAAAATCACAACATTATAATTCAGTTTCCATCATTTGTCACCAAAAAAATTGCTCATGGAATAAAAGGGGCAGTAGCAACATGGATACAAAATTGGCTGAGTAACAGGAAACAGAGGCTGATGGTCAATGGATATTTTTCGGGCTGGAGGAAGGTTTGCAGTGGAACTGCCCACTTGGGACCTTTGCTTTTCCTGATATATATTAATGATCTAGATCTTGGTGTGCAGGGGACAATTTCAAAGTTTGTGGATGATACAGTTTACAATGCTTCCAAGTTTTGTAAGGACAATATAGAATTTCAAAAGGACATAGACAAGTTGGTGGAGTGGGCAGATAAAGTTCAATGTGGAGAAATGTGAGGTGATGCATTTTGGTAGGAAGAACAATATAAGGGGTACAATTCTCAAGGGGGTGCAGGAGCAGAGGGACCTGGGTGTATATGTGCATAGATCATTGAAGGTGACAAGACAGGTGGAGAGAGCAGTTAATAAAGCATACAGTATCCTGGGCTTTATTAATAGCGGCATAGAGTACAAGCGCAGGGAGATTATGCTGAGCTTATATAAGACACTAGTTAGACCTCAGCTGGAGTACTGTGTACTCGCCAAACTATAGGAAGGGTGTGAAGGCATTGGAGAGAGTGCAGCAGATTTTCAAGAATGAAGTTTCACATCCCTGGAACCAGTTAGGAAGATAGATTTAAGAGGTTGGGACTGTTCTCTTTGGAAAAGAGAAGTTAAGAGGAGATTTGATAGAGATGTTCAAAATTATGAGGGGGCTGGATAGAGTAAATAGGGAGAAACTGTTCCCGCTCATAAAAGGATTGAGAACGAGATGGCACAGATTTAAAGTAATTTTCAAAAGAAGCAAATGTAATATGGGGAAAAGCTTTTTTACACAATGAGTGGTTGAAGTCTGGAATTCATTGCCTGGGAGTGTGGTGGAGGCAGGTTCAAATCAAGGCATTCAAGAGGGCATTAGATGATTATCTGAATAGAAACAATGTGCAACGGTATGGGGGAAAAGGCAGGAAAATGGCACTAAGTCATAATGCTCATTTGGAGAGCTGGTGCAGACACGATGGGCTGAATGGCCTCCTTCTGCATCGTAACATTCTGTGATAATTATCAGGGTCTGGAAGGATGGAGTGGTTTGCCACAGTCATGAGGTATAGAACGGCTTTACACTAATCAACTAAGTAAAAATCTCTAAAACACCAAAAGACAGGAAATGAAGGGAGAGAAATGAAGTATTGGAGCTGGAGGATAAGTAGTCATGTTGCTAGCAAAGGAGAAAATTGGTTACTTTCCAAAACAACAACCTCTATACTGCACTGAGGAAAATCACAAGGATGGAATTTGATTTGACACTTACTAGTGTTCAAAACAAAGTTTTAAAAAAACAAGTGGCGTCTTTGTACTTTACCATGGTTTTAAAGCTTCATTACAGCCAGGAATGTGTAACTGACCATCTATTTCCCCTCCATAAACCCTTCCACTTCTTTATCTTCCTCTCCTAATTTAATACCTGCATTAAAACAACTTTTGATTAAGCTTTTGGTCACCCATCCATCATCTGTCCATTTTTTCCCTTTATGCCCCAGTGCAGCATTTTTCTATTCGTTTTTGTGCTGGAAATTAAGCAATGTTCTCCTCTGCTAGCAACATGACTGTTTATTCCTCCAGCTCCAATACTTTATTTCTCTTTTCCCCATTTGCTGCCATTTTCTAATCCTTTCTGGCATTTTAGAGGCATTCTTTGTCAAGGTGATGTATACAAAGCCTTCCTCTACCTCATGACTATTACAGAGCCATTGACAATACCATTCCAGATGAAGCTATTCTGTCCATTTTAATTCAGCCATCCAGAGGCTGTTCACCAGTACAGCATCCAATTGTCTCTAATAATTCCAAGGTTTCAACTTCCAGCACTATACCAAGAAGCCCATTCCATGTGTTGATCACGCTGCAGAAGAATTTTCTGATGCCAGCCCTAAATTTGCCCTTTGCTAGTTTGAACCTGCATCTTCCTTGTCTAATCTACTTTTGCCTTTACTATACCCATAACTATCTTATACTGCTACAAAATTGTTTAGTTTTCAAGCTTAAGAAATAGGTTTCTCCAGCCTTTCCTCATAACTCAGTAAGAAGCATTGCTGGAGATTTATTAGTGTTGTTAAAAATTGGACCTATTATAATTACTGGACCTCATTTATAAATTTAACAAAATCTGTTATTTCATAGACCAAGCTAGTTGAAGAGAGTTAAGGTAAGTAGCTCAAATATATTACAGGTTAATACAAATCATGTACATTTACACCCACAAACTGCAGTATATCTGTGCAATTGTACACCCTATAAATTTTGCTCAGTGGTTGAATTTGAGATCTGTGGTCCATGTGTGTTTACATTTAAACAAGCAACCTAATTTTCACATCCTTTTGCATTGTGTATTGTTTTCCAGACAGAATTCATCAGTGATGCAGTATATAGATCCAGAACTGTTGAAGAGTCATATGGACTCGAAATGTTAACGGTGTTCCTCTCCACAGATGCTGCCAGACCTGCTGAGTTTTTCCAGGTATTTTTATTTTTATTTTTGTTTTACAGCTATTCAAAGTCTCCTTACCTCCTGTACTGATCAAAAGGGTCATGGTTGTTTACATCTTATAGTGGCTTATCAGTTAGCACCTTTCTGTTTGGAGGGAAAACTATCAAATAAATGAGTTTGTTTATGGTTTTGGAATACTCATTGAGTTGTAAATGAGTGTGTCTTTTTTTTGGAAAAATATACTTTATTCATAAAGTATCTGAAAGAACATTACAAAACATTTCTAAATGGCCATCATAAAAAGTGCAATTATATTCAACTTTTACACATGGATCATGAGGTGCTTCAATACAATCAATGAATATTACAGACATTTCAATATGGTCATTACAGACACAGACTGTGCAATGGTATTGGAGTTCTCAACATACATCATGTTGTTTGTCTGGCTGAAGGGGTCCCAGCCTGAACATACAAGGAAAAAGTCAACTGAGCCTTGGAGTCCATTTTGGAAACAATCTTTAAACTCAGTCTAAGCTTTACAAAATGTGACCTTCAAAACATATTTTTTCTAAAAATTTGTAATATCATAACTGCGCACTGTAATGCTACTATCACATTTATTTTAATTAAAATGTCTGTTTTCAACCTCTAATGATCCCCACTCAACCTCACTGTTCTTTTTTAAGCTTCTAGAGTATATCATTGCCACTAGGCTTCATTCCCATTGTTCTCATTATTCTCTAGTCAAATCCACTCCCCCGGTTTTCATCATGCTCACAAATATGTCCTGCATAAAATCTATGACGACACTGGTGTGACTGACAGTCAAGTTGTCTCTCAGCATTTCTTTACATTTTGACATTTTCAACCATACTATTCTCACCATTGTCCATTGCATGATCTAGTTCTGTGGCATTGTTCGCTCACGGTTCAGTCCCAATTGTCTCAGCAAATCTTCTGTCTGCACTATCACTTCCAGCATAACCCAAAGTTTGTATTTTTTATTTATTTCTATTCCCAAGACACTGTTCTCTAACTTACTTTCTTCACATTTGATAGCTGGGGGTGATCATCCTTCAGGTGCTCATTTGGTTTCTGCCATCAAGCATTATATTACCATTGACCAGAAACTTAATTGGACCAGCCACATAGATGCTGTGGCTACAAGAGAAGGCCAGGGGCTAGGAATCCCGTAGAGAGTAACTCATCACCTGATTCCCCAAAGCCAGTCCACTGTCGACATGTCAAGAGTGTGATGGATTACTCTCCACTTGCTTGGGTGAGTGCAGCTCCAACAAGACTCAAGAAGCTCTACACCATCCAGGACAAAAGCAGCCCACTTGATTGGCACTCCATCCTTCAACATTCATTCCATCTACCACCGACGCACAGTGGCAGCGATGTGTACTGTTGTAAAGTTGCATTTTTCATTAAGAGATTCAGAGGCTTATTAATAAACATTTATTGTTCACCCAAAAAGCACAACTATATACATATATACAGGATACCACCCTGACTAGATGCTATCTTCACGCTGACTTCTACCAGGCTCACTCCTACACTCTATCACGCCCATGTGACACTCTACATCATAATGTGAGCAGTACCGTTTCCCCTGTCCCACATTAACCGACAGTCCCGAACACTCTAATACTGCACTTCCCCCAAGTCTTTTTACACACTACCCCTTCTCCGCCAAGTCTCTGACTTCACAGATTCAGACGGTCTGGAGGCTTTATGACTCTTCCAGATCTCATTCTTTTCAACTTTGGAGGAATGGTAGTTTCAACTGCTTTGAGCTGATTTTGCTGGTCTGGAGTTGAGTGGTCTGCAGTTGAAGTTGTAGCACTTGGTGTTTCAAATAGTCAAGTTTCAACATCTGGTTCGCTGCTTGTGCTCCTTCGTGTTGTATTCCTTGGTCAGATACTATGGGCTTATCCGTCTCCTTCCAGAGGGAACATTCGCTCTGTTCAGCTATAGAGTAGACTCAGGTTTCCTTTGTCAGTGAAGTCTGCCATGTTCTTCCTGGAAATTGAAGGTTTTCCTCCTTTATATTGTGTGTTCCTCATCCTTGAGCTCAACCTGCAGTTTGCCTTCTAATGCTGCACTCTGTTCCTTCATGTGCACTTGTGCCTCCCGGAGTTTTGACTTGGTGAGGTGGTGGTCCCCTCCATCCTGCTCCAGGGTCAACTTCATGTGTGTGTGAGCTTGAAGCTCCAGCTTCGTTGTAGCTTTTCCTGGTTCTGTGACAGCAACTGTTTGACCCTGAAGTTCGGGCTCTACCTTCTGCTGCTCCTTCTCCTCTGTACCTTCCGTTTTAAGTATGTTGGTGCTAATCTGGAGGTTTGGTTGGTCTGATCAAAGATGAATATTTGCTGTCAACTGCAAAGGAGCTGGAATAACTGCCTCTGTAAAGAGTGAGGACAATTCTGAACTGAAGTCTCAGTTACGATCATCAGCAATGGTAGACCTCTCAGGAGTCTCCAATTCAGTGTAGTTGACTAGTGGTTGTTTTGATGTCTTCTGCTGTTTTGAGGAGGTTGAGGAAAACACAGGCATCTCTGCTTAGGAGAGAAAAAAAAAGAGTAGATTGCGGATGACATACAGAATTTTGATTATTTGCTCATTGTCATACCAAAGCAATTCTTGATCATGCCTATGACCGTTAGTTGGAATCTTCCGGGACCATACAGTGGTGCCTGTTATCCATAGCCAGGGGTCTTTTAGCCATAGTTCCTTATCCAACAGGACTGTCACACTGGCTCCTGTGTCAAACTTGAAATTTGAGGTGACCATTTACAGATATGTCAGCATTCCAAAATGTGAATCTAGGATCCTTAATTACTCCCAAGGAGCATTGTTGGACTAGGTCCTGGTGTGGCTCATCTATCTTATGGACTCAGTTGGAATCCTCCACACATCAAGGTTTTGGACTTTCTGAAGTGTCCCAGGCAGTTGCAGTGAAAGTACTGCACAGTGATTGCTAGACATTGCTCGTGCCTGCAAGGTCTTCTGGTGCCACAGCACTGACATGATCTGCCACTATCTTGCGTTTTGCTTGGACATTGCTTTCCTTGCCCTGGAGTGTCCCTTGCCCTATTGTTGCTTCATGAGCTGGACTGTTGGGGTTGCTCTGTACCATTGTTTAACTTCGCAACATAAAATAGATTGTTTTGCTGGCAGACTTCCGATTGGAAAAAGTCATAATCAAAGTCAGATCTTCTTTAGATTGGAGTACATCCGAAAGAGTATCAGCCACTACCACTGCTCTTCAGTCTCTTACGAGCTCCAATTTAAGGTCACCATAGTCACAGCCTTCAGCCATTCTGGAGAACCTATTTATGAAAGAGTCTATAGGTTCCCCAGGCTTTCGAACTCTTGTTAAATTTTGCTCACTCCAAAATTTGTTTGCTTCTTAGCTTAAAGTAGGTGTTAAAGTACTTCATGATCTCTTCAAAGTTAACTGAAGGTTCATTTATTCCTTGTCTGGCAATTATGTCATTGGCTATTGGACCTACTGAATAGGATAGGTGTATTCACTTGTTCAGCCTCTGTTTTCTTATTCAAGCCTGATGCCATCATATATCTTTAAAAAATCTTCTTCTCCATAGTGCCCAATTTTGCACCTTCCATCTGCCTTAGTTGGTTTGAGAGTGTTGATTTACCATCAATGGCTGTTTTCAGCAGAGGGGAGTAAATGGCTATTTTCAGCAGAGGGGAGTACAGCTTTAAAATGGTTTTCCCTTTCTCCCCATGCTTGTCGAGATTTGGCAGGCTCCTGTCGCAGTTACAGCGCCATTTAAAACTTCAGCGATTCTGCAGAAAATCTTTTGAACAAACTGTTTTGGCTAGCTATTTGCTTTCCTTTCCTTGGAGAATCGAATTGAAGCAGATTTTTTGTTCTGACTTCTCTTTAAAATTTTTTCATTTGCGCGTGGTCACCATTTGTTACGGCACCGACTCTGGATCCAGGCTGCAGCGTTCTTTAAGCCGCGCTCATTGAAACAATCAGTCTGTCAGTGCTGCCTGATTATTGCATTGAATTTAAAAGCTTATTTGATCCTTTTCTTGGAGTTTGCTCACTGTTTTGCGATCTGGCTAGGTCCTTTGACTCTGCTTTCAATCGGATCTCACAACAGACCTCCATGTGCTCTGGTGGAGTCCTCTTACGCTGCACAGTGGATCTTTCTTTTGCTTCTCACTCTCCACTCCTGTAGTGGAGCTTCTTAGGCAACGTCCTACTGTGTATTCAAGGTCTTCAAGTTAGGCATGCTTCTCTCAGGTCAGACTGCAGTTTCTTTACTTCTTTGTTCTTAGGGACTTTGGGGTCCTTCACCTGCTGCTACCATGTTGTAAGGTTGTATGCTCTGAAGAAGAGTCATATGGACTTGAAATGTCAACTCTGTTCCTCTCTCCACAGATGCCGTCAGATCTGCTGAGTTTTTCCAGCATTTTCTGTTTTTTTTGTTTCAGATTTCCAGCATCCTCAGTATTTTGCTTTTATATTATTGTAAGGTTGTATGTTGTCTCATGAGGTCTAGAGGCTTGTATGGTTGAACAATAACTGTTTATTAATAAGACATAACTATATATTTACAGGATACAGTCCTGACTAGGTGCTATCTTCATGCCGACTTCTACCAGACTCACCACTACACTAAGACCATAAGATTTAGGAGAAGTAGGCCATTCAGCCCATTGAGTCTGCTCTGCCATTCAATAATGGCTGATCTGATAATCCTCAACTCCACTTTCCTACCTTTTCCCCATAACCCTTCATTCCCTTACTGATTAAAAATCTATCTCAGCCTTGAATATACTTAACGACCCAGTCTCTACAGCCCTCTGCGGTAAAGAATTCCACAGATTCACTACCCTCAGAAGAAATTCCTCCTCATCTCTGTCTTAAATGGGCGACCCCTTACTCTGAGATTAGGCCCTCTGGCATAATCTTCCACAAGGGGAAACAACCTCTCAGCATCTACCCTGTCAAGCCCCCTAAGAATCTTATATGTTTTAGTAAGGCCGCCTCTCATTCTTCTAAACTCCAATGAGTACAGGCCCAACCTACTCAACTTCTCACAAGAAAATCGTTCCATACCTAGGATCAACATAGTGAAGCTTCTCTGGACTGCCTCCAATGCCAGTATATCTTCACTCTACTATGCCCATATGACTCTGTTATCATAAAATGGGAGGTACTGTTTCCCCAGTCCCACATTAACCCTTACAGTCCCAAACACCTAACACTACATGTACCATCTAGAAAATGTACTGCAGCAACTCAAGGTTCCTTTCAAACCTGCAACTAATACCATCTGGAAAAACAAAGGGAGCAGGTACATGGGAACAACACCACCTGAAAGTTCCCTTCCAAGCCACTCACAATCCTGACTTAGAACTATATCACCGTTCCTTCTGTGTCACTAGGTCAAAATCCTGGAACTCCCTTCCTAACAGCACTGTGGATGTACCTACACTACATGAACTGCGGTGGTTCAAGGGCAATTAGGGATGGGCAATAAATGCTGGCCTAGCCAGCAACACCCCATCCCATGAAATAAAAAAAAACTGAAATTTGTTTGTACTACCAGTGACCAACAGGTTTCAGAACTATAAAGAACCATTAAAAGTTTACATTAAGAAAACAGCTAAATTAATATCCCTATATTTTTAGGGACTAGGGATGTTATAGACTAATAGTTCCTTACATGATGTGTTGCTATTCCACTAAAGATATGCCTGAAGCATATTAATGGATGGCTAATAGATTTGCAACAAGCAGCTTCTGTCACATTCTCAGGTAATGCATTCCGGGTCCTAACCTGTGTAAAAAAAGATTTTTCCTCATGTCACCTTTGGCAAAAGAACCATTCACCTTACATCAGTCTCCTCTGGTTCTTAACGCTTCCATCAATGGCAACAGTTTCTCCTCATTTGCTCTGTCCAGACCCCTCATGATTTTGGGCACCTGTATCAAATCTTCATTCAAATGTGTTTTCTCTAAGCAGAACGGCCCTAACTATTCCAATCTATGTAACTGAAGTTTCTCATGAACCATTCTCATGTATCTTTTCTGTACCCTCTCCAAAGCCTTCACATCCTTCCTAATGTATATTGCCCAGAATTGGACACAACATTCAAGTTAAGGCTGAACCCAGAGTTTTACACTGGTTCACCATTATTTCCTTACTTTTGTAATATATGCCTCTATTTAACAAGGATCCTGTTTGCTTTATTAACTGCTTTCTCAACCTGCCCTGCCAGCTTCAATGGTTTATGCACATATATCCTTCCCCCAGCTCCCTCTGCTCTTGGCACTCCTTTTAGAATTGTACCCATTTTACATTACCTCTCCTCATTCTTCCTACCAAAATGTATCACTTCAAACTTCTCTGCATTAAATTTCATCTGTCATATGCCCACTCATCCCACCTATGTCTATGTCCTCTTGCTGTCCATCTCCATGCTCATAATAGTTCACAATGCTTCCAAGTATTAAGTAATATGCACATTTTTAACTTGTAGCCTGCTCACCCATATCTAACTTAATCTATTCAAGAAAATAATAATAGTGTATCACAATCATTAGGGATGTAACTTATGACTCCGTTTAGGGTCTTAAAGAATGTGCAGGGACAGAGGAATCTGGGGGTGTATTTGCATAGATCTTTGAAAGTGACAGGATATATTGAGAGGTAAAGATGCTGGGCTTCAAAGAGAAATATTGAGTACAAAAGCAGGGAAGTTAAGTTGGACATTTATAAAGCTCTGGTTAGGCCACAACTAGAGTATTACTTCCAATTCTGGTCATCACATGATAGGAAGGTTGTAAGAATCCTCGAGAGGGTGCACAGGTTTATCAGAATGCTTCCAGAGATGAGGACATTTAGCTAAAAGATTAAGTTGGAGAAGCTGGGGTTGTACTTCTTGGAGCAAAGGAGATTGAGAGGAGATCTGATAAATATGTACAAGATTATGAGAGGTGTAGATAAAGGTAAACAAAAAGGCTGTTCCTCCAAAGACTAAGGGATTCTAGCATTTTCACTACAACTGATGCTACACTAACTGACCTATAATTTCCTGCTTCCCATCCCCCTCCTTTCTTGAATAATGCTGTTACATTTACAGCTTTCCAATTAAGGGACCATTCCAGAACCCAGGGAATTTTGGAAGATTACAACTAATGCATCCATTATCTCTGCAGCCACTTCCTTTAAGACCCTAGGATGCAGGCCATCAGGTCTAGAAGACTTGTCAGCCTTTCGGCCCATTAGTTTTCTAAGTACTTTTTCCTTTGCTGATCGTGATTGAGATGGTTTTAAATTCCTCTCTCCCTTTTGCGGCTGCTTTTCTATTATTCTTGGGATGCTTTGTGTTTTTTACACAGTCAAGACAAATACAAAATACTTGTTTAAGGCCCCTGCCATTTCCCCTTAATTCCCAGTCTCACCTTCTGAAGGATCAATGCTCACTGTTGCTACTCTTTTCCTTTTTATATACTTGGAGAAAATTATATTGTCCGTTTTGATATTTTTTGCTAGTTTTCTCTCATACTCCAATTTCTCACTATTGTCTTTTAGTGAGCCTTTGCTGAGTTCTAAAATTTTCCCAATCTTCTGACCTACCACTAATCTTTGGAACATTGTACATCTTTTCTTTCAATTTGATTCCACCCTTAATTTCCATAGTTAGCCATGGATGGTATATCTTTCTCATAGAGCCTTTCTTTCTCAATGGAATACATCCTTACCCGGTCAAGCCTACATGCAACTCCAGATCCACAGCAATGTGATTGCCTTTTAACTGCCCTCTGAAATGGCCTAGTAAGCATTTCAGTTCAGGGGTAATGTGGGGTGGACAACAAATGTGTGACGCGCACATCACATGAAAGAATAAAAAAATCTTTGTTGGAATAAATCTCCTTAAAATGTCTACCACTGCTGATCTTACCTTTCAGCCTATTTTCCCATTCCACTTTACCCAACTCTTTCTTCATACCCTTGTAATTGCTTTTATTTTAGTTTAAGACATTGGTTTCAGATGTAAATTTCTCATCCTCAAACAGAATGTGAAATTCTGTCATGTTATGATCACTGTTACTTACAGCATCCTTTACGATGAGGCCACCTATTAATCCAGTCTCATTACACATTACCAGGTCTAAAATAGATTGGTCGGTTCCAGAACATATTGTTCTAATAAAATGTCCCAAATACACTATGAACTTGATTCATCCAATCTATTAGACGACTAAAATCTCCCATGATTATTGCAGTACCTTTCATACACGCCCCATTATTTCTTAGTCTATCCTACAGTGTAGCTGCTGTGAGGGAGCCTTTAAAACGCTCCCAACAGTGATTTCCTGACCAGCCAAACCTGGCAATGGATGACTAAATTAATTATGTGTCTGAGATGTTTAAATCTGCACCATTTGGACTCAGGGAGTAAAGTTGGGGGTCTTACTGCAAACTTAACTTCTCCAAAATAGTTTCTGAATTTAAATCACTTATTTAAATTGAGCCACCATGTACCTCCCAGCCCCGCCTCAGTACTTCCCTCAAATCTGACATAACTTCTTTAACAAGTACACAATGTTTCCTACCATTTAGCTAGTTTCTTATCCAATACCAAGATTCATCCTGAATCCCCAGCGCGCTGAGTTCCATTGATTTTCATTTTATAAGCTTTAGAAGCAATCCACAATCAATGTTATTAAAAAAAGTCAGTCTGTTCAAAGCCTCACCAAGAAACTTAAGTTCTTCCCTTTATTTATTTGTAGAAGACTAACAAATTGGGTATTATGGAAGATTGTTTACTGTAGTTGCGGTAAACTTTGGCGACAGTGGTTCTGCTGTTTTCCAGTTACAGCTGCATGATCACATCCCATTTTGGACATGCTCACAGACTTTTTATTTACAAAAAAAAAACACAGTCCAGCATTGATAAAAATGGAGTTTGCCTGCCCAGGTTTCAAATTTCACTGTTAAAGAGCAATCGGCGTTGAAATCAGGCGCCAACAACAAAAAGGCAAAAAAGAATAAAATTATAAACGAAATATTCCTTGTTTTGAAAATGAATTGCAGAGGCCTATCAAAACTAACATTAAAAGCTCATAGTTTTCAGCATTTTTGAAAGGAAGTCAATGCCTGATGACAAATTATCATTTGTAAAGTTCGTACAATCATACTTAAGTTTGTACAAATGGGAGTAAGTTTTATTTTTTAAATGCAAATGGTATCTAAGTTGGTATTAAATAAATGCAAATACATCTCAAAATAAATCCAGCAACTCCTTGGTTACAAACTTACCAGAATTTTAAAATATTAGACCTTTACCTCTGTTACAAGGATACCTGCAAGTGAGAATGAAGATGGGTGGACATCGACACAAACAACTG
Source organism: Cetorhinus maximus (assembly GCF_964194155.1). NCBI lineage: Eukaryota > Metazoa > Chordata > Chondrichthyes > Lamniformes > Cetorhinidae > Cetorhinus > Cetorhinus maximus. The sequence goes on from NC_135884.1 coordinate 103,889,940, forward strand.
GGAGACAGATACAGACTGCTGGGACCTCTGGAGGCTAACTGTTTGGAAGGGAATCGGAAGAGGCGAGGAGAAACAAACTTCAGTTGGTTGAGAAGAGGACTGGAGAAAGCAGAGACCAGCGAATCCAGCACCTTCTAAAGCCATTACCTTCACCTGCAGCATGTGCAACATGGACGGCCATACCAGAGTGGGGCTCCTAAGCCACACCACGAAACGTTCAACAAAGTGCTGATCACCAAGGCGCAAACCATTGTTTCACAAGATGGAAGGCTGCCAACCAATTCTCCAGACAAAAATGTATTTTATTTTAATTGACTTTTGCCTTTTAGCAATGTTTAAATGTTAAAAAACAAATGCTCAAAAGGAAACAAATAGCTCTGGGCACAGTTATGGTCTATTAGTAAAAGTTACACAAAAGTAATTACAGTACAGATTGGCCTGCAAAAAGGGATTTTGCCTCGACTTCAACATAACTTCTCCAGTGAGTACATATTACTGCAGTTAAGGTTGTGCCTCTAATTCTCAGCCCTTGAACATGTCAATTCATTCACAAAACCAAACTTCCCAAGTCAGAATACATCACATTCATTTGTAATTCCTCCCAAGAAGGACGAAAAACTTGATTGCCAACAAACAAAGACTTGTCAGCCAGAGCACATATATTCCACAGATCTCTGAATTTACACATGACTTGTAACTGAGCAAGTACCATAGAACGCACAATGTCTTTATAATTACTACTGGCTACATATCAAGTTTTGTATTCCAATCCAAACATGAAACCGAACAAAAAATCTGCACTTTTAAAAAAAATGCACTGAGAAAGAAATCTTTCTGCAGCATAAGCGAGCCATTTGTTTCTTTAAAGGGGCAGTAAACGTAACTATTTTTGAGACCATAACCTTTTAGCACTCATTTGACATAGGGAATCAGAAAAGCAGGGTAATTCAAATATGGAAGTCACATAAACTGAGAGGGACTATTAGAGGCAATTTGAGCAAAATAAAACACGAAGGGCAATAGAAGGCTTTCGTTTTTAAAAATTCATTCATGGGATGTGAGCGTCACTGGCTAGGCAGGCATTTATTACCCATCCCAAAATGCCCTCGGGGAGGTGGCAGTAAGCTGCCTTTTTGAACCACTGCAGTCCAGTCACATGGCACATTTAAAGGAAGACATGGTTAAGGAAGGGAGGACCCCCTAAGAGACGAAAGAGGCAAGCTCCTAGTTGAAGGTGAGGGAACTGCAGAATGCTTTAATATTAAGTACCTGCTTTGCTTTAATTTTCATGGATTAAGTGGATATTTGTAAATTTGGATAGATGACTAATACATGGGTTTCCACAAAAGTGATCAGGTAGCAGAAGCAGTTCATTGCAAAAAAGTAATATATTTTGGAATTAATAATAGGGAAAGAATATACACATTAATGGGAAAAGTTTTAAGTGGGGTCGAGGAGCAAAGGGGCTTTAACGTGCACATACCCTAGTCATTAAAGTGCCAGAACAATAAAAAAGAAAAATTGAATCCTTAGTTTTGTATGTAACAGCTCATAACACAAAAGGTGGTAATGTTCAACTTGTGCAGGATATTAAGTAGGCCACAACTGCAGTAGTGTGCGCAGCATTGGGCACCCCTTACAAAAATATAACAGCATAGATTCAAAACAAAACTTAAAGTTTTTTTCTCCATTAGGCCAAGATGGCTTAGTGGTCATCAGATCATGTTCAAGGTTATGAAGGATAACTGGAAGGAATTAATGACATTAATAAAACACAAATTTAAGATCAAGACAAAGTTAAAGGGGAAGCTACAAAAATTTACAAAAGGATGATAAGTATGAAATGCTCTAGCATAAACTATCCGTAAAATACTTAATGATTAATTTGATATACATGTTAAAAAGTGGACTATTAAAGAATATGGGATTCAGGCTGGAAAACAGGATTAGACTCATGTGGGGAAAAAAAACACAGGCACAGACTTAATGGGTCAAATGGCCCATTTGTCTGCTGTATCTTTCTACACTAATTTGCCCTGAGACACATAATTTCAACCAAGAAACTTTATGCACACTGATCGATAGATCAGGCTACAAAGAATTTATAACATTACTTGTTGCAGGAGAACAACGTATCACAGGTTAGATTAGGAAATTTGAATTAATATGAATAGCAAATTCACAAATGAACATTTAGACCACGATCAGTGTTGACTGCTCTATATTTTTTAAAATCCTACATTTATAAAATACAATGTTTTCAATCATTGCCCCTCAGTTTTTGTAGTACAACTCGAATTCATAATGACTTCATTCCAAACCCAAACAACCCAGCAGATGTTTAGTTATTATCAAACAGCGCAGTACTAAGGCAAGTCACAACTAGAAACTGTTGCTCCTACTTTGGGGATGGAAAGTACATTCCAAGCAACGAACTGAAGAGTTCAAAACACTATTTTTGTAGGTAAAAAAAAACATGCTTCTACATTTCTTGTAGCGTACAACTATTCTGTAATTTTAAGGCAAAAGAAAAAATCCCATTTTAAAAAGTTATGATAAAACAAGAGGCTGTATTTAGAAAGGAAATTCAGTGAATGTTGGCCCTGAACTTCCATTCTCTGGAGGGTTGAATCCGGGAGGTACACCAGATGTGCTGGGCGACCACCTGGAAGACCCCATGCAAGGAATCCACGGTAATTGCACGGGAAGTTTAACCTTCTGAAGGACAATTACCATGCACTGGGAACCATCTGATACTCGGATACCATTGATAAATGGGAGACTTCGGATGATACCGACTGTCTTAGCAGAATAGTTACCCAGGAAAAGTTAAAAGGTAAAAACCACTTCTAACTCCTGGGTAACTGACAACCCCCAACCACCCTCCCCAACTACCACCGCCCCCCCCCCCCACAACCTCTCCTCAACCCATCCTACCCCCGCCTGCCACACCCTACCCATTTACCTTATACACTTATCTTCTCCCCAGATTTTCAAAGTACATTTTAACACAGGAGTTGTAAAAAGGGGGTGTGGCTTCATTTCCCCTGACTCTGCTGCCCTGCACTGGAAGGCCTCAGAACCAGATACGCTTCACATTTCTCACTAGGCTCGGGTCAGAGGAGCAGGTGAGTAACGTGCAGCTCCTGGCCTGGGCAAGTAAAAAGAGTGGCAATCCGACAGCGATTGCCACACCTTGGAAGTTCTGGCCCGTTGTGTAAATGAGCCTTTGAAAGAAATTTATGTAAAAGGTGCTGCATTGGAGACATTATTAAACGGGAGTATGGAAACATGGTTATGGAGTTGGCTGAAGGACAGAAAACAGTAATAATTAATACATATATTTCTAACAGGAGGGTACAAAACAGGACTTGCATTTATATAGTGCTTTTCACAATCTCAGGATTTTCTAAAGTGCTTTACAGTCAATGAAACACTTCTGAAGTGTAGTCACTTTGGTAATAAAGGAAACACGCTAATTTGCACAATGACCAAATAATCTGTTTTAATGATGACGTTGATTGAGGGATAAATATTGATCAAGACCCCACAGATAAATTATCCGACTCTTCAAAATATGTTAGGGAATCTTTTATCTCAAACTGAAAGAGCAAACGAGTGTCCCACTAGGGTTAGTGCTGGAAACATTGCTGGACATAGTTTTGGTACACACAATCAAAAGTGGCAGGTGGTACAAAAATAGGGAGCATTGTTAACTGTGAAGAGAACTGTTAGCAACTTCCAAGAACAACAAAAACTGAACTGGACTAGCCATATAAATACTGTGGCTACAAAAGAAGGTCAGAGGCTAGGAATAGCGTGATGAGTAACTCACCTCCTGACTCCCCAAAGCTTGTCCACCATCTGCAAGGTACAAGTCAGGAGTGTGATGGAATACTCTCCACTTGCCTGGATGAGTGCAGCTCCCACAACACTCAAGAAGCTTGACACCATCCAGGACAAAGTAGCCCACTTGATTGGCACCACATCCACAAATATTCACTCCCTCCACCACTGACGCACAGTAGCAGCAATGTGTACCATTTACAAGATGCACTGCAGGAATTCACCAGGGTTCCTTCAACAGCACCTTCCAAACCCATGAGCAGGACAAGGACAGCAGATAGATGGGAACACCACCACCAGCAAGTTCCCCTCCAAGCCGCTCACCATCCAGACTTGGAAATATATTGCTGTTCCTTCACTGTCTCTGGGTCAAAATCCTGGAACTTCCTTCCTAACAGCATTGTGGGTGTACCTACACTACATGAACTGCAGCGGTTCAAGAAGGCAGCTCACCACCACCTTCTCAAGGGCAACTAGGGATAGGCAATAAATGCTGGCCCAGCCAGCGAAGCCCACATCCTGTGAATGATTTTTTTAAAAAGCAGAGCAATTTAAACATTCAAATAAAATATGTATAAAAGGTGTAGAAGTTGATAATTTTTTTATATTAAAAAAAACAGGATCTAAGATTTTACAAATAGGATATAAAGCACAAGAGCAAGAAGATATGGCACTAAATCATTGCTTAGGCCAGAGATGGAATAGTGCATTCAGTTTTGAAAATGCTTTTTTTTTTGGACAGAAGTCAAGGAGTCAAAGCCACAGAAAGAGTGAATACAGGGCGTTCGCTAAGATATTATCAGCCATTAGTTATTAGGAGAGACTAGCAAAACTAATGCAATGCGGTATTACCAGGGATATTGACATCAGCATTGGAGGTGGTGCTGGTATAAAGCGATACTGAAATTTGGTCTCAGGGATTGCAAGTACTTTAGGATGGTTTCCCCAAGATCCATAAACCGTAGGGTTTGTTGATTGCTCGGAAAGGGATCCTGGAACCTAGGACACCAAGGAGGGAGTGCTCAAGATTTGGAAGCATTGGGGCAGTTATGGGATTTGGGGATGGGGGTCATGCAGGCTGTAGATTTGTAAGTAAAGAGAGATGAATCACAGGATCCTCCAGGAAGGGGAAAGAGAAAGAGAGAGTGCAAGGAGAGAGATCCAGAGGTCTAGCAGGGCATTGGTCAGAGCTTTGGAGCATTAAGGGCTGCTAGAATCTAACAGTATTGATTGGAGCAGAATCTAGCACCGGATGAAAGAGGGGAAATGGGAATTATACAGCATTGACCTCTTTCAAGCCATTAGCTCCGCTATGCCCCTATCACCCATCAAATCACAACTGGAGATGCATAAAATCCTAATATGCTCTCCTGGAATGTGCTAGGAGCACACTATTACTGAATTTACCAATTTATAGAGTCCTTAAGAAATTTCCAGAAAACGAACAAAATAAAACACCAAGCCAATGTTGATATAAACACTTATCACTATCAGTAGAAATGTTCACTGGTGCTGCTATTGAGAATTCATAGCAAAAAACACAAATCATTTCCTTCCCTGAAACATATGCTTCAAGAATTCAATCTGCAGTTTCTTTTGAAGTCTTTCAGGAAAAGCACAGAAACTCATATATCCACAGAAAAAGAGGGCACACCCTTCAACTCCTGTCAGGGCATAAACTGGAAAATTTTGCTAACTGTGTATAACTTTTAAAAAAACTCATTCACAGGGTGTGGGTGTCATTGGCAAGGCCAGAATTTATTGTCCATCTATAAATTGCTTCTCAGATGGTGATGGCAAGTTGCCTTCATGAACCACTACAGTCCTAGTGGTACAGTTATTCTCACAGTACAGTTGTTCCAGGGTTTTGACCCAGTGACAATGAAGCAATAGTGATACATTTTCAAGTCAAGATGCTGTGTGACTTGGAGAGGAATTTATAAGTGGTGGAGTACTCGTGCAAATGCTGTCCTGGTCTTCGAGCAGTAGGAGGTCACAGATTTAGGAGGTGCTGTCAAAAAAGTCCTGGCAACTTGCTGTAGTGTATCTAGTGTACTTGCTGTAGATATTGCAAACTGTTACCATGATGCACCAGTGGTTGGAGGAGTGAATGTTTAATATGGTAGATGGGTTGCCATTCAAGGAATTGTTTTGTCTTGGATAGTGTCGAGTTTGAGTCTTGTTAGAACTGCACTCATCCAGGCAAGTGGAGAATATTTCATCACAGTTCTGGCTGTGGATTGTAGACGGTGAGTAGGCTTTGGGGAGTTGCGGTGAATTACTCAATGCACCCCATCTCCCCCTCCCCCGCCCTCACCCCACACATACACAACCTACCCCTCCAGGCTGTTGACATTGGGGAATTTGGCGATAGTAATGTGGAGAGAAGTTGGACCCTCTGGTTGGAAATGGTCATTGCCTGGCACTTGTATTACAAATTTTACTTGCCACCTATCTGTCCAAGCTTCAAAGTTGTCCAGATCTTGCTGCATGCAGGTACAGAATGCTTCATTATCAGGAAAGTTGTAAACACTAACTAACTATCAGCAAACATCCCCATTTCTGATGTTCTGATGGAGGGAAGGCCATGGATGAAGCAGCTAAAGATGGCTGGGCTTAGGACACTACCCCGGGAAACTCTTGCAGAAATGCCATGGGGCTGAAATGATTGGCCTCCAAAAAACACCACCATCTTCCTTTGTGCTACATACGACTTCAAACAGTAGATGGCTTTCTGATTCCTACTGACTTCAGTTTTACTAGAGCTCCTTGATACCACACAGTCAAAAGCTACATTGATGTTGAGGGAACTCACATATGGAATTCAATTCTTTTGCCCATGTTTGGACCAAGGCTGTAAAAGAGGTCTGCAGTCAAGTGGCTTTGGCAGAAGTCAAATGGATTACGGTTGAACAGGTTATTGGCGAGTACATGCTGCTAATAACACTGCCGGCCATTTCTTTCTGATGACAGTAGGCTGATAGGGTGACATTTGTCCTGTTTTTTGTGCACGGGGCATAGCTAGGCAATTTTTCACCTTGTTGAGCAGATGCCAGCACAGTATAGCTGTACTGAATAGTTTGGTTAGAGGGGCAGCTAGTTCTGGAATATATGTCGTTAGCACTACAGCCGAGATATTATCAGGGCTACATTCCTTGCTGTACCCATTGCACTTAGATGTTTCTTGATATCATGTGGAGCGAGTTGAATTGACTGGAGGCTGGTATGTGATGCCAGAAATGGCAGAAGAGCAGCGAGATGGAACATTCATTCGCCACATCTGGCTGAAGATATAACTGCAAACATTCCAGCCTTGTTGTTTGGACTCAAGTTTTAGACTCCGTCATCATTTGGGATGCTTGTGGAGCCTCTTCCTCTGGTTAGTTGTTTGTTTACCACCATTCATGGCTGAATATGGCATGAATACAGAACTTTGATCTGATCCATTGTTTGTGGGATCACTTGGCTCTGTCTTGAGCATGCTGCTTCTGCATGCAATCCACCAATTTGACATCTCATTTTTAGGTATGCCTGGTTCTGTTCCTGGCATACTTTCCTATACTCCTCATTGAATCAGGGTTGGTCCCTTCGCTTGATGATAATGGTAGAGTGAGGGATATGGCAGGCCATGAGATTATAGATTATGTTGAATATCATTCTGCTGCTGATGCTATACAGCGCTTTCACTGATGCCCAGGTTTGAACTACTAGATTTGTTCTGAAGCTACCCATTTAGCACACAGCTGAACAACATGATGGGTAATATCCTCAATGTGAAGTCAGGACTTCATCTCCGCAAGGACTGTGTGAAGGTCACTCCTACCAATACTGTCATGGATAGATTCATCTGAAACAGGTAGACTGGCGAGGACGAGGCCTAGTGATGATTCTCTCACCACCTGCCACAGACCTAGTTTACCAGTTATGTCCTTTAGGACCCAGCCAGCTCAATAAACAGTGGTGCTACTCTTGGTGATTGACATTTATGTCCCCCACTAATCTAAAATATGTCTTCTGCTCTTACCACACTCAGTGTTTAAGTATTGTCCAACATAGAGAGGTATGGATTCATCAGGGAGGGCTGTAAGTCATTATTAGCAGAAGGTTTCCTTGCCCATGTTTAACCTACTGCACTTTTTGGGGTCCAGAGTCAATGTTAAGAACACCCTGAGCCACACCCTCGTGAGGAGTTGGGGATGTTGACTGAAATCTATCATTCTGTAGGTATGACAATGAAAGCCTGTTGCTCAACTAGATAGACAAATTTTCCCCAATTTTGGTACAAGTTCCCAGATGTTACTGAGGAGGACTTTGCAAGGTTCATTGGGTTGAGTGTGCCTTTGCCTTGTCGAGTGCTTAGATTGATAACAGTGGCCCATCTCGCTTTATCCATGTTATTGTTTTTCCAGTGGTTTTGATATAACTGAGTTGGCACACAGTTGACTCCTTTTATCACTTCGTAGGCAGTCCCTTGGGGTCGCGGATGACTTACTTCCACATTAAAAATAAGTTCTCAGGTGACTGAAGAGTCCAATGCGTGAACTACAGTCTTTGTCACAGGTGGGGCTGATGGTGGTAGAGGGAACGGGTGGGTAGGGTACCCAGGTTGCCTTCCACTGTCGACGCTTGGCTTCAGCAATGAGACTCGAAGTGTTCCCTGGATGCTTTCCCTCCACTTTGGGCAAGGGATTCTGGGATGTTGGTGGGGATGTTGCACTTTTTCCAAGGAGGCTTTGCGGGTGTCCTTGAAGCATTTCCTCTGCCCTCCTGGGGCTCGCTTGCTGTATTGAAGCTCCAAGTAGAGCGCTTGTTTCCAGAGTCTCACGTCATGCATGCGGATGACGTGGCCCGCCCAGCAGAGCTGATCGAGTGTGGTCGATGTTTTGATGCTGATGTTAGCCTGAGCAAGAACACTGACTGGTGTGCCTATCTTGCCAATGGCTTTGGAGGCAGTATAGTACAAATTGACCAGAATAAAACCAGAGGTAAATTTTGAAGATAATTGTATATACTAGCCTTGTAATCTCTTGAATATAGAAGAGTAAGGGGCAATCTGAATGAAATGTTTAAGATATTTAAAGGATTTTATAGGGTGGATACAGAGAAACTATTTCCTCTAATGAAAAAGTCCAGAACAAGGGGGTATAACTTTATAATTAGAGCTAGGTCATTCAGGAATGATGTCATGAAACACTTCATACATAGGATAGTGGAAATCTGGAACACTCTCCTCCAAAAAGCTGTAGAAGCCAGGTTAACTGAAAATTTCAAAACTGACATTGATAGATTTTTGCTAGGAAAGAGTACTGACGGTTATGGGACCAAGACAGGCAGATAGAGTTAAAATACAAATCAGGAGTGATTTAACTGAAGTGCTGAATCCCACAAAAGGGATGTTGAATGAAAGGTAAAATCAAAAGTAGGACATTTTCAGGAAATACAAACAAGTAGATGCAAGAAAGGAACAAGTTCCAAACAAATTAATTCCTGACCCACCAATCGATTTTGCACCTACAAGTTATTTCAGAAGTTTCTCTCAGATGGGATAGCTTATAAAACTGACATGGGCAGCTCATGAGAATAAACATAAACATGTGAGGGGTTCAATACCACTTGACATTCTTATTAGAAAAATGATCTGTTCTTTAACTGGAATATAATGTCTATAATTTGTACACTCTAAATTGAGTGGAAAAATGTTCTGAGCAAATGTCTGTAGGATAAAACAACAATGCATTTATACATAGCCTTTTAAAATAAACCTTCAAGTCAACAGGCACCAACAACTATTTGACAAAAATCAGAACCTCTTTCCAGCCCAAATTCACTTTTTGGGGTATGTGAAATTTCCGAGTTATAATGAATAATTGTGCATGGAATTTCTCACATTACAAAATGGGTACTAAAAGTTGGGTGAAAAGATTTCTTTGCAGGTAAGTAATAATAAGACATGCTGTTTCTTTTTCAGCTTCTGCCTATATGGAAGAGTTGAAAACTATTCATGTCAATATATAAATTGCCTTGAAGACAGGTAATTCTTGCAATTCAGCACATAGTGGATTATAGGAATGGTGCTGGATGAAAAGGTAAACGTTTCAGACATTAGCAGAATGCACTTACACACACACACACAAAAACCAGTACATAAATTTTATGAAGTAAATAAAAGGTAAACTTCAAGAATTCACTGGAAAGTTGACAGGTCTTAATCAACATCTGAGATCTCTGGACAAGCATAATGCTTGGTAGTTTAGGTTTCTGTCACATTTCTGAATGATTGGACTTACTATATAAGGGAGTTGGAATAAGAATTACATTCAAAGCAATGTATATTTTCACGAGTTTAAAATGGGGACACCTAGACAAGATATGCTCAACTATTTCTTCATTAAGTTCCTAAAACAGTTTGCAATTCATTAGTACATCAGGGTTTTCAGAAAAAAGATACCCCTCACTGTTGTGATGAAAACACCTTTGATCAATGTAATTAGAGGGTACTGTAACATAGTGGCTATGTCACTGGATTAATAATTCAGAGGCCGGGACGAATGATCTGGAGACAAGTTCAAATTCCACCAAGGCAGAATTTAAGAATTAGAAGGAGGAATGGGCCATTTGGCCCTTCAAGCCTGCCCTGTCATTCAATAAGATCATGGATGATCTGATTGTGGCCTTAACTCCACTTTTCTGCCTGTCCCTATAATCCTCGACTCCCTTGTAGATCAAAAATCTGTCCAACTCAGCCTTGAATATATTCAGTGACTCAGCCTCCACTGCTCTCTAGCGAGAGAATTCCAAAGAGTGAAGACTCTCAAGAAGAAATTCCTCTTCATCTCCATTTTAAATGGGTGACCACTTATTTTGAAACTGTACCCCTGAGTTCCAGATTTCCCCCATGACAGAAAACATCCTTTCAGCATCTATCCTGTCAAGTCCCCTCAGAATCTTACATGTTTCAATAAGATCACCTCTCGTTCTTTTAAATTCAACTGAGTATAGGCCTGGCCAACTAGACCTTTCCTCGTAAGGCAACTCCATCATCCCAGGGCTCTATCTAGGGGAATCTAAATTTATTAAAGCTGGAATAAAAGCTAGTCTCAGTAATGGTGACCACAAAACTATTGGACTGCTGTAAAAATTCATCTGGTTTACTAATGTCCTTTAGGGAAGGAAACCTGCCACCTATACCTGTTCTGTCCTATGTGTGACTCCAGGCCCACACAATGGGGAGAATTTTCTCCCCATCTGGGGGGTGGTGGGGGGGGCGTTGTGTGGTAGTGGGCGCAGGCGTGCGTGCAGCCAATTGCCGCCCGTGTTCAGCTGGGCGCCACCATTTCATATGGATGGGCCAATTAAGGCCCGCCCAGCGTGACGCACATCCGGAAGCGCTGAGCGCTCCTTGTGCGGGTGGGGGGGGGGGTGGTTTGCTTGAGCCAGGGCCTGTGCTATTTTGCACGTGTGCGTGAAAGAGCGCAGAAATCTCCCTGAGACACATAGCTGCATCAGACAGATTATTAAAATTTTTTAAACTTAAATTATAGAAAAAGAAAATTTTTAAGGACATGTCCCCGCATGTGAAACTGTCACATGAGCTGGGACATGTCTACGAGTATTAAAAAAATTTTCAAGCCTTTAAAAACTTCATGAAACCTCATCTCGCCCGTGGATGAGGTACCATGAAAAATGCGAAGGCCGCCTGGGCTCTTCGCCTGCCTGCCAACCTTAAGGTTGGACGGGCAGCTCAGTTGGTTGTTTAAATTAATAGTTAACTGGCCTTAATAGGCCTTTGACAGTTCGGCAGGCGTGCAGCCAACTCGGGTGCGTGCTGGCCGAACTGAAAATCTGAATGACACGCGGTGATGCCGGGACGCATGCCCGACGTCACCGCGCATCATTTTACGTCTTGGCAAGCGGGCCCCGCCCCTGTTTGCCGAGCCGAAGATTCTGCCCCATGTGACTGACTCTTAACTGCCCTCTAAAACGGCGTAGCAAACCAGTCAATTAAGTTCAAGAAGGCAGCTCACCACCACCTTCAAGGGCAATTAGGGATGGGCAATAAATGCTCAGTTTTTCTTTTATTCACTCATGGGATGAGGGCGTTGCTGGCTAGGCCAACATTTATTGCCTATCCCCAAATGCCCTTGAGGTGGTGGTGGTGAGCTGCCTTCTTGAACTGCTGACTTGGTGACATAGAATGAGAGCTTTTTCAAGAACAGAGGCCAAGAAAGACTGCCAGGCTTTTGGAGGCAGGCAGACAGACATCAAAAACAGAAAATGTAGGAGACTGGATTTGCCCTGGGATGAATGACTTAATGCAGAAAAATCATTCTGCTTCAAATTACCATTGAAATATTCTTATTTTTCATTATCTGAATAAAAGTTGTATCAATTCAACAATGGTCATATCTTTATCATAGGTGCCAGCCATGGCTCAGTGGTGGCGTTTTGACTGATTCTGAAGATTCTGGGTTCAAGTCCCAATCCAGGAATGAGCACATAATCTAGGCTGACACTCCCAGTGCAGAACTATGGGGATGCTACACTGTCATACATGCTGCCTTTCAAATGAGGCATGAAGCTTAGGCCTCATCTGCTCTCTCAGGAGGTAGATCTAATGGCACTATTTGAAGTAAAGCATGGAATATCTATCCCACAGCTTGACACCAATTGCTGATACTCTTTGGAGACCTTAACTAGTGGGTTTAATCCACGTTACAAAAGTTTTTAAAATAATTATTTCATGGGATGTGGGTGTCGCCTGCAAGGCCAGCATTTGTTGCCCATCCCTATTTGTTCTTGAACTGAGTGGCTTGCTAGGCCATTTCAGAGGGCAGTCAAGAGTCAACCACATTGCTGTTGGTCTGGAGTCACATGTAAGCCAGACTGGGTAAGGATGGCAGATTTCCTTCCCTAAAGGACATTAGTGAACCAGATGGGCGCTCAACAAAAAAAAATGGCAGTTGTCATTGTCACCAATACAGAGATTCCAGATACAATACAATAATTCCAGATTTACGAATTGAATTTAAATTCCACCAGCAGATTTCATGGTGGTATGTGAGCCTATGTGCCGAGGTCATTAGCTGGGGTTAATAGTTCAGTGACATTACCACTATGCCACTGTCTCCCTCCATTATTGGCCACACTAGTGATTGTACTTCAAAAATAGCTCGTTGGCTGTGAAAGGTATTGGGCTCTCCTAAAATCATGAAAGATATTATGCAAATACCCATTTTATCTTACTCTTTTGTTTCAACTTACTGTGGAGTAAAACAGTTTACGCTTCGAAGTTAAGGAATTTCACCTTATCTAGTGTTTATTTGGCTTGCCATTAGAGAAACTATGGTAATAAATATACAAAAGACATGGGCCCAAATGTTCTGATCAGGATTGGAACCCCTATACTGGACCCTGAATAGGCAAAAAAAATACCCATTTACATTCCTCTGATTTTGGTGGGCAATCTTCCAATGGAAGATCCTTCCAAACTGACTCTCACAAGAACCACAAGAATTAGGAGCAGGGGTGGACCACACGGCCCATCGAGCCTGTTCCAACATTCAATGCAATCATTGCTGATCTTTGGCTTCAACTCCATTTTCCCGCCTATTCCCCATATCCCTTAATTCCCTGAGACACCAAATATCAGTCTATCCCAGCATTAAATTATTCACTGATGCAGCTTCCACATTTGAGTGAGGTAATTTCCCCTCTTCTCTGTCCTAAAATGATTGGCCCCTTATCCTGAAACTGCTTCCCTATGTTCTAGGCTCTTCGACCAGCAAAAACAATCTCTCAGCATCTACCCCATCAGACCCTTCAAATTTTGTAGGTTTCAATGAGATCACCTCTCATTCTTCTAAGAGAATATAAGCCCAATTTACTCAGCCTCTCACAGAACAACCCATCATCCCAGGTATGAATTTAGTGAACCATTGCTGCACTACCTCCAATTTAAGTATATATTTTCTTAAATGTGAAGGCCAGAACTGCACACAGGACTCCAGATTCGGTCTCATCAAGCACAGGCAACATCAGAGATATCAGCGAATGGTATAGGTGAAGCCATTGCCCCCTTTTTACTGCACTAGCTGCCATTCTGGTAAGTAAAGAACTGAAATGACTCAAAGTTTCTCTGAAAAACTACCAAGAGAAAGTAAGAGCGGGTAAGCGGGGGCAAGGAGGGAGCTGTTGAGGTCGGATCGAGGGGGCGTCAGGGGGGAATCTGGTGATGAGGAGAGGTCATGGGTAAGGGTGGTAGGGGTCAGTGTGAGTAACTGGGGAGGTCAGTTCTTTAATTACCCAGGAGTTAGGCTAGGATTTTTCTAACATTTTCTGGGCAACTATCCAGGTAAGCAAATCAGAACCATCTGAAGTCACCAACTCCAGTTGGAGAGCAGGAGAATTGCCCAGCAGAAATACAAACTTCCCGGGCAATTCTCACCGAGTCATTGCAATGGGAATTTAGAGGAGTCCCAGAGCGTGTCTTGGGGAGTACGTTTGGTCTCCAAATATCCAGAGGCCGGATGATCTGGGCCATGGTGCCAAACTCTAGTCACAAGGAGATTATATTGTTACACTACCAGATCCCTCTAGCAAACAAGTGGGTGTAGGGGCAGTATGAGTCAAGAACAAGTGACATCACTAGGACAAGAGAATGTATCTACAGCAAACAAGAATTTGTAACATTCCACATCTACCAAGATATTTCAATTTCTGATGCATTAGCATGACATGAAGACAGATCTCACTACCAAATTCAGTACATTACAAATGCAACAAACACACTTGTATAACCAAAGGTAGTCTTTCGGTATACACCCAAATAGTCATTAGCAAAGAAAAAGCTTACAAGATCACAGCTCTTCACAGTGACAATAGTTAAGTGCAGCCAAAAAGAAGCGTTCTTTAAAAATAACTAAGCATTCATCTTAGCTATTGCATAAATAGACAAGAGGCACATAGTTCACAAGAAATAAATCTCACATTGTAACTGATCTCACACCCTATCTGCTTGAATTCTACAGCAATAATGCTTTTCCTGTAAACCACCTGCACCTAATGTGCATATGATCTGCCTGGCTAAAATACTGTGTACTTTTGTCATAAGGAGGTAATACAGCTTTAACCAACATCCATGTACCATTAGTACAACAGTTTTGTTTCTAAACAAAGTTCTCTAGAGAGAAATAAACTCCTCATGCAGATGGTCTGTTACCAAACTCGAGGCAAATAAAAAAGTCAAAATTCCTTTATAATTTCACAAATTTATCCATATAAGTATTGATAAGCTGCATTTCAGAATTTTACAGAAAGACTTGCATTTATATAGCACTTATCACAACAACCAGACGTCTCAAAGCACTGTTCTGATGAAGAGTCATACGGACTCGAAACGTTAACTGTATTCCTCTCCGCAGACGTTGTCAGACCTGCTGAGTTTTTCCAGCTATTTTTATTTTTGTCTCAAAGCACTTCGTTGGTTAAACTGTAGTCAATGTTGTAATATTTACTTGCATTTCAACTTCGCATTTAAGGGTTCTAAAAACAGGCAACTTAAAAAAAAATGTACATTCTTCTAACATGAAGCAGAATACATTAGTAAATTTTTCCCTATACACAATACCATAAACTTGTTTATATTGTTTGCATATAAAGCTTAACCCACACAAGGAACATCTTATACAAAAATCACTGCTAAATTGACTTAAAAACAGATTGCAGCTCACATTACTGTTTCACATTCCAATTACATTAGAAAGAAACTAGTCATGATTTCACTTGAATTCACTCTTACAGCAGTCTGGCACTTACCACAGACCACACAACAGAACAGATTGCTGAATACTGTGAATCGACATTCAGCACACTTCGAAAACAATAGATAACATTTCCTCTTTGAAGAAAGAAACTATGCAACTCTGGATATTTTTTGTTAAATCTCATACTTTATCAATACTCAGTCTGTGGACAGTTTGGGAGATTTTGGGGGATGGGAAGGGGAGGGCAAGTTAGCAGAGCAGAGAAGCAGCTGAAAAGAGACTCAAGTTTTCACAACTTACCGTCAGAGCTTACTGTATCATTTGGGTCTCCTGAACAATGCCCAGCCTCTCTGTAATCAACCCAGGTCACTCCTTCCAAGCTATCATAATCCGATTGGTGTTGGTCTTTTACTGGGACTACAGTAAAGTGATGCATTTTTCACAGCCCAGTCTGTCTCTGCTCTTTTTATCAAGCTGAACAGAAATGACTCCTTTGCTCAGACTGCATACCAACACTGTGTGGTCACTTCCTCTGGAAGGAAATTACTATATTCCAAACTCCTCCCAAAGCCTGAGCTGCAAACCTCTGTGAATTGCCTAGACTTTGTCCTGAGCTGCCAATGACCTCTGGAAGTATATAGAATAGGTACAGTGAAAGGTAGAATAGAACCTGAATTCCAGCACTGTTCTTTTGGGAAATTAAATATCTGAGCCACAGAGGTCTAACTCTAAAACAACTAAACAAGCCAAGATTTGAAACAAAAAAATCTTTCTAAAGCAGCTTACACTCCCAAAATAAAATAAATGTAACATGCTGAGAAACAAGTGATTTTGCTAAAAAAAGTGTATTTTGTTTATTTTTGTTTACGGGAAATACTATAATTTTTTTTAGGACCTTGTTTGCAATAGCAGCTTGCTAGCAACTAAACTTCTCAATTGGGTATAAACTCTTAATATAAAACTCTGGCGTACGATCGACAGAGGAAACCAGCACCATCCTGGCTGCTTCCATATACGCTTCTGAAACCCAAGTAGAAAGGCAAGTATGTTGGTGACACGCACAAAATGTTCCTCACACGTCCATGCAATTTCATCAATGTATGCTGGAACGCAATCCCCAGCCTGCCAAAACAGAAATCCAAACACTGGAATATAGCAGCAGCATTCTTTATAAGTGTAATCTCAAAGCCCTGACGGTTTGACAAATGCAGGATGCAACAGGCCTCTGTGCTAAATGACACTAGCCAATAAATAAGTTCAGAGATACTTGGCAGTCCAGTTTCTCAAAAAATCCCTTCTGTGCACTGGAGAAGGCAGGTTTCAGCTCGAGTCAAATAATTATGCTACTGATAATGCAGACAAAAAAATGTGGTCTTGTCCTTATGGATCAAATCTTCAACAATGTCTGGGAATGCTGTCCAGACCAGCTGCTCCTGTATTTCCTTATGTTTGTGACCCATAAATACTGCACTACAAGTGGTATATATATAGGCAGGCTGATTTAAAGTGTTTATCCAATATATAAATCCACTGCCCAACCCCACCTCCCACACATCCCTTCCCCTCCCCCTGCCACCACACTGCAAGTCATCTAGCAAGGCGGTGGAAATCTAGCAACAATTTTTTTGCATTATGCCTCTGTGTAGGAGATTATTGAGCTGTTTAGAATGATCTCATCTTCATCTATTATAGAACCTGGTCTTTCTATGTAAACTCCTCAACCCACATTCACAGGCACCCCCCCCAAACCTTTCCATCTCACCTGGTCTTGTTCTTATTGTATCAATCAGATAAGGCCAGCTCTGATCACTTCCCTGCATCACTCTCCATCCACATTCCCCTTTCTTGTTCCAACCCCTCTCTTGGACAAAATGACCTCTGGGATGACGATGATACAAAGACCAACTTTCTTATGGTGGAAAAAGGATTTTAACATGCCTGTGCAGTAGACATGATGCATATATATCCAATTGAGCATTTCATCCACTTTACATAATGTACTTCAGCACACCTTTTCAGCTTTGCACTGACCTGCCTAGATAGCCTGTAACTTAATATACTGAAAGTAGAATCAAGGCATCCTGACCTGGCCAAAACTCAGCGTCTAGCACTACATTTGTACCAGCTTTTGGTCCTCTACATGTTTGTGATTCTCTTATGCAAGTTTGACCAACATAGATCAGCCCATCTAAATATGCAATAAATTACATTTCTGTCCTTTTCACTGATCTTCTCTTGCAATACAACTCAGATTATGAACTGAAAATTCAGCATCTGGACAGTAATTCAAATGGTTAAAACCATGTAGATTCTTAGGGCTACCACTCTGCAAGCAAACAACACAACTGCAATGTTTTATTACAGTTCTTGGAACCAGGAGTCCATTTCTTTTGTTTTGAGGGGTTTTTTTTTTTGGTTTTCAGGGGCCCCTTTTTCATTCTCACTAACTCCTTTTATTAGGTAATGCAGTCACGTAGTAATATTATCTTCCGTATTTATGTTGGCATATGGGCCTAAATCTTCTGGTCTCCAGATCATTGAAGACCTATATGGGAATTGCCCAGGAAGTTTCAACTTCCGATGGGAAATTCCCCTGCTCCCCAGTTCCCCCCATGAATGTCACAGTCTCTGAGCTGAGTCAAATACTTTGGACAGTTCCGATGTACTTAGCTGAATAGTTACCCAGGAAGTGTTAGACAGATTAAAACCTAGTCTAACTCCTGGGTAATGACAGAACCAATTCCCCCCCAAATCACCAACCCCCTCCGCCCCAGTCCCGCCCTGCCAACGATCTCCCTGGACCCAACCACCATGCCTGATCCAACTAAACTCCAACCTGACTGCCACCTCACCCACTTATCTTATTCACCCTACCCATTCACTCATTCATCCAATAACTCACTCATTCACTAACATTCAAACTGGACCGTCAAACTTACCATATGGCAGTTCATGCCGTAAAATGGTGGCGGCGGTGGGGGGGGGGGGGGGGGTGGGTACCCTGTCTTCCCCTGACTCTAATCAGCTGCAACAGGACTCTCCGAGGGGTGCTGCATGCTGCATTGCCGTGAAAACCAGGCTTAGAAGTTCCCAGAAGAAATGTGGAGCAGCGTGGAGTCAGGGAATGTTCAAGTGGAATGGCAATCTGACGATGATTGCTGCTCCTCAGAAGATCTGGGCCATGGGGTATTTGGGCTCTCACAGAAACAGAATTAGAAGAATTATCAACATTCTCAATAATCGATCACACCTCCATTTAGCCACAACACAGAAGGCAAGCATTAATTTCCTAGGCACCACAGTGTTTTAATTTGGCACAAGAAAACAGCAGGCACAAGCTGGCAACCAAAGCTTTTGTGAAAATAACTGACCCACATTTCTACAAACAAAAAGCCATCACCATAAACATACCTTCCACGGACTGGTAAGCTCACGCCAACGCGTTTTCATCACCTATGCACAAAGCTGTAAGATTTTAACAGTACACTTTTTACTGCATCTCAGATCTCAACCTCAGATTTAAATTTAACAATTGATCTAGCATCAATTGCTGCTTGTGGAAGAGTTTCCAAATCTCTACCACCCTTTGTGTATAAAGGAATTTCTTAATTTCACTCCTGAAAGATCTGGCTCTAATGTTTAGGTTATGCTCCCTAGTCCTAGACTCCCCTAAATTAATTGATCATTTACCTCATTACATTTCCTTCATTATAACAGTGACCACACTTCCGAAGTATTTCATTGATTGTAAAGCATTTTGGGATGTCCTAAGGTCATAAAAAGCAACATAAAAATGTAAATCATTCATTACTGTTTGGGATCTTAGTGTAGGTAGAATGTTTGCATGTTTGTCTCCAACAGTAACTCCATCTCAAGTAATTCAAAGTATGTGAAATGCTTTGAAATGTAATAACACAAATACAAATCTTTATGAAATAAAACTGCCCAGAATTAAATTATCTAATTAACAGTGTTAATTACAATAGCATCCGTTACATTTTTCATAACTCACTCCCTGTTAGCGGAGTATTCTTTGACAGATTTAAAATTGTTCTTTGAGACTAGTTATTGTGGGAAAGTTGTTAGCTCCTCCCAGTTTCTCACTAACCCACAATTACTTGCTTTTTCGAGTGCTGTCTGCCTTGTCAAAACAAAATGGAAGACTCTCATTCTATAGAATGGCTATTCTTTGGTTAGTTAAAAGTAAAGTTATTCTAACTGGAAATAATGCCTGGATATTCATGGTGTTATTCTGCTTAGAGTTATACAGTGCTTAAATGTGTAAAAGAGCAAATACTCCATTTTCAGAACAAGTTCATAGAGAAAAGGGCAAGTGGGACAGTTTGGTATAGATTGAATCCTGATAGGGGCCAAGACCACTTGGTACCTGAAAAATGCTGAAGCTAACTTAGTCTCTGCTAAAGCAGCAAAATGAACTTCATGTGAACACATTCCCCATTTGTAGTAGTGGAATTTCAGGGCGCATGCATCAGTCTCCAAAGACTGATCACAATCTTTGATTAGGTAGCAGTCAGCCTGATCTCAACTTTACCTGTTGGATGCTAGCCATGATCTGTGCAGGTTAAAAAAAAGTCTTCCCTTGGGATGTGGGAAAAACCAAAACACAACTAGGAAAACATTGAATCAAATGAAGCTAAACAAACCCTCCCTCCTCCTTTAGCATTTGCTTTCATGCATGGTTCAACTTAACACTTTCTCTCTAACCACATACCCCCCTCGTAGCCGCTCCCTCCCCACCACCACTCCAGTACTCAGGCTCATACACCACTCATTTTCCTGCTGCTCCTCCAAACATAGGCTGTTTTTCTCCCATTTTTGTTGCTGATAAACTCAGCAAACCCATCAGCAGCATGCGTAGGAGAGGGACAGCATGTGGTTAGAGAAGAAACTCCTCACAGATTTGGTCACTTCCACATACAGGGGTGACTTTTCCCACATTGGATACCTCCAGTGATAGAATTTTCAAAAGGTTCTTTTGGGGGCTTTTAGGGACAAATTCATCCATAACCTCTGTGTATTTTGAACCCTACCTGGGGCATTGCTCAACACAAATGCAGCAATCAGGTCAGAATATCATTAAATCTCTCTACCAGCCAGTCTACCTGAAGATGGTATGTGGTGGATTGAAATGGTTTTATATTGCTCTGTTGCGATGATTAATTGATTAGCTAAGATAGAACGTAAGCTGCTTCATCAGACAAAGCCTCTTTCATTCACTTGAGTTGGTAGGGTTCATAGAAGAGCCTCAACAACTGCAGCCATGGGTGAAAGAGCACATCTGGATACCTGGATTCAATTTACGATGGCTAATCAGTACTATTTCACTGACCAATCTCTATTAGGGCAAATGACCACTCTTTTGAAAAGTTTGTTAATAACAGGTAGTGATTACAATAGAATTTTGCGATCTTCTAATTTAGATGGTTTTTAGTTACACGCTCTGTAAAATTCAGCTATGTCCTTGGAAACTAAAGTGATGCAGCAATTTGTTTGGTGCATATTCTATCTCCTAATGTCCAGCTGCAAAAATATCATAGGCTACCTTTATTATAACTGCAGTACACTCTGTCAGGACTTTTCCCATACTTGCCCCTCAACAGATTGGAATATATAAGGCCCAAAGTCCATCATCATAACTATTTATTGAATTTATATAACATGCAGATTTTTAAAGAATTGACAAATTTAACTGATTACTATTTAAGTCTATTTTTAGATTTTGCTCACCAACTAATCTAAAAAAGAATGTGATGTTCTAAGATAATGTTGTACCATTAAACATGAAGGGAATTCAAACTAGTTTCAACTTGTCCACAAAGGAAAAGATTGACTGGAACTTTGCAAGTTTGCACAATGACAGTTGGTACATTAAGCCTCTAAAGAGAACAAAAACAAGTTTTTTGTAAAAATCATCTATAAGGAAAGAAAATCAAAGTTAATGGACTGTCAACAATTCAAATCTGAACCTTGTGAAAAATTACAGTCGCCTTGGAACTTCCATCTTACTAAAACAAAATGCATCGTTCAAGGCTTATAAATTCTTCCCAAAATTGTTTTCTTTAAAATGGCACGTCAACTTTGCCCGTTAGCAAACTATGTCCAGACAGAAGTGATACATTTGGGTTGCACATTTCTCCTCACTTATTCCCTCCACCCATCAAATTACTTGTGGAATATCATATCATTCTGACAGCTGCAATACTATGACAATAAATTGTTCTCAATAAATGACAATGATAAAATACATGCAAGCTAAATAAACGTCACCATTATGTGTCACATTATATTACTCAAACTATTTTGAGCCGTAACTTCAAAGCTCCAGAGCAGTGTTAGGGAGGATGGGGGGGGGGGGGGGGGGGGGGGCGGGGTGGTGGATGGGTGCTTCAGAGATGCACTGGGTAACACCACAACTGCCTCCCCCACCGCCCCCTCCCCCCACCAAACCCCCAACACCCACCCCCACCCCACCAGTTCCCAAGTAAGGATTGCATGGCAATTGCCTGGGGAGTGCAAATTTCCCATGGGCAATGGCCCTGCACTGGGAACCACCCCAAAATTGCAATTTAAATCTTCAGATGGTTCTGACTGTATTACACCCAGAAGAGGTGGTGGCATGGTTGTATTATCAATGGACCAGTATTCCAGAGACCCAGGGTAATGCTCTGGGGACCCGGGTTCGAATCCCACCATGGCAGATGGTGAAAATTGAATTCAATCTTCTGTTAACCACGATGAGACATTAAAACCCATCTGGTTCACTAATGTCTTTTAGGAATGAAAATCTGCGATCCTTATCTAGTCTGGCCCACATGTGACTCCAGACCCCACAGCAATGTGGTTGACTCTTAAATGCCCTCTGAACAAGGGCAATTAGGGTTGGACAATAAATGCTGGCCTAGCCAGCGAAGTCCACATCCTGTGAACGAATAAAAAAATAAACCCACTCCAAGCTTCTGGTACTGTACAGACCCACACTGATAGCCCCCTAATCACCCCCCCACCCAGACTAGTTCTCCCAAACATCCCTCCACACGACACCCAAACCTCCTCCCCGCTCCACAGGACTTCCCCCACCCCAGCCCAGCCCAACCACCCAAAAATCCTAACTGCCCAGTACCAACCCCTACTCTAACCAAGCCCAAGTTTAGCACAAATCACCACCAAATGATTGCACTAGGAAGAACTACCCAGAGCATTTTGGTGGCTAGTACTTGAGCTAAAGTCCTCTTGAAACAACAATGGCTTGATTTGGAGTAAACTAGTCATTGCAGAGGAGCAGTATTACTCAAAAGCTCATCATCTTATACTTTTCATTTGCTGCAGGAAGTTTGAAGAGGATTTTTGAAACACATTTGGAGACTTTCTGGGACACTTTGTTAGACTTCACCAAAATTCTATCAACATTGATTTAGGAAATTCTGAGATTTCACTTGTGCTGTGCTACTCTATGGGAGTCATCGGGAGAAAGGGAGCAATTGGTATCTTGCTGTGGGCCCTTCTTGGTCTGCAGGAGAAATGAGAGGAGAAAATGAAGCCAGGCAGACCAGCACCAACAGCCGCAGGAGAGAGGGTCAGGAGGGCAAGGTGGACTTCCTTTTGGACATTGCCCTCCTCTGGAGCTCCTCCACTGCATATGAGAGCCTGTGTGCCCTCTCACTTGGCTCCTGAACCATTATAAATGTACTGTTGTATGCCAGCCAGCACATTCCACCCCTTCAGTGCCATCTATGCACTTACTGTGGATGAGTACATCAGCATCATGCCCTTGATGGGAACCTGGTTGAAAGGTGATGACATCCTCCCACTAAATGAAGCCTCCCCATCTGGCTATTTTTTCTACCGCTTGCCCTGCCAAGACTGTCGCTGTGGCTTTTATCACTTCTTTCCCTATTCCTTTGAGGTTTATTCTCCTTTGAGCATCTCACCTTGTTTTTTTTTTTAAAAATTCATTCATGGGATGTGGACATCACTGGCTAGACCAGCATTTATTAACCATCCCTAATTGCTCAAGGAGGTGGTGGTGAGCTGCCATCTTGAACTGCTGCAGTCCATGTGGTGTAGGTGCACCCACAGTGCTGTCAGGAAGGGAGTTCCGGGATTTTGACCTAAGCCAGGATTGTGAGTGGCTTGGAGGGGAATTTGCAGGTGCTGTTCCCATGTATCAGCTGCCTTTGCCCTTCTAGATGGTAGCGGTTGTAGGTTTGGAAGGTGCTGTCTAAAGAGGCTTAGTGAGTTCCTGCAGTACATCTTGTAGGTGGTACACACTGCTGCCACTGTGCATCAGTGGTGGATGGAGTGAATTTTTGTGGATGGGGTGCCAATCAAGCAGGCTGCTTTGTCCTGGATGTTGTCAAGCTTCTTGAGTGTTATTGTTCCATCCCTCTTGCCACCCACATTAAATATCTTCCAATAACCACCCAGATATGATAACATTTTTCTTTGAGATATCTTTCCTGCTTTCCTCCCTTAGCCTCTGCACCAAGCAACTTCTCATTCTCTGTGATTCCAACCTCCATTTCAATTTATCATACTCTCACTGCTGAGTTCAAGGCCCTTTTATCCTCATTTAATCTCTCCCTTTATGTAAACTCTTCAATCCATATTTATGGTCACCTTGCCATCTCATAGTGGTCTTGCCACTATTGCATTAGATATGTCCACCATCCTTGTATTGGATTTACATCCACATCTACCTTTCTCATCTCAACCCTACTTTCTTTGACTATCCCAGGAATAAAACTACAACCCAATTCCTTGTAACTGCATTTTCAAAATGCCAACTATCAGTCTTTGGCCCTCCATTCACCACAACATTTCTTTAGCTAATGATTTGCTCAACCCCACCCTCACCTGCACATTTGATGCCATAATTCCCACTAAAACCATTACTCTCTCTCATCCTGGCCAGTCTGCCTTGTATGGCCGTAATCTCCACTTCCTTAAATCCAAGGAATACAGAAACGAACAGATATAGCCGTTAACTGGTTAAGTGATTGATCAGATCTGGTTGGATCATATCAAATGTTATCATGTTCTTCTCCAGCCTGCTAGAACTGCTTACTATTCCAGGACAATCCACAAGTTTTGCTTTATAAAGTCCCTGTGAAGTTTTATTATGTTAAGGCACTATATAAATACAGGTTATTATTCAGTGGGAGTGGGAGAGTGCAACCCATATATACCTTTCCACAAAATTTGCAACTAATCAGCACTTGAGTACTACAGATGTGTCTATTTTGATGTCTCCAGACAATTTATGGTAATCAGTAATTAGGATCAAAATTACATGCCTAAACCAGACTTTCAAAACAGGCATGTCTTATTAGCACAGCATCTATTTAGCAGCAGGTTTCACTCTTTCATCAAAATAACCTTCTGTGACTTTTGCAAAAAATGGAGACATATTTGGTCCCCAGTATAAGCTTCCCTTACACTCCCTCTACATACATGAATTATTTTTAGAGCAAGAAACCAGCATTCAATCTTTATTTATGGGATAAGTCAATTCATGCCACTATTTTTGGTCATTTGGAGATGGTCAAAACTGAGATACGGTAACTCATTTTTTAACCAGTGAGAAAATCTTACGGGTAGAAACTCATCCCTGGTGGGATCGGATCAGTTGTCCGTTATACGCAGTGCCTGATATTCATTTCCATTGCATAGAAGATTCAGTACCGCCACTTTAGCATACCGCCCAAGATGAATTTCTATCTCCTGGATCTCTATTCCACACACTTCCCAAAAAAATCTTCAAATTAGTAATTCACTGCATGTATGATCAATGGAACAAGCCCACATTGATCTTGGTATGTACCAAGATTTTATGAACAAGGAGATAAGCATTTCTACAACTGAATTCTCATAACCTTTGTTGTATTTAGCTTCTAGTTTCATTTCACTGATGGAATTAATTTACACTTAAAACACCTCTAATTCTGCATCAAAATTTGATCCAAGCTCAACATTTTTCATGCATACTTTGCTCAATTATTTCCTCACACCAAAAAGAAACAAGCTTTTGCAATTTTAAGCAGGGCACTATTAATGTGACCATGATGGTCATGGTTGTGATGGGCAATGACACATGAGAAAAAAGGAGACAACAAAGGTTAACAATCACAGGCAGACAGAAGAAATGAACACATATTAATGAGAATTTAACTGGGAACAGGAAGCAGGAAGATACTGAATGCAACACCAGCAGACATTAAACTAAAACAGCATTGGTGGAAATCAGCCAAAACAGTGAAAAGATTGAGAATCAACTGGTGAATGAAGAAAGAGCAGAGGATAGTCCCCAGGTGGTCTTTGTTCATTGTGGAAACAGCTCTTGCAGGGGTACTTTTACTGACTGCATAAAGAATTGTGCTAATTCTATATTTGTTTGCAATATAAAATCATAAGAAAACAAAGTGGTGACAGTCTTCCATACTCATGACTGGTTTATTATGTTTAAAAAAATCTACATAAACTGATAAAAACACAGCCTCCTAGATTGCCTCACGAGTGTTGTTAATCTTTGGATTCTCTTCCAGAGGGCTATGGATGCTCAGTTGTTGAGTAGATCCAAGACAGGGAGCGATAGATTTTTTGAAGGGAATCAAGGGATATGGTGGGTAAGTGGGGTTGAGGTAGAAGATTGGCCACAATCTTGTTGAATGGCAGAGCAGGCTCGACGGGCCCAATGGCCTACTCTTGTTCCTAGTCCTTTTATGTTGCCAATCTGTCACATTATGGATTATGTTTGTACTTCTAAAGTGGATCAGTTATTTCACTGAATATTTTTAGTGTTGAAAGGACTCAAATGAATGCTGTGAAAAAAAAGCTTTGATTAATTTAATTAGTTAACTATCAATCTTAACATGCATGTCTGGACTTGTCCATCATTTCCTTTACCGGTTTCTGCCTTGGAGCCTCTCTAAAGAGCATCATAATATTTTGAGTCAGTCGCTTAGACAGTGGCTGTAGCACATTCAATGCCACAGTTGCAAGGATTTGGGAGGATGTTTTCCAAGGAGACATGTTTAATCTTGAAGTTATTTGTTAGGAGTAATTTCTTATTAGAAAGCATAGTAAGTTATTATTCAATTTTTCTTGCTTTTTTTAAACATATGACTCAAATAGAAAGCCATTGAGGTGTCGAGTTGCAGGTTATAGCACTTGTGAGTTTCTGTCCGAGAACTGAGAAAAAGCTGCTGCTGAGAAGCAGGGAGAAGAACATTGGAACTCTCCCAGGAACAGATCTTATCTGTTCTGTAGGAAATGATGGAGTGCAGAAGGAAAAGTCTCTATATGGAAAACAATTTACCAAAGCCAACTAAATCATTTAAAGGACTTGGGAGTCTCTGGAATTCTGGATCGTCAGGATTGTCGTTACTGAGGGACATTCGTTGAGGTGTGCCGTGCTGCTGGTAATAGTATCCGGGTAAGCTCAGGCAAGCAGAACGATTATTGCAGGACACTGCAAGTTTTGACATGGCGAGGTGGGGAGGGTGAACATCTGGTGAGTTAGGAATGATTTTGAGACTCCTCTAATGCTACATATCTGCTGGAAGCGTGGTGTAAATTCATTTTGTAAGGCATATTCTGGTTGTTTTAAGGTTAGTTCATGCAAAATTTCCCTGTCCCTTTAGTTTCATAAATTAGTTGCCTGTTAATTAATGTTGATTTTAGTTTAACGGGGGAGGGGTGGAGCAGGTGAAGCTGGATAGGCAGCCAGTGATAGGTGGAGGCAAAGTAGAGATGTCATGAACAAAAGGACAAAGAGGTGTTAATGGTAGTGGAACTGGCTCAAGGAGGTGCCGATGGTGGCATTAAGAATAGAAAACAGAATGTCATAATAGCCGGACAAGGGTAAGCACTCTGGAAAGAACAACATGAACAAGTGACAGATGGCCCTCGTGGGGTTGGGGTGGGGATGGTGGTGGGAAAAAAGATTGAAAATAGGATAAAAAAGTGGGGATTAAACAATGAATAAAAATGAAAATACCGTGAATAAAAATGAATATTGAAAAAAGCGGATAAAAAAAAAAAAGGGGGTGAGGATGGAGGAGAGAGTTCATGTTCTGAAGTTGTTGAACTCAATGTTAAGTCGGGAAGGCTGTAAAGTGCCTAATCAGAAGATGAGGTTCTGTTCCTCCAGTTTGCATTGGGCTTCACTGGAACTTTGCAGCAGGCTAAGAAAGGACATGTGGGTATGAGAGCAGGGTGGTGTATTGAAATGGCAAGTGACAGGAAGGTCTGGGTCATGCTTGCGGACAGACCAAAGGTGTTCCGCAAAGTGGTCACCCAGTCTGCATTTGGTCTCTCCAATGTAAAGGAGACTGTATTGGGAGCAGAAAATGCAGTAGGCCAAAGTGAAGGAGATGAAGTGAAGTGCTGCTTCACCTGAAAGGAGTGCTTGGGCCCTTGGATGGTGAGGAGGTAAAGGGGCAGGTGTTGCAACTTCTGTGATTGCATGGGAAGGTGCCATTGGGGGACGGGGTGGGGGGGTGCTGTGGTGTTGGGGGTGATGGAAGAGTGGACCAGGGTGTCCCAGAGGGAATGGGCCCTACGGAATTCTGACAGGAGGAGTGAAGGGAAGATGTGTTTAGTGGTGGCATCATGCTGGAGTTGGCGGAAATGGCGGAGGAGATCCTTTGAATGCAGAGGCTGGTGGGGTGAAAAGTGAGGACAAGGGGGACCCTATCATGGTTCTGGGAGGGAGAGGAAGGCGTGAGGGCAGAGGTGTGGGAGAAGGGTCGGACACAGTTGAGGGCCCTGTCAACCACAGTGGGTGGGAAACCTCGGTTAAGGAAGAAGGAAGACATGTCAGAAGCGCCGTTTTGGAAAGTGGCATCATCGGAACAGATGTGACGGAGGCGAAGGAACTGAGAGAATGGGATGGAGTCCTTACAGGAAGCAGGGTGTGAGCAGCTGTAGTCGGGGTAGCTGCAGGAGTCGGTGGGCTTGTAATGAGGAAGTGAGACATGTTTAAGGAGAAATTGTTCAGCGAGAGAACAAGTTCAACCCAACGGAGGAGAGTGGTGGTAGTTGGGGATTGTTCGGACCTCTGTTCAAGGAAGAAGAGGAGAGCCCTCAGACCACCTTGGTGGGGGATGGGATGTCCATGGTGAAGAGGTGGCGGTCAGGGCCAGGAAACTGGAAATTCTTGATACGACGTAGGTATCAGAGGAATCGTGGATGTAGGTGTGAAGAGACTGGACAAGGGGAGAGAGAATGGAGTTAAGATCAAGTAAAAGGTGTGGCTATGGGTATCTGCATGGGCCCCAGTTATGCCTGTCTCTTTATGGGGTACGTGGAACATTGGAACATCCCTTGTTCCAATCCTACTCAGGCCCCCTCTCAACTCTTTTTTCAGTACATCGATGACTGTTTCGGTGCTGCTTTATGCTCTTGTCTGGTCCTGGAAAAATTTATAAATTTTGCTTCCAATTTCCACCCCTCCATCACCTCCACATGGTCCATCTCCGACACTTCCCTTCCTCGACCTCTCTGTCTCAATTTCTGGTGATAGGCTGTCCACCAATATTCATTACACCTTCGATCTGTCCGCAAGCATGACCCAGACCTTCCTGTTGCTTGCCATTTCAACACACCATCCTGCTCTCATGCCCACATGTCCATCCTTGGCCTGCTGCAATGTTCCAGTGAAGCCCAATGCAAACTGGAGGAACAGCAACTCATCTTCCGATTAGGCACTTTGCAGCCTTCCAGACTTAACATTGAGTTCAACAACTTCAGATCATGAACACTCTCCTCCATCCTCGCCCCTTTTTTGATCCCCTTTTTTCAATATTCATTTTTATTTTTTCATTTTTATTTTTTATCCACTTATTTTCATTTTTATTCATTGTTTAATCCCTATTTTGTAATCCTATTTTCAATCTTTTTTCCCACCACCGTCCCCTCCCCCCACCCCACCTCCACAAGGGCCATCTGTCACTTGTTCATGTCGTTCTTTCCAGCGTGCTTACCCTTGTCCAGCTGTTATTACTTCTGCTTTCTACCCTTAATGCCACCATCAGCACCTCCTTGAGCCAGTACCAATACCATTAACACCCTTTTGTCCATGACATCTCTCTTTTGCCTCCACCTATCGCTGGGCTTCTATCCAGCTTCACCTGCTCCACCCCCCTTAAACAGTATAAATTTCATCACATTTTTACTTCTCTTTAGCTCTGAAAAAGAGTCATACAGATTCGAAACGTTATCTCTGTCTTTCTCCCCACAGATGCTGTTAGACCTGTTGAGTTTTTCCAGCATTTTCTGTTTTTGTTTCAGACTTCCAGCATCCGCAATATTTTGGTTTTATCTTGATTTTAGTTTCTTTGTTACAGTAAAAGTCTTAAGTGAAACCTTGTCCTTCGGTTATTTCCATTGCCATTGTGGGGATTACTTTCTCTCTAAAAGCTGTTGGCTTTTGCAGGGGTTGTAACATATGCACAAAGCAGAATTGGAGGAATGTAGCAAACTGAGGCTTGTAAAGCTGTAGGAGGTTAAAGACACAGGGACGGAACAAGGCCATGGAAAGAGTTGAGAATAAGGGTGAGAATTAAAAAAACAAAACAAAGCATAGTCAGTTGGGGAGTTTTGGATGAGCTTAACTTTATAAAGGGCTGAAAATTAAGTCTGGCCAGGAAAGCATTGGAGGCAAAGGCATGGATGAGGATTTCAGCAGCAGGAGAGCTGACGCAGAGGTAGAGAAGGACAACATAACAGAAGTGGAAACAGAAAGCTTTGGTGACAGTAATGACCTGGAGTAAGAAACTCAATTCGTGGTCAAATAGTCAAGGTTGTCAAAGATCTGGTTCAGCCTCTCCGTGACCAAGGAGAGGAATGAAGTCACTGGCTAAAGAACAGTGTGGCAGGGGCTTAAGACATTGGCTTCAGTCTTCCCAATACTTAATTGGAAGAAATTCCTATTAACCTAAAATGTTAAATGAGCAGCCTAACAAATCAAAGGTAGTGGAAGGATTGAGAGAGATGGTGGTGAGGCAGACCTGGGTGTCAGTGCACATGTGGAACCTGAGTTTTTCAGAAAAATTTGCAGAGGGTGATAATTGGGAGGGGGCAAGGTTAGATCCTTAAGGGACCCCAGCGACAACCATGTGAGAGCAGGAAGAGAAGCCATTGCAGGTAATTCTCTGGCTATGATTGGATATTTTGGAATGAAACTAGGCAATATGAACACAAGGGTGAGAATTTAAGATGAGATGTTGCCATACAGAGAGCGAATGTGGGTCAGCAACACGGGCATGATTAATAGGTGAATTGGACTTGGTGGGATCTACAGCATGTACTGCAACAATTTACTATGTTTACTTCAAAAGCACCTTTTTCTGCAACCTCTAACTTGAGAGCAGCAATGTCATAGAAACACCATCACTTCTACATCATGGACCACCCTGATAATATGCTACCATTGCTTCATCATTTTTAATGCTGTTGCTGCTCACTGATGCCGCTGCTCACTGATATACTGTTAACACACGTTAAGGCACCAAATTAATTTACTACTGTTTAAAGCAGCTAATTCCTGATAAAAATCAACTCTTGCTAAGAAAAACAAAAAAAAAACATTAACAAAGGAAGTTTCATGGCTCCACATCAACACAGCAACTGTTCTGTAAATGAACCCGAGGCAGGGGCCAAACCGACTGGAGCGTGAATGTTTGGAGAAGGGACTTTCACCTCTGTTTTGTTCAGGAGTAAATTTGGGCCTCATAACCTTATTTGGTCTACACAATGCTCAATCTGATGACAAGACTGCTGTGCAATGACACTGAACTTGAAGTGTGAATATACCTTATACAATGGATAGTTTGCATTTACAAGTTTTGGACAATCCAAGTTTTGCTGAGATCATAGCCTATGCACTGCACTTAAGAAACTACTTAATAAATAACATACATTAAGGATTTAGTATCAAGGGAATTCTTTGCTGTTAAGCAGAGTAGTAAAGACAGTGCCACATTCCTGCAAACTGGTAAATTGTCAAGATTTGGAATTAAATTTTTAATACGCTATCAGATCTAAAATTAGTATACGAAACGGACTTCACAAAAGGACAAGAATAGGTGATTTCACAAAGCATTTCTCTAAATATGTGGCACCCAAAAGTTAAGGAAAGCAGAGCACCACTGACCGCAGCCCACAGAACATAGTATGAAAGAATGAGGTAACAATGTTTGATATGCCTTGTTGGGGAGCTGGCATAGATGTTACCACGAAAGCTCAGCTTCAGTCAACTGGAATTTGAGGAAACGGAACAACGATTGTGTTTTGGAACAGGACATAGACAACTGTCACACATCTAGCTGGCTGACTGGCTTCCTTGCAATGTTACATCAGTACCACAACCTAATAAAATTTATTTTAATTGAAAAACTAACAAAAAGGTGGAAGGTTTCTGAAAGAACTCTAATATTGTAGAGCATTACAATTTAAACAACTCACTAGTTTAGCACTGGTTTCTTTTAACCCATAAAAGCAATCAAAAAGTCTATGCTGTTTTTATAACTTGGCATTTTTCTATTCCATCTTATTTTGACTGTACTACTGAGAGGTTAGATTATGAATAACCCTCCTAGCTAAAATACACTTAAAAGTAATTACTGCATGTAAAATTAACTGCATGTTTGTGTTGGCAGAGGCTGTTTTACTTGAGCTTTTGAACTATCAAATGTAGTATCTGGCAGTTAGGCTTCAAGTGATCCAGGTGGCAGCCATAAAGATTCACCAAACTACCGAGGACATGAAGTATGGTGCATTGCTACACTGGAAGCCCAGTGAATCAATTGAGAGTCAATTTCTCTCAAAGGGAGAATGGGCTAGCCAAGATGCTCTTGTGGAGGGTCAGCACAGACACAAGGGGCTGAATGACCTCCATCTGTGCTGTAGCTATTCTATAAAGATGTAAATACTTTCAATCCAACACTTAAAAACTGACAGACCTAACAGTTATTCTTTGTACTACAAATATAAAGTAAATAGCATTAACGTAAATCCAGTATTATCTTCTTAAGGGTAGCAGATTAAAAGAATAGTTTAATATTACTTGTGTATAGTTAGCTCATCAATTCAAATACATTTAATTTAAACTGTAAACCTTCAAACAGTCTTATTTAAACATATATTCCAATCCCAGCCCCAGCCGCGTATTCACTATACCCCCTGACCTTCCCCTCTCCGATGCTGAACGTTCAGTGCTCAGCAAAGGACTTAGTTTCATACCCTTACGCCCTCATCTCAATGAATTTCGGGCTCGGCATGATGCTGAACTCTTCTTCCGCCGTCTTCGTCTCCGTGCTCACTTCTTTGGGCAGGAGTCCTCTCCCCGTTCAACGGATCCTTTTACCCACCTCCAATATTCTCCCTCCACTTGGACCCCTCCCTCTGGATTCTTACCTTCTCTTGATCTTTTCATTGAGAACTGTCGGCGTGACATTAGCCATCTCAATTTCTCTGCTCCTCTCACCCATTCTAATCTTTCTCTCTCTGAACTTACTGCACTCCGTTCTCTCAGGTCCAACCCCAACATTGTCATCAAACCCGCTGACAAGGGTGGTACTGTTGTTGTCTGGCGCATTGACCTCTACCTCGCGGAGGCTGAGCGTCAACTCGCAGACGTTTCCTCCTACCTCTCCCTGGACCATGACCCCACCACAGAACATCAAGCCATTGTTTCCAGGACTGTCACTGACCTCATCTCCTCTGGAGATCTTCCTCCCACAGCTTCCAACTTGATAGTCGCCCAACCTCGGACGGCCCGCTTCTACCTCCTACCCAAAATCCACAAACAGAACTGTCCTGGCAGACCGATCGTGTCAGCCTGTTCCTGCCCCACGGAACTCATTTCTCGTTATCTTGACTCCCTTCTCTCTCCCCTTGTCCAGTCCCTTCCCACCTACATCCGTGATTCCTCTGACACCTTACGTCACATCAACAATTTCCAGTTCCCTGGCCCCAACCACTTCCTCTTCACCATGGATGTCCAATCCCTCTACACCTCCATCCCCCACCAGGATGGTCTGAGGGCCCTTAGCTTCTTCCTTGAACAGAGGCCCCAACAATCCCCATCCACCACTACTCTCCTCCGTCTGGCTGAACTTGTTCTCACACTGAACAATTTCTCCTTTAACTCCTCTCACTTCCTCCAAATAAAAGGTGTGGCTATGGGTACCCGCATGGGCCCCAGCTATGCCTGTCTCTTTATGGGCTATGTGGAACATTCCTTGTTCCAGTCCTACTCCGGCCCCCTCCCACAACTCTTTCTCCGGTACATCGATGATTACTTCGGTGCTGCTTCATGCTCTCGTCGGGACCTGGAAAAATTTATTAATTTTGCTTCCAATCTCCACCCCTCCATCATCTTCACATGGTCCATCTCTGACACTTCTCTTCCCTTCCTTGACCTCTCTGTCTCAATTTCTGATGATAGACTGTCCACCAATATCCATTACAAGCCTACCGACTCCCACAGCTACCTCGACTACAGCTCCTCACACCCCGCTTCCTGTAAAGACTCCATCCCATTCTCTCAGTTCCTTCGCCTCCGTCGCATCTGTTCTGATGACGCTACCTTCAAAAACAGCTCCTCGGACATGTCCTCCTTCTTCCTTAACCGAGGTTTTCCATCCACGGTCGTTGACAGGGCCCTCAACCGTGTCCGGCCCATATCCCGCGCATCCTCCCTCACGCCTTCTCCTCCTTCCCAGAAACATGATAGGGTCCCCCTTGTCCTCACTTATCACCCCACCAGCCTCCGCATTCAAAGGATCATCCTCCGCCATTTCCGCCAACTCCAGCATGATGCCACCACCAAACACATCTTCCCTTCACCCCCCTTGACGGCATTCCGTAGGGATCGTTCCCTCCGGGACACCCTGGTCCACTCCTCCATCACCCCCTACTCCTCAACCCCCACTTATGGCACCTCCCCATGCCCACGCAGAAGATGCAACACCTGCCCCTTCACTTCCTCTCTCCTCACCGTCCAAGGGCCCAAACACTCCTTTCAAGTGAAGCAGCATTTCACTTGCATTTCCCCTAACTTAGTCTACTGCATTCGTTGCTCCCAATGCGGTCTCCTCTACATTGGAGAGACCAAACGCAAACTGGGCGACCGTTTTGCGGAACACCTGCGGTCTGTCCGCAAGAAAGACCCAAACCTCCCTGTCGCTTGCCATTTTAACACTCCACCCTGTTCTCTTGCCCACATGTCTGTCCTTGGCTTGCTGCATTGTTCCAGTGAAGCCCAACGCAAACTGGAGGAACAGCACCTCATCTTCCGACTAGGCACTTTACAGCCTTCTGGGCTGAATATTGAATTCAACAACTTTAGATCTTAAACTCCCCCTCCCCCCATCCCCACCCCGTTTCTTTCCCCCCCCCACCCGCCTTTTTTTTCAATAATTTATATAGATTCTTCTTTCCCCACCTATTTCCATTATTTTTAAATCTAAAACTAAAACCTTTAGTCTTTCCACCCCACCCCCACTAGAGCTGTACTTTGAATATCCTGTCTTGCATTCTTAATTAGCACTTTTCTCAGACAAAGACCACCACCTTCAACACCTCTTTGACCCTTTTGTCTCTGACATCTTTTGATTATCTGCTCACACCACACCCTCAATGTGTCTCTTCCCCCCCACCCACCTTAAACCAATTTATATTTCTCCCTTGTTGAAACTATGCTTCAGTTCTGCTGAAGGGCCATGAGGGCTCGAAACGTTGACTGATTTCTTCTCCGCCGATGCTGCCAGACTTGCTGAGTTTTTCCAGGTAATTCTGTTTTTATTTTGTTTTGGATTTCCAGCATCCGCAGTAGC
The DNA here is from genome assembly GCF_964194155.1 of Cetorhinus maximus. Classification (NCBI taxonomy): domain Eukaryota; kingdom Metazoa; phylum Chordata; class Chondrichthyes; order Lamniformes; family Cetorhinidae; genus Cetorhinus; species Cetorhinus maximus. The sequence continues at coordinate 103,925,407 of NC_135884.1, forward strand.
TTTTAGCTTTTTGTTTTTATCTTTGTGTTTGATTGACTGCCACCTCTCTTCAAAAAAATGCCCTCTTGGAAGAAGTATGGTTCTGTCCTCCGACAGGATTTCCGACTGTCTCTTCTGCCCTGCTCACCTTCATTGCTTTCCATTTCTCTCCTGGTGTTTGACAAGGTGTTTACTAAAACCCGCTTTCACAGCCATATCTCCTTTCTCAGTGACTGTCTCCGTCTCCGACTCACTCCACGTGGATTTCAACTGAAATTCCATCCCTCTTGTTTCGAACCCACCCAGGATTACAGGTATCTCCGGGACATAAAACGTTTCTCGGACTGCTGTTCCCGTCGCATTCTGAGATCCACACTCAGTGCCATGCGCCGCCATATGAACACACTTGACCTCTCCCTCCAGCAGCACCGCCGCACCCTTTTTCAAAGCTGCGCGTGCCCCCAGTTTCATTTTATTCTTCGCCTCATCCGTCGCCTCAACAAGAAACTTTTTCTCTTTCTCTCAAGTGCTAAGGAACGCAAGCTCCAACAACTCATCGACTCCAACACCCATCGGGGACCCTCCACCCCTGCTTGTCCCTCCGTCCTCACCCCATCTTCCAATCCCAGCCCCAGCCGCGTATTCACTATACCCCCTGACCTTCCCCTCTCCGATGCTGAACGTTCAGTGCTCAGCAAAGGACTTAGTTTCATACCCTTACGCCCTCATCTCAATGAATTTCGGGCTCGGCATGATGCTGAACTCTTCTTCCGCCGTCTTCGTCTCCGTGCTCACTTCTTTGGGCAGGAGTCCTCTCCCCGTTCAACGGATCCTTTTACCCACCTCCAATATTCTCCCTCCACTTGGACCCCTCCCTCTGGATTCTTACCTTCTCTTGATCTTTTCATTGAGAACTGTCGGCGTGACATTAGCCATCTCAATTTCTCTGCTCCTCTCACCCATTCTAATCTTTCTCTCTCTGAACTTACTGCACTCCGTTCTCTCAGGTCCAACCCCAACATTGTCATCAAACCCGCTGACAAGGGTGGTACTGTTGTTGTCTGGCGCATTGACCTCTACCTCGCGGAGGCTGAGCGTCAACTCGCAGACGTTTCCTCCTACCTCTCCCTGGACCATGACCCCACCACAGAACATCAAGCCATTGTTTCCAGGACTGTCACTGACCTCATCTCCTCTGGAGATCTTCCTCCCACAGCTTCCAACTTGATAGTCGCCCAACCTCGGACGGCCCGCTTCTACCTCCTACCCAAAATCCACAAACAGAACTGTCCTGGCAGACCGATCGTGTCAGCCTGTTCCTGCCCCACGGAACTCATTTCTCGTTATCTTGACTCCCTTCTCTCTCCCCTTGTCCAGTCCCTTCCCACCTACATCCGTGATTCCTCTGACACCTTACGTCACATCAACAATTTCCAGTTCCCTGGCCCCAACCGCTTCCTCTTCACCATGGATGTCCAATCCCTCTACACCTCCATCCCCCACCAGGATGGTCTGAGGGCCCTTAGCTTCTTCCTTGAACAGAGGCCCCAACAATCCCCATCCACCACTACTCTCCTCCGTCTGGCTGAACTTGTTCTCACACTGAACAATTTCTCCTTTAACTCCTCTCACTTCCTCCAAATAAAAGGTGTGGCTATGGGTACCCGCATGGGCCCCAGCTATGCCTGTCTCTTTATGGGCTATGTGGAACATTCCTTGTTCCAGTCCTACTCCGGCCCCCTCCCACAACTCTTTCTCCGGTACATCGATGATTACTTCGGTGCTGCTTCATGCTCTCGTCGGGACCTGGAAAAATTTATTAATTTTGCTTCCAATCTCCACCCCTCCATCATTTTCACATGGTCCATCTCTGACACTTCTCTTCCCTTCCTTGACCTCTCTGTCTCAATTTCTGATGATAGACTGTCCACCAATATCCATTACAAGCCTACCGACTCCCACAGCTACCTCGACTACAGCTCCTCACACCCCGCTTCCTGTAAAGACTCCATCCCATTCTCTCAGTTCCTTCGCCTCCGTCGCATCTGTTCTGATGACGCTACCTTCAAAAACAGCTCCTCGGACATGTCCTCCTTCTTCCTTAACCGAGGTTTTCCATCCACGGTCGTTGACAGGGCCCTCAACCGTGTCCGGCCCATATCCCGCGCATCCTCCCTCACGCCTTCTCCTCCTTCCCAGAAACATGATAGGGTCCCCCTTGTCCTCACTTATCACCCCACCAGCCTCCGCATTCAAAGGATCATCCTCCGCCATTTCCGCCAACTCCAGCATGATGCCACCACCAAACACATCTTCCCTTCACCCCCCTTGACGGCATTCCGTAGGGATCGTTCCCTCCGGGACACCCTGGTCCACTCCTCCATCACCCCCTACTCCTCAACCCCCACTTATGGCACCTCCCCATGCCCACGCAGAAGATGCAACACCTGCCCCTTCACTTCCTCTCTCCTCACCGTCCAAGGGCCCAAACACTCCTTTCAAGTGAAGCAGCATTTCACTTGCATTTCCCCTAACTTAGTCTACTGCATTCGTTGCTCCCAATGCGGTCTCCTCTACATTGGAGAGACCAAACGCAAACTGGGCGACCGTTTTGCGGAACACCTGCGGTCTGTCCGCAAGAAAGACCCAAACCTCCCTGTCGCTTGCCATTTTAACACTCCACCCTGTTCTCTTGCCCACATGTCTGTCCTTGGCTTGCTGCATTGTTCCAGTGAAGCCCAACGCAAACTGGAGGAACAGCACCTCATCTTCCGACTAGGCACTTTACAGCCTTCTGGGCTGAATATTGAATTCAACAACTTTAGATCTTAAACTCCCCCTCCCCCCATCCCCACCCCGTTTCTTTCCCCCCCCCACCCGCCTTTTTTTTCAATAATTTATATAGATTCTTCTTTCCCCACCTATTTCCATTATTTTTAAATCTAAAACTAAAACCTTTAGTCTTTCCACCCCACCCCCACTAGAGCTGTACTTTGAATATCCTGTCTTGCATTCTTAATTAGCACTTTTCTCAGACAAAGACCACCACCTTCAACACCTCTTTGACCCTTTTGTCTCTGACATCTTTTGATTATCTGCTCACACCACACCCTCAATGTGTCTCTTCCCCCCCACCCACCTTAAACCAATTTATATTTCTCCCTTGTTGAAACTATGCTTCAGTTCTGCTGAAGGGCCATGAGGGCTCGAAACGTTGACTGATTTCTTCTCCGCCGATGCTGCCAGACTTGCTGAGTTTTTCCAGGTAATTCTGTTTTTATTTTGTTTTGAAATTAAGATGATTGAGTTAGATGTTTACCCACTGGAATCAGTTCTGAAGGGTCTATTCAGCAGCATCCAAATTAAGCATGAAAACAATGGCCAATACTTAAAAGGGCTAGGATGGGTTGGGGGGGGGCGGGGGTAGAAGATGAACTTGTATTTACATATCATCTTCCACATTGTTAGTGAAACACAATGAGGCACCCAGAGATATAGAAAAATGGGTGTATGACTCATGACTGAATCTTTTTCTCTTTCCGAAGGAAAATTTCAGTGTTGCCTTCCATTGCCATTATTGATTGGAAATGTTTTCTGAGAAGTTACCCTTAGGTCCAACTCAGACTCAAGATGCAGAATCTCTATATCTGCCAGCCAGCATTATAGAACTTTCTATAGCTCATCAGCTACCTTTGCAAACAGCCAGCTTAGTTACAGATCATTCCAGAATATTCTGTCAGCCAGTTATTTAAAAGACAGTTATGCTCATATTGCCTTTTTCTTTCAACAAACTCATCTTATCACTAGATCCTTAAAAAAAATTGTTTCACATTGCCAATATATTCTGTTAAAACAAAGGCAAGCAATTACATTGGTAGACATTATCTATAATGTCCACCTGCAGTCAGGAATGAAATAACTGCCCATATATTCAGAGACATGGTTCAGGTTGCTATGACACTAGAACCTTTGACAACACGAGTGAAACACTTCTGAAAGGGCGCCTTCAAATTTGTGAAGGCATTACCACTGTTACTCCATGACAGCAGCAGCTCCGTCAAGACCAGCACGGACATGACAAACCCCTTCAACTTCAATCCAGAGTACAGCAAGGCTGCTGTACTCCTCATTTCTTTTCCTCTTGGTTATAGATTTCATCATGAGGAAGGTGATGGTTGAAGACGACTCTGGCATTTCGTGCCAACTGGATTTTGCAGACGACATCGCCCTGCTGGCTAAAGGATCGTGTGCTCTCCAAGGCATGACCACCAGTCTTGAAGGTAGCGGCGCCAAGGTTGGCTTAGCGGTGAGAAGACCAAGAGAATGATGGCTGAATGGCAACAAGGTCCTCCCATAACCATTGGGCAACACAACCGTGAGGACAGCGACGATTTCCCCTAGCTAGGAAGCAACATCTCTATGGAGGCTGATATAGATATCGATATTTCCAGCATCCGCAGTTCTTTGCTTTTATCTTTGATATCCACACAAGAATCAGCAAAGCAGCATCGTTCTTCCAGTGGTTTCATATGGCATGCGCAGCCAACACCATCAACACTGCCATGAAGCTGCAACTCTACATGCCCATAGCAGTGCCAATTGCAATCTGTTCCAGTGAGACATGGAAGAGAACACCAAAGGTGTCACATAGACAGTGCTGGTGAAAGACATACAACCTATGTAAGATCCTGGGCATCACGTGATGAGGTTGCATTACCAATGAAGAGAACTGCTACAGAGAACTGGTCAGAGGCACCCATGAAACATTGTAACGGAGACGACTGAGCCTGGAAGGACATGTATTTCACCTCCCAGATGTGGCAGTAGAATGGACACCACCTGATGCAAGATGATGAGAGGGCTGGCCAAAGAAGTACATTTAAGAAGGACGTTCAAGAGCAGGGCACCACCTGGGCTACGGCAAAAGAGACTACAATGGACCAGGGCAGGTGGCGAAGTATGCTGCCCATGGTTCCTCTGGTCCCATGCAAGACGATAAGGAAGCACTACTTGATTTCATCCTTACACCGATGTTTGGGTTGTTGTAAATAAAAGTAGCACTAACCTCAGCCAATTTAGGTCAAGGAGCATCAGTGTTGTAATGTAAAAGAATACCACATGTGCATTTAAAATATGAACAGTGCATCTATTTTTCTGAGCTGCTTCTATTGGAAGCAAGGCTATCGATGCTCCAAATTCACTCCAGTTGTGCTGTACGATGGATTTAAAGCAACGGGGCAACACTGAAACAACTGCAAGACCTTGTGCATTGTTGTTCAAAGGTCAAATGCAACTTTTACGATCCCCCATGGTGAACGGAAGGTCCATGCAATCCAGCAATGTGATAACCACCAGAATAACTTCGCTTATTTTAAAGACAATGCAATATTATAAAATCTGCATGAGATCTCAGCTCATTTATCTAATCATCACTTTAGCTGCCTCCTAGCCCCAGGAATTTCATCTGTAGAATACTCAGTCTCTTTATCCTGCTTTTAATTGACCAACAAACTCTGGAGAATTTGCACTCATGTATTTTTTTTAATTCCTTTAAATTGTTGTCAAAATATGCATTAATAGCCTTATTTTTGCCTAATGGGGCAGACTATCTAACAACATCTACTATCATGAAGCTATTAATGTATATAATGTTGGAAATTATTTTTTTTAAATAGAGGTTTAGTCTGTGGGTGTGTCTTAATTGGATTAAAGCCAGCTAGAATGGATGCTTTGATGTATAGTAGTTTTGAGATCTAAACAGAGGAGTAGAGGACATTTGCATTTTGTTGAATAGAGCATTCAGGAGTGGGAGCGAAATCTTGCACCTAGCGAGGAGACACCAAACAATGTTTATGTTACTAATAAAATTAGTACTATGAAAGGGGCTTTACTGTCGAAAGAGGTGGAATTCAAAGGGCCTGGTGATACAATGAGAATTTACATTCAAAGAGAAGTGCTGGGTATAACAGAAAGAAGCTGTGTGTGTGCAAGGCAGAGGCATATAACATCAAAGCAGCCGTGAGCCGCCAACTGTGTGCAAAGGAACCAAACTGAAAGGAACCTCATTTTGAATTTGTAAGGTGAAAATGCTTTGCCTGGTGTCTGCCTAAAGTCTATGGGTTGTTGTTGCCTTAGTGGAGATTAATTAGGGAATTTGTTAAAATGTTATGATAGTAGTAATTTGTATATGTCCAATTTGTGTAAATTAATAAATGTCTCATGTAGTTTGATATAAAAGCCTCTCGAGAACTGGTGGTCTTATTCCTGAATTTAGAGCTGCAACTCAAAACATACCACTTGAAAATATAAGTTATGACATTTGTTTAAAGTTTCCCTCTGGGATTTTAAATAATAGCCTTTACCAACTGCTGTGTCATAGCACGACTGATAGCTAGACCTGCTTTGCAGGTCAAAATTTTCCTTTACTTGTTCATGGGATGCGGGTGTCTCTGGCTAGGTCAACATTTATTGAGAGTCAACCACATTTCTGTGGGTCTGGAGTCATATGTAGGCCAGACCAGGTAAGGACAGTTTTTCCAGGTAATTCTGTTTTTGTTTTGAAGGACAGCATGCTTCCTTCACTAAAAGACATTAGTGAATCAGGTGGGTTTTTCCAACAATTGACAATGGTTTCACAGTCATCATCAGACTTTTAGTTCCAGATTTTTATTGAATTCAAATTTTACCATTAGTCCCCAGAGCATTACCCTGGGTTCTCTGCATTACCAAGTCTAGTGACAATACTACTACGCCACTGCCCTAAAACTGCGGAAAGTACAGGCTGATAAACAGCATAGCAAGGGCAAGAGGCAATTTGGATGTGAGTGAATAGAGTAATTCCTTAACCAATGAGGTTTTAGGATTGGGAAAAATAAACAGGAAGGATTAAGAAGGTGGGAAAATCAAAGGTTGCGAATTATGTCAAATCAGATACAGAAAGAGAAATAGAGGGAAAGAAAGATTGAATTGAGAGCTAGAGAAAAAGACAAAGAAAGCAAATAAGATCTAACCATAATTAAAATCTGAAGAATGACATTTCACATTGTAAGGTTAAAATTCAGTGTCAGAGAGATTGTTTGGCAGTAATTAAGATTTAACACCATTAAAAATTCACTTACACTTCAACAGACAAGCCTCAACTTTTCCTGGCAAGTTTAGTGAGCACCTATCATGCAAGTTTCCTCAATTTATCCTGTGTTTTAATGCAGTCTCTCAGTAAGATACACGCACGGTCACTAGAAGTTGCTGTCCGATTTACTCCAATAAAGTTGAGTGCCGGTATATTCACCCTAATTTTTAACCGTAAATCTAGGCCTGCAAGCTTTCTGCATTTCTCCATCAGAATTTAGCCCTAGAGGCCTCTACTGTCAGTTTGCTAAATTTCACAAAGTTTTCTTCAGTTAACAATTCTATACAGACTCCTACATGGTTTCTTTAATTTGGTCAACAATTTCAGTTGTATTAACTGAGCAAATATTAGCTTAAAGTATATAATGGTCACCAAACTTAAGTTCTAGACTGAAGAAATCCATTCCTTAAGGAAGAAAGCAATTACAAAAGGTCTTCTATGTCAGAAGTATTAATACATACCTCCCTTGGTTTTCAAGTCCTGGAGTGGGACTGGAACCCAGAGCTTCTGGCTCAGAGGCAGAGGTGCTACCCACTGCACAATAAAGCCTAGAAAGAGGGTTGCCTGACAGAAATTATATACACACAAACGTGCGCATGCGCGCACACACACACACACACACACACACACACACACACACAAAAGCATACAGTTCAGCTCACAAATAGAATTGTCTCTCTCCAATTTAGGTTCAGAAGTTAGCTATGGACAAAATCACAGAACTATTACAGCACAAGAGGCGGCCATTGGGCCCATCAAGTCTGCACCAGGCTCTCCAAACGAGCAATTCACCTTGTGCCGTTCCCCCGCTTTCTTCCCGTAACCCCGCACATTCCTCCTTTTCAGACAACAGTAGTTCCCTCTTAAATGCTTCAATTGAAGCAGCCTCCACCACATACTCAAGGCAGTGCATTCTTGACCCTAGCCATTTGCTGCGTGAAAAAGATTTTCCTCAAGTCGCTTTTGCTTCTTTTGCCAATTATTTTAAAGCTGTGTCTTCTTGTTCTCAATCCAATCACGAGTGGGAACAATTTCTCCTTATCCACTCAGTCCAGACCCCTCATGATTTTGAATACCTCTATCAATCTCCTCTCAGCCTTCTCTTCTCCAAGGAAACAGTCCCAACTTCTCCAATCTATTTTCATAGTTGAAGTTCCTCATCCCTGGAATCATTCTCATGAATCTTTTCTGCACTCTCCCTAATGCCTTTAGATCTTTCCCAAATACGGCACCAAGAACTGGATACAATATTTCAGCTAAGGCTCAACTAGTGTCTTATACAAGTTCAACATAGCCTCCTTGTTCGTGTACTCTAAATCCCTATGAATAAAGTAAGCTTCATCAATAATAACATAGAAAATAGGAGCAGTAGGAAATTCAGTCCTTCAAGCCTGCTCTGCCATTCAATATGATCATGGCTGATACTCTATCTCAATACCATACTCCTGCTCTCTCCCCATTCCCCTTGATATACTTAGAGTCTAGAAATTTATTTCCTTCTTAAATATATTCAGTAGCTTGGCCTCCACAGTCTTGTGGTAGAGAATTCCACAGATTTACCGCCCTCTGAATGGAGAAATTTCACCTCATCCCAGTCCTAAATGGCCTACTCCATATCCTGGCACTGTTCTAGACCCCTCAGATAGAGGAAACATCATCCCTGCATCTAGTCTGTCAGAACTTTATACGTTTCAAAGAGATTCCCTCTCATTCTTCTAAACTCCAATGAATACAGGCCTAGTCAGCCCAATTTCTCCTCATACAACAATCCTGCCATCCCAGGAATCAGTCTGGTGAACCTTCGTTGCACTCCCTTCCTCTATGGCAAGTATATCCTTTCTTAGGCAAGACGACCAAACTGCACACAATACTGCAGGTGTGGTCTCACCAAGGTCCTGCACAGCTGCAGCAAGACATCCTTGCTCCTGTACTCAAGTCCTCTTGCAATGAAGGCCAACAAATCATTTGCTTTCTTAACTGCTTGTTGCACCTGTATGCTTGCTTTCAGTGATTGGTTTACAAGGACACCCAGGTTCCTTTGTACATCAACATTCCCCAATCTATTACTATTTAAATAATACTCTGCCATTCTGTTTTTCCTACCAAAGTGGATAACTTCACACTTATCCATGTTATACTGCATCTACCATGTATTTGCCCACTCATTCAACTTGTCTAAATTGCCTTGAAACCTCTTAACACGCTCTTCACCACTCACATTGCCAGCTAGTTTTGTGTCATCGGCAAACTTGGAAATATGACATTTAGTTCCCTCAACGAAATCCTGCAGTCCATGATCGTAATGAATGGCGGGGCAGGCTCGAGGGGCTGAATTGCCTACTCCTTATGTGGAGGGGGCAGGGGTAGGGAGTGAGTGTAGGTGATGGGGTAGGGGTAGGCAGTGAGTGAAGTGGATGGGGGAGGGGACTTTGTAGGGTTGACAGGGCTGAGATTGCCATTGTTTTTCCTCAGCGCCTAGGTTGATGTCAGGTGGTCCGTCCAGTTGAATTCCTTTTTTGTGGCTTTGTTACAACTGAGTGGTTTGCTAGGCCATTTCAGAGGGCATTTAAGAGTCAACCACATTGCTGGAGTCACATTTAGCCCTGACCAGGTAAGGACGATAGGTTTCCTTTCTTAAAGGGCATTAGTGAACTAGATGGGTTTTTACAACAATCAACAATGGTTCCACTTTTAATTCCAGATTTTTATTGAATTCAAATTCCACCAACTGCCGTAGTAGGATTCAAACTCAGGTCACCAGAACATTACCCTGGATCTCTGGATCACCAGTCCAGTGACAATACCACTACACCATTGCATCCCCTTAATGTTCAGTCATAGAGAGGAAAATGCAATGAGCCATGATCACAGAGTGGAGGAGAGGGGGAGGGTAGATCCAAAGGTGGATTATAGAGGAGGGGGGCAGAAGGAGATGGCAGTGGAAGGGCAGATCACAATGTGGGGAGTTAGGATGGGGGTGTAGGTTGAGCCACGGGGATTGGGAGGTCAGTCAGGGGGGGTCGTTGGAGGACACGGTAGTTGGGGTGAGGAGGGTAGTTAGAGGCTCTGGAGAGTAGTCAGTGGGGGGGGGGGGTATTGGTGAGGGTTAGTCAGTGCATTCAGACAAAGTGCCTTTAGATTTGTCTTAACATTTTTACATGTTTTGTTAATACTACGGCCCTATTTGCTGCTAGCCCTTGTTCCCTCTGCCTTCCACTTTTGCTTTCTACTATTCTGTCCATCAGTTCTATCTTTGTTTCCCTCCCTCGTCTCCCTGCTCAGGTTCCCATCCCCCTGCCACTCTAATTTAAACTCTCCCACACAGTACTAGCGAAACCCCAGCGAGGATATTAATCCTGGTTCTCCTGGGTGCAGCTTGTACAGGTCCCACCTTCACGAGAATCGGTCCCAATGCCTCAGGAATCTAAATCCCTCCCTTCTACACCATCTCCAGCCACGTATTCATCTGATCTATTCTCCTATTCCTGATCTCACTAGCACGTGGCACTGGGAGTAATCCGGAGATTACTACCTTTGAGGTCCTGCATTTTAATTTATTTCCTCGCTCCCTATATTCTGCTTTCAGGGCCTCCTCCCTCTTTTTACCTATGTCATTGTTACCGATACGAACCATGACCTCTGGCTGTTCACCCTCCCCCTTCAGAATGTCCTGCAGCCACTTAACCCTGGCACCAGGGAGCCAACATACCATCCTGGTGTCACAGCTGCAGCGACAGAAACATCTGTTCCCCTTACGATAGAATACCCATATCACTATTTCTCTCCCATTCTTTTATTTCTCCCCCCGACCTGTGCAGCAAGAGCCACTTGTGGTGCCACACACTTGGCTCTTGCTGCATTCCCTTGAAAAACTGACTCCCCCAGCAGTATCCAAACAGAAAATCTTTGAGAGGGGAAGATAGACCCAGGGGACTCCTGCACTACCTGCCTACTGCTTTTACTGTCTGGTGGTCACCCATTCCCTTTCTGCCTGTGCACTCTTTACCTGCAGTGTGACCACCTCACTGTACGTGCTAACCACAAAGATCTCAGCCTTGCGGATGATCCAGTGACTCCAGCCGCAGCTCCAACGCCAAAATCAGGATTTCAAGTAGCTGCAGCTAGAGACAATTCCTGCACATGTGATCGCCCTGGACACTGGAAGCACCCCGCACTTCCCACATCGCACAGGAGGAGCATTCCATGTAGTCAAGCTTCTCTGCAATGACTTACCCTTAAATTACTCCCTTTTCTTTCACTTCCTCTAGTTTAAGGAACATTAAATATATACTAGGGACCTTACTTATACTTTAAACACTGCTTAATCTAAACTAAAGACCAATTTTTACTTCAAAAACTAGACAGTAGAAATACTCACCAGGTCCTTCTTAACAAGGCTGCCGCTCCTCTCGCTCTGGCTCCTGGTCCTGCTCTGGTCTCAGGCCTGGTTCTAGCTTGCTCTTTAAGGCCGCTGCTCCTCTCATGTTGTCAAATGCCAAAAACAAAGGAGCATCTCTTCCCTTCCTCCTCTAACTCCCTTAATCACCCAACTCCCAGCACTCTATTCTCAGTCGTACTCAAGTGTTAAGTCGCACCTTTATTTGCTCCTAAGACAAAGGCTAGCTGGCCCAGTCACAGAGGAACCAGTTTTAGCAGCTTTTTAACTTAACTAAAGCGCAACTGCTCACCCAGTAGGGACCTTTTTAAAAGCCTGCATAAGGCTGGGAGTTAAATGCTAACTACAAAACAAAATTAGATTTTTACCAAAAGGTTAAAAAAAGACTCCTTACTCACCATCCATCAGCATCCAGTCCTAGTGGCCCTCTCAGCCTGCCCTGCCAGCTTCAGTGGAAGGAGAGCTACTCCATCTACAAAGTGATGAAGCAGGTTCATCCCGACACTGGCATCTCCTCCAAGGCCATGAGCATCATGAACTTGTTCGTGAACGATATTTTTGAGCACGTTGTGGGTGAGGCTTACCACCCGGTGCATTACAACAAGCGCAGCACCATCAGCTCCAGGGAGATCCAGACCGCCACCCGCCTGCTGCTGCCCGGGGAACTGTCCAAGCACGCCGTGTCAGAAGGGACAAAGGCGGTGACCAAGTACACCAGCTCCAAGTAAAACTCCAGAACGAACTGAAAAACATTCAGTGACGCCAGTTTCTTCATATGCCCTACACATTGGCCAGAGATAAGATGGCATGCACCAGCAGATTAAAGATTCATCAAGTTGAAAGGAACTAAGTGTGACATGATGGTCCCTTGGGAGCTCCACTGGCTGCCTTTGTTCCCAAGTGCTGCACCGGCCCAGAGTTAGTCAGTAAAGCCACAATGGCTTGGTGAGTGAGCACGCTACTATTAGTTGAAATAATTAGATAATCAGCATAATAAATATCCTATGAGTTACTGATTTCTGCTATCAAAAAGAAACAGATACCCCCTTTTATACCAGGATTATCTCTGACAGCAAATGTACTATTGAAGCCAGTATCAAACTCTCCTTCAGCAAGGGATTTGACTGAGTGCCTGTAAACCAAAGTACCTCCAACAAGGAATTCAGACTGTTTCTTCCACTGCTACTTGGTGCAAAGTCTTCCACCTTAGGTCAGGTCACCACTATCAATATATTTTTGACATTAGTAGCATGTTCAGAACTTGCCCACATTAGCAGGAGTTGTCCCAGAAGATTCACCAAGTAAAACGTGAATGTGTGTTAACTGTCCATATCCACCTTAAGGACGAGTTACACTGCAGTTACCAGTCTATGACCAGTTGCAAAACTCTGTTTATGTTGTTTGTATGGAACTTCAACTATCCTGCTTAGGCCAGCAATCAAAGCATCAGGCATGCACATTCAACTATTAGAAACATAAACATTAAAAGAACAAGGAATGAGGGAACCCTGCTCTCTCCAAATATTTAAAAGTCCAGAAGCCCAAATACAACCCAAAACACACAAGAGTTGACTGAAGTAAAAGGATATTATCTTGATGAAGTCTCTATCAGCACTGTGAACTCAGGTTGAATCACAATTCAAGATTCCTACTGCAAGTTTAAAAACGTTTGCATTTCTACAGCATATTTCACAAACTCCAGATCTACCAAAAGGTTTACAGCCAATAAAGCATTTTTGAAATGTAGTCTCTCTTGTAATGCAAGAAATGTGAAAGAAAGTCTAACACCATTGAGATAAAAGGACCAGATAACGTGTTTTATCGACATCGGTAGAGAGATAAATATCGACCAGGATACTGGGGAAAATACTCCTGGCTCTACTTCGAAATAGTATCATGGGATCTTTAACGCCCACCAGAAGGAGCAGACAGGGCCTCGGTTTAACATCTCATCCAAAAGACGGCATCTTCAACAGTACTGTATTCCCTCAGAACTGCACAGGATTTTGTGCTTGAGTTTCTGTAATGCAACATAAACCCATGACTTTCTGACTTAGAAGTGCAGGTGCTACCACTGAGCCACAGTGTCAGTGGAAAGCAGAACTCCCCTCACATCAACCCTACATACTTGCAGTTTAAATGCACCCTTAAAAGTCATTACTTGGGTCTCCCAACAGCTACACGTGTAATGTTTCAACCATTATCAAATTTGTCAAAATTTAAACAGGGCAATTTGGCAACAGGAACTTGCTCACTTACTGAATTCCTTCATTAATATAAAACCAGCAGGAAACCGCAACTGTAAAGCTCAAGCAATTTATCGCCTAGATCCAGAGGTGATCAAAAACCTAGCTTCACGTTAAAAGTGTCAGAGTGCTTACATGTCAGTCATAAAGACAACCCACAAGAGCCACATCAATAAAGATACTGCAATTCACCTTGTTCACTCTCGTCAGGCACAATTACTTCTCCAAATAAGTTCACCAAATCACCTCATAAGCACTCTGAGTCCTGGGTCCTATTTAAAATTAAAACAAGAAACTGTATCCTCCTTCAGTGAAATAGAGTGAACCCCCATGCAACATGGATATAGCTATTGCAAAAGGTCATCTTGGTACAAAATATAACAGACTGATGAAACTGAACCAAGATATTGCTATTCAGTTGGTATCTTTCCTTGAAGTTTTGCAAGTCAATAGGCATGACAAGTTGGTCAAATACAGAGAGGAGCCTCAGCAAACATGAGAAAATAATAATGATTAATGTAAAAACTTACAGTGCAGATAAAAAAAGAGGCAAGATATATGTAACCCATTCCTGTACATACATAATGACGCAAAACATCAAAACAAATAAAAGCAAAATTCATGTTCTTGTTTTCTTAAGGCCCAAGAGAAAGGGGGACAGAAAGACATTTTGTACAAAAGAAGCTTCACTTTGATGATAAAAATTACCCATATGAATGATGTAACACTGTCCTGCACAAGAGAAAAAAAGATGGTGAAAAGAGATAGTGAAATACTATCTCTCCCATATCCTCAGTCCCCATTATATAACTTTTAAGACAAAAGCCTCAACACTTTGCCTCTATTATCCTGCACAGTACATTTTCCAAAATAATTATCATTCTTTGAGTTCTTCCTAATAGGCAATGCAGAGAAGTGTGAAGTGATACATTTTGGTAGGAAGAACAAGGAGATGCAATATAAAATAAGAGTACAATTCTAAAGATGGTGCAGGAACAGAGAAACCTGGGGGTGTATGTGCACAAATCATTGAAGAATGCAAAGCAAGTTGAGAGAGTAGTTAAAATGGCATACAGGATCCTGGATTTTGTGCTTCTATTTGTGGAGTACAAAAATCTAGGAAGTTATGATGAAACTTTATAAAACACTGGTTTGGCTTCAACTGGAGGAGAAGTGTATCCAATTCTAGGCATCATGCATTGGAAGGATGTGAAAGTTTTATGGGTAGTCCAAAAAAGACTTGAGGATCGTTCTAGGGATGAGGGACTTCAGTTATGTGGTAGACTGGAGAAGCCGGGGCTATTCTCTTTGGAGAAAAAAAAAAGGCTGTGAAGAGATTTGATAGAGGTGTTCCAAATCATCAGGGATCTGGACAGAGTAGATATAAGATCATAAGACATAGGAGCAGAAATTAGGCCAATCGGCCCATCGAGTCTGCTCCGCCATTCAATCATAGCTGATAAGTTTCTCAACCCCATTCTCCCCGTAACCTTTGATCCCCTTACCAATCAAGAACCTATCTATCTCGGTCTTAAATACACTCAATGACCTGGCCTCCACAGCCTTCAGTGGCAATGAATTCCATAGATTCACCACTCTCTGGCTAAAGAAGTTTCTCATTATCTCTGTTCTAAAAGGTCTTCTTCTGAGGCTGTGCCCTCAGGTCCTAGTCTCTCCTACTAATGGAAACATCTTCCCCACGTCCACTCTATCCAGGCCTTTCAGTATTCTGTAAGTTTCAATCAGATCCCCCCTCATCCTTCTAAACTCCATCGAGTATAGACCCAGAGTCCTCAAACGTTCCTCATATGTTAAGCCTTTCATTCCTGGGATCATTCTCGTGAATCTCCTCTGGACCCTCTCTAGGGCCAGCATATCCTTCCTGAGATACGGGGCCCAAAATTGCTCACAATATTCTAAATGTGGTCTGACCAGAGCCTTATAAAGCCTCAGCAGCACATCCCTGCTTTTATATTCTAGTCCTCTCGAAATAAATGCCAACATTGCATTTGCCTTCCTAACTACCAACTCAACCTGCAAGTTAACCTTAAGAGAATCCTGGACTAGGACTCCCAAGTCCCTTTGCACTCCAGATTTCTGAATTCTCTCCCCATTTAGAAAATAGTCCATGCCTCTATTCTTCCTACCAAAGTGCATGACCTCACACTTCCCCACGTTGTATTCCATCTGCCACTTCTTTGCCCATTCTCCTAACCTGTCCAAATCCTTCTGCAGCCTCCCCGCCTCCTCAATACTACCTGTCCCTCCACCTATCTTTGTATCATCTACAAACTTAGCCAGGATGCCCTCAGTTCCTTCATCTAGATCATTAACGTATAAAGTGAAAAGTTGTGGTCCCAACACTGACCCCTGCGGAACTCCACTAGTCACCGGCCGCCATCCTGAGAAGGACCCCCCTATCCCCATTCTCTGCCTCCTGCAGCCAATCTTCTATCCATGCTAATACCTTGCTTCTAACACCATGGGCTCTTATCTTACTGAGCAGTCTCCTGTGCGGCACCTCGTCAAAGGCCTTCTGGAAGTCCAAGTAGATAACATCCATTGGCTCTCCTTTGTCTAACCTACTCATTACCTCCTCAAAGAATTCTAACAGATTTGTCAGGCATGAACTCCCCTTGATGAAACCATGCTGTCTTTGCCCGATTTTACCATGCACTTCCAAATATTCTGAAATCTCATCCTTAATAATGGACTCTAAAATTTTACCAACGACCGACGTCAGGCTAATCGGCGTGTAATTTCCTGTCTTTTGCCTCACTCCCTTCTTAAACAGGGGGGTTACATTAGCGATTTTCCAGTCCTCTGGGACCCTCCCTGACTCCAGTGATTCCTGAAAGATCACCACTAATGCCTCCACTATCTCTTCAGCTATCTCCTTCAGAACTCTGGGGTGTAATCCATCTGGTCCAGGTGATTTATCCACCTTCAGACCTTTGTTTTCCTAGCACCTTCTCCTTGGTAATGGCCACCATACTCACCTCTGCCCCCTGACTCTCTTGAACTTTGGAGAGGTCACTCGTGCCTTCCACTGTGAAGACTGACACAAAGTACCTATTCAGTTCCTCCGCCATTTCTTTGTTCCCCACTACTACTTCTCCAGCGTCATTTTCCAGCGGCCCAATGTCCACTTTTGCCTCTCTCTTACCCTTTATATATCTAAAAAAACTCTTGCAATCTTCTTTTATATTACTGGCTAGTTTACCCTCATATTTAATCTTCTCCCTCCTTATTTCTTTTTTAGTTGTCCTCTGTTGGTCTTTGTAGGCTTCCCAATCCCCTGGTTTCCCACTGCTCTTCGCCGCATTGTATGCTTTCTCTTTAGCTTTTATGCTGTCCCTGACTTCCCTTATCAGCCATGGTTGCCTCGTCCTCCCTTTAGTATGCTTCTTCTTCCTAGGGATGAATTTTTGCTGTGTCTCCCAAATTACTCCCAGAAACTCCTGCCATTGCTGTTCCACTGTCTTTCCTGCTAGGCTCATCTCCCAGTCAATTCTGGCTAGCTCCTCCCTTATGCCTCTGTAGTTGCCTTTATTCAACTGTAATACCGTTACATCTGATTCCAGCTTTTTCCTCTCAAATTGCAGGGTAAATTCTATCATATTATGGTCACTTCCTCCTAAGGGTTCCTTCACCTTAAGCTCCCTTATCAAATCTGCCTCATTACACATCACTAAATCTAGAATTGCCTGTTCCCTAGTGGGCTCCACCACAAGCTGCTCCAAAATGCCATCTCGTAGACATTCCACAAATTCCTTTTCTTGGGTTCCACTACCAACCTGATTTTCCCAGTCTACCTGCATATTGAAATCCCCCATGATTACTGTAACCTTGCCTTTCTTACACACCTTTTCTATCTCCTGGTGTATCTTGTGCCCCATATCCTGACTACTGTTCGGAGGCCTGTACATAACTCCCATTATGGTTTTTTCACCTTTGCGGTTCCTCAACTCTACCCACACAGATTCTACATCATCTGACCCTACATCATTTCTTGCTATCGATTTAATTTCATTTCTTACTAACAAAGCAACCCCACCCCCTCTGCCAACCTGCCTATCTTTTTGATAGGATGTATATCCTTGGATATGTAGCTCCCAGTCCTGATCCCCTTGCAGCCATGTCTCCGTAATGCCCACCACATCATACCTGCCAATTTCAATCTGCGCCACAAACTCATTTACCTTATTTCGTATACTGCGTGCATTCAGATACAACACCTTCAGTCCTGTATTTTCGGTCCCCCTTCTCATTGTCATCCCTTTATCTGATGTGCTTGAAGTTAGATTCCTAGCCCTTTCCAAACACTCTGTCCTATTTATTGCTCTGGAGAATTTAATAGCCTCTCCTGGGCTCTCCTTTCTTTTCAGTTTTTTCATAATTTTCCATGAAGTTGAATCCACCCCCCCACACGCTAACCTGCTGCTTTGTTTCCCATTAGTTATGCTTCTTGGAGTTTTACCCTTCCCTCCCCCCCCCACCCCACTTTCTAGTTTAAAGTCCTATTGACCACCCTATTCGCTAGAACATTGGTCCCAGATCGGTTCAGGTGGAGACCGACCCAACGGTACAGATCCCTCCTGTTTCAATACTGATGCCAGTGCCCCATGAAATGGAACCCCTCTTTCCCACACCACTCCTTTAGCCACGTGTTTACTTCCCTTATTCTTGCGTCCCTATGCCAATTTGCACGTGGCTCGGGTAGTAATCCGGAGATTATAACTCTTGAGGACCTGTTCTTCAATTTAGTTCCTAGTTCCTGATAATCCCCAAACAGGTCCTCCAGATAGGGACAACTGTTCCCATTGACAGATGGGCTGTGAATCAGAGGACCCAAATTTAAACTGATTCTCAAAAGAAGCAAAGGCAACATGTGGAAAAACTTATTTTTTATGCACTGTGTGGTTAGGATTTGGAACACATGATCCAAGAGTTTGGTGGAGGCCGGTTCAGCTTTGGAAAAGAGAATTGAATAAGTACTTGAAAAAGAAAAGAATTACAAGGCTATGGGGGAAATGACAGAATGGGACCAGACAAATTGCTCTTGGAAAGAACCAGCATGGACACCACAAGCCAAATGGCCTCCTCTGGGCTGTAACACCTCTAATATTTTATGAACTGTTTTAAATGTAGTTCAAGCAAGACACAAAAAACAAAAGATGTAAGAGGAAAAAAGGAAACTTTTTGCTAAAAAAAAACAGCACTGTCACAAGATAATTATTTGAACAGTTTGATTGTGAAAAGGTGAAATATATGGCTAGATATTCTTCCAAATCAGTAGATGAGAAGCAACATGTGAAATGACATTTATGAAAGAAAATTTCTGAAATGGAAACCCATTCATAACAGGAAGAAGAAATTAACTATTACCTCTTAGCAATAGAGAAGGAATGTTTTAGAATTAATTTGCTTACATTACTCAGTTTATAAACTTAGAGATAAATGTAAACAATAGAAATTCAGTGGTGACTAGAATTTCTGGGGAGGTAAGATTACATTTATAAAGTCATTAAGAAAAGCTTAAGTAACTTACAATAATCTAAACTCCAAAATGAAGCAGTCGAAAAGTTCTTCCCCTGTGTCTAGTTTCTATAGCATTGAGTAGGTCTATTTAATTTTTAAAAAATGTTCCTTACCAGCATAGGCACCATGACAGAGAAAGCAGAGTGAACACAGGATTTCAAACATATTGCGAGTACAGATAATGGGCAGAATTTTCTGCCTGCCGGGCGGGTGGGCCCGACCCAATCTCCGGCGGGCGGGGAGCCAATCCCCGCTGGAGAAGCGGGACCGGCCACCATTTTAAGTGGGTGGGCCAATTAAGGCCCGCCCAGCATGACGTCCGGTGGGAAGCGCTATGCGCTTCTTCTGCGGGCAGGGGAGGGGGGGGCGGGATTCCCCAAATGCGAGAGTGCGCTCTATCACGCATGTGCACAAAAGAGCACACATCTCCCGGAGGCTAAGTGCTGCCTCAGGGAGATCACTGACAGTTGTATAAACATTAAAAATAGAGAGAAAAAAAATTCTTAACATGTTTCCCTTTTGTGACAATGTCACATGAGATGGGACATGTTAATAAATTTCACTAAAACTTTATTAAACTTTTTAAATTCCTACATGAAACCTCATCCCGCCAGTGGATGAGGTTTCATGTTTTTTCTATTCCCCGCCGGGGCTCCTGGCCTGCCCGCCAACCTTAAGGTTGGACGGGAAGGTCCTTTAATTGTTTAAATGATTCTGTCAATGGCCTTAATTGGCCATTGACAGGTCGGCGGGCCCGCAGCTGATTTTGCTGCCGGCCCCACCTTCCTGAAGATTTAAATGGGGCGGGATGGCGTTGGGGGTTCCCCCGCAACGTCATCCCGTGTCGGCGAGCGTGCCCCGCCCCCTGCTCGCCGACAGCAAAATTCAGCCCAATGACTATATACAGAAAACGACCATAGATGCAGTTGGCTTTTGCAGTGGTTTGCACTAGAAGAGGAAAATAGAATGGAAGGAAGGGAGATAAGGAAAATGAAAAATTTATACTGCACCTTTCACAATCTCAGCACGTCCCAAAATACTTTACAGCTAATGAGATACTTTTCAAATTTGGCCACCCTTGTAACAAAGAGTAATGCAGCAGGCAATTTGCACACAGCAAGCTGCTACACACAGCAATGAGATAATGAGTAGATAATGGCCCAGATCTTGCTGCGAATGATACTGTTCATTAGACTTATATTTGTCTAGAGTGTTTCTCTGATACTTTGCACAGCAAGTTACAATCTGCCAAATATCCAAATGGTACAACCCTCTCCAAGGCATCTGCAGCATCTGTGAACAGGACAAGCAATTGTATAACTCCTGAACCAGACTGAAGAATGATTAATGAGCAGTGCAGACTCTGAGCCAGGAAGTGCAAGCCAGAGTAGTGAACTCAGTGTCAAATCAGGTACAGAAAGCAAAGAAAAGAGAGGGAAAACAACAAAAGACAAAAATATGTATTTTAAATCTCAAACAATAATTAAAATCTGATGAAATAGGATTCCAGACGCAGAAATGTTAATTTTCAATACAAGAGATGTTGTCTAGCACTAATTAAGACTTACTACAATGTTAAAATGGTACTTAGACTAAAATGGATAAGATCATAAGACGTAGGAGCAGAAGTAGGCCATTCGGTCCATTGAGACTGCTCCACCATTCAATGAGATCATGGCAAATCTGATAATCCTCAACTCCACTTTCCTGCCTTTTCCCCATAACCCCTAATTCCCTTACTGATTAAAAATCTGTCTATCTCAGTCTTGAATATACTTAAAGACCCAGCCTCCACAGCCCTCTATGGAAAAGAATTCCACAGATTCACTACTCTCAGAGAAGAAATTCCTCCTCATCTCTGTCTTAAATGGGCAACTCCTCCTGACATTATACCCTCTGGTCCTAGACACACCCACAAGAGGAAACAACCTCTCGGCATATTCCTGTCAAGTCTCCTAAGAATCTTATATGTTTCAATAAGGTCACCTCTCATTCTTCTAAACTCCAATGAGTACAGGCCCAACCTACTCAACTTCTCCTCATAAGAAAATCCCTCCATACCCAGGGTCAACCTAGTAAACCTTCTCTGGACTGCTTCCAATGTCAGTATATCTTTCCTTCAATATGGGGACCAAAACTGTTCACAGCATTCCAGGTGTAGTCTAACTAGTGCCTTGCATAAGTTTAAGCAAAACTCTCCTATTTTTATACTCCATTCCCTTTGAAATAAAGGCCAACACTCCATTTGCCTTCCCTATTACATGCTGAACTTGTATGCTAGCTTTTTGAGATTCATGGACCCCCAAATCCCTCTGTGCTACAATTTTCTGCAGTCTTCCTCCATTTAAATAATATTCAGCTCCTCTATTGTTCCTGCCAAAGTGCATAACAACATATTTTCCCACGTTATATTCCATCTGCCAAGGTTCTGCCCACTCACTTAACCTGTCTATATCCCTCTGGACTCTGTTACCCTCACTACTTGCCCTCCCACCTATTTTTGTTTCATCTGCAAACTTGGCAATAGTACATTCATTTCCCTCATCCAAGTCATTAATATATATTGTAAATAATTGTGGCCCCATGTGGCACTCCACTAGTTACAGGTTGCCATCCTGAAAATGCCCTCCTTATCCCAATTCTCTGTCACCTGTTAGCTAGCCAATCCTCTATCCATGCTAATATACAACCCCCAACACCATGGGCAATCTTATCTTATTAAGTAGCCTTAAGTACAGTGCCTTATCAAACACCTTCTGGAAATCCAAATATATTACATCTACTGGTTCCCCTTTATCTATCCTACTTGCTACCTCCTCAAAGAATTCTAATAAACCTGTTAGGCATGATTTCCCCGTCATGAAGCCATGCTGACTCTGCTTGATTAGATTAAGTATTTCTAAATGCTCCACTATTACATCGTTTATAATAGACTCTAACATTTTCTCAATGCCAGATGTTAAGCTATCTGGCCTATAGTTACCTGTTTTTTGTCTTCCTCCCTTTTTGAATAAGGGCGTTACATTGGCAGTATTCCAGTCCTCTGGGAATTTTCCAGAGTCTAAGGATTCTTGGAAGATTACTACCAGTGCATCCACTATCTCTAACTACTTCCTTTAATATCCTAGGATGCAACCCATCAGGTCCAGGAGACTCATTGTAATTTAGCCCCATTAATTTCCCTAGTACTTTTTCCTCTAGTGATAGTTATTATATTTATTTCCTCCCCCCTTTTGCCCCTTGATTATTTAGTATTTTTGTAATGCTAGTTCTGTCTTCTACCATGAAGACTGATGCAAAGTATTTATTCAACACCTCTGCCATTTCCTGGTTCCCCATTATTATTTCCTCAGCCTCATTCTCTAAGGGGCCTATGTTCACCTTGGCCTTTCTCTTCCTTTTTATGTTTCTAAAGAAGCTCTTACTGTCTGTTTTTATATTACTTGTTGTTTACCCTCAAAGTTTATTTTCTCCCTCTGTTATATTTTTGGTCATCTTTTGTGGGTTTTTAAAACTTTCCCCAATCCCCTGGCTTACCACTAATCTTTGCCACATTGTATGTTTTTCTTTCAATTTGATACTATCCTTAACTTCCTTGGTTAACCATGGTTGGTTTATCCGCTTCCTTGAATTCTTCTTCCTCACTGGAATGTATCTTTGTCTGCCATTGCTCAACAAACATCTTTTCTGCTAAACTACTTTCCCCATCCACCCCAGCCAACACTGCCCTCGTTCCTTTGTAATTACCCTTGTTTAAGTTTAACACAGTTGTTTCCGACCTATTTCTCACTCTCAAACTGAATGCTAAATTCTACCATGTTATGGTCACTGTTTCCTAGGGGATCTTTTACTCAGGTCATTTATTAAACCCACCTCATTACACACAAGATAGCCTGATCCCTGATTGGATCCACAACGCATTGTTCTAGGAAACTGTCCTGAATAAACTATGAATTCTTGCTCGTGGCTACCTCTGCCAACTTGATTTTCCCAATCTACACGGATTAAAGTCACCCATGATTAATGTGCTTCCTTTTTTACATGCCGTCACTATCTCCTGACTTATTTTCTGTCCTACAGTATAGCTACTATTACAGGACCCATGGGCTACTCCCATCAGTGTCGTTTTCTTCCCCTTGTTATTTCTTACCTCCACTCATAAGGATTCTACATCTTCCAATCCAAGATCATTTCTTGCTATCGTACTTATTCCATTAGGTACTAACAAAGCTACCCCACTGCCTTTTCTTTTCTGCCTGTCTTTTGAAAAGGTCACATACCCCTGAATATTTAGTTCCCAGCTTTGGTCTCCTTGTAACCATGTCTCCGTAATGGCTATAAGATCATACCCATTAACCTCTATTGGTGCCGTTAATTCATTTATTTTGTTCCGAATACTACGTGCATTTAAGTACAAAGCCATTAATTTTGCCTTTTTACCATTTTTTCCCCCTTTGACCCTGTTTGCTGCTTTTCAAAAAAAAATGTTTGTACACTCTGTCCCACTCTGGGTAACATTACCTAAATAACTGCCCTTCAACAACGCTGCCATATCCTTTTGCTTTGTAAGCCTATGTGTCCCCTCTCCGAACCTTCCCCCCTTCTATATTGTTTAAAGCCCTCTCATCAGCCCTAGTTATTTGATTTGCTAGGACACTGATCCCAGCATGGTTCAAATGAAGCCTGTCCCAGGAACAGCTCCCTTCTACCCGAGTACTGGTGTCAGTGCCCCATGAACTGAAACCCATTCCTCCGACACCAATCTCTGAGACACACATTTAACTCCTTGACTTTATTTACCCTATGCCAGTTTGCCCATGGTAGCAATCCCAAGATTATTACTTTGGAGGGTCTGCTTTTTAATTTAGCTACTAACTGTTCAAATTCATTCAGCAGAACCTCTTTTCTAGTCCTTTCAATATCATTGATACCAACATGGATGATGACAACTGGATCCCTCCCCTCCCACTCCAAGTTCCTCCCCAGCCCTGAGTAGATGTCTTTAACCCTGGCACTGGGCAAGCACAACAACCTTCGGGACTCTCACTCACGATTGCAGAGAACAGTATCTATTACCCCAAATTATACTGTCTCCTACCACTACTACGTTCCTATTTCCTCCTCCAATTTGAATGACTCCCTGTACCATGGTGCCGTGGTCAGTTCGTTCATCCTCCCTGCAGTCCCCGCTCTCGTCCACACAGCTTGCAGAAACCTCGTAACTGTTTAACAATTGCAGGGGCCGAGGCTCCTCGAACGCTACCCCCTGGGTCCCCATAACTGCCTCGCCTGCAGTCACACCCTCCTGTCCCTGATCACAGGTCAAATTTGAATTACCTAATATTTTATGTCTGAGGTAAATACAGGAACTTCACACCAGTCAATACTTTTGAATGGTGAGTCAAATGGTAAAATGCCATTTTTTGGGAAGCTCAAGGAGGAAAAGGTCAAACCTTGGACAGCAACTTCCTGATTACTGCATGTAGCTACACATAATTGCTGGAAGTTGGTCCAATTTTCACATAAATAATGGTGAGCACTGGCAGCCAAACTATTATTCTCCCAGCAAAATCTGGTCCATTCTGTTTTAATAATATGGGTTGATGGATACATACTTCCCAGGACACCAAAGACATCTTAACTGTTCCCTTTTTAAATGGCACCATGGAATCATTGATATCCATCCAAGGAGGCCAACAGGGCCTCAGATTCAAGTTTCATCTGAAAAAACACCACCTCAGACAATGCAGCACTCCCTCAGTGATGCACAGAGGCGTTAAGCTAGATTATAAAGAAAAATTTGCATTCATATAGCATCTTTCACAACCCCAGGACATCTAAAAGCTCTTTACAGCCAATAGAGTACTTATAAAGTGTAATGACTGTTGTAGCATAGGAACCAAGGCAGCCAATTTGCAAACACATTCCCACAAACAGCAAACAATAATCTTTTTGTGATGTTGATTGAGGAATAAATATTGGTCACTGAACCAAGGATAACCCCCTGCTGTCCCATTCATCAAAAAAGTGCCACAGAATTTTTTTATCTCCACTCAAGAGGGCAGACAGGGCTTCAGTTTAACACCCCATCCAAAAGACAGCACCTCCACCAATTTAATGCACTCTCAGTGCTGCACTGGAATGTCAGCCTTGGTTTTTGTGCTGAAACAAAGTCTCTGGTATGTGACTGTGAACCCACCAACCTTCTGATTCAGAGGCAAGAGCCACTCACACCCATTGAGCCACTGCTGGCAGACGACCAAGGTTGGCACTGAAAGCTCAGAACATGCACTATTTCTGATATAGAGACACCTGAAACAGCCCCACCTGGTCCACTGGAGGTCATTCCTACAACAGACGTGGAAGTCTCGCCCCTTTTAGCTACCTCTTCTAAGTCACAGGGGTCCTGTTTCTGTTCCTCGTAGGCTTCATCCTCCCTCCCTCGTTTGTTTTTGCCTTTAATGAAGGTTATGATGAACCTGCCCCTCGACATGTTTGACCTGCAGCTCCAGCCGGAGCCACTCCTCAAACACTGAGGGAGCTCAAGGTAAACTTTTCAACTCCACACCTTCCTCCATCATCATCATCATCTCGATTCGGCAGTTATTCCATCCCCTTCCTTTGCCTTCTCGGCCCCTCGCTCCGTCACTCACTCACTCCCCGTCACCGTTGGTAACGACATCATGGACAGGTCACTACTCGCCTCCTCTACCTGGAGCCCCTCCCACCCCCAAATGTACCTGCGGCTCCTTGGCTAGGCGCATGCGTGGCCTGCCGCAACGCACCTCCCAAGGTTGTGGTCCACTTCCTCGCCCCGCCCCCTGGGCAGCTGCGGCCGCCGGACTACAACACCCAGAAGGCGGCGCGCCCTCACCTGCACCCTGCGCCCATTGGCTGCGCTGCTGCAGGAGGGAAATTTAAAGCGTGAACCGACATGTGGTGGCTACACAGCTTCAGTGTCAGTAACTCCTGCGGCTCATTCATGAGTCTGTATGGGTTCATCACTCCTTGTGAACCCGTGACAATAGGACAAATTCATTGTGTTTAACATTCGACAATTTTAGAGTACCAAAATGTTTATTTAGACATCCACTTAAAACCGTTATAAGTTACAAAAAAAAGCCAGACACCTTTTAAATTTCGGCGCTGCTTTCCTAACTAATAAATGGAGCCTGTTTTGGTATTGACGGTTCCTTCATATACTCAGAACTCGTGGCTCTTGAATTTCAGTGCTTGCACCTGCCAGTTTTATAAAGGAGTGGTATGCCCTGGTAAATTGAAATTGGTCAGATTTATCCTGTAATGTCACTTTGCCCTGTCTTTGTTTCCGTTGTGTGCAAAGAACAGAAAATGTACCAAGGGAATAAAGGGTAGAAATAACCAATTTTGATATGTGATTAACATCCACATGCATACACATTTTAAAATTCTCAGGGTGAATATCTAAATATTATGTTTATACACGCACACCCCTTCTGTATTTCCAGTCTCTAGTACACTTTGCTGCCATATTTCTGAGGATTTTTCTCTTTTCTCAGTCGTTCATGTGCTTTCTTCTGATTCTCTTATTAAGTTCTGAACATAGTTTTATTAATGAATTAACAGTAGTATACTATGCCACGAATTGATAGGCTACACCTTCATAATCATAATTCCTCATATAATAAGTTCCCAAATGCTGCTATGTCATTGATGGGGGCTGATAAACAACAGTCAGAAAATTTGCCACTGAGAAGGGAAAAAATCAGCAACATTATCACTGATATCTCCTAACTTTTATCATGGACTGTTTTGAAGTTGAAGTTGACATTGATTTAAAAAGCTTATTGGCTATATACATTTATTAAAATTAGAATTGGTAGGCATCTAATTAGTCTACTTTTTTTTACGTTATTGGGCTGTTTAACCTCCTATTTTTAGATAGAACTGTTTAGCATGTGCAATGCTAAGCAAAATCCATTCTCCATTTTAGAGTGTGGACTCGATAAACTGGAGAGTTTAAATCCTGCTCTGTACTGTTTAACAGGCCTCAGTGTTACCATCCCAAAAGTGAAGGGAGAATTGGAAATCCTGGATAACATTTCAATGAAACAAGGTCTGAAAATACTCAATCTGATGTTTCTGTAATTAGTTCAAGTTGTTTAAGATTGTCTCATGAACTTTGTAGAACGTATGCATTGTTAAAATAATGACATCAAGTCAGATTTTGATGAAAAGTACACAACCACAACTTCGTAAGCTGTATTTTCACTTTCTAGATGTTGGCTGACCCATTGTGTTTCCCACTATCTTCTGTTCGTCTCTCATGAACTATACTGTGCTATAAAAGAGCTTAAAATGTGCATAGGCCTGACATCAGGAAGTGATTTATTGTTCTTAAATTGTGATATAATGAAACATAATGAACATACCTGGACAACCTAGTGGCACAGGAATTAAAAACAAAAAACTACTGCGGATGCTGGAAATCCAAAACAAAAACAGAATTACCTGGAAAAACTCAGCAGGTCTGGCAGCATCGGTGGAGAAGAAAAGAGTCGACCTTTCAAGTCCACATGACCCTTCAACAGAACAGCATCGGAATTGTTCCATTTGTGAATTATGCCTCAGAGCATATGGTGGATTCAAGGGAACTTCAGAAGTCTAATTAAATACATTCTGAATTCCTGATCTGAGCTAGGTCATCAAGGAAACGCAAGGAATTTTCAATCATGCAAAAGGGAGAAAGTTAATGGTTACCCAATCTGATGTATTTTTTTATTATTAGTTCATTAGCATTTATTATCCATCTGTAATTGCTCTTCGGAAGGTGCTGGTATTCAGCCACATATCCACAATGATAATTATAGAGAGGCATCAGGAGATATTTAGGAGAAGGTGGTCTCAGTAGCATTTTAATTGAAGTAATATGAAGCACAAAGTATAGTATCAAAAAGGGAGAAAACATCTTATAAAATGGTAGAAGCAAAATAGATAGACTGACAGCAGCTAGAAGCTTAATATTGTTAAGATTATATTGTTTCATTACTGTAGCTGTGCTTAAAATCAGTATTTATTTCAAGAACCATAATGTAAACTTTGCTATAATTTTTATTATGACAATAAGTTGTTGGCAATTACGTGCACGGCCACCAGAGGGTACCATATACTTAGCTTTCATTCACTAGTACTGTATTTCTGCTGGCAATGAATGAAAGATATTTATGAATTACTAGATATGAACGTGTATAATTACAGAAATTATTTTCACCATTTAAGAGCATAAACTTCCTTTCTACAAGTTGTTTTCTATTTACCCTTTTTCCTTGATATTCCTGAGCTGGGTACCAACTATGACCAAGAGCCAAAAACAGAAAATGCTGGAAAAACTCAGCAGGTCTGGCAGCATCTGTGGAGAGAGAAACAGTTAATGTTTTGAGTCCGTATGGCCCTTCTTCAGAGCTGAGGAGAAGTGGAAATGTGATGAAATTTATATTATTTAAGGGGGGTGGAGCAGGCGAAGCTGGATAGAAGGTCAGCGATAGGTGGGGACAAAGGAGAGATTGACAAAAATGTCATGAACTAATGGACAAAAGGAGTGCTAATGGCCATGGTAAGGGCTAAAAAAGGTGCTGATAGTGGTGTAAAAGTAAGAAAGCAGAATGTGATAATAGCAGAACAAGGGTAGCACTGTGTGAAAGAATAACATGCGCCAAGTAATAGATAGCTGTGTAGGGGATGAGGTGGGGAAAAAAGGATAGAAAATGGATAGAAGGGGATAAAAAGGGGTTAAAACCATGAATAAATTAATAAAAAATAAAAGTGGATAAAAAATAAAAAATTAATGTAGAAATAAGAGGATTAAAAGGGGGTGAGGATGGAGGAGAGAGCTCATGGTCTAAAGTTGTTGAACACAACGTTAAGTCCAGAAGGCTGTAAAGTGCCTAATCGGAAGATGAGGTGTTGTTCCTCCAGTTTGCGTTGGATCATACGGGTCATACGGAAGGGGGGGTGGTTCCCGACAATTAAGGGTCATACGGACTCGAAACGTTAACTGTTTCTCTCTCCAGAGATGATGTTAGACCTGCCGAGTTTTTCCAGTATTTTCTGTTTTTGTTTCAGGTTTCCAGCATCCGAAGTATTTTGCTTTTATGACCAAGAGCCAGCTGGGCAACATGATTCCAGACTTTGCCAGTGATACTTTGAGTGAGCTGCTTAGCATTAGACAAGAGTGATTCATTAGTAACTCCAACTTTAGTTTCCCTGCCTCACAGGATGATGCCAGGTTGTGTGTGGTCTGCCTGCTTAC
This sequence comes from Cetorhinus maximus, assembly GCF_964194155.1. Classification (NCBI taxonomy): domain Eukaryota; kingdom Metazoa; phylum Chordata; class Chondrichthyes; order Lamniformes; family Cetorhinidae; genus Cetorhinus; species Cetorhinus maximus. Next base: position 103,954,986 of record NC_135884.1, read on the forward strand.
AGTGGCTGCTTTCATATTGTTCATTTAGTTTGACTTCTGGAGAAAAGCATCTCTGGCTTGCACCGCTCCCTGTCATAAAAATACTCCTGGATAATTGTAGATACGTAGGCCGATGGTTCCGCTACCTGGATAAGGGGGGCAGATTTAGCACCGTACACTTAAGTAGCTCATGGTGGCTGGCCTCCTAAAATGGAAACAAAATGAGCAACAATTTAAATGTGGTCACATCACTGATATCAGAAGTTGTGTTTTGAGTTATGGTCAGAAACACACATTCCTGCATATAAAACAGCAGTTCATCCTGTGTCCTAAGCCACCACAACATTTATCACGCACACAACTTTTAAAGTGAAACAGAAAATGTTGAAACACAATTGTTGTGATCACTTCTCTTGAGTTTTGCTCACACCCCCAGCTGAGAGTATGGAAAGTAGAGACATGTCTATCACTACAGCAGGGTGCATGTTTGGTTGATATAGAAACATAGAAACATAGAAACTAGGAGCAGGAGTAGGCCATTCGGCCCTTCGAGCCTGCTCCGCCATTCATTATGATCATGGCTGATCATCCAACTCGATATCGCCAATAACAACTTCCACATTTAAATTCTCAATGGCGTAACAAAAAAACAACTTGGAGCACCAGTCAATGAGCAAGCATATGTATTTTTTTAATAACAGAGTGTACACCCCATGAATGATGTATAGCAGAGCATATCCTAGAGCTGCCACAATTGACTCTGAAATCCCCCGCATGGGTGCGGGAGCACAGTCCTCCCAACCTGCTGTGAAATAGAGTGTGATTTCGCAGGGAGGGGGGGTCCCTGACATCATCGTGCCGCCTCACAACACCTGGGGTGGGTGGGCGTGGCCAAATGCCAGCCGCTCACCCAATTAGAAAGTGCTTTTAACGGTCGATGCACGAGCTGGACGGTCAGGTGGGAAACTCACAATTGGGGCTTTCTCAATCCGGGTTGGGGTATAAGGTTGAGGATGGAGCTGACTTGATGCGAGCGAGTGGGATGCCTGAGGCTGCAGCGTCGAAGCAGCCGCTCACTGACGTCACCAAGAAGCCGCCCAGGAAGCGGAGGAAATCTCACCAGCAGAGCTATTCCGCTGACCTGTACAGGGCGCTGACCCAGGCCCACCCTCCCACCAAGATCTCGTCCAAGGCCATGAGTGTTATGAATTCCTTCGTTGGCGACATTTTCGAGCGCATCACCTCCGAGGCTTCGCACCTCATTCACTACAACAAGCGCCGCACCATCTTGGCCAGGTTGATCCAGAGCGCCGCCCGCCTCATGCTGCCAGGGGAACTGGCCAAACACACCATCTTCAAAGGCACCAAAGCGGTCACCAAAATACACCAACTCCGGTTAGGTCGATCATTCTAAAGATAATATAAGGTTGAGGATGGAGCAATGAGTGTGGAATTAGGAGTAAACATTTCTTTTGTTAAGTCTGGACTTTCTTGTTTGCTCTGTGAACCATGTTGCTCTTTTATTTTTCGGAACTAAGGAGGCTTCTGTCCTTATAGAGCCACTTACAGACTGGCCATAACATCAGAAAGCCTCCGCCTCAGCAATGCAGTAGTTTAAAAATGCATGTCAGGTGAAGGCTCTTCTTCAGATAAGGAGAAGGGAGAGGAGGCATCACCAGGGTGTCTGCCCACAACAGAAAGCAGGACACCCTGAAGGGGTTGAAAGCCAGTGGAGGCACCATTACCCTGCTGGTAGAGTACACAGAGTTAGATCCAACTATCTGGACTTGACGGAGGCGCAGTGCGGAATAAGTAACCGCCTCCAAGAGAGACAGTGACTTCCGTCTGCAAAACGATTGAGCCTGAGATCGCATCCAAATGTGTTGGGGGGTATCCTACACCTGTGGCACTGAAAGTGACTGCCGCAATCAATTTTTATGCTTCAGGGTCCTTCCAGGGTCCTGTAGGGAATCTCTGCGGCATGTCACAATCCACAGCACACCGCTGCATAAAGCTTGTCACGGATGTGCTCTTCAGGAGGGTGAAGACCTTCATACATTTCAGAACAGATGAGGATAGCCAGGCAGAGTGTGCAAGGGGATTTGCAGCTATTTATGGCTTCCTAAAGATTCAGGGCACCGTTAATAACGTCTATGTGGCGGTCAAAGCACCTGCTGGAGAGCTGGGGGTATTTGTGAATCGCAAAGGTTACCAGTCGCTCAACGCCCAGCTAGTGTGCGATCACCAGCAGCAGATCCTCCAGGCTTGTGCAAGTTATCCTGGGAGTTGCCATCTTATATTCTCTGGCACTCCCAGGTTCCAAGGCTTTTCAGCCCCCCTGCGCGCTTGGTTGGCCTGCTGGTGGGGGATAAAAGATATAAAAACAAAATGCTGGAAAAACTCAGCAGGTCTGGCAGTATCTGTGCAGCTCTGTTTTTCTCTCTCCATAGATGCTGCCAGACCTGCTGAGTTTTTCCAGTATTTTCTGTTTTCATTTCAGATTTCCAGCATCCGCAGTATTTTGCTTTAACCCTCTGAAAAGGTGGCTGATGACACCTATAAGACATCCTCGAACCCCTGCTGAAGAGAGGTACAACACCAGCCATGCCTCCATGGAGGCCATAATCGAGAGGACAATCGGCCCACTTGAAATGAGGTTCTGTTGCCTGGACCCTTCTGGGGAAATCGCTTCAGTATGCATCAGATGGCATGTCACTCATCATTGTGTGCTGTGCCCTGCACAATCCAGCTGTCTCTCAGGGAGATCATATGGAAGAGGTAGATGACAATGTACAGCCGCAAGCATTTGAGGATGAATCCAACACAGATTCTGAGGATGAACCTGCACAGCCATAGGGCCAGGTTAAGGACCCAGCAAGGCAGCAGCTTTTGGGAGCTAGGGAGACCTGGGAAGCTGTCATTCAAAGGAGTTTCCAGTGGGCTTCCAAAGTCCTCATCCCATGTCTTCAAAAAGCTGCAGTTACATAATCACTCAGACCCCATAAACCCCCCCTGACACCCTCTTTGGTCTCCACCTCCTCCAGGAAAAAACAATCATGCTCCATTACTTTTTGGGATTGAGTTGCAGGCCTCGCATTTTAATGGCACCCATAGCACAAGAAGAACATGTAATACGAAGTTATAATTTAATTAAGTGATGTGGAACAACAAGGCACAAGTCAGACAGCTAAAGATTTCACCCATGATTACCCTAATGTGTTTACTGTGATTTCTTAAACAGTTTATGAGTGCTTCATCTTGGTGCTCCCCCATCGCTGACAGCTGCATTGGAGGCAGAATGCTGACTCAGATGCCCTGTTGACCTGGATGATCTTGGCAGTCGTCCTCTAGTTGCTGGAGGCTGTGAGGTTCCCGGCTTGGTGAGAGAGTCCTGCACAGTGGCGGGACACTCCACAGTCATCACAAATTCTTTAGACAATATTCTCACTGGCACAAGGGTGGAAGAGTTGCTGTCACCATCAGGAGTGCCCTGAGTGGAGCTCCCAGATGCAGATAGCTGCCGCTCATCCACCAACATGAGGTTTGCTTGGACCTCCCTGATCACCGTAGGTGGACGAGCAGCTAGCAATGACACCAGGTGTCTCAAACATCTCTCACACTGGCAGTGTGTAAGCTTGTAGGTCTGAATGCAACCACAGGAACCCTATATTGAGCTGTAGGAGCTGGCGCTCCATGAGACGGAGGATGCCATGTGTTCAGAGGAGAGGGCGACCATAGTGCTCATTCCCCACATGATCTCCTCCATTGTATGGACCAGGGTTCACATACCTCCTGGTAGCTCCACCAGATCTCCACGTACCCCCAACTGGACATCCAGCATTTGCTGCCTGATGGATGACTCCAGAGGCTTGTCATCTGCCTCAGGCTCAGCATCTTCCTGCTCTCCAACACTCCTCCAACTGGCAGAGGCCTGGGAACTCTCTGTCTCCGACAACTGCTCAGGTGAATGTGACGTGGTTCCCCCACTGTGTGCTACCATCTGTACTGATGTGCTCAACCCCACCGAGCTGCCAGTATCTGAGATGGTGCAAGATGCAGAGCAAGGTTGTGATGCAGCAGAATCAAAAGGCACCTCCTCCTCCGATGTTAATGGTGAACTGTCCGGATCCTCGATTGGTCTGGACGTTGATCCATCTGCTGCAGCAGTAAGTATACATAAACATTAAAGAAGCAGTGTAAGTAGCTGCTGCTGCATTCTGCTCATGGGCATGGCGCAATTCAAACTTATACTGATGCAAGAACACAGAGGAACAGTGAACATAACCTTACACTCCTTGTCCCTGACCCCTCCTTTTCTGAAGACACCCCCACCATCAAAAGTGTAACCCCTTCAGTCTCATCCTCCTCAAAAACCCCCGCCTCTACTTAACCAGCAGATTTCGCCCCCAGCTTGTATGCCAATTCTAAAATGTCCTCCTCCACCTGCATCAACGGTGCCAGATTTGGAACTCCACCACCTGTACAGCTGTGTACCAGTGCAATGTGCTTCCTCTGCTCCTGTGAAGACAAAAGCACATTCATGAGTCCTTTTTCTATATGGCTGAGGTGTACGTGCCCCTCCCCAACATCGCTAGTCCATGTGCCCAACACATTGCAGGAGTCCTCCCTTCTAGGTGCACCTGCCATTCTGCCTAGTCCTAAACAGCCTAGCTCCTTTGCACCGGGAGCCGATTGCATACCACCTTCCAACCCCACCAAACGCATGCCCACACATATACATTCATTCAAGATGAAGTGGGCTTCCTTACTCACCCTTGCAGAGTGGAGAAGGTCATTCACTCTCTTCTGACGCTGCACCCAGGTCCTACGCATGAGTCATCAGCTGCTCACTGCCACCTCTGTCCAGACCTTCTTGGTAAGACATGGAGGCCTCCTCTTGCCATCACCTGCAGCAATATCTCCCGTCGATCACTGACTTCCTGCAGGAGGGCCTGCAAGCAGTTATTCGAGAAGCGAGGGGCTGTTTGTGTGCACACATTTCCATTCCCACCTGCTTGGTTTTGTCCTCTGGCCGCCATATCTCAAATCCCTCCAGGTGCTGGTCCTGCCTGTGCTGCAGGATAGCAGAGATTGTCTGATCCTGAAGAGGGTCCTGCCACTGCACAAGTCCCAAATTTGTTCCCTTGGTCTTCCCAGCGCCCTTCCTGATGTCCTTTCAAACCCCCTGCCCGCAGCTAGCTTCATGGGGGAGCCCACCCTGTGCCCTGCCACCGGCCCCCTCCACCCCACCCACCTTAGTGAGTGACGTTCACACTGGCTGTTAACTGGCCAGCCGGTGTGTGATTGCTGTTGGCTGCCAGCGTTGGGCAGGAATGGACTTTAGATCCATTTCCAGGTCTGCTGACCAGCACGCATGCCAAGAGAAAAATTCTGGCTATGATTTTTCTATCTGCTACTTTAGCACAGCAATTAAACATTTATTTTCTATGGGCTCACACCTCTGTTCAAATGGAGGATGAAGAAAACATCACACAAATCCATTTACTGATATCACCAGCAGAACTTTCTAGGCTTTGGTCTCAGGCATTGTCAAAATAGCTCACTATTACAACAAACCAGCCGATGGTCAACTACTTTCTCTGTGATCTGTGAAGAGAATAGATGGTTCTCTATAAATTGGTAAGCTCACTCCCATTTGCGTACCACATTATCAGCATGTCTACTATTATCTGTGTGTGCATATTTGGTATAAATGGAAAGGCTCATATTACATATTGTGGAAATCACAGAGGGCAATCTTCAGTTTTAGCGTTGGCAGAAAATGAACAATAGTAGTCTTTACATACCAGGAAAATCCTGTGGGATTTATAACGGGCAGTTGATCCGTCATTTCCTGTTTTTCATCTCTGCTGAAAGTGAACATTATCCCCATTGAGTATTTGATTACTATGCCTTCCCCTTGGGTTCTCTGCGGTTTTCCAATCTAACAATTTTCTCACACAACAAAGTACCTTAAAATGTGGGAGACTGCCCTCCTTTCATGTAAGTTTTGCATTAAAGAGCATTGTAATTAAAGAAGTGAAGATTTAGCCCATGGAGACGTATTCCTGCAGTCCATTCTCACCACAGCATGTATAATGTATATAACCCTGCCACTTTTTTTTCTAATACTTCACTTATTGTATTCTTGATACAATTTCTCTGGAAAGCATTTTTTGCAACTATGTTTTACTCTTCTACTTTGCAGTCCTACTGATAGCCTACATTTGTGCTTCCTTTTACCTTTTTTGGGGTATCCACATAAAGGATGCAACACTGACATGTACTGCAGTACTATATTGGAACACTAGGAGGCTAAGTTGAGAGGCTCCTGAATCTCTGTAAGTACTTACAGAGCCTCCGCCATGAAACTACAGTGTAGTTGATCAATTCCCAGCTAGACTGCTGAACGTTTTGAAGTCTGGGGGTGGGGGAGGGGGGCAGTTAAGTGGCTGGTTAGCTGCTTTAAATGCATGAAAAGATCATTAAGTGAAGGTGGGCCATGAATGGCTGTTCCTTTTTCTTTGCAATCTAAGAATTTATGTTTCTCACGGTCAGGATGTAGAACTGTTGCACACTATGGTGGTCTCATTAACGGATTGTTCCAAAACTTGTAAATTTTGCATTAAGTCTGCACTTTATGCACAAAGGAACGTCAAAAATTATTCTTTCTCAATCAAACTTTCTGAGTGTTTTAAAGGTTGGTTTTCAAAGCAGACATGCAGTTTCAAAATGTCAAACAAGTTTGATGCAGTATTACACAGGACATTTCAAAGTACTTTAATTTGTACTTAATATAACATTAAAAAATTCAGGATGGAAATTTTTTTTTTGAGTCTACTTGAGGTTCTCTCTGTCTATTTCAATCTCCACATCATCCAATTGAGAATCTTCTTCACTCCTTCGGAGGTTGAAGTCCAAAGTTGGAGACAAGTTGCAGCAGAGAACTGAACTGACAAAGGTCTATTTGTTCGTTTGTCACTGAGTGTTAGATGCAACCTTTAAAGAACAGTCAACATCAGTTTGCAGAGAAGACCATAGCATTGTGACCTGCAAAATGAATGTAAATACCAATGTAATCCTCAAAGAAAAATAATTTTTAATCTCAAACCCTTTTCCAAATGTTTAATTCGACAAGAATAGAGTTAAATTATAGATGTTCTGTTGTTTTATTTATTTTTTTCTCACTGATGCCACTTTTAACATCATTCAGCTCAGAGGGTGAAATAGTCTGGTTGTGGACCTCATGACTGATGCCAGTGACTCTGAATAATCCAGTCAGACATTTGTTTCTGTGGGACAAAACAAGCCTGTTGCTTTTCCTTCACTCTGAGATTATACTGTAAAGTGGCTGGCAGCCCATCTAGAGCCAGTGAAACATTTGTATATGGATTACTTGCATGTGACAGGCAATCAAAACTGGGATTTAACTCAGACCCTCTCATCATAATCATAACTCCATTACTAGAGTAATCAAAGCACTGGAGTTGAAATGTTAGATAAATATGGTGCCACACAGACATATGGGTTTGAAAGTTATAATTCAATGGAGCAGAAATAGTTGTGTGATGGTATTTCAACATTAAAAATGTTGAGACTCAAAATAAATTGTAATTCTTTCATCATTTTACATCACTGCATTTTATATTTAATACATTCATTTTAATTTTACACAGCTCAATTTATAACTATGCCATTTACCTCATAGAGAAGAAAACTGTACAGGCTCTCAATTTTTTCCATCTGTTCTGGTTTGATGTTGCTGTGGGAACACTTCTTATAAATTGTCAGTCATTCTTCCACCTCTTAGATTTATTTTGGTTTAAGATTTATTTGGGTAGATTTAGTGAATGAATGAAAGAAAATACACAACGTCTCAATCTAATGATTTGTAAGGGAATCATTCTAAATGGAAAACTACATATCAAATAAACATTGAAGCACATTGTGTGGCATGAAGAACTGTGCTTTGAAGACAGGGAACACATCACACCGCCTATCTTTAGAATTGCACAATTAATGCTTTGTAATTATGGACGATGCAGTTTATTTAAAAAACTAATGATATTCGCACACTTAGTTATAATAATATACCCAATATAGCATCATACAGCATAAAATGAGGCCATTCAACCCATCATGCTTGCACTGGCTCTTCAAAAGAGCTACACATTTGTCCCACTCCCTTGTTCTTTCCTCACCGTATTGAAAGTTGTTTCCTTATTAATTAGAGATCCAATTACCTTTCAACAGTTGCTATTGAATCTGCTTCCACAGTCCCTGAAAAGCTCAGTTTTAACCATTTAATGCATAAAATTGCTCCTGGAAAGGACATCTGCACATTACTTAAGGCCAAAATGACCAAGTGACTCAGATGGCTGCTTGGTTTTTGGGGAACATGAAATGCGGCAGTGAGCCAATGCACTGGTCCCTTGGTCTTCATCACCACATCCAGAATTTTCCACCAGAAGTGAAAGCAGACATATTTGGGTGGGCACATTCAAATAATAGCTTAATGACAGAAAACATCATCTATTGCATTTCCCATCATTAGTGCCTTAGCAACACTGGGTGTCGAATTCCTGACATTCAGCAGTGTGAAGGGGGTAGAGGAGGTGAGATTTAATATTTACATGGCTGTAGTTCCATACTGAGGGCAACTGCAGAGCGATTGATTCTGTCCTCACTCTGGGTACTAAGCTATGGACAGTCCCAAAAATATGTAAATGGTCCAAGGCAGCCATCATCAGGGGGCGGGTGGGGTGTGTTCATCACTCTCATGTAGGTTGAAGTCCCACTGCATGAAAGATGCTTCTGAATCCTGCAAAAAATGCAATATCTGGGCATAAAGACAAGTGCAATGAATGCTACAATTTACATCTTGGGATTCCTTTCACATCACGTTCAGATAGTTGGAAGGCTAGTTTTGCTAACCTGTACTATCATCAGATCTCTCATTCTCCTACAGCATAAATCAGATCACGCTATTTCCTGACTATTCATGAGATGAGGTTTCAATGTCTAGGCATTTCTATCTTCTTGGAAACATTTCACCTTAATAGTTCAGCAATCAGTCAAATGGTATCTGTCTATTTTGTTGTCTGTCAGCTTGTACATGTTAATATTTCAGTTAAGGTGCTACAGCCAAAGGAAAAAAAATTGCTTTTAGCCTAATGAAGCTCTGGAAAAAGGCAAGGACTGAAATAAAAAGAGAACCCATCTATAATAGTTACCCCTCACTGTAATACACTGATAGTGCTGGCCAGTCACATACACCAACACTGACTAGGTACACAGCTGGCTGGATTTCTTTTTAAAAGGAATTAATATACCCACCTAAATGTAAACGGCAGAAAGACGGAACTTGACTTATTTAGCCAGAGTTCTTTAATTACTAGGCTACTGAGGAGCTTCTCTCTTCTTCCCATTTTGGATGAGTACAGATCCAACAACTCTCAAGAAGCTTGACACCATGGGCTGGTTTTTCAGTGCCCGCTGATGTTGGGCGTCATGGTGGGCTTGAGTGGACAATATGGCAGGAAGGCCAAAAGTTTTTCATGCTGTTGTGAAACCAGTTTGCAATTGTCTGCTCTTGCAGGCTGCGTTTCCTGTCGCCGCAGAGGGGAACTTCATTGTAATACATCTGCATATCGTTATAAACCCTGCTCGCTGGAAACTCCCCCACGTCAAATTTACCCCCCACGTCGGGGGAAAAACAAGGCGGTGCAGAACACGTCTTGACAAGGATGATGTGTGCAGAAGTCGGGACTTACTGCCAGGATCTTACTCACATCGCGGATATCCAAGGAGCAGAAGATGTTGGAGTCTGACAGCAACCGGACCCTGGAGGAATGTCCATTGCACACTGGGTGGATTCTCATGGTCAAGGCTCTGCTGTGAAGCAGCTTACGTAAGGTAGAAAATCACCATTAAGGGTCTGCTTCAGGACCTCAATGTCTTGGCCATGGGCTGCTATGCATGACCATCGAGGGGGTAGAGAGGAAGCTGGAGGTTTCACTGGGAGAGGAAGGTGTGTCGGGGGCGTGGGTGAGGTTGGGAGGGAGGAATGAAGGTGTATGGGGGTAAGATTAGGGAGGAACAAAGGTGTTGGGGGGTGAGGTTGGGAGGAGGGGGAAGGAGTACGGGGGATGAGGGGGGTATTTGGGGGAGAATACGGCAACTGGGGAGGTAGGTGTAAGGGGAGAGGAAGGTGTAAGGGAAGGAGTCTGGAGGGGGAAAGAGTGTGGAGAGGGACAGGACTTTGGGCGGAGGAAGGAGTTCTGAGGGGGCCAGCGGAGGATGGAAGGTGTTCTGAAGGGGTAAGAGTCCAGGGGGAGGAAGGAGTCCAGGGGAGGAAGGAGTAAGGAGGGGGTAAGGAGTAAGGGTGGAGGAAGGAGTAAGGGTGAAGGAAGGAGTAAGGGTGAAGGAAGGACTGAGGAACTCACCCATGGCTGCGACGATGGAATGCAGGTCTGCATACATCTCCGCGTTCTGCTGTACCAGGGTCTCCATGGTGTCTTCTACCTTCCCATTGAGACCTCCATACACTCACATGTGGGCACCCCTTCATCAGAGAGCAGGCAGACACACTCCTCCAACTCGCATGCCACTCTGTTGAGGGTTTCCAACAGCTCGGCGCGATGTTACCCCGCCTTCTGCTGACTCTCCACAATGATTTGGAAGGCTGAATCCAGAGGCTTGTCATCTGACTCAGACCTCATAGATGCCTCTTCCCCAGCAGTCCTCCACGTGCCAGGGAACTCGGCTGAACCAAAGTAGAGGTAATTAGTGCATGTCAGCAGGGTCAAAAACAGGAGCGAGAGCACTCACAGTTGCGTTGAGAGAGGGATGATGTGGTGCAGGATCCTCACATGGGTGTTTGCCGCTGACCTCACCGTCGCTGCAGGCACTGTCCACGCCCTCACCAGTCAGCGTGATGACACACTCCTCAAAGTGAATGAGGGGCCTAATGTGGGTCGGTCTAGGACCTCTCGCGGCTGTGTGACGAGTGGAGCCATGGATGAGATGAGGGCATGAGCTAAAGATGATATGAGCCTGGTGGACGTGTGAGATCCCTGTGGATGTGTGATGGGTTTGTGAGTGTGTGAGTTGAGAGTGATGAGGAAAGTGACTTACCCTGGGGGAACGGATGAGACCACTCATCCTCTTTTGGCAGTGGGTGGCTCTGCTCTTTTGCAGGGTGTTGCCGCTGACCACTGCCTCCCATGCTGGATTGGTGACCTTGATTGCTGGCCTTCGCCCAGATCTGGGGTAGAGGACATCACAACAGGCCCCCATGGCATCCAAAAAGCGTTCCAGGGACGCATCACTGAATCACGGGGGATGCAGACTTCTTGCCTTTCGGGGCCATGTCTCCTGTTCAGCAGTCCTGGGCTGGAAGCACAGACAGGTGTGCATGCAGTTACACTTAAATATGGTGCCCAGCGTGAGGAAGCGGCAAGGTGGCCCATCAGCGATCAGGCGTGTTTCTCAGGAATGCGTGATTAATGAGGCAGGGTTGGGATGATACGGTATGAAAAGACACCATTGTGGCCGATGGGTAAAATGTCCTTTTTCCCACCCCTACCACACTTAGTGCAAATCTGGGAAGATTCTGTCCCATGCTAGACAAAGTCTAATTAACTCCACATCCACCACCTTAAACATTCACTCTCTCATCATTGGCACACAGTGGTTGCAGTGTGTACCACCTACAAGATGCAGTGCAGTGACTCACCAAGGCTCCTTTGACAGCACTTTCCAACCACCTAGAAGAGTAAGGGCAGCAGGCTCATGGGAATACCACCTGCAAGTCCCCTCCAATTCAAACGCCATCTTGATTTGGAACTACATCACTGTTCCTTCAATTGGAACTCCCTCCCTAACAGCACTGTAGGAGTACCTACACCACAAGGGTTGCAACAGTTCAAGAAGGTGACTCACCACCACCTCCTCCGGGCAATTAGTGATGGGCAATAAATTTTGACCTTGCTAGCAATGCCCACATCCTGTAAATTAATTTGTAAAAATCCATTTCCAGCCAAGAAATCACCCATTCACAGCTACACACAACCCAATGACTCACAGGTATGGCAGCTCTTTCTTCAAAGTTGGCTTAGTATGAGCTTATCATACTGCTTTAAAATATAAAATAAACATGGCTGATGCTTTTGTTTTAAATGATCATAAATTATTCTACAGCACAGTATTTTAAAAAATGAAATCTTATTTCTGGTATTAATACCAATACAAAATTCCTGTCTGTCAGAAAGAAGATTGATTGGGCTCATCTCGTCATGAAGAGTGGAGATCTGTATGAATATGAATAAATGTTTGATGGTATTGCTGATTAACGGCAATGCTAGAGACTCTTGATTATGGGAATTAAATTATTCCCAAGATTTCAGAGCCAGTTCCCTATGGTCCATATGAAGAAAACAGAAGTAGTTATTCCAAAAGTAACTTTAGGAAGAGGAATTGCTCCTTTTCCCAATGCAGGTTACTATTTTGTATTTCAGTTTGACTTTTTTTTGAAGTGTAAAAGGAGACTGTAAAATATTGCCAAAAGTGCACCAGGGAAGGAAGAAACACTGTATTTGAGTTCAAGAGAGATGCAGTACTTCCACAACTCACTTGCAACTGTTTCACATGCCATGCTGTTTTTCATTTTTGTGCCTGTTTTCTTTAAATAAACACAATTAATATATTACCTATTAGGTCAAGTGAAAGTTGGAACCCCCACTTCTCTTTCCCATCCAGCAGCTTGCACTTAAAGTGACATTTCACAACAGTGCCCAGTGATGCCAATACCAAGGCGGACTCTGGAAAAAAGATGTGATCAAGGCTTTGTGGGATTAAACAAAGCTCCAGTATGTGAGTACGTGCCGAATTTCACTCACTTTGGATTTAACAGCTTATTTTTCAAGCTTGTAAAAACCATTAATTGCTTCAGAGAATATCCTACAAAAGCATGGATAGTCAAATACGTCAGTGAATAAAATGGATACAGATTCAGACAAGTCAAGGAGGAAAACTAGAGTGTTCACTCTATTCTTAGTATTAAATATAGAACAATGGATGTACAGGAATGCATTCCAAAGGTACAATTTCAAAGGTACTCGTCATTTTTTTTGCCAATAAATGAACAAATCGCTACAACTTTGAAAATAGGCCAGCTGGGACTATGAATACTGAATAATAGATGTCACAGATCATAAACGTGTATGTCTTACAATCAACTTATACAAAAGTTTTAAGTTTGATAGCTTGGACGCCCACAAAACTATTGAAAAATACTTAATCTCTTATTTTCCAGTCACTGAGCACATCTGTTATATTTTTGCCCAAATCTTTCGAGGGGCTACATAACTTTCCTGTACACTACACCCTACATCCCTTGAAAATAAAAACTTCAGTTCCAGATGTCGATGTAGATAAATGTGAGGTTGTGCATTTTGGTAGAATAAGAAGACCACATCTTCCTTGGAGAATAATCATTAAAAGTAGCAATGGGAGTTAAGAAAGTCATAAAAATGCAAACAAAGCACTGAGGTTCATTTCTAGAGAAAGGGAGCTGAAAAGTAGAGAAGTTATGTTAAACATGGGGCAGAATTTTATGGCTGACGCGCGGGTGGCGGAGCCCACACGTCAGCGCTTAAAATGTCATGCGACGCGTCCCGACGTCAGCGCGCAGCATCGAGATATTTAGGTGGGCAGGCGCGTCCACCATTAATTAAAGGCCTTGTTAAGGCCCTTAACTCGGCAAGTGAAGCCGATTTTGAGGAGCCCGTGTGATCTTTGCCTCAGCGCACGGGCCTAACGGGCTGGCGGGTAACTGATTTTTTAACAAACCTCATCCACGGGCGAGATATGTGGGCCCAGAGGGGTTGTTAATGTTTTTTCTGAAGTATTAAATACAGAAAGTGTTTTAAACTTGCCTGTGTGATTGTTAGCAGTTCAGATCAATTTCCAATAGCTTTCTCTGTACTTTGAAGCTTCAGCTCAGCAGTCTGCAGACAGTGATCTTTATAGGGCCTGCAGCTTTCCGGAGGCCTCCATTTAGCCTGGGTATGGGTTCTGACATCTCCACTGGAGGCAGCTCCTCTGAGGAGGAAGGGAGGGATAGAATAAGGAGGAGGCCAGGAGTGGACAATCAGCCTCCAGGGGAGTCACCTTTGGGAGGCCAGGCGCAGGCACAAGGGGCACAGGGCCAAGAGGTTGTCCAAGGTGGAAGGGGCCGCAGAAGACGCCTCTATCCTGTTGCCAGGGTATGCAGGGAGCGAAGCAGCTACCTCAATATGACTGAGGCACAGTGCCGAAGGAGGCTCCGACTGTCAAGGAGGACAATGAACTATATCTGTCAGATGATTGGCCCTGATATCTCCCCTAACTGTGTGGGTGGACACCCCATGCCAGCAGCTCTGAAGGTCACAGTTGCCCTCCACTTCTATACATCTGGCTCCTTCCAGGGGTCGGTGGATGATCTTTGCGGTGTCTCCCAATCAGCTGTCCATACTTGTGTCAAGCAGGTTACAGACGCTCTGCTCAGACAGGCATTGACCTTCATCCACTTCTGCTGTGACCAGGCAAGTCAGGCACAGTGAGCCAGAGGCTTCGCAGCCATTGCTGGCTTCCCCCACGTCCAGGGTGCAATAGGCTGCACACATGCGGCCATCAAGGCGCCAGCAGGTGAGCCCAGTGCCTTCGTCAACAGGAAGGGCTTCCACTCCATGAACATGCACACTATCCTGTCCACACTATTGGTGATCAATCACCAAAAAATGGTACGGCTGCTCCCAACCCCCTCCCCCAATGGCCACCTTGGACATATTCGGCGTCCGTCACTTTCAATAACACACGGGTCTTAGCGCCCATGGCAAGGAGGTGCAACTAGGTGTGGCGCTGAGGCCAGCAGATGTCTCTTGGCCACGACACCTTGAGGCTCCCCTTCCACCATCTCATCACCATCAATAAGACATGTGTTGGAGTTTTGAGTATGTGTCTAGCGGCCTCCCCTGCAGGTTGCCCCCAGACTACTCAAATACGACAAACACCAACATATGCTGCAGGGAGAACCCATCTTCTCCTCAACCACTAAGGCTGATGTAAGCATGGTCACTATCTGTTTGCCCACCCAGCGTGTGCCAAATGCCCAATGCAGCAATGACACTGAGACGTGGGGGTGGGGGGGCCTCAAAGGCTAAGGCTACCTGCTGGGTAAAATGGCCAAGGCTGACATGGTACTCACCCTTCCAGAGCACAGCAAATCATTGACGCGCTTGCGGCACTGCGTTCCGGTGCGCCGCACAGCATCATGGGAGCTTACAGCCTCCACCACCTCCTGCCACGCCTGCCTTGTGATGTGGGGGGCCCTCCTCCTCCCATACTCTGGAAACAACACTTCCTGATGATTTGACACCTCTTCCAGGAGGGCAGCAAGGCAGGCATCGGAGAATCCAAAGTCACCAGCACTCAGAAGGCTGTTGGAAACAAGGATTCTGCTAAGTCCCAGTCAGATGACGAGCCTCTGGACTTGGCCTAACACAAATGTTGCAGCTACAGCGACAGACACAGGAATATAAGACAGGGTTGTCAGATGCAGTCAACAGATTGCAACGGGATGATGGAGGAGTCTGTCAACATTCAGTCGGAGATCATAGAGGTGAAATGCCTGTGCGCCGAGGTCAACGCTGGTAGGATGGTGGTCACCATAGAGACCTGATCCAGGACAGAGGGCCTGCTGTGCTCTAGGAGTTGCAATCCAATGCTGTAGGCCTTGGTGGCATGCATCAGTGGCTAAGCGAGAGGGGGACAGGGCACCTCAATCTTACTCCAGGTGTCCCTTCTCCTCAAGGAGCCAGCCAGGGACCCTTGGGCACCTATAGGGATGGAAACCAGCAGCAGGACACCCGGGCCCATCCGCCCAGATAACTCGGGGAGCATCCAGCTGATCACAGTCCCTTCTGCCTGTGACTCCATTAGCTGCAGCTCAACAAGCCGAGGAGGGTGCACCTGCCCCACAGCAGGATACCCAAAGCAGGCCAGGTCATGGCCCTCCAGACAACACCTGCCAATGTCATCGAAGACAACAGTCAGCAGCAGTCAGCAGGCTGCCTCCATCTCATCTGTGGATGTCAGGGACTCACCAAGATGTAATGGTAGGGCTAGCAAGATCAAGAAGTACTAGGAGCACAAAGGTTGCATGGGTGTTCACTAGATGGACATACTTCCACTATTATAAATAGATTTGCACCCGTTCCACTTCCCCTGATGTGTATGCCTCTTCTGTCTGATGAACTGTTTTGTGGTCAATCAAGTGTCACACAATGTTTATCTATCCCACCACCCTTGTCGAAAAAGTCACATCATATACCTCTGCTCAATGTCGCATGCAACCATCTCCCTGTGACTGTGGAAATCACTCCCATTGTCCTGGAGGAGCATAATGTTCAGGTTACACTTCCTCCAATCACTCTCAGTCCTCCCAATCTAATCCTTGATCCCATTGTCATAGTGGTGGATATCCCTGTCTTACCGCTGAACCCTTTAATGATGATGACTAGTGCCCCCTGTAGACATGACCCCTCTCCATCTTGAGGCCTATTGCACAGTCACATACAGAGAAACCCTCATGAGACCATTGAGTGCCTGCCCCTACATTACCTGTTCCCAATCTACAGGCTGCAGATGCCTTTCATGACTGTGACTGTGCCATCTGCAGCCTAGTACTATGCCAGAAATCCCCCAGACTGATGTATGTGAAGTGGTGACCATGCCCTGTGCACACCATACTGGGAACAACTGATATAGGACTGACTGCACTTCCCACCTCCCTGTACTGGTTCAAGGGCAGTCTTTCAACTGCAGTTGAATTTGTGGCACTTCTGCACTGGACTGTATTTCCGTTCTGGCCCTGAGGATGTTCCTCCACTGTTCCCCCCCACCCCACCCCCAGTCACGCGTCGGCATGCACCCTTCCCCAGTCTTCTCCCCCCCCGAACAAAGTTTGCCCTCCAGTGCCTTCCCTTGCCTCTGTCCTGTGTCACACCCCTCCTCAGACAAGCCTTTGCCCTCCACCCACTTTCTACCCCCGCTGTCCCCCACCTTACCATTGGCTCTAAACCTCCATGGAGTTCCCTCTGCTGTTGCCTGCACAGCCTGGCATGGAGACGGAGCAGCTGCGAGCACAGTGTGATGAAAGGTAGGCAAGCATACCTCAAAGTCACAAGTGAAGTGCAGTTCGCCAGGCGCACGTCACTTATATCTGATTGTGAATGAAGCTGGCCTAGTTAGGTGTGGCCTGTTGATCAGGAGTGGGGGTGTGATTCTGGTGAGCTGCCTTCATAGTGAGCATTCATGATATTTGAATGTATTCAAATGTCATTCCCGACATGGCACAGTGAGAGACGCATGCCGCCATTAAAGTCAGGAGTAGACAATTGCGACATCTTTTTACGCTGGCATAAAACAGATTTTGGAGCTTCCTCCACATTTTCTGGTTCCGCCCACCTGCTGCTGATGGGACCAGAAAATCCCTCCCCTAGAGTATTGTGGTTTCCATCTTATAAAAAGGAGTGGCTCTGGAGAAGGTGCAAAATAGTTTTACAAGAAAGATACCAGGACTCAGATGTTATAACTGTTAGGAAAGGCTGAATAAAGGGGCTTCTATTCTCTAGAAAAGAGGTTGACGGGTGACCCAATAGAGGTCTTTACATTTTGGAGGAGTTTGATAGGGTCAATATAGAGAAGGTGCTTCCACTTTTGGGGAACCCAAAACTAAGGGTCATAAGTATAAGATAGCCACTAACAAATCTAGTAAGAAATTCAGGAGAAACTTCTTTACCAGAGAATGATTAGAATATGGACTTTGTGACTGCATTGCCTGCTTGAAGCGAATAGCTTAGATGCATTAAGAAGAATTTAGGTAAGTACATAAAGGAAAATGGAATAGGAAGATATGTTGATAGGGGCAAATGAAGTAAGGTGAAAGAACGCTCATGTGGATCATAAGCACCAGTATAGATCTGCTTAGGTCGAAAGCTTTGTTTGGCATGAACATACGTGTCGCTGTTTCTATCTGTAAATTTTATATACTTCTATGTAACCTAATGAAGGTATATATCTCTTGGTGCTTTCCCACAAGGCTGCTGTAACTTTGGTGAAAAAATGGCCTAAAAGTGTTTATGCTTCTTTTCCAGGGTTTCTCAGTGGGTAATTGGGAGAAACACTGTGGAAGGTTTCCTCAATAAATACCCAAAGACCTTGAACAATTCTGAAAACAAACTACCAGGTGTCTCTACCTATCTTCCTATTTGGAAAATAACTACAGCTCACACAGATTTCCCTTTTCCTTTGGGCCTCAGGCTTGCCATCTCCTCTCTTTCCATAATATTTATAGTTGCCCTTCATTCAGCTGGTGTCTCCTGGCATGATATCCCTTTGTAAGTCACTGGGATAGACATTGTGGGATTGTGTAAAACCAGTGGTGGCTGTAGTCAGCAGCCCATTTAACATCTCTCTTGGTTCAATTTCCATTTTATGTTACCATACAAACTCAGGACCTACCCCAATGAGTGAATGAAGCAATATGCCATAAAATTACAGATAAGGTAGCAGCATCAAGAAGAATTCTTTCCTTTCAAATCTCTAGACCTACAAAATCCAAACAAGCCAAACCAACAGATACGAAATATAAGCATTTATAGTGCTTGGGTTTTGAGGTCTGGATTGCTAGCATTCAGAGACCACATTTTGGACACTCCTAAATTCCAGTAATTACCATTCAAGGCTTATCCCTTCAATATTCTCACAGGTAATAATACTATCTCCCCTGCACTTCACCCAGTTTCTCAATCAGACCAGGTAGTCTGACATCACTTTATCTATGACTCCTGGTAACCACAGGATATACAGGACATGGATTTTGCTGTAATAATAACGACAAGGCTAACAGAGCTCATTATTATTATAGGGTATATTGCACAGCAACCTCCTAAATCCACATGTGGAGTTAAACATAGAAGTCAGGAAGTTGTTGTCAGAGATACCATAAGGTACACTGTTGCAGTCTTCACTGATAGACTCAGCACTGATACCTCTGTCACATTGTGAACTGAGGGTAATTACCATTAGTCGTGTACTAAAGACAGATTAAAAGATTCAGGAGTAAGTGATATTTTAATGGTATTATAAGTGATAATTGCTGCTGAACAACCTTCAGCCTTGGTTAAGTGATTTTACAAGCATAGAGTCTCATTCCCACAAAAGAAAATGAATGTTACTCTTTTTTAAAATAGGAATGATTCATTTTTAAGTTTGTGTTTTTTCATTTAGCTCTTTCCTTTAATCCTATCTATATTTTCCAATCCTTACTTTGCTTCTGTACAATGATTTAAATATAAATTAAACCATATATTTACATATTGACAGTACATTCCTAACTTATGCCTTTCCCTTCATTTTCATATAACCCCAAAGCATGGAAAAATTGTACAAGGAAGCAGGCTGCATGCCAGGTGCAAAGCTTAGGCAAGTCATCAGCTCTTAAATGGCTGCTGGCCTCTGGATTGAAGTGGCTGCATCCCTTGGAGGTCCTGCTGCATCCAGTGCTTTTAAGAGTGGGTTTCCTAAGTTTTTTGTCCTTAGGTATTTCACACCAATATATCAGAGTATAGGAAAGCACTGGTTTTAAATACAGCAGGCTGCTATTTTTGTTTTTGCTGATTAGCTGCTATGCTGCCCCCTTTCTATTTATTGACTGTTATATGTTTTATATCTGTTTTAAGAAAAGAAAATTTAATTCAGCCAGGTGTAAGTGTGATATGGAAATTCGCATTGGTTGCAGAATGTGATGCTGAAGTATGACGTTGATAATGCAATAAACACATTTTGCCTGATTGTGCTGCTGTGAATTGCCTTGGAATGTTTTGCTACATTAAAGGTGCTATGTAAATGCAAAATGCTGTGCTGCTCTTCTTCTACTTCATAACCTTGTAACTGTTAGCAACTTAAAGAAGTAACCAAATAAGTTTGAGATCAAAAGGTTAATTAATTGTCACAAACTGAAAAAAATTATGATTCATGGTAATCGCCAAGAAGTGGTTCTGCTCTACAGTGCTGTGCACCCCATCTGTTCTAGTTAATTGGAGCTTGACATAAATTCAGAACTTTATGTCCTTTTCTTATTGCCCTGCTTCTTTTGGTTGTAGAAGCTACAATAAAGATTTACCACGCATTCCCCACCCACTGCACCGCCACCATATGCAGGCACTGACCAGTAAGTGCACATATCCCTTTAATTTAGACCTGATTGTCAAAAACTTTGCTTGCCCCACTGGAATGTCTCCATGGGCAGAATTTTCTGGCTGGCGGGGGGGGGGGCAGAGCGGGAGTGGGTGCAGGCGGGCGTGGACCTGATTGCCGCCTGCGATCAGGTCCGTGCGGCCGTTTTATGAGGGCGGGCCAATTAAGGCCTGCCCAGTGTGAATCACAGCGGGAGTGGGCGGGCGGCGGTGGGATTGCAATGGCGCCGGGTACAACGTTACTGCAGCCTTTCAAAGGCTGCCAATCACGGCCAGTGGAAGGGCTCCCCACAGCGCTGCTGGTGAGCAGCCCAGGCAGGAGGGTAGGGCAGGGAGGAGCTGTGCTCGTTTATCTGATGATTGCCTTGCTGTCCTCCTCGAGGAGGTGGCAGCCCGGTGGGAGGTCATGGTACCCCAGGACGGAAGGAGGAGGCCTCCCCACATGATGAAATGTGCCTGGGAGGAGGTGGCGGAGGCGGTGATCTCCCGCGACGTGGTGCAACGCACCTGGATCCAGTGTCGCAAGCGCTTCAACGACCTGTTGCACTCGGGAAGGGTGAGGACCATGTTGGCATTGGTCACTTAACCCAGCAGGTCGGCTTTCCCCCTGCTGACCCCGCCCCCCAAATCTGGGTGTAGTGACTGCATTGAGTCATTGACGCCATGTGTCCTTCGCTGGGTGAGCCAGCAGATATTGCCCATGCTGAGATCACCCTGAGAGGGTGGTGAAGAGATGGGTTCTGTCCCCGCAGCATGTGGTACACTGAGACCCACATGACTATTTTCGGGGCAACCTGGAGGAGCTGCACCTAGGCGCAGAACTGGAACTGCAGGACATGTCAAAGTCAGGGTGAAGACATGCTGGGAGGGGAGATTCAAGGTGGTGTGGCACCGATTGATCTGCTGTCGCCACTGCTCTAAGAGTTTGCGCCTCCTTGCTATGGAAGGTTTGACCGTGTGGTGCCTAATGTGATATAGGCAGCACTTGGCCAAGGGGGTGGGGGGTGGGGAGAACAGGCCCAGCATCTTTGTGTGAGTGTTCAGCAGCAGCGGGGTGAGAAAACACTGGAGCCCTGTAATGTCCCACTCTGGTTGGTGTGGGCCGTCCGCCAAGAGAGTCCAGGTACAATTAGCACTAACCAATGCTCTCCTCTCCTTTTCAGAGGAATGCACATAATGCCACAGAGCGGGTGAGGACTGGTGGTGGCCCGACCCAGTTAGCGACTCACAACCGCTTAGAACAGGAGGCCCTTGATTTGGAGAGGCACCATGCGCCCAGGTCCACCGGTGTCGGTGAGGCTGGGGTGCCACAGCCAGGTATGTTTGCCCATCAGTGAGGTCATCATTGTGCCCCCAACAGCCATGGCAGTGCTGAATGTTCAGTGATTGAGGTTTGCAACATGGCTTTACCATTGCTTATGGAAAGATGAGCGCATAATGATCCAGGGGGCAAAGATGCCCATTGACATTGTCTCCACGTTAACTGACCCAATGTCCTTTGTTCTTCCTTTCAGCATCAGCGAAGCAGGGCTGGGAGGAGGAGCAGCAGAGGCCCCCTCTCACATCTGAGGGGTCTGAAGTCTCACCAGCCTCACACCACCTCTGCCAGGCAGGCACCAGTGCAGATATTAGCACCTCGGTAGGAATTAGAACATCGGCTAGTGTCCCAGGACACAGTGGTGAGGGCACTTCACAGTTGCTGGAGGAGCTGGCAGAGACAGAGAGTGCCCATGGCGCCAGCAGTCAGAGGACTGCAGGGAACCAGGCACATGCTCAGTCGGTGCCTGATGATGTGCCTCTGGAGTCGTCCGCGATGCAGCAAGCGCAGGAAATGCGGCCGGGTGTACGGCAGCATCTGGGGTAGATACATGAGGCTATGCTTGGCTTGGTGTCCGTGGTGGAGGAGTCTACGCGGACGATTGCTAAAGCAATGAGCCTCATGTCCGAGCGCCATGCGTCCTCCATGGAGAGTGTGGCAACTCTCGTGGAGAGGCTCCTCCAGGAGACCAATCAGGGCTTCCTGGGGATGCGCTCGGACCAGCAAGCCCTCACATTGGCATTGACCTCAGCTGGTCAGTGCTAGCGTGGGAGATGGTCTGGGCGCCAAGTTTCCCAGCTCGGTGCCCATCTATCCATGGTGAGCACGGAGGTCCGAAGCGACCTCACGTCGGCGCAGCAGCTGCCTGTCGTCTCTGCGGGCTCCTCTCAGGGCACTCCGGATGAAGGCGGCAGCTCCTCTGCCCCTCTGCCAGTGACCATAGCCTCCGGTGAGGCTGTGACGACTGGGGAGATGCCAATGTGGAACTGGCAGCTCCCTCCCAGGCGGGGCCAGCACAGGCTCCACGGGCCAGAGGACGGCCGCCAAGGTCATCGAGGCCAACAGTACAGCAGAGTCAGCAGACTGTCCCAGATGCCACTCCCATCGAGGGGTCAGCACCAAGACGTAACACCCGAAAATGTAAACATTAAGGACCCTAGGCACACCACGGGCAGAATTTTCTGCCTGCCGGGCGGGCAGGCCTGACCCAATCTCCGGCGGGAGGGGAGCTGATCCCCGCCGGAGAAGCGGGCCCCGCCGCCATTTTACGTGGGTGGGCCAATTAAGGACCGCCCAGCGTAACATCCGGTGGGAAGCGCTATGCACTCCCTGTGCGGGCGGGGGGGGGATTCCCCAAAAGCGAGAATGTGCTCTTTCGCACATGCGCACAAAAGAGCGCACATCTCCCTGAGGCTAAGTGCTGCCTCGGAGATCGCTGACAGTTTGAACAATATGAAAAATAGGAAAAAACAAATCCCTAAAAGGCCCCCCTCATGTGACAATGTCGCATGAGATGGGAGATGTTCATAAATTACAGTAAAACTTTATTAAACTTTTTAGAACCCTGCATGAAACCTCATCCCGCTGGTGGATGAGGTTTCATGTTTTATCTATTTGCCGCCGGGACTCCTGGCCTGCCCATCAACCTAAAGGTTGGACGGGCAGGTCCTTTAATTGGTTAAATGATCCTGTCAATGGCTTCAATTGGCCATTGACAGGTCGGCGGGCCCACAGCTGATTTTGCTGCGCCCCCGCCTTCCTGAAAATTTAAATGGGGCGGGATGAAGTCGAGGATTCCCCTCGATGTCATCCCGCGTCATTTTACGCGTCAGTGAGTGGGCCCCGCCCCCTGCTCGCCGACGGCAAAATTCTGCCCCATGGGTTTATCACTAGTGCTTTTGTGTTGACCCACAATGAGGCTTTTATGAGTTGGTGTGATTTTTAACATCTTTTTCATTTTGTTTCATTAAGTTTCTTTGGTTGCAATATTAAATTCAGACATATCACCATGGTTGAGGTTGCCCCTTTTCTCCTGCAGATGGATGGTTTCAATAATGTAATGAGTGTTTTGTGGGACATTCAGCTTTATTAACAAGGACCTTAGTTAATGTTCCTAACCAGGCAGATTTTGCACTTGGGTCTCGAATATGGAGCCTACATGAAGCCTATATGGAGGCTTGTCCTGGAGGTCCATCTGTGGTGTGCTAGCTGAAGGTTCGTTGGATTAAAGCCTCCCGGGTGTCCCTGCCTCCCTGGAGTATGCCCGGATCAGCATCTACCCCCTCAGCATGCTGGACTCATCGTGTGCATCCACAGCCAATGCGTCTCTGTCCCCTGCATCCCCTCTTTCCAGCACAAGATTGTGGAGAGCGCAGCATGCAACCACTATCAGCAACACACAATCTGGGGGTACTGGAGTGCGCCCCCTGAGCAGTCCAGGCATCGGAAGCGCATCTTGAGAAGACCAATGGCTCTCTCCACCACAGCCCTTGTGGAGGTGTGGCTCCTATTGTACCGCTGCTCAGCTTCTGTTCTTGGATGGCAGAGAGGTGTCATGAGCCACCTTTTGAGGGGATAGCTCTTGTCACCCAGCAGCCAACCATCCAGCTGGGCTGGAGCACTGAAGAGCCCTGGCACCTGAGAGTGTCTGAGGATGTAGGCGTCGTGGGAGCTGCCTGGGTACCTCGCACAGACTTGTAGAATCAGCATCCTGTGATCACACATTATCTGCACATTCGTGGAGTGGAAGCCCTTCCTGTTGACAAAGGCACTGGGCTCACCTGCCGGCGTCTTGATGGCCACATGTGTACAGTCGATTGCACCCTGGACACGGGGGAAGCCAGTAATGGCCGTGAAGCCTCTGGCTCGCTTTGCCTGGCCTGCCTGGTCTCAACGGTAGTGGTCAATACCTGTCTGAACAGAGCGCCTGTAACCTGCTTGACACAGGTCTGGACATCTGATTGGGAGACACAACAACAAAGGTCACCCACCAACTCCTGGAAGGAGCCAGAGGCATAGAAATTGAAGGTAGCTGTGACCTTTAGAGCCACTGGCATGGGGTGTCCACCCACACAGTTAGCAGAGATCTCAGGCCCAATCATCTGACAGGTATAGATCCCCTTGAGAGACAGACCCTCCTTTGGCACTGCACCTCAGACATATTAAGGTAGCTGCTTTGCCGCCTGAATACCCTGGCAGCAGGACAGTGGCATCTTCTGCAGCCCCTTCCACCTTGGACTACCTCTTGGCCCTGCACCCCTTGTGCCTGCGCCTCTCCTCCCAAAGGTAGCTCCCCTGGAGGCTGAATGTGTCCTCCTGGCCACCTCCCCCTTCTAGCCCTCCCCTCTTCCTCAGAGGAGGTGCCTCCAGTGGAGAGTTATGCTCCCATTCCCAGGCTAAGGGAAGGCTTCCTGAAACATGCAGGCCCAAAAAAGATTCCTCACTACAGTGTGCTGATCTGAAGGTTGTGAGTCCAGACCAAGCAGCTGGTATGCATTTTCAAGAATTGCAGATCTCACAGGTAAGTATCAGTAATGTTGAAACATCAATATTTGACAGTGCACACTCGCGACCCCACTGAGCCCTCTTATCCTGCCCGTGGATGAGGTTTATATAAATGTGCCCTACCCGCCTGCCCTTTGCGCCCGTGTGCCGACCTGAAGATTGCACGGGCGCTGAAAAATTGCTGTCGATTGGCGCTCGAAGGCCTTAAGTGGCCTGTTAATTAATGGCGCGCGCGCATCGGAGATCATTGCGCGCCTGCCCAACTAAATATCGCGATGGCGCGAGGTGACGTCGGGATGCTTGCCCGACATCACCATGCCTCATTTTACACGCGTGTGTGCGGGGCCCGCCCCCGTACACCAACGGGAATATTCTGCCCACTAAATTGCTCCTGCAGGGAGCTGCCATGGGCTTGACAGGCTGAATCCCTCCCTCTATGATTCTGTGTTTCCATATAGAGTTGAGAGACACAAAAACATTTGAATTTAGTTATAATGAGATATACTGTGGGCTTCAATGCTAAAACCATCAGCTTATTAGAGAGAATTGGTCCTCTGCTGTGATCCCACATGGTAGTTTAAAAGAAACCCATAATTATATAATTGTTGGAAAATGGGATTAGCGTAGATAGGGGCTTGATGACTGGCATGGACATGATGGCCCGAAGGGCCTCTTTCCATGCTGTAAACTGTATGACACTATGATACTATGACATTATGCAACCTGTGTTCTAGGCCTCCAAAAGGTTGGCATGGAATGGTGACTCGTGCAATGTCAGTAGTATACAATGATCCAGTCCCTGAGTAACATGTCAAATCCACGCATTATTACAAATTGTGATGTCCAGCCTTCATTTTAATCAATGAACAAACTCCTATTTGCCTAAATGTTTCAAATATTTGGCACCTTTACGTAATTTACATAATAGTACAATATCTTGTTTTCTCCAAAAAGGGTGGTAACATTCATTTTTCATTGAGATGTATGATAGTTAAAATGAAACATTGCAGGAAAGTGACCTTTTCATCAACAGTAACCAAAAAAATCAAGCTGAAATTATAATCACAATCCTTTAATATCCCTCAAGCAATAAAAAAGCTGATTAAACCAGTATAATTGTTGAAAGGTTCGCTAATGTCAATTCAAAAGGTCCAATATTTCTGCAGAATAACTCAATGAAGATTGAAGAAAAGTGCAATTGAGTAATTAAATATTAGGGTGTTTTGTTCACCACTGTAATGTGATTATACACAGGCAATTCTGGGAGATCCACTGGTTCAATTAATTGGTCAATTTGGATAAGTGGCATTCAGAAAAATGACTTCTGATGGCGCAGATATCTCAATAGGCAGATGTAACATCAGTTCCTCACATATTCCACCAAGTGGCAGCATTCACTGCCAAGCTCACCCTGAACATATTTGGCATGAATAAGAATAACTTTCTACTACAGGGTCAACTTCCCGGAAAAAAATTCACAACCAAAAAAAAAGCAACCTTGCAATACTCCAGATTTAATACTGGAATAGACAGTTTACTTGACATTTAGAGCACTATTTTTACATGACAAAATTTGTTGGCTTTCGATTACTATTTTCAGTGATTAGCTGAATGTTTGCAGAAAGCCACTTGTTCCTGTGTCAGTTCCAAAATATTAAGAAGTTCACCACCCCAGATAGCAAACCACATACAATGTTTTTATGTTGATTTCAAACAAACATCCTCACAGATAACCATCAGCACCTGCACCTATAAGAAGTCAGGCAACAGCTTGTTTGAAGGTGGAATCAAAGATGTTTATCTCTACCAAATGTAGAACTTGTTATTAAAGTAAGAGGCAAGTAAATATTTGAGCTTACCAATCAGCCACTTTAACTAATCTAATGCAGCTGTTAATCATATGAACACAACCAAGTTGGAAACAACAGTCAGGGAACGCCTGTACTTAGCTATGAATAACATCAGCACATCTCCCCTTGCAAAACAAAATAAACCTTTCATCAACTAGGATAAAATCTATATCAACCCAGCCCTGTTTTATCAATTAGTAGGAAGTCACTGATAAGTAAAATCTTTGTTTAGTAGTTTCACACTACTCTGCCACACTTTGTCATTACAGTAGCAGGCTTACTACTTGTAGCTTTTTTTTATTGATTCTCGGAATGTGAGTGCCTCTGGCAAGGCCAGCATTTATTACCCATCTCTAATTGCCCTTGAGAAGGTGTGATGAGCAACATTCTTGCACAACAGCAGTCTATGTGGTGTGGGTACACCAACAGTGTTTCCTTCTGTAGCTTTTTGATACAACTGAGTGGCTTGCTGGTGCATTTCAGATGCAGTTAAGAGTATTGGTGGTAATCTTTTTCCATTATTCATTCCAGTTGCTTTACTAGCTCAATGTTTTGTTGTATCTTGGCCATGACCTTTTCTTCTGTTGTGTTCAACTGCTATGGTTATTTGTTTATTGTAGATAGGCTGGGTTATGGAGTAAATAACATGACTTTCAGGAAATAATGGATATTATTATGAACAAATAATGGATCTGTTTTTCACAAGTGTTGCCAGTTCCTTCCAACCACCTTACCATCTTCAACACTGTACCGCTGCACCTCTATTTGTTGTTGCACTTGTGCTACATCCCTTCTCCTAGTAACTGAACTGAAAGATGAGGGAGAGCAAGGTGGGTCTACTGGAAAATAGAGGCCAGACAGAAAAAAACATAAAGCTCTTTAACGTTGTGTGAAAAATCTTTTGGTCTCTGTTGATAAGAAACCATGTCTGGCTGAAGAAAGCAACAAAAAATTGGTAACAAAGGCAATCTTCATCTTTTGAAAATGAGGAGAAGACCCATCAACTTATCCCAAACATACTGCACTCGTGCTAGGAATGGCTTTACCTGGCAGGTTCTGTTACTAACAGATGAAGTCCATGACGACAGTCAAATGTCCGCTTTAACACTACAATTGGATGTTCCTCCTAGACAAAATATGCCAGTGGTGAGAGTTTGCAGTGGCAGTTTATTTATATTATGTGATATTATTTATATTAACAGCTAGCTATTCTTATTGTGGATCACATGAATGCCGCCGCAAAAATTTCCATCAGTGTCTGCAATTTTTGTAAACAAAATCTAATCAGTAGGATTATAATTGCAGATTGTAGAGAAATTGGACATAGCATTGGGATTGTTTGTGCCTGTTTTTTCGATGCTATGGGCCCCCTTATGCCTCCAAAATGGCATCTGTGGTGTGCGTGCATACTTTTAGTTAAATCACACTGGACACCATGTTGGTGCATGCCAATCTTGTTATTGTGCATATTGAATGGTTGCTGGAATTTTGGAAAACAGGCAGATTATGACATTAGTCAGCCTGAAATGCTGATTTGATACCGATGTTGCCATTTTGGAGCTCAACACATTGGAAAGTATCCTCCCTTAACTTCGTACAGCTGATCATGCATTCAGTAACAGGAAGGACTCCAGCCACAACCCCCAACCAGCGCTATCTAAAGGAAGCATCAGCTTAATACAGGTTAGTTGCTGGTTGATTTCTTCTGGCTTTTGCTTCAATTCTACACAGGTTCAGTGGTTTCATTTTATCCCCCTTTATTTTTATTAGAGATATTTAAAGTTGTAAAAGTTTGCAGAGAGTGGTGTGGCAAGAGTTCAGTGAGATTCTGCCTAAATGGTTTCTCCCAGCCATGGATTCACTGGTAGGCATCCCCCTTCATATACAGCATGAAATGGAGTATGAATAGAGGTCACATGGAGCAGGACAAGTTTTTAAAAGAGAAAGGAGGAGAATAAGAGTTTTTAGCAGAAGGCCATTTCTTTTCATCATTCAAGGGATGTGGGGGTCACTGGCTAGGCCATCATTTATTCCCCATCCCTAATTGCCCTTGTTCAGAGGGCATCTATGTTGCTGTGGGTCTGGAGTTACATGTAGGCCAGGCCAGGTAAAGACAGCAGATTTCCTTCCCTAAAGGGCATTAGTGAACCAGGTGAGTTTTTATGACAATTGGCAATGGTTTTGTGATCATCATCAGATTTTTTTATTAAATTCAAATTTCACTATCTGTTGTGGTGAGATTCGAACCTGAGTTCCCAGGGCATTACCCAGGGTCCCTGGAATACTAACTCCAGTGACAATACAACTTTGCCACTGCCCAGGGTTTTCAGAGAGCAATTATCCTACCTGAACCTCAGTGAGGATCAATGTATCAGATGTTTCTGCTTCAGGCAGGATATCCTCAGTGAAATCTGCAAACTGCTGCAGCCACAACTGAAACCTGAGAGCAAGGACTGCATTACCAATGGCTGTGAACATGACCATGACAATGAACTTTTATGCAGTGGCTTCTTAAAGGCCTGGGCTGGAGATATTGGCAACATCTCACAGCTTGCTGTCCACTGTTGCATAAGAGACGTCACTAAAGATTTCTATTCAGAGAGAATTAAGGGGAGAATTTTCTCCCCATTGGGGGAGTTGGGCCGGAGCGGGCGCACAGCCGATTGTCACCCGCGATTGGTTGTGCCCCGCCAATTTGCGTGGGGGTGCCAATTAAGGCCTGCCCAGCGTGACGCGCACCCGGAAGCACTGAGCGCTCCCTGTGCGGGCGGGGGAGTAGGCTGAGCTGCCTTGAGGGAGATGAGCTTGATTTTCAAAAATTTTAATAAAGAGAAAAAAAAATTTAAGCCATGTCGCCTCATGTGACAGAGTCACATGAGCTGGAACATGTGAATGAACTTGAATAAAAAAATTTACTAAAGTTATAAACCCTTAATGAAACCTCATCCCACCCGTGGATGAGGTTTCATGATAAATGCGAAGGCCGCCTGGGCTCTTCGCCTGCCCGCCAACCTTAAGGTTGAACGGGCAGCTCAGTTAATAACTTTAATTAGTTTTTAAATGGCCTTACTAGGCCTTTGACAGTTTGGCGGGTGCGCAGCCGACTCCACTCTGCGCCCGCCGAACTGAAGGTCTGAATGATGTGTGGTGACGTTGGGATGCACACCCGACAACACTGCATGCCATTTTACGCGTTGACGAGTGGGGCCCGGCCCCCACTTGCCGACCCGAAGATTCTGGCCTAAGACTATTTCAATCTCTGAGTCAGAGACAAGAAGGCAGTGTGAGAATGTGACTTCACTAGGATTGCAGGCTTCCCCATGCATGCACATTACTTTGTGGGCACCGCATGTCAATTCTGCCCTACACCAGAACTGAAAGGGATTCCACTCTATCAACATTCTGGTCTATGACCAGAAGCAGCAAATCATGAAGGTCAATACCCAATATCCTGGTAGCCATCGTGATACCATTATTGTGCAGCAGCCTGCTGTGTCACCTACATTTGAACAAGCATAGCAAACCAAACTGGACAACAAGGGCTATCTACTGACCACATGGTTGATGACTCTGCTGCACAACCCATGCATACGTCATCAATTTATGCAACTAGACTTAATCTTCAATTTAAATGTTATGCGGCAGACCCCATCTAGACTCGCTAAATGAGAGCTCAAATCACAGGATTGCCCCTGTAAATATTACAACTCAGTCTATGAACCAGGCTCAGCATCAGCAGCTAAATCTCAAACTTAACCCTCAAGGCTTTCTCTTGTAGCATGAAGGGAAACAGTTTTGCGTACCACGCCCACTGCATTTTCTGCAAATGGGTCAGCGGCCAGATAATCCCTTAATCTCAGTTGGAAGTGAATGTGCATTGTGGAATGCCTTTATTAGAGAAATGTGAGTAAAAATCTAAATTTTATTATCAAAAAAGCTATTGAAGATCAGGATATGGATAACAAGTAAAATCCATGCAGCAATTTGCATATTTGCTGTGCATTTTATTTACAAAAATATCTAAGGGCAATTTATGGGTGAATTATATCACATGTAATTATGTTCCTTCACTGTCACTGGGTCAAAATCCTGGAACTCCCTTCTTAACAGCACTGTGGGTGTTCCTACACCACCTGGACTGCAGCAGTTCAAGAAGGCAGCTCACCACCACCTTCTCAAGGGCAATTAGGGATGAGCAATAAATGCTAACCTAGCCAGCGACACCCACATTCTCTGAAAGAATGTAAAAAAAGACTCCACCTCCACTAGCAGAATCACAGCTTGGAGAATTGCATGTGCCCTAGTCATGTAGCTTCAGATTTTCTGGTCATTAAAAAAAACGGGTGCAAAATTGGGAACACTAAATCCAACAGATTTATGTCTGTAATGTGCTCCCACTGACCATCCGTGGAACTGGAGTCAAATCTTGCAAAATTGACTAGTGGTGCATGTGTAGCAATGGTGGAGGAGGAAGCTGATTTTGTGCAAGTGTTGAGAGAAGGGCCAAATATATTATTTTGTAGCAATTAGAGCATTAGAGTTTTTTTTTTAAAGTCATATTTTCATGTTATCATCTGCTTTCTACAACTGTTCACCCATTAGATTGGGATTCTGGGACTGTTTTCCTACTCAGCTTCCTGCCTGAGGCCTTGATCCCTCCACCCCTCCAATACTTTATTCTGCCTCACTTGTGAAGTATTAAATATATATTTATCTAACTAGAGCAAAATGTGGTGGCCGGATCCCATGAGGTTAACAGATTAAGTTATTTATTTATGACTGATTAAAGAGAAATCAGAGCCAATATCAGATAAGCAACAAATCTGTTCAGACATGAATGATTAATATATTTGTTAATTCCTGCATTAATATTCTTTGATATTTTAATAAAAAATCACCTCCAAAGTTGGAATTGAATACTATGCAAGTCAAACTACAAATCCTTTAGCGTGCATAAACAACACCTTCAAATCCAGTATGTGGCCTGTAATCCTGTAAGAATGTTAATATGATCTTTCCCACATTATCCTTACATTATTTAGCTGTTACTCACAGTGGACCTTTGTCCCATTTGCTTAGCTTCTGGGAAAACTGAAATAAATCATTTGGTTTAAAATGAATCCTGCAATACATTTTAAGAAAATTTGTCAGGTCTGTCGACCTTCCTTAGGAAAATAATTTTTGTGATGATTTTTATGAGAACCTTATGTGAAAAATAAAATATATTGGCTCGGATTTTGTGCACAGCATCGAAGTGATGGTGCCCTTTGCTGACCTTGGCCAAAACTGCCAGGAAAGAACTAGTGATACCTGAAGCATGGATTTCACCTTTCAAGACATTCTGGCGTCAACAATAGCAGATCTCCTGTATCCAGTAACAATAATGTGATCAGGGAGGCTACGCAGCCGCTCACATTGAAGGGAAATTCCTGGCTCTGCCCACCTGCCTCGGGAGAAAGCACTTGTGGGGGGCAGGTGCGGGCTGGAGTTGAGCTAGCCAACCCAGGAAAAAGTTTGGAGGCAGCCACATGCCGTGTGCGGAGGCGGGCAGTGGGAATTTGTCCCAGTTAAAATAAAACACAAAGGCCATCCAGCCCTCAACCCTCACACCTCCTCACTCTCCAAACATTCTCCGTGCCCCATCACTGTCACCTCATGACCCCACCCACCCACTATGGCCCCTCATGCCCCCATGCCAAGCACCAAACTTCTGCCAACCCATTATGGCCCCTCTGCTGTAATTTACACAATGTTTGTTTGTACAAGGTTAAATGCTTTCAAGGGCTTGTGGTTTGAATGATTGACACTTATATTGTCTTCAGTGAAATGGCTTATTTTTACATAGTAGAAAGTTATGAATGAATTACTTTTTTCAAAGTTTTTTTACATATCCTTCTGTCAGTGTAGGGTTCATTGTCTCTATACTTTATAGTTGTTCAATGACTATGGAAGTACCATAGCTTGGCATGAGCAGCATGAAGGACCATATGGGGTAGGAGGAGGGGCATAGCTTGGCATAAGAGGCATAAGGGGTGTTGTGACCACAGCCGATGTTAATTGCTGTGCAGACCAAATCCCTGAGGGAAACTTGGCTTATAGAACATAGCCTTTTTTTGTATTTTGAAAATGCGAAGAAGGCTTACTGACCTCAGCAGTAAGAAGTCCAGTAACACTTCTGGGATTTTAAAAATTAGAAGTAAAAGTTATTAACAAGAATAAAAAAAAACTTAAGCACACAAGATTACAGTTGCACATTTAAGGTTAGTCTTACAGCACATTCCCCCAAAAGGACTATCTACTTGGTCAGACCCAGAAGTCAACACCTTACAGGCAAAACTGCCTTATAGATGTTTAACTATAAAAATCCAGTAATATTACCCAAGGCAAAATGCTGTAGCTGTAATAGAGGCATACCACATGATCTCTTAACTCTCTCCCACTCTGCTGTGGAAACCCAAACTTCAGAACAAAACTGCTTGTTGCAACCCAAGACTTTTCTGGCTTGACAGGTTGACTGATTCAAACCGCATCTTCTCCCAGCCCAGAGCTACAGCTCAGCCGTTACATTTCACAGCTCCAGGTCAACAACAGCTATCGCTACAATAACTCTAAAATTTCTTTTTTTCCCTTTCATCTCATATTCCATTGTTCTCACATCCCTTTGAAACTCAAATCCTTCCAAATATAAAATCTTTCGTGTCTCTATTTTGTCTTTGCTTTCGGGTCAATAAAATATGATACCCTACTTCTGTTTACCTATGGAACTCCTGCAAGATGTAAACATGTTTCTTGGCACTTCTGACTTCTCTTTGATATTCAAACAAACTCTCAACTTATCTAAAATTGCAAATATTAGATTCAACCTATTTAGTTGTACCACAAACCAACGCCTCTATCCGTTTCATGTTTTAAACTCCCCCCCGCTCCCCCCCCCAGACCTGTCTCCTATTAATCTCTGCCCAGCTTAATTAAATCATACACATACACACACAGACACACACAGCCTTCTTCACAGAATCACACAGTATTCCCCCAAAATATTTTTTTAAAACACCCATTTCTCACAGGGGCCATAGGGTTGTGTGGGGGCATACCTTGGCATGGGGGGCTTGAGGAGGACTTTTTAAAATTATCTTTTAACAGGTCCCCTCATGCAGGCTAGGGTTATGACTCCTCTGAGGGGCCGTGAGCAACAACTTTTTAAAAACCTGGCCCGAATCCATGAAAATTGAGGAGTAGGACATGCCTATCCCCACAATGGAGCCATTTTTAAAGGGCTCCCAATATCATCCCGACTGAATGAAAATCCAGGCCTTAGCATGCTGCTAAACACCCAGTTACACCTCATTCGACCAGGTACAACTTTTTAAAGGATTTTTACATTGAGATTAAGAATGTAAAACATAGAAATTCACCGAAACTCAAGTGAGTTTTAAGATTTTCATCTGCAGGGTCTTTAAAAGCACACTCAATGGTGGAGCAAGGAATCTTTGACAGCAGCTTGTGGACTCTTCTGGGTGGATGAGAGAAGTGGCTGTCAGTTTCACAGTTGAATGAAGACAAACGCTGACAGTTTTGCTGACAGTACCATTTGTATTGGCAGGGAATGGCCATGTGTTTAGTTCATGCAAATGAACACTTGGCTTAGTTGAAACTTGCATTCACAGTGTAAAGGAAATGTAATTTTTTTCCTTAGTTTACTGTGGGATACTGAAGCAGGCTTGTGTGTGTATGTTTCTATGTGTGTCTATGACTAAATGAATTAAACTAAACACAGTCACACTACAAGGTTTGAATCATCAAAGGGGTTAAGTGTAAAACAGGCATTTTGAAATGGAGATAGGTGAGCTAAGATGAAGGGTGGAATTTTCTGAGCCCACTGGCAGTGGGTGTGATAGGTGGCGCGTGGAAAATATGGCGCGACCTGCTTCACGACGGTGTGAATGCAGGTCGTGATCACCCACTCAGCCCGCCAACTGCGGGCCACGTTTCCCACCATCAGTTGATGGGAAGCTAACTGTAATACATTAGCATATAATTAAAGGGCCATCCTGCCAGGCTCTAGGAACGCCATCGTATTGTCCTTCCACGTCAGTAGGAAAGCACACCGACGTGTTTCACAACAGCACGCAGGCAACGTGCACTTGGCGGTTTTCACTTTGGAGGAACTGAGGTGAGTGAGCAGCAGCATTCTCCACAGCTCTCCCATTGTTTACAGGTCCCAGGGGTGCCGGGGGGCAGGTCCAATTGATGCCTGACCCTGAAGGCGACTGCTGGGGTGGGGTGCCTGAGGGCAAGTACTGGCCAGCCTCAGAGTCGACTGTTGTCGGTGGGAGGGGAATCAAGTGCTGACCTGGCATTGCATCCCACACACAGGCAATCGAGGTGGGGGGCAGGGTAAGTGAGGGAAGTGGCCACGCATTAGGGACACCTGTATAAACTGACCAGGCCTCTGCAACTGAGACAGATCAGACGCAGCCACAATGATATTATTGGCGTCAGGCTCCTAGTTTCCCCCACCATGCAGGCAATGCAGAGGCACCAAAGGGCCACCACGCGCTCCGCACTGCCTCCCCACCCCAGCACAGACTTCGAGTCAGCCACCACTTTATTGGACCGTGGAGCAGTTGGACTGCACACGTACAATCTCCTTGCCAATGCTGGCCATGTAGTAGTCACTGCTGGAGGCGCTCATAGCACCTTGCAATCTCAGCATCCTGGTTTGGACCAGTGTCCCCCATGTCACAGGTTGACAGGGCAGCCATGCAGTGCTCTCATCTCTAGCCATCCGAGGGGTGACCAGCACTCTCCAGGAAGCATTAAGGAGCGGTCACACAGGGCCAGGAAAGGTGCTAAGTACAGCCCATGATAACCACGTCTCTCTCTCTCTTTCATGCTGCAGGAGGACCACATTAGGATCATGGATCCTGGTGACCTAGCTGTATGCCTAATGGCCTACAGAGACTGTAGAAGACGGAGGAGAGAGCGACTGAGGCTCCTGGCTGCGCAAAGGCAGGAGCAGAAACCTCATGAAAAAGGGGCAGCAGGTGCTCCCACACATGCTGCCCAGGAATGACAGTGAGCCATGGCTGGTCAGCATCTACTGACACCCAGGGTTCATAGATGCTGCCTGCCATTCCTGCAGATGACTGAGAACCAGTGTCACCAATGACTGTGCATGTCTAGGGACCTGGTGGCTCACATCTGCCACTTACTGCAGGACATGGCGCCAAGGGGACATGGAAGGCATCCACTGCCAGTGGCTGTGAAAGTGACCGTGGCGCTGAATTTCTATGCCAGTGGCTCCTTTCAGAGCTCCACAGGTGACCTCTGTGGGATTTCACAATCCGCCACCCACAAATGCATCCATGAGGTCACGGATGCCATCTTCTCCATGGCACACAACTTTGTACATTTTGCCTGGGACCGGGACAGCCAGGATGCAAGGGCCATTTGGGATTCCCAAAATGCAGGGTGCAATTGACTGCACTCATGTGATGATCAGGTCTCCATCTCTACACTTGGTGGATTTGATCAACCACAAGGGCTTCCACTCAGTGAACATACAGCTGGTATGCGACCACCAGAAACGCGTCCTGCAGGTATGCACACGGTTTCCAGGGAGTGTGCACAATGCCTGCATCCTGAGTCGCTCGCAGATCCCTGCCATCTTCATGGGTCCACGGAGGCTGCAGGGTTGCCTCCTTGGAGACAAGGGCTACCCGCAGTGGTCATGGCTGATGTCACCCGTGCAGCAGCCTCAGGCTGCAGCAGAGCAACGCTATAATGAGACACATGCAGCAGCTCGCAACTTGGTGGAGCAGACCATTGGGATGCTGAAGATGCCATTCTGGTGCCTGGTCCAGTCTGGTGGAGCTCTGCAATACAGTCCACAGAGAGTGTCACGCATCATCATCGCCTGCTACGCCCTTTACAACCTGGTGCTGCAACAGGGAGAGGAGCTGGCTGAAAAGGGGATGGAGGAGCTGGAGGTCTTCTCGGATGAGGAGGATGCTGATGGGGATGAGGGTGAGGGTGTCCTCGATGGTGACGATGACAGGGATGAGACTCTCGCACTGGCCAGATGCGGCAGGCGCGCTCGGGAAGCCCTCATGCTGCCAGATTTGTGGAGGATGATTACAACATGCCGTGAGGTGCCCCCATAGATCCTCGCATCGCAGTTGTGAATGTTTGGCTGCAGCCTGGCTTATTACAGCGCCAATACCCTCTGTGAGAATGCTCCTGTCATGGAGATGCAGTGGAGGCCCTAATAGTCGCTTGACCACAGGAAGATAATGACAACATACAGTGAGGACACTCCATAGATCTTCACACAGCCTCTGAGAATGTCTGACTCCTGTGTGGCAGAGGGCAGCTCGCTTGCGCTGCATGATCAGGGCCATCTCAGAGATGCAGCCATGAAACTGTAGATGCATCTGATGCTGTGTCCACCTTCAGCACCTCAGCCCTCCAGGAGCTGGTGCACAGCATCACTGGTCGCAGATGCTGGTGTGATGGGGGCCAGCCCCACTTTAAAAGTGCTGAAAGCACATAGAGAGTATGAGAGAACTCTGTGGCACCTGCCCATTACATTCTAGCAGCAATGACCAGCACCACCGAGGTGCAGGTATCAGTAATGTTTCCAGGGAGTGTGAGACTGGACCATCACTGTGATCTGAAGGCTGCACAGAGCACAGGGAAGAGGCCCTGGACTGAGACACCTGCCTTTTATCTTGTGCAGAAATGTTTCACTTCTGAGTGACAAGAACACTGCTCATTAGAACAAGGAGCCACAGGCAGGGTGACATTCTTAGGAGTTTATTGACAATAGTGAACAGTTTGTACAAATGATCAACACCCATGGCCAGGCTGAGCAACTACGTTTACCTAACTTTCCTAACCCTGCCGCTACGTCCTGGTGGCCTGTGAAAGAGGACACATCACTCATGGCATGGTTGTCTGTTAGATGTTGCACTGCTTGATCCTCACTTGGTAAAGCAGTGCCGACCCCCATCAGCACAGGACCGGTCCCGGTCATCACCGGCCAGCTGCAGGGCTCTGTTTTTGAATTCTGTCAGAATTTTGATCTCTGGCATCCCTCCACCTGTCTGCGACCTTTCCCTCCTGTTGTGTGTCAGTTTGTCCTGCATGGATAGAGATGGGGAGAGTGTATCAGGACACCTGTCAGACCAGATGATAAATATGCCTGACCTGTGTGGGTGGTGAGTGGTCCCATGGATGGGATGAGGACAATGAAGGTGTGTGTGAGAGAGTGAATGATGATGTCCCTTGCACTGGCTTTGAGTGAGGGCCCTGTGGATATATGATGGGTTTATGAGTGGGTGAGTTGGGGGTGGTGAAAATAGTGACTTATCCTGGTGGAATGCAGGCGATCATTCATCCTTTTGTGGCATTGGGTGGCTGTCCTCCTCTGCAGGGCGTTTGAACTGACCACCAAGCTGGGTTGGTGACTTTGCTGCCCATCCTGCGGCCAGAGCGGGAGTAGAGCACATCCCAGTGGGCTTCCACAACATCCAGCAGTCACTCGAGGGACCTGTTGTTGAAGCCGGGGGCTGCAGCCTTTTTTCCTTTGCTGGCCATGTTTCCCGGTCAGTGGTGGTGAGCTGGTGGCGATGAGCACTATGCTGGTGGCTGCCTTTTAAAAATGGTGGCCGGTGTGATGCAACAGCGGGATGATGGCGGGCAGGCGAATGAGGGCCCGCTTGCCATGGAAACAGCATGTTTTGTGGGAGTGAATATATAATGAGGCGGGCTCAGGACGATACAG
Organism: Cetorhinus maximus; assembly: GCF_964194155.1. Lineage (NCBI taxonomy): Eukaryota > Metazoa > Chordata > Chondrichthyes > Lamniformes > Cetorhinidae > Cetorhinus > Cetorhinus maximus. Next base: position 103,993,725 of record NC_135884.1, read on the forward strand.
CGTGAAAACCCGTCATTTTCGTCGGCGGGTAGGACTCCATTTTACCCGCCTGCTACCACACTTAGAGCAATTCTACCCAGAAGTCTCAGCAGATACAGTGTGAATGGAATTAGCATTTGTAGAGAAGTTTAGAGGCTGTTTGATTTTCAAAGGGACATGATAAGATGTTTCACAACTGGAAAAATGAATAAGGTAACGTTATTAAGTTTATTTTTCCCAAAAGTGCTGGCCATTATTACAACATGAAAGATTTGTATATTCTGGGAAAAGTAACTTCCAAAGCAAGGGTGAAACAATGGGATTTACAGATCAAAAGGGAGAAAACATATTTAAAGAAAGATGGGAAGCTGTATGGGGAGTGGCCCTGTGAGCTCTTGAGAGGTGGACTGTGTGAAATTGACCTGTGAAAAAGCAGCCTCTAGCCACCCCAGAGAAGTGCTGGTTTGGTCCAGAGTGCGAGGTTTTGTTAAAAGCCTTGGAGCTTCATTGTTGAGTGGGAGGGAGAGAGAAGCTGTGAAAAACCTCCCTTATTGGGGTGCTTGGGGTAATATTGCTGGATGTTTTATAGATTAAGAATCTATTGAGACTGTTGCCTGAAAGGTATGTGTAATTGGGAGTTAGTTAAGTAGAAATCTTTTGGAAACTGTTATAAGACTAAGTTTAACAGTATAACTATAATCTCATGTGTTTATTTGTTTCCTTTTGTTAATAAATGTTTTAATTTAAACTTTAAAATCTCCAAAGGTGGTATTAGACTCTTTACTTCTGACTTCAGTGTACATACCTTCTTGTAATAAATACAAATTGCAAAATTGTTGTGATAGCTTGGCCAAGTTTCCCTTCGGGTGTATCATAACAACAGGCAAAGATCTGCCAGCAGTCCAGATGTTGGTGACATAAGAGAACTCCTTGGGATGAAGACCACTTGCTAACTTGGGAGAGAAGATGATAGAAAGAGCTAAATTTAAGGGGTCATTTCCGGTTTCAGTCTAATCAGGGATGCTGATGCATCCCATGATTATTTTAATAGACATTCCCCATGTTGCATTAATAGCAAATAAGTATTTACTTGCCCGTTATATTAAAAGTGGTTGTTCTACAGCATTTTAGAATGGACCCCCTACCCGATTTGCAATGTTCATCCTGATGTTCTTTTGAGCTTGTTTAAAGAGAGAGTAAGGAGGTAAAAGAGGGAAAAATGAGGGAAAAAGGAGGTGCAAAGGTATTCCCGTGATGAACTCCCTTAACTACATTACCTGAAATGAGATTTAACTGGAGATTTCTTCATTATTTCAGCATTTATAAAGGGGCATATTCCACTTCCTAAAATGTTGCAAATAATGTGGATGTAACTGGTTTCTAAATTGTGACAATAGGGCACAAGTCCAGATAGGACAGATCTTATTTTTCGTTCAGTTTTTTTTTCACTTTATGTTCTTTTCTGCATCCTCTTCTTCTTATCCCCCATCCTTCTCTGTGAACCTCTATCTTGGTTAATGTTTGCAAAAGTAACCTGCTCTCCATTTGAACCATTGAATAGGTGCAACACCCATAGGCATATAGGCATATCCCAAAGGATTGGTCGATCTTAATTCTCACCCTGTTCAGATTGCTTTTGTAACTCATCCTGACTTTTTTTTTGCCAAAAGTTGCGTCACATTCTCATTTAGGCCAGGAAATTGTGGTTCCATCATTTCATGCTCTGTTCCATAAATTAAACCACAAGAGAAAACTTCATTCCTTGGAGAAATATAGATCTCTCTAGCTGTTCATTAATCAAATCCAGCAGTTTGCAAATCAAGACAACTATTTATCCCTTATGGCCTTAACATCCTAGCAAAACTGTTAATTTAAGGGAGGCAATGGCGTAGTGGTATTGTTGCTGGGCTAATATCCAGATACCCAGGGAGCCCTGGGGACCTGGGTTTGAATCCTGCCACAGCAGATGGTGGAATTTTAATTCAATAAAAATCTGGAATTAAAAGTCTAATGATGACCAATCTAGAAAACTAGTCTTTCACTGCGGATTGTTGTAAAAATCCACCTGGTTCACGAATGTCCTTTAGGGAAGGAAATCTGCTGTCCTTACCTGGCCTGGCCTACACATGACTCCAGATCCACAGCAATGTGGTTGCTCTAAAAAGGCCTAGCAATCCACTTAGTTGTATCAAACTGCTACAAAGCTTCAAAAAAGGAATGAAACCAGATGGACCACCCAGCATTGACCTAGGCACTGGAAATAACAATGGCAAACTCAGCCCCAACATCTGGAGGCTAGAGCCAAAATTGGGAGAGCTATCTCACAGATTAGTCAAGCAACAGCCTGACAGTCATCCTCATGGAATCATAGCTTACATAAAATGTCTCACCACTAGAGTTGGTGGCACAGCGGTATACTCCCCTAGCCCTGGGAGTCCTCAACATCGACTCTGAACCCCATGAAGTCTCATGGCATCAGGTCAAACATGGGCAAGGAAACATCCTTCTGATTGCCACATACTGTCCTCCCTCAGCTGATGAATCAGTGCTTCTCCATGTTGAACACCACTTGGAGGAAGCACTGAGGGTGGCAAGGGTACAGAATGTACTCTGGGTGAGGGACTTCAAAGTCCATCACCAACAGTGGCTTAGTAGCACCACTACTGACTGAGCTGGCTGAGTCCTAAATGACATAGCTGCATCATAGCTAGACTGGGTCGGCAGCCAGTGGTGAGGGAACCAACAAGAGGGAAAAACATACTTGGCCTCATCCTCACCAACTTGCCTGCTGCAAATCTGTCCAGGACAGTATTGGTAGAAGTGATCACTGCACAGTCATTGTGGAGGCAAAGTCCTACTTTCACATTGAGGATCCCTCGATCATGTTGCGTGACACTACCACCGTGCTAAATGGGATAGATTTCAAACAGATCTAGCAACTCAAGACTGGGCATCCATGAGGTGCTGTGGGCCATCAGCAGCAGCAGAATTGTACTCAAACACAACCTGTGACTTCATTGCCCGACATATCCCCCGCTTTACCATTACAATCAAGCCAGGGGATCAACCCTGTTTCAATGAAGAGTGCAGGAGGGCAAGCAAGGAGTAGCACCAGGCATACCTAAAAATGAGGTGTCAACCTGGTGAAGCTACAACACAGGGCTAGTTGCATGCCAAAGTGATCCCACAACAAACAGATCAGATCGAAGCTCTGCAGTCTTGCAACATCCAGTCGTGAATGGTGGTGGATAATTAAATAACTCACTGGAGGAGGAGGCTCAACAAATATCCCCATCCTCAATGATGGGGGAGCCCAGCACATCAGTGCAAAAGATAAGGCTGAAGCATTTGCTACAATCGTCAGCCAGAAGTGCCAAGTGGATGATCCATCATGGCCTCCTCCGGAGGTCCCCAACATCACAGATGCCAGTCTTCAACCAATTAAATTCACTCCACAGGATATCAAGAAATGGCTGAAGGCACTGGATACTGGGCCAGACAATATTCCAACAATAGTACCGAAGACTTGTGCTCCAAAACTCGACACGTCTCTAGCCAAGATGTTCCAGTACAGCTACAACACTGGCATCTACCGGCTATGTGGAAAATTGCCCAGGTACACAAAAAGCAGGACAAATCCAATCTGCCCAATTACTGACCCATCAGTCTACTTTCGATCATCAGTAAAATAATGGAAGGGGTCATCAACAGTGCTATCAAGTGACACTTGCTTGGCAATAACCTGCTCACTAACGCTTAGTTTGGGTTCCACCAGGCCCACTCAGCTCCTGACATCATTATAGCCTTGTTTCAAACATGGACAAAAAAGCTCAACTCCCAAGTTGAGGTGGGAGTGACTGTCTTTGACATCAAGGCTGCATTTGACTGCATGTGGCATTAAGGAGCCCTCGCAAAACTGGAGTCAGGGGAAAACTCCCCAATGGTCGTACCGAATGCAAAGAAAGATGGTTGTGATTGTTGGAGGTCAATCATCTCAGCTCAAGGACATCACTGCAAGAGCTCTTCAGGCTAGTGTCTTCAGCCCAACCAACTTCAGCTATTTCATCAATGACCTTCTTTCCATCATAAGGTCAGAAGTGGGGATGTTCGCTGATGATTGCATAATTTTTAAGCACCATTTGTGACTCCTCAGATACTGAAGCAGTCCATGTCCAAATGCAGCAAGACCTGGATAATATCCAGACTTGGGCTGACAAGTGGCAAGTAACATTTGTGCCACACAAGTGCCAGGCAATGGCCATCTCCAACAAGAGAGAATCTAATCATCGTCCCTTGATGTTCAATGGCATTACCATCACCGAATCCCCCACTATCAACACTCTGAGGGCATACCACTGACCAGAAACTGCATTGGACTAGCTATATAAATACTATGGATGCAAGAGTAGGCCAGAGGCTTGGAATTGTGTGATGAGTAACTCACCTCCTGACTCCCCAAAGCCTGTCCACCAACCACAAGGCACAAGTCAGGAGTGTGATGGAATACTCCCCACTTGCCTGGATGAGTGCAGCTCCCACAACACTCAAGAAGCTTGACACCATCCAGGACAAAGCAGCCTACTTGATTGGCACCACATCCACAAACATTCACCCACTCCACCACCAACACACATTAGCAGCAGTGTGTACAAGATGCACTGCAGGAATTCACCATGGCTCCTTCGACAGCACCTTCCAAACCTACAACTACTACCACCTAGAAGGACAAGAGCAGTAGATAGATGGGAACACCACTGCCTGGAAGTTCCCCTCCAAGTCACTCACCTTCCTGACTTGGAAATATATTGCTGTTCTTTCACTGTTACTGGGTCAAAATCCTGGGGCTGAATTTTTCATCCCGCTGGTGGGCACGTGCCCAACCTGAACAGGAGTAAAATAGTGCACGATGACCTTGGCCAAGCGTCCTGAAGTCATTGCGTGCTCTCGCGATCTTTTGGTCGGCAGGCGTGCGCAATTGCCGGAGCGGCGCCCGCCATTAATTAACAGGCCACTTAAGGCCCTTAACAATGCAATTGTCTGAGGTTTTTCTTTGCCTGTGTGATTTTTTGCTCTTCACACGGGCAAAACGGGCAGGCGGCCAGCCGACATTTCCTCAAACCTCATCCAATGGCGGCATAAAAAGGGTCAGCAGCATTGCCAGTGTGAATAGTGAGCTGTTTTGGAGCTAGCTTGCAGCTGGTTGCTTATTGGTAATTGGCAGCTTCATCTCTATTCGGGACTTCATTCTTAGCATTTCCAGGCCTCATTTCAGGGCTCATTGCTGTCTGCAAGGCCCTTGGATGATTCAGGCTGTGTGGACCTTTCCAGGTATCAGGCAGCCCTCTCTTACCCTGGTAACAAGGATCGTAGTCTCCGCTGGTGGCACCTCCTCTGAGGAGGAAGAGAGGGGCAGGCCAGGTGTCCTAATGCAGCTTCCAGGGGAGCATCTTGCGGGAGGAGAGGCGCAGGCATAAGGGGTGCAGAGCTAGCGGGTATTCCAAGACAGAAGGGGCCGCATAAGACACCACTATCCTGCTGCCAGGTTTTACAGGCAGCGATGCAGCTACCTCAATATGTTTGAGGTGCAATGCCGAAGGAGGCTCCGCCTCTCAAGGGAGACCATGACCTCCATTTGCCAGATTATTGGGCCTGAGATTAGCTGTGTGGGTGGACACCCCATGCCAATGGCTCTGAAGGTCACAGTGACCCTCAACTTCTATGCATCCGGCTCTTTCCAGGAGTCAGTGTGGAGTCTCCCAGTCAGCTGTCCACAGTTGCATCAAGCTGGTGACAGAAGCTCTGCTCACCTTTATTCTTTACTGTATTGATGAGGCCAGCCAGGCTGAGCAAACCAGAGGCTTTGCAGCAATTGCTTGGTTTTCCCATGTCCATGGTGCCATTGACTGCACAAATGTGGCCATCAAGATGCCAGCGGGTCAACTGAGTGCCTTTGTCAACAGGAAGGGATTCCACTCCATGAATGTGCAGATAGTGTGTGACCACAGGATGCAGATTCTGCAAGTCTGCGCAAGGTACCCTGGCAGCTCCCATGACGCTTACACCCTGAGACACTCCCAGGTGCCGAGGCTCTTCAGTTCTCCAGCCCGACTGGAAGGATGGCTGCTGGGTAACAAAGGCTATCCGTTGAAGAGTGGCAGAGGCTCATGACGCCTCTCTGCCACCCAAGAACAGAGGCAGAGAAGTGCTACAATACGAGTTATGGCTCCACAAGGGCAGTGGTAGAGAGGACCATAGGTCTTCTCAAGATGCACTTCTGATGCCTGGGCCATTCAGGGGGAGCACTACAATACCCCCAAGACGGGTGTCACTGATAGTGGTTGCATGCTGCGCTCTCCACAATCTGGCACTGGCAAGGGGGGAACCCACAGGATGTTGACACAGCTGCACAGGCCACAGATGATGAGTCAAGTGGTGAGTCCGAAGATGAGCACGGTGAGGAGAATGCTGAGGGCATGGATCTAGACCTCGGTAACCTCCAGGGAGGCAGGGACACCAGGAATGCCTTGATCCAATGGTCCTTCAGCTAGTCTACTAAAGATCATCTTCAAATGTATGCCAGGGCTGCCTCCTCCATCCCGGATGTCTGAAAGAGTCCTTTCATGTGAACACAAAGAACGCTCAGGGACTGTGTAATAAAGTTCAGGGCCACTTACATCCAGCATTACACACTGGCGTACCCTGCATCAATAAAATAAAAAGGTGAAGCATACTCAGGCCATGACAACAAAAACAAAATTTATCTCATTTTGACAGGTACAGACTATTTACATCAACTTCTCTGTTTTTAAGTCCCAGAACAGTAATGAACAATTAATGAAGCATAAATGAACATAAAATCACTCATGACCTGTCCCTCATATGCTCACGGTGCCTTTAAATTATGCCTACAAGTGCTACGGCTAGATGCTTCCCCCCTCGCTGACACCAGCATTGGAGACAGCCTGCTGACTCTGCTGTCTTGATGGCCTTGATGACCTTGGCGGTCGTCCTCTGGCCAGTGGAGCCTGTGATGGCCCCATCTGGGAGGGAACGGCCAGTGCCATGGCTGGCATCTCCCCAGTCATCACAGTCTAATCAGATGCCACAGTCACTGGCGGAGGGGCGGAGGAGCTGCTGCCATCATCCGGAGTGCTCTGAGAGGAGCCCGCAGAGATAACAGGCAGCTCATGCGCCAACATGAGGTCGCTGTGGACCTCCCTGCTCACCATTGATGGGCAGGCACCTAGCTGGGTTATGGGGTGCCTCATCCATCTCCCACACTGACACTGATCACCTGAGGTCAGTCCCTGTGAGGGGGCTTGCAGGTCTGAGCGCAACCCAAGAAAACCCTAATCCTGTCCCTGGAGCTGCCTCTCCGTGAGAGTCGCCACTCTCTCAATGGAGGAGGCAATGCGCTCACCCATGACAATCAACACAGTGGTCATGCTTCGCATGGGTCCTCCATCATGGAGACCATGGCACACAGACCCTCATGGATCTCCGCCAGGTCCTCCCGCGCATCTCGCTGGACATCCAGCATCTACCGCCTAATGGACGATGCCAGAGGCCCATCATCAGCCTTCGACTGAGCATCGTCCTGGTCCCCAGCAGTCCTCTGACTGCCGGTGCCCTGGGTACTCTCTGCTTCCGCCTGCACCTCAAGCGAGTGTGAAGTGTCCTCACCAATGTGCATCAAGGCACTAGCCGCCGACCTAATGCCCACCGAGGTGCTGTTATCTGTGCTGATGCCTGCTTCAGAGAGTGGGTGAGACGCAGGTTACAGTGATGCCCGGTGGTCCTCTGGCGTCAGGGGTGGACCTTTGGTGTCTGCAGATGGGCCACCTGCTGGCGAACTAAAAGGGAGAAGAAGGACATTTCATTAGTCAAAGCCATCATACTGTCACTGTGCACACCAGGCACCCTGGTTAGACAATGGAGATCTGCATCACGGTGCCATTGGCTTCCAATGAACAATGGGGACTCCAGGTTCAAGGCTTACATCAGTGAGGAGACTGCACTAGAATGGTTGCACAGTCCAAAAGCCTTACCTCTGTGCACTGCGCTCTTACCTTCATCTGGCAACCCCCCTCACGTCTCCACCTCCAGTTGCAAGGGGAGCAGGCCGGCTCTCCAGCTCCAGGGCATCTTGCTCAAACCGGGAGAGCATCAGCAGGCTGGGCGGGCCTCTGCCTGTACGTGCCCTCGGCTTGGTTATAGCTTGCTGTCTCATGAAAGGACAGAGATGCATTGATTAGTCCACTCTCTACCTGCAGCGCCGTTGCAGCCTGACCAACCTCAGCTGAGGAACACCTCACAGGGCACATCCAATTCATGGCCCTCGAGCCACAAGGCACTCAGCCCAAGTAGCCGGGGCTCAACCCCTTGGTCAGCTCCGGCATGATTGACAGTCGGCAGTCAGTCTCTGGCACTGCTGAGGTGCAAGGGGGGACAGCCACACCTTAACACTTCTGCATACTGACCCATGCTAACACAGTATTCACCTTTCCTGAGCACATCAGGTCATTGAAGCACTTTCAGCACTGCGCCCATGTGTGCCGCATCATGGCTGCTCACCCGGACTGCCACCTCCTCCCATACCCTCTTGGTGAAGTGCGGTGGCCTCCTCCTCCCATCTCTGGGGGCAAGGGTATTTCTCCTGGCAGCCACCTCCTCCAGCAGGATGGCGAGGCAGCCATCGGAAAAGTGGGGGGCCAATGCCCACCCAATCTGCCCTCCCGCCTGGCGTTTGCTGCAGCACTCAAGTGCACCGTCAGAACTGTCCTTCCCTGGCAGCCTTTCTGGGCCTGCCTGGGCCTTCTTTATACTGGCCGCTGGTCACCATTGGACCCGGGGGCAAACAGCCCGCTGCCCCCGCTTGGCCCTTTCTGGGCAGTGATGAGCTGTGTTCCACGCTGGGCGGGTCTTAATTGGCCCATCAGCGTGAAATCGTGGTCAGGGCCCATTCGCGGGTGGTGGTTGGTTTCGTGGCCGCTCCTGGGCCCGCCCTCCATGCCCGCCCAACGAGGGGAAAATCCAGCCCCTGGAACTCCATTCCTAACAACACTGTCGATGTATCTACACCACATGGACTGCAGTGGTTCTAGAAGGCAGCTCAGCACCACCTTCGCAAAGGCAACTAGGGATAGGCAATAATTGCTGGCCCAGCGAGTGAAGCCCACACCCCATGAATGAATAAAAAATAATTAAACAGCCTGTAGCCAAATGGCAGGTCAGGGGTGTCATACACTGCTGTCAACTTCTGAGCAAAAAGCGCCAGGTTAGAATGAAAGCTGTTCTATCTGTTTTATCAGCTACACCTTGGGCCGACTTTGATGCTTTTTATAAAGCTGTGGCACAGCAACAATCCTCACATGTTTGTAAGGCATTACTGACTAAACTTCAGCACCTCCTGGAAGCTTACCTTTTGTACAACTGTCCTGCCTTCTGGTACTGAAGCTCCATTGCAGATGCTCTATCCTTCTGAATGGCACTGTTTTGGGAAGCTTCTGTAGCGTGTGAAGAACGCTAGAGGAAGTAAGATAAATTACCCCACTCAATTGTGCCTTCTTATTCTTGACAGAGTCTTTGATTATTAAACTTTAACATCAATGGGGTGAAAATCAGGTGAGTTCTATGGGGTGTTCAGCCCTGGCATATCACTGTCCAAGTGGTGAATTTGAAAACTGTGCCTATTATTTGAACCGATCACTGTGTTAAAGCTTTGTTACTCATGTCTAGACATTTAGCTTGCATGGCAATCTTGTAGCTTGCCAAAAATGATAAATCTTCTTTACACTGTACATTTTAGCCGATCTCCTCCTTAACAAACCAAAATTAACCTGCATTTAATATGAAAACATATAACTGCCTCTGTAATACACATGGGCTTCAAGTGTAACTCCTGTCCAAATTCACATGCTCCTTTAAAGCAAATGAAATAAAATAACTTAAGGCACTTGAGCTGATTAGAATAGAGCTATTCACATGGATTACACGGTCATTAGTCTTCAAAGGGCCAAGGACAAGAAAGAAATCCTATAATCCCTTCATAACTATTTTGTAATATTTCTTTAGTTATATGTTATATATGCCAAACTTCTCATGTTCCTTGTTATCCTTCCAGGTTCTGTTTCTGGCCTTTATTTTTGCTGTAAATTGAGTGGAAAATTGAATGCGCAATTACAGAGAAAGGAGAAGCATCCAAAATAAATTGCTGTGTTTTGTTAAAGCTAAACAAAATATTTGTCTTACAGATATTCAAAAGTATTTTCTAAACAGATTTATATACTGGTGTGAATAATGTAGAGATATCTGAAGGGCAACCACAGCTGAATTATGCCTGTAGGTACCAAGAGTTATTGCTGCAGTTAGAAACTGTTTGGAATTTTCCTGTAGTTTAAAGGTCTAATACCAACCCTGTCCCTTCTGAGAAATCATTCACTTTTGACAGATTTATTGAAGTAGAATTCCCTGGTAACATTTTTGGTAATAATCCTTGCCAATTTCCACATATTCCTAAAATGTGCTATTTTAATTAGAACAGCACTTCATTTTTTGTTAGAAGAAAAATCTCTGGTATTTCTTGAAGAAATATTTATTGTCTCAATTTGTGTCTCTTACTTCTGCCAGTAAATGAGGATGGTCAAGAGGCCACAGGCTTCTTTAGGTCCTCTCTGGTACTGAGGAATTAATCTTCCAATGCCAGGAGAGATTCACAAAGGGCAAGTCACGAGGGATTGATTTCTTCACGCGACCTATTCACCGGTTTATCTGAAAACCAATGGAAACTTTGTGGCCTAATGTTTCAATAGGAAACAACTTGGAGACCAGGGGCCAGGTTTTATGGTCCTGATTCAGGACTGCACAGAGTCAAGAGGAGAAAAATTGGTGGCTAGAGAGTTGAACTGGAAGTCCCGCCTCCATTTCAGTCTCCAGTATTTTCAATGCAGCAGGAAAGAGAGCGGGTTGTGAGCTCCACACTCTGTTGTTTGGAAGTTGCTGGCACCATTCTGTAAGTGGACATGTTAGAACTTCTGCAATTTTCAGCAAGGTGACCATGTTTCGGAAGTCTTCCTAAATCACATCTGGTGAGTGGAGGCATAACCATGGATTGGAGGCAAATAGAGTCGAAAAGAGGAACCAAAGTGGTACTGCTACTTTTACAATTCATCTTGAAATGTTGTAGTCTGAGTTATATCTATGTTCAGTAAAGTGAGTAATGACAGTACTGCGATTGGAAAAGACAAGTGACCATGAAATAATGTGGTTGCCAGGTTATTACTTCTGACAGCTAACAAGCTTTCAAATGGAAGAAAAGTATTGTAAAAGTGTAGAAGTCTTCAGATGTATTAGAATAGATCATCCACTGAATAAAGTACTATTCTACATTGTACAATATGGAAAACATAGCCCAATAGTTAATTGTTGAAATTTTTCCCATGATTTTCACTCATTATTGACAGAACACTCAGCTATCTGTTTGAAAGTTTTGATAGATGTCTGAGCTTTTGGCTGCCTTCAAAAGCACCAATGAATTCTTCACTGCAGGCTTTGTTTACACAGCTGCCTTAGGGAATGTGAGCTTGTTTATTTTAACAGATTTATGAACTTCCCAATGTTATTATAGGGCTTGTGAATTCTGTTTATAAAATGGATACTGGGTCAGTGGGTTCAGAGCAATTAAGGGGGTGAAGGGGGGTTGAAGGAAGGTGAGGTGGGTAAGGGGAAAGGGAGTGATGGTGGTGGGGTGGGGCATTATAATGATGTGCAGAACTGAGCCAGTGCCTCTGTGAATGGAGGCAGATCTTTTGCAGGCCCAACTCCAGGCTGCCCTACTTCTCTGAATGAAAATCCCGCTGGCCAGCACTGCCAGAAGGGAGGCTGGAGGTCGATGCCAGGAAAATTCCTGACTACTGACTGATTCCCAACTCCATGTTGAAAGCCTTGTCCTAAAACGCAGTTTTTTAACGAATTACTGATCATATTAGTCCCTTGCCTTGTGGTATTAAAGTGAAAGGAGAAAAGATCTTCATTTTGAAAACATGATATATTTTAGCCATTCATTATTACATTTTGACATTGCAGTTGTATTACATTATAGGTCTGGAGATTTTAATCTCAATGTGCAAAGCATCACTGTTAAAATTAGTATTATATTGTGGTCTGTGACTTGGACCCTAACTTCCAGGAAAGATTGACATATGCAGGTTGTTGCAGCATGCACAGAGCTCCATTCCCCCAGTGGTGGTTTATACAGTACCAGCCCAGAGTGGATGGTATTGTCTGACTTCTCAGAACTATTGGGCATTTTTGCTGAAAGGCTTGAGTGCTCTTTCAATCCTCCTTTGCACTGGACTGGACATATACTCCATCCATTGTTAGGTGGTTCTCAAAACTAGGTGTTTGTGCGTTTAGGAGTCAAACGAGAATCCGACACTTGTGTGTCAGTGTGCATGCGACACTCCTTCTCATCACTGTAAAAACAGCAATATAAGTGCTGCCTTTCATCTATCTGCATGTCACAATAATGTAAATTTAAGTATTATGATAAGAAAAGACAAATTGTTAAGTGAGCAGAAATACGACTGGGCATAGGTTTATGATTACCTATTATTCCTTTTTAGTAAATCAAATGACTAAAGAATATCAGGCCAATTCCACTTGGTGTTACAATTGCAAAGTACTTTCAGCACAGAAACAGGCTGCTTCGGCCCAAAAGTCGACATCGGTGATTATGATCCACATAAGCTTCCCCCACCCTTCTTCATCTAAACACAACAACATATCCTTCCGCTCTTTGCATCCTCGCATGCTTATCTAGCCTCTCCTAAATGCATCTATGCTATTCACCACAACTACACCCTGTGCCATCACAGGGTGTAGTTGTGGTGAATAGCATAGATGCATTCCACATTCTTACACTCTGTGGGTAAAAATGTTTAATGACAACCTTATATTTCAGCCCCTAGTTCTGGTCTTACTTGCAAGTGGAAAAATCTTTTCTATGCTAAGCCTATCAAACCCTTTCATAGCCTTAAATGCATCTTTCAGGTTACTCTTCTCTTTCCTGATAGGCATAATCTCTCAGTTTTGGTGTCATCTTTGTAAAGGTTTTTTGCACCTTCTCCAGTGCCTCCATTTCCTTTATTTAATGTGAGCAGAGCTATGCACAGCACTCTAAATGTGTACTTTGATTCCGTTCAACTGCTTTTTAATTATTTTTTCTTGTAGCTTAAATACCGTGACCGTTAGGCTTTCCAATTTAGTCCCCACACTTTGGGCTGGATTTTCCCGACAGCTAGCAGGGGGTGGGGCCCACTCGCCGACGCATAAAATGACATGCAGCGATGTCGGGCGTAACTCCCGACTTCACCGCACCCCATTTAAATTTTCAGGAAGGCGGGGGCGCAGCAAAATCAGCTGCGGGCCCGCCGACCTGTCAATGGCCAACTGAGGCAATTAAAGTAATTAGTGGACCTGCCCGTCCAACCTTAAGGTTGGCGGGCAGGCCAGGAGCCCCAGCGGGAAGTAGAAAAAAGCATGAAACCTCATTCACAGGTGGGATGAGGTTTCATGTAGGGTTTTAAAAATTTTAATAAAGTTTTTTTTGAAATTATGAACATGTCCCAACTCATGTGACATTGTCACATGAGGGAACATATAAGGGCATAGCGCTTCTGTGCAGATGTCACGCTGGGTGCCTTAATCGGCCTGCCCACATAAAATGGCGGCGCGTCTCCGATTGGGGGCGCCCACCCATCAACTTCCCTCACAATGGGGGGAAAATTCAACCCAATAGAAGTAACAGATTTCATCACCCTTATAGCCAGCCTATATCCCACTCTGTGTGGAAGGATGATTACACACTAGTTTCAGGTAGAATTTTGACTTGGTGCTGTAAGAAATTGGGGCCTTTAATAAGCAGAGATCTTCTGCATTTTATAAGATTTTCTAAGCAGCATCGATTGCCTCTCTTTCTAAACACTTTGACCTCTGAACAGTCTTCAGAAACAGGTCACTTAGCTCAGGCTGCCTTTTTCAGATTCCCGAGTTGTTAGATGGTGTCCTATGCACCTCATTATCTCCCAAGTGTTTAGAAAAGACCAAGATATAATCCTCAGCAAGATGTAAACCAAAAAACTGAGCTCGAGCTGGGTGACACACCCTGACATTTTGAGTACCTGTCCTATACCCATTGGTCTGAATAGTTAGATAGATGATTGACACTGGGTAAGCTACCAGCCCCAAAAAAGGGTATAAAGGTTGGTGTCATACTGGTGGTAGTGGGCTGAGGTGCTGCTGAGTGGGCTGAGGTGAGCTGAGGTGCTGGGACTGATCTGCTGGTGAGGGGCTGCTGAGGTGGCAGTGCTCATTGGGAAGCTGCCTTCTTCAGATGGAAGACGAACCAGAGGAGGGGGAGGAAGATTGAGAGACTGAGGGAGGAGTATCCTAACACTGACTAGAGGGTGGAATGCTGTTGTCAAAAGCTGTTGTGGGTTGTACACTTTTTTTCGGTCTAATTACTTAATGTATCATATCTAAACTGTTGTTTCTTAATGAACTTAATAAACCATCTTAAAATTATTTATGACTAGTCAACTGCCTATTTAGGTATCTGTGGTCCCAAATCAAAAAATCTTACAGTGCTACAGCATGCAATAGCTATGTGTAACATAGAACTATTTTTCCATCCACAAAGTTCACCCTGAAATATTGTGGATATGAAAGTTGTGGTATGCAAGATTTGAGGTATTCAACCAATTGTTCCAATGCTACAAACTGGTGCCGCACCACGTCATGGGTACATTGTGGAATTCGTAAAACAGGTTGCCAAAATTAAGTTGTCAAAATGTGTGCAACCTTACTATGGTACTACTCAACAGGCATGGCCACTTCATTCTCAGCTGCTTTCATTGCCTATGGGGACTGCACATCAACTTAAGTGAGATGATACATCGCAGGCTCAATATGACTACCCTCCTTGGTTGCACCTCCTTGAACCAGCAGAACATAGAATGTCTTATCATTGAATGAAGCCAGTCCTGCCCACTTGCTCTTGTTGACCCACCATTCCTGCTTGTCTAGAAAGCTACAAGGAGAAACATTGTGTATGGGGAAGCAGCCATTTAAGAGCTGTTACACACTTTTTGTTTTTTTCTCCTTTAACTCAAAACACTTCCCGTGCTTGTGGGAAATGTATAAGGAGCATATGGTTCTTATTTATATAAGCTGTGCTCACTGAACCTTTGAGGTCAGTTCCATTTGTCAGTGATCCCAGTTCCATTTTTGCCATGGTCATGAAATTGGTCGTGTAGTGAACATGATCTGTTTTTAATTTTTATGGATTTAAGTTGGAAGACAAATGAGTTGCACTGTGTATTTGTATCACCAGTTGCAAAATTTGGGATGAAGGCAATTAGTTTTAGTTTACATAAATCCAGGTTATTAGATACATTTCTCATGCAAAATCTTTAATTCTTGAATTGAAAAGTGAAAAAGTGAAAAATTGTTGGCAAAAATATTGGCCTACGCTGTAAAATAAAATACTAAATGATGATAATCTAATGTGCACCAGATTTATTAATTGCTTTTTAAAACAGAACATTGATGGCTTGTTTCTGTTACAAGTGTTAGATAAACCAAATGAATTGATGTAAATTATTCAAACGGATAAATAAATTACATACTTATCACAACATAAAAGCAATTTGGACTGGAGAGAGGAACTGAAAGTGTTTTTGCTTTTAGAAAAAAATATACACAAATAGAAACAAAATTACAGCTGCTCTTTAAAACCTCCAACATTTATTTAAGGTTCAATTAAGCCTTTGGCAAAAGTACAATATGAACTGCAGCTGTGACAGTAAGTGAGATTCATCACGAATTCTATTAAACCACTGCATCATCAATTCTGGAAAATACAACTATAGAATATTTTGTTTGCTTGCTTCCAGAAGAATAAAAAAAAGGACTGAAGTGTGGAGTTTTATAAACATTTGTATTTATTATGTCATGGACAGAATGTAATTTGCTCTCTTACTGTCTGTAATCAGTATGTTTTATATGGAAATAAGTTGTGTCTTTTCTTTCCCTTGGAGTGTGTTTCCAATTAGTTCAATTCAATAATTCAATTCAATATGCTTTATTGTGCTTATGGAAATTTGCTGTGGGTACAATTGCTTATGCATAACCAACAAGAAAGAAAGAATTATATAGCAATATAACAATCATGTCACTACAGTGCAGTGCCAACATCACAGCCAAGGAGAATGAAAAAGATAAAGATAGAAAAAAAATTCTTAGGTCTTCATGCTCTCTCCCCAGCACAGGTACATCCAATCACTATGACTAAATTGAAGATATGACTGTGCTCTCCAGACCATCTTCTGTATTCGGCATTGATGGTATTTTGAGAGGAATGGAGATGAGGCAAATAGGGAGTTTTAGGAAGCTCTCCAAGCCCAGATAGTCACATTCTGTTGGCACAACAGCAGGCATGCAGCCATCCTTAATATCTTGTAACTCTCCGTTACCACCAAAGATCCAGGCCAAAGAGACCGTCAGAAGGTTATTTATTCTGACACACTCACCCAGAATTAACACAATGCCAAGCATTCAGTCTCATGCACGTGCACACATACACACACACACAAACAAAGATACACACAAAAATATTTGATATAGATTAAGTTAGCGCACCTTTAAATATTACAGTTAGTTCAGTCTCTGGTTTCTGGTCTTCTACATCTCGAATAGATTCAGTGATCTAAACTTGCAGTGAGGGGCTTGTAAAGTGAAGGGTTCACAGCAGGTTGTGAGGTTTCTTGTAGTTGAAGATATAGAAAGTTGGTTTTCAGGTGAACTTTGAAAATTGGAATAGGTTAAGTGCTTTGGCTGCTTGATGTCTTGCAGCTAGTTTCCAAATCTGCTTCTCAGACTGGCTGAGCTGATAGTTCTGATAGGTCTGCCGGATCTGATCAGCAAACTGCTCTTAGCTGCTCTTTTAAACAGACAAAGAAAATATGGTTGTCTCACCGTGTGGCTTTTCACAAGTTCAAGATCTTTTCCAAATACGGTGGATGTTGTATCCATATCCTGTGTTGTGGGTTAACATTTCTGAGGTCCACCCAGTCTAATTTGGATGGGGGAGGCCATCTTGATACAATGGGATGTTGGTAGTGGTCATTCACTTTCACCTGCCACAAATTGAGTTTCAATCTTCCCTTTTGTCCAGTATAAAGCATGGAGATAGGCAGTCTGGAAACTCCATTGTCTTTTGTGTTGCACCTTCCTTAAACAGAGGGATGTATGAATTCCATGAATGGCTATGAGGTACCCTCACCTATGTCCAAATTTTATTAGGTGTTCTCAGAGACTGAATACTGTCTGTAGCACAAAAGTCACGATTTGTGCAGCCACCTTAGCAGCTTGTTTGTGTCCAATTTTTAAAAGTGATATTTTTAATATGAAATACCAATACTGGGCATGATATCACATCGATAATAACAAATTACTATTGAATGAAGAAAATCATGGCCTGGAAATTCTATGGTACTGTCTTTGTTTTTCAACCATGAAGCGAATTCCCAAGTATTGAATATGGCAATTGACTGGGGTCACATATTATGTGTTGGAAGTGAGCAGTCAGAAAAGAGATGTCCAGGCCCTGTTCCTGAATTGTTAGGCCTGCATATTAAAAGGGCCTAATACCTGTTTGAGGCCTTCTTTGTAAGATTGGGCTGAATGCAGCCAGTGCTGGGGAAATCCCAGGGGCCCTTTGACCCAAAATTAAAAAGTTCTTGGCCAGTTTTTGCAGCTTGCCAGTCTCAGGTAAATATGAACCAAGGCACTGTGTTAGGTGTGCCACAGAGCTTGTGCAGGCCAGCGCAAAACTATTCACAGGCCCATATCTTGAACTGTTCCTAATTTGCTTTGCAATACCCTAATAACAATATAATTGGTTGGCACAGGGATTGGAAAAATTCACACAGAGCAGCAAAGAACTTTTATTTAAAGCTTAACATTTAGTCATGTTATTGAAGCAAATGAAAAGATCTGCCTTCTGCTGTAACTAACTGGGATGCTAACAGAACGCATCCAAAAGTGAAAACTATTACTTTACTTGGCACTGTAATCCTCCTATTTGATAAACACAAAAGTGAATGAATAAAACATTAATAATTTAGGAATAAAAATAGTCATCAAATATAGTACAGCATTCACAAATAGCAGAGTACCACCTCAATACCCAGCCTACTTCTCTGTGTGGGAGGATGATTATACAGTAGTTTCAGGCGGAATTTTAATTTAGTGCCACAACTTGCAACAGTTTATGTATATCATAGAAGCATTTTCTGTGCCAGCCACAAAAGTCCACATGAAGAGCTGTGAATGGGGAAGCTCTGTTGTTCAGGTTTATTGGCTGAAGCCAGTGCCTCACATGCTATCTTGATCTTATGAGGTTGACACTGGGCAGCAGCTTTATAGATGTAATCTTGCAGTGTGAAAGCAAAAGAGTTGTTAGTCACCTTAAATCTAAACTGTTATAGAGGGTTGAAATGTCAGCAAATTTAGGACAATGAACCTTTCTAGGATGCAGCATTAGGGTGTAACATTTGGGCATCCAAACAAAACAGGGTACCACTATGCTCTTAAGCACATAAGTTTGGCTGATGGTTCAGTGCAGTACTGAATGATAGTTGCATTGAGAGATGTGCCTTCTATTGGACGAATTGTTAAACTGAGGCCTTGTCTGCCTGGTGTGCATAAAAGATCACATGCATTATTCATAGAATAGCAAGGATTTGTTTGGTTTCCTGACTAACATTCCCCCCTCAATCATCACAACCAAAAACAGGTTAATTGCTCAATCAGCCGGTTAACTTTCTTGGGCCCTACCATGTTAAAAGTGGCTGTCGTTATTGCCTATGTAAAATCACTGATTTCAGTTTAAAAGTAATTCATAGGCTGTGAGGCATTTTGGAACACCTTGATGACATGATAACATGCTATATCGATTTCAATTCTTTCTAGCTAAATTCTAAGCTGTTATCTGTTATGCATGCCTGACAGCTAGGCTCCTCTTCTGTCACTGGCTGAGACAGATTCTCTCATTCATTTGTTGTATAGCAATGGCCCTTTGCAGGGTAAGGCTGAATAAGGCAAACACTCAGGTACCTAGATAAAAGCAAAATACTGCAGATGCTGGTACCTAGGTACCTAGAATGGCCTGTACAGGATAACTCCGCTGATTCTGCCTTTATTTCTCCAGAACCAGACAGCGGAGTGTGGAATACCCATCATAGAATTCAATACACGCAGATGACAGGTGGGATGCATCTTTAAGGGGGTGTGAATAGGTGCTGTACAGCAGCACTTTAAAATAAATGATGAAATAACTGGTGCAACATACACCTGATGAACCACCACGCAGATGGCCCTTAGTGGAGCAGGAATCACAGAATCACAGAAGTTAGCTATGGACACAGGATTGTTACAGCACAGAAGGAAGCTATTCAGCCTGTCACATTTGTACCCGGCTCTCCGAATGAGCAATTCATCTAGTGCCATTCCCTTGCCTTCTCCCCATAACCCTGCACATTTTTCCTTTTCAGATTACAGTCTAATTCCTTTCAAATGCCTTGATTGAATCTGCCTCCGCCACAGTCTCAGGCTGTGCATTCCTGACCTCAGCCACTTGCTGCGTGAAAAAGATTTTCCTCATGTCGCTTTTGCTTCTTTTATGGGTCAATGATCCAGCACCATTTTTATAGGGATACTGAGTTCCAGTAGCTCTGTTTAGGTTCTGAGACTGTATTGTGGGACAAGGATCTCATTAACAATTTTTGAGGGCTTAATGTGCTTAAATTTGGTGCATTGGCATTCAGGGGCACAAACCCATTTCCTACCATTACATTCACAATCAGCCTCAGGTTTCAGCACCTGATAGTGTGGGTTGCTCACCCCGGGCATGAGCATGGTATCATTGGCCCCTATATAACCTGATCCCAAACCCAGCAGAGCTTTTACACTCCTACTGTTGTGATCTTTCACAATGAGTGAAGTTAGTGCTGAATTTGTGAGCAGTTTTGTGAATCACAAACCTCTGAACTGTAGCCAATTTCATTTCACCTAAGAAACTTTGCAGACAGTAGAAAAAAATACTTATAGGCTCACATCAAATCCAAATCCCATTCACGAACATGGGAATAGGTGGCGGCCATTCAGCCCCTCAGTCCTTTTATGCCATTCAATTAGATCATGGCTAATCCGTATCTGAACTCCATTTACCCACCTTAATTTCCCTTAATGCCCTTGCCTAACAAAAATGTATCAATTTCAGTTTTGAAATTTTCAATTGAGCCCCAGCCACAACAGCTTTCTCAGGGAGGGAGAGTTCCAGCTTTCCACTGTCCTTTGTGTGAAGAAGTGCTTTCTGACATTCACCCCTAAGCGGCCGAGCTCCAATTTTATGGTTATGCCACTTTCTTTTGCGCTCTCTCGCCACAGGAAACAGTCTCTGTTGATCTCTCAATTTCTTTACAAAATCTAAGTACTGTGGATGCTAGAAATCTGAAACGAAAACAGAAAAACAGGTTAGACAGCTTCTGTGGGAAAGAAACAGTTAATTGGTGGAATTTTCAACTCTTGAGGTGGAATTGTCCAGTCCTGTTGGCACTGGGCGGCATGGTTGGAGGGGTGGGGGGAGGGGGCGGCTGTAGAATTTGGTGGGAGTGGCAGAAATCGGTTTCATGCTGGCCCAAAATCACAGCAGCTTCATCCGATGGCGCCCGCCATGGCAGAATGCGAATCCCACTGGAGGCTGGCATGAACATGATTTGCATCCTGCTAATGCAAATTAAGGCCCGACTGGAATTGCTCCCCCGCCCCATGATTGATTTACCGTTATGCCAGTGGGAAAACACGCTTGCCCAGAACATGCCTGGACAAGTGTGACATGCTGAAGTCAGGACTTACCTTTAGGGCCTAGCTCAGATAGTGGATATCCATGGAGCAGAAGATGCTGGAGCACTACAGCTACTCCCGGAGGAACACGTGTATCACAGGTTAGATGGATTCTTATGGACATGGCTCTGCTGCAAAGCAGCTCTTGGAGGCTCCGTTAATGATCTTGGGCATGGGCTGTTATGAATGATAGACAAGGTTGGGGCTAGATGAAAGCCTAGGGCCAGAACTTTAGGTCGGTGGGCGGGTGGGATCGGTGGGTCCGAGAGCGGCTGGGGAACAGACCACCGACTGCGATCAGCTACCGACTGCTATTTCACGCTGGCTGGCCAATTTCCGGCCAGCCAGTGTGAAGCACACGTTGAAAAGCTCAGTGCGCCAGGGCGGGGGTGGGAGGAGGGAGGGCACTGACATGAGCACGGGTGCAGGCAAGTGTGGAGTGAAAGCCTCCTGAAGGCAGAGAGCTGCCTCAGGGAGCTGAAGACTTCAAAAATATTAAATAAAGATTTGAAAATCAGAGCAAAAATGTCCAAGCATCACAAACAGTCTCCTGAACGTATACATTATGAAAATTCTGTCCATAGATTTTTAAAAATTTGATATGGAAGCCCCACCCTGGCCTTGGACGAGGTTTCATGAACAACGCAAAGGCCGCCTGGCTGATTCGCCTGTCCACCAACCGTGAGGTTGGAAGGACCACGGAAAATTGGGGGCAATTACAACTTTAATGGGCTTAATTGCCCTCTTAATTGTTGACGGGTGTCTGACTTTTGCACGCGCCCGCTGACTGAAATATCGCACGAGCACGGGATGACATCAGGATGTCATCATGTGCTCTTTTACACTAGAGCAGGTTGAGCACATGCCCGCACACCAAACTGAAAATTCTGGCTTACGTGTGAGTGGGAGAGGAAGGTGTACCCAGGCGGGGGAATGGGGGAGGGGTGAGGTTGAGAGGCGGGGGATGAAGGTGTCAGGTGGGTGGTAAGGTTGTGGGTGGGGGAGGTAGATGAAGGTATCGGGGTGGGTGAGGTTGGGAGGGGAGGTCAAAGCTGTCAGGGGGAGAGAGGAGTGCACGGGGTGTAATAGGGGAGAATGTGTAAGGGGGTAAGAAAGTGTAAGGGAGGGAGTTCAGAGGGAGGAAGGTGTCTGGGAGGAGGAAGGAGTTTGCAGAGGGGAAGATGTCTTGGGGGAGGAGGGAGTAGGGAGTTTGGAGGGGGAAGGTGTTCCGGCGGGAGGACGGAGTTAGGAGAGTGGAAAGTGTCCGGCGAGGAAGGAGGGAATAAGGGTGGAAGAGGGAGTAAGGTGGGAATGTCCAGGTGAACATGCAGCGCAGGGGTCTGTGGAGTCAATGACTGTCTCCTGGGGACCAAACTGAGGGAGGGCGCGGTAGGATGTTGAGTGTGAGAGGGGGCAGAGGGAAGGTGCTGTGGGAAGCAGATTGAGTGTTGGCAGTGATTGTGGAGTAATCCAGGGTTTCCGGGAGAGAACAGTCCCTTTGGAATGCTGAAAGGAGAGGGAAGATGTGTCTGGTTGCGGATTCACATTGGAAGTGGCATTGATTTTCTATAGAAGACTTCTTTAAGGATCTTCTTGTTCAGCAGAACTCTTAAATGTTCCTCTAGAGTATTTTCTTGATATTGGTAACAATTATTTCACTGTTTCTTTCATATTAATTTCTTCCAAGATCTAATCCACAGCACATGAAAACTATATTAAACATCATCGGAAAAATAAAATAATTCACACAGGAAACAGTACCTTAAAAATTAATGTTCCAAATCAATACATTTTCCCTTCTGTCCCTTTAAATCAGTACTTCAAACAGCTTCTCTTTAAGGTGTAATTATAATGGTTAGAGAAGTTGTTTGACCCAAACACCCTGGAATGGGCCTATTCATGACCCTCATTTGCAAGCCACATGCATGATTAATGAGGCTCTCACTCAAAATGAGCAAGATTGATTAGCAAGGACATACAGATCCAAAATAAATATGCACAGTGTTACTCAACAAACACAGGTTGTGTCCCACTGGTCACAAAATTGCACTGTGCTTGCCCAACCAAAATCTGAAGAAAGCAATGATGATGGCCCAGTGGTAAATTCAGCTTAGTATTCCAGCTCATTGTGCTATCTAAAAGCCATAACAACTATAAGGAGAAGGCTGCACATTTCCAAAAGAAGACAAGTCAGGCTGCTGGTGGGCTTTCCAATTTCTGAGTTCTTAAATTGGCACAAGGAGTGGCTTTACTCATGATGTGAGTATGAGAAATTCCAAGGATGGACCAGGGAGATTTTCATGGTTTGATGACAGTTCAACAAGTCAAAGGTTCAGTTTTATTTCTTCTTGCTCCTTCTTCAAACTCATATACTCAACAGTGTGCAGGCATGTCCAATAATAGTATGGGGCTCGGTGTATTGACATTTATAGGGTGTGCTCAACCATTTCACATAGACACTAAGCTACAATCTGTTCAAGTGTGGGGCCTGCCAAAATAACACAACTGCTACCAGAGAGGTCATGTGCATCTGGCAAGCACTAAACTGTTTTGGAAACAGACTCAGATACATCCACCCTAGGCAAGGGGGAAAACATATGGTGAAACACATTGAGCAAGGGAAGAGGAACAAGTGAATGAGCAGCAACAACCAGAACTGAAAGCTAGAGTCAGAATTAGCAGTCAAGAACATCCTCAGGAATAGAGTGGTAGTCTTATCACCAAGCTGGCAGGGGACATGACCTGCCAAAGCTAAGTGCTGAATTATCTTTTGAGGCCCAGAGGAGTGGGGTGCATCTTCCACCCAAAATGCCCTGCATCCTTAATGCAACAGCAGGCAGGAAAAGTCACCCTCATTGCTTAGAACTCTCCAAGCATCACATGAACATCATGCTAGGAACAAATCTATACCAAACAATCTGACATTACCTTATTGTGCAAATTCAACTCATTAGGGCACAGTTGCACTCAGTGTTCAATGAGCAGCTGTACTGGTACCAATGCGTTTGGAGCTCATTACTGACCCCATCTGTTCAAATCCAGTCTGTTACTTAGTCAATTTCTTGAACAGTTTTCTTTTACCTTTGTATATTCGTATTGTTATGATCAGGTAAGGGGGGGTGGGGGGATGAATTGGCTCCCCTCTTTACCCATTCCTTGTTTGACTGCAACAAGATTTTTTTTTAAAAGGGAGATACTTGCCAATTCAGTGAGTATTTAACTGTTCATGTGCTGTGACCATGAAAGACACACACTGACAGGTTTTCTTGAGTTTTTAAAAAGAAGAAAGGATAGTTTTTATTGCACTTAACCTGGTCCAAGAAAAATAATTTTAAAAACCCTCCGACTTTCACACACACACTTGAAGTTCACATTCACACAAATATATTACAGAGTGTGAGGATAATTTGAGCAATTTGAAGTCCAATAAATTTAAAGGGGTATATGGTTCTTGAAGGTTGGTGACTTGGCAGGCTTCAGGCTGAAATTGATGGTCCTTCTTTGGTGGCATTGAGGCAGTTAAAGATATAGATAGACCATTAATCTGCTCTTCTGAAAAAAGCAGCTGCAGTGTTGAGTTCTGTGAAAATCTTTATGTAACACATGGGGACAGGGTTCAAAACTTACAAGTTGTCTGGAGAGAGGGAGACCCACACAGGGATTTTGCTTCTTCAGCATCTCATTTGCTTGTGCAGTTCTTCAGAGAAAACAGGTGCTTAAACACACAAGGGGTTAGCTGGTTTGTAATGTGACCCTCTGTCTCTCCAACTACTCTGTGACTCAAATATGGTCATGGCTAGTGTATTCCAGATGTAACTTGATTAGATAATTGCTGGGAATTCCTCTCTCAACTAGATCCCTTTGTCTGATTGCATCTAATGCTGGTTCCCCATCCAGTTGAGTCTATTTCCTGTGAATGGGGACAGAAGATGTGATTCATTCACATTCCCCCAGCAATCTTTGGTTGGCTCTTGCAGATGGGTATGTTTCACTTAACGGCTTTGGAATGTAGAAAATAGAGTGATGCAAATGTGGAGCTATCTTGGATTGTGATTTCAAGTCCTTGGAATGAGGCTTTAGTCCTTTTTAAAAATTCAATTAATGGTTTCTAGTCAGTAAATTCATAAAGTCATTTTTTATATAGCATGGTTTCACAACAATATTTAATTTCTGGTTCTACACAGCCTTTTCATGAAAATGTCTGTTCTCAAATTCCCTCTGCTTCCTCCACATCTTGAATGAAAGTAATTTTTCAGCCCAACCCAAAACATGGCTTGCTATCCAATATAGCAGATCCTCTTTAGTGAGCATAGAACATTCTTGCTTATCCTCATAACACGGTCATCCCTCCAGGAAATAGAACATGAGTTCTAATCAGTCTGCATGGTTCAAATCAAATACACAGGGCTACCACACACTGTGATCGGTCAAAGTCAATTCATGATTCTTCTCATTTTTAGCTATTTATTGTAGAAACCCAACCAAAACCATAGAACTAACTTAGACCACTGGGTTCCACCGCTGATATATGACGCCCACAGTTTGTTGGATTTAATTCATAATGTCTTACAACAATAGTCATTGAGAAGATGTTCCCGTTTGTGGGGAGACCAAAACTAGGAATTATAAGTGCACAGTAATCACAAACATATCCAACAGTGAATTCAGAGAAACCTCTTTACCCAGATAGTGGTTATAATGTGGAACTCACTACCATAGGGAGTAGTAAGGCAGATAGCATAAAAGAGTTTAAGAGGAAGCTAGATAAACACATAAGGGAGAGAAGAAGCCTTCTTGTACAGCTTACAGTGTTGTAACAATAATTCATGGCATTTCGAAGATTTACATTCACCACATTTTACCAAGAAAAGCCTCAATAATTCCAATTTAAAAGCTCTTCCCCTATGGTTTCTTGATGTAATCCCAAATTGCGAGGGCTTCATACAGGATAAATGACGGTTGCTGTAAATAAAATGCAGAATATTTTACCAGAGTCAATGAAAGAATGTACAATTTTCACAATAATGTACTTCCTGAAGATACTCTGCTTTTATCACCATCACTCATCATCAACGCTCCCATTTAGCAGCACGCGCTGCAGTGCGGTAGCCTGGAAGGTACTGTGCAGGCCTTAATTGTCCTGTGTTAAATACTGCATGTGCAGCTGCGCAAAAAAAAAAAATATCTTGCATTGCAAAAGTGGCTGTGCTCAACAACAAAATTTTAAAGGGAACATTGGCTCTGATGAGGAGTCATACGGACCCGAAACGTTAACTGTATTCCTCTCCGCAGATGCTGTCAGACCTGCTGAGTTTTTCCAGCTATTTTTATTATTGCTCATCACCTTCTTGAATTTGTCAATTTGGCTGCTGGGCGTAACAAGACAATTAATATTTCCATTTAAACTGATCAGGAGTTCATTAAAAAGTATTTTTACTAGCAAATTATTTTATAGAGAAAGGAAAAAAAAGAGGAACAAAAATACAGAAAGCAAGATTTATTTGATCACTGTTCTCTTAAAGAAAAGATAATATAGAAGTGAACACAATAGAACAGACTTTGGGTCTCGATCAATTTTAGTTGTATAAAGCAATTTTTAGTTTTTTAGAAATAATTTATGCTACAATCGTGAAACATATCTCTTCATGGTATAGAGATTGAGTAACATTAAGACTAAGGGGGTTTGCTCCCTTGGCAGCAGTGCATCTCCAAATTCTCATCCCCTATTTTTAAAATCCGTGCTCTGGTTAGTTATAGCCTCTGCACGCACTAGTCTTTTGTGTGCCAAGTTGTCTGTCGTTAACCTGTAAATATTCTCCCATTGATGTCTGAGCCAGGCTCTTATGCAATCTAGTTTCCCTCCTAGATCTTTTACACCAAAATAAGCCCCCTATGTATTGCTGTAGTCAAACAGCTCCAGTTATTCAAAGGGATCTTTGAACACATACTGAAGATAATGCAACACTGTTCTGAGCATGAATTTAAATAAGGATTTGTTCTTGGAAATGTTTAGTATTTTATTCTTATTGGGCGTTTTATAAATTCCAAATCTTTAAGAAGGCAATGTGTCAACACCTGGGCATGTGGGCAATGAAGGTATCCAAGCTGGCATTTTAAGCTTGACTTTTGCATGAAAGATGATTGAACCAGATTAAATTTAATATTAAGTAAAAACAGAAAATGCTGGTAAAACTCAGCAGGTCTGGCAGAAAATCAAATAGATAGTGTTTTGATCCTGTTAGAGACCATTAATGTTTAAAGAGAAATCCAAACACCCAGTAATTAACTGACAGAGCTACGACACTAGATTTCATGTTTTTAAATAAAAAACTTTATTGTGTACAAAAAGAAATTAAACAAAGCAAGCACCATTAATTTAACACGATAATTTATAAAGCCTGGATTTTCAAAATGACGGCGAACCTGTCCGTCCTTGTGAAAATGGCGGACGAGCCCAAAAATCAGAAGCCCCGCCCCTGAACACGGCACATATCATTTTCGCGGGAATGGGGTCGGGTTGTGTTTTGTGCATGTGCACTTTGCGGAGCCAACTGCCCATAGAAATCAGCAGTTACCTCCACTCATGTGTGATTTTGATGTGAGAGGTGTCTGAAACCCAACATGTACAGATTAAATGTGGTAGGGGCAGGTCTGAACTTTGTGGATTTATTTGGATAGCCTGGTACCCTTTTGGGGAGGTAAGGTACCCCTTTGCATACTGTCCCAGGATACCTTTGGGAGAGGAGAGGTGAGGTGCCATTTGGGAGAGGCAGGTACCTTTTGGGGTTCTAAAATTAGGCATGAATGTGCGTTAAAAGTGCATAGGTTTGTTGGAACTGTGAAGCACATTGGAACTTATCAAAAATATCAAGATGAAGTGTCAAGAGGAGTTGTTAAAAACAACTGTCAAAGGTGTCACGATGTAGTATCAAAGAGAGTTGTCTCTTTAACTCTTAGAAAAAAATGCCTGGAGTGTTAGAAATGATTGCTATTTCACTCTGTCTGTTGACATAAGCCTTAGGACTTCCATTATTGGAGCAGTGCTGCATGACTGATTTCACAACTATCCATTATCACAGTAGGGTGTCTGCCATTTCACAGTTTGATTGACGGCTCCAACTGGTTATGGATTCCGTGAACTGGGACTATGGATTCCGAGATTTGTTTTTTTAAGGGATTATGCATTTGAATGAAATGTCTGTTGTTATAAGGGATAATGTAGTTGAAAGAATGTAAATGTACCAATTGGGTTTTTATGCATGAGAGTTTTTTTTAATAAAGTCTGCAATAGGCAGTTAGGGAAAAATCCCCCCCCCCCACCAACCTGACGGGGGGGAAGTGCAGGAGCTAGAGCGGATTGGCGTGACTCCAATTGGCGCCCCTGATCGGGGGCGCACCACCATTTTACGTGGGCGGGCCAATTATGGCCCGACCAGCGTGACGTCCACCAGGAAGTGCTATGCACTCCCTGTGCGGTCGGGGGGGAAATTCCCTCAGCCGGGAGTGTGCCCTTTTGCGCATGCACGTGAAAGAGCGCACAGATCTCCCTGAGGCTAAGTGTTGCCTCAGGGAGATCAGCTCCAATTTAAAATATTCATTAAACATGTTTAAAAATTTTTCCTGTCACATCCCCTCATGTGACACTGTCACATAAGTTGGGACATGTCCATAAGTTTTATTGAAACCTTTCTTAAAGAATTAAATACCCTCATGAAATCTCATCCTGCCCGTGGATGAGGTTTCATTC
The DNA here is from genome assembly GCF_964194155.1 of Cetorhinus maximus. Lineage (NCBI taxonomy): Eukaryota > Metazoa > Chordata > Chondrichthyes > Lamniformes > Cetorhinidae > Cetorhinus > Cetorhinus maximus. Next base: position 104,022,415 of record NC_135884.1, read on the forward strand.
ATTATCCAAAGCCCACCAGGGCTCCTGGCCTGCCCGGCAACCTTAAGGTTGGACAGGCAGGTCCATTAATGACCTTAATTCCTTTTTCAATGGCCTCAATAGGCCGTTGACAGATCAGTGGGCACGCAGCTGACTCGGCTGCGGCCCCACTTACCTGAAAATGGAAATGACACAGGGTGACTTTGGGAGTTCCAGCTGACGTCATCCTGCATCATTTTATGCATCGGCGAGCGGGCCCGGCCCCCGCTTGCCGACCGGAAGATCCTGCCCTTAGAACTTTATTTTATTTAATCTCAGCATGGGCCCTGAGGGGTGCCCATGGTGGATCCTGGGTGAGATGGCATGGTAGGTGTAAGGCAAAGGCTGGTGGGTGGGGGCATGAGTTGACATGAATTAGTACAAAGTTGGCATAGGTGCTATAAAGGGACATGGGGGCTTGGGGCATAAATTGGCATGAAGGGTATAGGGGCCATCTGGGTGGGGCAGAGGGGCATTGTTTGGAATGGAGGGTAAGAGGGACCAAGGAGTGGGCAGAGTGGGATAGATTGGCATGCAGGGTATGAGGGGCCATGGGAGGCGGGTTGGGAGCATGAAGTGGCATGTATAGGTCATGGGCTGTGTGTGGGGGAGTGAGAGAGTTTGAGGGGTGAGGGCTGGAATGCTCTTTTACGTTTCTCTAGCCTTTTTTAAACTTTGATGCAGTCCTTTCACCCAGCCCACCTCTGCACCTGGCATCATTTGCACTTGTCCTGGGGTGGCCCAGCCTGATTCCCAGGGAACTCTGCTTCCTGGAACAAAAATCCGACCTTCTGGCCACTTTTTCTCAGAGCTGGGAAATGTCCCAACTCTGCTTCTGACCCAGGAGCAATCTGGGCCAAATGCTTAAGCTATAAACTCAGTTCTACTTGTTACTTCCTCCCACGTGTTCCCTTATCTTACGAATTCTTGAAGGTTCATTCACTTCTTTAGGGATCAACCCGAAGGTATGTCACAGCCCTCCAGAATTCACTCTCATTCTCATCAATATTCCAGTTTTCTCCAAAGTACAAGATTTATGTGGATCCTCCTATTAGCTTTTGGCTAAGTCAGTCTCCAACTTTTCCTTAAAGACTGTGGATCCCCAGTTCAAGCATGGGCTTCACTGCATTCTTGCTTGGGGATTTAAACATTAGAGACACCCCTGGTTCTTAATGGCCCTCTATGCTTCTACACAGCTTCTGTGTAGTTGCTAGTCTCACAACTGATTCTCAGCTCCTGGCAGATGCTTTCCTCTGCCTGTTCCAAGGTGACTGGCCAAGCTGACTGCTTTCAATCTAACTGCAAACTGCGTTCTGCCAAAAGGCTCTGCAATGACCATTGTAGGTTTCTTCCGTTAGCTTTGAGCTAGGCAAATCTTCCAGGTTCTTTCCTCCTCACAAATTCAAAACTGAGTTGGAGCCTCAGCTGCATTCCGTGCAGTGAACGATAAAGTTAGTATTTTCTCCGCTTTAAGGTGTGGGCCTGACTAACATTTATCTCCTCTGGCTCTCCTAACTCAGTGACCTGCAGCCTACACCTAGGAGGAAGGAGTGCCAGATGATGTGCCACCTATAAATGAGGAAGAAGAAGTGAATATGGCAAGATAGGAACAGGCATATCCCCATTGTAAGGCCAGGGATTGATACTCTATTGGCCTGTCTTCAGACAAGAGTTAATGGGAACAAAGAACTTCATGGCATCCTTGCTCTCTGGCATAAACTACCCGCAGTGGTAGGGGGAAAATATGCAGCATTACACTTCCAACATCACCACTGGAATCTTCACATCCATTTGCATGGCAGCCCAGGGCATAGAGGAATCAAGCATGGACCTAATTTTTTTCATCAACATTGCAATTGCCTCCTTTGAGAAGTCAGTCACTTCCAGATTAGGCAGCTAGAGGGCAGAATGGGAACACCTATAAAAGTGGACTTCACCCATGTTGGGGATACATACCAGATAGACTGTTCTCGGCAGAATACAAGTCATCCAGCTGGAATGTCCATTTGTCTTGAGATTTGTGCAGAATGTTGCGTGTTCAAGAGTGAATGTATCAGCAGATACTGTAGTATACAGATTTTAAAAAACAAAATCAAATTCTCATGTTCCCAAGATATTCAATAGCCACAACTCAGAAGACTTTAAACGTACCTAACAATAATCCTGACTGCTGCCCAATCTCAGAATCTCATTTTTCCCTTTGCTGTCTAATGAGACAGGCCCAGTTAATTCTATTCATCTTCCTTTTTCTCCTCGGCTATTTCACTTATTTATTTTATTTTGTTAATTTTAATTTACCTATTAGTTCCTACGTATTTTTCAGCTCCTAGCTCTATTTCTATTATATTTGCTCATATTCTGACTTTAGCCTCATGATCTCCCAGTGCGGTTTAAATTCCCATTGCCCATCTCTGTGATTCTCAACTCCATCCACACAATGTAAAGTATAAGCTCTGGTCTTCTCCCTCCAACCAGCTGGAGTCCTCAAATCACTTCAGTGACGTAGAAAAGTTATGCTGTTACCAGAAAAACTGCCAATCTGACAATTCAACATTATTTTTCATGGATCTAACCATTTACGTTAATTTTAGTGTTAAAATGAGAACCCATTATATTGAAAATTTTAAGGACAATGATTTAGTTAATATGTCAGTTGTTTGAAACTGTTGTACATAAGCAGTGATATGTAGATTGGTGAGGCAATGCAGCTTTCTAAAGAGCTCTTTCTGGCCTTTGAAAAATTAATCCTTTTCTCTTAATTAAATGCAATCGAAATATTAAGATTGATTCGTTACCCTCACGGTAAAGAAGTTTAACTCGTGCAGCTGGACTTAATTAGATATTTACACCAAAATTTTAATTATTTCTTTGTCAGAAGATGCCAGGGTCCAAATTATGCTTACAGAAAGTCTTTGACTAAACAGCACCCTCCTTCATCTGACTGGCACTTGTTGCATCATATGCACTTGTGACATGATCTAATTTCCCTGTGAGTGAAGGAGAAGGGCGTGGTTATCCATGATGCTCAGCCTAGTGCAGCTGTTGGTGGCTTTGCTGTTGAAAGCTGCAATTTAGAGCACAATACTATAAGGGTCTCATCATTGTGACAGTAAACATTTTAAGTTTTCCAGCTGAGTAAGCTAGGAAATTGGACTAATCGAGATACAGCTGGCAAGTGTGACCAGTAGGTCACCTATCTTAATGAGGTAGATCATTTTCAATTCTTATATAAAACACAAACAGCTATTAAAAACTCTACCAAGGGAAGTGACATACCTTAGTACCAATATTTGCTTGGATAAGAATTCTACCTATCACTGTTGTCCAAATGTTCCAGGTTTGCTGCAAACTACAAAAATGACATTCATGCGTACACTTCGGTGTCAGCCATGGCTCAGTTGTGAGCTCTCGTGCCTCAACATCAGCAGGCTGTAGATTCAAGTTCCATTCCATGCCTTGTGTACAAAAATCAAAGTTGACACTTCAAGTGCAGGACTGCGGATGAGACATGAAACGAAGGCCCTGTCTGCCCTCTCAGCTGAAAGATGATAGGACAGTATTTTGAAGAAAAGGATGGGAGTTATCCTGACCAATATTTATACTCTCAATCAACATTGGTGTTGCATGTGAAAGTCGGACAGGTCGTTCAGAATCCCGCAATATGCATGCTCTAGATCAGACAGGTGTGCTTTTAAGGATTCAGCATCTTCAGCGTCCACTGTTCAGTTATTTCATGCTGCTACTATGCAGTAGCAACACAGTGGTATTCACCACAAACATAATGCTGCCATCAAGCCAGAAAGATGTTCTGCCTATCACAAAAATGAGTAATGTGGTATATGAATTTCAGTGCCAGTGTGATGCTTGATAGGCCGTACTTCCCAAAGACTGGCAGATCATATCAAACAGCATGTCCCAACCACTGTTCACAACGGGTAGGGTACAGGCCGTACCCAACCAGCCCATGCTTGCAAAACTCAAAACACAGTGTCCAACGTTAGATGTCATTCCGCAATTGGACAACATCGCTAAGGATTACGCTGACAACTAAATTAAGATTGTCAGTCAGGCTCGAATGTGGCACATTTTGTGTAATGGATGCTACATATATTAATGCAAAGGGCCCTGTTCTTTGCAGACAGGAAGAAGATGTACGTACATTGCACCTGTTTCAGCTAAACAAAATAGGTGACAGCCATTCACTGACTCATTCCTCAGGGCAACGCCTTGACCAATCAAGGTCAAGCTGCCTGGTTTAAACTAAAACAATGCTTGGCAGTTAACTGTCAGTCACCATCAGCAGTGCATTCTCCATGGCAACACCACTTGCCAGCCAATCAGCACTCTCTTCACATACAATATAAATTGTTGTTTTCCCTTATATTGGTAGTCCTGCAAGTGTCCTGATGAGTGCAAGACAAAAAGCTTAGACATTTCTCTTTCTTCAGCCATACTCAAATAGAAAGCTGTGTGTATTTTTCAGTAATATGTGTATATTATCAACACTTTATGTGAGGTTTAATTTGAGCCCTAAATAAAGGTTAATGATGCTTATGGTAAGCTTAATCCGATTTGACAACCTTAAGAAAAAAATACATGTACAGGTTAGTAATCATATAATCATGTTCCAAAGCTACCTTTCAGCAATTGGCATCACTGGCAGTAACACTGCTGTTATTTTGACTTCACCTCAACCATGTAGAAAATGTTTTTTATTTTAGCTGCCTGGAATTTTGTTTTTGCAGTTTCCCCTTTCTCACAAAGCTTTCTTCAAGTTGCAGAGGATGAAATTGGGCCTTGTGTCCCCAGGTGAAAATGTATAATGAAGTCCAATATCGGGGCTGACCTCCCATGCCCAAGCAGCACTGGAAACGCATTGAGTGCCATATTTGCTTGGCACCATCTTAGCCAATGGAGTTCACTTAATAGAACTTGAAATTGTCACTATTCAAAAATTGTATGTTAAATTACACTCTACTTTTATTTTAAATGTTAACATATACTTATTCATGTACAATGTGCTTTGATGTCTCTATGAATCTCTATGAATGTTTCGCTAATTTCATTCAGACCGCATCAATAATCTATATGACAACAAGCAGGGTAAAGATTGAACAGATCTCATTGTTGTTATTTTTCTATTCTACAATGTGGCAAAGCAAGTTAAAAAAATAAAAATTGTAACTTGAGCAAAAGGGGAGGTGCAGCCACTTGCAGCATCTGTGTTGAAAACTGACCTTGCTGAACTTTGCAAGGTTAACCGCTGTTTCTCATTTTAATAGACTCTCTGCCAAAAGTGCTTAAAGGGCTGCTGCTCTCCCTTAAAAGGGCAGGGCATTTTTTGATGTTATAAAACAATTTTCCTTAGTAACAGCCAGTAATTGTTCCTTGCACAGTTTCCATAAGTATGCCATGTGAAGATGGGTGGAAGGAGTGTTGGGAAGTCTAAACCATTGACTGAAAATGCCTAGAAGGTCCTGCTATATGAAGTGCAACAGCAGAGAGGGGCACTCTACAGATCAGAGGGGAGCCTTTGTAAAGCAGAAGTGTAAGCTGTTTGGATGGAGGTAGTTCAGGAATTGAATACTTAAAGACCTGGGAACAAGTGAAGAAAAATACTTCTGTAACTGAAAGAATGTAAAGATAAGTTTACTCACTTTTCAATGCATTATTCTAGGGGCACCACAACACACCCAAAATGTGATATACCAAAATATAGATTATCAAGGCAATATCATGTAAAACAGACTGTTCCTAGTTGCATATGCATCTGCATATGATCATGCACTTCATCGGGGGGGGGGGGGGGGGGGGGGGGGGAGAGAGGCGGGGGGGCTGCTGGTGCAGGGTTAGGGGCAACATTATGTTTGCATGTTAGTCCCCAGCCTGTGCAACAGAGCCTGGTCTCCAATTGTCTTGGCTACTCCTGCCATTGGGCAAAGACCTTGCTCCATCATGACCGTGTGATAGCTGCTGTGCAACAGCCACTCCATGTTATAAGAACCCACATACGGTTACCTTCTACCCCATCAAAATGAATTTCGTGATGTGGAACATCAGGACTCTTATGGACATCCCCAGCAGTGACAGACCAGAACCTCGCACCGCTATTATAATCTGGGAATTCAGGCACTACCATATCGATATCGCTGCCCTGAGTGAGACATGGCAGGCAGGAGAAGGTCAGCTCAAGGAACAAGGTGATGGATATACCTTCTTCTGAAAGGTAAATCAGAAGAAGAATGCTGCCTCCATGGAATTGACTTCACCATGAAAAACGAACTAGTTGACTGTCTCAGCGAGCCCCCCTTGTTGACTAAACAAATGTCTCATGACCCTTCAGTTCAGCCTAGCCCAGAAACAGTGCACCACAGTTGTCAGCGCTTATATCCTAACCCTAGATGCAACAGATGACACCAAAGAGGGATTCTATCCAGCTTTGATCGTCCCGTGTCCCAAAGGGAGACAAGCTGATTCTCCTCAGTGATTTCAATGCCAGAGTTGGGAGGTGCACAAACCATGGAAAGGTAATTGGCTTGGAAGGTGTAGGGAAAGCTACCACTAATGGAGTCCTCCTTCTGGAATGCCTAGAGCATAGTCTGGTCGTAAAGAATACCCTATTTCATCAGAGAGACAATACAAGACCTCATGTCAACACCCTCACTCTAGACATTAGCACCTGCTTGACGATGTCATTGTCCGAGCGAGGGACCGTAAAGATGCTTGCATCACTCATGCCATGGCAGGAGCTAATGCCTGCTGGACCAACCATCGCCTAATCGGTGCTACTATTTCCATCAACTTGGCTCAAAAATGGCAGCGGCAGCAGAAGTGCTGCTGCAGGGAAATCAATGTCGATGGACTCAAGGACTCTGTGAAGAAAGACCTATTCAGTCAGTGCTTCACAAGCAACCTGGCCACACTCAACAAACAACAGAATGTCCACAGTGCCTGGTCTGCCCTTAAGTCTACCATAATCAGCACCAGCAAGGATACTGTTGGTTTCTCCACCAGAAAATATCAAGACTGGCTTGACGCGAACGACCAGGTGATCCAGCAGCTTGTAAATTGCAAGCATAAAGTGTTCCTGGACTGGAAGCACCACCAAAATTCAAAGGAAAGAAAGCAGGTCTACAGACAAGTGAAGGCCAAGGTCCAACAAAAACCTGTGACCAAAGGAACAAATGGTGGGTGGAATGAGCGCAGGAAATACAGCAACTCATCAGCAGCCATGACATGTGTGGATTCTTCAGTGCAGTCAAAGCAATTTATGGCCAAGCACCCAAGGACCTACCCCACTGAGAGCTAAGAATGGAGCAACTCTCATCAAGGACAGAGAGGCAGTCAGCGCTCATTAAAAGGAGCACTTCGAGGACCTCCTCAATGGGGACTCAGTCCTCAACATGAGTACCCTCAACCACATCCCACAGCCTGTTACCTGCCGCCACCTCAGCACAATCCCAACCTGACATGAGGTTGGAAACGCCAATAAAGGTCACCGGCACAGACGGAATCCCCACCAAAATAGTAAAATACGGCAGCGAAATACTCTTGGCATGAATTCATGACCTCATCTCCCTCATCTGGAAGGAGGAGATCATACCAGGGGATCTGTGAGATGCCGTAATCGTGACCATCTTCAAAAATTGAGACAAGACCAACTGCAGCAATTACAGAGAGGTATCTCTGCTGTCCATCACAGGGAAGGTCCTTGAGTCCTTCTCAGTCACCTTCTCTCTTAAGAACTCCTACCAGAGTCACAAAGCGAATTCCGTCCATTAAGAAGCACAGTGGACATGACCTTCACAGCAAGACAAGTCCAAGAAAAATGCAGAGAGAAGCAACAACCTCTATTCATGGCCTTTTTTGACCTCATAAAGACCTTTGACTCTATCAGCCAGGTGGGATTGTGAAGTGTCCTCCTGAAATTTGGCTGCCTGCAGAAATCCATCGCCATCCTCGGTCTGCTGCATGATGATATGCAAGCCATGATCCTTACCAATGGGTCTACCACAGACCCAATATGAGTGCAAACTGGGGTCAAGCAAGGCTGTGTCATCGCACCAACACTCTTTTCTATCTGCCTTGCAGCAACACTACACTCCATCTCCATGAAGCACCCCACCAATTAGAGCTACTTTATAGGATGAGCAGGAAACTATTCAACCTACACCACTTCCAGTCCAGAACCAAGATCACCTCAACCTCTGTCATCGAGCTGCAGTACGCTGATGACATTTGCATATGCACACACTCAGAGGCCGAGCTCCAAACAATCATCGATGCATTCACGGAGGCGTATGAAAGAATGAGCGTTAGGCTAAACATCGGGAAGACAAAGGTCCTCTATCAGCCTGCTCGCTGCTTAACACTGCCCCCTGGCTATCAAGATCCATGGCAAACCACTGGACAACATGGGTAATTTCTCATACCTTAGGAGCCTCCTCTCGGTGAGGGCAGACACTGATGATAAAACTCAACATTGCCTCTAGTATGTCAGTGCAGCTTTCGTCCAACTGAGGAAAAGAATGTTTGATGACAGAGACCTCAAACCCAGCACAAGCTCACAGTCTACAGGGCTGCATGTTACCTGCCCTCCTGTGTGTGTCTGAGACATGGGCAACATTGAGCAGCCACCTCAAACCCCCGGAGAAATATCACCAGCAATGTCTCCATAAAATCCTGCAAATTGGCACGATAGGAGCTCCAGTATCAGTGTTCTCACTCAGGCCAACATCCCCATTACCAATGCACTGGTTATGGTTAATCAGCTACGTATGGTGAGCCACATTGTCCACATGCCTCACACAAAACTCCCAGCACAAACTCTCTACTCCGAGCTTCGTCACAGCGAGCCATTACCAGGAGGGCAGAGGAATCGTTTCTGGGGTGTGCTCAAAGCCTCCTTAAAAAATGCAACATTCCCACCGATATCTAGGAATCAGATGAAAGCAAAATACTGTGGATGCTGGAAATCTGAAACAAAAACAAAAATAGCTGGAAAAACTCAGCAGGTCTGACAGCACCTGCGGAGAGGAATACAGTTAATGTTTCGAGTCCATATGACTCTTCATCAGAACTGTCAGATATCTAGGAATCGGATATCTAGGAATCTCTTACTCGAGACTGCCCAAACTGGAGAAGAAGCATCCGCAAAGGTCCCATCCATTTCGAACGTCTCCGGGAAGCCCAGGGGGGAGGCCAAGCATAAACAGCGGAAGGAACGTACCAAACTCCGAGCCCCCCACCCACTCGCCTCATCAAACACTACCTGGCCCACCTGTGGCAGAGTGTGCGGATCCAGCATTGGACTTTTTAGTCAGCTCAGGATCCACAACCCCGGAGTGGAAGAAAGTCATCCTCGCTCCCGAGGGACAGCCTAAGAAGAAGAAGAAGAAAAAGAAGAAGATTATGTAAAGTATGGCTAATTTGAGTGTGACTCTCTACACCCTATACACCCTGGTACCCAGCACAAATTGCGACTGTGACCTGCTGATGCCTCCTTTCCATAGTGATCAATGATGATGGTCTACCAACTATCAGGGTCTAAATTTAACAATGTTGCACTCAGGAAAAGAACATGAGGCAGAATTTTTAAGTCGGCGTGTGGGGGTGGGCCCGACACGCTGACGCGTAAAACGACGTGCGATGACATCGGGCGTGCGTCCTTACGTCATCGCGCTGAGTAGCGATGTTTTGTTCGGCGGAGTTAGCTGCGTACCTGCCAATATGTAAATGGCCTATTAAGGCCATTAAGGATCTTATTAAGGCTATTGTAAACGCTGCCCACCCAAGCTTGCAGTTGGCGGGCAGGCAAAAAGGCCAGGTAACCTCACCCACGAGCGGGATGAGGTTTCCTAAAGCTTTTATTAAATAAATAAAAACTTTTCCCTAAAAATATAAACATGTCCCATCTCATGTGACTTTATTTAATTATTTCAATCTCCCTGAGGCAGCTCCGTGACTCAGGGAGATTGAAGCGCTCTTTCGTGTGAATGCACGAAAAAGCGCTGGCACTGACTCTTCCTCCTGCCCTGCCCACACAGGTAGCGCTGAATGCTGCCAATCATGTATTACGCTGCTCAGGCCTTAATTGGCCCGCCCGCGTGAAATGGCAGCGTGGAGCCGATCATGGGGGGTGATCAGCTCTGCAACCGCCCCCGTCCGCTCCCTCCGAGCCCACCCGCCATCTGAAAAATTCAGGCTATGAAATTTGGTACGAGGCTGCTTACCAGAACTTTTGAGGTTGTAATGAGGCTTATGCTGGTCTTCAGTGCAGCTTTCTGAAAACTGGCTTTGGTAGTTGTCAACTCTGGTTGAATGTATTCCTACAGGTTTCATCAAATCACCACCCACACTGCTTAGTCAAACAGCATTTCTTCTCCATCTCCAATACTTTTACAGCTAATAGACAAAAGTGAACAAAATGCTTCTATGATTTTCTTTCATGGGTTACTCACATTCGTATCCAGGAGATCAATCCTTAATTCCTGGACATGCCAGAACAATTCTGTGGGTTTGACCTTCCTATGTACAGTGCAGTGTATCGGATACATAGGCTAAGTTCTTTTCTATATCTAACCCTGGGGCACTGCTGCTGTCCGCAGAGCTTTATATTGTCAGGGCTGTAAGTCTCCTTAAAGCCGAGTATCTGTTTTATTAGGCAAGCTATAGCAAAAGAAATTTTTAAACCTAGAGTTCCAGGTCATTTCCACTCGCTGCATAAAAAAGGTCTTCCTCACATACCACCCCCCCCTCCTCACCTCTTGCCCAAAACCCTTAAAACTGTGCCCCATAGTTCTTGTACCATTAGCTAATGGGAGCTATTTTTCTTTTTCTATCTTATCCAAACTTGTCATAATCCTGTATCTCTAGCAAATCTCCCTGCAATCTCCTTTGCTCCAAGGAGAACAACCCTAGCTTCTCCAGCAAAACCTTGTATTTAATTCTCTTATCCCTGAAACCATTCTGGTAAATCTGCTCTGCACCCTCACAAGGACATTCATATCCTTTCAAAAGTGTGGTGACCAGTACTGGATGCAATGCTCTAGTTGTGGCCTAACAAAAGCGTAATAAAGGTTCAGTATAATTGCCATGCTTTTGTAGTCAATACCTCTATTTATGAAGCACAAGGTCCAATATGCTTTGCTAACTGCTCTCTCAATATGTCCTACCACCCTCAAAGATCTATGCAAATGTACTCCCAGGCTCATCTGTCCCTGCACACTCTATAGAGCTGTGCCATTAAGCCCTTATGACCTTATGACCTTTCCCTATCCTTTCTCCCAAAATATATCACATCACATTTCTCTGTGTTAAATCTTATTTGCCACTTGTCTGCCTATTCTGCTAGCCTATGTCCTGTTATAGTTGATTTGCATCATCCTTACTGCCACTCCTCCAAGTTTGGAACATTTTGTATATTTTATGTTTTGGATCTATACAGCGATGACACTAGTTTGTGTGTGTGTAACAAGTTATATTCAGTGTGTTACAATATCAACGCCATACTTCAGATCTGGTTTCCATCTCTTCCTACAGTTTATTTACTTTGCTCTGAGTCCATACACAAGCTTAATCAATCAAGCACAGTAAGCATCAGCAGTAAATAGATTCACATAATCAAACACAGACCAATTGAACATTACAGTATCATTAGCAAATTTTGAAATATTACTTTGTATTCCAATATCCAAGTCATTTATATGTATCAGAAAAAGCAATGGCCCTAGCACTGACCATTGGGAAACACCATTGTCTATCATCCTCCAGTCTGAAAAATCACCATTTACCACAACTCGCTGTTTTCTGTCAATTTATTAATCCAAGCTGGCACTAACCCTCTTCTTCCATGAGTCTCAAGTTTTTAATCAATCTTTTATGTAGTACTTTGTCAAAAGCTTTTTAAAAATCCAAACAGAAACATCCATTGCATTCCCTTCATCAACATTCTCTTTTACCTCATCAAAAAATTCAGTTAGTTAAGCACAATCTACCTTTACAAATCCATGCTGGCTGTCCTTAGTTAACTGCTCCAAGTGTCTTTTCTTTTTTCCCCTGATTGTTGTTTCTAAAACCTTACCCACCATTGATGTTAAGCTGAGCAACCTGTAGTTGCCAAGACTGTCCTTACACCTTTTCTTGAATAAGGGTGTCACATTTGCCACTCTCCAATCCTCTGTCACCTCCCCTGTATCTGGGGAGACTGGAAGATTGTGGCGATTGTTCTGCTATATCACCCCCACTTCCTATAGCATCTGGGATGCAAGCCATCCAGGCCAGGCTACTTATCCACTCTAAGCATAGTTAGCCTTTCCAGTACCGTCTGCTTCTCAATCTTCACCCATCCATTGCTTCTGCACTTCTACAGGTACTTAGCACCCTCTTCCTGAGTAAACATCATTACAAAGTACTCATTCAGTATTTTAGCCTTGCCCTGCACCTCCAAGCATATATCACCCTCTTTGTCCCTAATAGGGACAATTACTATTTACATGCGATTAGAAGATTTTTGCGTTCTCTTTTATGTTGACTGCCATTCGATTCTCATATCCTCTCTTTGCCAGTCTTATTTTCATCTTCACTTTCCCTCTCAACTTATTGTGTTTGACCTGGTTCTCACTTGAAGAATTCACGTGACATGCATCATACACTTTCTTATTTTTAGTCATTATATTCTTTAGCTCCCTGTTCATCCAAGGATCCTTGACTATGGTCCCCTACCTTTCAACCTTGTTGGAATGTACCTAGCCTGTACCTGAAGTATCTCCTCTTAATGATCGCCTATTGTTCCGTAACAGCTTTTCCTGTCAGTCTTTGGTTCCATTTGACCCAAGGTAGATCCCTCTTCATCCCATTGAAATTAACCCTCTCCCAATTTAGAAGATGTACTTTAGATTTTTCCTTGATCGTCTCCATTACTAGTCTAAACCTTATGATATGAATTTCTGTTTAGTTCCCCATTGACAGACTAAGAAAAGGACTGCCACTGCACATACTGCAATGTCTTTGATCAGGCAGCCAAGCAAAAACAAAATCATCTAACAAAGGTAAGAATTCACAGCTGAGAGTATTGGTGGGCAAGTATGGTTTACACAATTTTCAACGAGATGGGTTGATTTTACTTTATTATAGCAGGTCTGGATCAGCAAGTGCATTTATATTCTTCACTCAGAGGTAACGAACCTGTAGAATTCTCTACCACAGAAGGCTGTGGAGGCCAAGTCACTGAATATATTTAAGAAGGAAATAGATAGATCTCTAGACTCTAAAGGTGTCAAGGGGTATGAGGAGCGTGCGGGAGTATGGCGTTGAGATAGAGAATCAGCCACGCTCACAGTGAATGGCGGAGCAGGCTCGAAAGGCCAAATGACCTACTCCTGCCTCTATTTTCTATGTTTCTATGCTTCTTTATTAAACAGTAATTAAATATGTACAACTTCATATGGGCAACCTTATGTAACAGCCATAGATCCAACAGAGAATTCACATTAGTGTACACTTGGAACAGCATTGCATTGATGAAAAGTGGTAACATTCCTGCCATACAAGTGCCGGGAAATGGCCATCTGCAAAAGAAAGAATCTAACCATCCCCCTGACATTCAATGGCATTACCATTGCAGAATTTCCCACTATCAACATCAATCGACCATAAACTGAAATGGACCAGCCCTATAAATACTGTGGATCCAAAAGCAGGTCAGAGACTGGGAATTCTGAGGCAAGTAACTCACTTTCTGACTCCCCAAAACCTACCATCTACAAGGCACAACTCAGGAATGTGATGGAATACTGTTCACTTGCCTGGATGAGTGTGGCTCCATCAACACTCAAGAAGCTCGACATCATCTAAGACAAAGCAGTCCGCTTGATTGGCGCCCCATCCACCAACTTAAAGATTCTCGGTGGCAGCATGTACAAGATGCACTGCAGCAATTCACAAAGGCTTCTTTGACAGGACCTTCCAAACCCATGACCTCTACCACCCAAAAGAACAAGGGCAGCAGATGCCTGGAACACCACTAACTGCAAGTTCCCCTCCAAGACACACACCATCCTGTCTTGGAACTATATCACCGTCCCTTTACTGTCACAGGATCAGAATCCTGGAACTCCCATTCATGCAGCACTGTAGGTGTTTCCGCAACACATGGACTGCTGCAGTCCAAGCGAGTGGCTCACCATTAGCTTCTCAAGGGCAATTAGAGATGGGCAACATATACTGGCCTTGACAGCAACATCCACATCTCTTGAAAGAATAAACATTAATCAACTCTTAGACTATAGATACTTTTGACTTTGGGGAGAAAATGGGAACTAATTGCAGTTTAATAATAGACAAAGGGACTGATTAGCCAGGTTGACTAGATTGTGGGGCAGAATAACGGCAACAGCATGGGTTCAATCCCCATACTGACTGAGGCTGCCATTGGGATCTATCTTCTTTGTCTTGCCCCATAGTGATATCATGGCATATGCCATGATCAGCAACCCTCAGACAAAGAAGACGCTACATGAAGAGAGAGAGAGAGAGAGAGAGAATTGGTTACAGTTAGGTGCAGAGTCAATGTCCAAGAATCGAAGGGGGAGGCTGAAGCCCAGGTTTGGCCAATGGCACATAGCAACCCTTGTGACATCCCTCAAAGTTACTCTAACGTTTGAGTCAGGCTCAAAACAGCGACACAAAGGGAATTTAAAAGTCAAGTTTTGTCTGAGTCCTGACTTACAAAATTAATTGACCTCAAATTGATTGGGTGGGGAGTTGGGGTGGGGGAGTCATGATCCCTTTGTCTCCCCTCTGGTCCCATTACTGGTTAGAGGACACTGAAAAATAAAATTTAAAAGATCCCATTCATGATGTGATTCAACACACATTTGCAACCTTATCCAAAATCAGACCCTATTACAGTTTGCTAAGCTATGTTTAATTTTATCAAATATACAACATTTAATTTCTAAGCTCAAGTTCTGTGGAAAGCTCTATAATATGATTCTGCAGCGAAAGCAATCAGTCCACAATAATATATCAATGGAACTTTTGACAATACTTTATGCGAGAGGAGTTTTTTTTTAATATGTACAAAGTTCTGGCATGGAAAATCCTATTGATATAATTAATTGCTTTCCATTGAGAAAGAAAAGAATTGGAAAGATTTCAGGACATTCAACTGACTCACTGAGTGTATTTGCACAATATTGTCAGACTTGAACGCCAACCCTTGTAAGATACAAGTGTGCACTGCCACCTAAAAAATTGTCAGGCTAAGCAGAAACTTCAAATAATATAGGATAGCACAATTCTTGACCACTAAAAGTATTTGGTGTACCTAGCGGTCACATTAGGCCAAACACTGATGTTCAAAGAGCACATCAAGAAGCTGTTAAAGGAACTGAATTCTAGGAACGGAATACAACCCAAAACTGACACCATTTGAGAAGCTGAGGCCAAAATATTCCGAGCAGCCATTTTTGCTCTACTCAGTTGTAGAGTACTGTGTCCTAGTATTGTCATGCTTGATCAATGCACACAAAGTTGATACTGAACTCAATCAGTCATGTGGGATCTTCACAGGATCTTAAAAGTTGACTTAACCCACACTTCCTGCATAGTGCACCACCATCAGTGTGGTGGGATGCCTTCAGTTAAAAAAAAAGAGATGGACAATCCAAGACAACAACTGACCAAAAGCATTTCACCATCCAAAAGGCTGAAGTCCATGAAGATCTTTGTCTCTTAAAATCCCTTATCCTAAAATATCAATGTGGAAGGCTACAGTGCAATAAAATGGCAGGAAATGCTGACAATTTTTGAGAGCCTTGTTCACAATTCCTTCCTGGAACTGACCTTGAACAAACACACTGGCATTCTATAAATTGAGTGAGAGCTGGGGTAAATGTGGAGATTCCAGACAAGCACTCAAACATTGCCTGATGCAGTGTTTCTTGTGAACACCCTGGACTCTTTTGTGTTTTAGGTTATCTGGTTCGCTTTGTCCGGTGAATGTGAGCTGCACCCTTGATATTCACACATTAGTTGGAGCTTGAAACAATATAGGCAGAGAGACCAATTAACTGAACAAACACTGGTGGTTTATTGGAGCTAAGAACAGGACACTAACACCATGTGTGCTTCTTCAATCACTTCCAGCTCTAGACATACAGTTGCCCAAGTAGCCCCTGCTGTATAGCGATTGGTCGATACAATCACGTGGTCAGTTGACTACATTACCTCAAAGGTACATAGCACTCCACCTTACCACAGACCTCTGGGGAACTATTTAACATAAATGACTAAAGTACCCTAGCCATCCAATGGAAACCAGATAGCTGGACAGTTAAAAATCAGCATGGTTACTTAGCTGCCCTCGACCTCCCTGAATACTGCTAAACTGGATTTTATATGCTGGCTTCTGGAGGGAAGTGAACCGGTGGCATGTTAAAGTGACTCTGGAGTTAAGATAGCAGTTGAGCTTAATTCATTTTGATGCCTAACGGCCCAAAATCTACCTGGAATCAAAATTTGGGTCATAGTAAATCCTGGCTGTGCTTTAGAAGTCGCAAGCTACAACGATGATCCTGCATCTTTCACCTCTTTCTGTATTTGTTGAACAGCACAAATTAGCTGCCATGTTCCCTACATTACAACAGTGACTACATATCAAATGTACTTCAATGGCTGTGAAGTGCTTTCTGTGAAGAGCTTTGCGACGTCTTGAGGTAATGAAAGGCACTATATAAATGTAAGTTTCTTCTTCACTTTTTAGCTACTTCTGTAAATATAGCTGCATTGGCTCTTAATCTATCTCTGTCCATTTCTCTGCCCTCATTTAAGAGTTCGCTCCTGCCTATCCTGTACCAGTTCTGACAAAGGACAAACATTTTCATAGTTCAAGCACTAATGGATTTTGCTGTTTATTTCCTGAACTTTGTTTTTGATAACAAAAATTACCATTTTACACGTTGTGATAATACAATGGTGGTGCTGGTCTGTATATGCAAACCAATACTTTTTGTTTTGCGGTCTATTCATCACATGATCACCTTAATGTTTGTCGATTTTTAAATAAAAGCAGGTTTTTGATAAATGGATGGGATCAAATAGTTTCTAATTTAAAATTTCAAACCAGCAGTGACATCTGAGTTCCTCGGGCAAATGCATAGATGCCACTGACCATTCGCACAAGATGAATTACTCATTACCCTCTGTTTATCTGCTTATAAAAGGTCCCTGCTCCAAGCAACTGAAACTTCTAATTTACAAAGATTGATCATTTTGCTTGCAGGCTGTTATTTACCAAGTGTCTTGGCTTATCTTTTCCTTTCGTAATTTCATCATCATCTAATTTGGGGTATTTCTGCAATTAGATAGCCAAGTGATACTCAACCTGCCATGATCTTTTTCAGTCAGATTATGCCATTAAGTGTTTTGTGTCAAATGTTGATTGAAATTTGGCTTATTTCTAAGAAAAACAGACTGCACTGGTAAGCAAATAACAAAAAAAAAATCACTCACAGAACTGTGACAGATGAGAGTAGACCCTCACTAACTAGATGGCCCTTAGACACTGAAATCCAGCTGTACAGCTGCACCAACAGGAGTCAACCCTATATCTTTCATCTTACATTTGAGAAAGTGTTCAGACTTTCACAACAATGCGTTCTTTCTTTTGGCAACCAATGAAAGGGCAAAATACGGGCATTGCAATCTCAAAACCTTGTGAATGTATTATAAACTCTTAAACAAAAAGTCATAAACTCTTCTTTCAAATTTTTGAAATGTTGCATAATCATTGGGTGTCATAAACCATTTCACAGTTCAGAATTTTAATCTCAAGTTCTAATTTACTTTTTAATGTTTGTTCCTGAAGAATAAAAACTAAAACAACGGTCAAACTGTTTGCGCTATTTCTCTCCAAGCCTAAGATATAGAGTTCTTGTCCAGTAAAGCAGTGTAGGGTAATGTTTCCATGGAGCTCCCCATTTCTGCCTGGAGCTTGAGGTAGATCCATGCTTGTTTGCTGGTTTTCCTCCTCCAAGTATTCTAACCACGACGGTAGATCAATGACCACATTAAGAGGAGGAAGTTGATGCAGAAGCCCCTTGGCAAGAAAATCTCCCTCAGCTCCCACAAATAGCTTGACACAAACGTTTGCAGTCAGCTGCATCAGCCGATATAGCCAGGGACAAGCAGAAGCCAAAGCAGAAATCTTTACTGAGAGCAGTTGGGGGTCCATTTAAAAATGCTACTTAAACATCTACCTTGACTATTGCTAAACAGGATTCGTGGGTGAATCCAACAATGAGGCACTTCAAATCCAGTCAGCATAAATGTATTAGGCACACACATCAGTTTTAGAAGTGGGGTTGGGTAGGGGGGTGCACCCTGGTCTCAAAATAGTGTCAGGCACAGGTCTGGTGGATGCTAAGCGAGTAGGTACCCCAGGAAAAATTCTGAGGCTTTGGCTTGTCCATCACTAAGAGTGGCTTCGTAGCACTAGTGCTGACCAAGTCCTGATGGACATGTCTGCCAGATTGGACCTGTGGCATTTTGCAAGAGAACCAACAAGGGGGAAAAGCCTGTTTGACCAATATCTGTCACAGATGCATCTGTCCATGACAATATTGGTAGGAGTGACCACCACACAGTCCTTGTGGAGATTAAGTTTTGTCTTCACATTGAGGATACCATCCACCATCCATCGTGTTTTGTGACACTACCACCATGTTAAATAGGATAGATTTCAAACAGATCTAGCAGCCCAAAACTGGCCATCCATGAAGCATGCTGTGGGCCATCAGCAGCAGCAGAATTGTATTCAATCACCATCAGTAACTCATGGTCCGGCATATCCCTCACTCTACCATTACCATGGAGTCAGGGGCTCAACCCTGAATTAATGAGGAGCGCATGAGAACATGCTGGGAGCAGCACCAGGCATACCTATAAATGAGATGCCAACCTGATGGCAGTGGTCGTGAGTTTGGAAGGTGCTGTCTAAGGAGACTTGGTGAATTCCTGCAGTGCATCTTGTAAATGGTACACACTGCTGCTACTGTGCATTGGTGGTGGAGGGAGTGATTGTCTGTAGATGTGGTGCCAAACAAGCAGGCTGCATTGTCCTGGATGGTGTCAAGCTTCTTCAGCGTTGTAGGAGCTGCACTCATCCAGGCAAGTGGGGAGTATTCCATCATATTCCTGAATTGTGCCTTGTAGACGTTGGACAGGCTTTGGGGAGCCAGGAGTTACTTGTTGCACAATTCCGAGCCTCTGACCTGCTCTTGTAGCCACAGTATTTACATGGCTAGTCCAGTTCAGTTTCTGGTCAATGGTAATCCCCAGGATGTTGATAGTGGGGGCTTCAGTGATGGTAATGCCATTGAACATCAAGGGCTATGATTGGATTTTCTCTTGTTGGAGATGGTCATTGCCTGACACTCGTATGGTGCGAATGTTACTTACCAGTTGTCAGCCCAAGCCTGGATATTGTCCAGGTCTTGCTGCATTTGGACATGGACTGCTTCAGTATCTGAGGAGTCGCGAATGGTGCTGAACATTGTACAATCATCAGCAACTATCCCCACTTCTGACCTTATGATGGAAGGAAGGTCATTGATGAAGCAGTTGAAGATTGTTGGGCCTAGGACACTACCCTGAGGAACTCCTGCAGTGATGTCCTGGAGCTGAGATAACTGACCTCCAACAACCACAACCATCTTCCTTTGTGCTAGGTATGACTCCAACCAGTGGTGGGTTTTCCCCCTGATTCTCATTGACTCCAGTTTTGCTAGGGCTCCTTGATGCCATACTTGGTTAAATGCTGCCTTGATGTCCACATTGTCAGGTAGATTAACACCTACCTGACAATGTGGAAAATTGCCCAAGTATGTCTTGTCCACAAAAATCAGGACAAATCCAATCTGGACAATTACAGCCCCATCAGTCTACTCTCATTCATAAATAAAATGATGGAAGGTGTCATCGACAGTGCTATCAAGTGGCACTTACACAGCAATAACCTACTGACCAATGCTCTGTTGGGTTCTGCCACGGCCACTTGGCTTCAGATCTCATTACAGCCTTGGTCAAAACATGGAACAAAGAGCTAAATTCCAGTAGTGAGGAGAGAGTGATTGCCCTTGACATCAAGGTAGCATTTGACTGATAGTGGCATCAAACCCCAGCAAAATTAAGTCAATGTGAATCAGGGAGAAAACTGTCCACTGGTTGGAGTCATACCTAGCACAAAGGGGGTGTGATTGTTGAAGGCCAATCATCTGAGCCCCAGGACATCACTGCAGGAATTCCTCAGGTCAGTGTCCTAGGCCCAACCATCTTCAGCAATGACCTTCCCTCAATCATAAGGTCAGAATGGAGATGTTTGCTGATGATTGCACAGTGTCAGTACCATTCATGACTCCACAGACACTGAAGTAATATGTGCTCGCATGAAGAAAGACCTGGATAACATTCATGCTTGGGCTGATAAGTGGCAAATAACATTTGTACTACACAAGTGACAGGTAATTACCATCTCCAACAAGAGAGAATCTAGCCATCTCCTGTTGACATTCAACAGTATTATCATTGTTGAATCCCTCACTATCAGCATCCTGGAGGTTGCCATTGACACAACTGGACCAGCCATATAAATGCTGTGACGACAGGAGCAAGTAAGAGGCTGGGAATTCTGTGGTGAGTAACTCACCTCCTGACTCCCCAAAGCCTGTCCACCACCTACAAGGAACAAGTGAAGTGTTTGGTGGAATACTCTCTACTTGCTTAGATGAGTGCAGCTCCAAAATACCAAGAAGCTCAATGCTGTCCAGAACATAGCAGCCCGTTTGATCAGCATTCCATCCCCCACCTTAAATATCCACTCCCTCCATCACTGGTGCACTGCGGCAGCAATGTGTACTATATACAAGTTTCATTGCAGCACTCGCCAAGCCTCTTTCAAGAATGCCCTTCAAACTTCCGACCTCTACCACCTCAAAGGACAAGGGCAGCAGATGCATGGGGACACCACCACCTGCAAGTTCCCCTCCAAGCCACTCACCATCCTGACTTGGAACTATATCATCTTTCCTTCACTGTCACTGAGTCAAAATCCTGCAACTCCCTCCCTATCAGAACTGTGGGTATATCCACACCTTATAGACTGCAGCGGTTCAAACAGGTGACTCACCATCACTTTCAGAAGGGATTTAGGGATAGGCAACGAATGCTGCCTATCCAGTAATGCCCACATCCCATGAACGAATAAAAAGTGTGACATGGGCAGTAGACAGCAAATAGAAAGTCGATGCTTTAACATGTAAAGCTATTTAGTTTTGAAACAGAAAGAAATTGAGATTTCTATTGGTCCAGAAACAAGGATGAATCAGGATGTAGTGACAACATGTGCACAGCAAATGCAATAAAGTGCAATATTCCCATTGAATTTTAAGAGTAGAAATTTGTATTGCTCAAAATAGGCAGTACCGCATCAGCAGCCTATTGTACACAAAGTGGCATATTTGGTTCATTGGGTTTAATGGGACTGAATGTTGAGCATGAATTACAATCTGTGTCGTATATTGTATCACCATCTATGTCAACTTTGTACCCCATGGTCTATAACCAGTTGTATTTCTTGAGAGGAATATTTACAAACACTTGAAATAATATTTTACTAAAATGATATTGTAATGGTCTAGTTAGAACTATAATATGTGAAGAGATCAAACACATTTGTTACAATATTGCAAAGCTGAATAGAATTATTGTTTAAGAGAGGTGTCAAGCTCATTCTACATAAAGTTAAATAATGCAATCATCAGATTTGGATTTGCTTCTGTGAATTGTTGTCATAAATTAGCCACGTGTTTTCCACAATCCCATCAGTTAAAGGGTTGTTGACTTATCAGGCAGCGTTGTTCAAACTGCACTGCTGGCCCCAGAGTGTCAGCCAGTTTGGCTTTAGTACAATGAATATATTTGCTAACTTTGTAAACTGCTTTACAAAGATGTATAAAACCTAAGAGAGTTGTGTTGTGGATGCCACTTCCTGATCTTTGCGTCCTTTCCACATAAACAGCAAAGTAATTTGCATAGGCCAAGTCGCTAACTTCTAGCAGTTAAGGCTCTAATTGATAGATTGAATATGTTAATTATTTTGACAGCAAAAAATATTTCCATCCACAGAAGTTTTCTTTTAATGATGCTAGCATCTGGCTTGACATAAAATGGTCTATTTTCCTCATTGCAATTCAAACAGCTTGGAAGAACACCTTTAAGTATTTCTGATCCATTAGGATAGTTCATATAATGCAGGATGTTTGGCAAATTTGTGAAGAATGAAACAAAGATTATCATATTGACAAATGTTCACAGACTAAATGAAATACTCCAAAGGGTGCAATTTGTTATATAATTGTTTCTTTTAAAACGTTATTTGAGATAATCAGCCAAGCCAATAACATGGCTTATTTACACTTGCTAGAAGTGACATACATTCATATGCAGGGACCCATTCTCTGAAAACAAATGGAATATGTTCAAGCCTTTTGCCTTTTTTGAATTACCCAGGATCTAGGGGAGCTTATAATTCCCTATTGCTTTCTTCATGGCAAGGCCTCAGCTAATCACAGTCAACAAGCCAACCAATCAGCACTCTTTTCTCCTGTAGAATAATTTGTTGAAATTGTTTGAAATTTGGCATTCTTGCATTTGTCCTTTTTTAAATTCATTCATGGGATGTGGGCTTTGCTGGCTGGACCAGCATTTATTGCCTATCCCTAGTTGCCCTTGTGAAGGTGGTGATGAGTTACCTTCTTGAACCGCTGCTGTCCATGTGGTTCCAAGTGGTGGTGTTTCCATCTATCTGCTGCCCTTGTCCTTCTAGACAGTAGTGGTCATGGGTTTGGAAGGTGCTATCTAAGGAGCCTTGGTGAATTCCTGCAGTGCATCTTATAGATGGTACATACTGCTGCTACTGTTTTGTCGGTGGTGGAAGGAGCGAATGTTTGTAGATTTGCACAATCAAGCAGGCTGCTTTGTCCTGGATGGTGTCAAGCTTCTTGAGTGTTGTGGGAGCTGCACTCATCCAGGCAAGTGGGGAGTATTCCATCACACTCCTGACTTGTGCCTTGTAGATGGTGGACAGGCTTTGCGGAGTCAGGAGGTGAGTTATTCGTCGCAGGATTCCTAGCCTCTGATCTACTCTTGTAGCCACAATATTTATATGGCTAGTCCAGTTCAGTTTCTGGTCAATGGTAACCCCCAGGATGTTGATAGTGAGGCATTTAGTGATGGTAATGCCATTGAATGTCAAGGGGCAATGGTTAGATTCTCTCTTGTTGGAGATGGTCATTGCCTGGCACTTGTGTGGCATAAATGTTACTTGCCACTTGTCAGCCCAAGCCTGGATATTGTCCAGGTCTTGCTGCATTTTGTCCTGTTGAGTGCAAGACAGAAGCGTCGGCAACATGTCTCTCTCTTCAGCAAGATTGAAGTTACATTTCATTGCATTATTTCCTACAACAGCAAAGTATTAACCTGCTTTGAATTAGAAATAGCCTTGGGAAAAAAAAATTTCTTACCAAGTACTTAAGTGTTTATTCGGAGATTGCCGTGTGACAGAAGAGATGTGTAGATGTGTTTGAAGTAATGGTTGACGTACTAGATTTTTTAAGATGGAGAGAAAGGTTCCTGTCATTTCTTAAAGGATATATAATGAATCATTTGAACTTTTATCTAGAAGTGATCTGCCTCATGTTGTACAGGCCTGATGTAAGTTAATTTTCCAATCCAGGTCTGAATGTCATAATATTCATTGCAGAGTCTGACATTTTCATTTTCCTTATATGTCTGTCTCATTCAGTATCTTGTTGGACATTAGTAAATAGAAGTATCAAAATCAAAACATTTCTTTCTAACTTAATGTACAAGAGAATAAAATAAAAGTTCAGCAAAACCTGCTGATTAGTATGACTAGTATGACTTAACTTCAATAAAGTGATAAACTTATTTTACAGCCATTAGATTTGAAAATGTTTTTCAAGAATCTCATGTAATTTTCTCAATCCTATCACCTTAAATATAAATCTGTTTATTAACTGAACCACATGGCCTGTTTTTCTGAAATCTGACTTAACCATCTAAGTGTAGACAAGAGTAAAGAGATTGTCTTTAGCTAGCAAAACCATTTTTCCTCCTCTGTTAAACTACTTATATATAATGTATGGATATCTAATGTGCACTCAGCCATTTTGCAAAGGTCAGCATGAACAGGCATAGCCTCTAATTGTACCAATCTTCTCATATATGAGATCAGAGCCTTAATTTAATGTCCTTACCATATCTACACTGAACCAGTCCTCCTGTTTGAGCTTTTGTTGCATTTTCAAACCACTGAGGATAGTCACAGGTCACGGGATGTAATAAATAAGATCATGAGATGCATTGTGACAGATAAAAAAATTAAATGTACTCTGTTTGGAAGTCAGACAGTTCTGTGATAGTCTGCCAAAGCTAACATCACAGATTTACATCACATTACTCCAGCATTTGCAGACAACTTTAATAAAAACATGAAGCATTGTTTCTCACAGAAGTTCCAGCACTTAACATGCAGCTTTAAAAAGGAGACCAGCTGGAACAGGTAATGTGAAGGTTCTGGGGTTTCAAATGCAAGACTTAAAGTTGTTATTAATAGGAATTCTGATTCAACCAATATTTTTACTGCCCAGTATCTTGGACGGAGTACTGCCAATTATCAAGATCAGTATAGCATATATTCAAGCAATTGTGTTCCAGAAATTGAGCGAAGTTATTGGTTATGTCACTGGTGCACCAAAAAAACCCTTTTTTTAAAAAAAAGTAGCCTTTCTATCTCTTTTATGTCTCTCCCTTAATCCCATCTTTAGGAGCCTGAGTGGCTCACTGGGTAGTGTTGAGGTCCTTCAATACAGAACAGAAACCCAACCCTGTACATATTTAAAAGCTTTATCCTTATTATTATTTCTTATTTCTCAACTGGACTTTTCTGCTGAACAAAGACAATTAAGATGGTTGACCCTTTGTCTGGAAATTATCCCCCAGTGGTCTCCAGAAGAAAAGAATTCTCTTCTGAGTTTCGGGAATGTCACACCTCATTATGCCTAAGGAGCTTTCAATGGACCACCTGCGACTGTATAGACCAATTTCAAATGGAGCTTCAGGAATGCCATTTGCAACTGATAAGCCAACCTTGCTAGCACAGCCCATTGGTCCATTGAGATAATGGCTTCCCAAACACCAGACCCTCAACAGGAATGGCACCGCTTTCAACCCGCAATGGCTGAAACATTATCAGCCCTGAAAACAAAGCTAAATTCCAGACGTTGGATAAACATCCTTTGTTGAAGTCACCATGGTGAAGGAAGGCCACATGACCGAAGACTCTGGCCTTTTGAGCAGTTTAATATGACCTTTCTGAGCTTGCATCCAATCTGCTGCTTAACATCCAACTGGTAGGTCACACAGAAGCAAGCTCTGTCCAAGTTGGACCACCAGCCCATCTAACCTGACACTCCTGGAAAATTTTGTATCATCGCCTACAGGACGGATACCATCTCTGCATGCCTACTTCATCTTGTGACATCAATGCCACCTGAAAAAAGCAAATCTTACAACACCGGTCTCCAGCCAACTGACCATTGAATGGCTATGTGAAGGACTTCCTCATTGGACTTTGACTTTGGGACTCGAACTCATGTGAACCAACATTCAGTTTTACTAGCGTCCTTGTACTGTAAACCTTGTTTCCTCTTTCCCTTCCTTTACTGTGTGAATGCAGAGTGGGGTTGTGAACATCCCTTTTCGCAGGTTTTATTGACTGTGAAAAATAAACTTACCTTCTGAGTTAATCCTGACTTGAGTTTGCTGTGGGGTTATCAATAAAATTGGATCACACAAAAACAGAGGGGTTTTAAAAATACACCATCGTTTATTCTTTAAAACAAACTAATTTGAAACATCTTCTGTTTACAGACAGAAAGCAAGAAGAAAACAGTGCTGTTTGAACTGACCTCCTCCTTTCCATAACAGTAGCTACATCTGAGGTGAAAGACCCTTGGTTCAAGTCCCACGACTCGTTGGTCATGGAAGGATTGTTCATGTGACTCAAAGCAAGTCAACACTGAGTCACTACAGTGACTCAACACTCCACACCCATCTCCAAGAGAGAAAAGAGGCTCAAGATTTGCAAATAAAAACATTAAAAAAAAATTTTGCCTTCTGTACATGATTTGACATTTGCCTTGTAGATGGTGGACAGACTTTGGGGAGTCAGGAGATGAGTTACTCACCTCAGAATTTCCAGCCTTTGACCTGCTTGTGTAGCCAGCTAGTCCAGTTCAGTTTTTGGTCAATGCTAATCTCCAGGATGTTGCTGGGGTGGGGGGATTCAGTGATGTTAATGCCATTGAATGTCAAGGGGAGATGGTTAGATTCTCTCTTGTTGGCTATTGTTGGGACTTGTGTGGTGTGAATATTACCACTAGCCCAAGCTTGAATGTTGTTCAGCTCTTGCTGCACACTGGCACAGACTGCTTCAGTATCTGAGGAGTTGCGAATGGTGCTGAACAGTGTGTAATCATCATGGAATATCCCCACTCCTGACCTTATGGTGGAAGGAAGGTCAATGATGAAGCAGCTGGAAAAGGTTGGGCCGAGGACACTACCCTTAACTATACTAACTGACACTTCGTGGTTCAGAATGTGTGTGGCTCAGTAAAGATTCTTCAATCCAACTGGTTCATGAGATATAAAGTTATTTGTTCTGTACAAGGAATTGGGAATCTCTGAAGAGAGCACAACACTGTTTTGAATTTCTAATCAACACAATTTTCAGTGCAAAAGCCCATAACTAGTCTCTGGGCAAGTTTAAGCGCAATGAATGTTTAGTGCCCTTCAATTGTAACTAACCACAGAATCTGGACCAATATGAATACCATGTTCAAAATTGAATTAAAGTACTTTGTGACAAGCAGGCTGTTGGTGCTGTAATAAAGCAGCAGAGTATTAATTATTGGCACTTAAAGAAAATTGTCCCAAACCAAAGCAAACCAATGTAAATCAGTCCACTGGTAGGAATTCAACACTAGTTTGGCTAAAACACAGTTTGATATAAAAATGATTTAAAGATGACAGAAAATGTGCCAATGGAGAATACATCTGACCTGATATTCCTGACATCTGTATAAATAAGTACATCACATAGACAGCACATAAAAATAGCATTACTATGCTTGACGTCTGTACTGCGTGCCTGAATTTTGCCTTGGGCCTCATTTACACCTCTACAGCATGACTCTGCCAGACACTAAGGCCTTCTACTTGGTACAGTGAGGCTGGTTCAGGAGATAAAAGCAGAGCTGCAGGTTTTAAGAGCCACACATGCTCAAAGGAGCTGGTGCACCCTGCAGGGTCTGGAGCAAACAGTAAAGTTTGAGCCTGAGTGAATGTTTCTCGAGACCACAAAGTGCTTTTAAGATGAGGTTACTGAGTAACTGCTACAAGAAAGGCAGCAAAGGAAGGATAAACTATTTCTTCATTCATGGATGGTCCTGAAGGCACTGACACACAGGGCATTGCAAGTGGTAGCTAAGACCAGCAACAGCAGCACCGCGCCAAAGGCAGGGAAGCAGTGCCAGAAAAAAGTTTAATGACCTCATTGAGAGAGGGAAAATAACTGTGAACCTTTATCCAGATGTAAAATTGTGTTTTGCCCTATGGCTGTGTGTTAATATTTCCTGTTACTCAGTGCTCAGTAATATAACATTTTATAAACATGGCACAGTTTTAAGTTCAAATAGGAAGCACTAAGCTCATAGAATCACAGAGACTTACAGAGCAGAAGAGTCAGCACAATGTGCCTGTGCTGGCTCTTTGAAAGAGCAGTTGTGTTTAGTTTTGCACCCCAACTCTTGCCCATAACTCTAAGCACTTCATCCACAAATATCTGTCCAATTCCCTTTAAAAATTATTTATGAAATCAGCTCCATCACCTTTTATCCATTCCAAATCCTGACAACGCTGAGTAAAAAAAAAAAATCCTCTCAGCTCCTCTGTAGATTTTGTGCCAGTGATTTTAAATCCATAATCTTTTGCTATTGATCTAGTCACTAGAGGGAATAGTTTTCTCAATCTAAACCTCTCATCATCGTGTAAACCTCCATAAGGTCACCTCTTAACCTTCTCTGTTCCAAAGAGAACAGTCTGAACTTTTCCAAACTCTGCTCATAACTGAAGCCCCTCATCCTTGTAACATCTGGCAAATCTCCTCTGCACCATTTCTAAGGCCTTTATATCTTTCTTAGAGCGTGGTGCCCAGAATTGACTGCAAAACTCTAGTTGAGGCTGAACTAATAATTTATAAATTTCTAGCATGACCTCTTTGGTTTTATATTCTGTTCCTCTATTTATAAATTCAAGGAACCAATATGCTTTTTTAACCACCTTTCAACTTGCCCTGCCATAGAGTCAGAGGGAAGAATTTCCCCCCCCCCATTGGGGGGGGATCTGCAGGACCGGGTGTGGGCGGGCACGCCTCTGATCGGCGCCTCCGATTGGGGGCGCGCTGCCATTTTATGTGGGCGGGCCAATTAAGGCCCACTCAGCGTGACGTCAGCCAGGAAGCGCTATGTGGTCCCTGTGCAGGCGGTGGGGGGGGGATTCCCTCAGCCAGCAGTGCGCTTTTTCACGCATGCGCGCATAAGAGCACACTGATCTCCCTGAGGCTAAGGGCTGCCTCAGGGAGATTGGCTCAGAATTAAAACTTTTAACATAAATGTTTAAAAAATTTCCCTAACATGTCCCCTCATGTGACACTGTCACATGAGTTGGAACATGTCCATCACTTAAACTCAAACATTTATTAAAAATTTTAAAACCCTCATGAAACCTCATCCCGCCCGTGGATGAGGTTTGACGCTTTTTCTGAAGCCCGCCAGGGCTCCCGGCCTGCCCGCCCGCCAACCCTAGGGTTGGACGGGCAGGTACACTAATTAGGTTAATGACTTTTTAAATGGCCTCAGTTGGCCATTGACAGGTCGGCGGACGCACAGCTGATTCGGCTGCGCCCCTGCCAACCTGAAAATGGAGATGACGCGGGGTGACGTCGGGAATTCTGCCCGACATCACCCCATGTCATTTTATGCATCAGCAAGCGGGCCCTGCCCTGCCCCCCACCCCCCCCAATCCCCACTCACCGACCTAAAGATCCTGCCCATAGAGTCACAGTCATAGAATCGTAGAGGTCTCCAGCACAGAAAAAGGCCATTCGGCCTATTGGGTCTGCGCCGGTCAAACAAGTACCTAACCATTCTAATCCCATTTCCCAGCACTAGGCCCATAGCCTTGTATGCCATAGCATTGCAAGTGCACATCCAAATGCTTCTTAAATGTTATGAGGGTTTCTGCCTCTACCACCCTTTCAGGCAGTGAGTTCCAGATTCCCACCACCCTATGGGTAAAAAAATTCTTCCTCACATCCCTTCTAAAACTCTTGCCCCTTACCTTAAATCTATGCCCCTGGTTATTGATCCCTCCACAAAGGGGGATAGCTCTTTCCTGTCTACCCTATCTATGCCCCTCATAATTTTATACACCTCAATCATGTTCTCCCTCAATCTCCTCTGCTCCAGGAGAAATAACCCTAGTCTAACCAATCTCTCCTCAAAACTAAAACTATCCAGCCCAGGCAACATCCTGGTAAATCTCCTCTGCACTCTAGTGCAATCACATCCTTCCTATAATGCGGATTCCAGAACTGTATGCAATACTCTAACTGTGGCCTAACCAGCGTTTTATACAGTTCCAGCATAATCTCCCTGCTCTTATATTCTATGCCTGAGCTAATAAAGGCAAGTATCCCATATGCCTTCTTAACCACCTTATCTAGCTGTCCCACTACCTTAAGGAGCTGGTGGACATGCACACCAAGGTCCCTCTGATCCTCGGTACTTCCTAGGGTCCTACCATTCAGCGTGTATTCCCATGCCTTGTTTGTCCTGCTCAAGTGCATCACCTCATACTTATCCGGATTAAGTTCCATTTGCCACTGATCAGCCCGTCTGACCAGCCCATCTAAATCCTCCTGTAATCTAAGGCTATCCTCACTATTTACCATCTCACCAATTTTCGTTTCACCCGCGAACTTACTGATCAACCCTACTACATTCAAGTCTAAATCGTTTATATATACACCACAAACAGCAAGGGACCCAACACCGATCCCTGTGGAACCCCACTGGACACAGGCATCCAGTCACAAAAACACCCCTCGACCATCACCCTCTGCTTCCTACCACTCAGCCAATTCTGGATCCAATTTGCCAAATTGCCTTGGATCCCATGGGCTCTTACCTTCATTATCAGTCTCCCATGCAGGGCCTTAACAAAGGCCTTGCTGAAGTTCAAGTAGACTACATCAAATGCATTGCTCTCATCTACACATCTGGTCACCTCTTCAAAAAACTCAATCAAATTGGTCAGACATGACCTCCCCTTAACAAAACCATGCTGACTGTCCTTGATTAATCCCTGCCTCTCCAAGTGCAGATTAATTCTGTCCCTCAGAATTGCTTCCAACAGTTTCCCCATCACTGAAGTTAGACTGACTGGCCTGTAGTTCCCTGGTTTATCCATTCCTCCCTTCTTGAATAACAATACCACATTGGCTGTCCTCCAGTCCTCTGGCATCTCTCCTGTGGCCAGAGAGGCATTAAAAATTATTGCCAGCGCCCCTATCTCCTCCCCTTGCCTCACTCAACAGCCTGGGATACATTGCATCCGGGATTGGAGATTTTTCTACTTTTAATCCTGCCAGACCACTTAGAAACTCCTCCCTTTCTATGCTAATTTCTTTAATTATTTCAGTCTTTCTGCCTGATTTCCATATCCACGTCGTCCCTCTCACTTGTGAATACCGACACAAAGTATTCATTTAGAACCCTACCTATGTCTACTGGCTCCACACACAAATTACCACTATGGTCCTTAATGGGCCCTACTCTTTCCCTAGTTATCCTCTTACCCTTAATGTACTTGTAAAATAACTTTGGATTTTCCTTTATTTTACCTGCCAATGTTTTTTCATGCCCCCTTTTTGCTCTCCTAATTTCCTTTTCAAGTTCCCCCCTACGCATTCTATACTTCTCTGGGGTTTCTGCTGTTTTGAGCCCTCGATATCTGCCATAAGCCTCCCTTTTTCTCTTTATCCAATCCTGTATATCCCTCGACATCCAGGGTTCCCTGGATTTATTGGTCCCACCCTTTGTCTTTACTGGGATATGTTGAGCCTGTACTCTCCCTATTTCCTTCTTGAATGAGTCCCACTGCTCTGATGCAGATTTGCCTAAAAGTAGCTGGTCCCAGTCCACTCTGGCCAAATCATATCTGATCTTATTGAAATCGGTCTTCCCCAATTTAGAACTCTGATTTCTGGCCCATCCTTGTCCTTTTCCATAATAACCTTCAATCTAATGGAGCTATGATCACTATCTGCAAAATGTTCCCCCACTGATACCTCTATCACTTGTCTGGCTTCATTCCCTAAAATTAAGTCCAGGAACGCCCTATCTCTTGTAGGACCTTCTACGTGCTGGCTTAAAAAAGCTCTCCTGGATGCATTTTAAGAATTCCACTCCCTCTAAGCCTATGACTAACCCAGTTAATGTTGGGGCAGCTGAAATCCCCAGCTATTACTACCATATTATTTTTACACTTCTCTGAAATCTGCCTACATATCTGCTCTTCTATTTCTCTCCGACTGTTTGGGGACCTATAGTACACTCCCAGCAATGTGATTGCTCCTTTTTTGTTTTTAAGTTCTACCCATATGGCTTCATTTGAGGAGCCTTCTAAGATGTCATAGCCCCTTACTGCTGTAATTGATTCCTTGATCAATATTGTAATACCCCCTCCTCTTTTACCTCCTTCCCTGTCTCACCTGGAGTCCCTATACCCTGGAATATTGAGCTGCCAATCCTGCCCCTCTCTCAACCATGTCCTAGTGACAGCAATGACATCATATTTCCATGTGTTAATTTGTGCCCTCAACTTATCTGCCTTATTCGTCAGACTCCTTGCATTAAAATAAATACCATCCAACCTTGCCAAACTCCCTTGTGCCTTAATTGGCCAATAATTTCTATGCCTTCCAGACTCACTTGCTCTCTCTTCTAATTTTGGCTGTGCATCTCCTCCTGCTGAACCTCCTCTCAGGATCCCATCCCCCTACCAAGTTAGTTCAAATCCTCCCCAACAGCACTAGCAAACCTCCCTGTAAGGATGTTGGTCCCATTCCGGTTCAATGCAACCCGTCTGCCTTGTACAGGTCTCACCGCCCCCAGAAACAGTCCCAATGTCCCAGAAATCTAAAGCCCTCCCTCCTACACCATCTCTCCAGCCACACATTGATCTGGACTATCCTTCTATTTCTATACTCACTAGCACGTGGCACCGGGAGTAATCCAGAGATTACTACCTTTGAGGTCCTGTTTTTCAATCTGCTTCCTAGCTCCCTAACTTCTGCTTGCAGGATCTCATCCCTCTTTCTACCTATGTCATTGGCACCAATATGTACCACATCTCTGTCTGTTTGCTGTCCCCCTTTAGAATGCCCTGTAGCTGTTCAATGACGTCCTTGACCCTGGCACCAGGTAGGCAACATACCATCCTGGAGTCACATC
The DNA here is from genome assembly GCF_964194155.1 of Cetorhinus maximus. Lineage (NCBI taxonomy): Eukaryota > Metazoa > Chordata > Chondrichthyes > Lamniformes > Cetorhinidae > Cetorhinus > Cetorhinus maximus. The sequence goes on from NC_135884.1 coordinate 104,055,150, forward strand.
TACAACCGCAGAAATGTCTGTCTGTTTCCCTTACCGTCAAGTCTCCTACCACTATTGCTCTTCCCCTCTTTTTCTTCCCCCCCGTGCAGCTGAGCCACTCACCATGCCATGAGCATAACTGCACTCCCCAGAGGAACTGTCACTCTCACTGTTCTCCAACACAGAAAAACAGTTCTCGAGTGAGATGCACCCTGGAGATTTCCTGACTACCTGCCTGACACCTTTCTTCTGACTGATGGTCACTCTCTGTCTGCACTTCTGTAAGCTGTGGGGTGACCACGTCTAAAAACATGCTATCCACGAAATTCTCAGCCTCACAGATGCACCTCAGTGCCTCCAGCTGCCATTCAAGCTCCGAACTCAAGTAGCTGCAGATGGTGGCACTTCCTGCACACGTGGTCGATCAGAGCGCAAGGGATATCTCGGACTTCCCACATGTTGCAGGCGGTACATAACATGGGACTGAGCTGCCCTGCCATGCCTCTAGTTGAAAAAAAACCCTTACTTTAAGTTAAATACATTTTAAAAACGTTAATTTATTTATGTACTTTAACTAAAAACCAAACTCTTACCTTTCCTTAGCTTAATCTATTTTAAACTGGAGAAAAACTGGAGAAAAAAGTGGAGAAAAACACCTACCCATTACTTACCAATCAGCTCTCACCTTTGTGCTGATGTCACTTTTTGAAGCTTCCCCGCACTCGTGCTGGTTCTGATCTCTCTGCCACTCTCGCATTGTTTTGTGATGTCATTCTTGCCACCTTTAAGTTTTTGTCTAAATGGACACTGAGGTCTTTTTGCTCATCCACACTTTTGAAAATTATGCCATTTATAGCAGACTGTCTTTCCCATAGTCCCCCCGAAGTGCATCACTCCACAGTTCTTCACATTGAACTCCAAGCTGAGAGAAAAAGACAGATTTGCATTTATGTAGCACCTTTCACAACATCAGGACATCTGAAAACACTTTACAGGCAATGGAGTACTTTTGAGTTGTTGGCACTGTAGTAACATGGGAAGTGTGACAGCCAAATTGCACCCAGCAAGATCCCTCAAACAGCAATGGGATAACGACCAGAGAATTTGCTTGACCTTTAATTGAGTAGTATCAGCCAGGACACTGGGGATAACTCAAATAAAAGTGGAAAATGATGGAAATATTTGGCAGCTCTGATAGCATTGGCCGAGAGAAACAGAGCTAGTGTGAGCTGTAGCCTTTGGCTGGAACTGGGAAAAGTTAGAAATGTAACTGCAAATGTGAGAAAAGTAAATGCAAATGCGGGAGGGCAGGTAAAAGAACAAAGGGGAAGGTCTGTGATAGGGTGGAGGGCAGGAGAGATTAAATGACAAAAGGATTCATGGTGCAAGGTCAAAGGGAATGGGTGGTGGGACTACTGAAGAAACAAAAGGTATATCTAGAGCAGGTGTGAATGGCAGGATCATGAACTGCTGTCTGAAAGCAAAGGAAGGAAAACAAGAAAAGAACGAGAAGAAAACTAAACCAGGAAAGATAAAGGAAACAAAATGGGGCGGGGTTCTGGTCTAAAATTGTTGAAATTCATGCTGAGTCCAGCAGGCTGTAAAGTGCCCAGTTGAAAGCTGGTGCAGTTCCTTGGGCTTGCATTGAGATTAATTAGAACACTGCGGGAAACTGAAGACCTAAAAATCAGAGTGGGAGAAAGGTGGAGATTAAAATGGCAAACAACAAGATGCTCGGGATCACACTTGTGCACTGAATGTAGGTGTTCCGCAAAGCGGTCGTCCAGTCTATGTTTGGTCTCCCCAGCGTAGAGGAGACCATATCGTGAGCAGCGAATACAGTTTATTAAGATAAAAGAAGTACAAGTAAATCGCTGTTTCGCCTGGAAGAAGTGCTTAGGGCCTTGGATAGTGAGGAGGGAGGAGGTGAAAGGGCAGGTGTTGCACCTCCTGCACTTGCATGTAATGGCACCATGGAACAGGGAGTGAGCTACTGGGGTTGACTGAGGAATGGACCTGGGTATCATGGATGAACAGTCCCTTTGAAATGCTGACGGGGGAGGGGAGGGGGAGATGTGTTTGGTGGTGGCATTATGGTGGAAATGGAGGAGGATGATCTGTTGAATACAGAGGCTGGTGGGATTGAAGTGAGGACATGGATAAAGTTACCGTGGTTCTGGGAGGCAGGGGAAGGGGTGCATGAGATCAGAAGTGCAGGAAATGGAATGGACACAGTTGAGGGCCCTGTCAAACATGGTGGCTGAGGAAAAAGGAAGAAATATCAGAAGCACTGCATGGAAGGTTGCATTGTTAGAACAGATTCAATGGAGACAGAAGCTGGGAGAATGGAATAGAGTCCTTCCAGCCAAAGTGTAGTTAAGGTAGCTGTGAGGATCTGAAATAAAAGCAGAAAATATTGGAAGTACTCAGGAGCTCTGAAAGCATCTATAGAGAGATAAACAGAGCTAATATTTCAGGTAGTGACCTTTCTCTCCATAGCTGCTGCCACACCTTTTGAGTATTTCCAGCATTTTCTGTTTTGTCACAGATTTCCAGCATCTGCAGCATTGTGTTTTTGTAGCTGTGGCAGTCAGTGGGCTCATAGTAAATATTGATTGATAGTTTATCCTCAGAATGGAGACAGAAACCAAGGAAAGGGAGGGAAGAGTTGAAGATAGACTGTGTGAAGGCAAGAGAAGGGTGGAAATTGGAAGATAAATTGATGAAATATTCCACTTCAGAGTGTGAGCAGGAAGTGGCACTGATACAGTCATCAATATACTGGCAAAAGGGGTGAGGAAAGGAGCCTGAGTAGGACTGGAAGAAAGAATGTTCCATATGCACACAAAAAGGCAGCCATTGCTCAGATCCAAGCAGGTACCCATAGCAACACCTTTTATTTGGAGGAAGAGAGTGGAGTTGAAGGAGAAATTATTCAATGAGAGAATAAGTTCAGTCATGTGGTGGTTAATGGATACTGGTTGCCCCTCCATTCAAGGAAGAGGCAGAGAACCCCCAGGACATCCTGGTGGGCAATGGTGGAAATGTAGAGAGTGTTATGTCTTTTAGTTCCCAGAAGTTCAGAATAATTAGACTTTTAGACACAAATACTGTGAAAAGTTTTCATTGCATGTATTTCTCATATCTCACCATGTGGGGTGGAATGATACATTCTTTTCTCTTGGAAAAAGAAGGCTGATGGGTGACTTTATAGAGGTTTTTAAAGTTATTAAAGGTTTTGATAGAGTGGATACAGAGAGAATGGGCAGAATTTGATTCTGGCTGGAACACTGGCAGAAGCCCTGCATCACCTCCATTGGGGAAGGCCCACTGGAATTAAGTGCCAAATTGGTGCTTAACTGACCAGCATTGGGCCTTCCCTGGGATTAAGGAGCCTGGGGGTGGAAATCCAGCCCCCGCCCTAAGATTTGCCAGTTTATCAGAATCTGGCAGCTCTCCATTGCTGTCAGTGCCATAGGAGTGGTGACAACTACTTGCAAATGCTTGTGGTCGTTGTTGGTCAATTACCTTGGTTCCAGGAGATCACTGCAGGAGTTCCTCAGGGTAGTGTCTTGGTTCAACCATCTTCCGCTGCTTCATCAATGACCTTCCTTCCATCATAAGGTCAGAAGTGGGGATGTTTGCTAATGATTGCACAATGTTCAGCGCCATTCGTGAATCCTCAGATACTGAAGCAGTTCATGTCCAAATGCAGCAAGACCTGGGCAATATCCAGGTCTGGCCTGCAAGTGGCAAGTAACATTCACGTCCCACAAGTGCCAGGCCATCTCCAACAAAAAAGAATCTAACCATCGCCCCTTGACGTTCAATGGCATTACCATTGCTGAAACCCCATTATCAACATCCTGGGGATTACCATTGATCAGAAACTGAACTGGACTAGCCATAGGCTAGAAGAGCAAGTCAGAGGCTAGGAATCCTGTGGTGAGTAACCTACCTGCTGACTTCCCAAAGCCTGTCCACCATGTATAATTCAGGAGTGCGAAGGAATATTCTTCACTTGCCTGGATGAGTGCAGCTCCAACAACACTCAAGAAGCTCGACACCATCCAGGACAAAGCAGCCCACTTGATTGGCACCACATCCACAAACATTCATTCCCCGCACCACTGACACACAGTAGCAGCAGTGTGTACCATCGACAAGATGCACTGCAGGAATTCATCAAGTCTCCTAAGACAGCACCTTTCAAACCCACGACCAGTCCCCATCTAGAAGGACAAGGGCAGCAGACACATGGGAACACCACTATCTGAAAGTTCCCCTTCAAGCCACTCACCACCCTGTCTTGGAAATATATCTTTGCTCTTTCATTGTCGCTGGGTCAAAATCCTGGAACTCCCACCCTAACAGCACTGTGGATGCATCTACACCACATGGACTGCGGTAGTTCAAGAAGGCAGCTCACCACCACCTTCTCAAGGACAATTAGGGATGAGCAATAAATGCTGGCCCAGCCAGCAACACCCACATCCCATGAATGAATTAAAAAAAGTGTGCCCTCATCTGATCTATGAGACAGAGGAGGTGAAATGCAGATTTAATACCACAGCCAAATGTACCATGGAGGCAATGCCAACCAATATGGAACCAACCCAGATAGCCTACGTGGATAAAAGCCGGTACTACATCACCACGTCCCATCAGACATCTCGATGCCAGTTGGAAAATCAAACCGTATGCTTTGAACCACAGTTTCCATCATGGATGGGGAGGGCTGAGCAGGTGAACATACACCGATGAACCAGTTCACCTATTCCATACCCCTACTACCGGAACATTTGGATGATATCAAGGCAGAGTTAGATAAGGCCCATAAGACCTATTACACTTTCCGTCAGGAGATGGAGCGTATTAAGGATCGGGCCAATGGAAATCCAAGTCACAACTTGGTGATAGCATATCTGGAACTGGGGGCTTAATGTATATGTCTAGCCCTGGATTTGGTGGCCATGCAGTCCATAGTGATGATGTACGTGATTTGCCTCACACAGAATTTGGAGGAAGAATATTGAGGACTTGGCTAAAGCTGTAAGGAAGACCAAAGCAGTGCCACTTAGGAATGAGGGAGCTTCAACTGGAAGCAACCAGTGTGAGATGCCAAAATAATACAGGAATATCTTGGTTTATATTGCTTTATTTGCTAGCATTTGTCCAGACCAGGCAGAGGCTAATAGAACCAATGCAAATTCATCAGAGACATGAAGCTTTAGTTGGTTGGAGTCATACCTAGCACAAAGGAAGATGGTTGCGGTTGTTGGAGGTCAATCACCTCAGCTCCAGGACATCACCGCAGGAGTTCCTCAGGGTAGTGTCCTAGGCCCAACCGTCTTCAGCTGCTTCATCAATGACCTTCCTTCCAACATAAGGTCAGAAGTGGGAATGTTCGCTGATGTTTGTACAATGTTCAGCACCATTTGTGACTCCTCAGATACTGAAGTAGTCCATGTCCAAATGAAGCAAGACCTGGACAAAATCCAGGCTTGGGCTGACAAATGGCAAGTAACATTCACACCACACAAGCGCCGGACAATGACCATCTCCAACAAGAGAGAATCCAACCATCGCTCCTTGATGTTCAATGGCATTACCATCACTGAATCTCCCACCATTAACACCCTGGGGGTTACCATTGACCAGAAACTGAACTGGACTAGCCATATAAATGCTGTGGCTACAAGAGAAAGTCAGAGGCTAGGAATCCTCCAATGAGAAATTCACCTCCTGACTTCCCAAAGCTTGTCCACCATCTACGAGGCACAAGTCAGGAGTGTGATGGAATACTCCCCACTTGCCTGGATGAGTGCAGCTCCCACAACACTCAAGAAGCTTGACACCAGAAGTGGACAGAGCAGTCTGCTTGATTAGCACCACATCAATAAACATTCACTCCCTCCACCACCAATACACAGTAGCAGCAGTGTGTACCATCTACAGGATGCACTATAGGAATTCACCAAGGCTCCTCAGGCAGCACCTTCCAAACCCAAGACAACTACCATCTAGAAGGACAAGAGCAGCAGATAGATAGGAGCACCACCACCTGGAAGTTCCCCTCCAAGTCACTCACCATCCTGACTTGGAATTATATCACCGTTCCTTCACTATCATTGGGTCAAAAACCTGGAACTCCCTTCCTAACAGCACTGTGAGTGTACCTACATCACATGGCCTGCAGCAGTTCAAGAAGGCAGCTCACCACCACCTTCTCAAGGGTAACTAGGGATGGGCAATAAATGCTGGACCAGCCAGTGAAGCCCAAATCCCTTGAATGAATAAAACAAAACAGGATCTGAAGTTTATGGAACCCAGAGGACCTTTGGGACAACCATAGACAGAGAATTCTAGGGTATGGCTACATTGGGCCAGAAGCTGGCCAAAGGCCAAAAGGGGGGACTGTAAGGGAGACTGATGAATGGGGATCATGGGATACTTGACATAAAACCTAAGCTGCTAAAACTTGAGAAAAGCTCGTCTGTGAGACAGAGAGTCATATGAAGGATCTAATCAAGGGGTGATGAGTTCAGTGGGGGCAAGAGACAGAGGGACATATGACAATATGATTAAGGAAAGATAAGATCAGGGGAATAAGGTGGAAAGATCTAACTAAAGACAGAGCAGCTGGTCAAGCGAATTTCTTGTAACTGTGTAAATTGCCTGCTCAAACATTGTACTGTAGAACCCCTACTTGTGAGAGTGGGGTCCTTGCACGCTCATAATGAAGATCACTCACTTGAAGAAGAGTTCCAACTCTTGAGGCGTTTTTGGGTACCGGGGCAAGCCCTCACTGTCATGAAGAGATATTAATGTCTATAATGTTAGTGGAAATTATTTTTAAAATAGAATTATAGTGTGGTGTGTGTCTGTGTGTGTCTTAATTGGATCAAAGCCAGCTAGTCTGGGTGCTTTGATGTATAGAAAGAAGTAAGTTTGAAATGGTAATTAGATAAACATGGGGAAGTTTAGAAACATAAGTGTCAAGGGGGCAATTTGCATTTTTAAATAAAGCATCCAAGAGTGGAGGTAAAACTTTGTACCTAGCTGGGAGTCGCCAAGCAATGTGTTTAAATTACTAATAAAATTAGTGGGATGAAAATGTTATTGTTAGAACTAACCATTAAAAGCCTAATGATACAATTGAAAATTTCCATTCAAAGGGGAAACTAGGTATAAATAGAAAGGAGTGTGTGTGTGTGTGCGCAAGTCAGAGGCATTTAAGATCTAAGCAGCCTGTAAGCTTACAACTGTGCCTGCAAAGGAACCAAATTACAAGGAACCTCTTTTTGAATTCATAGGGTTAAATGTGCTTTGCCTGGTGTTTAAAGTTTATGGGTTACTGTTGCTTTGGTGAAGATTTACCTGGAAGTGATTAATTTGGGGATTTGTTTAAAAGTTATGATAGTAATTTGTAGACATGTGTATGCATTTAATTTGTTATTAGATTAATAAATGTTTAATTTAGTTTAATATAAAAACCTCAAGGCTCGGTGGTCTTATTCCTGACTTCAGAGCTGCATCTCAAACATATCAATTGAAAATATAGGTTATGACAGTTGTTCAAGTTTCTCTCTGGGGCTTCAACAACTCAGCCATTACCAACTGCTGTGCCATGACACTCACCCTTTCACTACCACAACAAGGGTGCTGCAGCCTGTAGCTGTGCATGGCAGTGGTATACAGCTGTCATCTTCCTGTCCAACTCTCATCTCAGGTGAATGACATGATTGAAGCACCAGATCAATCAGCCAAGCAAAATGAAAGCCAGGATTAGAATGAGAAAGCAGTGAGGTTGAAAGTAATGGATAATTTCTGCAAAGTAAATGTAGAAATTGAGAGGTCAATGAAGTAAGCTTTCTGGATTATGTGAAATAGTGATAAGAAGGTCTCTAGATGGATAATACTCTGCATTCTTGTGTATGCTTCAAATGTGCAGGATAGTTGGGATGGAGGCAAGGTAAGGCTTCCACTATTATCAGTGAGCACTCCTGGTTCAGAGCAGAAATGGTAAGGAAACTGTTTTCATGATCAGGTTTCTCCTATGGCTCTAAACTGATCAAAAAAACCTTCAGATGGCAAAGCACAGGGTTCAATACAAACAATAGTAGCCAAGGTCCTCTAGCAGCTAGCTCCTAGATCCCCAACTTCCTTACGGAGTAATGGCATGCTGGATTGACAATGCAGAAAAACAAAGGTCCTTAAATTCACTCCCTTACTCCCATCCCAGTGGTCACCTGCCATTGGCGGTTTAGAAAGTTCAAGAAAGAGGCACCCCTATCTTCAGTGGCAGTTCTTAGTAACATGACTGTCAATTACTCCTTGCACCTCAGCAACCCAGCCAGAGAGTGAAAACCAAGGGCACATGCTTGCTGCTCCATGACATCCATTGTACAGACAAGAATTTCATTAACCCTGGTAAACAGCACAATTCCAGCCCCGTTGTTGGGACCCTCAACGCGAGAAGATGATTCTGCCCAGTAAAATTAATTGTATGCGACACATTCATTTTTCTTTTTCAAAGCTCTTGCATTATGGAGTTCTAAAACAGGAGTTCGCAATATTAACTGCCCAGTTAGCAGGTTCCCACTCTCAGCCAAACCTTATGTAATGAGAGAAGAAGGGAAAAAACCAAGTTAACCCACACCTCTCACATACCTCCCTGCTGAAGATCATTGGTAGATTGTTAGGAAAAAGTTCCTTCTTACTCAAAAAATAGCAAGTGGCATGGGGAATTCACATTTTTAACTTATCAAGTTTGATAATTTACCAGAAATTGACAGATTTCAAGGGATATATCAAAAAAGTCAGTAAAAAAAAGTTCTGTTTTGATAATCTTTCATGTTCTACTTACCTTGCAATCACAAACTAAAGGCCATTTACACAGGGCTGTAACCCTACAAATTAAAAATATTACCTTGTAGAAAATGAAAGCCCAAGTTTGTAGTGTTCTGACATTAGAAAAAAAAAATGTTGTGAAACTTAATTGTTGGCACTCAAAACCTTTTAGGTCAACATTTCAAGAAATAACACCGAGGGTTGACCCAGCAGGCAGTCTCTGAGGATTTGGAAAATGTAAATACTTGGAATCTATGAAGCAACTCAAACCAGAGTCCTTAGCATGTTAGCCTCATTAATTAGTCTCATAATTAGGCATTAGAGAAAAAAATCAGTGGACTGTCCTGCTGTGAAGATAAGGAAGCTGCAATTACAACATCGTGATTACTGAATAAGTGCAGCTGTGGCCAAGGAAAGGCCGGAGAGCTACAATTACTAAACTCTCCTATTTTTTGCATGACTGTTTCCCGTTTTTTTTAAACTGAATTATATCAAATTGGTTGAAACAATAAACAGTTCTACATCAGTTAATTTTGTTCAAATGTTAACATGCATTAAACAAATTTTAGAGTATTAAAGTCTAGCCAAATTTATGGATGGTAAACTACAGCCTCTCTGTTTTTGAATAATATCGTGTGCAGCTCCAATGCTGCTTCTCCCTGATCTGTTTTGTTCTTTCACAATAATCCGACACTATAATTCTACCACATTACATTCTGGCTACCATACCTCTTTCTGAAGGGCAGCACAGAACTCTAAGTTGTGTTCTACTCTTGAATATACTGAAGCTGTTGCTTTGGACAAATATCTTATGCAGTAAACATCAAAGAATTTTACACTACGATAAAAGCAAAATACTGCAGATGCTGGAAACCTGAAATAAGACAGAAAATGCTGGAAAACCTCAGCAGGTCTGGCAGCATCTGTGGGGAGAGAAACACACTTAATGTTTTGAGTCCATATGACTTTTCTTCTGAAGAAGAGCCATACAGACTTGAAATGGTAATTGTTTCTCTCTCTCCACAGATGCTATCAGACCTGCTGAGTTTTTCCAGCACTTTGTTTTTATTAAATAATTTTCTATGCTATTAGATGTTCTGTGATAAGGTAGGTTATAGAAGATTGAAAACTGACACTATATACTGCAATACTTCTAAATAGGACCAGTTAATGTCATCAATGGTGGCTATTTACAACAATATTTATACACTTAAATATTTTGATTCTTGAATTTATTGCTGCTGGGGTTAAAGTGGTAGATTTCTTAGGCCAGTGTAATGGAATATACTGGAGGTAATTTTTTAACTTACTTTGGAAGAGTAAAACTACAGACCAGGTGCCCATTTTCAAAACAGTCTCCTTTCCATTATGATCAACACTTGCTTTACCTTTAAGTGATCAGTTGAAAATGATTCCCATTGTGTGTGACTTTTTGTCAGTCATTCATTCACTCCATGTGAACCACAGACTAATTAGACAATTGGGCAGGGATGATATTTAATCCATTTTCATCATAGTTCATTATTTCCCTCTCTGCTTGTTAACCATAAGAATTCCCCCACCCTCCCATCCCATCCAAGTACTCCAGCTTTGCCCCACTTCCTAATTTTGAGGTCTGCCATAGTTTACTACAAGCTCCAACTTCACTCACCTTGTCTACCTGAGCTGACCATGGGTAGAACAGCCAGCTCCCTGCTTGCCTGATCCCATGTAGCTGCCAGCTCTGCACCTGGGCTGACCTAATTCTGAGTTACGATGTTCTTGGTATTGTTAGACTAATACAAAATACTTAATGAGTCTGAAGAGGTATATGAAACAGGAGCTTTATTGTCACTTGCTGCTCTGGCTTACATCTTCTATGAGGCTACATGAGGTACCAAATCAAATGATGTTGCATCACTTCCTGTGATAATGAATACAATACATGCTTAGCATATTAAACAATTAGAATTAGCCCATTAATGACCCAATATCAATTTGATGCATGAATTCAGTTTCTTTATGTATTTGTGATAACTTTGCTGGACTTAATCTATAAGGATGTTGCCTTATTTAAGATGAATCCCTTACATTCACATCATGTGTAGCTAAATTTGACCTCCCCTGCTTATTCCCACAAATAACTTTGTGTGACAGCAATAGCTTCTCCAAATCACTTTGACACTTGTCTGGAAGGTAACTCAATATTGTATTTAAATTTTTAAGTACCCCCTCATTATCCAATTTGATTAGAGGAAAAACTATTTCAGAATCCTTTATTTCTACCTCTTTCTCCTTATCTACTACCACTAATACCTCCTTTTGATCCTCTTCCCTGTCAAAGTACATTTTAAGCATATTTACATGACAAATCCTCTGCTTCTTTCTTTTACCTGGAGTATTTATTAAATAATTAACTTCACTCAGTTTCTTTTCAATCCTGCAAGGCCCACTAAACCTTGCCTTTAATGATTTATCCAGTACTGGTAACAAAACTAACACTTTTCCCCCAGCAACAAAGCTACGAGCTGTGGCTCTCCTAGCTGCCTTCACTTTCATCACTTGCTGTGATATCTTTAAATGTTCCCTAACTAACTCACATGCACTGTTCAATCTTCCTCTGAAGTTTGTCACATAATCCAGGACAGTAGTTTCTGAATTTTGGCTCATCAATTTCTCATGAATTAACTTTAGTGGTCCCCTTACCTCATGACCATAGATTAATTCAAAATGATTAAATCCACTTGATGTATTAGGAGCATCCCTAATAGCAAATAACAAAAATGGAATTCTCCTATCCCATTCCTGTGGACAGTGTTGACTATAAGCCCTCATCATGGCTTTTAAAGTTTGATGTCATATTTCCAAAGCCCCTTGTGATTCAGGATGGTAAGCTATTGAATTAAACTGTTTTATCCCCAAACTGCTCATTACTTCCTTAAACATCTGTGACATGAAATCCTGATCTGATTGTATTTCTTTGAGTAAACAATATATTGTAAAATATTTCATCAACTTTTCCACAATTATCTCTGCTATAATATTTCTCAAAGGTATATCTTCCAGAAACCTTGTAGACAAATCCATTATTGTCAGCAAGCACTGATTTCCACTTTTAGTCTTAGGGAGGGGTCCTACACAATCAATCATGACCCTAGAAAAAGGTTCCTCAAATGCTTGAATTGGAATTAAAGCTGCTGGCTTAATCACTGGCTTGTGGTTTCTCTATCACCTGACATGTGTGACATGTTCTACAGAATTTAACTACATCTCTATGCAATCCAGGCCAATAAAATTGTTTTTGTATTTTCAACCACACCTTTCTAATTCCCAAATGCCCCCTATTGGAATTTCATGAGCTATTCTAAGTATTTCATTTCTATATCCAGATGATATAACAATCTGATGGACTTCCATCCATTTTTCATCTGCTGAAACTTGGTATGGTCACAACTTTCTCATTAACACAATACCCTTAAGGTAATAACATTCTGGAATACATTCTGCCTCTGTTTCTGAGTAAGCTGTCTGATATAACTGCTTTATTCATGGATCTTTTTGTTGTAGCTCTACCAACTGCCTCGAGCTAAACACTTCAGCTCATTTTCTTCCATTCTCTCTTCCTGGGCAATGTTATCAAAGCTATTATCAGCTAATTGAACTTCAAAGCCTTTTCTCTGCCTTTTAAATTCCTCTTCTTCCTGTTTCAACCTATGAGCTTGTGGTCTCATTACTACACAATCTGGAAAGAATCCAGAATGTTTTTTCTGCCCATTGAAAGCACCTCCACAAGTTGCTCAACTACCACGGGCATCACCCTCATCTGTGACCCAGGTGTATCATTACCCTAAAAGAAATTGGTTGGTATTTTTTCCACTAGTCTAACAATTACCTTACCTGTTTTCCATTCACTCAGAAATTTACCTTCTACAACGGAATAGGTTTAGTATCTCCATGAACTCCATTGATGATCACCTGTTCCAATACTCCCTCTGAACAATAAATATCACTATCTCATAACATTAAGGATTGACTAGACCCTGTGTCTACACTGCACATATGGAAAGACTTCCCTTTCACATACAAAATCTTTAAACATTTCTACAACCTGCTGTTCAGAACTGCCTTGGGTAAATTGTGAACACATTCCCACTTCTTTACCTATCACTAATTCTTCCTGCTTTACCTGTACACAAACCATTGTTTTTTTTCCTGTGCCTGGACTTCAGAACCCACAGTACTTTTACTTCCAGAACTTTTCTGCATTCTAATTACTGTAACAGATTATCCCTGTAACTTCCTACACATTGCCATAAATTTCCCTCCATTGGGGAGATTCTGCGGGGGCGGGTGTGAACCCAATTAACGTCCCCGATCGGGTCCGTGCCTCCATTTTATGTGGGCGGGCCAATTAAGGCCCGCCCATCATGACCCGGGCCTGGAAGTGCTGAGCGCTCCCTGTGCGGGCGGGGGTGGGGGGATGGAATTCCCTGAGTGGTTCCCTGTGATCTTTTGCGCATGCGCGCAGAAGAGCACAGAGATCTCCCTGAAGAACAGAAATGTCTCAGGGAGGTTTGTTTAAGTTATGGAAATTTGAATAAAGATGGGAAAAAAATTTAAGGACATATCCTCTCATGTGAAACTGTCACATGAGCTGGGGCATGTCCATTATTTATTTCAAAAATTTTTATTTAAATAATACACCCTTCATGAAACCTCATCCTGCCCATGGATGAGGTTTCATGAAAAATGCGAAGGCCGCCTGGGCTCTTCGCCTGCTCGCCAACCTTAAGGTTGGACGGGCAGCTCAGTTAGTTACTTTAGTTACTATTTAACAGGCCTTAATAGGCCTTTGACAGTTTGGACTGAATATCTGAATGACGTGCGGTGACATCGGGACACCTGCCCGACGTCACCCTATGTCATTTTATGCGTCAGCAAGCGGGCTCCGCCCCCCCCTCGCCGACGGGAAAATGCTGCCCATTGACGTTGCGTGCCTAACTTTATTACAATGAAAACACCTCAATTTTTGAATATCACTTCTACCCTCCGCACCTTCCTTTTCAGTCTGAGAAAAAAACCTCCTAAGAATTTCCAGCTACTCCTTCTCTTCCATGACTACCTATCTTCCTTTTACCTTTCCACTTTCTTTTTTTCTCTGATTTAAATGGGTGATGATAAAAAGGTTTAGATCTATGAACTAACTCATAATCATCAGCTAGCTCTGCTGCTTGTCTTACAGAATCAACGCTCTGTTCCTCCACATGAGTTCTCACTATGGAAAGAATTGAATCTTTAAATTCTTCCAAAAGGATTACTTCTCTAAGAGCTGCATATATTGTCTCTACCTTTAATGCCCATATCCACCAGTCAAAATTACCTTGTTTTACTCTCTCAAACTCAATATAACTCTATATAACTCAATATAAGCACCTCATCTTCTGTCTAGGCACTTTGCAGCCTTCCGGACTTAATATTGAGTTCAATAATTTCAGATCATGAACTCTCTCCTCCATCCCCACCCGCTTTCTGATCACCCTTTCTCCAATAATTTATAATTTTTTTACACTATATTTTTTTCTTTTCCCTCCTATTTTTAAATTTATTTCGATCTATTGTTTCATCTTCACCTTTTAGCCCATTTCGATCCCTTCCCCCCACCCCACCCGCACTAGGGCCACCTGCCACAGGCTTGCTTCCCTTAAGGTCCCCATTAGCATATCCTTTAGATAATATCACCACCATCAACACCCCTTTGTCCTTTTGTCTATGACATCTTTGGCAGTCTCTTCTTGGCCTCCACCTATCACTGGCCCCCCTATCGAGCTCTCCTGTCCCACCCACTTCTACCAGCTTATATTTCATCTCATTTCTATATGTCTTAGTTCTGATGAAGTGTCATAAGGACTCAAAACGTCAACTGTATCCCTCTCCGCAGATGCTGTCAGACCTGCTGAGTTTTTCCAGGTATTTTTGTTTTTGTTCTAGATTTCCAGCATCCGCAGTAATTTGCTTTTATCAATGTAAGTTTGCCCAGGCTGTTTTCTTATATTCCTAAATTTCTGCCTGTACGCCTCAGGAACCAACTCAAATGCACTCAATATAGCCTTTTTTACTGCATCATAATCCACCAACACTTCTTTTGACAGTGAAGCATAAACCTCATGAGCTCTACCGACTAACCTAGACTGTAAAAGCAATGTCCAGTTTTCTTATGGCCATTTCATCTGTTTATCTATCTTCTCAAATGAAATAAAGATTGCCTCTATATCTCTTTCTTAAAACAGTGGAAGAGCTTGCACAAATTTAAACATCTCCCCACTGCATTTTATGTTGAAAGTTTTTTTCGTGATCAGAACCTTCCACAGCATCTGAGGTCTCTTTTTTAAAGTCTAGCTTTTTAAGCCTGTATTCTTTTTCTCTTTCTTTCTCCCTCTCCTCCATTGCTAACTTTTCTCTCTGGAGGTTGAATTTTCACATTTCCATTTTTCTTTGAAATACTCTCTCTTTTACTCTTTCATTCTCTTTCTCCGCCCTTTCTTTTTCTGCTGCCTCTATTTCAAGTTTTTTTATTTCTGTTGCTTGTTCAAATTCAAACTTCTTCATTTGTAACTGAAGTCTCACTACCTCCAGCTGTGATTTACTAGTGTCAGGTATCACGTCCAACTTGAAATGCTGTGCTATCATTTCAACTATGTCTGCTTTCTTTGCCTCTACAGGTAATCTCAGCTGCAACTTATCCACCAACTCTGTTAACTTACCCTTAGGTACTTTTTGTAACACAATCAGAGTTATATCTTCTACTTCCAAAAATGTTTTAGCCATGGATGCAGCCATTTTTGCTATCTCACCTCGTACTCGTAACCTTGTGATTCGCCAACTCCAAATCAATCAAAGAATTTCAAATATCCCGGATGGGCCCCCAAATTATTATGATGTGGCAGATGATGTGTGCCAGGTGGACCAAATCCATGAGGGAAACTTAGTTGTGCTATGATACCGGTTTTGCAATTTATATTTATTACAAGATGTGTGCACTAAATTCAGAAGTAATAAGTTCACCAAGACATTAAGAGATTTAAAAACATTGAATTAAGATATTTATTATCAAAATAAAATATGTCAAGCACAAATGTAAGACTACAATTACTATTATACTCCTAAAATTCCTAATTAACCTGACCCCTCAGTTATACCCCCTTTAAGGCAAAGGTCCACAATAGATTTTAGGTTTAAAACAAACTCAGCAAGTTAACACAATACCCTGGACAGTGGAATTCCAAATGGCTTTTCCCCAACTTCAGTTCTGATAGACAGCAGACTTATGCACAAATGCTGGAGGTTTCAACAAGGCTATTTCACATACTCCTGTTAGATCTTACATGGTCTCCTGACACATAACCTTTCATTCTCCTTTATATATGTTTCTCCCTTTTTAATATGCAAATTCTATTGTTCTATATGTCTTTGAAACTGTATCTTCCTCATAACATAAAACGATAATGCTGCCCGTGGGAAAAATAAGCACATTCCTTAGCCTTGCTTATCTGCCTGGTTGTAAATAGACTAAGATCCCTTTGAAATCCAAATATCCTTTAATTTATCTAAAAGTGCAAATTCCTTTCACACCTTACATGCTAAGCCAGCATCCATGTTTACTCATTAGCATGTCAAGCACCTAGCTACTTTTGATGATTTAAAGCATGCAGTCTACTTGGCTACAAAATATAATTAAATCACACACTGACCCAACTATATTTACCCCTATAAACCTACTTCACAATAAACTAGAAAAATATTATGAAAATTATTAGACTTTCAACACAGTTCATAGTGCTGTCTGAGAATGGGATTGTGTAGCATTCATGCTGGCAATACTTTGACACAGTATTCTCTGACCTGAGCACCTTCATCAGATTTATGTGCACCTCTGATTTCATTCAGTCACTGGTAGTTGTGTTGTTGTTGATGCAAAGCTTTCTACCTCTTCAGCATGGGCTACCTAACCTATATCGGGCCTTGCCACTGAGATGTGGGACAGAACATCTTTTGTATTCTGCTGCTTTACCAGAACATACTTTGTCTTTGCATCAAGCCTCATCATCTTCAGTTGCAATCGTGGAGTCATTTTTGCTGACTCCTTAGAATTTCAGACCATCACAAAGGGCTTGAGGTCTGTCGCTACCTTGAAGTGGATACAAAGAATATAATCTGCGAACTTCACACAAGCTCATGTAGCAGCTAGTGCTTGTTTCTCTATTACTGCATATCTCTGTTCAGTCTCTGTCAGTGAACGGGATGCATAGTAAATTGGTCTGCACCTTGTATATGTCTATTTGAAAGAGTTCAACTCCCAGTCATGTAGACGATGCATCTGCAGCAATGATAGTGGGTAGTTCCAGATCACAGTGAGCTAGAATATCAGGTGATATCAGCATCTCTTTGATTTTCTCAAAGGATCTCTGTTGTGCTTCCTCCCAGCACTGTGTATTGTCCTGTTGTAACAGCTGAAGTCATGGCTCATAGACAACAGATAGGTTGGGCAGGAACTTTCTTGTTGGTTTTACTATACCCATGAATCTCTGGAGGTCAGTCATGTTCCGAGGAGCTGGAAACTCCTTGATTGCTCTTGTCTTCTGTGGATCAACTCTGACACCGGACGCATCCACAATGTGTCCAAGGAACTTGACAGTCGGCTGTGAGAACTTGCATTTGTTATTGAGTGTAAATCTGCTTCCTGTAGGCATTTCAGCACTGCTCAGACTCTAGTGTCATGTTTTGTCTGAGTGGATCAATGGATCAGAACATCATCCATGTGATATATGACTCCATGCTTGATATTGTGCTCTGGAAGATTCCTGACGCTGATCTGATGCTAAAGAGTAGGCTGTTGAAACAAAACCTTCCAAACAGTCTAATGAAGGTTATGAGCAACTTAGACTCTTCATCAAGGGATAGTTGGCAAAAATCACTATTTGCATCAAGCTTCGAGAAGATTGAACTCTTTCCCAATGTTGCTTTGTTCTCACCCACAGACGACATAGGATGAACATCATGCTCAACAGCTTTGTTCAGTTGTGTAAGATCTACAGATTCTGATGGACCCATTGGGTTTTGGCACTGGGACCATCCCCGAGCACCAGCTTGTTGGTTCCGTCACAGGTGAAATAATCCCTTGCTTCAACATGGAGTCAATTTCCTTCTTTACTTCTGGCAACAGTGGATAGGGAAATTTTCTGGTTGTAACCAGGCACACTGGCTTCGGTTCAGCATGTACAGTGATGTGGTAAGCTATCTTCAGCTTTCCTAGGCCTGTGACTAGCTATGGAAATTCAGCTCTGAAGTTTTTTTCTTCGCTTTCTGTTCCTTTACTCTGCAAATCAGATGCAAGATGGTACAAGCCTTCCTGCTCAGAAGTGGCCAACTCTGGTTCTGAACCGTGTACAATGTTTCTATGATCTCTTTCTCTCAATATTGGAGGGTTACCTTCAGTTCTCCTATGACCTTGAGTTCTATCCACCACTGCCACCACCACCCCCCCAACCCCCGTCCCATGTAGATTTTTTGTGTGATGGCTGAAAAGAGCTTCTCTCTAACCATGGTTCAGAATCAGAAAGAACTAAAACTGTGGCACCTGTGTCAAATTTAAAGTACCTCATGTTTCCCTCTACTAGGATATCAACACTCCAGTAGCTTCTGTTTGGTTCCTGGATCTCTCTAAGGAAAGGCAGCTCAATATCATGGGTATCATCAACTTCATGGACCTTGCCACCTTTTGAAGGCCCCCCTTTGCGCGTATTCTGTACAGGCTTCTTGCTAGGGCACATAGCTTGGAAATTGCCAATCTTTCTCCATAAACAGCATTTGACCTTTGGCAGGGCAGTTTTCAGGCCTGTTGTTTTTCTCTGCCACACCAATTACAGTTAGATTGAGCTGTTTATAGATGCCCTTTCTGTCTTCCCTGCTTTTTTATGACAGTTTTTCCTTTTTTATATTTACCTACTCTACTGAGTCAGTTGCTTTTGAGATTGGGTTCTCCCTGTCACCTCAAGCCACAGATCGATTCTGTTTCCTGACCTCAGCTCATCTGCTCAGTTGGATTGTCTTTGCTAAGGTTAGATCATCTCTTGACTGCAAGTGGCCAAACAAGGCATAATCCAACACTCCCACAATGATTCTGTCTCTTATCAGTTCATCTTTCAAGCTGCCATATTCACAGTCCTCTGCAAGTCTACACAGGTTGTTTACGAAAGCAACAAAACTTTTCCCTCGATGCTGGGTATGTTTGTTAAATTTATTCTGAACAATGTTATTATTTCCCATATTGAAGTATGTATCAAGTGCTTTGATTTCTTCAATGTATGTGGCTTTCTCCTCATCAATACCCTGCATGATGAGGATAGCTTCTATACAATCACCTATCTGCTCGCCTTTGCCGTCAGGCCAGACACCTGCGATACCTGGCAAATCTCCGATACCATTTCAGGCATGCTTCTTCTTCTTGAAGCCTACAACCTTCTCAAAGCTTTCAGGCAAAAGCTGAGACTTCTCCATCACTGCCACCATACAATATTCTTGGTATTGTTAGACTAATACAACATATTTAATGAGTCTGCAGAGGTGTATGCAACAGGAATTTTACTGGAACACATCTTACTGCTCTGGCTTACATTTTCCACGAGTCTGCACGAGATCAGGTTATGTGATGTTGCATCACTTCCTGTGATGATGTACATAGTATATGATTAATATATTAAATGATTAGAGTTAACCTAATAACTATCAATATCCAATATAACATATTACACTACAGTCGTCAGCTCCTCACTTGAGATGATGTGACCAGATTCTGATACTGAATGGAATGTAAACATTGATGATCTTTTAAATGTATAAGCCTAGAAGCATTGTTTATTTCTTTCTATCTTATGATTAGGATTGTCACAATGATAAGAACGAAAATTGTGCCTTTATTATATATATGCTTAGTTTAAATAAAAAGCTCAAGTTAATATGGAAATTGCCTTCCTTAGCAAGGTTACAAAATGGCAGAGACTCAGTCAGTAAGAAAACAGGTAGACAACAGAATTCCATTTGTTGGCTTTGGGATGAGTTAGCAGGTGAAAATATGCATAGCTCAACAAATAACTCCTCCTCCTCCAGGTACCATTCCCTAAGAGGGTGTTGGTGACCATAGACTTCTATTGGATTGGTCCATGATTATGCTTGGCACAGTACTGCAGTGGTTTGCCATTGCCTTCTGCAGTACAGCTTTTACCACCTGCCACATTGGACAGATTTACAGGCTGATAATCAGCCTGTTTTACCATGTTAGGAATGCACCTTTCATGGACATCAAGTCTTGAAGTGGGACTTGAACTCGGAGCTCCTGGCCCAGAGATAGACACTACCACTGTGCCACAAGACCTCCAACAACAAACAACTGGCCTCTCTAAATACAGAAACATTAGCACACTATTATATAGGCTGGAAACCTATTGTGAAAAACAAAACAGCAATTTTTCAGACATGAGCACTTCCCCTCATATGATGTAACAGCTCTCAACTTATTAGTTTACTTAAAAAAATAGTTACAACATAAAAGTCGTCCCATGGTATAAATCACAACCCTGGCTGTTAACCTTTAAAACATCCAAACTGGAATTTACATCTTTCCCATCCAAGATTGTATTTTGGAGATAAAGCAGACTGTTGTTCCAAATATCTTGCTGTTTGCCAGATTCTAAGAATCATTGTGGAAAAAGTGACACTAACCCCTTACGGACTGATTCTAGTTTTTTTTTAATTAAGTTTTGTGTATTTTTCAATCTTGTAGCTTTTTTATTCTCTGTAATTTTAGTTTCAAATAAATTATTTGACATAAGAACACAAGAAATAGGAGCAGGAGTGCACCATATGTCCTGTCGAGCTTGCTCCGACATTCAATATGAGCTTGGCTGATCTTGGGCTTCAGCTCCATTTTCCCACCCACTCTCATATCGCTTGATTCCCCGAGAGACTAAAGATCTGTCTATGGCAGCCTTAAATGTATTCAACAACCCTGTGTGGTAGAGAATTTCAAAGCAATTTGAGTGAAGTAATTTCTGCTCATCTCAGGCCTAAATGATCAGTGACTTATCCCCGTGACTGTGCCTCAGAGTTTTGGATTCCTCGTTAAGTGGAAACAATCCCTCAGCATCTCGAGCTCCTTCGGGATTTATACATTTCAATGAGAGTACCTGTAAACTCCGGAGAATATAGGCCCAATTTGCTCAAAATGGTTTTAAGCTGAATATGTTAGTTTGATGGTCTATAGACAGGATAGGACGACACGGTGGGGATCCCACATATTCTACTGAAGAAATATAATACAATTTGGGGTTAGTTGTTAAGCCTTTGTATGTTAACTCATACATAGCATGAATAATCACCCATCCAAAAAATCCTTCATTCCCTTAACAGCTGCTTACAACACAAAGCTTACCTTTAATGGAATGGACTAATATTAAGTGAAGTTCTGGAGAGCAGGAAAGCACCCATGCCCAATAGAAGCCTTACACCCATAAAGATACATGTTTACATAAACCTCTCATGTATTTCATGCAAGAGGAAGGCAAACTTTAAGCAGGGATTGTATGAGATCACGCAACACTCAGCCCTTGAGAATAATTATGAGGCGTGTTCAGAGTGGGTGGGTTTCGATACTGGGTGGGAACCTGGAAGAACTTTCAGCTGTCACACTGTGGCATTCACTGTAGCCCCTACCATAATATTACTTCCAAGTTTGTCATTTGCCTGGCGGTGGGCACGGTGTGGATTTGTATGATGCAATCTCAATTAGAGTATATAAAGGGCCAGTCCAAATATGGAATATGGAAGGGTTAGGAGTTTGGATAAAGGCAGGGAGAGGTTACATCACGTATTCAGGAGGGCCATTTACTTGCTGCACTGCTGTGTTCAGTGATGGGTTGGAGAGCTATGGTATCCCCCAGTGATGAGAGGAAGAAACCTGCTGCTGACACGAAGACAGTCTGACTGGAGGTAGCTGAGGAGTTCAGCAGTACAAGTGTTGTGCCACACTCCTGGATTCAATGCATTAGGTACTTTAATGACTTAACCAGGTCAGAAAAGGTGAGTACCATTAGAAATTCACCTACTTCCTATGGAGGTACAATCACCTCCATAGCACCTCAGTCTGCATTCTGAAGTCTATTCCATGATATCACTCCTCATACTCACTCGCACTGTTAACAAATCAATTCTTCTCTTTCTTTGCACTTCCTTACATCCCCATTTATCCATGTACGCCCACAATCATCCTCATATAATTTCATGCCTCTCCTGGATAGTCACCCTCACTAAATGCACAGTATCCAACAGGTGAACAAATGCCAATACAGCCGCTCATAGGTTTGTGCCTTCCCATATCGCAGTAAGAGGGTACATAACACAAATGTTGAAAAGCCATGCTTTATATCAAAAATGACTTTGTGTATTTACAGGCTGGAAATCACTGATTGAATTTTAAAAAGACTGAGGCAATATTCCAATGACTTGAAACTGCAGTTTCAAAGATAGCCAAACATTTGCATCACTGTACATGAAAAATTCCAAAGTCTGCAGGAACCAATCAAAGATAATCACCTGAGATGAATGTGAACAGGCCACATCTCCTGACCAATTGCAAGACACTCAGACTCAACTGAATGGGGGAGTAAGTCATTAGATGTAATCACTTCAGACAAAGGATTCTGTCTGAACGAGGAATTTACCCAGCTATAATCTAATCAAGTTGAAACCTGCATCTTGAATCCACTAGAGGGAGATGTCAGCTGTGGCTCAGTTCATAGCACCCTCACCTTTGAATCAGAGGGTTGTGGGTTCATGTCCCACTCCCGGAAACCAAGAACTGTGATTGTACTCGAAAGAATTGCAATCTGTGATTGTTGATAACTCGAAAGAGTTGAATCCACTAGCTGTGACCATATTTGGGTCATTGGTCAGTTGATGAGGGAAGATCATGTCACAAACAAGCTAATGTTCTTTTGTGTTTTAAGAAACTGTTTTCTACAGATCAGACAGAAGCAAAAAAAAATGCAGAGGCAGTAAAACTCCTCTCTCTTTCTCTCTTACACTCACCAACTTGCAAATTTGGGCTCTCTCTATTATTTGACTGGTCATGTGCCGCAGGAAGAGTCTTTTTTAAAAGTTCCACCCAGCAACTGCTGTCTCCGGACGAAAAGATAAATTGTTCATCAACATATTTAAATTGTCTCCATGCTGGAACCAGGGTGGCCACCAAGCTCAGCCTGAAACCATTCCAATCAATTTACAAGACCCATATACCTTTAACTTTTATTGGGCACGTAAAGCCTTTTTAATCTATCCTCTCACTCTGTAACTTATTGGTGTGTTTGTGTGTGTGAACTTGAAGCGTGTGCATACATGGAAGTTGGAGCATTTTTATTATTTTGATTAGACCAGATTGGCACAATAAATGCTATCTAATTTCTTCTCAAAAGAAACTCAAGAAAACCTGCCTCTGAGTGTGTCTTTTACAATCATAGCACAAACAGTTAAACATCCACTGAATTGGTAAGCACGTCCTTTTTAAAAAAAACCTTTTCTGGTAAAACAAGGAATGGGAAAAGAGGGGAGCCATTCCACGTCACTTCACCTGATCGTAACGCAAGGGAAAGGGAGAAGACCAATGGTCGTCCTCCACTGATAGCTCAGTTGACAGCTGCAAAGGAGGAAGCGATAAAGATCAGTGGTGCTTGGGCATCCCTCACCATCACAAAAGCGAGAGATTGGGTTCTACCTAGTGACAGAATTAAAAATTAGTGACTGTCATGAAATTATATCAATGTGTATAATGTTATTGGGAATTATTTTTAAATTGGACTTTTAGTAGGGTCTGTGCCTGTGTGTGTGTGTGTGTGTGTGGTTTAATTGGATTCAAGCCAGATAGCCTGGGTGCTTTAATGTATAGTAGTTTGAGATATTACTTAGATAAACGGAAGACTAGAAGGTAAAGACTATATTTGCATTTGTTGAATAAACTATTCAAAAGAAGGGAGTAAAATCTTGCACCTAGCTAGGCGACACAAAGCAATATGTTTTTATTACTTGCACAATTAGTGCTATGAAAGGTGGTTTGTTCGAAGAAGTGGAGTTCAAAGACCTAGTGATACAATGAGAACTTACATTCAAAGGGAAGGCTAGGTGGAACAGAAAGGAGTTTTGTATGTGCAGGTCAGAGGCATGTAAGGTCTAAGCAGTCTGTAAACCCTACAACTGTGTCTGCAAAGGAACCAAATTGCAAGGGAAACCATTTTGAATTTGTAAGATCAAATGTACTTGGTGTCTGTTTAAAATCTATGCGTTATTGTTGCTTTAGTGAAGATTTACCTGGGAGTGATTAATTTGGGGATTTGTTTAAAAGTTATTATGGTAGTAATTTGTAGACATGTATATGTGTTTAATTTCTTGTTAAATTAATAAATGTTTAACTTAATTTATATTAAAAAAACCTCTTGAGGCTTTGTGGTTTCATTTCTGAATTCAGAGCTGCATCTTAAACATACCAATTGAAAATCTAGGTTATGACAGTTGTTCAAGTTTCCCTCTGGGATTTAAACAACTCAGCCTTTACCAACTGCTGTGTCATGACATACAGCACACTGTCATGTTAACCTGATTTCAGGAGTGAGCACAATATGACCATAATGATAAGTTGCAACATTTTTAGCTTGCCACTCAATATTCATATCCTTTCTCTCTGACATGGTATTCATGCCTACTGTGGTGATTATTGCTTTAAGGCCAGCTTACTGAGTAAGAGTTATGTGGTCAGAACAGCCAATCAGCACCGAGCATGGGGAAGCTTATAAGGGGCGGAGTTTTCCTAGTCTAGGAAGTGTATTGTAGCCTTGCCAGAGGCCTGCAGCTAATCCAGCACCTCTGTAAATAAAGTTTGTTGTTCAACTAAAGAAGTCTCTTGGTAGCACATCTCTACATCTGGAGGTGAAGATAAATGGTCCTGGTGCTACCCCTCATCCTCCAACTGTGAGTATCTCATTTTAAAGAAGGAAAAAAATATATATTCACCAGGATGCCTCTCTTTGGGATGATCAACCCATTTGATTCCTCCACGGAGGACTAGACTCAATACATCGAGTACCTTGGGTTTTATTTCCAGGCCAACAAAATAGGGGAGGAGGCAAAGCGCAAAGCAATTCTCTTGAGCAACTGTGGGAGTCAAGCTTACAACCTTATTTGCAGTCTCACAGCCCCAAGCGTGCCTGACTCCAAATCGTTCAGTGAGCTTGTGGATTTAGTGAAAGATCATGTTCAGCCCAAGCCATCAGTCATTATGCAAAAATTCAAATGTAATATGAGGGTGAGCGCCCCAGGCAAATCGATTGTGACTTATATTGCTAAGTTGAAGCGATTGTCAGAGCACTGATTTTGGAGCAACCTTGAATGACATAGACTCATAGACGCATAGATGTCTACAGCACAGAAAAAGGCCATTCGGCCATCGTGTCTGTGCCGGTCAACAAAGATCTGACTACACTAATCCCATTTTGCAGCGTTTGGCCCATAGCCCTGGAGGCTATGGCTATGCAAGTGAATATCTAAGTACTTCTTAAATGTTATGAGAGTTTCTGATTCAACCACCCTTTCAGGCAGTGAGTTCCAGACTCCCACCACCCTCTGGGTGAAAAGATTTCTCCTCAGCTCCCCTCTTAGCCTTCTACCTCTTACCATAAATCTATGCCCACTGGTTATTGACCCCTCTACTAATGGAAAAAGTGCCTTCCTATCCACCCTATCTGTGCCCCTCATAATCTTATACACCTCTATCAGGTTCCCTCTCAACCTTCGTTGCTCCAAGCAAAACAACCCCAGCCTATCCAATATTTCCTCATAGCTCAGACCCTCCAGCCCAGGCAGCATCCTGGTAAAGCTCCTCTACACCTTCTCCAGTGCAATCACATCCTTCCTATGATGTGGTGACCGGAACTGCATACAGTGCTCCAGTGCTGGCCTACCCATCGTTTTATACAGTTCCAGCATAATCTCCATGATCTTGTATTCTACGCCTCGACTAATAAAGGCAAGTATCCCATATGCCTTCTTAACCACCTTATCTACCTGCCCTGCTACCTTCAGGGATCTGTGGATATGCACACCAAGGTCCCTCTGATCTTCAGTACTTTCCAGAGTCCTACCATTCATAGTGTAATCCCTTGCCATGTTAGCCCTCCCCAAGTGCATTACGTCACACTTTTCCAGGTTGAATTCCATTTGCCACTTCTCTGCCCACCTGACCAGTCAATTGACATCCTCCTGCAGTTTACAGCTATCCTCCTCAATATTTACCATCCTACCAATTTTCGTGTCATCCACAAACTTCTTGATCATACCCCTACATTTAAGTCCAAATCATGCAATGGGGTCGGTTAGCTTGTGGCATACGCAATGATGCCATTCAGCATAGATTGTTGGCAGAAGTCAATTTAAATTTTAAGCGAGCAATGGAGATAGCACTGGCCATGGAAAGCACTGAAAAAGATTCACAGGAGCTACAAAACTTACAAAATGGTGCCGTTTACCAGTTGGGGCAGGAACCTGCAGCCAAGTATGGTGCTAAAACTGCAGAAGCAGCCGCGAAGTGGGAATCATTCCCAATCACCCAGAAATTTAAAAAGATACCAGAGGCAATCGGATAGCGATCCTGAAGTTGAAATGTTACTGATGTGGGGGTAACCACACTCCTGAAACATGTAGATTTAAGGAGGCCAAGTGCTATTACTATCGTAAAAGAGGACATTTCATAAAGCAGTGCAGAGCTAAATCCAGATTACCAAGTAACCAGCCAGCAAAGATGTTAGAAGTACATAATGTGAAAGAGCCTGAAATAACTGATTCTGACATTCTCTCTCTTTTTAATCTTAAAGCAGTCAAGGCAAACCCTATTACTGTCACACTTCATGTAAACGGGAAGCCTCTAGTTACGGCGGTGGATACAGGGGCATCAGCCACAGTGATGGGTGAGCGCACATTTCAGTATTTGAGAGAAGGTACCCAACTCTTGAGCCTGGAGAGAACTTCTGCCCAGTTGAAGACTTAACGGGAGAAACCATGAAGGTAAAAGGCACCACCATGGTACCTGTGAGCTATGGTCAGCAATCAGCCCAGCTCCCAGTAATAACAGTGACTGGGGAAGTACCAAGCCTTCGGTGCCATGATTGGCTAAAAGAAATCAAGTTAAATTGGTCCGAGATTTTTCAAGTGCAGGCAGGAGAACAGCCAGAATTGTTTAAAAAATACAACAGTGTCTTTTGTGACGAATTGCAAAAAATCAAAAGTTTGCAAGCCAAGATTTATGTTGATCCAGAGGCAACTCCCCAATTTTTTTTAAGCCAAGGCTGATACCATATGCCTTAAGAGAAAGAGTAGATGCTGAGTTAAACAGGTTGGAGGAACTAGGCATCATTTTCGGAATGGGCAACACCTATCATCCCCATACTGAAACTGGATAAGACCGTCTGCATTTGCAGAGATTATAAGCTAACAGTTAATTGGGCCACCAAGTTGGATAAATATAAATTCCAAGAATTGAAGATTTGTGTGCAAATCTGGCAGTTGGTCAATCCTACATTAAGTTGGATATGAGCCACACATACCTGCAACTCAGGTTAGATAACATATCCTGGGGGTATGTCACAATAAACACACAAAGGCCTATTCCTGTATACCCAGTCTACCTTTTGGCATGTCCTTGGCATGTGCAATATTTCAAAGGATGATGGAGGGTTTGCTACAGGATTAGCAAGGGGTTATAGTATACCTTGACGATGTCCTCATAACTGAATCAAGGCGGAGCATTTGTCAAATTTAGAGGAGGTAAAAAAGGAGAAATGCACTTTCCAAGCCACTGAGGTTACCTATCTGGGACACTGTGTAGACACACCAAGATTACACCCCGTGGAAGAGAAGGTTAAGGCGATAAAGGTGGCGCCTTCCCCCACAAATATCACTGAACTCAAATAATTTTTATGGATGGTAAACTACTACAGGCAATTTTTTACTCAACTTACTGGCCCCCATGCACATACTGCTGAAGAAACACCATTGTTGGTCTTGGAAGCCTACACAGGATGTAGCCTTCAACAGAGTAAAACAACTACTGCATTTCTCAACCTTGTTAGTGCACTTCGACCCACCTAAAGAATTGATATTGAGTTGTGACGGCTCCTTGTATGGTGTTGGTGCAGTATTGTCCCATGAAATGGACGATGGCTCTGAGAGACCAATCGGTTACGTATCAAGAACTCTCTCAGTGGCCGATAAAGGTTATTCACAGATCGAGGAGGACGGACTGTCAATAGTCTTTGGAGTTAAAAAATACCACCAGTACTTACATGGAAGGCACTTTACTATCATCTCTGGTCATAAACCGCTTTTGGGCCTTTCAGATAAGACAAGGCTATCCTGCCGATATCCTCAGCAAGAATTCAGCGATGGGCATTAATTCTGTCCACCTACAAATACACTTTCAAGCACTGACCTAGGATACACATAGCGAACTTGGACACCTTTAGCCACCTACCCTTGCAAGAAAGCATCTCGTGTACTCCTGTGCTCCAAGAAATCATCCTTGCATTGAATATTTTAGACACATCGCCCATCTGTGCGAAGCAGATCAGGGACTGGACCAATCGAGATCCACTTCTGTCCAAAGTGAGAGACCAGATACTTTCAGGATGATTAAATGAGCCAGTCTCCGAGGAAATGAACCCATTTTTTTATCCGCAAATATGAATTGGGTTGTCAGGATGGCATCATACTCTGGGAGCAAGAGTTCCTGTACCAGGCAGAGAACTGCTCCTAGCTGAATTACACAGCTCTCACCCTGGCATTTCTAAAATGAAAATGCTCGCCAAGAGTTGTGTGGTGGCCTGGCATAGATGCAGATATCGAGAAGTTAGTCAAGCACTGTCAACAGTGCCAACTGCAACAAAAGTTGCCAGCCACAGCCCCACTACACCCTTGGGAATGGCCTGGCCGACCATGGGTGCGGATCCATGTAGACTACGTGGGTCCATTCCTAAGCAGAATGTTTTTGCTCAAAATGGATGGAAATTGTTGAGGTGAAATCACCTACATCGCATGCTACCATCAAAAAGTTACAGCAATACTTTTCAACTCACTGATTGCCCAAAATCATTCTATCAGACAATGGAGCTATATTTACAACTGCTGAATTTCAGAACTTCACAATCTAAACAGGATTACACACCCGAACTGTGCCTTATCACCCAGCACCTAATAGACTAACCGAGAGAGCCGTCCAAATTTTCAAGTCATGACTAAAAAAATTGTCAGCAGGAACCTTGGAAACCAAAATCTCACACTTCCTTCTTAGCTACTGCACAACTCTGCATGCAACAACTGGAGTTCCACCAGCAGAACTGCTTATGAAGTGTCATCTCAGAACAAGACTGAGCCTCATATTTCCAAATTTGCCAGGGAGAGCAGAGAAGAACCAAGGTAATCAGAAAACAAGCCACAGTTCGTATAGTAGAGCCCATAAATTTAAAATAGATGACGCCCAATATGTAAGAAACTTCGGTAGCCGTCCAGGTTGGATCCCAGGAATTGTCTGTGAGACCGGACCCCTTCCATACCAAGTAGACGTGGAAGGCCGTACTGTTCGTAACCACGTGGATCACCTGAGGAGCAAGGAGACGCTTCCATAGTCAGTGTTGCAACCAAGGAATGTTATTGAACCCATAAGCCACCGAAGTATCTGATTGACCTGTTATAGGTATAACTGATGTCTCCAGTGAATCAAATAGTGATGAACTGCCTGTGCCAAAAGAGGTACCCGTTATCGCAGTTCCTGTTAGTGTCAAGCCTGTAGGAGAGCCTCAGGATATAGAGTTACGCTGCTCTGCCTGGAACAGAAAACCCCCTCAATGACTTGGACCTATGTATATAAGCGTATAATCTGAATTCCAGGACAAAGCAGCTTGCTTGATTGGCACCACATCCCCAAACATTCACTCACTCCACCACCGACGCACAGTAGCAGCAGTGTGCAGCAAGATGCACTGCAGGAATATTCAAGGCTCCTTAGACAGCACTTTTCCAAACCCATGACCATTACCACCGAGAAGGACAAGGACAGCAGATAGATGGGAACACCACCACCTGGAAGTTTCCCTCCAAACCACTCACCATCCTGACTGGGAAATATATCATTGTTCCTTCACTGTCGCTGGGTCAAAATCCTGGAACTCCCTCCCCCAAAGCACAGTGGGTGTACTACACAACATGGACTGTAGCTATTCAAGAAGGCAGCTCACCATCCCCTTCTCAAAGGCAACCAGGGATGGGCAATAAATGCTGGCCCAGCCAGCGAAGCCCACATCCCGTGAATGAATAATAAAATAAATTTCATGACAAAGTGCCAGTGTGATTATTTCTAAGATTTTTGATATTGTTTTCTATTCACTTGTATAAAGTAATTTGTGTAAATAAGGAATGTAAAACGATGAATTAGAGGGGGAGGGATGTGGTGATTGTTAAGGCCAGCCTTACTGAGTAAGGGTCTCATGGTCAGAACAGCCAATCAGCACCAAGCATAGGGAAGCTTATAAGGGTCGGCGTTTTCCTAGTCTAGGGAGTGTATTGTACCCTAACTAGAGGCCTGTAGCTAATCCAGCAGCTCTGTAAATAAAATTCGTTGTTCAACTAAAGAAGCCTCTGGATAGTACATCTCTACATCCACAATAGTAGTCAGTGGAGCTCTGAGATGACAAATTCTGAGGTGTACATTGCAGGACTCACACGTAGCACCAGTGCAGATATTGACACTTTGGTGGGTCCAGTTAGGCATTTATTGGGATTTCACCTGGTTACTCACAGTTTATAGGTGAGCAAAAGCAGACAGTGGTTGCAGGGACAGCTTTGGAGGGTGTGTGCTGGAGGGGGTCACAGCTCTCTCTAAGTTCTGCTCAGTTGAACACAGATGCTGTACCCTGGCAGAGATTGATGAATATGAGAATCACTAGGAGGCAACAGAAAATTCACAATATATTGGCAGGCCTTCTATGCACACTGCCTACTGTTGCATGGGGCAATGGAAGGGTCCAGCTCAAGTTTGAGTGAGTTGTTATCTTCTTCCATGGACAGAATGGAGAATTCCATGGAACATTAAATGCAACAATCAAATGGGTCCATTTGACAACAGCTATGCAGACCCTGGATGTCAATATGCCTGAAACCTTAAATAGGGTGACAGGCTCCTTAGCCTTGGCCTTACAGGATTGCTTTCTATCAGTGGGATTGGGTGAGGCTGTGCGAGAGTGACTGTTGGACATGATCATTATATTGGTCATGACTAATTGAACTTTACAGCTATGATGCTATAAGCTCCATGGTAGCATTATGAGTGGTTGATGCTGTGTTGGAGTTGCTGTCTTTAATCTTCTCTTCATTGGATTATTCTGGAGACAATGTTTCCTCCTGCAGCTTCAATCTTTGCTGCTGTGCAACTTTGTGCAGAATGCAGCACACCATGATCATTCGGGAGACCCTGACTAGCCAGAACCGAAAGGCACCTCCAAATTGGTCCAAGCACCTGAAGCATGCTGACTGCTTACTCATTGACACATCTGGTTGCCATACGGCTTTCATTGCACTGCTCTGTGGTTTCACTGGTTGGGTTTCTCGCAAGTGTCATCATCCAAGCATCAAGTGTGTCCTAGCAGTCACCCTTTCCAGTCTGCTTGCAGGGAGTTTGGACTGCCGCAGGACGAGAGCATCAAGGCTGCTCCCTGGGAATCTGGCACATGCCAGCAGACACCTCTTCCTGTGGTAACAGACCAACCAAAAATTGATGGAATGGAACCTCTTGTGATTTTTGAATATTTCTGGTTGACCTGGAGGTGTTTAGATTGCCACGTGTATGCAGTCGATGACACCCTGTGCCTGTGGGAAGCCAGTCAGAGATGCAAATCCAAGCACCTGCTCATTCTGAATTAACATCATCAAGTTTACAGGATGAAATGAGAGGAGGCTGTCTACTGACTCACCGAGAAGTTACCAGAGCCATGAGGAGGGAGGTGGCAGAGGGTTCAAGTGCCATCTTAATTGCTGGTGATGGACTGGGCAGAAAAAATGACTCCTTCCACCTGGATCAAAACTTCAACAGAATTCAGCCATGAAACCATTTGAAAAGCTTTTGGCCCTAAATGTTAGATACACCTACATCATGTCCTAACCTCAACAAAAACATATTTTCAACCTCTATTGGTTTTAAAATTAAATGTAGGAAGAATGATTTGAAATATAAAGACTGCTGTTCCTCTTCAGAGAAGAATAAATATTTATGGTTCTTTCCATTAACTCAATGGTATTTATAACACTTGTGCATTTTCCAATGCGTGTTAACATGGAAGAGAGCCAAATTCATCACGTTGCTATTAAGATTGGAATTTCTGAGGCTTTAATCCTTTAGCACAGATAGTCTGGTACAAGACTGCATTTTCTAATATGCACTGAGTGCCCTCATTTTTGCAACATACCTTTATAGCAAGGGTAGCATTTGCCTTGGGGTGGAGGTTGGGGGAGGGGAGGCTTGTGCGAAGCTTGTTTGGGACCCCTATGTTTTCCTAGACAATGATATTTAATCTGGTGTCAAACCCACATGTTTGCAATAAGTAATAAATAAACTAGTTGCCTAAATGTAATGGATAACAGGAGAATAAATGACGTAGAATGATTTTGATGCTTTGCACATCAAAATAAACTTTTGCAGTGAAGAGCAGAAACAAGCAGGAGAACAGGCTAACTGAACAAAGGTTCATTCTTTCCAATAATTTTAGTTGCTAATTACCAATATAAAGTTGAGATTGATTCCAATCTTTAAATTTATCACTGGATCTGCTCTGTGTCCCTATTAGCTTGGGGTCCTAAGCAAGTGCAATGATTGCATGGTTCTAGACCACCCCTACATTAAAGATAGACTGCAGTATCTGTGTCTAAAATTTCAGTCATTTATGCTTAATCCTGTTTGATCTGAACTGAACTTCTGACTCCATGAGCAGAATTTTTCCGTCGCCATGCAGGGGGCGGGACCCACATGCCAATGCGTGAAATGATGCGCGGTGATGTCGGGCGCCTGTCCTGACATCACCGCGCACCATCGCGATATTTCGCTGGGCAGGCGCATGACGATGTCCATTGCGCTGCCGCCAGTCATTACTGGGCCAATTAAGGTAGTTGAGGCTCCAATTGTGGTGGATTTTAAGGCGCCCGTGCAATATTCGGCTCATCGCACGGGCGCAACGGGCTCGCGGCTATCCGAAACTTTAATGAGCCTCATCCACGGGTGGGAAAGAGGGATCATTGTTTTTGCGAATCCAGACATTTAACAGTTAGTGCTCAGAAGTGTTTTAAAGTTGTGTGTGTGAGGTGGAGAAGTCTCAAACACACAGCAGCTGCTTGGACTACACTCATCACCTTCAGGTCAGCGCTTTTCATTGAGGATTAGTTTGGGGTCTGTAGGTTTCAGCAAACCTCCCTGAGCCTGGGATTGGGAGGTGATCTCTCCACTGGAAGCACCTCATCTGAGAAGGAAGGGAGAGCTAAAAGGGGGAGGAGCCAGGAGTGCACATTCAGCCTGCAGGGGGCCACCTTTGGGAGGAGAGGTGCAGGCACAAGGGGTGCAGGGCCAAGAGGTAGTCCAAGGCGCAAGGGGCCGCAGAAGACGCCACTATCCTGCTGCCAGGGTATACAGAGCGTGAACCACCTACCTCAATATGCCTGAGGTGCAGTGCCGAAGGAGGCTCCGTCTGTCAAGGGAGACAGTCAACACTGTCTAAAGGTCACAGCTGCCCACAACTTCTATACCTCTGGCTCTCTCTAGGGCTCGGTGGGTGCTCTTTGTGGTGTCTCCCAATCAGCTGTCCACACTTGTGTCAAGCAGGTGACAAACGCTCTGTTCAGGCGTACACTGAATTTCATCCACTACTGCTGGGACGAGGCCAGCCAGACAAAGCGAGACAGAGGCTTCGTGGCCATTGCTGGCTTCCCCCATGACCAGGGTGCAAGTGACTGCACACATGTGGCCATCTAGGTGCCAGCAGGTGAGCCCAGTGTCTTCGTCAACAGGAAGGGCTTCCACTCCATGAACGTGCAGATAGTGTGTGATCACAGGATGCTGATTCTACAAGTCTGTGCAATGTACCCAGGCAGCTCCCATGATGCCTACATTCTCAGACACTCCCAGGTGCCGGGGCTCTTCAGTGCTCCAGCCCGGCTGGATGGGTGGCTGCCTCTCCGCCATCCAAGAACAGAAGCTGAGCAGCAGTATAATAAGAGCCATGGCTCCACAAGGGCTGTGGTGGAGAGAGCCATTGGTCTTCTCAAAATGCGCTTCAGATGCCTGAACCATTCTGGGGGCGAACTCCAGTACCCCCCAGATCGAGTGTTGCTTATAGTGGTTACATGCTGCGCTCTGCACAATCTAGCTCTGCAAAGGGGGGACACTGAACAATCAGCAATGGCATGGAAAACAAAAACAGAAATAGCTGGAAAAACTCAGCAGGTCTGGCAGCATCGGCGGAGAAGAACAAAGTTGACGTTTCGAGTCCTCATGACCCTTCAACAGAACTAAGTAAAAATAGGAGAGGGGTGAAATATAAGCTGGTTTAAGGTTGGGGGGGTGGTGGTTGTAGGGACAAGCAAGCAGTGATAGGAGCAGATAACCAAAAGATGTCACAGACAAAAGAACAAAGAGGTGTTGAAGGTGGTAATATTATCTAAAAGAATGTGCTAATTAAGAATGGATAGCAGGACACGCAAGGTACAGCTCTAGTGGGGGTGGGGTGAAATAAGACTAAAAGGGCATAAAAGGTATAGATTTAAGAATAATGGAAATAGGTGGGAAAAGAAAAATCTATATAAATTATTGGAAAAAGCAAAAGGGATGGGGAAGAAACGGAAAGGGGGTGGGGATGGAGGAGGGAGTTCAAGATCTAAAGTTGTTGAACTCAATATTCAGTCCGGAAGGCTGTAAAGTGCCTAGTCGGAAGATGAGGTGCTGTTACTCCAGTTTGCGTTGAGCTTCACTGGAACAATGCAGCAAGCCAAGGACAGACATGTGGGCAAGAGAACAGGGTGGAGTGTTAAAATGGTTCTTATTTCACCCCGCGCCCACTAGAGCTATCTGTACCTCGCGTGTCCTGCTATCCATTCTTAATTAGCACATTCTTTTAGATAATATCACCACCTTCAACACCTCTTTGTTCCTTTGTCTGTGACATCTTTTGGTTATCTGCTCCTATCA
Source organism: Cetorhinus maximus (assembly GCF_964194155.1). Taxonomy (NCBI): domain Eukaryota; kingdom Metazoa; phylum Chordata; class Chondrichthyes; order Lamniformes; family Cetorhinidae; genus Cetorhinus; species Cetorhinus maximus. The sequence continues at coordinate 104,090,329 of NC_135884.1, forward strand.
CTGCCTGCTTGTCCCTACAACCACCCCGCCCCCCCCACTTCTCCCCCCACCCCCCCACCTTAAACCAGCTTATATTTCACCCCTCTCCTATTTTTACTTAGTTCTGTTGAAGGGTCATGACTCGAAACGTCAACTGTGCTCCTCTTCACCGATGCTGCCGGACCTGCTGAGTTTTTCCAGCTATTTCTGTTTTTGTTTTGGATTTCCAGCATCCGCAGTTTTTTGTTTTTTGCAATGGCGTGGATGTTGGGAGGCTACTGGTGACATGAGTGCTGACCATATATACCTACCCGTGGAACCCCAACCTCTGCGGCTCCAGTGGACCTGGGTGAGTGCCACCTGTGCAGGTCAAGGGCCTCCAGCTCAAAGGGGCTGAGCATCAATATCTGGCCTGGCCTGGCCCACCGCCAGTCCTCAGCCGCTTAGCGCTGCTATGAGAATTCTCCTGCAAATGAAAAAACTGCATTGATAAGTGATACTTGTACCGTCAATCTCCTCGTGGCCGGCCCACCCCAAGCCCAGTTGGCCATTGCAGGTCTGTAGTGCACCGTTCCCCTGCTGGTGGCCAGCACTCACACAAATATGCCTGGTTTGCCCTTTCCCCCCCCGCCACATGCTGTTTTCATCACAGTTGGGAACACACAGTTGTACCAGCCATTGCAAGGAGGCACAATAACATGGAGCACAGAGGGCAGCACATCCATCTGTGCCACAGCACCTTGAAGATCCCCTCACACCATGTCATCACCCTGACTTCCACATGTCGTGGAGTTTGACCAGTGTGCCTGGATGGAGCTCCTCAAGATTGACCCCACCACGGTCATGTGGGTGTCAATTCACCACATGCTGCGGGTGCAGAACCCATCTCATCACAACCCTCTCATGCTGACGAACGCATAGGCAATATCTGGTGGGCTGCCCAGCTAAGGACACATGCCATCACTGACTCATTGCACTCAGGCCAATCGGACATGGGTGATCCACCGGCGGGGGAGAAGGTTACATGATGGGTGCAGTGAATGATGCCAACATGCTACTCACCCTTCCCGTGCGCAGCAGGTCGTTGAAGCATTTGCGGCACTGGGTCCATTAGTGCCACACCACATCATGGGAGCTCAGGACCTCTGCAACCTCCTCCCAAGCACGCTTGGTCAAGTGGGGTGGTCTCCTTCTCCCGCCCTTGGGGACAAGCACATTCCGCCGTGCTGCCACCTCCTCGAGGAGGGCAGTAAGGCACTCATCAGAAAACCTGGGCGTACACTGGCCACCCGCCCTACCCTCCTGCATGGCTGTTTTAGATGCGCCTTGCCCCCAACCTCCGGCCATGTACAGCAGCCTCAGTGCGGCTGCAGCTTGGCCTTTAAACAGGCCACCGGGTCGCCATTGGACCCGGCGGCGATTGCCGTTCCACCTGTGCCCGCCCACTCCCGCCATCCCCAGGAGTCGCCAAACACGCTGGATGGGCCTTAATTGGCCCGCCTGTGCAAAATGGCGGCGTGGTCCCGATCGCCGTTGGCAATTGGGACCGCAAAAGCCAGAGCCCGCTCCCACACGACCCATACGATATGGGAAAAATTCTCCCCCATATCCTTTCCATCACTAAACTGCCTTCTTCCATCATCGTAATATCACTTATCTCCACCCTGACTTCAGCCCTTCTGCTCAAACCCTCAACCATGCTTTTGCTACCTCCAAAGTCAACTATGCCAATGTTCTCCCGAACAGCCCATTCACCACGTAAGCATTCACTCCCTCCACCACCTACTCACAGTGGCAGCAGTGTGTACCGTATACAAGATGTGCTACGCAGCAACTTGCCAAGACTCCTATGACAGCATCTTCTAAACCAGTGACCACCATCTCCTAGAAAGACAAGGGCAGCAGCTGCATGGGAACACCACCACCTGCAAGTTCCCCTCCAAGCTGCACACCATCTTGACTTGGAACTATATCGCTGTTCCTTCACCATCGCTGGGTCAAAATCCTGGAACTCCCTCCCTAGTAGCACTGTGGGTGTTCCTACAACACATGAACTGCAGTGGGTCAAGAAGGCAGCTCACCACCACCTTCTCAAGGGCAATTAGGGATGTGCAAAAAAATGCAGACTTTGTATAGAGGATGTTAATCTTAGTTTAATTGTTTTAATCAAATGCATGTTTTAAATAGACTGGATAAGGGAACACTCAGCTCCAATTGGTACTATGTTACTCTGGCTCAAGAAATTAGGCTGGATCTGGACTATTCTGTTTTAACACTTGTCTTAAATCAGCATTGCAATCCATTTCATCCTATTAAAATAAAGGACAGCACAAACATGGGGATCTTATCTACATTCCTTCTTGAAAGACTGGTATTCCATTTAATTGAATTCTGATTGAAGTAAAATTAGCAGCATAAAGCACTTTTATTCTGTCTTTAGACTCAATCATGTAACAGCTTAGTCAGCAAATTTTTGTGCTTCAACTTAATCCATTGCATCAAGCAATACGTTATTAAAATCAATGAAGCAAATATATTTGAAGATGAACTAAATTAAAGCAATTACTTATCCCCTATCTATTAACACCATCTTAAAAAAAAACTACATCTATCATTAATAAATAACTAATTAAAATGGAACAATCTTACTAGCTAGTGAGTCCTGGCAGAATCCCAGAACATCGCTTAAATGTCAAAGTGGAATTCACAGTGGTCTTAATCTCCATTTTAGTGTGGAACTGACACAGCACTTAATTGCAGCTGCACAGACACTTCCAAGGGAACCATCTGTATAGATTGCCATGTTTAAAATTAAAACAAAATGTACTATAATATGATCACTAGAGGACTAAGATGCAACAACATCAGCATCACAGTATTTCACTTCAGTGAAATCTCTATTCTGAAATGTGCAGCAGAATTCCCAGCCTAGCCCACACCTTGTTAGCGAGAAACCAGTGAAGTTCCGCAATCATTATCATCACATACTTTAACCCATGTCATACTCAAAACACTTTTACTTAATCAATTTCTAGCAAAGTACCAAAGAGAATAATCAGAGTCAGAAATCTTAATTTTAAATATTTGAGATAAATCCCAGTTAAGATTAGGTTATTGGCGGGGGGCGGAGAGAAGGAAGTGAAGGTGGGGGGTGGGTGGGGAAGGAGGTGGAGGTCGGGGAGGGCGGGGGGGGGGGGGTGGTGGTGGCAGGGGGGGAGGAGGAGGTGGGGGTGGGGAATTTCCATAGGGATTCTCCTGCTTATCTGCTGCAACTTCGAGAGAAGGACTGAACCCTGAAATAAAATGGCATCTGCTTTGAGGTTGTTTTCATGGCTCATCTGACAAAGTTCTGGTGCAAGAGGAGAACTTCATTCCCATTATTTTTACTTGTTATACCTTAGTGGTGATTTCTGTAAAAATTGATAACATGACCAGTGACTACATTTTGTGTTCGGTTGTTATTTCTTTCTGTAGATCACATTAAGAGGAAGGGGCCATAACTTTCGAGCTCCCCAGTGTCGGTTTTAGGGGGTACCCCAAAGATGCGCTGGGGAAACCCTTTTGGACGTTCCCAGGTAAGGGTTTGCATGGCAATTGCCCAGAAGTGCACACTTCCTCTGGACAATTGCGCTGCACTGGGAACCATCCGAAAATGCGGTTTAAATCGCAAACTTCGGATGGTTCCAACAGGGTTATACCAGTAGTTGCTCAGAGAAAGTTAGAAGAATTAAAACATCTAACTTCTGGGTACCTATTGTAAAGACCCAGACCAACCCCACGAGACTCCCCTGACACCCCTGACACCACCCCCACTCAAACCAGCCTCCGCACCACCCCCCACCCCCCGACCTGCCCAACCCCCACCCCCTGACCCCTCAACACCTACCACCCCACCTGTGATCCCGCAACCACCGCCCCGACCTCCGATCTCCCAACCCCCACCGATCTCCGACAATCCCTGCTCCCTTGGCCCCAACCGCGGACCCCACCCCGGATCCACCCCATCAGTCCCAGAATCCCCCTCCACCTCTGGTCCTCCAACCCAGCACCCCTCACCACATCCCAGACCTCAGACTCTGCCCCCACCAACCCTCCCCCCGGACCTCTGAACCGCCCTAGGCCTCCGACACCCCCCGCCCCACCCCCCCAGACTTTGGACCCCCCCCCAAGCCCTCCCCCCTCCCCGCCCTCCCCCCGTACCTCTGACACACTCCTCATGGCCCTAGGACTCCCCACTGACGTCCCAGACCTCTGACCAGCCCCCCACCCCAGACCTCGGAATCCCTCCCACCCAACTGGACCTCCGGACCTCCAACACCCACCCCCCAGATCTCTGCCCCACCCCCGGACCCCCGACTCCTGCTTAGAAGAAACAAATGCACACTTACCTGGCCTTGAAAATTATGCTGACCCTTCCATTTGCCGACTCCTGCTTGGGGCATGCGAGGAGTCTTTCGATGCAGGTCCCAAGCAGCTCCGGCAAATGGAAGGTCAGCATAATTTTCGAGACCAGGTAAGCGTGCATTTATTTCTTCTAATTCCCGTGGGCCAACATTTTCCGACACTAGTTGGAAATTATGGCCCGTGAGCATTCCTTTCCAACAGTCTGTTTGTCACCAACATTTTGGAGAAGAAATTTATGATTACAGTTATCAGCCAAAATTTGTCATTACTGCATCTTTGATGCAACAAAATAATAATTCTGTGTTTGTCCAGAATCTAACTGTTCACCATTTTGTGAATAATGAGGTTACTGACCTCCTGCAATGCCTGCTGGGAAATTGGATATACCCACTTCATGCGGCCAAGTGCTAGAGCGCAAGCAGTTGGAGAAGGCAAGGCATCACTATGGCACTACAGGATGGAAATGCTTTTTGAAGCCTATAGGGACTAATTTTTTGGCTAATGTTTGCGAAAAAGTTGCTTGTCAATTTGTGTAATCTGTTAGCTGTATGAAGTCAAGGCTCTTGGATATACAAATAGGCACTTGATAGTACAGAACTTGAGTATTGCTGAAGAAAGGGATATGCTCTTCAAGCTTTTCATCGTGCACTCATCAGGGCAAACGCATCAATGTCAAATTTCAAAGGGAGCAATAATTAGTGCTGATTCGTTGGCAGGTCAACTCTGAGTAAAAGATGCATTGCCATGGGAAATGCACCAGGGAATTATTGTCCCCCACCTCCCATAGAATAGTACAACACAGAAAGAGGCCATTCAGCCTATCAAATGTGTGCCAGCTCTTTCAAAGAGCAATTCATTTAGTCCCAGTCCCATTCCCTGCTCTTTTCCCATATCCCTGCACTTTTTCCTCCTTCAAGTGTTTATCTAATTCCCTTTTGAAAACCACTATTGAATCTATCTACACCTCCCCTCAGGTAGCACCTTCCAAATCCTAACCACTCATTGTGTAAAAATGTTTTTCCTCATGTTGCCTCTGGTTCTTTTGTCAATCATCTTATATCTGTGCTCTCTTCTTATCAAGCCAGCAGCGTTTGGAAACCATTTGTCTTTATTTACCCTATTTAAACCCTTATTGATTTTAAACAACTCTATCAAATATCCTTATTTCCTTCTCTGCTCCAAATATCCTCATTGCCCTCTCTGTTCCAAATAGAACAATCTTTGTTAGTCGATCCACATAATTGTGATCCCACTTCCCTGGAACCACTGAACTAAACCTCTTCTGTAATTTATGAATATTCTGTCACTTTAAAGCCTTTACATCCTTCCTAAAGTACAATGCCCACAATTGGTCGCAATACTCCAGCTGGGGCCAAACTAGTGTTTTACATAGGTTTAGCATAACCTCCTGGCTTTTGTACTGTATAGAGCTCAGGATTCCTTTGGATTTGTTAGCTGCTTTGTTAACTTGTCCTGTCACCTTCAAAGGTTTGTGCACAAATACCTTTAAGTCTCTGACTTCCTGCACCTCCTGTAAAATTGTACCATTTAATCGGTATTGTCTCTCCTCATTCGTGTTAGCAAAGTATGTCAGGTTACACTTCTATTCATTGAATTTCTGCCATATGCTTGCCCATTCCATTGGCCTGTTATGTCCTCCTGAAGTTTATTACCATCTTCCCCACTGCTTACAGCACTTCCAAGTTTTGAGCCATCTAATAAATTTTAAAACCGTGCCCTGCATCCCTAAGTCCAAATAATGAGCATCAAAATCAGCAATGGTCCTATAGTATTGAATCTTGAGGAGCTTCACTGTATACCTCCCTCCAGTCTGAAAAACTGCCATTCACCACAACTCTGTTTTATGTTCCTTAGCCAATTTTGTATCCATGTTGCTGTATCACAAGGGCTTCAGTTTTTCTAACAACTTTGCTAAATTTCTTTTTAGCAAACTTAACATATGGTACTTTATCAAAAGTCTTTGGAAGTCCACAAACATTACACTTACATCAACTACACTGTCCTCATCCACACTCTCACATCACTTCAAAAAAATTACAAACCCTGAAGGAATAACGTATAAAAATGTACATATTTGCATAAATTTGCTGATGGTATTGATCATTCACAAGCTGAATATTGATAGACTGGAAGTCTCTGCTGTTCATGATGGCTGCTAACTCATTAGGAGGTGGACTGATGGCTACATTAGTGCAGTCATTCACAGCCAGAATTTGTAGGAACCTTCTATGATAATAAACTCTTTCCTGCTGACTGCTGGCATCCAAGGCCAATGGTCCAGAATCTTTAACCATGGCAAGTGGGGCATCATTGACTTAATTGATGCAGGCATGTACTGCAAACTGACTAAAATGACCAATGTTCATCTATTGCAGCATGGAAAGAGCCTGAGGTGAGAGTATCAAGGTCTGTATTCAGTTTGACTGCCACAGTCAATGCATGGCCAGCTAGGAGACTACATTGCAGTTATCCTCATAAGATACTGCACAGCTCTGAATTGGAGAATCTTAGCCTCCTGGTGCACTTTTTCTGGAAAAAATTGGAGGTAACTGACCCTGAGTTCATGGACCCCACAGGCAGGATAAGGATGCCTGCTAGTAGCTCTCCTCACTTGTGGGTTCCTCAGAGCCCCAACAGCAGCTCCTTGAGATTCCTTGACCTGCTGCTGCTCCTGTTGCTCCTTTTCCTTTAAATGTAATAGAGTGGCCAAGATGGCTTCTATCTGGTCCCCTCAGCTTATTGAAGATTTAATAGCAAATTAAAAGTGAAAATCAGTGAGTTGCAATGGAAAGTTAAAATCCAGCCAGGTAAATTCCACACTGGTATCACTAATCTGAATGTCTGCAGGTGAGTGCCCCTTCAAATTTCAATTGCTGTTTCATGTCTGTCCCATGCTACTTCCATTGCAAAATAGTATCTTGACAGCACAGAGTTCTAATTTAAATATTTCAATGAGGCCTTTTTCAAGCAAAATGGCAGCAGTTTCTATCAGAGTGGTCATATGGCAGTAAGTGTATCACTGTGATATTGGTCACTACAGTTTTGTTCCTGCCTGATGGAACATATTAAAATCATCTCTTATATTTCAAATTGCTAGCAACTGTATTGCAGTTAAAATGCTAGAATCAAGACATAACAAGATTTCTGACAAACATAAAGACAAGGGCAAATATGTTTCTTTAACACTAATTGAACCAAGAATAACATCAGTTGTCAGCTTGATCTGGAAACCAAACACTCTTCCCCAAAAGGGATATAGGAGTAGATGTCAAGAGTGCTGTTTGAAGATAACAATCAATCCTTGGATAAGTGTAGTCTGAGAAGCAGAACAAATATGAACATCATCAAAAACAATCAACAATCTGACTGGAGGAGATCAAGTCCAACTTTTTGTCTTTTTGTCATTGATGCCAGTGATAAACGGTTAAAAAATGAACCTCTGAAATTATGGCTCTATACTGAACCCTACAAATCATTTGATATTCATATCTCTGGACTGGCAATTTTACTGACTTTGGAAATACTCCAGATTTTTTTGGACAGTTAAATGCAACAAGAAGTTTATATGTACTAATGACAAATATTTTGACTGCAGTTGTTATAAATTCATCTCACATTAAACAAGACAAATTCACACCATTTGATGAATCAGGTAACAGCATTTTGAATGCCTACAATGGCTCCTTCGCATCTAACATAGCTTATAAACTGTCCCCAATGAGTCAGCTTCAAAGATTGGCAGCAGTATGAGCCCCTTACTATCTAGTTGTAACAATTTGTGGGACATCGCCTCATGGATATATACGAAAATATGAACATATCAATTAGGAGCAGGAGTAAGCCATTCTGCCCCTTGAGCTTGCTCTGCCATTTGATAAGATCATTGCTGATCTGATTGTGGTCTCAATTCTACTTTCCTGTCTACTCCCTATAACCATGACTCCTTTGTCAATCAAAAATCTATCTAACTCAGTCTTAAAAATACTCAATGACCCTGCCTCTACAGGTCTCTGGGGAAGAGAAGTCCACAGATTAACGACCTCTGAGAGAAAAAAATTTCTCCTCATCTTGGTCTTAAATGGGAGGCCATTTATTTTTAAACTGTGTTCCTTAGTTCTAGTCTCTCGCGTAAGGGAAAAATCCTCTCAGCGTCCACCCTGTCAAGCCCCCTCAGGATCTTATATGTTTCAATATAAGATGAGCTGCTTGAAGACTTGAAACACTCACACACATAATGGAATTAGGTTGTAGAGGGTACTAAATTAGCCAAATGCTTTGCCATTTTATGAACAATGTGCATGAATGAATGGGCAAGATTCTGACTGTCTCAACCTATGATCTAGCCTGATACAGGCAGAAGCCTTGTTAAAGTATTCCAAGTTGTAGTCCTGTGAGATGAATAGGACCTCAATGTCATTTTAACAAGCTTAGTTCCTGACCCAACCAGAAGTACTGGTCAACACAGGTCTGAAATGGTCATTTCCAGCTCAATGTAAAGGGGCACTCACTCGCAAGCAGTCATTAATATCTATATGGAGAATTGAAAGAGCTCTACTGAGTTTATTTTTGACTCAAATTGTGACTTTTGTTTTGCTTTTCTTGGAATTTTAATTATGCTATAATCACAGAGAAGTGTTTAGTTTACTGGGGGATTGGAATGATACTGCTCAACCCTTATTGGCTGCACTGGCCATGTGAAGAAGGAGAGAGCTGCTTGCAGGTGGTCTTATCCTGCTAGTGGTGTCTAAGAGCCCTGACTGAGCTACTTGAAGAGAAAAATGCACCAACCGCCATCTTGAAATGCTCTCGGTATGGCAGGAAAACTCTCCACGAGTGGGGAAAATGCCCAGCATTGGGGAGCTGAGTACCACAACTGTGGAAAGTTGGGACATTTTAAAATAGTCTGCCGATCTAAAGTACAAGTAACTCACAGGAAGAAAGAGAAAATAACATGTCCAAATCAAATCCAAGATGCGAAAGAGCTACAGAAAAAAAACAAAGAACCTTCCTAGGAGAAGTTAACAAAACAGAAAATAATTCTTGGAGCATTGAATCGGAAGTTGATGGTCACCCCACATAATTCAAGCTAGATACTGGCTCAGGTGTTTCAGTAATATCTGGTGACATAAAGTGGCTTAAAAATATCACATTACAGACGTCTTCCATTTAGTTGCAAGGTCGAAAGTAATATGTCAATACTTGATGAGTTAGAATACAAGGATAAAGGAATTATTGAACCCCTGTATGTTACACAGAACCAGGAGTCATCATTAATGAGCAGAAAAGCATGCTTGCAGTTGAGGCTGATTTACAAGGTTGATGAAATTGCTGACATGCAACCCAGTAATGTATTCAGAAATGAATTTCCATCCCTGTCTTCAGGCTTAGAAAAGCTGAAGACCGAATATCATGTAACCCAAAGGGAGGATGCTACACCTATATGTCTCTTCACATTGAGGAAAGTCCCTCACCCACTCTTAGACAAAATCAAGAGCGAGATTGAACACGTTACAACAAGGGGTCATCTCTCCAGTAACCATACCGACAAAGTGGTGTTCTGGAATGGTCACAGTATCAAAGCATGATGTTTCAATTAGAATCTGCTTTTACTTGAGTCAATTAAATGAGTCAGTGGAGTGCAAGAGCCAATCGATGGCACTAATGGATGAAAGTCTTACCAAATTAGGAAAAAGCACCCTCTTCACAAAATTCAATGCAAACAGTAGCTTTTTGCTGTTGCCTCTGGACAAAGAATGCAGATTGTTAATGGCTTTTATCACCCCATTTGATCTTTATTGTTTTAACAATTTGGAATTGCTTCTGCACCTGAGATATTCCAAAGAATGATATCTCTGACCCTGGAAGGCATGAAAGGAGTAATATGCCATATGGACGACATTCTCATACACAGTTAATCGAGGGAAAAACATGACCATCAGGTGAAAGTAGTCCTCAAGGTTCTACAAGAAGCAGGTTTGACATTGAACAACAAATGTGAATTTGCAAAGCCAATGATATAATTCTTAGGGTACATTGTGCAAAGCTTCAGGAGTTACTGCCAAACACACAGAAAGCCAAGGCAATTAGAGAACACCCACAGCCTAAAACCATCACAGAATTACAAAGATTCCTTGGGATAGTCAACCAAGTAGGCAAGTCCCTGCCAAACTTGGCAGAAATCAATGAGCCATTGTGATAGCTGTTGGGACAAAGCTAACAGTGATACTGGAACATGGACCAGCAAAATGGTTCTGACAAGATCAAAAATCTCCTAATTTCACCAGAAATTCTAGCATGCTACGATCCAGAATTGCCAACAATTGTAGAAGCGGATGCATCATATATAGGCTTGGCTGCAATATTGTTTCCACTTCAAAAAATGGACAAAGAAGACCAGTTTATTATTCCTCAAGATCTCTCATGGAAACAGAGAAAAAGTATACAACCATGGAGAAAAAAGCATTAGCAGCCACACGGGCCTGTGAGAAGTTCCCTGATTGTGCAATGGGATTAAAGTTTAAAATTGAAATTGACCACAAACCTTTGGTTCCTGTTCTAAATCTAAAGGAAATTACATAACTGCTGCCTAGAATACAAGATTTTAGATTGAAACTCATGTGATACGATTCAGTTACTGATTATGTTCAAGGGAAATACCAGACAACAGCTGATGCATTATCAAGAATACCAGTGGAAGTAGTCAAACCGGAAGATTTAAATTTTATTGAGGAAATGGAAGTATATATTTCTCCCATTACTAAACACTTAACAGTCGTGGAAAAGAGATTACAAGAGATTAATCAAGCACAACAGCAGGATGATAAATGCATCCAAGTAAAAGAGTATTGCCAGAACAGATGGCCAGATTATACTTATAATAGCCTAATACTTTGCCAATACTTCAAACAGAGAAAACATCTCACAATCATTTGATTTCTTAGTTTTTAATGACAAACTAGTCATCCCTAAAACACTTCGATTCGACATTCTCCAGAATATTCCACAAGGTCACTTGGGGATAGTGAAATATCAAGCAAGAGCCCAGTAGTCAGTCTGGTGGCCAGGCATCAACCACTCCATTAAAGAGTTAATCACAAATTTCCTTATGTGTGCAGTGAGTAGCCAGCAGCAGAGTAAACCACTGGCACCCTCCACCTTTCCTTCAAGGCTATGGCAATGCCTCGGAATGGATTTATTTGAATTCAAAGGCAAAGATTTCACCATCGTCATTGATTACTACTCCGATGGTTTGAAGTGAGTAGACTGCACAGAACCATGGCAGAAGCAATCATTACATCACTAAAAAGAATCTTCATGACACATGGCATCCGGACATTGTGGTGTCAGACAATGGTCCTCAGTTTGCTAACAAACTGTTCCATAACTTTGGGCTGGAATATGGTTTCATGCATGTGACTTGTTCACCTAGATGTCCTCAGCTCAATGGAGAAGTAAAAAGAGGGGTTTGAACAATCAAGCAATTGATGAAAAAGAACAAAGGTATTAACTTTTCCCTTCTTAACTATAGAACCTCACCATAAAAAATGGGGACTTGCCATCAGAACTATTGATGGGAAGGCAACTGCAAACACAACTTCCAGCTCTACAACAAATACTATAACCTCATTTCCCCAGATGATCATGAAAGAGTTAGGAAACATGAGGAGCAACAAAGAGACAGTCAAGTTTGTAATTTCAACTTCAGACACAGAGCACAAGACTTGAAAATGCTACAGCCCAGGGAGAGTGTGGATACAACTTCAACAGAAAGAAGGTATTGTTATAGAAAGAGCTCCACAGCCAAGTTCTTATAGCATTGAGATGGATTGGGGAAATATCAGAAGGAACCGAAGGGCCTTGGTATCATTGGGAAGGAAACAAATGGAACATGGGACATACTATTTAGGATGATGAATGCATCCAAGTAAAAGAATATTGCCAGAACAGATGGTCAGATTATACTTCTATTTAGATCCGGATAGGGGCAAGGAGCCAGAAACAATTAGAAACTCTACAGCCATCCAGGTGGAAGGCACACATGTCGATCAACAGGAGAATGCAGTTCATCCTCAATCTCAAAATGAAATCAGGACCAGATCAGGGAGATTGGTCAAGGCACCACAGAGACTAACCCTGTGAAGTCTGAGACTTTTGGGGGAGATGTAGGAGGATGTACATAGCCAGGATAAAGACTTGGGGGGAGATATAGAATAAAAGGTTAACATCAGGAGCACTTCATACTGATGTAACTGCTGATGTGACTATGATTCAATGTCGCATGATTTGCAATGTCACAACTGTGATCTGGTAGGAAACAGAAGTATAACCTCGTGTAGAGTACTGAGATGTACAGAGATCTGTAAATAAGCAAGAATGGTTTTTAGGAGTAACAGTCCATGCTAGCATTCTTAGGGTAATAAGCAAACCCAATGTAGACCCTGAATGCAAGATGAACCAGAAAGCAGTGCTGCTGCTCAATTATAATGGAACTCAATGCGACAGGTTCACAGGAACATGTGCTCTGAAAGGCTGACCAAGCTCGGGCTCTTGCCTCCAGAAGAGAAATGACTGAGAGATAACTGAATAAGAAGTATTTAAAATTATCAAGGGGATTCAGTAGGGCAGAGGAATGGGATGTTTCCACTTGTGGGAGTCTAAAATTAGGGGTCATGAATATAAAATAGTCACCAATGGATTCAATAAGGAATTCAGGAGAAATTTCTTTACTCAGAGAGTGGTGCGAATGTGGAATTTGATACCACAAGGAGTAGTTAAGTCAAAAAGTGTATATGCATCTAAGAGAAAGCTTGATGACAGAAAAAGGAATAGAAATATATGTTGATGGGATAGATGAAGTAGAGGTTTGAGTCGTGGACTGTTTGTGCAGATTGTCTATTTATGTGCTGTAAATTCTATCTTTTCCTGTCCATCTTTTTCATAAGAATGGTAGTGAGTTAGTGTGCAGTTCTTGTAAATGGCTTTACCAATCTGAGAGACAGCTTCATATAGTGAGCATGATGAGAAGGAGAATAAAGCAACAGATGGAGCTGTAAATATGGAGGCAGCTTTCCTATTAGATTCAACAAGGCCCAACCATCAACGTTGTTTGTGTGGGCATTCTGATAGCTCCATCCTCCCTTGCCCTGTGGGTGACTGGTTGGCCTGTGATAGCTGAATCCACTCACCAGGCAATGCTGCATGAATTAGGGCTAGAGTGTGCACAGATACATGCCAGCTCTCTGCCCCTTTAAACATATCTTAGGTTCCCAAGGTTTCTGATGCAAAATGATTCATGTATAACTTGATTCTATCAGAAAGCATTCCAGCACAGAAACAGGTCATTTGGCACCACACAAGCCTTCTCCCATCCTTTATCATCTAATGCCATCAACATATTCTTCAATTCCTTTCTCTTTCGTGTATTTATTTAGCTTCTCCTAAAATGTATTTATCCTATTCACCCTAACTGCTCCAAATTCCACATTCTAATCACTCTCTGGATAAAGAACTTGCTCCCAAATTCCCTATTGCATTTTATTAGCGGTTGTCATAGTTATATTTATGGCCCTTGTTCTGCTCTCACCTGCAAGTGGAAACATCTTCTTTATGTCTACCCTATCAAATCCTTTCATAAACTTAAAGACCTTTGTTAGGTTATCCCTCAGACTTCTAGAGAAAAAGAGTCCAAACCTGTTCAATCTTTCCTGATAATAGCAATGTGGTTGACTCTTAAATGCCCTCTGAACAAGGGCAATTAGGGATGGGCAATAAATGCTGGCCTAGCCAGCGATGCCCACATCCCATGAATGAATAAAAAAAAAGACATAAGCTCTCCATTCTGGTATTATTCTAGTAAACCTTTTTTTGCACCTTCTTCAGTGCCCTTATGTCCTTTTCATAATATCAGAAATATTCACAGTCTGGATCATGTTCCAGAGATGGCAGGGCAGCTAGCTTGCAGTGATCTATTGAAAGTCAGACTTTTTAGCCATTCCCTTACCAATACCAGATGCACACCTAAGCCCAACCCTCTTATACAGACTCCTCATGGGGGGAGTCCATCTGGCAGGTGACTGGCAGAAGGATGTCACCACTGGAGGATTCCAGACTCTCAGGACTCTGTTGCATCCATTTTTTTTAGAGGGCACATTTCATACACTTCTCCACTACTTCCTGACAAGAAGAAGTGTGAGAATCCCCGGCCGTGCTTTATCTGGCCAAGGCAGGTGGTACCTGTGCTCTGACCAGGCATATGGCTCTGGCTGTCCATTCCATCTGCTCTCTCCTTTCTACTTCTGGTTAACCAGTTCCCTAGTCCAGGTAAGGGCTTAAAGTCTGGAGGGAACATATCATTAACCATAATCAGACTGAGACTAAGGAAAATCGTCAACCAAAGAGCAAAGTCAGCAGAGGCTAGGTATAGTCCTGTAGAAATCAAAGATCGCAATTATCCATAACAGACCCAGAGAGGTAGCGAGGTGCCATGATGAATCAATGCCAGTGATTGTGTCTATAACACTCATCTTCTGAGTTACTGGCACTTTCCAGATCCCCAGGTATAAGCAACAGCAGGCAGAAATGTCAGACTGCACTTATCAGGTCAGTGCGATTCTTCTCAAATGTTTTCCATCACCTTTCCAAACGCTAGGTGTTAACAAAACAAGTCTCCTTAGCCATTTCTGCCTCCCCCAGTAGACGGATTATTTTTGAACAGGCATAGTCAAAGAAATAGGAAATGTTGCCACCCAATGAATGTAAAGAGAGAATGGGGAACCGGGAATATCATTATGGGCAGAATTTTCCCCCGTTGCGGGGAAAGTTGAAGAGTGGGTGCACGGAGGCGAGCCTCCGGTCGGCGGCCCCCGGTTGGGGGCGCGCTGCCATTTTATATGGGTGGGCCAATTAAGGCCCGTCCAGTGTGATGTCCGCACGGAAGCACTATGCGCTCCTTGTGTGGGCGGGGGGGAATGCCTAAAATCGAGAGTGCGCTCTGTCGTGCATGCACATGAAAGAACGCACTAATGTCCCTGAGGCTAAGTGCTGCCTCAAGGAGATCGGCTGCACATTGAAAAATATTAAAAATAGATTTTTTTAAATTCCCTGACGTGTCCCCTCATGTGACACTGTCACATGAGTTGGGACATGTCCATAACTTTTAAAAACACTAATTAAATTTTTAAAAATCTATATGGAGCCTTATCCTGCCTGTGGATGAGGTTTCATGCTTTTTCTAACGCCCACCGGGGCTCCTGGCCTGCCCGCCAACCTTAAGGTTGGACGGGCAGGTCCATTAATTACTTCAATGACTCTGTCAATGGCCTCAATTGGCCATTGACAGGTCGGCGGGTGCACAGCTGATTTTGCTGAGCCCCCGCCCACCTGAAAATTTAAATGAGGCGCGGTGACGTCAGGAGTTCTGCCCGATGTCACTACACGTCATTTTACGCGTTGGCGAGCGAGCCCCGCCCCCCCCGCTCACTGACAGGAAAATCCTGGCCCATGTGTCAATACCCAACATCTAATCATTCTTATATAATCAGGATCACACAGAACACTTGAAATTAGGAACATGTCTGCTTAAAAGAAATAAGAATCATGTATATTGTCTGTTTCTTTGTTGTGCAATGTTTGTTTGATGTCAACAGTTCTTCTACAGGTGACAGAGGTTGTTGCTGAGAACTCCATTCACAATTGCTCAACAGTGGAACAGGGGAAACACCGTAAAGCAAAGCAGACTATGTGATTACATCGGTCAGCCTAGTCTTCTGGGAACCATGTGTCCAGTGAAATATAACAACTGCAACTAGAACTAGAATAGATCTGTCAGGCAATAGAGTACACTGAGTACATATATGGTCACTTATTCTGGCAAAAGGATGAAACACTCCACCCTGCTCTCATGCCCACATGTCCGTCCTTGGCTTGCTGCATTGTTCCAGTGAAGCTCAACGCAAACTGGAAGAACAGCATCTCATCTTCCGACTAGGCACTTTACAGCCTTCCGGACTGAATATTAAGTTCAACAATTTTAGATCAGGAACTCTCTCCTCCATCCCCACCCCCTTTCCGATTTTCCCCCTCCGTTTTGTTTTTTCCAATAATTTATATAGATTTTTCTTTTCCAACCTATTTCCATTATTTTTAAATGTATTTCCATCCATTGTTTTATCTCTACCTTTTAGCCTTTTTCGATTCCTTCACTCCACCCCACCCCCACTAGGGCTGTCTGTACCTTGCTCATCCTGCTTTCTACCCTTAATTAGCACATTCCTTTAGATAATAACACCACCTTCAACACCTCTTTGTCCTTTTGTCTGTGACATCTTTTGGTTATCTCCACCTATCAATGGCCCTCTATCCAGCTCTTCTTGTCCCACCCACCCCTACCCTTAAACCAGATTATATTTCACCTCTTTTCTATTGTTCCTTAGTTCTGTTGAAGAGTCATACGGACTTGAAATGTTAACTGTGTTCCTCTCCGCAGATGCTGCCAGACCTGTTGAGTTTTTCTAGGTATTTTTGTTTTTGTTTTGTGATAAATCTGGAGCCTTTGCTGTTGTACGCTAAGTGATAAGAAAGATTGAACAGATTGGGCCTACACCCATTGGAGTTTCGAAGAATGAGAGGTGATCTTATTGAAACATGTAAGATGCTGAGGGGACTTGATAGAGTAGATACCGGAAGGATGTTTCCACTCCTCCGGGGACTAGAACCAGGGAACACAGTTTAAGAATAAGAGGTCTCCTTTTTAAACTGAGATGAGGAGAAATTTTTCATCAGAGGGTCGTTAGTATGTGGAATTCCCTTCACCAGAAAGCATTGGAGGCTGGGTCATTGAATTTATTCAAGGCAAGGTTGGACAGATTTTTAATAATCAAGGGAGTCAACAGTTACGGGGGCAGGCAAGAAGGTGGAGTTGAGACCACAACCAGGTCAGCCATGATCTTATTGAATGGTGGAGCAGGCTCGAAGAGCTGCATGGCCTACTCCTGCCCCTAAGACCTATGTTCCTATGTTGTGACTGCAGTGACATTCACATGCTAACTATGAACACAGCAAGACAAAAGGAGAGAAGAAATACAACAGAGTGCCACAGAACTTAATGCAATTTAACAAAAGTCAATTTTAAGGGAGAGTTTAAAAGCTCGCCTGTATTTATATCATTTTACAAGGTAAATTACTGCTTCTACATTTGGCAGATTCTGATAATGAGTGACATTGAACAAGGATTGAGTGGTAAAGTTCAAATCATGTTTCATTTCTGATGCTGTGCTATGTTTAACTGCCCTTGGCCATCAACTGTCTTAAAGCAAAGCAAACCATGTGATTAATCATTGACTGATAATTTGGAATATAAAATTTCATGGGTCAGCTGGTGTCGCTCATCATCAGAATCTGCCAAATGGCATAGAAGTGGCAATTTACCTTGAAAATTACCTTGAAAAACAATATAAATACAGGAGAACTTTTAAACTCTTCCCTTTAAACTAATTTTTGTGAAAAGATATTGAGTAGAGGAGCTCTGTGATACTCTATTTCCTTCCTTGTTCTACTTTTCATGTTTATAGTTAGCCCATGAAAGTCACAGTTGCACCTCCACTTGTCAATTATAAGAGATCTTTCAAGTTCAATGAGGATACCATGTTTCCAAATTAGACTTAATTAAAATGGTTGTAATTAAAATTTGAAATAATGAGGATAATTACCATCTTAAAAATAAATACATTATTTATGAACAGGCAGAAAGAGGACTCAGAGGCAGGAACCACCACCTAGAAGAATGGGCAAAAAAAAGACCTGGAGGCAGCCAACAGTACCTAGAAGAGTGGGCAAAGAGAAAGCCCAGAGCCAGTAAACCACCACCTGGAAGAGCTATCAAATCCAGTCCAGTCCAATTTAGTCCAGTCCGGTCTAGTCCGGTCCAGTCCGGTCCAGTACAGTCCAGTCCAGTCTATGGGTCCAGAGCAGAGCGACAGTCTGAGGGAAATCAAAGTGTGGCATCAAAGGAAAACAGATAAATGATTGGTTGGTGAATATTTTCCTTGCTTCTCTTCAAAAACTCATGTAATTTATTAGTAATTATAAGGTTTCTTTAACAAAAACAGAATTACCTGGAAAAACTCAGCAGGTCTGGCAGCATCGGTGGAGAAGAAAACAGTTAACGTTTCGAGCCTTCACGGCCCTTCGGCAGAACTGAAGCATAGTTAGGAGAAAGGAGAAATATTTCTCCCTTCTTCTAACTATGCTTCAGTTCTGCCGAAGGGCCGTGAAGGCTCAAAAAGTTAACTGATTTCTTCTCCACCGATGCTGCCAGACCTGCTGAGTTTTTCCAGGTAATTCTGTTTTTGTTTTGGATTTCCAGCATCCGCAGTAGCTTTTAGCTTTTTGTTTTTATAAGATTTCTTTAGTTTGCTAGTAGTAGTAAATGTTATTGGGAGTAGCAGTGTTTATTAATTATAAAGTAATTTAAAAATAATAAAGATGACAGGGCAGATGATGTGTTGCAACTGCAGAGTGTGGCTATTCCTGGTCATTGGGGTGATCCAGGGCAAACACGTCTGCAGTATGTATCTGCAGCTTGAGGAGCTTGGGCTCAGAGTCATTGAGCTGGAGGCTGAGCTGCAGACACTGCGATGAATCAGGGAGGGGGAAAGTTACCTGGACACTTTGTACCAGGAAGCAGCCTGTATGGATGAAAGTGGTTGCTGCAGGGTGGATGAACAAACTGACCATAGCACAATGGTACAGGAGGCCATTCAAGCTGGGGGAGTTAATAGGAATGTACTGGTAATTGGTGACAGTATAGTCAGGGGGATAGACACAATTCTCTGCAGATGGGAGTGGGAGTCTAGATGGCTGTGTTGCCTGCCAGGGTTTGGGACATCTGTTCTGGGCTGGAGAGGAATTTGCAATGGGAAGGGGAGGACCCGGTGGTCATTATCCACATAGGTACCAACAACACAGGTAGAACTAGGAAAGAGGTTCTGTTGAGGGAATACGAGCAACTGGGGACTAAATGAAAAGCAGAACTTCAAAAGTAATAATCTCTGGATTACTACCCAAGACACAAGCAAATTGGCATTGGATAAATCAGATTAGAGAGTTAAATGCGTGCTCAAAGATTGGTGTAGGAGAAATAGGTTTTGATTCATGGGACACTGGCACCAGTACTGGGGAAAGCGGGAGCTGTACCATGCTGGGACAAGTGTTCTGGTGAGTCATATAACTAGTGCAGTAGAGAGGGCTTTAAATTAAATAGTGGGAGCAAAGATCAAGTTTGGGCAGATGTGTTAAATGAAATAGAGAAGACAAGATAAAAGAGAAAGATAGGAATAAGGGAAATGATGATCAGAGTGTGGCAGGAAGGGACAGAGAGTACTAACCTAAGAGTGCACCAGCAGATAAGGTTAGAGGTTACAAGAAAGGTGAAAATACAGAACTAAAGGCTCTGTATTTGAATGCATGTAGCATTCATAACAAAACAGGTTAATTGACAGTACAAATAGAAATAAATATGTATGATCTGATAGCTATTACAGAGACATGGCTGCAGGATGACACAAGACTGGGACCTGAATTTCAAGGGTCCATGACATTTAGGAAGGACAGGAAACCAGGAAAAGGTGGAGGGGTAGCTCTGTTAATTAAGGATGAAATTGGTACAACAGAGGGAGATGACCTTAGTTTTGGAGATCAAGATGTAGGGCGGAATTCTCCCATGCCCCCGTCAGCTGGATCAATGGAGGGTGGTAGGGGGAGTGTGGCACGAGATCCAAAAATCAGTTTCACGCTGGCGTGGCATCTTCCGATACTGCCCACCATGGCGGATCACGATTCCCACCAGAGGCTGGCATGAACCCGATTTGCATCCCGCTAATGGGATGTAAATGAAGGCATGACTGGAATCTTCCCGCTAGTTCGATTCTCGGTGATGCCAGCAGGAAAGCAAACCAGTCCAGAACATACCTGGGCTGACGTGGCGTGCAAAAAATTGGATTTACCCTAAAGGACAGCTTCTGGATATCGACAACTAAATGGAGGTATCCAGCCACTGGATCCTGGAACTCCACATGCAGCAAAGATTACTTGGAGCTTCATCCACGTAGCTCCTCTGCGAAGCGGCTTCCAGAAGGTGGGAGTTCTCCGTGCAGTAACTTCATTTTAGCTTCTTCCAGCAACGTTACCATGGCTTCAGACATACTTTCAAGGTGGTCGCCATGGGATCAGATCCTTGAGCTGCAGGACAGGAGATAGCAGGAAGTACTGTTGGGCGGTAATGGAGTGTTAGGTTGGCAGAAGTTTAAGAGGGCTGTAGATGTGATGGGGGTGTGGGGGCCTAAAGGTGGGTGTTGGTGGCTGGGGGTGCAGGAAAGGCTCTTACAGGGGTGTAGCTAGGCAGTACAGGGAACGGATGACGAGGTTGGGTATGGGCCAAGTTGGCAGCTGTGTTGGCGGTGGGGGGGTTGGGGGGGGTGGGGGGGGAGGTGATTAATGTCCAGGCATGTGAAGCGGGGGTAATGTCCAGGCGTGTGAAGCGTATTGGGGATTAATGTCCGGGTGTGAGAAGGGCGGCAGGGATTAATGTCCAGATGTGTGAAAGGAGGGCAGGGATTAATGCCCAGGTGTGTGAGGAGGGTGGGGTAATATACAAGTGTGTGAAGTGGGGGAGTCTTTTTTTATTACTCATACATGGGATATGGGCATTGATAGTTAGGCCAGCATTTATTGTTCAGAGGGCATTTTAAGAGTCAACCACATTGCTGATGGGTCTGGAGTCACATGTAGGCCAGACCAGGTAAGGATGGAAGATTTCCTTTCCAAAAGGACATTAGTGAATCAGATGGGTTTTTACCACAATCATAAGAACATTAGAAATAGGAGCAGGAGTAGGCCATTCAGCCCCTCAGGCCTGCCCTGCCATTCAATTAAATCATGGCTGATCTGCCCCAGGCCTCAACGCCTCATTTGTGCCAGCTCCTCATAACCCTCAACTCCCCGATATTTCAAAAATCTATCTGCCTCCTCTTTAAATACTTTCAGTGATCTAGCCTCCACAACTCTTTGAGGTAGAGAATTCCGGACATTCACTACCCTCTAAGAGAAGAAATTCCTTCAGATCTCAGTTTTAAATGAGTGTCCCCTTATTTTGTAACTATGGCCCCTAGTTCGAGAATCCCACACTAGTGGAAACATCTTCTCAACATCTACCCTGTCAAGCCCCCTCAGAATCTTGTACGTTTCAATAAGATCACCCCTCACTCGTCTAAACTCTAATGAATAAAGGCCTAACCTGTTCAGCGGTTCTTGATAAGTCAACCCCTTCATCCCAGAAATCAGCCTAGTGAATCGCTTTTGAACTGCCTCCAATGCCGGTATATCCTTTCTTAAATACGGGCACCAAAACTACACACAGTACTCCAGGTGCGGCCTCACCAACACTGTACAGTTATAACAAGACTTCTCTATTTTTAAACTCCACGCCCCTAGCAATACAGACCAAAATTCCATTTGCCTTCTTAATTACTTGCTAACTTTTTGTGTTTCATGCACAAGAACACCCAGATCTCTCTGTGCTGCACTTATTTGGGGCCTCTCTCCATTTAAATAATAGCCTGCCTTTTGATTTTTCCTACCAAAATGCATGACCTCACACTTTCCTACATTAAACTCCATCTGCCAAGTTTTTGCCCACTCACTCAACCTGTCTATATCCCCTTGCAGATTTCTTATGTCCTCATCACAACATGCCCACCACCTATTTTTGTATCATCAGCAAATTTGGATACATTACACTCTGCCCCCTCCTCCAAGTCATTAATGTAGATAGTAAATCAGCAATCATGAAAGTAAATCATCAGGCTTTTAATTCCAGGTTTTTATTCAATTCAAATTTCACCATCTGCCATGGTGGGATTTGAACCCAAGTCTCCAGAGCATTTCCCTGGGTCTCTGGGATACTAGTCTAGTGACAATACCATTTTGCCACCGCCTCCCTCCATGGGGTAATGTCCAGGTGTGTGGAGGAGCTCACAGGGAGGGGTTGGTGGAGACAACCGTTGACTCCCAGGGAGGGAGCTCAGGATGGGCATGGTAGGAGGGAATGGAAAAGGTTACAGGGGACACAGGGAGCTGGTAGGGTGGGAGGGTGAGGGTGCAACGGTGTTGTGTGAAGGGGCTGTGAGGGTCATTTGTGGGGACCCGGAGGTAGACATGGAATTGAGGGGGTTGGGGTCGGGCAGGTCAATGTGTATGGGGGTGGGATTTTCAGGTAAGAAGGGAACCTAAGTGTTCACCTGGACATTTTCAAAGGAAAAGGGTATGGATTGGAGGGTGACAGTGGGGAGGTAATGCTGGAGAGTGTCAATATTGATGGGGGAAAGGGCATGGGTGACTGGGAGAGGGGAAATGGTGCTGGAGCGAAGGAAAAATCTCACAATTACCAAGCTGGTCAAATTGAAAGTAAGCAAAGACTCGTGTTGGATGGGCAGGTATGTAGCATGGGAGTTGGGCCAATGAGTGGGCGGAGATGCGGGTCGCCTCAGCTGGACAATTGAAAGGGAGCCCCAGCAGGCAGTAGGGACTGTGCTAGGGACCTGGGATATGAGTTTGACAAAGCTCAGCGTGCACAGGAGAGTGCTTGCACATGGCTCGCAAAGGCCCTGCCACATACTGTCTCCCTGTAGACTCACCCAGGGGGTTGGATGTGCGCAAGAGAGGTGATGGGGTGGGGGAGTGGAGGGCAGGGGTGTGGTCACTAAACCTTAGAATCATGGTGAAAAAAGACAGTAGACATCATAGCAGTGAAAGTGATTACATTTACATAAGTTAGAATTGTAACAATCACCTGGTCACCCGTGCAACCAGTTGTGATCAAAATTTCTTTATTTTCCTTAGCCTGCTACTTCTTCTAGGTGCTCCCCAGACATCCACAGCCGGGGTGGAGGCAGCCTGCTGACTAGTTTACCCTGTTGCCTTTGACGAATTTGGTGGCTGTCCTCTGGAGAGCTGAGGCCTGGAGGGCCCCGGCTTCCTTTGTCTGTGTTCCTGTGGGCCCAGCTACCCCATCTGCGGTGACAGAAGAGGATGTTGAAGGAGTCACAGACAAAGGGGATTCGGAAGGTCTGTAAACCTTTGAGATGCCTGAGTGGATGACCAGGGGTGTCCAGCTGCTACTCCTCTTCCTTGGGGTGCCCAAAGGTCTTGGTCTGACTCCTTGAAGGGAAGGGGCACCTGGAGGGAGATCAAGGTGCCCCGTCCCCCTCTCATATTACCACTGCAAAAACTCACCCGCGGCTACAGTGATGGAGTGAAGGTCTGCACGCATCTCCGTCAGAAACTGGGCGACCTGTTGGACCAGGTTCTCCTTGACATCCGCCACCCTCCTCATGGTGACCTTGATGCGCACGCATGTGGGCAGCACTTCATCGGAGAGCAGGCAAACGGATTTCTTCGACTCGCGTACCAATCTGTTGAGGGCCTTCAACAACTCTGCCTGATGTTGCTCAGCCTCTTGCTGACTCTCCATCATTAGTTGAAAGGTTGATTCCAGAGGCCCATCATCAGACTCGGGCCTCACAGATGCCTCTTCTCCTCCCATCAGCCAGGTGCAATATATTCCTCCAGATCTGGACATGGCCCAGGAGGAAGCACAGGCAGGCGTCACAGAAGTTCGGCACTGCACTTTCACCTCCCTTTGCAGACATCTTCATATTTTGTATAGACAGTGAGGAAGTCCAGGTGCCATTTAAATATGGTGCCCGGATATGACGGCGGGGCGTGCTTCGTCCAGCCCGCCCCACCACAGAAAAGGTTGGGAAACCTCCAGCTGCATAATGAATAATGCCAGGGCTGGAAGATACTGTGGAATTTCCCATCGGCTTCTGCAGTGAGAAACATTGCCCAGGAGAGAAGAGTGGGTCTAAGACTAGAGTTTTAAACTTAAATAAGGGCCACTATGAGGACATGAAGACAGGGCTGGTTAAAGTGAACTGGGAAATTAAATTAAAGGATAGGTCAGTAGAGATGCAGTGATAAACATTTGAGGACATATTTCAGAACACTCAGAAAAAATAAATTCTAGTGAGAAAGAAAGACTGTAAGGGAAGGACACACCCTCTGTGGCTAACTAAGGAAGTTAAAGGTAGTATGAAATTGAAAGTAAAAGCATATAATTGTTCAAAGATGAGGAACAGATCGGAAGATAAGGAGGGAGAAATTAGAATACGAGAGAACGCTAGCTAGAAATATAAAAACAGATAGTAAGAGTTTCTTTAGGTATTTAAAAAGAAAAGTGAGCTCCGGTCCACTACAGAGTGAGTCTAGGGAATTAATAATGGAAAATAAGGAAATAGTGGATGAATTAAACAAATATTTTGTGTCTGTCTTCAATGTAGCGGATACTAATAACATCCCAGAAATAATTATGAATCAGAGGGTGAAAGGGGGGGAGAAACTTAAAACAATTACAATCACCAGGGAAAGGGTACTGAGAAAACTATTAGAACTAAAAGCTGACAAGTCCCCGGGTCCTGATGAACTTCATGCCAGGGTCTTAAAAGAAGTAACTGCAGAGATAGTAGATGCGTTAGTTTTAATTTTCCAAAATTCTCTAGATCCTGGAAAGGTCCCATCAGATTGGGAAATAGCAAATGTGACTCCTCAATTTAGGAAAGGAAGGAGACGGAAAGCAGGAAAATACAGGCCAGTTAACTTAACATTTGTCGTAGGAAATTGCTGGAATCTACTATTAAGGAGGTTATAGCAGGGAACTTATATAATTTCAATGCAATCAGGCAGAGTCAACATGGTTTTGTGAAAGGGAAATCATGTTTAACTAATTTATCGGAGTTCTTTGAGGAAATAACAAGCAATGTGGATAAAGGGGAACCTTTGGATGTGCTGTACTCAGATTTCCAGGGGCCATTTGACAAGGTACCACATCAAAGGTTACTACGCATTGTGTAATGAGTAACATATCAGCATGGATAGAGGATTAGTTAGCTAACAGGAAGTGGAAGAGAGTAGGAATAAATGGGTCTTTTTTGTGTTGCCAAGATGTGATGAGTAGAGTGCCACAAGGATCAGTGCTGGGGCCTCAACTATTTGCAGTTTATATCTCAATGACTTGGATGAAGGGACCAAATGTATGCTGATTTGCTGATGACACAAAGATACGTGGGAAAGTAAGTTGTGGAGAGGACATGTGGAACCTGCAAAGGGACATAGATAGGTTAAGTGAGTGGGTAAAAAATTGGCAGATGGAGTATAATGTGGGAAAATGTGAACTTGTTCACTTTGGCAGAAAGAATAGAAAAGAAATATATTATTCAAATGGAGAGAGATTGCGGAACTCTGAGGTACAGAGGGATCTGTGTGTCCTGGTACATGAATCATATAAAGTTGGTACGCAAGTACACAAGTGATTATGAAGGAAAATGGAATGGTGTTGTTTATTGCCAGGGGAATGGAATATAAAAGTAGGGATGTTTTGTTACAGTTGTACAGGGCATTGGAGAGACAACATCTAGAATACTGTGTACAGTTTTGATCTCCTTATTTAAGAAAGGATATAAATATATTAGAAGCAGTTCAGGGAAGATTCGCTTGATTGTTACCTGGGATTGGGAGAGAGAAAAGATTGGACGGGTTGGGCCTGTCTCCATTGGAGTTTAGAAGAATGAGAGGTGATCTTTTGAAACATATAAGATCCTGAAGGGACTTGACGGGGTAGATGCTGAAAGGATGTTTCCTCTTGTGGGACAGACTAGAAACAGGGCCCACAGTTTAAAAATAAAGGGTTTCCCATTTAAGATGGAGATGTGAAGAAATTTTTCCTCTGAGGGTCATGAATCTCTGGAACTCTCTCCCCCAGAGGCTGGTGGAGGCAGGATCAATGAATATTTTAAGGCAGAGGTAGATAGGTTCTTGACTAACAAGGGAGTCAAAGGTTACCGGGGGTAGGTGGAATGTGGAGTTGAGGCCACAATCAGATTGGCCGTGGTCTTGTTGGGTGGTGGGGTAGACTTTGTGGGGGGTGGGGGCCAAGTGGCTTAATCCTGCTCCTAATTTGTATGTTCATATCACCTGGACTATCTGAAGTATGATATGTAATTTTTAAAAAAGGGCCTTTGTTCTATACAAGCTGAAACTACAGTAAGAAAAATAGTGGGGACAGACAGATGTGGGTTCACACCAGTTTGCTTTTGAAAATAAGCTTCTCTTCTTATGCTGGTTCACCTGCTTGTTTGAAGCCAATGCAAGGGACATGTTTTGAAAGTGTATATCCAATGGTCAAGGCGGTTGGGAAGGAGAATTGCACAAGAAAAGTTTTGAAGATTAACAACTTCATCTCTGCTTAAACAGGTAAAATGTTGCACATTTTCTATAACTGGGCTGTTCTTCCTTTGTCCTAAGTATTCTCCCTAAAATCCCCTGTGATTCTGTTTATTTGCTTGAAAACAAAAGTAGAGTCAGATCTGTTTTCAGTTAGAAAATAAGTCCTGGTGGAGTTAAAGGGCTGCTGCTGTAGAAGCTGAAGGACATAAAAAGGAAGCAATCTGTCATCTCCTTGATGACTGATGACTTTTGATTTGCAGAACAGACAAAATCAAATTCCGCCAACTTAATGATGCAGAGAAAACTGGGTGTTTGCATAAGCAAATTTGCTTACGTAATTCCTGATAACATCAGTAGGGAAACTTTCCACTGACAATGACTCTTAAATTACATAAATATTTATGTATTTCAAAATACAGAAACAACTCTGCTGAATGATAGCTTTTCTATCATCCAATAAGGAACAACAAGCACTTGCATGTATATAGAATCATTAAGGTTGTAAAACGTCTGAAGGCACTTCACAGGAGCATTTTTAATTCAAAATTAGACACCAAACCACATAAGGAAAAATATTAGAGTAAATGACCAAATATTTGAAAAGGTGAAAGAAGAGTAGAGAGGTGGAAAATTTAGTGAGGGAATTTCGGAGTTTAGGACCTTGGCAGCTGAAGATATAGCCAATGGTGGAGTGATTAAAATTGGGGATTTCGAGAGATGGGTCTAGGGAAGATGGACACAGATGTGGAAGGCAACTGTGCATTCAAAGATCTTGGATAGGAAAGGAGGTAAAGATTATTTTTCTTCAGGTTAGTTTTCCTGTGGTATAAACTGATAGGAGTTGAAAACAAACATACAGATTGCGTAATAAAATGTAATTTCTACTTGGGATATGTTCTATCATCCTAAAAAAAGTAGATTCAACCCATGACTGAATTATCTTCTCAAACTCTCAGAGCCAGACATCTGTTGAGATGGAAAAAAAAAGTCACGTAAATCCATCCTCAGAATAATACTGGGGTTGTTACTCCGTTCTGTTTTCTATTTGGAATGAGTTTTAAATTATGATGTAAATGAAAATTCTGCTCTTTACACTCATCAACAATGGATGTTGATAAGATGCAGGGTAAACATAGAAAACAGGAGCAGGCGTAGGTCATTCGGCCCTTCGAGCCTGCTCTACCAGTCAATATGATCATGGCTGATCCTCTGTCGCAATGCAGTACTCCCACACTCTCCCCATATCCCTTGACGCCTTTAGAGTGCAGAAATCAATCTATTCCCTTCTTAAGTATATTCAGTGACTTGGCCTCCACAGCCCTCTGTAGTAGAGAATTCCATAGGTTCACCACCCTCTGAGTGAAGAAGTTCTCCTCATCTCAGTCCTAAATGGTCTACCCCATATCCTGAGACTGTGGCCCCTTGTTCTAGACACCCCCCCACCCTCAGCCAGATGAAATATTATCCCTACATCTAGTTGGTCCATCCCTGTCAGAATTTTATATGTTTCAATGAGATCTCCTCTCATTCTTCTAAACTCCAGTGAATACAGGCCTAATTGGCTCAATCTCTCCTCATATGACAATGCTGCCATCCCAGGGATCAGTCTGGTGAACCTTCGCTGCACTCCCTCTATTACAAGTATATCCTTTCTTTGGTAGGGAGACCAAAACTGCACACAATACTCCAGGTGTGGCCTCACCAAGGCCCTGTACAGCTGCAGTAAGACATCCTTGCTCCTATGCTCAAGTCCTTTCGCAATGAAGGCCAGCATACCATTTGCCTTCTTAACTGCTTGCTGCACTTGCATGCTTGCTTTCAGTGATTGGTGTACAAGGACACCCAGGTCCCTTTGTACTTCAGCAATTCCCGATCTATCACCATTTAAATAATGCTCTGCCAATCTGTTTTTCCTACCAAAGTGGATAACTTCACACTTATCCACATTATACTGCATCTGCCATGTATTTGCCCACTCACTCAAGCTGTCTAAATCACCTAGAAGCCTTTTAACACCCTCCTGTATTTGCGGAGAGGATATTCTCTTAAACATGGAACAGCTTGATTTCAAACAATTTGCACACAAATATATTTTAATTAAATAGAATTTCTAGCAGTGAGTTTTCTAGTTTTCTAGTCACCGCTATCCAATTGTTCATGCCTTGCTGCTTTAAACAATTTGTTCTTCCCTTAAAAACAGTTATAGGTTATTACATAAGAACCTAAGAAATAGGAGCTGGAGTTGACCTTGCTGCATCAATCAACAAGATCACAATTGATCTTCTACCTCAGCTCCACCTTCCCGCACTATCCTCAATTCCCAAAAATCATTGACCTCTCTTTTGAATATAATCAATGAATGAGCATAAACAGCTCTCTGGGGTGTTGTGGGATGGCCCTTCTATCTTAGGTTCTAGGTGTGGGACATAGTTAGTAGACAGACTGTAGACAGACTCTGGTATCTGGTTCACACTTGTTTATTAGTACTACATCTAATCAGGTTACAAGGTAGACACAGAGATAAAAACAAAAAAATTCTGCGGATGCTGGAAATCCAAAACAAAAACAGAATTACCTGGAAAAACTCAGCAGGTCTGGCAGCATCGACGGAGAAGAAAAGAGTCGACGTTTCGAGTCCTCATGACCCTTCAACAGAACTGTGTATAGTTAGGAGAGGGGTGAAATATAAGCTGGTTTAAGGTGGGGGGGTGGGGGGGGGGGGTGGAGAGAAGTTGAGGGCGGGGTGGTTGTAGGGACAAGCAAGCAGTGATAGGAGCAGATAATCAAAAGATGTCACAGACAAAAGGAACAAAGGGGTGTTGAAGGTGGTGATATTATCTAAGAAAATGTGCTAATTAAGAATGGATGGCAGGACACTCAAGGTACAGCTGTAGTGGGGGTGGGGTGGAAAGACTGACAATGTATTAGTTGTAGATTTAAAATAATGGAAATAGGTGGGAAAAGAAAAATCTATATAAATTATTGAAAAAAACAAAAGGGAGGGGGAAGAAACGGGGTGGGGATGGGGGGAGGGAGTTTAAGATCTAAAGATGTTGAATTCAATATTCAGCCCGGAAGGCTGTAAAGTGCCTAGTCGGAAGATGAGGTGCTGTTCCTCCAGTTAGCCCAACGCAAACTGGAGGAACAGCACCTCATCTTCCGACTAGGCACTTTTCAGCCTTCCGGGCTTAATACTGAATTCAACAACTTTAGATCTTAAACTCCCTCCCCCCCATCCCCACCCCGTTTCTTCCCCCTCCCTTTTGTTTTTTTCAATAATTTATATAGATTTTTCCTTTCCCACCTATTTCCATTATTTTTAAATCTACAACTAATACATTGTCAGTCTTTTCACCCCACCCCCACTACAGCTGTACCTTGAGTGTCCTGCCATCTATTCTTAATTAGCACATTTTCTTAGATAATATCACCACCTTCAACACCTCTTTGATCCTTTTGTCTGTGACATATTTTGATTATCTGCTCCTATCACTGCTTGCTTGTCCCTACAACCACCCCACCCTCAACTTGTCTCTTCCCCCCCCCCCCCCTCCCCCCCCGGCCCTCACCTTAAACCAGCTTATATTTCACCCCTCTCTTAACTATACTCAGTTCTGTTGAAAGGTCATGAGGACTCGAAACATCGACTCTTTTCTTCTCCGCCGATGCTGCTAGATCTGCTGAGTTTTTCCAGGTAATTCTGTTTTTGTACAAGGTAGACACATTGCTCCTAGACATGATTCCAACCTCTAACACATGACTGACTGGTGTCAGTGGCACATCATCACCGTCATACATTAGCATATCCCACCTGTTAACCCTTTATACTACACGGGATAGAAAATTCCAAAAATTTGAAATGCCTTAAATGAAAGAATATTTCTTCATCTCAGTCCTTAATGACCAATACCTTAATCTGAGACTGTGAGCCCATGTTCAGTGAGAATTTCCAATGCAACAATCTTTTTTTTTCACCGTTCCTTTAAGTGACAGTCTGCTTTTAAGGAAAAATAGCTTGCTAATACCACGTAGGGTCTAGAAAAATGGCCAATCTCTCCTGCTGTATGGAGTGCTTGCTGGCAGTGATCAGAAGAGGGGGCCAGTGTTCAAAGACAGCAACTTTTTCCACAATCATTCAGATGAGGTGGGTAGATGAACTTTGTATGTTATCGCCTCCATCTGAACAGGCTGGGGCAGGCCATGAATCGAGGCCCCACATCCTTAAATCAAAGTGAATGAATCTTGCATCCAACATGTTTGCCAATGGGGAGGGTGAAAAAAAGCCCAAAGGGAAAATCAAATCAGACTCGTTTTTATACATTCCAACCTCTTCCAGTGTGATAACTGAGGAGAGGACATCATAATAAGAAACTTACTAAAAAAGAGAGAGGCCGAGTAATTGGACAGTGCCAAAAAAGGGCATGAGGATAGCGATACGGGATTACCCCATGCCCATTGCTTCCGATGCAGGAATTTTGTAATATGCCTTTAAGGGATATCAGCATGACATCACTACAAGGAAAATGTGCCATGCGATCCAGCCTTAGTTTCACCTTTGCATATAGAAGAGCACATGCAGTTCTGATGCCTTCAAATCTGATATCTATTTATAACTGTTCTCGTGTGCCTAGTCTTAATAAATGAACCCACAATGTGTTTTCCCAATCCCTTATGAGCAATTGGTGCTTTGTGTCTTGCACAGTAAATATATCATGATAATAACACAATATGATGATCAGTGGTGGTAGGACAAATGGCAGCAAGATTAAGTACAGGTACGACATGGTGAACAGCCGTTGATCATGCTATTGATATAAGAAGACACTCAGCATCTTGATTGGACTGCAACAAAGTCGCGGTGTCAGAGAGTGTTGAAAACAGTGTGGTTACTGTGAAGAAAAGCTTTGGAGACACAACACTGAGCTAGTACTCAAGTAAAGAGATAAGCAGATGGATCCCCCATGGTGAGATTGTAGCGCATAGCTTGTCAGTTCCGTGAGTGTGATAGCATGTCGAGAGGACCAGAACCGGGTTAGCTCAGTCGGGAAAGGCAAGTGACCAGAGTGTGGGCCGGATCGATAGCGAGCAAAGGAGAGTCAAACAAAAAAAAGTTACCAAAAATCAGGCCAGGGAAGGTTGCAATTACAGTGCATGACTTCGGGAGTTGCTGAACAATAAATTGAATAAAAAACAATGATGTCATTACTCTGTGGTGCATTCCCGCCACAGCTCATCTCTCATCTTCATGAGTGGAGCTTCAGAAAAGCACACAAAAGTGGCTCCAGTGACACCCATTTCAGATACTTCAGAAGAAGGAAGGTCAAAGGGATATTGTCACAATGTCCATAAAATTTCCCATTTTGAATTGGGATGCAGCTGACCTACCTCCAAACTAAAAACATTTAGGCGACATACAGAACTATGGTTTCTTGATTCGGGTGTCTGAACCAAACAATCACGCCATAAAACATTGCCTAACAATTTGGAATGAAGGTCTACACCAGCTGAACACATCAGGATTAAAAGGAGAGCTAAAGGAACCCCCCCCCCACCAACCCCCCCCCCCCAAAAAAAATAGGGACTACATTGGAAGACTGGTTCAGTATCTGGTTAAACCTCTGTGTTCATTGACTAGAGTTCATGTCATTTTGACAATAGCCTACAGAATCCTTCGATCACTTTGTCAGCAGATGCAGAAAAAAGGGTACGTGCTGTGATTTTTCAAATGCAAAGCTAGCAGACAGAATCGTTGAGTTGGTATTTGCATCCACTCCCATGGAAGTATCCCAGAAAGATTTGCTAGACAAACCCAAAACGTACAGCATCGAAGAGCTACTCAAGGATGGTCAACGAAGCTTACAGGTCCTAAGCACAGCCCCAATTATTGACGCACTCACTAGAACACCCAAACCTAGCAAGACGTGGAAGGTGTGGTCTTCTGCATGCACCAAGGAAATGGCCAGCTTTTTATCAATTCTGCAAGGCATGTGGCAGAAAGCGGCAGTGCATTAGAGCAAAGGCTCCAAAGAGCCATTCACTGATCCAAACACACCATACACAATGGGTACCTTCAATCAATAGGAATGACCATCCAGTATTCCATCAGAAACATATACAGGTGGTGATTGTGCATATCATCATCAATCTCTGGTTGGTCAATGAGACAAAGAGCAATGAACACGTGTTTCACACTGTCAATCTCGTGGGAAATATAAATGTCATCACACCGTTGTAAGTATTTGCCAAGATTTGGGTTATCTGTGCCTAGAAAATTGGTAGTTATTCATTATTAGGGACATGTGAGATCATTTTGGCCTTATTGGGACAAGCTAGTCATCTCCCAGGGGGCCATTTTTAAAGGCAGGCAGGTCATCATCCTGAAATCTTTACGATCAGATATTCTTCAACAGCTTCATCACTCACACATGGGCATAGACCAGGTGAGGAAGCTTGCAAGAGAGACAGTCTATTGGCCATCTATTGGTATGAACAATGGCATTGAAGCAATTGTCAAGAAATGCGAAACATGTCAAAAGCATATGCCAAGTCAACACAAAGCACCACCAATTTCACATGAAGTTCCTACCCATCCTTGGTCCAAAATTGCATCCAACCTCTTTCATGTCCATGGCACTGACTTCATCGTCATCGTCGACTACTTTACCAAGCACCCCATTACCCAACAATTGCACAATACATCAAGAACAGCTGCCAGGCACACTAAGAGCAATTTTCAGTTTTTTTGGAGTGCCTAGAGAGATCATTACGGATAACAGCCCGCAATTTATTTGTAAGCCATTAGAGAAGTGACGAGTGAAATATCGATCACGCCACTTCTTCTCCTCATTACTCTAGATCTAACAGCTTTGCTGAACAAATGACTCGCATGGTCTCAAATGTAGACAGATCAAGCAAGATGTACACATAGCAATGTTGCATCTGAGAGCGACACCTTTAAGTGTAACTATTCCATCATCAGCAGAGCTCATGTTTGCCAGACCAGTGCGTATCAATCTACCTCCTCTTACCCATCCTACTCTGTCAGGAACAAAAGAGTAACTTTTAAAACTAAAGAGAAGATGACCAATGTGCACAATAAAAATGCAGCGACAGAACTGCCAACTTTACAGTTGGGACACTCAGTTCACATCCAGATCCCACAGAAGGTACATGACAACCAGCCGAGGTGACAAGGATTTGTTTGGAACCAAGGTCCTATGAAGTCATTACACACAAAGGTGCAACAGTGAGGCATAACCGAGGACAAATCAGATCCATTCCAGCTCCTCAACCACTGCACAGTCCTATTGCATCTAGGACAAGATCCTAACTGCAACCAGGAACAACATCCAAGAATGACAATCCCACAGATCACTGTGAGTAATTAAAGAATTAAGGGTGCGCGCCCGCCCAATCAACGTAAGATTCTGGCCCATGTCTTCAGACCAGGACAGCTCCAGGTGACAGATGGCCCTGAAAGCGAAGAAGGCGGCAGCCCCCAAATTTAGTGATGCGTCTCTGGAGTGCCTGCTGGACGCAGCGAGAGGCCACTGCAATGTCCTCTACCCTCGTTCTGGCTGCAGGAGGTCCACCAGAGTCACCAATCTGGCCTGGGAGGCGGTGGCAGCAGCAGTCAGAGGAAGTCAGCCATCCAGTGCAGGAAGAGGATCAATGCTCTCATCCATTCTGCCAGGGTAAGTCAACCACCTCATTACTCTCAACTCACAAACCCACCTCACACCTCAAGGGACAACACTAACTCTCACATACAGATAAAAGCAAAATACTGCTGATGCTGGAAATCTGAAATTAGAACAGAATCACAGAATCACACAGTGCAGAAGAGGCCCTTCGGCCCATTGAGTCTGCACCGACACGTGAGAAACACCTGACCTACCTACCTAATCCCGTTTACCAGCACTTGGCCCATAGCCTTGAATGTTATGACGTGCCAAGTGCTCATCCAGGTACTTTTTAAAGGATGTGAGGCAACCCGCCTCCACCACCCTCCCAGGCAGTGCATTCCAGACCGTCACCACCCTCTGAGTAAAAAAATTTTTCCTCACGTCCCCCCTAAACCTTCTGCCCCTCACCTTGAACTTATGCCCCCTTGTGACTGACCCTTCAACTAAGGAGAACGGCTGCTCCCTATCCACCCTGTCCATGCCCCTCATAATCTTGTGCACCTCGATCAGGTTGTCCCTCAGTCTTCTCTGCTCCAACGAAAACAACCCAAGTCTATCCAACCTCTCTTCATAACTTAAATGTTTCATCCCAGGCAACATCCTGGTGAACCACCTCTGCACCCACCCAGAGTTAACATTTTGAGTCTGTTTCTCTTTCCACAGATGCTGCCAGACCTGCTGAATTTATGCAGCGTTTTCTGCTTTTATTTACCTCTCACACACACCCACACATCTCCCTCAGGCTCATATTCTCTGGAGCTTGTGTTCTCAGCCCGTCCATGTCTCCGCTCACCACACAAACATTCCATGCAGTGCCATGTGTCCTGCTCACACTCTCCCCACCTGTTTTCATGCAGGAGAAGCTGACTCACAACAGCAGGAAGAGGTCCCAGGCCGGGGGTGGAGTGGCCAACATTAGACCCCTCACTCACTTTGGGGAGTGTGTCATCATGTTGACTGGTGAGAGGTGGACCATGCGTGAGGTGACGGTGAGGTCGGCGGCAAACACCCACATGAGGATCCTGCATCACATCATCCCTCTCTCAATGCAACTGTGAGTGCTCTCTCTCCTGTTTTTGACTCTGCTGCAATGCTCTAATTATCTCTACTTTGGTTCACAGGGAGCTCTGCCAAGTGACTGACACCCTCAGCCAGCCAGTCCCTCAGGTCCATCCATGTCCTCACCTCCAGCCAAGAGGACACCTTCTCCATTGAAGAGTTGGAATGGAAATCAGCAGCCTGGAAGACCCGTCACTGCGCTTACCCACACCCTCCACCAGCGCAGAGACACAGATCTCTATGGCATCCGCCCAACTTCCCATGGAGACCTCCATACGCGCACATGTGGGCACCACTTCAACAGAGAGCAGGCTGGTGCACTCCTCTGACTTGTGTGTCACTCTGTCGAGGGATCTAGAGCAGGCTCGGGCTCACAATCTGGTGTTCACTGCACGGACATGTGTCCACAGCAGGAGGAGGCAGGTTCAGCTGAGCTCCCTGGCACTTGGAGGGCTGCTGGGGAAGAGGCATCTGTGATGTCTAAGTCAGAAGAAGAGCCACCGACTTCACCTCACCTGACACATGGTCCACGTCCTCACCAGTCAGCGTGATGGCACACTCCTCAAAGCGAGTGAGGGGTCTAGTGTCGGCCACACAACCCCCAGTCTGGGACTTCTCCTTGCTGTCGGATTCAGCCTTCCAGCTCAACGTGGAGAGTCAGCAGAAAGCGGGGGAACATCACGCAGAGCTGTTGGAAGCCCTCAACAGAGTGACACACAAGTCAGGGGAGCGTACCCGCCTGCTCTCTATTGAAGTGGTGCCTACATGTGCAGATATGGAGGACTCCATGGGAAGGATGGCGGATGCCGTAGAGACCCTGGTTTAGCGGAACTCAGGGATGCAAGCAGACCTGCACTCCATCATGGTAGTCATGGGTGATTTCCTGCAGTGGCAACGCGAGGGGAAACGGGCACCTCGACGCCCCTCCAGATGCTCCTTCACCTCAAGCAGTCAGGCTGTGGCCCTCGGGCACCTGAAGGGAGGAGGAGCGGCAGCTGGACACCCCTGTGTCAGTCACTCAGGAATCTCAGAGGCTGTCCTCTCCCTCCGAGTCCCCTTTGCCTGTGACCCCCTCAATCCCATCCTCCGTCACTGCAGTGGGAGCGGCTGGCCCACAAGAGGACAGCCAAAGCAACCAGGCTTCCAAGGCCTCAGCTCTCCAGAGGAC
Source organism: Cetorhinus maximus (assembly GCF_964194155.1). Taxonomy (NCBI): domain Eukaryota; kingdom Metazoa; phylum Chordata; class Chondrichthyes; order Lamniformes; family Cetorhinidae; genus Cetorhinus; species Cetorhinus maximus. The sequence continues at coordinate 104,126,980 of NC_135884.1, forward strand.
CCTTGCTGAAGTCATCAGAGGCAACAGGGGCCAATTATTGCACAGGCCATCTTTACCCCTGCTGTGGATGTCAGGGCAGCACCTAGAAGAAGTGGTAGGCCTAGAAAAATTAAGAATTTCTGATCACAAGTGGTTGCACAGGTGAACACATTTTGTCACTTTATAATCTAAAAATATATTCATTTTCACTGAATAATGTGCAATAGTGTTTTTCAGCTTCATTTACAGGCTTCGCGAGTCCTCCCCCTGCATGCCATCCCAAACTAGCAGCTCAGCTGCACACATCCAGCCTATGAGTGATTCTGGAGTGAGCATTGTGTATGTGGCAAGGCCTTTCGGAGCCTCGTGCAAACAATGTCCCATGCAAGCAGATCCTTCCCACATCGCACTCACCTCATTGTCATCTCAATGTCCTGAGCATTTTCAATGCTGCCTGCTGGGGTTCACTTTCAGCTGTCCATCTGAGCTGACCTGCATCTCCGCCCGCCCAATGATCACACTCCCATGCTGCACCTGTGCCCATCCAACACAAGGCTCCGCTCACTTTCCATTTGAAAAACATGGCTGCGATAAGGTTTCTTCTCAGCTCCCCTGTCCTTTCCCCTCCCCCAATTACCCATGTCCTTTCTCCATCACTGCTAACCCCCCCAGCATCACCTTCCACTTCGCCACTGTCACCTACTAACCAGATTCCTTCTCTTTCCAGGATGTCCAGATGGACGTGCACGTTCCCTACCATCCCAAGAATCTCACCCCCACCAACATTGACCTCCCGGCTTCCTCCTTCCCACTCCCAGGGTCTGTGGCTGCTTCCGGGATCCCACCAACCACCCTTCTACTGCGAGCGTCACACCCTCACCCTCCCAAGCTTCCGGTTCACTCTGTCCCCCTCATTCTCACCATTCCCTCCTACCATGCCCACCCTCAGTTTGTTCCCCAGGTGGCTGTCGCTGAATCCACAGATCCCTCCCTTGCATTTTCACCTGGACATCCCCCCACCCTACTCCCTCATCACCCTGGACTCCTTCCTCCCCTCTGAACACCTTGCCCCCTCCGGATCCCTTCCCCATCCTGGACTCCTTCCTCCCCCTTGATTCCTTCCTCCCCTTGGATTCCTTCCCCTCTCCAAAGTCCTTCCCCTCTCCGAAATCCTTCCCCCCTCTGAACTCCTTCCCTTACATCTATCTCCCCAGTTGCCACATTCTTCCCTGTAACACCCTCCTTCCCCCCCAATCTCCCCCCACCATCAACGGCTTCGTTCCCTCCATCCCAATCTCACCACCACCCCACCTGCCCCCCAGTACACCTTCCCCTCCCACTCACAGTTGGACCTTCCTCTCCCCGCCCACCCCCCTCGACAATTACCCGTAGCAGCCCATGGCCAAGACTGGGATGTTCTAAAGCAGACCCGAGACATCAACAGGGGCCTCCCACCGTCCATGAGCTGCTTTGCGGTGGAGCCATGTCCATCAGAATTCACCCAGCATGTGATGCACGTGTTCCTCCAGAGTCCGGTAACTGTCGGGCTCCAACATCTTCTGCTCCTCAGATGCCCACGATGTGAGCAAGGCCCCAATGGCAAGTCCTGACATCAACATGTCTCACTTGTCAAGAGGTGTTCTGGGCTGGCATGTTTTTCTGCCAATATGAGGGGTAAATGTGACATGGGGGGATGATTCTGGCATGCAGGCAAGATGATAAGGTACAAATACATTGGAATTAGGTTCCTGACATTGGATGGTGGGAATGGTGGCCCGCTATTAACAGGTGGAGCAGACAATCACAAACTGGTTTCACGATGGCGTAAAATTCATTTTTGGCCTTCTCACCATATTGTCCACTCATACCCGTCATGACGCCTGACGCCAAGAGGGGCAGAAACTTCCGGCCAAGGATTCATCAGTTCTGTGCAATTATGGCCAGAATCTTTAGGTCGGAGAGTGGAGGGGTGGGGCCCACTCGCCGACACGTAAAATGACGCGGGATGACGTTGGGCAGAATTCCCAATGTCACCCTACCTCATTTCAATTTTCAGGTCGGTGGGGGCGCAGCCGAATCATCTCTGCACCCGCTGACCTGTCAATGGCCAATTGAGGCCATTTAAAAAGTAATTGACTTAATTAATGGACCTGCCTGTCCAACCTTAAGGTTGGCGGGCAGGCCAGGAGCCCTGGTGGGCTTCAGATAAAGCATGAAACCTCATCCGCGGGTGGGATGAGTTTTCATGAGGGTTTTAAAAAGTTTAATAAAGGTTAGAGTTAAAGTGATGGACATGTCCCAACTCATGTGACAGTATCACATGAGGGAACATGTCAGGGAAATTTTGTTTCTGCTGCTTGACCATTTTTAAATTTGGTGCTGATCTCCCTGAGGCAGCACTTAGCCTCAGGGAGATGAGTGCGCTCTTTCGTGCACATGCGCAAACAAGTGCACTCTCGGCTGAGGGATTTCCCCCTCCCACCCGCACAGGGAGCACATAGCACTTCCTGGCAGACATCACGCTGGGGGGGGCCTTAATTGGCCAGCCCACGTGAAATGGCGGTGCGCCCAATTGGGGGTGCCCATTGGAGGCACACCCGCATGCGCCCGCTCCCGCACTTCCCCCCTGACGGGGGGATAATTCTTCCCTATGTGATGGTAACTAAACATAAACGTGCGTTGTAAATAGTTATACTTCTGTGGAAGGGAGGAAAGTATCTTTAAAAAGAAAGGGGGGTGTTGTAATATGCCTTTAAGGGATATTAGCATGATATCATTAGAAGGGAAATGTGGCATGTGATTTTTGCTTTGACCAGAACACATGCACATACAGCTCTGATATATTCAAGCTTTATACCTATGTATAACTGTTCTCACATGCCTAGTCTTAATAAATTAACCCACAATGTGTTTACCCAATCCTTTACAAGAGATGGGTGCCTTTTGCCTTGTACAGTAAATAATCCAAGGTATTATATCATTATAATAACATGACAGGCAGCACACAAACTTTGTACTGCCTGCTCATTTAATTGAGAAGTGTGCTGTTGAGTGGCTGCATACCTGAGTAGGGAGGACTAAATGTTAAGAGGCTATCACATGGTAAAGCTTAGCTGCACTGCTTTAATAGGTGTAAGCTGCCTTTAATTGGCTGGAGCATATGCTGGATATCACTCTACAACTGATTATTACCTGAGAAAGACAAAGGGTTGGCACAAAATGTTATTGGAGGAGATGAAGACGGGGAAAGATATCATCCATCCATGAAGGGGGGCAAGATATCCTGCAGACAACCTTTGTGAAAGCAGTGGGACCAGATAGCCATGGTGGTCAACACCAAGCTCATAATTTTCAATTGCCCTTCAGTATCAGAACAAGAGCATGCTCAATTTGAAAATAGCACTCCCAGATGCGTGTCTGTATCCTGATGCCTCCAGAATGTGCTCCAATTTTCATAGTGAGGGCAGAGACTCATGAGCTGGGAACCCATAAGTAACAGCCCCTTGAGGAGCTTGGTAATAGGCCAGGGAGGAAGAGAAGGCGATTTTCAATTGGTAAATTGCTAAACCTGAACAGTCTGGTGCACATTCGTGCACAATAGTTAGGTTCAAAGCGGGCTAAAGTTAAAGGTTTTTTTTAAATGATGAAAACCTTTATGGAATTGTGGGGAGAATTCCCATACCACCACCAGAACCCCACCACACCCCTCCCCCTACACCCACTTCCATGAAGTGTGGCCAAATCCCCTGGATTACAAGTTCTTGATGTGCAGTTGTTCAATCCCTTCCCTTTCCAGTTCTTAAACACTAGAATGACAAGATGAGACACCAACACCAACACCAAAATCTGGTTGCAAACCCATTCTCACTGCGCTTTATTGAGTAAAAATACAATAGAAAAAATTTACTTAGTGTTCAGGTATGCTACTATCACCCGCCTGGGCAGCCTTCCATCGGTGAAGTGGGTTCCGTGGAGCCGGTGACCTGCCAAACTCCTCTTCCTGCATCTGTCCGCTGCCTTTTTTCATCTTTCTCTTTCTCTGTCTCACTCTCTCTGTCCTTCTCTGTCTTAAAGCTGACAGGTTTTTATATCTTTCTTCACTCCTTTGCTCCAGGGTTCCTTTCTTCATGCAGGCAGGGTTTTGAGTGACCATAGTAACCTAATCAGTTGGTGGGTGACCTCGTCCATTGTGGCCAAAATTCACGGTGATCCAATTAGTTCAGTGCTTCAGTAACTTATGCCCTGGCCATTGTATTCAGAAAGAATTGATTATTTATTATAATAGGGCACAGTAATGGCTGAAACAGTACAAATATCAATGTTTGATAATGCTAAATGGTTTAGCAATGTTCCTTTTATCAGGGTCAAAGTTCCTTCTTCAGTTTGCTGAGGCCAGCTAAATTGTCCCCAGATTTAAATGGTTCATAAGCGTAGGTATAAGTCTGTTGAAACTCCAGTGGCCTTCTGCAGGATCTTGCACCAGATCCTGTTCATTACCTTTCACTTGGCCGTTTTGACCATTTTTGTGTGCATTGAGATTGCTGGCTCTCCGATGTGCTGCTCCTCTCTTCTGCAAGGCAGCTACAGGACCCATCATGGCTGCCATCTACCTTTGCCACTCATGCTGTACAGGCAGCTCCCGCCTCCTGATAACACTCAGCACTATCAATTGGGTGCCAAGCTCACCTGCAGGCCAATTAGGGCATTTACATTTGAAGAGTGTGGCAGGGGGTCAAAACCCAGAAATTACCTGGGCTTTGGGTTCCTGATCCTGAATTGAAAATCAAGCCCTGGGAGTCTAGTCCTTGGTGCAGCAGCGTAAGAATTTCAATAACCTCACACAAGTGATCAAGGTCAATGAATGCTCTTCAAATGCCATGTTTAACCAATTGCACCATTAGCCTCAAACACTGCTCAAAGCATCATACCCCCACAACACTCCCCTACAAACAATCCCTACAACCAGGCTTCATTCCTCATATTCATAACTTCACCCCAGCCTCAGAAACTAAGCACTGCTGAAAGCCTGAAAGCTGAAAGCATGGCTATATGTCCTTACCCCCATGGGGATGGTGATTGCCATCATGGAGCAGCCATGACAAGACTGTGGCAAACAGCAGGGCTGAAATCATTGATGAGTATGGTATGTTTAATCATAATCCTCCTTGTCACATCCCATTTCCCTTTCCATTCCATAATCTCTCCTGATTTACGATTGCAGATAGTATTAGCACACAACCCTTACTTTCTGCACTCCTTCTCACTCCAACTCTACCCTTATGCTTTTCTCCTTTCAGATACCCAAAAACTTCAATCTGGTCAGGCAATGATAAAAGACCAAGGGGTGAAGAGCAGGAAGACAGCGATGGAGAAGAAACAGTATCATGCTAGCTCCAATACTGACACTGCGTGTGCTTTAGAGAGTGGCATAGAAACAACATCTGTATATGATTACACATATTGGGCCCATGTGAACTGCAGCCAGGGCAGGGGATGAGGATAATGCAGGTGCCAGCTCATCAGAGGGTGAGGTTACAATTGAATTTTGCTGCAAAAGACTAGGATCAGTTGTTTGATAAGGAAAACTGCAGGAGAATGCCGATGTGTATGCAAAATGAAGTGCTTGGTGCATTGGGAAGCCTGCCAGAAAGCTTGCAGTCTATGTCAAAGAGCGTAGAGACTTGGCACAGACCTTGAAGCCCAACCATTCCAGCATGGAAGTGGTGGCCAACTCCCTTGGCACAACGTGGACCCAACCATGATGCAGTGTCTGATGTTGAAGACTCAGCTCTATTGCAGTTCAAGCAGAAGCTACCTAATGTCTGAGTACTGCAGTGGAAGCTTAGAATGAATTTATTCAAACTCAACTTGCTGCCATGCAAGCTTAGCCTGTTTCCATCATGACTGTGGATGCCAGTGCAGAAAAGGGCTTGCAGTGTGTCATAGCGGCCCAGAAATCCGTTCTCCAACAGATTACTATGACAGACAGACAGCCCAGGCTGCTGCCACCCATGCCGAGGTGGTGCAGTCCACAACCTGGCCTTTGAGGGCCAGAGCTGCTTCTGGTCATCCTGCAAGGCCATCTGCAGGCTCACCCACTGAAAGTCAGCATTCTTCCACCAGCCAAGCTGCAGCCGCTGGGATAGCACTGTGTAGGAGCACTAATGCAGGCAAAGTACATGGAAGGCAGGCAGAGAGCCAATGCACACGGGTGAATTAACTTATGTCTGTATTGAATTTTGGAAGGTTTGACTTACAAATTTGCCTCAGTATGTTTATTTTCTGTTGGCCTTTACTTTTGCAATGGGGTCATGCAGATGCAGTGATGGCCAGTAGCACTGTGTAGGAGCACTAGGGCTAGGTAAAGGTGCAAGATTGTTGGTGAATGGTGAATTGGGTTCTGTTTACTGGTATATTAGTCAGATGAGTCAATCATGGACAGCTTGGTCAGAGCTGGGCTGTGTTGATTGCCTCCTCCCTTCCTCCTCCTCAGATGGTCACAGTACAACTGTTAGGAAGGCTGAGCTGTGCCTTCATGATGGTGTGGTTGTGCAGCATGTAACAGTACTGCAGCAATCCTCCAGAGCATTGTTTAAGCACCTCGATAATCTTTTCTATCACATTTTATTGGCAGAATGGCTATCATTACATACGTGTGTGTGTGTGTGTGTGCGTGTGTGTGTGTGCGTGTGTGGTGCACCACAGTCATCAGCCATGTGGTCATCGCGGACACTGTCGCTTAGTAGACAGCCTCTGGTTTGCCGTGGCAGCTCAATTACAGCTGGCACAATAGACCGCTGCAGAATGAGGGCATTATGACTACTGCCAGGATACTAGGCATTAACCTGCATGATACATTGTGAATGGTCACACATCAGCTGGATATTGAGGGAGTGGAATCCCTCTCAGTTGTGATACATCTCAGAATTGATGTGCATCACCTGTAAAGTGATGTGCATGCACCCAACAGCCCCGTGCATCATGATGCCTGGAGCCCTAGTGAAGCCACATGCTTGGACTGCCTGCTTGTCTCTGGAAAGAGAAAATGAAATGTGTTGAGCTCTCTCGGAATATAGAAATCCAGTGGCCTCTCTTATGCAATGATGGACTGCAAACTGTGGCTGTTGAAAATATCACCTGTTCCAGGGTGGAAGGAGGAGTCAGATGCATAAACATTCATGGCCATAGACACCTCCACAGCCACTGGTAATGCTGTCCTTGCCCTACTCTGATGTTGCAGTTGTAGACGCAGCAGTGGCAGCTTCAGTGAGGAAATCCTTAGTGAAGCAAAAACATCTGACACACTGTTCCTCGCTGAGAATGAGATAGGAGAATTGCTCCCTGGGTGGATATGGCCTCCACCTGTGCACCCTTCTCCCCCTCCTCTTCCTCCCTCTTCCATCAGTTTGTTCTGCTCTGTGTTGACTCAGCTCATTCTCCCTATCACACTGTACTCCAAGGGCAACGCATACTACTGCACTCATGTCTGGGGGCAGATGGTTTGAACAGAATCCTTGAAGTAGAGCAAAGCCCACTGCAAGTATTGCACCACTCGCTGTGGTCTTCAGCAACTTTAAAAACAACTCCAGAAACTACCAGGGACATCAACAACACTGCAAAAGTCAATCAGCAACTTTGCAGATAGTTGATGATCGCTTGAAATGGTCGGGAGGGATGAGTGAGGGGAATGTTTCCTACTGCTGACTGTATGTTTAGCTGTGCAAGTCAAGGGACCCTAGAATCTTGAGCTCCAAAGCGCTGATGTAAAACCATGTTGATTGAGGCGATGATCTGCCTACTCTGGATACTTTTAGCAGCCATTTCCTGCATGTGTGCTAACACTGTCACCAAAACAGCATTAGAACTCTGTGCATCTGATATGGATGCCATGTTGGAGGTAAAAGGGTACATGTAGCACCGGACAACCTGCATTATGGAGCTGAATTTTCTGGCCGTAGAATCGAAAATAATAGGGGCCAAGGGAAAAAGTGATAAACTGAAACAGTACTTTCCACAGGAACGGATTAGTCTATTAGCGTATGCATATAAATTCTGGCATGACAAACATGGCCTAGACAGTTGACCTTCAATTGACGTCAATTCACAAGCGTTTACAAAATATTAAATAACCCTGGTAATGTAACATGAGCACTTGACCTCCATAACTCATTTTGAAGTTGTTTTTTTAGGCATCACGATTAACGAAATCTAGGACTCAATGTCCTTAGAAAGCATATCATATTTGAGTTGAAAATATGCTAAAATGTAAAGAATGTATGACCTCGGTGTTAAAGTTTTTGGCCGCAAAATTCGGTTTTGTACCGCCACTGGTTTTGGTGTCATGGGAGCCAGGAGATTGGACCAATGATGGTGGGGGGGTGTCAACTCCCCAAGGTTTCTGGCACAGCCCAGTCCGATCATCATGATAATAAGGATGATAGCATGAGCATCGTTTGCATGTGATGGCAGCATTCAGAATGGACAGATCATGATGTCAGTTAAGGCCTAATGCTGACTTGGCACCCAATCTGCCATTGTAGATCATGCAGGTCTTATTAACACACTCTAATAAACATGCACAGCTGAACATGCCTTCAAAGAAACACCACCAACCCTCCACCACTGCCTCGCAGTGGTATTTTATGACACTGTCATTCAACTTTCAGGTGAGGTGCTTTTGACTTTCTTTTGCTGCTGCAGAGTTAGCGCATGTGCTGTGTACTGTGTTGTCAGAAGAATTCACACTATTTCTTTCAGTCAGAATGGAATGGCGCTGGAAGGAATGCTGCAGATTTGAAAGGCCACAAGCAAGCATTCTGCTCACGGGAGCAGGGGGTGGCAGTGGGGGCTATAGTTGCAGTTCCTCTTGGGCTGCAGTATGACATTGGGAGGGAACAGAACCCACAGTGGGGGGCGGAATGCAGCGAGAGGGGTGGCTGCGGGAGCCCAACAGATAGCCACATCTAGTTATGGTATGCAGGGAGCACTTCATCTGCTTACACTTTAGCCAGAAGCAGTGCCAGTGGCAGCTATGGTTCAACAAGGAGGTGCTCAGTAAACTGTGCCATCTCCTCCAACCAGACATGTAGCACTATGGTGAGGATGGTGCAGTCAATGGCCTTCAATGTCACTGTCATCCGTAGCTTCTTCGCTTTAAGATTCTGGAGCCAGAGACATCACCAATATTTCTCAGTTTGACATACGTCGCTGCATCAGGGATGTAAACAAAGCCCTCCATGCAAGGAAAAGGGACTTCATTGACTTCTCTCTAAGTGGAGAGAAGCAAGAGGAGTGGGCATGTGGCTTTGCCAGGGTAGTGGGGTTCCGTAGTAATTATAGCTTTGTTAAGTGTTGGACTGTACCTTTAAGAATAGTCCTGTGATGTAAGATCACATGATCTGTGTAAACCAATGTGTTAGCAGCGTGAGCTACCTCCACAGTCAGTGTAAAGATAGAGTTGAAAGCACACAAGTAGTTGCTGCTGGCTGTATTGTAAATAAACTTAGTGTTTCCATTTAGAAAGTTGACTGCAGATCAACTCTATTACAAATAGGCAACTAGGCCACACTACAACAAACTGGCAATGAGGATAAATCAGGATAATTCAAGATAAATTGGAATTGGTACAGTACCTCACCCAATGATTGTGAGTATCAATGTCTGTTTAAAATAGCAGAAGATACACTCACCCAAAATGCCACAATTTGGTAGAATTGATCCCTTTGAGCCAGCCACAGACAATTGATCTTAGTACATAGAACACCTCGCGTTCTTCTTTCAAACGAACAAAATTACGGGGGAAGAGAAGAGGTGAGCGATCCTCTTGAGTACTTGTGGGAGCAAAACCTACAGTTTGATTCAAAGTTTGACAGCACCCAGTGCCCCAGATTCGAAGAATTTTGGAGAATTGGTGGACCTCGTGAAGGGACATTTTCAACCCAAGCCCTCAGTCGTGATGCAAACATTCAGGTTCAATCCATGAAATAGAGCCCGAGAGCATTGCTAGCTACATGATAAGTTTGAAGCAACTAACGGAACCTTACGAGCTCGGTGAGACTCTGAACGACATGTTCAGAGATCGTTTAGTGTGTGGTGTGAAAGAAGGCACTATTCAGAGAAGATTGCTGGCTGAAGTGAATCTGGATTTTAAGGTGTTAGAAATAGCGCTGGCCATGGAAAGCACTGTAAGAGATTCACAAGGAATACGAGGGGTGCAAAATGGCACTGTACTCCAAATCGCGCGAGAACAGTCAGCCGAAAGTGGCGTGAAAAAGCGAGACTCTGCTGCGAAGCAGGAAACAGCCCCTGCTGACCAAAAAATAAGAAGAAATAATTTAGCAGCTAAATCGAAGAACAACTTTATTCAATGTGGACACAATCAGTCTTTTAGCAATTGGCAGTTTAAAAAAGTAGACTGTTACTTTTGTCACAGAAGTGGCCATATAATGAGACAGTGCAAAGAGAGATTTAAACAGGCTTGCAAACAACAGAAGAAGCCCAATGAAACCTACGGTGTAAAAGAGCCTGAACCTACAAATTCTGACATTTATTCATTGTTTAACAGGAAAGTTGGGAAGATAGAGCCAATATTTTTTACAGTACAAGTGAATGGTAAACCATTAAAAATGGAAGTAGATACAGGAGTTTCCACTACTGTAATTGGAGAACGCACTTTCAGATATTTAAATACTGATGAACATCAATTAAATTTGGAACAAACATCTGCCAAGTTGAAAACTTACACAGGCGAAGAAATCCAAGTAAAAGTTATCAGCAGAGTAGCTGTCCATTATAGAAACCAATCAGCACAGCTACCAGTGGTGGTTTTGAGAGGCAGAAGACCAAGCCTTCTATGGTGAAACTGGTTAAGGGAAATCAACCTTGATTGGCCAGTGAGATTTCAAAGAAAGAGCCTGGACAGTCCAAGGACTGCAACAGGATGAAAAAGGTGTGTGTAAAGACTCAACAACCTGAAGAAATACAGTCTATCTCAAACAAAAATATGGAAGTACAGCAGAAGAAAGTCAAGGAGACCCTGCTGAATGAGAGTTCAAGACGAAGTGAGTAACCTTCACAAGGAAGAGGAAAACCTGTTGAGAAACCTTCACACACTACAAGATTCCCTCAGGTCAAAATTTGTGCCTATGGAAAAGTAGAAAGAGAAACAGAAAGAGTTCAGCACCTCTCTGAACAAACTGAAGAACCAGTTGGCAGAGAAGACACATCAATGTTCAAGTTTCCAGGAGGCAGCAAACAAATACAAAAAAGAGACAGAAGAGCTTTAGAATCAGCTAAATGAAGCCAAAGAGGCTTTGAAAGCAAAAGTCAGAGCGCTTTCTAAGAGGCAAACAGATAATGAAGTTTTGGGAGACTCAGCTACTGAACTAAGAAAAGCTGAAATTTCACCTGAGAGAAGTCTGGCAGACAGTGAAGTCAAAATAAAGGATGAGACTAAACTCTGTAGTAGAAGGAAGACGACAAAAAGGAAGAAGGTTCCGAAAAGGCAATAAAATGGTGGCTGGTAGCACCTATCAACACTTGAAGGAGGCAATAAACAAATTATAGAACTGTGCCTACTTTGATATTATTCCAGTCTCTCACAATGGTTTGCTGGATGATGATGCCGAAGATAAAATCAAAGAGGTACATAGAAACATAGAAATATAGAAACTAAGAGCAGGAGTAGGCCATTTAGCCCTTCAAGCCTGCTCCGCCATTCATTATGATCATGGCTGATCATCCAACTCAATAGCTTTCTCCCCATACCCTTTGATCCCTTTCGCCCCAAGAGCTATATCTAACTCCTTCTTGAAAACATACAATGTTTTGGTCTCAACTACTTTCTGTGGTAACGAATTCCATAGGCTCACCACTCTCTGGGTGAAGAAATTTCTCCTCATCTCAGTCCTAAATGGTCTACCCCGTATCCTCAGACTGCGACCCCTGGTTCTGGACTCCCCCACCATTGGGAACATCCTTCCTGCATCTACCCTGTCTAGTCCTGTTAGAATTTTATAGGTTTCTATGAGATCCCCCCTCATTCTTCTGAACTCCAGTGAATATAATCCTAATCGACTCAATCTCTCCTCATATGTCAGTCCCGCCATCCCAGGAATCAGTCGGGTAAACCTTCGCTGCACTCCCTCTATAGCAAGTACATCCTTCCTCAGATAAGGAGACCAAAACTGCATACAATATTCCAGGTGTGGTCTCACCAAGGCCCTGCACAATTGCAGCGAGACATCCCTGTTCCTGTACACAAATCCTCTGGCTATGAAGGCCAACATACCATTTGCCTTCTTTACCGCCTGCTGCACCTGCATGCTTACAAGTTACTTCCAAGGCCTTATCTGGAAAGAATTCTAGATGCTGTAGGCAAATATGAAGAAATGAACAGGTGATTCCCTGGAGACTAAGCTTGCACGCTTTCGTTTTCACTACAGAACGACCCCCACACATGACGACAGGAGCAACACCTGCAGAATTGTTGATGAGACATTGTCTTAGGACAAGACTTGAGCCTAATATTTCCAAATTTGGTGGGGAAGGTGGAGAAGAGTCAAGAAAACCAAAAAGCTACACGTGATTTGCATAGTCGTGAGAGACAATTTACTGTAGGAGAAGTATATGTAAAAATATTTCGGTGGAGGATTGAAGTGGTTACCTGGTAAGGTAAGTTCAGTGACCAGCCATTATCATACCATGTGAAAGTGGAAGGCTGGATCACCCATAAGCATGTGGACCATTTAAGAGAAAGATAGATACCACAACAAGATATGGTTCAACCTGTAACCATTACTGAACCAGTGTTCCCTGTTGAATATGCTCAACCAAGGACAGACATGCCCGATGTCTCTGTCGGAGTGGAAGACACTCAACTGCCTAATGAGGTACCTGATGTTCATGCGGTTCCTGAGAATGTGGTTCCTGCAAAAGAATCTAAAATGGTGGAGCTGCGACGTTCCACATGAATCAGGAAACAACCTGAAAGACTGAGCTTGTAAATTTCATGATCTCCGTAAATATTATAATGTCATGAGATAAATATACTTGTAAATACAATATGTACAGCAAAGTTAAAGGGGGAGGAATGTAGTAATTATGGTTTTGTTAAATGTTGGACTGTACCTGTAGAGCTGGAGTTGAAAGCACACGTGTAGTTGCTGCTGGCTGTATTGTAAATAAACCTAATGTTTCCACTTAGGAAGTTGTCTGCAGATCAACTCTATTACAAATAGGATACTAGGCCACACTATAACTGTTTCCAAGTGATGTAGGGAGTGATGCTCACAAGTGGCTCTGGAAGCGCCACATCTCAATGGGCAGATGTATCAGAACCACAAAGGATTTCACTCTTTGAATGTGCAGTTGATATATGACCATGCACAGCACATCATTTTTGGTAAATGATCCTTATCCTGCCAGTAGCCTTGATGCTTTCATCCTGCACCAGTCAGTTTGTATGCTGTGGTTGTCTAAGGAAGAGATTCAGATACATAAGGCAGAATTTTCCGAGCCCGCTGGCGGCGGATGTGATAGGTGGCGCGACCTGCTTCACAACACCGTGAAGTCAGGTCACGATCATCCACTCAGCCCGCTGTCGGCGGGCCACGTTTCCTACCATTGGCAGGGAGCTAATTGTAATACATAAGCATATAATTAAAATGCCATCCCACCAGGCTCTTGGAACCCAGCCATATCGTCCATCCAGTTCAGCAGGAAAGCACGCTGCCATGTTTTACAACAGCATGCAGGCAACGTTCACTTGGCGGCTTTCACTTTGGGGAAACTGAGGTGAGTGAGCAGCAGCGTTCTCCACAGCTCACCCATTGTTTACAGGCCTCAGGGGCGCCAGGGCGTTGGGGCAACTGATGCCTGGCCCTGGAGGCCGCTGCTGAGGGCGGGGGGGGGTGGGGTGTCCAGGGCCAAGTGCTGGCCAGCCTCGGAGGCAACTGCTGAGGGAGGGGGTGGGTGGAGCCCTGCAATATAATTCACAGGGGGCGTCACACATCATTGTCATTTGCTGCACCCTTTACAACCTGGCGCTGCAACGGGGAGAGGAGCTGGCTGAGGAGGCGATTGAGGAGCTGTACATCTCCGATGAGGAGGGCGCCGATGGGGTTGAGGGTGAGGGGGTCCATGGTGGTGATGATGATGGGAATGAGGCTCTCGCACTGGCCAGATGCAGCAGGCGCGCTCGGGAGGCCCTAATAGCTGCCAGATTTGTGGAGGGTGATGACGACATGCAGTGAGATTTCCCCATTGTTCCTCACATTGCATATGTGAACATTTGACTCCAGTCTGGCTTATTGCAGCGCCAATACCCTCTGTGAGAATGCTCCTGTCATAGAGATGCATGGAGGCCCTAATAGTCGCTCAGTCACAGGAGGATGATGGCAACATACAGGGAGGACACTCAATAGATCTTCACCTACCCTCTGAGAATGTCTGACTCTTGTCTGGCCAAGGGCAGCTCACTTGCGCTCCATTATCAGGGCCATCTCAGAAACGCAGCTATGAAACTTTAGACGCCTCTGATGCTGTGCTCGCCTTCAGACACCTGCCTTTTATCTTGTGCAGAAAGGTTTCACATCTGAGTGACAAGAACACTGCTCATCAGAACAAGGAGCCACAGGCAGGGAGACATTCTTAGGAGTTTATTGACAATAGTGAACAGTATGTACAAGTGATCAACACCCGTGCCCAGGCTACGCAACTACTTTTACCTAACTTTCCTAACCCTACCGCTGTGTCTTGGTGCTCACCGGACATCCACAGTGGAGGTGGAGGCAGCCTGCTGACTGTGAAGCCCTGTCTGTGATGACTTTGGCAGGTGTCCACTGGAGGGCCCCGGTCTGCTTTCAGAGTCCTGCTGTGTGGCAGTGGCACCCTCCTCAGCCTGTGAAGCTGGAACTGCTGGGGTCACAAGAAGAGAGGATTCGGATGAGCCAGTCACTCCCAGAGTCACCTGGGTGAATGGCCCCGGAGTGTGCACCTGCTGATCCTCCTCCCTATGGGTGCCTGAGGGCCCCCGGCTGACTCCATGAGCAGAAGGATGGAGATGGAGTGGGATTGAGCTGCCCAGCACCCCTCTCGCGTACACACTGTTGGAAGCCAACTATGACATCAGCGATGAAGTTAAGCCCGCGCAGCAGTGACACCCTGGACCAAGGTCTCTATGGCAGCCACCATCCTACCACTGTTGACCTCGGTGCATTGCAATGCCTATGCTATCACCTCAGCCTGAAGACAGACGGACGCCTCCAAAGTGTCTTGCAATCTGAGGGGTGCAGCGAACATCTCTTCCTGATGTTCCCAAGCTTGCCTTTGCAGCTCCAGCAACTGAGACATGACTGAGTCCAGAGGCTCGTCACCTGACTCGGAAGTCCCCGTCCGAGTGCCGGGGACCTGGGAAGTCCCTGCCTCTGCCTGCAGTGGATCAGACAGTGCGATGTGCTCACCAGATTGTGATCCCGAGGCTACTCTAAAACTAGGTCCACCGAGGTATGTGTCTCTGCGCTGGTGGATGGTGTGGGTGAGCCCTGTGACAGGACTTCAGGGAGGGTGCTTTCAGATTCCTCTTCAGATGTTTCTTCGGAGCTTGATTGGAAGCCCTGGGTCATGGTCTCTGTCGGCTGTTTGGCAGTTGTGCCTGCGAAAGCAAGAGGAGATAATTAGTGCATGACAGTGGCCTGTGAAACAGGACATATCACTCACAGCATCGTTGTCTGATGGATGTTGCAATGCTGGATCCTCACTTGGTAGAGCAGCACCAATCTCACTGTCAGCACAGGACTGGTCCCAGCCATCGCCGGCCAGCTGGATGGCTCTGTTTTCGAATTCTGTCAGAACTTTGATCTCTGGCATCCCTCCACCTGTCTGTGACCTTTCCCTCCTGTTGTGTGCCAGTTTGTCCTGCATGGATAGAGATGGGGAGAGTGTATCAGGATGCCTGCTGGGCCAGATGATAAGTATGCCTGGCCTGTGTGGGTGGTGAGTGGTCCCATGGATGGGCTGAGGACAATGATGGTGTGTGTGAGAGTGAATGGTGATGTCCCTTGCACTGGCAGTGAGTGAGGACCCTGTGGATATGTGATGGGTTTGTGATTGTATGAGTTGGGAGTGGTGAAAAGGGTGACTTACCCTGGTGGAACAGAGATCATCATTCATCCTTTTGCAGCACTGGGTGGCTGTCCTCCTCTGCAGGGCATTGGCGCTGACCACCGCTGCCACCGCCTCCCAAAGTTGGTGACTTTGCTGCCCATCCTGCGGCCATAGCGGGGATAGAACACATCCAGGCAGGTCTCCACATCATCCAGCAGTCGCTCGAGGGACCTGTCATTGAAGCGGGGGGCTGCAGCCTTTTTCCTTTTCTGGCCATGTCTCCCAGACAGTGATGGTGAGCGGTGGCGATGAGCACTTTGTTGGCGGCTGCCTTTTAACGATGGCAGCCGGGGTGATGACGAGCAGGCGAATGAGAGCCCGCCCACCATGGAAACTGCAAGTTTCCTGGGAATTAATAAATAATGAGGCTGGCTTTGGATGATACGGTGTGAAAACCCGCCATTTTCATCGGCGGGTAGGACTCTATTTTACCTGCCCGCTACCGCACTTAGTACGATTCTGGGAAAATTCCACCTAAAGAGTCTGAACAGTAACTATTTATTGTAGGACACAACTATGTACAGATACACAAGACAGTAGGCTTCATCAGCCCAAGTCTTGAGCTCTCTCCATTCAGACTACTACTAGTCATGTCACTCCTTTTACATCATCATGTGGGTGGTACTGTTTCCCCAGTCCCACTTTCAGACCTGAACACCCTAATACTAAAGTCAACTGTTCCCACCATCTTCGAATCAGAGGGTGGCTGTTAGGTGACGGGGGCTACCAGCTGTAAACTCCATTCCACAACTCAATTACATGTAGAAGGTGCTCCTACAATGAAAGCCAAGGAGAGCTGTGACTAACAGCATTGTAGAGCAGACCATCGATGTCCTGAACAAACGATTCGGCTTCCTGGACTGTTCAGGATGAACCTTTCAGTACTTTCTGGAGTATGTCTCCTTTTTCATTGTGGTCTGTTGTATCGGCCAAAACCTGCATGCCCAACATGAAGATGCAGCCCTTGCCTTCAGGCCTTCAGTGACCCCTCATGAGGAAGAGGTGGAAAGGGGGAGGCATCTGTGAATCATTGCTCCAGATGACCTGTCCGTGAACATCTCATCATATTCCAGTTCCCATGAAAAAATCCCTAGGTCACCGTTGCTCCATACTTTCCCATCTTTCCATTCCTCTGTCACTGATCATCACAGCATTCTCTTAGCCAAAATGTTGAAAAAGATACCACAAACCAACTATTCCATAAAAACTTCATCCAAGAACACACCCAATAATACATACAAGACTCAACTATTCACCATTTTGCATACTCTTATTACCTGTCTTGTGGGTGACTTTCCCTGTCCTAGTGTTCCTACACAATGCTATTCCAGTGTCTGCACCATGACTGGTGGAAGACTACTGACTTTCCTTTGGGGAGACTGCTGATGGCTTTGGAGGATGACCTCGAACAGCTTTGAACCTAGATGGCCCGGCTTCAGATTCCACCACCTCGACATGGGCAGCAGTCTGGCTAGCTGACAGGAAACAGCAAGGGCATTGACAGAATGTCATTCTAGGAGAGAATAGCAGGTTTGTGCTCCATGGTGCCAGTGCCAATTCCCCCAGCCAGCACCCAGCAATCTAGTAACCTGCTGGAGCACAGATTGCTGGACTGCTGTGAGAGACTGCAAGCCCCATTGAGCACTGAGATCTGCAACAGTGATGGTAACAGTCGGAGCCTGCATGGCACTAAGCCAGTCTTGCACAACAATAAGCAAGAAACTCATGATCTCAGTCTGCGCTTCCATTGCAGTACTCAGATGTTGGGTGGCTTTTTCTTCTGTTGCAATGCAAGCTGATACATCGGCCCTGATACACTGCAGTTCATGGAGTTGTCCATCGCTTCCGTGCTCGAAATGATTGGCTCCAAGGTCTGCTCAAAGACCTGAGCCAAGTTGGTACCACACTCCTCCATGCTCCTTGAAAACAACAGCAGGCTCTGTGACAGGCCTGCCAATGCACCAAACATTTCTGTGTACACACTGACCCATCAACGTCCTCATCTGAGTTGTCTGCAGCAGAGCTCATCAGCAATCTTGCCCTCCAGTAAGCCAACACATACGTTATCATTTTCCCCTGGCCATGCTGCAACCAACTCATGTCTGATGACTCACGATATGCAGATCATCCTCTATACTCCCCTCTAGGTACATAGTGCCAGTATCTGAGCTGGTAGCCGCAAGTGTCAAATCAAATCATTGTGCTTTTTCCTCAGATATCTGTTCTTTTTGCCCTTTGTCATGAGGCTGTGTCAGCTGGCCAGATGGCAGTTTTCAGATACCTACAAGAATAAATGCTAAAGGGGAGGGTTAGGGTGAGGGAAACAGGTGTGGATGGAAACCAAGAAGTGCGAGGTACCATTATCTGCAGCTTGTACTATATGCCAGATTGCAGAATGAGGGTAAAGTGAGATTTCAGAAGGCAAGAACATAGTCACCCTGGATGCCAGCTGCTCAGTGACTGCCACACTAATAATTTGGAGCATCATCCCCACCAAGGGTCTGAGGATAAACGGCCTGTTTGTCCTTCACCTGTCCCTTTGTTGCTTAGTGAGAGTGAGTGTGTTGCAATGTACTTGCATGATGCACCTGTGAATGCTGAATAGTTGGAAGTTTGTGGAAGCTGTGGGATATGGGTATGAGAATTGGAGCAGTGGTAATTGTGTGAGTGTTGTGGCCACTTTGACAAACGGACCACAGGAGTCTCAGGTACAGGTCACGATCGT
The DNA here is from genome assembly GCF_964194155.1 of Cetorhinus maximus. NCBI lineage: Eukaryota > Metazoa > Chordata > Chondrichthyes > Lamniformes > Cetorhinidae > Cetorhinus > Cetorhinus maximus. The sequence goes on from NC_135884.1 coordinate 104,145,848, forward strand.
TTATTTGAGCAATTGCAAGGGGAGAACCATCTCAATGCAGCTTGAGATAGCACTCTGCTAAACTACAAGTGTTCACCATATTTATACATTATTGGTCACATACAAGAACAGTTTCCAGATTCCGATCTCGTCAACATATAGGTTTACATTAAACAGACATCTCGTAACAGGTACATGCATCGAATGTCCCTATTTTTCGCCCAGGCAGAGACCTTCCCTCCTATCTAAACTGGGACCATCTGTTCTTCCCCCATCTGTTGAAGAGTGCACTTAATCTTAGTTGTTATTGCCAATGCTCTGACTGCAGTCCGGCTCCCAGGGCCTTTCTGTTGTTTGCAGGCCCTAAGGCTGTGCAAGGTTCATCTGGTAACCTTTAACTGCCAATGTGCCTGGAGATTTTAAGTAATTCATTCCTTTTCAATAAATTCTCCCTTACTATAAATTCTTACTTACTTTCTTCCCCCTAACAGTCCCCCCTTTTGGCCCTTGGCTTAGCCCAAGGTAGCCAACTATAGTGGTACTGTCCGTCCCTTTACACACCGCCGCCCATTGATGCTGGCCAGTCATCCAGCTTTGGGTTGTAAAAGGTATTGTCAGACCACCTGTATCATCTGGACGTTTAATTCAGGCCTCTGGCTTACTAAATTTCGTCCCCACCGGTATAAACTCCCCCAGGGTCACCTGAACTAGGGAATGAGAGATAATCCGAATCCACAGGTATATTTGTATATTTGAGCCTCTGTTCCACCACCACAATGTGGAGGAACCTATTTGCTCGATATCCTCTTTTAAGGCTCTAACCTGTTGCTGCAGTTTAATATAAGTTCTGTATATCTGCTGAGCCTGTCTCTGAATCATAGTTAGGTGCTCAGGTAATAAGGGAATTTCATAGCACAACTGGTTCAAGTACTGTGTCAGGTTATCCTTAAGGCTTTCCTTGACCTGAATAGTGGTCATTTCTCTCTTGTATATTTCAACCAGCTCCACCTTCCTCACCCTTGCTGGCACCTGTGGGTGTAGGGACACTGAATGATTATGGATGGGGTATATCTTATTGTTCCCATACAGGATTCTTTCCTGCTCCATGGTGATACAATATCTCCCATTCCCTGTATATGCAACATGGGTCGGTTCTTTTGCAGCCCATATAGTTTCCATTGTACAATGTTTTTTTTAAAAATATACTTTATTCATAAAATATCTGGAAGAACGTTACAAAACATTTCAAAATCACCATCACAAAAGTACAATCAGATTCAACTTTTACGCATGGATCATGAGGTGCATCAATACAATCAATGAATATTACAATCATTTCAATATGGTCATTACAGACAATCAGACAATGTACAATTTGTTGCTGCTTTAAATCGGCACTTAGCTTCATCTCTCTCATATATTGGGTGTGGACATACTACTCCGGTGGCCTCTATACTACACCCTTCTGATGTGGTGCTAACTATATTTCCTTCTATGTCTACTGCGTATGGTGGAATATTGTGGTACTTAATATAGTAATCCCCCCATATAACCCCAATATTTTCTACTCTATATAATGTCCTGCCAGGTGTTGACATAGGTATAACAGGTATTACTAATACAATGCCTATTTGCCTATTAGCATATTACTATTCACTATACATTCAATATTCATTCTATATATGCGTGTTAAACCTCTGAGCTGGCAACTGGTCAAGTCATGATCCTTGTGTCATGAAAGATTCAATAAATGCTCATTAGTTACCCATAAAGGAACTACCCCTTCATTAATCTGCCTTAAATTCTCTCGGACTTGTTCCAGTGCCCAAGATCCATAGGTGCTGCAAACATCATTTCTGCTCGCTTCGTCTGAAATATTTTTCCCTATTTCAATTAATTTATTGATAGTCCCCGCATGACTTTCAGGTACGGTAGCCAGGCTTTGAATTAACCGTGTCACGTCCTGGTCTGTATCTAATTGGGTCTCCTGGATCCCCTGTCCCTGCCCTAAAATCTCCTTAAGCTTAAAGCTCAGGGTACAGACCTTCTGATCTACAGTTAATAGGTCAATGGAATTAACTATTGATGTCCCTGTATTGAATAACGTGGCAGCGTCATTTATCAGGCTGCGCTTAACGCAGTTCCCTCCCAAGCCTGATCACATCTCGCCGTTGAACTGAGATGCTTCAGTCATCAATTGGCGCGTCAGAGCCGTATATAGTGCTCGAATATGGGTTGAGCACCACTGGGGCGGGGCAATTCCAGATATGTTCAAGACTACGGGTACCAGCTCGTGGTGTACATTATCATACAAAACTTCTGATTAACCAGTACCAAACCATTCGTCAGTCCTGGATGCATAGTTGGACAAGGTGGGTCAGTTGGTGTGGTTTGAGGGACTTCAATTATCTCTACTCGGACTGTTGAAGTAGATGTGGAAGGTGGCTGGGTAGTGGCGGACATCCCATGCCCGATCTGAAGCAAACCCTTACTACAATTCGAAAGCACTTGTTCTCCTACTGTTACATTTATCATTCCCTGTTGCATGTCGCATTCGGCACTGTCCATGCTGTACCAAAGTTCCTCCTGCAGTGTGGGATGAGTAGTGATGATCCCCAACCTTGTTGCCAGTACTGATACACCCATGACCAGGATCGTAGATCTGTGGAGACATTAACATCGGCTCCTGTTCTCCGGGCCACTGCTTGGTCAATTGTCATGTATCTTTAACTGTGTGTAATGCCTCTATTTACTTCCCGTTCTCATATCTACAAGTGCACATGTATCACCTGTCATAACTACCTCGTATGATCCATGCCTGTTCGCTCCAGGCTCACCTTGACCATCACCTGTTGGTCTCTGACTTCCTTCCTTAACTCATGCAATTGCTTACTTATTTCCCTCACATAGTCTCGCATCCTTCCTTTTAGTGGTCCTATATCTCCCACTCCTACTATGATTCCCTCAGGTAACTGCATTGCTCTCCTTGTCATTATTTTAAATGGGGTGAACCTGGTGGTCCAGCTTGGGGTAGCCCCTAAGGCACATTAGAATATTGGGCTGTTCCCTGTCTTTTGAATTGCTTTTGTGATTGATTTTTTTTTTTTTAAGTTCAGTTCATCTTTTCCACCATCCCTGAGCTCTGTGGCTGGTAGGGAATGTGGAATTTCTGTTTAAATTTAAATTTATACATTTCTTTAATGACTCTTCCTGTGAAATGAGTTCCCTGATCTGAATCCATCTGGATAGGCACCCTCCACTCCTTCCAGTCTACTGTCTCCTGCTGCTGTCCCACTTCGGGCCTCAATTCCTTAAACTGCCGACACAACTCTACCATGCACCTTCTTATCCTATCTTTCAATGGCTCAGTATCTTCACTTCCAGTGATGGTTCTCTCTGCAAGCCGCTTAGCTCTGTCTGTCATCATAGTGTTAATCCTGTGGTCTTATTTTTTGTAGCTCACAGGCACATTAATACAATCAGTAATACATCTATTTTTCCAGCTTTCCCTTTACCTATAACTATCTTGTGGTAAATTGTTGTTAAGTATTATTTCTCCTTACATTTCAATTCCTGAACTACAGATTCCACATAGTTTTACCTCTAAGTATTTTTTCCCCTGACCATGATCATCATAAGATTCTCTTGATGTCAGTTTCTCTATATTCTTGATCGTTTATAATGTTTCCTTACTCTTTAGGCCATATTACCTATTCCATGTCAACGAGGATCTCTGTCTCTAGATCTTTGCTTATCTCCCCCTGTGCATTTCCATTGTCTCAGTTGATGGCCAGATTATCAAATTCAGTTCCCTTAAAGTAGTTTTTATATGGTGTCCTCTTTCTCTAACTCTTTCTCCTACTTGCCTCATACCATTTTACACATGCAACAGCTACCATCTTATCTTGTTCAGGTTGCCTGGAGAGACTTTAAAATAAATAAAGTATTCTCATAACAGTTTTAAAAACAGAAATCAGGCATTGACATGTTCCTTATCTTCTTCTCAAACAACATTTTGTTGTCTCAAAAGTAACCCACTAAATTGTGCCTGACCCGTTTGTTAGAATTATCCCAGATTCATTAATTTGACCAAAAATTGGATTTCTTCCAAACTTTGTCAAGGTCTTGAGCTTAGCTTCATATTTTGGAAACAGACTTTACAAATACAAAAGCTTGCAACATTTGAATTAGTGCCAATTGTTGTCATACCTTTTAAAATGAAAATTCCCTTTTGAGAAATTATCAGGAACCAAACCTCAAATTTTCAACTTTGTAAGAAATGTAATTTATGCTATCAAAATTAAAACTACCTCTTTCTTTTGTGTATTGATTTGTATCCAAGTTATAATTCCCATATGTTTATCGACACTTTCTTTACCTTTGGATAGCATCCTCATTATTCAAAGTAACCTGTTAAATTACACTGCACTTTATATCTCAAGATTGTCCCAAATTCAGACTACAGTGCTGTTGGGATTCAGATTTCCTTTCATATTTAATTCATCTCTTCAAAAGAAACCCCCTTTTATCCATTGGAACCACTTAGACCGTGTGTTTATTTTTTGGTTTTCCTAGAATCCCTTTGAATTTCAGGTAATCTTTTTTTCCCCTCAGAAATCTTGAATACTAACTCGTATGAGTTAATGTACCTCGTATGTATCAATCCCAATCAGCTTGGAAGCTGGTGATGCTAGACTGCAAGGGGGTGGTACAAAGGTTGGTTCATCTAACTCTGTTTAACAACTTCAAACTCTCATATTCTAAAGGAAACTTCAAATAGCAGTGGGGGAAATAAAGGGATCTTGAAGGCTCCACCTATAGGGACAATCAAACTGACGAAAGCTCACATTTCCCCAGCTCCTGCCTGTTAGTGCTTATTAACTCCTTAGGGGTACCCCCCTTTTCTCTCTTTCTCTCTCTCTCTCTCTTCAGCACAAGTAGCTCTTGTAACTTAGATCAATTCATTTTTTTAAGTTACAGAAAATTCAGTAGCGGACCTTTCAGGTCCCAATCACCCTTCCCAATTTTCATGAAAATCTCATCATCCCGCACGGGACATTATACACCCCCAATTCATCTCTCCCTCCCCCAAGGCTTCCTTAACTGTCTCCCCAAAGTCCCTGTGCAGGGCTGTCGCCTTCTCCCGATCTGGGACGTCCCCAGGTTTCACCCAGTCTCCACTTCTAGACTGCAGGGGTAATCTTCCCCAGATATCCCCTGGGCATTTAGCCTTCACCAGTATGTGGGTATGAAGGGGGTGCATTGCATGGAAATCTTGCATTTCCCGCAGTTTGGTCCAAAAATCTGGGTTGCTATGCTGAGTTTTAAGTCTCAGCAGTTCTTTAAGCAAAACTTGCTTCTCCCCCAGGCTGAATGGTACGTGCTTAACTTTCTCTGTAACCCTCTCAATCTCTTCATCCTCCCGCTATTCCTCAGCCCCCTTTCTGCTTTCGGGTTTTAATTCGCCTTTCCTGACTTTACTTTTCCTAACAGTTACTGCCATAAGGGCCATGGGATTCAATGGGTATGGTGGGGAAGTCTCAACTCCCTCATAGGTTTCTCCTTCGGAGCTCTCCTCCTCTTGATCAGTATCACTACAAGCTGCCGCCACTGTTCTGACCTGCCCTGAATCTGACTTTGTCTCTCTCTTTCTAATCGACTGGAACTTAGTATTAGCCCGTCTGCACAACTGTAGGTACAGTGTGATAATAACCATCATCCCTTTCTTTTCCTTAGCCTTTTTCTGCTCTATTCCCCACTGTTTTTGTTCTCCAGGGGTTACCTGTGGATTCCACCCCTCCTTCTGCATTTTTAGTGATTAGTTTTGACTGTTGTTCCACTATGAACCTCATAATGGAGTCCGTGATTCCCCAGTCGAGTTCTTTAGCTCTATTCTGTTGCCCTGACGGCACCCTGTTCCTATTTTCCGTCTATCTCTGCGCAGTACGTTTGCACGGTCCGAACAACTTAATTATCTGAGGTATGTGCAGTTTCACTGGGACCTGGCCTCCCTGCGCGGCTTTGGCTAAGGCTATATCACAAACCGTAACCCGCCAGCACGGCTCCGCCCTCCTCTTAACTGGGGTCTGGCCTGTGCGGCTTCGGCTAAGGTTATATTTCAAACCGGAACCCGCCAGCACGGCTCTGCCTCCTATCTCTGGTAATAGTCCGACCCTCCCTGCGCGGCTTTGGCACCGCTAGCCCACCTGCACAGCTCCGCCTCTTATGCCTGGTGCCTCCTATCTGCTGTCCTGAGTCCTCCTCCTGATTCTTTGATACTTGACCGGGCTGTTCTCGGGTAGGCTTCCTGCACTAACTACAGGTGGTAAATAAAATATACTCACCCACTTTGCAGAGCCTTCCCGAGGATCTGATCCAAGTATCCTGCCGACTACGCCAAACTGTTGTGGTCACTTTGACAAACGGACCACAGGAGTCTCAGGTACAGGTCACAATCGTTTATTCGAGCAATTGCAAGGGGAGAACCATCTCAATGTAGCTTGAGATAGCACTCTGCTAAACTACAAGTGTTCACCATATTTATACATTATTGGTCATGTACAAGAACAGTTTCCAGATTCCGATCTCGTCAACATATAGGTTTACATTAAACAGGCATTTCGTAACAGGTACATGCATCGTATGTCCCTATTTTCCACCCAGGCAGAGACCTTCCCTCCTATCTAAGCTGGGACCATCTGTTCTTCCCCTATCTGTTGAAGAGCACACTTAATCTTAGTTGTTATTGCCAATGCTCTGTCTGCAGTCCGGCTCCCAAGGCCTTTCTGTTGTTTGCAGGCCCTAAGGCTGTGCACGGTTCATCTGGTAACCTTCAACTGTCAATGTGCTTGGAGATTTTAAGTAATTCATTCCTTTTCAATAAATTTTCCCCTACCATAAATTCTTACTTACTTTCTTCCCCCTAACAGTGAGCATGTGGTCGAGCATATGGATGTTAGGCATGAGTATAATTGTTGGAGATTGCTGATGGGTGGCATTGAGCAGCATGAGAGTTTGGTGGTGTGATGGATAGAAGATGACATTTGAAGATGCATTTAATGACCTTGACCACTCGTATGAGGTCGTTAAACATTTTATGGCACAGGAGGAGCCAGGTCCTCAGGGCTAGGCTGCCGGCAATGACCTCCATGACTCAGCAAAGCCAGCATCTTTGACATCTCCGATGGTTAATGCTCCAAAACCCACTTATTTCCAGTGCCTGTTGCTTGGACTGTAAGGGTTAAAGTGGAACTGGGGAAACAGTACCGCCCATGTTATGATGTAGAGCATCACATGGGAATAGTGGAGCATGGTAGTGAGTCTGGTAGAAGTCAGTACGAAAGTAGCATCTAACCAGGAGGGTATCCTATAGATATGTATATAATTATGTGTTATTAATAAACAGTTATCGTTCAACCATACAAACCTCTAGACATCTTCATGAGACGCCTTCCAACCTTCCAACACGGTGGCCGTAGGTGAAGGACCAAAAGATCCCTAAGACGAAGAAGTAAAGAAACTGCAGTCTGACCTGAAAGAAGTGCATCTAACTTGAATACACAGCTGGAGCTCCACTAAGAAGCTCCATATTGAAGCTGAATTCAGCTGATGTCATATTTAGAAGGTTACAGAAAGAGAAAAAAACAATTCTTCAACATTGAGTCAGTGTGATAAATGCGGTTGTGAAACAGATTGTACAGCTTGAACAGTAGTTTTGGCATTTTATAAGTTTGTGTATTTTGAAATCACTCGTTCTCACTTTGTTTTGCCAATATTGCTCAATTGTGAATCCATGTTGAAATCCAAGATTCAAGTATAAACTCCCTTATATGACATGACCCAGTAACTTTTACAACATTATTGTGCCAGTGTAAACACACCTGAGAAAATCTGCTATCTTCTGTGAACTTCCCTTGTCTTTGGTATGGAGGCCATCATGGTCATATAATGCTGCCATTTTGGTGGCCTGTAGCTGCACAATTAGCTTGCTAAGGCTTAAGGCCTGCTGTGGTCTATTCTGGTGTGTATTTATGAGGGTAGCAGAGGTTCATTATTCTGACTGAAGCTTTAGGCATGAGCTTTCCGTGCCCATTGGCATTGAGCATCATGGCAGGCAAGAGTGGACAATATGGGGCGGTAAGTCCAAAAATCGGTTTCATGCCGTCGTGAAACTAATTTGCAGTCGTCCGTTCCGCTCATCAATGGCGGGCTGCATTTACATCCACCATATGTCAAGAATTTCATTTTAATACATCTGCATATCATTATAAGCCCCGATTGCCGGATTCATCCCCCCGCGCCAAATTTACCACCCACATCGGCGGGAAAATGCTCCGGAGCAGAACACATCTTGGCAAGTGTGACGTGCAGAAGTCGAGACTTACTGTCAGGGCCTTGCTCACATTGTGGACATCCGCGGAGCAGAAGATGCTGGAGACCAACAGCAACCGGACCCCTGGTGGAACACGCATCGCATGCTGGGTGGATTCTCATGGACATGGCTCCTCTGTGAAGCAGCTCATGGAAGGTGGAAGACCACTGTTGAGGGTTTGCTTTGGGACACCAGTGTCTTGGCCATGGTCTGCTATGGATGATCATCGAGGGGGTGGAGAGGAAGTTATAGGTTTGACTGGGAGAGGAAGGTTTATTGGGGGGTGGGAGAGGAAGGTGTACTGGGGGGGCTTGGTGAGGCTGGGGTGGGGTTGGTGGGGGGAGGTGGAAACGATGGTGATGGAGTGGGGGGGGTTGAGGTTAGGAAGGGGGAGGGAATACAAGGAGAGGAGGGTGTAACGGGAGAATATGGAAACTGGGGATTAGGTTAAGGGGGAAGGAAGGTGGAAAGGGAGGAGTTCAGAAGGGGGGATGGAGTTCGGGGGGGGTGGGGAAGGACTTCAGGTGGAGGAAGGAGTAAGGATGGAGGAAGGAGTAAAGGGTAGGAGGATTTCCAGGTGATTGTACAAGGGAGGGGTCTGTGGAGTCGATGACTGCCTCCTGGGGGAGTGAAACGAGGGTGGGCATGGTAGGAGGGAATGATGAGAATGAGAGAGGGCAGAGTGAGCCTGTAGGGTGGGAGGGTGAGGTTGTGATGGTAGCAGTGGAAGTGACGGTGAGAGTGGTTGGTGGGAACTCAGAGGCAGACACGGACCCTGGGGGTGGGAATCAGGAGGTTGGGAATGTAGGGAATGTATAAATTCACCTGGACATCCCAGAAAGAAAAGGGTTGTGGCTGATAAGTGATGGTGGGGAGGTGGAAGGTGATGCTAGGCGGGTCAACAGTGATGGAGGAAAGGAAAGAGATGACTGGGGGAGGAAAATGGATGGGAGAGCTGAAGACAAACTTTACCAGTGCCATGCTTCTAAAATCGAAAGTGAAAGTCTCACGTTGGGTGAGAACAGCTGCTGGATGGGAGTGTGATCATTGGGTGGGTGGAGATGCAGGTCAACTCAGATGGACAACTGAAAGAGAACCCCAGAAGGCAGCATTGAAAATGCTCAGGACATTGAGATGAGTGTGACGGAGGACAGATCCCCGTGTGTGGGAGAGTGTTTGCACAAGGCTCCAGAGACCCTGCCACACAAACACTTCTTCCTATAGAATCACTTGTGGGCTGGCTGCTTGCAGCTGAACTGCTAGTGGTGGGGGATGCAGGGGGATTGTGAATCTTGTAAATGAAGCTGAAAGGCACCATTACACATTATTCAGTGAAAGTGAATATATTTTGAGATTATAAAGTGACAAAATGTGTTCACCTGTGCAACCGCTTGTGATCAGAATTTCTTAATTTTTCTAGGCCTACCACTTCTTCTAGGTGCTGACCTGACATCCACAGCAGGGGTGGAGATGGCCTGTGCAGTAATTGACCCTGTTGCCTCTGATGACTTCAGCGTGCGTCCTCTGGAGAATTGAGGCTTTGAGGGCCCGGTTGCTTTGGCTGTCCTCCTGTTGGCCAGCTGCTCCCTCTGCAGTGACAGAGGACAAGATTGAGGGGATCACAGGCAAAGGGGACTCGGAGGGAGCAGACAGCTTCTGAGTTTCCTGAGTGGATGACCCAGGGGTTCCGCTGCCGCTCCTTCGCCCTTCGGATACCCAAGGGCCCCGGCCTGACTCCTTGAGGGGAAGGAGCACCTGGAGGGATGTTGAGGTACCCCATTTCCCTCTCATGTTGCTATGGCAGGAACTCACCCATGGCTCCCGCAATGGAGTGCAGGTCTGTGCGCATCTCTGTGTTCTGCAGGATTAGGGTCTCCATGGCATCTGCCATCGTTCCCATGGAGACTTCCATACATGCACATGTGGGTGCCACTTCAATAGAGAGCAGGCACAAGAACTCCTCCACCTCGCATGCCACTCAGTTGAGGACTTCCAACAGCTCTGCATGATTTTCCCTCATCTTCTGCTGACTATCCACAATGAGTTGGAATGTTGAATCCAGAGGCTTGTCATCTGACTTGGAGCTCATAAATGCCTCTTCCCCAGTAGTCCTCCGAGTGCCAGAAAGCTCAACTCAACCTGGCTCCTCCTGAAGTGAACATGTCCGTGGGGTGACCACCAGATTGTGAACCCGAGCTTTCTCTCTTTCTAGGTCCCACTGAGGTCTGTATCTCTGCGCTGGTGGAGGGTGTGGTTAAGCACTATGAGACAGGTCTTCCAGGCTGCTTATTTCCAGCTCTGCAATGGAGGAGATAACCTTTTGGCTGGAGGTGGGGACCTGGATCGAGCTGAGGGACGGCTGGCTGAGGGTGTCGGTCACTTGGCAAAGCTCCCTGTCGGCCAAAGTAGAGATAATTAGTGCATGGCCGCAGAGTCAAAAACAGGAGAGAGAGCACTCTTAGTTGCGTTGAGAGAGAGGGATGATGTTGTGCAGGATCTTCACGTGGATGTACGCCGGTAACCTCACCGTCACCACAGGCACGGTCCACGTCCTCACCAGTCAGTGTGATGACATGCTCCTCAAAGTGAGTGAGGGGTCTAATGTTGGCAGCTTCGCCCCCCCGTCTGGGACCTCTCCCTGCTGCTGTGAGCCAGCTTCTCCTGCATGAAAACAGTTGGAAAGAGTATGAACAGGACACATGGCACTGCGTGGAATGCTTGTGTGGTAAGTGGAGCCACGGACGGGATGAGGATGCAAGCTCCAGAGGATATGAGCCTGATGGAGATGTGAGGGTGTGTGAGAGAGTTAGTGGCATTGTCCCTTGAGGTGTGAGATCCCTGTGGATGTGTGATGGGTTAGTGAATGCGTGAGTTGAGAGTGATGAGAAAAGTGACTTACCCTGGTGGAACAGATGAGATCATTCATCCTCTTTTGGCTGTCCTCTTTTTCAGGGCGTTGGTGCTGACCACTGCCTCCCATACTGGATTTGTCACATTGCTTTCTGGCATTCGCCAGGAGGTACAGGGCATCGCAGTGGGGCTCCAGTGGGTCGAGTAGGCGTTCGAGGGAGGCATCGTTAAATCGGGGGTCAGCATGTTTTCTCTCTTTGGCAGCCATCAGTTTGCATCAGCATCCTATCCCTTGAGAAGTGCCAGCTGTGCAAGGGCGGCCTTTAAACACGGCGCCCATTTTCCTGAAGGTCTAATGTGATGGAAGGGCTGGGCGAATGAGTGGCCAATCCGCCAGTGACCCGGCTTGTTTCCCAGGAATGCATTATTAATGAGGAGGGATTGGGATGATATGGAGTGAAAAGCCTCCATTGCGGCCAGCAGATAAAATGTCCTTTTTTCCTGCCTGCTACCGCACTTAGTGCCAGTCTGGGACAATTTTGTCTTCAGGTACACCTTTAACTCATAGGCCCCAACATTTACGCAGATGAGGTGGGAGGGTTCTAGTGGCCAGGAAATCTGGAATTGCAGATAATATGGAGGTCCTGCCAAATTTAACAACATGACCTCATATGAATTAGGAGCAGGAGTAGGCCACTCGGCCCTTCAGGCCTGTTCCACCATTCAATATGATGATGGCTGATCTGATTGTAACCTCAACCCCGCATTCCCCCTTACCCCCAATAACCTTTCACCCCTTTACTTGTCAAGAATCTAGAATCATTTGAATTTGTTTTCTTTGTTTCCTGTCTGGCAGCCGGACTGCGAGGCTGGCTGGCTGTCGGGGAGTTAGGCCTGCATGGAAGGATACAGCTGGGGAGCGGAGAGTGAGTGAGTGACAGATAGATCACAGGGAGGTTATAAGAGACATGCTCCATTAAAGTTAATGGTGTAGGGTGTGTGTAATGCATGGTGTCAGCTATGGCTCAGTGCTTCTTCTTCACTCTTGCTTCTGAGGCAGAAGTTTAGCCACTCCAGAGACTTGACAATCTCAGCTGACACTATAAAAGGTGTCATCTTTTGGATGAGACATTAAACAAAGACTTTGTCTCCCTCTCAGACGGATATAAAAGCATCCATTGCACTAAAGTATTCAAAGAAGAGTAGGGGAATTGTTCTGGCCATATCCTGAGCAATATTTATTCTTTAAATGACATCATAAAAACAGTTTAATTGGTTATTTACATCATTGCTTTTTGTGAGGCTTTGGTTTACACAAATTGGCTGAAATATTTCAACAGTGACTACACTTCAGAAGTGATTCATTGGCTGTGAAGGGCTTTGGGACGTCTTGAGATCCCGATAGGCACAATATAAATATAATTTCTTCCTTTCTCTTTAAAAAGAGTGAAATAAGCAACTTAGACTGGCTCCAGGTATTAGTGCTTAATCTCAGTTTGGTTTCGGTTACAAAGAATAAATGAAAAGCAGACAAGAATGAATCATCGATCAATAATAAAATGTATATGTTGCCATATGACATGAATAGAAAATACAGTCCCATCTGCTGTTCTGTTCTCTAAATCTCTTGGAAAGAGATAACAGTAAAAGTACTTTCCTTGGCTAGAATGCACCCATATTCTCAGCAAGGTGACTCGGCTTAATTTTAAGAAGGTGGTCACAAAGGTACAGTGTGGTGATTCCATGAACTATCTAATGGAATGGGAATTGCCTTGGAACTCTGAGTATATTTTGGAACCAGACAGTACTGCAAAACAAAAAACAAAAAACAAATGCACAATTTAAAACATGCAGTTGGATTTAATGGAGAGTCATTTTACACGATATGAGCCTGTGCAGAAAGGTTGCAGAGAAGTTAATGACTGGAATGGGGATTGGGTTTTCAGACTGGCTCATCTGAAAATAGTCTCAATGGAAGATTTCATGAAATACCAACTAATATTTACTGCCAGTCTTCTGAAATACTTTTCTATGAATAATATAGGTTATTTTAGGAAATGGGGTGTTACTGGTATGCAGAAAGCATTAAAATGCCAAAAGTTTAAATCCCTTTGAAAGAAACACATTAAATCTGAACTTCTGCCTGTTCTCTTTTATCCATTTTTTGTTCAGCTGGTGGCCAGTTCTAGCCCCCAGTGTCCTTAAACATCTGCATAATACACACCTTGTTGAGTTTTCCTGCTCTAGTTTTTATTGACAAATGGGAGACACAAATCCAGTCTGTGATTTTACTAAGTAGTTGAGAAAACTGGCACTGAACGGTTTAAAAGAAACAGAAAACAAAGACTTGTATTTATTTAGCACCTTTCACAACCTCAGGACTTTTCAAAGCGCTTTAGAGGCAATGACATATTTTTTGAAGTGTAGTCGCTGTTGTAATGTAGGAACTGCAATGGCCAATTTGCTTAAAGCAAGCTCCCACAAACAGCATGTTTGTGTGATGTTGATGAAGGGATTAACATTTCCCTGATCATACTCAAAATAGTGCCGTGGGATCTTTTACACCCACCTGAAAGGGCAGACAGGGCCTCACCTTCAAAAGATGGCACCTCCAAAATTCAGCATTCCCTCAGTAATGCACTGGGGTGTATCTCAGTTTTCAAGTCCTGCTAGAGGACCTGAACCCACAACCCACTGACACAGTAATGAGAGTGCTGTCAACTGAGGCACAACTGACACCTAAAAAAAAAAAATCAGTTCTTTTCTCTGTGGACTAACTGCCTTCATACTGCCTACAGACACTGTTCATTTTAAATAAAAACAGAAAATGCTGGAAATACTCCGGTCAGGCAGCATCTGTGGAGAATTAACATTTCAGGTTGATGACATTTCATCAGAACTGAGAAACTCTCCACTAATGCTGCCTCATTTGCTGTGTATTTCTAGCATTTTCTACTTTTATTTCAAATCTCAGGCACTCAGTATTTTGCAGCACTCAAATGAGGAACACTATTGTTTAATTTCTTCAACCATTATTTTCTATGCATTTAACTGAAGAATGCAATAAAACAGAACAGAGCAATGGGAGGAATTATAGAATCATTCCTTCTCACTTTTTCCTCAATTATTTTATCCTTGCTGATCCATTCTCTAAGCTTATTCTGGTATACTCTTGAAATGATATCATAACTTAAAGTAATATATAATCCAGCCACTTGTTCACTTTAATGCACCAGTTCTACTAAGCACAGGGTGATTATTTTATTATTTTAATTCCTTTGATGTGAAAGCATTTCTCCTTTAAATGATAATACATAGCTGCTGCCAAAAAGAGTCATGTCATGATGTACATTTTCTTGGGGGTTTGAGTGATACATTATATTTGTACTGTAATCCTTCAACTCAAGCACATGGGTTTGAATTCAACCCAGGCTAAAGTGACCTGAAAGTAGCTGCCCACTGGAGTAAGAACACATGAAGTGATATTCTGGGTGTGTCATTCTCGCCATTGAAAGTGAGGAAACCAAATCTTAACTGACCTTAATGTCATTGCTCGTATAAATTCGCCCCAATATTTTAACAAGATACAATATCTAGTTTTCTGAGGCCCCTTCCACAAAAATGCACCTTATATTTAAAAGGCAATGATCATCATGCATTAAAAACTGAAATTACTCCTGTGTCATGGGTGTTGTGGTACAAAGTCATATGGGTCACAACTTCCTGGATTCAATTTCTGGTTTGTACTGAATTAGCTGATGTCAGCTGGCGCAGCATTGCAACTGTTACAATCAACTTTGCCATGAAGTAGGCAAAAGGTGGAATAAGCTCAACAGAGATATCCTCCTGTTTAAGCAGCCTGTCAAGATGAAGCCTAAATCCTGCACAAATGTGCGGAATTTCTGAGGCCTCAAATCATATGGCTGAGGCTGAATTTCTACCCCAAAAATGAATCACCCAAATTTCCAAGTATAACTTGGGGCAGAATCATCCCAGATTTGCACTAAGTGCGGTAGCGAGCAGGAAAAAGAACATTTTATCCATCGGCCTCAATGGTGGCTTTTCACGCCGTATCATCCCAATTCCGCCTCATTAATTGTGCATGCCTGGGAAACGCACTGTTTCGACGGTGGGCGGGCTCTTATTTACCCGCCATGCCATCACCTCGTCACTTCATCATGCTGGGCGCCATATTTAAAGTGCAGGCCTGCGCACACATCTCAGTGTTTCCAGCTCGGGACTGACGCACAGAAGACATGGCCCTGAAAGACAAGATGACTGCAACCTCCTGATTTAGTGATGTGTCCCTCGAGTGCCTTTTGGGCACCATGGAGGCCTGCCATGATGCCTTCTACCCCCACTCTGGCCAGAGGAGGGGCAGCAAAATTACCACTCCAG
Organism: Cetorhinus maximus; assembly: GCF_964194155.1. NCBI lineage: Eukaryota > Metazoa > Chordata > Chondrichthyes > Lamniformes > Cetorhinidae > Cetorhinus > Cetorhinus maximus. The sequence goes on from NC_135884.1 coordinate 104,161,446, forward strand.
CTTGTTAGATGATGGCAGTGGTGGTCAATGCCAAGAAGTTGGCCATCCAATGGAAATGGAGGATGAACGACCTCATCCATGCCGCCAGGGTAAGGCAGCCATCTTATCACTTTAAACTCAAACACTCAAGACCATCACACATTCACTTGCATCTCACTCACTGCCAGCTCAAGGGACATCACCGCACACTCTCACACACACCCTCACATCACCATCTGGCCTCATCTCCTCTGGAGACTGCCACCTCAGCCTGCACCACCTTGAGGCCACTTGCACAGATCAACATGTGCCCTCACACACACCCTGGGATGCCCCCCTTTCCCAGTACAGCCCTCACCCTGCAGCCTCTTCCCTTGCCTGAGGCCACTTCTCCCCCTTCCCCAACCAAGCCCTAATCCTGCAGCCATTGAAAAGCCATGCCTGCCTTATGGCTGGTCCAGTTAGTATGGACCTGCCTGTGTGCCTCCTAAAAGTGATGTGGTGCTGCCTGTGAACTGATGACTATGAGTCCTGCCTGAAGCAAGGTAGGCAAACAAATCTCAAAGTCCTGAGCAAAGTGCAGCTCATCAGGCACATGTAGCTTCCATTCATTTGTGAAACACATTGGCATGTCAGATGATCCATTAAGGGGGGGATGATTCAGATGGGATGGGCTTCTGTACATGTATATGTTATGTATATGCAGATGTGTTACAACGAAGTTCCCGACATCCAACTGCAAGAAACGCAACCCTCCACTGACAGACACAGCAGGCGACTGCAAGCTGGTTTCACGACGTAGTGAAACTGATTTTTAACCTTCTCAGCATATTATCCGCTCGTGCCGACAAATACGCCCGATGCCAGTAGGCATAGAAAATTCCACCCTCGGTCTTTCCCTTGAATTGTCTGCTAAGTCTCCAGGCATCTGATTTAGATGGCGCCAATGCCCCAAGCTTCCTGTATTGCACTAAGCGGATGATATTACTCAGATTAAAAGACAATCACTTCTTCCTCAGATTTTGTTTAGAACCTTACTCTTATAAAAATGGTTGAATGCCTGAAAAACAATTAACGTAAATGCCACATCACATGACTTTTGTCACCAGCTGTTGTGTCAACAGGGGCTGGTTAGCTCAGTTGGCTAGCACATGGTTCAGAATAACGCCAGCAGCATCAATTCAACTCCTGTTCCGGCTGAAGTAGACTCGGGATCCGCCTCCTAGCCCTGACCCTCAGGGTGGAAGGCAATGGCAAGCCATCACATACTGACAAAAACTGCCAAGAAAGTAGCTCAGGGTGAAGCTTCAGCAGACAATGAGCCAAGGAACTGTCTTCAGGCAGAGCACACATACCATACCATTGTGTCAACATTTCTTTAGGCACTTGAGAGTTCTCGTAGTTTAAATCAATGCAGCACTCACATTAACAGAAACCCGGCTTGGAATTTTCAATGCATGTATGAAGGAAGAAAGTGACTGCAGAAAACTAAGCTTACTTGGACCATAAATTTGGACTTCATCAAAAGAAGATCTGGTTCACGGTCTGTCAAATGAAGCTTGGAACTGTTCTGAGAGATAATTTTCACCAAAAACAAGTGAAACATTTGAACATGGCCACAGTTGGGCATCAATTTCTATTTAATGAGGTCATTGTGGGGCTTGTTCAGTAAAATAGAGATTTTAATCTTAAAAACTGAACCCTGATGGTGAGATCATCATTTCTAAGCTCACTGTCTTAAGTTAATTATCAGAATGTATCTAACCATCCTCTCTGATTCTGCATTTCTTTTCAACATTACTGTGTTTGAGAAATGAAAGGGAACAGGCATATTAAGTTTCTATTTTAGACTTCTCTTTAAGTACTACTGTGGGCTTCTCCCTAGCCTTGTACAAATAATTTAGGAATTCCAAGTCTGACTGTGTAACCACAGTCTATGGATTTTTTTTCCCCTAAACTGTGGCCAGCATGATTGTACAATGAAGCCCTGCAATTCTTTTGCAAAAAACTTACAATCTGAATTACGGTTTTGGATTGCTTCAAACAAATTGGGAACTGCTGTTATCTGACTGAATGCTGTGCAGTTTGTTTGAGTAATCCTTCAACATTTTCAGTTAATATATCACTTGAAAGGATAAGTGTTTGTATTGGCTTTTTCACCATGACATTTTTGCAACTGAAAAATTTCCATATTGAGTTTCAATCTAAATATATAATTGGAAACTTCTCAGACTATCCATATGCAGTTGTTCATTTCTCTATCTGACCATTCCATACTTTCTACTTTGACACTTGATACTGGTTGTTCAAAAACTACTTGGGAGTTTTGTTACAGCTATACAAAAAAAACCCTGGTTAGACCACGCATCTTAAGTACTGTGTACACTACACCTTAGAAGAGATACGTTGGCCTTGCAATGCAGGTTCACCAGACGGTTACCAGAGCTCCAACAGTTAAGATGAGAGATCACATAAACTAAGCTTTTATTCCATGGAATATGGAAGGTAAGGGATGATTTGATTCAGGTATTAAGGATTCTGAAAGAAAATGATAGGGTAGATTGAAAGAAAAAATTTCCACCAGTGGGGGATACTAAGACAAGGAGATATAACCTTAAAATCAGTGCCAGAACATCAATGGGAGAAGGTAGAGAAATACCTCTTCACAGAAAGGTTGATAGGAGTGTGAAACTCTCTCCCACAAAAAAGTAGATAATAATTAATTGGAAGCAATTAAGAATTTGAAATTGATCAATTTTTGCTAGCCCAGGTTATTAATGGTAATGGAGCCAAGGCAGATAATTAGAGTTTAGGATACATATCAGCCATGATTTCATTGAATGGTGAAACAGGCTTGAGGTGTTAAATGGCCTACTCGTGTCCCTAGCTTATTAACTTCTACCATTAATGAAAGAAAACTTATTGATAACTAACAAAGCAATACTTAAACTCACTATCACTTTCTATCCTCCCTTACTCTTATTCGACGTAATTAATACAGCTCTAATTACAATGCAGCATTTTTATCTGCAGTCTTGAGATGTTCGAACATCTACCCCTCATGAACCTATTCCTGAACCCTTTTCTTGAATCTATTTTGCTGTTGCTGCAAGTGCACAGTCTCTGCTTACTCAGAATAGATTGGTCTGGATTTTGTGGTAGCAACGATGGTGAAACTATTAGTGTTCACTGCCATTACTCCTCTGAAACTTACAGCAACTTCTGGAGTTCCCACATGTTCAGTTAAAAGCAAAACTCCAGAAGCTGCTGTCACTAATTCTATGCTTCCCATAGGGAGTGCTATTGAAGTGCCCCCTCCCCGCCCCACAATGCTAATCAAATAGAAATCACTGAACTGATGAAAACTCATCCTTTTGTGCTATCAGTTTCACTGTAAAAACCCTTAAAAAGTTACTCCTGTTGAATAAGGTGTAATGGGGTTTTTAAATGGTACACAAACTTCATAATTACTGCTAAAGAGCCACGCTATACCTGAACGCTATTTTATATTTGTGGAATAATGATTAGTCCATTATGATAAAACTTCACCTTTAATTTTCTTCAAGTTTGTTTATAATATTCACATTTCTAACTTAATTCTGTCTGTATACCCAAACATTTATTTTTCCCTTTAAAATTTTAATATAAAATTGAAAAATTCAGTGATTTTTACTTCCTAGTTTGCTGTCTGTGAGAATATTTCAACACGATTGGCTGCTTATCCTAATTACTGATATCACTGTTGCTAGGCACCTGGAGATATCCTTGACTCAGCACCAGATTCACACTGACATCTGTAAAGGGGAAATTTGCACTACAGGGATTGCTAGGTCTTTGTGGGCAGCTTTCTTCAAGGTCAGTGTCAAGCACCTTGGTTTTACTGCTGGCTGTAAAATCTAAGCCAATGACACATAAGGCTTGATAGCACAATATATTGCAGCACCAACATACAGGCTTTATTAGTGAGAATAAGAAAGATGATCCATTCAAATTATTCTCTATTAGATTTTTTTTTGCATATGGTACTAATCTATTTCCATTGCTGAACAAGCAAGTGATATAACAGTGTGGTAGGCCACTATTCATTGCTTCAAGCCTCATGTTTATCTCAAATGCTAAGATATGGCATGCATTTTATCCACTTTAGAAGGATAGAAGGCTGACTGAACTCTACTGGGATTTGGACCCAAGGCCTCCAGGCCCAGAGTTTAACTTTATCATAGAAGGAGGGAATAATAAAAAGGACAATGCTGGAAATACTCAGCAGGTCTAGCAGCATCTGCGGAGAGAAAAATAGTGTTAACATTTCAGGTTAATGAATGGATAAATACTTGAAGGGGGAAATTGGCAGGGCTAAGGGGAAAGGGCATGAGAATGCAACTAATTAGATAGTTCATTCAAAGGTCTGACACAAGAATGATGGGCTGAATGGCATTTTATAATTGTTATGAAAGTCAAACCTACCTCAGAGAATGCGGAGATCTGGAAGCTGAACTCTCAATGGGCCTCAGAGCTTTTGTGCTCAAAAAGCTGGAGTGAGCTGTACATGCGCAAATTGGCATTTTTATGCTTTTTCTGGCCAGTGTGCTTGTGCATAAGGAAATGGTGTCAAAACCTGGGTCAGCTAACTGGGGGTGAAGCACCATTGGGAAGAAGAGTCCCAGGCAGGCGATAGGGAGAGGACCCAAAGGGAGAGAGGAGAGATCAAAAAAGAATCCCAGAGAGTGGACAGGGAGAGATCCCAATTCAGTTAAAACGACAGGGAGTGAGAAAAAAGGCTGTGGGTAGCAGAATTTAAGTGAAGGGTGCTCAATGGAAGCCCTGGTAATTGAAGAGGGCTCAGAAGAAGCCCTGAAGATCCAAGGCAGGGGAAGGTTAGTGACAGCATGCTACGGGCTGTTGGAGCAGTGGTGTTCTGCTTGGTGTGGCCGAAGATCTGAAATTGTGCTTGTGAGTTAGTGCTTCAGTGTATACTTCGGAATCCAGGGGAATGGAATCTAAGGAGATGAGATTGAAATCCTGCAAGGTGGGCCATTGTTGATGCTGTCCAAATTGGAGCGACTTTTAGAGAGAATTCCGGGTTAAATCTTCAAAGGTGAAGTCTGGGATCCCTCATGAGAGAGATAGAGTTTCAGTGAGATTGGTTGACTCAGTGTTACTGACATCTGGGTGAATTGTTGAGAAATACATGGACTCTGTCTTGGCTGCATTTGCCATTTATTGTGTAGTGTGGTGTGTTAAACCACAGTTGGCTTGTTAATTCACATATATCTCATAATAGCCCTGAATGTTAGAGCGTAACATAGATACTATAAATTTTTGATCTTTCTGAACTTATATAGTAAAGTTTATTTTTTGTTTTGTTCAAAAACCATGAAATCTTGTGGCTTTCTTCACTGAGCAAGTATCACATGTTATGGCATAGCAGATGGTAAATGCTGAGCTGTTCAAATCCCAGAGGGAAGCTTGAAACAGCTGCCACAGCTGCTTTTGCAATTGGTATTTTTATTTTGAGATGCATGCCTTGAATTCAGCAGTAATAATCCCACGAGTCTTAGAGGTTTTTTTTACAAAACTAAATTAAAAATTTATTAATAAACGAAATGATTTTAAGCACATACATGGGTCTACCAAATTACTACTATGATAACTCCTAGCTCCCCTAATTAATCTGACTCTCAGGTGCACCTCCGTTAATGCAACAGTAAAAACAAATAAATTTCAACAGACCCAGGCAAAACACACAATACCCTGGACAGTGATATTCACAGTGAGTTTTCTTAGCTTTGGTTCCTGTAGACAGCAACTTGATACCTTGAGGCTGGAAGCTTTTCATACTTGTTAGATCTTAGAATTCCTTCTCCCTTACACATAATCTCATCTCCTTTATATAGGTTTCTCCCTTTACAATGTAAATGCCATTGTTCCAATATGTCTTTGCAACTTTACTTTTTCCATAATATAAATCTTCCATAGTATGTATAAGTAATCTTTGGGAAAAATAAACACACTGTTTGGCTTAGCCTCTGTTGGCTAGGTGTAACACCTTGCCATCTCTTTGAAATTCATAACTCTGGTTTATCTAAAAATGCAAATGTTCCTCATCTCACATTCTAAAATTTCAGCCATGTTTACGTACTTAGCATTTCAAACATGGCTTCTCTTTTGATAACTCAAAAGATCCAGGCTAGCTGTCTGCAATTTAATTAAAACCCCCACACACACAACCTCACACAGAAGCAAGTCCAAACCCCACTATTAACCTACCTTTACAATAAATCACAATAATATTACGAAAATTATCTGAAGGATTTTCCCCTCGGTGTTTTGGGGGCGGGACCCGCTCGCCGAAGGGAAAATGATGCGGGATGACTTTGGGAGGAACCCCCGACATCATCCCTGTCCATTTAAATCTTCAAGAAGGTGGGCGGACAGCGAAATCAGCTGTCCGCCCGCTGACCTGTCAATGGCCAATTGAGGCCATTGACAGGCTAATTAACCTTGTTAAAGACACTGCCCGTCCAAGCTCAAAGCTGGCAGGCAGGCCAGGACCCCCAGTGGGCTCCAGATTATTCATGAAGCTTCATCCACTGGCAGGATGAAGTTTCATGTCCGTTTTTAAAAAATGTAATAAACTTTGTGTGTTTCTTATTAACATGTCCCATCTCATGTGACATTGTCACATGAAGGGGGCATGTTAATAATTTTAATATTTCTCTATTTTTTGACTTTTCTTACCTGTCAGCAAACTCCCTGAGACAGGACTTTGCCTCAGGGAGCACGCGCGGAAGAGCGCACATTGACAGTTGGGGATTCCCTCCCGGCAGCACAGGAAACGCATAGCGCTTCCTGTCGGGCAGGTCACTGGGCAGGCCTTAATTGGCCCACCCACTCAAAATGGCGGCGGGCCCCGTTTCGGCGACGGGGGTCGGCTGCCTGCCAGCCACGGAGCCGGTGGGGCCCACTCGCCCATCGAGGGCTAAATTCTGCCCTATATCTTCATGACACTTAAATCTCAAACTTTGTATACTTTAAACAAAACATTATTGCTCCTTAACCGGATTGTACCAATAACTTGGGGGTCTGGCCAAGAGTAATAACATAATTTTATGGAAATCATGGTTTGCAGCAAGTATTAATAGCAGAGGGAGACAAGCAATTCATAAGAATTATTTTTGCTGCTAAAATCTCTAATCTCACCTTTGATGTATATTTGGATATCACAGTGGAACCCACTTTTAGTGCAACAACATTAATACTGAAATAAACTCCATTGTAACAGGTCACTTGCAATTTAACTGAATGTAGTTACACTGCTATCGTAAAAACTGGGGGAATGAGGTGAAAAGAGTTTGGTCCACTTCACTCACCCTGCCATTTGAGGGTTTCTTTAATGTCTTTCCATTACAGCAACCATTGCTCATACCCAGTATGTCAAATTCCAACCTTAAAGCTATTTTTTATCCTGTACAATATCCAAATGCTCGATAAATCTTCTATAGTGCCATAGGTTAATAATTTTGGCATGTCTCTTCTGAAGGAATCAACAGACTGAAGAAGTTTCATCCTAACTCCAATCTAGTTTGCATTTTTTATTTGAATTTCTGACCATTAATCCTATGTTCAAATTTTACTTGCTTTTGGATAAGTTCCTCTCATTATCTTAAACATAATCAAAAGCACAATGCTCATTTGTTTTTGCTTTGATATGTATACCCAAAATTTACAAATTTATCTGCATGCTTTAAGTTCATGAACCAACTTCCCTTAAAAACAAAATGATCAGATCTGGATTTAAAATTCCAAATCTAACTAATAAAACTTAGACAGTTAATATAACTTGTTTTAACTTGATATAATTAAATACATTTGATTGTTCCTTCCACTAAATATTCTAAACAGAGAAAAGATGAAAGCACATAAAAGCACATCAGTAGTAATTAATTATTCTCCACTTGCCTGGATGAATGCAGCTGCAGCAACACTTAAGAAGCTTGTGCCATAGCAGACAAAGCAATCTGCCTGATCATGCCTCAATAAGTAGCCTAAACATCCATTCCCTCCTCCACTGGTACATCTTGGCTGCTGTACAAGATGTACTGCAGCAACTTGCCAAAGTTTCTTTGGCAGCACCTCCCAAACCCAGAGCCTTCAACACTTAGAAAGACAAGTGCAGGTGTGTGGGAACATCACCACATTCTTGTTCCCTTCCATGACGTAAATGATCTTGACCTGGACATATATTGCCATTCCATTATTGTTGATGAATCAAAATTCTTCAGCCCACTGCCTAATTTGGAAGTACTATTGTCAGAGTTCCCCTAAAGTTCAAGATGGCCCACCTTCACAAGGAGAACTAAGGATGAGCAATAAAAGCTAGCCTTGCTAGAAATGCTCACATCCAGAAAATAAATGAAGAAAATGTAAAAAGAAAATGCATGTTCACTCACTGACAGCATATTAACAAGTATGTTAATTATGATGTCCACACATTGGACATTGCAATTGATCACTCATTGGTCATAGAAAAATCCATAATTATTGGTCACCGAAAGACAGAATACAATGAATACTGCAAGGTTCCTATTCTTTCTTTTGGGTCACGATGACTGGTGCTAGAGAGATGTGGGACAGAGGGTCTCTGCATGCTTCATCACAAGTCAAGAGCGTGGCAAGAGGTTCTCTCTCTGCAGGATTACAAGTTTTTTTTTAAAGCCACAAGCTAAACTTAATTTAAGGAATAACTTAATTTATGGAATAGATTGCAATTTAGTGCAATAAATATTGATTGATTTGAAGCATTCCAGAGGAAGTTGGATTGATTGCTGATCCAGCAAGAAAAGAGGAAGATGACTTTCAATGGAAACGATGAACAATTAGATTGAAATGGAACCTAGATGATGGTATGAGTTTGATGGGTTGAATTTCTTTTTTTCATTCCTGCATTGTGATGTTATTATGCTTTCATTAATACCTTGCTGTATTTATTCAGCTGCCTTCAGATCTTAAGGCAACATTTTGTACTTCTCTTAATGTTATTCATTTCCATTAAAAGATTACATGGATTAGGATAAACCCATCACAACATAGCTTGTTCATAGACAGTTGGAAGAAGTGGGCCAAGTTTGTATTCCCAATTATATTCCTCATCCTGTACTTTAATACATTTCCCTTTAGGCTTTTCTGAGTTCCTTCCATATTCTAGGCTGCATCTCAAATTAGTAGAGCATGTTTGAGATGCCCCCACTCCCAAACAAATTGTCAGCTATTTGGAAGGCTGCTGAAACAACACTGCTGTGATTAATTCTTTTGCAGTACTTTTTAAATCAATTTTTAACTTTCCCATGGCTGGAATGTAAAAAAAAAAATCATAAAATTATAGCACATCTCTAATAATACCAATTAGATCTTTTGTTACATTGACAGCACCTTCTGCACTATATCAAGGTCCTCAATCTGAAATAGCAGCTAGACTTCTCCTTCTGGCACTAGCTCCTTCTAGATTGTTTCTTTAGCTGCACTGAGAATATTTTCTAAGCTATGTAAGTTAGGCAGTCAATTTAGTACTAAGTAAATAAGAGTTGTTATGGGGTAACCAACCACATTCTCATCTCATGCTATTTTTTTTGTGGGCAAATTGTGCATGAAAATAAAACCTATTGCAGTCATAAATTAATTGGGGGCAATAGATGAATAGACCAGTAGGCAAATTGAAAGAAGTCAATGTTTTATTGTTTTGATATTCTTTTGATGAAATTCAGAGACAGGACAGAGAGAGGAAGAGGAAGATGAAAAATAATCAGAACGTATTTGAATCTGTGCGATTATTTTAATAAGTACTTGGACACTATTAATAAATTCAGCCATCTCACTTTTGAAATTACGTAACAAAAGCATTTCCAAAATTCTTATGCATAGGATTTACATTTTGGCTTGTACGACTTGTACAGCTAGTCGCTGGCAGCATTATTTCACTTGGTCAAGGTCAGTTGATAAGACCGCTCCATGTGCAAAGGATGAAAATCAAACTCAGTGTTTTAGGAATCACATCCAAAAATGTTTCATAGATTGCAAAGATTTATTGTGGTATCTAAACCGATAATGCAGATTTTCTTTACTGCAATAGCCTAACTAAGGTTATAAGATGCTGCAAAAATCTGTTCAGCTGTTAATTAATAGATCTGTCATATGCTAAACGTTGCTCATGGTGTCATTTTCACCCAAGTAAATCAAATCATACTTTGCAAGTCATAATGTAAATGCCTCTCTATCTCGCTCACATGCCTGCTTTCTCACCTGACTCTTCTGGGCATATTTTCACAACTTAAATACCTGCAGGATGTACAGCAATACATTTGCTCAGAATTGAGACAACTTTTATAAAATTGTAAACCCAATTATGAAGAATAAATTTTTGCTTTTTGTTACAAACAGTATGTAAAAGAAAGCTGCCTCTATCATTTATTCTTTGATCCTCTCCAGAATTTCTTTCAAAAAATACAGGAGATATCCATTCTGTATAATTTCTCAGATATGGCTCATTTTACGTGATGTTCGGAGAAGGTAGAATAGTTGATTCAATTTGGCGGAGAAGACAGAATTTTACTTACTACATTGAAGGAAGAGGTATGGAACTCCATCTGAGTAAGAAATTTAAAATGTTTGCAATGTAAAAAAGAATTAAAGCTGCTTCCTAAAATGCCTGTTTTTTTAGCATTCAGATATTATTTTGATAACAGGAAAGTCCAAACATTTCTTTGATCCTCTAAGGGGAGAGAAATAAATAGAATCAGTCAATAGAGATATCAAAAAGGAAGACCTTGTTTGACAAACTTGAAAGAATTTTTTGAGATGATGACAGATATGATGGTTGGAAGAAATTAGGTGGATGTGGTGTATATGGACTTTCAGAAAGGCTTTAACTTTCTGGAGTGGGGCTTTAATCCACAACCATCTTATTCAGAAGCTGAGACTACTGAAGCAGATTAAGGGGTGTAGGTTTGGGATAAAGTAGCAAATTAGATGAAATACTGGTTGAAAGAGAAGGAACAGACAAAGTGTTATAGGCTGTTTCTTGGATTGGTTGGAAATGGGTAGCAGTGTCCAGAAGAGTTCTTTTCCTGTGAGTGCTTCTGTTCCTACATACACCATTATATAGGGATATAGGGTCTGAAAGGTCACAGAACTAACATAGCTCTATTTGTACCTCCACAGATACTGCCAGACCTGCTGACTATTGTCATGATTTTCTGTTTTTATTTCAAATTTCCAGCATCTAGTGTGTTTTGCTTTTGTAGGGATATGGGGTTAGAAGGAGAAGTGTCCATTTTTTCAAAATAATAAGATAGGAGGCATAGTAAATATTTAGAAGGACCAAGGAGATGGTAAGGAGATATTGGTAAAATGGTGGATTGGGCAAAAAGGGGGCAGATAGAATTCAGTAAACGTGAGATGGTGCAATTAGGAAACTCAGCATTACCTTCTCAAGGGAAATTAGGGATAGGCAAGAAATGAAAAGAAATCGTGCCTCTCGCCAGCTAAGAGCAATATATGTAAAGCATTATGGTATATCAGTTCTCTTGAAAATATTAATCTGCTCCTTCACAGGAGGAAGTTCAGAATCAAATGACAAGATAACAAGTAGTCTTCAATTTGAAAGTAAGAATGGAAATACTTGCATTTATATAGCACCTTACATGACCTCAGGACTTTGCAAAGGACATTACAGCCAATGAAGTACTTGAAGTATTGTTACTGTTGTAATACAGAAAATATGGTACACATCAAGCTCTCACAAACAATGAAATATTGACCAGATAATCTGTTTTAATAATATTGATTGAGGGATAAATATTGACCAAGACACTGGGAAGAGCTCCCCCGCTCTTCCTCAAACAGTGCCAAGGTATCTTTTATGTCCATCTTTGAGGGCAGATGGGGCTTCAGTTTAATGTTTCTTCTGGAAAAACAGCACCTCTGATGTACTGAGTGCAGAGCGCTCCCTCAGTACTGCACTGAAGTGTGAAATGTCAACCAGGGTTATATGCTTAATTTCTGGAGTGGGGTTTTAATCCACAACCATTTTATTCAGAAGCTGAGTGCTAATACTGACCCATAGCTGATATTGAAATAAACACTTATATTAACAGTATAGCAATTGCAAACCAGGTTGTGGTTCAAAGTGCAGCTGAATGAAGTTTAAAACTCATCCTAAGCCAGCTACTTTCTATTGCGGCCTGGTTAATTATGACTTTGAAGCAATGTTATGGATTAATCACATACTGTAATAGTAATATAACAAAGTTCTGCCAATTATTTACAGTAAACAGGCTGAGGATATTACAAAGCTCCTGGCTAATTCAGGAAAATGTTTCTTCATAAAAAGCTGGGTTGAACATTTTTCTGGTAAAGTTATCAAATAATTGTGCACTTAACTTTAACAGCAGTTAAAACACAGCCAGCTTACTCCAATTGCCAGCCAGAACAACAAATGGAAAATATGAAGGAGCATTACTAAATCAACCAATTTATTATTCGATTTCCTTTGATTGCCCGCGATCGGCCCCCGACCGTGATTTCACGCTGAAAGGCTCAGCGCTGCCAGGGTGGGGGCAGGAGGAGAGCAAGCACTGAGGTCTGCGTGGCTTGTGGGGGAGCATGGAATGAAAGCTCCCTTTCAGGGGGCTGCTTCAGGGAGCTAAAGAATTTAAAATCAAGAAATAAGGATGTAAAAATTCCAGAAAAAATGTCCACACATCGGACTCACTCACCTAAACTTACAGAATAAAAATCCCGCCCAAACATTTTTATTTATTTTTTAATTGATATCGAAAACCTCATCCCACCCTTAGATGAGGTTTCCCCAAAAATCCAAAGGTCGCCTGGCCGATTCTCCCACTCGCCAACCGATTGGAGAGGCAGCGAAAAATCACCGCTAATTGAAACTTTAATGGCCTTAATAGGCCTCTTAATTGTCGGTGGGCGCGCTGCCGACTCTCATGCAAGTGTGCGATGGCATCGAGACGCTCGCCTGACATCATCGCGCGCTATTTTACGCCCGATCTGGTTGGGCGTATGCCCACGGGGCGTAAAATTCTGCCCCATGTTTCTAACTGACACTTCCTGGTTACACTCTGCACTGCTCAAACTCAATTCTTCTGTCTGATTAGTTAACGGAGATGCACAGTCATTTGCCTTTGCACAGGTCCCAGATGCTCTGGAGAGTGTACTGCATCATTTCAGTCTCCCACTTGCAGCAACTTCCCATGCAAAAGCTCATGGAAATTAAATGAGCAATGAATGCAAGTTGCAGTAAATGCTAAGCCAATTTAAGGCTTTGCAACATATATATCAGATTGTTAGTTAAAGAAATGCCCATGTTATTTATTTTTATATGCGTCAATGTATTCTTTCATTCTTTTTGCAGCTGATCAAATAGACATTTTGCTTCTAGCTTCAATATCACTGTGCTACGCAGCCAATAGAAAGAGTTAAGGCACACTGGAGCAGTATATACTTCAGAAGGGTGGTTAGACTTGCTCTTCAATGTTTAGGTTTTTAATTTTTTTGTGTGGCAACTTGTTGAAGGTACAAGCTAACAAGTGGACCAGGGCATCTGGGACCTTTGTCAAGCAACAATTATGTATCACATTAATCAATTAGATTGTGAAATGAACAGCACAAGGACTGAGAAGCAAGTCGAAATTACAGTGGATGAATCCAACCTGAAATCACATACTGAACAAGAGGAGGAAGAAAGATTGGATTAAGGGAAAGAAAAAAGAAATCAATAAGTAAAAATTTTTTTTCCATATTTGACATTTTAAAAATCTCTAATAATGATTAAAACCTGAAGGAATTAGACTCCATACTTGTAATAGTTAATTTTCAGTGCCAGAGAGGTTGACTGGCAGTAATGAACAATACTCGCATCATTTAAAGGGTACTTATGCTTAAATTTCCCAGACTTGCATGTCTCGTGAGTTTAGTTTGCATCTACTACACAAATACAGCAATGTCAGGCCATTCAATGCATTTTAATGGCAAGAGAACTACTGTTTTTGCAAAGCGATCAGTGGAGCAGCTTCATTTTTAAAAAAACTTTTGGGTTTTGGCATTTAAGCACACACCTGTCCCTCACGGGAGGTTTCCGTACCTTTTACATTTCAGTAACTGCCAGGCATTAGCCTCACTGTTATTTTGATAGGAAAATCTGAGCCAAGCTGCTCTGTCACCTGCTTTTCATCTTCTCCCCTAATTGAAGTTTATTTGGTCACCCATGACAAGTTGATTAATAGAAACCATTGATTGCAATTTATATTATGTATTGAACCTGTTATAATTAGTTTATTTTCATTAGAAGCTGGTTGCTAACTAAAATGATTCTGTTTTCCTCAATTAAGTTGAAAATTAATTTCCTGAGGGTACAAAACTAAAATGAGATTAAAATTTTAGATAAAGAGATGAAACAAACTGAAGCTTTGAATGGGGACTAAAGCATTGAGTTAGAAGTGCACAGGTTTTGGAACAGATGCTGGAAAATGAAACGGTTGACTGAATAAAGTTTTCGTTGGAACTTAAGCCTCAGATTATTATTTTTGCAACATTTCCTGTGGCATACCGAGTTGTGGGATAAATGAAAGAACAATTATGACATTTTCTGAAAAAAAATTCTAAGAAGTGAAGGATATAGAAAGCAGAAAAGAAACTGATTAGCCGTTCCTCCCCCCCTAGGGTCTAAGACCAAGATGGAAACAATAGACCAAATTAAAATTGGAGCCAAATTTCTTCCATAGATTATGAACAAAATAAGACTTATAGCAGAAGACAAGGATGACAACAATATTTTGCAGGTATATAATGCTATTACTTAAAGAATATTTCAAAGAATGCTACAGGGAAAAATGGAAGACTCAAACTGGGGCTGCAAGGGAAAGAAGTGGTGTGGGGCTGAGGGGCGGGTGGGTAGAAAAGAAACAGAAGCATAATTAAGAAAGCTTCTTGAGGTCGACTTAGTTACAATATGAGTGTAACACCTGTTGAAATAAAGTGTTATACAGAAGTTCCAATCACTTTGTTATTTGACAATTCTTGCTAAGTTACTGGTCCTGGTAGACTACTGTCCTGTAGTAAATTGCATGTGCAATTATTTCATACACAAAGTAGTCATTAGTCTGTCAGGCAACGTGGTACACTTTTGTCAATGATGGGATTATTTATTGGATCCTTTCTGGCTGCACATGGTGCACAAAGGATTAAAAATAAGTAGAGTTTTGATTCAACAGTCTGCAGAAAATGTACATCCCAGTCTGGTATGCTAAAGTCATTATTATGCAGCTGTAGTTTAGTCCCTATGGATCAAAAGATAATGAAATGTGCTAACATTTGTGAAATGCGCAGCTCTGAGTAATATCCTGTCCCAACCACGCCCCTAATAGTTGCTGGGAAAGTGTTAATTTCCTGCAAACATAAGCTGTTCGGATAGTTTAAAACAGTTTAAAGGGTTTCCCAGAAATGGGGTCAAACTCCTCAATATAAACTTCCCATCTAATTAACATCTCGGGGATATTGATGGCTTGCCTCAGGTTCCAGAGAGTAACATGGTTATTTTTCTTTGTAATTCTTCTGACAGATAGTTTTGTAGCCAAGATCTGCTGTTATATTCGGCATCATGGACTCACCAATCTGTCTGAACAGTCAGGTTATAAAGCTCACCAGATGATGTGGTCGTGAATTGCCACATGAGTAGGAAGGAACTGTATTGAAGGACAGCTTTGCATTGAGCATTGCTGTGCGTGCAAGAGATGCATCTTTGCTGCTTTGGATATTTTAAAGTTTTAATAAAACCTGCATATACCAAGCATTATTATTTTGCCTATTTAATGTTAAATAAATTTGCTTGTTAGTTTAGAAAACAAGCCATAATCAGATAGAACCCCCATATTTCAACCTATCAAGGTCAAGATTATCTGGTGGCTCAAACCATAACCCATAGCCAGAGTACATTGAGGATTTTCTGCTAAATTTACCTCTAGATATTGCTAGACTCTAGTTCCAAGTCTATTTATGGAATTAAACAAGAACACTAAACACAAGGAATTTAATATGATGACGTAACAGCCTGGCACAACAATCAGCGACAGCACCTGGAAATAGTGTTGTTAGAAGTTTTGCTTCTCTTTACATTTTTTAGAAAATTACTTATGATGCCTTTGCAATTATTTGATGTGGAGTAAAACACAGGACACTGGAGAGACATGAAAGGTAAAGCTTTAACTGGATTATTAAACAAGTCCTAACATTGTGAAAAAGTTCCTTCAACTTTTATCCCTTCTGGAAATAAGGTAAATTGAAAGAAAGCCGATTTAAAAAGTGTATTAGTATTTGTCAGGAGTACCAATTCCCTGTGTAAAGGCTGAGTTAATGGGTCCCTACATAAATAAAGCCAAGATTGTTAAACTGGATCTGCTTGGGGCCCACACAGTTGCATGTGCTCGACCTCTGGATCATGGTGGTATCTCAGAGTTCGCGTAAAGAGAAATCGCTATTTACACTAAGTAAAGCCATCAATAAAATGCTTTCCCAAATATCACAGGTTTACTTTATTAAACTGATCTTTAGTGACCAGTACAGTATTTTCAAGTGGGAAAATGAATGCTTGGCCCACACTATCAAGCTGTAACATAACGGAGCCTTTTTGCTTAATATAGACAGGCTGATTTTGTTCCCCATGCACTGTCTTTTCAAACAGCTAATACACTTTTTTCCCCTTTATCCTCTTCCAAAAAGTAAAAAGCTGGAAGTACAAGCATTGCTTCATAAATCTCTTACATATTATCCAATATGTTGGCCTTACAAACTGAGTTAATAACCCCTGAGAACATTGCATGCTTTTTTACTGCTCTTACTTATTCCAAATTTAGTTTAATGAGCTTTCATTCCTTCATGTAGATCAAGGCCACAACCTATGACCTAGCCATTTCTCACAATCTTATAAAATGTAGTTACTAACAATGGGATGTTGTTTGCCCATAGCACTAGTGTATACTGGTTGGAGATGACATTGATTTCTATGGTCAGAATTTTGCCCTTGGCGGGTGGGGGCAGTCGGGAAGCTGCCCGCGATTGGACCAGACCGCGATTTCAAGTTGGCGGGCCAATTAAGGCCCGCCCAGCATGAAATGCAAGCGGCAGCGCTCAGCTCTGCCTATGCAGGGGCATGGGGGGGGTGGGGTGGTGGGGCGAGAGGAGGGACAGAGACGCAGAGCTGCCTCAGGGACATGAAGTGTTTTTAAAACAGAAAATGAAGAAAATAAGTGTAATAAAACATGTGACTCTGCAGGGACATGTTATTAATCAAATTTTAAAACTTTTATTAATCTTTTTATTTGCTTATGGAAATCCCAACCCGCCCATGGATGAGGTTTCCAAAAAAATGCAAAGGCCGCTTGGTCTTTTCACCTGCCCGCCAACCGTTAAGTTAATTGATTATTTAAGGCCTTAACAGGCCTTTTAATTATCGGTGGGTGTCCTGCCAACTCCGGCATGTGCCCACTGACCAAACTATCACGTGACTGCACGTTGACGTTGGCATGCTTGGCCAATGTCAACGCGCATCATTTCACGAGTGAAAAATTCTGCCCTATGTGTCCATTGGAACCAACACATCATAATCCAGGAATTCCCTGGTTTATTAAGCACCCCCCTCCTCCTCCCACAAAAATTGTAAAAGATCCAATAATACTTTTGCAGCACATGAACAGTGGGCTGTAGATACTCAGAGCACACATTTTGCAACTTTCTTCTTCAAAAGGCGGTGGAAGAGGAGTCTTTGAATATTTTTAAGGCAGAGCTAGATAGATTCTTGATTAACAAAAGGGTGAAAGGTTATCGGGGGTAGGCAGGAATGTGGGGTTGAGGTTACAATCAGTACAGCCATGATCTTATTGAATGGCGCAGCAGGCAAGGGGTTGAATGGCCTACTCCTGCTCCTAATTAATATATCCGTAAGTATGTTCACACTCGGGGTATTTGATGAGCAGATATTTCTTGACAAAATCTGCTCTCGTAGAATTTTGATGAAGAGTATCATGCACAATGAGGATCAACCCTTGTCTCAGTATCACTGTTGGATGCATTCAAGTGAAATAGGCTACAATCCCTCAGATGCAGGACAAATCAGCTCCTGAACACATTTGTGGCCTTCTCTATAAGAACTTTTAACAGGAGCTTGATGTATGGATGAGGATATGCACTCATGGTGGACTCACTGGTTGATTATTTTAATGCATTGGAATAGTTTTTAATCCATATTTTAAAAATCTGTGAAAGAGTAATTTTCTTTTTGTATCATTATTTATTTACACATTTTTTTTAATGAACGAGCAATGTACCCAAAATTAATTTCCCTAGGACAATAAAGTGAAATTGAATTGAAAAAATAGCTTCTGCTATTTCTAGCCACATTGGGAGCTCTTTTTTAAAGGGGAGTCTACTTGATAGCTAAGGTCAGGAGGTGTTTATTGATCCAAAAATACAATTGCTTATCTACTGATTGGATTTTTTAAACTTTCAGTTTTGAAGCATTTGAGACCTTCTTAATGCTGCATTCTCGGGGCTGCTTGCCAAAGGAACTGTAATGGTGGGCAACCTATATAGTAATCCTGCTGGTTATTCTGGAGGACAAGGAGGAGAATGAAAGGAGGCATGCAACTAGAGACTTAATTGAAAATGGAGATACGCATACACAGACACTCATATACAGACCAAGCATATCATACCCAGGTATGTCTGAAGAGAGCGGAATGTGAAAGTAAGATTCCCCAAAGAAATTATAATAGAAATCTGCAATTTCTTGCAGCCAGATGTGGAAGCCACTTGCAGGACAGGAACTGTTATGTTAAGTAGCTCTGACGGTGTCTATTGTTCTGAATTTTTAGGCCATTGGCTCTTTCTGAGCAACACTTGAAGATAAGTGTCAAATCTCAATTTGAAGTGCCCAGTTCCATTATTCAAGTGGCAAAAATTTTGTTTGCCCAGGCCAATCATTTCATCAATTTTCAATTGAAAATAGTCAGCAGCATGAATGATTCCTGCACTTCTGCCCAAAATATTATTATCCAAATTGCATGGCACACAAATAGGCCCAGACAATACCACCACATGAATAGTAATTGGGA
The DNA here is from genome assembly GCF_964194155.1 of Cetorhinus maximus. Taxonomy (NCBI): domain Eukaryota; kingdom Metazoa; phylum Chordata; class Chondrichthyes; order Lamniformes; family Cetorhinidae; genus Cetorhinus; species Cetorhinus maximus. Next base: position 104,180,603 of record NC_135884.1, read on the forward strand.
TTCCTCTCCATTAACATGCAGTTGGTCCATAACTATAAGCACAGAATCATGAATGTTAATGTCCACTACCCTTGTAGTTGTCACAACCCTCTATTTGACAATGTTAATTGGTGCCACTATTAGCTCAGAGACCAGGAAGACTAGATAGATGGTTCGAGACCATCAAGGCATTCACTGGCCACGCCTCATGGCATTTGTGGACAATGGGCAAGACATGAAAATAAAATGAGGCATGTGCTTTTCAGGGTCTCGGTAGAGCAAACCATCAGGATGCAAAAGCAATGATCCTCATTCATTTACTGTCTGGCGGCATTTTGCAGTACATCTAGGCTAACACGTCCAAAGTTATTGTAGCTTACTGCACAACTTTTATCTGCAAAGAGGCATATTAGCATTAACAGGTAAAACAGGGCCAGCCACAACATGTGGCAGATGAAAATCCCAACATGGAACCCGACACATTTTCTGTGCCACTCATGTTCATTTAGCAAGAGCCTTAAGGGTGACTGTCAGCTTTGGTCCGGTGTAAATTGTGCTAGTTTTCAGAACCGCTTTTATTGTTCAAGTTCCTGCTCAAATTTATTTGTATAATCACAAATATAAAAATCATCCATGAACCAGCACAATCAGGCAGTGTTTTAGAATGTAATTTTAATTTATCTTGCAATGAAAAATACTCCTTGCTATATTTAAGAGTGGTAACCCAATGCAGTTTTATTAATACGGCTGAAGACCACTTAATCAGTTAAATTTTTTTTAATGAGTGTATAGTCGATCATCTGATTAACCTGATTTTAAATAACTAAAAATGACTTTAAAAATCTATATAGAAACATTTATTAGATTCACTGTTGAACTGTAGTCAGCTTCTTAGTAAATTGAGTTCTTTTTAATGTTTAAAAGCTTTTTGGAAGATGCCTGTTACTTCCCTCGCATCTAAAACACTAACTTAATTTTAAGAGCCTCCCCTAATGACTGCAAATGGGTGCAATTAGCAAACTCTCCATATGGTAATTTATTCAATCTGGGGATGTGAGCAGTTTTGTGGGCAGGACCAGCTTCCAGCACAATGTTTTTTAAACCAATGCAAAACATTGCGGAAACTCGATTTGCTTTGAATGTAACTTGCACTTGAAACTCCGCAATCTTTTGTGTTGATTGGTTAATGTTTGACTGAATTAAGCTGGAAATTTCAGCACAGCCTGGCAGAAACTCTGCCCCAATATCTTTACTTAAAAGCTTGTAAGACCCAATTGTCAACTGCACAATACCCTGGACAAAACTAGAATTGCTTATATCAAGATCCATATTTGCAATAGCTTTTCTTCCAGTTGCTTTATTGTGCTTTTTCCAAAATGAGCATTAGAGGTACCAGTAGTGAGATCAAATTTTGTTTACCCTTACAATATGTACCTCAGATGTATTCCTAATGATTGACTTCTATACTTCCCTTTGAAAGGTATGGTGCGCCTTCTACTTTCTAGCTGTGTAGTCTTCCTAAGAGGAGGTTTTGTGGCACAGTGGGTAGCATCCCAGCCTCTGGGTTCAAGTCCCACTCCAAGACCTGATGGCCAAGGAAGATGCGTTCATAATGCGGCCAAACCTGTAACCCTTCCAACAAGATCCCCTCTCACTCGTCTAAACTCTAATGAATAAAGGCCTAACCTTTAGCCGTTCTTGATAAGCCAACCCCTTCATCCCAGGAATCAGCCTAGTGAATTGCTTTTGAACTGCCTCTAATGCCATTATATCCTTTCTTAAATACTGGGACCAAAACTGTACACAGTACTCCAGTTGCGGCCTCACCAACACCCCGTACAGTTGTAACAAGACTTCTCTATTTTTAAACTCCAACCCCCTAGCAATACAGGCCAAAATTCCATTTTGCCCTCTTAATTACTTGCTGTACCTGCATGCTAACTTTTTGTGTTTCATGCACAAGAACACCCAGATCCCTCTGTGCTGCACTTTTTTGGAGTCTCCTCCATTTAAATAATAGTCTGCCTTTTGATTTTTCCAACCAAAGTGCATGACCTCACACTTTCCTACATTAAACTCCATCTGCCAAGTTTTTGCCCTCAAGGCTGGAGGGCCAAAGGAGACCTTCCAACTTGACAGCAGAGTAGGATGCCATGACAGATAGGTGAGAGAGAGAGAGGGAGTGGCCCAACGTGGAGGCATCCTCTCTCCAACCTTTTCAAAATTGGAGTGAAAAAAGGCCTTTGCAACTGGGCCATCATGCTGGGGTGGATGGGGGGGGTGGGCGTGGAGGGGTAGAAAAGAGAGAGTGGAGCCATGGGCAACTCCTCCACAGAGCAGCTGGTGGCTATCTAAACTTGGAGCACTTCACCCCCAACCAGTCTGGCACTGCGATGTCATCTCAGGCAGTTAAACTCTCCCTTACTACCTGCAGGGACATGGAGGCTGACTAGAAAGTACCTGCCAGCAGCTTCAATAGGCCTTTCATTATTTACATTGGCTGCCCGTCGCTTGCATGCGGGTAGCCATGCTGCACACCCAACACCCTCATCCCACCTCTGGGAAAATGACCCAGGAGGCAGGTTGGAACTGAGAAACCAGCATTCAGGCCAGCAGTGCTATTTTTAGAACATGCCTGCTTCAGTTCCCTGCCCTGGCAGTGGCTAAAAACCCTGCCTTATATGCCAAACGCACAATTATATAATGTAACAAAGGGCAACTTTTGATAATTCAACATATCAATTCTAGTTTCCTGTTTTATTTTGTTTTAGAAAGATCCCTGATGTTAACTTAATGATAGAGGCTGTCTGTAAAAACAGAATGCGGCTGTAAGGATCAACGGTTGTGCTGAGAGTGGAGAAAGTGCTTGTCAGCAACAGTCTTTGAAAGCCATTTTGGGATTGAAATTCCTCTTACTGATAATTTTGCCCAAAAAGTAACTGCAAATACATAATTCAATGGTAGAACAAGTTCAAGAAGACAGTATAAAGTACAAAGAGGTTAAAAAAAATCATCAAAGTGAACTATTGTAGTTGCAGTTGGCTCAAAGCTTGGAAAATAACTGAAAACATACTTCTTGGTCCCAAAATTCTGTTTTCTCTGATAGCTAACACTGATGGTTTAAACAAGTTTATTTGTCCCTTGCATGTTATTTCGATTTATTTCGCTCTTGAATAAACAACCATTGCATATTAAGTCAGGATGAGTTCATGATATTATCCTGTAAGTTTATGTTCTTTCATGAAGTGGACTGGAATTTCATTCAGGAAAATCATTTAACAGGAAGAAAAATATACAGAGGATAGTGGATAACCGTGGATAAATGTTAAGACAGAGACTCAACTGTGGGAGTCAGACTGTGATAATAGAGTCATATTTGAATGGCTTACGTTATTTACTTGAAGCCTGAGATTGGTATAATTGCTTTAAATGCAATATGCAGTCTGCTGTAGGTGGAAAACATCCGCATCCATAATGTGAATTTGTTGTAATTATGGAAAAATAACCATTTGGAAATAAAACACTACAGGCGGAACCGTCCCAGATTTGCGCTAAGTGCAGTAGCAGGCGGGAGAAAGGGCATTTTACCCGCCGGCCGCAATGGCGGCTTTTCTCTCCATATTGTCCCAATCCCGCCTCATTGATCATGTATTCCCAGGAAACATGCTGTTTCGATAGTGGGTGGGCTACTTGCCGCTTCATCACGCCAGGTGCCACATTTAAAGTGCAGCCGCATGCACTCCTCTCAGTGCTTCCAGCCCAGCACTGCTGCAAAGAAGAAAGGCAAGATGGCTGCAGCCCCGCACCCTCCCGCTGGTTAAGTGATGCGTTCCTCAAGTGTCTTTTGGACACTGTGGAGGCCCTCCATGATGTCCTCTACCCCCGCTCTGGCCGCAGAAGGGGCAGCAACATTACCATTCTGGCTTGGAAGGCAATGGCAGTGGTGATCAGTGCCAATGCTGCACAGAAGAGGTTGGCCATCCAATGCAGATGGAGGATGAATGATCTCATCTGTGCTACCAGGGTAAGGCAACCACCTCATCACTCTAAACTCAAACACTCAAGCCCATCACACATTCACTGGTATCTCACTCACTGCCAGCTCAAGAGACATCATCACTCACTCTCCCATACACACCCTCACATCTCTATCTAGCCTCATCTCCTCTGGAGACTGCCTCCTCAGCCCTCAACATCTTGAGGCCACTTGGACAGATCAACTTGTGCCTTACACACACCCTGGGATACTGCCCTTCACCAGTACAGCCCTCGTCCTGCAGCCTCTTCCCTTGCCTGAGGCCACTTCTCCCCAGTCCCCAAGCAAGCCCTAGCCCTGCAGCTGTTGAAAAGCCATCCCCCGCCTTATGGTTGGCCTGGTAGGTAGAGATCTGCCTGTGAGCCCCCCTAAAAGTGATGTGGTGCTGTCTGCGAAGGCTGGCGCTGATGACTAAGGTGCTGCCTGAAGCAAGGTAGGCAAACAAACGTTGAAGTCCTGAGAGAAGTGCAGCTCGCCAGGTGCATGTTGCTTATGTACAGTTGTGAAACACATTGGCATACAAACACGCTGACATGCTTGGAAAATCCAGCGTGGGGGGATGATTCTGGTGCGCTGGGCTTATAAAGATACTCAGATGTATTACAATGAGGTTCCCAATGTCCGACGGTGGGAAATGCAGCCTCCTGTTCATGGACAGGGCGGACGATTGCAAACTGGTTTCACGACGTCGATTTTTGGCATTCTTGCCATATTGTTTGCTCACGTCACCAAACATACCTGACGCCAGCAGGCATGGAAAATTCTACCTATGTCATTGTTCATGGATGGTCCAAGATAAACTGTGGAGGAGCTAAGAGGTTGAGTCTGAGAACTTGGTGTGTGGCTTGCCTTAGAAGGGAGGCAAGATTCAGGCTTGACAAGGCTGGAGGACTGAGAGATTGGACAGGAAGAAAGGGAAAAAAGAGAAGAAAAATAGGAATAATTAAAAACTTAAAGATTTAGAGGAACAGGAATAATAACAGCAACTTATATTTAATTAGCACCTTTAATGTAATAAAACATCCCAGGGCACTTTACAGGAGCACTATAAAGCAAAATTAGACACCGAGCCACTTAAGGCAATTTTAGCGTAGATGACCAAACTTTTGATCAAAGAGGTAGATTTTAATGAGCATCTTAAAGGATGAAAGAGAGATGGAGAGTTAGAGATGCTTAGGGGTGGGGATCTAAAGTTTAGGACTATGGCAGTTGAACACACGGCCACCAATGGTGAAGTGATTCAAATGGGCTATGTTCAAGAGGCCAGAATTAGAAGAGGACAGATATCTCGGAGGGCCATGGGGCTGGAGGATATTACAGAGATAAGGGGGGTGAGGCCATGGAGTGATTTGAAAACAAGGGTGAGAATTTTAACATCGAGCTGATATTTGAGTGGGAGCCAATGTAAGTCATAGAGAACTGGAGTAATAGATGAATAGGATTTGCTGCATGTAAGGACATGGGCAGCAGAGTTTTGGGTGATCTCAAGTTTATGGAGGGTAGAACTTTGGTGAATAGCCAGGTGTGTGTAGAATAAAGTTTAGAGATAAGAAAGGCATGAATGCGGGTTTCAACAGCAGATAAGCTGAAACAGGGGCAATGTTTCACAGAGCGATCTGGTGTCCTGGTAAATGAATCACAAAACATTTGTATACAGGTACAGCAAGCAATTCAGAAGGCAAAAGGAATGTTGGCATTTATTGTAAGGGGAATGGAATGTAAAAGTAAGATAGTTTTGCTACAGTAGGATAAGGTTTTGGTGAGACCACATCTGGAGTACTGTGTACAGTTTTGGTCTACTTATTTAAGAAAGGACATAATTGCATTAGAAGCAGTTCGGAGAAGGTTCACATGACTGATACCTGGGATGAGGGGGTTATCCTATGAGGAAAGGTTGGATAGGTTGGGCCTGTATCCACTGGAGTTCAGAAGACTGAAAGGTGATCTTATTAAAACATAGAAGATCCTGAGGGTATTAGGAACTAGAGATAGGTTATGTAAGTTATATTTGTAATTGTGGGTGCTAGGAATGAGTTTTAGCTTTAAGTTTAAGTATAATTTGTGTATTAAGAAAGGGGGAACTTGAGTTTTAGTTTCACTTTAAAAGATGCCTGCATTCAAATGTGACTTTACGACTCTTGAAGGGGAGTTAAAACAAACACAAGGTAGAAAAGGACTGGGCTGTTACCTAGCACAGGGACCTACAGAGACAGAAAAAGTAGTTTCAGTTCAGCTGAAAGGAGTTGCCTGCAGAAGGAGCATAGGAGAGGTACAGATAGCAAGTCCCAATCCAAAGCTCAGTTGGAAACAGGAGCTAGGATAATCTGGACAGGAGGGAACTGCAGGAAGCAGGTTTTCCCAAAGAACCGAGGAATGGGGGTGCTGGGGGGTGGGGAAGTGTCCTGAGTAGACTTTCTGGTCAAAGGGAAACAACAGAAATCTGGAAAAGGTCCTGTTAAGTGAAATTAAGACTGAAGAGCAGAAAAAGGCTCAAATCTTAAAAAGGGAGAAAACTGTAGGGCACAGACTTAAAGCAAAATAGGCTTGTGAGAAGCCAGAAGATCCAAGGAGACAGCCGATGGTCTGTAACTCTTTACTATGAGCATGTGAAGCAGTGGTGTTCTATTGACATAGCTGAGCATTTTAGAGAGAATGCGTGGAAGAAAGCTCAAATGCACTTGGCAACCTAAGTAGAGGAATATCGGAAGGAGAGTTCGAAACCCTGAAGGTGGAACCTTGTGGAAGGCGTCCGAGAGAATGCGTCATTGGGAGAAGCTTTCAAAGCGAGTTCTTTGAGAGTGGGGATTGGAAACCCTCGGTGTGAAACACAGAGTTCAGTGAGATCGGTTGGTTCATGGTGTGACAAGCATCTGGGGTGAGTTGATGAGAGATCCATAGCATCTGTTTGGAGTGGCATCTGTCGCTGGTTTCAGAGTGTGATGTGCCTGATCACAGGTCACCTATTGGTTTACATGGACTGTGTACTCACGGTGAACATGAGAGTATAAGATAGCTTTTGTAACTTGTGTTATACTTAACAAATCTGTGCATATCTGTAAAGGTATAGTTGTGGTTGAAAGAGTATTGTAATACAGTTCATCTTTTCTTGTTTAATGCATGTTTTATTCTTTTGTTATAAGTTCATCAGTTGACTCCTGTGACTCTGTTTGGTAGCCACCCTCCACGTTTATAAATAAAAAATAAAAGTTAGGATCTACCAAGCCGGGTTCCACCCTGGGATCTGACTTGTCCAGTAGTAACAAAGCTGGGATCATAACACAGGGGGGATGCTGAAAGGATGGTTCCCCATGTGGGAGAGACTGGAACTATGGGGACACAGTTTAAAAATAAGAGGTCTCCCATTCAAGACAGAGATGAGGAGAATTTTTTTTTCTCAGAGTGTCATTAGTCTGTGGAATTCTCTTCACCAGAGAATGGTGACAGCAGGGTCATTGAATATTTTTAAGGCTTAGTTAGATAGATTCTTGATTGACAAGGGAGTCAAAGGGTATAGGGGTAGGAAGGAAAGTGTAGTTGAGGCCACAATCAGATCAGCCACGATCTTATCAAATGGTGGAACAGGCTCAGTGGGCCGAATGGCCTACTCCTGCTTCTAGTTCGTATGTTTGTATGCTCACATGTATGTGCAACTAGGCAATCTTAGTGATGGCACAGATATGTAGTTGGAAGCTCATTTCAGAGTCAAATATAGCATCAAGGTTGTGAACAGTCTGGTTTTGCCCCAGGCATTAGCCAGGGAGATGGAGTCAGTAGTGAGGGAAGGGAGTTTGGAGTAGGGACCAAAGACAATAGTTTCTGTCTTCCCAAGATTTGATTGATGGAAATTTCTGCTCATCCAGTATTGGATGTTTGCAAGCAGTCTGATAATAAGAGTGAAGGAGTCAAGGGTGATGGTGGCGAGGTGGAGCTCTGGATCATCAGCGTACATCTGAAAACTAACACTGTGCCTTCAGATGATGTCTCCGAAGGACAGCACGTAGATGAGAAATAGGCTGGGGGCCAAGGATAGATCCCAGGGGGTCTCCAAAATGCAGAAGCAGGAAGAAAAGTCATTGCAAGTGATTTTCTGCATACGCTTAGACAGATAAGAATGGAATCCGAGGCGAGTGCAATCCCACCCAGCTGGACAACAGTAGAGAGGCGTTGAATGGCATGCTGCTATCCCTTAAAAGCATATTACAACAAACTGTGTGAATGGTTGTAGATAGGTTGAGAAGGGCATGGAGGCATAGTTTACCTTTGTCACATTCACATAGGTTGTCATTTGTGACTTTGATAAGAGGCATTTTAGTACTGTGGCAGGGGCCGAATACTGATTGGAGGAGTTTCAAACATGGAGTTCCAGGAAAGATGGGAATAAATTTGAGAAGCTACAACATGTTCAAGGATTCAGAAAGGGAAGGGAGGTTGGAGATGAGATGGTAGTTTTTAAGGACGGTGCGATCAATGTTGGTTTTCTGAGAAGAGCAGTGATGATGGCAGATTTAAAGGAGAAAGGAACCGGATCTGAAGAGAGAGAGAGCTGTTGACAACATCAGTAACTGAGACTTCCAGACATGAAGCCTGCTTAATTGCTTTCTGTTTAAGAATTCCAAAGTTATCATTGCATTAACAGAAATGCTGAACTTGCCTATTAATCAAGGGTAATCTGAACGTCAAACCTTAAATTTCACTGTGGGGCACCCAACTGAGACACAAAGTTACATGATACTTCAACCAGCAGGAAAATAGGTATTTTCATAGGAAGAGAAAAAACATCCATGTTATAGCTCATTGGAAACTTCCCATTCATTAATCTCAGGACATTTTCCTTTAGGTACAACTAGACGTTTTCTCATCTGGACATATTCTCAGATTCCCCAGGAAATATTGCTGTATGTTGTACAATGAGGCAGTTATCACACTGATGGGTTATGGATTATGGTGAAAATACTCCTAGAAATATAGAATTTTTGAAATAAGAGTAGGCCATTAAACCCTTTGAATATGTCCTGCATTCAATTAGATCGTAGCTGATCTGTACCTCAAATTCATTTACCTGTCTCTGTTTCATATTTCATGATGTAAGAAAAAATCTACCATTTCTCAGCCTTAACATTTAATTTGACCCAGCATCCCCAACCTTTAGGGGGCAGGAAATTCCAGATTTCCATCGTCCTTGACGTGGAAAAGTGCTTCTTGATTTCACTTCTAAATGGCCTTGTTCTAATTTTAAGATTCTGCTCGTTTTTTTAGGGTAGGTGGTCAATTTATATAAGCAATCTAAGGACTCTGAAAAGAAAAATATAGATGTGACTGATTCCCTTTTTGGTGAATGGGAAATTTTGAGGGACAGTGAAATAAATGTTCTATTTTTTGATCAGTTGCCTTTTAATAAGTGTGAAATTTGAGTTTATCAGGAGGATTTACATCTTACAGATACGTGATAGGCATAAAATGTTAAATTGTATAGTACAAGGAGGCCATTTGGCCCATCATGCTTGTGTTAGATTTTTGGTAAAGTTATCCAATTAATCTCACTTCCCTTCTCTTAACTCATTGCTTTGTATTTTTTTTCCTTTCAAGTATTTATCCATTTTCCTTCTTGAATATGCTTCACCATACTTCCAGGCAGTGCATTCCCAAGCACAAAAACTCACTGTGTTCAGCTGAAAATTCTGCAGAACATAGCAATCTCAGAACTAAACTGAAATTCCTTCAGCATTCAACTATTTAAGGACTGACATAGGTTTTAAAAGGTTAATGCAACTGTCCTCAAATAAAAATATCAGTCACAAAGCAAATGACCAGCCATATAAACACCGTGACTACAAGAGCAGGTCAGAGACTGGGAATTCTGTGGAGAGTACTCACCTCCTGTCTCCCCAAAGCCTGCCCACCAACTATGAGGCGCAAGTCAGGAGTGTGAGGGAATACTCTCCACTTGCCTCGATGAGCACAGCTCCAACAACACTCGAGAAGCTTGATACCATTCAGGACAAAGCAGCCCACTTGATTCACACCCCACCCACCACAATAAACATTCACTCCCTTCACCACTGTACGGTAGCAGCAATGTGTACCGTCTACAAGATGCACTGCAGTAACTCACCCAGGCTCCTTCAACAGCATCTTCTAAATCCACGACTTTTACCACCAAGAAGGACAAGGACAACAGATGCATGGGAACACCACTACCTGCAAGTTCCCTTCCAAGTCACACACTATCCTGACTTGGAACTATATTGCCGTTCCATCACTGTCGCTGGGTCAAAATCCTGGAACTCCCTCCCCAACAGCACTGTGGGTGTACCTACACCACATGGACTGCAGTGGTTCAAGGAGGCAGCTCAGCACCACCTTCTCAAGAGAAATTAAGGACGGGCAATAAATGCTGGCCTAGCCAGTGATGCCCACATCCCGTGAACGAATATAAAACAAAAGATAAAGGAGTAATTTTAACCATGCCTGCCCAATGGAAGTCTCAACAAGTGGGCAATTAAAACATCTCAGGTTACTTCACCACCCTGGAGACACCAGGAACTGAAGGTTCCCAATTTTTATCATTTGATTTTATCTAACATAATGGCAGATGGTGTTCATGTTAAGTCAGGTAATATATTCTTGTATAATAACAACAGGGTTATATTATGTAACTCACAATGTATGACTGCTGCTAAGGTGAAGCTTTGTACGGTACGGTCTTTAAAGTCATAAGGTCTAATTGCCATAAATTGGTGCTGGATTTTACAGGGCTCCAGGGAGCTGGGAGGCTGTAGGGGAGAGAAAAGAAATCAGTTGGGATATTGGGGTGTAGCACACCCCGCTCCTTCCCACTGCCATTGTTACTTTACCAGCAGTCGGTAAGGTGGCAGGTGTCCCTCCTGCCCGGAGGCCAATTGAGAACCTTAAGTGGCCAATTAAGGGCGACTTTCTGTTTTTATTAGTATGTTACCAGTGGTGAGGGGGCCCTTCGGCACTTGGGAGACTGCCAGGTAAACTGTGGCATTCTCCTCACGAGCTTGGTCGTTGCCCCCAGATCCTGTGACACTCGGAGGACCTTCCGCAATGGCAAGGGCCTTCTCTTCAGTAGCACTCACCCCTATCTGGGGCCCCTTTATCCGAGTGCTGCAGCCTCCTCCATTGCTGCTGCTGCTGCCAGACTGCAGACCCAGCAGTGGCCACTGTTCCCAGCAGTGCTGCTGGGGCTAAAGAACTGCTGATCATCCAGTTCGCCAGCAGCTCTTGGGGAAAGACCTCATCCCTTAAAGAGATGGGAGCCCCGATGGAAGGCAGCCAATGCAGGGTTGCCGCTGGCTTTCCACCTGGGGACAGAGCCACCACTACCCTGTAAAATCCTGGCGCTTGAACTCAATACATCTGGAGATCAATTAGAGGGCAATTGTCTCTGTGTAAACTGGTAGCTGCTTCAAAATCTCCATCTCTTCCAGAAGAGAGTAGAAAAAGATAGGTTTAAAACTGGGGTCGGTGGATAGTTGAAGGAAGGGGTGAGGGGGATGAATCTGGGCTATTAAAGGGAAATAATAGGATGTGAAAACATTTTTTAACAAAGTTTGACTTTTACATGGATACAGATATCTGCTTGAGAATGGAGATTACTGCTGGAGCATGGGGTTGCTGCTCTTTAAAGAGAAAATTACATAGAGTGACAGACTTTTTAACTTAAAAATATAGCATGAACCCCTGAAATACTCAAGAAGGGAAAGTTATCTTAAACTATCCCCTATTGGCATTTCAAATGTAATATGGGTTGGATGTTACCTTGAATCATTCATAGCAGTGTTGACAGACAAGGCCAGCCTTAATATTATATAAATATCTCTCGCTATCTGCTGACTCACTAGCACCATATTTATCCTGCTGTGCTCTACACCATTTTATTTTGAGTAGCTGACACTGTCTTTCAGATCTTGGGAGTGGAAGTGTGGTATTATGTCCAGAGGTCCCAAAAAAGTGTTCCAATAGTCTCAGGGACTGCCACATAAGACTATAGGAAATAGGAGCAGGAGTAGGCCATTCGACCTGTCGAGCCTGCTTCGTCATTCAGCAAGATCATAGCTGATCTGATTGTGGGCTTAACTCCACTTTCCTGCCCGCTCCTCATAACCCTTGACTCCCTTTGTCAATCAAAAATCTGTCTAACTCAGCCTTGAATATTTTTAATGACCCAGCCTCCACTGCTTGCTGTGGAAGAGAACTCCAAGCTAACGACCCTCTCAAAAGAAATTCCTCCTCATTTCCACCTTAAATATGGAGACCACTTATTTTTAAACTGTGCCCCTTAGTTCTAGATTCCCCATTAGGAGGAACATCCTCTCAGCATCTACCCTGTCAAGCCCCTTCAGAATCATAGATGTTTTTATAAGATCACCTCTAATTCTCTTGAACTCCAATGATTATAGACCCAACCTGGTCAACGTTTAGCATAAAACAATCCCTTCATCCCAGGAACATAGTGAACCTTCTCTGAACTGCTTCCGATAGAAATATGTTCCTCCTTAAGTGACCAGAACTGTATACAGCACTCTATTTGTAGTCTCACCAATGCCTGACAGTTATAGAAAGACTTTCCTACTTTTATACTCCATCCCCCTTGTAATAAAGGCCAACATTCTATTTCCTCCCTAATGACTTACTGTACCCGCATGCTGACTTTTTGTGAATCATGTACAAGGACATCTCGGTTCTTCTGTACTGCAGCATTCTGCAGTCTCTCTCCATTCAAATAGTATTTTGCTTTTCTATTATTCTTGCCAAAGTGGGCAACCTCACATTTTCCCACATGATACTTTATCTATCAATTTTTTGCCCATTCACTTAACCTATCTTTATCCCTCTGCAATCTCGTTGTACCCTCTTCAATCACAACTTGCTTTCCAACTGATATTTGGATCATCAGCAAGCTTGGCTACAATATAGTCGGTTACTTAGTCCAAGTCATTAATATGGACCGTAAATAGTTGCGGCGCAGCACTGATCCCTATGGCACTCCACTAGTTACATTTTGCCATCTTGAAAATTATATTTTTATCCCGACTCTCCCTTTCCTGTTGGTTAGCCAGTCCTCTATCCATACTAATATATCACACTCAACACCATAAGCTCTTACCTTGTGTTGTAACCCACCTTATCGAATAAGGTTTTTGTACTGAAACAAAGAGCACAATCATCCGAGATTTATACTAAGAGCGTTAGCTGGCTGGTAAAGCGATGTTTTACCCGTCAGCTGCAGTGGTGGCTTTTCACATCATATTGTCCCAAACCTGCCGCATTATTTATGCATTCCCAGGAAACATGCAGTTTCCCTGATGGGCAGGATCTCATTTTCCTGCCATACCATTGTCTCACTGCTTCATCATGCCGAGTACCGTATTTAAAGTGCAGCCGTGCGCAAACCTCTCAATCCTTCCAGCCCACGACGGCTGCAAAGGAGACATGGCCCCGAAAGGCAAAAAAACTGCATCCCCCAGGTTCAATGACATGTCCCTTTTGGATGCTGTGGAGGCTCGCCGTGATGTTCTCTACCTCCCTCTGGCTGCAGGAAGGGCAGCAACATCACTAATCCAGCTTGGGAAGCAGTGGTCAGCGCCAACACCCTGCAAAAGAGGACAGCCACCCAGTTCCGCGAGGATGAATGATCTCCTCTGTTCTACCAGGGTAAGTCACTCTTCTCATCACTCTCAACTCACACACTCACAAACCCATCACACATCCACAGGGATCTCACTCACTGCCAGTGCAAGGGACATCACCATTCACTCTCTCACACACACCTTCATTGTCCTCATCCCGTCCGTGGGACTACTCACCACCCACACATGCCAGGCATACTTATCATCTGGCCTGGCCAGGTATCCTGCTTACGCTTTCTCCTTCTCTATCCGTGCAGGACAAGCTAGCACACAACAACAGGGAGAGGTCGCAGACCACTGGAGGAATGTCTGAAATCAAGGTCCTCATGGACTTTGAAAACAGAGCCATCCAGCTGTCCAGCAAGGATCTGGACCAGTCCTGTGCTGGCAGTGCTCAACCAGCAGTGCAACATCCATCAGACAGCCATGCTGTGAGTAACGTGTCCTCTTTCACAGGCCACTGCCATGCACTTTTTATCTCCCCTTGCTTTTGCAGGTACATCTGCCAAACAGCTGACAGAGTCCATGACCCAGGGCCTCCAATCAAGCCTCGAAGAAGCCTCTGAAGAGGAATTTGAAGGCACCCTCCTTGAAGTCCCATCACAACGCTCACCCACACCCTCCACCAGCCCAAAGAGACACACCTCAGTGAGGACCGAGCTTTAGAATAGCCTTGGGATCACAATCTGGTGAGCACATCACACTGTCTGATCCACAGCAGGCGGCGGCAGGGACTTCCCTGGTGTCCAGCACTTGGAGAGCTGCTGGGGGCCAGGAATTTGCTGAGTCAGAGTCATGTGATGAGCCTCTGGACTTGGTCATGTCTCAGTTGCTGCAGCTGCAAAGGCAAGCTCGGGAATATCAAGAAGGGATGTTCGCTGCACTCTTCAGATTGCAAGGCACGATGGAGGACCCCATCCGCCTTCAGGCTGTGGTGATAGCATTGACATACCAATGCACTGAGGTCAACTCTGGTAGGAATGCAGCCACCATGGACACCTTGGTCCAGGATATTGGTCCTGCACTACTCCACAGGCCGAACTCCATCGTGATGCCATAATTGGTCTCCAACAGTGTTTACGCAAGAGGAACATGGGGCAGCTCGATCTCACTCCATTTACCCTTTCTCCTCAAGGAATCAGCCAGGGGCCCGGGGAGGAGGATCAGCAGATGGACACCTGGGGGCATTCACCCATGTGACTCCGGGAGTGTCCGGCCCATCTGAATCCCCTCTTCCTGTGGCCCAAGCAGCTCCGGCTCTACAGGCCGAGGAGGGTGCCACTGCCACACAGCCGGACCCCAAGAGCAGGCTAGGGCCCTCCAGCTCGCGGCCCTTCAGAGGATGCTGGTCAAGGCCATCACTGATAGGCCGTAGCAGTCAGCAGGCTGCCTCCACCCCTGCTGTGGATATCCGGGGAGCACCAAGACATAGTGGCAGGTTTAGGAAGCTTAAGAAGATGTAACTCTTTTGAGTCAAAACAAATAAACTAAATTAACAAATCAAGGGACAAATTAAAAGGCAGCCCCTTAAAGGGAAACTGCAAAAACAAAAGACAAAATTTAAAGGAAACTTGCAAACATTAAACCAAAATGTGATTAAGAGGGTCAATAAAACACTGCAGTCCCTGTGGTGCTCACTGAGCATAGAAGGCCTCGACAGTGCCAGTGGACACTGTGTGCTCCCTTTCCAGGGACACCCGGCTGCGAACGTAGCTGCAGAAAAGGGGCAGACAGTCGGGTCGGACGACCCCCTCGATCACCCACTACCTGGATCTGTTAATAGCAACTTGCCCAGGTCCAGGAGCAGGTTCAAGAGGAGGTTCTCCTCCATCCTGGCCCCCTCCATATCGGGTACCCGTAGTTCAGGAGCGTGGGGCTGAAGTGCAAACAAAATAACAGTAAAAGATTTTTCAAATAACTAAAATGGGAGTGCAGCCTAGGACACCCTGTATAAACGTGGTCCATGGACTCCACAAGGCCGCAAAAACACAGGCATCTTGGGAGTCCGTGAACTGACACATCCTATGGTTGTATGGGACTACTGCGTGCAACACCTTCCATCCCAGGTCCCCAACGGAAAATGGGAGGAGGTCACACCCCCGTAGAACGCCATCGACAGGGCTGAGTGGACGATTGCAAATCGGTTTCACAACGTTATGAAAGCGATTTTTGTCCTTTTCACCATATTATCCGCTCACGCCAAAAAAACACGCCCGACGCCAGTGGGACCGGACATCAGTGACATGTTTTTGTACCAGGTATACCCAGAACCTATGATTGTATACATGTGCACTTTCTCATGAATTATAACTTCTCTAAGCTGCAGTTTAAATTCCATAGCCCATCCATCAATTGTGCTCTCCTCAATTCTTCATTGACTCTTCAAGATCACTGCTCATAATGGATATGGCCCCATTGGTGTTGGAAAACTATAGGTACCTGGTGGAATTCTCCACCCTTTATAGACAAATCCCAACCATAAGTTTAACAATTACTTGATCATTAGAGCAGTGAAATCTAGTTTATTCTATCATCGCTTGAAATCTGCAAATCATAACAGTTTCCAGCAGTTGGCGATCAGGAGCAAGAGCCCTGCTTGTGAAGGGCACTCGGGTCAATGGAACAACCCAAGCTGCCACCTGACCTCAGATCAGAAAATTTGGGGCAGAGTTAGTTCAATCCAGAGACCTTTTTAATCAACATGGGTCATTCCCACTATGGGCAGTGCACTTGTCAAACCAGGGAGATTCTTGTTCTGAAATTCTATGTGCAATTAAAAAATAAAGGTGCAAGAGAGAAACTGTCTTTGAGTGCTTTTTTAAAAATTCATTCATGGGATGTGGCTCTCGCTGGCTAGGCCAGCATTTATTGCCCATCCCTAACTGCCTTCGTTCAAAGGATTAAGAGTCAACCACATTGCTGTGGGTCACATGTAGGCCAGACCAGATGGGGACAGCAGATTTCCTTCCCAAAAGGACATTAGCGCACATGATAATCGACAATGGTTTTCTGGTCATTATCAGACTTTTATTGAATTTAAATTTCACCATTTGCCATGGTGGGACTTGAAGCCAGGCCCCCAGAGCATTACCCTGGCAATATAGATTATGAGTCCAGCAACAATACCACTTTGCCACCACCTCAGCAACACTTAAACGTTAATTTGAAAGTGATAGCAGGGAAGCTGGAAGTAGTTTTAAAGTAGGCACTAAGGCGGCAGAGATAATGGAAGCATTGGCTCAACGACTGAACCTTGAGGAAGAAGAAAAGTAATCCTGATAAAACACAGGTTGAGTTAGCCAGGATTCAGTTGCAAATGAAGCAACTTGAATTGGCAGGAGAAATACAAAAGAATCAAGTTTGAGAAAGAAGTGAAAAATTTTGAACTGGAAAGACAGGAAAAAGATAAAGAAAGAGAACAAGGAAGGGAAATGGCAAGACTTGAATTAGAATTCCAAGGAGCTTGAGAAAAGGAAAGCCTTGAACTGCAGAAAGGGAAGCCAGAAAATTTGAACTGGACAGAGCTTCAATTATGTGAACAGAGAGTAGCAGGCAGACATGATTGAGTCAGTTTTAACTCTTGGTTCTAATTCAATGAGGATTATTCACTTGGTGCCTAAATTCAATAAAGAAGTGATTCAATGGGCTGAAATATATTTTGTCTCATTTGAGAAAATTGCTACAAAGTTACAATGGTCTGGAGAAATTTGCACAATTTTATTACAAAGTATTTTGGTAGGGAATATGTTGGAGGTTTATTCGAGCCTTTCGGATGGACTGTCTGCAGATTACAATACAGTTAAAACTGCTGGGCTTAATGTGTACGAGTTAGTTCCAGAAGTTTACAGACAAAAATTTAGAAACCTGAGGAAGGGACCGAATCAGACTTTTGTGGAATTTGCTAGAGGAAAAATAAATGATATTTGATAGATAGTATAGAGCTATGAAGCTTGAGCAAGGTTTTGCAAACTGTTTAGGTATCAATGTTTATAAATTCTTCACACAGTTATTTCACCATATCCAAAGGAGAATCAATATATGCTACAGGCTGAGGTAACCAAGGTATACTTACTGAAACTCTTTGTATGCAGAAGTCTGTGTATGTCAGGACAATTTCCATCTCCACTTTCAGACAGGAACAGAACAGTAGTATCATTCCACTCACCACCATTTTGATTGAGGTCTAGATATGGGCAGCCAGAGTTGCTGCCTGTTTCAGATGAGAGCCTCATTAAAATATGTAAATCAGGGTTCCAAGATATCAGTAGGTTCCCAGTGCTATTTTCATTAACTTTTGCATGGGTGAATGTTCAGTCTAGTCACACCCAAGGAAATGGCAATTTCATATACCACTTAAAGAAATACTTTTCTGTAAGTGTGCAGGCCATTAGTTAAATAGGGCATTTTTGAGAAAACATTTATTGTTGAAATTGTGTATTTCTGCGCATTGTGTTATCACAAAGAGGGGTTTACTTTATTGGAAGATTGGGGTGACATCAGCCACCCTTTACTGGATGCATGGAAAGGAAGAACAAGAATGGAACAGCAACTGATAGCGGAGATTCAGAGAACAGCACTGGACCTGCATGGAGTCCAGGAAGGGGGAGGGCTACTCGTAGGTGACCTCCCCCATAGGATCAACTGGCCCAAACTGAGTTAGTGGAATCTGCATGACAAGCAGGATAGAAAGAGATTGCTCTTCTCACCAAAGGCCATCACAGAAATCTACAGAATGCTCTCTCTGGAGCTGCAGTTCACTACTACAGCTGGTACTGTATTGCCTGTTGCATTTATAGGGAGTATACAGTCCTGAATTTTAAAGCAGTCTGTAGCTGGAAACACACACATGGTAAATCAGGCTGCATAAAGCTGGACACAGACTCACTGTTTGCCAAGACTAATGAATTCATCTCATTACCATGCAGCCCAGGTGGAGGCGGAAGGGGCTCTGGGGTTTGCAGCCATTGGAGGATAACTTTGACTGCACACACGTAGCCATCAGGACTCCTGCCAACAACACTGTGACCTTCATGAACCATAAAGTGTTTAATTCCCTTAATGATCAGCTGGTCTTTATCACTAACAGATGTAAGTGTGCACCCGCTTTCTCAGCAGCCCTCATGAAGCCTACATTCTACAGCAGAGCAGCCCTCCCCCTCATTTTGATGATGAGTAACATGTTACATACTGGCTACCAGGAGAGCAGGGATATCCCCTCCAGACTTTATTCTAAAACACCAGGACATCTGTATATAATAAATACCATGGTAACCAGTACCATTATTGAGCAGTCATTAGGGTCCTTAATGTCTGGGCTAATCTGAAGGGAATGTAGAGAATCTTGGACGCAAGAGGGCCTGCCTGCTGATTGCAACAACTTGCTGCCGGGGCAGTCTGGCCCAGTTTACTGATGGGCGAGTAGGTGCGTGTTGGTTGAGGGGATGGGAATAGGCAATAAGTGTCACTGCTACTACTCTGGTGATGTGGCCCAACAGTCTCACTGATCTGCATGAGTGCAGACTGCAGGAGATCCATCTTGTGATTGAAGCCCCTACCAAAGTGTTGCCTTAGCCTTTCCAAGGCAGAGGAGGTGGTGGGTCCCAGTGCCGAAATGGCATCAGTTTGAGCTTAAATCAAAAACGCGAGAGCTGTTGGCACAGATTAAAGGCTGCAGCACTTGCCTAACATTCAGTGGGTTGAAATATATTTTGTCTCAGTTGAGAAAATTGCTGTAAAGTTACAATGGTCTGGAGAAATTTAGGCGGCTCCAGAGTTGAAATGGCATCAGTTCATGAATGAGAACCGTTTACTCTCTGTGGGGTAGAGGACCTGTTTCCAAATTCCCTCCTGCTATACTAGGACCTCCATCCCAATAAATATTCTAAAAGCAACTAACTAAAGGCACTCCTGCTTTAAATTGTTATCAGGTTGGGAGAGGGGAGAGTGATAAAGCAATAGGGAGTAATAATGGATCAAAAGCAGTCCACAGTATTTTTGTGAAGCCAGGAAGATTTAAACATGACCTCACCTTTTCAGAGTGGCCTCCCAGGGTACCTTTATGAACTGCGGGTTAGGCCGGTGACGGCCTGTAACAACCGAACATAGCGTGTGTGACACAAGCTCCGCCCATTGGATGACCAATTAGGACAGGCTTTAGGGGCACAGTTTGCAAATTGAGGGACCTGACACCCACGCCTGTTTCAGGTGGTCACCCTGTACACCTAAAAGTCATCAGCTTTCAATCTGACAGACAGTGGACCTTCTTTGGGAAATTTGGTACAGGTGATCGGGACCAAAACTTTCTCCCAAACCTCAAGATGTGAACAGTTTTGAAAAGGATAAACGGATTCACAAACTCAAGCGAGACAACAGGGGAGAATTAATAGATAATGAAAGCAAAAATTGTCAGAGCTATTTAAGATTTTTTGATGCCTAAAATATCGGAGCAGCAGTGTTCAATTTCTTCCCACAATCATTTAAAAAATTTAGTGGCTCTGATGAAGTGTAAAATTGTAGAAATATAGGATTTCCAACCAAATTTTCCTTCAGTCAATCAATACTCCTACCCTCATTTACTCTCCAGCATTCCATCACTCCAAGCATTGTGGATGGCTGCAATACCACGGTATTTTTAACATCTGGCGTTTCTGTAGCTGCAAATGATACATGAAATCATTCCATCATTACCGCTGTTATGCATGCAATATTTTGTAAGATAGTTGTGTTTCAAACTGCCTCCTTCAATTCAAGGTGAAATGGAATAATAGAGGGGCATGTGACCTCATACGATGTCTGACTGGAGACAAGCCCTTGTAACCTGGTTGCCATGGGGACTGGGGATCAGGTCTAAACCTTTTTAAGTTATAACACCTGAACACAAAGGAGAATGCAGCTTTTCTTGCTGCTTGCAGTCTTACATACTCTCAGAGACAGTCAGACTGAGAGTTTAGGGGAAGACGACCTACAATAGATGCTGCTATGCCAGGTAGAAGAAAAGGTCTGCTTTTGGGTTAGCCATCAAATGGGGGTTGGAGAGGATGGAACCCATGTTCGAGGAAATAAGCATTGTGGAGAATTAAAGATCGTGGAATCACCAGAGTGTACCTTGCGATAGGAAGCCCACTAAATTATGTTCAAAGGATTGAGTGAAGGGGACTGTTTAAAAAGGACACCAGAAGATTCACTCTGGTGAAGCAGGGAGAAGAAATCCTGTTAGAGCCAGGAGGAACTTTGGACTTTAATCTCAAGACTACATGTCTATGGAGAGTGCATGTAATGTATAAATGCGGTGTGGGTTTTCAGTAATTTTAAATAGCTAATTGGGGATACCTTTTCTGTAGTTTAGTCCATTAGTTGCTTATTAAATATAGTCTATGTTGATTTTTAATGTGTGTTACAATAAGAATCTTGAAATGTGAAATCTTGCGTGTTTCCTTGAGTCAGTCACTGGAAAATTCATATTTCTTTTTTAAAAGATCCTAACACCACCATATTAGGATACATCTGCCTATGTTTTCTCTGGTAGGGGTATTCTCTGCCACTTCTGCCTGAAAATATGGAGAATGCAAAATGAATAGAGGGCAGGCATAATGGCTTCAATATTTACAGGGAAGTGGGGAAAGAGAATGGGAATGCAGTTACAGGGGAAACCCAGGCAATTCGAGGGCCACAGAGGTCCTGCCAGATTTAATGGCAGGACCTCATTGTTATTTGATCAGATTATCAGATTGACCAGCTGGCCAGCTGCCAGGTGCGAAAACCAGTGGCAGGAGGGCACAGCCGGGAGCTGTTGGAATCATGGCGATGTGTTCAGACCAGCAATTGGGAAGGAGAGAGAGATGACAGCTGGGGTCAGGGCAGAAGGCTTGGGATCACTGGTTTTGATAGGGTCAGATGTTCACGGGAGGAGCTTTCGTTTTGGGATCAAGGGAAACTCTCCTGAGGCTCCTGGCTCATGAGCAGTGCTGTAAAAACCTGCTGGATCCAGTGGCTTGTGCCACCCATTCACTTGTGGCTTTCGCAAGCCCCAGGAAATCCAACCCACTGTCATTAGAGTTAAATCTAGCTCCCAGTTGTGGGGGCCTAATATAAATACTATAAGGAAGTATCCTGTGTATGTGGCTTGGTGTCATTTTTTGTTCCATAATGCTCCTGTGAAATGCTTCAGGATGTTTTATTACACTATAGGCATTGTAAAAATACAAGTTGTCATTGGGTGGAATTGTCCCAGATTTGCACTAAGTGCAGTAGTGGGCGGGTAAAACAATGTTTTACCTGCTAGCCACAATGGCAGGTTTTCATGCTGTATCATCCCAAACCTGCCGCATTAGCTATGCATTCCTGGGAAACACACCATTTCGGAGGCAGGCAGGCTCTCATTCACCCACCACACCATCACCTTGCCATTTCATCACGCTGGGCGCCATATTTAAAGTCCAGCCACGTGCTTCCACTCCATGACTACTACAGAGAAGATGTCCACGAAAGGCAAAAAGACCACAGTCCCCAGGTTTAGTGACGCATCACTGGAATGCCTTTTGAACACCGTGGGAGGTCTGCCACAATGCCCTCTACTCCCGCTCTGGCCGCAGGATGGGCCATGATGTGACCAACCAGACTTGGGAGGCGGTGGCAGTGGTGATCAGTGCCAATGCTGCACAGAAGAGGTTGGCCATCCAATACAGATAGAGGATGAATGATCTCAACCATGCAGCCAGGGTATGGCAACCATCTCATCACTCTGAACTCGCACACTCAAGCCCATCACACATTCATTGCATCTCACTCACTGCCAGCTCAAGGGGCATCACCACCCATTCTCACACACACCCTCACATGTCCATCTAGCCTCATCTCCTCTGGAGACTGCCTCCTCAGCCCTCACCATCTTGAGGCCACTTGCACAGATCAACATGTGCCCCCACACACACCCTGGGTTACCCTCTTTCCTCAGTAAAACCCCTGTCCTGCAGCCTCTTCCCTTGTCCGAGTCCACTTCTCCCATTTCGCCAAGCAAGACCTTTCCCTGCAGCAATTGAAAAGCCACCCACATATGGCTGACCTGGTAGGTAGAGACCTGCCGTGAGCCCCCCTAAAAGTAATGTGATGTTGCCTGTGAAGCCTGGCGCTGATGACTGAGAGCGCTACCCAATGCAAGGCAGTCAAACAAACTTTGTAGCCTCGAGCGAAGTGCAGGGGGGCACGATTCCAGCTGTAAGACCTAATAATGATATGCTGATGTATAACAATGAGGTTCCCGACGTCCGATGGGGGAGAACGCAGCCTGCCATAGGCAGGCTGAGTGGACAGTCGCGGACTAGTTTCACACTGTCATGAAACTGATCACGCCATATTGTCCACTCACACCACCAAACATACCTGACACCAGCGGGCATGGAAATTCCTGGCCCTTGTTTATCCAAGATGATGCTCAAGCACACCTCACAGTGAAAACGGCAGCAGGCGCATATGCAGCAAGTTGAGGCTGCCTTGTCCAATTTCTCATTTTTAATCTCCTCAACCCTCCACCACCCATTTGTAAGGGGATTAATATCAACTCCTGAGAGTTCCACCTGCTTTTGCACCATTGCCTGTTCCAGTATTGCTGCAAAATCAGAACTGCAAGAGAGAAATCCAGTCTTAGAAATCAGTCTCATGGCTCTTATACACATCAACACTCCCACCCACTAATTGCCATGGTGACCAGAACTGAGTACAGTACTCAGGATATGGTCTGACCATTGTATAGTTTAAATGTAACTTTAATCTGGTTTGCATCCCATATGTAAACAGAATTGTTAATTCTCTATTTGATTTAATAGTTGTGATACTCCTATGAATGGATGTATCACGTGCTAATTTCTTCAATCTTAACAAACCTAAACTCTTCATGTTGCAAGGTTTTCTTTAAGACAGCAATCCTGGGGTAAATAAAATGTTGAGATGCTATACTTTAAACATGAGATTATGCTAAGGACAGTAATACAAAGTGACAACATAATTGTTAGCACATTGCAGTGAGACCTATGTCACAGCTGGACAGAATGAAAAGCAATACAGCAATTGAGAATTGCAGGATGCAAACCATTTATTTTCAATGGTTTACATCCTTTGTTAAAACAACAGACAAAGGAACTTCATGCAAACCCATTCAGGGTTAGAAATTTGTCCACGCTGTTTTTCTCTTGGACATGGGTGTCACAGTTTACAACCTGCCCATGCTCGTTACAGTGGAGGTAGGCAGCACACAAGTTCCATGCTACCTCTTCAATTAAGTGATTGTAGCATCGGTTTGAGTGGGGCTCATGCTGCTGGCTGTCTGACTGCTCAGCAGGTGGGCCGAGCAACATTCGCAGACAACACATGATGCAGATAACACCCTCTTAAAGGCCCTCTTAAAGGGAAGCTGCACTGAATCAGAGGAGGTTGCTGCTAAATGCCATTGCTGCAATTAAAAACCAGGAAAATGGAGCATCTGGGCAGAGAGAAGGCTCCCATGGCCCATCAGTGTGGTGCTGTATGCCTTAGTGGTGGAGATGGGTAGGAGGAAGGAGGCCACAATTCTAGTGGGGAGTTGCGGGGTGGGGTCAGAAGTTCCTCAAGGACTACCCTCAGAAGGGACTAGGAGTAGGTGGCCAGGGAGACCAATTCACAAAATCTGGCCCAGAGAACTTGGCAACTACACAAAAGTGTAAAGACCTTCTGTAGGTGGTCAATTCAGTGGATACATCTTCAGATGACATCTCCTCCCTACTGCCACCACCAACCTCCCAAGCAGCTTAATGCACCACACACCCTCACCCACTCTACAGCACTGCCTGGCACTCAGCACTCATGCCTAACATCTAGATTCTCCACCTCACCCTCACACACATTGTAATCATGCCAATCTTACACTCAACACCTGATGCTCCATGTACCTTCAGCTTTTCAGCTGAAATGACGAGGTTTCATATTCCAGGAACCCAGGAGACTTTTAACTGAACTTCAAAGATAAAAAAACAAGCTTGGAGCTGAAATCACCCAAATACAGTGTAACAGAATCACTGATATTCTCGCCAGAACAGAACCAGCAGGTAATAAGGCCTGAGCCCTATGGAAGAGATTGTTTCCTGTATCATGAGTCCAGCAGCAAAAGTGTCCACAGCATCCGACATCACTGAGAAAATGAAAAATGACGGTATGATACTGCCATATTGCCCTCAACTCTGCAGTTCACCCTTATCTTGCTGTCTGGCATGCTGAACAAGTCACAGATGGTGTGACCACTTGTTTCCTCCCTACACTCCCCTTCCCACATCTCAATCCTCCCCTTCTGATTTCCTGCTTTCAGACACCCAAAAACTGCCACCTACAGCAGCCCAAGGAGGAATAGAGAGAGCAATGGCACAGCACTGATGAAGAGGCCTCGTCACTTGATGAGACGTCCGTAGCCACCAGCTCAGATACTAGCATATTGTACTTACCTTGGAAGCTAGTACAGAGTTGGGATCTGCACATGGGTGAGTGATCTGGGCATTAGTGGACAGCAGCAAGGTCAGGAGCCAGCTCACCGAAGATGAGGTTGAAGATGAGTTCAGTTATTCTGGGACGCAGATGAGGACTTCCATGGGGTGGCCTACAGAAGAAAGTTGATGGGGATACACACTGAGATGCTGGTCCCTGCACACAGCCTCCTGTCACTGTCAAGAGGTATGGAGGAGTGCAGCTGTAACTTGGCAGAGGACATGGCTTAGAGCATGGCCTTTCCACAGCCTCTGCTCCATCTCCTGGCTGTGCTGCAGACCCAGAGGCACTGCAGCTGCAGCCCCAATACATGTTGCAGCCTTCATGTGGATAGATTACTAAATCCTCTGCCCTCCCCTTGTGGAAGCAGCAGCATTTCTGCAAAAACCAAAACAACTCACCACAACACTTCCAAAAACACTCCACAGCACTTCAAGATTTTGCAGTAGTCTACCTGCAGGTTAGGTGCCTGGCCCTTTAAAAAATGGTAATTGCTGGATCCCTTTTGTAGCTGAATACTTGTTCCTTGGCACGTGACAAGCGAATACATCGAATGGACCTGCTTGGCCCAAGTGTGCAAATAGAGCATCCAATCAGCCAGTAGATCTATTTGACATCATGACAGCATCAGCTGGGAGGTTTCCAGCACATGCCTGGACCCCCACCCCCACCCCCATCCCCCATTCCTCCCCCCCCACCCCCCCAAGCCCCAAGTGCCCTTCTCAGCATTGGGCCACCACACGATCCATGCCAGAAGCAGCTAGAGGTGTATTCTGCCCCACTTAAAGGACTTCTGGCTTCCGTAGTGCCCTCTTCAATTGCACTACTGATCTGAGTTTTGCACCCTAGGCTTATGAAAGGACAAGTCCAGCAGTTACAGATAAAGAATAAAAACCAGAAGTTGGATCACACAGCTTGAAGGGAATCTGCTGGTAGCCAGTCCTTCAGCAAGAACGCATTAAATTTAAAGGGTTAGGGAACCGACATTAAAGGCCAAATGACTATACTGCAAAGGCAGTGTGTAAATGGACAATCATCAGAAATGGGCCAAATTTCAAATTCTAGGAACCCACAAGGCTTTTAACTGAACTTTTAATTAAAAAACCAGGCCAGGAGCTGAAATTAAATCAGAGGCACAGACATGATGATGTGACTTCATGAATATGTTAACCAAGAGATAGCTGATGCAATCAGAACTTGCAATAGCACCTGTTTCTCCAGGTTTAAGTGACTGTCTTGATCATTGAACTCCTGTGGCCAAGCGGTAAACCACACTTACAAGCTAACAGCTATAGTTCCAGCCTGGGTTGGCACCCACATCCCTTGGATGTGCTAATTCCAAAACTGCTTCAGAGGGTAAAACTTATTCACCAATCCAATGATACTGATAAACCCAGGATATTCCTCATTGAAATACCTTTATATGTTAATGGGCTATTTACCAACCCAGGATATGGAATGGATAAAAGATTTAAGATGTTGTGTTAGTCATTGGCACTGTTAGGGGGAAGGAAGTAAGTAAGAATTTATGGTAAGGGAGAATTTATTGAAAAGGAATGAATTACTTAAAATCTCCAGGCAACCAGGGCTACCAAGCACATTAACAGTTAACGGTTACCAGATGAACCTTGCACAGCCTTAGGGCCTGCAAACAACAGAAAGGCCTTGGGAGCCGGACTGCAGTCAGAGCATTGGCAATAACAACTAAGATTAAGTGTGCTCTTCAACAGATAGGGGAAGAACAGATGGTCCCAACTTAGATAGGAGGGAAGGTCTCTGCCTGGGTGAAAAATAGGGACATACGATGCATGTACCTGTTACGAGATGTCTGTTTAATGTAAACCTATATGTTGACGAGATCGGAATCTGGAAACTGTTCTTGTACATGACCAATAATGTATAAATATGTTGAACATTTGTAATTTAGCAGAGTGCTATCTCAAGCTGCATTGAGATGGTTCTCCCCTTGCAATTGCTCGAATAAACGATTGTGACCTGTACCTGAGACTCCTGTGGTCCGTTTGTCAAAGTGTCCGCAACAGCATGGGTGTGGTTTCTTTGTACTCTAAGGTGATTGTGTTTAGGGACAAGGGAGTGCCTTGCAAGGATAACTATGGGCAGGATTGAAATGGAAACATATGTCCCTGAGTGGCTCCTGTTTGAGATTAAGGAGAGTAAGAGAGAACAGTGTTTGCACGTATTGATTTGAAATTGAAGAGAGAAGGGTGCTGACATTTGTGTGTTACCAGTTAAAAGAATACACCGAGTTGGGAGCCTTGACCATTTTACCCAACCCAAACAGGCTCAGGTCGGACTCTGAAATTAGAGTGTAACAAGGGAGGTGCAGGTTCCTACAAGCCTTATCAATTAAGAATTTGCTGTGACCTTTATTGACAGAGTAGCTCAGTATTGACAATATAATTTGGGCTGAATGCCTTAAAACATTTAGCAGAATATAATATTGTCAAATATTGCAGAATCTCATTTTATATTTTAACTTGTCAACAAGCAAGCTAAATTGGTTGAGTCTAAAACTAACCATTGATTTGCACTGAGTTTTGGTATAGACAGAAATAACTTCAGTAATGAATGACTTTGATTCACCTACTTGTGTAATTACAGTGGTAAGCTCACTTCTTCCTTTTGACTGAGCTAGGTGATCATGATGATTTTGCACCTATGATTTAGAAACCTTTCACTGACATTTCTAAATGATGTAGTGAAAAAACAAAACATTGTTTTAACATGTGAGGCAGGGATAAGAGAATGACTGGCCAGAATTATTTTATTGGCACTATGGTTATAAGGAAGGAAATGTAATCTAACAGCCATCAAACAGGAGAAATAAAGTGTGTGGCACTCTGTGCTGTTGGAGGAATCATATGCAGCTTTCTGTCAAGAAATACGTCAAATCTTCACTCGTGAGTGAATATTTTCAGTTGGTCATATTTTTAATGACAGTAAATGTAGGTAATACTGCTTGAACCATATTCATCTGGGAAATAGAAGTCTAGTATCAGTATAAGAAGATATACTTTATTATTACAGTGTGCATATTGAACTACATCAGAGGTCCTTACTCACTTTAAACAGAACTTTGGAATGTACACAATAATATCTTAATATTCTATAATTCTGTATGATACAGTTCTAAACAGCTGATATTTACACTAAGCACAAAAACCAAATTTAACAGGTGTACATTAAAATAGATTTTACAAGCACATGTTTTATAAACACTCTTGATAAATACATTTGATTATTTAACATGAGAACATTTAACACAGAAACAAATCCAATGATCTTTTTAGAAAAGAGCATTGCTGTTACTTGAATATTACCAATTTTGATACAGGTAGATTAATATATCTTTTTAATATACTCTCAGACTTCATACAGCTGATTACAATTTAGAAACAATTATATACAAGATGTTTAAAAAATCTTAATGCTAATATTTTAATGATAAAGACCATCTAACCCAAATAAATCAAAGAATTATTTTAAAAATATACATCAACAGAGGAAGAAAACAGCTCAGTAATTTTTATCCTTGTGGCTTTTTGGTCATCAGTTTCCTTTGGAAAACATTTTGCTTACTGTATTTTTGTAACAGTCTCAAAGACAATGTTTAATTATGGGACAAAATGTATCTGTTAAGGATATTTGATGGGCTAAAGACTTCAAATACTTAATGAAGATTTCCATTGCTTAAGTAGGTGGTAAGTCGGCCATAGTGAAAGTGCAGTAATGGCTGCTCAGCAAATGTTGGTTGAGGCATTCTTGGACAAACAGTCATCACGAGTTATATAGGGTGGCCAAAAAAGCAACCAAGAGCCCATTACTGCTATTTCAATACAGTTAGGTGGACTGCTAGTGAATCCCAATTCTGGCCAATTATTGTCAGTTCTGATTTACTGTGAAAATTCCAACTTTTAATTCAATGCACTTTTTTTTTAAGGCAACACAATGAAGAACCCAATGCACCATTTTGAAAGCCACCATGCAGGGAGATTGCAAGCAGCGAATAACTAAAGTATACACACTGGAAATCTCCTCAGCATTCTATTGTAAATTTGATGGAAACACTAGCCAGGCTATGCAAATGGAATTTCCGCCAAAGTTATGGCGGCCGTTCCAGGAGAAACCCTCTGTCACCAACCCCACCCAAGCAAATTTCTGGATTTTTAGCAAATATGTAAGGCTAAATAGACGGATGGCAAATTTGCAGAGGGAAAACCTTTGTCCATTTATGTATCTTTAATATCTAATTCGATGGAGAAAACTGGTTTTCACGAGTGTTGCTCTTTAGTTTAATAACAGCTAAACAGTTCATTATTGACTAAGCACCTTTGATTGAATGTTTTCTGTGTGATTAATCACTACAGTGGCTGTAAATGATAAAAGTAGAAATCGCCTTTCCTTTCGTTTTTGGCCTGAGGTGTTGAATGGGAGCATTTTACAGTGATGCTAATCTACAAATTATAGATGGACTAGTTCTTGGGCTCTATTAATGGCATAGCTTTTGTTCAAGTTTGGGAAAAAAGGACAGCTCACTTCTCATTATTAAATGGCAAATTAAATTTAAATATTTTAATTTTGTTGATAATCTGCTACAAGTTAAGTACAATGGCCCAAATCTTCCAATCAAGGTTGGAATCCTTGTATCCAACCCTGATCAGACAAAAAAAAACTACCCACTTATCTTCCTCCAATTTTGCTGGTTAATCTTCCAATGGAGGATCCAGGAAAACTCACTCAGCACAGGAAACCACAGAGGGAGCACGGAGAGATTTTGCCACGCCCCTTTTTATGGCACTAGCTGCCGTATTCTGGTAAGTAAAGAGTCAAAATGTCCCAAAGCATCTCAATGCGTTAGTGAATGAATGTATGAGTGCACGGGTGAATGTGTAGGTGTGTAAGCAGGTAGCATGGGTGAGGTAAGTGGGTAAGGGAGTGGGGCGGCAGCTGGATAGGGTGGCAGCTGGGTAGGGTGGCGAGATCAGGTTAGGTTGCATGGGGGGGGTGTGTCGCGGAGGGAGTTGGGTGGTGGGGGCTCGTCAGGTTGGGCTGGGAGATCAGAGGGGTGGAGTTGGTGGTGAGGGCTGTTCAGATCAGGTTAGGGAAGAGTCAGGGGATCGGTGGGGGAGTGGTGGAAGTTGGATGGTTAGTTGGGGAGTCAGTTATATAGCTACCCATGAGTTAGATTAGGATTTTGCTGCCTAACATTTCCTGGGTAACTATCCAGGTAAGTAAGTTGGAACTGTCCGAAGTCTCTGACTCTAACTCCGAGTCAGAGACTTTTTCAGAGGGTCCTGATGAGCACGGGAATTGCCCATCAGAAGTTCAAACTTCCCAGGCAATTCCCAAGAAGCCAGTGCTTTAGAATTTCAGAGGGGTCCCGAAGTGCATCTTGAGGGCACGCCTGGTCTGCAAAAATCCAGTGGCTGGAAGATCTGGGCCAATACAATATTATACCTTGTAAATGATGCATTCAATATGGACTCATATTCAGTGGATAAATAATAATCACATTGTGAAAACCATTACACACATGCATTTGTTTTAAATAGCATGTTAAAATTGGGACAGTGAAACATAATGTGTAAAGAGGAAGTTTTCACTCTGACCATATAGGTGGCTTCACAGAATTTCCATTATTATTTATGACTTAGCAAGCCACTCAGTTCAGGAGCAATTAGGGATGGGTGACAAATGCTGGTCTTGCCAGCAACGTCCACATCCCTTGAAAGAATGAAAAAAAGAAACAAGATGGTAGAACTTTCAACTGGCAAAGTTCACTTGAATGTTTATTTTTGAACTATATCCTCTTGTACACTATTTTGACAGGATTTAAACGGGTGAACAGAGGCATAAAAGTGGTGCAAACAGCAATGGTTTAACATTTCAACATGAACTTTGCCAAAGGAAACCCTATTCTTAGAGGTGGAATTCTCTTCTCTCTGGTTATTAATGACGGAAATTATGGCCAAAATGTCTAATCAAAATGTTTATGTTGAAATGGCAGTAATTTATGGCTTTATAAGCAGTAGAAATTATGAAGAGACAAAATTCCAAGAGAAGTTTACATTTTACAAATGTATAAATTCAAAGCAAATGCGGGTATACTTATTGTTGAAAACAAGATTGATAAAAAAAGATTGATGCCTTTCTGTTAGTTAAGAGATGGGATGTGCAGTTTGCAGTATCGAATTTTTAAAAAAAATAGCATCATGCAGATTGTTTACTCTCTTCATTTTGGCATTGACAAGAAATTAGTCAGAAAACACTGCTGAATGATTTCAAATATCTAAGTGTTTTTTTTAAATGTATGCCTGTGGTGACAATAAAGGAAATAGTGATATTCCAGATTAAATAATCAATGCTATGTAGACAGCTGTAATTTGTCAAACCCAGTGAATGAAAAAAGTTGTTACAAAATAAATAATTTGCCTTTGCTGTTACCCAAAGGTCAGGAGTTCAGCCAGCCACATCATAGCATGATGGATATGGCACTGAACTTGAGCTGTAATGGAATCTGACATTTCTGAAACTTTCATAGAAATAACTTTCAAAGTCCAGGAATTTATTATTTCCACTGCACCTCGTATTGTATTGTAGTTGTTTTGGAAGTTTTCATATTGCAAGCCAGTGCTTGAGCTGTGAAGTGATCAAATGACAGTTCAAAAAGTTACAGATATAATATTCACTTGGCTCTTGGCCATGGCAAAATGCAGCATTTTAATGGATTTAGTAAGGATTGTTTTACTTACCTTAAACTGTTGCACTTTTCCTTGCTCCACAAGATAATGTTCATTTTCGGGGGTGATGCAGTATGCTATTCTCTAGAGAGGTACAAATATTGTACATAATCATTTGTAAAGTTACCCTCTAAAAATGTAACCACTTCACACTTCTAACCAATTCTGCTCTCCCCTCATTTTAGTTACGCTGTCCAGGTTTTCTCTGGACAACCTCTCTTTCAGATGGAAAGGTTTAGGATTTTGCTGCATATTCTGAATACCAACATCAATCCTTTTTAAAAAAGCAAAACATCTTCTCAGAAAAAACGCTATGTACCATAGCGTTCCAGTTCTAGGAACCATAACTTAAAAAAAGGGAACATCTTAAAAGTTAATATGCAAATTTTGTTCTCACTAACTAAACTTTCAAAATCCCACAGGTGACAGGGGTCTCGACCCTCAGTTGGAGACCTGTTGAGCGCTCCATATCATCTCCGTTGGGGAAGGCCGCTCTACAAGACACTTGACGGGCCAGCGGTGAGCTTCCCATGGGATTTAGGACCACAGGGCAGAAATTCTGCCCCCGAGTGTGGCTGGCCAATCAGGGGGCAGCAGCTCTCCATTCTTGTCAGTGCCACCGAGAGCAGTGCAATGCACCCGCCAGAGGTCTAGGGTCGTCCAGCGATCCAGCCCACAGCTGAGTTTTTTTTTATTCGTTCATGGGTTGTGGGCATCGCTGGCTCGGCCAGCATTTATTGCCCATCTCGAACTGCCCTTGAGAAGATGGTGGTGAGGTGCCTTCTTGAACCGCTGCAGCCCATGTGGTGTAGGTACATCCATTGTGATGTTAGGAAGGTGTGTTGCTTGGAGGGGAACTTGCAGAGGTTGGTGTTGCCATGCATTTGCTGCCCTTGTCCTTCTAGGTGGTAGAGGTCACGGGTTTGGAAGATGCCGTTGACGGAGCCTTGGTAAGTTGCTGCAATGCATCTGATATATATAGTGCATACTGCTGCCACCACTGTTCGTTGATGGGGGACGGAATGAATGTTTAAATTGCTGGATGGGGTGCTGATCAAGCGGGTTGCTTTGCCCTGGATGGTGTTGTGCTTCTAGAGTGTTGCTGAAGCTGCACTCATCCAGACAAGTGCAGAGTATTCCATCACACTTTTGACTTGTGCCTTGTAGATGGTGGACAGACTTTGGGAGTCAGGAGGTGAGCTACTTGCCTCAGAATTTCCAGCCTCTGATCTGCTTTTGTAGCCACAGCTCAGTTTCTGGTCAATGGTAACGTCCGGGACGCAGATATTGGTGGAATTCAGCAATGGTAATGTCATTGAATATCAAGGGGTGATGGTTAGATTCTCTCTTGTTGGAGATGGATATTGACTGGCGCAAATGTTACTTGCCACTTATCAGCCCAAGCCTGGATATTGTCCAGGACTTGCTGCATTTGGACATGGATTGCGTCAGTATCCGAGGAGTTGCGAATAGTGCTGAACATGTTCGCTGATGATTACACAATCTCCACTTCTGACCTTATGATGGAGAGAAGGTCATTGAAGCTGTTAAAGATGGTTGGGCACAGGACATCACCTGGTGGAACTCCTGCAGCAATGATTGGCCTCCAACAACCACAACCATATTCCTTTATGCTAGGTATGATTCGTACCAGTGGCAAGTTTTCCACTGACTCCCATTGACTTCAATTTTGCCAGGGCTCCTGACAATATGTCAAATGTTCCCTTGATGTCAAGGACAGACACTCTCACTTCCCCTCTTGGGTGCAGCTCTTTTGTCCATGTTTGGACCAAGACTGAAATGAGGTCAGGAGTCGAATGGCTCTGGAGAACTCAAATTGAGCACAGTGAGAAAGTTATTGCTGTGTAAGTGCCACTTGATAGCACTGTCAATTAGTGAGGGTAGGATGGGGGGGGTGGGGGGGCAGGGGAGGGGGGGGTTGCTGGCTGGATAAGGGATGAGGGTCAGAAGAAAGGGCAGGAGGAGTGGCTCTCAATGGGCCTGACCCCTCCTGAATGCCTTTGAATGAGGGGCTCCCTGGGCTTCCTGGACTTCCCACGTGGCAAGTTGAATACCAGCATTGCTGGGCAAGGCCCTAAAGTGAGCATTAATTTCCCACTTAATGGCCTCAATTAGCGTCCTGGTGAGAATGCCAACCCTGAGACTTCCCATCCTGGGCTTAATCAGGTGGAGGCGTGAAGGTGGTGGATGAAGAATCCTGCTTTGGACACCATAAAGCAGGCTTCGTAGTCTTGAGTATATTAACAGCAAGTCTTTATCAACAACTCATAACTATGTAAATATACGCAGTAGAGGTTACAGGTAAGGAGCTGATTCAATCCTAGGTCTATACACATCTGTGTCCATTTCTAGACTGACCCTGGCTCTGGGTCATGTGCTTTCTTATATCACCAGGTGGGCAGTATTATACTCAGTCCCACATTAACCCTATATATACAACAGGCCCTACAACTACAGTGCAGTATCCATCCCGCGCTGTGCTGCCTGATTAAGTGTTCCCCACCTCCAAACTAGCCTTCTGCGGCGGTGGGGTGGGGGCATCTGATTTTCACCTAAACTACCTATGGTTGATTATAGTTTATTAAATTAGGAGGCAATTCATCAAAAATATTTCAAGGTGAATTCCCCATTGCCGCAGGCAGAGCACCATCTTGATTCACTGGTGCCTCCTTCAATGTTTTTGAAATGTCAAAAATCAAAAATGGTTAGCGGATGCATATCACAGGAAAAAAAAAGTGGAAAACCACACCAAAATGCAGGAACATTCTCAGAACTTTTAAAGGATTGTTGTTTGACATTTGACAACGAACAGATGCTTTTATGATTCACAGCAAAAAGTACATGGCTTATGACCATCTTGAGTGCAGTTCCACAACTGCATTTCAAGTTAGTGAGCCTTCCTAAATAAACTGCATCAAAAACTCAACAACTGGAATCATAGTATAAGCTTCAAATTGAAACACTCAAATTGAGTGATTGGTAATTTGTTATATTATTAGAGACTTATTATGGGCCTTGTTATTGTCTAAAAATGGTAGACACTGTCATATCCAACAACAATGTGCATTTATATTGTGCCTTTAATGTAGTAAACTGTCCTAAGCTGCTGTTTAAGAGCAGAAATTGATAGTGAATCAAAGGAGGAGACATTAGGACAGGTGACCAAAAGCTTGATCAAAAAAATGGGTCAATTATTTTAACATTCTGTGCTCATGTAGGCTTAAGTGGACTTTAAGATAAAGATGCCTACATGAATAACAGCAGCAATTCCATTGCAAAAAACATTGCATCATAATGTGCTGTAACATCATCTGTCTTCAGTTGGAGTTTCCATTGCACATTTAGATTTATAAATTTTTGTGCGGCAACTTGCCGGAAGTATGAGCTAATAATGTCTCAGTGAGAGAGCTGAGCATCTGAGACCTGAGTGAGCAGAGAAAACAACTGCATATTTTACTTAACCAATCAGATTGAAGAATTGTGGAATTAACAGCACAAGGACTGAGAATAACGTGTAATTTAAAGGGGTGAGATCAATGCCAAACCAGATATAGAAAGGGAAAGGTGGAGAGAATAATTGCATTGAGAGAGAGAGAGAGGGGATGTAAAAGTAAAAAATAAAATTTGAATTTTATATTTGAAAGTTTTAAAATCTTTAATATCAAATAAAACCTGAAGGAATGAGCCTCCACACTTAATAAGTGCCAGAGAGATTTGTTGGCAATGACTAAGTTATCATATTGTTAAAAGGGTACTTGTGCTTGAAATGACAAGACATAACTTTCTGTAGTGAGTTTAATTTGTATCATGCCCATGCAAATAAAGCAATGTCACATCATTCAATGCATTTCAATGATGAGGCAGACAATGAGATTCTGTTTTCAAAAAGCTAACAGTGGAGTGGCACAAATTGGGTAGCAACTTCTGGAATTTCACATTTACCCCTCATCTGAAATTGCTGGGCCTCTATGCATAGGTTACAGCAAGCACCATTAGATTCATTGTAATTTTAACAGCAAAAGGTCCCAATCTTTCTGTAATCCAGTCAACTTCCTAAACTTCCTTTCATTTATTTTGCATGTCAGGAACATTTGTCTTAATCAGCAACAAGTGGAGGTTGGTGGACTCAAATTTATATTAACATGTCAACTGGAATTAATTTGCTACATGCACTATGCTGGGAGACTGTATTTATGCTGTTGTGCTGGTATGTATGCTCTGATATGGTGCATAAAGTAACATAATCACAGCACTGAAGATAAAAATCAACATAGCTCCAGCTCCTTCCAGGGATGCTGCAATACTGAGCTATGGGAATGGCAATATGGAGTAGCAAAAAGGGCCACCCTCCTTGCAACCACTTCATGTAACATCAGCTGCCATCAAACAACAGATGGATGTTGGCTTGAACATCACGTGCCTGCAACCTCATGTCTGCATCTTGCTAACTTCATTTTTGCCAGTCACTTCTCAGTCCTCTCACCCTACCAATTCAGCAAAGGCTGCCAATGGGTTCAGATGCCTTTTCAAAAGGCTTTCAGAACATTTTTCAGCCTATTGTGACACTGCCTCATTCATTGTTCTGATCCCTTTAAATTTCACTTGCATTTTCCTGATCCCCTAACAGTGTATTTCCTGTGTATGGCTGAATCCTTGCTGATGAGCTGACTTTGGAAGGTTTTGGGCAGACCCCATGGTTTGAAGTAGATTTTAGTCCAGAGATTTGGGCAGGTATAGCCAGCTCATGGTCAGCCTGACAGAGGCCACCTTCTTTAGCATTGGGCCAGCAGTCTGCGAGTGGGAAATGAATGCCTTAGAACAGCTCGCTCGTTCCAAGGCCATTGCAATATTCGGTGGCCTCAATAGTCTCAGGGCTGGAAGAAAGTGGATCTGGCAAAGGGAGGAGAATCCATTTTATGGAGGTGGGGAAATCAGGCCGTTTTATTTTTCATGGAACACAGAAGAGTGCTCTTGGCCCTTCAGACATAATTGAAAATGTATCTGCTGAGCTGCTGCTTGGCAGGACTACGCTCCTTTTTTGAGTTTTGTTAATGTTGACGCAGCTTTCAGTTCCAAAGAAGAAGTGCCAGGGGCTGGGTAACAGGTAAATTTGGTGGGAGGGGGCTTCTCAATGGAACCAGGGTAGGAGGCTCTGAGGGGTTTGAGGTGACTAGGGTGGGGACCAGGGTACACAGGCCATGGACGTGGAGTGGGGTGGTGCAGGGGACACCGGGATGGAGTTTCCAGTCAGAAAAGGGGGCCTGTGAAGGAGACCCCACCACTTTCTTTCCCATCCGAGTCCCAAGCAGGCTTAATTGCCGGCCTTCCAGCCTGTTGCCAACCTCCTCCCGCTGGCCAGGATACTGAATGGAGTGTGCATGGTACAGTAACATCTAGTACAGTTGGATGATGATAATTGGGGCTTTATGTAAATCTTTTTTTTCACATTAATAGGGCTGAGGCGAGTGCTTCAACTTTCTAGGTATAGGCCTCGAGGTGTGGAAGTTTCAATCTTCCATTAGGCAGGAGCAGGTTGGTAAATCATTCCCTGCCCTTTCAGGGTTCCACCAGGCAGGAGACCTTAGAATCTCCCACTTTAATCTGAGTCATTTAAATTCTACTCTGAACCACTTGGGTGCAAACGACACCCAGGCCACAAAAATCAAAGCTCTAGTCTCCTTACAAAACATATCCTTCCATTTTAATCCTTCATATGGTCCAAATGTTTTTAAAAATGATGAAAATAAACCAATACTAACCTCTTTTAAGGTCCCACGAATGGTAAAGAGTTTGTAGATGGCGTAGATTGGTACTAGTGACATTGAAGACACTGCTATTCCCCATCCGACAAGATTTGCCCAGTTTGGAAATACATATTCATCGTAGGTTAGAGGCTTGAACTTCACAATACTGACAATCACTACAAACTAATAGAAGAAAAGGAAACGCGTTATTTGAAACAGTAAAGATTCCCATGAAGGAGGGTAATGCAAAGAGCAGAAATTGATTCAATATGACGATTTTTTTTTAATAAATAAATATTCACTTTAAAGCTAAAGTAAAAGCTCGTAAATATTTCCAAGCCAATGTTAAAATAATTCAAAATTTCACATATTAAAACAAATATTTAAATAAATAAATAAACAAATAATTAAAACACACATTTTAAAAACCTTATTACTGTATCTTACCGACGGAGGTCACAACTTTCTACATCTAACCTAAAGCCAGGATACAAGGAAGACAGGTGAAAACAACATGGAGGCAAATATCAACTAAACAAATGAAGTGGTGGCATGAGGTGAAGTGGCTCAGGTGATTGAAGGGCAGGACGGATCTACACATGGCTTAAAAATGGAGGACTTATTACTCAGCCATCTGGATAATGAGTTGAGAGTAGATGCTTTAAGAAATTGTTTTGAGAGACAAAAGCAAAGCATATGTACCATAGAAGTGTCTAATTGGGTAATTTTGGGGAAGGTGTTTAGCACTCAGCCAGCTTTGATATTTCAAGGAGGGAAAAGGTTCATCATGGGGTGAAGGTTTGAGAAACTGACAAAACAACTTAAAGGTGTGGTGTCCAAAATAAAAATTAAAGAATGGAAAGGGATGTTAAACGTGTTGCTTTTGTACATGGAGAAACAAACAGGATAAGTATCAGAAAATTCTGGAAAAACTCAGCAGGTCCAGTGGCACCCATGAAGAGAGAAACAGAGTTAACATTTCACATCCATGTGACTCTTCTTCAGAGCTTTCGGACTCAAAACGTTAGCTCTGTTTCTCTCTTCACGGATGCTGCCGGACCTGCTGAGTTTTTCAACATTTTCTGTTTTTGGTTCAGATTTCCAGCTTTTGCAGTATTTTGCTTTCATCTGAGGATAAATATCAGCCTTGGCTCTGTTCTAGCACTCTTGCATCTAAGCTGGAACGTTGTGGATTCAAGAGACTCCAGAGACCCAAGCACATAAACTAGGCTGATACTTCAGTGCATTACCGAGGTGTTATTGCTGTTCACGGTGCCATCTTTCAGATAAGCTGTTAAACTAAGACCCTCAGCTGGACATAAAAGATCTTGCGGTATTATTTCAAAGAGCAGGAGACCTCCTGAACTGCGGCCAATATTTATCCCTCAGCTAACATCATTAAAACTTATTATCTGGTCATTTTCTTGTTGTTTGTGGACCTTGCTGTTCACAAATTGTCTATCATGTTACTCTACATTACAACTTTGACTACACTCCAAAAAAAAGACTTTATTGGCTACAAAGTGCTTTGGGCCATTCTGAGGTATTTTTTAAATAGCTTAATAGTTGTTTAGTAAACTATTTTACTAAAGTGGTAAAATTTAGTACTTTTACAAGGGAAAATTGCTTTTGTAAAAAATTGGAAAGCTTTCACAAGTGGAAAAATTTACACATTGCAGCTGGTCTCCACAGAACTAGATGGAAAACAAAGGTACTGTTACAAAGAGCGTGGGGTTCAATTGAACTAGATGTGAAGTGTGGCTAATATGGTGATCAGATATGAATAAATTTTGCACTTGATCAAAGCATGGTAAGAAATGATAGGGAAGGTTTTTTCCTTGGTCCGTACCAAGAAACACTGGGTCACCTGGATGCAGTAAATATTAAAAAAGTGAGTGGCTCGGAGCGACTTAGAAAGGAATCTACTCAATTATCATAGGTAGGCTACCTAACTTGAACTGTGTTCAATGAGCATGTGATTAACAAACCTCAACTGATTAACAAATCTCCTGCTCCCATGTCTTATGGTCTTACCTATGGGGAAAAGGCAGGAAACTGGAGTTGAGGATTATCAGATCAGCCATGATCTCATTTGAATGGCAGAGCAGACTCGATGGGCCAAATGGCCTACTTCTGCTCCTACATCTTATGGTCTCAATAAGAATTAGAAATGATTTTCCTCCCACATACATGGGACAAACACTGGGGAGAAACAATTACTGTTGTGTTGATGAATGAAAGAGAGTGATAAATATCTGCTTGGGAATGGGATTGAAGCTTCCAAGTGTAATCATTGAGATGAAGAAATACTGTCAATTGCACAGTATTTCCTGAGTTCCTCTGGCCCAAGAAAATGTGCATTGGAAAGAAACCCAAGGTGAACAAGTTAGTTAAATGTTCTGTAGTTTTTCCTGATTCACCTCTAGACACGAGAAGAAAGTTAGTGAAATCATCTTTTAGGAGATTAACAAATTATTTTGATTCCATGATAGGGAAAACTATTTTTGGTGAAATAGCCAAGTTGTCATTTCCTGTGTTATGATATCTTGCGTCACTTCAAAATCATTTTTATGGTCACCATCGCCTATCATTTCTTCAAATCCGATTTCCAGTCTGCACTCTCCCGACGCACAGCAGCAACTCACCCAGGCTTCTTCAACAGCATCTTCCAAACCCACGACCTCTACCACCTAGAAGGACAAGGGCAGCAGATGCATGGGAACACCACTACCTTCAAGGTCCCCTCCAAGTCACTCACCATCCTGACTTGAAACTACATCGCTGTTCCTTACCATCACTGGGTCAAAATCCTGGAACGCCCTCCCTAACAGCACTGTGGGTGTACCTACACTACATGGACTGCAGCAGTTCAAGGCAGCAGCTAACCATCACCTTCACAAGGACAATTAGGGATGGGCAATGAATGCTGGCCTAGCTAGTGACTTGCACGTCCTGTGAAAGAATATAAAAAAACTTTTATCCTTTTCTTTCTTCAACTGAAACTTTTAAATTTTCACAGGTTGTTTCCAAGAGTGCAGGATAGATGGTGTCTGTAATTACAGACTTCACTGTAACTGACAATTTATATTATATTGTTGTCCAGTAAGTGAGAGAGACAATTGAGTTGTCCTCTTGTGGGCTTATTTATCCCTCCCACTACAGCAGTTCACTTCAATGTGGAACTGCATTTAGAAGTCACGTGAAACACGGGTAGATTTATCAAATTGATAACCATGGTCCTCAAATCTACAACCTTCCAGTAGAGAGGTGAGTATTCTACTAGATAGTATGGGCAACATGATTTAAGGAGAATGGTCTATCTGGGGACTGATTTGCAACATCTGTTTAACAGCACATATTGTTTGCCAACTTTTCACAATGGCCACAACATCATTTCTGGTCCTGTCACATAAAATCTGTTACCTAACAGAAGACTTGCAGAACTGAATGTCAAAGGCTGCACGTATTCTCCTGCAAAGAGGCAAGGTGTAGCCAGGGAAATGCCAGTGCAGCTAAATTCAATAAGACACATGTTACCTTGTTTTACAATTTGTTTCTGACAACTACCAGCTGCACGCCCAGAGACCTGCCAAAAGCATACTACTGCTCCTAAAGTAAATGTGACTAATTGTATAACCTTAGGGAAAGGTCTTTGTAAGCTAGTTCTACTCGGCATACACTTTCCATTTGTTGTAGAGTGCAAATGTTTGGCCTAAAGTGTTCTGCTGATTTAATTAGATGTAATTGAATATCTCTCTTTATGTACTATACTTAATTAAGAATTCATTTACTTTCTGGAATAAAGCTGTTTCAAATATTTTATTATAGTGCCCTTTGACTCTGTTCAGTATTTCAACAACTGCTGGTCACTTTATGTCTTGTATTACATATTTTTTTCAATAAACACTAATTAGCACCTAATCTGCAACAACCTTTTATTTTGCCCTGAATATGAGCTGAAAAAAATTACATTTACTAAATCCGTGTCCAAGGAAGTAATTCTAACTTAATTAGTGAACTGTATGCAGCCACTACCGGAATTCTGTCCCATTAATAAGTCGCATGTCTCATAAAAGTAAAGTATATGCGATTGGTCATATTC
This sequence comes from Cetorhinus maximus, assembly GCF_964194155.1. Classification (NCBI taxonomy): domain Eukaryota; kingdom Metazoa; phylum Chordata; class Chondrichthyes; order Lamniformes; family Cetorhinidae; genus Cetorhinus; species Cetorhinus maximus. The sequence continues at coordinate 104,222,404 of NC_135884.1, forward strand.
CTACACATAACAATCATGTTAGGACTTTGAGGAGTTACTGCTCCTTCCTGCTAATTTTACACTCATAATTAACGGCCATTAAAAAGTAAAATTATTACTTTTTTTTAAAGCATCATTCTAAAATGTTCCAAATTGTTTTGTTCATCTTTTCCATTGTATTTTCTGTAGAATCATATGGCCCATTTAACACTGTGTAAGTGGATGGGTTTTGAGTGAGTTAGAATCTCACCCATTGAATCTTACAGAATAGAAGGTGATGATTTGGAGCATCATGTCGGCGCTTACACTTTGAAAGAGCTATCCAATTAATCCCATGCTCCTGCTTCCCCCCACCACCCCTCTCCTCGGTGTCTTTAAAGAAAACTAAAGCGATTCTTTTTTCACTGAAGAACAGGAATCTAAACCTTGAACCTTGATCAGATCACAAACTTAAGAGTGCTTTGTATAGTCCTGGTGACTATATTATGTAAAGGATAAATATGTGCTGGAAAGAGTGCAAGAAGATTTACAGTGGAGATACTATTGTATGGTTATACCTGTGAGATTATACCTATGAGATACCTGTGAGATTATACCTGTCTGGAAGGGATGAGCAGGCTGGGTCCCTTTTTTCCGGAAAAGAGAAGGCTAAGGGAGTGAGGTCTTTAAAATTATGGAAATTTCCATTTATGGGGATGAGTGAAACTAGAGGCCTTCAATATAAGATAGTCACCTAAAAACCCAAAACAGAGTTCAGAAGAAATTTCTTTCCCAAAGAGTGGTTAGAATGTGGAATTCGTTACCACAGGAAATAGTTGAGGTGAATAATATAGATGCATTTAAAGGGAGGCTGGATAAACACCCAAGGGAAAAGGGAATAGAGATTATGTTAATAGAGTTAGAAAAGGAAGGATTGAGGAGGTTTAGGTGCTGCATAAAGGCCAGTATGGACTGGTTGTGTGGAATGCCCTGTTTCTATGATATATATTCTACGTAATCATATGCATTCAGTTTGACTTATCAGGATCCATGTACCAAAGATATTCTATCATCTCAATGATTAGATGGAAATCAATGTCAGACAAACTTGTGGTGAGACTAAATTCCAGTTAACATACTGAAGGCAGTATTTGTTCCTTGAAGTTAAATTTCCACTGCGCACAAGTTCTGAACCCCTGCACATTGACAAATGCTAGGGTACTTGGCACAGAATTCTAGTGACTATTTGAAACAGAGGAAGATGCAAGATTATGGCGAGGGATGGAGCAGTGGGATTAGTTTTGGGTTGCTCTATTAAAGAGTCGGTGCAGCTATGATGGCCTCTTTCTGTGTAAAATTATTTTGCCCCTTGGTTCTATGAATAGATTGTTACTAAGTTGATTAACTCATGGCAAGGAGAAACCATCAAATGTTAGGATTTTTAGACATTGGAAAATTTGTAAATACTACAAGACTTGTATTTCAAACAAGGCTTCCCTCCCCCATATAAAAATATCCCTGAAACTTTCCCTAAAATATCCCAATTTTGAACTATGATGTTTAGCTTATGGCCCAATGCGCACTCTCTCTTAGGTCCTTACTCATAAAATGAGACAAAGGAACAGCTCCACAATCATAACTCATGATTGATAAGAGGTGCAATTATAGTGAAATGGGACAGGTATGTAAATGTCTTCTATTATCCCACTGTGATGACTTCTGTAGGAAATGTGGGAACTTCATCTGGGACTCCAGTAATTGGTAGGTGGGCATGAGGGGCAGGCACATCTGAGATTTAAACCATTTCCTGCACCACACCTTCTTATTATGCCATCTAAAATACAAAAATGACCATTAGTAAAGAAGCAAATAGTCTGCCATCTGGATTGACAGACTGTCTTAATGAAGTATCACAATTTATTAAGACATTGGGCCAACTTTACTACTGCTTGCTTACCAGTAAAAAGGCTGGGCTAACAAACTTCCAGCAGAGCCTCCAGTAGAGACCTGGTTTGAAGCCGGTCATTCGCTTGATATCTTCACTGAATCTGTCAACTCCTAGAGCAGAAGCAATTCCAAAACACATTAGAACATCAGCTAAATCGTGGGTGGGACACTTCACCATCCTTTTCAATTTAGTTGCCAAAGAAACAATGCCATTTTATTTCAAGTCACAAAAGAAATAGCAATCTAATTGCCCACTAGCAAGCGAACATTATAATTTCTGAACAGATTCTCTACATGTGAGAAACCAGTTTTACAAAGGATATATACTCTAAGCGAGAGCTGAGTTTCCTTGACTTCAAGACTGACTCAAGGACCAATTCAGGAAAAAAAACATGATATGTTGAAGGCAGCTTGGCAATTTAAAAAAAAATTTGCCACGAATAACCCTTAATGTCCCTCAGGGTACTTGCTTGAATTAAATAAAAGAGATAATTCATGTCAAGGAGATAGATTATTGAACTGCAATAAAGCAAAATGGTTCTTAAATTCAAACCAGATAGATACAACTAACAAGCAACATGACTAGCCCTTTGGCAAAGCGAGCGATGCATTTCAAACGAGAAATGAGTGGACAAATAATTTATGTAAACCCAACTCCACACTCCAAAACCAATGAGTTAGAGCCCCAATTATCAAAATGGCGAGAAAAAAATTGACCAACACTACTAGAACACTCAAGCAGAATAAATATTTGCAAAATGCACCTGCAAAGGTTAATATTTTACATGGCAGAACAAAAGGGTGTAAGGCAGTGACAACTTTTGAGAACTTCTGTCTCATTAATTTGAATTACACTCATGTTTAGAACTCAACTCATGGCATTGGTGACAACTATGAGAACTTCTGTCTCATTAATTTGAATTACGCTCATGTTTAGAACTCAACTCATGGCATTGGAATCAAATATCTAATTTTCACAAGAAATAACAGAAAAGTCAATTCACTGCTGAGATGAGACAGTTTACAAACCCATTGGAAAATGTTTGCTTTGCACCCGTTGTGATCATAGTGCAGTGCAGTAGTTGTAAAGCCAAAGCATTGTCAGACTGTCTCCTTTGGGTTTCATACCACTTGTCAAAATGTGTGATTAGCTTGAGGACTTCAATCCCCAGTTACATACAAAAAAGTATCAGCTTCAGATGCAGCAATTACACTGCAGTTTTTTCACTGATGTGAAGGAGCAGAAACAAGAGCATAACTAAGCCATTAAAATAAACGATGCAGCTGTGCACAATCCTATTAGTTCCTCATTAAAACAAGATTTTCTCTTCTGGGTTAGTTATGCAATACAATTAAATTAATTCAACTGGTTTAGCCTACTGCACATTAATTTATCACAAATGTGACAACTCCAGTTGACGAGAAATAATCGAATCCACAAATATGAAATTCAGGTAAGTGAAAAATCCATTGATGCAAATTCTTTAAAAGTATAACTTTCTGCCATTCAACAAACTTTAATCCATTATAATCTGAGGCTCCCTGAGCAGACATTTAGAAGGAATGAACTATACAAATCAGATAAGCAATCCAATTTTAACTGTAACTAAAGCAAGCTGCCATAGTGATCCTAAACTGACTCTTAAAACCCAGAAGCAAAATAGTAGAACTTATACCAAGACTGGTAATTATTTAAGCTTTTTAAATTCTAAATGGGATTGTATTGGGTCTATTCATTTAAGTAGATTTGAAAAACTTACCTTGCAGGTTGCTATGGTCCCAAGATCTGGTACTGGCTGCAGCTGCTTCAGGACAAACCTATCCTGAAGCGAGATGTCCAACAAGAGCTCAGCCTCTTTGTTAATGCAAGGATAACTAATGCCTCTTTCAGGCAAGGGCTCTGGACGTCTTTTATTTCCCATACCAGTATGGTTGGTGGTGCATTTCTGGCCAGAAATGTGCACACAGCTCCTGCCCAGCATATTGAAGGCATAGTAGGCTACGTTATTTAACTTCTAGTAAATACTAATGTTAACAGTACCACCGTCAGTTGGTCTCTAATCAGGTTTTAAAAACCCAATTCATTATATACCATTTTTCTATAAAAGAGGATTTCAAAGCTTTTTTTTAATAATCATTTATGGAGTTACAGTCTTATATTTTGCGATACAACAATTTATCATCATGGCACTCAAATAAAGAAAAGTATTTTAAAAGGCATTTTATTTACAATGGAATGGTAAAAGTTTATGAAACAGTAAGATTTATGATATTTACATTGGCTAGGCTAATAATGAATCGTGAATGATAAATTGGTATTTAGAAGACTAGGGACTGGATTATCATTTGTCAGACTGAGAATACAAACCTTAATCTGTTGCTTCAGCTGGTTCAGTGCAAATGAACTTCTAAAATATTTCAGTTAGATTAATATTCCCTTATTAAGGCAAGCCACAGGAAACAAGGTTCTGCAGCAATTAATAACACGTTTTGACTTTCAGAAAACTATTAATTTGAACAGGGTATAAAGTTGGAATAAACTATGCCCCAAAAGTGTAGCATCCAAACACTTAATGCTTTCATCTGTAATTCCACTCAATACTATTTTAACTTAGATCATAGTCTATTTATTTTAAGCCTATAAGATCAGAGATGGTTTTCGTGCAGTGAAGCCAGCACCCAGTAAGTATCGTGTAGAGCAATGAGACCTATGGAGCCTTAATGTGCTGTCTAGTGCATGTGGGTCCCAAATGCATTCTGCATTTTCAGCCTGCACATCAACTGCATAAGGGTCATTAAGGCATCAGACTTTATTGTAATTAGTGCAAAGTCCCCTTGTATTGCTGGACTGTCCAATGAAGTGCTCCAATCGCTTAGTGTATGTTTCCAGAGTGCACATCAAGAGAAACAAGAAATGCCCATTGAGTTTCCCGCTCCTGAGGTTACTATTCATTGCTAAATTTCCATTTTCTTGGCTTCCAAAGGGCGTTTTACACATTGGATCATTTTGTTCCAATCACTGAAGTCCTGCATAAACTGGCTGAATTTTGCTGCCAGACAGCAGCCCTCCTCCTGGTGCTCATTAATGTTACCTTGAACCCCTGGCACTCCTAATGCATCAAGCACCTAGCTCTTAAAAATTTAAAATTGGCTGACCTTGCATTATAGTGAAAAGTCATCTGCTTGACCCATTGCACAGTGATTGCAAGGTCTGCACTGTAACTGCATTATCAGCCCCAATCTTTATATATACCAATAGCTCAACTTACTATTCCAAGGTCTCCTTCACTCTATCAGCCTTTAAGACATTTCTCATCATAGGTATGACTGCTGCATTATCTCACAGCCTATTCCTTCCCACGCAGCTCAATTCCAACTGTAGTGGTGTCCGTCTTTTGTGCCAAAGCCAGTGGAAGTAAAAATCAGGAGAGATGTAAAATGGGCTGCAAACTTGTTTTATACCATAATGAAAAGTCCAAATTTCCCTGAAAAGTGAAGAATGTAACTCAAATGAAAATTGTCCCCTAAATTCTGGCCTCAAAGTCATTTTGTGCTCAAGTTGAGGAATATATTCGGCAATGGGACACTTTGAAGGGAATACCCTGGATCACCATCAAGCTCTTCTATACTACATATAGTATTACTAGATAAGTTCCTCTTCTGCCCAGCAATTTTCCCCAGTATAAAGCTCATAAGTGCATCTCCGAGACAGCCAGTATGACATTTTCCCATTTCCCACACCTGCCATCCTGTGGACACTGCAAGTCACTTAACTTGTAGGGAATGCTGTGCTTTAGTCACATCCACTAGGATCTGAACCATAAAAAGTACAAATGTATAGCCAGTATCACTGAGTTGGATATGAATCCAGGTTAATATTTGTATCTACTGATACCAATTCGGCATCCAATTAATTTCACAAAATGTCAACTACTACATTCCTTAATTATGATCTAACATTTCCCTTTAATTGTTCTGCTCTGTGAAAGGTGGTTGCAGTTAAATTAATTTCCTGGGTAGAAGTTGTAAATAATTTTGGTAATTTGGCACCATGGGATTTCTCTATTTAGCATTGATATGCTCCATATCAATTTAATGTTTGCACAGTTTGTGCTACAAACATGGTGATGTGACAGGAATAAAGACCTTTGTGACTGAACCTAATGAATCTTTGTTTGGGTGAGCATCTGAAACTGTTCTTTAGTATTTCTATAGTTTGTTTATAGGGGAGATTGTGCAAACTAAATTAAGTGCAAGCAGGTGCCAACAATATTATAAAGCTCCATTGTTAACCTAGTTTCCAGTTGTTTCCTGACTCCACAAAAGACCCAAATCTACACTGTAGATCTGGTTTGGTTAAAAAATATCTCGGGCTGAATTTGAAGATGGGGTGGAGCAGGGTGGCGGCGGGGTGGGGGTGTGGTGGGGGGGGTGTCGGGGGGGGTGGTGGGTGATTTTGCTCACCTCCCTCCCCACCCCACCACATTAGCAAAATCGGTCTTTGAACAAGGCTGCACTGCAGAAATATGTTGCCGGTGGCTTTAAAGAGCAGAGGGTGAGACTTCCGCCCCTCAGTGGATGGCCGGCAGCTCTTGCAGTCCCAACAGCGCCAGTGCTGCTGGAACTGCAAGAAGGCACATGAAGAAGATCATGGCTAGGATTTTTCAGTCGGCATTCGGGGGTGGGCCCGAGACGTTGGCACGTAAAACGACGCGCGTGGGACCTGACATCATCGCGACGTTTTGTTCGGCAGGCGCGTGCCAGAGTCGGCTGCATGCCCGCTGATACTTAAAAGGCCTATTAAGGCCATTAAGGAACTAATTAAGGTCAACTTTACACTGCCCGTCCAACCTTACGGTTGACGGGCAGGCGAAAAGGCCAAGCGGCCTTTACATTTTTTAGGAAACCTCATCCATGAGCGGGATGAGGTTTCCTAAAGCTTTTATGAATCCAATAAAAAATTTCTCTGAAATATAAAAACATGTCCCATCTCATGTGACATAGTAACATAAGGGGACATGTTTAATTAAATTTTCATGCCATTTATTTATTTATTTCCAAACACTTCAATCTCCCTGAGGCATCTCCATGCCTCAAGAAGATTGAAGCGCGCTTTTGTGCACATGTGCGAAAGATCGCTGGCCCCGACTCTCCCTCCTCCCCCCCCGCGCTCACATGTAGTGCTGAGCGCTACCACTCGCGTCTTACGCTGGGTGGGCCTTACGTGGCCCGCCTGCGTAAAATGACGGTGCAGAGCCGATCGCAGGTTGTGGTCTGCTCTGCGAGTGCCTCCGCCCGTGCAGGAAAAATTCTGGCCCATGGCAACTGGAACCAGATCTTTGCTTTTTGGGTAGGGGGGGGATCAGATAGAGGCACAAAGGTGAGGTACAATTTTAGGGGGGTGTCCCCGGGCGTCACCAACTTTGGTAAAAAAACAGCCTTCCCACTCTCGTCTACCTTCCTCTGCCCAGTGCATAATGGCAGTGGAGGCAGATTGAGGTCCTTAAATGTCCTTTAATTGGGATGCTTAAGGGCCTCAATAGGCCTAAGGGTGAGCGAGTTAGTAGGCGCCTTATCCACCTCTTGTATTATGGGGAATGGGTTGGAGTGGTTGGGAAGGCGGCGGGCTAGTCATCTGTCATATTTTACATGCCTCAGCCCACCAAAAACACACCCGGCAGGGGGCTGTAAAACCCAGCCATGGTATCATTCTTGTAGTGATTAGGTCACATGCAAGTGGTATGATTTACATTTTGATGATGGTTACATTCTGTGTTTGTGAAGAAACAAAAAGTGCTTAATCTTGCACTGTGTTCGTTTATATTTCATAGCTGGTTCCTGAAACAATTGTTATGTTACAATGATTTACTAAACTAAAGCAGTTAATAAAATAAAATGAAAGAGATCCAAACTGCTATTGACATGAGTTCTTCACAGGAATGAAGGCACCTTTCAAGCAATGGTCTTTCATAAAAAAATCTATGTAGTTTTTCTTTTCATCCTTTCTTCCACTAGTACTATGCTAGACAATGCATGTACTAATTAACAAATGGCAGTCATATAAATAAATAAATGCTGTAAAAGTGGGTAAAAATTCTACATATAGGTGCAGGGAGTATTTAATGAGAGAAAGCTATGGCTGAACAATCAATGTTTCAAATATTAAGCTTAACAAATTTTATGCGATGTTAATCATGGCCATTCCCGAAGTTATAACAACATCCTGTTGGGGCAACTGAAAAAAACACTGCATTGGGCTCACAATCTCTGCCTCTCTGTACACCAAAGTAACTTTCACTTTTGAAGAAGGGATGCATGCCTTTTCCGATATGTTAAATCATTTCAGAACTGCAACTACAAAGACTGGTTTCACAAGTAGAGGTGAAAATCTGCTTGCTGGACACAGAATGAAGATTAGACTGATTGCTAAAGTTCTTTTTTGGCTAATGTTCAACAAAGCAGTGGTTCATGTACAAGTGTTACATTGGTTATATACACATCATGCCCATACCTCACAAGCTACTGTACATTTGAAAATGTGCTGAGGGGGTGAACTTGAGGCAAAACTCCAACAAAGCTACTCAGAAGTAGGCCGAATACATAGAAATTAAACTGTTCTCAGTTATTAACATTTTAAATAAATAGAAAGAAAGAATGATTTGAAGAATATGTGCAGAGTTATGAATTTTTCAGAGTACTTGCTTGGATGAGCAGAAAATGTAAGCAAATTGAACTGTTAACATGTTTTCTATGAGTGTTTGGATGAATTTTCATTGACTATTGAACTTATGAGCTGTTTTTTAAGTTGAACTTCAAACAAGCTAAAAAGTATATTTGTTCAAGTGTTTTCATGGTGAAATGGAATACTATAAATTCTTCCCAACAATTTGTTTTAAAACTGTCAGGATTAAGATTTTACCCCAAATAACTTGAAACATGCATAAACATTACAAATATCTTGATGAATATAAATATATATTTGAACTTTATGGAGTATGAGCTTGTTTTCAAAGGACGTTGACAACACAGTTAATCATTTTCTTCTATGTTACAAAGACCAAGTTAGTGAATGTTCATAGTTATTGACTGTTTTAAACATGCATTAATCACTAATAACTATCAACTTTGTTTGGTGTAGGCGGCAGATAATTTATTCAGTGGAAAGAGCAAACTTCTGTTAAAGCACAAAATTAAGTTATTCTGATTATTTTACACACATTTGTTCAGATTTGCAAAAGGTAACATTGACACTTGTAATTGTATTGTGGTGGCATGAAATGCCACCACAATGCAATTATGTGACTTTTGTGATTATTCTCAAATCCAAATGCCTCAACAAAATTCACTTTCCTTAAATGTCATGAATGCCTTGAGGGACTTGACAATGATCCCATTGGGTCATTTGGACTACTGGAATCTTTTTCCAGTCCAGAGGTAGAGGATAAAATGCCAGATCACATTATCAGCAGACTTTAATTAAGGCTAAGGTCTACAATACGCTATCATCTTCCAAACATCAGGTCATCATTTTTCATTTGAAACATTAACCAACAACCTCAACTGGCCCTGGTACCCAACAGACAGCTACATGGCTACAAATGCAGTAAGCCTACTGGCATATGGAAACAGATCTAAATTTCAGGAACATCATTATAAACATTGGAATATTTATATAAATGGTCGAGTCCATTTTAATGAAAAATAGTTAACAGAATCAGTCTTGTTAAAAAAAAGGAAAAGAAAAAGCATCAATATTAATTATCAAAATCATCATAATCTATTTAAAAGCATCAGGATAATTATACAAATGGGTGATAATGCCCTGCTGTGAAAATCCCTGATGAAGACTCTGATTTTGGCAATATGTTTTGGATTTTTGGATGATGTATTACTGCATTGGTTTCAGCATGCACCAAATTATTTTTTTAATTTCGAAAGCCATCAATTTTTCTGTGATGATAAAAAATATAATTTTCTGCAACTAATTGAGGGAGTATTAAGATGTATGAACATTCCACATAAGACCACCAACAATAAGAAAAACACAAACCAGGAAAACTAGTTCTCCCACTTCAAGAATGACCAGTTAATGTTTAACACAGATTCCGGATACCAAAATCAATCAGTTAAAGAATAATATTGGTTTTACTTTTTATCGCTGTGTTATGCAATATTCTTACATTAGTATAAGCATATTGTGAATTATAGGAAATTCTACAATCTTCAGCAATGAAAAATTGTAATTATGAAGCCTTGATTATTCTCTTCACAGTGATTAAGATTGAGTTTTACCTTAATCCTATGGTTAGATTTGACAGTTTAATCAGTTTATCACAGCAAAATTAATTACAACACATAACAGTAGAAAGGTTACCTTCTCCAGATAGTGTTCACTTTTCACACAGAAGCCACTACCTAATGCAAGCTTGCTATGCAGAAGGAATTCAGAAAGTATGAGTAATTACAGCAAGGTATGGTTTTGCGCACTCTTTGATTCCGAATTATAATTGTATCCTTTACTTTTGATGGTGGAGAATTATTTCCAAGCTGAATTCTCTCTCATCAGGTGAGGAGAGGAAATCTTTATCTCTTCTGTAATACTGCAGAGCCGTGGAAAAGTGTTTACACTCCCTTTATAGATGGGAGTGGTTACGTTTTACTGGGATACAGGACAATCACATCATTTTCTACAGTTCTGGTTTATTCAGCAGGTAATAATGCGTAACTTTCACTCTGCAAGGGTGGAAAGGTGTGGTTGTAGGCTTCTCTAAGGGATGGACAACAAATGCTGACCTAGTCAGCGATGCCCACATCCTGTGAAAGAATTAAAAACTATTCAATAATAGAGTATTGGTGTTGTGTATTTTCAAAAAAATCATTGTGCCACTATATTAAAATGCATATTGCAGCATAAAAATTATATGTTATGAACACTAATGCAAAAGCAAAACACCGCAGCTGAAAATCAGATGGAAAGTCACAGATCTGAAATTTTAGCTCGCTTTCTTTGTCCACAGATGCTGCCAGGCCTGCTGATTATTTCAAGCATTTTCTGTTTTCACCTTATTTTTCAAATTTGATTTAAACCCTATAAGTGATAAAAGGTTAATGGACAACAATTACTGTACATACAAAGGGATAAGTGTTAGTGCTGCCCACTGCTGTCCTTGTGTTATATGTACATTAATATTATACCTATGCCAAACAGATGTCTAACACAATAGAATTAACTTAAGTCACATAACTGTCTACCATAAGCCTTTTAGATTGTATTCAGGTAGTTTCAAACTGAAAAGTGAAACTTACCATAAAACCAAGATACTCCAATGGCTTCTATTAATACCCCAAAGAGGATTGCTGTCCCTGCTGCAAATTGGTCTAGTAATGTGAGCACATAAATTCCACCCTACAAGAGGTTAAAAAAAATATAATTTACACAATTCATGTTTTCATTAGGTTGTTCGTGATAACAAATATTAAAAAATGCAAAGTCCAAGACAAAAGCTATTTTGACAATTTCCAGGATTATGAAAAAAACATTAGGATTGAAAACCTCTCAATTCATTCACCAACAAATACCATGTGTAATCTATAAGGCACTGGATTGATAGGCTAGGTTTATATAATGGGAATGTTTATATTTCGGGTTCTTTTATGTTATTATTGGCCTCCCTTCCACACAAGTCCTGAGCATTCCATGGGATTGATTTTTGTCGTTGTATGACAAATGTGTGATTTTATTTAAATTTTATTATTGTGCAGATAAGCTAAAATTATGTAACAAATAGATTTTCCTCAAGTGTGAAATGGGGAACTGTATTAGTCCACCAATCTGCAATGAAACATGGGGCAGGATTTCCAGGTCATTGGGTGGGCGCGCTGGGCGGGGCTGGGAAGCGGTCTACCACCCGCGATTGGCCCCGGACTGCGATTTCACGTTGGCTGGCCGATTAACGGCCAGCCTGCGTGAAACGTACGCTGAAAGGCTCAGCTCTGCCAGGGTGAGGGCGGGAGGAGGATGAGCGCTGAAGTCAGCGTAGCCATCGGGGACCGTGGAATGAAAGCTCCCTGAAGGCAGAGGGAGCTGAAGAATATAAAACCATCAAATAAAGATTTATAAATGCAGGAAAAAATGTCCACAATTTGGACTCACTCACCTAAGCTATGAATTATAAAAATTCAGCCTAAACATTTTTATTTTTTTAAATTTAATTACGGAAACCTCATCCCACCCTTGGATGAGGTTTCCTGAAAAATGCAAAGGCTGCCTGGCCGATTCACCCGCCCGCCAAACGTAAGGTTGGACAGGCAGCAAAAAAAAAAATTGCCGTTAATTAATACTTTGATGGCCTTAATCAGCCTCTTAATTGTCGGCGGGTGTGCTGCCAAATCTCGTGCACGCCCACTTATCACGCAAGAGCGCAATGACATGGGGATGCTCACCCAACACCATTGTACGCTATTTTATGCCCAATCGGGTCGGTCGCGCGTCTGCCCGCCCACAGAACGTAAAATTCTGCCCATAGACAAAAAGCCATGTGTATACAATCTTTTCACATATGGCTAGAAAACTCATGGTATGAAATGATCTTGTCTCAAAGAACTAGGTGGAATGAGGCTGAAGATTTAAGTAGTTTTAAGAGGTACCGATTTATGCATCAAGTAGGAAGATTTCCTTTTTAAAAAAAATGCTGATCACTTTATAACTTCAATACTAAGATGTGGGCACCAAATACTGACAGATGAATGCTGGCTTCATGCCAAAGCTCCTTGACAGATACATTGGTCAGTCATTGTAGTCCCACAGATTCTCCTCTGTTTGAACAAAGTGGAGTTGAGGATTATCAGATCAGCCATGATCTCATTGAATGGCAGAGCAGACTCGATGGGCTGAATGGCCTACTTCTGCTCCTATGTCTTATGATCTGCTCCATTATTTACCACATCATATCAGTCCATTGGAGACAATTTACCAAGTAAACTTTCAGGTTGAATGGTGCTCAAAGTGTAATTAGAAGTTAAATGTGTTCATTTACTCAGCCTTGTTGTATAGGGATGTAACAAAGGATGAACTTGCATTTGTATAGAGTGCTACAAATTGGAGGGGGGTGGTAAATATTAACCCCCACAATGGGTGAGACAAGGGTTGGGGGTGTTGAATTTAAAATCACAAAAGGCAACCACAATCTGCTGCCATTTTTACAATGGCAGGATGGTTGGCGTGGCTGTGTCCTGTCTTGAAGAGGCAGGATTCTTCATTATAATTAAATCAGGATCTCAATGTTCAATTTGGAGCATGATTTAAATTTAATAGTTGCTAGCTGGGTTTCCGAGTGTTTGGGAAAACTGGTGGCAAAATGGAGACATAGGTAATTGACTGGAAAAGGCAAGTGCTTTTTAAGCACTCCTTGCTTCCCCCAGCCCCTCAATGACCTTCTGTCATTCAAAGCATCTCCTTTCTTCCATTATCAGCCGATCTCCCTCCAACATCTGGACACGAGCCGCCTGCTCCTTGATTGGCTCACCACCCTTCCCCCAATCTCTGATCTTTCAGTCCTTTCCCATTGCCAGGCTCCAATAATCACACAACCCTCCTTTCATCAACCCCTAATCTCGAGCCACTTGCCCCTCAAAGCATTGAGAATGAGAGGGCACAGATTTAAAGTAGTTGAGAAAAGAAACAAAAGCAATATGAGAAAAAACTTTTTCACGTAGCATGGTTAAGATCTAGAATGCACTGTCTGAGAGTGTGGAGGAGGCCGGTTCAATCGAATCATTCAGAAGGGAATTAGACTACTGTCTGAAAAGGAAGAATGTGCAGCGTTATGGGGAGAAGGCAGGAAGATGGCACTAAGGGAATTGCTTAGAGAACCAGTGCAGACAGGATAGGCCTAATGGCCTCCTTCTGCACTGTACCAATACTGTGATTCAATCAGCTGCACCCTCACCCTCCACTCCCACCACCAATATTTGATTTTCCTTCCCTTCTAGTGGGAAATGGAAAAAAAATGAAGATATCCTACCCTTAACTTTGTTAAAATCTCCACATTCAGGTATCCTCCCCAATTTACATGCTCCCTGCTCTCCCATACATATTTGGTCTTTAATCTCAACAAGATTAGATATATAACATTGACTCAGTAACAGGATGAAACTACTTAATTAATAAAAGTTAGTGAGATTAGTGCAAATTTTGAACTGTCTACAATCTGTTTTTTCAACTGGAAATGGTGCCTCAACAGAAACATTTATTTATTTGGGAATACCTGAAAAATATAAAAATTATTTTTCAATATGGTGTTTGTCACTGACTGTGAAAATCAGAATATACTCTGGGACAACATCTGCTTTAAATATATCTCAATTATATATACAGTGTAGTTCAAAGCAAACTGAAAATATTCTTCAGTAATTAACTTTGATCAAGTTTCCAGGGGATGCCAAAACTGTTTCAAAGTAATTAAGAAATTGATGTTTGTCAAACAAACACTTTATTGCAGTTTAGGAATGTCTGACTTATGTTAGACCTGCAGAGTTGAATTGAACTATTGCATCTACCCTTGTTACTATTTAAAGATCTCATTTAGTTTCTTGGTTAGACGCCAACCTTTTGTTTGTTTAGTTGGACAGCTATTATATTCATTCCACTAATAGCAATCATAAATATGTTTTCAGAAGCAATCATTTAAAAGAGCTATGTGACTTATGGCTTTATTTTTAAAAATGTGATTGTTTAACATCCTGGTACTCCCTGAACACAGTTTGCTTAATTTAATATTTATGGATTCAGTCAGCCAGCTCTAGTCTCCATCCTTTCCATTTCCAAGTCATTTGGTGTGGCAGACATGATGTTCAGCCTTTTGTGTCAAGGATATGGGCCAAAGGCTGCAAGTGCGTGAAAGTGTGCAGCTGTAGACTGCTCATTATCCATATTGAATACAGCAGTCCTGGCAAACCTTGTGAAACTTTCACTAGACACTCCCTTGGGCTTTCTCCCAATTGGCTGCCGTACATCTCCTTCAGCAGAAACCATGGATACATGCATAAATGGGATTTCCATTGATCTTTTATTGAAGTTGAGAAACACAAAGGAAATTCCGAGTGTAGTTTTTTAAAAAAAAAAATTAGTTCTGTTAGTAATATTGACAAGCTTAAAATTTTATTTTCATCATTTGTCCTTGCTGGATTAAAGATAGCAAAATTGCAATATTAGAAATCGTATCACCAATGTTAATTTCTTCTTCCCTACATCAAATCACTGCTCATCTACTTTAACTCATTCTTTCCCAGAATTTCAAATCTATAGAATTCCTTACCTCCTTCAGTTTTTCTTTTCTCCTATAATCTTCAGTCTGTTAAAATCTAAATTTGGTATCATCTCATTACTACTTCCAGATTTATCTAATCTATTTTGCACTTTCCAACTTTGGGAGTAAGGCCTTATATGAGCCTTAGCTCTTTGATTTCTCGATGAAAGCAACATCACAAGCTGTGACTCGGTTGGTACCACTCGCAACTCTGAAGGTTGTGGGTTCAAGTCCCACGCCAGGACTTGAGTGCAAAAATCTAGGCTGACACTTCACTGCAATACCAAAGCACTACGTTGCTGTACTGTCGGAGGTGCGACCTTTCAGATGAGATGTTAAATCAAGGCTCCTTCTGCCTTCTCAGGTGAACGTAAGAGATCCTATGGCATCATTTTGAAAAACTGTGGAGGAGTTATCCCTGGTGTCTTGGCCAGTATATCTCCCTCAGTCGACATTATAAAAATGGATTATATGGTCATTATTTCATTGCTGTTTGTGGGACCTTGCTGGGAAATATTGGCTGCTGTATTTCCAACATTACAAGAGTAACGACATTTCAGAAGCACTTCATTGGCTGGAAATCACTTTGGGATGTCCTGAGGTTATGAAAGGCGCGATATAAAAGCAAGTCTGTCGTTCTTTTTGGGAATGCAGTTGTTATTATACATTTGGAGCTATCTGCAACTGATGGCATATGATAACCCTGATGTTAATAACATCCAATATTAAAATTACACAACTGTTACAGATCTGTTAATGCTAGATATTGTATTTTGTTGGTAAATTCTCCTGAAAGGACAGTTTCATCTTCCAACTTTTTACTATGTTCTCCCTCTCCTGCTGTGAGGCAACTGCTGCCAAAACAAACATTACACCCAGATGAAATATTGCTGCTGCTTGTTAATGTGGCTGATTTTAGTTTCCTTCCACCCACTGTTGGGCAGGGGCAGGTGGTAACACAATGAAAATTGCAGCATTTATCATGTTGTTCCCATTGACATCAGGGTGACCAACTTCACGGGGCCTTGATAAGGCACACTATGGGCTGCTCTAAGGAAACTTGATTTAACATCTCATCTGAAAGATTGCACCTCCGATAGTACAGCAATGTAGTGCTTTGGTACTGTAATGTAGTGTCAGTCAATTGGTGAAGGATAGAACTGGAGCCAATCTTTACTCAGTCTTATATTTATATACAAAATGAAACACAACAAGCCTATACCTCTTAACTCAACCACACCTCAGTTTAAATAAGAATATCTTTACATGTCCTCAAGTGAAACCCCAATTAATAACCTCCATCTGCATATAATTAAACACAATTGACATACAATTAACATGAGTCATAGAATCATATAGTCATGACACATCTGCAGGAGTCCATATTGGAGTCTCATTAGCCAATGCAAATTTGAACCCAATGAAGTTATTAGGACCCCAATGCAATTTTGAAAAATCAATGTGGGCAGAATGCTCTACCCACTTAGGCTTTGCATAGAACAACCTTTTAGGGGCTCCTGCAAGCCATTCATAAAAATTGAAAGTATTAATCTTCCTGTTACCCCATAAAATAATCCACCAACCTGATACATGAGCCTCCACAGCTCTTCTTCGTGATCACCTTCCCTGCTTTCATCTGCCAAGACTGGCTGGGCTCCAGAGAGGAGACACCAGACTTCCCACCCTCCACAATGAACAAGCTACTCCAAAAGCACTGGCACAGCTTACTGACAGAATTGAAAGTAGATGCAAACATGAAGTAGTTGGGGACGCTGGCTATTTTCATCACTGTACCCACCATCCTCCTGATGGAAGTGGTCATTTAAAAAAATGTGCAAATAGCGTTTTAAACTAATGCAATCTAAGTCATAGCCCACGTGTAACAATGCTGTTATTAGGTGTACAAATTGGCTTATTAGCTTACGTCAGCCAGATGCATCACTTAATAATTGGTTTAGATTTGTTTTTAATTTTTGTTGTTGACCAATAATCCATTACCACTTTAATTCATGAACTGTGAGCTTCACGCAAACAGAATTAACACCAATATATCCATGCTATACAACTAGTAGGATAACTCAGTGGTATATTCTCAACTTGCCACCTGGTTGAAAAACTGCTGTTGTGAATCAATCACCCATTATAGATATCAATAGAAATGAAAACCCAGTAGTTTATGGAACTGATTCCATACTGATTACGGCTGATTCACAATGTCAGTTTTGCATCCAGCTAACAAATTGACAATTTACTGGGTAGCCTTTTAACTGCTATTTTCCAAACCAATTTACACCACTTACATTGGTGATGCAGAACAGTGCAACCAGGAAAGTTCCACCTGCGGTTGCAAATGTGAAAAGCTTTCGGTGTTTCTTCAAAAATTTGAAGTCATCTGTAATTCCAGTAACAACGGCCTCCATACCACCCATCTGAGATAAAGAAACCGCATGAGTATAAATTAAAACTAGAACAAATGCGAAGACATTATGGCCTCAAAATAATTCAGATTTTTAAACAAAAAGGATCATAGATGATAAAAACCAATAATAACCACAGAAAATTCTGGAAATATACCGGATGTTCAAAAGCATCTTAAAGGGAAAGGATAGATTCATGTCTTGCCGAGGACCCTACATTAAAACTGCCCTTGCCTTGACGTCCCATGGGGGTAACTTGTAGTGATACTCTTCGTATCTCTGAGGATTAATTTTCTAGGTATTCCTAAAACTTGAATTTCTGATTAAAATTGTGCACTGAAGTGCTCCTGGCGCACTCTGGAAAAGTCCTCATGACCAGCACATTTTTGTGAGCGACATTGGCAAGACTCCATTTATTGCCCAGCTCTGGTTAGCCTGAGAAGAGAGGCTCAAAATGTTGCAACGCAGGGGAGTTAAGCTGTTTGAATCAAGCAAGGCAACTCAGTGAAGAGGAGCAGTGTATTCATGCTCATTATTGTTAAATTGTTACATGATGACAAGTTATGTTGGTGGAAACAATCAAATCCAATCAGAACCGTTGCTCTGTGCATTTCTCTTGCTGTGCAGTAAAGTAGCTTAACAATTTAACTAAGTCTTCCCTCATCTCATGTTAACTTAACCTGCCTTCGAAGAGCCTGAAGAAATTTTGTAAGGGTACATCCCTGGGCTATGTCATCATATGAGTAAATATAGGGGAGTAAATATAGGGCAGTGTGAGTAAACTGTTTTAAACACAAGACACTCGGACTGCTTAAGAGAGCGAATAATGCCATTGAACCCTAGGAGGTATTCATGGTAGACACAAACTTGTAACAAGGGTCAAGGAAAGCACAATTTTCTGAACACAACAGTCATTCTGTATTAGAACATGATGCAAATTGGCTATCAATGATTAATACATGTACCTTCCTCTTGGTGGTTACTTTATCAACCAGCTTCAAACAACAACTTATATTTATATAGCACCTTTGACATAATGAAACATCCCAAGACGCTTGACAGGAGCTTTATAAAACAAAATATGGCACCAAGCCACATAAGGAGATTACTAGGTCAGATGACTAAAAGTTTGGTCAAAGAGGCAGGTTTTAAGGACTGTCTTAAAGGGGGACAGCTAGAAGGAGAGAATTCCTGAACTTAGGACCTAGGGGCTGAAGGCACAGTCACCAATGAATGGCTTTGAAAACAAAGGTGAGAACTTTAAAATCCAATGTAGGTCAGGAATCAAAAGGGTGATAGGACATGGTGTGAGTTAAAACATAGGTAGCCAAGTTTTGGATGACCTCAAATTTAGAAAGGATAGAATGTGGGAGACCAGCCAGGACTGCATTGGAATAGTCAAGTCTAGAGTTAACCAAAGCATGAATGAGGATTTCAGCAGCAGATGAACTGAGGCAAGGGCAAAGTAAGGAAGTGTTATGGCAATGGAAATAGGTGTTCTTAGTGATTGTGAAGATGTGTAATTGGAAGCTTATCTTGGAGCCAAATATAACACCAAGGTTGCGAACAGTCCAATCTATTCTCAGACAGTTACTAAGGAGAGGGTTGGAGTTGGTAGCTAGGGAACAGAGTTAGGAGAAGGGGCTGAAAACAATGGCTTTGGTCTTCCTAATGTGTAATTGGGGGGAATTTCTGCTATTCTAGTACTGGATTTCATATAAACCGTCTGATTATTTAACAAGCATGGAGAATCGACAGAGGTGGTTGTGAGGTAAAGCTGGGTGTTGTCAGTGTACATCTAAGAACTAGCCCAGTGTTTTTGGATGATGTTGCTGAGAGCAGTATGTAAATGAGAAACAGGAAGGGGGTTCAAGGACAGATCCTTGGAGGATGCCAGAGGTAACAATGTGGGAGTAGGAAGAGAAGCCATTGCAAATGATACACTGGCTATGATTAGATAGATAAGAATTGAAGCCATGTAGGCAAGAGCATTCCCACCCAGCTGGATGTTAGTGGAGAGGTGTTTGATGAGGATGGCATGGTCAATCATCACAAAGGCTGCCGACAGATCAAAACGCTTGAGGAGAGATAATTTACTTTTATTACAGTCGCAATGGATGTCATCTGTGACTTTGATAAAGCTGTTTTGGTACAGTACCAGGGCAGAAACTTGTTTGGAGGGATTCAAACATCGAGTTCCAGGAAAGATGGCACAAATTTGGGAGGAAAGGGCTTCAGGTTCGGAAAGGAAAGGGCTGTAATTTGCATGATGGCAGTTTGCAAGGACGGAGGGGTCAAGGGTTTTGTTTTAAGGAGTGGGGTTGACATCAGGTTTAAAGTGGGGGTGACATCAGATTTAAAATGGGAGTGACATCAGATTTAAAGGAGAGATGGACAACACCTAAAGGGAGAAATAAAAACAGAAACTGTGGAGCATGAAACTGAGTTAATGTTTCAGGTCTGTGACCTTACATCAGAACTGGGTAAAGTTAGAAATGAAGAGAGAGAACCATTAACATTATCAATTAATGTGGAGAGCAGGAGGGAGAATTAAAATAAAAACAGAAAATACTAGGAAAACTCAGCAGGTCTGGCTGTATCTGTGGAGAGAGAAACAGGGTTAACATTTCGAGTCTGTTTGACTCTTCAGAGCTCTGAAGTCATACGGACTCGAAATGTTAACCCTGTTTCTCTCTCCGCAGATACAGCTAGACCTGCTGAGTTTTTCTAGCATTTTTTGTTTTTATTTCATATTTCCAGCATCAGCAATATTTTGCTTTTATTACTGGAGGGAAAGTTGTGCGGTCAGCAGTTTAGTGAGAATAGGGTCGAGGGAGGAGGAGATGGGTCTCATGAACAAAATGAACTCAGAGAGGGCATGAGGGAGATAGGAGAGAAACTAGAGAACAATACGTGTTCAGGGCCAAGGCAGGGCGGAAATTTGGAGGGCATTTGTCCAGGTGGGCTAGTGGAAGGGAAGGACGTGACAGAGGCAGCAGAGGCAGTGGGCGGACTCGATCTTAGTGAGAAGGAAGTCCATGAGCTTCTCTCATTTTTATTGGATGTGAGGATAGAAGAAACAAGGAGAGGGGTTTAAGAAGACGGTTATAACTGGGAATTATCTTTGCATTCCAGGATGATCCTGGAATAATGAGCAGTGTTAGCAGAGAAGAGCAGGATCTGATGGTGCTTTATGTAGTCCAGACAGATCTGGCAGTGGATGCTATATCCTTTCAAGCAAGCATAATAAGTGCAATAATTTCTCTGTTAGCTTTAATGAGTCACTGCTGAATGGGTGGAATCAGGTGATTGAGTGGGCAAATTTATACTCTAAAATTACTACCTAATTTTGCATTTCCAAATACTTGTACTCATCATTTTTCTCTGTAACTAGCCTGCCAAATCTAGGATGGAGTCCTGACCAGGGCAAGAAAGAAAACCAGTCATGCATTGAAATAACATTGGAAGGGAGTGAGTATAAGGGGTTGCAACAAAAAATGTAACTTGCTGCAAGCTTGTATCTTTATATTTGCTCAGCTGAACCCTCTCATCCCACTATTTCTTTACAGATTGCTAGAGAATGTCAACAGCAAGAGCAATCATTTCAACAAATTCGTCTGCTACAGGGCGGGTGCAAGACTATTCAGTGCCCTCAGCGAACCTTCAGCCTTGTGCCACCCACCACCATCCCCCATCCCACAATTAACTTTCAAAAATGAATACAGTAAAATAACGGCAAACACTTACTCTTGTAGTCCCATTCTCACACAACTGCTAAAAATTGAGAAACTCATGGGTAGTTGTTATTCACGGCCTGCCCTCGCCCCGACCTCAGCCTCCCACTGTTCTGCAGCATCATATTCCTTCACTAGATTTGTTCACTCCCACAACTCTTGTGAGACCTCAACACCCACATCACTTGTGAGACCACCCAAGAGCTTTTTGACTGGTTGAAAATGTGGAACTACATCGGACTTAGGAGCAAGTTTAGGCCATTCAGACCCTTGAGCTTGCTTCACCATTTGATAAGATCATGGCTGATCTGGTTGTGGTCTCAACTCCACTTTCCCGTCTGCCCCCATAACCCTTGACTCCATTGTCAATCAAAAATCTATCTAACAGCCTTGAATATATTCAATGGCCCAGTCTACACTTTTTCTTCTGGGGAAGAGAATTCCACAGACTAACAACCCTCAGAGAAAAAAATTCCACCCATCTTGGTCTTAAAAGGGAGACCTCTTATTTTTAAATTGTGTCCCCAAGTTCTAGTCTCTCCCATGAGGGGAAACATTTTCCTAGTATGCACCCTATCAAACCCCCTCAGGATCTTATGGGCAGGATTTTCCTGTCGGCGAGCAGGAGGCAGGGCCCGCTCGCCGACGTGTAAAATGACGCGCGGTGGCTCCAGGTGGAACTCTCGACGTCACCCCGCTCCATTTAAATTTTCAGATAGGAGGGGGCTCAGCAGAATCAGCTATGTGCCCGCCAACCTGTCAATGGCCAATTGAGGCCATTGACTGAGTCACTGAAGCAATTAATGGACCTGCCCGTCCAACCTTAAGGTTGGCGGGCAGGCCAGGAGCCCAGGCGGGCTTCGGAAGAACCATGAAACCTCATCCACGGGCTGGATGAGGTTTCATGTAGGTTTTTAAAATTTTAATTAAAGTTTTATAAAAAGTTATGGACATGTCCCAAGTCATGTGACAGTGTCACGCAAGGGGACATGTCAGGGATTTTTTGTTTTTCTATTTTTAATATTTTTAATTGTATAACCAATCTCCCTGAGGCAGCATTTAGCCTCAGGGAGATGAGTGCACTCTTTTGTGCGCATGCGTGACAGAGCGCACTCTCGAGTTTAGGGATTCCCCCCGCCCGCACAGGGAGCGGATAGCGCCTCCGTGCGGACATCACGCTGGGCAGGCCTTAATTGGCCCGCCCATGTAAAATGGCAGCGCGCCCCCAATCGGGAGCGCCGATCAGAGGCTTCAACTCCCCCTCCCGACGGGGGGATAATCCTGCCCTATGTGTTTCAATAAGATCACCTCTCATTCTTATAAACTTCAACGGGTATAGGCCCAACCTGTTCAACCTTTCTTCATAAGATAAGCCCTTCATCTCAGGAATGAGTCGAGTGAACCTGCTTTGAACTGCTTCAAATACAATTGTATCTTTTTTTAAATAAGGAGGCCAAAACTGTACCTAGTAGTCCAGATGTGGTCTCACCAGGGCCCTGTACAACTGCAGTAAAACTCCCATACTTGTATATTCCATTCCTCTTACAATAAACACCAATGGCCAAGACTTTCCAGCCCCACCAGGGGCGAGGCGGCGCCCCAGCCAGAAGCCCATTGGCTTGCGGCGGGACCAGAAGAGTATGGTGGGGATGGGGCCGGACAATCCTGCCCTACATTCCATTTGCCTTCCTAAACACTTGCTGTACCTACATCCTAAATTTGTGTGATTCATGTACCAGAACACCCAGATCCCTCTGTACCACCAAATTCTGCAATCTGTCTCCATTTAAATAGTATACTGCTTTTCTATTCTTCTTGCCAAAATGGGCCAGTTCACATTTTCCCACATTATAACCCAATTTTTTTCTCACTCACTTAACCTATTTATATCCCTTTGTAGACTCTTTACCTCCTGCTGACAATTTACTTCCCTACATATCTTGGTGTCATCAGTAAATTTAGCTACCATATATTTGGTCCCTTCATCTAAGTCATTGATATAGATTGTAAATAGTTGAGGCCCCAGCACTTATCCCTGTGGCACTCTGCTCTTGCCAACCAGAAAATAACCCATTTATCCCTGCTGTCTGCTTCCTCTTAGCTAACAAAACCTCTATCCATGTTAATATATTACCCCTTACACCATGAGCTCTTATTTTGTGTGGTTACTTATCAAATTCCTCTTTGAAATCCAAGTACACCACATCTATAGGTTCCCTTTTATCCACTTTGCTTGTGACTTCCTCAAAGAGCTCCAGCAAATTATTGAAACATGGTTTCCCTTTCACAAAACCATGTTGACATGTCTGATCCCATTATGATTTTCTAAATATCCTGCTATAATCTCCTTTAATAATGGATTCTAACAATTTCCCTATGACAGATGTTAAGCTAACTGACCTATAGTTTCCTGCTTTCTGTCTCCCTCCTTTCTTGAATAAAGGTGTTACATTTACTATTTTCCAATCCATTGGGATCCTTCCAGAATCTAAGGAATTTTGGAAGATTATAACCAGTTGCTCTATTATCTCTGCAGCCACTTCTTTTAAGACCCTAGGATGCAGGCCATCAGGCCCTGGGGACTTGTCAGCTTTTAGGTCTAATAGTTTTCCCAATATCTTTTCCCTGGTGGTATTGATTGTTCTGAGTTCCTTCCTCCCTTTCACTTCTTGATTTTCAAGTATCTTAGGGGAATTTTCAAAGTCTTCTGCAATGAAGACAGACACAAAATATCTGTTCAATGCTTCAGCCATATCCTTGTTTTCCATTATTAATTCCCCAGCCTCATCCTCTAGAGGACCAAAACTTGCTTTAGTTACTCTTTTCCTTTTTAAATACTTGTAGAAACTCTCACTATCTATTTTATATTTCTAGCTAGCTTTCTCTCATGCTCTAATTTCTCCCTCTTTATTATTTTTAGTCATTCTCTGCTGATCTTAAAATCTGTCCAATCTTCTGATCAACTACTAATTTTTGCAGAATTGTACAGAGTTCCTTTCAATATGAAACTATCTACAACTGCCTTATTTAGCCACAGGTGATGCACCCTCCTCTTTCTCACTAGGATAAATCTTTGCTGAGAATTATTTAATATCTCCATAAAAGTCTGCCACTGCATCTCTGTTTTCTTATCTTTAAAACTAGTTTCCCAGTTCAATTTAGCCAACTCTGACTTCATTCCCTTATAATTACCTTTATTTAGATCTAAAACACTAGTCTTTTACCCACATTTCTCACCTTCAAACTGAATGAGAAATGCTATCATGTTATGATCGCTGTCACCTAGAGGCTCCTTCACTATGAGCTTATCGATTAATCCTGTCTCATTGCACATTACCAGGTCTAGAATGGTTGGTGCTAGAATGTACTGCTCTAAGAAATTGTCCTGAAACATTCTATAAACTCATGTTCCAGCTTACCTTTGCCAATCTGATTGGGCCAATCTACATGTAGATTAAAGTCACTCATGATTACTGCATTACTTTTCTTACACACCCCATTTATTTCGTCCTCTAAAGTAAATCTTTGGGCAGAATTTTGCCCTTGATGGGCAGGCAGGCCCCACCGGCTTGGCGGCAGGCAGGCAGCCGATCGCCGTCGCCGAAACGGGCCCCGCCGACATTTTAAGTGGGCAAGCCAATTAAGGCCTGCCCAGCGGGCCACCCGACAGGAAGCGCTATGTGGTTCCTGTGTGCAGGGGGGGGGGGGGGGGGAATTCCCCATCTGTCAGATTGCACTCTTTCGCGCATGCGCACGAAAGACTAAGTGCTGCCTCAGGGAGATCGCTGACAGTGTTTGTAACATTAAAAATAGAAAAATAAAAAAATGATTAACATGTCCTCCTGATATGACAATGTCACACGAGATGGGACATGTTAATAAATATCACATAAACTTTATTAAAGTTTTTTAAAACAGACATGAAACCTCATCCCGCCGGTGGATGAGGTTTCATGTTTGTTCAGAAGCCTGCTGGGGCTCCTGGCCTGCCCGCCAGCCTTAAGGTTGGACGGGCAGGGCCTTTAATTGGCTTAATTATCCTGTCAATGGCCTCAATTGGCCATTGACAGGTCAGCGGGCGGACAGCTGATCGCGCTGTCCTCCCGCCTTCCTGAATATTTAAATGGGGCGGGATGACGTCGGGGGTTGCCCCCGATGTCATTCCGCATCATTTTCACGTCAGCGAGTGGGCCCCGCCCCCAACTCGATGACAGAAAAATTCTGCCCTTTGTAACTCTTAGGTAACCCGCATGAGCGAGTGCGGAGCCAGGAAAGGGGGAGCTGTCATTGGTAGATCGGCAAGCACAAAGGGGAGGTTGTGATTTGTGGGTCAGTGAGCATGGAGAAGGGGAGGTTGTGATTAATGGATCAGTGAGCATGGAGGAGATGGGGTTTCTGTCATTGAAGGTTTAACGAGCTTGAGCGAGGTTGGGTGTGACTGGGAAAGAGCTGCTTCAGAAAATTCCAGGGTTCTGTGGAAACTTATGGCACCCGTGGAAAGTTGCTCATATAATTTTCAAACTCTATGTCATTTCCGTTCAGTTTTTTTGCACCCCCACCATCCCCCCATCCCCAAAATTTTGCTGCCCTAGGCGAACACTTAGTTTGATTATTAGTTTAGTGGCTGCCCTGAACTGTTGGTTACCAGCAATAGTGCAAACGTTTGCAGGTGAAAGACCTGTGGGTTTGTTTCTATTGTATTCATTTTTGTACTGGAGGCATTGCTGGCAAAGGCCAGCAATTAGTGCCCACCCCTGCCATTGAGAAGGTGCTGGTGGATCTTCTCCATGAACAGTTAGGGATGTAATCTGTAATCATGTGGCGAAGGTGCTTTCACAATGTTGTTAGGTGGGGAGTTCTAGGATTTTGAGTCTGCAACAGTGGCTGATCAAAAAACCTATTCTGTTTCTGTCAAAATCCCACATCTACCCTCTGTGGTGTTGTTTCCTTGCTTCAAAATGTGAAGATCCTTTTCAGCACTCCCATCTAATGGTGCTGGTTACTGCAGGGCTTAAGAGACATTTCCCTTAGTTCTAAACCTTTCAAACTTGAACTCAATAAAATGAGTAACTCTGTGGTGTGGAAAGTGACCTAGTTGCACCCACCCAATTTCAGGGATCTTTGTCCTGTGCCCGAAATGATATCTGACCTGCTATTGAATTGGGACATTTTGGAGGTGTCCTGGTGTGTGCCTCAAGCATGCATTAGATCCCTACACATGTAGATGGCCGTCTCTGCCAAATTGGACATCATTCAAGTCACATCTGCTCCACTGAGGATACCTCAGTGGTTGCAGTGTCTTAAGCAGTGAACGCCACCAAAAAGCTAGTTTGTCAAGCTTTCCTGTGGAGCAGAGGCACTCCACCAACAGTACTCACAATGGACCCATCCCTAACTGTCATTGCTGCTACACTTTCCCATATCTTTTAAAAATGTGCACGCTGCCTCTGTAGGTCCAACAGATGCCAGGAACGCATCCTAATAATACTAATGAGGCCCGAGGTCCAATTTTGGGCCAATCTCAGCCTTTCTGGTAGGAGGATGGCTTCCACGTCAGACTCAAAATGGACCAAAAGCAATTTACAACCCTTCATGTCCAACAAGTCACTGTGTTCTGGATACATGAACGAGGAAGTTACTTTTTAGTGTTGGATTTAATTGTTACCCATTAAATTTGGTATACAGTCTAAAACATCAAACGGATGATGTGGTGGGTAATCTTCTGAGTTTGGTATTGAATTACATGGTTGGAGCATTGAAGGGTCTGACCTAGGAATATTTGACACTGATACTGGGTGACAAGAATAGTTCCATTCCCTAAAACTGACATCTTTAGCCTAGATAAGCACTTAAAATATAAATTAGAAAAAAATATTTATTACTATGTTCATAGTTTTCCATTTGAATTTCAGCTGGAGTGGCAACAGAATTGCCAAAGAGCATTTCATGGGTTTAAGCAAGCAGAAGTGAATAACAAATTACTTTGGATCTTATTCCAATAACTCCACTAACACATAGGTATGACATTGGATGAATTTAGCTGTGATAGTTTTCAAAACTAAATCGGTTTTCATTCGAGACCTATGAGGAAAAAGGGAATAGATGGTTACGATGGTAGATTTAGATGAGAAAAGATGGGAGGATGCTCAAGTGGAGCATAAACACCAGCATGGATTGGCTGGGTTGAAGGACCTGTTTCTATAGATCTTATGTAAAACTATGTAAGAAAGAAGAAAATTCAGGGAAAACATAATCCAGGGTTCGAAAATCATGGCCAGAATTCGACATCCCACAGGCGGGCGCGTGGTCGACCTGAACGGATGTGAACTAGCACGAGAAAACGTCAGGTGAGTGTCCCAACTAGGAAGTTACTTTTTAGTGTCAGATTTAATTGTTACCCATTAAATTTGGTAATCAATCTAAAACATCACACGGATGATGTGGTGGGTAATCTGAGTTTGGTATTGAATTACGTGGTTGGAGCAATGAAGGGTGTGACCTAGGAATATTTGATCCTGATACAAGGTCGCGCATTTGCACAATATTTCACTCGGCGGGCGCGCGCGGCAGTTGGGAGCGTGCCCACCGGCAACTAAGTGGGCAATTACGCCCATTAACGATGCAATCAACAGCAATTTCACGTGGCTCATCCACATTTACGGTTGGCAGATAGGCCATTCTCCCAGGCGGCATTCGCATTTTTGCTCGAACCTTGATCCAGGGCGAGATGAAATCTCCGTGGGGAAATAAAATAAAAAGCGATATCTGGGGACTGGCGTTTTATGAGGTATGCTTTCAGGTGCTTGTTTGTGCTGAGTGGACATACTTTGCAGCTTTTTTGTTTGTGTTCTTTATTCTGTGGAGGTCTGCAGCTCCCTGGGGCAGCTGTCTGCCTTCAGGGAGCTCATTGGAAGCGCTCGCCAGCACCTGCAGTGACATTGGTGCCCGCCCCCACCCCAGCAGCACTGAGCACTTCAGCGCGTGCTTCACACTGGTTGGCCATTCATTTCCCGTCTGCTCCCGGGCCCGTCGATCGCACGCACCAGATGACCGAAAAATTCAGGCCCATGAGTGGAATGTATCATGCAAATATAAACAGACTATTTGACAAATTGCAACACTGACACAGAACTAAAAAGAAACCTGAGTATAAAATTTAACAAGCTTTAATCAAGATTCGAGATTAGAAGTGGTCAATACGTGAAGAAAACTTCACTTTCCTAGGTGTACTTCTGGGATCTTTGCTGCTTTCTCAGTTACTAAACTACATCTCAGTTCATAATTCTAATTAATCTCAACCTAAATTGATGTTGGTCATGCACTGAATTATTCCAGGTTCTAGTTAATCAGCTTCATGAATATCTCATTAAAATGATATGGAGTTATGGGGATATATAGGGGTTAAAGTGATTCAATAAAATATGAAATATATGATTGCTGGACTCTGGAGTAGTGTTGCCAAGGAAGGCAATTAGTCATGGATAATGAATGTAGC
Source organism: Cetorhinus maximus (assembly GCF_964194155.1). NCBI lineage: Eukaryota > Metazoa > Chordata > Chondrichthyes > Lamniformes > Cetorhinidae > Cetorhinus > Cetorhinus maximus. The sequence continues at coordinate 104,251,262 of NC_135884.1, forward strand.
TACAATACATACCCAGTGAGGGAATTCCTTTCCTTTATCTTTTATGACAGAAAAACTTTGCATTTTTCTCTAGGAGATGAAATGGCATGGGCAAAGTCAATGGATAAAAGTGGATTTCACATGGTCCATGGCTGAAGTGTGTTTGAAGAAGGAGTTGTTATTGCTTCATTTAACTTATGTTTTATGACTATGACTGCAATATGTAAGCTCGCACATAAAGAGCTATCACTTTGTCAAGACACTTATCATGAAACCTTCAAGACATTAGAAGTCAGGGGAGTTTAAATTGAGCAAATGGTTTTTCTAGTTTACGCTCATGTCACTGCGATAGTTGGACAGTACGTATTACAGATTGGAAACCTGGTGTAAAATTCTCCTCTTAGGTTTTAATATCACTAAAAGTGAACACCATTAAAACCAACAGGAGTTGAAGTATATTGCTGCAGTTCACAGTCACCATCTTTCAGGAGTGTTATGAAGAAATTGTCATGAGATGCACATTTCTTTTGCATCCCAACATTTTGTCTCTAAATATTCAAGTTGTACTCAGTTGCTCTTAAGAGAAGTGTTGTACTTGAATGGAACATAAACATGAGCACAGACTAGTTGGGCTGAATGGCCTGTTTCTTGCCGTACATTCCAAGGTTTGGATTTAATGCTGGTGATGAGGTGCTTACCCAAAGGTTGGAGAATGGTTGGGAAAACTGCGTTGCTTCCATGGGGGAGGCACAAGCAAATTAAATGCCAGAAACTTAAATAGCCAGCCTCGGGCCTTCCCCAGGATTTAGAACTCCAGGCAACGGAAAACCCACCAGCCAATCAGTGGCCAGCAGCTCTCCATTGCTGGAAGCAGTTACTGATGCTGGTTGTGCTTCAGGGACTTCACCAGGGATTGTTGTTGGATCCCTGGACTCAAATAAATGAGGGCGGGATGGGGGTTGCAATTGAGGGTCATGGGAGTGGGGGGGAAGGGAGGGTTGTAGGCAAGGGAAGTGGGGTAGCACCCTCCCTTCCCCATTTCAGGGTCCCTCGATTGAGCACTGAGTGCCTAGCAATGAGGCACACCTTAGGTAGGCCGCTGGAAAACCCAATAGGGTTTGCTGGGCAGCCTTTGGGAGGCACAGGAAAGCTGTGTGACTCCCATTTAATCCCTGAGCCACCACTAAATTCTGGTGGGCTCAGGGATAATTGGTGTCAATTGGCTTATTAATGAGCCAAATTGAAATCCCACAGCAAGCGGACTAGTTTCTCATATCAACACCTTCCTACCTCTAGCTTAACCGTGGGAGGATTCTCCCACCACCCCACCCCACCCCATCGGGAGACTAATTCGTGACCTGTCCCACGATTAAGTGGGCACAGCCGCCATGTGTTCTGCCAAGATGGGCTGCACTAAATTCCACCCTATGTAATTCTATGAGCTACTAATGTTTAGGATAATGAAAAACTAAAGATAACATCGTGCTTTACTTACTGAGCTGTCAATCCCCAATGTCAGCAGCATTATGAAGAACATAATTGCCCAAAATGTTGACCCTGGAAGTGTTGAGATTGCTTCAGGGTAGATAACAAAGACTAAGCCTGGACCTGAAAACAGAATAGCACATGGTGAATTAGCTTTTAAAATTACACAGGTTACACAAATTTGTCATCTATAAAGAACAAAGTGCCACATAATTTTAAAATAGTTCTAGGATAATTCTTAAATAATAATTGTATTCTATGATTTTAGGATTTATGCAAATAATTCTAGGAATTATGCTTTATTAGCCTTGCCAGAAGTTCCTGTATATAAATACAGACAGTTTGAATGATTGAAGATAGCACTGCTCTCTGAATGACTAGTTTGGAACTAGGTAATCTGGTTTCTGAGTGGTTTCTGAGTGGGCTGTCTGGAAATTCCTAAAACAGAAACCTGACAGCAACTTACTGTGTTTCATAAATAGAAGTCCAGTTTTCTTTCCCCTCGTCCCCACTAATTGCCAAACAATAGCTATTAAGGTGACTAAGGTTTTCGATTAATTTTCATCAATCTCAAAACAAACATCAAAACTTGACCCAAGATTCCATCTTCTGCTTAGTCTTTATCCTGGTTGCTGTCCAGGTTTGGGCTTGCCAAAAGGTGGCAACACTGACTGAAGTTTGAAATGAGAAACTCTAGTAAGTTTTACGATAACAAAGAAAGTTAAGGGAAATTCTGAAGTACAATCTCAAAAGAAAAGAAAACCTGATTTTCTTTTTAAATTGCAAATTATTCCTAATGTCTTTCTTGAACAATTGTTCCAATTTCATATTTCTGTTGCCCACACCATTACCTCAGATGTCTCCCAAAGATCCATCCTTGGCCAACTCCTCTTTCTTATTGGCATGCTGCCCCTTGGCAATATCATCTGGGGACATGGGGTCAGCCTTCATATGTATGTTCATATCTACACAGACGACACCACTTCTCTTAGCCCTTCAGCTGCATTTGGGTTGTCATACTGCTTATCCAACATTCAGTTTTGGATGAGCTATAACTTCCTCCGGTTAAACATTGGGAACACTAAAGTCCTGGCCTTCAGCCTCCTAGCCACCGATTGCATCCCTTTCCCAGGCCACCATCTCATGCTGAACTAGATGGTTTGCAACCTCAGTGGTCTGTTCAACCCTGAACTGTATTTCCAACCCCATGTCTTCTCCAACACTGTTCCCTACTTCCACTTTTGTACTGGTTCTGTCCCTGCCTCAGCCCATTTGCTGCTAACTACGACTTTTGTTATATGCAGCCCCAATTTTTCCAATGCTTCCCTCTCCAGCTGCCCATCTTCCACCTTCCATGAACTTCAGCTTTTCCAAAACATTGCTGCCCATATCCTATCCTACAGCAATTCCATTCCTCTGACTCAGGTCTCTTTTGCACCCCACATCTTCCACTCCATTATTGATTTTGCCTTTAGCTGCCTTGACCCACGGTTTGGAGTTCTCTCCCGAAACTCCACCTTCTGACCATTTTTAAGATGCTCCTTAAGAACCTAGCTCTGACCAAGCTTTCAGCCAACCTTCTAAAATCTCCTTCTTTAGCTCGCCATTCATTTTTTTGATTACACCATTGTGATGTACCTTGGGGAATTTTTCTACATTAAAGGTCCTGTCTAAGTAGAAGCTGTCAGGGCAGTAACATGAATGGATAATATCTAATTTGCCTGCAGCATTTTTATAGAAGATTTTTTTTTCTCTATTTGTTCGTGGGAAGTGAGTGCCGCTGGCAAGGGCAGCATTTATTGCTAATCTCTAAATGCCTTTGAGAAGGTGGTGGTGAGCTGCCTTCTTGAACCGCTGCAGTCCATTTGTTTCTACTTTTCAAGCTAAAGTGTGATTTTACCTGAAAATAAAATTACAAGCTGGATATAGAGTTGATCAGAAGACAAGATTCTAAAATCGCTTATTTTGTCTGTACAAAGTTGGCCAATTCCCATAATTTAAAAATCCAAAAGGTGTTCCCCAGATGAAGGGATCAGCAATGATGAATGAGACATGAATACACATTCGACAAGTAGGGGGAGCCAAGGCAAAGCTTTATTTCACTGAATTTACATCTTTTCACTCAAGCTGTGAAAAATAACTGTCAACGTCAACTGTTATAATAGATCGTATTCAGTCAAAGTGACCTTATTTGCATAAAGGCTGGTGTGATCAAACGCTGAGAAGGTATTAATACCTAAAATGGAGGGGAGGATGGTTAATTTTATGGTCTGATGACTGGACCTGCCACTTTTGATGAACAGATTGCTCCCATTTACACAGTAAACCAATTACCAAAGGCTTGAGCTAACTTAATTATTTTGTTCCAGGAGCCTATTAAATGATATTTGATATGAGCACTTTTGGAGAAACTGATAAAGAATTTAAAATTATAAATATCTTATCAAAGCCCATATTGCATCACATTGGTTTATTCTAACATCAAGAGGTCTGAACATTTTATCTGGTCTTTTATCACTGTGAGGAGAGGGGGTCATTTTGTGAGCTAAGATTTCCACTATAGAATCGCACTAGACAAAAGCATGGGTCGCGGCACAGATGCTGTAGAGTCCTTGTCCTCCTCGCAACCAGGGGACCCAGTTAGCAAGTTCTACTTAGAAAGCATATGGCTGGATTTTCATCCTAGAGGTGAATAATGGGAGTTGGGAAATTTCCTGGCTCGGCACGCCCACATCAGGAGAAAGTTCCTGCAAAGGCGGGATTTTCATTCCAGGGGAGGGGCTAGTAGGGCAGATGCATGGATTTGCACCCACCACCCTGGAAACAGTGCAGACGCAGTCATAGGGGCTGCTGGGTGTGGAGGCCGACTGTTTAGAAGGCCCATCTCGGTGCCCTGGGACTTTGTCCCAGTTGTAATAAAAACAATAAAACAGAAAATAGTCCTCTATCCCTCACCCTTCACATCCTGCCAACACCCCCTCACCCACCACATACACTCCCCATGGCCCCTATGGGGTTGGCATGGATGGGGCCATGGGGAGTGTGTGTGGGGTTGGGATTGAGGGGGTGTGGAGGGAATTTCCAGTATTCACACACCCACCCATGGCACCTCAAATGCTCCATGCCAACCAATGACCCTTTACTCACCCCCATGGCCCCTCAGATCCCCATGCCAACCTATATCTTTTCACCCACCCCATGGCCCCTCATGCCCCCATACCAATATATGCCCTGTCACCCAACCCCCGTGGCCCCTCATACCCTCTCTATAAACCTATGTCACTCTACCCACTCACCATGGTCCCTTACACACACCCCCATGCAAATCTATGGAACTTCCATTCCCATTCACCCAGTGCACACATTCTACAGAACCAATTAACCCTATAGGAACAACGTCATGTCTGGAAAAAGCTTTCTAAAAAGTTACTAATTCATTACTTTCTTTAAAAACTGCTTAATTACAACCCTATAAAAGCAGAAACGGCAAGCACTTGACACCTCTTTATCCTGTGTAAATAAACATTGAGCTATTGAGAAATTGATCTAAGAGAAGAAGCTATCAATCAAGCAATGTTTTCCTTTGGACTCAGCTGTTTCAACAGACTAATGGATGTCTGGGCTCCCAGCCAATAATGCATAATGAGACTTGCCTATCCCTGCAATAGAGCCAGCCAGGTCAGGAGTGGGACGCAATCTGCACCAGCCCACACCCTTATCCCACCTTGACAAAAACTGGGGGCACCGGAAATGGAGCTGGGAACACAGATTTGGGCCCCGAGTGCCATTTTTAAAGGTCCTGGAGTCAGCAAGAAACCACGAACATCCAGCCCATGGCCTCAATGGAATTAAAATGGGGCATTTTTTCCATGGTGTTTATGCCATTTTCACCGGGTTTTTGCTGCTCTTCCAGTCCATTTACAGTAGACTTGGCACACAATAAGATTTTAGATTCAAAATTCCAGCATTCACAGCTTTCTTTTTACTCTCACCAGTGATTGATCCTTATTCAGCTGTGAACTCATCTGTGATTTGCAATGGAACTTCATTCCAAAACATCTATACACTACATTAAAAATATGATATCTGTGCACACCATTATCTACAAACCCTACTTCCATTTGTCATGATTTTTGGCCATACATTTGTGTCAAGTTTTCCTAGTTTAAATTCTTATACATCCCATTTTTCCTTCGACTTTCTTTTGTCACTTTCACTGCCACAATTTGTTGCTGAAGAAATCAGACCATTTAAAATACATTTTCAATCTTTTTTCCATCATTCCAGCTCAAAATAAAGTTTTAAGAAAAACTCAAGTAGAAAATATTTCTCAATACCATGACAAAATATATTTGTTATTCAAAATCATTTGGAAAAGGGCTGGAAGACAAATTTGAAAAGTACAATTGTGGTCGCAGTTATACTGACTGGGCGCAATTTTCACTCCATTTTCAGGTACAAGGTGGTAGCAAGTTGAAAATGGCACCACTTATCACTTCATCCCCAACCCATGTGGTTTTGAAGTGAGCTGGAAAAGAGGCAAGTTACACTCCCATCCGGAAGGTGGTGGAAGACAACTTACATTTGCAAATTGGGGCCCTACACCTTTTGCAGATTTTCAATTATGAATGGATGGAGCGTACATGAATCAAATACTGGGATGAAGCTCAAAGGCATTCGACTGCAAGTTATTCTTGACCTATGGTAAAAGGCATTTATAACAGTGTGCGCAGCTTTGGATATCGAGGTGGTAATTTAAAAATTATTAATTTCTATGATGTAGCAACAGAAGCACATCCCTACAGTACACATCTCCTATTCAGAAAATATCCAGGTAAGAGCAAGGAAATTTTGGGGAAGTAGATTTTCTTTTTCTTTGCAAGAAGAGTCATCCTTTCCACTCACATTTTGCAGTAAGCGTTGTGTAACTTTACAGGAGTAACAAATATGCACTTTTTATTCAAAGTGCTGCATTTTTATACAGTGTTCCCGAGAAACTAATGTTGACTTGGGACCCTGTCCCATTGGATTAAAATACTGACATAGACGTTTTTCCTAAAATCCACAGTTCATTAAGCATGTTAGCTGCTTTCTCTCATTTTTTTTTCACATGGTTTGATAAAGGTTGTATTATTTGAATACACATCATAAACTGTATTCTAACCTTTATCATCACTTAAAAAAATATCTATTCTGAGCCCCTGAGCAGCTTATGTATTTTCAGTGGCCTGTAGGCTGACAATAGGACATGTTGAAAATGTAATGAAAACAGAAAATATTGGTAAAACTCTGGCAACATCCGTGAAGAGAGAAATGGGGTTAAGGTTTTACATCGTGGCCTCTCACCAGAACTGGTTCTGCTGAGCATTTCCAGTATTTCCTGTTTTTATTTCAGATTTTCAGAATCTGCAGTATTTTGCTTTTGCGGCTGAAAATGTATATTGAAATCCATATAAAGTGCTCACCATCTGTTGCCACTTCTGAAATATCAACTCCATGCTTGAATGCCATATAGCCCAACACAGAGAAAATCGCAAATCCTGAGAAGAAGCTCGTTACACAGTTGATGGAGCTAGTGAGAATAGCATCGCTGGGCAACAAAAGAGAAATCACATTTTAATATGAAACTCCATAGAAACTTCTTGTTACAATTTTTCAGATATTTACCCCCTGAAAAATAAAATTACAGAAACTCAATTCTATTTAGTCTGAACGACCAAATGCTTTTTTTTCCCATAATCATGAAGCACAATGGCTAATAGATAACAAGAAAGCAGGGGCGTGTACTGTGCCAGTACACTGACAATATATTACAAATAGGTCTGGGCATACTCCTTTTGTCAATGTTTTCCACCGTCAACTTCTTTGTCTGCATTTATAATGCTCAAATACCTTGTGAACTTGTCAAAATTATAATTATCTCACCTGTCAGTGGTGGCACCACAGTCCCTTCACATAGGGTAAAGGCAGTTTCTATTATAAGTTTGCAAATAGTAATTTGTAATGGAAATATGAAAAAAAGAACAGAATGTGGAGTGATCCTTCAACCCCACTTCACCTGCACTTGGGGATCTGCATTTCAAATTAGCACTAAGTGTGTCAAACTGGAGATGTAGATCAGCCATCAATTAGAGAAACTGACTACTTTTTTCCCTTTCCATTGAAATCAACTGAAATGAAGATCAAGCAGTTTCTATGATGGGTGGCCAATTGCAATGCCAGTTTTAACCCCGAGTGCCCAGTTGAAAACCGAACCATGATCAGGACGTTACGTGTGCAATGTCAGGGGTCATCATCTGGGAAGATGTTAAATTTGCCAACTTATTTTATCATTGCCATCCTGTGAGACAAATCACACCCATAATACATGCTCCTACCAATATACAAAATCTTCATATGCTCCATAAGCTGTTGCTTCTCATACCTATGTGTACAGCATCACTAATACATTTGCTTCCATGTGGGAAAAGCCAAAGGGACTCCACTAGTATTCAAAATATATTAGCAATCTTATGTCAATGTGGACTTCCTGTCGATTATTTCCTCCACTATCAATTCCTATGCCCCTATCTATTACATATTAGGAGTGGAGAGTAGGTCATACATTCCATCTTAAAATGCACTGAAATTTCCTGGGTCAGCCTTTGTCAGTGAGAAAACCCATTTTACAAATATAAACATTCACTTATAGCATCAATTGCACCTGTAAGTGACATTATGATTAGTCTTAGCAATGTTAACATTTCTGTCACATAACGTTAGCTTTAGCTTCTCACTTGGCCAGTATTGAGGTCCTGAAAGTCTGCATGTATATTTACCACTGAGGCACAGGGTGGCAGCACAGTTATGTCTAAGCTCTGATTACGAAGAGCAGAGTTAAGTGTTTGCTTGACGCTGTGAAAATGTTTTGTAAAAATTAAAATTTGAATGTAAGCATCTGTGTCAGAATTACCCCTTACTGCTTTCTGAAAGTGTAATTTAACCTGCCCACCCATCAATTTTGTATGTCATCTTGATGTTTGTCTTAATTACTACATAGTAGATATCCTAACCAAAGCTGCAGTTTTTAATCCCATGGATGTCGGCTCATTGGCATCTGAATTTCTCACCTGTTCAAGACATGTTGTCCATGTTGTCTCCCACTTGAGAAAAACAAACAATCCCTGTCCTCTCCAAAACATAATCCAGTGGGAAAAATCTGTTTTCTCCAGGTTGAGTTAGTTTACTAACTTATCAACATTCCAATTGATGATAGCTGTATTTATCGCAGTTTGTGGACTTATTTCCCTGCCCCAAGTAAGCATTTCCACAATGGTGCTCTGAAACTTTGATATTATTCATCCTGACACTAAGGGAAAGAATCCTAGAACACTATGCAGATATTTAAGGCCTCAGCTAAGGATACCAAATCCTGCCTCCCAATCACAACATAATTCTCTAGCCAGACAGAGAGATGAGTGAAAGCTGGACTATAAATCTTAATATCTTGACAAGCCCTGGTTGATTGGCCAATTACGTGTGGAGCTGTTGGAGATGTGGTACAGTGTTAATGAGAACTGGTAATGGAATCAAGTTAATCACTGCAACTGCATCATAAACGTTCATCCCCTTCCCATACTAAACAAAACATTGACAACAAAATTGACCACACTATAGTTCCCCCTCCCTTCCACGTAGCACAAAAATGAGACATTTCATTGACCAAAGTATCGGCCTTTCTCTCATCATCCAACCAAGGATAAAATCAGGGCCTTCACAACAACCTTGGGGAGAATTTTTCCTATGGCGGTCAGGTTGGGCGGGAGCGGGCAGGGGCAGGCGCGAAGCCGATTGCCGCCCGCGATTGGTTGCGCGCCGCCATTTTACGTTGGTGGGCCAATTAAGGCCCGCCCAGCATAACACACAGCCGGTAGCGCTCAGTGCTACCTGTGTGGGCGGGGGGAGGAGGGAGAGTCGGGGCCTGGCTCAGGAGTTGCCTCAGGAAGATTAAGTAGATAATAAACCTTCTTAATAAATAAAGTAAAAAGTTATTTAAATATGTCCTCTCATGTGACAGTGTCACATGAGCTGGGACATGTTTGTGAAGTTTGCAAAATTTATTTAATTATTTTATAAAACCTTCAGGAAACCTCATCCCTCCCATGGATGATGTTTCCTGAATAATGCGAAGGTCACTTGGACTCTTCGCCTGCCCGCTAACCTTAAGGTTGGACGGGCAGCATTCTTAACAAGGCTAATTGCTCTTTTAATGGCCTTGATAGGCCATTGACTGTTCGGCGTCAATTATTGAGGGCTCAATTTCCCAGGTGGAGTAAGGCAGTGGGGAGGGGGAAGATTTCTCCTGATCGTCTGTTGTTTATACCAGTTCTCTAGGATTTTCTTGGGTTCTTTATTGAAGTTAGAGCAGACAAATGAGAGAAACCCCAACTAAAATTAATAGCATTGGTTTTTGCCCCCCCTCCCCATGCAATGTCATTGGAAATCGTCAAGTATTTTTAAAATTATAGACAGCCTATTTTATAGAAAAGGAGTTTTTAACATTGTGAGATAACATTTCACAAAATCTGTTTAAGGTTATAATGGTTTTCTTATTCCACCTAATAATATCACACCAATGTTACTCTTTAATTACATCTGGCATTACTGTAGCACAGTCATTGCAACCATCTTATTTTAGATGATAGTTCTAAGCAGTGAAGAAGTTAATGACATTTATTAACCTAAAGGCTAAACGTATAAAAACGGATGGATTAAATTAGCTAATTAACCAGCAGTAATTTCTCCCATTTTTAGTACCCTTTCTGCATATTGTTTAGACAAAAAGTATTTGGGAAATCAACAAACTGAAAATGTGCAGCAATTGTATTTACTTCAGATGGCTCGATTTCTCAATGGAGCCTCGACAAGAAGATTAGGTGAATCAATGAAAGACAAGGGGAAATGTTCAATCCATCTTTCACTGTTCCATTTGTAAAACCTGTTGCAATTTTAACTATTTCTAAAACTGGTCAACATCTCTAACCATTTTTAAAACCTGTTCATAACTGGAGCAGAAAATGGCCAGACCAGAGTTATTCTGTAAAATTAACCTTTGTGAGGCTCAGACAGTTTACTGCTTCATTGGTTTAAAGTTACATTTTTGCTGAAAACTTTGGATGTCTCCAATTTCGTTTTGTTGGAAAATTACATTAAACTTCCTACACAAAGAGAAAACTTCCAGATTATGTTTCTTTAAATAGTCACGCTTGGCTTTTGCGCAGGAATGTGCAAGACTTGGTGTTACATTAGTTAAACTTTAACTTTCAGATTCATACTTTGCTCAGATGGTTCAATTAATTCGGAATAAATTTCATAACGCACATACCACCAACCGAGATGATTTGAAGATCAAAGTCTACAGAAGAGGGAACAACTCATGTAAATTCACTTCTATTACAAAATATATTTGCCATAGGCAAATGATTTATTAGAAATATAGTTAAAATGATAACAATGACAAACAAAAGTGTGTGATATATATTCATAACAGGGTACCCCAGTTACTTAATAAAATCTGAACCAGGATACATTCAAAATAAATTAAATTTCAATATACAACAAATTAAATGCAGTAAAATGTGCCAAGGTGCTTCACAGAAGTGCTTACAAACAAAATTTGACATCGAGCCACATAAGGAGATACTGTGGCAGATGAGCTAAAGCTTGGTCAAAGAGATAGATTTTAAGGTGTATCTTAAAGAAGGAGAGAGGTAAAGAGGTTTAGGAAGGGGACTTCAGAGCTTAGGGCCTTGGCAGGTGAAGGCATAGCCGCCAATTGTGGAGTGATTAAAATTAGGGATACTCAAACACCTAGAATTGTAGGAATGCAGATAACCTGGGAGGGTTGTAGCGCTGGAGGAGTTACTAAGATAGAGGGGGCCAGGCCATGGAGGGATTTTAAAACTCAGATGGAAATTTAAAAATTGAGGCATTATTTAACCAGGAGCCAGTATAAGTCAGCGAGCACATGGGTGATGGATGAATGAAGCCTGGTGTGAATTAAGACACAGACAGCAGTTTTAGATGACCTCAAGTCTACAGGGGCAGATCGAGGGAGGTCAGCCATGATTGCACTGAATGTCAAGTTTAGAGGTAGCAAAGGCACAGATGAGGGTTTCAACAGTAGATAGGCTCAGTCAGGCATGGAATCAGCAATGTTTTGGAGATGGAACTAGGTGGTGTTAGTGATGATATGTGGTCAGAAGCTCATCTTGGGGTCAAATGTGATACCATGGTTGTGAACACTTTGCTTCAGCTTCAGACTGTTGCCAGGGAGAGGGATAGAATTGGGTCTTGGAAACGGGGTTTGTGGTGAGGACCAAAAACGATGGCTTCAGAAATCCCAGTAATTTAGTTGGAAGTAATTTCTGCTCATCTAGCACTGGTTGTCAGCCAAGCAGCCTGGGAACTTAGAAACAGTGGAAGCACCGAGAGAGCTGGTGGAGAGGTAGAACTGGGGGTTGTCAGCATACATGTTGAAATGGATGATGATGAGAAACAGGAGGGGGTCAAGGGTAGATCCTCAGGGGACACAGGAGTTAATGGTGCAGGATCGGTAGTACTGAGGCAAACCAGATGATGTTTAGGTTACCTGGAACTGCAGTGTTACCGTGATGTAAAAAAGAAATTTTTCATTTCATGTTATAGTATGATGGAATCATGCAAAATATTCATAGCTGCCAGGATAAGCACCATTGTCCTGTATCACCTGTTGGTTTGGATGTGCATTTGACTATAATGTCATTAAGGCAAATTTGGAGCTAGAGCTCCAGCATACAGCTGATACTACAAGTTGTTGCCAAAAAGCACATTACAGGTTACACTTAAATAAAAAACATGGATTTTCTTAGATGGGCAGCTTCTGAAGCTCTATGTATGTTCATTAAAAGGCATAGAATGAAATGAATGAAAAATATTAGGTGCTTAGAATTCAATTTACAAATTTGTTGAAATAAAGGCCATGAAAAAAGGTCATTGTACACATTACCCTTCAAGCCTAGGTTACAAAGGCATAATAAGTTGGATTTTCCATTTGTTGCAAGGTAGCCTTTCAACTCGGTGCCCCCATAAATTTAATTTAGTATAATGAATGAACTCTGTGCAGCAATTTTTGCACAAGATTATTTTGCAGAGTGTAGAAATGAAACAGAAATGGAGTACTGATATTCGCCAGGGACACTGTACGCCTCAATCAGCTAACAGTGACAGCCAAAGATCCTGCACCAGGCACAATCAGATTGAATTCAACTGTCTGGATCATTTGCAAATCAACAGTGAACAAGTAAATTTTGAACAAAAAACAAAGCTAAAGTATTTACACATTAAACGTATTTAAGTTTTTGACCTAAAACTATGTTAGTATGATCCTTTCATTGTTAAGTGAACTAAAATGTCACAAAACAGTCACCATAACAAATACGGTGACCATGCTTTAAGGATTATGAACAAACTAACTTTTGAAGGTGGGGAGGGGATAGTATCTGGTACATGTTAATATGCACATACATATGAACACATATGAACTGATGCAAGTGTGAAGGAGAAACTAAACCTGACCTGCTACTGTTGTATTCATATTCAAACACATACACAAACTCTTACTGATATTCCACTGTGTTTTCTTCACAGTTGTAATGATTTATGTGTTTTTATTTTGAGTTTCACAAACTGAATAAGAGAAATTTCACAATTCTTCAAAATGATTAATGTGCACGATTTAACAGTTGAGTAGTTAAAGTGGAAAAAATAAACACACTTTGGACATACCAGCATGTGTCCACAGATTGGTATTCATTCAGTTTTCAAACCTTGGCTGAGTGGCCAGTATGTTATAAATTCAGATTATGCAAGTGAAAAATAAAGAAAGAACCAAAAAGGAAGAAATATACTGTGCACACATCAAGGAGAAACTGGAAACTTTATTCATGGAGCAAGTATTTTGAGAGCCTTACCGAAAGCAGTTGTTATCAAACTTGTTATAACTGGCAAATGCAATTATAACTCCAAAACCAGCACCGAGGGAATAAAAGATCTGAGTTGCTGCATCAATCCAGACCTACAGAAACAGGGAAAATATACTCATCATTCAACAAGCACATAAGATAGCCACATACAAAGAAAACTGTATATTCTTTTTTCAGGGATTTCTAAATCTTTTCATATCAACCTTGTTTCAAAAACATTTCCCTAGTTGTCAATGTTCACATATATTTATCAGTCCAATTCTGTTTGAGATGACAAGATTATTGTTGATCAACATTGCCAATTGCTTCATTTCTGTTGAAAGTTTAATTGAATTCTGGTAATGTGTAAAACAATTACTCATACTTAATGTGGTAAAATATGTCAAGGAATAAAAGATGACGCAGTGAGTTGGAAATTTGTCTTTCACATCTGGACCTGCATTTAATTCCGCCCCCTCCCCACCACACACACACACACACACAACCCCCCCTCCCCCCCTTCCCAACTTCCTTCCATCTCAGTGCGATGATGATAAGGGCCCTATGGGCAAAATTAGTTAGAGATGGTGGAAAGCTGGTTGATTTAGGAAATGAGAAAATGTCATATTGCTACTGTAGAGGGTGCTGTTCTGTCATGGGGCTGAGGCATACTCTTGGGGTATAAGCTTGATTCTGAATCTGGCTGTGGTATATATGATGTCATTGCTTGACATGTAAAGTGTGTTATTTCCCCCTTACCTTGATGGACACTCAAAAGAAAGATTAAACATCTCAAGGGACTTTCCATAAATTAATTGTCATTTCAGAGCTGTGGGAAAAGAGTTAGGATAGGTGACTGAGAGTGTGCTTGAAGAGGTAGGTTTCAATGAGGCTTTTGAAGAGAGAATGAGAGACAGCAAAATAAAGGGGAAGAGTTCTGGAACATGAGAGAGCTTTTAGATAGATGGAGGCTGTAGCACCAAAGGTGGAGTAGACGGAAGGGAGATGCAAAGAGGGCAAATGTTAGGAAAGCAGATGATGCATACAACATGGTTGAAGTAGTAAGGGGGGCAATGCCATCAAGGCATTTATAAACAAGGATGAGGATTTGGAATTTGATACATTTTGATGCATGGAGCCAATGGAGGTTGGTGAGGCAGACATGATAAGGGAATGGAACTTAATGCAGAATAGGATGCAGAGTTTTAGACAAGTTCTAATTTACATAGTATGGGGTTAGCTAAATGAGTTTGAGTTTGGAAGTGGAGAAAAGTCAGGGTGGGGTAAGGGTGGAAGCAGGCAGAATTGTGACATGAAAGTATAATAATTCTCATAATTTTGTGATTTAGTGTAAAACTAGGTTAATATTGGGGTTTAGATAGGTTCTCGGTGTGTGTGGGGGATTTAATTGAATTGGAGACAGCTGATCTGATTCATCAAAAGAAGCTAAGTTTGAAATGATAAATACGTAAACATGGCTGAAGCCTTAGAACGTAAAGTGAGGAGAATTTGCATTTTTAGATAAATCAGGGTAGTTTGAATTTTAAAGAGAAGCTAGGCCAAGCAGTGTGTTTATTTTTCCCAAAGATTACTGACAATATTAGCACCATGAAAAGATTTATATTATGAGAAAGGTAAAGTTTCAAAGACATGTGGGGTTAATGGAATTTACATTAAAAGGGGGAAACATGTATAAAGGAAAATGAGGCTGTGTGTCAGGGAGGCATTGTAAGGAGTGTGAAATGCCTCCAGTTTTTGTGCATTAAGCTGCTGTCTACAGAAACCAAAGCTGGGAAAAGCCACTTTTAATTCTACTGTCCAGGGTATTATGTTGATTTGCCTGGATCTGTTTAAAATTTATTTTGTTCACTGTTGCCTTAATGGGGGTGTAACTGGAAGTCAGGTTAATTAGGGGTTCTAGAAGTCATTATAGTAGTAATTTGTAGACCTATGTATGTGTTTGAAGTCTTTTCTTTTGTTAATAAATGTTTAATTTAGTTTTCTAAAAAATCCCTGAAGTCTTGGTGGACTTATTGCTTCTGAATTCAGGGTACGCACCTCGAAATAAATACAAATTGCAAAACCGTTGTGATAGCGCGACCAAGTTTCCCCTGTGGATTTGATCTGCCTGGCACACATCATCTGCCACGTCATTACAATTGCACAACTAGAATTCAACAGGCATGGCGATGAATAGGATACCAGAATCAAAGCTCAGCTCAGGACTAAAACAGAACACCAAGGTTGCACACCACTGGATTCTGTCTGAATGAGCACCAAAGGAGGATACTGACTAATCCATGAGTTGAGGTCTGAGAAACATTCAGAAAAGCTCAAAGTTGGTTGTACAGTGGAGGGTGCAGGTGTAGAAATATAACTGGATGTCATTAGCATTGACTGCTCTGGGGAAAATCACAATGAGTGACTGCTTCCCACATAGTGTGGGCTTCTGTCATTTGAGCCTGAATGTAGGGTTCAGGAGCCATTCAGGGAATGCCCATGTTTTCTAGATTATTAGTCCAGGCTTCTGGATTACCAGTCCAGTAACAAAACTACTACATTGCTGTACTCCAAGATGATCTGAGGCTGCATGATTCCGTTTACTGAAGAGATAGAAAGCAAACAACTTCCTTAATGCCAATATTCTATCTGTCCAGAGGAAATACTGCAACAGATTGAGGTTACAGACTTGTACTTGTCATCAGTCATATAAACTCCCTCCCACCACCTTAATATCTAAAACCAAATGCTTCAAGATAGAGGTGGATGCTGGAGGCAGAATTTTTATCTGGGTGCCGAGGCACACTTCGGTATGCAAATGGTCACATTTTGAATTTTTTTTGAGAGGGGGAATCAGTTTTCCACTGCATTCCCAACTCCACGCCATTTTCCTTAGGTATTCCTGATCCACAAAAAAGCCAAGGCCAGGATTCGGCTCTCATCGGTCGGGTGCAGGAGAGGCCGCGAAACCCATCCCCATCCACGATCGGGCCCCCGACTGCGATTTCACACTGGCGGGCCAATTACAGTCCACCCAGCGTGAAACGCAGCTCATAACTGGCCAGGGAGGGCCGAGCAGCACCTTCCTCCAGTGGGTCCCCGCTCAAGAGTGCCAGATTGTGGAGAGCATAGCATGCAACCACTATCAGTGACACCCGCTCTGGAGGGTATTGTCGTGCTCCCCCTGAATGGTCCAGGCATCGGAAGTGCATCTTGAGAAGACCTATGAGAAGACCTATGTCCTCTTTACCACTGCCCTTGTGCAGCCATGATTCGTATTGTAATGCTTCTTTGCCTCTGTTATTGGGTAACAGAGAGGCGTCATGAGCGACCTCTTCAACTGATAGCCCATGTCACCCAGCAGCCATCCATCCAGTCGGACTGGAGCACTGAAGAGCCTCAGCACCTGGGAGTGTCTGAGGATGTAAGCGTCATGGGAGCTGCCAGGGTACCTTGCACAAATTTGCAGAATCTGCATCCTGTGGACACACACTGCCTGCCCACTTTTGGAGTGGAATCCCTTCCTGTTGACAAAGGCACCCAGCTAACCTGCTGGTGACTTGATGGCCACGTGTGCAGTCGATTGCACCCTGGACGTGAGGAAAACCAGCATTCGCTGCAAAGCCTCTGGCTCACTCAGCTTGGCTGGCCTCGTCTGTACTGTAAAGAATAAAGGTCAGTACCTGCCTGCACAGAGCTTCTGTCACCTGCTTGATGCAACTGTGGACAGCTGATTGGGAGACTCCACACAGATCCCCCACTGACCCCTGGAAAGAGCCGGAGGCATAGAAGTTGAGGGCCACTGTGACCTTCAGAGCCACTGGCATGGGGTGTCCACCCACACAGTTGAAGCTGATCTCAGGCCCAATCATCTGGCAAATGGAGGTCATGGTCTCCCTTGAGAGGTGGAGCCTCCTTCGGCATTGCACCTCAGACATATTGAGGTAGCTGCATCGCCGCCTATAAACTCTGACAGCAGGATAGTATCTTCTGCGGCCCCTTCCACCTTGGACTTCCTGCTGGCCATGTGCCCCTTGTGCCTGTGCCTCTCCTCCCACAGGTCGCCCCCCCGGAAGCTGTATTGTGACACCTGACCAGCTCTCCATTCTGCCCCTCTCTTCCCCCTCAGAGGAGGTGCCTCCAGCGGAAACCATAGTCCCCATTGTCAGGGTAAGGGAAGTTCTGTCTGATACCTGGAAGGGTCCACACAGTCTGAATCCTGGCAGGCAGCAATGAGTCCAGAAATGAAGCCTAGAAATGCTAAGAATGAAGCTGCCACATACCAGTAAGCAGCCAGCTGCATACTATCTCCAAAACTCCTCATTACTCACATTGGCAATGCTGCTGAGCCTTTTTAGCTCACACTTGGATGAGGTTTGTGAGAATGTTGGCTGGCAGCCTGTCCATTTTGCCCATGCGATGTGCAGAAAAATTGCATGGGCAAGGAAATATCAGTCAATTGGATTGCTAATGGCCTTAAGTGGCCCGTTAATTAATGGTGGGCGCCGCTCCGGCACCCGCCGTGCGAAATATCGTGCGAGTGCGCGATGACATCAGGACGCTCACCTGACGTTATATGTTCTGCTGAAGGGTCATGAGGACTCGAAACGTCAACTCTTTTCTTCTCCGCCAATGCTGCCAGACCTGCTGAGTTTTTCCAGGTAATTCTGTTTTTGTTTTGACGTTATCATGCACTATTTTACTCCCATTCGGGTCGGGCGCGTGCCCACCCATGGGACGAAAAGTTCTGCCTCAAGTGTGCAAAACGGACACCCAACCCGCTGAGGTTGGTATTGTGATATTGTTTTGTAGTGCATGTAGTTTAACATGCTGATTGACATACTGCTGAATATGCAAGTTAACATTAGATATAGTAGTTGGAGCAGTATTGAGCAGCAGAAGAGTTCTCCTGGAATCCTGCTGTTCTTCAAGAAAAAAAACTCTTCATTTAGCTTACCAGTCATTGTCATAGTGGTTGGCATGTTTGTGTTAAGAACCAATAACACAACAGTCTGGTTTCCTGTTTTAAATGAGGGACGAAAATCATATTTCCTCCCTCACACTATTTTCACCTGGTAGTGCAGGCTTTTGAAAGCGCACTAAAACAGGTCAGGCTTCAGAGTTCGTGATGAAAATGGAAAGCCTGCTGAGGAGTCTGGGACATTCTGAAAGGTAAGTGTAAAATGTTTTCACACCATCAAATGTCACTATTAGGTGTTGCATTGTAATGTAGATGTACTTTAATGCAGTGATTCATCATAGGGTTCTATTCTACAAAGGTAAGTTGATCTTTACATTGACCAGAATTGTGTAATTGTTCACATGCATTACAGTTTTTTCCCATTGGAGAAAGTACCATAATGCAGTGAAAAAATGTTACAAAATGTCCTGTCAGCTTGTGCTGTGATTTTAATGGAGTTAGAGCTCTGGCTGATTAAAAAAGCACTGCTTTGACAGTTAAAATAATCAAACCACCCGCTCCTGTCCATTGATTGAGGGCACTCTGTTTTCAAATTGAAATGAGCACCTTCTGTTCTTTTGCTGTGGCTATTATGAATGCTTGACTGAATTTCAAGCATTAATTAATTTCAGCACAGTAGGTGTTGCATTCATTTGAGAATGGGTGACTGTTTTAAGAGGTTGTAATAACAGATTACCCCTTGAATTGGTTTCTAGTTTGTTGATAGGATTATTATAAGGAATTTCGTATGACAGAATGCAATTTTTCACAACATCAATGGTGTGTTTGATGGAGGCCTTTATTAGATGGTGAAAGGTTTATTTTTTCCTCAAAGAATGTAAAATATTTTCTATTGATATTGCATGGAATCTGAGGACTGTACATAGTGAATACAGTGTGAGTGGCTATGGAAGATACATGGCTTGGCAGCATGGAGTGAGGGGAGTGAGGAGTGTTAGGAGACATGCTGCTGATGCAGAGAACCCAGGCGAGCCTTCACAGCAGCCCGCCTCAGCACCAGCACTTCTCCTGCACTGGTTCGCTGCTCACAAAACTGCAGTGCAAACCCAAACCCTACAAGGAAAGAGATAAATCCCAGGCAAAGTAGCACATCAGTCAAGTATAGTACGTGAGCCACGAAGTGGTCTGACTCACGAAACGCTCTCCCAAGAGGAAAATCCAGTCCGAGATTTTTGCTATAAATATTCATAGTAGTTGATGACATGGACCTATCTTTTAACTTAATTAATCAGACAGATGGATTACATTACAAGTTCTGTGCACATGGTGAACAGGTTATATATTAGGGGCTATGCAAAGCTTTTAGCTGAAGTAGCCAAGCAAGTGTTTAAATTGAAATCATTGTGTATGAAAGGCCAGATAATACCCTGTTGCCTTCAAGTTTAATGAAACAAATAGGATGATTTATGTTTAAAATCCTGTGTGCCATGGATTACTGAACCTCTGAAGAACATTACCTTTACAGGCGGAGAGCATCAAAGATCTATGTTACAAAGACCAGATGCTCAGGAGCTATTCCATAACAAGTTGTTGTCATATTCATTCTTCTCTTTCATCAAAGTATTACTATTATGGCCGGAGCCTTTCGGTCATGATATTCCCCAAATGAGGCAATTTTCAATGTGCTGCCAAGAAACAAACCATCAAAGACAATCACAGCCAATTTGGTCAACCTCTGCAGAACAACCTCCTGGCCATCAAACAGTGACCATTATTGTCTAGCACATCGCTTATCATGGAAGCGGTTAGTGCCTTTTCCTCAATTCATGGTAAGAATTGTACTGCAGGACACAACCTCAGCGAACAGTTGAGCCAATGCCAAAGTTCACAAAGTCAAACTGAGTGAAAAAGTTAACAGATCCAACAATAACAGACAACAATAGATAACAGAATTACTCTGGCAGAGGCAATCATTACATTGGTGCAACATGGATTATGGACCAAGTACAGCAGTCTGCCTAATTAATTTCTCCACCCATCATATATGTGAAAATGTATTGGTCAAGAGGTTCTTTTGGTTTGTGTTGATTTCCCCAGTGCAAATCAAGGAAGTTTAAATACAATTTACCACAAGCATAAATTGTGTTTCACAATCTTTAACATTGATTTAAAAACATGGTTCTGGATACAAGCCACATCCACAAAACTGGTCACACCCCCAGAACAAATTAATGAACAAAAAAAAAAAACAGCTTTTCATTTACAAAGCACCTTTCTTTACCACCTGATATCCCAAAACGCTTTACAGCCAACGAAATACTTCACGAAGCGTAATTACTGTTTCAATGTAGGAAACATGACAGCCAATATGTGCACAGCAAGTTCCCAGAAACAGAAATGTGATAATGACCAGGTAATCTGTTTCTTGTGATGTTGATTGAGGGTATAAAAATTGGCCAGGACACCAGGGATAATGTCCTGCTCTTCTTTGGAATAGTGCTATAAGATCTTTTGCATCCACCTGAGAGGGCAGACCTTTTAAAATCTTATCCGAAAGTACAGCATTCCCTCGGAGTGTCAGCTTTGATTTTTATGCTCAAGTCTTGGAGTGAGACTCAAATCAACAACTTTCTGACTCAGATGCAAGATGCTACCAACTGAGCCAATGCTGAGACTGACTGAATGGTGAGTATCTGACAACTGTACCATATTTGAGGATATGGTTCTTCAAATTAAGTTTGTTTTTTTTTTAGGCACTAATCAGCACATTTTAAAAGACTTTTAACTTATGAAGAATCTGACCACAGTACACCAGTGAAATGGGTAAATGGTTTAGTATAGTTTTTTTAAAGTCACCTTTGGTAATTTAAAATTAGGTCACTCACAGTTTGTGAACAAGAGCCAGCATGGACAAGATGGGCTGAATGGCCTTCTTCTGTGCTGTAACAATTCTATCATTCTAAAAGACTCTTAATAAAAATATTTTTTGTGATTAACCATTTTAACTGTATCAATAAAACTGCACTAGGTTACTATTCTTAATCACATCAATGAATAACTTTTAATACAAGGGGGAAAAGAAACAATTGTGTTTCCCGATAGTGCTGGCTGACATTGCAGATTCAATGAGCCAAGCGGTCTCATTTTGTGCTGTGCTAAATATTGAGAAGACCAAAACCATTACCTTTAGTCCTTGCCACAATTTTTGTTCTTTGATCACGATTTCCACCTCTTTGCCTAGCAACTGGCTGAAGCTGAACTAAGTATTGTGTACCTTTCATCTGTTTGATCCGAAGACAAGCTTTCAACTACATATCCACTCCACCACCAAGATTGCGTACTTCCACGCCTTTAACACTGCCCAACTCTGACCCTCCCTCAACGCATTTGCATGAAACACTCATCCATGCTTTTGTGACCTCTCTGCTTGACTAAACCAATGCTCTCCTAACCGTTCTCCCATTTTTCATCCTACACGAACTTTTGCTCATCTAAAGCTGCTGCCCATATCTCAACTCACTCCTGCATTTGCTGTTTTACACTGGTTTACAATCCCACAATGCTTCAATTTTAAAATCCTCATCCTTGTTTTCAAATCTCTCCGTGTCCTCATCCCATCTCTGTAACATCCTACAAGGCTTTGAGATCTCTGTGCTCCTTCAATTCTGGTCTCTTGAGCATCTCATTTTAATTGCTCCCCTATATATGCCTTCGGCTGCCATGGTCCTCAGTTCTGGAATTCCCTCCCTAAACTCCTCTGCCTTTCCTCCTTTGAGATGCTCCTTAAAACCTCTCTCTTTTATCTTTGTTTTTCTGGCTTGATCCCCCCTTCGCGGTTTGGTCTCAAATCCTTTTCTCGATACCGCTCCTGTAATGCTTTTTGGGATGCTTGGCTGCATTAGATGAGCTATATAAATCTAAGTTGCTGCTGTTTTGTACTATTCAATAATTTTACATGTCATTATGCAAATTAATTTGAGTTGAAACTTGAACGTTAACTTCACTTTGGAAGAACAATGCAAAAACAAATGCCAATTGCGCCCAAAACACAAACATTATACCCCAGTTGCAGTCATTCAGCCTTCCCCATCACAGGCTGCATCAGAACATAGTGGGCCCACACCTAGCAGGTACTGGAAAAGGCTGGGTCTAGTCTCAATTTACACCCACTTTTTATATTTCATTGCAGTAAGTCACATGCAACACCAGCCTTAGAAGGGAAGGAATGTCACAGTATCCTCCACTGCATAGTGCTCCAAAACTATCACGTCTTGCAGTGCCTTCAGCCAAATGTGCACTGCACGATGCCATTCTACAATGTAGCTCAGCCAATGCTGGCTGTCCCCTTCCCTTGTCTTGCTAACCTATGGAAGTACAATTTAATACCAACTTGTGCAGCTCTGTACAATTGATTTTCTGGCAGGTCAGAAAGTTTCATTCCATGTGGGATCACTGAATTCTGCAGAAAAGATTTGGTGCATCTTCCTGGCATACATGCAACACATGTTCTAGCTAAGTGGAGAAAAATATGGAGATTCCAGTTTAATGATGTCATCTTATTGCCCCCTAAATACTCTGACGTGTGCAGCATTGTGACTAATGCCATCAACTCAAAATCATAAAAGGCTATGAAGTTAGGCAAATCATGTGATGTATGGAGTACTGAACTTTGGTTTTCACAATACATGTAGGAATAGGACTAGACCACTCAGCCTACTGAATCCCTTCCATCATTCAGTTAGATCATGGCTGATCTGTCTCTTAACTCTATTTACCCACCTTGGTCCCAGATCCCTTAATACCCTTAGTTAACAAAAATCTATCAGTCTCTTTTTTGAAGTTTTCAATTTATCTAGCCTCAACAGCTTTTATGGAGACTGTTCCAGATTTCCATGACCTTTTGTTCAAAGAAATACTTCTGACATCACCCCCTGAGCAGCCCAGCTTTCATTTTAAGCCTATGCCTCATATATCAATATAACCCATAGGCAACACAAGACTTATTGAGGTATATAAGTCTTATCAAGCCCACAGCAACAAAAAGCAGAGGATGGACAGAAAGTGTATGAAGGCTATTTTTAAGGTTACTTCCTTGCTAATTAGCCACAATTTCTAATGCAGAAGGACAACCACAGCTGCATCACCAAATTGCATGCAGTGTGTAGACTATGAACTAACCTAGCCACTTAAAATGCTGCTGTCCCTTCAACAAGAATTAATGTAAGCATAAATATTGCAGTTACGTTAATGCTCACTGACTTTCAGCATAGAAAGTGCCACCAGGTACATCTCATTTGCACATATTGCTCTGTTTTTGTATATCATCCTTAGTAAGTGAGGTGAATGTTCAGGTGTTCAAAAAACTTTACTAAAATATTGATAATTTGTAAAAGAATATGCCTTAGATCATTGACAGCACACAGAAACAAAGGATGTTCATCCAGACCTAGTCAGTCCACAATTCAACCAGTGAAAACCATTCACTTGGGCTTGAGCGTCTAAGTGCCCACTAGGTTATTAGTCCAGATTTTACATTAAGAATAATGGTGAAGCTATCGGTGTTTACCTTTATTATTGAGTAAATGGGACAGCAATTTTCACCATTCACACAAGCACATTCGAATGAGGAAATATGGAAGTTGCTGCCTGATTTGCTCTGCTCCTCTGGAAGCTGTGCTACACCAGTATTGAAATGCATGTAAGGGTGTGGAGTTGTTCTACTTACAAATTAGTTACATGCTAAAATGTCAGAAAAATATAATGTTGGTCCATTTGAGTGCAAATGGATTTTCAACAACGTGGTAAGCTATTATTGCCGCAATACAACCTCTCTGGCCCTGAAAATTTAATTTTAGAAGTGTCAAGTCTCATTCTTTTGGAATGTAATTATTGTTGGAGACTTTTTGAAAGGTGAATTTTTCTTTTAAACTTAATCTGCCTTTCTCTTGTATTTTTCTCTCTTTCTCACAACATCTCATCTTCTTTTCCTCTTTTTATTTTTCTGTACATGATTTCACAAATTAAAATTCTAATTCTAATACTTCCAGGTTTACACTCTGCATGTCGATGAGGATTCATCAATCTGATTGGTTGAAAAGCCACGCCATTGTTATCCCTGCTGTCATATGCCACAGATCCACTGTAGAGGGTGCTGCACAGGAAATGCTCTTGCATAATTGTAAATTGCAACTCAAAAGCCCATGGAAAGTCTGTAAGGCTATCAGTTTAATGAATGGCGAACACTGTTCATTCACTTCTGATCACAACTATCTGGGTTATTATAGTGAATATTATCAAAGTTATTGAAAGACTAACAACACAAAAGTGGGACTTTGTTCTTCAGCATTTTTGTCCAAGCTGTTTTTTTCTTTCACTTTATATAAATTATTAGATTAATGGAAGTCACTATGCTTTGATTTATATCAACTAGAAAAATGTTAAACTTGCATAGAATCTTGGTTAGACCACATTGTGAACAGTTTTAGTCTCCTTATTGTAAAAATATAGAAGCACTGGAGAAGGTGCAAAAACATTTACTAAAATGCTATAAGAACTGAGAGATTACAATTATTGGGAAAGATTGAACAGGCTGGGGATTTTCCCTCTTGAAAAAAGACTGAGGATTACCCAATAGATGTCTTCAGGATTATGAAAGGGTTTGATTGAGTGGATGAAGAGAAGATTTTTCCAAAAGGTAATTGAATGGGCACTTGAAGGAGATAAACTATATGAATACAGCAGAGGAATAGGCACTTCCTCTGCTGTATTCGTATAGTTTATCTCCTTCAAGTGCCCATTCAATTACCTTTTGGAAAAATCTTCTCTTCATCCACTCAATCAAACCCTTTCATAATCCTGAAGACATCTATTGGGTAATCCTCAGTCTTTTTTCAAGAGGGAAAATCCCCAGCCTGTTCAATCTTTCCCAATAATTGTAATCTCTCAGTTCTTATAGCATAAACTATACGAATACAGCAGAGGAATGGAACTGACTGGACTGCTCTATGGAGAGCCAGCATAGACTCAATGGACTGAATGACCTCCTTTTGTGGTGTAAATCACTCTATGATTTACGGGCAAAATGAGAACTAGAAGCCATAAATATACAATCGTCACTAATAAACCTAATAGAGAATTAAGGAGAAACATATTTGCCCAGGGACTGGTTAAAATGTGGAACTTGCCACCTCAGAAAGTTAAGATAAATAGCACTGATGCATTCAAGGGCAAGTTAGGTAAATGCATAGAGAGAAACGAATAGAAGGATTGGGTAATGGTGTTAGATGAAGAAGGATGGAAGGAGATTTGACTGCAGTATTAACACTGATATAGACCTGTTTGGCTAAATGGCGTGTTTCTATGTTACAAGTACTTTGAAATCCTGACTGGAACTATATCACCATTCCTTCACTGTCACTGGGTCAACATCCTGACACTCCCTTCCTAACAGCACTGTGGGTGTAGCTACATCTCATGGACTGCAGCGGTTCAAGAAGGCAGCTCACCACCACCTTCTCAAGAGCAATTAGGGATGGTCAATAAATGCTGGCCCAGCCAGCGAAGCCCACATCATGTGAAAGAATAATAATTAAAAAGTTAAAGCTTAATTCCTATTTGAAAAATAGACCTCTTGAAATAGCTTTATTTGGTATGGCAAATGCACATCCAAATAAACACTCCCTCCCCCCAAATAACTCCTGCCTGTGCCACTGACCACACTCAACTAAGTGGCAACAATGCATTGTCCAATTGCACAAGTTAACAGGACGCAGGGGACAAGTCACAAAGTAATAACAGCATCGATCGCTGTATTGTCCAGTGCCAGAATTATTAGAAGAATGAATCCTCACCATGGAGACAATAAATATTAATGGAGAATGTGGCATAATCTCAAAACACAACCAAAAATACATTGGAACTAGTACCAACTCCGCTAATAAATCAGCCCTGGGGAGGACGCTGATCAGTTTTACGCCAAAAGGTAAGAAGGCACAAGCTCCTCCATGGTAAATTCTCTCTTCTATTTCTGAAGTGAATATCATAGAGTTATGTTTTATTATGCTGAATTTTGTTATATGAAGCTGGATGATCTCAAACCACTATTACTTGGTAGTAAATTAAAATGCTGTAAGTGTACTAGATCATAATTGGATTGTTATGCAGATTTCAGAGTTCATTAAGACCTGACACATATAATGATTCTAATTAAAAATTAGCATTTCAAATAAAATCTATGTGTGGCACAATCAGAATTGTACATTAATGATGTATAGTTTGTAGACATTCCCACAAATGAGATCTGTGTTATTATAGAGTGGAAACTCATTTACATTGAAATGAGTCCTGTTTCCATTGGTGTAAATTTGTTATCTCTTACTGAAATATGCTGGGGATAATTTTTTCCAGCTGTTTCTTACCAAATTGATCTTTTCAAGAGATTACCTGAAGGCAGATTCTGTCATTCCCCTTTTCATGGTCTAGTTATAGACAGGGTGCTTTACAAAACTGTTGACAGTAAAATTGATAGAATAGGTACAAAAGCCACACCTGTCTTCAGAATGGTTCTCTGCTTAAAGAACAAAAACAGAATTACCTGGAAAAACTCAGCAGGTCTGGCAGCATCGGTGGAGAAGAAATCAGTTAACGTTTCGAGTCTTCATGACCCTTCGGCAGAACTGAGTATAGTTAGGAGAAAGGTGAAATATAAGCTGGTCTAAGGTGGGGGGGCGGGGGGAGAGAGAAGTTGAGGGTGTGGTGATTGTGGAGATAAGCAAGCA
Organism: Cetorhinus maximus; assembly: GCF_964194155.1. Lineage (NCBI taxonomy): Eukaryota > Metazoa > Chordata > Chondrichthyes > Lamniformes > Cetorhinidae > Cetorhinus > Cetorhinus maximus. Next base: position 104,278,405 of record NC_135884.1, read on the forward strand.
GTGATAGGAGCAGATAATCAAAAGATGTCACAGATAAAAGGATCAAAGAGGTGTTGAAGGTGGTGATATTGTCTAAGAAAAGTGCTAGTTAAGAATGGAAGACAGGATACTCAAGGTACAACTCTAGTGGGGGTGGGGTCACCATCATTTTCACATGGTCCATCTCTGACACTTCTCTTCCCTTCCTTGACCTCTCTGTCTCAATTTCTGATGATAGACTGTCCACCAATATCCATTACAAGCCTACCGACTCCCACAGCTACCTCGACTACAGCTCCTCACACCCCGCTTCCTGTAAGGACTCCATCCCATTCCCTCAGTTCCTTCGCCTCCGTCGCATCTGTTCTGATGACGCTACCTTCAAAAACAGCTCCTCTGACATGTCCTCCTTCTTCCTTAACCGAGGTTTTCCACCCACGGTCATTGACAGGGCCCTCAACTGTGTCCGGCCCATATCCCGCGCATCCTCCCTCACGCCTTCTCCTCCTTCCCAGAAACATGATAGGGTCCCCCTTGTCCTCACTTATCACCCCACCAGCCTCCGCATTCAAAGGATCATCCTCCGCCATTTCCACCAACTCCACCATGATGCCACCACCAAACACATCTTCCCTTCACCCCCCCTGACGGCATTCCGTAGGGATCGTTCCCTCCGGGACACCCTGGTCCACTCCTCCCTCACCCCCTACTCCTCAACCCCCACCTATGGCACCTCCCCATTCCCACGCAGAAGATGCAACACCTGCCCCTTCACTTCCTCTCTCCTCACCGTCCAAGGGCCCAAACACTCCTTTCAAGTGAAGCAGCATTTCACTTGCATTTCCCCTAACTTAGTCTACTGCATTCATTGCTCCCAATGCGGTCTCCTCTACATTGGAGAGACCAAACGCAAACTGGGCGACCGCTTTGCAGAACACCTGCGGTCTGTCCGCAAGAAAGACCCAAACCTCCCTGTCGCTTGCCATTTTAACACTCCACCCTGTTCTCTTGCCCACATGTCTGTCCTTGGCTTGCTGCATTGTTCCAGTGAAGCCCAACGCAAACTGGAGGAACAGCACCTCATCTTACGATTAGGCACTTTACAGCCTTCTGGGCTGAATATTGAATTCAACAACTTTAGATCTTAAACTCCCCCTCCCCCCATCCCCACCCCGTTTCTCCCCCTCCCTTTTTTTCAATAATTTATATAGATTCTTCTTTTCCCACCTATTTCCATTATTTTTAAATCTAAAACTAAAACTTTGTTAGTCTTTCCACCCCACCCCCACTAGAGCTGTACCTTGAGTATCCTGTCTTCCATTCTTAATTAGCACTTTTCTTAGACAATATCACCACCTTCAACACCTCTTTGATCCTTTTGTCTGTGACATCTTTTGATTATCTGCTCCTATCACTGCTTGCTTATCTGCACAATCACCACACCCTCAACTTCTCTCTCCCCCCGCCCCCCCACCTTAGACCAGCTTATATTTCACCTTTCTCCTAACTATACTCAGTCTCAGACTCGAAACGTTAACTGATTTCTTCTCCTCCGATGCTGCCAGACCTGCTGAGTTTTTCCAGGTAATTCTGTTTTTGTTTTGGATTTCCAGCATCCGTAGTAGCTTTTAGCTTTTTGTTTTTATCTCTGCTTAAAGAGCTACTTCCAGTGTAGGATCCTTACATTTAACAGAAAGCTTAAAATATAAGTCCAACATAAAAACAGAAATTATTGGAAATATGCAGCAATTTCACTAAAAGCGAACGAGTGGATAATTTTCCTAAGATTCGTCTCATTAAAGGTTTCACCTAAATTATAAGCTTTCGGATCCTGAATGGCCTAATGTGCACTTTATGTTTATTTAAGGTTTAAACGTATACTTGCTGATGATTCTAATGAGCATTAAGAGGACCAGAATGTAAGGTCATCTTCCTGTAATGGAATTCTGTGCAAGCCAGCAAACTTTCTCACTTGGTAGAGCTCAATTTAAATATCTTGTTCCCTCTCTGAACAGCAGGAACTGGTTTCCAAATGTAAACTGTGTACAGTACAAGGTGTTACAATATTTTATTAATGCAGAGTTGTCTTAGTGAGCCATTTGTAATTTGAGTTCTATGCTGGCTGGAAAAACTATCCTTTTTTCTTATGACTTTAGTTAAATAGATATTGCTCTGTCTGAAAACAGTTAAGGAATCTGCTTTAGGGACATTTGGAACACTGGCAAAGCAGAACCAGCCCCATTCTTGGAAGTGCCAGCAAATTATTTATTTTCTTAACTACATACTCACAGTTATGAAAATTTAATGAAACATCAAATGACAATGCAACTAAAGTCATGTGTATAACTATTAATAGGATGGGCAATGAAATATAACGGTAACATCCCAAATCTGAAGCAGGTAATCTTTCAGTTGCTGTTCATCTTCCACAAATTTTCCTAACAAAACATATAGGGCCAGGATTTGTTGACATAATAACGGCAAAGTTAATAGTGCTCATCATTTTTTATGGTAAATGGGACAGCAATGCCAGGCGAGGAGCAGATACACAGTGAAATGGAAATATCCAAGTTGCTTCAACTTTGTGAAAGCAGTATCTTACCCTTAGCTTCCACAGTTTTTTTAAGAACTTGCTGTATTTGTCTATTAATTGCCCATTAAACTGGTCATAGACAGTACGTCCTGTCTTACAAATGCAAGCACCAATTTAATGACATGGTAATTGCTAATTGCTGCCAATCTACCTCTGGTACTGAAAATTAACTATTACAAGTGTGGATCTCAGGGCTGGATTTGCTTGGTAGACTCAGGAATTGCAAATCAGATTCGAAGACGGTACCTTTCAAAGCAGGCCTGAGGTAAGAACCGAGGTGGGTAGATGTTGAGGCCAGCAGGTTAGAAGGCTCGCCTTTATTCACTGGGACATCGACCCAGTTCTATGGTTGACTGTTAGGTTCCCTAGCCCTCATCCCTCATACCCCCACCCATGCCCCCTTCATACCACCGATACTCTTCCATAGCCCCCATGCCCCCTCCATACCCAACATACATTCTCCATATCCCCCTCCATATCATCTCATCCAGTATCATGAGCCCTGTATTAACACTGGGAAGTCTTTGAAATGCTCATGAAATACGGAAATAATTATCCATTCAAACTCCACTTGAAAAAACCTCTCCAGGGAGCTCAAACACACTGCTATTCAAACACCCCTTGAAGAAAGCTCACACTTATTAAGTGCTCAGAAATCTGTCAAAACAAACAGTCATTCAAAAACCTTTCCAAAACACTTCAATCCTATTAACTGCTCATAAAACTGTGAAACAAAACTCACAGTCCCTTTCACAGCTGCGTCAACAAATCCTGGTGAGCTAAATCCCTTTGTGGGGTTTGGAACTCAACCAAGCATTTAGAATGGGATTCCATTACACAACTGTATAAACAAATCCTCCAGGGTTCAATACAATAGTACCTTTAAAGTTGCCTAAACAAATGGCCATCTGTTCACTTTTTCAAAGGCTGAACAGATAGGCTTCCAGCCAAAGAAGTCAGGCATTTGTTCAGTTTTTTCAAAGGCTCGGCAGATGTCTAGACTTTAAATCAATGTAAAAATTAAAGTTCAGGGTGCATATGACACATTAATATCTTTTCTTAATACAGTTGAATGCAGAAGAGCATTTTATCCACTATTCTAATGCAGCTGGACACTTACACAATACTGGTCAATTTAGTGGTCACTTACCTTCCAAGGACAGAGCCCTATGATCACTGTATTAAAAATATACTTAACTTTCATAAGTGTCAAATACTGTTCGTTAACAGTAGCTACATTAAAAACCAGCTGAAATGCAACATGAAGGGATAAAGAAAGAAATAATGTCAGACCAACCCAACAAAAAAAACACACAGAACACGATGAAGGCTACGATATGATCTAAAGCTGTTAAACTCGATGTTGAGCCAAAAGGCTGCATAGTGCCAAGTTGAGAGATAAAGCGCTGTTCCTCGAGCTTGCATTAAGCTTCACTGGAACATTGTAGCAGTAGAAAGAGAAAGAGAGAGGGACAAAGAGAGAGAGAGAGGGCCAGAGAGAGACACACAGAGAGAGGACAGAGAGAGGGGCAGAGAGAGAGAGACAGAGACAGACAGACAGAGAGAGTGAGGCAGACAGAGAAAAAAAGTGAGGGAGGGAATTAGAATTTACTTTTGCATGCCTCTATTTGTAAGACCCAAAATTCGGTAGGCTTTTTGAGGTCTTCATCTACCTGCACTCACATTTTCAGTTAATTATGTACTTAAACCCATAGGTCTCTCCCTTCACATACACATCCTTCAGCATACTATAATTGAGTGTATATTGTCATTCCTTGTTTTTCTTCCCAAATTGTATTCTCTTACTTATCTCCATTAAATTGTATCTTTTACTTGTGTGCACATTCTGTCTATGTCTTCCTTAAGTCTTCTTCAGTCATCCTTGTGATTTTCAAAACTTCCTACTATTATATCACCAGCAAGTTTTGAAATGTTATTCCTATAAGCAAGTCCAAATTGTCTTTACATATTGAGACTGAAAGCAGCTTACAACCATTACCCTCGGGCGTACACCAATTACAACCCTTCTGCATCCTGAGCAAAACCAACTTACCAAACTAATTTTTTCAGTCCAATCTTCCAACAATACTGTTACATGCCCTCTTATAATATATGTTGGAAATTTTTCTAAGCAATTTATGAGGCATCTTGTCAAACTACTTCTGGAAATCCATATAAAATACACCTAATAGATTTTCTTTATTATTTAATCAGAAAGCTCTATTTTACTGGACAAACAATTTGTTTTTAACAAACACGTAATGACTGAACCTTGACTGACCCATACATTTCTGAATGTTCATTACTGTTATCTCAATTTAAGAATTTTAAGAGTTTATGGATTCCGCTGTTCTTGGCCATTCTTGAACAAAAGCATGACATTGGCTACTCTCTACCCATTGGTGTAGCATGCATATTTAAAGAGGATATTAAAATTATGCCTACATCCACAGCTATACCTTCATCAATTTCTTTTAACTAGGGTACATACCATTGGGGCCCAGTTAATTATCCACCTCGAGTTCTCTGCTACTTTTTTCAAAACATTTTTTCTATAGTTATCTGTCACAGTTGTTCCATCTCCTCCTGCCATTAATCAATATTCTCACTCCCATGATCATTTGTACAAGAACTAAAAGTATTTAATACCTCTTCATCCTCCATCAGATTCTCCTTCATCCCAGCCACATTCCACTCTGACTGGTCTTTTATGTTTTATGTAAATTATAAAAGTCCTTGTTTTCTTTTTACATTCTCTGTTAGCCTTTTTCAAATTCCAATTTATTTCCTTTTTCAGTCCTCTACTACACTTTCCATATTTTGCATAATTATCTTCAGTAGTTTATATTCTGTCTTCTATTCAGTTTATTTGAACTGTATTTATCCACAAAATTCTGTTCTTGAAGCACTCCTTTTTGTTTTAAAGGGATATATTTGCTTTTCCTTTCTTCATTCCACATTTGTGAAGATTACCCACTGTTGATCTGTTAATTTATTTTCTAGTTTTCTTGCCCAGTTAATTTGGGCTAAATCACTTCTTGCCTCACTCCAGTCCAATCACCTTATTGTGACTCTTCACTATCCTTTTCTATTCCTAAATAGCATCCCATTATCGTGTTGTTGCTATTCCCCATTGTTTCTTACTCTTGCACCAATTATTTGCCTCACTTAATTTCCCAGAGCTAAGTTGTGCAATCCTTCCGCCCTTGTTTAACCATAAATATGGCATCTTGGATGAAGTCCTAACTGCATTCTATAAAGAGCTCTTTAGTTTGGCCACATACATTACCTCATTCCAGACAGTTAAGCCACCCAGCATTATCTTACTGTTCTTTCTTGTCTCTCCAAACTAACTGTAGATCTCCACTGCTACCTCAATGCCATTGTTTTGTTGCTACAATGCAAATCAAGAATTCTACCATTTCCCATATAATTTCTTAACTTGCTCCATATGGATTCCATCTTAATGTGACCTTCTTGTTCATCTTTAAATTCTTGCATTGTAATACAAATCTTTCATGAATGTGCCATGCCCCCACTTTCGCTCTTGAAAATGTTGCAACCGGAACATTAACTGGCTAGACCTTTTCAAGTTCAGCTATATCTCTGTTACAATTGTACATTAAAATGTAGCTTTTTTGCTCTAACTGTTTTTCCTTTTTGGAAACTGTTCCTGCCTCTTTAGGTCTCCTGCCAGGCTCCATTTCTCAATTGAGTGTGCAGGTGGCCAAGATGACAACCTGTTCCTAGGCATCTGCTGCTCTTCAAGTAAATACCTAAGAGATGTGCAAGACCACAACAGGTTCTGACTTCCATGGTCCCCAATGTTGATAATTTTTACTTGGCGCTTCTTCCAGATGGTCCCAATTAAACTGAAACATTACCAAGATGAAATCAATATCTGGTGTACCAAATTAATATCCTACATCTGTATCATATTAGTATTTCAAATATTTTAGAACATATGGCAGCTGCCTGGAGGTAGCCTCCTGGCAGCGGACATGGGGTGGGGGTGGAGGGGTGGGCCAATGTTCCAGGATCACCTTGAAGCCACCCCACCCCCCACCCCTACCATCTCCCTGCAGGCTGCCCTATGGAAAGCCTTTCCCCTTCACAATGGCGGCCCGGGAGCCGTGGACATTTTAAAATTTCAAGTTTGTTAAAATTGTTCAGCGTGCAATTCAAAATGGAGTTTCCCACTCTCTCCCTTACCTGCATTAGCAGGCCGAAGCTCCTCCCATGCTAGCAGGTTTCCTATTGGCCCTACAGCTTTGAAAACCCATTGGACGGTAATTAGCTAATTCAGGCGAAATCACTATTGGGTGATTGCCCCCAACACAGTGTGGGATGGGCAACCCCATTTGATCTCAACATCAGGGTCCTAATCCAAAATGCAAAATCCTACCCAAGGATACTGTCTGATCACTGTTCTACTTTGTAATCAAAAACATAGAATGGGAGAGTTTCACATTTAAGTGAGACGCCGTTCATGATTATATTGTGTATAATGAAGGTTCACAGAGCTCGCCAAATGGCAGTCCAAGTTGATCTGGATTCTTTAATGTATTTTTTTGAGTGATTCAGACCTCGATGGACCAAAATGCAGAGCTCCCTTGGTTTGTTTAAAATGGTTACATCTGTTGTGTATTGAAGGACTTGCAGAAACAGAAACTGCCAAGTGTTCAAGCATCAGTCTTTTCTCCTATTTTTTAAAAATAAACACATAATGCTACTGAAGGGATTCTGAGTCATCTGGAACTATTTGAATAGGACAAAAGGGAATATAGTTGATTACAGGGGAAATCTAGTGACAGTACCAATGTTAACTTAACATTATTATTAAGCCTGTCTAGGAAAAAGCGAATGATATATTTTGTTTTTAACTAACTAGCACAGTTACTGCAGCAACAAAATACAGTGCTCATCACTGCAGAGCTGCCAATTTCTAAAAATGCATTTCACCGAGACTAGCAAGCAGAGAACTAAAGACCGGCTTTCAGTTCTCCACCCAGCAATATCCTGTTCGGCCAACAAAACATTATCACCATTTCCATTTACTTATCAAGAACATTTTATTTCCAGTACAATTACATTTTATCTGAAATATTTTTGTTCTTCTCCAATGGATTGATGGATTGTTGTGACACTGAGCACTCTCGTCCTTAGCCTCTAGTCCTCTCACAGTTGCCCTTCAGCTTGATTTCCTCCATGCCCTCCATTGAGGTAATGAAGGTCTTATTTTAACAGAGAAAGTTTTAGGCAACTCCTAAATCCCCGTTCTTATTTACATCCCATCAGCTCAAAATATGCAATCCTACATGTTCTTCTGTAGGACATCTTGTGGCACAGTGGGTAACTCCAGACTACAACATGCGAGTAAAAGTTGTATGTTGCCGCAGCAACTCGGACTCCCTGAGCAAACTGTCACCTCATTATGTTTACATTAAATTGGATCCAGATTTGATGGCTTTTACCCTGTCTGGAGGCTGGCACAAAGAATAGTCACTTCAGTAGGTTATTAGAAGGCTGCCAATGCCCATGAGCCTGTGATCCAGCAAATGTTCTGCCTTTGGAAGTGATCGAATGAAGAGGAAAAAATTGGGGAAGAGTGAGAGAATTATTTTAATTTAAGATGTGGAAGTATAACTATGAGATGAGCTTGAAGGAACCATCTGAGCCTTGCGATGATCTGAATGAGATTTTGAGGACAATTCAAAATGATAAGATTGTCAGGTCTGCCAATGTAAAGCAGTTCAGCATGCAGAGACACACATACAATCAAATCAATCAGTGTACACAGGGCACAAGAATATCAGCCAAAACGATGACAGGGATCTGGAATCCCTTGAGTGTTTGTTGTGTCTCGAATGATTCTGTAAATCATCCACCCCTTAAAATCTTAAAGTAAGAATTGTAAAAGATGATTGAAGTAGCACGAGTGAAATAATTTTAATGGTTATTCAAATATACACAGAATACTAACCCATTTGTCCTTGTGCTGTATGTCCTCATATCCTTCACAGATCTGAGATTTTGTACCGAATTGAATCCAAAATCAGATATATAGAATTGTAGGGCATTGAATTAAATGAAAACGGGCAGAATTTTCCGTGCCCGCAGGCATCATGGTGGGCATGAGCGGACAACATGGCAAGAAGGCCAAAAATTGGTTTCACGATGTGTGAAACCAGTTTGCAATCGTCCCCTCCACCCATCAATGGCGGCCGCGCTTGCCGCTGCCGCTCGGGAACTTCATTGTAATATATCTGCATATCATTATAAGCCCAGCTCGCTAGAATCATCTCCCCACACTGAATCATTTCAGCACGTCAGTGTGAACAGCATTTATAAGGCGTGCATTTGGCAAGCTGCACTTTGAGGGGAACTCGGACGTGAGTGTACAGTAACATTACACAGTACTCGCCTGTTGGACCTCAAGGTTGAGGTGCTGTGCATTCAGGTGAGGGCATAGGCAAATCGCATTTTCCAGGCTGATAACGTGGTGCTGGGGCAAGGGCTGCACTGTGGTCGAGGCAGGTTGTGTGTATGGGGTGGGAGGGGAGGGGGCGGGGAGGAGCGTGCAAGGGCTCCATAGCTGTTGATGGCAGTGCACAAGCAGGTGCCAGGGGTGGCAATGCGGGGCAGTAGTGGGAGGAAAGCGGCCACGAATTAGGGAAATTTTGTATAAAGTGACGATTCTTCCACAGCTGAGACAGTTCAGGTGCAGCCACATTGACGGGCTTGGAATCAGGTCCCTAGCTTATCTGCCCACTCAAGCAACACAGAGGCTTGAAAGTACCACCAAATGCTCTGGAGCTTTTCACCGCTCAGGCACAGACTCCAAAATAATGAGCATTTTAGTGGACTGCAGGACAATTGGATGATTGGGCACGTTGCACAATCTCCTTGCGAGAGGTGGCCATGGAGCAGTCACTGGTGGAGGCTTTCACAGCCCCTTGCAATGTCAGCATCTCAGTTTGGACCAGCCTCCCCCATGGTTCAAGCTAACAGTGTAGCCTTGCAGTGTGGGTAAGGAGAATGCCTGAGAGCACAGCATGCAGTCCAATGGGCAAAGCTGCCGCCAATCGGTCAGGTGGAATGGGACGGAGGATGGTGGGGTTTCAGGTGGCTATGCAATGCACTAAACTCTGGCCATCCAAGTGCTGGCCAGCACTCTCGGGAATGTGTTAAGGGGCCTTCAGACTTAACCAAGAGAGGTTCTCAGTACACCCAAACATCTCTCTCTTTCATCCTGCAGGAGGAGTACACCGGGAGCATGGTGACCTAGATGTGTGCTGCATGGCATACAGAGAGCGGAGACAAAGGAGAAGAGAGTGAAGGAGGTGCCTGGCTGGGCAGAGGGAGGAGCAGCACCCTTAGAGAAAGGGGTAGCTGGGGCTCCCATGCATGCTCCTGAAGAGCCAGAGCGAGCTGTCGCTGGTTGGCGCCCAGCTAGACCCAAGGTCTATAGATGGTGCTTGTCATTTCTGCAGATGACCGAGAACCAGTGTCGCCGAAGACTGCAAATGTCCAGGGAATTGATCAATTGCATTTGCCACCTGCTGCAGGATTTCGGACCATGAGGATATGGATGGCATCCACTGCCAGTGGTCGTGAAAGTGACTGCCAGGCTCAATTTCTATGCCAGTGGCTCCTTTCAGGGCTCCACAGGTGACTTATGTGGGATATCACAAGCCTCCAGGCACAAATGCATCCACGAGGTCATAGGCGCCATCTTCACGAGGGCACACAACTTTGTGCATTTCGCCCCGGATCAGGAAAGCCAGGATGCAAGAGCGGTTGGATTTGCCCAGATCTCAGGTTTTCCATAGGGTGCCATCGACTGCACTCATGTGGCGTTCAGATCTCCATCGCAGTTGACGTAGTGGAACGTGTGTCGCAAGGGCTTCCATTCGCTGAATGTTCAGCTGGTGTGTGACCACCACAAACACATCCTGTAGGTCTGCACATGGTTTCCAGGGAGCGTCCACGACTGATACATTCTCAGTTGGTCACAGATCCCTGACATCTTCCAGGACCCACTGAGGCTGTAGGGTTAGCTCCTTGGGGACAAGGAGGCCGTGGCTGATGACACCTGTGTGTTGCCCTCAGACTGCAGCAGAGCGATGCTATAATGAGACTCATGCTGCAACTTGCAACTTGGTGGAGCAAACCATCAGGATGCTGAAAGTGAGGTTCCAGTGCTTGGTCGGGTCTGCTGGAGCCCTGTAATATAGCCCACAGAGGGTGTCACGCATCGTTGTCGCCTGTTGCGCCCTTTGCAACCTGGCACTGCAACAGGGAGAGGAGCTGGCTGGAGGAGGAGATTGAGAAGCGGCACATCCCCTCCAATGAGGAGGACGCCGACAGGGATGAAGGTGAGGTGGTCCTCGAACGCAAGGATAATGGCGATGAGAGCATTGCACGGGCCAGGTGAGGCAGGTGCGTTTGTGAGGCCCTCATAGCTGCTAGATTTGTGGAGGATGATGACAACATGCGGTGAGGAGACACCATAGATCCTCACATTGCATCTGTGAACATATGGTTCCTGTCTGGCTGATGGCAGCACACATACCCTCTGTAATAATGCTCCTGTCATGGAGACACAGCGGATGCCCGCGGTCCTGACGTTCAGGAGGATGATAACAACCTGCAGTGGGAACTCTCCACAGATCCTCACATAGCTTATGTGAATGTCTGACTCCTGTCTGGCTGATGGCACCTCACTTGTGCTCTGTAAATTGGTCATATCATGGAGATGCAGTGGAAAACATTACCTTGTCCTTATCTTATGGCATCCTTCATGTGGTCCCGAAGAGTTCAGCTCATGGTCACAGATGCTGCTGAGATGGGGGGCCAGCCGCACCTCAAAGGTGCTGGGAGCATGCAGAGAGAATGATGGCACCCTGTGCCATCGACCCAGGCCATTCCAGCAGCAATGATAAACCCCATCGAGGTGTAAGTATGAATGACATGTCCAGTGACAGTGAAAGCACACCATCAGTGTGCTGGGAAGGTTCCACAAAGCACAAGAGGCCCTGGACTGAGACACCTGCCTTTATCTTGTGCAGGGACCAAGGTTTCACATCTGAGTGACACGAACATTGCTCATCAGAACAAGGAGCCATAGACAAGAGGGTATTCTTGGGAGTTCTTTAACATTAATTAACGTTATGTACAAGTGATTAACTCTCTTGCTCACGCTGTGCAACTACATCTTCTTAACCTTCCTAACCTTGCCACTACATCTTGGTGCTCCCCCAACACCCACAGCGGAGGTGGAGGCAGCCTCCTGACTGCTATACCCTATCTGTGATGACCTTGATAGGTGTCCTCTAGAGGGTCGAGACCTGAAGGGCCTCGGCCTGCTTTCAGTGTCCTGCTGTGTGGCAGTGGCACCCTCCTTGGCCTGTGGAACTGGATTGCCTGAGGGTCCCTGGCTGACTCTTTAAGGAGCAGGGGAAGCTGGAGTGAGATCGAGATGCTATGCACCCCTCTCGTGTTGACACTGTTGGAGACCAACTATGACATCAGCAATGGAGTTCAGCCCATGTAGCAGTGCAGGATCGACGTCCTGGACCAAGGTCTCCATGGCAGCGCCATCCTACCAGTGTTGACCACGGTGCATTGGCATGCCATGTTATCACCTCAGACTGAAGACGACGGACTCCTCCATTGTCCCTTACAATCTGAGGAGGGCAGCGGTCATCCATTCCTGATGTTCCCAAGCTTGCCTTTGCAGCTCCAGCAACTGAGATATGACTAACTCCAGAGGATTGTCATCTGACTCAGCATATTTCCAGTTTCCAGCAGTCCTCTGAGTCCCTGCCTCCGCCTGCTGTGGATCAGACAGCGCAATGTGCTTACCAGATTGTGACCCCGAGGCTACTCTAAAGCTTAGTCCCACTAAGGTGTGTGTCTCTGCACTGGTGGAGGGTGTGGGCGAGCGCTGTGACAGATCTTCAATGAGGGTTTCAGCAAATTCCTCTTCTAAGGTTTATTCGGGGCTTGAGTCGAGGACTTGGGTTGTGGACAACCTCGGCTATTTCCCAGATGTGCCTGCGAAAGCAAGGAGAGATAATTAGTGCATGGCAGTGGCCTGTGAAACAGGACACATCACTCACAGAATGGTTGCCTGATGGATGTTGCACTGCTGGATCCTCACTTGGCTGAGCACCAGCTTCACCGTCAGCACAAGAACGGTCCAGGTCTTTGCCAGCCAGCTGGATGGCTCTGTTTTCAAAGTTGGTGAGGACCTTGATTTCAGGAATTCCTCCACCAGTCTGTGGCCTCTCCCTGTTGTTGTGTGCCAGCTTGTCGTGCATGAATAGAGATGGAGAGAGTGTGTAAGCAGACCCAGATGATAAGTATGTCTGGCATGTGTGGGTAGTGAGTGGTACCATGGATGGGATGAGAACAATGAAGGTGTGTGTGAGACATTGAATGGTGATGTGCCTTGAACTGGCAGTGAGTGAGGACCCTGTGGATGTGTGATGGGTTTGTGAGTGAGAGAGTTGGGAGTGACGAGAAGAGTGACTTACCTTGGCAGAACGGAAATCATCATTCATCCTCTTTCGGTACTGGGTGGCTGTCCTCTTTTCCAGGGCACTGACACCACCTCCCAAGCTGGATTGGTGATGTTGCTCCCCTCATGCGGACAGAGCGGGGGTAGAGAACATCATGGCGGGCCTCCACGGCCTCCATGGCGTTCCAGGGACACGTCACTGAATCGGGGTGTTGCAGTCTTCTTGCCTTTTGAGGCCATGACTTCTGTGCAGCAGTCTGGGCTGGAAGCACTGAGAGTTGTGCGCAGCTACACTTTAAATATGGCGCCCAGCGTGAGGAACCTGCGAGGTGATGGCGTGGCTGGCGACTGAGAGCCCGCCCGCCAGCAAAACCGCTTTTCCCGGGAATGCATGATTAATGAGGTGGGATTGGGATGATACAGCGTGAAGAGCCACCATCGTGGCCAACGGGTAAATCATTCTTGTTCAAGCCCGCTACCGCACTTAATGTGAATCTGGGACGATTCTGCCCAACATTAACGCAAGATCCTACTTAAAAATGAATTAATCACAAATCTAACCATTCTTTCAATCTACCCACTAAAAAAATGAACAGCAATCTACCTGAGCTTCCTTCAGGCGTTCAAAGTCAATGCTGAGGTAGGCCTTGATCCCATCTATTGCACCTGGCAGTGTGATCCCATGGATCAGCAGTACAAGTAGCACCATATAGGGCATGGTCGCTGTGATCCACACCACCTGCCAAAGAAACAGAAACAACAGATGTACTTTCATCCACATTCATCCCTGATCTAGCTTTGCAAAAACAGAAAAACTGAGCTAAAGCCATGACATTTCAAGCCTCCAGCTGTCCAGCCCTTCACAGAGATATTGTGAACCGAATATTTATTTTAAATTTGAAAATGGCTAGTTGAATCCAGACTATAACAACACTCCATATGTTACTCATCTTCTGATGAAGGCAGCCAAATACAATAAAAAATGATTAATAAATTGCTATTCAGCCGTCAGTTAAATAAGATGCATTGTTCATTCAGTAGTGCTGGTGACAAAATTATATCCAAACTTCAGAGCAACCTGGTGCAAAAGGGCTGCTGTACTGCAGCAACATAATAGTGACAACATACACTTGATTAGCATCAGAAGTTGTGTGTATGTCACAATGTGCATATACCTATTTTAACTTTATCACCATCATTTATTAGTTTCATGTACATTTGCTCTCCTCTTAAAGGTACAAAGTCATTAATAGTCATTGTGGTACTGGCTTAGAGTTCATCATTCCAGATAACAGGGACCTGGATTTTCTTTCACCATCTCACCCAATTCCGGTGGGATAGTGGAGTCTCATATCAGCATTTTCCACCACTGCTCCCAACAACCCCAGGGAGTGCCAGTGATGGAAGGCCTAGCAGAGGGAAAGGAGTCAGTAATGGGCCTTTCTTAGTCTGTTCAGTCTCTCAAAACTCATCAGATCGAGGCCTCAGCAGCACTGCCTATACTTTCCTTCCCTGTCAGTGGCCTGCACGCACTTGGTGATGGGGATCCTGATGGGAACTCATCCGACATAAATGACAACCTCCAACCAGTAAAATGGACTGGGTCACTGTCGATCAGTCAAAGAGGGTGAAGTTCCATCCAGACCCTCCACGGGTAGGCTGAGGAATATCCAAACCTATGTCTGCCAGACTTTTTAATGCAGATGTTTAGGAATACAACTGGAGGTTTATGAAAGTACTTTGCACATTGTCATTGCAAACAACTACAATGAGCGGGAATTTGATGATCTCTATTTGTTAGATTGCTTTTCAAATCAAGTTGACCAAATAGATCGAAAACACCATGTTCTTTAATTTGGTTCTTGTCTGCTATGGAATGGTTCGGAGTATTCTGCAACAATTTGAATGTTGACATCGTTCTCAAACAAGGAACAGGCGATACAGGCAGGGAGCGCTGTTGTTGATGATGAGTTTTCTTTATTCATTCATGGGATGGCGGTGTCGCTGGCTGGGCCAGCATTTATTGCCCATTCCTAATTGCCCTTGAGAAGGCAGTGGTGAACTGCCTTCTTGAACCGCTGCAGTCCCTGTGGTGTAGGTACACCCAAAGGGCTGTTCGGGGAGGGAGTTCCAGGGTTTTGACCCAGCGACAGTAAAGGAACAGCGATATATTTCCAAGTCAGGATGGTGAGTGGCTTGGAGGGGAACTTCCAGGTGGTGGTTTTCCTGTGTATCTGCTGCCCTTGTTCTTCTAGATAATAGAGGTCGTGGGTTTGGAAGGTGGTGTCTAAGGAGCCTTACTGAGTTCGGGCAGTGCATCTTGTAGTTGGTACACACTGTTGCTACAGTGCATTGGTGGTGGAGGGAGCGAATGTTTGTGAATGTGGTGCCAATCAAGCGGGCTGCTTTGTCCTGGATGGTGTCAAGCTTCTTCAGTGTTTTTGGAGCTGCACTCATCCAGGCAAGTGAATTCCTCACTCTGCTGACTTGTGACTTGTAGGTGTTGGGCAGACTTTGGGAAGTCAGGAGGTGAGTTACTCACCACAGGATTCCTAGCCTTTGACTTCCTCTTGTTGACACAGTATTTATATGGCTAGTTCAGCTCAGTTTCTAGTCAATGGTAACCCCCAGGACGTTGATAGTGGGGGATTCAGTGACAGTAATGCCAGTGAATATCAATTGGCAATGGTTAGATTCTCTCTTGTTGGAGATGGTCATTGTCTGGCACTTGTGTGATGTCAATATTACTTGCCACTTGTCACCCCAAGCTTGCACTTTACCCAGGTCTTTCTGCATTTGGACATGCACTGCTTCAGTGTCTGAGGAGTCGCGAATGGTGCTGAACATTGTGCAATCATCAGCGAATATCCTCACTTCTGACCTTACGATGGAAGGAAGGTCATTGATGAAGCAGCTGAAGATGGTTGGGCCTAGGACACTACCCTGAGGAACTCCTGCAGAGATGTCCTGGATCAGAGATGATTGACCTCCAACAACCACAACCATCTTCCTTTGTGCTAGGAATGACTCCAACGTGCGGAGAATTTTACCCTTGATTCCAGTTTTGCGAGGGCTCCTTGATGCCACACTCAGTCAAATGCTGCCTTGATGTCAAGGACAGTCACTCTCACCTCACCTCTAGAGTTCAGCTCTTTTGTCCATGTCTGAACCAAGGCTGTAATGAGGTCAGGAGCTGAGTGGCCCTGGTGAAACCCAAACTGAGTGTCAGTGAGCAGGTTATGGCTAAGCAAGTGCCGCTTGATAGCACTGTTGATGACCCTTTCCATTGAAAATAGATTAACTTTTAATTTCTTTTTAAAATAACAAAATTTGGCAGTGAAATTCAGCTCTCATTCTGAATTTCCCACTGAATTTGCAACAGGAGATCTGGAATTTGCTGGTGAAATTTAAGGGCCAATACTCCTATGCAGTGGACAAGCCAATGCAAGATACTCAGTGCCAGCTTTGTACTGTGGCAACCACAACAGTTTTGGAGAGATTTTGGAGCATTAGGTAAACATGGATTAAAAGTGCAGGTTCTGTTGGGACAATGACAAATAGTTTAGTTGTTTATTTGTTTCATGTGATTCTCTGATTCAAGGGGCCGAATTTTGAATTGGGGTTAAAGGTCCGGATTGAAGGTGGGTGGACATGCAATTTGGCACTGCTGGACATTGTGCTGATTCCCTACCACAATCCTGACCTTGAGCCATTTTCAAAGAGGCCAGCTCAAGGTCAGATTGGCTACCCTCCGCATGTAGCAGTTAGCCAATGATCTGCAAACTGATTTAATTAAAGGGCCTATTAAGGCTCCATTCCCATGCAGGCAACTCACATTGGCAATGTGGTGGGCTCAGGCTGGGAAGGGTAGGGGGCTGTGATTGTTCATGTGGGGGATCCGCAGTTGCCGCTAGGCCACAAAGGGGTTGCCCCTTTAGGATCACAGCCAGGCCACTGAGGTCATTTCAAAAATTAAAAATACTTTACTTGGTCTGCTCCCATGCTGCCTCCATCTTCAAATCAAAAACTCCCACCTCGGCTGGCAAGATTGCCGATCTGCAATTGCTGGAGGGCCTCCCATTGGCCCTCCAGTTCTGGGAGCCGGGAAGGAATCCCTGATTGAGCCCACTATGTGGCCTTTAATTGGCTCCCTATTTTAAAATAGCAGTGGGTGTGCCAAAACACACTGTGTAGAGTTGAGAACTGTAAATAACTCCCCTCGTCAGGCTCCTGGCCCTCGAATGAAAATTCATCCCAAGTCCATTCATTTTGGGCTTTAGACAAAGCCTTTCCCTGGGCCAACTTCAAAGGAACTTAAACCGGATCGCAAGCAAAGTTTTGGCCATATTGTAAAGAAAATTAGGCCTGGAAGTTTGATTATGCAGTGCCCATGTTTCAGGCACAAAACAACCTCCAATATGAAGAGCAGGAAGCACTCACTTTTGGGCAAAAGTAACGTTGATGTGTTTACTGCACGATAGCTGACTGACTTACACTGAGCCTTTCACTCTCTAGAAAACAGCATAAATATATTGACTGTAAAACTATTTCAAAGTAAACATACCTAGTTTCTTATTCCAGTTTTGAATATCTCCTTAACAGTCCCATTTAAATACCTGCACTGTTTCTGTTCTGCTTTTGTAAACAGAGCATGAAGTACACATTGTGTCAAACAGTGAATGACATACAAATGCCAGGGATATTGGATCTGTTTTGGCTTAATAAAATTATGAATTGCAGGGCATCTCATATGAAAATAGGTTACAATGGACCCTCTCACTGGGAACCAATTAGTTAACTACCGTTAGTATTGTCAGACTAAAGCAGATAATTCATTTGCCATTATTATTGTTTACAAATCAAAAGTGAAGCTATTCAGAAAGTTATTTCCCCACAATGCCAATCAGAATTCTTTTTTCTGCATGTTCTTCCCCAATTTGCTCAGGAACATAAGCATAGGCCATTTAGCCCACTGAGCCTATAGCCCCTATCAATTAGATCATAGCTGATCTGTATCTTAACTCCATTTAGCCACCATATTTTCCTATTCCTTAATACTCTTACCTAACAAAAACCTATGGATCTAAGCTGTGAAAGTTTAAGGCCAACTAATGACATTGACTCAGAATTAAATTTGAGACCCTTCTGGCTTGGAGATATCAATACCATAAGGGGTGGTGCATGTACCCACTGAGGCTCCATTGCTAACGTTAACTGTACTTCTTTTTTTTTATGTAGGGTAAAAAGTCAAAGAGCTTTCTGCTGAGCCACTACTAAATTAGCTCAGTCTGAATTGCAAACTCCTTTAAACTACAAACAATAGTTAAAAATACAGGTACAGTCATACTAATGACTGCAATCAATGTAGAAACAAAGCAATAGAACTGGGCTAAGTTGAGGAGGGGGATTATTGCAGTGGTGGTGAGGGGGGAATTGTTGTCACAAGTTTAGGCAGATCCGGTATTGGGTGGGTTCCCACTCTTCTTAATTCCTACCAACAAGCTGGGCTCTCCTGCAAATGTTTGACCAGAACAAGACTCATCTCAATAACAAGAGAAAAAAATTGATCTGGCACATTGTTCATCTGGTTATGGAGTCAAAAATAAAATTAAACAAATAACTTCCAATAGTGGTGAATTGTTAATTCCAATTGGATTTATAATGAAATGTTTCAGAACAGTATGATTCTTCGTGTGCTTGACGGTATCTATTTACCTGGTTCTGTCTGGAAAAAAAATAGTTTTCTCAATTAACACATTCTTGATCATGAGAAAAAGGACATTATACCTTTCCTGAAGTCTTTACCCCTTTCCAGAGACTGAAGTAGAGAATGATTACCACAACAAGCAGGCAGAGGGAAAGTTGCCACCTCGGCAATCCCAAGTTATGAATTCCAGTACTTTCATGGAGATGGAGAACTCCACGCCTACAGAAATAAAATAACAAATATGAGTAAGAGACAATAGAGAAATATGTCTATTTAAGTGGTACATTCAGCTGAAAATATCGTATTGAAATGACTGTTTATTTCAATCCAATTTCAATTGTAATCATTTCACTTATTTCAAACCCACTGATCATCTGCAGGAATATAATGGTAGAAATAAAACAGAACTAGATAATGCATCGAAATCTGAGTCTAAGGATGGGTGACATAGGAAGTGGAAGTCCCACTCCAATCAGGACCAATGTTCAGGGTTTGGGAGCGAGGCATGTTACCAGGGTGTGTAACTTTACTCTATGCCTAGCTGTGCTGTAGCTCTGTCAGTACTGCTTCATGCAGTAAATAAATGCCTGAAAAAAGCTTTATATATAAACATCCATGCACAATTTTAACTGTTCATACAATAACATCTCCAGCATCTTTGATCCTATGTTTAACATTTTCGTTTAACCTCAAGATTTTTATTACGGAAATAGGCTCCTAGCCAAGCTGTTCCAGTACAGCTACAGCACTGGCACCTTCCTGGCAATGTGGAAAATTGCCCAGGTATATCCTGTACACAAAAGCAGGACAAACCCAACAAAGCCAAATAGCGCCCCATCAGACTACTCTCAATCATCAGTAAAGCGATGGAAGGGGTCTTCAACAGTGCTATCAAGCAGCACTTGCTTAGTAATAACCTGCTCACTGACATTCAGTTTGGGCTCCGCCAGGGCAACTCAGATTCTGACCTCATTACAGCCTTGGTTCAAACATGGACATAAGAACTGAACACCAGAAGCGAGATGTGTGACTGCCCTTCACATAAAGGCAGCATTTGACTGAGTGTGGCATCAAACAGCCCTAGCAAAACTGGAGTCAATGGGAATCAGAGGTAAAATTCTCTGCTAGTTAGTCACACCTAGCAGAAAGGAAGATGGTTGTGGTTGAAGGAGGTCAATCATCTCAGTTCGAGGACATCACTGCAGGAGTTCCTCAGGGTAGTGTCCTTGGCCTAACCATCTTCAGCTGCTTCATCAATTACCTTCCTTCCATCATAAGGTCAGAAGTGGGAATGTTTGCTGATGATTGCACAATGTTCAGCACCATTCGTGACTCTTCAGATAGTGAAGCAGTCCATGTCCAAATGCAGCAAAGACCTGGACAATTTCCAGGCTTGAGCAGACAAGTGGCAAGTAACATTCATGCCACACAAGTGCCGGGCAATGACTATCTCCGGGAGAGAATTTAACCATTGCCCCTTGACATTCAATGGCTTTACCATCACTGAATCCCCCACTATCAACGTCCTGTGGGTTACCATTGACTAGAAACTGAAATGGACTAGCAATATAAATACTGTGGCTACAAGAGCAGGTCAGAGGCTAGGAATCCTGTGGCGGGTAATCCACCACTCAAGTCCCCAAAACCTGTCCACCATCTACAAGGCCAGGAGTGTGATGGAAAACTTCCCTCTTGCCTGGATGAGTGCAGCTCCAAAAACACTCATGAAGCTCAACACCATCCAGGACAAAGCAGCCTGCTTGATTGGCACCACATCCACAAACATTCACTCCCTCCACCACCGACACACAGTAGCAGCAGTGTGTACCATTTACAAGATGCACCGCAAGACCTCGGCAAGCCTCCTTAGGCAACACTTTCCAAGCCCATGACTGCTACTATCTAGAAAGACAAGGACAGCAGATAGATGGAAACACCACCACCTCAAAGCTCCCTTCAAACCCACCCACCATCCTGACTTGGAAATATATTGTCGTTCCTTTACTGTCGCTGGTGAAAATCCTGGAACTCCCTCCCTAAAAGCACTGTGGGTGTACCTACACCACATGGACTGCAGCCATTCAAGAAGGCCATCACCTTCATCACCATCAGCTTCTCAGCTGCAATTAGGAATGGGCAATAACTGATGGCCTAGCCAGCGATGCCCACACCCCATGAATAAAATAAAAGTGTGCACAGCTGTAAATGGAACACCCCAAAATTTGGGAAGATAGTTTACCTAAAAATATAAACCAAATCCTTTCCATACCATGCGCTCTTTCAAACTCTCAGAATAGATATTTCTTTGAAATGTAAATGGAACAAAGTTAAGTTTTCTGTTCAACTGCTCTCTTCAAGTTAGAATATTTCGTAAAATATGTTCAAGTTTGCTGAAAGCATTAACTAATAGCCACCGCTGCTGCACAGTCCCTTTAAATCCCATTTTATAATGTTGCTGACACATGGCCCTCGAATTAACCTCAGTGACAACAGTAAAGTAAATTCACAGGCAGCTCAGCACTGCTGCAAACCTTGAAATGGTGTTTAGGAGTAAATTGCTGCTTCAGCCTGCTACCTATGGCAGTGCAGTGCTCTTGCGATAATACACTGGTTTCAGTATCACCATTACAATATTCAGTTGGCAGTACTGAAAGCCTCCATGAGCCCCAAATAAAACAGACTTTCAAAATCATGGTGCAAAGATTCTACAAAGGGTAGAATTGTGCCATTTAAAAACAAAACCCAGGACTCAAAAAGTTCACTGGTAGTGATTTCATTCCAGTCTGCAGGATCTGACAATAGAGGAGACGGAGGAGGAGGAGGATAGTGGCAATATTATTGGACTAGTAACCTAGGGACAAGGCTAATGCTCTAGGGTCATGTGTTCAAATCCCACCAGAATAGCTGATGGAATTTAAATTCAGTTAATAAAAAATCTGGAATCAAAAACTAGTCTCAGTGATGGTGACCACAATGACAATCATTGTTTGTTGTAAAAACTAGTCTGGTTCACTAATGTCCTTTAGGAAAGGAAATTTGCCATCCTTACCTGGTCTGGCCTACATGTGATTCCAAACCCACAGTAATGTGGTTGGCTCTTAATTGCCCTCAAATGGTATAGCAAGCCACTCAGTTCAAGGGCAATTGGGGTTGGGCAACAAACGCTGGTCTTCCTAGTGATGCCCACCTCCCGTGAAAGAGTAAAGAAAAATAAATATTGTGTTATTTAAATGCAGAACCCCTGCATCATTTACATGATTGTTCTAATAGTAACTCAATGACTTAAATTTTGAGGCTTCCCACCTGGCAAGAAATGGACAGAAGCATCACATGTGTAGACAAAATGGACTTATCCTCCCCATTCCTGCTGTGGCCGAGCTATTATGACATCAGGAACAGATAGCAATTTTAACTCTGGCCTGAATGACAGTTATCCAGCCAGGCTGAAGTCAGTCAGAAGAGGGTTAGGATATGAGGAAGCCCTAAAAGGTAAGTTCTCAGGAGTGGTCCTCAGGTCACCACAAAGAAAGTTTAGGCTTTCCCAGTCATTCCTATTCCCTCCTGTCAGATTCTTCCAGAACTCCCTTCCCCACAACTACCAGCATGGCAGCAGAAAGCCTCTAATTAGAGCCAACTCAAATGAGTGTCAGCTAGCTATCTGACCATATGGGAATTGGTTAGATGGAGGAGTAGCATCACAGCTGATGCCAACCATGTCTTTACCCAGTCATGGAATGACATCACAGAAGGAGGCCATTAGGCCCATTGTGTCTATGCTGGACAATATACTCACCATGAACACTTATCAGGAGTAAATTGTTTATAGAGAGGAATAATTACTCAGGCTCTCTATAGACCAGGAACATTGACACCAATTGTAATTACATCTGGGATCTGCTACCTCTCATTACATAGAGAACAATCCAGAAATTTGTGGTTTTTTTATGACTACGTACCGTATCAGGTGGAGAGGTTATCTGCTGAAAGATTGGGAGAACTCGAGTTAAGATTCCTCCTCTCTGCATTCATTGATAGCTTAAATAATTCAAATCAGTTTAAATAATGCCTATGTAAATTCAATGTAGTATATATAGTATAGAATATCTGAATTTAACTACAATCCAGTTATATCACTTCCAAGGCCCCAAAAGGTGACATAATAGCTGATCAATATGTTGGCAGCAGTGAAGCAGCTCGAGCTAACCAGGTACAATGTGGTTATGACACACATCGAAACTGCTCGAACATAAGTTCTAACTTTCAGGCAAATAGAGAAGTACCAGTAAGTTTAACATGCATGTGACTGGGAGAGACAGCAGGGCACACTTATTGGAATGCTCTCAGGACCTTGCAACATTACTGCTCATCTACAGGTAGACACGCATGATCCTGAATATATAATACCCATGTACATAGTTTTGAAGGCAACTGGGTCGGATGGTATTCTGGCCAATGGAAATGAGCTTATCACCTAGTGGATCTCACCCAAACCAGCCAGGTAAGTGAAAGGAGGGCACTGGCTTCACTTTTAGAACTGATACCAATAACATGCCTGAAATCACACCGAACAGCAGTACAATATTTCCATTTCTATTTCTCACATTTGTTTTATGTCTCAGCCCAGTTGCCTTTGGGTTTTGAAATGAAAAAAAAATTGTCCCGTGATTTCCACTCCTGATTGCTACCCACTAACGACTAGAAAATGTATTGTACAGGTTCAAGATTTTGCCAAACCATTACACACATACAGAAACCAGATAAGGAGAATTGCAGACACTGTGGTGATGCCTTCCTTGATTGGATTACCATCCAATATTCACTCATCAGGGTTCACACATGGATAATGAAGAGTGTACCTGAGGGCTGCTGACTCCAAAACCAATCCAGCTGTCAAAAATGCTCAGGTGAAGAGGAGGGAGAAGGTTGGTGGAGAAGGGCGAAGAACAATCAGAGCTCTAGGGTTATCCCAGACTCTCAGTGGATAAAATGCACTATGTGGTATTCTATTGGCCCATAGAGGCAGGGTAATCTGTATACACAGGGAAGGGCATAGGTTTAGAATCTGGTTCACATCATGTTAGCTGATTTAAAAGGTGGGGAATTTATTAAAAAAGGAGAGTTTAATCTAGAAATAAAGAGAAAACTTATGATGCACACCAAAAGGAATAAAATTATTCTAAGAAGAACGCTGAGAAAAAGAGCACATTTTCCACTGCTGCATCCATTTTTTCAATGACATATTTTTGAAAGTTGACTTGTCCACCAGCATTATCAGCCCTTTGAAGATAACTCTTCAGTAGCTCAAAATCACATAGCATTGCTTACCAGACACATAATGAGGCATTTCTCAAACAGACTACAAATAGTATGTTCAGTACATCAACTCCGCTAATTAGCGCTTAGATATTATCAGAACAGCTTGGCGCTAGAAAATGTTAGAATGTTAAACGAGTTTAAAATATCAGAAAGAGAACACAAGTAATTTTTTTTTTTCTTGTGTTGCATGAGATTCCACCAAACTCTCACTGAAAAAATACCACAGGGAAGAAAAAGAACAGTGTGTATCTAAATAAAAACAGAACAAAATTCTTTTATGGAACGTCAAATAAGCAACAGATAGCATGCTTTGCACTTTTTTGGTCTCCTTGGGTACAATAAAGTTGTTAATAAATATTCAGTTAAGTACTTAAAACAAACAATTCACTAAATGGAATTTATTAGCATACTTTCAGAACTGACACATTTAAGTAGACTTTGGTCACGCATTGATGCTGGAACCAGTGTACTATTGTTGGAGTACTGGCAAAGGGTGGCCATAGGTCGCAGGCAGAAAACAGCACTGAACCTTTTGGGGTTGTGAGGGGGCATAGTTCCTATTTATACAAAGTGGGGGAGAAGATAGACTCCAGTCTGGATTCTGCCCTATACGGATCAAACCTTTAAATTCCAGCCAGGGGACCATGAGCCTGTCTACTACCTACCCCAACCCATTTCAAGCGCATGTAATGGAGGGAGTTTCTGGCTTCCTCAGGAATTTCCTCTCTTTAGGCCCTTGAAAGGCCTAAAGGGCAGAATCCACAACAATTGAAATCAGACAGCCAAATTGTTTTAAAAAGATGCTTTTCATTTTTGACTACCTTAGGCTTCCGAAAGACTCGGAGAAGCTGGTATGGCTGCTGCACCTTTACAGATGCCAGCAACCTGCTCCAGCATTGCCTATAGCCCTGCCCCAGAATGTAGGTTCCACTACCCTTCACTTGTAGGCTGCAACCTTTAAGACATGTTTCTTTGTATTACATTGGATAAGGGTAACTTCTCAAAACTTGATTTACAGCCATACAGCAACGTACATTTTCAACAGCCACTGAATGGATTAACTATGCTCACTGGCACATTGCCAAACCATTGGTTTATTTCAAGGAAAAGAATCCGTTTTCATTGTTGATGAATTTCGTATACATCTGTACACCATAGTGCTCTGAATTATACTGACTTTCTATTTTTATTCCTCAGATTTTTGTTGGCAACCCACCAGTTTCTAAGAAAAATTGTTCCAGAGATTTGTCTTAACCCATGCCCTTGGTGATTTGACACTTAAATTGTATAATTAATCTTTGACATGCACAATACCATTTCACGTATTTAATCATTATCTACTGAAGTCAGATACAAAAGTATTGGGGTTTGTACAGAAAGGTTGCTCCCCGATGGTATATTGGAAAACGGCTATGACTATGCGAACAGTTTTTATGCAGCTGTGTAAGATTACAAGGTATCCTCCATCAGGGTTACAAGAAGTGCAGGCGAGGTCGACTCAGAGTCACCTTGCAGCCCAAAATGCTTAGGGAAGCTATTCATCTGAACTGCAACACAATTCAAAAAGTTGCAAAGGCAAATATTTATGCACACAATGAGGCTTGTCAGTCTACACTGAATCCTCTCTTTTCTACTTTAGAATTCATTTAGGCTTCCTTTGCAGCTTGGAAGTACCTGGACAATACAGTGCCACTCATTTAAGAACAGCATTAATTTGCTAGTGTAATTCAGTATTTATTAATAATTGGTTTCTTCCCATCTCCTGACATCAAGCACCTCTGCTTCTGTGCTATTACTTCAGGTTGTGGGGGGCAGGAGGGTAATTAATGACCACTGCCTCCCCCTTCATGGAGGTACTGGAATATCCGTCTGCCTCAGCTCCACAACATCAAGATTCTTCTGTCCTGCACCATAACATTGCCCATACAAAAGGAGCGAGAAAGAGAAGGAACATAGGGATGTTGAACAAGAGAGCTCAGTAAAACTAAAGGGAAGAAGGTGAAGAAGGTAAAGAGACAGGTGCATCAATGCTGTGTAATACTGTTCCTTGCCTGCTCCCTTGAAGTCAGTGCTTCCAAAGTTTTTCCCGGTGATCCCATTATAATGCCTCAGACTTCATGTCACCCTAGGGTGAAAATTGAGGGGTTGGAAGAGTTGTTGACCAGGGGGAGGGTTGGTTAGGGGGTTAGAGGCTGTGGTTGCAGCAGCAATCGAGCCCCAGAAAGCAGACAATTAAGCCACGACAATGGCCTTGCAGCTGTCAATACTCAGTCTGAGCTCCACGACACCATTGCTGCCTCAGAGCTCATGACCCCAAAATCTCATCCTGCCACCCCACTGGTATTCATGGCCCACATTTTGGGAACGTCTGCCTTAAGTGCCTGTATACTTAACAGTGGCATGTAGTTAGTTAAGATTACTGAGTAATAACTAACACATCAAGTCTTTTCTCCTTCTAAGGGCAGGCAGTGGTGTAGTGGTACTGTCACTATGCTAATGATCCAAAGGCCCAGGCTAAAGCACTGAAGTCATGGGTTCAAATCCCACACAGCAGCTAGTGGAACATCAAGCTAACCAGAGTAATGATGACCATGGCAATTATCGTTGATTGTTGTAAACTAATGCCCCTCAGAGAAGGAAATCTGACATCCTTACCTGGGCTGGCCTGTATGTGGTTGACTCTTAACTGCTCTCCGAAATGGTAAGTATGGGCATCAAATGCTGGTGATACCAGCAATGCCTACATCCCATGAAAGAATAAAAAATACTTGACAAATGTTTCCTGCATTAGAATTGGAAGTAATTCACTAAAATATTTTAAAAAGAGACACAAAATGGAAAAAATGTAATTTAAATTTAGATTCCTATAACTTTACTTTTCAGCTAATTATTAAAAATTAATTCTAACCTCTTAACTAGACCAGCCATATAAATACTGTGGCTACAAGAACAGATCAGAGGTTAGAAGTTCTGCAGTGCGTGTTTTTCTTCCTGATTCCCCATCTGCTAGACACAAGTCAGGAGTGTGAAAGAATACTCCCCACTTGCCTCAAAAAGCTCTAAACCATCCAGGATGACACAGCTTAACTGATTGGTACCCCATCCACCATCTTAAACCTTTACTCCATCCACCACCAATACCCAGTGGCAGCAGTGTGTACCATATACAAGGTGCACTGCAGCAAATCGCCAAGGCTCCTTCAACAGCTCCTTCCAAACCTGCGACCTCTACCACCTAGAAGGACAAGGGCAGCAGGCACCTGTAAGTTCCCCTCCAAGCCACACACCAACCTGACTTGAAATATATCGCCGTTCCTCCAATGTCGCTGGGTCAAAATCCTGGGACTCCCTTCTTAACAGCACTATGGGCGTACCTACACCACATGGACTGCAATGTTTCAAGAAGGTGGCTCACCACCACCTTCTCAAGGGCAATTAGGGATGGGCAACTAATGCTGGCCCAAATTCCCCAAAATACTACTGATCCAATGCTGTTTATCTAGAGTGAAATTTTGGAAAGTTTTGGATAGGCCATATTTAACTTGTTGCATGGTTCAGTTGTTCCATTTTGCTGAAAATAAGAGATATACTTTTGAATAAATGTAAATTGCAGTATAAATTGTTGTTCCCTTTAGCGTTGGTTTATCTTGTGAGCTGTCCTGACAAATGCAGGGCGAAAAGCTTCAATAGCATGTTTCTTTTTTCAGCAATACTTACGTTCTGTACTACCAAATGACTATTTGTTCCATTTTCACTCCGTATTTATCAAATATAGTGTGGAGACCAAACACTCCATTTGAGGTTTTTATGTCAAAACGATGTGAAATGTTTTGAATAAGAATTAGTAACTGAAAGAATCGTATATAGAGAAAGAACTGAACAATTTCTCAGAAAGGAGAAATATAGAGTTAGATCATGGCTCAGCTGAATGGTGGATCAGGCTCCAGGAATGAAATGGCATATTCCTGTTCCTATGTTCTTATATTCTTCCGAGGACAAAGACAAATAACAGCCATATCTTTAAATGAAGCCAATGAAGCCACTTGTCACTCATATTAAGGTCACATTTTGAGGGTGAGTTGTTGGATCCCATTACAGAGTTTCTAGCCAGAAACGTGCCTCTAGGTATAAGGGACTTTGTCAAGAAATACATTGAAAAGTTGGTTGAGATGAATGTTCCCACACCAAGCAGTGTTCTAGCTGGCTGATTCTCTTCAAAAGAAAGGCAAAGAGACATTTCTTGTGGATGCAACAGAAAACACCTACTTCCTATGAGCAGAAAGGTTGAGAATAAAAAATTGATTTAATTTCAGAACAGGAAAGGAGATCAAAATTATCATACACTTTAATACTGATCCCATTTAAGAATGAAATTGGGTTAAGAAAGCTACTGGAAATGAAGATCTGAAATTGTTGAGAATGACAATTAGAGAGCAATTCTGGCCTGACACAAGTGACAAATAAGATCACATGATTGCTCTGTATTTTTAACACTGAAGATGAATAGCAAAACCAAGAAGCTATGCCTTTTTTTTGAGAGAAAAGATGAAGCACATAGTTCACTCAGGCACTTCAGAATCCAAGACGATCTTTGAAGTACTAGAGAACAGATTTACTAGCCTCTAAGAAACAAGACAGATCAGGGTGTGATATAAGCAGTTCCAATCAAAGGGCAAAAGAATGGCCATTCAATAGTCATCAAATATTAGAAAGGCCCTGAGAGAAAACAGGGTGTGGTCTGCTTGAATTGAATGGAAGAAATCCATATGTATTGCCGATTACTTTGATTTTTCTAAATAAATGAAAAAAGCAACATTTAAGATGAAGAAAGCTCATTTTCCATACCATGGTATTTCAAATTAGATTCTCACAGACAATGGATCACCATTTAACTCAAATCAATTCCAAAACTCTGTACAAATATTAATTCAGTTATGTCAACGAGTTGAGAAAGGGATCCACAGTCAAATGTCAAGGCAGGTGGCCAGGTCACAATCACGAAGGATTCCTAGAAAAAATATACACAAATCTGGCACAGACTCTTATCTCTCTCTTGTTGACTGGAAGAATAAACCAAGCAAGACGCCAGATTGCTGACCAGCTCAAAGAACATTTGGCACATGAGCCAAGACAATTGTGCTTACAGGAAAGCTGACTTTTGAAAATGAAGATAGGAGCTAAAGTAAAAGAGAAACTATATTTCATAAAACCAAAACAGGCCCAGTTCTTTAATAAAGGTAACAAAGTGCTTAGTAAGTGGCCGGAATTCAGCCAGCAGGAAAAAAGAAATGAATGGCATGAACAAAAAAAATAAACTTTTAACTTTACTGTACAAGTACTAAAGGTATTTAGGAAAAACTTGAGGTATCTGAGTGTTCAGTTGCACAACTCCAGAACATAAATTGAGTCATCCCACTCAGCTACAAAACAGAGCACTACAAATGAAAGGACGATAACCTATGACCAAAGAGGTGGTCTCCACACAAATTGAAAACAATGCTGATGCATGTGCCTATTAACAGTACAAATACAAAAGCCCAGACTTTTCACCATGATGGAGAGTCTCTCTGTTGTGGTGAAAACAGCGGACGTGCCTGGAAATTCTAAGTCCTGCCCACGAAGTCCTATTTTCGTGGGGGCGGGACTGGAGCCAGGCCAGGGTTTGCACACAGTTGGTTTACAGAGGCAGCTGGTCATTTAAATCATCAGCTGCCTTCACTGACGTGGGATTTTGGTAGGCCAGTGTGTGAAACCCAGAGTGTGCAGATTTGACTGGGCAAGAGCTGGCCTGAACTTAGTGGAATTGTTTGGGTAGCCATGGTGCCCCTTTGGATATGGTCCCAGGACATCTTTGTAAAAAGGTTAGGCACCCTTTGAGAGAGGTAAGGCACCCTTTGGGGTTATTAAAAATAAACATGATTGTGCGTAAAAAGTGCATAAACTCATTGCAACTATCAAAGTTCTCCAAGAACTGCCAAAGCTGTCAAAGAACTGTCAAAGCACTATCAAATGACCAACTACTAGGTGAGTTGGCATGGGGGGTAAGGAACAAGAGTGACAAGTGGGATGTAGGGGGGATAGGAAGTATGAGGGCCCTTGGGGGGGCCGAGTAGAGGGGCATAGGTTGACACAGGATGAATGAGCGGCCATGGGGAGTGGGTAGAGGGGCATGGGTTAGCATAGGGGTATGAGGGGGCATGGGGTTGTCAGGGAGGGGTGGCAAGAGAGGGATGAAGGCTGGTGGGCTACCTTTTGTTCACCAAAAAAAAATTTAAACTAAAGTGCCAGAGCACAGGGGCAGGCCCTCTGTCCAGCCAGCCTCTGCCCTTGTTCTGGGATGGTAGGTCTAATTTCCAGTCCAGCCTTCCACCTCACCACACCAATCCACACGCCACCGCCCCAGAATGAAAAGCAGAACTGCCGGTGGCCATTTTTAAGAGGCAGGCTCACAGTCCCAGGAATTCTCCCATCTCTGCTCACCTGACCAGGGAGCGAAAATCTGGGTCTAAGTTTGTCAGTCTGATAAAAAGTAGCAATTCGTTGCATGACCATGTGACAATTTTGAGGGAAGGCTTAATACTGGAATGTTTAATGTTATAACTAAGATATCAATTTTGTGGTAACATTATATGCATAGTTAAGCACAGGAAATCCCTTGTCCTTTTAAGAGTTTACATATTTGACAACAGTATATGGGTAGTCAAGATTTCTAAGCTATAAAGAGCAATTGTTTAAGCTCCATGGTCTTTTCTAGCTTGTGATGTAGTGACTTAAAAAAACTAATGCTGCAAGAAGGAGAAAAGCATTTGCATCCTGTCCTGGCAACCTGTGATTCCAAATCACACTGAGACAACTGTGTTGAGACCTATCATCATACAAAATCAAATGGGCTCATTTAAAGCTGCACCTCCACCGATGAGTCAAATGGATATCAGTTTGTAGAGGTCTGTCCGATTCCTAGCAGCAAGAATTCAATTGGATTAAACGAGTCCTTCATGAAAAGGGTCTAGAGCATGTCATGGTTTACCCTATGTGATGCAGGTTATCCATGTTCATGTAATCCCTTGATTCTCTCCAAACTCTGCAAAATATTTCTTGATCATGAGTGCCATCCCCCTTAGTCAGCTTTACTTTCCACTATATATGCTCTGGACGAACAACCACTTGCAACAGGCAAAGCACTCACAACATTTCCATCTGCAATGCCCCATTTTAGGTTCCTGTGACAATTAAAGCTCCAATGGGAAACTCCAAGAGTCACAAATGTGTTCACACAATGGACACCTTTCAGGAAAACCGAGTCAACTTAGCATGGAGCTTTATTTAGACTTATACACGGAAAACTCATGTATCAACACTTCCAGTGAGGAGCTATCCCAGAAGGAGCATGGATGGGAGATACGTCTGGAAAATTGCCACACAACTCCCAGCTCGAAGTGTGAATGCAACTTGATGTTTCTGAAAATATCTGGCTGCTCAGTTACAATAAGATTCAGGAATCAGAGCCCAAACGTTTCAGAGCCATGGGGCAGAATTTTGCCGTCGACAAGCAGGGGGCGGGTCCCGCTCACCAACGCATAAAATGACGCGGGATGATGTCAGGCGGAACCCCCGACGTCATCCCAGTCCATTTAAATTTTCAGGAAAGCGGGGACGCAGCAAAATCAGCTGCGGGCCCGCCGACCTGTCAATGGCCAATTGAGGCCATTGACAGGATCATTAAAACAATTAAAGGACCTGCCCGTCCAACCTTAAGGTTGGTGGGCAGGCCAGGAGCCCCAGCGGCAAATAGATAAAACATGAAACCTCATCCACTGGCGGGATGAGGTTTCATGCAGGGTTTTAAATGTTTTAATAAAGTTAGTTTGTAAATTATGAACATGTCCCATCTCATGTGACAAGGGGGACATGTTAGGGGTTTTTTTTTCTATTTTTAATATTTTTATAAGTGTCAGCGATCTCCCTGTGGCAGCACTTTGCCTCAGGGAGATGTGTGCTCTTTCGTGCGCATGCGTGAAAGAGCGCACTCTTGCTTTTGGGGAATCCCCCTGCCCTCACAGGAAATGCATAGTGCTTCCTAGCGGAAGTCACGCTTTGCGGGCCTTAATTGGCCCGCCCACGTAAAATGGCGGCAGAGCCCGCTTCTCCGGCGGGGATCAGCTCCCCGCCTGCCGGAGATTGGGCCGGGCCTGTCCACCTGACAGGCAGAAAATTCTGCCCATGGTAACCTCAATCACACCAAAAACCTCAATCCATTATTCATTTGAAAAGTTATACTTACCATATTGCCTCCAGGTCCTACTTGTCAATTAGGACAGGAAGCATGTAGATCAATTTAGATTTTTGGGGAGAAACTGGTAGATCGGAGAAAAGTAATCATCAACACACATGGAAACAAGATGCAGGGACTAACTTCCAGAGTGAACTTTAAATAACCAGACGCCTGAGTCTTGTATTCTCAATCATCACCCTCAGTGTACCTGGAGGGGAGGCTCAGGCCTTGCCAATTGGGTCCTTGCGAATGCTGATTCAATGCAATCCCCCTGCATCAAGGCCTAGCCAAGGGCTGGAGGCCATCAGTGTGACATTTTCTAATAGTTCAGCCTTTTCCTCTCCTTCCCCTGGCCAACGAGCAGCATTTAAACTGGAGGTCCAGCCAATGCTGTAGAGTAATGAGTTACCTCTAAGGATAGCTACTGAGCATGTGTGTAGGCAGCTCTGTCACAGTGATGTCACTCACTGAGAGATGACAACTGAGAAGCATCATGCAGAGTAGCTCCAGCCAGGTCTTGTTCTTGGTCTTGTTTAACCTTTGTAAATAGTTAGTATGTAAACAGACATCTTTTCAACAAAAGGCCATTGCCTCCAGCAAGATCTCTTCTAGAGTAAGAAGTTAATAAATCTTGAGATAAACCCACAATGACAGATGGTGGCAACAGTGACTACACCCACAGAGAAACAGTAGAAAATGGCAGGAAAAAGCCTCAAGTGAAACCCAGCAACAGTGCAGCTCAGCAGGCCACAGACTTCGAGGCCAACCCAGCAGCCACATCAGAGATGACAAAATATCAAGGGCAGCCCAGCGACTGGCGAGACAAGCAGTGCGGGAAAAGATAACCTCGAATCAGGGTGTGAAATGACTAGTACTTTGCCCCTACCAGAATCATTTCAAAATATTGAGGACTCCAGACAGGCTGAGCAATGGCAAAATTGGTGAAGATGTTTTATCTAGTGCCGCAGTGCCTCAGGTCTTGAGAGTAAGGAGAACAAATATCAAGTTAGCACTTTGATATATGCTGTTGGGAAGATAGCAGACAATGTACTGGCCGGACAGGGTGTGAACAAAGAGACAGCCTCCTACGAGAATATCATCGGAGCCTTTGACTCATACTTCAGTCCTCGTAAAAATATTTTCATTGAGAGGGCGAAATTTAATTGGCGCAGTCAAAAAACAGGGTGAAGAGATTGACCCATTCATCAATGAATTATACATGAGTATAGAACACTAAAAAACAGTGATCAGTGATAGAATAGTCATTGGCGTTTTACCTGACTTCTTACAATCTCGAAGATTTAAATTTAAGTAAAACTGTACAACTGGCCAGGATGGCCGAAGACCAGAGGCAGAATAAAGCTTTTGTCAGAGATGCAAGGGAAATTTCCCAAGAACAGCCCAATGAAGTCATTCAGTTTGTGGGTTGTACAACCAAAAAGGTAGCAAGACACCAACCGCCATTTTCCAATGTCCCCGCTGTGGCGGGAAGGAGGTCCGCAGGAGGGAAGGATGCCCACCTCCTCATCCTCCTACCCTCGAGTTGCACAATGCCATAGTGTGGTAAGTTAGGCTATTTTAAAGTGGTCTGCCATTCCAGGAAATCTGTATTTACAAGACAGAAGGAGAACCCTGCTAAAGGAAACGCTTGCAGCGACTTGGGCATGTGAGAAATTCTCTGATTATGTACTGAGCCTGCACCTTAAAATGAAGACCAATCACAATCCATTAGTAACATTGTTGAACACAAAGGAAATTGCAAAGATGCCACCCAGGACTCAGCGAGACTGATTTCAACTCGTGCGATACGAAGCCACTATGCCATATGTGCAGGGTCAATATCAGACTACGGCTAATACACTGTCCAGGATACCCGCCATTTACCCAGTACAGGGAGACAAAACCTTCATTGTGGCAGTTGAAGCTTTTGCAGCTTTTACTACCAAATGTTTGCCAGCAACAGACCAGAAGTTGTCTGAATTTCGTATAGCCCAAAGACAAGATGAAAAGGACATCCAGATTCGCATGTGCTGCCTGGACAGATGGCCACAGTACATCCCAAACAACCCTGTCGAGGCAATATTTCAAACAGTGGCACCACTGTAACATCACAGACGACTTTCTGCTATACGATGCAAGGGTGGTGGTACCAGGGCGATCTCCACCTGGATGTCCTCCAGAACAGCCACCAACAGCATCTTGGCATAACAAAGTATTGAGTCAGGGCACAGCAGTCTGTATGGTGGCCAGGGATTTCAGACTCAATTGGACAGATGGTCTCCAGCTGTGTTACCTGATCCCTTGATAGGCAGGAGCAGAAAGAGCCACTTCTGCCCTCTTCTTTCCCATCAAGGCCTTGGAAGCACCTGGGGTGGATTGTAATTAGAAAGGGAAATAATTTCTTAAAGTGGTACACTATTATTCCCATCAGATAGAAGTACAAAAAGCTACATGGCCTCACTTCTGAAGCTGTTATTACCTCCTTGAAGACAACGTTCTCTACATGTGGCATTCCTGACATTGTCATCTCCGATAATCTCCAACGAGTGCTTTCAATCCTTTGTATAGTCATATGGATTTGTACATGCCACAAGCTCCCCAAAATACCCACAGTCTAACAGAGAGCCTGAGCGAGTCAAAGACCATTTGAAGAAGAATGATGACTTTGAGCTCGCTCTGCTTATTTATCATTCAACACTATTACATAATGAGCTTGTCCCATGCGAGCTTCTGATGGGCCCCAAGCTAAAGACCCAACTTCCTTTCCTGCCCCACGCCTTACTACCAAATATCACAGTGGAAGACCATCGTCAAGCTAGGAAGAAGGAAGAAGCCTACAGAATGAGTCAAGCTTGTACATTTAACCAGAGACATAGGGCTCAAGACCTTCCAATTCTTGGAAGGGGAGAGAGGATATGAACCAGGGACCAGAGCTGTGCTGGAACAGTAAATGAGAAACCACAACAATCAAGATCTTATCTGGTAAAGATACAGTCATGCAATTCAAAGGAATAGATATGCCCTAATCTTAATGGATAGAACACCATTAACAGCATGGACAGAGTACCCTGAACCTCAAGAGAGCAACACACCTACTGAACTACAAGTGTGGGAAACCAGGAGTGACAACCCCCACAAACTGACCTCAGAGCAACAGGATTCCCATCTACCTCAGAAAGAGCCCCACATCTGTTCAGGATGACTGGTGGAACCATCAAAGAGACTTTCCCTTTTAAGAGAGGAGACTTTGGGAGGAGATGTAGGGGAATGTGTGCATAATAATGTGGGGATAAAGACTCAGGGGAAATGTACAGCTAAAGGTTAAATATAATGATAGCTCCTTATGCACATGCTCAGTAGCTATGTCACAGTGCTGTCACTCACTGAGAGATGCCTGTGAATCTTAGAGAGTAGCTCCAGCTAGGTCTTGGTCTTGTTTAACCATTGTAAATAGTTAGTATGTAAATAAATGTGTTTTCAACAAAAGACCATTGTCTCCAGTGAGATCTCTTCTAGCTTAAGAAGTTAACAAATCCTGAGATGAAACCACAATAACAGAAATGTGGCCACTTCATCTCCCAGGGGATGAGCCAGAATGGCTCGTGAATGACCTTCCCACCCCGCCGCCAATTGAGACCCTTAAGTGGGCAATTAATGTGAACTTAAGGGCATCATTCCTGCCACCACTGGTACTCACCCAGTGGCAGATGGGGAAGCCCCAAAAGCAAACCATGTCAAGGTTGTTTATGGGCTTTTGGGCTGCGCGGGGTAAGGGGTGGGGGGGGGGGGGCGGAAGAGGGGGGTGCGGTCTCCCTTGTTCAAAGGGGTGATCGAGACCCCCAACATTGGTAAGGGGGTGGAGGTGGGGGCCTGCTGAGGGCCACCCCCTTAACTCTGCCAACCACCCCCCACAACTCCCACCCTGTGACCGCCCCCCCCCCACCCCACCCAGTCATCTGTGGCCAGGAGATCCTGGGCCTTGAGTGGATGCATTCCCAGCAGCAGCCACCACTTCCCAGATGGAGCTGTCTGCTTGCACAGTTGACAGCCTCTGATTTGCTGACAGCTCTGGGGAGGTGGGATTTCCACTCCCAGGGTCCTTGATCCCAAGAAAGGCCTGCAAATACCCAGGTAAGTGCTTGATTGACACTTAATTTAGCAGGTCTTCCCAAAAGGAGAGGACACGTGCTCTCACCGGCTCTTCAGTCAGCAGGCAAGACCCCGGTTCCCTCCATTAAATACCTCCTTGTGTCTTCAGTCAGGATAGTTATTTGCCTCTGAAAGAGTAGGACCAGCATTATAGAGGATGGATCACTCTCAGTGCCTTTCTGAAGGAGCAGGGACTCAGTTTAGCGAGGTCTTACCAGATTTATTTGAGAATACCTTTGAGGATGAAAAGGACTGGTTACTGACTGGTGTCTGTCCATGCAGCTGGTGCACCAAAAGCTTTAGAGCCCCAACACTGAGTCTCATACTATCTACCACAATTATAGTCAGAAATTTCAACTGTATTCATTGGCTTCAAGTGCACCTTATGTCATAGAAAGTAAAATTTTCAGCTGCTGAGTTAGTCTCATCATTGCAAGTCCTACTCAAAGATCAAATTACCTCTATTATTGAGCTACTGAAGGCTGAACTATATAGTTATAAAATTGACTTGATCCACCTTTTAGATGACACTTTAGTGATTCTAACCATGAAAGTGTCAGGTGTGTCGGAAATGTTGAACGCTATCTCCATGACTTTCTGCAGTAGCTTTCCATCCCTTCTCAGTTACAGAACTGTTTGAAAAAAAATCACACCATCACACTGCCCAGAACAAAGTGTACTCTGCTCCGACAGGTAGTCAGGGCAATTTCTAATTTTATTAAGTGGTGATGATGATAATGGTAAGTTCAGCCAGTTTTATTTCAGGTTTACTCATAACCCCTTTAATGTATGTAAATGAAGCGGTTTATACAGTTTTTGAATGAACCCATCATTATGAATGAAGTAATCTAAGCTACAAGTGTTCTTCAAGTTACCTGGCCCAGATGATTAGGAAAACCATGGGATTGGCTCCCCTACTCTTGGCAATGTTTCATGAAATTGCTAATACTGATCCCACCCAAAAATTTGGAGTACCACTTCAATCCCTCCCATACTCAAAAAGGCCTTCAATCCCTCCCAAAATTCTTACAGCAATCTGGAATAATCTGGTTTCTAAATTAATTCATCCTGATTGCACAAATATTATTTTATTTATGTGGAAGTCACCTTTACTGTATTGTCTAGGGACTTTAAACATAAAATACTCTGCAACTGTATCCAATGAATTTAGTCTCTCTCTTTAGGTGCTGAGAAGGCCTTTGGCAGTTGGAATGGTCCTTCTTCAAGGGGTGTAAGAGGTAATGAAGTTTGGAAAAATCTTTACCTGATGGATGATCTTGTTATTGTCTTACCCTTGCTCATTAGATGGCCCTAATGGGATTGTATCTTCTTCATTTGAACTGTTCTGAGAAACTCCATGAGCATGTCCTCCATCACTCCTGTTATTTTTGCCTTGACTGTTGAACTGCTGATGGGTAACATTCATATCACTCTGGACATTCAAGAGCTTTGAGTAATGAATAAAAAAACATATGAGGGTGATGTTCTTTTGTACACCTCTAACCCCAGCTCTCCCTGCCCTGTGTAACGAAGGGTGTCCAACACAATCACAGAAATTTCCTTTCATGAGTGCTCTGCCTGAAGGCAGGTTCTTGGCTCATTGTCTGCTGATGTTTCATCCCGAACTGTTTCCCTTGGCAGTTTTTGTCAATGGTGGTTTGCCCTTGCCTTCTACTCTCGGGGGCAGGGTGAGGAGGCAGGCCCCAAGTCTGCCTTAGCCGGAATGGAAATTAGACCCACGCTGTTGGTATTACTCTGAACCTCACACCAGCCATTTGAGATAACTGGCTCCCCAATCACAGGAATACACATGCTGATAATGTTGTGCTAACAAGCTCTACATGTAGAGGGATGCTCTGAGGTTTGAAGGAAACTGGAATCCCGCTGTCTTAAACGATGAGTATGAGTGAGGTGATATTCAAAATGTGCTACACTTGCATTAGTGCCGGTGTCCATTACCATAACAACTTGAACTGTGGCCTTAAATCGATTTACTAACAGTCTAGTTGTGTGTGTAGACATAGGGCAGGGGGACTCCCTCTATATTCTCCTTAAATCTACAAAGCCTCATTTCATCTGAATCAAAGGTCTCTTGACTTGACAAATATCCACATTTTACACTTTCCAAAGCTAACGTCCCAATTATTTATTTTCAAAGCAAAACATCACCCACAGATGGTAAATACAGGTTCCTTGTACAATGTCCATGCAGTTAAAAAGGATCAAAAGCTAATTCTGTGATGTGTGCTCTTAGCAGGGAAACTGCACTTGAAGAGATTATAGGTTAAAGATGTAGCTAAAATATTGCAGCTCAGATTCCTCTGCTCTCACTCCCTATCAGCAAGGCATCCCACTGGGAGCATGGGATCACTGAATTAACCTCCTATTAACTGCTTATTACTGCACCTTCAGAGGATAACAAGATATTTTGTTTAACAATTGGTGCTATTCTCATGGAGACACATCCTTTGATTTCCTCATACACTCCAAAAGAAACAATGTACCAGGAGGCTTACCACCTGTAAATCGTTTTAAAAAGCACCAGTGTTTACTCTTGTATTATATTTACATTCAATACATTGTATTTGGTCCCAGCAACACCTGCACTGCAGACATTCATGGGATGATGTCTGTACATGACTCATTCACTTCAAGGTACAATTAACGAATCAAGCAATATTGCCTTTAGTAAGCAGCCCACAAGCAGAGGCATTTCTAAATAAAAACAAAACTCCATGTGAAAAAATTTAAAACAGCTGATTAATCAAACGAATAATATCCATTTGGCAGAAGAATTACAATTTCTGTTTATTGAGTGGAACAAAATGACTATTACAGATGCAAGTGATTTATTCAGGTGTAAGAAATGGAACTACAAAAGGTGAGATTCCACTCCTGGCCATTTATTTTCCAGTTCATTATAAAAATACTTGTTGGATTTAAAGCCCTTGTAACCAGGTTTTCCTTTAACACTTCAGGCAAAAAGAAAAAGTAGACACGGAATAATCCAATAGGCCAGCAAAGCTGAGCTTTCTGAATTTTATCTGTCATTTTCATAAGCATTTCAGAACTTTTTAAACATATATTAGCAGTGAGCCCCATAGGTTCAATGGACCTTTAATAAATAGATATATGAAGTGGAAATACCTTAAACAGTAATAATTAAGCAATTGATTCATTCAGGAATAAAATAATTCCAATTTACTTTTGGGTTCAAGAGTCCAATATTTTGTTGGTATCATGTCGGACAGCAAGTAAGTCACGCCTCGTAACGACCGCTGACCCTTTCATTGATTAAGTGTAGGCTTCCTCCGGGCGTTCGGGGAATCTTTGTTTTAACATCAGATTTTCAAGTCTAGTATCACATCCTACAGCTACATGGTGCCACATTGAGAGTTTTGCTGTGACCCTCATTTACTGAAGCCTCATACAGCGCAGAAAAGAGGAACTGCAACTTTAGTTTCAAGAATTTAGAAAGTTTGACCCAATCACATTGGAAACTGACCACACTTCAGAAAACCCCTACAACTCCCTGCACTTCTGGTGGGCAGAAAGTTCAGGCTGTACTGCACAGCAAGACCCTCAGTTAAATAGGGAAATGATTAACATGGGACCACACTAAGGTTACCAACTGTGATTAAATGTATCCCTGGAAGTTTCATCACATGACTTGTGCCACACTCCAGCCATTTGTCAGCCAACACATCCATCCTTTTGACGTGCTATCTTCCTACGCCAATCGGAAATCAAAAACTCCTTAATTGGATGATGCTTAACCGTCAGTCGAACAGCCTTTTTTCCCCCGCTTTCAATATTTTTATATCTGGTAAAGAGAAATATTCAAAGAAAATGACAAAAAAAAAACCTTTTTTAATGTCCTGAGGATTTTTCTCCAGGGTTGCACACAACCCCTTTAATGGTGAGCTGAGACCCTTAAGAGTTGCTCAGGTTCATGGTCAATTGCTCTGAGTTAAGCTTTTTACAAGGCAAGGTTTTCACTTGTTCTTAGTCTGTTTAAATTATGGGAGGGACTTCCATACAAAACTTGGTTAGCGCAGGCAAACTGACAGCTGAGCACCAAAATCGGAGACACAGTAATGTAGAAATGTAGATCAGGTGGTTTTCAACAAGTGCCTGGTTGTCTAGAATGATGATCAAAATTAATAAAGAGCTGAGCACAGTCAAATAATCAAATGCTGTTTTTCTTTTACATAATTCTTCCAATTCAGGCTGATGTTAACAGCTGTGGAAAATGGTCTGGTACAAAACATTTGTGCTCCATAACTGTTTTCTCCGAAACTCCATTTTCAACTCTATAATAAGGACTAATTTGCAGGCCAAACACCAGTTGGAGCTTTACTGAAACAGAAGAAAATATCCTAAATTGCTCAATTTGATTATCCATTTACTATTGGCTCCATTTTAAAATGAGTCAACTTCAGATAAAGCCGTAATTTGTTACGTTGGAGTGAGAGATTCATAGCTTTATCTACCACACTCTACCAAGGAGACTTAGCGGGGGAGGGGGGTGCGGGAAGGTCCGTTTCTGAACTTTGATTGAAATAATTTTTTTATTTAAAACTTCTGTAAAAGGATTGACAACCTGTCCACTCATGCCAAAATATGTTTTTTTTTAGTATGATAAATTGCTGACAATGCTCGCTCAGATATACACCGAGGACAAATTCTATGAGATTGCAGTTCTAGTCTTTCCCTTTGGAAGAGGCATTCTGGAACTCATGCACAACTCCCCATGACTTTACATGCGTTACAGAGGTGTGCTTTGATTAAATGTGTACCAAATGTTTATGCTGCATAAAATGGTGTTTTTACCGCGCCCCTTTTATGTAAGAGCACTGAATTCAGCAGAATTACTTGGTTCTCTAGTACACCTTTCATTCTTGCCCATATCTCCTCCATTGCTCTTATACATCATTGCTGCTATCCTCTTTTTCATTGGTTAGCATCACCGCCGCTCCTATTTTCACTTCATCATCTCTTTCATTTTTCCCCCTTTTCTTCATTTGACTGTCAAATAGGTTACACTAATAACAGGACTCACCTTATTTAAACAGAATGACTATAATTACTAATGGATGAGATAATTGTACAATCAAATATGCAGATGCACCAGGAGTATGATTCCACTATGTATGGACATGCAATTGACAGTGACTATTCAACCTGAATTTCACAGTGTACCAAGGTGTTGTTTCATGATCCAGGATAATCAATCAATCGCATTGTTTGAATGATATGTGCAGGTCAGGAGCTCACAAAGTTTTGAGTGAAGGCCTGTTGCCTCTGAAGGGGAAGGTAGGGGAATCAGGACACAAGTTAATTCTGGACTTGTCTGAAACAACTCCCAGCAATCAGCTCAGGAGCTATATTAGCAGCAGCCTGCAAGCATTTCACTACCTTTACCTTTTATTCTAGAAATATTACACAGCAGTGAAGAAAACAGAAACATTTTTTGCCCTTAACGCTAATAAGCTGGTGTGAAAAGGGTAAACTGAATTAAGATGGATACCTTGTTCCTTGCCAGCCTCTAATCCTACAGCCACCTATGAAATACAACCTATTTAAACCTCAGCAACCTGTATCCTATCCCCAAACTTAAATTTGCTTCTCCGCCATCCTCCTCCTCCTTGCTAGCCGACATGGTTACCTGACCACAACACGTTGAATTTAAAATCCTACCTCAAATCTTTCCAGGGTCTTACTGACCACACCTATCTCTGTAAACTCCTCCTTATGTCACTACCTTCTGCTTTCGGTTCCCCAGCTAGCATTTTGAGCACCCTCCCTCCCTTTGCCTCAGCTGCCTTGATCCTACTCTTGGGAACTTCCTCCCTACACCATGTTTCTACTTCTCTCTTCAACCTTAAAAAACTTCTCAATTCCTATCACCTCTCATTGTTCTTCTATCAGGATTCAGCATCCATTCCCTTATTCCTCTTCACTCTTCCTTCCCTCAGTAAAGTGCCATAGGACATTTCCACATTGTAACGTAGCATATAAAAATGCAAAAGGATCTTGTTCACATGATTAAAGATTAGAAAAAGGATGTTTTATCCGCCGGCCGCAGCGGCGGCTTTTCACACCGTATTGTCCACTTCCCACCTCATTAATTATGCAGCCACTGGAAACACGCCCTCTTGCTGGCGGGCAGCCTCTGAATCACCTGCCACACCATTATCTCACTGTTTCCTCACTCTGGGTGCCATATCTAAATCACAGATGTGCACACAGTTCTCAATGCTTGCAGCCCAGCACTGCTCCAGTGAAGACATGGCCCTGAAAGCCAGGAAGAGTTCAGTGATCTGTCACTGGAATGTCTTTTGGAAGCTCTCCATGATGTCCTCCAGCCCCGCTCTGGCCACAGGAGGTCCAGCAATCTCACCATTTCGGCTTGAGAGACAATGGCAGTGGTGGTCAGTGCCAATGCTGCACAGAAGAGGTTGGCCATCCAGTGCAGAAAGAGGATGAATGATCTCATCCATGCCGTCAGGGTAAAGCAACCATCTCATCACTCTAACCTCACACACTCACAAGGCCATCACACATTCACTGGCATCTCACTCACTGCCAGCTCAAGGAACTCTCTCACACACCCTCATATCTCCACCTGGCTTCATCTCCTCTGGAGACTACCTCCTCAGCCCTCATCACCTTGAGGCCACTTACACAGGTCAACATTTGTCCCCACACATACCTGGAAAACCCTCTTCCCCAGAACAGCCCTCGCCCTGCAGCCTCTTCCCTTCCCTGAGGCCACTCCTCCCCCTTCCCCAAGCAAGCCCTAGCACTGCAGCTGTTGAAAAGCCACCCCCATTTTACGGCTGGTCTGGTGGGTAGAGACTTGCCCGTGGGCCCCTCCTAAAAGTGAAGTCGTGCTGCCTGCGAAGCCTGGCACTGATGACCACAAGTGCCGCCCGAAGCAAGGTAGACAAACAACCCTCGAAATCTCGAGCAAAGTGCAGCTCGCCAGGTGCATATCACTTACGTATAGTTGTGAAACACATTGGCGTGATTGCCCGGAT
Organism: Cetorhinus maximus; assembly: GCF_964194155.1. Classification (NCBI taxonomy): domain Eukaryota; kingdom Metazoa; phylum Chordata; class Chondrichthyes; order Lamniformes; family Cetorhinidae; genus Cetorhinus; species Cetorhinus maximus. The sequence goes on from NC_135884.1 coordinate 104,321,989, forward strand.
GATCCAGCGTGGGGAGATGATTCCGGCGAGCAGGGCTTATAACGACATGCAGATGGATTAAAATGAAGTTCCCAACATCTGGCACGGGAAAGGCGGCCGGCCATTGACGGGTTGAGCAGACAATCGCAAACTGGTTTCACAACAGCGTGAAAATGATTTTTGGCCATCCCACCATATTGTCCGCTCATGCCCGCCATGACGCCTGACACCAACCTGCACAGAAAATTCCAGCCTATTTCTGTGATACCTGGTATGGTATCACTCCGCAGGGACCCTACAACTGGCAAGGCTCTGTCTCAGTATTTGTGGTGAATTTTTAACATGGAAAAATACATTGACATTGGGCTAATAAAAAGTATTCAGGAAACATGCTGGTTATTAAAAACTGAAACAAATTTGACATGACAAAGTTATTTAATGCTGAAGTATATTGTCGCGCTGAACCATCACTAAGAAAATAATAAGTGGCTTTACTGGCTTCTCTCCCACACAGCACAAAAATTACAAACTACAACTGAAAGAAGAAAGAATCAAAGTTGGCAAATATTGCTCTGCAGGGGGGCCTGGCATGATTCTCTACTTGTCAGCGTCATGCTCCAGTGGTGAACCCAAGATCAAAAGTTCTTATTTCTATTCTATAATGATCCTCTTGGTCTCTGTAAAAACACCACACATCCACAAAGGAAAACAATTCACTTGAGTCTTACAATCTAATCATTAACTGAAATAGCTACATTATTTCAAGCTATGCCTTTTTTTTGTCCTTTGTCTTCAACTGGAGCTGGAATATTCCATTGAAATTCCTGCCCTTCTTTAAGATTATACTCCACATAATCTAGAGAAAGGCGGCTGGTTTGCTCAGTTAATTAGACGGCTAGTGTGTGGTTAGGAATGATGCCAACAGCATTGTGTTTGATCCCTGTTCTGACTGAGGTAGATTTGGGGCCTGTCTCCTCACCCTGCACCGTAGCAAAAATCACTGTATACGCTGTGGTTCGACGACCCTCAAATGTTCAGGTATGTTACCTGAAGAATCTAGAGAAAGTCAATTTATAAAAATATCTGTTTCTTAGAGCATTAAGATTTTGGCAGCTACACATTATTGCCCCCCACAGTTTGCACTAAAACCAGATTTCGTCAGCCAAGGTTCCCTTCTGCTTTCAGTGAGGTTACATATTCTCTTGTGTTCTTTTAATGTACTGCAGCCGTATGACATTCGGGTAAACCCTAATTACAATCCTTAATAATTTAAGCAGATACAATTACTTTTCCCTTGCCAAAAGTGACGTGATTTTCTTCTCTGAAAATTATAGCCTATCTTTCTCCAAGATAAGTTGTCGCCTGCTGGGAAGAACTTTGAATTTATAGTATGTAAAATTAGCTCTTTTATTCAACCAGTCACTTCATTTTTTTATATTAATCTCTAGAGTTGGTGTATAATATTTTTCTGTATTTTCACTTTCAAAATTGGACTTATCCTTTATGAAGTCTGGCTCTTGCATTGTATACTGGCTTACTGAAGATAAGCATTTCTCCTGTTAAGAACCTGGCTGTGAGGTGTTATTTTATTATAAGATTGTAGAATTATAAAGTGGATACTGTGGTAATTTTCACTTGAGGGTACAGCACATGTCTGTATCTTCTGGAACCATAAATAGCAGATTAATTGCCACGTTAATTAACTTTTTCATTTAACTAGTCCTATTTTATAGTGTTTCAAACAGTCCAATTATGCCTTTGTGACTGCAGTTTGAAGATTTAAGTGTGAAAGTCATGATTCAGGCCAAACTTCCCAACTCATGCAATTTTATGTAGTGATTCACTTGGGCAGAGTGCGTAAAGGAAAATTGGGCAGGGAGAGTCGTTTGCTCTGAACAGAGCCTGCCCATTTTCTGGCCAGTTTATTTAAATTGGCAAAAATGCAGGCAAACTCCACAATGAAAGTGCAATTGTACCAGTCTAATTTTCTTCAACATGCTCTACACAGTTATGTGCCCAAGGGCAATTCGAAAATCTGCTCCAGATACTGCTGAAATGGTAGAACATTGGAACTTATTATAAGAGTCCAGGATCAGTTCAAATCTAGTTCACTTTTGCACCTTTCTATTCCTAATGAGTCATTCACTGAGCTGCAATGGAGACAGTAGCCTTGTCGTTGTAGGTTCAGAAAGTGGGTGGAAGAGAGGCAGTATCGAAGGAAACAGTGATATAATTTGCAAACAATTTCTGGGCCAAATACTTCTGTAACAAAATTTTAGTATACTAAGAAACAGAATTGTATTTCCATTGCTTAATCCTTTTCCCTCACCTTACGCTTTTACATTACATCTAGTTAGAATAACACTGAGCCTCTCCATGAGTTCTGGGAGATGGCCATACGCAGTGAAATGAATTTGAAAGCCTCCACCTAGCATGCACTGGACTGAAATGGTCTGAAAATGGTATTGGGCACATTACCACCACATTCAGGCTGGTGTAGTCACTGCCATATGAGGTGCAGTCTAGAGATGGGAGTGCTTTACCTGCTCCACGCCCCACCCCCCTTAAACAGTATAAATTCCATCACATTTCCACTTCTCTTTAGAGACTCTTCTGAAGAAGAGTGGTGCGGACTCGAAACGTTAACTCTGTTTATCTCTCTGCAGATGCTGTCAGACTGCTGAGTTTATCCAGCATATTTTGTTTTTATTTCATATTTCCAGCATCCGCAGTATTTTGCTTTTAAGTTAGGGTGCCTGTCTGTTTCAGGGACATATGACTCCAACCACAATTGTGGAGCACAAAGCAAAGGTGAGCACCATGCATGCTGCAGCCATTTATACTGGCATTGATAGCCTGCTCAGGTGATCTGGGGACTGCTTAGAAAACAGCTGAAATTCTTTTCTTTTTGTTGGGGTGGAAAACCTCTTCCCCCAGGCTATGACTGTCAACTGGCTCTACATACGATTTCCATTCTCCCACACTAATAAGATGCTTTGCAGAGCCAGTGTGACACCAGCAGCACTCAAAATGGTTCGGACCCCACAGTGGGAGCAATGGACAACTGGCAGACAATGCTCACCTGCTTTCACCCATTATAAAGTCAGAGTCATAATGGTGCAGAAGGTCAATCAACCGATCGAGTCCTTCCCTGCTCTCTATACAGCAATCCAGCCAGTCCCATTCCCCTAATCTATCCCCATAGCCCTGCAACTTTATTTACATAAAATGCCCATCCAATTTTCTTTTGAAATCATTGATTGTTTCTCCTTTCACCACGTTCATGGGCAGCAAGTATCATTCACTACGTAAAATGTTCTTCCTCACATCCCCTCAAATCTTTTGCCCAAAACTTTTAAATCTGTGCCCCCAAGTCCTATGGGAATAACTTTCCTTTGTTTGCCTTATCTAAACCTGCTATAATCCTGTACACCTCTATCAAATCTCCCCTCAATCTCTTTTGGTCCGAGAACAACCCCCATTTCTCCAACCTAACCTTGTAGCCAAATTCCCTCATCCCTGAAACCATTCTGGTAAATCTCCTCTGCACCCTCTCAAGGACGCTGACATCCTTCCTAGAGTGTGCTAATTTTTCCCTCAAACTGAAATCAGCTCTGCAAGCCTATGATTTTGACTCGTATTAATTTGTGATTTGCCTAGTATCTCCTCCCAATCCCCAAAGTAACATGTGGTGCCTCATCCAAAATGGTAACACACAGCAAAGAGCTCAATAAAAATGTGCAGAACATAATATATACCCAATAATTTAGCAACAATCAACCAATCTGCCTCTGCCAAATGAATACTACTCCAGATGCATCTTTAGGTCAAACATTGAGATGAACGTTTTTTGTATTCTAAGGGTATATATTGCGGAATCAATGATGACAATACATTCCTGTTCATGGTAATTTACAAATACATAAATCTATGTATTGAGCTGAGTTATTGGCACCATTGTATTTGTTGAAGGCTATTACCCAGTTAGCTAAACCATGCCAGTCACCTAATAAGCAAGGGACTGTCAATTTGATCATTGTTATTTGATGGCGATGTTTTTTAATAGTGGTATGGGTCACTTTTATGTCACTGGCCAACCGAACTCTAACTGCACGCCTTCCTATAGTCTCCTCAATTGCTGCTTGCAATCAATAATAGGGACAGACTGATGTAAGAATAAACAGTGATGGTTTATTGAGACATAAGGCAGAGCACCAGATCATACGTGCTCACTCAGAAACCTCTAGAACTAGGCTTACAATTCCCAGTTGCCTGTGCTGTACAGTGATTTGTCAGTGCTGTCACATGATCAGTAGACTTGCATTCTCTTAAAGAGACAGGGACCCTCACTTTACCACAGTCACACTGCAAGATTTGATTGGTAGGAGGAGGTCAATATGATTTTCCATGATGATGCTTTCAATGCCATGCAACAGTTGGCTTCTGACATTACTGGAATAACTTATTAAATTATAACTTTGTAACTCAGTCCCATTTGCCACTGATCACATACTTATATATTAATGAAAGATTCTTATTTTACCTAATTTTGGGAAAACACTTTATTGCCATATACAAAAAAAAAATCAACACAGCAATGTTTTCAAAAGGATCCCAAAGAACTAGAAGAACTGATAATAATCAGCCCAGGCTATTCCACTGAAATTATCCTCCCCGGGTGTTACATCACTATTTCCTTCCCTACTTTCCCTATAAACAACAATGATCAATATCTAAAAAGGAGCTATTTGGGTGTTTGGGATAGTTACACACACAACAACTATAAATCAAAGTTATTTTTGAATCTGCACTTAAATATTATAAAACCTAAAATGACCCCCTGAAGGTTATTCCCAGTCTGGAATATGATACTTTTTGTGTTTGCATGCACCAAGATAATACTGTCCTGTACGTGTGATTCAAAGTTCTGGCTGCAATTTCCTCCAACTTACATTGCAAGATATTTCCATCACTGCTTTTTATAAATGGAAACAATTATTTCAAGATTTCGGAAGTGGAAGTTTAATGAACTTTCAAAATGTTTTTAACACTTCAACAGTGCCATTATCATACATCCCAATCATCAGTTTTTTTTATATAAACAAAAAGCGGACAGTCAGCATTTCAAGCCATGTGTCAAGTTGTCAGAATTTAAGAAGAAATATCAGCATTTTTCACTGGGATCAGTTTGACAGCAGGAATGGAGGTCCTCTGAACCAATCAAATTGGTTGGTTAGCACCTCTACTACAATAAAAGAAAGACTTGCAATTGTATAGTGCTTTTCATGACCATAGGATGTCCCAAAGCACTTTACAGCCAATTAAGTACTTTTTGAACTCTGGTCGCTTTTGTCATTTAGGTTGTGCAGTCAAATGACATACCAACAAATTAAGCTTTCCCTGTTTCAACCAGTAGTTATTTCTGACCTCATGCTCTTTAATTCTTAAAAATCAAAAAAAAAATTGAAACAAAACAGGTTGATTGATCGCTAGAAAAGAGATTAAATTTTGGGTGTGTCTCTTCATCAGAACTCAGTTCAATAGCTTTGTTTTGATAATGCTGACTCATCTGTACTTTAGTAAAATGACTTTAAAATAAAAGTCATTTATTTAAAACAGTAAAATCAACAGTTTCAAGCTCAGTATTCTCCCATCACATTTAGGCTGCCACTGGGTTGGCAATAAGGACAGATGTAATGTGAGAAACCTTTGTTCTGTGTATGAAAAATAAACCTTTAGTTGCAATCGTTGTGTAATGTTTCAGTTCATAAAGTAATATATGATGGCCTGGATTTTCACCAAGTCAGGATGACTCAGGAGCCTTTAAAAATGGTGAGCAGGTCCAGATTCCGGGATTCCTGACCCCATTCCCGGGCTTTCTAATTTTCTAATGTGCCTTTAAAGGGTGCTGGTTTGTTCCTGTCAAAAGCCCGCATCCGGCACCCCCAGCCTGGCCGGCTCCATTGCGGAGTGAGGCATCTACTACTCCTCTGCAACTTTCATGGACTCAGGCCAGGAGTCATAACCCCTAGTCTGCATGAGGGGATCTTTTAAGAGGTCTTCTTCTTGCCCCCTATGCCAAGCTCTGCCCTTCCACCCACCCCCTATGGCTCCTCATGCCCGCCCCCCCCCCCCCCCCCCCCCCCACCCCCAACCCCCGACCATTCCATGAACAGGCTGTGGAACTCCCAGGTACAGTGGGCTAGATTTCAACTTGCTGCTCAGGGGTAGAGCTAGCATTGCTGATTGGCTGACCATGATAGAAACTGTCCAATTTTTTGGCTTAGGATCCTGAAGAGGAGTCAGGCAGACTCGAAACATTAACTTTGTTTCTCCCTCCAAAGATGCTGCCAGACGTGCTGAGTTTTTCCAGCATTTCCTGGTTTTTATTTCAGATTTCCAGCATAGGCAGTATTTTGCTTTTATTTTAGATTTCGGGAGGTATTGCCAGAAAGGCTTAGGCAGCTAAATGCATGGAAATTGGAGAAGCAGAATATCATCTACTGCTACTATTCAAATAAATCCCTTTTCCAAAAAATGTACTGATGGCAAACATCCTGTGAACATTTTTATTAAAAAACTGACCTGACCAGAGAACAAAATCAATTAAATCAGTGAGTTATAAGCAGTAGTTGTTTAGTAGCTATTGAAGTCTTTGAAGCACAATCCATAGTTAATAGGTTTGAAAATTCTTTAAACAGTATAACGGAATTCAATGAATTGCAGCCACCGATGTTGGCCCCAATTACCATAGTTGCTTTACCAGTGATCTAAGACTTTATTTTGAGAACCAAAGATTCTATACTTTGTGTTGAAGCAAATTTTATGTTCATCTTGGGTCTTGTATTGTAGACGGAATTGACAAGATTTTTCCCTAAATAAATGCTGGCTTTGCCACAGATGTCCACATGCCAAGAATGAAAAAGCAAATTCTTAAAACACAGAAACATTTAATTAAAGCTAAAAATACTGTTGAGTGCCGAAAATCTAAAATCAAAACAGAAAATGCTGAAAATACCCAACAGGTCTGGTAGCAACTGTAGAAGAAACAGTTAACACTTCAGGTCGACGGCCATCTGTCAAAACTGATGAAAGGTCATGCGAGCACAAGTAGGCCACTCAGCCCATCAAGCATGCTCCACCATTCAATACGATCATAGCTGATCATCCACTTCAATGCCTTTCCCCCACACTATCCCCATAGCCCTTTATGTCATTGGTATTTAGAAATCTGTCAATCTCTACTTGAAACATACTGGATGACTGAGCTTCCACGGCCCTCTGGGGTAGAGAATTCCAAAGGTTCACAACCCTGAGTAAAAACATTTCTCCTCATCTTGGTCTTAAGTGGCTTCCCCCTTATTTTGAAATTGTGTTCCCTGGTTCTAAACTCCCCAGCCAAGGGAAACATCTTGCCTTCATCTACCCTGTCTATCCCTTTAAAATATTTTCATTGAGATCACCTCTCATTCTTCGAAAAACTCTATAGAGAACCATTGATCTGAAACTTAGTGCAAAATTTGGGAAAATTCTGCCCAAAGTGCAGTAGTGGCTGGCACGAAACCACGTTCTACCTGCCAGACGCGATGGTGGGTTTTCACGCCATATCTTCCCAAACCCGCCTCATTATTTATGCATTCCTGGGAAACACGCCATTTCCATGGTAGGTGGGCTCTCATTCGCCTGCCTGCCACCAACCCCGATGCTGTATCAGACCGGGCGCCATGTTTAAACTCCAGCCGCAAGCACACATCTCAGTGCTTCCAGCTCACCACTGCTCACCGAAGACATGGCCTTGAAACTGAAGAAGCCTGCAGCCCCCCAGTTTAATGACAGGTCTCTCGAGTGACTGCTGGATTCCGTGGAAGCCCGCCAGGATGTCCTGTACCCCCGCTGCCCGCAGGATGGGCAACGTGACCAATCTGGCTTGGGAGGTGGTGGCAGCAGTGGTCAGCGCCAACACCCTTCAGAAGAGGACAGCCACCCAGAGCTGCAAGAGGATGAATGACGTCATCTGTTCCACCAGGTTAAGTCAGTCTTTTCATCACTCCCAACTCTCACACTCACAAACCCGTCACACATCCACAGGGCCCTCACTCAGTGCCAGTTCAAGGCACTTCATCATTCACACTGTCACACTCATCATCATTGTCCTCATCTGGTCCATGGGACCATTCACCACCCACACAGGCCAGGCATATTTATCTGGCCTGGCAGGCATCCTGCTTACACTTTCTCAATTTGTATCCATGCAAGGCAAGCTGGCACACAACAAGAGAGAGAGAGAGGTCACAGACCGGTGGCAGAATGCCCAAAATCAAGCTCCTCACAGACTTTGAAAACAGAGCCATCCAGCTGGCCAGCGAGGATCTGGACCTGTCCTGTGCTGACAGTGAGGTCGGCGCTGCTCTACCAAATGAGGGTTCAGCAGTGCAACATCCATCAGACGACCATGCTGTGAGTGATGTGTCCTGTTTCACAGGCCACTGCCTTGCACTAATTACCCCTCCTCACTTTCGCAGGCAAACCTGCCAAACAGCCGAGACAGCCCATGACCCAGGGCCTCCAATCAAACCCTAAAGAAACCTCGGAAGAAAAATCTACTGAAATCCCAATTGAAGATCCATCACAGCACTCACCCACACCCTCCACTAGTGCAGAGACACACACCTCGATGGGACCTAGCTTTAGAGTAGACTCGGGATCACAATCTGGTGAGCACATCGCACTTCCTGATCCACAGTAGGCGGCGGCAGGGACTTCCCAGGTGGAGGCCAGAACATTGCTGAGTCCGAGTCAGATGATGAGCCTCTGGACTCAGTCATGTCTCAGTTGCTGGAGCTGCAAAGGCAAGCTCGGGAACATCAGGAAGGGATGTCAGCTGCACTCCTCAGATTGCAAGGCATAATGGAGTTGTCCGTCCACCTGCAGTCTGAGGTGATAATGCCAGCATGCCAACACACCGAGGTCAACACTGGTAGGGTGGCGGCCGCTATGGAGACCTTGGTCCAGGATGTCACTCCTGCACTGCTGCGCGGGCTTAACTCCATCGCTGATATCGTAGTTGGCCTCCAACAGTGTGTACACAAGAGGGGTGCCGGGCACCTCAATTTCACTCCAGCTACCCCTTCTGCTCATGGAGTCAGCCAGGGGACCTTGGGCACCCATAGGGAGGAGGATCCACAGGTGCATAATCCGGGCCCATCCATCCAGGTGACTCCAAGAGTGTCCGGCCCATCCGAATCCCTTCTTCCTGTGACCTCAGCAGCTCCAGCTTCACGGGCTGAGGAGGGTGCCACTGCCACACAGCAGGACCCTGAAAGCAGGCCGGGGCCCTCCAAGTCTCAGCCCTCCAGAGGCCGCCCATTAAAGTCATCACAGACAGGGCGTTGCAGTCAGCAGGCTACCTCCATCTCCACTGTGGATCTCCGGGGTGCACCAAGATGTAGCAGCAGGGTTAGGACAGTTAAGGAGAATTAGTTTCACAGACTGGACACGGGTGTTAATCACTTGTACATACTGTTCACTATTGTCAATAAACTCACAAGAATGTCTCCCTGCCTAAGGCTCCTTGTTCTAATGAGCAGTGTTCTTGTCACTCAGATGTGAAACTTTTCTGCATATGATAAAAGGCAGGTGTCTCAGTCCAGGGCCTCTTCCCTCTGCTCTGTGCTTTAGACCAAAGTGATGGTCCGGCCTCACACTCCCTGGAAACATTACTGATTTCTGCAACTGGGTGGTGCTGGTCATTGCTGCCAGAATGTAGTGGGCAGGCAACACAGAGCTCTCTCATTCTCTCGATGTGCTCTCAGCATCTTTAAGAAGGGTCTAGCCCCCATCTCTTCAGCATCTGTGACCACTGATGCTGCGCACCAGCTCCTGAAGGGCTCAGGTGCTGAAGGCAGACAAAGCATCAGATGCTTTTAAAGTTTCATAGCTGCATCTCTATGATATGATCCTGATCATGCAGTGCAAGCAAGCTGCCCTCAGCCAGACAGGAGTCAGATATTCTCAGAGGCTATGTGAAGATCTATGGAGTGTCCTCACTGCATGTTTTCATCATCCTCCTGCGATCGAGCAACCATTAGGGCCTCCATTGCATCTCCATGACAGGAGCATTCTCACAGAGGGTATTCGTGCTGCCATAAGCCAGACTGGAGTCAAATGTTCACAAATGTGACGTGAGGAACTATGGGGTCACCTCACTGCATGTCGTCATCATCCTCCTCAAATCTGGCTGCTACGAGGGCCTCCTGAGTGCACCTGCCTTGTCTAGCCTGTGCAAGGGCCTCATCCCCGTGATTGTCGCCTCTGAGGTCATCCTCAGTCTCATCCCCATCGGCGTCCTCCTCATCAGATGAGACGTGCAGCTCCTCCATCTCCTCCTCAGTAAGCTCGTTTCCCCGTTGCAGTGCCAGGCTGTAAAGGGCGCAGCAGATGACGATGTGTGACACCCTCTGCAGACTGTATTGCAGGGCTCCACCAGACCGGTCCAGGCACTGGAACTTCATCTTCAGCATCCTGATGGTCTGCTCTACCAAGTTGCAAACTTATTATAACGTCGCTCTGCTGCAGTCTGAGGCCGCCACACGGGTGTCATCAGCCACGGCCTCTGTGGGAAAGCCCTTGTCTCCAAGGAGCCATCCCTGCAGCTTCTGTGGAACCTGGAAGACTCCAGGGATCTGTGACCAATTGAGGATGTAGACATCATGCATACTCCCTGGAAACCGTGCGCACACCTGCAGGATGTGTTTCTGGTGGTCGCACGTCAACTGCACATTCAGCGAATGGAAGCCCTTGTGGTTGATGAATTCCACCGTGTGTTGCGATGGAGATCTGAGCACAACATGAGTGCAGTCAATCGCATCCTGTACCTGTGGAAAACCCAAGATCTAGGCGAATCCAATCGCTCCTGCATCCTGGCTGTCCTGGTCACGGGCAGAATGCACAAAGTTGTGTGCCCTCGCAAATATGGCATCTGTGACCTCATGGATGCATTTGTGGGTGGAGGCTTGAGAGATCCCACAGAGGTCACCTGTGGAGCCCTGAAAGGAGCCACTGGCATAGAAATTGAGCATCGTGGTCACTTTCACAGCCACTGGCAGTGGATGCACTCCATGTCCTCATAGCGCCTGCAGTAACTGGCAGATGTGAACAACCAGTTCCCTCGACATTCGCAGCGTCTTCAGCAACACTGGTTCTCTGTCATCTGCAGGAATGAAAGGAGACATCTATAGACCCTGGGTATCAGCCTACGATGGTTCGCTGTGGCACTTTGGCGTGTGTGCAGAAGCCCCAGACGCCCCTTTTTCCTGAGATTGCTGCTCCTCCCTCTGCGCAGCCAGGAGCCTTAGTCACTTTCTGCTCTGTCGTCTTTGCTTTCTGTAGGCCATCAGGCATACAGCTAGTTCATCAGGCTCCATGATCCTGATGTACTCCTCCTGCAGGATGAAAGAGAGACACACGTGGTTAGCACGGGTGTACTAAGAACCTGTCCTGGTTAAGCGTGAAGGCCCCTTAACACTTCCCAGAGAGTGCTGGCCACCACTTGGATAGCCAGAGATTAGTGCGCCGCATGGCTGCCCTGTTAGCTTAAACATGGGGGAGACAGGTCGAAACCAGGATGCTGACATTGCAAGGGGCTGTGAGCGCCTCCTGCAGTGACTACTACATGACCAGCTTTAGCAAGGAGATTGTACAATGTGTGCAGTCATCCAACTGTTCTGCAGCCCACTAAAGTGCTCATGACTTTGCAAGCTGTGGCTGGGGTTTGGGGGTTGGTGGGGGGAAACTTGGTGAAGCTCTGGAGAACTTGGTGGCACTTTGATGCCTCTGCATTGCTTGAGTGGGCAGATAAGCTAGGAACCCGATCTCAATCGTATCAATGTGGCTGTGGCTGAACTGTCTCAGTTGCAGAGGAATGGTCACCTTATACAGGTTTCCCGAATGTGTGGCCACCTCCCTCGCCCACCCTAACTCCACCACCCCGATGCTTGTGCGCTATATTCAATGGCAAAACTGCCTTGCTCCCCCCCGCCCCCACTACCGTTACCACTCACCTCAGAGGCAGCACTGCTCTTAACCACCAGCCCACACCACCCCCACCCCACGCCCCTGCCACCAGTTGCCTCAATGGCAAGGCTGCACTTGCCACCCCTCACAAGTCACCTCCGAGGCAGGGCGGCACTTAATCCCAACCCCACCCAGCGCCCGTGAAGCCTGCAAGGCAACAGGCAACCCTGGCGAGCTCTCCAGAACGTTGCTGCTCACTCACCTCCAGTTCACCCAAAGTGAAGGCCGCCAAGTGCACGACACCTCTGCGCTGTTGTGAAACATGTTGGCGTGCTTTCCCACCGACGTGGATGGATGATCCAGTGGGGGTGCAAGATCCTGGCGGGATGGCCTGATAATGATATGCTGATGTGTTACAATGAGGTTCCTGACGACAAATGGCAGGAAACGCGGCCCACCATCGGCGGGCTGAGCGGACAATCACGACCTGCCTTCCCGCCGTCGTGAGACCGACAGTGCCATATTGTCCGCTCATACCACCTATCATGCCAGCGGGCATGGAAAATTCTGCCCATTGTTTCTCTCTAAATAATGCTGCCTGACCAGCTGAGTATTTCCAGCATTTTCTGTTTCTATTACACAGTGACATGTATCCTTTTGTTAATTGTTATGGCAATTAATTAAGTGTTTTTGAAATTCTAACTAGGCAAGACTTTTTAAGAATATAGAAACAATATTCATCCTTCGAGGAATTTAACGGCACATTCTTTCATTAACAGGCTGACAGCTTAAATCCGAAGGCGTGAGAGAAAATCAAAGTGGACGTTTGAGTAAACACACCCACTCAGCAGCATTACAAGGGCTCTTTGCTTTACACAATCAGACTCAGCTGGTCAGGGTGTTGGGAGCAACATCTGTGGGATCATCACACTAAACATTGCTAATGGAGCACCCAGTGATAATTATGGTTCAGCACGAGTTCCAATTTATATTGGCAAGCAGCAAATAAAATATTGGATTTATGAATGGTTGATGATTCAAGTGTGTGCTGCACTAAATATTAGTAATTTTCAAAACAGAACATTCATCACAATTCTGGTATCTAGCAAACAGGGGCTAGAGCATTTTGGTGTGGTTTTAGCAGAAATAGGACCTTTTTGCTGATTCTATGGGGAGGGGGCGGGATTTTATGCCATCCCCACAAGTGTATTTGAAGACAGGGGGCACATAAAATAAATAGCAGTTTTAATGAAAAAGTTCACTTGTTTGAAGTAATAGGTGCAACCTAAAACTGTTGCGAAAATCGTAGACAAAGGAATTTTATGGGCATTCATTCTTGTGATTGCACAGAGTAGTTTCAACTTCTGAGTATTTATATAAAAAAATTTGTTTAGAAAATTAGGAAATTGGCCGGTAGAGAGAACTTGATGTTTCAAAGAGAGGTTCTTACATGAAGGCCCCATTTTTTTCCTCGAGGTTTCTGCTGGACTCCCACTGTAATTCCAATGAGAGTCCAGCAGAAGACATGGTAAATGACAATGATTCAGCTGGGTCCAGTCTCTGTCTGGATTATGGTGGTCAGTTTTGTAAGGAATAGAATCTTTGCTCAGCCCTCCCAAGGCCAGTGTTGTCAGGGATAAGCCAGGGAGACAGAGACAGGTTTGGGACCCATTACACCAGGACATTCAATGTGGAGGACACTGGAATGGCAACGCCTGCCATTGTAGTCTAAAGCTGAGTCAGATGATCATGCATCACTGCAGTGATGTGGATTGCAGACTCCTCTGTAGACACTCCCAAACTGTACAGGTTGTTTGGCACACTCTCAAATGATTCACTGCTCACTGACACTGAACTCCCAAACTGATTTTGTGGCCTGTAGGTTGCTGTCTCTCCAATCCACCTGCACTTGTCCCTTAAGAAATAGGAGCAGGAGTAGACCACATGGCTCTGCCATTCAATATGATCATGGCTGGTCTTAGGTTTCAATTCCACTTTGCTGCCTATTCCTCATATCCCTTGATTACCTAAGGGACCAAAATCTGTCTATCTCAGTCTTAAATATATTTAATGATGCAGCATCCACAGCCCTCTGGCATTGAGAATTCCAAAGATTTACAACTCTTTGAGTGAAGTAAGTTCTCCTCATCTCAGTCCTAAATGATTGGGCTTTTATCCCAAGACTGTGCCCCTGTGTTTTAGGCTCCTTGACCAGCGGAAACAATCCTTCAGCATCTACCCTATCAAGCCCCTTCAGAATCAATAAGATTGCCTGTCATCCTTCTAAACTCCAGAGAATAGAAGCCCAATTCACTCAGTCTCTCATCATAGGATAACCCCCTCATCCTAGGGACCAATTTAATAAACCTTTGCTGTACCATCTTCAATGCAAGTATTTTCTTTCTTAAATGTGGAGACCCAAAACTGCACACAGTACTTCAGATGTGGTCTCACTAGATTGTAGCAAGACTTCTTTATTCCTGTATTCCAATCCACTTGCAAAAGGCCAACATGCCATTTGCCTTCCTAATTGCTTGCTGTACTTGCATGCTAACTTTGTGTGTTCTTTGTACAAGCACACCCATGACTCTTTGAACATCAACACTTACAAGTTTCTCACCTTTTAAAAAAAGGTCTGCTTGTCTATTCTCATGACCAAAGTGAATAACTTCACACATCTCTACATTACACCCCATCTGCCATCTTGCTGCCCATTCGTTTAACCTGCCTATATCTCTTTGCAGCCTCCATGTGTCCTCCCCACAGCTTACTTTTTCACGTAGCTCTGTATCATCAGCAAACTTAGATACATTACTCTCTACCTTTTCATCTAAGTCATTAATATAGATTGTAAATAGCTGAGGCCGCAGCACTGATCTTTGTGTCACTACGCTATTCACTGCCTGCCAACTTGAAAAAGACCCATTAATGCCCACTCTCTGCTTCCTGTCCATTAATTAATCCTCTATCCATGCTAATATATTACTCCCAACTCCATGAGCTCTTATCTTGCTTATTAACCTTTTATGTAGTACCTTATCGAATACCTTTTGGAAATCTGAATACCTTACATCTACTGGTTTCCTACTCAGAGCACTCATGCTCTGTGCTTCATTAAATATTTTTTAAAAGCACAGAATGATACTTGCCCTGAGCTAGGGATGGCCTCTAATCTCACTGTCATCATTTCTTCAATTGCCTCAATGTTCAGAATTTCGAGGGCCTTCTCCTAGTTAAGCATCAAGAGTTGCAAGTTCCTGGCAGAACATGGAGAAGCTAGTTCTAAGCATATTACTTGAACACACATTAAAATAAGGAATATGAGAAAAGATGTGTATCACACAAATGCCCATATGAGAAACTAATGCCTGTGAAACTAATGCATGTGAGAGTGCAGCTTGCAAATACCTGTGAAATAACATTTTTGAATGCTGCAAAGTGTGAGCACACTTAACAAAAATAGAAATACCTGGAAAAACTCAGCAGGTCTGGCAGCATCTGCGGAGAGGAACACAGTTAACGTTTCGAGTCCGTATGACTCTTCAACAGAACTAAGTAAAAATAGAAAAGAGATGAAATATAAGCTGGTTTAAGGGGGGGGGGCGGGGGGAGGACAAGTAGAGCTGGATAGAGGGCCAGTGATAGGTGGAGATAACCAAAAGATGTCATAGACAAAAGAAGAAAGAGGTGTTGAAGGTGGTGATGTTATCTAAGGAATGTGCTAATTAAGGGTAGAAAGCAGGACAAGCAAGGTACAGATAGCCCTAGTGGGGGTGGGGTAGGGTGAAAGGAAGGGATCGAAATAGGCTAAAAGGTAGAGATAAAACAGTGAATGGAAATACATTTTAAAATAATGGAAATAGGTGGGAAAAGAAAAATCTATATAAATTATTGGGAAAAAAAAGGGGGATCGGAAAGGGGATGGGAATGGAGGAGAGAGTTCATGATCTAAAATTGTTGAACTCAATATTCAGCCCGGAAGGCTGTAAAGTGCCTAGTCGGAAGATGAGGTGCTGTTCCTCCGGTTTGCGTTGAGCTTCACTGGAACAATGCAGCAAGCCAAGGACAGACATGTGGGCATGAGAGCAGGGTGGAGTGTTGAAATGGCAAGCAACAGGGAGGTCTGGGTAATGCTTGCGGACAGACCGAAGGTGTTCTGCAAAGCGGTCACCCAGTCTGCATTTGGTCTCTCCAATGTAGAGGAAACCGCATTGGGAGCAACGAAAGCAGTAGACTAAATTGAGGGAAGTGCAAGTGAAATGCTGCTTCACTTGAAAGGAGTGTTTGGGCCCTTGGACGGTGAGGAGAGGGGAAGTAAAGGGGCAGGTGTTGCACCTTCTGCAGGTGCATGGGAAGGTGCCGTGGGAGGGGGTTGAGGTGTAGGGAGTGATGGAGGAGTGGAGCAGGGTGTCCCAGAGGGAACGATCCCTGCGGAATGCCGCCGGGGGCGGTGATGGGAAGATGTGTTTGGTGGTGGCATCATGCTGGAGTTGGCGGAAATGGCGGAGGATGATCCTTTGAATGCGGAGGCTGGTGGGGTGATAAGTGAGGACAAGGGGGACCCTATCATGGTTCTGGGAGGGACAGGAAGGTGTGAGGGCGGATGCGCGGGAGATGGGCCGGACACGGTTGAGGGCCCTGTCAACCGCCGTGGGTGGAAAACCTCGGTTAAGGAAGAACGAAGACATGTCAGAGGAACTGCTTTTGAAAGTGGCATCATCAGAACAGATGCGACAGAGGCAAAGGAACTGAGAGAATGGGATGGAGTCCTTACAGGAAGCGGGGTGTGAGGAGCTGTAGTCGAGGTAGCTGTGGGAGTCGGTAGGCTTGTAATGGATATTGGTGGACAGTCTATCACCAGAAATTGAGACAGAGAGTCAAGGAAGGGAAGGGAAGTGTCAGAGATGGACCATGTGAAAATGATGGAGGGGTGGAAATTGGAAGCAAAATTAATAAATTTTTCCAGGTCCAGGCAAGAGCATGAAGCAGCACCAAAGCTATCATTGATGTGCCGGAGAAAGAGTTGTGGGAGGGGGCCGGAGTAGGACTGGAACAAGGAATGTTCCACATACCCCATAAAGAGACAGGCATAACTGGGGCCCATGCGGGTATCCATAGCCACATCTTTTATTTGGAGGAAGTGAGAGGAGTTTAAGGAGAAATTGTTCAGTGTGAGAACAAGTTCAGCCAGACGGAGGAGAGTAGTAGTGGATGGGGATTGTACAGGCCTCTGTTCAGGTAAGAAGCGGAGAGCCATCAGACCATCCCGGTGGGGGTTGGAGGTGTAGAGGGATTGGACGTCCATGGTGAAGAGGAGGCGTTTGGGGCCAGGGAGCTGGAAATTGTTGATATGATGTAGGGTGTCAGAGGAATCACGGATGTAGGTGGGAAGAGACTGGACAAGGGGAGAGAGAATGGAGTCAAGATAGCGAGAAATGAGTTCTGTGGGGCAGGAACAGGCTGACACGATCGGTCTGCCGGGACAGTCCTGTTTGTGGAATTTGGGTAGGAGGTAGAAACGGGCCGTCCGAGGTTGGGAGACTATGAGGTTGGAAGCTGTGGAAGGAAGATCTCCAGAGGAGATGAGGTCAGTAACAATCCTGGAAACAATGGCTTGATATTCAGTGGTACACTTAGTTGGGCAACCTTCTGTAGCCAAACAAACTTCTTCCTCACCTGCTCCTAGGTTTGGGCCACAGGTAACACAGCATTTACTCTTTCAATACTCTGTTTTCTGGCTGCACTGATGCTAGGCCTGAGGTGTCGCTGCTCCAAAAAGCTCTACTTTACTATGTAGCACCTCCTAGTGCTGCATGCCTGAAGAATTACCTTGAGGTGATTCTCTTCTGCATCTGTGCCACGCTTCTGTCATTTAAACAAGTTGCATCTAGTTCCCTTTTAAGGGCAACAGAAATTCTTTGAAAACTACTAATACTAGGTGTTCTGCCCCAAGACATCGTGTAGTAGGAGCGACCAAATCTATTTAAATAACCTGACCTCCTTTTATTATTTTTATGGCTCAGTAAATCACAGACATACACAATACTCAGGGACCAATGGTTGGAGGGTCTTCAAGATAAAAGTGGCTTAGCTTCAGTATTCTTTTATATAAATGATAAACTTCTAATATTCTTGACTATTGAATACAATACTTTTGAAAGAGTTATAAGTGCCTTCTGTACTGATGGATTTGTGGTTTATGATATGACAGGATGGTACGTATGAGAATTATTCAGTACAACCACAATTTATGGCTCTTTTCAACTTGGCCAAATCTGAGACAGGGATAGGCTGGGGTGCGGGTGGAAAAGAAGCTTAGTTGTGACTTGTGACAGGGTAAGTCAAAAATAAATTTATATGCAACAGATCTTGCTGAGGTTTCTATTTTTCTCACTTCCCTCAGGCTTTTGTTTTTGAATTAATTTCTCACAAAATAGATTTTAGAAAATATTTTTAAGCAAACACTGAAGAATCACCAAAAAGTGCAATTGTGTGCAGGAACCCAAAGGAGTCCTTTAAGATAATGGACAGAAAGGATTTTATATAAATGCATCAAATGCCATTCTCCACCCCATCACTCTGAAATTACGGTTTACTTAAAAGAGGTTTAAATCACTGTGTAATATTTAGTAACTTCAGCTGAAGGTCAGCAAAAATATCTTGCAGAAGCAGTTTAAATATGCTTTTTCTTTGGGGTTTTCACTGATTTTCTTTCTACCTTGTGGGAGAAATGCTGTCCCGACTAAATGCTTTTCTTTACTTGTAACTGGGTTTTCTTGCTCAGACACCTGTCCCATTTATTAGGATCTGCAACACCCTGAAGCCTTTCCACTTTAATGATGCACAGACACAAGGCAGAATGACGTGGAACACTGGACCAAACTTCAAAAACTGCTTAATTAAAACAAAACTGAGTTTAACCACTTACTGTCCTTCCAGTCAACAGCTAGTTGCTATGTTGACTTCACAAGTAACACCTGGCAGCCTTCATCATTCTGAGCTCTGTGGCACTGCAGGAATGAACACAGTAGTTTCAGAGCCAATTGTGCCAGATAACCATTGTGCTGAGAACATTTCAAGCACGATTGTTAGCTTCAATTTTGGCTCAAGGAACTTGGTTTAGGCTCATGAAAAATTTCTCCAAATGTTCAATGGATTACTAATATTTCTTTAATAAATCATATCTGACATAATCAATAATATAAAATTAAAACAAAACATTGGTCAATTTGAAATCTAAAAAACCAAATACTTAAAGCGCACTGAATTATTAATACAATTATCAATTATTGTTGAGTTTGATAGTTGGAGTGAAGGGTTCAGGTGAACATCGGAAATAACAAAATCCAATAGAATATTGATGGAGGATTGTAGTATGGTGATGGAAGATATTAAAGTCTAAACCGGAGATGTAAAGCAAGCCAACAGCAGCAATGATGCATCTTCCACGTCTATATGTTTCTACTTTCAGACTCTGATGGATATAAATACCCCAACCAACCATCTAAAACTATAAGAAGTTTCATTAGTTTATAACCTAGCAGGGTTATGTCTCAACGGTTAAAATACATTTTCTATATAAAAGAACAGCGCGATGAGGGAGTCTATATAGACTATAACAGATTT
Organism: Cetorhinus maximus; assembly: GCF_964194155.1. Lineage (NCBI taxonomy): Eukaryota > Metazoa > Chordata > Chondrichthyes > Lamniformes > Cetorhinidae > Cetorhinus > Cetorhinus maximus. The sequence continues at coordinate 104,341,606 of NC_135884.1, forward strand.
TACAGTCAAGTATGCTTGGAGTTGATGTAAAGATTTTTTTTAAGATGACCCGAAGGCTACAATTCCTTTAGAATAATGCTATGGCTGTTGCTGGCAATCTGGCTTTGGCGTTATCAAGATGCTCATCCAACATCACTTATTAAACAACTTTTCCATCAGTTCCCAGCTTTACGAACATACATATATGAACAAGGAGTAGGAGGCCACTCAACCCCTCGAGCCTGCTCCACCATTCAATCAAATCACGGCTGATCTGACTGTAACCTCAACTCCACATTCCCACCTACCCCCGATAATCTTGCATCCTCCTGCTTATCAAGAATCTCTCAAGCTCAGCCTTAAAAATGTTCAAAGACTCAGCTTCCACAGCCTTTTGGGGAAGAGAGTTCCAAAGACTCGCAACCCTCAGAAAAAATTCCTCCTCATCTCAGTCTTCAATGGGCGACCCCTTATTTTTAAACAGTGAAACAGTGACTTCTAGTTCTAGATTCTCCCGCAAGAGGAAACATTCTCTCCACATCCACCCTGTCAAGGCCCCTATGGATCTTATTGAAACATATATGTTTCTGGATTTTTTTGGGAAAGGGAAGATTGCGTTGTGATGAGTTTTGGGAAAATCAGGACTTTTATTTTATGGTCCACATTTGAGCTCTGGAGCTAATATCAAAATATACCAGACAAGATGCACAACTCAAAATGCTTTATCAAATTACAAAACATATTTAAATCAACAAAATCCTCTACACAGGTTGATAGAATTTTTTAAACCTCTACAAGGTATAAGAAAAATATTTATATTTTTATGTAGGATGTTCCAAAGATCTCTATAACCAATTAATTACATTTGAAGTGCAGTCTCTGATGTTACCTAAGCATTTAAACTAAGCATTATTTGGGTTCACAAGAACCATGTGTGTAACTGCATACAGATCATCAGAATCAAGTTAATCAAACAGTATCATTGATGTTAATATTTTATCCCACTTTAGAAGTAGATAATATATTTTTCTAAAGACGATTTAAAAATAAACAGTGGCTCTATTTACATTTGTTAAAACTTAAGATGAAAGGAAACAAGCTGGAGGCTTTGGGCTTAATTCAAAAACAAGTGTCAGTTAGAAAAATCTGAAGATCTGAACCTGGTCCATTACTAGTCTGAATTTTATTTGTAGACATCAACATGGGGAAATGAAATGCTTTTAATTATCAGGCAACAGGGTAAATTATGATAAGTTATGGTAATAAAATAATAAATTTTAACCAAAATCAATGCACATTGTTTTTCTACTTGTACAATTTGAAGTGGAACTTTTTTAAACAGTGAAAATTCCAGAGTTAGTTTGGAACTGCAGAAGCTTGTGGAAGGACAGATGAATATTTAACTTTATTTTAATGCTGTCTGGCCACCAAACTCTTAGATTTCAAAGGAAAGTTCCCGTACCCAAAGGTTGAGTGCACACAGCTGAAACTGTAAGAAGAAAGTGCTCAACAAACTGTGTCTTAGGGTGCTTGGATATGGGTTTGGCTAGCAATGAAACAATTTAATATTACGTGTTTTCTCCAATATAAAAACTGCAGCTGAAATATGCAGGTCAGAGCTCCCTCATTCTCCAGATGGCTTTTTATGGAAAAATGTTTTAACACTGGAGATAAATCACTTTGTATAAAGTAGTAGGCAGATAGTAGTACAATACCCAGAGAGATTTTATCCAATATGAATTCCTTGCCTGTCCGGTGTTCTCACAGATTGAGAAAATTATAAAAGGGAAGATTATAATTATTGCTTGCAGTTGCTGGTATGCATAAGATTATGCAGTATGATTATATGCTTCAGGTATGAACAACACCAAATTCGCAGAGATGACTATGTATGGTAAATGCGGACTAAAAGGAATACCGCTGAATTTGAAATTGAGCTGCAACTCAATTTAATAGGTTGCCAAAAGGATTAATAGAGCTAATTGATACAGAGCAACATACTCAGTGGAGAAGAATCAATTATAGTCTCAGATTTGGGACTTCTCGAAGTGTCATTTAAATCTAAACTACTACAAGTTATCCACGGTTTATTAACGTGCATTACAAACAATCTCAAGCAGTTGTTACTCAAATTAATGGAACAGAAACATAAACAGAAAAAGATCACAAATGTGAATGCACAGGGCAGCAAACAATTCAATTTGAGTTTTCACATTGAACATACCATGCTACATTTGAAGGGAAAGGTATTTTGGTGACAATTTGAAGACAATAGAAACCTAATGTATGCGCCTAAAAAATCAAATGCACGCAAAAACAATCCTCATAGCTATCATATTAAAGTATGAACCTTCACTGGAAAACGCATGCCACAATATCCAGGGGACCTTAACAACATATTACAGAACATTGTAACATATTACTAATAATAAAAGCCAGGAGAAAAAGGATTAATGAAGCAAAAAGACTGATATCATCAGTTGGATTTAGTTGCCTTGTAAAGCGATTGTTCAACAGATAATCCCTCAATAGTATAAAAGCCACCTTGCAGAGTTTCTTCCAAATGGAGTTAAACGATTTTAATTGCACTTCTCAGCTTGGCATGCTTATGTGCTTTGCTATAGGTGCTAATTAAAATCACCAATTGCTTTACACACTTTGGGGTTGATAAACATGCATTTTTTAAAATCACAATTATTGTTGGGGTTCACCTTTTTGCCTGCAATCATTTTCAAGTGTGACCATACTGAAAAAAACTCTCCTAAGCAAAAAGGTGCTTCATGCTATTTCCCAAAGGGCCTCATCTGTTTAGACCTGCTATCATTTGCATTGTCATAAATCATACATTTGGTGTCTCTCATTATTCTTCTGAGAAAAGGAACTCCATTAAAAAGACACCATCATCTGGCAAATCCACAGTCCCAACTCTAAGTTAAACAGTGTGCAGTGATACAACTGGTGGTGTGATCATGCCACTGAATGTGCTGGGTGCTACAACGTGCAAATGCACATGAAAATAAGGGTCACAAAAGTCTGTTTTACAGCAGATATGTCAGGATGTAATTTGAATCTCATTCCCCAGCTGTAAAACAAACTCAAGGTTAAATTTCAAGGGTCAACATCTTGTGCCCATAGGACAACTGAAAAATGCACCTAGGGCAGGTGTTAGGTACCTTACATGTGTAAATGAAAAGCCTAAAGTCTGTTTTATACCCACTCACCGAGATGGGTCGGTGGTGAGTTGGGCAGAAGTTTGGCCTGCCCAGCTCGAGATCTATATATGTTCCTCACGATCCATGAAAAGCATTAGTGCTCCTTACCAACTTTATAGACTGCATAAGGGCTATTGTTGTCCTGCAATCAGCCTCTCCCACCATCCCCCCTCCTCTTTTCACTCATTCTCCCCCACACTTACCAGAGCCACCAGCAGTGAGGCAGATGGTCCATAACTCAAACCAGTAAGGTGAACTGTCTGTGGAGGTATGAAAGACTCAGGCTGCTCACCCACATTATTTAGATAAGGTCCAATCTTAGGTCTTGGACCTTCAGGTTTGGACACATGTTGGTCCCCCAGGATGCAGGATCATATCAACTATTTAGTGGTCAGTGTGGCTATTTTTGAACTGAATATTTGATGTTTGATCATTAAGCATTTTTAATCTGAAGCAGCAATATCTCTTTTATGTAATGGCTATATGTATTTGGAAACTACTAAGAAATGTGCAAGCAGCAACAGTTAAGAGTGAAGCACATTAACTAATCTCCAAATGCTTAATTTTCCTGTTTGGATTATGGAACAACACAAGATCAAATATTTGTTCTCCATGGTTAATATCATTGACTACTCTTGTGTACACCTCTTGAAACTAGAAATTACCACTGGATGGCTGAAAACAGTAAAATAAAAAGTTGTCCAGTTAGTCTACATTAAGCCCATTTCTAAGAAATTAAGAATTTATCTAGCTGAACACATCAAGCCATTGCAACATTTCTATTTGTTTTGTTAACTATCAGACCAGGTCATTTACAGGGAATTTTCTACAAATTACATTCAGTGAAACCATTTCCAATGATTGTAAATCAATTTCTTTAAATTAAAAACATTTTAGAAAACTCAAAATATTAGATCAAATTAAAATAATGACAAAGATATCAGCACTGACTGCCATTTATGTGTAAATTACACAGCAACTTACAGCAAGCACTGAGTGCAGTCAATTAAACGCAAAAATCCAGAACTTGCCATCTAAGCTGTCAACTGCAGGGAAAGGCATCTCACTGGCTGGCTCATAATTCAAATGCTTTGAACGGTGTGAAGTTCTTGTACTTCCATTATAAATACAAATCAAACTTGCTGCAGACCTTTGGGCTCATCCATCCTAGTCTAAGTACCCTTTTAAATGGAGTGGTAAGTCTTGTTTACTGTCAAGCAACCTCTCATTCCTTCACAACCTGCTGGTGTGGAGTCTCATTCCTTCAGCTTTTAATCATTGTTGGAGATTTTAAAACATTTAGTTTACTTTTTTCTTTTCGTCTGTTAAACCAATCTTTCTTTTCCTCTCTTTATTTTATCTTCTGTACCTGAACTGACATTGAATTCACTATTCTAACTTACTTCACCTGGTTCAGACTGTCTGCTCATTAACAGTTCATCAATCTGAAAGCTTAAGAAGATACACAGTTACTTACCTTGTTCACACAGGTCCAAGATAGCCTGTAGGGGCCACAATGGTGTTTGGATATCCTGCCTACTGTAACTTGTTGTGCAAAACCCCATAGAAAGTATATAGGCAAGTACAAGTCTAACAAATGCTGATCACAGCAAAATCAAGCCCATTATATTCATTGATCATCATATGTTTAACTTTACTAAATTATGTCTGACAACATAAAAATAAGTTTTAAAGTGAAAGAAATAAAGTAAAGCATTGCATTTCTCAACTAATAAACATGCATTTGTGTCTGTATTTCAAATAAATGGGGAATTAACTTATTCCCATCAGTGTGATCTCATTCTGCAGGAAGTTCACAGGGTTATCACAACAAATGTTGCCACTAATGCTTCTTGACTTAACTTTCTTGCAATTTTAAAACCCATCAAGAATTATGAGTACTTTTACAGGGCAATCTAAAACAGGAGATTAAATGTGATGCAAGTGATGTTTGGCAGTTTTCACTTATAATCAGAATGCCCTTTTGAAAATATGAATAACTGTAATGCAATGTTAGAAAGAGAGATTCTTTATGCCAGCAGTAAAATAAGTGACCACAAACTTTATTATTTCCAAAGATTCAATGAACTTTAAGTTATGTTGTGCTGGATTGAAATGCTAGCTAACAATGTACAGTGGCTTTATCAAGGTATTTTTCAAATATCTGATCTCTACAACCAAATTATTCAAGAGCAAATAAATGCAAAGATGTCAACTTACTCATAGTACTCCGCAGCTGGTGTGATTTTATATTTTGAATATTTGGTTCCATTTCCCAGGACTGAGGCATTGAGTACCTTTGGGTCAGTACAGTTGCGACTGTTCCAATGGTTATTGCAGTGTACCCATGGGAGGTCGGATGTAAATGAAGAGAAGAGATAGTACAAGGACCAGGCTATGATGACGTTATAGTAGAAGCCAACATATAGTGCTATTAGTATCACAGCGTAGCCCACACCTAAAAGAAAAATTAGTAATTTATTTAAATCAATACTATTACAGTTCATAATCCACCACATGATATGAAAAGGGAAACTAGGTTTCCCTTCCCCTTTCTCCAGAAAGCCAACAAAGGACCTACAAATACTTTAGGGTTACTTAGAACCAACTCCTAATTGCTGGGAAAAAATTGCATAATAGTTCATATTTTTCAACAGTAATAATATTGTTGTTAAACTTACTTTCTACCACTGAATGTTGCTGGTTCATTTTGAAATGTTTGTGATGTAGGTTATTTTAAGATGTCCTAAAGACTTTTGGGCCACAAAATTTCCCAGTGAGCAAACCAATTGCAACTAAGGAAAACATTTTTTTCTCCGTGAGAAATCTAACATAAGTCTTCTGCCTGCTGTAGGTCCTATGTTGAAAGGTATTTTGCTTGTCTGTATGCATTACAAATGGTTTCTGGTTTCTGTTCAAAATGTACTAATTTCATTTTGTGAATCAATAAGGGATACTTACTGAAATAATAGAACTAACCTTGGGATTACTTAATGAGTTCTTATGCACCAGAAATCAAAATGTATGCAATGAGCCACAATCAGTGCTCTAGCACCTCATTTGCATATTAATTTCACATTATCTCCTCCTCAGGCCAACATCAAAAAGACAAGTTTGTTTTAGTGAACAATGAAAGAACAAAGGCCCAAATTCTGAAATGGCGCTGCAGCAACATTCTTTTTGTAATGTAATCACTGCTTGAGCAATAGCCTAAACGTTCAGGGAATAAGGGGCACAACATACGCAATTTGCACGGCACCTTTTGTGCCAAAGGGCTGTTCTCCAGCCTACAGTTCTGTTGTGCAGCTGTTGAAAAAGTGGCACTGTCATAACAATGAAACATAAATAACAAGAGTTGGAGGAGTGTTTCTTTGGCATCATTCCCTCAATCGTCTAAACTTTAAACAGTACCGTGCAAGCTGCAAATACCACAGCTCATCACATCTCTGAAAATTTCCTTTTCCTAAAATACTTTATTTTTATCTCTCAATCATTTTCTTCCTCTCCTCTCCTGCAGGCTTTAGGATATGGCTCTGCAGCATTCACCAAAATGAACTAGCTCAGCACAGACTGAGGATAGGATCCATCTGATCCGCACAGCTCAAGGAGTCAATCGACCTGAAATGTTTACTTTGTTTCTCTCTCCACCGATGCTGCCTGACCTGAATAATTGCAGCATTTCCTGTTTATGTTATTATAATTGGATACACTTGCTTATTCATTGAGATATTCAAGCTTTACGTTTATTAACAGGAAGGTCAGATGTTGATGGAACGTGAAGATTCCTCTAATTTGTGCTAACAATATGTCCTAACTCTTAGGTTCTGAGGAGAACTCTACTGTAATTGACATGGATGTTTCTATTCCCAAGAGTTAGCATGCAATCCTTTTCTCAAAATTGCTTAACTGTATCAAAATTTCCTGGGCCATCTCTGTGCCCTTTTCAAGGTCTCACACAGAGAGAGTTATGGGTTCACTATGCTTTAGCGAAAAAATAACTTTATACGGTTTCTGCTGTAGTCCATTGGCTGAATGCAAATGACTGGAGGTTCACCAGCAAGAAATGTGTTCATAACACTCCTTGTAAGAGGTTTATATCTTCTCATAACTACTTAGCGTCTTCAGCCCTTGTAGAAATCTATACATGAACAGTCATTATTCGGTTTCAACGATTTAAAGAGTTACAGGCTTGATTTGCAGCCATGAAGGCCCATATAGCTACAGCAGGGAAAGAATGGTAATAATATGAATATGGTGATATCACACTTGGAATACTCTGTACAGTTTCGGCTCCCTACCGAAGAAAGGATATACTTGCTTGAGAGGGTGTGCAATGAAGGTTCACTAAGTTGATTCATGGGATGTGGGGATCATCCTATGAAGAGAGATTGAGTAGACCAGGCCTATATTCCCTAGAGTTTAGAAGAATGAGAGGTGATCTTATTGAAACATAAAAGTTTCTTAAGAGACTTGACAGGGTTAATGCTTGGATGCCGTTTCCCCTGGCACAGAGTCTAGAGCTAGCAGTAACATTCTCAGAATAAGGGGTCAGTCATTTAAGACTTGGATGAGGAGAAATTTCTTCACTCTAAGGGTTTTAAATCTTTGGAATTCTCTACCCTCAAGGGCTGTGGATGCTTAGTTCTTGAATATATTCAAGCCAAAGGTCGTTAGATTTTTGGATACTAGGAGAATCAAGGGAAATAGGGATAATGCAGGAAAGTAGAGTGGAGGTAGAAGATCAGCTATGATCTCATGAATGGCATGCAGGCTTGAAGTGCTAAATGGCCTACTGTTACCCCTATTTTTTTATGTTCTTATATTATGATCGGGCACTTTAATTATACTGTCAGAATCTTAAAAAGGATATTTAATGTTTTAATTTAAAAATCTGCAATGAAAAATGATATTTATCTATCGCAGTTGCGCTAAAATAGACTTCACTCCAACATATTTTTGTTCAAATTCATCAGTTCTTCTAAAAAAAGGGACATAAAAGAAATTATAGAATCTTAGAATAATTCTATATATGCCAATTAATATCTAACCAATGTGATTAATTTCAAAAATATCAAAGACTCTTTTCCTATTGAACTTTTACAAAGATGTATCAAAGCATTGATTTTCAGTGTCTTTATAACTTTTAATATTGAAAATAGCACAGAGGAATGCAAGTGTTACAATCTAGTTGTGAAACACCATTTTCGACCTAATTTTCTTCCCTTTGTCTCTTGGACGTACTCACTGGCTCTTCCGAAGGTATAATTCCAGGGACATATGCAACCTTTTGGCTATTCTTTGTGTGTGATCTTACAAATTGAATGTTGGCAAGCTGGTTAATTGTGGACTGCATTATAGCTGGTGTTGATCCTATCACCACCAGCATTTTTCAGTATGGGCTTATTAGATAGCAAGAATCCTGGCTGATTTCTTTGCTGTATGCCAAGAAATAGTGAGGCCAAATGCAATGCCCCCACTGAGGCCAATGCCAGCGATTAGCTAATTCAGCAGATACTATAATCCTTATCTGGGATTTCATGGGCTGGACGGCCTGAATTTTTCCACATAAAATTCCCATTGTTTTCACGTAGTTTTTGGGCCAGTGGGAGCACAAAACCTGGCTGGGGCCTGATCTCCAGAGCCACTTATGGAGCTAATTTTGCTGGTTGTGATTGGGAATTGCTGTATACTGCCATTCATATTTGGGCAGCAAATTCAACTAAAATGTTTTTGACTAAATGCCTCAGCACATCGGACATCAGGTATGTGCATCATTGTGGGTCCTATCATCCAGCAGAGGTGGGTCTTAAAGTGAAATGGTCACATCGTTTTAAATTTCTCACTTTCCCAATGCAATCAAAGTTTACAAATACAGTTCAACCTCCCCTACCCCCATGCCCATCTCCCCCAAAATAAGCCAACTTTTTTCCATGTAGAAGTAGCAGGCAAATGGTGAAATGAGGCAGTGGATGTCCAAAGAGGTTCAAGGGTCCATGTACAACAATCACGAAAAGGTTGTAGTCAAGTATTCAAAATTAATCAAAAAGGAAATTAATCAAAAATGCTATTGAAATGTTAACCCTTATAACTAGAGGGCCAGAAAAAAGGATAAAAAGTTTTCGTACAACCATTCGAAACCTTGGTTAGACCCCGTATGGTGTACTCGGTACAGTTCTGGGCACCACACCTTAGAAGGGATATACTGACCTTGGAAGACATGCAGTGCAGATTCAGGTCTCCAAGGGCAAATTTATGAGGAGATGTTACATAAACTATGCTTTTATTCCCTGGAATATAAATGGTTAAGAGATGATTTGATTGAGGTTTTTAGGATTTGCAAGGGTAGCTGGAGAGAAACATTTTTGAGCTGGTATCTAGGACAAGGGGGCATTACCTCAAAATCAGAGCCAGGCTATTCAGGAGAAGTTAAGAAACATATCTTCATTCAAAGATAGTAGTAGCATGAACCTTTCTCCCACAAAAAGCAATAGATGCCAGCTCAATTCATAATTTAAAATCTGAGACTGATAGATCTTTGTTAGAAAAGGGTTTTGAGGGATATGGAGCTACAGCAGATAGATGGAGCTAGGCATAGATCAGGCATGATCCCACAGAACAGGCTCAAAGGGCTGAACGGCCTAATCCTGCTCCTATGCCTCAGGTACTGAAGTGGTTTCCCTCCAGTGGATGAACAGAGAAAAATACTTCCACAAAATTAAAGTAAGTCTAACCTTACAATATCTACTGGGGTCAAGGCATTGAAGGATGGATAGGTTGCAAAGGCTGCCTGTACCTATCTGAAATAATTCCTGTCAGATTGAATTGTTTCGAAGGCTGTGACTCAGTGTTGCACCCTACAGGGCTTTTACCTGCCAAATCATCAGGGGGTAAAATTTAAGCAGGGAAGACCATCCTTTCACTGAAATGAGAGTTTGCCATCGGTTCATTGCTGAATATTTTCATAATATTCTGTTTCAACAGAACAGTTAATGGGAATGAAGACTTTTTAAAAAAAAAAAGATTTACTTTGACTACAGCTAACGTACACTTAAGACCATGGTATAATAGAATTTCTGCTGCATAACTTCCACCCCCAATTAAAAAAACCAACGTAGTGCCCCTAAATACTTGAACCATGGGTTTGTGCAAAGTCTCATTGCTCTGATTGACATGTATGTTAATAAATGATGGATAATTTTCTAATTAACTGAAGGAATGTCCCCACAAACTAAACAGCCATTCAAATGTCATGTTCTGTTGAAGAGTCATATGGATTCGAAACGTTAACTGTGTTCCTCTCCACAGATGCTGCCAGAGCTGCTGAGTTTTTCCAGGTATTTTTATTTTTGATTCAAATGTCATTGTCTGCTTTGAACACAATTCAATTACACTAGAAATGCACATGCTTAAATGTGTATTTTTAGTTATAAAAATAAACACTCCAAACAAGATCTGTTGAACAGGCCTTTGGCTGAGTGATAGCATTCACATTCTACATCACAAGGCATAGGGTGTTAAACCCTTGCCCTGGCGAGGAGAGACCAGTTCTGACTTCTGGATTGACATCCAGTGGGATATTCTGACTGTGGCTGTTAAGATGGCCATTCATCCAGTTTTATATGGTTTGGTTTTCAGCTGGTCTCTCCACTGTCTGATATCGGACTCCTTTATGTCCAGTATTTTAGCAGAAAACCAAATCTTTTGTCTTAAAAAAATGATCTCCAGACCAGGAAGCCTAATTGCTGGTCCCAGCTTTGTGCATCTAAAATACTACTTTGAATTCAAATCTTGTCTTTAGTTGTAAACTGTTTAATAGCTTGATTTTCTTGTGGTAAAATGATCCATACAATTAATGACTCTATACACTATCCCTTAAATCAGCGTAGAGGTAATATGCTGTGGGTGTGTATGTGTGAGCGAGAGGAGGTGTGGTTGGAGTGGGGTGGCAAAAGTAACAGCAGACTTCCAACCCTATGTGTTGGCTTTGTCTGAAGGGTTTTTTAAGGTTGGTCTTTGAATGGTTGTTTGAAAATTATTTAGCTTTAATATTGAATTTCTAAAAATTGTTTCAGTAAAAAATCAAAGTCAAAAACGTGCTTCACCAAAAAGGAATGAAACAGGGCAGACCACCCAGCATCAACCTAGGCACCAAAAATGACAATGGCATGCCCAGCCATGTCAGCCCTACAAAGTCCTCCTCACTAACATCTGGGAGTCTGTGCCAAAATTGGGAGAGCTGTCCCACAGACTAGTCAATCAACAACCTGACATAGTCATACCCACTAAATACCTCACATACATTGTTTCAGACACCACCATCACCATCCCTGGGCATGTCCTGTCCCACTAGAAGTGGTGGCGCACTGGTATATGATTAGGCGTGAGTTGCCTTGGGAGTCCTCAACTTTGCATCTGGACCCCATGAAGTCTCATGGCATCAGGTCAAACATGGGCAAGGAAACCTCCTGCTGATTACCACCTATCACCCCCTCCATCTCAGCTGGGGAATCAGTACCCCCCCATGTTGAACAATAATTGGAAGAAGCACTGAGACAACTGCACAGAATGTACTCTATATGAAGGACTTCCATGCCCATCACCAAGGTTGGCTCAGTCATACCACAGCTGACAGAACTGGTTGAGTTCTGAAACACATTACTGCTTGACTGGGCCTGTGGTACATGGTGAGGGAACCAGAAAGAGCCAATCTACCCTCACAGGTGCATCTGTCCATGACAGTATTGGTAGAAGTGACCACCGCTCAGTCCTTGTGGAGACAAAGTCCCGACACCAATTGAGGATACGCTCCATCGTGTTGTGTTGCATTACCATCATGATAGATGAGATAGATTTCCAATAGATCTAGCAACTCAAAATTGGGCATCCATGATGCACTGTGGCCTTCAGCTGTAGCAGAATTGTATTCTAACCTCATGGCCTGGCATATCCCCCACTCTAACAAGAAGCTTGGCATCATCCAGGACAAAGCAGCCTACTTGATTGGCACGCCATCTACCACCTTAAACATTCACTCCCTCCAACACTGACATACAACGGCAGCATTGTGTACCTTATATAAGATGCACCGCAGCAACTCACCAAGGCTCCTTCGACAGCACCTTCATAATACCTTACAAAAATATTCAGCAGTTCAATAAGACAGCTCACCCACCACCTTCTCATGGGAAATTAGGGATGGGCAATAAATGCTGGCCTAGCCAGTGATGCCCAAATACCATGAAAGAATGAAAGAGGTTTAACCGGAACAATGTTTATTATTTTTGTGCATAATATTATCAAGATGTATGAAATATTTAGATTAATTGAATATATGATTTTTATTTTAACATCCAAAGCTATATTTGATTTACTATTTTATTTAAAGTAATTTAATCCATATTAACAGTCAAGAAAGCATAATACTGATTATCAGGAATCTGCATTGTAATTACAGAATTCAAAAAGAGAGAAAATGGGTTATTGATTTGATTTTTTTAATAGAAGCCAGTTATTGGCCCAAGAGAATCCTGCTCTGTACTGGAACAAGCTTGCAAAATTCGGTGTTAGTGGAAATTGAGTCCGAGGCTTTGAAATTGGGGCAAGGACCACTATGTCTGGAAGTCATTCAGGGACCTCAGTCAAATGTTTAGTGCAGAACAATTGACTTACTGCGGCACTTACACTGGTCTTCTGTTCCCTTTGATAAAGGTGGTAAAATTGATTTCATTCCATTGACTTTACTACTTAGAGATCAGTGTGAATTCTCCCATACTGTATTTTTAAGGAGAAAGGATGAGAGAGATAAAGCAACCTCAAGTGTTATATTATTTATCTTAATTTATTCACTTTAGCTCTTCGAAGGAAGGTCTTTTAATTTGGGCAGAGCTGAGCTTTAACCGTGTGTATCTTAGCCAAAGCGTGTAGGGCAGGGTCATTCAGCACCTGTGTACAGCTTTTGTTCTGACCACTGAGTTCTGGGATTGTTTACCAACAAGGTCAAGAATGCCAGCAGTTTGAATGCAAAGGGGGCTGCTGTTTCTAAAGCCAATTGCTTTCTTCATCTGTTACAAAGCGATGTATACATTGGCTTTAATTCTTGATATTCTTTATAGTTATTAATTCAATTTAATCAAAAATGCACAAATGCAAGTGCATTGCTAGTTTTTAAATTATATCCACCTGGCCGTAACATCCTCAATTTTGGGGTGTGTGCCTGGGGATTCGCAGGAGTGTGTTAAATATAAAATATCAACAGAAAATGCTGGAAAAAACTCTTCAGAGCAAGAAGCATTAGAAACGTTAACTCTGTTTCTCTCTCCACAGATGCTGCCAGACCTGCTGAGCCTTTCCAGCATTTTCTGCTTTTATTTCAGATTTCCAGCAGCTGCAGTATTTTGCTTTTATCTCAGTGTGCTCAGTATTCTTGCGCTGTCAGTGGCCACCCTGGTGGGTGTCTCTCATCAGATGGGATGTGGGAGCCCATGAAGCCCTCCTGCCCTATCAGTCGATACGAAGAATCCACAGACATGGAAGGCAACCTGCCAGACTTAATCAGCCCTAATGGCAAATCTGCCCATTACTTCCTACCATTCTCTCAGGGAGGAGTGTGGAAATACAAAAATAATACCAAGACCTGTGACTAATCGAAACTTCGTGGCCAGGGCCAGCCCTAATAACATATCCTTTCTTTGCTTTCAGTGTTGGATTTATATGTCTGTCACATGTTTTAGTGCAATTCACATATTGTGTGCAAAAAAAAATCTGCAGTGTGTTATCAAGAACAAGAACTTCAGTTTTTTTCCCCCCAGTGATCTCACTAAGTTCCACGTGAACACAAGCAGACATACGCGTGTAAATTAACGTCTGACAGCATCAGTGGAGAGAAAGACAGAGTTAACTTTCCAGTCCGTATGACTCTTGTTCAGAGCTTGAAGAGTCATGCGGACTCGAAACGTTAACGCTGTCTTTCTCTCCACAGACGCTGTCAGACCTGCTGAGTTTTCTCAGCATTTTTTGTTTTTGTTTCAGATTTCCAGCATCCGCAGTATTTTGCCTTTATGCAAATTAATGTGTCTTCCTTCATTGATAGAAGATGAATAACTACCCACCTTTGAAGATGGGGCAAATTTTCCAGACGGTAGCTGCACCCTCTCGGTTGTATTGGCCCAATGCTAACTCCATGTAAAACAAAGGCATTCCGGCGATTAACAGAAAGAACAAGTAAGGGATAAGGAATGCACCTACAAACAGGAAGAATACAAGTCCTTTAGTTATTGAGTAGGGAGGAAAATGGCACACAGTGTCAAGAGGCGCAGTCTTAAATCAGGGATTCCTGAACTAACCGCCGCTTCGCCCAGGTCAGGTATGTTCTTAAGATTTCACCAATGAAAAGTTAGAATCATCACTTCAAATGAAACGTCAGCCAGTATTTCCATTTTCCGCATGCCCCTGAAGTGAGGAGCAATTGGCCCGGGGCAGCCGGTGTTGCGTGAAGCCCCCCCGGAGACTAGGCTGAGACGATGGGAATTGTATATGAACTTTCGTTAACCATTCCGGAGAGACAGTTACCGCAGCATCGTAGCGAGCAGAGCATTTTTACCACTAGAAACTCCAGAAATTACTGATCCTCATTATGTTAGAAAGACGAATCCGAGCACAGTTCTCTCCTCTGCACTTGCTCCAGAGAAGTGACGGCTAAATCACGAGAACGTACATGCCCTTAAATAAAACCGGTACAATTTACTTAGGTTTGCAATGGAATGGTCAGGTAGTCGAACTGGATCTTGGTTGGGTCCCTATCTCGCTGTATTGTCTGTGGATGCGGAGGGGAGGTGCACTAAGATTCAATCTAACATTTCACAAAAACGTACAATGGTTTTCATTTAAACCTACAGCGCATAACCCGGGAATCTCAGCTTGCTTAATATGATCCGAATTTCAATTTAAAATAAAAGAGATGGTGGTTTCAATTTGAATCTATGATTGTGATTGAAGCAGACATTTCAAAGTAAAAGCGAGGGAAGTCTCACTCACCGCCTCCGTTCTTGTAACAGAGAAAGGGGAATCTCCACACGTTCGCCAGGTCTACAGCAAAGCCGATAACCGAGAGTAAGAAGTCGATTTTCTTGCCCCATGTCTCCCTCTCTTCTGTCTCCCCCTCGGCGGCTGTGAACTGGGGGGAATTGTTGATGATGGCAGTGTTGGTGTACTGAACCCCATTCAGCTCCTTCACCAGAACCAGCTCCGTGTCCTTCCTGTCCACACTGCTGTACTCTTTCAATGGAGCAACAGATGCCAGCCTCCCATCAGAAAGGACTTGCTTATTCATCATTCCTCGCGGATAAAGTGTGGTAAGTGTTCAGGGGCAAACAGATTAAAACACACACACACATATATACACACACACACACACACAGCCAAATATTAACCCACCTCCCCACCCCCACCCCCAAAAATAAACCCCCAGTAATGGCAACCCTCACTGATGGAGCCTGACTTAGCGGCAGCCAGCTGAAGAGGTAGAGGAGAAAATGACAACAGTTGCTTTATTACTTAATAGAAACATCGTGCAAAACAAAATGGTCAGCGAAATAAACCGAAGCACCAGTACTTCGACCGAGAGGAGCGAAGGACGAACTACACGATCGCCATCCATCCAGGCTGGTATCCCGACACAATCTGGAAAAGTCTTTTGCTTCCGACCGAAGTTTGAGAGACACTGAGCTGCAGGCGATGTTAAATGTCAGGTTTTAAATCAGGCTCCACTCGCTTCACGTGGTCCGAAGTCAGTATTTTTGCCAAACAGTGCCACCACTTGACTTCTGCAAGTTCTGAACCCATCCCGATCCGACCCATGAATCTGCAGACATCATTTAAAAACGCGTCTGTTCTTCCCCCGCCCCCCCGGTGTTTACATTAAATTTAACAACACCCTCTTTTTTTAAAAAAAAACTCGCACACTAAGATTTAACCACTCGATGCCTGTTTTACATACCGGGATGTTCCATTTGATTTTTAACCACGGCCAATTCCATTCCTTTCTACCTCTCATACCTGCCAGCCTTTCACCGTTTACACAACCTCCAGTCATATGTACCTTTCCTTGTGGGAGGTAATTTGTAGGAGGCGGCTTAAATTAACAGCTTTCCCGAAATTTTAAATGTGCCTCTGTCTCTGGATGGATAAAGGATTTTACTTTCCGATGGAGAAGTCCAGTTAGCCGACAGGGTGTGTAATAAATCTGCCCGCATTGAGGTCACAGCGAGTAGAATTACACCTCCTAGCTTCACCTGAACCCGTTTATAGCATTGCAACCTGTGTTAAAATGGTCTTCCGTCACTAAACTATGATGTTTCAATCATTAAATAATCGCACACGCAGCGAGCTAATCCCAGTTATTGGGAAAGTTTTTTTACGCATCAATTGCCTTCTACGAAAATCTCGCCTACAATGCAGAATGGCTCTGAACAGGGATTGTGAACGCAGGCATCGTACAACATTGACTCCAATAAAACTCAGCAGCTGGCTTTTTAGGGACGCAGGAAGTTGCTTTAAGTAACTTAGCCGCCCAGCAAAACTATTTGTCTGATACTCTTCTGAAAATTAAACTAACAAAAAAAACCCACTAAAACTGAGGGGATTTTGTTGGTATTAAGGTTTTGTCATGGAATGCTTTCATTGCATTGTAACTTGCTGTCGTTTTTGAGTTGAGTTGTACTTCATAACTAAGGCAATACGGTCAAAAAAAAGTTTACCGTTTTTCCTACTTGTAAATGACTTGACAAATGTTGCTTTAGGGGCATTGACATTTGTATCTTGTTGAAAATCCGAAACACATTCAATACAGCCCATCTCTGAATGTGGGAATAGTCAGCAAATAGATATGTGTTTTTGGTTACAAACTGCTTCGACACACGTTCCAGACAAATCAGATCGTGGACAAAAGCGAAACATTGACTTCTCTTTTGCTGAGCAATAGACACTGTTTTCCAGCTTTCTGGCAACACAAGTGCTGCATCTTCCTGGAAAAGGCAGGAAGACATTATATAATGTCCATAGTTCAATATTGAACTCTTTTGCACGTTAAAGGGTCATCTCCGCTATTTGGGCCTGAAGTTAAAAATGGTGGTTTTATTTTAACTGCTATTTTCAGTGTCATATTTGTGGAGGTAAAACTTGATCATAGAGTTCCCACATAGTCCTGCTTTCCACTAGGTCTATACATTAAAGATGTGCTTACATGGGAGTTATCTTTTTGAGGTCAGTACTTATACAAAATAGAACCAGTCGACCCAAATTATACCAACAGTTCAGCACCACTCTCAGGTCAGGAAAAAAAAATGCATACGTGCAAAATTCCAGTCATTGATATCCAAATTCTGGTTACATTTTAATGTTATTTAAAAAATCAGTGAAACAGTCTATTCTCTGCAAAGATTAAGAAATGAGAAAAATGTGTGGCAGTTGCCAGGTGATCAGTTGAATTTTTTTCCCCTCAGCAATTTTGTCTCCACCGATCCTCTCTTGATAACATTAATCCCTCATTAGGGTAAGATTCCACGGATGGTGTTTGCCCTCTGGTATCTTCCCCAAGTTGATACTATTTGCGTACATTGGATGCTTGCAGACTATTTTACAGTGGGGTCATTACAGTCGAGTCCAATAATCCATACATTCACAGAATTGGATATGAGAACAGCAACAACAGACAATTTTCTTCCCTCCCTGCGCCCAATTAAGATGTGCCGAGTTTGAGGGCAAGTGCAGCACATTTACTGCAGCCCTGATTGAAAGCAGCTAGTTGAGTCCAGACTAGGGATTGAATCAGCATTTCATTGGTCGGTATGGTCCGCTTGCCAATGTGAATGGGCTGAGAACAAACTTGTCTCAATAGTTATATCCCACCCACCCAATACATCTTCTCAAGATGATCTCACACTGTTCACCTAATGCTGATTTGGCACCAGAGTTACCCTTCAATAGTTATGTTGACATGAAGCAGAAACCAGTTTGCAGCAATATGGCTGGTATAACTAGTGTAAAATAAAAGGAGTCAAAACAATGCCTAGAAACCACTGCCTATCAAGTACCCCGCCTGAAGCAATGACATTGCAGCTAATATAATTGCCTCCTGGCACAATTCAGAATCCTAATTAAAGGAGGAAAGAGAAGTGGAGAGATTTAGGGAAGGAGTTCCAGATCTTTGGGCCTTGGCAGCTGAAGGCACAACTGCCAATGGTGGAGTGATTAAAATTGGAAATGTTCAAGAGGAGAGAATTGGAAGAGTGCAAATAGCCCAGAGGAATGGAGAGTTAGAGGAGATTACAGAGACAGGGATGGGTGAGGCCATGAAGGGATTTGAAAACAGATGAGAATTTTAAAATCAAGGTAACGTAGACCAACAATGCTGATGGGTTAGTGGATATTGGTGTGAGTTAGGACACGGGCAACGTTTTGGATGATCTCAGATTTATGTAGGGTAGAATCTGGATGGCCGGCCAGGAGTGCATTGGAATAGTCAAGTCTAGAGGTAACAGGCAGGAAACCAACTGAAGCAGCATGATGGTTGGGAATGTGTGGTCTCAGTGATAGCACAGATATGTTGTCAGAAGCTCATCTTGTGACACCAAGGCTGCAAAAGTCTGGTTATGCCTCAGTTGCCAGGGAGAGGGATGGAGTTGGTGGTGATGGAACTGGGATTGTGGCCAAGACCAGACAATGGCTTCAGTCTTTCCAGTATTTAGTTGGAGGAAATTTCTGCTCACCCAGTCCTAGATATCAATAAGCAGCCCAACAAGCCAGAGGTCAAGCAGGGGTCCAGAGAAGTGGGAGTGGGATGGAGTTCGGTTAGGTCAGTTGGCTGGATGGCTGGTTTGTGATGCAGAGTAACACCAACAAGGTGGGTTCAATTCCTGTATTAGCTGAGGTCATCCATGAAGGCCCCACTATCTCTACCTCACCCCTCACCTGAGGTGTGGTGGCCCTCAGGTTAAACTCACCACCAGTTGTCCCACTCTAATGAGAGAGCAGCCTATGGCCCTGTAGGAATACGTCCACTTTCAGTGGGGTAGAACTGGCAGTTCAGTGTACATGTGGAAATTGGCACTATGTTTTCAGATGATGTTGCCAAGCGACAGCATGTAGATGAGCAAAAGGTAATTGAACAAGAAGTGAAGCTGTTGCAGGTGATTTTCTGGCTGCAATTAGATTAAAAACAGAACCAGGGGAGAGCTGCACCACCCAGCTGGATGATAGAGGAGAGGTGTTGGAGGATAATGATGTGGCCAACCATGTCAAAAAAGGCAGACAGGTCAGGAAGGAAAAGGAGATATAGTTTACCTTTGCTGTAGTCACATCAGATGTTTTTTTGTGACTTTGATGAGAGCCGTTTGGTACTGTCACACAAATGGAAACCTATTTGGAAGATCAAATATGGAGCTCTGAGGAAAATGGGCATAGATTTGGGAGGTGGCAGCCATTTCAAAGACTTTGGAGAGGAAAAGGAGGTTGAAGATGGTATATTGCAAGAACAGAGGGGTCAGGGTTAATCTTTGGATTCCAACCCAGTTACCCAAAACGTTGTGTGTGTTGAAAGACATCCATCTCCATAAATACTTGGCCGAAATATTTAATTTTAAGCCATCATCACAGTGCATTAAGTAAAGTTTTTAAGCTTTAAAACATTTTACATTGTCGTGCACTTTTTTCTCCAGACCAGTGTTCACGTACAGATCAGAGAAATGTAGCAATTTAAAATCTCCCAATGTAGTAGTGTCAGTCCAAAGCATACTACAGGAATTTTAAAACAGCCTCACTCTGGGGGTTGATAGAGTCTTGTTTCTCTGTTTGTTGTAAAGATAATAAGGAATTAAGTTTAAATAGTATCAGCCCAGGTCCTGGTCTAATGGCATTAAATTACAATATAAAATTGAGAATAGTTCAATTTAATTGGTACTGGTGTTCTCATAAGAACTAGGAGCAGGAGTAGGCAATTCAGCCCCTCGAGCCTGCCCTGCCATTCAATACAATCATGGCTGATCTCATTTCGGCCTTAACTCCAATTTTTCGCCCTCTCCCCATAACCTTTCAACCCGTTACTAATTTAAAATATGTCTATCTCCTCCTTAAATTTATTCAGCGTCCCGGCATCCACTGCTCTCTGAGGTAGTGAATTCCACAGATTCACAACCCTTTGAGAAAAGTAATTCCTCCTCATCTCTGATTTAAATCTACCACCCCTTAGCCTAAAACTATGGCCTCTCATTCTAGAATGCCCACAAGGGGAAACAACCACTCCACGGCTACTTTGTCTGTCCCCTTTAGCATCTTATATACCTCAATTAGATCTCCTCTCATCCTTCTAAACTCTAGCGAGTATAGGCCTAAACTGTTCAATCTCTCCTCATAAGACAAGCCCCGCATCTCTGGAATCAATCTAGTCAACCTCCTCTGAACCACCTCCAATGCAACTATACCCTTCCCCAAGTAAGGGGACCAAAACTGTGCACAGTACTCCACATTTCTCACTCAGTTTGTCCATCTAAGAGGCCAGTAGAATGCAGGCAATTGCCATGCCAAACATGCCTCAAGGTTTTGCGATAGTGCAGTTGGTAGTTTTACCCTGAATCTAACCCATATCTCCCTGAAGTGCTTGATATGGATAACCAAAATAAGAAATGAATAACCATTGCATTCCTGAGCACTGACATCTTTCACGTTGGCAAGATTCATTAAAGACTTCAATATAATAATTCAGACTCAAATTCCCTTAAATTATTGGAATAATATAAATTATATATTTCATTTTCAAAGCTGTCATACAACCATGCAGGCAGGATCAGAAATCCAGCTGACTACAATTTCTGAAGTAAAAGAAATAATATCCTTTTTAAGAATCTATGAGAGATTAATTGCTTTAGTCATTACAGTAGCAACATCATTCATGTTTTCAAAAAGAACAGAATAACAATTTTCCAAAACAGTAATTCTAGAGTTTAGTATATATTGCATTATAATATAAATTATGTGTAGTCCAGGTCTGTGGAAGGGGATTGGTGTGCAATGATTTTTTGTGAATGAGCATCAATGCACCAAATGGTTACCTTCATTGAATGTTCTGATATTTCATAAGCATTTTGGAAGGATCTACTGGCATAAAATATATGGACATGGATAAATACAACTCACCATCACTAAATTCTGACGAAGAATCACAACTGCTATGTTAACCTACCTTTCTCTTCTAGATGCTGATGAAGCTACTGCCTGTTTCCAACATCATCTGCTTTTATTTAATACTAATATTGAATTGAACTGTGCTTGGGTTATATAATATTGTGAGGTAAAACGTAAACTGCTGGCAATTATTACACAATTATTTCTAAATAACTGTTACAGTTACAGTTGTTGCATTACTTGTCATGCCTAAAATCAGGGGATTATGAAATATTCTACAGCTAAATCATCCCCTTAAAAAGGCAATTGGTTCCTTATTTATTTTTTCTTTATATTTTTCTAAACATAAAGGTGAAGGATGTTAGTATTGGTGAATGGAATTTTTCCTATTTCATGTACTGAGGACAGCTTTTGCACAACACTGCCATACCTTTTTTGGCAGTGTCTGGAGGAATGGATGGGGGTTGGTCAAAGACAGGAACGGGTTGGACAACCAGATTTGAATGGACAGCGGATATTTAATATATCCAACCCATGTGTTAGCAGAAATATTTAAATCAGATTTTAATGACAAGAAAGCATCATCCAATGGATGTCTCATTATTCATGCTCTGGCAATGGTGGTCTGTGCCTGGTATCCATCATTGCTAAATCAGAAGAGAAAAGGGGGTTAAAACTGAAAGTACCATTTTTCCAATGGCAATCAAGTAAAGAGTAAGACAACATTTTTTTTTTAAATCTTCAGTCAGCAACTTCCCTCTCTCTCACCTGAGGTGGGCAACTCAACAATGACACAAATATTGCAACACATAAATGGATCATACCCCTGGACGCTTCATCCAGCATCTGTGCTCATAAGAATGGAAGGGCGTAATACTCCAGCCATTAGTTTGAGCTGCAATTGAACCCAGGTCAGGTGTAAAGTAGCCTAATGCAGAGTAAATCCCCCTCTATTCAGCCACACCCCAGATGATCCCTTTCTACATCAGTGTGACAGATTTTTTTTCATTTTACACATTACCCATTCTGAGGTCCTTCTGAATTAGATTACCAATTACTGCCAATTTAGGGACAGTTTTGTGCTGTAAGTCCATGTTTGCTAGGACCTGATCAGATACTGTGCAAGCTTATTTCACAGAAGCCCCTTATAGTCAGCAGAGAGGGGGAAATCAGTCTGGGCTGGATATAATGCACAGCAGTTACAGACCCTTTGGTCCAAATAATTGATATCAATGTTTACTCACTATGCAAGCAATTGTCCTAATGACATTTACCTGCCTTTTCCCCAAAACCCTTTATCCCCCTGTTCTTTATTCACCTAGCATTCCTGCCTTTGAGCCAGAAGGTTGTGGGTACAAGTCCAACTCCAGGACACAGGCATAAAAAATCTAGGCTGACATTCCAGTGTAGTACCGAGGGGGTACAACACTTTGCCACCTTTGGGTTGAGATGTTAAACTGAAGCCCTGCCTTTTACACGGGTGGATGTGCAAAGATCCCATTGTATTATTTTGAAGAAGAGCAGGGAGTTATTTATCACCTGGCCAGTATTTATCCCTGGACCTAAAATAGGTTAACTGGTAAATATCACATCGCTGTTTGTGGGAGTTTGCTGTGTGCAAATTGGCTGCCATATTTCCTACATTACAACAGAGACTACACATCAGAAGTACTTGATTGGCTGTAGTGAACTTTGAGACATCCTGAGGCCATAAAAGGTGCTACATAAATGTAAGTCTTTTTCTTATAGCCAAACTAATATTGAACCAGGGCCTAACATGACTTGCCCTGGTTCAACTCACAGTACCATCTAGTTTTCAAGGTTTGTTTCTTTATAGGTATTGTAGGTATTGTATCCCCAAAGGCTGATTTTTAGACCTGCTTTTATATGATCCTGACCTTGCCTCCCTCTCTCCAATCTTCTCCCAGCTTTCAGCAGTAGCTTGTCTCAGTCCATAGCTTGACTCTTGCAGTGAGCAGTGAAGCAAAGGTGCTTGCCACTGACCTTGAAGAAAGCTGCCCACAGAGATCTCTGAGGCATGGTTTTCCCGCTTCCCAACATAATTTTCAACCTGGCGTTATTTTTAGCAAATGTCTTGGCACGCAGCAGTGGTGATGTCCGCAAACAGGTAACCAAATAATCATATTGAAGTATTCTCTCACACTGTAAACCAGGATGTTAAAAGCAGTTAATATCCTTTAGGTTGAAATTTTCAGACAGCAAAATACATGATTGTGAATGGATTAAAATTGAAGCTAAAATAAAGAGAAACAATTTTTTAAAAAAAATAGATGTTCAAAAATGTGGATGTTGTTATGATAGAGAAATTTGACATTCCACAAATATAAAATTAGCTTCCAAGGCCAGTAAGGGCATTTAGCAGTAATTATGGAGTTAGTAACTTATTAAAAACTCAGTTTCACCTCATTCAACAAGATGTTTTTACGGTGAGGCTATCAATATAAAATTGGCAGTTCACACCAATTCATAAGATTTCCCATTGATTACAGTCTGGAGGACACCTTAACAATACATCCTCTTGGAGAAGTGCACACTCACTGACAGCAACTTCTGGATTTCCAAGTTATTCTTTGCATGTCCAGACTCCTGAAGTTGCAGTTTCAGTGGACTAATGGCAGTGAATGATGGTCATTTTGCTATCATTACCACTGCAAAATCCTGGCCTCATTCTTTTCTTGAACAAGCCTGCTTGCTGCTCACCTGGCAATTTACCTTATGTTGTCTCAGCAGCTTCCCAATGTTCTCTTAGTCCCATATCTCATCATGGTACTCTGGCAGTGTTTCTGCAACATAATGCCTAGTGTTTTATTTCAACCTTTCTGCAGCAAACTTGTCTTTGATTTATATTTTGCTCTTGCCTTCTGAACGAGCAGAAAAAGCAGCTACACTCTCTAGTTTGAAGATCAAGTCAACTTGTTGCCTGTGGTTTCAAGTATACCTGATGAAAATGAATAACTCTGTGATATATTCTCTCTCTATACTTACTTTCCTGAGTTCTAGGTGGTGAAGGTGCTGTTCTGGATGCATGCAACTTGTGCAAACATGAATATACTGACTATGTAGGCATTCCTTAATTCTGTAGCATTGCAACACTATCCAGTGCAAGACATAATGATATCATGCTCTATATACCTATTGGCGTGTAGGACTGATCACACTCTGAAATTTGGAGGAAACAAATCTATGCAGCATATATAGAACAATTACTGCATAGCAAAGGAGGTATTTCTCTATTGGTACATCACAGTCCATCTAATCAAGGGATTTAAACATGAATGTCTTGGTTTTACTGATTTCAAGTGATATTTATGAGGTTTGCTGTTGGTTTCTAGCATTAGGCTTGAGCTGACACATTGCAAATTCATCTCAAATTCACTAGCTTTGGGGATTTTTTCTAGAAGCAGAAAAATGCAAGTGCCTCTCTGTTAAGGTTTGGTTCTGCATTTTTGTTCATAGTGACGTGAATACAGCAGCAAAATCTAGCTATAAAAGGCTCAAACATTTAATCTGTTCTAAAGGAACAACAGTGAAAACAGCTTGACTGGTCAAATAATTTTAATGCTCCTATTTCTTTGTGTGAAATTTTAAGTGCTGTGGAATGGATTATTTTTCCAATGCTGTCATTCACAGTTGTTTTCTTCTCTGCGACAACCAGGGAAATTTCCTCTGCATTATGATGTGTTAGCAATATTATACACAGCAGGAAGATTTCCTATGTTTTTTATGATTTCATACAGGTAATGAACATACAAACTCCTCTGAGAATGTTTTCAATGTTGCTAACACATAACAACCCAAGGAAATTTTACCTCAATCTTCCATCATTCCAACTTCAGAAGGGCAACTCCTGACTGCATAAATATAATTTTAACTTCCATCATTAACAGCTTTCAGGAGACATTGGCAGCCTTGTGTCATTTAGGAAGAGTTGTGGGTTCACATTGGGAATTTGTTTAAGACTGAACAAAATCACTCCATATAGAGCTTTCATAGTTAACAGAGGAAGCAAACTCCTATCCCACAAATCTGGACTAGATTCAAACCCAGAATTAGAAATTACAATGCAGTGTGTAACCCATTGCATCACTCATTCCTCTTAACCTTTTTATTTTAACCAGTTAAGGCACTGTGTCAAAACTACATTTAAAATTTTCTAAATTCTCCTGCCTGAAGATACCATTTCTCAACAGGCACTAATAGTTCAGTCAAGAATAAACAAATTATAAAATTAAATGTATACAACCTAAGAAACTGAAAAAAATGAAATTATACAAGATTTCCATGATAAAGGAAATAAAGCAAAATTATATTTCCGGTACTTTTCATTGTAATCAAATGATTACAAGCATTAATAAATGGTTTGACACATGATGGACCCAAGGTCGATTTGGTTTATTTGCACAAAGTTTTTTCGGGATAGGCAAAAGTTCTTTCCCGAAGATGGCCTATATCTAAATAAACAAGTCTGGGAGACCACAAAATAACATAGTCGATCTCATATGAGGTAACTTCGGCCAGGGGTAAATAAGAAAGGAATTCATAGACAGGGTTTGCATGTATTTGAAAATGATGCAACAATCTAGAATAGATGAACTAAAGGCCCAGTGGTACTGTACAACCGTTTCCATTTTTATGACAATCATGCAAAAACACCATCTGTGTGCCAGCCACTCATCAATTATAGAATTAATTAAATAAGCAGGACCACATTTACAAAAAGAATAATCAAAGGTAGATTTGATCTATTTAGAAATAAATTGACTTATATATTAATTAATTGTAGACCTAAATAAATGGCTTAGGATATGATGGATGCAAGAATGAGTTTGTTTATTTGCAAAAAGTTTTCTGGGCTGGGCGAACTTTCTTTTCAAAATGGTAGCAGATAGACAAATAGAAGAATTAATCACATAAGGCTCGTACTGGACTGCTTCTTGAAGCAGTGAATTGAATAAATCGCCCACGTTCTGTACTGGAAGTTTCACTTTGAAAAGTATAGGATGCAGTTAACAACCTAAAAATGAAGGAATACTAAATACAAGTGATTGCTTCAAATTCAACAATTCTTTTGCAAAGGGCAAATAATTTGTAAGGCTGATATTCTGGGTGAACAAAGAACAAACTTTATCATTGCAAAGAAATAATCGAGAAATCACATCAGAAACATTTTAAGATTCATCACAAGAAACAAAAAAAAAACTCTGGAGATAAAGATTGTCACCACCACATACATATGGAAAATATTAGTAACACACAAGATGTTATTTTTTCCCCTATAAGATCAGTTCATCTGCCTCCAAGAATGCTCTTGCTGAGCCAATGGGTGACGTGCTCTATCAACAGACTAACCTTTGTCCACTAAAAGCTGGACTTCAAACCTGACTAAACTGAAGAGATGGGTATCTGCTTTCTTTACTGACACTACATGAAATGATTTGGTTCATTTTCAAGTCATTTCCTAATAGGCTTCAGTTCACAAGACAAAACTGCCTGCATTCAATTACAAATTTGTGACTTCATAGGCCACAGAAAAGGTTGGAGTGGTAAGTGAAAGAAAAATCACACTGATGCAGCATTTCAGTTTAACTCTAAACTTGTGTAAAACCTGACATTAAAAACAGAACGCTGAAACCACTAAGCAAATCAAGCAGCATCGGGGCGGCGGGGGGAGGAGAAACATCACTTGCCCTTAAACAGAGTCAAAGACGGTTCACAGATCGACACCTTATATCAGAAACAAAACAAAAACAGAATTACCTGGAAAAACTCAGCAAGTCTGGCAGCATCGTCGGAGAAGAAATCAGTTAACGTTTCGAGCCTTCATGGCCCTTCGGCAGAACTGCAGCATAGTTTCAACAAGGGAGAAATATAAATTGGTTTAAGGTGGGTGGGGGGGGGGGAAGAGACACATTGGGGGTGTGGTGTGAGCAGATAAACAAAAGATGTCACAGACAAAAGGGTCAAAGAGGTGTTGAAGGTGGTGGTCTTTGTCTGAGAAAAGTGCTAATTAAGAATGGAAAACAGGATATTTAAAGTACAGCTCTAGTGGGGGTGGGGTGGAAAGACTAAAGGTTTTAGTTTTAGATTTAAAAATAATGGAAATAGGTGGGGAAAGAAGAATCTATATAAATTATTGAAAAAAAAAAGGGGGTGGGGGGGAAAAGAAACGGGGTGGGGATGGGGGGAGGGGGAGTTTAAGATCTAAAGTTGTTGAATTCAATATTCAGCCCAGAGGGTTGTAAAGTGCCTAGTCGGAAGATGAGGTGCTGTTCCTCCAGTTTGCGTTGGGCTTCACTGGAACAATGCAGCAAGCCAAGGACAGACATGTTGGCAAGAGAACAGGGTGGAGTGTTAAAATGGCAAGCGACAGGGAGGTTTGGGTCTTTCTTGCGGACAGACCGCAGGTGTTCCGCAAAACGGTCGCCCAGTTTGCGTTTGGTCTCTCCAATGTAGAGGAGACCGCATTGGGAGCAACGAATGCAGTAGACTAAGTTAGGGGAAATGCAAGTGAAATGCTGCTTCACTTGAAAGGAGTGTTTGGGCCCTTGGATGGTGAGGAGAGAGGAAGTGAAGGGGCAGGTGTTGCATCTTCTGCGTGGGCATGGGGAGGTGCCATAAGTGGGGGTTGAGGAGTAGGGGGTGATGGGGGTGATGTTTTGGATTTCCAGCATCCGCAGTAGCTTTTAGCTTTTTGTTTTTAACCTTATATCAGAACACAGCCGAGGGCTAGATTTGATCACCAGTGGTGTTGAATGTTCCATTGCCCAGGGCTGGTATTGCTGAGTTTGACCAGCACACGCACAAAAAAAGCCAAAAAAATTATTTGAAAAAAAAACTGATCACTGTCACCTAGACACTAGGAGGGTACCGGGGCAAATTAGTTCTTGCTTTCAGCCTTATCAACAATAAAAGTAGATTCGCGTCTCCTCCACTAGGCTAAAAAAGCAGCGGTGTTTGGGATACAAGTATATTTAAAAAGAGGGGACATTAAAGCCTTGATATCATTACATCTTTATAAATATTGCAAAGAGCCGAACAAGCAAATACAACTGGAGGTCGTTAGGAAAAGAATTTCCAAGAACTGGAAGTTGACATTCTTCTTAGAAATTAACAGTGCGCTCTTTGTCAGCGGGTTATAAATATTTCTTAGAAGGATGAGGGCTGGAAGCCAACTATTTGAAGGGATGAGACACGTCTGGTGCATAAATGCACTTCCAACCATAAGGAGAAACCAAAAATGCCGCAGAAAAAGACAATCATTTTGCAGAAGTAAACAGAACAGGGAAAACTAAAAGTCAAAGGCCGGGAAACGGGGCAGATGCGGCGAGTGAATTTTTAGTCGAATCCAAAGAGCCCTCGCCGATTCCTTTTTGTTCGAAAACGTTGTAACTGGCAAATTGTCGCCAAGCGCTTCATTAACGTTGGCACGGGGCTCCCAGATTTGTACATGTGTATGTATGTGTTATGGGTGTTGAAGGGCCTTAACTGAGCGTGCTAATAGCATCAAACTGTCAGAGAAACGCTGGCATTACTGCTTATTAATGAGGTTTAAGCTGCGAACTGCTATTCCAACCCTCAGCATTTAACCGAAACCCTAACCATGGTCTGAAGTGCACAATTCATTTGAAACTGGGCTATAACTAAAAGCTCACCCTCAATTTAATAATTTTGAATCAGCATTCTAACACCCGCCCTGCAAACAATAACACAGCCATTTTTTTAAAAAAAACACACCCGCTTTCCTAACTTCTCCCGAGGAAAAACTTTCAGGTTTGAAAGATGTTACCGATTATTCTTGCAATAACATGGCCAGTTTTTTTTATAACACAAACATGGGACACCTTCGCAATGTAGCGGGGTTGAGAAAAGGCAGGCGCCTGTGTCGGTGTACATTGTAACAGGACAGGGACATCCTTCAAATCAGAACTAAGCTGACATCCTTCGAGTGCCAGGGAGCTCTCATGTTCCCCACACGCACAAACTGAATTAATCCTGAAAAATGCTCAATGGGTTTTGACATCTCCAAGTCAATTCTGCACTTATAGCTAATTAGACTTGAACCGGAGCCTTTCATGAACAATTTCCCAGTCGCACCTCAGGATTAAATGCAAATCAAGCGCGGCTTCTAATTGACAATATTTACAAATCACCCATACTTATAATATAATTTTACAAGGAATACATATCAAAATAAAGTCATAATTTTGTTTTGGTTTGGGCCATGGTTAAATTAAACATTTAGCTCGCTCCCAGTGAGAGACGTTGACTAGACATAGCCCCTCAGGCGCAGTTGAAATTGATATATCAAGCTTTCAAATGGCACAGAAAAACACGGGGTATTTTAATTGATCGTTAGTAACCTGATCAGTGTAGATTAAATCAAACGATACCGATACTCTGTTTTCAGTGGAAAATTTAGAACAATTTGAAGTTTACAATATCCTTCATTTGGAAATGTCAGGGTAAAGTTAAGTAAATGACAAAATAAACTTCCCAGCTTTTGGAACAAGGCGAGTATCAGTTTCTGATTTCTCCGAACTGTTCACACTTGTGGTTTTGCGCGATACATAGCCCAGATGTAAGCTCAGATTTACACTCCAATTTACCTGTAAAATAGTTTACCGGGTAGTGTTCTTTATCGTTCGGATGGTATAATTGTTTCAATCTGCCCAGTTTTTTAATCGAAAAGGATTTTTAAATCAAAAGTGATTTTGAGTAAATAGCAATTGCAGACCAGTCAGTTTAACTTCGGTGGTGGGGAAACTTCTAGAAACAATTATTCGGGATAGAATTACTAGTCACATGGAAAAATGTGGATTGATTTGGAAGAGTCAGCATAGATTTGTTAAAGGAAAATCGTGTCTAACTTGCTGGAGTTTTTTGAAGAGGTATCAGAGGTGGCTGATGATGGCAAGGCCGTTGATGTGGCGTATATGGACTTCCAAAAGGCATTCTATACAGTGCCACACAACAGGCTTGTGAGGAAAGTTGTTGGTCATGGAATAAAAGGGGCAGTAGCAATGTGGATACAAAATTGGCTGAGGGATAGGAAATAGAGAGTAATGGGTATTTTTCGGGCTGGAAGAAGGTTTATAGTGGAGTTCCCCAGGGGTCGGTATTGGGACCCTTGCTTTCCCTGCTTTATATAAATGATCTAGATCTTGGTGTGCAGGGGACAATTTCAAAGTTTGTGGACGACACAAAACTTGGGAGAATTGTAAGAAGAGGACAGTATAAAACTTCAAAAGGACAGTGTAAAACTTCAAAAGGACTTTGACACATTGGTGGAGTGGGCAGATAGGTGGCAGATGAAGTTCAATGTGGAGAAGTGTGAGGTGATGCATTTTGGTATAAAGAACATGGAGAGACAATATAAAATAAAGGATTCTATTCTAAAGAGTGTGCAGGAGCAGAGAGACTTGAGTGTATATGTACATAACCTATTAAAGGTGGCAGGATAGGTAGAGAGACATGTTTCTAAAGCATACAGTATTTTAGGTTTCATTAATAGGGGCATAGAGTACAAGAGCAGGGAGGTTATGCTGAACTTATATAAGAGTGAGACTCCTACTGGCATATTGTGTACAGTTCTGGGAACCACACTATAGGAAGGATGTGAACGCATTGGAGAGAGTGCAGAAGAGGTTTACAAGAATAGTTCCTGGGGTGAGACATTTAAGTTTTGAGGAAAGATTGGAGAAGTTGGGACTGTTTTCCTTGGAGAAGAGAAGGTTAAGAGGAGACTTGTTAGAAGTTTTCAAAATCATGAGGGGTCTGGACAAAGTAGATAGGGAGAAACTGTTCCAGCTTGTAAACGAATCGAGAACCAGAAAGGACAATTTTAAAGTGTTTTGCAAAAGAAGCAAATGCGAGGTGAGAGAAAACTTTTTCACACAGCGAGTAGTTAGGGTTTGGAATGCGCTGCCTGGAAGTGTGGTAGAGGCAGGTTCAACTGAGGCATTCAAGAGGGCATTGGATGATTATCTAAATAGAAACAAAGTGCAGAGTTACAGGGAAAAGGCAGGGGATTGGTACTAAGTTACAATGCTCAGAGAGCCGGTGCAGACTTGATGGGCTGAATGGCCTCCTTCCACACTGTAATGATTCTGTGATCCTATTGGCCTATCAGTGCCAGGTTGCAGCAGAGCATTTTTACCTCCCAGTCCGAAATTGTGGGTTCAAGTCCCACTCCAGACACTTGAGCACAAAATCAAGGCGGGCACTCCAGTGCAGTGTTGAGGGAGGACTGCATTAGCGCAAATACCCTTCGGAATAAGATGTTAAACTGAAGCCACACCTGCCCTCTCCCAGGGTGTAAAAGATCCCATGGCACCAGGTGAGGTGCGAGAGGACTGAAGGACTGCTAACATTGTCCCATTATTAAAAAAGGGAAGAAGGAAATTACAGGCCAGTCTAACCTCAGTGATGGGGAAGTTACTAAAAAGAATTCTGAGGGACAGAATATATCTACACTTGGCGAGACATGGATTAATCAGATAGTCAGCATGGATTTGTTAAGAGAAGATTGTGCTTGACAAATTTGATGGAGTTTTTTGAGGAAGTTAGCAGGTTGTTGATGAGGGTTTTGTATTTGATGTGGACTACATGGACTTTAGCAAGGCCTTTGATAAGGTCCATCCCCCATTGTAGACTGGTCAAGAAAGTAA
The DNA here is from genome assembly GCF_964194155.1 of Cetorhinus maximus. NCBI lineage: Eukaryota > Metazoa > Chordata > Chondrichthyes > Lamniformes > Cetorhinidae > Cetorhinus > Cetorhinus maximus. Next base: position 104,373,659 of record NC_135884.1, read on the forward strand.
GAGTTCATGCGGACCAAGGCAAAATGGCACATTGGATCCAAAATTGGCTGAGAGGCAGGAAGCAAAGGTTGATGGTAGAGGGATGTTTCTGTGACTTGAAGTCTGTTTCCAGTGGGGTTCCAAAGGGCTTGGTGCTGGGGCCCTTGCTGTTTGTGCTGTACCTTAATGATTTGGACTTAAATATAAGGAGTATGATCAAGAAGTTTGCGGATGACACGAAAGTTGGTAGGATGGTAAATAGTGAGGAGGATAGCCGTAAACTGCAGGAGGATGTCAATGGACGGGTCAGGTGGGCAGAGCAGTGGCAAATAGAATTCAACCCAGAAAAGTGTGAGGTAATGCACTTGGGGAGGGCTAACAAGGCAAGGGATTACACTGTGAATGGTAGGACCCTGGAAAGTACTAAAGATTAGAGGGACCTTGGCTTATCCACAGATCCCTGAAGGTAGCAGAGCAGGTAGATAAGGTGGTTAAGAAGGCATATGTGTTACTTGCATTTATTAGCCAATGCGTAGAATGCAAGATCATGGAGATTATGCTGGAACTATATAAAACGCTGGTTAGGCCACAACTGGAGTACTGTGTGCAGTTCTGGTCACCACATTATAGGATGTGATTGCATTGGAGAGGGTGCTAGGAGATTTAGCAGGATGCTGCCTGGGCTGGAGGGTCTGAGCTATGAGGAAAAATTGGATAGGCTGGGGTTGTTTTGCTTGGAGCAGCGAAGGTTGAGAGGGGACCTGATAGAGGTGTATAAGATTATGAGGGACATAGATAGGGTGGGTAGGAAGGTATTTTTTCCTTTTAGTGGAGGGGTTAATAACCAGTTGGCATAGATTTAAGGTAAGACTTGGAAGGCTAAGAGGGGAGTTGAGGAGAAATCTTTTCACCCAGAGGGTGGTGGGAGTCTGGAACTCACTGCCTGAAAGGATGGTTGAGTCAGAAACTCTTGTAACATTTATGAAGTATTTAGATATTCACTTGCATGCCATAGCCTCCAGGGCTATGGGCCAAGCGCTGGAAAGTGGGATTAGTGTAGTCAGATCTTAGTTGACCGGCACAGACACGATGGCCGAATGGCCTCCTTCTGTGCTGTAAGTGCCTGAGTCAGTTCGGACAAAGAGCCTAACTCTTCTGGCCTATATTTATCCCACCACTAACATCACTAATGTTATGATCCCAGCTGATGTTACTACTGGACAAGTCTGATCCCTGGGTGGAACCCAGCTTAATAGATCCTAACTTTCATTTTTTTTAGATAGGTGGAGAGTGGCTACTGAACAGAGTCACAAGAGTCAGCTGATAAATTTTTTACTCTTTTGTTAAAAGTTAATTAAACAAGAAAAGATGAACTATATTACAATACCCCTTCACCCACAACTATATCTTTATAGATATATACAGATTTTTAAGATAACACAAGGTACAAAAGTGATCTTATACTTTAATGTCCACAGTAAGTATACAGTCCACGTAAACCAATAGGTTAACTCCCCCCCAGACACTTATTACACAGTGAGCCAACTGGTCCCACTGAACACTATCTTTCACACAAGGGTTTCCAATCTCCACTCTCGAAGAACTCACTCTGGAATCTTCTCCCAAACAACGATTTCTCTCAGATACCTTCCACAAGGGTCCACCTCCAGGGTTTCAAACTCTCCCTCCAATATTCCTGTCCCCTGGATTGCCACATGCATTCAAGCTTTCTTCCACGCACTCTCTCTCTCATTGATTCAGCCGTGTCAACAAATCATCACTGCTTTACATGCCCATAGTAAAGAATTACAGACCTTGGGCCTTCTGGCTTCTCACACACCTATACCTCTTTAAATCTGTGTCCTGCAGCTTTCTTCTCTTTAAGCTTGGAGCCTTCCTCTCTGCTCCTTACTTTCACTTCTACAGAACAGGACCTTGTCCAGACTCCTGTTCTTCCTTTGACTAGAAGGTCATCTTGGGGCCTTTCCTTTCTGTCTCCCTTCTTGGCCTTGGGACCTTTCAGTTCTTTTGGGAAATCTGCTCTCTCTGCAGTTCCCTCTCCCAGTATCCAGTCTCTGTGGAATCCTGGCTTCAACTTAAGTTTGGGATTTGCTATCTGTCCCTCTCCTGCCTAATCTCTCTGGCAGCTGCTTCCAACTGAACTCAAACTGCTTTTTAAAAAGTTTTTTTCTGTGCATTTGTGTGTCTGTGTGCGTGTGTGTGGATGGGGCCTCACTCTCTGGGCCCCTGTTGCTAGGCAACAGCACAGTTTTTTTCTACTCTTGTTTGCCTTAACTCTACTTCAAGAGTCATAAAAATCACATTAGACATGTAGGTATACAAACAGAGCTTTAGATCTGCTGTTTCCACTCAAAAATGAAACTAGATCCCAGCATTCACCCTTTAACCCACAAATAGAAAAAAATATAAATTGAACTTAAACTTAAAGATACACCTTATTCCTAACACATTCAAATACACATATAGCTTACTTAAACTATCTCTATTTCCAAACACTAAAAACAAATGATCTAATCATTATTGTAGTATAAGGGTCTGGCACATGCAGGGTTAATATGGGACTGAGTACTGTACCACCCACACAGTGATGTAAGAAGGCACATGATCCAGACCCAGGGGTCAGTGTGGCATTGAGCAGAGGCATGTAAAGACTTAAGCATGGAGGTAGCTCCTAGCCTGTACCCATTACATGTGTAAATAGCTCTGGTAGTTAATAAAGACTTACAGTTAACCTACTGAAGACTATGAAGACTTCTTTAAGACACACCGTTCTGTCACCAACACCCTCCCAACAATAATGATATTGCTGTTTGTGAGACTGTGCCAATGCAGCAAAGTTCCCTTATACAACACTTGAAGAAATTAGTTGGCTGCAAGGCATTTTGAGATGTCCTGAGCACATAGAGGAGATATATAAATGAAGGTGTTTCTTTATCAGTGATTTGATGAATGGTCATTTCCATGAATAAAGAAGTCTTTCTTTCTCCCAGACAAGATGGCAAATTTATAGGCATTCTGACACAGGACCACCAGAACTGTATTACTGGAGGATGTATTCCCTCTTTGGGTAGGAATCACTGTGAATTTATGATAGGAGATTGGGTTTGCAGATGGTACTGGAAGTTGCTTCTTTATTATTTCCATTATACATTATTCCTTAAAACTTCTGGGAGGAAGGAGCATGAACAACAACACACAGTAGATAACAAAACACAAAAATACACAGAGAAGGTTGTATTTGGAACTCGTTTATCCTCCTATATTTGTCATTGGTTTCAATGTATCCACTCAGTCTGTAGTTACACTTCTAGCAAATCAACATTATTTGGTAGTTTTCGATGGGTGTATTCATCATCAAGGAAGAGTCATGGGTAGTTACTGCAATGGATGATAACGCAATTTTCTCATGAGCATAGCTAGAAAGTTAGATCAGAAAATAAATAAAAAAGGCTTGCATTTATGCAGCATCTTTCAAAAGCTCAAGATGCCCCAGAGCACTTCACAGCTGATTAAGTACTTTTGAAGTGCAGTCACAATTGCAGTGTGAGAAATATGGCAACCAATTTGCATACACCAAACTCTGACAACCAGCAATGTGATAGTAACAAGATAACCTGTTTTTAGTGATGTTGGTTGAGGGATGAATATTGGCCAAAATCAACTTGCATTTATAATAGCACCTTTAACACTAGAAACATCACAAAGCCCTTTGCATGAGCATTATCGAACAAAACTCGACATCAAGCCACATAAGGAGATATTAGGACAAGTGAGCAAAAGCTTGATCAAAGAGGTAAGTTTAAAAACATTCTTAAAGGAGGAGGGGAAGATAAAGAGATGGAGAGGTCTAGGGAAGAATTTCAGAGTTGAGGGTCTAAGTAGCTGAAGGCACGGTTGCCAATGATGGAGAGATTAAAATTGGAGATGCGCAAGAGGTCAGAACTGGAAGAGTCCTGTGACCTTGGACGGTTGTGGGGCTGGAGCTTGTACCTGAGATAGGGAGAGGCTAGATCATGGAAGGATCTAGGAACAAGGATAAGAATTTTAAAAATCAAGGTGTTGCTGGATTGTGAGCCAGTGTAATTCACTGAGCACAGAGATGAAAGGAACTTGGTGCAAATTAGGCTCGAGGCAGCAGAGTTTTGGATGAACTGAAGTATATGGAGGGTGAAAGATGGGAGGCTGGCCAGCAGAGCATTGGGAAAGTTAAGTTTAGTGGTAACAAAGACATGGATGAGAGTTTAGGTGGTAAATGAACTAAGCAATGTTATGGAGATGAAAGCAGGGAGACTTGGTGATTGAAGTTCAGCTCAGGCTTCAGTGAGTGGCCAGAGACAGTGATGGAGTCAATAGCTAGGGAATGGTGTTTGTGGTGAAACCAAAAGGTAATGGCTTTGGTCTTCCCAGTATTTAATTGGAGGAAATTTTTTTCCACCAAGTACTGGATGTTGGACAAGCAGTGTGACAACTAATAGGCATTGGAGGAATAAAGAGAGGTGGTGGTGGGGTAGAGATGGGTGTTGTCAGTGTACAAGTGGAACCTAACATTGTATTTTTGGATGATGTTACAGCGGGACTGCATGCTGGTAAGAAAGAGGATGTGACCGGCAATAGCTCCTTTGGGACGCCATAGGTAACAATGCAAGAGCAGGGGGAGAAGTCATTGCAGGTGATTCTTTGGCTACAATTTGATAGATAGGTATGGGACCAGGTGACAGCAGTCCAATCCAGCTGGATGATGGAGGAGAAGCGTTGGAGGAGGATGATGTGGACAACCATGTTGAAAGCTGCAGACAAGTTGAAAAAGGCAAGAAAGGATAGTTTAGGGTGGCCACAAAAACATAAAAGTTATTATGACTTTGATTAGGGTTGTCACAGCATTGTGGCAGGGAGAACAGCCCTGCTCTTCTTTGAAACAATGGGCAGAATTCTCTGGTCGGCGAGCAGTGGTGGGGCCCACTCACCGACGTGTAAAATGACGCGCAGTGACGTCGGGCAGGCGTCCCAACGTCATTACGTGTTATTTAGATTTTCAGTTCGGCGGGTGCGCAGCCGACTTGGCTGCGTGTCCGCCGAGCTGTCAAAGACCTATTAAGGCCATTTAAATAATCATTAATTCAATTAGCTGAGCTGCCCATCCAACCTTAAGGTTGGTGGGCAGGCGAAGAGCCCAGGCGGCCTTTGCGTTTTTCATGAAACTTCATCCACAGGCGGGATGAGGTTTCATGAAGTGTTTTAAAAGTCAATAAAAATTTTAAAATTAATTCTTCCACATGTCCCAGCTCATGTGACAGTGTCACATGAGGGGACATGTTTTTAACATTTTTATTTCCCTTTATTTAAACTTACACATGTCAAACCGATCTCCCTGAGGCAAGATCTCTGCGCTCCTAAGCGCACATGCTCAGGGAATCCACCCCGCCCACACAGGGAGCACACAGCACTTCTGGGCGAGCGCCATTCTGGGCGGGCCTTAATTGGCATGCCCACGTAAAATGGCAGCAGGTCCCTGATCGGGGGCGCTAATCGGGTTCGCGCCCGCCCCCGCACCACCCCCCCAACGCGGGAAGAATTCAGCCCAATGTCTTTTATATCCATCTGAGCAGGCACATAGGGCCCTGGTTCAATGTCTCATCCAAATGACGACACCTCTAACAGCAATGTGATCATCTGACCAGAATACCTGCTGGTTGAGAGATAAATATCTTCCACAGCAGTGGGGAGAATACCCCAGTTTTTCTTCAAATAGTGCGAAATATATTCAGCCGAGAGGGCAGACAGAGCCTCGGTTTAAAGTCCTTTCTGAAAAGTGCCACTTGCAACAATGCAGCACTCACTCAGTACTGCAATGGAGTGTCAATTAGATTGTGTGCATTAGTCTCTGGAGTGGAATTTTATGAGCCCATTCAGGCAAGATCAAGCTGTGCTCCAGTTTACTCTGAATATCATTGGAATTGTCTGTTTATAAGATGGGAGTATTGGGTCTAAATCAGCATAAAGGGAAGCATTCGTAAGGGCTAGAAGATTGGGAACAGATGAAGCCCGTGGAGAATATAAAGAAAGTAGGAAGAAACTTAAGCAAGGAGTCAGGAGGGCTAAAAGGGGTCATGAAAAGTCACTGGCAACTAGGATTAAGGAAAATCCCAAGGCCTTTTATACATATGTAAAGGGCAAGAGGGTAGCCAGGGAAAGGGTGGGCTCACTCAGGGACAGAGGTGGGAATCTGTGTGTGGAGCCAGAAGAAATGGGAGAGATACTGAATGAATACTTCTCATCAGTCTTCACCAAAGAGAAGGACTTAGCGGTCGATTTGTCTAGGGAAGAGTGTGTAGATAGCCTGGATCATGTTGTGATCAAAAAAGAGGAGGTGTTAGGCGTCTTGAAGAATATTAAGGTGGGTAAGTCCCCAGGGCCAGATGGGATCTACCCCAGAGTACTGAGGGAGGCAAGGGAGGAGATTGCTGGGGCCTTGACAGAAATCTTTGTATCCTCACTGGCTACGGATGAGGTCCCAGAGGACTGGAGAATGGCCAATGTTGTTCCATTGTTTAAGAAGGGTAGCAGGGATAATCCAGGAAATTACAGGCCGGTGAGCCTTATGTTAGTGGTAGGGAAATTATTGGAGAAGATTCTTCGTGACAGGATTTACTACCATTTGGAAGCAAATGGGCGTATTAGTGAGAGGCAGCATGGTTTTGTGAAGGGGAGGTCGTGTCTCACCAATTTGCTCGAGTTTTTCGAGGAAGTGACAAAGATGATCGACGATGGAAGGGCAGTGGATGTTATATACATGGATTTCAGTTAGGCCTTTGACAAGGTGCCTCATGGCAGACTGGTACAGAAGGTAAAGTCGCATGGAATCAGAGGTGAGCTGGCAAGATGGATACAGAATTGGCTTAGTCATAGAAGACAGAGGGTAGCAGTGGAAGGGTGCTTTTCTGAATGGAGAGCTGTGACTAGTGGAGTTCCGCAGGGATCAGTGCTGGGACCTTTGCTGTTTGTGGTATACATAAATGATTTGGAGGAAAATGTAACTGGGCTAATTAGTAAGTTTGCAGACGACACCAAGGTTGGAGGAGTTGCAGATAGTGAAGAGGATTGTCAAAGGATATAACGGGATATAGATCGGTTGGAGACTTGGGTGGAGAAATGGCAGATAGAGTTTAATCCGGACAAATGCAAGGTAATGCATTTCGGAAGGTCTAATACAGGCAGGAATTACACAGTAAATGGCAGAACCCTTAAGTGCATCGACGGGCAGAGGGATCTGGGTGTACAGGTCCACAGGTCACTGAAAGTGGCAACGCATGTGGATAAGGTAGTCAGGAAGGCATATGGCATGCTTGCCTTCATTGGCAGGGGTATTGAGTATAAAAGCTGGGAAGTCATGCTGCAGCTGTATAGAACCTTGGTTAGGCCACACTTGGAATATTGCGTGCAATTCTGGTCACCACATTACCAGAAGGATATGGAGGCATTGGAGAGGGTGCAGAGGAGGTTTTCCAGGATGCTGCCTGGTCTGGAGGTTATTAGCTATGAGGAGAGGTTGGAGAAACTCGGATTGTTCTCACTAGAGTGACGGAGATTGAGGGGCGACTTGATAGAAGTTTACAAAATTATGAGTGGCATGGACAGAGTAGATAGAAGCTTTTTCCCCAGGGTGGAAGAGTCAATTACTAGGGGACATAGATTTAAGGTGAGAGGAGAAAACTATAAAGGTGATGTGCGGGGCAAGTGTTTTACGCAGAGGGTAGTGAGTGTCTGGAATTCGCTGCCAGAGGAGGTGGTGGAAGCAGGTATGATAGTGGGGTTTAAGAGGCAGCTTGACAATTACATGAATAGGATGGGAATAGAGGGATATGGACCCCGGAAGTGCAAAATGTTTTAGTTGACAGGCAATATGATCGGCATAGGATTGGAGGGCCGCAGGGCCTGTTCCTGTGCTGTACTTTTCTTTGTTCTTTGTTCAAAACAATCTGGGCCCAAGAAAAGTGCAGAACTCACACAATGGCCATAGTTTTTTTGGAGGGGTGGTTCTGCCCTTTGACTGAAAGGTTAGGGGCATCCCTCCTGGGCTAGGGAGCCATGATCTGATTTTATGGCCACCTGGCTGTTAAGTGGCACAGGACGTGGAATGTACCACGTCCCAGAGCTGCCAGCCAATCAGATGGCTGACAGGCCTCCAGTCCCATCAGCTCCAGCAGGAGCAGTGGCCCCTACTGGAAATGCTCAAGAGGAACAGGGATGGAGGCTAGGCCACAAGCTAAGCGGAGTGGTTTCACCACGGCTGGTTAGGCAGGCCCTGCAAGGTGGGTGGGTGTCTGCGATTGGGAGGCTGGGGTGCAAGGGTTTGGGTGCAGAGGGAACAAGTGAGAATGGCAATTACCGTGATTGGGTGCGGGGCTTCTGTTGAGCATAGGGTGCCCATTAAGAGGGACTCCTCCCACCCTGCAGCCATATGGCCTCACTATATGGCATGGGCATCCCCATCACTGATAAAATTCCACCAGCAGAGGGAGGAGGCCCTTATATGGCCATTAATTGGTCACTTGAAGGCTTCAAATGGCCTAAAGGTGGACAGGACACCCAACTCGAGCCAGGGGAGAGGTTTGGTGTGTGCTTAAAATTCTGGCCTATATTATTCTTACCAGTGAAAATTAAAGTTTCAAGCCATCTAACTATTATTTATATACATCAGATAGGTTTAAGAACTTGCAATCAAAAATAAGGGAAGTTATTCAATTTTAAATACACCATAACTATTCCATAAAAATGCATTCAAAAGAAAGAGAAAATACAGAGCAGGTCTCCCTTCACACTAGAAAATCTGGCCATAATTTGAAGAGCATCTTTGAGCAACTATAAGTTGCAAAACAGATTGAGGGGATTTCATATATTTTAATTAGCCCAAAATTTCATGACCTTTGAAGTTGTGTTTTTGATTTCTGCCCAGATTGCACAAGATACCTAACAGGAGTTGGGGGAAAAAAAGTTAGAGAAGTAACCAAGTAAGTCTTTTGGAGGGCTTTTGAAGCTGGAGAGAGCGAAAGCAATGTAGGGGGCATGAGGAAGAGAATTCGAGTGCAGTGGCATAGCAGCCAAAGATTTTTACCATCAAAGATGGTGCTGGTAGGAAGGCGATACACTGTATTTCAGGAGTGCGGCTGCTGTTTCAGGAGTGCGGCTGCTGTTTCAGGAGTGCGGCTGCTGTTTCAGGAGTGCGGCTGCTGTTTCAGGAGTGCGGCTGCTGTTTCAGGAGTGCGGCTGCTGTTTCAGGAGTGCGGCTGCTGTTTCAGGAGTGCGGCTGCTGTTTCAGGAGTGCGGCTGCTGTTTCAGGAGTGCGGCTGCTGTTTCAGGAGTGCGGCTGCTGTTTCAGGAGTGCGGCTGCTGTTTCAGGAGTGCGGCTGCTGTTTCAGGAGTGCGGCTGCTGTTTCAGGAGTGCGGCTGCTGTTTCAGGAGTGCGGCTGCTGTTTCAGGAGTGCGGCTGCTGTTTCAGGAGTGCGGCTGCTGTTTCAGGAGTGCGGCTGCTGTTTCAGGAGTGCGAAGCTAGAAGTAAAGCTCAGGTTGGTTGATTTGATTTAGGAGGCTTCAGCATTTATTATAGAACATATATACAGAATACAGGCGTTACTGAATTTCCTGAAGAGAATTGTAAACAAGGAGTTTGGAATTTGTGCAGAGCTGCAGTTTATTCAAGCTGGAGTTGGAGAGGTTGATGGAAAGAGCATTGCAGAAGCTGAGCTAGGAGATCAGGAAGAGTAGGCCAAGGCTTCTTTACACGGGAAGAGAGGAGATGAAGTGGCAAACTCATAAAGATTGTCAAGCTTATAAAGGGGTTTAAGATGATAGATGTGGAGAAATAGTTTGCACTTGTAGGTGAGTCCAAAATAAAGAGCCATAAACATGAGGTAGCCACTAATAAATCAAATAAAAGTGGTTAGAGAGCAATTTCTTCACACAGAAGGCAAAGTGACTGTGGTGTTCATTGACACATGGCATGGTCGAAATAGATAGCATGATGCATCATGAGGGAGAAGGGAATAGAGGGATATGCAGGAAGGGTAGGAAGAGATAATTAGAGTGGGAGAAAGCTTGTGTGGAGGGTAAACATCAACCTTGACCAGCTGGGCTGTAGATTATGTGTAATTCTATGAGTGAGAATTTGTTTTGGTAGTGGAAATAGATGGTTTTGGGAATGGATCTGATGTGTGGTTTGAAAATCATGATCAACCAGATTCAGTTTCAGTAAGCAACCATGAAGGGCAGGGAATCAGGAACTTCAATTTCTGTAGAGACCCAAATAGGATAGGTTTGGCCTTTCCCATGTTGATTTGCAGAAAGTTCAGCTTCATTCACAACTTGATGATGGATAGAAATTTAAGCAGCACAGTGAGAGACATAGTGCCAAGGGTGCTATTGTGGTGGCCTGGGCAACTGCAGGGAGCCCATTTGGTGCTGGAAGGGTTAATGAGAAGTTGATTGTACCCCTCGGCCTAAAAGAAAAATACTACAACCTCGAGAAGAATTCAATCTTGTCTGACCACAGTTGCAGGATGAGCCTTGAGACATTCCATTTTGTTTTTCTCAGGCCGAATGTAATCAGGGTTGTGACAAGCAACTGCGTAACCAAACATCTGTTGTGAGGAAAATGGAAATTTACTGGAACATGGATTGGTCAGTTAACTTATGCAAATAAATGGATAGGTTTGTTGCAAAACTTACTGATTGGCTGTAAAAATGCTTTTAACATGTCTGCGTGTATTCTGCTACGAGACTGTACAGCAGCTCTCATTGTGCTTCCTCCCTTGTGCACAAGTAATAAATGGGGTTTGTACGTACGAAATGATGCCTTGGTGTGATTAATCTCCGACAGTTTCTGGAGGATCCACCAAGACGACTAACCCCTAGGGTTGGGCCACAGAGCGCCAGCGTTAGGACCTCGCGGTTCAAGGACTCTTCAGTCCGCGGCAGCCCGATTTGGGCTTCTGGGGTTCGTTGATCCACGAACTGTCTTCGCCTGCCTGTGGCTGACTCTTAGGGTAAGTCATCAACTTGAGTAATTAGGAGATTAATTTGTAGTGGTCTGGGACCGCTCTGGCCAGGATATACTCGGGGTCAAAACAAAAACAGAATTACCTGGAAAAACTCAGCAGGTCTGGCATCATCGGCGGAGAAGAATAAAGTTGACGTTTGGAGTCCTCATGACCTTTCAACAGAACTGAGTAAAATTAGGAGAGGGGTGAAATATAAGCTGGTTTAAGGTGGGGGGTGGGGGGAGAGAAGTGGGGGTGGGGTGGGGTGGTTGTAGGGACAAGCAAGCAGTGATAGGAGCAGATAATCAAAAGCCAACTGCCTCCTCTTCACCATGGACGTCCAATCCCTCTACATCTTCATCCCCCACCAGAATGGTCTGAGGGCCCTTAGCTTCTTCCTCGAACAGAGGCCCGAACAATCCCCATCCACCACTACTCTCCTTCGTCTGGCTGAACTTGTTCTCACACTGAACAATTTCTCCTTTAACTCCTCTCACTTCCTCCAAATAAAAGGTGTGGCTATAGGTACCCGCATGGGCCCCAGCTATACATGTCTCTTTATGGGGTATGTGGAACATTCCTTGTTCCAGTCCTACTCCGGCCCCCTCCCACAACTCTTTCTCCGGTACATCGATGATTACTTCGGTGCTGCTTCATGCTCTCGTCGAGACCTGGAAACATTTATTAATTTTGCTTCCAATCTCCACCACTCCATCATTTTCACATGGTCCATCTCTGACACTTCCCTTCCCTTCCTTGACCTCTCTGTCTCAATTTCTGGTGATAGACTGTCCACCAATATCCATTACAAGCCTACTGACTCCCACAGCTACCTCGACTACAGCTCCTTTCACCCCGCTTCCTGTAAGGGCTCCATCCCATTCTCTCAGTTCCTTCGCCTCCGTTGCATCTGTTCTGATGATGCTATCTTCAAAAACAGTTCCTCTGACATGTCCTCCTTCTTCCTTAACCGAGGTTTTCCATCCACGGTGGTTGACAGGGCCCTCAACCGTGTCCGGCCCATCTCCCACGCATCCGCCCTCACGCCTTCTCCTCCCTCCCAGAAACATGATGGGGTCCCTCTTGTCCTCACTTATCACCCCACCAGCCTCCGCATTCAAAGGATCATCCTCCGCCATTTCCGCCAACTCCAGCATGATGCCACCACCAAACACATCTTCCCTTCACCCTCCCTGGCGGCATTCCGTAGGGATCATTCTCTCCGGGATACCCTGGTCTACTCCTCCATCACCCCCTACACCTCAACCCCCACCTACGGCATCTCCCCATGCATACGCAAAAGATGCAACACCTGCCCCTTCACTTCCTCTCTCCTCACCGTCCAAGGGCCCAAACACTCCTTTCAAGTGAAGCAGCATTTCACTTGCATTTCCCCCAACTTAGTCCACTGCATTTGTTGCTCCCAATGCGGTCTCCTCTACATTGGAGAGACCAAACGCAAACTGGGCGACCGCTTTGCAGAACACCTGCGGTCTGTCCGCAAGAAAGACCCAAACCTCCCTGTCGCTTGCCATTTTAACACTCCACCCTGCTCTCTTGCCCACATGTCTGTCCTTGGCTTGCTGCATTGTTCCAGTGAAGCTCAACACAAACTGGAGGAACAGCACCTCATCTTCCGACTAGGCACTTTACAGCCTTCCGGGCTGAATATTGAATTCAACAACTTTAGATCATGAACTCCCTCCTCCATCCCCACCCCCTTTCTGTTTCTTCCCCCTCCCTTTTGTTTTTTCCAATAATTTATATAGATTTTTATTTTCCCATCTATTTCCATTATTTTTAAATTTATACCTTTTATGCCCTGTTATTCTTATTTCACCCCACCCCCACTAGAGCTGAACCTTGAGTGTCCTGCCATCCATTCTTAATTAGCACATTCATTTAGATAATATCACCACCTTCAACACCTCTTTGATCTTTTGTCTGTGACATCTTTTGATTATCTGCTCCTATCACTGCTTGCTTGTCCCTACAACCACCCCCCCCAGCTTCTCTCCCCCCCACCCCCCACCTTAAACCAGCTTATATTTCACCCCTCTCCTAATATTACTCAGTTCTGTTGAAGGGTCATGAGGACTCGAAACGTCAACTTTATTCTTCGCCGATGCTGCCAGACCTGTTGAGTTTTTCCAGGTAATTCTGTTTTTGTTTTGGATTTCCAGCATCCGCAGTTTTTTGTTTTTATATACTCGGGGTCAGTAGCCCCTGGAGTTGGAACGGTGTGTGTGTCTGTGTGACTGCGGCTTGGGGTCCGGGACCCCTCGAGCGCATGAGTGGGCTGATTGATGAAAGTAGATTGCTGGTCGCCGACCCGCCAAGGACTGGCCTTTCTTAGTTATTGAATAGAGGATGGGCAATTCGGCATCAAAGAAACCTCAGGTTCCCCTTCCGAAGGGTGTATAATGTCCCGTGCGGGATGACGAGATTTTCCTGAAAATGTGGAAGGATGATTGGAACCTGAAAGGTCTGCTACTGAATTTTCTGTAACTTAAAAAATGAAATGATCTAAGTTACAAGAGCTGTTTGTGCTGAAGAGAGAGAGAAAGAGAGAAAAGGGCGTTAATAAACACTGACAGGCAGTAGCAGGGGAAATGTGAGCTTTTGTCAGTTTGATTGTCCCTATAGGTGGAGCCTTCAAGATCCCTTTATTCCCCTCACTGCTACTTCGTTTTGAGTTAAGTTCAATATTATAGGAATATAAATACATACCTTTATATATGTGTTTGTTTGTGTGCAAGGAAGCATTTGTATGTGAGCTTTAATGTGTTTTCGTCCCTAAATTGTCTTTTGTGTGTGTGGTTGAGCACTTTAGAGTTGAAAGCCCCATATTAGATTAAAGGAAAAGTTTATTCAAACATTCCAAAGTTTTGAGTATAAGGTTTGAGTTGAGATTTCTGGCAAAAATCGCAATTTGAAGGTAGTGTAAAGATAAAACAGGGCTTGCCTTTGTTTGAGATGAACCAATCCTTGTACCACCCCCTTGCAGACTAGTAAGGAATAACTCTCATCATCAGCTTCCAAGCTGATTGGGATTGATACATACGAGTTGGTATTCCAAAATTCTGAGGGGAAAAAATTACTTGAAATTCAGAAGGATTCTCGGAAAACCGAAAGACATAAACACATGGTCTAGATGGCTCCAATGGATAAAAAGGGGTTTCTTTTGAAGAGATGAATTAGATATGAAAGGAAATCTGCATCCCAACAGCACTGTAATTTGAATTTGGGACAATCTTGAGATGTAAAGTGCAGTGTAATTTAACAGGTTACTTTTGAATCACTGGGATGCTATCTAAGATAAAGAATGTGTCGATAAACATACCGAAATTACAACTTGGATACAAATCAACACAAATAAGAAAGAGGTAGTTTTAATTTTTATAGTGTAAATTACAGTTCTTACAAAGTTTAAAATTTGAGGTTTGGTTCCTGATAATTTCTCAAAATGGAATTTTCATTTTAAAAGGTTTGACAACAATTGGCACAAAATCAAATGCTGCAAGCTTTTGTATTTGTAAAGTCTGTTCCCAAAATATGAAGCTAAGGTCAAGACCTTGACAACGTTTGGCAGAAATCCAATTTTTGGCCGAGTTAATGAATCCGGGATAATTCTAAAAGAAACGGGTCAGGCACAATTTAGTGGGTTACTTTTGAGACAATAAAATGTTTGAGAAGAAAATAAAGAAGCAAAACATGTCAATGCCTGATTTCTGTTTTTAAAACTGTTATGAGAATATTTTATTTATTTTAAAGTCTCTCCAGGCAACCTGAACAAGATAAGAAGTTGCATGTGTAAAATGGTATGAGGCAAGTAGGAGAATGAGTTAGGGAAAGAGGACACAATGTACAAACTTTTTAAGGGAAGCAAATTTGATAATCTGGCCATCAACTGAGACATTGGAAATGCACAGGGGAGATAAGCAAAGATCTAGAGACAGAGTTCCTCGTTGACAATAGAGAAACTGAACTCAAGAGAATCTTAGGATGATCATGGTCAGAAAAAAAAAACTTAGAGGTAAATATGTGGAATCTGTAGTTCAGGAATTGAAATGTAAGGAGAAATAATACTTAACAACAATTTACCGCAAGATGGATACAGGTAAAGGGAAAGCTGGAAAAAGGCTAAATAGATGCATTACTGATTGTATTAATGTGCCTGTGAGCTACAAAAAGTAAGACCACAGGATTAACACTATGATGACAGACAGAGTTAAGCAGCTTGCAGAGAGAACCATCACTGGAAGTGAAGATCCTGAGCCATTGAAAGATAGGATAAGAAGGTGCACGGTAGAGTTGTGTTGGCAGTTTAAGGAATTGAGGCCCGAAGTGGGACAGCAGCAGGAGACAGTAGACTGGAAGGAGCGGAGGGTGCTTATCCAGATGGATTCAGATCAGGGAACTCATTTCACAGGGAGAGTCATTAAAGAAATGTATAAATTTAAATTTAAACAGACATTCCACATTCCCTACCAGCCACAGAGCTCAGGGATGGTGGAAAGGATGGACTGAACTTAAAAAAACCATAAATCACAAAAGCAATTCAAAAGACAGGGAACAGCCCAATATTCTAATGTGCCTTAGGGGCGACCCCAAGCAGGACCACCAGGTTCACCCCATTTGAAATAATGACAAGGAGAGCAATGCAGTTACCCAAGGGAATCATTGTAGGAGTGGGAGATGTAGGACCACTAAAAGGAAGGATGCGAGACTATGTGAGGGAAATAAGTAAGCAATTGCATGAGTTAAGGAAGGAAGTCAGAGACCGACAGGTGATTAAGGATATGGAAACAGGCAAATCCAAAGAGCAACAATGGACCAAGTGGGGAATAAGGTGATGGTCAAGGTGAGCTCGGAGAGAACAGGCATGGACCATACGAGGTAATTATGACAGGTAATACTTGTGCACTTGTAGATTTGAGAATGGGAAGTAAATGGAGGCATTACACACAGTTAGAGATACATGACAATTGACCAAGCGGTAACCCGGAGAACGGGAGCCGATGTTAATGTCTCCACAGATCTGGCAACAAGGTTGGGGATCATCACTGCTCATCCCGCACCGCAGGAGGAACTTTGGTACAGCATGGACAGTGCTGAATGCGACACGCAACGGGGAATGATAAATGTAACAGTAGGAAAACAAGTGCTTTCGAATTGTAGTAAGGGTTTGCTTCAGATCGGGCATGGGAGGTCTGCCACTACCCAGCCACCTTCCACATCTACTTCCACAGTCCGAGTAGAGATAATTGAAGCCCCTCAAACCACACCGACTGACCCATCTTGTCCAAATATGCATCCAGGACCGACGAATGGTTTGGTACTGGTTAATCAGAAGTTTTGTATGATAATGTACACCACGAGCTGGTACCCGTAGTCTTGAACATATCCGGAATTGCCCCGCCCCAGTGGTGCTCAACCCATATTCGAGCACTATATACGGCTCTAGTGGGCCAGCTGATAACTGAAGCATCTCAGTTCAACGGCGAGATGCGATCAGGCTTGGGAGGGAACTGCGTTAAGCGCAGCCTGATAAATGACGCTGCCACGTTATTCAATACAGGGACATCAATAGTTAATTCCATCGACCTAGCAACTGTAGATCAGAAGGTCCGTACCCTGAGCTTTAAGCTTAAGGAGATTTTAGGGCAGGGACAGGGGATCCAGGATACCCAATTAGATACAGACCAGGACGTGACACGGTTAATTCAAAGCCTGGCTACCGTGCCTGAAAGTCATGCGGGGACTATCAATAAATTAATTGAAATAGGGAAAGATATTTCAGACGAAGTGAGCAGAAATGATGTTTGCAGCACCTATGGATCTTGGGCACTGGAACAAGCCTGAGAGAATTTAAGACAGATTAATGAAGGGGTAGTTCCTTTATGGGTAACTAAGGAGCATTTATTGAATCTCTCATGACACAAGAATCATGACTTGACCGGTTGCCAGCTCAGAGGTTTAACACACATATATAGAATGAATGTTGAATGTATAGTGAATAGCAATATGCTAATAGGCATTGTATTAGTAATACCTGTCATACCTATGTCAACAACCGGCAGGACGTTATATAGAGTAGAAAATATTGGGGCAAAGGCGGGATGAACAGAATGACACAACAGATGTGGTTGCGCCTGGGTTTTTTTGCCATGGCAGCTAAAATAGCTTCACAATGTCTGCTTTGTCAACGGTATAACCCAGGCAAGACGCCCACAGTGACTGCTGGTACGGGACCCCAGCCATGGGGCCCATTTGTACACCTACAAATGGACTTTATACAAATGCCTAAATGTATGGGATATAATTATGTTTTAGTTATAGTATGTTTGTTCTCGCAATGGGTGGAGGCGTATCCCACCCGACGAAATGATGCTGTTATTGTTGCAAAATTGTTGTTGCGTGAATACATACCCAGATTTGGGATATCAGAGATTTCATCAAGTGATAATGGGCCTCATTTTACTGCTAAAGTGATAAAGGAACTGCTGAAGGACTTACAATGCAAACATCACCTTTCCTGCCCATACCACCCCCAGTCTACTGGGGCGGTGGAAAGACAAAAAGCTCAGAAAAAGCCCACCATTGAACATTGCCATCAATACCAGCCCGGAGACCTAGTCCTGGTTAAGACCTTCAGGAGAAAGAACTGTTTGGAACCTTGATGGGAAGGACCTTTCCAAGTCCTGCTCACCACCAACACGGCGGTGAAGGTTGAAGGACGACCTTTATGGATCCACACCTCGCACGTCAAGCGGACACTGGCCTCGGACGAAAGTGCTTGAGCAGGAACCTTGACTGAGCCATCAAAATGTGGACTCTGATCTGGATCCTGTCCTGCGCGGGGGCATGGACTACCAATTCCACAGTTCAACGAATGCAGGCCGTCACCTCGCAAGGCAACTGAACTAAATGTTGGATTTATACTTATTTTCCCATCCTTTGACCGGTGAGGGTGGTTCCCTAACATCGGCGGGTGGTTTGGGGGCCTTTTTAAAACTCTCCTCAAATGCCTTGTCATTGGTCTTGCCCTACTCATTGTTCTGTATGTTGTTATCCAGCTCGTCCTCTGTTGCATCCACTCTGTCTGCCAACTACAGAACCTCCGGAGTCCTGGTGGCAAGCCGGCTATCCATTCCCTCCCTCTCCTCAGGAATCAGGACCCCACTGAGGAGGAAGCCCGGCGACTAGGAGACATAGAACTTGGCTGAGGGCGGTGGATTGCCCTTTTAGGACAAAAGGAGGGAAGTGTGGTGGCCTGGGCAACTGCAGGGAGCCCATTTGGTGCTGGAAGGGTTAATGAGAAGTTGATTGTACGCCTCAGCCTAAAAGAAAAATACTACAACCTTGAGAAGAATTCAATCTTGTCTGACCGCAGTTGCAGGATGAGCCTTGAGACATTCCATTTTGTTTTTCTCAGGCCGAATGTAATCAGGGTTGTGACAAGCAACTGTGTAACCAAACATCTGTTGTGAGGAAAATGGAAATTTACTGGAACATGGATTGGTCAGTTAACTTATGCAAATAAACGGATAGGTTTGTTGCAAAACTTACTGATTGGTTGTAAAAATGCTTTTAACAAGTCTGCATGTATTCTGCTATGAGACTGTACAGCAGCTCTCATTGTGCTTCCTCCCTTGTGCACAAGTAATAAATGGGGTTTCTACGCACAAAATGATGCCTCGGTGTGATTAATCTCTGACACTATGGCCATCTGCTCTCTCATACCACAAAAAATTGAGTGCAATCCTGAGCGCATGCCTGTGCACACTTGGTGCTACTGAACTTATTGGACTCGTTAGCTATATGTAGCCAAGAGGGTGACTGTTGATTATACATCACAAGTCACCAATATATGGGCAGGATTTGTGGAGGGCGATGGGTTTGGGAACAGAGGCGGACAGGCATTTAATTTCATGCTGCCTTCTGGCATGCCAGTTTACTGACACTGTCCTGTCCCTGAGCGGTTTTTGGGAAGGCTAGATGGAGGGAAGAATGGCTACTTGTGCTCAAGTAGCTTAAGATAATTAAAAGGCCACTGATCAGAGGGTGACTGGAATTTCCTAGTTGACCTGCAGGTCCCCCACACTGTTAGGTGCACAGCAGATGCCTGGGTCAGCCTCCCAGTGACAGACCAGCACTCTAGGAAGATTTTGAGGCCCTCCTGTTGACCTAGACCAGCTGCGGGCACAGGCCATTCCATGGAGGTGAACACTTTCCAAGGTGGAAGCATTCTCTTCCTCCATTACTTGTAGTGGTAGGCTGCAGCTCCTTCCATGCTGGAGGGTCCTCCACCTTTCAGACCCTGCCTGCTATCCATAATTAGATGCAAGTGCACTTTCTGGTCACTAATTGGCTAATCCAGAGGAAATCGATGTCGGGCGACTGTTTCTGACATGGTCTGGGATCCTGACCCAAAATGGAAAATCCTGGCCATGGTCACACGCAGGTGTTACACCTTGAAAATACAGCTTACAATAAGGGTGCATTCCTGATCCCACTCCATTATTCCAGGGTAAAGGTGATTTATATTTTTTGAATGTATTGCTGAAGAATCTGCTTCAAAGGGGCATGGAGCAGACCCTGGGGATTTTGAACAATATAGAGTGGCCTCCTGGATGATGTGTAATTGAAAGTAGATGTTATTTATTTTTTATTTAAAAAGTGCCTTGATATTCAGTTCCTTAAATATGTTAAGCTTGCCTCATGTGCCTTTTGCAGCATTTTATGTGGTCAAAGCACAAGGCACTTCTTGTCCAGCATTGCTAGAGTGAAAAAGACATTAGATAATACACTTCCATCTTTTGCATGTTCTTTCAATAGACCCAACCACATCCCCACCATTGAAAGAAAATCACAGAAGTGGCAAATGGGGAACCTGTGTAATTATACTGAAAAATCTAGGCTACAGACTCTGTAGTCTCATTGATATCTGCAGGATCATTATACTCATAGGCCTTTTTTCTGGGTTTTCAAACTTTTTAAACTGTATTTTTAAATTTCAAAAGGTTCACTTGACCTAATGGTGTCATCAGTGCTGTGAGGCTGTCATTATATAATCAATCTGTTGTTAATGAGAAATATTTTTTGAAATGCAATGTAAAAATATTAATGTCATTCAAGAACCAGGTCCTGGTCTGGCTCCACAATGCGTTGCAATTGTGAGACCAAATGTACTCAGTAATCACACCACTGGGACAATAGACCAGGTGTCCACAAGTCAAAACTGCATTTTAATCATGTCCAGACAGTCCAATGGACCACCCTGAAATTGAGTTATGCTGCTAGCTGTATGTCACTGGGCCACACACTGAGCTCAGTGACAAAGGAATTATGTACAGGAACGTTTGGAAGCACATGTAGAGTTCAATTCACCACAAGATTCATTTTTTATTATGACTGAGTTATGAGGCAGTCAGCTATAAAGTGTACCTCATGGCACTCCTAATTCCGCATGATAACCAACATGACAAGTTTACATCAGAAAAGAGCGTCTACCATATATGCCTGCATAATCTTGGTTCATCCAATGTTCATTGGTAGATGATTATTTTTTATGTGAAAGAATTTTAGCTGCTGGCATTTGGATCACAAGTACCCCAAAACACAAAAGAAGTTTTTTTTTTGCCTTTAGCACTGCTCTTAGGCTGTGTTTGAAGAAGTACATCCTGGAATGGCAGGCATGCACTGCCTATGGTATTCCATCCCTTAAAATGAATAGGTGGAAATTGTGGACAGCACATGCCCAGTTTTTCCATATGCATTCCTGGCATGCGATGTTTGGCAATAGGAGTGTCGAAGGCTCAGTTATTCTCTTTGCTAGCATGAAACAATGAAAGGCAACTGGAGTAGACTGCCTATAATCTTTTTAAACTGTATTTTTAAATTTAAAAAGGTTTACTTGGTGTCAGTGGTCTAATAGTATCATCTGTGCTGTGAGGCTGTCATTACATGATCGCTGCCTGGTTACTGTAAAGCGTTTTCTTACAAGCAACATAAAAACCTCAATATAATTCAAAAAGCAGGTCCTGGTCTGGGTCTGTGATGTGTTGCAACTGTGAGACCAACTGTACTCAGTAATCACACCTCTGGGGCATTAGACCAGGTGTCCACAACTCAAAACTGCATTTTAGTCATGTCCAGCCAGACCACCCTGAAAACTTTAATATCTAGATGAAGTGTTGCTCTATACAAATATTAAAACATAGCTTCAGAGAAGCAAAACTGTACTCATGCCATTTACAAAGCAGGTAACCGTGTAGAGTGAGGAAGGGTTAGTAACTCCAAGTTGCTGCACGCTTCCTTATCACTTCCTACCAAAGGGCAGTGGAATTGATGGTTGAATCAAATCTTAACAAGAACAACCAAAGAGCCTCTTGCATCCAAATTACACTGCACCAGAATCCTAGACATCAAGTATATTCCTAACTTCTCTAAAGCCAACTCTTTGATTTTTTTCTCCATCCCAGAAACTTATTGTAACTATTTGAAGCCTTTCCTCCCTGTTTGTGAGATTTTCTTCATGTTAGGAGGTAATTGGAATAAGAAAAATCATGGCTCAGGCCAAGTGGTAAAGATTTTTTTTTAAATTGATGAACAGATATATTGCCACTGTATGATCCAGAACAATATTGAATAGACTTGAGGGAACATAATATCCCAGGGCTGAAATCATTCCTTTAACTGCATTAGTGATACAACACACTATTTAATCACAGTTCTAATTAATCACAGTCTCAGCTGTTTCATGCTGATCCATCTCAGCCTCTTCCAGAGGTCCCCAGCATCACAGATGTCAGTCTTCAGCCAATTCGATTCACTCCACGTGATATCAAGAAACGGCTGAAGGTACTGGATACTGCAAGGCTATGGACTGTGATAACATTCTGGCATTAGTAATGAAGACTTGTGCTCCAGAACTAGCTGCACCCCCAGCCAAGTTTTCCAGTACAGCTACAACACTGGCACCTATGCGACAATGTGGAAAATTGCCCAGGTATGCCCTGTACACAAAAAGCAGGACAAATCCAACCTTCCAAATACAGCCCCATCTGTCTACTCTCGATCATCAGTAAGTAATGGAAGGGGTCATCAACAGTGCTATCAAGCAGCACTTGCTTAGCAATAATCTGCTCACCCACACCCAGTTTGGGTTCAGCCAGGGCCACTCAACTCTTGACTTCATTATGCCCTCAGTTCAAACATGGACAAAGGAACTGAAATCAAGAGGAGAGGTGATAGTGACTGCCCTTGACATCAAGGCAGCATTTGACCAAGTGTAGCATCAAGGAGCCCCAGCAAAACTGAGTCAATAGGAATAAGGGGAAAAACTCTCCACTGGCTGGAGTCATACCTAGCACAAAGGAAGATGGTTGTGGTTGTTGGAGGCCAGTCATCCTTGTCCATATGCAACAAGCCCTTGACAACTTTCAGGCTTGGGCTGATAAGTGGCAAGTAACATTCGTGCCACACAAGTGTCAGGCAATGACCAAATCCAGCAAGAGTCATTCAATGACATTCCTGTTGACATTCAATGGTGTTACTATCACTGAATCTCCCACTATCAACATCCTGGGGATTACCATCCATGAACTGGACCAGTCATATAAATACTGTGGCTACGAGAGAAGCCCAAAGGCTGGGAATTCTGCAGCGAGGAACTCACCTCCTGACTCTCCAAAGCCTGTCCACCATCTACAAGGCACAAGTCAGGAGTGTGGTGTAATACTTTCCACTTGCCTGGATGAATGCAGCTCCAACAACGCTCAAGGAGCTCGACACCACTTGATTGGCACCCCATCCACCACTTTCAACATTCACTCTCTCCACCACCGATGCACAGTAGCAGCAGTGTGTACCATCTACAAGATGCACTGCAGGAACTCACCAAGGCTCCTTAGACAGCACCTTCCAAACCCATCACCACTGCCATCTAGAAGGACAAGGGCAGCAAACAGATGGGAACACCACCACCTGGAAGTTCCCCTCCAAGCCACTCACCATCCTGGCTTGGAAATATATCGCCATTCCTTCACTGTCGCTGGGTAAAAGTCCTGGAGCTCCCTCCCTAACAGCACTGTGGATGTACCTACACCACATGGGCCACAGTCGTTCAAGAAGGAAGCTCACTACCACCTTCTCAAGGGCAAGTAAGGATGGGCAATAAATGTAGGCCTAGCCAACGATGCCCACATCCCATGAATAAATGAAAGAAAGCACCAGACTCTCATCCCACCTTTTCCAGTGGTCGTACTTTTATCACTTTCCGCTTCTTCACTTCAGCTAGAAGCCCATGAGTTGCTGGGACTCTGATTTTCCTGCAGACAAATTGATAGGTTATTCGCTTTGTCCAGCAGATTCTAAGGGCCTTTCAGCAGACTCACATTTCAAATTGTTGTTTATGTCTTACTAAGAAAAAAAATGACGCAATTAAGGACTCATAAGCCAGAATTTACCCGAACGAACGCAAAATGACACATGGTGACGTCGGGCGAGCATCCTGGCGTCATCGCACACGCACAATATTTCAGTCGGCAGGCACACGCGGGAGTCGGCGATTGGTGAGCAGGTGAAAAAGCAAAGCGGCCTTTGCATTTTTTAGATTAAAAATAAAATAAAATAAAAATGTTAACTTTTCATTAATAACATGACCCTGCTCCTGTGACAGAGTCACATGAGAGGACATGTTTTGTAACATTTTTAAAATCTTTACCTTTGATTTTTTTACATATCTTCAGCTGCCTGAACCAGCTCTGTGCCTCAGGGAGCTTTCCCTGTGTGCGCACACGTGTACATGCGTGAAGACCCTGCTCGCCCTTCTCCCCCCCCACTCCAAACCAGCAGTGCTGAGCGCTGGCGCTCAGATTTTATGCTGGGCAGGCCTTAATTGGCCTGCCAGCGTGAAATCGCTGTCCGACCCCAATCGTGGGCAGAGGTCAACTTTCTGACGGCATCTGCCCACCCCTGCCGAGCCCGCCCGAGGGGAGCAAAATCCTGGCCATAGTTCAGCTACAAAATTATCCAGAGACTATGTGTATTAAGGGAGGCTAGTGTTTTAATGTAAAAGCAAAAAACTGCGGATGCTGGAAATCCAAAACAAAAATAAAAATACCTGGAAAAACTCAGCAGGTCTGGCAGCATCTGCGGAGAGGAACACAGTTCCATAGTGTTATAATGTAGCTTCTTTATGGGCAGAACTTTCCACTCGTCGGCGGGTGCGTGCCAGTCCCGAACAAGCGTACAATAATGCACGTTGACATCAGGCGAGGGTTGCGATGTAATCGCGCACTTGTGCGCTATTTCGGCCGGTGGGTGCGCACAGGACTAGGCAGCATGCCCGCCGACAATTAACGGGCTTATTAAAGCCATTAAAGTACCAACTGAATTAAATTTTTGGCTGCCCGTCTAACTTTACGGTTGGTGGGCAGGTGATAAGGCCAAGTAGCCTTTGGATTTTTTAGGAAACTTCATCCACGGGCGGGATGAGGTTTCCAACAGCAATTAAAAATTAAATAAAAATTTTATCATTTCATTCATAACATGCCCCTGCTCATGTGACGGAGTCACATTAGGGGACGTGTTTTTAAACATTTTAAAATTCTTTATTTATCATATTTAAAATCTTCAACTCCCTGAGACAGCTCTGTGCCTCAGGGAGCTTTCAATGCAGGCACTCGCGCTCATGCGCAAACGTCTGTGCTCGCCCTCCCCCCCCTCCCCCCTCCCCCCGCTACACCTCCCCGCACACAGGCAGCACTGAGCGCAGCAGCGCGTGTATATATAGCAAAGAACTAACTTTACCAATGGAAGGCATAGGAATTCCTGCTAAGTCAAGTGGTTTTTGTTCGCCTGTTGCTACTGCGATAGTAGTATAAAATACATTATGGATATTAATGTAACAAAGCTCAATGGATTGCTTGGACTCTACTGAGTTGTTCCAACATCAAAAGCTAAAAATTAAAGTAACATTTAGTCGACTCATGTTATAACCTATATTACCTTTATTATAAACATAAGTTGTACAATTTATGAAACAGTGACAGTAGCAGAGGACAGGTGATACTGTGGCATTTTCCATGGTAAACCTCTTTCATGCTTCCTTAGTAATGTTATAGCCAGTGCCACGCAATGGCTAGGATTTTTTTCTTGTGACATGGGTCCTCCACTACTGATTGAAGAGCGATTGGAGCCCCGCGTTGCTTTCCTGGGGGAGCCCTGATGCGATGAGTGACATCATGGCCAGTATCTGGTCTTCTGGTGGATTTAGGACCCTGGGACCAGATATTCTGCCTCCTACCACCACTCCCCCCACCACTGCCTCCCCCCCACCACCACCTAGCCACTGGCCAATCAGATGCTGCCAACTCTCCATTGCCGGCAGTGCCACTGGGGGTTGTGGTTGCTGCAGTAATGGTCCCAGGTCCACCCTGAAGCTTGGCGCTGGATCCCAGAACACAATTGAATAGGGTGGGATGGGGGTCACAGGGAGGGGATCATGGGAGAGGGTGGGGTAGAGCGCCAGAGAAAAAGTCAGAGGGTGGCTTTCAGCAGCTTCCCTTCCTGATGCACAGTCCCTTGGTTGGGCACTGTACCTGACAATGAGGGACCACCGCCCACCACCTCCCATGAGACCACAGGCAAACTCGACAGAGGCATGGGAGAGCTATGCAACTCCCATTAAACCTCTGAGCTACCAATGAATTCCATGGAGCTCAGGGATAATTGGTGTCAAGTCGTTCACTAATGAGTCCAATTGACATCCCATCACTTCCCTCCCCCAATTCAAATGGGGCAGTTTTCACGATACCAGGAATCTGATGTAGGTATTCCTGCCCAATTCTCCTGGCCCCCCTGCCATTATATCCACTCTGGAGGGCTCAAATAAATTCTACCTCATATATCTTATCTTCATACTACACACATACTGCCTCTTGAGCAAGTTTTTGGTCACCTACCCTAATATGTGTCTTTCACATTTTGTTTAATAATTGCTCC
The DNA here is from genome assembly GCF_964194155.1 of Cetorhinus maximus. Lineage (NCBI taxonomy): Eukaryota > Metazoa > Chordata > Chondrichthyes > Lamniformes > Cetorhinidae > Cetorhinus > Cetorhinus maximus. The sequence goes on from NC_135884.1 coordinate 104,399,704, forward strand.
TGTGTGTCTTGGAACATTTTGCTACATTAAAGATACAATAAAAATTCAAGCATTTGTTTTTGTTGTACATATTTTACATAAATTAAAATTAAGTGTAAATATTAATGACATACTAAATTAATGAGTGCATTATGAAGTGGATCACTGTTTAACCCTCAGTATTTATATGTTCTCAACTGACAATCTCCATGAGTAAGGAAATAATTTGTAGATATTTCATGGCACAGTACAAAAATACTTCTATCACAAGACTGCACATCTGTAGTTAATTTTCAATGAATCCTTTTCTGTATGTCTCACATTTCTCCCCTCCAAAGATTCATGCCCCACTCACCACAGCAGTCAATGCTTATTTGCTTTGGGACTGTCAAGACATAAACATTAGCCAGAGAGAGGAGCAAGAAAGAATCAAGTTTAACAAAACATTAAATCCAATCTTTCCTAGAAATGATGTTTTAATAAAATTTCCTGTTACATATTTTGTTTTCTATTAGAAAGTCTAAGTATAGGGTTAAGACACATAGTACAAGTCACAGCTGTGGTTAAAAGTAATGAAATTTAAAATAAATGATTATTAGGTTGCACCAGAATTGAATTTTTTAAAAAAATCTATACATTTTAGGTGCCGTGGTAGCATCCCTACCTCTGGGCCGGAAGCTCTGGGTTCAAGTCCCACTTTAGGACTTGATGGCCATGAAAGGTGTGTTCATAACTTGGCCAAAGAGGTTGATTATCAGCCTGTAAATCATTCCAATACACCTGATTGCAGGCAGTAAATGCGGGTGAGTTTCCTGATCAGCCACACTGCAGAAGGCAACAGAAAACCAAAGCAGTACTTTGCCAAGAATAATCATGAACCAATCCAATGGAAGTCCATGGTCGTCAATGCTATCGTAGGACATGGTACCTGAAGGAGGAGGAGGATAAGATTTAGGAGGAGAGGTAGACTAAAGACAAATGTTGGATTTCATGGTTTGCCGGTTCTATTAAAAGAGAATTTTGAATAGGAGATAGGATAGTCCTGATCTCAAATTAGAGAGGGTTCAGGTGAATGGTTTTATACAGAGTTAAGAATTGTTGAGAGGAAATAAATGTAACCACAAAAGAAATTAAGTATCTTGGTGATAGGTTTAACAAAGATTTATAAATGGAAATAGTTAAGCCACAATGTCAAAGGATGATGAATGACTAAGGATTGTCAAAGGTAAGAGGTGATAGCAGCTGTTTGGATTCATGGCACACACAAAATTATTGTCTCTTTAAGGAAATGAGAGAAACGAGAAATTATATTTTTCATTATATCTTTCATGCCCTTTGATGGTATGAAGTTGTAAAATTCAACCATTGTATTATCACAGGAATAAAGGGCATTGATAGCATTTCAACTGAAACCACCATTCATTGAGGAGCAGAGGAGTTCATTGATCGGGAGAAGGGCTAGAATGGGAAAGGAAACCTTGCAGAATTCTAGAGTTGATGGAAGAATTATTGGCAAGCCATTATCTACGGGAGATAGAGTAATCTTACAGGAAACAAAATATTTATGAATGTAACTTTAATAAATGACAACTTGTTTAGAAGTGTACAATGCCAAAACCTGTCAAAGGTTTTGGAGATGTCAAAATTGAAGGTAAATGAACAACTTATATGTTCAAGTGTACAGTTCCAAAGGTCTGTGTAACAAAAGCAGGATTATCACTGAAAGAATTGCCATTGTAATCACAGATGATTTGAGAGCAAACATTACTTTCTATAACTTTAACAAGTAAAATGATAGTATTAGGGAGGACAATATATATCATCTTCCTTTAGAAAGGAGGAGCACAAGCAAATTTCCAAAATAAAAGAAACTTAGGCTGAGTGTAAATGAGAATGAAGAAAAGTCTTAGGATCAGTGTTGGTTGAGAGGAATACTTATACAGAATACTAGAAGGCTTACCACATCAGGACCAAAAGTATTATTGGACTTCCAAAGTGTGGACTGTCCAGCAAAAATTGGGCGGACAAAACTTAGATGGCAAAACAGAATAAAGCAATAGAGGAGAGTCGGAAAAGCTAGGACTATCCTCCTTGGATCAGAGAAGGTTGAGAGATGACCTAAGATGGGTTTAAGATGTTGAGAGGTTTTGATAGTTTTTCTCTTTCTACTCTGTTCCCTCTGGCGAATGCCCCAGAGGTCATAGATTTAAAATGATTGGCCTAGTTGGACTAATGGCCCAGACTAAGGCCCTGGAGAGGAGATGAGGACAATGTTTTTTTCCCACTCAGGTGTTGGGATCTGGAACGCCTTATCTGAAAAGATGGCGGAAACTGACTCCATCAATAATTTTAAAAGGGAGTAGGACAGGCGTTCGAGAATGAGGAACTTACAGGGTTATTGACAAAACGTGGGGGTGTGGAACTAAGCACCAGTCCTCCAACAAAGGACCAGTGTAGACATGATGGAACGAATAGCCTCCTGTGAGATGCAAGTTTCTATTATTCTTTCATGATGAGTCAATACCTTTAAGATTAGAGTTGGGAGTGAAAAGCGAGTTCAGATCAGTTGCTGATTCGATTGCTATTTCTCCTAATTATCCTAATCAGGGTAAAGGAAAGAATGTCGGAAAATTTGCAGGAGTCACAGGAGACAACTCAGAAAGAATGACTCCTGGATCAATATACCGCAGTTGATGGTGGGTGTAAGAGTGAGCGGACAGAGTTTGCACGTTGGAAAAGGTAGCCAGAGTGGTAGAGATTTCTAATCAAAGGGCAGGACGATTGAACGGAAATATAGCTCCATATCCGAGCATCAGGAAAAGAGAATAAGAAACTTCTATCCCAGGTGGATTATCAGTTACTTCACTAGTACAGACAGAAGAACCAGAAGTGGAAAATGAGCTGTTGGACAACAGTAAAGGCAGTAAATATAAAGATTGTCTCAGTTTGCCCTATCGACCGCCGACACCACATCAAAATAAACTCTTTCCCTTTCTGTCCTTCTTAATGTTCTACCTTTCCTATCTTTGATGTCTCCGCCGCCCCATTTCTTCTCGCTATCTGCCACTCAATCTCCATAACTACTTCCCATGTTATCTTTGATTTCCCTTGTTGACATTCTGTAACTCTTCACTGTCCGCCGGGTTAGTCACAGCCTCATTGATACTCATTAGCATCAAGGTTGCTTCTCCATGGAAGTGCTTCATCGCTAGTACATAACACTTACCATTTCGAAAAAAAAGATACATCGATCCCACATAATGTGCGGGATAAACAAGTTAGCCAGCAGAAGTTCGTAAAGAAACACACTTAGCAAGTGCAGTTTACATAGTCATTCTCTCTTTTGCACTCATTACTAAACACCCAGTGCTCCATCGGATATTCTCTAAATCGGCAAGAAACAGATGAGGGCTTAAACTTTCTTCAGTACCACTGTACAATGTGTGATTAAATATACACGCGAGAATAAAGCACATTCAAACAAGGGAGCAATTTCACTCAAGTAAATATTATTTGGCTGTTAGAGCATTTAGCTAAATTGAAGGGAGCAGGTTCTTTAGAGTTAGTGCTTTGGGGAGTTTTGTTTCCTGCTTATTTCCACGTTACTAGATTAACTTTAACCACCTGCCCCTTTAGGCGGGTTTAAATGCAAATCATTATAACTCAACTCCAATTTTAACAACCCTAGGGATATTTGTATGTCGTTAGTGTTCTTGTGTTCCTTTTCCGATCGATTGAAATTGAATGAATGCGACAGGTTCCGACACAAATGAAAGGATTTTCCTAAAGGCGTTTATGAAGCCGAGGTAGGCTTCGTTAGTACGGAAATATAATCCGAGGTCACTGTTCGTGCACAATCTGCATTGGATCAGTAGGTCAGCCGATTACAACATAAAATAGCTCTTGGTGATTAATTCGATATGTTATAATAAATATTTTTAATAAATTGATGGAGGGACCACCATGAATAGGTGTCTTCTCAAAAAGCTAGTGTCACTCACATCCGTTATATTAAGGCGACATTTAGCATCAGCCCCGAAGTAATCCGGGCCATCTGTAAATATGTCTCAACTAGATGTAATGTTAGGTGGGTCATCAAAACAACAGCTTGAAATAAAGCTTTCCGTCTGTCAAAATGGGTTTCAAATGTAAGGTAAAGTAAGATTAAATGTAAAATAATTGTCATTCGAGCAAGCGTTTCAAAATACAGGTTCGTGAATTTGGTATAGTTGAACTGTTTTAGCAGTTTGGGACACTTTCACTTTTATTACAGGTGATTTTCAATGTACAATCAGTTCATGGCTAAATACAACATTGCTTAAGGAAATTGCGGGTAAAGTCGGCCCAGACTTTCACATACGAAATTCTGCACTGACTACCTTCCAGGCCAGGATGTACCCGCCTCAGAAAGATAGCAGGGCAATCCTCTCAAATCCATGCCCAATCAGCGTAAAAGCGGCTCAAAAGTGTTGTCATATTAACTTCGAAATGATAGCTGGATCCAGAATCAGGATTAAAACAAAATGCTGGCAAGATAGCGCAACTCATTGTATATTTGCGATGACACGGCCTGAACCGTATGTCTTTTGCCGTTTTCTGGGGAAAGCGCGTTGAGTTTGCTGTATCTTCTCAAATGAGACTTTTGCCCCTCCAAGTGGAAGAGTTTACCAACTACAACTCTGCACAGAAAATCTTCAACACAAGGCAATGCGCACGAAATGGTTCATTGATTCAAATCCTTTTATATCGATTTCCAGTATGAGGTATTTCACTTCCGGCTCTTAAACCAGACAAAAACAGGAAATATTGGTCAAACGTAGGTTATCGTCGTATTTGACAGCCCTAAATTCTATTCAAAACGACATCAACTGAAACATATGATTGTATAAATTCTGCATAGTTAGTATTTCCAGTGGATTGGTTCGCTTTTGAAGTTAACATAAAAAATAAATCCGATTAAAATGTAACTAGCCCAAACATGGAGAAATGTTGTTGAACTAGTGTCCATTTGGTTCATTGATGTTTTTCAGTAAAATCTACTGTCCTTACCTGGCCAGACCCACAACAATATGGTTTACAGTTCAGTGAGCCACTAAATTCTATCAAACAGCCACTAAAAAGTCACATAAGAGTAAAATCGGATGAAGCACCATGCATTGTCCTAGTCATCAGACATAACAAAGGTGCACACTGATCAATTGACCCTACAAAGTCTTCTCTAACCTCTGGTGGGGAGGGGAGGCTTGTGCCAAAATTGGGGAGCTGTCCCACAGACTAACTAAGCAACAACCTGACATAATCATACTCACCAAATCATATCTTACAGCCAATATCAACACTCCTCCATCACCATCCCACCAGAGGTGGCGGCACAGTGGTATACAGTCAAGAGGGAATAGCCCTAGGAGTCCTCAACATTGACTCTGGACGCCACGATATCAGACCAAACATGGGCAAGGAAGCTTTCTGCTGATACCACTTACCGCCCTCCCTCAGCTGATGAATCAGTGCTCCTCCATGTTGAACACCACTTGGACGAACCATTGAGGATGGCAAGGGCGCAGAATGAACTCTGGGTGGAGGGCTTCAATATCTATCACCAAGAGTGGTGCAGTAGCTGGGTCCTATCAGATTGCACCTGTTGTAGGTGGTGAGAAAACCATGGCAAGAGAACCAACAAGAGGGAAAAACCTATTTGATCTCACCCTTACCAATCTACCTGTCAGATTTATCCATGATAGTATGTTAGGAGTGACCACTGCACAATTCTTATGGAGATGAGGTCCTGTCTTCATATTGAAGGTGCCCTCCATCATGTTAGAATCACAGAATGGTTACAGCACAGGAGGCTGCCATTCAGGCCTTCATGCTTGTACTGGCTCTCAGCAAGAGCAACTCACCTGGTTCCATTCCCTCAGCTTTTCTCCATAGTCCTGCATTTTTTTCTCTTCAGATAATAAACAAATTCTCTTTTGAAGGTCACGATTGAATCCATCACATTCCCAGGCAGTGCATTCTAGATCCTAACCACACACTGCATTAAAATAATTTTCTTCATGTCACCGTTGCTTCTCCTGCCAATCCCCTTAAGCTGGTGTTCTGAAAGGGCTGTCAACTCATCCACCAATGGGAAGTTTCTCCCCATCTATTCTGTCCAGATGCATGCCCCACCTGATTTTGAACAACTCTATCAAGTCTCTTCCTAATCTTCTGTTCTTCAAGGAAAGCTTGACCAGTTTCTCCAATCTATCCACATAACTGAAATTCCTAATCCATGGAACCATTCTTATAAATCTTTTCTGTGTTCTCTTTATGCCTTCACATCCTTCTTAAAGTGTGGTACCCAGCAGTGGACACAATACTCCAGTTGAAGTCAAACCGGTGTTTTACACAGGTTTAATCACAACTCCCTTGCTTTTCTATTCTATGCCTCTATTTAAAAAGCCTAGGATTCCATACGCTTTATTAAACAATTTTTCAACCTTCAATGATTTGTGCACACATACACCAGGTCCCTCTGCTCCTGCATCCTCTTTAGAATTGTGCCCTTAATTTTATATTGCCTCTCCTCGTTCTTCCTACTGAAACAAATCACTTCATACTTTGCTACATTAAATTTCAACTGCCTCTTGCCCACCCATTCCATCAGGCTATCTATGTCCCTTTGAAGTTTTACACAGTCTTCCCATCAGTTTACAATACTTCCAAGTTTTGTGTCATCCACAAATTTTGAAATTATGCTCTGGAGACCCATTTCTAGGTCATTAATATTTATCAAGAAAAGCAGGGGTCCTAAAACCAACCCCTGGTGAACTCCAATATACATCTTTCTCCAGGCCACAAAACAACCATTCACTAGTGCTCTCTGTTTCCTGTCACTCAGCCAACTTTGTATCTATGCAGCTACTGTCACTTTTATTCCATGGGCTTGAATTTTGCTGACAAGCCTGCTATGTGACACTTTATCAAATGCCTTTGGAGGTCTATCTACATCATCCACATTACCCTAAACAACTCTCTCTGTTACCACATTAAAAAACTCAAGTAAGTTAGTTAAAGACGTTTTTCTCCTAACAAATCAATGCTGGCTTTCCTTAATTAATCCACATTTGCCCAAACTAATTTTGTTCTTAATTATTGTTTTAAAAGCTTCCCCATCACTGAGGTTAAACCAAAAGGCCTGTAGTTGCTGGGCTTATATTTACATTCTTTTTTGAACAAAGGGTGTCATGTTTGCTATTCTCCATGTCCTTTGGCATCACCTCTGAATATAAGGAGGATTGAAAAATGATGTCCAATACCTCTGCAATTTCCATCCTTACTTCCCTCAATCTCCTTGGATGCATCTCATCCAGTCCTGGTGATTTATAAACATTAATTACCCCCAGCCTATCCAATACCTCCTCGTTATTAATTTTTAGCCCATCCAATATCTCAACTACCTCCTCTTTCACTTGGGCAGCATCTTCTCCCTTGGTAAAGGCAGGTGGAAAGTATTCATTTAGCACCTGAGTCATATCCCCTGCTTCCATGCCTAAATCCCCTTTATGGTCTCTAATTGGCCCCACTCCTCCTCTTACTACTCCTTTATTATTTATATGTGTATAGAAGACTTTTGGATTCCCTTTTGTGTCAGTTTCCCGTCTCTTCTCAGACTCTGTTTGTTCCCTTATTTGCTTTTTCCCTTTGCCTCTGACCTTTCTATAATCAGCCTGGTTCTCAATTGCATGATCCACCTAATGTGTCAAATGCACCATGTTTCTATCTCTTTCGTCATTCAAGGATCTATATGCCCTACCTTTGCCCCTCGTGGGAATGTACCTTTGACTGTACCTGAACTATCTCCTGTTTAAAGGCAGCCTATGTTGTTCCAATATAGATTTGCCTGCCAATCTTTGATTCCAATTTATCTAGGATAGATCCATTCTCACCCCATTGATGTTCCTTCTCCTCCCAATTAATTATTTTTAATCTGAATTGCTCCTTGTCCTTTTCCAGGGCCATCCTAAACCTTATGATACCATGCTTCCTGTCCCTTAAATATTCCCCGACTGACACTTGATCTACTTGACCCACCTCATTTCCCAGACCAGATCCAGCAATACCTCATTCCTTGTTGGACTGGAAATATACGGATGTAGAAAATCCTCTTGAGCATATTATTAGAAATTCTTGTCCCTCTCTGCCCTATACATTACTGCTTTCCCAGTATATATTTGGATAATTAAAGTCCCCCATTATAACTACTCTGTAATTCTTGCTGCCACAATGCTGCCATTGTGCTTTGGTGGTGGAGGGAGTGAATGTTTGTGGATGGGGTGCTAATCAAGCAGGCTGCTTTGTCCTGGATGATGTCAAGCTTCGAGTGTTGTTGAAGTTGCATTCATCCAAGCAAGTGGACAGTATTCCATCACATACCTGACTTGTGACTTGTAGATGGTGGACAGGCTTTGGGGAGTCAGGAAGTGAGTTATTTGCTGCAGGATTCCAAGCCACTGACCTGCTCTTGTAGCCACAGTATTTACATGGCTAGTCCAGTTCAGTTTCTGGTCAATGGTAACCCCCAGGATGTTGATAGTGGTTGATTCAGTGATGATAATGCCATTGAATGTCAAGGGGTGATGGTTAGATTATTTTTGTTGGAGATGGTGATTGCCTGGCATTTGTGTGACATAAGTGTTACTTGCCACTTATCAGCACAAGCCTGGATATTGCCATGTCTTGCTGCATTTGGACATGGACTGCTTCAGTATCTGAGGAGTCGTGAATGGTGCTGAGCATTGTGCAATCATCAGTGAGCATTCCCACTTCTGACCTTAGGATGGAAGGAAGGTTACTGATGAAGCAGCTGAAGATGGTTGGGCCTAGGGCACTACCCTGAGGAACTCCTGCAGTGATGTCTTGTAACTGAGATGGTTGACCTCCAACACCCACAGTGCTGTTAGGGAGCAACCATCTTCCATTGTGCTAGGTATGATTCCAACCAGCGGAGAGATTTTCCCCTGATTCACATTGACTCCAGCCTTGCTAGGACTCCTTGATGCCACAGGGTGCTCTGTAACTGTTCAATGACATCCTTGACCCTGGCACCAGGGGGGCAACACACCATCCTGGATTCACGGTTTCAGCTGCAGAAGAGCCTCTCTATTCCCTAAGTATTGGATCTCCTATTACTATTCCCCCCCTGTACAGCTCATCCCCCTGCTGTGCCATGGACCTGGCTCTAGCTACACTCTCCAGATGACCCATCACTTTCATCAGTATTCAGAAGTGAATACTGGTTGGAGAATGGGATGCACTGAGGGGATTCCTGTGCTACCTGCCTGATTCTTCTTGGCTATTTGGTGGTCACCCATTCCCTCTTTGCCTGCATACTCTTAAGCTGTGGGGTGATCACTACTATAAACATGCTATCCAGGAACCTCTCAACCTCAGAGATGAACCACAGAGATGCCAGCTGTTGCTCAAGGTCCGAAACCCAAAGCTCAAGCTGGTGCAACTGGCGACACTTCCTGCCCAAATGGTTATCCAGAGCACAGGGAGCATCCTGGAGTTCCCACCTAGCATAGGATATGTACTCTAGAGGTCAGAGCAGCCCTGCCATTACTATTAGATAATGAACTACGACTAATAAGTCTTATTACTGCTAATAAACTTTACTGTTGCTAATAATACTTATTAATATTCATAAATTTACTATTGTAGTAACCTGATTTAAATTCTTAATTTCACAGCTCCTAATTTGAAACAAATATCTGAGTTTCAATAAAAAAGTGAAAAAATATTCAATAAATAATCACTCTCCCGGTTTCCTGTGACGTCATACTTTGATTTTTTTTCGGGGAACTTCCGCTGGTCTTTTAGTGACTCTGTCGCTACTCCTTTTATCCCCGCTGTGCTCTCCCCTCTCCCATTGGTCTCACAGTGACTCTCTCACTCTCGCTTACCACTCCTTTTATCCTCACTGTGCTCTCGCCTCTCCCGCTGGTCTTGCGGTCTCCCTGAATTTTATGGGATATCTTGGTTCTTATCCCACAAGTAGTTACTATGTTTATTATATTCATTGCCTATTATATTCATTCTCAGAATGGGGCAGCACTTGAAGATATTGGAGTTTTGAACACTACGTGCATGCTCCCACAACTCATTATTTATGCAAAATGAGATAGAGGCAGAGTTTAACTTAAGGTGGGAATCTCACATATGGAGCCCTTTTTTTACAAAAGACTCATGGTTAAATTTAATATTTTGACCCCTTATTCATTCATGGGATGTGGGTGTCACTGGCCCATTCCTAATTGCCCTTGTTCAGAGAGCATTTAAGAGTCAACCACATTGCTGTGGGTCTGGGGTCACATATAGGCTGGACCAGGTAAGGACAGATTTCCTCCCCTAAAGGATATTAGTGAGCCAGATGATTTTTATGACAATCTGCAATAGCTTTGTGGTCATCGTCAGGCTTCTAATTCCAGATTTTTATTGAATTTGTGATGGGATTCGAACCCGAGTCCCAAGAGCATTACCCTGGGTATCTGAAATACTAGTCCAGTGACAATGCCACTATGTCACCACTTTCCCCCTGTTATTTTTGATGATTACCTTTAAATATTTAAATACCATCAGGAGCAATGCCATGGACAATTTTCTGATTTGGGCAGCGCATGGGAGCTAAATAGTCAGCAGCTGATAACACAATTATCTTTAATTAATTTATCTTTAATTTAATTTACTCTGCTGAAAATTTTTCTCACTTACCCAAGTAGTTCATCGATATTCATTCTTTAACAGTTATGAATGACTAAAAGTAAAGGGTGCAAAACTTGAATGTATTTCTTGTTTTAACAGGTTGATTTTTTAAAAGAAAGGTTTTGATGGTGAGATTTTCCTTATACATTGATGTAAGTTAGAATTGAACATTAGATAATAAATATTTCTACAACAAATGCCATTTCCACAAAATACTGTGTGATAATTATATTTTTTCAAAAACGCTGGTGAACCATGTCCTTAATATAACTTTCCTGCAGGATTAACCACTCCTTAGCTGCCCCCCAAAAAATCAGTTATCATCTTTTTGCACTGGACTGATTAAAAAAAAAAATCATGTGGCTTATTTTACTGATGTCATACTAAAGCATCCTTACTGACCACAGTATCTTTCGGAAAGGTTTGATACTGCAAAAACCAAATCAAATTCAACAAAATACTGTGACTAGCACCATCTTCTGGACAATTTGTAAGTTGAAGTAATTTTTTAAAACATAATTACAAATGTAGGCACAAGATAATACTCAGTCATGGTACGTCATATTTACATATTTGTAGGAATAGCTATATAATGTATCAGCTTTTCCATTATAAATTAATATGTCCTTCTTGTTCGTTCTTTGAGGCGAAGATGACCAAGTTCATCATCAGGGGTGTTTGGTAGGAATCTGGTGAGTACATAGACAACTGCTTATGCCAATCTGCACCTGGAGGGTCCTGCTGCAAGTAGAACAAAATCCTGCAGATAATTGAGTTTTGGATGAGTTGTTGGCTTGGGATTTCCTCTCCTTGTGTTTTCTCTCTGCCTCAGATATGTGCTTGCTTTGAAAGGAGGCCGTACCATTTTTTATTTGATGCGCCAGGTGCAGTAACCCTGGGCGAGCTTCTCCCAGGACACAAAATCGATATTGCCTTCAGAGTGTCCTTGCAGTGCATCCTTGGACTGCCGCGAGAGCGCACCCGAGACGCCAAATCTCCACAGAAGATTTGCTTTGGTAATTAAGTCTCAGGCACTCTGGCTACATGACCAGCCCAACTCAGTTGTGACTGTCTCAAAATGGTGTGAATGTTTGGCATGCCAGCTCAGGTGAGCACCTCAGTGTCTGGTATTTTGTCCTGCCATCTGATCTTCAGAAGCCTCTGAAGATAGCTCAAGTGAAAGTGGTTGAGCTTCTTGGACGATGTACCAGTGCCATGCCAAGTCCAGCATACATGCCCACAGTTATAATGAAAATTGTCCATGTAAACTTGTCACACTTTAATTACACCCTCCAAACAGCGGTGACCCGTCCTCTTTTTTTCATTTCCTAACTCGGCAATCTACAGACAGAGAAACGCCAATGATCAGCCATCTCTATTTCTCTGTTTCTCAAAATGTCATTAAGTTATGCTATTTAGCTATAAATAATAAAATCAATTTGATGCATTTTATGAAAATAAGAAGAGAATATATGATTTGAGAAAGGGGACTCAATTCAGAGTCAGCTGGAGATGGAATATTATAGAAATAGAGTGAAAGTAATTTTTTAGTTATGGGAATTTGGAACAGAAAAAGAGAGGTTTCATTGAAATTTAAGTAAAGAATAAGATTAAAACTCAACTTTGATGTTCCATTTATAGGAAGAATGGTAATACAGGAAGGAACAGTGATGTGTAGCTCCTGCAGGATGTGGTAATTTTGAATAGCAGATGTTAACTTGAACACAGACATCTGAAATTACAGAACTCCAGATCCCGGAACTTGGTGTAGGGGTCAATCTGATTCATCAGAGAGCAAATGTTTCAGAACTGGCACTCCATTGAGAGATAGGGAGCAGTGGTATAGGGGGCAGTGTTGACTATTCACAGGTCAGGGTAAGTAAGGAGGGATAGGCAAAAACAAGAATATCCAGAGCAAATTACCTTATCCAATCAGTATGAAGCATTGGCTTCCTGTGTGGAGAATGAGAGCTCTGGGCAGGACCAACAAATGGATTGCAATGACACTGAAAACCATGAGATGGCTGAAGTGGACATGTGGGATTAGCAATTTATTTAGGAATACAGTAATGATAGGAGACTTGATAGAGAAGTGAGCACTATCTTTTACAGTACAGATGAAGATGCTAGGTGCAAGGGTAAAGAGCATTTTTGAAATACTGGGAAAAAATAAAGAAAGTAAACATATTTGTTTTCAGCTTCTATTTATTTTATATATATATATTATATAGCTTCATGAACATATGAGCAATAATGGAGGGGTAAAAGTCACCTGGTTCATTCAACTGTCCCACACAATTGTGACACCTTGTGCACTGTAATTGCAGTAATTGAAGATATAGCCTCTCCTCCTGCCTATCAGGGGTCACGTGATTGTTTTTGGAGACTATGATCAATGAGCCCGAAGCATGGGTAATCCGGGGCGGGGGGTGCGGTTTGGGGCTTTCCTTGTTCAGGACCTGGCTCAAGCATGTAGCATCTGAAAAGCTCTCTGTAATAACGTTTTCTGTTTCTGGTAGAAACTTGTCCATTACGTCAATTCATTACATTTGGCGATGGGGGTGAAATAGCTCCGATGTTACTGTGTGTACATCAAACCTTAGGAAAAAGAGAAAACAATACTCACCAGTCATGCCAGAATCGGCAGAATCTATCCTTACATTGCGACTATGGAGGACTGGAGCCAGAATGTCGAGCGCCTTGTTTTTTTTTCGTAGCGAACAAAATTACCGTGGAGGAGAAGCAGAAAGCAAACCTTTTGAATGTATGTGGTAGCAGGACGTGCAATCTGATCTGCAGTCAGATGGCCCCGAACATGCACAATTTCAAGTCCTTTAATGAATTACTGGACCTCGTGAAAATGCATTTCCAGCTGAAGCCATCTGTAATAATGCAAAGGTTTAAGTTTAATTTCAGAGTAAGGGCCTGGGAAAGTCCATCGCAACCTATATAGCAAAGTTGAAGCAGCTGACTGAACACTGTGACTTTGGGGACACAGTCAATGATATGTTGTGGGACCAGTTAGTTTGTGGAGTTCACTACGATGTCATTCAGCGCCATTTACTTGTAGAAGTCAACATCGGTTTGACGTCCACCATGGAAATAGCAGCAGCCATGGAAAGTGCTGTGAAAGACTCACAGGCTTCACAATGCGTACAGCATGGCGCTGTTCTTCAGGCAGGGTGGGAACCTACCAACAGGCATGGCGTGAAAACCAGATCCACAGCTTTGAAGCGAGAGGTAATGTCCGCTGTTCGAAAAATGAAATGGCCTAGTAGAAACATTTCAGCAGCAACTCCAAGGTTAATCTGTTATAGATGTGGAGGTGACCACGTACCGGACACCTGCAGATTCAAGGAGGCAGGATGCCTTTACTGCCATAAGAAAGGTCACATAATAAAGCAATGCAGGGCAAAATTGAAACAGCCCTTCAGGCAGCAGACCAATATGATTGAATTGAAAATACGACAGAACCTGAAGCTGCCAATACTGACATCCATTCCCTGTACAATGTCACCACGGTAAAAACCAAACCTATTACTGTCACAATCCAAGTGAATGTGAAGCCGCTAATAATAGAGGTAGATATGGGAGCCTCAGCCGCAGTGGTGGGAGAGCACACATTTAAATACCTAAATGAAGGTACCCAACCACTGAATCTGGAGCAAACAATGGCTCAATTGAAGACATACACTGGAGAATCCATACAGGTAAAGGGCATCACCACAGTACCTGTGTCCTACAGGCAACAGACAGCCCAGCTTCCAGTGATCATAGTGACAGGTGAAGGACCTCGACTTCTGGGCCAAGACTGGTTACAAAAAATCAAGCTCAACTGGTCTGAAATATTTCACTTGAGGACAGGAGGATTTCCTGAACTGTTAAGGAAATACGACAGGGTATTTCAGAATGAGTTAGGAGAATTGAAGGACCTTCACATGCTGCAAACATCCCTCAGGTCAGAGTTGTTTCCTCTGGAAAATCATGAAGAGAAACAAAATGAATTTAGTGCCACTCTGAACAAACTGAAGAAACATTTGGCAGGGGAGATTCAACAAAGTTCAATATTCCAGGAGGAAACCAAGAGATACAAGAAAGAGACAGAAAAGCTAAAGAAACAGCTAAATGAAACAAAAGAGGCATTAGAAGGAAAAGTCGTAGAACTTTCCAAGATGCGAATGGATAATGAAGCCATGAGTAGCTCAACTACTGAACTGAACCAAGTTAAGATTTGACCAGAGAAACTTGGCCGACTTTAAAATCAAAATGAAGGATGGGACAAAACTCTGGTGGCACACAGAAAAAGAAAAGACAGAAATCAGATCAGAAAGGCCAATAGGCTATGTATCCAGAGCCCTCTTCACAGCCGAGAAGGGTTATTCCCAACTGGAAAAGGAAGATTTATTGGTGATACCCAGAGTGAAGAAATTCCACTAGTACCTACATGGATGACATTTCACCATTGTGTCGGACCATAAACCATTAATGGATTTATTCAGTGAGGATAAGGCCATTCCGCCAATAGCATCAGCAAAAATACAATGTTGGGCTTCGATATTATCTGCTTGGCAGTATACCTTTATGTACTGTCCTGGCTTGCATAATGCAAATGTGGCAGAGAAATGTGGACACACTCAGTTGTCTCCCGTTACCAGATAGCATTGTGCATGTTCCTGTGCTACAAGAAGCTGTGCTTGTACTGAATTTCTTGGATTCTTCGCCTGTGTGTGCAAAGCAAATTAGAAATTGGATGAACAGAGATTCAATTTTGTTGGAAGTCAAAGACCTTGTATTGCAAGGGTAGTCAAATTTACCAGTGTCTGAAGAGATGAGACCATTCCATGCCAGAAACACAGAGTTAAGCTGTCAAGATGGAATCTTGTTGTGGGGATCAGGAGTTGTCGTCCCTTCGCAAGGAAGAGAACCACTTTTGTCAGAGCTTCACAGTGCGCATTCAGGCATATCGAAGATGAAAATGGTTGCATGAAGCTATATCTGTTGGCCAGGCATTGACAGTGACATTGAAAGCATGATCAAACACTGTCTCCATTGTCAGCAACAACAGAAGTTGCCTGTTTCAGCTCCACTGCAACCATGAAGTGGTCTGGTCGACCCTGGGTTAGACTACATATAGACTTTGTAGGTCAATTCTTAGGTACTATGTTTTTATTGATCATAGATGTGCATTCTACATAGATGGATGTATATGAAGTCAGATCACGGACATTGAGCGCAACTATCGAAAAGCTGCGTCGATGTTTTAGTATACATGGCCTACCGGAAGTCATCGTTTTGGATGACGGTACAGTCTTTACCAGTACAGAGTTTCAGAGATTCACGAGTTTAAATGGGATCAGGCATTTTAAAACAGCACCATATTATCCCCCATCAAATGGTTTAGCAGAAGGAGCTGTGTAACATTTCAAATCTGGAATGAAGAGGTTATCAGAAGGTAGTCTGGAAACTCGACTTTCCCGCTTTCTTCTCAATTATCGTACAATGCCTCATTCAACTACGGGTTCAGCACCGTCTGAATTATTGATGAAACACCACCTATGTACAGGACTAAGTATGGTGTTTCCAAACTTAGAGGGGAAGGTAGAGAAGAATCAGAGTGAGCAAAAATTGAATCACAATATTCATTGCAAGCTCGAAGGTTCAATGTAGGAGATAGTTTTCATGCAGGATTTTGGAAGTGGACCTTGTTGGGTTCCTGGTACAATTGTCTCAGAAATTGGTCCCTTGTCCTTCCAGGTGGAAGTGGAAGACCGAATTGTTAGAAAACATGTGAATCATCTTAGGAATAGAGAGACATTCCAACAACCAGCTATTCCGCCTGTGATTAACGTCAAACCATCAATCCCTGAGGTTACAGGTCGACCTAGAATAGGCATGCCCGATGTCTCTGTAAAGTTGCCAAACCCTGAACTGCCACTTTCTCATGGTGTACCTGGTGCTGCAGTTCCTGGTCATGTTGATCCAGCGGAAGAACCCTAAGCGGTAGAGCTGTGCCGCTCTGACCGAATATGGAAAGCACCTCAGAGACTTAATCTTTAATCGCCTGAGTTGTATACATGTATATGTTGTGGGATATTCAAATGCTCTCTCATACTATTTTGTAGTATGCCTTGTCTAATAATTAATTTTCCTATGAGTACACCTCAATACCCTATTTGCTCCAGCTATCGCTTCATGTACAAGAACATCCAGTTCTTTTTCTTTCTCTGTCTTCTTCTGTGAAGGAATCCATGTAAAGAAATATGGTCATAATGAAGGGTTATAAGGGTAACAGAGCTATTTTCCTATAAATAAGATCTTGAAAAATTTAAAATGGTCAATTTTTAGAAAAAGGACAAATGCAGCTCCTAAGTCTAACTACACGTCTTGACCACTTATGACTTCTGCTTTCTTAATAGTAATGAAGGTCCACTGATAAGAAAAGACACACCCTCAGGAAATTGCACACAGGCACGTCTCTTCTAATGTCAGGAAGACAGCGTAATGTAGGAGTTAATAGGAAGTTTTTTACAACCTAGAACCATGTTTCATCTTAAAACACAGACTTGATAATAGAACTAAGGGACACTGTTTATGAATAAGAGGTCTCCCTTTTAAAGACAGAGATGAGGAGAATTTTTTTCTTTCAGAGGGTCATTGATATGTGGAATTCTCTTCACCAGAAAGCAGTGGAGGCTGGGTCATTGAATTTATTCAAGGCTGAGTTAGATAGATGTTTGATTGACAAGGGAGTCAAGGGTTATGGGGGCAGGCAGGAAAGTGGAGTTGAGACTACAACAGATCTGCTATGATCTTAATGAATGGTTGAGCAGGCTCAAAGGGCCAAGTGGCCTACTCCTGCTCTTAAGTCCTATGTTCCTGACTAACGTAAAAAATTAACTATCATGAGATCTGGCAAGTGTGGCTTCCCTATAATCAATAACAGCCAGGCCTTCCGTGGAATTTAACAGTCATATAAATTTCCTGAGAATTAACAGGACTATCTTTCAGTGGAAATTAAATGATCAAAACCAAATTTAGATCATAAAATAAGGAAATTAATTACAATTAATCTCTACAATCTCTAGATATAAGAAATTAATTATGCAGCCCAAGACACACCATAAGTATTGAAAGTGCACAGAAAGTCAGATTCGCTTAAGCGTCTCTCACTAACTCAGGGATAAGGTAAATGTTACTTTAATAGTTGATTGTTATCCTACTTAAAATATTTCACAGTAACAATAATTGAAATTTAAAACTTGGATTCTCTACTAGGAATAAAATTTTACCATCTTGCCTTTTCCTAACACCTGTTTAACATTGTGATTGATTGTTTCAACCAGACTTTGAATTGCAAGTTCGGTTTTTTAATAAACTTCTATATGTTTTCAAATTTATATTGTCTCACATAGTCTTCTTTATCATTAATTCGACAAGCTGATCATATACTACCTGTGGTGGGGGAATACATTCCTGAGGTATTTTTACCTGGACCCTAATAATATCTGGGAAAATTATAATCTGGTTTTAATTTACTAAAAGGGCTGTCTGGAGGACGGTAACAACATCAGCTGGCTTCTCTCTTTTGGGGAGAGATGGATCTGTCCTTCAGACCCATTTAAGTGTCTGTGAGATCTGTCTTCCTCCACCTAAAGTTGAGAGGAATCATCTGAGAGGTACGCCTGATCTGGGATTGTCTCAAAAAAGGGCTAGGATTATAATACACCACATTTTAATGCTTTTCCATGAAGGGTATATATGTGTGAGCATTCACCCTGCCCACATGCATAACATTGTACATTGCCAAATTAAACACCATTTACCTGTCATGGGCCCAATCTCTTAATAGCTATACATATATGAACATGAGGGAAGGACAAGGTCTGGTCTCAGCTGTGATGTCCCTCTAGTGACTTGATATGCTAGATAGGTTTATTAATGATTTATAAAGTAAAGCAACAGGGAAAATCCAACATCTGTGGAAGCATGTGGTGGTGTAGTGGTAATGTCACTGGACTAGTAATACAGAGGCCCAAGCTCTGGGGTATGGGTTTAAATCCCACCATGGCAGCTGATGCAATTAATTAAATCTGCAATGGTGGTAATGGTGTAGTAATGGTGGCCATGACAACTATCATCAATTGTTGCAAAAACCTATCTGGTTCACTAATGCACTTTAGGGAAGGAAATCTACCATCTTTATCTGGTCTACATGTGACTCCAGACCCACAGCAATGTGATTGACTCTTAACTGCCCCCTGAAATGGCGTAGCATGCTATTCAGTTGAAGGGCAATTAGGGAAACCCACATCCCATGAAAGAATAAATTTAAAAAAACATAACTGAAGAAGGTTATCTAGGCAGATATTTCTTTTGCGAGTGTGCGGGGAGAATAGAATAATAAGTGAAAAGAGAACCATTTTCATGGCTGTCACTGTAGAGCTTAGTTTCTGCCATTTGTAACCAAAAACCATTTTATTTGATTAAACATTTACTATCCCCACAGTCTGAGTGCAGGATTGTGCTGGGCTGCTTATGTCCACAGCTAAGTAACCTGTCAGTGTCTATTGTCAAGGCTCACACATGAAGAATGTTAAATTGTACTCTAGCAGAAGTCACACTTTCAGGAGCAGGAAGAAAGAAATAGGGGGAAAAAGCATGAAAAATGATACATGTAGAAAATGTCACTGTAACAGAATTGCCATGTTACTTACGGGGTATCAGAATTGCTAATTTTTGTCTGGTTATGCCCCTCTGAAGTTTCTTGGGCCATTTTACTATGTTTAAGATGCTGCATAAATGCACATTGTTGCTGTTGTTGTTGTAGTGCCATGAAGCTGGCGAGCCAGTGCTGAACAGATACAATCACTTTTGTTCCACCTCTGATGTCACATTAATAGCGTGCCTAATCCATCTATAACAACAACCTCATTTACATAATGGCTTTCATGTGTTAAAACACCCCAAGGCTCTTTACAAGATTATTATCAAACAAAATATGACTCAATGATATTTTTCTACCAAAGTCCCGTATGGACTTTAATGGAGAGAATAAAAATGGTCATAGGATATGCATGTTGTTTTGCTGCGTCAGACTACCATAAGGCAATTAGCTCACTAGTCTTGAAGCTTTGCTCAGAGCCTTTGAATGGTGGTGTTTGAAAAATTGTAAGCTTATCTTTAAGAACTTAAATTTGAGATAATAGCATGATTAAAAATTAAGAAACTGGGTGGAACAAATACCCTAGTCATGATAAATAGTAATTTATATTTTTAAAGTACTAGTTAAAGAAATTTTGAAAAGAAATCTCGTATCTATCAAGCAGGTGGCCATGTGGGTGGGTTAATGCCCAGGGCACCGCAGTCAGGGCTTAGATCTCATCTTGTCCCCATGTAGCTGCTCAGGATCACCCACCACTGCATAAGACACTGAGTTTTTTGGTTAAAAGCCCCGCAGAGTAATATGACAAACATTAATGGAGTCTGCAACCCTTTTGCTTGAGAAGATGCACAAAGCTAGTCTCAGACCATCTTTTCGCTGGTTTCCCAGTGCTCTGCAAGGGCACTGCTTTACCAGCCTGAATTCATCAAGTTCATTTTCAATTAGATGGGATTTTTACATATGTTTTGGAGATCACATTTTGCCAAACAATCTACTTTTCCCTGAAAAACAAGTAAAATGGCTTTTATACAGAATGAGTTATGAGTGTCATTGCCAAACATCACACGAAGGATAGACAGATTTGACAGTCAGAAGCTGGCACACCCATCTCACTGATTTCTTGAAACAAATACCTGCTTTATTAAAACACTTATGTGCAGCACTTTCATAATATCAATATTATATAGATTTATAATTTAAATGTGGGTGTCAGATAACCAATCCATTTGAAAGGGGTTCCTTTGAGCGAGACAGTTTGAGAACCACTGGATTAGACTGCAAACATGACATTGGTACTAAATTAAGCAAAGCAATATTATTTCAAGGTACATAGAAAGCAATCTTAATTACAATTGAGCACTAAAATCAATGTTAAAATTGTACACTGTAAAATAGCAAATGAGTTATTATTTCAAACTCTTTAATCTTTCAGTAATTATTTTAGATTGAAATTTGAAGAACATTATTGTAGAGGAACAAAATTAGATTGAATGTGTCATCCTCATCTGCTGTTTTGCTTGCAATTTTCTCAGTTTCTGGAAGTGATGATAAAAAGTACTTTCTATGCAGAAAAACAGGCAATTAATGAAAATGCCTCCATAAGGTTGAACAGGCTGGTGATGGAGGACTAGAAGTAATAAAGCATAAGAAAAACAATTAAGGAGGAAGGAGGGAATTCTCTACATTGAAGGATCTAGTTAGAACAAAGACTTAGATTAAAATGTATTTGCTTTAACATTATAGACTTAAATTACATAGGGAACTTGAGAGTTTAACTTCAGGATTTATGAAAATATAATTGTGACAAGCATGTGCAAATAATCGAGCAGGATTAGTGACCTGTTCCCAAGGTATTGTGGAATTCACTGAATGTTCTTCCTGACAAACTTAACCAGTTTTCAAGCAGATATTAATTCTGAGTGACTGATGTAAGGTTTAAAGCATTATTTTTTAAAAATCTCTTTTCTCTCATTTAATTCCTTTTTCCCAGCACATTCTCATCCCTCATTCAGCGCTCTTCAGGCTTCCACAAATGGCAATAACAGAGCATAGGAAAGCACTGAATGTGTGGGAGGGGAAATTGCATTTTTAGTGAGGGTCATTAAGAGATGTTTCTTTTGATTTTCGATTTGAGGTGCTAATCATATTTCTTTTAAATTTTGTTTCTGTATGGGGCATGAGTTTTTATTAAAAAGCTGCAAAATGTCATGAGGAAGGTTCTTTCAGGACAAAACACTCCTCCACATCAAACCTTTCAAGAAATATCAATTCATGTACATAGTTTTGAACTGCACAGTAAGCTACATTGAAGTCTCCCCCCCACCCCGACACTCCCCCGACCCCCGACCTCCGACCCCCGACCCCCATCCCTCCACCCCCCCACCCGACCCCCGCCACCCCCTTGAGCTCATCTATTGATCTATGGTGTAGGCTCAGCTTGTGTACATCTCAGAGCAGCTCCACTGAGCACATACCCCTTTATTATTCTAAATCCTAACTTTGTCATGTAAATGGTTAGAACTTGCTTTTTCAAAGGCTTGTGGGCATTAGAGTTGGGGGCAGAGACTGTCTGGCCACAAATGTAGCATCAAAACATGGTACTTTGGGAACACAGACTTAGTGTGGGGCTCTCTTAGTTTGCTGTCTGGTTTTTATGGCAAGATTGATGAAGATGTTTGTCCTGACAAAGAAATTATTTATTACTTGGTTGATGCAGTGGTGCACAGCTGTCTACAAAGGAGTCAGTGGCTTAAAAGTTCCAGATAAAGATCACCTTGCTACAAACTGGGAGTTCCATTCTTGAGCTGAGAGACATCATTAATTGATACACTGTCGGTTAGATTTTGATGAGCAAAGATAAGGAAGTGGGTTTGGCCTGAATCAATGTTTGGCATCAAGAAAAAGTGGATGACTAGGCAGCAATAAAAACAGAACATACTCTAATTTAGAAATAAACTGGATATACTATCAGGTTTTTACAACACTTTTCCTTTGAAACTAGGCTATTTGAAGCTAGGTTCGTCAATCAAGCTCAATTCAACTTAGCATCCAAATGACAATGCTATTTTGCGTACACTGAAAACCGTGTACACTTAACATTCCCCAAGATTAAATCAAATGACAGGAGCTAACTAAATTTGGCTGCAGAAATGGATGCTATTGCAATAAACTATTGAGATGAAACTATGCACGGGAGAAGGATGAAGACAGAGAAGGGAAAGGGAGGGTCAGGTAAAAAAGGCATCCACCCATAACTTAGTAAATTGATTGTTGAGAATTATGCTTAATTGAAGAATAAAAGGTGTTAAAAAAAGAATATCATTTTGTCCACCATTTTTGGAATGTAATTGGCCAGGATTGAACAATAGAGAAACAAAAATAGCTGGAAAAACTCAGCAGGTCTGACAGCATCTGCGGAGAGGAATACAGTTAACGTTTCAAGTCCGTATGACTCTTCATCAGAACTAAGGAAAAATAGAAATGGGGTGAAATATAAGCTGGTTGAGGGGGGTGGGACAGGTAGAGCTGGATAGAGGGCCAGTGATAGGTGGAAGCAAAGAAGAGATTGCCAAAAATGTCATAGACAAAGGGACAAAGGGGTGTTGACGGTGGTGATATAATATTGAATAATAGAGATGTAGCTGGGTATAGATATTGCAGAACTTTACTCAATCAACCCTGGGAATTGGAATTAAAAAATTACCAAATGTTTCATCTAGCAAATTAAATGTTGGGTAAAATCCATAATACGCCACGTTTTTGACATTTTACAATTTCATTGTAAGTTTGATTTTTATTTCTAAAAGCATGCATAATCAATAAAAGAAAAATAAATAGTTGTTTGGGGGTACAGAACTTGAAAAAAGAGACATGTCTAAGCTTTTTGTCTTGCACTCATCAGAACACTTGCAAGAATATCAATATGGGGAGTTGATGGCATAGTGTTATTGTCGTTGGACTGATAATCCAGAAACCCAGGGTAATGCTCTGGGGACCTGGGCTCGAATCCCACCAAGGCATATGGTGGAACTTGAGTTCAATAAAAATCTGGAATCAAAATTCTAACAATGACCATGGAATCAGTGTTGATTGTTGTAAAAATCCATCTGGTTCACTACAGAAAGGAAATCTGTCGTCCTTACCTGGTCTGGCCCACACATGAATCCAGACCCCCACAGCAATGTGGTTGACCCCACCACAGAACATCAAGCCATTGTTTCCAGGACTGTCACTGACCTCATCTCCTCTGGAGATCTTCCTCCCACAGCTTCCAACTTGATAGTCGCCCAACCTCGGACGGCCCGCTTCTACCTCCTACCCAAAATCCACAAACAGAACTGTCCTGGCAGACCGATCGTGTCAGCCTGTTCCTGCCCCACGGAACTCATTTCTCGTTATCTTGACTCCCTTCTCTCTCCCCTTGTCCAGTCCCTTCCCACCTACATCCTTGATTCCTCTGACACCTTACGTCACATCAACAATTTCCAGTTCCCTGGCCCCAACCGCTTCCTCTTCACCATGGATGTCCAATCCCTCTACACCTCCATCCCCCAACAGGATGGTCTGAGGGCCCTTAGCTTCTTCCTTGAACAGAGGCCCGAACAATCCCCATCCACCACTACTCTCCTCCGTCTGGCTGAACTTGTTCTCACACTGAACAATTTCTCCTTTAACTCCTCTCACTTCCTCCAAATAAAAGGTGTGGCTATGGGTAACCGCATGGGCCCCAGCTACGCTTGTCTCTTTATGGGGTATGTGGAACATTCCTTGTTCCAGTCCTACTCCGGCCCCGTCCCACAACTCTTTCTCCGGTACATCGATGATTACTTCGGTGCTGCTTCATGCTCTCGTCGGGACCTGGAAAAATGTATTAATTTTGCTTCCAATCTCCACCCATCCATCATTTTCACATGGTCCATCTCTGACGCTTCTCTTCCCTTCCTTGACCTCTCTGTCTCAATTTCTGATGATAGACTGTCCACCAATATCCATTACAAGCCTACCGACTCCCACAGCTACCTCGACTACAGCTCCTCACACCCTGCTTCCTGTAAGGACTCCATCCCATTCTCTCAGTTCCTTCGCCTCCGTCGCATCTGTTCTGATGATGCTACCTTCAAAAACAGCTCCTCTGACATGTCGTCCTTCTTCCTTAACCGAGGTTTTCCACCCACGAGCGTTGACAGGGCCCTCAACCGTGTCCGGCCCATATCCCGCGCATCCTCCCTCACGCCTTCTCCTCCTTCCCAGAAACATGATAGGGTCCCCCTTGTCCTCACTTATCACCCCACCAGCCTCCGCATTCAAAGGATCATCCTCCGCCATTTCCGCCAACTCCAGCATGATGCCACCACCAAACACATCTTCCCTTCACCCCCCCTGACGGCATTCCGTAGGGATCGTTCCATCCGGGACGCCCTGGTCCACTCCTCCATTACCCCCTACTCCTCAACCCCCACCTATGGCACCTCCCCATGCCCATGCAGAAGATGCAACACCTGCCCCTTCACTTCCTCTCTCCTCACCGTCCAAGGGCCCAAACACTCCTTTCAAGTGAAGCAGCATTTCACTTGCATTTCCCCTAACTTAGTCTACTGCATTCGTTGCTCCCAATGCGGTCTCCTCTACATTGGAGAGACCAAACGCAAACTGGGCGACCGCTTTGCAGAACACCTGCGGTCTGTCCGCAAGAAAGACCCAAACCTCCCTGTCGCTTGCCATTTTAACACTCCACCCTGTTCTCTTGCCCACATGTCTGTCCTTGGCTTGCTGCATTGTTCTAGTGAAGCCCAACGCAAACTGGAGGAACAGCACCTCATCTTCCGACTAGGCACTTTACAGCCTTCCGGGCTGAATATTGAATTCAACAACTTTAGATCTTAAACTCCCCCTCCCCCCATCCCCACCCCGTTTCTCCCCCCTCCCTTTTTTTTCAATAATTTATATAGATTCTTCTTTTCCCACCTATTTCCATTATTTTTAAATCTAAAACTAAAACCTTGTTAGTCTTTCCACCCCACCCCCACTAGAGCTGTACCTTGTGTGTCCTGTCTTCCATTCTTAATTAGCACTTTTCTTAGACAAATATCACCACCTTCAACACCTCTTTGATCCTTTTGTCTGTGACATCTTTTGATTATTTGCTCCTATCACTGCTTGCTTATCTCCACAATCACCACACCCTCAAATTCTCTCTCCCCCCGCCCCCCCACCTTAAACCAGCTTATATTTCTCCTTTCTCCTAACTATGCTTCAGTTCTGCCGAAGGGTCGTGAAGACTCGAAACGTTAACTGATTTCTTCTCCACCGATGCTGCCAGACCTGCTGAGTTTTTCCAGGTAATTCTGTTTTTGTTCTAGTCAAACTACAGCCTGACATAGCCATCCTCATGGAATCACGCTTCACAGATAATGTCCCAGACACCACCATCACCATCCCTGGGTATATCCTATCCCACTGGCAGGACAGGCCCAGCAGAGGTGGCAACACAGTGGTATACACTCCGGAGGGAGTTACCCTGGGAATCCTCAACATTGACTCTGGACCACATGAAGTCTCATGGCATCAGTTCAAACATTGGCAAGGAAATCTCCTACTGGTTACCACGTACCGCCCTACCTCAGCTAATGAATCTGTGCCCCTCCATGTTGAACATCACTTGGAGGAAGCATTGAGGGTGGCAAGGGAACAGAATGTACTTTGGTTAAGGGACTTCAATGTACATCACCAAGCACTGCTCAGTAGCATCACGGCTGACCGAGCTGGCCAAGTCTGAAAGGACATAGCTGCTGGATTGGGTCTGCAGCAGGTGGTGAGGGAAAAACACACTTGACCTCATCCTCACCAACCTGCCTGCCACAAATGCATCTGTCCATGACAGTATCGGTAGGAGTGAGCACCGCACTGTCATTATGGAGATGAACTCCTGCCTTCACATTTAGGATACCCTCCATCGTGTTGTGTGGCACTGCCACTGTGCTAAATGGGATAGATTTGGAACAGATCGAGCAACTCAAGACCGGGCATCCATGAGGCACTGTGGGCCATCAGCAGTAGCAGAATTGTACCTAAACACAATCTATAACTTCATGGCCCGGCATATCCCCCACTCTACCATTACCATCAAGCCAGGGGATCAACACTGGTTCAATGAAAAGTGCATGAGGGCATGACAGGAGCAGCACCAGGCATACTTAAAAATGGGGTGTCAACCCCTGGTGAAGCTATAACACAGGACTACTTGCGTGCCAAACAGCATAAGCAGCAGGGCTAAGTGATTCCACAACCAACAGATCAGATCTAAGCTCTGCAGTTCTGACACATCCAGTCCTGAATGGTGGTGGACAATTAAACAACTCAATGGAGGAGGAGGCTCCACAAATATCCCCATCCTCAATGTTGGAGGTGCCCAGCACATCAGTGCAAAAGATAAGGCTGAAGCATTTGCTACAATCTTCAGCCAGAAGTGCCGAGTGTATGATCCATCTCGGCCTCCTCCAGAGGTCCCCAGCGTCACAGATGCTAGTCTTCAGCCAATTTGATTCACTCCATGTGATATCAAGAAATGGCTAAAGGCACTGGACACTGCAAAGGCTATGGGCTCTGACAATATTCCGGCAATAGTACTGAAGACTTGTGCTCCAGAACTTGCTACACCCCTAGCCAAGCTGTTCCAGTACAGCTACAACACTGGCATCTACCCGGCTATGTGGAAAATTGCCCAGGAATGTCCTGTACACAGAAAGCAGGACAAATCCAATCCGGCCAATTACTGCCCCATCAGTATACTCTCCATCATCAGTAAAGTAATGGAAGTGTCATCAACAGAGCTATCAAGCGGCACTTACTTAGCAATAACCTGCTCACTGACGCTCAGTTTGGATTCTGCCAGAGCCACTCAGCTCCTGACCTCATTACGCCCTTGATTCAAACATGGACAAAGGATCTGAACTCAAGAAGAGAGGTGGGAGTGACTGCCCTTGACATCAAGGCGGCATTTGGCAGAATATGGCATCAAGGAGCCTTAGCAAAACTGGAGTCAATGGGAATCAGGGGGAAAACTCTCCACTGGTTGGAATCATATCCAGCACAAAGGACAATGGTTGTGGCTGCTGGAGGCCAGTCATCTCAGCTCCAGGACATCACTGCAGGAGTTCCTCAGGGTAGTGTCCTCAGCCCAATCATCTGCAGCTGCTTCAATGAACTTCCTTTCATCATAAGGTCAGAAGTGGGGATGTTCTCTGATGATTGCACAATGTTCAGCACCATTCACAACTCCTCAGATACTGAAGCAGTCAATGTCCAAACGCAGCAATACCTGGACACTATCCAGGCTTGGGCTGACAAGTGGTAAGTAACATTCGCGCCACGCAACTGTCAGGCAATGACCATCTCCAACAAGAGAGAATCCAACCATCGCCCCTTGATGTTCAATGGCATTACCATCACCAAGTGCCCCACTATCAACATCCTGATACCATTGACCAGAAACTGAACTGGGTTAGCCATATAAATACTGTGGCTACAATAGCAGGTCAGAGGCTAAGAATTGTGTGACGAGTAACCCACCTCCTGATTCCCCAAAGCTTGCCCACAATCTACAAGGCACAATTCAGGAACGTGATGGAATACTCCCCACTTGCCTGGATGAGTGCAGCTCCCACAACACTCAAGAAGCTTGACACCATCCAGGACAAAGCAGCCCGCTTGAATGGCACCACATCCACAAACATTCCCTCCCTCCACCACTGACGCACTGAGCAGCAGTGTGTACCATCTACAAAATGCAATGTAGGAATTCACCAAGGCTGCTTAGACAGCACCTTACAAACCCATGACCACTGCCATCTAGAAGGATAAGGGCAGCAGATAGATGGGAGCACCACCACTTGGAAGATCCCCTCCAAGTCACTCACCACCCTAACTTAGAAATACATCGCCGCTCCTTCACTGTTGCTGGGCTGAAATCCTGGAACTCTCTTCCTAACAGCACTGTGGGTGCTACAGCGGTTCAAGAAGGCAGCTCACCACCACCTTCTCAAGGGCAACTAGGGATGGGCAATAAATGCTGGCCCAGCCAGCGAAGCCCATATCCCGTGAATGAATAATAAAAATAAGGGGAAAACAACAATTTATAATGTATGTGAAGAATTTGCTGGTTGGCAAGTGGTGTTGCCATGGAGAATGCACCACTGATGGTGACTGATAGTTAACTGTCAAGCAGTTTGAAATTTCAACTGGGTAGCTTGATCCTGATTGGTCAAGGTATTGCCCTGAGGAATGAGTCAGCAAATGACTGTCATTTATTTTGTTTAGCTGAAACAAGCGCAATGTATGTTCATGTTCTTTCTGTCTGCAAAATACAGGGCCCTGTGTATCAATGTATGTAGCTTCCAGTACACACAAATGCACCACATTGCGAGCCTGACTAACAATCTTAAATTGGTTGTGAGCCTAATTCTTAGCGCATTGAGGATCATTTAGCAAATGTAGACTAATTGCAGAATCACATCTAAAGTTGGACACTGTGTTTTGAGTTTTGCAAGCACGGGCTGGTTGAGTACGGTCTGTGCCCTACCCATTTGTGAACAGCATTACCTGAGCAGAATGTCCCAGCCATTGTTTTTTTTCAAACAATGCTTGGCAGTTAACTGTCAGTCACTATCAGTGGTGCATTCTCCATGGCAATGCCACCTGCGAACCAATCAGCATTCTCTTCACATACAGTATAAATTGTTTTCCCCCTTAATTGATATTCCTGCCAGTGTCATGAGTGCAAGATGAAAAGCTTGGACATGTCTCTATTTTCAACAAAAGGAAAACAATCCTAACATTTTCATACTTTCAGTGAGTATAATGGCATCTGGGTTGTTCAAGAATAACGTGACTAGTGATCTTAACTACTTTTTAATTCGGGTGCATGGGCAAGAATTTAACAGAGATGTAAAATGCTATTATTTATGTAATATAACACACTGATATAAATACAAAGACAAAGTGTTTGTAGAAGACATAGGCCAGGATTTTGAAGTCAGCAATGGAGCAAAAGAGCTTGCTGCTGACCTCAAAGAAAATTACTCAAAGATCTAGTATTCTCTGAGGAGGGAATTTCCTCTTTTCCTAAGACAATTTAAAACTGGCGCTAAGTTAAGTGGATACCTTAGCATATAACAGCAGTGATGTCAGCAAATAGGACAACCAATCAAATTGAATTATTCACACCCAGCAAGGAAGTTAAAAGAACTTAAAACCTTAACTTTTAAGTTTTCAGATAGCAATATAAATCTATGACTGTGTTTGGAAGCTAAAATAAACAAGTTTATATAAAAAGAAAAACACTCATCTCTAACAATGTGGATTTAAAAAAAATCATTGTGGAGAAATTTGGCATTCTGTAAATATAGAATTAGTCTTTCCAGGGATAGTGAGGGTATTTAGCAGTTAATTATATATGCTGTTAAAAACCTAGTTACACCTCATTCAACAAGATGTAACTTTTACAAGGGGTTTTACAGCTAGATTAACTACAATGGACATAGCAGCATGTAGGAACCTCTATAATGCAGCCTATAGAGGAACTTACTCACTGACACAACTTCTGGATTTCCACAAATGCTTGGATTCCCAAAGTTACTATCAGTTTCAGTGGAGTAATTGCAGTGGACACTGACGATTTCACCATCACTCTCGTAGCAAAACCTGGGTCATTTACTTTTATGTATAATTGGAATTAGTTTATCATCTCTCTTACAACTGTGGTATTATGAGAAATCAGGTGACAACCTAGAGCAGTGATCAAGGAATTATTGAGCTTCAATTTTCATAAACGCTCTTTGCTTTCAAAAAAAAGGTGTTTAAAAAAAGGCTTTATCCTGTTTCTTAAAGTTCTTGGGCTCCCAATAAAGAGGCAAGGTGGCACTTGGGTTACAGGCTATGATTCTGAGATCTCTCTGCAACCTTTAAGAGGTTTATTTCATCAGGTAGATTGATCTTGCCAGAATGTTTAAAAAAATAAAACTAACAGCATCTTAAAGAACCTGCTGATTCTTGAATTCAGTGCAGTTAAAAGAAAAACGCAAATATTCACAGAGAAACCATATTTATTTTCACCGAGAAATTCTGAATTTCTAGTTCTATTAGCCAGGGAATGTAGCACTAAACACTAGATTAGCTGGGTTTCCAACTACTGTTTGTATCCATAAGAGCTACATTATAGGAAACCAAAAAAATGACATGCCTTGAGGAAAGAAATGACACAAGAGAAATAAGATTTTAAAAAGTTATCATTTATTCAACATTGGGGCAAAAGAGAAAACTCAGGTTCCAACACAGGCTAGTGGTAAAGACACTGTGGTGCAGTGCTACTTCAGGCTGACCAGTCAGTTCCAGGCAAAATTCCCAGTCTGTGCTGAGTTAACCTATCTCAACATGGGCAGCAATTTACTCTGGCAACCCTTTTGGGCTTGTGAGGGGAATAAGAAAAAATTTAAAAATCAACCAGAGTTCCCACTATTGATTGCTATCCAGTAACCTTGCTGGAAGCGTGCACAACTGTAGATGTCTGGCTAGCACTGGGTTTGGCTGTGCTGTCCTCCAGGGTTGAATAGGCACTCTGGCAGCCAAGGCCTTCTCCCTCGACCCTCTTGACTGGGTTTGGTCACCCAGGTGGAGTTAGGACTACTGTCTGCCCTCAGGATGCCCCACTTCTGGTCATATTTAGCTTTGGAAGGGCATCAAGTGGTGTCATTGCACTGCACCTTAGCAAGAGAGTACTTTCAGGATGTAGGGAGAAAGCTGGCCAATAGGAAAATGGCAGTCACCGACCAGTCGCTGTTTGTTTAACACAGAAAAATATGTGGCAGAACTCAAAACAAATGTGACTGCTGAGCTGTTATATTTTATGATGACCAAGAAATAATGTAAGTTAAAAACTATTTTATGCATTGACCTTCAGAAATGACTTTGAAAATAAATGTAAACTTGCATTTCTAGAGACTGATCCTGTCTAATGGATATTAGTTTATTGCTCATTTATGTTGTTTACCTGCCTTAATCTGATTATATGTTTTTGCATAGTGGAAGGCACAATATCATTACAGCTGAAACACTAAATAGCAAATTAAAAACCAGACATAAAGTATATTTATCTTCATTTATATGTTCAATCTGGAATTGCTATGGCAAGCCATTAAAGTACTGCAAATTCAGTAGCATAGCTCAGGAATAAAAACAATTAAATATTTTGTTTGTTCCCTCCACTTGCCCCACAGTTCATAACAAAGCATTCAAATGCCACTGCCCTGGTCTCAGGAATTCTCTGTAAACCATACCTTTGCCTCTTCACCTCTACAAGCTTTCTCAACACCCAATTTAATGGCCAAACTTTCTGCCACTCTTCCCAATCTCTTCGTTCCTGCCTTGGTATCCATTTATTTCTCTTATGTAAAGCATCTTGGGGTTTTTTAAAAAAATGTTCAAATCATTATATAAATGCAAGTTGTTGCTGTTATGAACAAAAAATACACAAGCCGATTTTCATTGTTTAAAATTTTTTAAAAAGCTGTAATTTAATGAAAATGACCAGAATATATTTTGATCATTTTATGAGCAGTTACCTTAAAAAACAATCGGAATATTATTTACAAGATGAAGCATCATAAAATGACAGACACAATGCATTTATATCATAATAAAACAACAGCTATAAGATTTCACAACAGGAACTTCTGAATCCTGCTTGGGTCTCAAAGATGATATTTTGTAACTTTTCTTCACGGTACAAACAGCTATTTGAACTCAGTCAGCCTTTTTGTCTGAGCTGCTTAAATTGTCATCGGAGTGGGATGATGACTGTGCTTTTTTAAATGTTTCCAGATCCTCATCGTCATCTTTTGTCTGCAGTGCCTTATACCGCTGAAGTTCAAGATAGGTGGTAAACAACTTGGCATACTCTGGATGTAACAGAGCAAACTCACGGAATACCTCTATGAATGAAAAGAAATACCTCATCAGAAGATAATTACTTTCTTGGTATTTCACACTTTCATATCAACTTTTACACTAGAAGATCGTGCTTGCCATCATTTCATTCTCATCAATTGCAAAGATTTAGAAACCAACTCTCATGCTGTTGCTACATTGCCTCATGTTGATTGGGTGGCCACTAGTGAAGCAGGACATCTTTAGCAACAAGAAGAGCAAAAAGCAAATATATGATTGTAGCCACCAACTGCATGGGCATAGTCCAACGTCCAAGAAGCTAAAGTCCAAAAAGAGCTTTGTCTCTGAAAATCCTAAAATATTATGGTGGGAGAGTACATAGCCAACAAAATGGTGGGATATCAGCGATCTTGGAGAGCATGGCTTCTTCAGAACAATTCCTTCAAAGCATCAACTCCAAACGAAAACACTACCTTACCATAAATTGAGAGGGAGGTTGGGTGACAAAGACTGCTGACAATATATCCAACTAGAAGGTGAATATGGGGAGCCTAGCTAAACACTTGAACACAGCCTAATGGAGTAACCCCTATCAACATCCTGTACAGCTATCCCTCAGCGTAAAAAGTAGCACGCTAAACAAAAATTTACTAAATAAAAATCATATTCCTGTAAGAAAGCATGTAATCAAGGGTGGGTTACACGCCTGACCTGTGATTTTTAACATTGAAAACATATTGGCCACCTTGAACCTAATTAGTCCAAAAATCTTTACTTTTACACTTACTACTTATTATTTCTTATTGCATGCTTACTGCTCTGTCTTACCACCTACTCATTGCATCTAGCCATCCACTCGCCACTCCCTCATCCCTCCCGCTCACAGTCTCTTTCCTGACTCCCTCACTCCCTCCCACTCACCACTTCCCTCTCTTGACACCCTCACTCTCTCCCATTCACCTCTTCCCTCTCTTGACCCCCTCGCTCCTTCCCACTCACCAATTCCCTCTAACCCCCCTTATTCCTTTCCACTCACCACCCCTTTTGCTGCTTCCTTCTCGCTGCATGAGGGCTCACGAGATGGCACAGTGAGTGATGTAGCAAGAGGAGTGGCTGCAGGAAGCAGCTAAGGTGTCAGGAGAAGGAAACAGTGAGCAGGAGTGAGGGGATCAGGAGAGGGAAGCAGCAATTGGGAATGAGTGAGGGGGTCAGGAGAGATGCTGCCAGACCTACTGAGTTTTTCCAGCACTTTGTTTTTATTTCAGATCTCCAGCATCTGCAGAATTTTGCTTTTATCGGAATACTGAAACCTGGAGGGTTTCAGCAGCAGATGGGCTGACGCAATTGCGGAGAAGGGTGGTATTATGGAACTGGGATTAGACAGTCTGAATGATGGAAAGGATATGGGATCAGAAACTCAGCTCAGGGTCAAATAGGATGCCAAGGTAGTGAATAGTCTGGTTCAACCTGAGATGGTAGCCATGAAGGAGAAGGAATGGATGATAGGGAATGGAATTTGTGGTGGGGCTATGTACAATAGCTTTGGTCTCCAGTGTTTAACTGGAAGAAATTTTTGCTCATCCAGCACTGGATCTAGAAAAGCAGCACAACAAAGACAGTGGAGGAGTTGACAGAAGTGGTGCTAAATTATAGTTGGATGTTTCAAAGTATATATGGAACCTGATGTTGTGTTGTCAGATCATGTCGCTCGGGGAATGTACATAAATGAGAAACAGGAGTGCTTAAGGATGGATTCCTTGGGGGCTCCAAAGGGAACAGTACAATGTGATAGGAGAAGCCATTGCGGGTGATTCTCTGGCTATGATTGAATAGATAAGGATGAAACAGTTGATGCAGTTCCACCCATCTGGACAAAGGTGAGGCATTGAACAAGGATGGTGTGGACAACAATGTCAAAGGCTGCAGACAGCTTGAGAACGAGGAGAGAAGATAATGCTCCAAGGTCACAGTCACATAGGATGTCATTTGTGAGTTTGATTACGGCTGTTTCAACTGAGGTGACAAGGGCAGAAATCTGACAATTGGAGAAGTTCAAACCTGGACTTGAGTGAAAGATGGATATGGTTTTAGGAGGCAACACATTCAAGGACTTGAGAGGAAAGAGAAGTTGTAGATAGAGTAGTTGTTTACAAGGACAGTGGAATCAAAGTGTTTTTTTAAGGAGAGGGTTGAAAACACTGGATTTACAAGCAAAGCAGGATAGTACCAGAGGTTGGCAAAATAGTGGGAATAGGATCAAGAGATCAGGAGGTGGGTCACATGGGCAAAACGAGCTTGTAATAGGAAGCAAGGAAATAAGTAACGAGTGAAAAATGAGAGCATTCAGGGCTAGGACAGAGGGGACCTAGAAAGGTGAACTAGAAAGGAGAAATGCAGGGAGAAAAGCAGTTGATGAGGGGAAACCAGTGGATGTAGTCTATTTGGACATATTAAAAAAAGCATTCAATAAGATGCTACACAAGAGGTTATTACACAAAATTATGGCTCATGGGATTGGGGAATGGCTAATGACAGAAAATAGAGTAGGAATAAACAGGTCATTTTGAATTTGGCAGGCTGCAACTAGTGGGGTTCTGCAAGGATCAGTGCCTGGGCCGTGGCTATTTACACTCTACATTAATGGCTTAGATGATGGAACAAGTGGAATGTATCTGAGTTTTCTGCTGATACAAAGCCAGATGGGAAAATAAGTTCTGAGGAGAATGCAAAGGAATATGGAGGGATTGAATGAATTGGCAAGAGAATGGCAGGTGGCATATAAAGTGGGGAAGCGTGAATTTTTGCACTTTGGTAGGAAAAATAGAAAAACAGAAAATTTTTAAATGATGAGAAACTGGGAAAAGTTGGTATTGAGAAGGACCTTGGCACCCTTGTACATGAATCACAGAAAGTCAGGATGGAAAATGGTATGATAGTCATTATTTTGAAGTACATCAGAAGTCTTACTAGAATTATATAAGACCTGAATTTCCTTGGAGTGGCAAGCAGTGTTGGATTGCCACTCTGCTCCTAGTTCTTTAATTTTTTTCCTCAGCTTGTCTCGCCCAATCTTCCGACACAGGACAGGCGAGATCAGAGTAGTGCAGCGCGTCCCCAGGACCTAGCGTCGAAGGGCGGCTCTGTCAAAGGGGAGGAGGCCACGCCCCCTTTCTTACGGCACTGCCTGTAAACCAGTTACGTTAAAGGTCCATTGGAGTTTAAAGGTCCTTGACAGGCCAGGGAGAAGGTAAGTGCATGAGGTAAGTGGGTAGGATTTGGGGGATTGGGCCTCAGGAGCTGGTGTGGGCAGGGTGGGGTTCAGGGTTCAGGCTTCTGGGGATGAGTGGGTTTTTTTTTAATTCACTTATGGGATATGGGCATCACTGGCTAGGCCAGCATTTATTGGCCATCCCTAATCGCCCTCGTGAAGGTGGTGGTGAGCTGCCTTCTTGAACCGCTGCAGCCCCTGTGGTGTAGGTACACCCACAGTGCTGTTAGTCTGGTAAAACTTCTCTGAACTGCTTCCAACGCATCTACATCCTTCCTTAAATAAGGTGACTAAGATTGTACACAGTACTGCAAATGTGGTCTCACTAGAGTCCTGTACAACTGAAGTAGAACCTCCCTACTTTTGTATTCAATTCCCTTTGCAATAAATGATAACATTCTATTAGCTTTCCTAATTA
This sequence comes from Cetorhinus maximus, assembly GCF_964194155.1. Classification (NCBI taxonomy): domain Eukaryota; kingdom Metazoa; phylum Chordata; class Chondrichthyes; order Lamniformes; family Cetorhinidae; genus Cetorhinus; species Cetorhinus maximus. The sequence goes on from NC_135884.1 coordinate 104,435,716, forward strand.
CTTGCTGTACCTGCATGCTAGCATTTTGTGATTCATGCACTACGACACCCAGATCCCTCTGCATCTCAGAGCTTTGCAGCCTCTCACCATTTAGATAATGTGCTTCTCCTTTATTCTTCCTGCCAAAATGGACAATTTCCCACATTAAACTCCATTTGCCAGATCTTTGCCCGCTCACATAACCTATCTACATTTTTTTGTAGCCTCCTTATGTCCTCTTCACAACTTACTTTTCTACCTTTGTGTCTTCAGCAAATTTGGCAACCATCCCTTCAATCCCTTCATCTATATAAATTGTAAACAGTTGAGGTCTCAGCACTGATCCCTGTGGCATGCCACTCATTACATCTTGCCAACCTAAAAAAAGACCCTCTGTTTCCTGTTAGCCAGCCAATCTTCTTTCCACGCCAAAATGTTACCTCCTATACCATGAGCTTTTATTTTCTGCAATAACCTTTGATGTGACACTTTATCAAATGCCTTCTGGAAATCTAAGTACAGTACATCCACTGGTTCCCCTTTATCCACAGCACATGTTACTTCCTCAAAGAACTCCAATAAGTTGGTTAAACACAATTTCCCTTTCACAAAACCATGATGACTCTGCCTGATGACCTTGAGCTTATCCAAGTGCCTTGCTATAACTGCTTTAATAGTAGTTTCTAACATTTTCCCTACGACAGATGTTATGCTAACTGGCCTGTACTTTCCCACTTTCTGTCTCCCTCCCTTTTTGAATAATGTAGTTACATTTGCTATCTTCCAATCTAGTGGAACCTTGCCTGAATCTAGGGAGTTTTGGAAAATTAAAACCAATGCATCAACCATCTCACTAGACACTTCTTTTAAGGCCCTAGGATGAATTCCATCAGGACCCGGGCTCTTGTCAGCCAGCAGCTCCAACAATTTACTCAGTGCCACTTCTCTGGTGATTGTAATTTTCCAGACTTCCTTCACCACTTCCATTTCCTGGTTTAAAGCTGCTTCTGGGATGTTACTTGTATTCTCAATGGTGAATACCTGTTCAATTCATCTGCCATCTCCTCGTTTTCCAATATCAATTCTCCAGACTCACTTTCTATAGGACCGACGCTCACTTTGTTAACTCTTTTCTTTTTTAAATATTTATAAAAACTCTTACTATCTGTTTTTTATATCTCTGGCTAGCTTTCTCTCACACTCTAATTTTTCCCTCCTTATTAGTCTTTTAGTCATTCTTTGCTGTTCCTTATATTCTGTCCAATCTTCTGGCCTTCCACCTATCTTTGCACAATTATATGCTTTTTCTTTAAGTTTGACACTATCTTTAACTGTCTAGTTAACCACGGATGGTGTGTCCATCCCTTGGACTTTTTCTTACTCGTTGGAATGTATCTATTCTGTGCTTTCTGAAATAACCCCTTAAATATTAGCCAATGCATCTCTATTGACTTATCCCTTAACCTAATTTGCCAATTCACTTTCGCCAGCTCAGCTTTCATGCCCTCATTATTGCCCTTTTTTAAGTTTAAAAACTTAGTCTCAGGCCCACTCCTCTCTCCCTGAAACGGAATGTAAAATTCAATCATATTATGGTCGCTGCTACCTAGGGGTGCCTTCACTATGAGATCATTAATTACTCCGATCTCATTGCACAATATCATGTCTAGTATAGCCCGCTCTCTGGTTGGCTCCAGAACATGCTGTTCTAAGAAACTATCCCGAAAACATTCAATGTGCTCCTCATCTAGGCTACCTTTGCCCATCTGGCTTTTCCAGTCCATATGTAAATTAAAATCCCCCCCCATGATTAATGCTGGGCTTTTCTGACAAGCTCCAATTATTTCTTCCTTTATGCTCAACCCTACCATACGGTTACTGTTAGGGGGCCTGTACATAACTCCCACGAGTGACTTCTTGCCTTTACCATTTCCCATCTCTAACCAAACCGTTTCCACATCCTGGTTTCCTGAACTTAGGTCATCCCTCTTTATTGCGCTAATACCATCATTAACTTACAGGGCCACCCCTCCATCTTTTCCTTGCTTCCTGTCCTTCCTAAATATCCTGTACCCTTCAATATTCAGGTCCTAATCCATGTCCTCCTGTAGCCATGTCTTCGTAATGGCTATCAAATCGTAATTATTTATTTCTATGTGCGCTCTCAGTTCATCTGTTTTGTTTTGAATGCTAAGTGCATTTAGGTACAGAGCTTTTAGTTTTATCTGTTTATTCTTTTTATAACCTTTAGTACAGATCCCACTTTCCCCAGCATTGGTGCCAGTGTCCCATGAACCGGAACTCACTTCTCCCACACCATTCTTTGAGCGACACATTCATTCCCTAATCTGATTTGTCCTATGCCAATTTGCACGTGGCTCAGGTAATAATAGAGATTATGACCTTTGAGGTTCTGCTTCTTAATTTGGTGCCTAGGTCATCATGCTGACTATGCAGAACCTCCTTCTTTGTCCTGCCTATGTCGTTGATACCTACATGGTCCTCAGCGACTGGGTCCTCCCCCTCCCACTGCAAGTTTCTCTCTAGCCCCGAGTATACATCCTGCACCCTGGCACCGGCAGGCAATACAGCCATCTGGACTCACGGTCTTTGCTGCAGAGAATGGTGTCAATCCCTCCGACTATACTATCCCCTTCTTCCTTTTTGCTCCCCCCATTTGAAAGGCTTCCTGTACCACGGTGCCATGGCCAGTTAGCCTATCCACCCTGCAGCCCCCACTCGCATCCAAACAAGCTGAAAAAACCTCAAACCTGTTGGACAACTGCAGAGGCTCACACTCCTGCGCTCCTGCCCTCTGAGTCCCCTTACCTACCTCACTTGCAGTCACACTCTCCTGTCCCTGACCACTGACCAAATCAGAAGTACCTGTCCTAAGAGGCGTGACTGCCTCCTGGTACAAAAAAATCCAAGTAACTTTCCCCCTCTCTGATGTATCGCAGTGTATATAGTTCAGCCTCCAGCTCATAAACTCTGAGCTGAAGTTGCTCAAACTTCAAACATTTACTGCAGACATGTTTGCCCTGGATCAGACTGGCATCCAGGAGCTCCCACATGCTGTAGCATTGACACATCACCTGTCCTGACATCCTTAATGTTAATCCTAATTAACTATTTAATTATTTTATTCAGTTATATATTTTGTCATCAAGCTATTAATGTATATAAGATTATTGGAAAATATTTTTCTTATAAAATAGAGGTTTAGTCTGTGGATATGTCTTAATTGGATTAAAGCCAGCTAGTCGGGGTGCTTTGATGTGTACTAGTTTTGAGATGCATGAGAGGTAGAGTGCATTTGCATTTTTTTGAATAGAACATTCAAGAAGGCGAATGAAATCTGACAACTAGCTATCAGAGACCAAGCAATATGTTTATATTACTAATAAAACTGGTACTATGAAAGGGGTTTTATTGTTAGAAAAGGTGGAGTTCAAAGAGGCTGGTAATACAATGAGAATTTATATTCAATGAGCTGTGTTAGATATAACTTCAGCAGTTTTGTGTGTGCAGAGCAGAGGCAATGTAAGATCAAAGCAGCTATAAGCCCACAACTATCTCCACAGGAACCAAAGTGAAAGGAACCTCATTTTGAATTTGTAAGGAGAAAATGCTTTGCCTATGGTCTGCTGAAAGTCTATGGGTTGCTGTTGCCTTAATAAGAACATAAGAGCTAGGAGCAGGAGTAGGCAATTCAGCCCCTCGAGCCTGCCCCGCCATTCAATACGATCATGGCTGATCTCATTTCGGCCTCAACTCCAATTTCCCGCCCTCTGCCCATAACCTTTCAACCCATTATTCATTAAAAATCTATCTCCTCCTTGAATTTATTCAGCGTCCTGGCATCCACTGCTCTCTGAGGAAGTGAATTCCACAGATTCACGGCCCTTTGAGAAAAGTAATTCTTCATTTCTGATTCAAATCTACCAACCTTTAGCCTAAAACTATGGCCTCTCATTCTAAAATGCCCCACAAGGGGAAACATCCGCTCCACGTCTACTTTATCTATCCCCTTTAGCATCATATATACCTCAATTAGATCTCCTCTCATCCTTCTAAACTTTAGCGAGTATAGGCCTAAATTGCTCAATCTCTCCTCAAATGACAAGCCCCACATCTCTGGAATCAATCTAGTGAACCTCCTCTGAACCGCCTCCAATGCAACTACATCCTTCCTCAAAGGGACCAAAACTGCGCACAGTACTCCAGGTGCAGTCTCACCAATGCCTTCCACAGTTGCAACAACACTTCCCTATTTTTATGCTCTATTCCTTTAGCAATAAATGCCAAAATTCCATTTGCCTTCCTTATTACCTGCTGTACCTGCATACTAGCTTTCAGCGATTCATGCACAAGGACATCCAGATCCCTCTGCACTGAAGCATTCTGAAGTTTCTCTCCATTTAAATAATAAGTCGCCTTTTTATTCTTCCAACCAAAATGGATAACCTCACACTTATCCACATTAAACTCCATCTGCCAAATTTTGGCCCATTCACCTAACCTGTCCATATCCATTTGTAAGTTTCTTATTTCTTCATTGCAACTTACTTTCCCACCTATTTTGGCGTCATCTGCAAATTTAGCTACAGTACCTTCTATCCCTGAATCCAAGTCATTAATATAGATTGTAAATAGTTGAAGATTAGTCTGGGAACTTGTTAAAAGTTATGATAGTATTTGTAGCCATGTGTATGTGTTTAATGTGATGTAACTTAATAAAATGTTTCATTTAGTTTAATATAAAAACCTCGAGAACTGATGGTCTGTTTCCTGAATTTAGAGCTGCATCTCAAACATATCACTAAAAATATAGTTATGACAGTTGTTTCCCTCTGGGATTTTTAAATAACTCAGCTTTACCAAAAGGCTGTCTCATAACAATTTTACTTCTGTTTTATATGTTTGATTACCTTACCACCAGTTGCTAGACTATTTTGAATCTTAGGAATAGAAGAAACCCTAGTCACTTATCAGATACTCACCAAATAACTAGCTCCTTCTCTTGTAACAGAGTACGACCACAATCCTGACTTGTGCCTTGTAGATGGTGGACAGGCTTTGGGGAGTCAGCAGGTGAATTACCCGCGACAGGATTCCCAGCCTCCGACCTGCTCTTGTAGGCATAGTATTTTTATGGCTAGTCCAGTTCAGTTTCTGGTCAAAGGTAAACTCCAGGAGGTTGATAGTCGGGGGTTCAGGGGTGGTAATGCCACTGAATGTCAAGAGGTGGTGGTTAGAGTCTCTCTTGTTGGACATGGTCATTGCCTGGCACTTGCGTGGCACGAATGTTACTTGCATGTCAGCCCAAGCCTGGATATTGTCCAGGTCTTGCTGCATTTGGACATGGACTGTTTCAGTATCTGAGGAGTTGCGAATGGTGAACATTATGCAATCATCAGCAAACATCCCCACTTCTGACCTTATGATGGAAGGAAAGTCATTGATGAAGCAGCTAAAGATGGTTGGGCCTAGAACCCTACCCTGAGGAACTCCTGCAGTGATGTCCTGGGACTCAGATGATTGACCTCCAACAACAACAACCATTTTACTTTCTGCTAGGTATGACTGTAACCAGTGGAGAGTTTACCCCCGATTCATACCTAGCACAGAATTTTCCCCCTGATTCCCATTGACTCCAGTTTTGCTAGGGCTCTTTGATACCAACCTCAGTCAAATGCAGCCTTGATGTCAAGGGCAGTCACTCTCACCTCATCTCTGGAGTTCAGCTGTTTTGTCCATGTTTGAACTAAGGCAGTAATGAGGGCAGGAGCTGTGTGGCCCTGGCGGAACCCAAGCTCAGCGTCAGTGACCAGGTTGTTGCTAAGCAAATGCCTCTTGATAGCACCGTTCATGACCCCTTCCATCACTTTACTGATGACCAAGAGTAGACTGATGGGGAAGTAATTGGCTGGGTTGGATTTGTCCTGCTTTTTGTGTACAGGACTTATCTGGACAATTTTCCACATTTCTGGGTAGATGCCAGTGTTGTAGCTGTACTGGAGCAGCTTGGCTAGGGGTACGGGAAGTTCTGAAGCCGAGTCTTCAGTACTATTGCTGGAATATTGTCAGGGGCTATAGCCTTTGCAGCATACAGTGCTTTCAGCCGTTTCCTGATATCACGTGGAACGAATTGAATTGGCTGAAGACTGGCATCTTTAATGCTGGGGACCTTCGGAGGAGGCTGAGATCGATTGTCCACTCAGCACTTCTGGCTGAAGATTGTTGCGAATGCATGGGGGTGGGGGGAGAGTCCTGGGGTGTCAGAAGGGTTAGAGGAGTCCCATAGTGAGCGGGGGGGGGAGCCCCTTCGGTCTGTATAATAGTTACCCAAAAGTTAGAAGAGATTTTAAATCCTCTGACTTTTTCTGGGTAACTATTGATGTAACCCAGTTGGAACCATCCGAAGTTTGCGATTTAAATCGTATTTTTGATGGTTCCCAGTGCATGGCAATTGCCCAGGGGAAGTTACAATTCCAGGCAATTGCCATTCAAATCTTACCTGTGTCCCGAAGCGGACTTCCCATTGCATCTTTGGGGTACTCCCCAATATGATGCCCTGGTGCTCGGAAGTTACGGCCCATAAGGTCTTGGTGAGGCCTCATTTGAAGTAATGCTACCTAGATTGATTCCTGTGATGAAAGGGCTTTCCTATAAGGAGGAATTGAGTAGGCTAGAATTTAGGTGAGCGGGGAGTTAATTGAAATATAACATTCTTAAGGAACATCAAAGGGTAAATGTTGGGGGGGATGTTTTCCCTGGCTGAGGAGTATAGAACTGGGGTAATCACAGACTCAGGATAAAGGGTCGGTTATTTAGGAACTAGATAAGAAGACATTTCTTCACTGAGTGGAGTTTTTCAAATGCTTTACCCCAGAGAGCTGAGAATGGTCAGTCATTGAGTATATTTAAGAGATCAATAGCTTTTTGGGTACTAAAGGAATTAAGGAATATAGGATAGAATGGGAAGGTGGCTTGAGGTAGTATGTCAGCCATGAGCTTATTACAGTAAATGCAGGAGTAGGCTCGAAGGAGCAGGAGTAGCCCATAAGGCCTATTTCTTATTTTCATGTTATGATCAAAGGGGTTCAAAGAGACTAGTTGGTAGTGAAGAAGCCAATGGTTACCAGGATGACCCTGGAATAGTGAGCAGTTTTGGTACAAAACAGCAGAACCTGACAGTGCTTCAACACTAACATAAAAGTTAAATACTGTGGGTGCTGGAAATCTGAAATAAAAACAGAAAATGCTGGAAACATACAGCAGGTCTTGAAGCATGATGAAGGTTCACTGACCTGAAAGGTTAATTCTTTCTCTCGCAATACCTGACGAGTATTTCCAGCATAAAGGCAAAATACTGCGGATGCTGGAAATCAAACAAAAACAAAAAATGCTGGAAAAAGTCAGCAGTTAACGTTTTGAGTCCGTATGACTCTGAAGAAACGTTAACTCTGTCTTTCTCTCCACAGATGCTGGCAGACCTGCTGACTTTTTCCAGCATTTTTTGTTTATGTCCAGCATTTCTGTTTTATGAACTCAGTAGTGTTTAACCTGATCCAGCCAGATCTGATGATGAATAACTAACCTAGTTGCCCACCATAAACATCCAAGCCTGCAGTCCAGTGGACGTAATAGCAGGAAGATGGGAACCATAGTAAGGGAAAGGATTGGATAGGAGACAGTAAGTGTTTTACTGGAGACAAGGGCAACAAAAATAGAGATGAAGGTTTGATTGAGCAAATGCATAGCTGAAATATTTTGGCCAAAGGCTGTAACTGACTTGAGGGTGTGTGTGACGGGGTGGGGATAGGGGAAATAAGTGGAAGTTTTCCTAGGGATTAGTGCAGAAGGAAATGAGGAACTACGATCTCTTGTTCCTGGGCACTATTCTGTGCCCTGCTACAAGTACATGTCAGTTGAAGGCAACACAACTAATGGTTGTAATAGCTCTATAGTTGACTGCCTGTTGATCCTCATTGTCTACCCTTTCACAGGAATAGGCCATTTGAGCAATGTACCCAAGAGCAACAAGCAGCTGTGATATCTTACTGTTGTCTTGGCAAGGTAAAAAAAAAGAGGAAACTATTAAAGTCATTTTTAAAAAATGCTTTCGCAATTCTACTAAGTGCAGAGAAAGAATAAAAACATTCTCTTGTAACTTAAATTGCACAGCTAAGAATCACTCACCATATGAAATCTTTCCTGAATCATTCAGATCGATATCTGAGAATAATCTGGAAACATCAAGATCATGCACACCCAAAGCAGATCGCAGGAGAGCAGAAAACTCTTCTTCAGTTATATATCCATCTTCATCCGAGTCAAACAACTGAGTTATGAGCAGAGAGATAATCCCCATAAAATATTCACATACTATTTATAAATGATAACTATATGTTTGATAAAGTATCACAGAAGTTGAATTTTATTCAACTGAACGCAAAACTGGAAGACAATGGCACCATGAAGAAACGTAAATGTGCGAAAAGTAGCAGGGGTATATTGACACCCAAGCTATTTATAGCTAATATTATAATTTCCTCACTAACTTGGAAACCAACAGGGTGAATTTTAAATCAAAAGATAACTTTGTTCAAATACTAAAGAAATGCCTTTTCTCACGTTTGAATGGTTTCAACTTGCTGACAATGGAAGAACAGACAGCATTGTCTCTCAAAAAGTTAGAGATTTTATATATTAAGGAGCTGACTGAGTCAAAGCATTTATATAAAAGACTCTGGATTCAGTCACTATCATGGCAGGAACACCCACCTCCTCTCTAGATCACAGGACCGTGACATTTTCATATTTCACAACAGCTGCCAGGAAAGGAAGCAAGATGGTTCTGGGATGGCCAAAGGAAAAAAAAATGGGATCTGGTGTCAGGTACAGCTGTATATCTCGTGTTCTCACACCCACTGATCTGCAGTTATCACATCATTCAGCACAGTATTAGTAGCTCACAAGGATGCAAAGTGTTCATGCTAACTCAGCCTCCAAGGATGCAATCAATGATGAACTATACTACAAAGGCCAACAGACAAATTGTTGGCACTAGGAGACTGTCGATCCATTCCAAGGATTGTTTTACTTTTTGCTCTTATATCACATGTAGGAAGAATTAAGCAGGAAATGCCCCCAAATCAAAAACATCTCAAAAGGATATCATTTTTATTTTCTCTGCAGAATAGCTTGTTGATAGCAAATTCCTATAGTGTCAGAGTGCCAGGAAAATGGCAACCAATTGCTTTTAACAGAATATTTCAAAGAAACATTAAATGCAGAGTCAATTACTTTAAATTCAAATATAATCACATATGAATGGCTTCATTCAGTTTGGAAATTGTATAGTGGGCAGCAAAATCAATAGTTCAATCTCGCAGCATGGTAATATTGTACCATTTTTACCTTAAATGCAAAGTGGATAGTCTCCTCTGTGTTGGCAGGACTACAAAGAACCACCAAACCAATTACATATTCTCTGAAATCTATGGTGCCATCGCCATTCTGCAAAGACAGACAAAACATCAGTTGATCATGTTTATTACTTATACAATGTGTATAACCTGCCTTACAAAATCTGACACATTGAGCTCATAAATGGATACAGTACTACATTTTAAGACAATGCTTGCACAGGTCTCCACTAAAATTGTATGCTTGTTATGTTAATGAAGCTGTGGCTGTAATTACAGATTGTACTGTATAGTTATAGTACAAGCTCTACTTTAAATGCTCATTACAGAGAAAAATTACCATTTTGATTGAGTCCCATTGAAAATTCTATTTCCAGATTTACTCGTGCTGCAAATAATACCTTGGCCTAATTACTGAAATTACTCAGTTACTTTTGGAGATATGGTCAATTACCTACAAACTTATTAAAACAGTACTAAGATTTTGGGAACTTTTTTTCTCTTTCCCAACTACGTGCTTCCCTGTTGCAAAAATTTCTGTAAAAATTACAGAAAAATCACCTACCCGATCAAAAAGAGAAAACACCTCCCTAAGTGGAGGTGTAATTGGCAGTTTTAAGTGTTCTGCAAATTCTTCAATACCAATCCTTCCACCCTTGGATCCATTGGCAATTGCAGCAAAACTGTCCAGCTGTTTTCTTACATTGTCCCATTTCAGACTGTAAGAGTAAAGCAAATAATTGGACATAGCTTTTTAAGTTTCTGAGTTTAACTACATACTTCTTACCAGGACCCCTCGCTTTAGATAAATGTCAGGAATATCGATCACTGATAATATTTGCAATTGAAGAATAATTATATCACACACAATGGAGAGATAAAATAGCAAACGACAAGGGAAAAATTAGACATTAAAAATTAGAACCTTTGAAAGTTTGGAGATAGAATTCACATGATCTTCCCTTTCCTATTCTACATATTGAGTATAACAAGATGGTCCTGAGTACAAGTTCAACAGACTTCTCCAAAATAACCCACTGTTTTGTCCCAATGGGAAACGTGGATTAAATTAGATTTTAATTATCACAACACACACATGAACAAGAAAAAAAACTCAAAAATAACCAGTCTAAGATACTATGAGTGTGATTTCCACCTCTACTCTTTTTCAGCAGAAACAGAATAGAAAGAGATTTTTAAAAAAAATCTACTACCAACAGTACTCCCAGCCAAAATAGTTGGCAGCTTCATTAAAATATTTAAATTGGGGTCCTATGTGATTTTTAAGGAGCCCAATGCACTTTTCATCCTCCACTGTGTGGGGAAAGCTGTTTCATAAAGTTTCAAATTTACTTTGCGAATGATTTTCATGGGGCCAGCAGAAGCACAAATGCTCCTCCGGATCCCACAAAAATATTCCTGCTTATTGCCAGCTCCTTGGTGACCTCAACCACATGTTCAACAATATCATTCTAAACCATTGGCACATGTTGCAATTTTCCTGCCCACCCAATGAATGTTGAAAGAGAAAATTGATCCCTATGTGTAAAATATAACCTTTGTCATTGTGCAGAGCTCATTTACACATGATGCAATATAAAGAAACAGCCATGGCTCAGTTGGTAGTGCTCTTGTTTCAGAATCTGATGGTTATGGGTTCAAGGCCCACTCCAGGGCTTGAGTGCAGAAATCAAGGCTGCAATTTGTATATATACACAATGAAAAGGTTTTTCAATAATCACCATCCAGTGCCAGGTTACTGGCCCTAACTAGAGCCTACAATTCAAACTGGAACCTGAGCACTTTGGGGATGGTAGTTGTGTTTTCCATAGAGATCAATAACTTTTAAAAAAGAAAGGTGAATTTCCAATCAACCAGAAGGAAAGAATTGCAGGACAGGATTTCACATTTTAAGACTTTTACTGTAACAAACTAAAATGAATAGAGACTAAACATTACTTAACAGGCAACTAATACACCAAATTAAATAAAACGAACTTCCCAATTAACTAACCAGCACACCCGAAAACACTTTGACACATTTTTACTTCATGCCACATTACCAGCACAAATGTAGTATTAAAGATTAAATTCCAAACTCTTCCAGGTTTTTCAGCAGGCTCCCTTCTGCCTACTATGCCAGGGTGCATCTTGCATTGTCCTTTGAAAATCACTTCACTCAGTCTTCTGAATATCCCGAAACAAGAGAAGTTGAGGTTGGGGTGGTTGTAGAGACAAGCAAGCAGTGATAGGAGCAGATAATTAAAAGATGTCACAGACAAAAGGATCAAGGAGGTGTTAAAGGTGGTGATATTATCTAAGAAAATGTGCTAATTAAGAATGGATGGCAGGACACTCAAGGTACAGCTCTAGTGGGGGTGGGGTGGAAGGACTAACAAGGTATTACAGTTGTAGATTTAAAAATAATGGAAATAGGTGGGAAAAGAAAAATCTATATAAATTATTGAAAAAATAGGGAGGGGGAGGAAACGGGGTGGGGATGGGGGGAGGGAGTTTAAGATCTAAAGTTGTTGAATTCAATATTCAGCCCGGAAGGCTGTAAAGTGCCTAGTCAGAAGATGAGGTGCTGTTCCTCCAGTTTGGTTTGGGCTTCACTGGAACAATGCAGCAAGCCAAGGACAGACATATGGGCAAGAGAGCAGGGTGGGGTGTTAAAATGGCAAGCAACAGGGAGGTTTGGGTCTTTCTTGCGGACAGACCGCAGGTGTTCTGCAAAGCGGTCGCCCAGTTTGCGTTTGGTCTCTCCAATGTAGAGGAGACCGCATTGGGAGCAATGAATGCAGTAGACTAAGTTAGGGGAAATGCAAGTGAAATGCTGCTTCACTTGAAAGGAGTGTTTGGGCCCTTGGATGGTGAGGAGAGGGGAAGTGAAGGGGCAGGTGTTGCATCTTCTGTGTGGGCATGGGGAGGTGACATAGGTGGGGTTTGAGGAGTAGGGGTGTGATGGAGGAGTGGACCAGGGTGTCCCGGAGGGAACGATCCCTACGGAATGCCTCCGGGGGGGGGGGTGAAGGGAAGATGTGTTTGGTGGTGGCATCATGCTGGAGTTGGCGGAAATGGCGGAGGATGGTCCTTTGAATGCGGAGGCTGGTGGGGTGATAAGTGAGGACAAGGGGGACCCTATCATGTTTCTGGGAGGAAGGAGAAGGCGTGAGGGCGGATGCGCGGGAGATGGGCCGGACACGGTTGAGGGCCCTGTCAACGACCGTGGGTGGAAAACCTCGGATAAGGAAGGAGGAAGACATGTCAGAGGAACTGCTTTTGAAGGTAGCGTCATCAGAACAGATGTGACGGAGGCGAAGGGACTGAGAGAATGGGATGGAGTCCTTATAGGAGGCGGGGTGTGAGGAGCTGTAGTCGAGGTAGCTGTAGGAGTCGGTAGGCTTGTGATGGATATTGATGGACTGTCTATCATCAGAAATTGAGACAGAGAGGTCAAGGAAGGGAAGGGAAGTGTCAGAGATGGACTATGTGAAAATGATGGAGGGGTGGAGATTGGAAGCAAAATTAATACATTTTTCCAGGTCCAGACGAGAGCATGAAGCCGCACTGAAGTAATCATCGATGTACCGGAGAAAGAGTTGTGGGAGGGGGCCAGAGTAGGACTGGAACAAGGAATGTTCCACATACCCCATAAAGAGACAGGCATAGATGGGGCCCATGAGGGTACCCATAGCCACACCTTTTATTTGGAGGAAGTGAGAGGAGTTAAAGGAGAAATTGTTCAGTGTGAGAACAAGTTCAGCCAGATGGAGGAGACTAGTGGTGGATGGGGATTGTTCGGGCCTCTGTTCAAGGAAGAAGCTAAGGGCCCTCAGACCATCCTGGTGGGGGATGGAGGTGTAGAGGGATTGGATGTCCAAAAGTGTTATAAAAGTCTTGCATTCGTAACACTAGTGCATGGTCATGATTTGATCATGGCTGTAATGTTTGATGCGATTGTTTAATTTAAACTTTTGGAGAAAGCTCCAGCAGGATACCCTGCATATAGGCTGCAATATTCTTTCCCGCTGATTGGTCCATTAAATGGAAATTTCTTCTCCTCGAATATTTTTCCAAAACTAACCATTTGATTTCCATACTAACTCATCAGTCTTCACCAATAGATTTTCTAACCAGGTCATCATGCCAGACAATTGCTCTTTTAGCTTCACAAACTTGGTCCCTGTTTCCAACAGTCCTTGTTGAAACAAAACCATGACAAACCAGACACAAACTAAATTTTATGGTCCACCGCCTGTGCGTTTGAAGGCGGGCAGGCTTGTGATATCCAGCAGGTGACCTTCCCGCCAACCCGATCTGCCTGAAATTTTATGGTGGGCGGGGCCGGCGGCCGGCTACCCATCTATAGGCCCATTGAGGCCCTCAAGTGGCTACCTAATGACCACACCTGTACCCCCAGTGCCAGCATTTTATCCGCAATGAGGGAGGCCCACACTATGCGGGAGGTCCGGCAGCTTTAGCTGTGGGGTACAGTGTTGGGAAGCAGGTGGGAGAAGAACCTCCCTTACGGGTCCGAGAGCCCATTGAAGGGAACCCCTAAGGTCATATTTCCCCTTTTACCCCCTGGCCTCTCAAAGCAGGCCACCCACCCTCCCACTCCCCCCAACCTGCTTGCTGGGGCCTGCCAGCCTGGCGAAACCTGCACGCCTCCCACCTCCACCCCCCACCTTACCTTGGAGTCCAGCTCCAGCGACGATCTCCATTCGGAACTGGATGCAGTCCCATTAGTGTCCACTACTCCTGCATGGCGTGGTTGGGATTGCAGAGCTGCCAGTCATCTGATTGGTGGCAGCTCTCCACAGCAGGACTTCCTCGTGAGATAGGGGTGGAAGTCTCATCTTAAAGCAATTAATGCTGCACCTAGCGGTGACCATGGTACCCTGCAAAATCCAGCCCATTATCTCCTGTCCAGCATCATAATACTATCTACTTTTTTTTTCAATGGGCAAGGGGAAGTACTGGCCTTTGTGTCAGTAAATGCCCCTTATAGGCTACTTCTTGCTGATTGTAGTCTGCTAAAACAGAAAACACTCGTTATTTGGTTTAGGGCTTCAGTACTAATGGCCCATAAATAGTCCAATATAGAGACAGAAAATGCTGCAAATACTCAGCAGGTCAGGCAGCATCTTCAGAGCAAGAAACAGAATTAACATTTTGGTTGTTGACCTTTCATCACAGCAAGTGTGATGTTGGGTTCCCTTTCTTAACTGATCCCTTCAATTAAATTGAGCAGAGCAGATAAACAGCACGAGGGCCAGCTATGCGGATTGAAAGTACACTTAACCTTTTGCTCAAAAGAAGAGAAGACAGTCCGCACAAGTGATAAGAATAACTAACATTGATCTTCTGGTATTTACAGTCATTTTCATTTGCTTTCGTACCCAAACGATGGAAACACCACTGCCCATGATACCTGCATCAATAGGGGGGGTTACCATCACACCTTTGACTGACAATTTAGACCAAGTGTGAAAGGTATGTTATTTTCTTCCTTTGTCAGTGCTTGAATTCAAGCATTTATAATCTTTAGTGTTTTTCCCGTGTGTACATAAGCTGCTAAATATACCAAGGCTTAATGAGATGCTCCTTAGAGTTCAATTCCACATAAAGCTTTCCTCATAGATATAGGATCCAAGCTATGGGAATCATTATTATTTTTTTATTCATTCATTCACAGGGTGTGGGCTTCGCTGGCTGGGCCAGCATTTATTGCTTATCCCTAGGTTGCCCTTGTGAAGGTGGTGGTGAGCTGCCTTCTTGAATTGCTGCAGTCCATGTGGTGTAGGTACACCCAAAGGTTAGGAAGGGAGTTTGACCCAGCGATAGTGAAGAAACGGTGATATATTTCCAAGTCAGGAAGGTGAGTGACTTGGGAGGGAACTTCCAGATGGTGGTGTTACCATGTTTCTGCTGCCCTTGTTCATCTAGGTGGTAGTGACCGTGGGTTTGGAAGGTGCTGTCTAAGGAGCCTTGGTGAATTCTTGCAGTGCATCTTGTAGATGGTACACACTGCTGCTATCGTACATCAGTGGTGGAAGCAGTGAATGTTTGTGCATGTGGTGCCAATCAAGCGGGCTTTGTCCTGGATGGTGTCAAGCTTCTTGGGTGTTGTGGGAGCTGCACTCCTCCAGGCAAGTGGAGAGTATTCCATCAGACTCTTGACTCTCTTGACTTGTGCCTTGTAGATGGTGGACAGGCTCTGGGGAGTCAGGAGTTACTTGTTGCAGGTTTCCCAGCCTCTGACTTGCTTTTGTAGCCATAGTATTCATATGACTAGTCCAGTTCAGTTTCTGGTCAATGGTAACCCCCAGGATGTTGATAGTGGGGGATTCAGTGATGTTAATGCCATTGAACATCATGGGACAATGGTTAGATTCTCTCTTGTTGGTGATGGTCATTGCCTGGCACTTGTGTGGTGCAAATGTTATTTGTCACCCCAACCCTATGCATTGTCCAGGTATTGCTGCATTTGGATATGGACTGCTTCACTATCTGAGGAGTCGCAAGTGGTGCTCAGCATTGTGCAATCATCACTTCTGACCTTATGATGGAAGGAAGGTCATTGATGAAGCAGCTGAAGATGGTTGGGCTGAGGGCACTACCCTGAGGAACTCCTGCAGTGATGCCCTGGAGCTGAGAGGATTGACCTCCAACAACCACAACCATCTTCCCTTATGCTAGGTATGACTCTAACCAATGGAGAGTCCCCCCACCCCCCTGGCTCCAGTTTTGTAGGGCTCCTTGATGCCGCACTCGGTCAAATGCAGCCTTGATGTTAAGGGCAGTCACTCTTACCTCACCTTGGGAGTTCAGCTCTTTTATCCCTGTTTGAACAGAGGGTCTAATGAGGTCAGGAGCTGAATGGCTCTGGCGGAACCCAAACTGGGCGTCAGTGAGCAGGCTATTGCTAAGTGCTGCTTGATAGCACTGTTGATGACTCCTTCCATTACTTTACTGATCAAGAGTAACCAGATGCGGCGGTAATTGGGTGGGTTGGGTTTGTCCTGCTTGTGTACAGGACATACCTGGGCAATTTTCCACATAGCCAGGTAGATGCCAGTGATGTAGCTGTACTGGAACAGCTTGGCTAGATGCGTGGCAATTTCTGGAGTTCAAGTCTTAAGTACTATTGCCGGAATATTGTCAAGGCCCATAGTATTTGCACTATCCAGTGCCTTCAGCCATTTCTTGATATCACGTGGAGTGAATCGAAGGCTGAAGACTGACTAACATCTGTGACGCTGGGGACATCCAGAGGGGGCCAAGATGGATCATCCACTCGGCACTTCTAAGTGAAGATTGGAACAATTGCTTCAGCTTTATCTTTTGCACTGATGTGGGATCAAGAGTTTTATTCTTTTAAAAAGAAAGTGAGCTAAATAAAGTATAATGGAGCTGAAATTCCTTTAACCTTCTCTCAACCTGAGAGACACAATGATTTTTCCATCAGTCAGAGAAGATAGATTTTTTTTTAATAATATGTCATACTGTTTCTAATGCATGTTACATTCCAGATTACTTTCTGCATAAGGTCATGCTTCTGTTTACAGGATGCAAGGGCTTCCCCATGGAGTTGGATTTTTTCATTTAGTATGACAAAAAGTATCTGCACAGCATCTGAATCATATTCCCTTAGCCTCATCCGTTTTACCTCAGATATATCCTTTATGACCACAGCTCAATCTAGGAGTGGCAGAACTCAATTATACTGTTGCTTGCAACAAACAGAAGCCTAATAAATTCAGACTTATTGTACTTCCCATTTTGTATTTGAGGTTGCACCATGTTCTGGCAGGAAATGTTCCTATTGCATAACTACATCAAATGAAAATGTGTTCAAATTGAGATGCATGGTTTCAGCAGAGAATCTGCAGTCAGCTGGCACTCGCCCTATAACTCAGGTTTCTTTTAATATCTCTCTTGTTCTGCTCATAACTTTTGGTTTTCTTTCTTGCATATTTTTGCACTTCTTGATACTCTCTCCATCATCATTCCTTTGATCCATTGTCCCTCTATTTGCATTTGTTTACCATTTTCTGTGCTTCTTTTTTCCCTCCAACTTAAATTGCACAGAGGAAATCAGTATTGAAAATAAAGACAAATGTTTTTATGGCTGCTCATTATAACTGGGAGCGTGGCAGAAAACTAACGCGGCCGAGAATTCTTCTCCAAGTCTTTCTCAAGTTGAAGCAACTAAAATTTCTACCCTGAAAGAAAACAGCGCGAAGAAAGATTTTCTGCACTGTGGAAAAAAAGGAAAGCCTCTGAATTATGTCTGAATGACACTGAAACACAAGGGGTCAAATAGACAATATCCTATGTTAGAGACTGTCAAACATCTTACAACAGGTAAAAGCGAAATACTGAGGATGCTGGAAATCAGAAATTAAAACAGAAAATGCTGGAAAACCTCTGCAGGTCTGACAGCATCTGTGGAGAGAGAAACAGAGTTAATGTTTTAAGCTGTATGGCCCTTGTTCAGGGCTAAAGAGGAGAAATGTGATGACATTTACACTGTTTAAGGGGGTGGAGCAGGTGAAGCTGGAAAGGAGGCCAGCGATAGGTGGGGCCTAAGGAGAGTTTGAGAAAAATATCATGGACAAAAAGACAAAGGAGTGTTAATGGTAGTGGTAAGGGCTAAAGGAGGTGTTGATAGTGGCTGAAGGTAAGAAAGCAGAATGTGTTAATAGCAGAACAAAGGTAAGCACTCTGTGAAAGAACAACATGGAACAAGTAACAGATGGCCCTTTTGGGGGCGGGGTGGGGGAGGGGGCAGTAGTTGGGGATAAGGGATGGAAAAAGTTATAAAATAGGGGGATAAAACAATTAATAAAAATGAAAATAAGTAGATAAAAAATAAAAATAATTTTTTTAAAAAGGGGATTAAAAAAGGGGTGAAGATAGAGGAGAATATTCATGGTCTGAAGTTGTTGAACTCAACGTTAAGCCTGGAAGGTTGTAAAGTGCCTTATCGGAAGATGAGGTGCTGTTCCTCCAGTTTGCGTTGGGCTTCACTGGAACATTGCAGCAGGTCAAGGATGGACATGTGGGCATGAGAGCAGGATGGTGTGTTGAAATGGCAAGTGACAGGAAGGTCTGGGTCATGCTTGCAGACAGACTGAAGGTGTTTTGCAAAGCGGTCACCCAGTCTGCGTTTGGTCTCTCCAATGTACAGGAGACCGCATTGGGAGCCTCTGCATTCAACGGCCATTTCTGCCAGCTCCAGCATGATGCCAATGCTAAACACATCTTCCCCTCATCCCCCACCCCCATCAGCATTCCGCAGGGACCGTTCCCTCCGGGATACCCTGGTCCACGCCTCCATCACTCCCAACTCCTCAACCCCTTCCCACGGCACCTTACCATGCAATCGCAGAAGGTGCAACACTATTAGCTCCTCCCTCCTCACCATCCAAGGGCCCAAACACTCCTTTCAGAAGCAGCAGCACTTCACTTGCATCCCCTTCAATTTGGTCTACTGCATTCGGTGCCTCCAATGCGGTCTCCTCTACATTGGGGAGATTACATGCAGACTGGCTGACCGTTTCGTGGAACACCTTCGGTCTGTCTGCAAGCACGACCCAGTCCTTCTTGTTGCTTGCCATTTCAACACACCATCCTGCTCTCATGCCCACATGTCCGTCCTTGGCCTGCTGCAATGTTCCAGTGAAGCCCAACGCAAACTGGAGGAACACCAACTCATCTTTTGATTAGGCACCTTACAGCCTTCTGGGCTTAACATTGAGTTCAACAACTTCAGACCATGAACTCTCTCCTTTATCGTCACCCCTTTTTTAATCTCCTTTTCAAAAAATTTATTTTTTTATCCACTTATTTTCATTTTTATTCATTGTTTTATCCCCCTTTTTTTTATCCCTTTTCCATCCTTTTCCCCCAACCACCGTCCTCTCCCCCCACCCCACCCCCAAAAGGGCCATCTGTTACTTGTTCTATGTTGTTCTTTCAGAGTGCTTACCCTTGTTCTGCTATTGACACATTCTGCTTTATTACCTTAATGCCACTATCAGCATCTCCTTTAGCCCTTACCATTGCCATTAACATTCCTTTTGTCCATGGCATCTTTGTCAATCTCTCCTTAGCTCCCACCTATTGCTGGCCTTCTTTCCAACTTCACCTGCTCCAGCCCCTTATACAACATTAATTTAATCATGTTTCTACTTCTCTTTGGCTCTGAAGAAGGGTCATACAGACTCGAAACATTAACTTTGTTTCTCTCTCCACAGATGCTGTCAGACCTGCTAGGTTTTTCCAGCATTTACTGTTTTCATCTTACAACAGGTATTGTCCTGGTGCTTTATTACTGCTGATGCACAGCTTTTCAATTTGTACATGAAAAATGTCAGTGTTGTACTCCCTCCCTCCATCTTCTCATGTGGAAATGGGATGTATTTAAAATGCTTAATATTTTAATATTAGCAGAGATGAGTGACTTTTAAAGTACACTAGATATGGCGTATAAGCATTGGATTGAAAAACTAGTTTGTCACTGGTTTGAGAGAGACAGGCATTCATTTCATCCAATAATTTCCTGGAAAAATTAACATTTTTAATCAGAGTATTTGTACTCTTATTTAAATATTCAACCCAAAATAAGCTTTTGAACCACCCCATAAAGTCAGATTAGCATACTTGAGTTTTTTGCTTATTTTGGTAAATTCCACCAAGCCAGCTTCCATGGGCAAAGTCAGTTCACCGGCAGAAATCATCAGTCTGCAATCTTCAAATGTGTGATCTGTAATTGGCACATCCAATGCTCTACAAAAATGATAAAGTACATTACAGCAAACATTTTGATACTACCAACATAAAACATGAAATGAAATAAAATAAATAATACTACACCTGTCTCAATAGGTATTTATATTAGGAAGTTATGTTTTATAGCCAATTTATTCTGCCTACATAACATAGATCTATTTGTATAACTTAAATTTTCAATAAGATACTAAAAACCATGACCAAAGTATGAAAATAGGAGTGAGGCTGAGTAATTATTGAAAATACAGAAATAATTAGTTTTTTTTGTGGTCTGATATTTTTCCATTGCAAAGGTGAAGTGAAATGATCATGTCTGAGGAGGAATGTTGTAAATAAAAATATAAAACTAATGGGAATTTTTTTTTTATATACAGAAAGTAGGTGAAGCTTGTTTCAAGTTACTTACAAGGCCATAACACCACGAACTCTGGCGCCATACAGGGGGGGATCACATTTTTCTTCTTCATTCGGCACATATACAGGCAAAAACTGCAAATGTTAAGTGAAATTTTATTAGCATCCAATATATCCAGAGGTATGAAATATCCAGAGCACAAGTGAAGCTGAGCAGCAACATTAGATCAAACAGATCCTGTATAAAAGAATTAACAGCACATAATCAATGATTGGTAACCAGTAATATCCAAAAAAAAACTTCTCACTTTGGGCAAATAATTCAGAACATTTAAATGGAAACATATGTCAAGGTTACATATAAAAAAAAAGGACCATCCTGTGAGAATACAAAGACAGGAGTATTGAACAAACATTAAAGGTGTGACTTCAGTTCTAGATTTGCCAAGGTACATTGAAATATCAAAATAATCATGCATTTCAAAAGGTTTCTGTGCACTTGGAGCAAGACTAATAGAAAACAATGGTTTTGTGATCAGCTATGAGTCAGCTGATAGGACTTTCAATTCGGGTCAGATGGTCGTGGGTTCAAGTCCCACTCTAGTGTAATGGCCTATTATTTATCCTTTAACCAATGTTATTAAAACAGATTCATTGATTATGTATCAGGCTGCATTTTGAGAGACAATGCTGTATCCAAATTGGTTCCAATGTCTTCCTACAACAGTGACATTCAAGTTAAAGTCACACAAATATCATTCATTGTGCGTAATCCATAATGATCCAAGAAACTTTCGCTATACGGAAACATATACAAAACATATTTAACAAAAGAGAGAGAAGGGAAGCAATTCTGCCTACTCAGAATTTCACATTCTGTATTGAATCGGCCCTTAACCTATACAGTCACCAACCTACTACAAACCCATGATAATCACTAAGGGTTGACCAATTAAAAATGGTAAATAAGATATCAAAAATTGTTATTTATGCAGACAGCAAAACAGAATAGGTTTACTTTTCTAACTGAGGATCTACATTAACAAAAAAAAAGTAATTTTGTTCTCTACATTTACATTTTACTTGTTTTCACATAAGGCAAACCGTGCTGCGCTATGATTTAAAACAAAAATCAATGGAGGGTGCTTCATATGGTGCTGATTTCTATCTCCCTTGCCTCCCTTTATTCCAGTGTGCCTGGAGTGGTAGCAGGATGAAAATTACATTTAAAAATTCACTGACCTACTCCGAGACCTGCTTAATGAGATTTTTGACCGGGCTCCGATCGAGGCCGGCAATGCTCCCATTGGAAACATACAGAAGCCGAATTAATATATTTAAATCAGAGTTAGGACTCTAGGGCCATTTTCAAATGGGTCAGTACTGTTGCTGCTTCTTAAACCTGCCCACGAACCATGCAAAATGGCCAGTTCACACGCTGCTTTAAAGGGCATTCATGTGCTCTTGTTTAGACTGCTGGAATCATTTGGTAGATGTCTTGCTTGACTTTCTCTGCTGATTTTGACTGCAGAACCATTATTATTTTCCGTAATAGCTGCATCATGTTCAGGAAGCTTAAGGAGATGCTTTCTACTTCCAAAGAGACAATCCATTTGCTCATTCCACTCTAGTTAGTGTACGACCAGCATCGGCATGAGGTGGAAGGTGTTGGAATATGTTGTGTGTAGTTTGGGAGGTCTCATGATTGAGCCTTATATATTTAACAGCAAGTGTTTATTAACTACTCATAACTATGTACATATAAGGCCTAAGCTAGGAGCTGTCTCCATGCTTGCCTCTACATGTCTCTGTCCAGTAAAAACTGCTCTGTAAATTCAGATCATCAGTTTGGGTAGTATTGTACCCAGTCCCACAATAACCCTTTCCATGCCAGACCCTTATACTACAGATGGACCACAAGGAGTTGAATATGGAGCAGAGTCTATAACTGAAATCCCTATCCATCTGATCCCCAAGCCTGTTAAAGAGGGGATGATGTTGGAGCCTAGAGCCTACATGACACCCTCAGAATGAACATAATAAGTAGTGGACTACTCAACACTATCCAATACAGTAAAATAGCTCCCATGCAGGCAGTCCAATGCATTGAGCACATGAAGCATTTTTTTCTGCTGACTGGGCTTTTCCAAGTCTGTATCTCTATCTTCTTCAGTAGGCTAGGATTTGATCTTTTCTCCAACAGGCCCATGCTGGACTCTCCTTCCTGCTTGCATCCTCTTATCATTAGTGCTTAGCGAATCACCTCTAATTCACTACTAGACCACCTGGAATGCCAATCACTGCTGGTGTTTGGGTAGATTTCAGCCTTCTAAGGACATCATCAATCAGGCAGCAATACTGTTCTGCTCACCATTTGCCCAAAATACATGGCCAAAACTGACCCCATCATCTTTGAATTAAGCTCTGGCATTCAAAACAAAATGATGTGACATATAAGCAACCCTTTTAAATTATGTTTTTTAAACAATGTTGACTGAGTTTACCATGGTAAGCATTTGTAAGCCAAAACGTTTAAAACAGTGAATTATATACCAAAAGGGTATATATAATGGGAATGGGGAAAGCTGATAAAGGCAATGAATGAGGATGGCTGCATAATTCATGAATGAGTTCATATTCTGAATAACTGAAGGCTATTTTCTTTTGAAGATTTTGGTTTATAATTCAATGAGGACTACTTTACACAGAATAAAGTGGAAGCGATAAAGATGAATGCTATGGCTGCAAATGATGCTCTATGGTAGTAGAACACTGTTTCAGTTCTGCAAGGATGAGGAATTTAAGGCCCTTGTTTGAACTCGGAACACAAGTGTGTGAGGTCCGGAATGGGCAGGAAATGCTGGTGAGAGGCTCAAGCTATTTTAATCCCCAGGCTTCATAGACATGTTACAGCGGACTGCTACCTGAACGTGGCGAGTTTGATGATGAAACTGGTGGAATGGGAGCCATCTTTAGAATGGCAGGAGGCCTCCACAAGGGAACTTAAGGAAATGGTCAGGAATAAAATTGGACCTGTAGTGCCTGCTTTTTTATACACTTTAGCCAAAAGCATGTTGAAGGTCTTACAAATTACAGCAATTTAATTGTCACTGCCTCTTCAAGATAAAACCATGACTCAATTGATTGGTAATGAAATTATGAGATAAATTTTGTAATACCATAATAAGCAAACACATCTATATCACAGAATTCTATATTAGTTGCTCAAAACACTCCCCAAGTGAAAATAAGTCAAAAAGAAAAGTGAACTTAAGCTGGGTGGAAACAGTTCACATAGTCTAGTTGAAGCTCTCATTTCTCATTGCTTGTGACTTCTCCTTAATATATTGTTTCCTCATTTCTTGCTCAGTGTGGGTAGAAATTATATATTTTTTTAAACTCAAAACCATACAAAGGGGGCATTTTAATTGACCATTTGTATTCTTTTCTTCAAAGAACTCAATGGTTCTTGATCCAATTAAAAAAGTCTGTTATTCCCTGCAAAACTCCACTGAACAAATGTTGATGGCCATGTGGGAATACAAGTCACCGTTCTTGGCTTTGAAAAGCACAAGAATTTAAGAAAGCATGAAACACAGAGTCCATTCACTTCGTCAAATTTATTCCTTCCATGTATAATATACTCAGTCATGGACTCCATCCAGTGCATTTTAATTTCTGAATAATAGTTGTGGAACACTTCTCAAAGAAAAGAACTAGATGGCAAAAGTGCAAAATTATCAGCCTCAACCTCGCCCACAGCTCAATAGCAGTGGAGAACAGATTATCATCCAAAATAAAATTCCAGAACACCGATAGAATACTTGAGCAATATTAATTCCAAATGAATAATGCAGGATGTAAATTGCTTTAGTTGGAGTGTTGCTTCCTCTCTCTCGAAACAATCATATTCCACATGCCATGCAATATTTTCCACTATAACTATAATCTATAACTTGCTTCCCAATCAAAATACTTCTAGATGTGAATATATTAATTGGCTTTACTGAGAATTCCTGACACTACACTTGAAGTTTGTAAACACTTGTAGAGTTTGTAAAAAAGGGAGAGACAGATGCTGGATTTTGACCCATTTTATATCATTTAAAGAATTATTACTGTGTGATGCATGACGAGGGCAATTATAGGGCCTGGCCATGTTCTATAACTTTGAAGGCTGTTTATAGTTTGTTAATCGCTCATGGTGGAAATGCCTTTATTAGCATGCAGTAATCAGAGCATGAGCACACAATATCTGAACTAGATTGCTCTAGAAAATGTCAGGAGTGATATTACTCTACATCAAGTTAAAAATGCTTCAACAGTGCCTTTTAACCTCTCTTATTATGACGACTAAACTTGATATTGACTTCCTGCATGCAATCCCACAGGCAGTATACTAATCATCAGTAAGAGAATACAGATTATTTTGTTGCAAACCCCAGACTTGGTTGGATCTGATAGCCTCAAGAACAAAGTTCAGCCCTTCCCCTTCCTACAAACAATGACTTTGTGTATGTCAGGTTTTGTTAAATGATTGTAGCATGTAATGGTTTTTATTTTCATTACAAAAAAACAAAGCTTTCTGATGGGAGTTAAAAGAGCAATGTACTCCAAAAATTACTGTTAGTGATAATAGCAGGCAAAAGTTTAACACAACCAGCTAACTTTTCTAAAAACAAAAAACTACTGCGGATGCTGGAAATCCAAAACAAAAACAGAATTACCTGGAAAAACTCATCAGGTCTGGCAGCATCAGCGGAGAAGAAAAGAGTTGACGTTTCGAGTCCTCTTGCCTTCAGCAGAACTGAGTATAGTTAGGAGAGGGGTGAAATATAAGCTGGTTTAAGGTTGGGGGGGTGCGGGAAGGGGAGAGACGTTGCTGGGGGGGGTGTGGTTGTAGGGACAAGCAAGCAGTGATAGGAGCAAATAATCAAAAGATGTCACAGACAAAAGGAACAAAGGGGTGTTGAAGGTGGTGATATTATCTAAGAAAATGTGCTAATTAAGAATGGATGGCAGGACACTCAAGGTACAGCTCTAGTGGGGGTGGGGTGGAAAGGCTGACAAGGTATTACAGTTGTAGATTTAAAAATAATGGAAATAGGTGGGAAAAGAAAAATCTATATAAATTATTGAAAAAAACAAAAGGGAGGGGGAAGAAACGGGGTGGGGATGGGGGGAGGGAGTTTAAGATCTAAAGTTGTTGAATTCAATATTCAGCCCGGAAGGCTGTAAAGTGCCTAGTCGGAAGATGAGGTGCTGTTCCTCCAGTTTGCGTTGGGCTTCACTGGAACAATGCAGCAAGCCAAGGACAGACATGTGGGCAAGATAGCAGAGTAGAGTGTTAAAATGGCAAGCAACAGGGAGGTTTGGGTCTTTCTTGCGGACAGACCGCAGGTGTTCTGCAAAGCGGTCGCCCAGTTTGCGTTTGGTCTCTCCAATGTAGAGGAGACCGCATTGGGAGCAACGAATGCAGTAGCCTAAGTTAGGGGAAATGCAAGTGAAATGCTGCTTCACTTGAAAGAAGTGTTTGGGGCCCTTGGACGGTGAGGAGAGAGGAAGTGAAGGGGCAGGTGTTGCATCTTCTGCGTGGGCATGGGGAGGTGCCATAGGTGGGGGTTGATGAGTAGGGGGTGATGGAGGAGTGGACCAGGGTGTCCCGGAGGGAACGATCCCTACGGAATGCCGCCAGGGGGGTGAAGGGAAGATGTGTTTGGTGGTGGCATCATGCTGGAGTTGGCAGAAATGGCGGAGGATGATCCTTTGAATGCGGAGGCTGGTGGGGTGATAAGTGAGGACAAGGGGGACCCTATCATGTTTCTGGGAGGGAGGAGAAGGCGTGAGGGAGGATGTGCGGGAGATGGGCCGGACACGGTTGAGGGCCCTGTCAAGGACCGTGGGTGGAAAACCTCGGTTAAGGAAGAAGGACGACATGTCAGAGGAACTGTTTTTGAAGGTAGCGTCATCAGAACAGACGCGACGGAGGCGAAGGAACTGAGGGAATGGGATGGAGTCCTTACAGGAAGCGGGGTGTGAGGAGCTGTAGTCGAGGTAGCTGTGGGAGTCGGTAGGCTTGTAATGGATATTGGTGGACAGTCTATCATCAGAAATTGAGACAGAGAGGTCAAAGAAGGGAAGGGAAGTGTCAGAGATGGACCATGTGAAAATAATGGAGGGGTGGAGATTGGAAGCAAAATTAATAAATCTTTCCAGGTCCAGACGAGAGCATGAAGCCGCACGGAAGTAATCATCGATGTATCGCAGAAAGAGTTGTGGGAGGGGGCCAAAGTAGGACTGGAACAAGGAATGTTCCACATACCCCATAAAGAGACAGGCATCGCTGGGGCCCATGCGGGTACCCATAGCCACACCTTTTATATGGAGGATGTGAGAGGAGTTAAAGGAGAAATTGTTCAGTGTGAGAACAAGTTCAGCCAGACGAAGGAGAGTAGTGGTGGATGGGGATTGTTCGGGCCCCTGTTCAAGGAAGAAGCTAAGGGCCCTCAGACCATTCTGGTGGGGGATGGAGGTGTAGAGGGATTGGACGTCCATGGTGAAGAGGAGGCGGTTCGGGCCAGAGAACTGGAAATTGTTGATGTGACGTAAGGTGTCAGAGGAATCACGGATGTAGGTGGGAAGGGACTGGACAAGGGGAGAGAGAAGGGAGTCAAGATAACGAGAAATGAGTTCTGTGGGGCAGGAACAGGCTGACACGATCGGTCTGCCGGGACAGTTCTGTTTGTGGATTTTGGGTAGGAGGTAGAAGCGGGCCGTCCGAAGTTGGGCGACTATCAGGTCGGAAGCTGTGGGAGGAAGATCTCCAGAGGAGATGAGGTCAGTGACAGTCCTGGAAACAGTGGCTTGATGTTCAGTGGTGGAGTCATGGTCCAGGGAGAGGTAGGAGTAAGTGTCTGCGAGTTGACGCTCAGCCTCCGCGAGGTAGAGGTCAGTGCGCCAGACAACAACAGCACCACCCTTGTCAGCGGGTTTGATGACAATGTTAGGGTTGGACCTGAGAGAACGGAGTGCAGTGAGTTCAGAGAGAGACAGATTAGAATGGGTGAGAGGAGCAGAGAAATTGAGACGGCTAATGTCATGCTGACAGTTCTCAATGAAAAGATCAAGAGAAGGTAAGAATCCAGAGGGAGGGGTCCAGGTGGAGGGAGAATATTGGAGGTGGGTAAAAGGATCCATTGAACGGGGAGAGGACTCCTGCCCAAAGAAGTGAGCACGGAGACAAAGACAGCGGAAGAAGAGTTCAGCATCGTGCCGAGCCTGAAATTCATTGAGATGAGGGCGTAAGGGTATGAAACTAAGTCCTTTGCTGAGTTAACTTTTCTGTTTGCTATCTTAAGGGAAGGCATTAATCTATTAATTTTTTTAAAAGTTATCTCTTCTTTTAAAATAGCATACATAGAAATGTCATGTGTGCCAAGCATTCATCTGATGCTATCAGTAACAGTAACTGCTAGCCTCACATCAGGAAATATTTGAAATTATAGACTGGCTGATTAGCTCTAAAAGGGAAAATGTGGTTAAGATTTAGATGTGTCCCATTATTCTAAGATCCTGCTTCAATGAAACTACTTAAAAATTAATACTTTTAAAATTTAAAATAATTAAATCATTTGTCCCTGGACTGACATATTGGAACAGAGACAGATGCAATAATGAGCCATTTTTATTTTGTAAATGCAGGAAGCATTGCTTCTTGGGATTTATTTGAGATTCTGGAGTGGGATTTACTGAACCTCGAAGTTTACATTGAAGACCTCAGAAATACTTTTATTTTCACATTTATGCTACCTGTAGTCAGTATAACATACTCCCAAAATGTCAGAAAATCCATTTAATTTAAAAAAGTAAAAGAAAATATTTTAGAATGTCTCTCTGAAAACATCTCATTCCTTCAGTGCTTCTATCACCCTTCAGTAAATTCTAAAATCACTCCTGCAAAGTGCGGTTTTCCGTATTTTGCTTCCTTTTTCGCCTGCTATAGAAGTGAGAGCATGTTGGATATGCCTGTATCTTCAATTATGACAAGGCTGTGTACTGCTGCACTTTCAATCAAACTTATTTGCACATCAAAAGGCTTCTTTGGGGCTGTGCCAGGTTTTTTGAGGCCACCAGATTTTGAGAGTTTTCTAGGGTGGCATATATGCATTCTTGACTTCTACTTCTGTGTTCAGTCCAGTAACCTGGTTTGCATCTAAATTATCCATTCCATTTTAGATAACTTGTCTCCTTCTAATTTTTTTTCCCCAATAGAAAGTTTATTTTTAAGTCTCTATAATCAAGAGGTTCAAGTTAAATTGAAAGATGTAACCAATATGAGCAGCTAAGCACTATAATCTGTATCCTTACCTCAACTTCCACATTTGTGCAAGGTTGACATAATGTTAAGAACAAGAGCATCACCCTGCAAGACAGCAAACAGTAGAATTTGAAAATCAAAATACCAGAGAGTTCTTCTGATATTAACTCATTCACATTTCCACCAACGATGGCAAGATCCACTTCATTGTACACCATGGTCAGGCTATCAAGACTGTTCGCTAAACAGGCCACTGTCAAAAATAATACATTAGTAACATGCATGTGTATTTCAGTTCACTGTGCCATGTTGTTTTGGGATTCTAGATTCACATCTATGATTCACGTCCAGCAGCTTGGGTGAGGAACTGGAGAAACTACATACATTTCCTAGAAAAGGAAAGCAAGTGAAAATGGGAAAGCTAAGACTCGGACATACCCACTGGTGTTAATGACAAAACACTTTTGATCACAAATAATTCCAGATAGGCAAGGTCATTTTGCCCACCTTCAAGAACATAACAAGCCCTGAAGACCCTCCCAATACTGGCAAACAATTGGTGGTTAAATTATTTGAGTTCTCATTTCTACTACTCTCTTTAGGAGTGCATACCAGGTAGTCATTTGGTGTGTGAACAATGTTCTGATGTCGGGCCCATATCTGCTTTTTATTAGTTTGAAACTGAATTCATGGGGAGCTGGTGGAGGCTTGGGGGATAGGTTTTGGGCTGCCTGGTCAGCTAAGGAATAAGAAGGCACCTAGTTTGAGTCTGTGAGATCTGATAAATAAATCAGACTGCAAGATGGAAAATTCTCTCAAAATCTCTTTAATTTTAAAGAGAAGTGCACCATTTTAACATGACTGCTGACAATCATGGAATTATAGAATTATATGCAGAAGGAGGCCAAGGCCATTTGGCCTATCGTGCCTGTGCTGGCTCTTTGAAAGAACTATCTAAGTAGTCCCACTCCCCTCCTCTTCCCTCCGGTCCTGTAATTTTACTTTACTGTTCATGTACTTATTCAGCACTCAAAGGACAGAGAAATTACGGTTGTTCTTCAGAGAGCAATGAAGATTTGATGGAGGTTTTCAACATCTTGAAGTATTGTAAGGAAGTACATAAAGTGAACCTATTTCTAGTGGCAAAAGTAACCAGCAGACACAGCCAAGTTGTCAGCAGAAATACCTCAGTTGGGAGAATTAGACTGAAGGTCTAAAGGTCCCTGGTTCAATCCCCGGTTTCAGCAGAGGATGTGGTTCATTTTCATCTTCTCCCCATTCATACCTTACAGGCCATGTCCCAGACACCACCACCACCATCCTAGGTATGTCCTGTCCCACCTACAGGACAGACTCACCAGAGATAGCAGCACATTGGCATACAGATGGGACGGAGTTACGGCACAGCAGTTGGTAAAGGCTGAGTTGTTTAAATCCCAGAGAGAAACTTGAACAGCTATCATAACCTATATTTTCAACTGATGCAGCTCTGGATTCAGGAATAAAACCACCAAGCCTCAAGGGTTTTTTTCATATAAAACTAAATTAAACATTTATTAATTTAACAACAAATGAAGCACATACACATGTCTACAGATTACTACCATAACAACTTTTAAATAAATCCCCAAACTAACCACTCCCAGGTAACTCTTCACCAAGGCAACAATAACCCATAGACTTTAAACAGACATCAGGCAAAGTACATTTGATCTTACGAATTCAAAATGAGGTTCCTTTGCAGACAGTTGTAGGCTTACAGCTGGTTAGATCTTAAATGCCTCTGACCTGCATACACAAAACTCCTTTCTGTTTATACCTAGCTCCTCCTTTGAATGTAAATTTTCCATTGTATTACTAAGTTTTAAAAAATTTTACCTCTCCTAACAATAATCCTTTCATTCCACCAATTTTATTAGTAATATAAACACGTTGCTTGGCGTCTCCCAGCTAGATGCAAGATTTTATCCATTCTTTTGAATGGTTTATTCAACTAATGCAAATTACACTTTACCTTTTAACTTCCTTACGTCTATCTAATTAACATCTCAAAACTACCATACGCCAAAGCACCCAGACTAGCTGGCTTTAATCCAATTAAGCCACACACGCACACAGGCACACACACACCCTAATACAATTCCAATTTAAAAATAATACTGAATACAGAAAGGCCTGGATAGAGTGGACGTGGGGAAGACGTTTCCATTAGGAGGAGAGACTAGGACCCGAGGGCACAGCCTCAGAGTAAAGGGAAGACCTTTTAGAACAGAGATGAGGAGAAACTTCTGTAGCCAGAGAGTGGTGAATCTATGGAATTCATTGCCACAGAAGGCTATGGAGGCCAGGTCATTGAGTGTATTTAAAACCGAGATAGGTAGGTTCTTGATTGGTAAGGGAATCAAAGGTTACGGGGAGAAGGCGGGAGAATGGGGTTGAGAAACTTATCAGCCATGATTGAATGGCGGAGCAGACTCGATGGGCCGAATGGCCTAATTTCTGCTCCTATGTCTTATGGTCTTATAATTTCCAATAACATTATAGACATTAATATCTCCTCATGACACCCTCGCAGTCCTCAACATCGACTCTGGGCCCTATGAAGTCTCATGACATCAGGTCAAACATTGGCAAGGAAACCTCCTGCTGGTTACCACCTACTGCCCCCCTGTCAGCTGATGAATCCGTACTCCTCCATATTGAACAACGCTTGGAGGAAGCACCAATGGTGGCAAGGGCACAGAATGTACTCTGGGTGAGGGACTTCAATGTTGATCACAAGAGTGGCTCGGTGGCAACACTGCTGCCTGGGCTGGTTGAGTCCTAAAGGACATTGCTGCTCGACTGGGTCTGTGACAGGTGGTGAGGGAACCAAGAGAGAAAAACATACTTCACCGCATCCGCACCAATCTACCTGTCGCAAATGCATCTGTCCATGACAGTATTGGTAGGAATGACCACCATGCACTCCTTGTGGAAACGAAGTCCTGTCTTCACATTGAGGATTATGTGACACTACCACCGTGCTAAATGGGATAGATTTTGAGCAGATCTAGCAACGCAAAACTAGGCATTCATGAGACACTGTGGGCCACCAACAGAATTGTAGTCAAACACAATCTGCAACCTCATGGCCCGGCATATACCCCACTATGTCATTACCATCAAGCTGGGGGATCAACCCTGGTTCAATGAAGAGTGCAAGAAGGCATGCCAGGAGCAGCACCAGGCAAAGCTCAAAATGAGGTGTCAACCTGGGTGAAGCTACAACACAGTACTACTTGCATGCCAACCAGCATAAGCAGCAAATGATAGACAGAGCTAAGCAATTCCTCAACCAGTGGATCAGATCTAAGCTCTGCAGTCCTGCCACATCCAGTCGTGAATGGTGGTGGACAATTAAACAACTCACTGAAGGAGAAGGCTCCACGAATATCCCCATCCTCACTGATGGAGAAGCCCAGCACATCAATGCAAAAGGCAAGGCTGAAGCATTTGAAGCCATCTTCAGCCAGAAGGGCTGAGTGGGTGATCCATCTCAACCTCCTCCCGAATTCCCCAACATTACAGATGCCAGTCTTCAGCCAATGTGATTCATTCCACATGATATCAAGAAATGGCTGAAAACACTGGATACTGCAAAGGTTATGGGTCCTGACAACATTCGGCAATCATGCTGAGGACTTGTGCTGTAGAATTAGCCGCGCCTCTACAAGCTGCTCCAGTACAGCTACAATATTAGCATCTACCCGGCTATGTGGAAAATTGCCCAAGAAGTCCTGTCCACAAAAAACAGGACAAATCCAACCCGGCCAATTACCGCCCTATCAGTTGACTCTTGATCATCAGCAAAGTGATGGAAAGTGTCATTAACAGTGCTGTCAAGCATGGTACAAACTCAATTCATTGTGTCCCTAGGTACTAAATTAGCAGTCTGTGGAGATTGTTACCATTTAAAGGTACAGGATGTCCCAATGCTTGTTACAATGGTTCCTGCCTTGTAACAAGGGTAGGACCCTCGGTGTTTTGATAGGTTACCAGATCAGTTCAAGGGTCAATGAGCAGCTCTTCTTGAGGCAGACAGTTTCGGGGAGTCTGCCAGTCAATAAGTGCCACAGAGGCAGGGTCAGGCAAAGATCCCAGTTGAGTTAAAAAGTTAGAGAAAGGGCTGTGGGGAGCAGGCTAAGTAAAGAGGGCCATCGGGGAAACGGTACCCCTTTGCAGCATTGTCCTGCTTGGCATGGCTATAGATTTGAAAGTGTGCTGTAAGCTACTGTTCGAGTGTACTCAGGAATCCATGGAGATGGAATCTCGGAAGGCGAGACTGAAACCCTGCGAGGTGGGTCATTGTTAAAGCCATCCGATTGGGAGCGACGTTTGGAGAGAATTCCAAGGTAGGATCTTCAAAGGTGGAGATTGGAAACCATTGTAAGAAAGATGATGTTTCAATGAGATTGGTTGACTCACAGCGGGACTGACGTGGGTTGGGTTGTTGAGAAACTCATGGAATCTGTTTTTGGTTGCATCTGTCATTTACTCTGTAGCGTGGTGTGTCTGACTACAGTTCGTCTGTTAATTCACATACAGCTCATACTTACCCTGAATGATAGAGTGTAAGATAGATTGGTAAATTGTTTTACTTTCTGAACTTGTATAGTAAAATTTGTTTGTGTTCGTTCAAAAGCCGTGGGACCTTGTGGCTTTATTCCAAAATCAGGTGCCTTGAATCTCAAACTTTGACTACTTTAAACAAAATGTTATTGGTCCCTAACCGGATCACTCCCACGTCCTAGAGTCTGGCAAAGGATCGTAAGCAGCAGCACTTACTCAGCAATAACCTGCTCACAGACGTTCAGCTCGGGTTTCGCCAGGGCCACTCAGCTCCTGATCTCATTACAGCCTTGGTCCTAACATGGACTAAAGAGCTGAACTCCAAAGGTGAGATGAGAGTGACTGCCCTTGAGATCAAAGCAGCATCTGACTGAGTGTGGTATCAAGCTGCAAAAGCAAAACTGGAGTCAATAGAAATCGGGGAGAAAACTCTCCGCTGGTCGGACTCATGCCTACCACAAAGGAAAATGGTTGTGGTTGTTGGAGGTCAATCATCTCTGTATATCTCAAATTATGGAAATCATGGTTGACTAATTCACTGGAGGTCTTTGAGGAATAAGCAATGTGGATGAATGGGAACCTGCTATGCTGTACTTGGATTTCCATAAGGCATTTGACGAGGTGTCACAACAAAGGTTACGATGCAAGGTATGAGCTAATGGTATAGGGGGTAACATATTAGCATGGATAGAGGATTAGTTAACTAAAAGAAAGCAGACAGTAGGGATAAATGGGTCTTTTTCGGATTGGCAAGGCGTGACGAGCGGAATGCCACAGTGATCAGTGCTCGGGCCTCAACTATTTACAATTTATAATACTGACTTGGATGAAGGGACCAAATGTATGGTTGCTAAATTTGATGACACAAGGATAGGTAGGAAAGTAAGTTGGGAAGAGGACATAAGGAGTCTGCAAAGTGGCAGATAAGTTAAGTGAGCGGGCAAAGATTTGGCAAATGGAATGTAATGTGGGAAAATGTGAAATTGTCCACTTTGGCAGGAAGATTAGAAAAGCAGCATATTATTTAACAGAGAGATTGCAAAACTCTGAGGTACAGAAAGATCTGGGTGTCTGAGTACATGAATCAGGAAAAGTTGGTATGCAGGTACAGCAAGTGATTAGGAAAGCAAATGTAATGTTGTTTATTGTAAAGGAAATGGAATATAGAAATAAGGATGTTTTGCAACAGTTGTACAGGGCCTTGTTGAGTCCATATCTGGAGTACTGTGTACAGTTTTGGTCTCCTTATTTAAGAAAGGATATAAATGTGTGAGACTGATACCTGGGATGGGCAAGGGGTTTATCTTATGAGGAAAAGTTGGACAGGCTGGGCCTGTATCCATTGGAGTTTAGAAGATTGATAGGTGATCTTACTAAAACATAAGATCCTGAGGGGACTTGACAAGGTTGATGTGGAAAGGGTGTTTCCTCTTGTGGAAGAGTCTAGAACTAGGGGACACAGTTTAAAAATAAGATGCCTCCTATTTAAGATGGAGATGAGAAGTTGTTTTTTCTCTCAGCGGGTCGTGAATCTCTGGAACTCTCTTCCCCAGAGAGTGGTGGAGCCAGGGTCAATGAATATTTGTAAGCCAGAGGTAGATAAGATTTTTGATAGACAAGAGAGTCAAAGGTTATCATGGAAAAGCAGAATTTTGGATTTGAGGCCACAATCTGATCATCAATGATTTTATTGAATGGCGGGGCAGGTTTGAAAGGCCAAATGGCTTACTCCTGTTCCTAATTTGTGCATTCATATGTATGTTCGTATGTACAGTCCCAGGACATTGCTGCAGGAATTCCTCAGGGTAGTGTCCTAGGCCCAACCATCTTTAGCTGTTTCATCAATGACATTCCCTCCATCATGAGGTCAGAAGTGTTCGTCGATGATTGTACAATGGTCAGTATAATTCACGACTCCCCAGATACTGAAGCAGTCATGTTCATGTACAGCAAGACCCGTAAAATATTCAGGCTTGGGCTGATAAGTGGCATGTAACATTATTGCCACACAGGTGCCAGTCAATAATCATCTCCGTGAGAATCTAATTGTCTCCCATGGCATTCAATGGGATTACCATCACTGAATTTTTCACTTTCACATCCTGGGGAGTTAAAATTGACCAGAAACTGAACTAGATCAGCCATATAAATGCGCTGGCTACAAGAACAAGTCAGAGGCTAGGAATTCTGCAGTGAGTAATTCACCTCATGACTCCCCAAAGCCTGTCCACTATCTACAAGGCACAAGTCAAGACTGTGATGGAATGCTCTCCACTTGCCTGGATGAGCGCAGCTCTCACAACACTCAAGAAGCTCAACACCATCCAGGACAAAGACACCTAATTGATTGTATCCCCGCCCACCACCGTAAACATTCACTCCCTCTGCCATCGACCATAGTGTACCATCAACAACTCAGCAAGGCTTCCTTCAATACCACCTTCCAAACTCTCAATCTCTTCTCCCTAGAAGGACAAGAACAGCAGGTGCAAAGGAACAGCACCATCTTCAAGTTACCCTCCAAGTCACACACCATCTTGACTTGAACTATATCACCATTCCTTCATTCTCGCTGGTTCAAAAACCAGGAACTCCCTTCCTAACAGAACTGTGGGTGTCCCTACAACACAGGCTGCAGCGATTCAAGAAGGCAGTGCACCAGCACCTTCTCCAAGGCACTTAGGGATTGGCAATAAATGCTGACCTAGCCTGCGATGCCCACATTCCATGAATGAATAAAAAACAACACAGAATGAAGGTAATTGATCTGGAAAGCAATGCCTGAAAGCAAGTTGAAGCAGATACAGTAAGAACTTTTGAAAGGGAATTGGATTTTTAAAAATTTATTCTTTCACAGGACGTGGGGCTATCTGTCTAGGTCAGCATTTATTGCTCAATCCTAACTGCCCTTGAGAAGGTCACCTTCATGAACTGCTGCAGGAAGTGGTGTAGGTACACTCACAGTGCTGTTAGAAAGGGTGTTCCAGGATTTTGACCTAGTGAGAGTGAAGGAGCAGTGATATAGTTCCAAGTCAGGATGGTGTGGGGCTTGGAAGGGAACTTGCATGTGGTAGTGTTCCCATGCATCTGCTGCCCTTGCCCTTCTAGGTAGTAGTTGTCATGCGTCAGGAAGTTGTCATTGAAGGAGCCTTGGTGAGTTGCTGCAGCGCATCTTGTAGATCGTACATGCTACATCCACTGCTTATCAGTGGTGGATCGATCGAAGAAGTGAATGTTTAAAGTGGTGAATGGGGTATCAGCCAAGTGGGCTGCTTGGCCCTGGGTGATGTTGAGCTTCTTGAGTGCTGTTGGAGTTGAACTCATCCAGACAAGTGGAGAGTATTCCATCGCACTCCTGACTTGTGACCTGTAGATGGCAAGCAGGCTTTGGGGAGTCAGAAGATGCAGAATTCCCAGCATCTGACCTGCTCTTGTAGCCATGGTATTTATATGGCTTGTCCAGTTCAGTTTCTGGTCAATGGTAACTGCCCCCACCACCCCCCACCCCGCCCCCCCGCCCCACCCCGGATGTTGATAGCGTGGGATTCAGCGCTTCCAATGCCATTGAATGTCAAGGGGAGATGATTAGATTGTCTGTTGTTGGAGATAAAGTACCACTAAGGGCCTCTTCCCGTTGCTGCTGGGAATTAACCTGCAGCCAGCGAAGCCCAGCACCAAGCATGAAGCGCGGCAGCTTTCACTACTCCTGCTGGTGGTAGTAGGGCGGGGAGCACTTCAGTTATGGGCCCTCCCCCTGCCCCTCTCATCTTCACATCAGGCTCCAGCAACAATTGCCTTTGGGGGCAATATGCAGATCCAGCACTGGTCATCGCTCCCAGTGGCACTGCTGGAATCAGAGCTGCTAGCCATTTGATTAGCCAGCACCTCTCAGGCAGGATTTTCTCACCAGATGGAGTTGGATGGGCTGATGGCCCTGCATATATCCCTGCCCTAGTGTTAGTGGTTATGTTAATGCCTTAAATACTACCAATGCATTGTATATTGAATATGTGGTTAGTCATTTTACCAAACATAATTATCTCTGGAGAGTGAGGATAATGAAAATACAGGAAATTTGCTTTACCTGAAAATTTGCAGGAAAAAGCAAAAATATTGCATGGTTCATAGATGTCTGTCTGTAACTAGTGATGCTATAAAAAAACCTAATAGCTGATTTTACCCATGTCTTTTGGTTCCTCCTAAGTATTATAAGCCTCCAAAGAATACTTTCACTCAAAAAGGAAATGTTTCCAACTTCCCTGTAAAATCTACCACCTCAAAACCACACCAAGTGAAATAGTTTAGAGTTTGGTCAGCTTAGAGAGTTGCAAATAATTTGCAACCAGTAAGTGGAGCATACATTTAGCTCTTGAGTGACGAGGAAATGCTTTCATAAGAGTTTTTTTTGTCACTGATGTATATATTAGAGGACATTTGCACCACAGTTTCCTCTTTTACTATTTCTCATTTGCTTAATAGGAACTTACTTAACCCTTTGTTCCCGTAAATAAATATTTAAGTTATCTTCATTTCATTTATTCTTCACAGAATTTATTTTAAAAAATACTGAAATTATGTTTGAGCCTACCACAGGGTAACACTAATTCAGGTCACAGGCCAGCCTAAATTTCAAAAGCAGCCCAGTCTAGCAATCAGGTTTCAGTTTACACAGTGAGATCACCTTTTACACATTCAAGCCACCCATGCCAAGCAACATTTCCAACCAAGGATAGGTTTCAAGCCTCTGCCTAGCCACAAGCTAAAAGCCAGAAAGAACCATTCAGTAGTATACTTTGACTCACTACCCACACAGAAACCATCTTCAGGATTTAAAGAAATTCTTAAAGATAGTTCAGATAAAGAAAATAAACCATAATGATGTAAATCTTAGTACAAAAGCAGAACTGTGTAGTGTCCTAGCATTTAAGTCTGCATCTGTGGAGAAATTAGGGCAGTACCTATGGAAAGGACAGAGCATATAACATTTCAGGTTCATTAGAACAGATTAGGCCTAAGGATGAGCAGGATTTGAAAAGAAACTGAACAAAGGAAAGGTGAAGGGAAAATAGTCTGTGTCTCTTTAAATGTTTTTTTTCTTTTTATTATGCTTCTTCCTAAGGTCTCATGTTAGTCAGCAGCCATTTAACCTTGTCATGTTTTCCCTTAAGAATTTTTCTGGTTATTTGACGCTTGTGAATGTGCGAATATAGGTACTAGTACATGTCAGCAGATTATGCACAGCTTTGAGAATTTTATTTTTTACCTGTGCAAGGTGGTATTGTCCCACAGGTGCCAATAGCTTAACAACTCATTTACTATTGCTGTGCACTGACGAAGGCAGAGGGGGAAAATAAAGTCTTTCAAAAGTAACATCAAGACCTGAAATGAGCTGATATTGTTCATTATAGATTAAAGATAATTCATGTAAATGCTAACTGCAAATGAGTTACGAGTTTAGTAACATAACAGCAAAATTAATAATAGACCAAGCTGCAAATGGATTATTTAATTACACAATGATAAAATCATTGCATGGATTGTACATAGTCTTCTTGATCTGATTTTCAGACAAGACCCAGAAAATATATCAAATAGTATCCCAGAAACAGCACCCACAGAACAATAAAGTTTAACCTGATGTAGAAGTTGTTTATTCACAGGACTAGGATCAAGGGCTAAATTAACTGAACTGAGAGAATAACAAAAGCACATAAGTCAGAGGACATTGTTTAATAATGTTTCAGTATAAGTCAATCAGAACAGTTTTAAAAGTCTAATCTCAAGTATGTAAAACAAATACATTCCCAAAATGAATTAACTCACACTACAGTTTGATTAATGAACACATTAAAATTGAGATGGAAAGGAAAAACTGCCTGTATAAATCATCAGGGAGAATGAGAAGGGGATCACTGGAGTGACTACAAAAAATGCAGAAGGACATTAAAAGATTGATCAGAGGGTCAAAGAGTAACCTGGAACAAATCACAACAGCTGAAGCTAAGCACAGCAATAAAAAAATCCTTTTATACTGTGACAGCTGGAGTGAAATCAGAAAATAAATGCATGTTATAATGGATACAAACTTGAAATCAAGGAAAGGCACAAAATAGCACTTAGTGAATGATTACATCTTAGTATTCACAAAGGAAGATGTCTGATCCAAAGATACCCAAAGTAAAATTAATGACTATTATAATTGAGAAAGATGATCTGGACAGGCTAAATGGGCTTGATACAAATGCCCCGAGACTAGGAGTATATTGATCCCAGAGAATAAAGTGGCGATTTGTAAGGTACTGACAATTATGGAGGAGCCAATGGACCTACGGAGGTACAAGTAAATTGGAAACAATCTAATGGGATGTCCATGTTGAAAAATGGCTGATCAAATAGAAAATGACAACTACAGACCTAGTAATCTGATTTCAATTCCATGTAAACTAGTGGAATTGATTATTAGGAGTAAACATGAATATCAAAAACTAAATTGACAGCAGTCAGCATGGATTTAGAAGGGGAAAGTCATACCAGCTAACTTCCTCGAGTTCTTTGAGGAAGTGACAACCCAATTAGAGAGAGGCAAGTCCTTTGATGAGGTGTATTTTGGCTTCCAAAACACTCTTGATAAAATTCCAACCAAATGCCGTGAATAAAACTCAAAACTGAGGGATTTCAGGGTAAAGCCTTGGAATTAACAAGAAAGTGGCTGAAGGAAACAATTACTAATTAAAAGCATTATGTCAAGTGTGAAGAAGAACTGAGTTCTATGCCTCAGGCTTGGTCCTTGGAACACTACAGTCTCCAATTTACATAATTTTCTTGTATTCAGAGAATCAATGCAAAATGGCCTATTATGCAACTGATATTAAAAAGCCGCCTTGCACCACTGCAGTCCATCTAATATAGGTCCGCTACAGTACTGTTGGAAAGGGACTTCCAGGATTTTGACCCAGTGACAGTGGAATGGTGACACAGTTCCAAGTCAGGATGGTGTGTGGCATGAAGGGGAACTCTCAGGTGGTGTTCCCATGTGTCATCTGCCCTTTTTCCTTCTAGGTGGTAGAGGTCACGGGTTTAGAAGGTGCTAAGGAGGCTTGGCGAGTTGTTGCAGTCCTGATAATAACAGTAAAGTGGGGGACATGCCGACATGCGGTTGCATATTTAGTTGAATGTAATTCTGCTTCTGCTGATGGCCCACAGCACTTTGTGGATGTCCAATTTTAGCATGGTGGGAGTGCCACACAACACAATGGAGAATGTCCTCAGTGTGCATATGTAACCTCGCCTGTACAAGGGCTATGTGATGGTCTACCTATACTGTCATGGACAGATGAATCCGAGACGGGAAAATTGGTGAAGATGAGGTAAAGTAGGTTTTTCCCACTTCTCGTTTCTCCAACCACCTGCCACAGACCCAGTCTGGTAGATATAGCCTTCAGTACTCAGTCAGCTCTGTCAGTAGCGCTGCTAATGAGCTACTCTTGGTGATGGACAATGGAAGTTCCTCCTCCCAAAGTACATTCTGTATCCTTGCTACCCTCAGTGCTTCTTCCAAGCGGCGTTCAACATAGAGCAGCGACTAATCAGCTGGAGGTAGGTGGTATTCACCAGGAGGTTTCCTTGTCTGCATTAGACTGGATGCCATGAGACATCATGGGATCCAGAGTCAATGCTGAGGACTCCCAGGGTCATTCCCCCCTGATTCTAATACTGTGCCATTACTTTCAGTGGGGCTGTCTTGCTGCTGGGACAGGACATTCCTAGGGATGGTGATGGAGGAGTCTGGGACATTGGTTGTAAGGTACAAGTATGACCATGTTAGGCTGTTGCTTGACTAGTCTATGAGACAGCTATCCCAATTTTGGCGAAAGTGCCCAGATGTTAGTGAGGAGGGCTTTACAGAGTCTACTGGGCAGGGTAAGCTTTTGTCATTTCCACTGCCTGGGTCAATGCTAGGTGTTCCGTCTAGTTCTCTTACTTAACTTTTCTTTAGCACTTTGATACAACTGAGCAGCTGGCTTGTTTGTTTTAGAGAGCAGTTAAGCGTCTTCCAGTTGCTGTGGATCTGGAGTTAAATGTAGGTCAGACCGGGTCCGGATGGCAGATTTCCTCCCCTGTAGGACCTTGGTGAACCAGATCTGGTGGTTTCCAGATCAACATTACTGAGACTGGTTTTTTTATTCAGATTTATGAATTAATCATATTTAAAATTCCCCCAACTGTTGTGCTGGGATCTGAATATATGTCCAGGTCTCTAGATCATTAGTCCAGTAACATTACCTTCATGCTACAGTCTGTGCCCCTCCCCTAGGATCTCTCTGGGAAATTGAATTAAAAAGGAGTTAATAGTTTTCCTCATCCTCATTTAATTATCTTGCGACCTTGTATCTGAATTACAACCTAATATTAGTTATCACATGGGACAAAAAGAAAAATGCTCACGCTCTGTAAATTACTGTTTAGATATACATTAGTCCAGTAGTAGGATGACAGCTGTCACTTATTATTGGAACACAGCAATACTAAAGTATTCATCATGTATTATCCCCCTCTTTGAGAAAAGCAAAACCACTCTCGAAAACAACTGCCTTTAATATGAACAGGAAATGCATTAAGGTTTCAGGTTGTCTGCAACTTCCGTTGTTGCTGATTAATTTAAGAAACAGGGCGTTACAAACACAATTTTTTATCTTTAAACCAGAAAATTTAAAAACTGCTTTCTACGTAAGAAAATATGACAATTTTAAATTTCAGTTACAATTTATTTTGTGAACCATTTTTGCCATTTCCTAAAAGAACACATTTGATCATTTTTCTTAAACCTAAATGGAAATCCCATCACATATAGTTCTTATCAGTAACGATCTAAAACTTGACCATCTTTACACTCTTGTTATCTTCAAATCATGTCTTACTATCTTCCAAAATTACTTAAATATTTTCCACTGACCTCAATTAGCAGAGGACTTTTAGCAAGATTTCCAATCTATGAGCAAGACATGCATTTACACACTATATTAGATGGGGGCTGGTAAACCTGAAGTCAAAGCCCATGCAGTGAATTATAAACTATGAGTTGGGCTACAGTCTCTTAAGGTATGAACACAATTGAGATGTTCTCATAGCACTTATAAGGTAGTCAATCTACCATTAAGAAAGATTCTACGATAGGTTACCAAGCTATTGCACCATAGAATGGCAAATAAATATCCATAGTACACCATATGTATAGCTCAGTCTGAGCATGCCGAGGAAAGACATCAAACAGAGGCCAAATATTGGCTATAGAGAGCAGTAAACAAACTACACAGAGTGTAAGATTCTCCTTAGGTCACTTTCTAGCAAGAAATTTCAGAACACATTAGAAGATCTCCTGGAAAGATCAATGTTGGCAAAAATATCTTTTAAAAATGTTCTACAAGAAAATCTGTTATCCGGCGTGCTCAAAGGATGGGAGGTGCTGGTTACTAACATGTAAGGAGAGTTCTGCATTTCACCCAATCAGAAAGCTCTAGGGTGATCACGCATATGCTGAGGTCTTACGAGAGGTGCAAAAGCGTGCAAATCAAGTGGTGCTGCAGAATAGGGGGAGGCTGAGGCCAGAACGAGATAAGCCACCGATAGCAATTACTTGTGAGATTGACATCTCTAGTCAAAAAACAGACCTGACCTCAGGTCTGAATTCAGGTTAATAGAGGATTCAGATTAGTAGAGTGTCAGATAACAAACATTTTACTGTAGTTTGCTTTTTGACTTAATTCTATCATACATTTCCAAAAAGCAATTTTTGTGGCCATTTAGAAAAAGAATGTTCTCTAACTGATCAGTGATAAATGACAGAAATGCCTGTCAGAGAAGTATTCCATAATAGAAGCGCTCTCTTCAACCCAAGAGGTCACCTTCAGTTCTTTTGAACATTTGGACACATGGCCTACTAGGTAAACAAATGATCACTCCAACCATATTGGAATACAAAACTTCCACTGTCAAGGAAGAGGGGAGAAAGATGACAAAAGATGACTTGTACTTTAAGTCTTAATAATTTAGATAAAAAATGCCAAAAAACACCTGCAAAACGGTTTTCAACAATAGACAAATGTCACACAGGTCAGCTAGGGATGGGCACTAAATGCCAGCCTTGCTAGTGACACCTACATCCTGAGGATGAATAAATAAAAATGGAAGTCTTTTTTGTTGAAATAATTTAGCAGTTACGCATAAAGGACCTTTATTGCAAAATGGGTTCCATTACTGGCACACTAGATTTGTAGAAATACCATTATTATGCAGAAGCTTATTTTGTACTCTTTGGCAGAGACCACAGTAAGCAAAATGTCAGTGATTCCCATCTAAACAGGTCAGGAGACAACTGCTTGATGCAGGGGCACACTGCATACTTAATTTTGAGGCTGATGCTCCCCCAGTGTGGAAAATCTGATGCCATAAAAACTGTTGTGACATTTACAGCTACAGATCTGTGCCTCTAGTTGAAATCAATTACAATTCAAGGGCCAACAGATACCATAGCACAAGACAGCCTCAGGTAGAAAGCCCAGCTGTCTCAGACTCTACCTTAAAGACATATTCAGAAAAGACAGCCTTTACCAATACAATGTCTGGCATGGTGCCGATAATGCTGGATTAGCCTGGCCTCTGTCCACTCCTCTACCATCATCCTCTTTCTTATGATAGAGGAATAGTGGAAACTCCATAACCCAGGAATGTCTCCACTAATATTTAATTTGTCACTATAATGACCCTGGTCTAGTCTCTAGGA
The DNA here is from genome assembly GCF_964194155.1 of Cetorhinus maximus. Taxonomy (NCBI): domain Eukaryota; kingdom Metazoa; phylum Chordata; class Chondrichthyes; order Lamniformes; family Cetorhinidae; genus Cetorhinus; species Cetorhinus maximus. The sequence goes on from NC_135884.1 coordinate 104,479,994, forward strand.
AAAGTCTTGAGTCCTCAATAGGTCCAAATGACAAATATAAACCAAATGCTTGCAGCTCTTTAAATCCTACATTAAATGCTTCCCTACTATCCTACATCTCCGCAATTAACGTGCTATCATTACTTTTTAAGGATAGGAAAATCTTGTGGAGAAGTGAACCCTTCCTACTCATCAACATTTATTTATGGTGGGGTGGGGATTGGGAAAATGAATATAATGAAGACACAACAGCCAGAAGAAAACCTTGCCAGCCGTTTTTAAATGCAGAAATTCGACAGAAGCTAAGCTGCTGCCCCAACTCTCATCCCCCCCAACTACAAAAGCTCACCCAGCTTTTTATTCTCTCCTAGATTACCTACTTTCACATAGTGATACAAAGGAAAATCCACCTCACTCAGTCAAGGATTTCAGAGGCAAGTTATGTTGGACCATTACTGTTATTAATACAAGAATACTGAAGCCTGTAAAGGAATTAACCTTACACAACAATTCTGTTTATCATACAAGTTTAATGATTAGCAAAGGCTAAAGTTTCAGTCATCTACAGAAGTGAATGCATGTTGGAGCTTTGTAAACTTAAGTTTCTCAACCTGAGATTTTGAAAGCATCTGTGTGAATGGAACTAAGCTACAAGGAAGTCAGGAGTGGCTTGGCTTGCAGGAGGTGCACTATGTTTGACAGTAAGCACAAAGCTGCATTAATTCAAAAGCATTTGGAAGAAAGGCTGGGAATGTAAAGAGGAATTTTCTGGGAAATCAATTACATGATTACATGATAAAAGTAGGGAAAATACCAAGATATTTTATAGGTATATCAATGGGAAGAGGATAACCAGGGAAAGAGTAGGGCCCATTAGGGACCAAGAGGGCAATCTATGGGTGGAGCCAGGGGACATCGGTAGAGTGTTGAACGAATACTTCACATCCGTCTTCACCCAAGAGAATGAGGATGAAGGTACGGAACTCGGGGAGAGAGACTGCAGGGTTCTTAAGCAAATTGATATAGGGAGTGACAAGAACTGGAGAACAGCTATCGTGGTTCCGCTATTTAAGAAGGGTTGCAGAGATAAGCCAAGGAACTACAGACCAGTGAGTCTCACGTCAGTGGTAGGGAAACTATTGGAGACAATTCTGAAGGAGAGAATCTATCTCCACTTGGAGAGGCAAGGTTTGATCAGGGATAGTCAGCATGGCTTTGTCAGAGGGTCATGCCTAACAAATTTGATTGAATTTTTTGAGGAGGTGACTAGGTGTATAGATGAGGCTAGTGCAGTTGATGTAGTTTATATGGATTTCAGCAAAGCCTTTGACAAGGTCCCACATGGGAGACTTATAAAGAAGGCAAATGCACATGGGATATAGGGTAATTTGATAAGGTGGATTCAAAATTGGCTTAGTTGTAGGAGACAGAGGGTGATGACAGAAGGTTGCTTTAATGACTGGAAGCCAGTGTCCAGTGGCGTCCAACAGGGATCTGTGCTGGGTCCCCTATTATTCATCATTTATATAGATGACTATGTGGGGGGTAGGATTAGTAAATTTGTGGATGACAAAGAGTGGTTGGGTGGTTAACAGTGAGGTTGAGTGTCTTGGGCTACAGGAAGATATAGACGGGATGGTCAAATGGGCAGATAAGTGGCAGATCAAATTTAACCCTGAAAAGTGTGAGGCGATACACTTTGGAAGGAGTAATTTGACAAGGAAGTATTCAATGAATAGCATGACACTAGGGAGTTCTGAGGAACAAAGGGGCCTTGGCTTGTGTGTCCATAGATCGCTGAAGGCAGAAGGGCACGTGAGTGGGGTGGTGAAAAAAGGTATGTGGGACATTTGCCTTTATCCATCGAGGCACAGATTACAAAAGTAGGGAGGTCATGTTGGTGTTGTATAGAACCTTGGTGAGGCCACAGCTGGAGTGCTGTGTGCTGTTCTGGTCACCACATTATAGGAAGGATGTGATTGCACTGGAGGGGGTGCAGAGGAGATTCACCAGGATGTTGCCTGGGATGAAACACTTAAGTTATGAAGAGAGGTTGGATAGACTTGGGTTGTTTTCGTTGAAGCAGAGAAGACCGAGGGGCAACCTGATCGAGGTGTACAAGATTATGAGGGGCATGGACAGGGTGGATAGGGAGCAGCTGTTCCCCTTAGTTGAAGGGTCAGTCACGAGGGGACACAAGTTCAAGGTGAGGGGCAGGGGATTTAGTGGGGGGGGGGGGGATGTGAGGAAAAACCTTTTTACCCAGGGGGTGGTGACGGTCTGGAATGTGCTGCCTGGGAAGGCGGTGGAGGCGGGTTGCCTCACATCCTTTAAAAAGTACTTGGATGAGCACTTGGCACATCATAAAATTCAAGGCTATGTGCCAAGTGCTGGTAAATGGGATTAGGTGGGTAGGTCAGGTGTTTCTCACGTGTCAGTGCAGACTCGATGGGCCGAAGGGCGTCTTCTGCACTGAGGGATTCTGTGATTTCACTGAAGTCTGAGATTAATTTGGTGGCAGCAATAAAGACTGTGGGTTAAAAATTTGATAAAGCTAATTTGCAGGGGTGGGGATCATGATGCACTATTACCCCTGCACCCAATTGGTAGCACACACATACTTCGTACTAATATTCACCATGGTGATTTGGTTATGCAGCCTGGTGCTAATCATGCTACTGACTGGCTGCACGCTGAGCAGAGGGTCCAGACTTGTGTGAGATTAGCACAAGTTAAAGCTGCACTTCTTAAAGCCAGCTTGCAACTCTTAAAGGGAGGTTCAGGGACTATTTCAAAGTAGTATTTCTCATAAGGCATAACAAGCATCCATTGAGCAGCAAGCCAGAGAGAGGACCCTGATTCCCTGATGCTGGAGACCTTAGTCCTGAAGGAGAAAAGGAGAAGTGACATCGTGTTTCCATAGGAGGCCCTCAAGGCATACGTTAAGAAAAGATTGGGAGCAGGTAGCCATGGAAGTCATTCAAGGAGTCCAGGCCAAGAGGACCTTGCTGAAGTGCTGCAAAAATTTTAATGACCTCACACGAGTGATCAAGCTTATTGAATGAATCTTCAAACTTTATCTCCTACCCACCGCACCACAAAACCTAAATGCTGCTTAATGAACCACATCCTCATCACTCATTCATCAGCTATCTCTAACATTCAAACTCCTGCCTAATATTTATAGATTTCAATACACCTTCAAACACACTGGTCTCTGCCACGGCCTCATGCGCATACCTCACAGCTTCCTTATACTTCCAGCTAGTCCGCTATGACAGTTATTATCACCCAACCACATTGCAACAAATCCACTGACACTCTTCACTTTCAAGTGAAGGACAAGGCGGCACATAATAGAAGGAAGGAAGCAACAGAGGACCTCTGGGGGATAGGCAAGACTGCATTTCCCAAACAGCTTGGAGAAGACGGTACTACACAGGCCTGATTGCAGCTGTTATCCCAAGAACATACAGACTGATGGTACATTACTGCCTTATGCATCTGGTTAAATCCCAATTTGTCATTGTCCTGCTATCAGGCATGAAGTACAAGCTTTAGATGGTGAGACCATGGACCTCCTGCTTTCCACTCACACTGTTTCCCTCATTTTAACTCTTCCCTTCTGCAATCGTTTTCAGATGCCTAAGAAAACTGCCGCCTGGCCAGCCAGTGAAACCTCCTCAGGAAGGGCATGAACAACAGTAGATATCTGACGAAGGAGCATCATTACTTGAACTGACACACGCAGCCAGCAGCAGCTCAAATATAGGTACCATGCATAATTTCAAGGGTAGTCGAGAGGTGGGATCGGCATCTGGCGAGTCACCAGCCTCGAGTGAAAGCTGCTGCTTGGACAGGAGGAAAGGACTGCACATGTGCTAGTTCACTGGAGGGAGATGTTACAAATGAGCCCTGCTGCAGAAGGCTCAGATGAGAACTTGGATGGGTGATATGCAGGGAAAGGTTGGTGGCATGCACACAGAGATGTTTGGTGCATTGACAGTCCTGCCACATAGTCTGTTGTTACTCTCATGGAGGAGTCCAGCTCTAATTTGGCACAGGAGTTCCCATAGAGCTTGGAACCCAAGTTTTCCAGCATAGAAATGGTGGAGCAATGATGTCTCCTCTCTTCCTCCTCCTCTCAATGTACTCGCCGAAAGTTTTGTGCCAAGGGCTGTAACCTCATGAGATCCAGTTTGTGTGGAACACAGCAAACCAACGCAACTTTGGAGCAACACACCAGCAATTATTGTAGGGCATACAACCTGCCACCACTTTCCCTCCCACCCACCCCACCTTCCAGAGTGGCCCAAGCAGAACAGCTGTTTTACAATGCCAATGGTTTGTTCCATAGGTTTCCATAGGGTAGAATGGCTTTGAGAGTGTGGTCAGGTGACAGAGGGAAGTCATAAGGCACATTCGGGTAGCCCTGGTCACCATATAGCCATCCTCTGGTTCATGGTGGTGAAACAGAAATGATGGTAATGGCTGACTATTGCAAGATGAAAGCTGCTGCCAGGATTACCGGCATTCACCAAAACGACGCTATGTGTATGTTTGCACACTAACTGTAAATTCAGGGTAAATTCTAGTACATCTCCCCATTGATATATATGGTGCTTGCAGTCATTGGAATTCTCACTGACGGCTCCCAACATCAGTGAGAATCCCACTGCCCTGCTTAGGTTCTCTGTGACCTCCCTGATGCAGCAGTGCATGGCATGACAAACTGAACTGTTGGCAATGTTTCCAGCTCCAGTCTGGGAGGATACTTAGGCGTAGAAATTTAGAACAATGGCAGCCACCTAGCTGCACTGTCCTCACCCTGCTCTGCAGCTGCAGCACTGGCTGGAAGAGGTGGCTCAGTTAATGACCACCTCCTTGGTAATGTGTAGCCACCTCAGCCACTGCCCCTGGCTGAATTGGAGGTAGGAGGAGTGCTCCCCAAATACCTTAGGTGAATGTGGTCTTCTGTTGAGAGCCCTCCTCCTTCCTCTGCACAGCTTTCTCTCTCAGCTGATTGTGCTCCATCTCCCTCTCATTCTGCAACCCAAGGAGGTCAAGGTGAGGGGCAGGAGGTTTAGGGGGATGTGAGGAAGAACTTTTTTACCCAGAGGGTGGTGACGATCTGGAATGCACTGCCTGGGAGGGTGGTGGAGGCGGATTGCCTCACATCCTTTAAAAAGTACCTGGATGAGCACTTGGCATGTCATAACATTCAAGGCTATGGGCCAAGTGCTGGTAAATGGGATTAGGTAGATAGGTCAGGTGTTTCTCATGTGTCAGTGCAGACTCAATGGGCCGAAGGGCCTCTTCTGCACTGTGGTTCTGTGACTACACCGTTCTGACTCTTAACCAGAAAGCTTCTCCAACGTCATAGTATACAGTACTTCCACTAACCTTGCAGCAGTAAAAGAGAGTCAATGAGCTACACAGGCTATGCAGAAACAGCCAGAAGATGATTTACTGCCATCTTTATCCCCCAGGGCTCCTGCAGTGTTGACACCAGTGGCATTGCAGAGCTCAATTTTTGATCTGTATGCTGAGGATAGGGTTCATTTCTAGATATACAGGAAGGGGAGAACTTGTTCCCTTGATTTCTTGGTCTCAGTGTTCTTGTTTCAATAACAGACAATCAGTTTTTTACTTCACTCTCCCCTGGCAGTTGAATGTAAGCAATGCTTATAGTTGGTTAACTTACAAAGGCAACATATTTTTTTTTTTCATTTGAAATCAAGAGTTTTTTGTAACTCACTACATTACATAATTAATTTTATAACTTACACTAGGCTTTAATGTGAACCCTCAAGAGTTAAGTTTGAAGCAAAGTAACTAAATGCAGGACTGCATGGGATTGAATGGTGGGCAGGGAAGATTTCTTGATGTGGCAAACTCAACGCAACTTGTAATAATGGTGAGAATAAAAGAACTGAACTCAGCCCCATAGGGTGCCTTTATATACTGCAGGAGGGAAAAGATTATGTAATTTCACTGAAACCTGTTAATCTCTTGTCTATGTAACCTACCCTAGAAGAATGTAGAGTGTAGCAAATAGGGATGTGCAGATGATTGTGCAGGTGTATCATTTCTTTTTTAATAATGATACTTGCATGTTCATTTTATGTGGTATTTTTGGCCTCATGCAGACATACCATTTTATTTTAATGGGAGGTAACATTTAAGACTTCCTAGGATAGATCAAGAAAACCCATCATTATTAATTCAATATGTAGCAGCAACCAATCTGGGATCCTTTGTCCAGACTCAAGTCCCTCAGAACCACCCAAAAAATCACTTCAAAAGGACAGTTTTCAATACATCAGTGAGAGCACTTCAGGGATGCACGAATGACCCTCTTGCGCTCTATGCCACGAAAATAGCTCAGAGAAGAGTGAAAATCCAAAAGTCATAATTTCACAATCAAAAAATCTGTAACTTGAGGGAAAGAAGTAATTCACAAAGTATTCCACATAGCTTTCTCTTCTTTAAATCAGCAAGGAGAACAGACAAATTTATCTAAAAAAAAGGGAAGATATCGATACCAATTTGCACTTACATAGTATATTTAGTCGGAAAACCCCAAGAAATTCACAAACAGATGTACTGAAGCTCAATGCGGAGCCAGGGAAAATAATGCATCAGGAGAAGTGAACTAGGTTGAAAACATGGGATCTGTGGTGGTTTTTTTCAAAAGGTAGAGAAGCTAAGGGAGGGTGTTCCACATAGTAGGACTAAGGCCACTAAAGACCTTGCCACAGTGTTGCATCAAGTGGGGGTGCACAGTTGAATGGTATTAAAGTATTACAAAGATTCAGGAGAAGTGGTGGAGAGATAGAGCTGGATATTATCAGTTTACTTGAGAAAGCTGATTGAAAACTAACTGGGCCCAAAGGTAGATCTAGTAAGGATTGCAGAGGTATTGCTGTATGGGATGGATGAGAAACCACAGGTAGAAATGCTCTGGCTGCCTTCAGAGAGGTACATACAAACATATGAATTAGGAGGAGTAAGCCACTTACCCCTCAGGCTTGCTCTACCATTAAATATGATCATGGCTGATCTCATTTTAACCTCAACTCCACATTCCCACCCACCCCCAATAACCTTTCATCCCCTTGTTAATCAAGAATCTATCCAGCTCTGCCTTAAAAATATTCAAAGAATCTGCTTCCACCGCCTTTTGAGGAAGAGAGTTCCAAAGACTCATGACCATCATAAAAAATTTCTCCTCATCTCTGCCCTAAATGGGTGACCCCTTATTTTTAAACAATGCCCCCCCACCCCCCCTAGTTCTAGATTCTCCCACAAGAGTAAACGTCCTTTCCACATCCAGATCTGTCAAGATCCCGCAGGATCTTGTATGTTTCAACCAAGTTGCCTCTTACTCTAAACCCCGCTAGATACAAGCCTAGCCTGTCCAACCTTCCCTCATAAGACAGCCCTCACTTTCTAGGTATTAATCCAGTAAACCTTCTCTGAACTGCTTCTAATGCATTTATGTCCTTCCTTAATTGTACACAGTACTCCCTCCAGATGTGGTCTCACCAATGCCCTGTATAACTGAAGCATAATCTCTCTACTTTTGTATTGAATTCCCCTCATGATAAAAAATAACATTCTATTAGCTTTCCTAATTACTTGCTGTACTTGCACACTAGCCGTTTGCGAATCATGCACTCGGACACCCAGATCCCTCCGCATCTCAAAGCTCTGCAATCTCTCACCATTTAGAAATATGCTTCTTTTCTTTCTTCCTACCAAAATAGACAATTTCATGTTTGCCCACATTATACTCCATTTGCTACTTTCCTACTTATCTTTGTATCATCAGCAAATTTAGCAACCATACCTTTGGTCCCTTCACCAAGTCATTTATATAAATTGTAAGAAGTTGAAGCCCCTGCACTGATCCCTGTGGCGCACCACTCATATCTTGCCAACTTGAAAATGACCCAAGCCTACACTATTTCCTGTTAGCTAGCCAACCTTCTATCCATGCCAATATGTAACCCCCTACACCATGAGCTTTTATTTTCTGCAATAACTTTTGATGCAGCACCTTATCAAATGCCTTCTGGAAATCTAAGTACAGTGCATCCACCGGTTCATCTTTATCTATAAGCACATTACTTCTTCAAAGAACTCTAATAAATTGGTTAAACATGGTTCCCCTCTCACAAAACCATGTTGACTCTGCCTAATTACCTTGAATTTACCCAAGTGCCCTGCTATAACATCTTTAATAATAGTTTCCCTAAGACAGATGTAGGAATGGAACCATGCAAGCACAGGCTCACGAAACAGGACAACACAAGAGAGGCGGGGAAAGATGGCATGGTGAAACATGTTGAATATACATCAAGCTCACAGCTACTGAAGCTATCATTCATAACTTTAGTTTGGTGTTGTGGGAAGGATGGAAGGTAAATGGTTTTAAAAGTTTGTATTTTAAACACTCTTTAATTTAAGATAAAATGGAGATCCTCCATCGGAACTCGGGCCTGAAAAATAATAGCAAGGTAAGTAGGTAACTTTTAGTCTGATCTGGTTCAGAAATAGGGATTTCAACCCAGATCAGAAGTTCTGGGCCATTGAATGACCAAGCAGTTTTCTCTCAGTTTGGCAAGAATTTCATCCTTCGTGGAAACATCGTTGCATTTAAGGTCAGCTTTTTCCACTATTAGAACTTCCACAACATTTCCTTCATCTTCAACTGTTTAGTTTAACAAAGGCATTTTAAATGTTCTTCTGTTTGTCCTCAGCTTTTAACAGAAAATTAAACATCTGTTTAAACCTACATGCTGGTTAATTTTATCAGCCATTATTCAACTTTATTTCTAAATTATAAATTAAATTATACAAAAAAAACTTACACACTGTGCCCTTGCCAGGTCCAAGTCACTGTGTCCTGTTGGAAAACAATTTTTTAAATTAGTTTAATCATTTACAATTTAATCCTTGCCAAATATCAAGTTATCTATGTGCATGCTAATCTCTGCATTGTGGTTCTTGAGGAAAGAAAAGCTTGCTCTGCTAAAGAGATCCACTCACAATGTAACCAATTGAAAACATAAATATTGGAAATCCAATTTATCTTTCATTAACAATGCTGATTTTTGTCTGAAGAACTTAAGTGTTGCATTTTTCTTAATAAATGAATGAGTGACTTGATAGTATATCAAGTGAAGTTGAATTGCCAGATTCCAAGGTAAGTGAAGGATTCAATGACTTGATAACTTCGTAGCCCAAACATTATCATGCAGTACCTTGTCAGCTCTCAACAGACATTCACCAACTTCTTCCAATGCATGAACTGTTACTCTACTTCCTTTATTACAATTTGGAACCAATACTTAATTCAATTAGATCTTCATATTCTTCTTAAATGGCTTGTGTAAAAATCCATAAACATGCAGCTGACCACTGTCTGCATATAAAGAAGTGATAGATGCATCTTAATCTCTTGCTATAATTTGGATATGCAGCTGTTCCCACTGTTTCTCTGGATTTCTGCCCATCTCCCACCAAAGATTCTAACCGTAGGTGTCTACTTGGATAAGAAGAATCTCAAAAGATACAAGTAAATCAAAATGTTAGACTTTGATTAGGTGCTCTGAATTTCCAGAAATACAGATTTAAATTTACAAGCAGGGAGTCACAAATTGCAATCTCAGTTTTCAGCAAATGTGAAACCATCTGTTCTAATGTTGGTGAGGGAAATGCAAGAATATTTTGCAGATTGCTATAAAGAATGCAGGAACTATAAACAGCAATCAGTATGGCCTTAGAAGCATTAAGTTATTCCTCACACAACTAGTGGAGTTCTTTTTGAGAAACAGGTCAGTCATTCCAGTATAGCTACAACACTGACATCTAACCGACAATATGGAAAATTGCCTAAGTCTGCACCTCTCCAACATCCAAGCATCTTTAGAAAAGAGTAAAATACATCAATAACCTGCAAGTTCCAAAGATGCCCGAAACAAGCAAACATCTGGCTTCAGATTGACAGTCTGTTGCACATTTGTTACTATATTACCTTGACTAGCTAAGTTTAGGGCCTGCTCATACACATGACATATTGTAGTAATATTAAAATATTTTTTAAAGCAGCATTTTGTGCCATGACTGTTATTCTTTGCATCACATTCGGATTGAGGGATAAATCTCAATATTATTTATTCCAAACTATTATTAAGTATTTTTAATATGCAGGCAAGACAGCAAGCTTAACTCAGGGCACAAATCTTGGATTAAATGTTTCCTTAAGAAGTGTTAATTGCAACTCCTCAGCATTAAATATAGAGATTACAATCTTGGAGCTTTTGGGAAATTGCCTCAAGTCGCTCACAAAAAGCTAACTATACCCTTTAACCCAAGAGAATGAATGAGTTGGGACAGTTTACGTCAGTACAGACTGTATAGGATTGGTGAAAGGATTAGGCTCAATGGGTTTTTCTCATTGCTTGCTCTGAACGGAGCAGTGTTAAAGCCTGAGTAAAAATTGTTACCCATTTCCTACTTCATTGGTTCAAGAGGTCAAGGGAGGAGGAAAGGATGGAAGATGATGAAATAAAATTGTACACACAAAAACTCACCAGTCTGTTTTGGTATCGAATAAGCACTGGCTGTACGGGAACTCCAGGAATAAAAGCACCTGTAAACATCAGGAACAATTAAGATTCTAATACTTTTTTGAAGCTGTAAAACATTGCCCTCATCACTTCAAAAATACTGAAAGTATTAAATATGGTGACTGGAGAGACCAGAGATTGAAAAAAATAGCAAGATTTGGTAATACGTGGGGCTGATCTTTGAAAAGGGATGACATATTTGGGTGTTTTGGTGTTTGTAAAGTTTACCTTATCCCTTTCTCTTAACCTTTCATAAAAAGCAGTTTTAGGAGATAACAATTCATTTTACTTGTGGGAAAACATTAAGTTTTCCGATTACTTAGTGATGTATGAATTGAATGCATCAGAAATCTACTGGAAAACAATTTATTTGTGAATTACGTTTGTCCAGACTTTCGAAATAAAATGACTTTTCGTCACATATTTGAAGTCTGGAAGGGAAAGAGGTTTGATACCTTTATAAAATAGACCCCTCTACTAACATGCTAAAGTTACGTTAAAAAACAAAAGCTGAAACGGCAGGAAGGCGGCATGTTCAAATTCCATCAGACGTCCTAGTTTTAATTCTTTCTTTACTAAATGAGCAATAAATTCTCAGTTACAACCATTATATTGACAATTGCCATCCAATTTTGAAAGCTTGTGATTAAAGTATATATGTAAAACAAGGACATACGCGTGAAAATTTAATCAGAACAGTTTGCTCACCTGATTTGAAAGTGATGAGGCAGGTACGATTTGTACAGGTACCTTCTGGAAAAATCATCAGCTTGAAAGAAAAATAATGATTCTTCAACAAAGAGACTTGATACTGAACTCAGGTCTAATAAAACTGCCAGAGTTTAGACAATCACATCTAATCACATGTGGTTAAAATACCTGAGGCCATTTCCCTCCTGACTGTGCACGCTTTGTAATCTCTTCAACAGTTTTCTTCCTAGAATTTGTCTCAGTGCGTGATACCAATACAGGTTGAGAACAACTCAGTAATACTAAAAAACAAAAAAAAAGGCTTTACAAACTATTTTTCTCCCATTACGTTATTTTAAATCAGTGTCATTACCTCGAAAAAAAACTGATAGAAAACACTAAGTAAATAAGCCAGAAGTCCAAAAATAGTCATACCAAGAGTAAAATTAATTTATCAAACCGAGAATCTCATTTATTACAGCGTCTACAGCATTATAATTGTAATAATTCTATTGAGTGCTATGTTACAAACTGTTTTTTATGAAATATTTTACTCAGTATTTTCAACTCTGTCTCCACTTGACTAGTTAGTCAATGCTTTTGTTTCGGAGTGGCTCCAGTTGAATTATTTTAAGTTTCTTTTAAAAAGAGCTATCAAAGAAATAATGCTCAAGAGGTGAAGAAATCAATATTTTGGAAAGGAATACGTTTCCACTTTGAGCACAGTTTAAGCATCAAGCAATTCTAGTCAGAAATATCACCAGTCTGTTGCAGAATAAAGCTTCTGTTCTGATCCAAGAGTACCTTTTGAAAAGGATCTCTAATGTAACAATTTGATTTTTAAAAAAATTTCTAACACTAGCCACCATTTATGCTTGGCAACTGGGGATGCACACGAACAACAGCTTATATTCATTACCCCGAGGCACTTCACTGGAGCGTCATAAAACAAAATATGACACTGAGCAGTAAGCATATTTTTAGGCCAGGTGACCAAACGTTTGGTCAAAGAGGTAGATTTTTTAAGGAATGTCTTAGAGGAGGAAAGCAAGGCAGAGAGGTGTAGGGAGGAAATTCCTGAGCAAAGGACCTTGGCAGCTAAAGGCATGGGCACCATTAGTGGAGCATTTAAAATCAGGGCTGTGTAAGAAGCAAGAATTATATATTGCTGAGAAAAAAGAGACGTCGAAATTTTTGACTTGCCCTCATCAGACACTTCGCAAGAATACCAACATAAAGGGAAAACAACATTTATACTGTATGTGGACAGTGTGCAGGTTGGTTGGCAAGTGGACTCTGACTGGTAGAGGCGTTGCCATGAAGAATGCACCAGTGATGGTGACTGACAGTTAACTGCCAAGCACTGTTTGAAATTTAAACCTGGCAGCTTGACCCTGATTAGTCAAGACATTGCCCTGAGGAATGAGTCAGCAAATGGCTGTCACTTATTTTGTTTAGCTGAAGCAGGCGCAATGTGTGTACAGATTTCTGTCTGCAAAGAACAGGACCCTGTGTATTAATATACGTAGCTTCCAGTACACGCAAATGTGCCACACTGCGAGCCTGACTGACAATGTCAAATCAGTTGTCAGCGTAATTCTTAGCACATTGAGGATTATTTAGCAAATGTTGTCCAGTCGTGAAATCACATCTAATGTTGGACACTGTTTTGAGTTTTGCAAGCACAGGCTAGTTGGGTATGGTCTGTATCTTGCCAGTTGTGAACAACGGCTAGGACATGCTGTTTGATACGATCTGCCAGTCTTTGGGACATAAGGCCTACGCACCTAGCATAACACAGGCACCTAAATTCATATACCATATTACTCATTTGTGTGATAGGCAGAACATCTTTTTGGTTTGATGGCAGCATCCTTTTAGTGGCGAATACCACTCATGATGCTACTGCATAGTAGCAGCGTGAAACAGCTAGCTTCATCTGTTGCTCAGAGTTTTGAGATACCTTGCCCTTCCAGGGTAATCGGAGGTAGACTGGGCACCTTTCAGGGCTGAAAGTGACGGCCTTAGGCCCATTCATGAGCCTGCATCTTATAAAGCGTGAAATAATCTGATCAGGGTAGCCATAATCCTGCTTGTATGGCGAGCAAATGGTTTGAGCCCTATTTATAAGGTTGCCAATAAGCCCAATCCTATGGCGTGTGGAACTGTAAGAATCCCGATGCGTATATTGGCCAGTGAAGATAGGCTTGTGGTAGACCGTGGTAGAGTACCCCCTGGCAGATTTCTCAACTAGTACGTCAAGGAAGGGGAATTCATTTGACTGCTCCATTTCAAAGGTGAATTTGAGCGCATGATGGAGCCCATAAGACGTGTAAGGAAATTATTACACGCAGCTGCTGATTTAAATAAAGGCAAATGTATCATCCACATATTGGAAAGATGTGAGGGGTAGGAGGTTAGGTGTCATTCCATCGAAGGCACATTTCTCATGGAACCCAACAAAGGTGTTTGTGAGAGCTGGGCCTAGAGGGGATCCCTTGGCAACACCATCTATTTGGGCATACGTTGTGTCATTAAAACTGAACTCAACTGCATGAGTTTTTCCCCTTATATCGATATTCTTGCAAAGTATCCTGATGTGTGCAAGATAAAAAGCTTTGACATGTCTCTTTTTCCAGCAATATTCAAGTTCTGTACTACCAAGCAAGGAGTTATGAAAGTGCGGATTTTGTGTAGGATTGAGGAGCTGCGGGAGATTACAGAAATAGGAAGTGGCAAGGCCATGGAAAGATATGAAAACAAGGATGAGAATTTTAAAATCAAGACACTGCTTGACTGGGAGCCAACACAGGTCAAGGGTACAGTGAATGGGACTTGGTGCTAGTTAAGACATGGGCAGCAGAGTTTTGAAAGACCTCAAATTTACAAGGGTAGAATGTGGGAGATCAGCCAGAAGTGCAATTGAATATAGTCAGGTCTAGAAGTAATAAAGGCCTGAACAATGGTTTCAGCAGCAGAGAAAAAGTCAGGTGTTGCTACGGAGGTAGACACAAGCAATCTTAGTGATGGTGCGAATGTGTGATCCGAGTCATAGAGGTCTACGGCACAGAAAAAGGCCCTTCGGTCCATCGAGTCTGCACCAGTCAAACAAGGACCTAACTATTCTAATTCCATTTTCCAGCCCATAGCCTTGTATGCCATGGCATCACAAGTGCACATTCAAATATTTCTTAAATGTTATGAAGGTTTCTGCCTCTACCACCCTTTCAGGCAGTGAGTTCCAGATTCCCACCACCTTCTGGGTGAAAAAATTCTTCCTCACATCCCCTCTAAACCTCCTGTCCCTTACCTTAAGTCTATGCCCCCAGGCTATTGATCCCTCCACCAAGGGGAAAAGTTCCTTCCTGTCTACCTTATCTATGCCCCTTGTAATTTTATACACCCCAATCATGTGTCCCCTCAATCTCCTCTGCTCCAAGGAAAATAACCCCAGTCTATCCAATCTCTCTTCATAACAAACTCTCCAGCCCAGGCAACATCCTGATAAATCTCCTCTGCGCTCTCTCTATTGCAATCACATCCTTCCTGTACTGCAGATTCCAGAGCTGCACACAATACAATAGCTGTGGCCTAACCAGCATTTTACACAGTTCCAGCATAACCTCCCTACTCTTATATTCTATGCCTCGGCTAAGAAAGGCAAGTATCTCATATGCCTTCTTAACCACCTTATCCACCTATCCCGTTACCTTAAGGGACCGGTGGACATGCACACCTAGGTTCCTCTGATCCTTGGTACTTTCCAGAGTCCTACCATTCATCGTGTATTTCCGTGCCTTGTTTGTCCTGCCCAAGTGCATCACCTAATACTTATCTGGATTAAATTCCATTTGCCACTGATCAGCCCGTCTATGACCTCCTGTGATCTAAGGCTATCCTCCTCACTATTTACCACCCTGCCAATTTTTGTGTCATCTGCAAACTTACTGATCAACCCTCCTATATTCAAGTCTAGGGTGATACACCACCAAAGTTGCAATCAGACTGGTTTAGTCTGAGATTTGTCAGAAAGAGGGATGGAGTCAGTGGATAGGGGAATGAAACAATGGTTTCAGTCTTCCCAATATATAGTTGGAGGAAATTTCTATTCATCCAATACTGGATGTTGGTTAAGGAACCAGACACCAAATCAGAGATGTTTATACTTTGAATCAACAAGATTTAGAACTGGGTCAAAACTGTCCAAACTGGTTTTAATTTAGACCTGTGCAACTTGTATTGTCTAACCTCATTTCAAAGCCAGCTGCCTTCTTGAATGTGACTGAGTGAATGGCCAGGCTATTTTAGGTAAGAGTTAACTACATTGCTGTCGGCTGGAGTCACATTTAGACCAGACAAGGTAAGAACAGCAGATGTTCATCACTAAAGGGCACTAGTGAACCAAATGGAGTTTTAAGACAATCCAGTGGTTTCATGTTTGCTATTATTGATACCAGCTTTGGGATTCCAGATTTAGATAAGGGGGAGGTGGTGCTACAGTGGTATTGCCACTGGACTAGTAATCCAAAGACCCAGGGCAGACAGTGGAATTTTAATTCAATAAAAATCTGGAAATTAAAAGTGTAATGGCGACCATGAAACCACTGTCGATTGTCATAAAAACCCAGCTCATTCACTGATGTCCTTTAGGGAAGGAAACCTGGCCTACATGCAACTCCAGGCCCACAACAATGCGGTTGACTCTTAAATGCCCTAGCAAGCCACTTGGTTGTAGCAAGCCATGAAAAATGTCTAAAAAGAATAAACCGGACGGACCACTCGGCATCAACATAGGCACCAAAAACGACAAAGGCAAACTCAGCTGTGCCAAACCTGCAAAGTCCTCCTTTGTAATATCTGAGGGCTTGTGCCAAATTTGGGACAGCTATCTCACAGATTAATCAAGCAACAACCTGACATAGTCATACTCACGAATCATACCTTACAGATAATGTCCCAGACACCACCATCATCAGCCCTGGGTATGTCCTGTCCCACTGGCAGGACAGAGCCATCAGAAGTGACGACACAGTAGGTAGGGAGTCGCCCTGGGAGTCCTCAACATCAACTCCAGACTCCATGAAGTCTCATGGCATCAGGTCAAACATGGGCAAGGAAACCTCCTGCTGATTACCACGTACCGTCCTCCCTCAGCTGATGAATCAGTACTCCGCCATGTTGAACACCGCTTGGAGGAAGCAGAGGGTGGCAAGGGCACAGAATGTATTGAGTAGGGGACTTCAATGTCCATCACCAAGAGTGGTTCGGTAGCACCACTACTGACCGAGCCCTAAAGGACATAGCTGCTAGACTGGGTCTGCAACAGGTGGTGAGGGAACCAACAAGAGGGATTACATCCTCACTAAGCTGCCTGCCGCAGTTATTTCTGCTGAAGGGTCATGAGGACTCGAAACGTCAACTCTTTTCTTCTCCGCCGATGCTGCCAGACCTGCTGAGTTTTTCCAGGTAATTCTGTTTTTGTGCCGCAGTTACATCTATCCATGGCAGCATTGGTAGGAATGATCACCGCACAGTCCTTGTGGAGACAAAGTCCCATCTTCACCCTGAGGATACATTGTGTTGTGTCACACTGCCACCGTGCTAAGTGGGATAGATTTCAAACAAATCCAGCAACTCAAAACTGGGCATCCATGAGGCGGTGTGGGCCATCAGCAGCAGCAGAATTGCACTCAAACACAATCTGTAACCTCATGGCCCGGAATATCCCCCACTCTACCATTACCACCAGGCCAGGGGATCAACCCTGGTTCAAAGAAGAGTGCAGGAGGGAATTCCTGAAGCAGCACCAAGCATACCTAAAAATGAGGTGTCAACCTGGTGAAGCTACAACTCAGGACTATTTGTGTGCCAAACAGCTTATGCAGCAAGCGATAAACAGAGCCAAGCGATTCCACAACCAATGGATTAGATTTAAGCTCTGCAGTCCTGCCACATCCAATCGTGAATGGTGGTGGACAATTAAACAACTCACTAGAGGAGGCGGCTCCACAAATATCCCCATTCTCAATGATGGGGGAGCCCAGCATATCAGTGCAAAAGATAAGGCTGAAGAATTTGCAACAAACTTCAGCCAGAAGTGCCGAGTGGATGATCCATCTCGGCCTCCCCCAGGCGTCCCCAGCATCACAGATGCCAGTTTTCAGGCAATTCGATTCACTCCACGTAATATCAAGAAACGGCCGAAGGCACTGCATACTGCAAAGGCTATGGGCCCTGACAATATTCCGACAGTAGTACTGAAGACTTGTAGTCCAGAACTTGCCGTGCGCCTAGCTAAGTTGTTCCAGTACAGCAACAACACTGGCATCTACCTGGCAAACTGGAAAATTGCACAGGTATGTCCCATCCACAAAAAATAGGACAAATGCAACCCAGCAAGTTGCTGCCCCATCAGTCTACTCTCCATCTTCAGTAAAGTTATGGAAGGGGTCATCAACAGTGCTAACAAGCAACACTTGCTTCGCAATAACCTGCTCACTGACAGTCAGTTTGGGTTCCGCCAGCCTCATTCCAGCCTTGGTTTAAACATGGACAAAATAGCTGAACTGTAGAGGTGTGCTGAGAGTGACTGCCCTTGACATCAAGACAGTATTTGACTGAGTATGGCATCAAGAAACCCTAGCAAAACTGCAGCCAATGGGAATCAGTGGGAAAACTCTTATGCATACATAATACAAAGGAACATGGTTGTGGTTGCTGGAGGTCAATCATCTGAGTTCCAGGACATCATTGCAGGAGTTCCTCAGAGTAGTGTCCTAGGCCCAACCATCTTCAACTGCTTCATCAATGACCTTCCTTCCAGCGTAAGGTCAGAAATGGGGATGTTTGCTGATGATTGCACAATGTTCATCACCATTTGTGGCTCCTCAGATATTGAAGGAATCGTACCCATATGCAGCAAGATCTGGACAACATTCAGGCTTGGGCTGATAAGTGACAAGTAACATTTGCGCCACACAAGTGCAAGGCAATGACCATCTCCAAGAAGAGAGAATCTAGGCATCTCCCCATGACATTCAATGGCATCATCATCACTGAATCTCCTACTATCAACATCATGGGGGTTTCCACTGACCAGAAACTGAACTGGACCAGCCACATGAGTACTGTGGCTAGAAGAGCAGGTCAGAGGCTGGGAATTCTACAATGAGTAACTCACATCCTGACTCCCCAAAGCCTGTCCATCATCTACAAGGCACAAGTTAGAAGTGTGATGGAAAACTCTCCACTTGTCTGGGTAAGTGCAGCTCCAACAACACTCAAAAGCTTGACACCATCCAGGACAAAGCTGCCCGCTGGATTGGCACCCCATCCACCACTTTAAACATTCACTCCCTCCACCACCGATGCACAATGGCAGCAGAGTGTACCATCTGCAGCAACTCACCAAAATTCCTTCAACAGCATCTTCCAAGCTCTCGACCTCTACCACCTAGAAGGACAAGGGCAGCAGATGCATGGGAACACCACCACCACCACTTTGAAGTTCCCCTCCAAGTCACACATCATCCTGACTTGGAACAGCTGTTACCGACTAGAGCTCTAGCTGCGACAAAGCACAGACCTGAAGGCATGGAAGGTACGTCCAAATCTTAAGCCTTCAACAGAGAATCTGAGTCTAAGACAAAATGCAATAGATCCGGCGCATTTGGCTGTTTTTCTCCCCTCCATAAGTGTTGACTTTTTGTTCAAGTATGTTTTTTAATTCTTTCCCAGGCAGCATTCCTTCAATGTTGCTGGGTCAAAATCCTGGAACTCCCTTTCAGCAGCACTCTGAGTGTACGTACACCACATAGAGTGCAGCGATTGAAGAAGGTGGCTCACCACCACCTTCTCAAGTGCAATCAGGGATGGGCAACAAAGGCTGGCCTATCCAGCAATGCCCACATCCCGAGAAAAAATACAAAAAGACATACTTATGCAAAAGATCAACATTATGGAGGGGAGAAAAAACAGCCGAAACACAAGACCAATTGCTTTTTGTCTTAAGCTCAGATTCTCTATTGTAGGTTTAAGATGCAGACATACCTTCCAGGCCTTCATGTCTGTGCTTTGTCTCAGCTAGAACTCTCCCACTGGCACAGGTGGTGACAACAAAATTGAAGAACTGGAACCCTTTCTTAGTCTTGGCACTTTCATTACATCGGTGCCAAACACAAAGAATTAAGTTTAAATTAGTTACTGCAAATAAAATGAATGTATTTAAATGCCATTCTTTCTCTTTACTGAGAGTGACAAAGAATTTTGTTAACAAATGTATTCATGGTGGGTGAAAAATCAAGAGAAAGAAATTGATTTCATAGTTACACTAAGATATGCAATGGTTACAAAATGGCAGCATTGCTACATGATAAACATCTCCATTGGTGGGTATAATTACCTTTAGTTTATTTTGAAAGTTATTAAATGAGCCTCACATGTGAAACACAGATTTATCACACTACTGCTTATGATCAGAGTTTCCACTAATTTAATTTGTTTATCATTTTCTACTGACCTTTTAGCAACATTTTAATGAAATTATGTTTGGAATGCATCAAGAAAGCTTCAACATGTATTAAACATTTTCCTGTGGGCTTGTATTTTTATTTACAGATATCAACACTTCAAGAAACATACTTCTAAAATGTTACATTTTAGCTACCTCGTTATCACGTACTGATAACCCAGGCAAAAATTTCAACCGACGCATTTAACAACATTTTATAATGCGAATGTAAAGCAAAAAGTGCAACAGTAACAATGATAAATTAAAAACTCACATCCAAACAATGGAATGTCAGCATTCTCAGCTCTTGAGACAACTGATGGTATCTCAGCAACGATATTCACAACTGCATCAAAGAAAGTTGAGTGAGGGGCAACCACAAGAATTGGTGCTTCAGTTGCCTCAGCCTTTTTTCCCTTCACCTTAATTTGCATGAAACCCATACAGAAGAAAAACGCACGGCCCAAGGATTTCAACACAACTCGTGAAACACGGCTGTAAATGAAATTGATGAAAGAAATTAGCACTTCCTCCAGTCTATACAATAAGAACACAGATTACCTTATTTTGCTGAGAGAAGGGCAAGAATAGAAAATAAATTTTAGACTAAACTCATTTACAACCATATACATTGAAGATTTTGTGTTCATGTCTCCTTTGCAAGGTTGGCACCTGACAAACAATCTTACGTAGACTAATAGTGACAAAGAAAATATCAAACTTTTCTAAAGGTGGTGTTCAAATTTTGGAGTCCAATTTTTAAAAATTGTGATATACTTGAAAGTAACATAAGTAACTCTATGCGCCACCTGTTCAGAAAAATAGTTGAATAAATTAGATGCCAGGAATTTCAAAATGAAGTTATGACTATTTTTGAAGAGGCCGAATAGCCTGGCACTTGAGGACATGGAGTCCTCTATTAGTCCTGGCAGCACTAAGCTCCCCGCATCGGGAGGAGAGCCACCAACAGCACAATATTAATACAAATGATCCTTTTAGATTTACAAAAGATATAAATAAACTAAGCCATGATCATATTGCATTATCAATGATATCTTAACATCCTGCGGGACCCACTCCTCAGGTCAAAGCAAATGGGCATAAAGTGCTTGTTAGTCATGTTCCTTTTTTGTCTTTCTAATGATTGTTCACATGCCTGGTTTGTTAAGCTTTGTGTGGTCTAAATCACATTTTTTTTCTTCATTTGGAGATGTTATTTACAGGCTATCAAAACCATGAGCTACCTCTTTCTGCTTTTGTTAGCATAACTCTATTTACCTTCATCTATATTCCTATAAGGGATGACTATCCAACTGTTGGTCCTCAGGCCACATGGTTCTCAAGCCCCAACGACCAACACTCAAAAGTCAGTTAAAATCGCAACACTTTGCGATTTTGTTTCTTATTGGTTAGTTTGTCTTGCTTGACGTTCAGCAGACCAGTGGTTTG
The DNA here is from genome assembly GCF_964194155.1 of Cetorhinus maximus. Classification (NCBI taxonomy): domain Eukaryota; kingdom Metazoa; phylum Chordata; class Chondrichthyes; order Lamniformes; family Cetorhinidae; genus Cetorhinus; species Cetorhinus maximus. The sequence continues at coordinate 104,501,258 of NC_135884.1, forward strand.
GAAAGGACAGGTTTTTAAAGTTCTGCTGCTTTATGTGTAGATAAATTCTATATCAGAATACCAGGATCTGCCTCGACCAGCAGTTCAAGATATATGCAGCTTAACAGGGAACAGGGAAACCTTTAAATGTGCTGTAAGTAAACTCCTCAGTACATCCCTATACAGCCCACAACTCTACCAAAGAAAAGACTTCTTCTACAACACAACAAATCTAGTCTTACCTAAACACTAAACGATATCCACAACAATCTGGAGAAGTTCATGACTACAATTCCCCTTTGATTTGTCCCTCACCTTTATGTTGTCTATCTCTGACTCTCTTCCCAGACTACATCTCAGGCAATGAAATTTCCACAGATGTTTAATAGAATAATTCCAGACTCTCCATGACATTTTTTCACCTTTCTTCCAGCAACAGTTCAATTTTTTCTTTCAGCATCTGCTCTGACAATTTTCCATGCCAGAGGTCCTGAAACATCTTCCTTTTTTCTCCGCTAACGGCCACAATTGAGGAAAAGTCTTAAGGGTAATAATTGTAACTGACCCATTTCCTATATCTCTGCCCTCCCCATCCACAAGGGCGATAGAACCATTTTAGTTCCAATACACACACCTCTGCATTCCCCAGATCATCTTCCACCATTTACATTGTGATCCCATCAACAAACATCTTCTGGAGATACAGTTGCTTTTACAACAATCTCATTCACACTCCCTTAACCTTTCCTATAGCTGCCTCCCCGATGTAAGCGTAGAAGATGCAACGCCTATATGTTTATTCCCACAGAGTGTGTAAACTTTCAATTCTTCTATTCTTTTAAACCAAGTATGGCCATAGGCCTACTTTTTTTTTGCACCAATAGATGGCATGTTTGATTTGTAATCTTTTGCCATTGCTCTCTTCTCCATCCTGTCTTTAGGTCAGTCCAAGGAAGACATTCAACCACTTTCTTTTCTCAATTCTGAAAAAGATCCCTACCTGAAATATTAACCTTTCTTCTCAGATCAATAAAAATTGTGATCTGAAAACAGTTTTAAGTTTTTAATCAAACAAATGACACGAGAACAAATTTTACCCAACAAGCTTTTATCATGGCAGTCAAGGTTTACAGGGCCTTCCATTGGGCTGAGCCACTTGTGACACCCCTGATTCAGCACGGTGTGTGCGTTGCAGCATATTCAAATTACTATTCCAGGAATTTTTGGAGTAAGGTCGCAATGAGAAGATCAGTGTATAAAACTGGATATGTTATGGTGAATGACCACTGCTAATTTCTACCCCTAGAAGATCGCCCGGAGTCATGCCTGCCTCAATTTACCTGTTGTTGAAACCCTCATTCATGCCTTTGTAACCTTCAGACTTGATTATTCCAATACATTTCTGGCTAGCTTCTACATTCTACCTTCCATAAACTTTGAGGTCATCCAAAACGCCGCTGCCCATGTCCTTACTTGTACCAAGTCCCGTTTACCTGCCAGCCCTGTGCTCACTGACCTATACTGGTTCCTGGTCAAGTGACGGCTGTATAAACAGATTGCTGTTGCCATTTGTTGCCAGTTGCACTGTTCCCAGAAGTTCTATACCACTATTTTAAAGACAATTGCTGATGGAAGAGGATGGACAGGAGAGATAAACGATTGGTCAAGGCAATAAATATGTAATTAAATTATGTACACACAGCTAAATAAAATCTTCCAATCCATTACGCTTAATCTGTTAAGCATGTTCATTGCATTAACTCTCTAACCATCTGGTGCAACTAGTCGATACATATTGACCTTCACTTCTTTCAGTAAAAGACCAGAGGGTTTTGTTTTAGGCATGCTTTAAAGGATTTTTTAACCTTTTAATCATACAACTCAATATAAAAAGACAATTAAACATTTGATGTTTATGTTTTTTTTCCATTCTTAAAGGTTACTGGGCACATAAGCATAGATCAGTCTCTGAAAAGGAAATAATGCAGCCAAAAACTTAGTCACATTACTAAATCCATTTATGAATTATTTACCTATGAATTATCCTCCTTAAATTTTACAAACATTCAACAGCTTCAGGAAATTTTACGTGATACTATTCCAATAAATTGATTTTCATTTGAGCTAATGGATTCAACTCAAAAGTAATGAACAAAATAGAATAGATTTGGTGGTGCTAAATGTTTAATAATAAAACAGATGCATAGCATCCATAAGCACTGATAAAATCTACTGACCAGCTAGATAACAATGACTATACCATGACAAAATGACAATGACAAAACTATATTCCAGCATATTTTTGTGCAATCTAAAATTTGGACTTAATTTGGAACATACATAATGAACACAGAATATGGAAACTACAGTGGAATTATCTAGAAAAATGTATATTAGAAAATGAAAAATCATTTACAAAAGTAGGCTGACTAGTGAAGTATTTACAGTGGAATAATTCTGAAACAAATGCTTCTTTGACTCTCAAAATTGCTTAGATGTGCTACAATGTACAACAATGTCATCCTTTTAAACTACTCTCCCTTAATCTTGACACTAACAGTTATTCTTAATTTCCGATACATCAATTTCCTAAAGATTAAATAAATAGAAACAAACTCACTCGGCAATTCATAATATGCTCCAAGCCACATCATCTAGCTAACCCCAAGTTTCCATCAGACCAGAGTAATCCCCATTGGCCTAAAAAGGTGCCCATTAGGTTATGACTTTTTAAAAACAAAATCCTAATCAATGCATACTCCAAGCATGATAAACCAGAATGTTGCATGGTGGGCTGAGGAGCAAGATGTCAAAATGAGTTGATTCTGCATAATCCATTGAGCAATAAGGCGTCAAGCACATTTCAATAAACCATCAAAAAATAAAAATATCTGGAAAAACTCAGCAGGTCTGGCAGCATCTGCGGAGAGGAACACAGTTAACGTTTCAAGTCCGTATGACTCTTCAACAGAACTAAGTAAAAATATTAAAGAGGTGAAATATAAGCTGGTTTAAGGGGGGGGAGGTGGTGGCTCAGGTAGAGCTGGATAGAGGGCCAGTGATAGGTGGAGATAGCCAAAAGATGTCATAGACAAAAGGACAAAGAGGTGTTGAAGGTGGTGATATTATCTAAGGAATGTGTTAATTAAGGGTAGAAAGCAGGACAAGCAGGGTACTGATAGCCCTAGTGGGGGTGGGGTAGGGTGAAGGGAAGGGATCGAAATAGGCTAAAAGATAGAGATAAAACAATCTCTACCTTTCCAATCCACCTATCACTGGCCCTCTATCCAGCTCTACCTGTCCCACCACCCCCCCTTAAACCAGCTTACATTTCACCTCTTTTCTATTGTTACTTAGTGCTGTTGAAGAGTCATATGGACTCGAAACGTTAACTGTGTTCCTCTCCGCAGATGCTGCCAGACCTGCTGAGTTTTTCCAGGTATTTTTATTTTTGTTTTGGATTTCCAGCATCCGCAGTTTTTTGCTTTTATCAATAAACCATCAATTGGATAAGTCTCCACCTCTAAAAAAAAAACACAGCTCATGGTGCATCAAATTGCCACTGGTGCAATTAAAACAAAGGTTTTGGATACAGCAAGCACTGCTAACACATTGTGTTACAAAGGAGATAGCAACTGGAATTAGTAAAACTTTGACATTTCTATACACTAGTTAAATCTGGGAAAAGGTCCTGGGGTATCACACCATCATTTACAAGAGTTAAGACGCATACCTGAAAACTACAGACCAACAAACTTAATATTTGTTGTGAGGAAAATCAAAGTGATCTGATGCCAAGTAGCAGGAGAAAATCATAACCTGTTAGGGTAGTCAAATAAGTTCAGCAGGGTCAGACTCCCACAAATTTACATCTACCAAATCCAAAAATTTGAATGTAGTGTTGCAACATATTGAAATTACTTTTGCAGGAATTTTTGGAGTAAGGTTGCAATGAGAACATCAGTGTATAAAACTGGGTATGTTACAGTGAATGACCACCGCCTATTTCTACTGCCACTACCGCTTTGACCCAAGTTTTTAGCCATCTATCATAATATTGCTTAGTGTGGCTCAGTGTTTAATTTACATCTACTGCTCCAAAAATTAGAAATGCGGGGCAGAATTTTACGGCAGCGGAATTTTACGTTCCTGCTGAAGTCAATGGGGTTTATAATGGCTCGCCGCATTTTACCGCCCCGTCCCCACCGAAACGAGGCCGTAAAGTTCTGCCCGCAGTTTCAAAATTATTTGCTGGATTACATATTTGCTCTCTCACTCAATATCTGGATGAAGCAAACCCATTAGATGTTTTCTTGAGCCATTAGTAGCTCACCCAGTCATTCCAACAAAGGCATACACCTATAGTGGAGCGTAATATTTTGCTACACATTTAAGGTGTAAAGAGGCTACATTTGTTATGTCCTATATGGATTGGGAACCTCCGCTATCATACGGATATGAAACAGGCTACATATGTTTCTATTGTGTTGTGTGAGGCAAGAGGTGTTATAATATCATGACTGTATTTGTCAATGCCTGCATGCTTTTTCTCGGTTGGGGGGGTGGGGGAGAGAGAAAAAGGGAAAAAAGCACTCATTTACATTGGAAACCTCACCCCAGGATTAACAGATTAGCTCATGTGTAGTATTCATACATCAAAATATATTCTGGTATAAATCCAGCAGAAAAGAAATTCTTAAGAGCTGTAGCTTTATGAACCATGATGTTACAAATTGGATTCTGATAATTGTCAAGTCTAAATAACTTACAATCTTTTATTCCTTCCAGGACACCAACAGGATTATCTGAGATTTAATTTATTGAAATATGTTCATGCTGTTTCCAATTGAGGGAATTGACAAAGCATTAATATACATACATAGGTTGTGTATGTGCTGGAGTTGTGAGGGGAGGGAAGAGATTAGGAAAGTTATGCGCTTCAAGATACTCTGAGTTCACAAGAGAATCAGAAAATAAAAGATTTGCAAGGAGTAAATCTTTAGTAAATGACTTTGCTGAAATATGCTGAGGGGAGTACAAAGTAATAATGAAACAGCTGAGGTGAAATAAGAGAGCAGAGTTATCTGTAACCCATAGTCAGGATTACAACAATCCCTTCCCCTTTCAATTTTACAAGCGTTGTCAGCAATTATAAAATGTTCAAATCATTTTTGTATTTAAGGAATCATTGCAGAATACTTTCTTCCATCATAGTGCAACTAGAAGGGTACACATGAGATATCCAAAACTGTGCAAAAAGACTGCCTCAGGTTTCAATTTCCTGCTGATGGAGTTGCTGCAGGAAATCGGCAACAGCTAAAGGGGAACAGCTAGTTCTCTAAAAGAGAGTAGAGTGGTAAGGAAAGCGGCAATGAGGCTCAGCGTGAGAGACACATTACATACTAGTTTACAATTGGTGCTAACTTTTCTCATTACCCTGGCTCCCACCTTTGCAATTTCCTGAAATTGCAAAATAAAACACTATACACTATTGGGGTTCAATCTCTACAGGAGGAAAAGGAGAATGGGACCAAGACAAAGACACGCAATTGACAATTCAAATGAGAGCACAACATATTACCCAATATGGCGAACTGAGAGTAAAGTCTACTGGGTGAACAGCTTGAGCTCAACATGCATCAATGCTAGCTAGCTATATTAGCTGACATGTCCTGAGGCTTTTGCAAGTAAACAATTTCATCAAAAAAATATTTGAAATCAGCCACAAAACCAAATTTCAAGTGGTTTATAAAATTCATCTGAATTCAGTTATTAATCATTTGCTGAACATGACAGTTCATGAGCAGTGGCTTATGCTCCCTTTCTCATGGTTGTAGAATTCTGTTAAGCATCTGGATGACATGACTCGATAACAAGGGAGAACATTATTATTCACTTAAACCCAAAAAGGTATTTGTGTGTGTTTACATATACATACGCAGATCTACATACATACATGTGTGTGTGTATATGTGAATTGATGCTGATCATTTGCCATTGCCATGGGTGTCGAATTACAAAGCTGCTGCTTAAACTGTATTAAGTGCATCAACTATTGAGGGCAGCTCAGACAGCTGTTCATATCTTGTTCAAGCGAAATTATCTGTCATTAAGTCCAATTCCACACCAACTTTCCCTGTAAAATTTTATTGATGTGTGCGGCCAGTTTTTTCAATGTACATATCTTCAAACCTTTTTGTACGGCCACAAATATTTGACACGAATCATGGCCTGCATGATTCAGGCTGCCACACGGCCTTACATACACATAGCCGAGCAGGATCAGTTCTCCACGACCCTGTTGGCTTTACAACACCCATCATTGCTGTGAGCCCATCTTGCCAGTTTGGGTGAGCGGAACACCACCTGATTCCATTTTAAAATTAACAGGACAGTCTGACCGCCTCTTCAACAGATCCAGTTCATTAATCACTTTAGCTTACTTATTATCCCATTATTTTATATTTTGGATCCTAACAATTACTCCATAATACTGTACTGATTGTCAATCCTTTGCTGCATGCCTACTCAATGTCCGAGCTTTAAAGTTCTGAGAGCATTTGGTAAATAACATGCCATGAGGAGTTGTAACTGTTGAAACATGCCAAGTTTATTCAGCACAGTCATTACTCTTCAAGTGGTGTTTTTTTATCAGATAATCTCTATGGGGGCTGAAGTGACAGCATTATTTTTATTATTAAGAATTGACCGTGAGGAGGGAAGTAAGTTTACGACTAAATTGGTTGACTTTACAAAAAAGCAAAATACTGAAGATCCTGAGCATTTTCTGAATTTATACTCACTTCATTTGAGAATGTTGCTTAATTTTGATTCTAGGTTTGAACAACTCTTGAAAAGGAGTATTTGTTTTGAATGATTAAGTTATGAAGTAAAGCACAGTGCTCCTGTATAAGGCTTAGCTTGTGCCACTGAAGTCACTACTTTATCAGTTAAGCCAAACCAAACTAATTATTCGATCACTGCTTTGATACGACACAGTAATCTAGGACTAATCTAGTAACCTTGGAAACTAACCTGGGTTTCCGTTCCCATCTTCCTTATCTTACCTTATCTAAGGCCCACATCGGAAGTGCAGCTTTGTGCACACAAGAGGGGATTAGACCAGGCTCCACCTTGTTACACACAGTTCATTGGCATTCTATGCCTAGATTGTTATGGAAAATATTTATTTTTGGGAGGTACTGAAATCCTGTTGGCATCACCAACACAAGTCACTACCTTCAGAGAATGAGGCAAGAAAATATATTCTGAAGAGCTAAATTTATTTGGGTGGCATTGTAATACTTTTTCACTGATGCAAATGCAATTTTGGTTATAGATTAACTTGAAAACTGAGAACTGCAACTGGAGTTTCAAATCCCAAATGAAACCCAAGCAGACTAAAGACAAGTGATGTGTGATCCCTCCAAGAAGAACTTTACACTGTGTAGTATAATTCCAGCCTCAAGTGAAGCCACATTTCAAGTGTCCAGGCATCCACCAGGCCACCATGAAATGTAAAATTTTGATTAGAACCTGTGTGGTCAGAGAATGCACAGAGCTCAGCTATCATTGCACCTTTGATACCAGTTAGACTCATAAGAACAAAATAAAAAGGAGCAGGGGTAAACTTTTCACCCCCTCGAGCCTGCTCCACCATTCAATACAATCATGGCTGATCTTATATCTCACTCCACTTTCTCACCCACTCCCAAACAGATATTACAACAGCCTACCAACTGCACATGGCAAGCAGCCAGTTAGAGTCAACTCCTTAGCTGGAAGAAATATGTAGTCTTAAGATCATCCTCCATGTAGGTAATGAATGCTATTCTTTTTTGGCAATTGATATCTGTTTGTGACCAAAAATAACCAGTGCTTACCGCTTCCAGTTTGGAATTGGCTCTTCACTTGTACACAGCGGACAGCACATCCGTCCTAAAAACGCAAATGGCCAAGCAACGAGGACAATGAAGAAAATGCACAGGAGGCGCAAGGGTACAAGAGTGATGCTGGCCAGAGCTATCTACAAAGGCACAATAAAATTATTAGGTGATTGTCAATTCACTGCACTCAGCAGAAAACCATTTCCATGAAAAATAAACAGAAAACAATAAAACTACCCAAAAAACACAAAGTGCTGCACTCAGGAAAAATGTAACACACCCGATAAAACATACGGAACTAAGCCCCACAAATCCACAGAACTGTGTTCAGACAAAGAGAAACAGAGCTAACTGCTGACCATGGCAATGGTGAACTCAACTGGTCACCAAACCCACCCACACTCTTGACTCCAGGCTCAGTTTTAAATCTGCTGGACCACGCTAACCCCTCATTACTATTGCTATGTTGACCCATACTACACTAACCATACAGTGTTGCCCCATCACCACCCTGTTGACCCCATACTGATCCTGCATCCTGTTGACCCCAGTACTGACCTCACTCTGACCTGCACCCTGTTGATCCTCAGTACATTCTGACCCTGCTGACCCCAGTACTGACCCTGCACCATTGACCCCATGTTCACTCCATACTCTGACCCTGCACCCTGTTGACCTCCAGCACTAATCCCACACTCTGACCCTACACCCTGTTGACCCCGTATTGACTCCACACTCTGACCCTGTACCTGTTGACCCCCAGTGTTCACTCCATACTCTGACCCTGCACCTTACTGACCCCACACCCTGCTGACCCCGTATTGACTCCATACTCTGACCCTGTGCCTGTTGACCCCTACTGTTGACTCCATACTCTGACCCTGCACCCTGTTGACCCGCAGTACTGACACCACAGAGCCCTGCACCTTGCTGACCCAAGTTCTGACCCCATTACTGACCCTGAACTCTGTTGATCCTCAGTGTTCATCCCACAGTACGACCCCGCTGGCCGCTAACGGCTGCCTCACACACAGAATCGCCTTCCACTCTGCACCTACTTTGAGCTTGTCCGTCACGCTGAGCTCGATATGATAAATGAAGGGGTTGAGGATGGGCGGCTGGAAGAGCGAGTGCTGCCTGGGCATAGGGAACACCCTGCTGACGGACCTGGATCTACTCCTGCCCCCGCTCACGACGCAAGAAGCCGACATCCCGCCTGGAGCCTGCTTCACTTCAGACCGTGCGCTGCTCAACCAGAGGCATGCGCAGATCGACCCCGCCCCCCTCGCCTGGGGCATGCGCGGAGCGGCCCAACCAGGTACCGCCCCGCCCCGCACGCGCTGCCCCGGGAGGATGCAGAGTGAAGGCAATGACCCTGGCTGGGGATTGCATTGGTTGACAACTCTTAATAGGTTAAATTATCTTAAACAATATCTCAGTCTGCTTTGTAATGCCGCAACTCAAACATGCAGTATTTAATGTTTTTGCCCTGATAGTCACTGTAGAGGCGTCCCTATCTATAACAAATAACTTAAAAAATGAATCGTTTGTCCAATCATGGACAGAGTCAAACATGTCAAACCTCGTTTATTTCTAATGAGTCATGAGGTGATAATATTAATGTCACTTTCGGTGCGACCCTGGAAACTGTATCTTTGGCGTAGGTGTAATTTTATTACCAAAATTTGTGAAGAGGGCAAAACAATTTTATTTTAGTTACCCTGAATTTTTCAACACCTGGACTACGTTTTAAGTTTAACTGTAATGTCATCACACCAGAAACAGAATTGACCATTAGGTGGAGCAAATATTTTTTCGAATGAGTTTAGATTACACAGCCAGAAATAGGTTGTCTATCCAGCTGAGGGGAAATTTTTGTTCCTTTAAAAGATTGATTTAAAAAGTGTGATTTCCTCCTCCCTTTATTATCACGCTCATGACTTTTTCATTTTTTCTCAAGCCCAAGAGCTATCAACATGATATGAAATGATCCCAAAAGAGTATATTATTTAATGGGAAGAAGGACAAGGAACAACAGTGAAATGAAATCCTTAGAATAAAAGCAAGCTGTTTACTGAGATGGAACTGGGATCAGTACAAGATTGTTTTGCACTGCTGACTTAGAGATCAGGACATACATTGTGAACATGAAATAGAATAGAACCTGCCTACATTAGAGGCATTTACATTGGAACAGAGGAGCTCTGATAGAAGTGTTGACACTATGAAAAGTAAAGTAAAAAGGGAACAGCTAACAGCTGAGGCTGATGAGTCAGTGGCCAAACTGAAAAAAATTAACATCATCATGAAAAGAGGTTTAGAGATACCTTTTTTGTGCCAAGGCTTGTCAGAACAAGATATATTCAGTCAGAAACGTGGTGGAAGCAAAATCATTGTGTGACGACAGCAGATCACAGCCCTGAATTACTTATGGGCATATTGAACTTTTTGAATAATACAAGTGTTTTATTTTTAAAGACATGCAAGCAAAAGCTGGCTGAGAATGTAAAGTAACCACTTTCTGGAAAATTCCTCTGTGAATTGTACTTGACCGACTAGCCTGGAGAGAACATGGAATGTTACACGTAAAATGATGTCAAGGCCTACTTCAAACAGGGACACTTGAAAGGAAGAAATGCAATACAAAAGATTGAACTTTAATCTCCTGTGGTTGTGGAGACAATGGAGACTGATTACCACATCTCAACAGTAACCATCTCCTATTAAGTCATAGAGTTTTACAGCAAGGAAAGAGGCCCTTTGGCCCATCGTGCATGCACCAGTCATCAAACCCCTATCTATTCTAATCTTATTTTCCAGCAATTGACCGTAGCCTTGTATGCAATGGAGTTTCAAGTGTTCATCTAAATATTTCTTAAATGTTGTGAGGGTTCCTGCCTCTACCACCCTTTCAGGCAGTGAGTTCCAGATACCTCCCACCCTTTGGGCGAAAGAATTTACCTCAAATCTGCTCTAAATCTCCTGCCCATTACCTTAAATCTATGCCTCCTGGTTATTGACCCCTCCACTAAGGGGAAAGTTTCTTCTTATCTACCCCATCTATGCTCGTCATAATTTTGTACAGCGAGTTCAGGACATACATTGTGAACATGAAATGAAGAGAAACTACCTAAACTACATTTTGGGAGTTATATTTCAGAATGTGGGAATGGTCTGAGTTGAAAGAAAGCAGATTCTGGCTGAAATACATGTTTGTTTTTCTTTTCCACGAACAAACAAGAAAAGGGGTTAAAAAGCTAGCTGCAAACCTGGTCCGGTTCTGGTGTGCTAGTGTGTGCTGTGAGGGTCACAGCAGAAAAACATCAATTCGGTATCACTGCAGCTTGCAGGTAAAAGGCTATACATATATTATATATATATATATATATATATATATATATATAATATATATATCTGCTGCTGGAGGCAAGTCAGCAAATTCACAGTCAAAAAGAAAATAGGACAGCTCCTTCAGCTGACCTGCAGAACCAAGCATCTCCAAACCAACAGCTCAACTGCCAAAGTCACCCAACTTAACGGCCACAATGTTTTGCCATCTACTCCTCACAGACAAGCCAAAGACTAATACGCACATCTTTTTTAACTTTTATTTTTGGACCCAACTTCTAATTTCTGATCTGTGTGTATGTGCATTGCATTTATATTGTTTTTTCTCAGGCTTTTAGTAACTAATAAGCTTACTCTTTCTTTGACTCAATAAAGCCTTGTAAAATTGGCTCCTTCTAAAACATAAATACATTTGGACTGGGAAAAGGTATCCACAAGGGAAGGGATCCATTTTAAATAAACCTTGTTATGACCAACTGAGGGGGCTGAATTAAGATGGGGAGTCAGCTCATTCCCCCTCACTCCAGAGCATAACAAAATTGTTAACAATTTGGGGTATTTGCCCGGGGTCATAACAAATTGGGGAACCTCGCCGGGGACCATTCGTAACAACTGTAGCTTTTAAAAGGGAAGTACTGCAGATGATATATGTAAAAAATAGTTTCAAATGGTACGTAGGACATGGAAATAATTTTTTTTCATTGGGTAGTTCCTTCAGAGAACAAGGCATGATGACCCAAATTGCCTCTTTCTGTGCAGGAAACACCCAGCTCGACCTCTTCACCAACTCTCTCTACCCTGCCACTGTCTTTGTATTGTCAAATTGCTTGTCCAACATTCAGTCATGGATGAACCATTACTCTAGTTAAACACTGGCATGATCAAATAACAACAATTTGTATTTATATAGCAACTTTAACATCACAAAATCTCCCAATGTGCTCCATGGAGACATTATGAAACAAATGAAACGCAGAGCTACATCAAAGACTAGATGACTAAAAGCCACATCAAAGGTAGGTTTTAAGGAATGTCTTAAAGGAAGAAAGTGAGGTCAAGAGACAGAGAGGTGTAGGGAGGGAATGCCAGACTTAGAGCCTAAGCAGCTGCAGACATGGCCACCAATAGTGGAACAATTAAAATGAATATTGCTCAAGAGGCTGAAATTAGAAGAGACACATCAGAGAGTTGTAGGGCTGGAGGTGATTACAGAGATTGTTGGGGGGAGCGGTGGGTGCGGGTTGGGGCGCAGGAGTTCAGACCATGGATGCATTTGAAAATAAGGATTATAATTTTGAAATTGAGGCTTTGCCAACCAGTGTAGGTCTGTGAGCACAGGGATGATGGGAGAACAGCATTTGGCATGAATTAAGGTATTGGCAGCAGAGCTGGATGACCTCAAGTTTAGGGAGGGTAGAATATGGGAGGCCATCCAGGAGTACATTGGAATAGTCAAGTCTAAAGGTAACAAAGGCATGAATGAGGGTTTCAGCAGCAGAAGATCTGAAATGGGGCAGAGATGGGCAATGTTACAGAGGTGGATTTCAGTTTTCTTAGTGATGGTGCAGATAAGCGATTGGAAGCTCAAATGACACCAAATCTATGAGCTGTCTGATTTTGCCTCAGACAATTGCCAGGCAAAGGATGGAATCAATGGCTAAGGACCAAGTTTGTGGAAGGACTGAACACAAAAGCTTCAGTCTTTCTGAAAGCTAATTGGAGAAGATTTCTGCTCATCAGGTATTGTATGCCAAATACGCAGTCTGACCACTTAGAGACAGTGGAGGAGTTGAGAGAGGAGATGGTGAGTAGAACTGGGCGTCTTCCAAGTTACGTGTGGAAAATGATGTCATGTTTTCAGGTGATGTCATGAAGGAGTAGCATCTAGATAAGAAATTAGAGGGAGTCTAAGGATAGATCCTTGGCAGGGGCAGCAGAGGTAACCATGCAGGAATGGGAATAGAAGCCACTGGTGGTGATTTCCTCTTTACAGGATAAGAATTGGAACCAGGTGAGTGCAGCCCCATACAGCTGCACGATGGTGGGGGAAGATGGAATAATCAACTGTGTCAAAGGCTGCAGGAAGGTTGAGAAGGATGAGGAGGGAAAGTTTACCTTTGTCACAATCACATAGAATGTCATTTGTGAATTTGATAAACCTTGTTTGAGGACTGCAGCAAGGGCAAAAACCTGATTGGAGGAATTCAAGCATGGAGGCCTGAGAAAGATGGGCATGAATTTGTGTGCTGACAAGACATTCAAGGACTTTGGAATGGAAAGGAAGTTTGGCGATGGATGGTAACTTGCAATGATGGTGAGGTCAAGGGGTGGTTTTCTTGATGAGATGAGTGATGACAGCAGATTTAAAGGAGAGAGGGGCAACACCTGAAGAAAGAGAACCATTAAGATTGTCAGCAATATGAGAGCCAGTCATGGAAGTTGGATTGTCAGTAGTTTAGTGGGAATAGGGTCAAGAGAATAGGCAGTTGGTCCCATTGACAAAATAAGCTTGAAGAGGGCATGAGGACAGTTATGAGAGAAACTAGAGAAAGAAACAGTTTCAAGGATGGGCAGAGGGTAGCCATTTCAGGATGATTGGCCCGGTGGGCTAGGGGAAGCACAGAGACAGCTGATCAAGCAGTCTCAACCTTGGTGACAAAGAAGTCCATGCGCTCCTCACACTTGTAATTGGAGGTGCAGGTGGAGGACACAGGCGTGAGGGCTTTAAAAAGACTGCTTGCACAGAGAAAAGAAGCTGAGGGCTACCTTTTCATTCATGGATGATCCTGGAATAGTGAGCAGTTTTTTGCAGACAAGAGCAGGACCCAATAGCATTCCATGTGATTTAACTAGGTCTGGCAATGAACAGCTAAACCAGTTGTCTGTCATTTTCATTTAAGTCTATATCCCTTGGATTTAAGGAAGTGGAAATCAGTACTGCATCAGGGGGAACAGCCGGGGTGAGAGAGAATAATGGTTTTATTGGGGATTAGGGCATTGGAGGTGGAGGAGGGGGCAAGGTTGATACGGATTGGAAGCTGCAGAAATACTGTGGTGGACAAGGGGCCAAAAGTTAGATAATTGGGAATTTGAGAGTGCAGTTGTATGTGAATTGGGGGAGAGTTTTTCCATGGGTGGACACAGAAGGAAGTAACGCTTGGAGGGGGACGTTGGTGGAAAGCGATACAAGGAAGTGATGACCTTATCTGTGACTGATACCATGAGGATAGTGAGTGCACACAAATGGCCATCATTGTCAATCCCTGCCAGAAGCCCTATATCCTGGCTACTAATTTGATTGCCCTCCTCCATCAATATCTTAGGTTGAATTAAACTGTTTGCAACTTCAGTGATTTATTCAATCTGCATCTTGAAAACCATTTACTTCTACCTCCATTGCATCATCTCCTCTGCCCCTACATCAACCCAACTGATACTGGAATCCTCCACCATGGCTTCCTCATCTTCAAACAAGATCAAGCCAATGCTTTCCCGGATAGCTTCTTGTTTTCCACCCTTGTAAGCCTTAGCTCATTCAAACTCTGCAATCTCTATCCGAGCCTGCACCAGATGACCCATCACTCATGTCTTTGTGCATTCAACCTCCAACTTAAAATCCTTGCTCTCACATTTAACCCCTTTACATCCTTGCCCTGCCCTATCGCTTTAACTTCCTCCAACGCTACACACTCCAGTACACTGCCTTATATGAGGCACCTACATTAAAGGCATGATATAAATGCATGTTGTCATGTGGTAAATTTCTATTATTTTATGTCACTCAGTTTTAATGGCCGTGTTACTTTAGTAATAATGTTAATAACAATGGGCAGAATTTTACGCCTCACGGGCAGGTCCACACCTGACCTGATCGTGCATGAAATCTCATGAGATGACATTGGGCGAGCCTCCCGATGTCATCCAGCACGCGAGCAATCTTCAGGTCAGTGGGCGTGCACGGGAGCCACGCCAGCCATCAATTATAAGGCCACTTAAGGCCATTAAAAAGGCAATTGATCCCAATTTTATATTGCCTGTACGATTTCACGCTCATCACACGGGCAAAATGAGCAGGGGGCGGCAGCCCACTTTATGCAAAACCTCATCAAAGGGTAGGATATAAAGGGTCAGCAGTATTGCCATTGTGAGTAGTGAGGAGTTTGGGAGATAGTTTGCTGCTGAATGCTTATTTGAACTTGACAGCTGTTCTGTTCTGTTCTGAACTTCAGTCTTAGCATTTCCAGGCTTCATTTCAGGACTCATCGGTGTCTCCACAGCCTCTGGAGGATTTTGACCATGTGAACCCTTCCTTCCGTAACCCTGGCAATGGGGATTGTGGTCTCCGCTGGAAGCACCTACCCTGGAGGAAGAGAGGGGCAGAAGGGAGAGGAGGCCAGGTATCCCAATGAAGCTTCCAGGGAAGCGACCTGTGGGAGGAGAGGTGCAGGCGCAAGGAGCGTGGGGCCAGCAGATATTCCAAGAAGTAAGGGCCACAGAAGACGCTACTATCCTGCTGCCAGTGTTTACAGGCAGCGATGCAGCTACCTCAATGTGTCCACGGTGTAATGCTGAAGGAGGCTTCACCTCTCCAGGGAAACTGACCTCCATTTGTCAAATGATTGGGCCTGAGGTCAACTCCAACTGTATGGGTGGGCACCCATGCCAGTGGCTTTGAAGGTCTCAGTGGCCCTCAACTTCTATGCCTCCGGCTCCTTCCAGGGGTCAGTGGGGGATCTTTGTGAAGTGTCCCAATCAGTTGTCCACAGTTGCGTCAAGCTGGTGACAGAAGCTCTGTTCAGGCGGGGAATGACGTTTATTCATTTCTGTACAGGTGAGGCCTGCCAGACTGAGTGGGCCAGAGGGCTAGCAGCGATTGCTGGGTTTCCCTGCATCCAGGATGCAATTGACTGCACACATGGAACCATAGAACCATAGAAAAGTTACAGCACAGAAGGAGGACATTCGGCCCATCTTGCCCATGCCAGCCCGAGGACACCCAGGTGCCCTTTCTAATCCCACCTTCCTGCACCCGACCCATAGACCTGCAGCTTACAGCACTTAAGGTGCAGATCCAGGTACTTTTTAAAAGAGTTTAGAGTTTCTGCCTCTACCACCAACTTGGGCAGCGAATTCCAGACACCCACTACCCTCGGCGTAAAAAAGTTCTTCCCCCCTACACCTTCTGCCACTTATCTTGAATCTATGTCCCCTGGTTCTAGAATTCTCCACCAAGGGAAACAATTTTATCCTGTCCACTCCATCTATTCCCCTCATAATTTTGTATACCTCAATCAAGTCACCTCTCAGTCTTCTTTGTTCTAAGGAAAATAACCCCAACCTATCTAATCTCTCCTCGTAGCTACACTTTTCTAACCCTGGCAACATTCTTATAAACCTCCTCTGCACTCTCTCCAGAGCTATTACGTCCTTCCTGTAATGTGGTGACCAGAACTGCACACAATATTCCAGTTGTGGCCTCACCAGTGTTTTATACAATTCCAACATTATATCCTTGCTTTTATATTCTATACCTCTGCCAATGAAGGAGAGCATTCCATATGCCTTCTTTTACAATCTTGTCTACTTAAACTGTTGCCTTCAGGGACCTGTGTACTTGTATGCCTAGATCTCTCACTTCTTGTACCCCTCTTAGTATATTCCCATTTATTGTGTAATCCCTGTAACTGTTTGACCTCCCTAAATGTATGACCTCACACTTCTCTATGTTAAAATCCATCTGCCACTTTACCGCCCACTCCACCAACCCATCTATATCATTTTGAAGATTACGGCTATCCTCTTCGCTATCCACTACTCGCCCAATCTTTGTGTCATCTGCAAATTTCCCAATCGTGCCCCCCACGTTCATGTCCAAATCGTTAATATATAACACAAACAGCAAGGGTCCCAACACCGATCCCTGTGGAACACCACTTGAGACAACTTTCCATTCGCAAGGGCATCCATCGACCATTACCCTTTGTTTCCTGTTACAAAGCCAACCTTTTATCCAGTTTGCCACATTACCCTGAATCCCATGGGCTTTTACTTTTCTGACTAATCTGTCATGTGGGACCTTGTCAAATGCCTTGCTAAAATCCATGTACACAACATCCACTGCACTACCTTCATCAACCCTTCTTGTCACTTCCTCAAAGAATTCAATCAAATTTGTGAGGCAAGACCTTCCTTTAACAAATCCATGCTGACCATCCCTGACTAGTCCATGCCTTTCTGCATGACAGTTAATCCTATCTCTCAGGATTGATTCTACTAAGTTGCTCACCACTGATGTAAGACTAACTGGCCTATAATTGTTTAGCATTTCCTTTGATCCCTTTTTAAACAATGGAACTATGTTTGCATTTCTCAAGTCCTCTGGTACCTCCCCTGTATCTAGTGAAAATCATCCTCAGAGCATCTGCTAGCTCCTCCCTGACTTCCTTCAGCAGCATCGGAAACAATCCATCTGGCCCTGGTGACTTATCAACTTTCAAGGATTTCAACCCTTCGAGTACTTCCTCTCTCTTTATGACTATCCCGTCCAATATCTCGCAGTGTTCCTCCTGGACTACTGTGTCTACATCCTTCCTTTCCTTTGTAAACACGGAGACAAAATATTCATTCAAAACCCTTCACACAGCCTCTGCATCTACACATAAGTTTCCATCTTCATCTCTGATAGGTCCCACTTTTTCCTTAACTAACCTTTTAGCATTAATGTATTGGTAAAACACCTTTGGATTATCTTTAACTTTACTTGCTAATCTTTTTTTCATGCCCTCTCTTTGATTTCCTTATTTCCTTTTTTACTTCGTCCTTGCACTTCTTATATTCGCCTAGGCTATCTGCAGTGCTTAGTTCTTTGTGCCTATCATACGCTTTCTTTTTCTGTTTGATCTTCCCCTGTATTCCTCTAGACAACCAGGGAGGTCTAGATTTGGCAGGACCACTCTTATTTTTGTAGGGCACATGTCTACTTTGTATAATTAGGATCTCGCTTTTTAGTGCTTCCCACTGGTTTTCCACCGTTTTATCCTCCAGCAGTGCTGTCCAGTCCACCTCAGCCAAGTCCCTTCTCATTTCTGCAAAATTTGCCTTACCCCAGTTCAAGGCTTTTACTCCTGCCTTATCTCTGTCCTTTTCCATGGTAATGCTAAATCTAACTGAATTGTGATCACTGTCCCCGAAACGGTCGTCAACTGTCACTTCACACACTTGCCCTTCTTCGTTCCCCAAGACTAGGTCTAGAATTGCATCTCCTTTCATTGGGTTTGTCACTAATTGGTTGAAAAAATTTTCCTGGACACACTGCATGAATTTTTCTCCCTCAGTGCCCCTTATATTGTTTGAATCCCAGTTAATATTAGGATAGTTGAAGTCTCCTACTATTATTGCCCTCTTGTTCTTACAAGCAGAAATTTGCCTACATATTTGTTCTTCTATCTCCCTTTTACTATTTGGGGGTCTGTAGTATACTCCCAGTAGTATGACTGCCCCTTTTTTATTTCTAAGCTCAACCAATAAAGCCTTGTTTGTTGACCCATTTAGTATATCATCCCTTCTCACAACTGGAATTGATTCTTTAACCATTAGTGCTATTCCCCCTCCTTTTTTATCTCCTACTCTATCGTGTCTGAAGACTCTATAACCAGGGATATTAAGCAGCCAGTTTTGTCCCTCCTTTAGCCAGGTCTCCGTTATAGCAATGACATCCTGCTGCCATGTGTCTACCTGTGCCCTTAACTCATCAATCTTGTTTGTAATATTCCTTGCATTGAAGTATAAACAATTTAACCCCATCAATTTCCCTTGCTGGACAGTTTTTAAACTTTGCTTCTCCTGTAACTCCATGTCTATCACAACATCCCTAGCTAATGTTCTACCTCCATTTTTCTGATCTGAATCTGACCTATCTGATCCTACTCCTGGGATCCCATCCTCCTGCCACACTAGTTTAAATATTCCCCAACAGAACTAGCAAAAGACCCTGCAAGGACACTGGTCCCAGCTCTGCCTGGGTGCAGCCCGTCCGGTTTGTACAGGTCCCTGACCCTAGATCTTCTCAAGATGCGCTTCTGATGCCTGGACCTTTCAGGGGGAGCACTACAATACCCCCAGAGTGGGTGTCACTGATAGTGGTTGCATGCTGCGCTCTCCCCAATCAGGCACTGGCAAGGGGGGACCCACTGGAGGAAGAGAATCTTGACGCAGCTGCAGAGGCCCCAGATGAGTCCAGTGGTGAGTCAGAAGAGGAGCACAGTGAGGAGAACGCTGAGGGCATGGAGGCAGATCCTTGTATCCTTCAGGGAGGCAGGGTCACCAGGGCCGCCTTGATCTAACGTTTCTTCAGCTAGGCTACCAAAGATCTGCTTCCAATTCATGCCAGGGCTGCCGCCTCCATCCTGGATGTCTGAAATGACCTTTCATTTGAACCCAAAGTCCACTTGCCTGTGCAAGAAAGTTTAAAACCACTTACATCCAGCATTAGATACTGGTGTACCCAGCACCAAAAAACAAAGGTGAAGTGTACTCAGGCCATGACGACAAAAGCAAAATTTATATAATTTTGACACTTAAAACAAACGAACGTTACCATATCTAGTGTTAATGCCCACACCAGTAAACATATAAACAAAACATGGCAGACACAAGAACAGTCCCTCTTGTGCTCATGGTGCTTTAAACTTACATTTACGAGGGCTGTGTTTTGGTGCCCCACCCTCGCTGGCACCGGCATTGGCGACAGCCTGTTGACTCTGCTACATTGCTGGCCTTAATGACCTTGACGGTCGCCCTCTGGCCAGTAGAACCTGTGCTGGTCTGGGAGGGTGAGGTCAGTGCCACGGTTGGCATCTCCCCAGTCATCGCAGCCTTATCAGATGCCATGGTCACTGGCAGCAGGGCGGAGAAGCTGCTGCCATCATCCAGAGCACCCTGAGAGGAGCCCACAGAGACGACAAGCAGGTCGTGTGCCAACATGAGGTCGCTCTGGATCTCCCTGCTCGTCATTGATGGACGGGCATCTAGCTGGGATACTGGGTCCCTCATCCATTTCCCACACTGGCACTGACCAACAGAGATCATTGCCTGTGTGAGGGCTTGCAGGTCCAATCGCAACCCCATGAACATCTGATTCTGTCCCTGGAGCTGCCTCTATATGAGAGTTGCCACTCTCTCAATGGAGGAGGCAGTGTGCTTGATAATGAGGGTCAATGCAGTGCTTATGCTCTGCATGGACTCCTCCACAACAGAGACCATGGCACACATACCCTCATGAATCTCCATCAAATTCTCCCACACATGTCCTTGGACATCCAGCATCTGCTGCCTAATGGACGATTCCAGAGGCTCATCATCTGCCTATGACTCAGCATCGTCCTGGTCTCCAGCATTCCTCTGACTGCCTCCACCCGCTCCCCTAGCAAATGTGAGTGCCCTCACCGCTGTGTACCGACATTCTAGCCACCGATCTAACGCCCAACAAGGTGCTGGTATCTGCGCTGGTGCCTGGTTCAGAGAGCGGGTGTGATGCAGGTGCATCTTAAGCTGGCGTTCCTCTGGCGTCAAGGGTGGCTCTTCGGAGTCCTGCATAAGAGTGCATGCTGGTGAATCTAAGGGAGAACAATGACATATCATTGAGTCATCACAAATGTCACTGTGCATGCCAGGCGCCCTGGTGAGACCATGGAGATCTGCATCCTGGTGCCATCGTCTTTCAATGATCAATGGGGACTCCAGGTTTGAGGCTCCCATCAATGAAGGGACTACACTAGAATGTTTGCACAATCCAAAACTCTCACCTCTGTGCATTGCACTCTTAACTTCGTCTGACAACCCTGCCTCTCCACGACCAGCTGAACGAGGTGGGTGGTGGCTTTCCAGCTCCAAAGCTTCAATTTCAAACCTCATCATGATTAGGAGGTTTGGGGGGCCTCCGCCTGCCCTTTATCTCGCGATGGTGTAATGGCTTCTCTTTTCCTGAAAGGACAGAGGAGCAGTGATTAGTTCACTCTCTACCTACAGCACCATTGCAGCCTGGCCAACCCCACCTGAGGAACACCTTGCAGGGCACATCAGAGTCATGGCCGTCAAACTGCAAGGCACTCAGTCCAAGCACCCAGGGCTCACCTCCTTGGCCAGTTCCAGCGTCATTGACAGTTGGCACTCAGACTCTTAACACCCCTAATCTCCATGGAGATTAGCCAGCCCTTAACACTTCTTCACAGTGATCCATGCCAACAAGGCACTCACCCTTGCCGAGCGCAGCAGGTTGTTGAACTTTTTGCGACACTGCACCCATGTGCGCCTCATGATGTCGCAGCTGCTGACCTCGGCTGCCACCTCCTCTCAAGCTTTTTTGGTCTGATGCGCTGACCTCCTCCAGCCATCCCTGGGAACGAGGCTGTCCCGCCTGACACCCACCTTCTCCATCTGGGTTTTGCTAGGAAATTCCAGGCAGAATTCCAGATGCTGGAGGAAGCTTGTTAAACAATGATGTGACTGAAAGTCATCAGGAAATATGCTTTACAAAGTGCATTAAGATTGTGACTTTTTACAGTGCTAATGGTGGAGCTGAGAAATAACCTTGGATCATTGTTTCCATAACATGTGCCAGTTAGAGATATCAGCCAAAAGGAAAAGGAAATGATATGATTTTTACATTTTTCAATATGGTGAATTTTTGAAGGAAAGCTTAATTGCTCACAAAAGATTAGAAATATTCAAAGAAATATAAACCGTCAATGGAGCATGATTTGTGTTATTGGCTAACAGTTGTAGTTGCTGCTGACAGGAAATTGGACAATCTGAAAAAGTGTAACATTTCATTGTTGATTTATTTGAAAAGTGGTGCAGATAAATTAGAATAAACTTGGCTCTACCATGGCAAATAAAATAAAGGAAGATTTGCATTTGTATAGCACCCTTCATGACTTCAGGACATCCCAAAGTGTTTTACAGCCAATTAAGTACTTTTAAGAATTACATTACATTCTTGTAATATAGAAATTGATTACAGGGGCATCCAAACCCATTAGGCGTAAAAGCATAAAGAATATTAAACAGATCAAAAGTAGATGCAAAACAGATGCAAATAGAAAGATTGTTTATAAAATATGTAACAAAGAGGCTCTCTTGATGCCAAAGAACAGGAAAGTCCTTGGCTTAATTTCGGGGTTGTTTTTGTTAACCTGTGAAAAGCATTTTAATTAAAAAAGAGGGTAAATATTTGCACATATGTTATTGCGCACACTCATTTATGATCCTCGGGAAATTGTTTTAATTGGGGTATCAATGATTTCTCAAAATATTTCCTTCCTGTCCAACAATACTGGGATTCTGCATTGCTTGCAGAATTCGAATTGCCAACACAAGTGATAAGGCATTTTGGTGACCTTATCAACATGTCTTTATTTCCTCTTTGTTCATAAACTGCTTCATCCATTAAGCGTCCATTCTCCCTGCCCCCCACCACTTTCACCTAGACGAGCCTGATGCACCAGCAAAGTACTTCTTCTCTTTGCAAACTGCCAGTGCAATTGACCCAGATTACCACCCTTTGTGTACACAAGAACACTCATGCAGTATACAGAGGCAGCAAGTTGGGCCATTATCACTGGAGGCAGTATGAAGTGGAGAAGCGGGATCTGCCCAGTGTATCAGCCACCAGATGTGAATCTGAGCAGTTGGGTGCAAAGGGATTTGGATGGGGAAGGAAAGAAGGGAAAACAAAACTTTGGGAGAAGAAGGCAAGAGGAAAGAGAGGGCAGAAGACCAATGCCATCAATTTGGGCAAATGCATGGTATAGGAAAGGGAGGGGGGGCAGAATGTATGGCAAGAGGGAAACTGATGGGGAAGGGGAAGTAGATAACCATGAAAGAAGGGATGGAGTGGAATGCATTGGAAGAGGCAACAGTGGATGACCATGTTGGTGAGAAGGAACAGGAAAACCAATGACAATGAATGTGAGAATAAATGGAAAGCCATAAAGGGAAAGTGGAAATGCATGGAAAGTAGAAAAGGGTCAGAATCTGGGAGCAGTGTTTTTGAAGAAAGAAAGAAGACAGTGGAATTATGGTGGAGTGGACAGAGAGTGCCAGCATTATCTGATTGGCAATGGGTGAGGAGAGTGCTGGCATGATTTGCAAAGGAGGTCAAAGGTGTCAGCATGAACTCTTGGTGATGGAGAGGCAAAGAAGGGAAAACTAAGAACTTGAATGGGGAAAAATGGAGGAAAAGCAACAGGAAAGGGAGAACAGTGACAACTTTAACTGAAGAATGAAGAGGGAGACAATGTGAACTGGATGGTTGGAGAAGAGAGTGGGTAAATTTTCAACTTGTTGTCCTGGCAGCAAACTGACATCACAGATCAGCCGCCCATTATAGAACCATGCAATGTGCAGTGGAAATGAAAATCAGGTGAACTCTACAATAGGCGACTGATCTAAGATGCCAGTTTTATACCCGGATGGCAAGTTGAAGGTCAAATTTGTCCATGAAAAGGTGGGGTATTGGATGAAGTGCAGTGGGTGGGGAATTCAATTATGCAGCACACTAAAAGGCAGATCTGGTTTCCCCAGAAGCAGACTGTGCTGTTGCCGTTACCTGCACAGCCCATGTGGCATTCTCCAGGGATATGGCTGAATGAAGCTATGTCCCCTGTGTGCACCTGTACATGTTGAATTGGCTCTTTCATTACTTCGCATGACCCAACTGACTGATGTGATACCTGGATTCCAAATTTGAATAATACAACTCCTGGCAATGTCTGTGTTGTCCTCTCTTGAAAAAAGAAGTGTGAAGCAGCAAGATGGAACCTGTGGCAGCATTGTTTAAAGGGCAAGGACCTTTTTTGCAGTTCAGTTAAATTTTTGGAACTTTTTCTGTCCATAATTGTCTGACAGTTTTCTGGAGAACTAGTTTTTAGAGGTAGTTTTCATCCATTTGCTTGCCAGTGTTGCTGTATCCATACAAAGGCTGCAACAGGTATGTGGACAGCAATGACATTGCCTCTGGACCTGCAGCACACAGGGAGTTGGAGCAAAGGCTGCAAAGAGTGTAGGTTCCATGCCATACCCTATACAAAGTTGAAGCTGACAGTGACAGGAGGCTGTCTGGCAGGCTTGCCAATGTGCTCAGAATCATAAAGTGTATAGCCATTCACCATTCCTACACATTTCCCTATCGAGGTCCTCATCTGATTTCCCTGCAGCAGCACTTGTTGCCACCTTGGCCTCCGGTGAGCTGGAAAAGGAGTTTCCTTTTCACCCTGGCCTGGTTGCAGCTCACTCATGCTCAGTGATTCACCATGTGCTAATCTGAATCTTATGCTATCTTCCAAGAGGAGTGCAGTGCCTCAGCTGATGACTGCAAATGTCAGATCAAGTGATGGGGCCTCTTCATCGCCGCTATGCTGTTTTGTGCGATCCTTCTCCTGGGGCTCCTGTGGCTGCGCAGGTGACAGTTCTTGGGTTTATGAAAGTAGACACTCAGAAGAGGAAAATCGATGTGAGGGACATGGAGTGGGATGGGAAGCAAGAGGTCCGTGGTTACAACATCAGCAACTTGTTCATCATGCCAGATGAGCTGGGAGTCGAGAAGAAGCATAAGGCAGGAAATTGCCTTTGTTCTCAATATTCTCAGTGACATCAGATGGGTCTCAATGCAGCCAGCCCAGAGATACTGAGAGCCATCTGCTCTGTTGCGCTCAGGAAATCCAGATGTCCTTGTCCCCTTCTGGCTTTGCTCAGCTCCCTTCTTTTGTGTGCCACCATGTAATGTAAGAGAGAAGGTAGAATGGCAGTGATTGTGTAGCACTGTGTTTGGGTGATGTGCCTGCCATAGCTGGGGGCATGCTGAAGCAATGAGTGATGGGTGTGAGGAAGGCAGCTTTAGTAGATATGTGAGAGAGAGGTGAAGTATCTGGATGTTAGGCATGAGTCCTGATGGGATGTTATGCATTGAGCAACATGACTGGCTGGTGGAGTGGTGGGTAGCAGACATCAGGTGAAGATGCATTCACTGACCTTGAACATATGCATGAGGTCATTAAACCTCTTGTGGCACAGCTGTCAGGTCCTTGGGCTCAGATTTTGGGAATTGACCCTCAGAGCGACCTGGTCCCATTCCCATCTGAGGATGGTCCTTGAGGGGATCTGGCCACCCTCCCACAGGAACATGACACCTCACCTCCTGCTCACTTCCACCACCAATGCCTCCAATGCTCCATCAATCTGGATCCCTCTATATGCGCTGGTATTCAGTTTGCAAGAATTTCCATTGCAGCAATCTTTTTGTGCCACTTTTCTTTATAAGGCAGCCTGCCTTTATGAAAGAGCAGGCTATCTGTACCATGTAGTCTACATCAATGCTATCTGGGCCTCCCGATGCTTGCAGAGCTCACCAGTAGTGTTGAGGAGAGACTAACACTGGCGGTGCACTGACTGGTGCCAATATCATTCAGATGAAGTGGGTAGATGAATTTAGTGTCTTAATCACCTTAATCTGAATGGATGCAAGCACTCTGCAAATTGGGACTCATGAATTTCACATCCAGTGCTTCTGCAAATTGGATCCAGAGTGGGTAGAGTTCTTACATTTGTCACAAACATACCATTTGGTGTTTGTACCTGATATGATCTTAGCTTTGGTCATTTGCTGATGATTTTGGCTGGATTCTATGTGCCATTGATTGGGTGTTGTACTTGAACTTTTGTCTGATGTTTATTTTGGGTAATTTGTTACCCGCATCAAGCTCATGGGCACCTTTCATCTTTCCCTATTTTTCAATTAACACATACTCCTGGGAGTATCAACGAGTGCTGATTGGGAAGGGTTCTCGGCACTTGTTTGCTGAATAATAATTCTGCATCAGTTCCGCAGTATGATGAAAGTTTAGAATCAGTATCCATCCTAGTTTCAGACTGTGCCATGTGGCCTGTCCGCTGATGATCTGTGTTGAGGGTGATTTTCTCCCCGTGTAAGCATGGGGTTTCCAATGGCGCTCCTTGTGGTCTGTGGGCCTCATCATTGTCTTGATGATACTGTGAATGGTGACCAAGGACAGCTCCCTGCATGCAGGTAGGCCTGCAATTAATGGACCCGTGGTGCCCACTATATAAAACATCTGGGGTGACCTGGGTGACTTTTTGTAGCAATACTTGAGTGAGATGGATACCAGGAATGGAATCTCTGAACCATTGTATGTGGTAAGTTTGGCAGTGGCTGGTTGAAGTATCACTTGCCAGTTCTGCGGATACATACATTTCAATATGTGAGGTGGGAGGAAGTTTGCACCTGCGCAGATGTCCAGTTTTGCATGTAATATATGCTCTCCCTGCATTTGTGGGCATGTAATCTGGATGGTGACAAAGACTTCTGTAGGTACCACTGTGCCAATATATTCTTTAATGTTCACTGTGTTGAATGTCTACTTACTTTGCGTACTGATGTTCTGGTCATCCTCATTATCTGACCATATAGCGTCACATTTTTTCATGGACCTTACTTATTTTGACGATGTTGGTACATTCTCTTGGTTGATTGGAATGTTGTACCTGTCTGGTCTCTGCCGTAGCTTCTTGTGATGTCGAACCACTTGTTTCAGCCTTTGCTTTATGCATTGGCACTACCAGTGTCCTCTGGTGCCACAAGCCTACCATACATTATTGAAAACTGGGCAATTTCTGGGTGCATCTGTGAGGCCATTTTGCCTGCATTACTCGTTGGGCTTGCCTGTGTTGACTATCATGTCTGCCTAATAGCATGGCTTCGTACTTACATCCACTTTGTAATAGTGCTTCCGTGCTGTAACTCTTGGCTTGGTTCAAGGGGTCTTTTTCAGATAATTCTATGCGGATAGATGCTATCACAAGCTCAGTTATTCTGTTGGGTAGCTCTGTTGCCATAAAGTTGCAATCACACCCTTGCCCCTGCACCTACTTATGAATTGATCAATGGTCTCTTTCAGTTGTTGTCTAAAGGACCTGAATTTCAGATGGTGTATTCTGAAGTTGAGCTTCACTTGTAATTGATGTTCAAGTGTTGACCATGTTTTATCTGGATTTTTAAGGTTATCATCTGACAGACCAGAAGTGTTCAGTTTGTGGAGATCTTCACTGCCTATGGGCAATTTTAATCTTTATGACTTGTTTGTCCAGTTTGCAAACATTAAAGTTCAGAAAACACAGCTCTATGCATTATCAGAACAGAGTAAACTCAGAGAGGTGGTCTTCCAGTTGAGTATTGGAAACTTTGTGGTCATCCTGTGGCTTTTTGCAGGATTAATAGGGTTATCAGTGGCAGGAACAAATATTCAGGCTTTTCACAGTCCTTTAGGACTTTGAGCTGAATAATATGGACGGGTGCCAATGGTGGGTTCTGCACCCAGAAGTCAGCGGTGTTCTGATGTCTGGGCGCACCGTTAGAGCGCGCCCAATAATATGTTAATTGCCAACAATTAGCAGCAAGGGCCAGTTACTGACCGCCATCCGGCTCAATGAGTGCTGGAGGGTGGGATGTCTGGTTTCTGAGGCTGCAGGCCATGACCCGGGACAAGGGTCACTTTAAAAGGCCCTCTGGCACAGGACAGTGTCTGGTGACCCATCAGATGATCGAGTGGATCCACTATACACAGAGATTTGTGCATTTTCCAGTCTTGCTAGGTAAGTGAATTTAAATTTTAGCTAATCTTTGCAAACCATATCAATCTTCATAGATGGCAGAAATATTAAAATCAGCAATTCTCCCACCTTTTGGCATTGAGAAGTTGTACATTTATTGCATATTTTCATGCAGAGATGTCTGCACCATAGGACCAAGGGGAGAGGCATTCTAGAAGGGGTAAGTGGGCCCCCAGATTCAGTGAGGCCGCCCTTGGTACCTTCTTGCGTGCAGTATATGATCGACGTGACCAGCTCATGTCAATCGCTGGCAAGAGGAGGAAGCCCAGCCACACTTATGCTGTGTGGGAGGAGGTGGCAGAAGAGGTCAACGTGTTGGCGTGGTGAGAAGGACTTGGTCCCAGTGCCACAAAAGGCCCAATGACCTCATGAGGTCAGCCAGTGTGAGTATGGCATCAGTATGAGCAATCTTGGCTCAGTGTAATACAGGTCTCACTAGTGAATGCAGGAGGTAATTGAGGTTAACTGCTCATCAAAAATAGTATGATTTCACAAGGACGCAGCTGTCCTCTACCATGCCATTGTGCATTTCAAGCAATGATATAGTTATATGGCAGGTGAATGGCAGGATCAGCTTATGACGCATGAGCATAGGTTTCAGGCTGGCATGCACTGATCTGATAATGAATTGGATGCATGCTATATGATAGTTTTAAATTTTTTATAAAATCTCTGTGTCAAATCTTTTCAGGAGAAGGGAGCCCATAATGGCCGTGAGAGAGCCCATACAGGTGAGGTCTACCCAGTCTGGAAGTCCTGACTCCTTATGAGGAGCAAGTGCTGGCCCTGCTGGAACCCAATGCGTCCAGGTGTATAGGCAATGGTGAAATCAGAGGAAGTCGTACTTCTGGTGAGATGGCCAAAGTATCAGACTGGTTGATAAGAGGAGATGACTAATGGTGGTTTAATGGAGGTTAGGAATTATGCAATGTGCCTGGTGAATAGAGTTCACACATTGGCATCTTGACAAGCTTCGTGATCTCAAGCTTCAGACATTGTTCAAGGGTTCATTGTGTTTGTGGTGTTCAATCACTCATGTCGGACCCTGAAATGGTTGATGTGCATTGTGTGATCGTGCTGCTGTGCCAAATCATTAGATACCGATTACCCCCTACTGATTTCTCGCTGTTACAGGAGAAGCCTCTGCAGTGCAAGCTGCACCGGAAGCCATCCAGCAACCTCCTCCTCAGAGGAGAAACCCCCAGAGGGTGCAGTGTCACATCCTCTCTCTCGACCTAGCACAGATACTGGCACATCACCCCTCTCCTGACTTCACTCAGTTCTGCTGAAGGGTCATGAGGACTCGAAACGTCAACTCTTTTCTTCTCTGCCGATGCTGCCAGACCTGCTGAGTTTTTCCAGGTAATTCTGCTTTTGTTTTGTACTGGCACATTTGGCAGAGTTTCATGTGTCGGACAGGGGTCATGCACACACTGGCGAGGGTACCTCACAGTCGCACGTGCAGCTGCTGGAGAGTGTGGTGGAGCAGGCCTTGGGCAGTCGGAGGAGTGTCTGGGCGATCCAGAAACTGATTCCAAGGCGGATGATGAGCCTCTGGAGTCATCCGGACAGGTGGCAGATGCTGTAAATTCAGTGCGAGATCCGTGAAGGTTTGGCAGGTATGCCAGAGGGGCTGCGTGCTCCGGCCCAGACCGTGGAGGTGTCCATTCAGGCCATGAGTGCTGTGATCACCCATTCTTTGGAGCACCAAGCTTCCTCATAGACTGTCCTGGAGGGACAAACCACGCATATTGACCTCCACACCATCATTCTGGCACTGAGCTCAGGGACTCAGACCCAGGGCACAGGGGAGTTGGGAGCTTGGTCATCCACCCAGCTCCTGGAAACTCACAGGTTGGCAGGGAGGACCAACCGGTCCTAGTGACTGGGGATGAGCAGCAGCTGCCTCCATCTGGAAGTTCCTCTCATGACACTTCCAGTGGGGGCAGCATCTCCTCCGTTCATCAGCCATTGACACAGGCCTAGACCATTGCTGTGGTGACTGAAGACTTGCATGCATCTCAGCAAGGGTCTCCTGGAGTGCCCGGCCACTCAAGGTCACATAGAGGACGCCCGCCGAAGTCATCCAGGGCAAGGGAGGTGGCAGGTCAGCTACCTCTGTCCAGTGCAGCCGCAAGCGAGGGTTAGCACTGCACCGGAGCACTTGGAAATGCGTTAGTATACATCCACATTAGTCATGAATAGGGGCATATGGATGAGGTTTATATTGATTGATGTTGTTAGGCCTTTCAAACTTGTGGATAAACACAAATCTCACATTCCCTCATGCTGATGCTCTTATTGATTGCTGTGGCTGTGTGACTGGTGTCTGGAGGTTTAGCAAAGAAATTAAAAGGTTGAGGGAGGGCACAAGGAATCGTGTTCTCATGTGGGTGATGGGGCATGTGTGGATATAAGGGCAACAGGACACTCTCATAGCAACATGGGAAAAGGAGGGCCAAGGTTTCACCAGATTCCTGTAGCAGTGGGAAGACGCACAATAGAAACCTTTGTCATATAAAGGCATACCTGGTATCATGCCCACTTGATCATGGCCAGGGCCATCAGCAAAAGCATCACTGTGGTGCCTTAAATCACGCCCTCCTTGTCAGAGGATTGGCCCCCATCTGGCGTCCTCATCCTCCAGGCAATCTTCTCTTTGGATGGCAATATTATGGAGTGCGCAGCAAACCATGTCTATCAGGGATACACGTGAGGGGGAGTACTGTAATGCATCTCATCAGAATTATATCTTTAGGAAACCAATGGTCTGCTCTACTATGACCCTAGTGCTGACTAGGCTCTCATTGTACGTCCTCTCTGTGTCGGATCTGGGCAACCTCACAGGCATCATTAGCCATCTTTCCAGTGGATAGCCCTTATCACCTAGTAGCCATCCCTCCAAGGAATCCTGGCTGGTGGAAAGTTTGGAATATCTGAGTTGTGACTGCTGCCTGGGTACCTAGCACACACCTTCATTACCCGCTGATTATGGTTACATACCAGCTAGATATTGATCAAGCGGAAGCCCTTTCTGTTTATGAAGGTGCAAGGCTGACCGGCAGGAGCCTTAATGGAGACCTGTGTGCAGCCAGTGGCTACCTGCACCCTGGGGAAACCTGCAATTATTGCAAATCCTTGGGCTCCATCCATTTGACTGGACATCCCGTGTGAAGGAGATGTAACTTCCAGCCCTTCGGAACATTGCACCTTGATGTGTTATCCCGCTGAGGTCTCCACAGGCTGCCTGGAATGAACCTGTTGTGAAGGAGTAAAGCACCACTGTTACCTTCAGTGCGACATGCATCGGGTGGCCTCCAGTGCAGCTGGATGAGGTCTCCCCTGTGAGCACTTCATAAAGTGATGTTACCGTGGCTGTTGCAAGCCTGAGTCTTCTCCTGCACTGAGTCTCGCTCAGTTGCAGCTAGCTAAGTATCTGCCTGTATACTCTTGGGCAAGATCACCTGTACCTCCGCTGAGGATTTCTGGGTTCCTCTTGACTCTCGGGGTCTGGCGCTGCTCTGTCCGCTTCCTGAAAAACCACAGCATCCTGAGCCTCCCTGTGTTCCCTTCCTCCTCTCACCATTCTTCTCCTCCTCCTAACCCTTCTCTCCTCCTCAATGGCGGATGTGTCTCCAACTGAGATCACAATACCCATCTATCTCAGAGGGCAGAATCGTCCCAGATTTGCACAAAGTGCGTTAGTGGCCAGGGAAAAGGACGTTTTACCCGTCGGATGCAATGGCAGATTTTTACATCATATCATCCCATTCCCTGTGCGTCTCGCCTCATTAATGAAGCATTCATGGGAAACATGCAGAATCGCTGGTGGGCGGGCTTGGATTTGCCGGCCAAGTCATGACCTCAGGGCTTCCTTGCACCAGGCACCATATTTAAAGTGCACCAGAGTGCAGTCTACTTCATGCCTTCTGACCAGGACTGCTCCAGGCAACAGATGGCCCTGAAAGCAAAGAAAATGGCAGCCCCCAAATTTAATGGCACCTCTCTGGAGCGCCTGCTGGACATAGTGGAAGGCAGCCGCAATGTCCTCTACTCCCGCTCTGGCCGCAGGAGACCCACCAGAGTTACCAATCAGGCCTGGGAGGCGGTGGCAGTGGCGGGCAGCGCCACTGGAGCATAGAGGAGGTCAGCCACCCAGTGCAGGAAGAGGGTGAATGCTCTCATCCGTTCTGCCTGGGTAAATCAACACCTCATCACTCTCAACTCACACACTCACAAACCCATCACACACGCATAGGGATCTCACACCTGAAAGGACAACATGGCTAACTCTGACACACACCCTCAACATCTCCATCAGGCTCATATCCTCTGGAGCTCGTGTCCTCATCCTGTCCATGGCTCCGCTCACCACACAAACATTCCACGCAGTGTCATGTGTCCTGTTCATACTCTCCCCATCTGTTTTCATGCAGGAGAATCTGGCTCTCAACAGGAGGGAGAGGTCCCAGACCGGGGGTGGAGTGGCCCACATTAGGCCCCTCATTCACTTTGAGGAGTGTGCCATCGCGCTGACTGGTGAGGAGGTGGATCCTGTCTGTGGTGATGGTGAGGTTGGCGGCGAACACCCACATGAGGATCCCGCACCACACCATCCCTCTCTCAACGCAACTGTGAGTGCTCTCTCTCCTGTTTTTGACTCTGCTGCCATACACTAATTATCTCTACTTTGGTTCACAGGGAGTCACTGCCAGGTGTCCGACATATTCAGCCAGCCTGTCCCTCAGCTCCATGCATGTCCTCACCTCCAGCGAAATGGACACCCCCATTGAAGAGCTGGAAATAACTATCACAGTGCTTACCCACACCCTCCACCAGCGCAGAGACACACACCTCCGTGGGAACTAGATCTAGATCAGGCTCAGGTTCACAATCTGGTGGTCACCGCATAGACATGTTTCTGCAGCAGGAGGAGGCAGGTTCAGCCGAACTCTCCGGCACTTGGAAGCTTGCTGAAGAAGAGGCACCTGTGAGGTCTGAGTCAGATGACGAGCCTCTGGATTCGGCCTTCCAACTCATCGTGGAGAGTCAGCAGAAGGCGGGGGAACATCACTCAAGGCTGTTGGAAGCCCTCAACAGAGTGGCACGTGAGTCAGAGAAGTGTGTCGGCCTGCTCTCTGATAAAGTGGGGCCCATATATGCGTGTATGAAAGTCTCTGTGGGAAGGATGGCAGATGCCGTGGAGACCCAGGTCCAGCAGAATGCGGAGATGCCCACAGCCCTACACGCCATCGCGGTAGCCATAGGTGAGTTCTTGCAGTGGCAACACGAGAGGGAAACAGGGCACTTCGATGTTCCTTCAGGTGCTCCTTCCCCTCAAGGGGTCAGGCTAGCACCCTCGGGTACTCAAAGGGAGAATAAGTGGCAGCTGGACACCGCTGGATCACTCACTGAGAAATCTCAGGGACTGTCCTCTCCCTCCAAGTCCCCTTTGCCTGTGACCCCATCAACCTCATCCTCTGTCACTGCAGAGGGAGAGGCTGGCCCACAGGAGGACAGCCAAAGCAAGCCAGGGCCCTCTGGGCCTCGGCTCTCCAGAGGACCCACGCCAAAATCATCAGAGGCAACAAGGCCAACCGTGGCACAGGCTGTCTCCGCCCCTGCTGCAGATGTCAGGGAAGCACCTAGAAGAAGTGGTAGGCCTAGAAAAGTTAAGAAATTCTGATCATAAGTGGTTACATGGGTGAATATATTTTGTCACTTTATAACCTGAAAATATATTTACTTTCACTGAGTAATGTGTAATGTTGTCTTTCAGCTTCATTTACAGGCTTCACGAGTCCCCCCACTGCTTCCCCCACCACTAGCAGTGCAGCTGCACACAGCTAGACTGTAAGTGATTCTGGAGGGAGAAACATGTTTGTGGCAGGGCCTTTCACAGTCTCGTGCAAGCAATTTCCCACACACCAAGAGTCTTCCTCCATCACACTCATCTCACTGTCCTGAGCATTTTCAATGCTGCCTGCTGGAGTTCTCCTTCGGTTGTCTATCTGAGCCGACCTGCATCTCCGCCCACCCACTGATCACACTCCCATGCTGCACCTGTGCCCGTCCAACACGAGGCTCCGCTCACTTTCCATTTGATAAAAATAATAGTCATCACTTTCCTGATCAGCTCCCCGATCCTTTCCCCTCCCTCAGTCACCCATGTTCTTTCCCCCATCACTGTTGATCCCCCTGGCATCACCTTCCACCTACCCACTGCCACCTACCAACCCAAACCCTTGTCTTTCCAGGATGTCCACCCCCACCCCTGTCCACATTAACCTTCCCGACCTCCTCTTTCACACCCCCAGGGTCCGTGTCTGCCTCCGAGTGCCCACCAACCACCCATGCCGTCCCTTCTACTGCTTGCGTCGCACCCTCACTTTCCCATCCTTCCGGCTCCCTCTGCCCTCTCTCATACTCATCATTCCCTCCTACCACGCTGAACCCCAGTTCAGTCCCCAGGAAGCAGTTATTGGCTCCACAGACCCCTCCCTTGCATGTTCACCTGGACATCCTCCCACTTACTCCCTCCTCCACCCTTACTCCCTCTTCCACCCTTACTCTCTCCTCCAACCTTATTCTTTCCTCCCCCTGGACTCCTTCCCCCCTCCGAACTCCTTCCCTACTCTGAACATCTTCCCTTACACCATCCTCCCCACTGAAACCTACATCCCTGCTTGCTGCTTTCTCCCCTATAGCACCCACGTTCTCCTTCCTCCCCTCTCTTAACTACACACCCCTCGACACTTTCATTCCCCCCCACCCCATCCTCCCAGTCTCAACCCCACCTCCGGTACACCTTCCTCTCCCTGCCGCCCCCTCGCCGATCGCCCATGGCCGGGACCAAAGCAGATGCCGAGATATCAACGGAGACCTCCCACCTTCCATGAGCTGCTTTGTGGCAGAACCATGTCCATCAGAACCCGCCCAGCATGGGATACACGTGTTCATCCAGGGTCCGGTAGCTGGAGGATTCCAGCGTCTTCTGCTCCTCAGATGCCCGCAATCTGAGCAAGGCCCTGACGGTAAGTCCCAACTTCTGCGCGTCACACTTGTCCAGATGTACTCTGGGCTGGTGTATTTTCCCGCTGAAGTAATGGAAAATCTGGAATGGGGGGAACAATTCCCATTAGTGAGATGCAAATCGAGTTCGTGTTGGCCTCCAGTGGGATTGGCGTTCCGCCATGGCAGACACCATTGTGCTTCCATGCCGGCGTGAAACCGAATTTTGGCCTTCTCACCATATTGCCCCCCCCTGCCCATCTGCCATGACGCCCGACGCCAACAGGGCCGGAAAATTCCAGACAGAGACTTTATACCCCTGTGTAATAGACAGGAAAATAATTAATCAAAAGAGCCCTCTGAATCAGAGGGGAGTTCTGGTGAAACAACGTAGTGCACCCATTGTGTTATTAAGGAGGGAATGCCAGGATTTTGACCCAGTGGCAGTGCAGGAACAGCAATATAGTTCCAAGCCAGGATGGTGTGTGGCTTGGAGGAAAACTTGAAGGAGATGTTGAGATGTTGTTCTCCTGCTCCTGCTGCCTTTGCCCTTCTAGGTGGCAGAGATTGCAGGTTTTGAAGGTGCTATCAAAGGAGTCTTGGTGAGTTGCTGCCGTGCATCTTGTAGATGGAACACACTGCTGCCTTTGTATGCCTGTAGTGGAGGAAGTGAATGTTTAAGGTGATGGATGGGGTGCTGAATAAGTGGCTGCTTTGTCCTGGATAGTATTAAGCTCCTTGAGTGTTGTTGGAGCTGCAATCTTCCAGGCAATTGGAGAGTATTCCATCACGCCCCTGACTTGTGCCTTGTAGATGGTGGACAGGCTTTGAGGAGTCAGGAGGTCAGTTACTTGCTGCAGGATTCCCAGCCTCTGACCTGCTCTTGTAGTTACAGCATTTATATGGCCAGTCCAGTTCGCTTTATGGTCAATAGTAATCTCCAGGGTGTTGATAGTGGGAATTCAGCAATGGTAATGCTGTTGAATGTCGAAGGGAGATAGTTAGATTCTCTCTTGTTGGAGTTAGTCATTGCTTGGCACTTGCGTGACATGAATGTTACTTGCCTCTTATCAGCCCAACCCTGAATGTTATCCAGGCTGAGGAGTATCTGAGGAGTTACAAGTGGTACTGCACTCTGCAATCATTAGCTAATATCCTACTTCTGACATTAAATTGGAGGGAAGGCCACTAATGCAGCAGCTGAAGTGGTTGGGCCTAGGACACTACCTTGACAAACTCCTGTAGCGATGTCCTGGGGCTGAGATGATTGACCTCCAACAACTACAACTATCTCCCTTTGTGCCAGGTATAACCCCATTTTTCTATCTGATCCCCATTGACTTCAATATTAGTAAGGAACTCCTTGATGCCACACTCAGTCAAATGCTGCCTTGATGTCAAGGGCAGTCACTCTCGCCTTACCTCTGAAATTCAGCTCTTTTGTCCGTGTTTGGATCAAAGCTGTAATGAGGTCTGGAGTTGAGTAGACCTGGAGGAGCCAAACTGAGCATTGATCTGCAGATTATTGATGTGCAAGTACTGCTTGATAGCACTTTTGATGACACCTTTCGTCACTTTGCTGGTGATTGAGAATAAACCGATTTGACAGTACTTGGCCTGATTGGATTTGTCCTTTTTTCCTGTCAACAGGAAATATCTGGGCAATTTTCCACATTGATTAGATACTTGTGTTGGAGCTGTACTGGAACAACCTGGCTAAGGACATGGCAAGTTCTGGAGCACCAGTCTGGTGCTCATCAGTACTCAAAACATCCTTCTGACATCATCGATCATCTCCACTTCCACCACTCTCATGGGCAGCGAGTTCAAGGTCATTACCATTCACTGTGTAAACAGTTTTTCCTCACATCCCTCTGCTCCTCTTGTCAAAAACCTTAAACCTGTGTCCTCTAGTCCTTGTACCATCAGCTAATAGGATCAGTTTTTCTCTACCTTATCTAAACCTGACATAACCTTGTAAACCTCTATCAAATCTCCCCTCAATCTCCTTTGCTCCAAGATCAACCCTAGCTTCTATAAGCTAACATTGTAGTTAAAATATCTCATCCCTAAAACTATACTGATA
This sequence comes from Cetorhinus maximus, assembly GCF_964194155.1. Taxonomy (NCBI): domain Eukaryota; kingdom Metazoa; phylum Chordata; class Chondrichthyes; order Lamniformes; family Cetorhinidae; genus Cetorhinus; species Cetorhinus maximus. The sequence continues at coordinate 104,538,251 of NC_135884.1, forward strand.
CTGAGAAATCTCCTCTATACTCTCTCAAGAACCCTCACATCTTTCGTGAAGTGTGGTGACTAGAATTGGACATAACACTCTAGTTGTGGCCTAACTAGAGCTTTATAAATGTTGAGCATAATTTCCCTGCTTTTGCACTCAATACCTCTATTTATAAAGCCCAAGATCCCACATATTTTGCTAACCACTCTCTCAATATGTCCTGTTACCTTCAAAGATCTATGCACATGAACTCCCGGGTCCCGCTGTTCCTGCACACTCTTTAGAACTGTGCCATTAAATTTAAATTGCCTCTCCCTATCCCTTCTGTCCAAATGCATCACCTCATGTTTCTCTGTATTAAATTCCACCTGTCACTTGTCTGCCCATTCTGCTCATCTAGATGCTGCAGTTTTTTGCACATTCTCACTGCTTGCCACTCCTCCAAGTTTGGTATCATTGGCAAATTTTGAAATTTCACTCTGTATTCCAACATCCAGGTAATTTATGTATATCTAAAAAAGTAATGGTCCTAGCACTGACCTTCGGGGACACCACAACCCACCATCCTCCACTCTGAAAAACAACAATTTAGCTTGACTCGTTGTTTTTAGTCCTTAGGCCTATGTTTTATCTATGTGGACACTGACCCACCTATCCCATGAGCCTCAGATTTGTTAACCATCCTTTTATGTAGCACTTCATTAAACACTTTCTTAGATCCACATAGTCATCATCCCAGTATTCCCCTCATCAACCCTCTCTAATTTTCCTTTTCATGTAGTGTCCTCGGTTGTCTGAAGATTGCTAACTGTGACTCTCCACATATCTCTATTTTCTAGCAGTCGTTTACAGTTGGCCGTGGTGTATATCTCACGGCCAGTCTTTGATATGTCCATCCACATTCTTCGCTGCCTTCCTGGCATCTTTTCCCCTTAAATGTAGCCTTCTATAATGCTGATGGCATTTTGTCACCGGATCGTCTAGCTATATATCTGAACATAAGAACATAATAAATAGGAGCAGGAGTAGGACATTCGGCCCCTCAAGCCTGCCCCACCATTCAATAATATCATGGCTGATCTGCCCCAGGCCTCAACTCCTGCAACAACAGCAACTTTCTTTCGACAATGCCTTTCAGCAAGCAGGATCCTTCCTTCATCCCATACACAACATCTTTATTTCTTACTCTGCTTTGTCAACTGATCTTTAGCATTCTTCTGTAGCAGCAAAATTCAATTGAATGGATTCTATCTCTTGTTCCTTTCCCGCTTGTCCAGGCTTCATAATCACATGCCGTTACTGTTAACACACAGGTATTCAATTATCTCTTCTTTCCCAAGATGTTTGGGTCCCTCTCAAAAGTTCTTCTATGTCTCAGAATTCATTTTTACCCATTCCATATTTCATCCATTTTCTGTTACTTCTTCAAAAAATTCAATTAGGTTAGTGAAACATGATCTGTCTTTTACAAACCTGTGCTGCTCTCCCTAATTAATTCAATGCTTTTCAAGTGCCTGTTAATTTTTTTCCCTGATTATTGTTTCTAAGCTCTTACCCACTGTCAATGCTGTCACTGCTACTCCTGCTCTCAGGTCTCAAGTCACCGTTCTTTATCCCCCAATCGGCCTCACTCTGCTCCTCATTTTGCTGCTGATTCTTGCACTGTATCTACCCAACAACCCTCATGACAATTATTTATATGTACATTCCTAAACACTGCCTCATTTTTTTCATTCTCAGGATAAGGGCATCACTGGCAGAGTTGGCATTTCATACCCCCACATCTCTTCCTTCAGCTCTCCCAAGCCACTTGGCACACACTCCTCAAGTGCTATCCTTATCCTCATTTACTCTATCCTCTCAAGGCCAAATTGGTACATGATGCCTCCTTACAGGTAGGGCACTAGAGAGGGTTTTCCCAAACATAAATACATTGCTACCTTTGAGACGAAGCCATGGAGAACGTGGGGAGGGACATGGTTCTTTATGTGCGAGGTTGTGGCACCTTGCAGGCAATGTGAGTGACTGAGTACCAACACTGTTGCCTGACATGCCTGTGAACCACCAAACAACACCAAGCTTGCATGCTTCTATTCAAAAGGTTAACTCATTTGCAGATTATCGGGGCAACTGAAAGCCAGATTCACAAGGAAAAATAATCAGTTAGAAAATCATCTTGAGTCGGTAGTGTAAAACGGGCAATATATGTTCCATTGCCCCTATTTGCTATCCCTGATAATTAGCTCCATTAACTGCAATAGAATTCAATATCAGGTGCTGCATATAACAGGTGACCGATCTGATACCACCCATTTTCCCCAAGGCACGAGACAAATTTCTAACCCAATGTCTGCTTTGATATTAAATTAGAGGAGACCAGATGGTGCTTGCTAGATCATGAAGGAAATAGGTGCATACTTGCCAGTGTATTGATAGGGATAATATATGCCCTACTGATCAGCTAAATAAACTATATCCCCTCACTATCATGATAATAGAAAACTAACAACAGGTTACACATAGTTGTGATGCTAATCACGAAAGAAATATTATCACTTTAAGTACATGCTTTGCCATTTTGTAAAATGAAAAGCTAATCCAAAGTTAGCTGAATAAGACTAAATGTATATGTTTCAAAATAATTCTGCCCAGCTCAGGTTTGATTTTGGTCTGGTTTAGATTCATTATGAACCGATTGAGATTATGCACATGAGGAACATTGTCAGGACTGAACTTTCCCTCGGGCACAATTTTACCTGAAATTTTGTGAACGTGTTTCCAAGTTAACACTGGAACTCACCCATTGTTGGATTAGCAGATGCAAATATATGAACCATTTCCAGTATACACTGCTTCATTTGCATGCTCAGCTCAACTCAGACATTCTGATTTGACAAAGAAATTCTTGATACAATGGACTATTTTTACTTACACGCTACAATGTTGGTTAAGTGGTCTGACACAGGTCTTCGGTCACCTACATTGTGTTGACTCAGAAGTAAGCATTCACCATATATATAATATTACTTTAACCCTTCAATACTGAGATTCAGTTTTTTTCAAACCTTGCTGTTTCTCATCATGAGGATAAAGCATCTCAGTGCAGCTGACACAAATTGTAGTTTATTTTTAGTATATGAAAAGACATCAGTTACATTCTTCCCAAAGAAGTGTTAAAGAGATGCTTGTGATTTCCCTCCTTAAAAATGACAAGGAATTATCTTTGTTCTTGTAAATTAGGAGATAGCTTTACTATCCATTACTTACGAAGAGATGAATTAACTCTAGGATTGTTAGGCTAGAAAGTGCTGATTGGGCGTCAAGTTTAAATGTATTTTTATTGTTCATTGGTGTTAATAATTATTTATCAGAATGTGTGAAAACAGCCAAGTGATATGTTCACCTGGGTTGCATTAGGGTCTTTGTTCAAAATGATCATATAATTTGATTTGTTGCATCAATGTAGATTAAAATGATTCTGTGTTAGTGTAATAGGTATTCTGTAAATCTTACACTAGCCTTGTTAAAACAATAATCAGCGAATGTTTTGGATATTGTTGATCTATAGTTACTCAATCTCTGAAGTTTTCCTTGATCGTGTGGATTAGTTTGTTTATTTTACATTGCAGTCTGGGTCTTGTGAGAGTGGCTTAAATGCAGCCCTCCTGTTTTTATTTGTTAGCTGTGCAGTAATTTGCTGGTTAAAGCAGCAGGGCATGATTTTGGGCGGTGGTGAGTTGGAGGTGGACACAAAACTGTTCTTCAACTCGTTGGCTCCTCGAAATTTCCCACTCAAAGCAACTGTGGACATAGAACACCTCTGCCGGTATATGAAGTGCTTGATAATTGGCCACTTAATGGCCAACATAAGCAATGCTGTGGTACAACCATGTGGCACAAAATGATGCAATAAGATGAGAATACCCATTAACAAAGTTGGCATAGTTCCTTGCATTCTCCCTCTGTGATGTGCTACCTTTACTATGATTAGCAAAAAAAAAGCTTTGCAAAATAACCTAGAAAGAAGGTTTTAACTTTTTGCACACTTAGCTTTGCACCTTCACATAATCCAAAAAGTTTCCTTCTCACCTAGTCCCACAGTGAAATATGAAACCGCAATGATGCGGCTCCATGACCTCCTTTTCCTGCTTCTGTGGCCATGTTCTTTATTTACAGGTGGCATTCCCCACCAAATTTGGCAAGAAAATAAAATTTACGTTTAAGGGCAGCCAGCACCCAACTGTTGGCACAGGGAATCCAGTCTTTCTGCTCCCACTGCACCATGCACAATACATTGTGAACTTAATCCAAATATGTAAATGAGTTGACCTCACTTTATTGGCTGACAACTGTGGTCTCCAACTGGGTTCCTATACTGAACCCAATGCATCTGTACCACATGGTGGAATTCTATTTGGGAGGTATTTTAGGCAGTGCATAAAACAGCAATCAAAGTAACATTTAGCTTAGGGCATCCACGTTATTGATTAAGTCTAGGATTGATTACTCTTGAAAAGTGAATGTTTAGAAGAATACCATTCAAATATTGAAGATTGTTAAGGTAATAACTAAATTAAACCCTGGTAACATGTTGGAGATTGTTCTAGAATCAGGAGACAAGGGCTCAATCTTAGGGCAGGGAAGATGCACACAGTTAATTACTTGCTTCGAGGAAAGAATGAGGACACACTCATGAGTCATGTGTTTCAGAAAATAGCCCTTACTTCCAAGCAGCCAGCCTCTTGCATATTATGTGGAATTAAAGATGGAGAGTTGACAACTGGCCAGTATGAAGACATCATATAGGAAAACAAGCATATGCCCTGCTTGTGATCACACAGAAGCTACATTAAGGAAATGGAGCAAGCAGCAAAAAAGCAGAAGATCAAAAATCTCTGGGGACAATTTGAACCTAGCGCTCTGGGTGGGAAATCCAAGGGATTGAGTGGAATGCTGATCTTACACCCTGACAATGGGAGCAATTTTAACCTATCCCATCAGTTGGCAAACTGGGGTTTGGTGCCATGTTGGTTTTACACCCTGTCCAATTTTAATCTCTATCGAAGTCAATGAGTAATATTAGCATTCCATTGATCCTGTGGGTTTCCCTACCCAGCAAGTTAGCTTAAAATTGCTCCACTTTTTTCTTTCAGGGATGGTGGGCCAGGGATTGGGGTGGCAAGAATAACTTGAGCCTGGAGTCTTTACTCCTGTTGCAGGTCTCTCTGGAATTCGATATTCCCCCCAGCGGGGGCAAAGTTTAAGGGCGGGCACGCACAGACGCACTTCCCATCGGTGCCCCCAATCGGGGGGCTTCCTGTGCGGGCAGGGGGGCAATGCCTAAATCAAGAATGCGCTCTTTCGCGCATGCGCACGAAAGAGCGCACTCATCTCCCTGAGGCTAAGTGCTGCCTCAGGGAGATCGGATCTAAATGTAAAAAATCTCAAAAAAGAAAAATAAAATTTCCCTGACATGCTCCCTCATGGGACAATGTCACATGAGTTGGGACGTGTCCATAATTTTTCCAAAAACTTTATTAAAATTTTTAAAAACCTACATGAAACCTCATCCCGCCCATGGATGAGGTTTCATGCTTTTTCTAATTCACTCCGGGACTCCTGGCCTGCCCACCAACCTTAAGGTTGGACGGGCAGGTTCATCACTTAGCTAAATGACTCTGTTAATGGCCTCAATTGGCCATTGACAGATCGGCGGGCGCACAGCTGATTTTGCTCCGCCCCCGCCTACCTGAAAGTTTAAATGGGGCACAGTGACGTCCGGAGTTCCGCTCGACATCGCCACACGTAATTTTACTCATCGGCGAGCGGACCCCGCCCCCACTCTCCGACGCGTAAAATCCTGCCCCATGAACTGAACCCAGAAATACAGGCTTCTGGTCAAATCAGGCGGAGGACACTTGGGTGCATTCTACCTGAATAGTGCACAGTTGCAGCATGGGGGAAGAAATTTGACCCTGCTGAGCCTCATCTGTATACTTTTGTTTTCTCTTGTTTAACTTTGAATCCATGATAACACTATCCTACATTTTATGTTTTCTTTCTCCATTAGTCTGTTCTTTCATCTGTGAGACCCCTTGGAAAATCTTATTACACCATTGCACAGAAAGATTGCAGGTGTTCGTTGCTCTCCTCATCCTTTAGTGGAGAGCACCAGTTGCATTCACAGCTATTAAGGAAGTAAGGAAAGAACTCAAGGGATGTTTCTACAGCTATTTGCTAGTGATGCAAAGGCCTGGCATGAACAGAGGGGCTAGGGGAATCTGAAATTGAGGGGAAGAGTTATTATTCCAAACTTGTACACTGAGAGTGACTTCGGGTATTCTTTATTTGCCTGTTTTGCCTGGAGTATTCAAGAGGCCTGCATTGTTGATGCACCATAGCCTCGTTACAGAGTAAGAAATCGCTCCCTTAATTAATGCTTTGCTTTTCTTTCCTGCCTTCTATTTGGCACTAAATTTTCTAAACACGATATCCCACAGCATCCTGAGGATAACTATGAACTTTCTACCTGCTACAGGTGAGCCTCCTCGACTGCCTGAGACATTAACCCTTGCAACAATGCCTCTGAACATGCAGGCAAGCGAACAAGTGCTTCAAGATGCCAATAGTCGGTTACGTTATCACTCAGCAGTGTGATTGTATTCACTTTCTGACTGTTGGTTTTATTAAGAAAAAGGAATTGTTACATTCATACACAGCATCTTACACAACTCAGGATGTCACAATGTGACTTACAGCAAGTGAAACATTTTTATAGTGTGGTAACTGTTATAATGTGGGGAATACAGCAGCCAATTTGTGTTCCTGCATAATATGACTAGTTTGACCATTCATTTCCGTAGGCGGTACAGACCTGGGGCAAAATCTTTAGGTCAGCGGGTGGGTGCAATCAGCGGGTCTGGGATCGGCCAGGGAACAGATCGCCACCCGCGATCGGCCCCCGACTGCGATTTCACGCTGGCTGGCCTATTAACGACCAACCAGCATGAAACGCACGCTGAGAAGCTCAGCGCTGCTGGCGTGGGGGCGGGAGGAGGGCGGGCTCTGATGCCAACGTGAGCGCGGGCGAGCGCTGACAGGAAGCTCCCTAAAGGCAGAGAGCCACCTCAGGGAGCTGAAGACCTGAAAAGCATCAAATAAAGTTTTTAAAATCAGCAAAAAAATACCCAAGCATCACAATCAGTCACCTGAACACATACATGATACAAATGCTGTCCATGGATTTTTATCTTTCTTTCCTTTAATAATGGAAACCTCATCCCGCCCTTGGATGAGGTTTCATAGAAAATGCAAAGTCTGCCTGGTTGATTCGCCCGTCTGCCAAATATAAGGTTGGACAGGCCACGAAAAATCAGAGACAATTACAACTTTAATAACCTTAATTGGCCTCTTTATTGCTGGAGGGCACGCTTCCGATTTTTGCACACGCCCGCCCACTGAAATATTGGGCGAGCGCGAGATGACGTTGGGACAGTCGCCTGATGTCATCTCGGGTGATTTTGAGTCCGATCAGATCAGGGGCATGCCTGCTCGATCAGCATACAATCCTGCCCCCTGGTTTCTTGATATATGAACAAATGAGAACCAAGGTATTAAAAGACTATCATTTGTCTTCATGCCATCTTTCACATCTGGCTCTTCTTCAAATAACATAGCTGTTAAAATGAAAGAATCATGACTGCTCCTGCACTGACCTACACGGTCCCATTTTACTGGCCATCACCACCCTGGGCACTGATGTAGGAAAACTCCTAAAGATTTATGAGCCTTATAACGTTCGGCTTGGAAACATGGATGACCACATTAGGCACTCAGCAATGATTTGGATTTTGGGAATCCTGCAATTCGGAAGTACCCTGCTGTTTTGCTGTTGTCTGTCTCAAGGAGTTTGACACAGTGGTGAAAGCTCCTGGTTGAATCTGTGCACATCTGATTGAAAGAGATTACAAATGTGTCCTCTGCAGCAGCCTGAAAGGACCCAGAGGTGTAGAAGATGAGGGTGGTTGTAACCCTTACTGTGGCCCCTTTGGTTGACAGTGCTTGCAGTGTCGACTTAGGTGAATCGTAGCTTGCAGAAACTTTTCTCTTCTAGCAGTCTCAGTTGCACATTACTCTGCGACTAATAACAGGAAGAGCACTTCCCCTTTATCTGGGCACTTCCCTTCATTTTTCCTCATCTTCAGCATCCAAAAAAATTCAACAATTAAGGGACACTGAATGCTTTAACCGTTTTGGCTGATTCCACAATCGAGCAATTCCAGTGAGGAGTGGCCCTCACAGGGACAACAATATGGGTCAAAATATGCTCTGTACTAAATCTGAGCTACGTACATCTGAACCACACTGACAGGGAAGATTCCACTGTCAGGGAGAAGGGGATGGTGGAAGACTCAGAATAATTTACACCACCACCCCCCGCCAGGTCCTAACTGACATATAAGCAATTGTACTCATTTTGAGGTAATTTGAAAATTGTCAAGAAGAACATTACAGCTGATAGATTTATGTGATGTTTTAAAACGTGAAGAGAACAAAAGGTATTGACAACTATGATCCAGTAGATGGCGCTCACTGCATTACATTTAATTCCCTTGCTTCATGAAATTTTGCCATTTGTTTCAGGGAAGAATCTTCTGGCTGATGTGTGGGTGGCGGAGCCCGCACTCCAGCGCTTAAAATGCCGCGCGCTGACGTCACGCGAGCGTCCCGACATCAGCATGCGGCATCGCAATATTTCGGTCGGCGGGCGCGCTATGCAGCGGGACGCGCGCCCGCCAATAATTAAAGGCCCCGTTAAAGGCCCTTAACTTGCCAATCGGCGACGATTTTGAGGGGCCCGTGCGAACTTTGGCTCGGCGCAACGGGCCGAACGGGCAGGCGGGTAGGTGATTTTTTTTTTTACAAACCTCATCCAGTGGCGGGATGAGGTTTGATAGCGGTTATAAAAACGTTTAATAAAGTTTTTGTTTATTTCATTAACATGTCCCATCTCGTGTGACATTTTCACATGAGTGGGACATGTTAATGAATTTTGTTGTGTTCTATTTTTTATATTTGCCAGCCTTTCAGCGATCTCCCTGAGGCAAAGTGCAGCCTCAGGGAGATGTGCACTCTTTCATGAGCATGTATGAAAGAGCACACTGACAGTTGGGGAATCCCCCCCCACATACAGGAAGTACATAGCGCTTCCCGTCAGGCGTCACGCTGGGCGGGCCTTAATTGGCCCACCCACTTAAAATGGCGGCGGGGCCCGTTTCAGTGGCGGTGATCGGCTGCCCGCCCACCGCCGAGTCGGTGGGGCCCACCCGCCCATCAAGGGCAAAATTCTGCCCTCTGAGTGGGAATTGTTATAAAATGTTATGAATGACCTCATTGGGAGAAATATCTTTTATTAACATCCATCTTTGTGCAAATTCTTAATAGCAACATATTCCCTGTGGAATAACAGTGCAAAAATTGGAATTATAATTGCTTTGCATATGTTGTGGGACTGTTCTGCCACCTAGTGGATGAAAACTGTTTAATACCAACAACAGTTGTGATTTTATTTACCCCCCCACCCCCCTCCACCACCGCCCTGGCTAGAGCCAGATTATATTTGTGGTACATGACGGCTATTACCGCAGTGCTTTATATAGCGCACCTGCAATTTATGATGGACTACAAAAAGGAAACTTAAAATGTCCAATGGGTGAATGCCAATTAGAAAACCTAGATCATTATCTCACAAAAAGACATCATAATCCAGAGCGACAGTGGTTTGCTTGGTTGAAAGGCTTAATGAGCGTTGTGGTGGTGCAAACACTGAACTTACTTTCTGGTGTCTTTTCTTCAGCCCTGTTTGGACTATATATCATGTATGGTCCAACAGATGATTTCCACTTTTGCCATTGGTCTGTAACTTCCTTGAATAAGATCAAAAACACACATCTTGGACAATTGCAGAACAACGAGTTAATTTTATGTGACTGTTGTGTTGGCAGTTAATGCTGTGTTAGCCTATTAAAAGTGGCAGTAATTTGAGTACAGCAAGGCATAACAGGTTTATCAGTTTTGTAAATAAACACATCAAACAGGCCATGCATCACGATTATGAAATAAACATTGATGCTGTCTAAATATTAGGTGAAACCATCAGAATACATTGTGGTTGCCAGCACCACAAATCTATGGATTCTTAATGACCACAGCACCCAAGAGGATTCATAAAACCATCCCAATGCAATTGTTGGTATTTTTATTCACAAGATACATGTACTCGGAATAGATAGAGGGTTTCATGTGGCTCCAAGAGTAACTTTGGGAGAGAACACAAACAGTAGACGCAATTTTTTCTCTTTTGGTTTATTCTGAGAACATTGGGGTTGTTTTCACATAAATGTGGGTGAAGGTGTTAAATCCATAAAAGATTTATTGCCTCTGCCTCAGTAACTTGTACGGTCCATAATGTAATGAAACTGTATTGTGATGGAAAAGTCATCTGTCTTTCATTGAAATGTTAAACCGAAGTCCCGTCTGCCTCTCAGGCGGATATAAAAGGTCCCATAATATTATTCCACCATTCAAAGAAGGGAGTCCTTCATTTTGCCCTGCCTCCACTTATCTCTCAACCAACATGACTAATGAACAGAACTAAAACAGATTATCTGCTCATTATCTCATTGCTGTTATAGGGTGTGCTGTGTGCAAATTGATTGTTGCATTTCCCGATGTTACAACAGTGAAAACATTTCAAAAGTACTTAATTGAATGTAAGGTGTTTTCTGATCTCAAGATGTGACAGGCACTTTTAATACAAGGTCTTTCTTCTTTCGTTACTAAGGTGTAACCAAAAAAACTCGAAAAAATGTAATTTCTCTTTGATTTTAATAAGGAGATTAGATTTAAACCATGTCAGTCATAACTGACCAATAATGTCCCTAGAATTATGTTGTACAGCCTTTGTACAGTAACTAGTGACTATAGTAACAGTTAAAAAACAGACATCAGGAAAGAGGACCATGTTGACAACACTGTCCTGCTGATGGCTGATTCTTCTGGCATTTGCTATATTTTAGAAATTTATTGATGAGCAAAATTTGCTTTCCCCTATTGTTACTGCAAAATTAAAAAAACAAACATTGGACTAGAAAAAGACATAAGCACTACAAACTCACATGTCTGTTTCTTTCTTTTTTTCTTTCCTGCTATCTATCTATCTATCAATCTATCTATCTGTCTGTCTGTCTGTCTGTTTATCTGTCTATCTATCTGTCTGTGTGTCTATGTATATGTCTGTCTATCTCCAATATCCTATTAAAAATCTTACTTCTCTGTACAGTGTCGACTGAACCCAACTTCCAATTGTTAAATTTCTGTCACGCTTTATGGCCAGGAGTTTATTCATGCCCCACAACCCCCCCTCCCCCCCACCCCACCCTCCGGGGGCAGGTTGGCAGGCGGAGGTACCATAAAATTGCATGCTATACCACACCACCACTGCCTTGCCTCAAGTTTACCAGTGGTGGGGGAGGAGTCGTGAGGCCAGACCGCCTATGCACTAATTGAGGTCCTTAAGTGGCCAATTAATGGTCACTAGAGGGCCTCCTCCTGTCACTGCTGGGATTTAACCCATGTTGGGACAGGTTCATGCCAAGCATCTGGCCCAGCAGTCCCACTGCTCGGGCTGGTGGCTGGGTTAGGTTGGGGTACCTCCTTTACTGTTGCCTGTTCCCAATGGGGGCTTCCCAAAGTCTTCCCTCTCTGGGTTTCCCCTTTCCCCATGCTATCCACCCTGGCTGCCAACCTTTCTCAACCCCTCGTCAGGGTGTGCTAGCCTGGCCCTGGCAAGATCCCCCTGCTCACACCCCCACCCCCCCACCACCAATTTACCTCAGCATCCAGTTTCATTGCTGCATGCCTTTATCGGAACTGGATGCAGTCCCAGAGATGGCCACTGCTTCCAGTGGCGCTGCTGGGCTCAGAGAGCTGCTGGCCATTTGATTGCCTGGCAGCCATTGGAGGTGGGACTTCCTCCCCCAATGGGTGTGGAAGGCCCAGTTCAAGCCAATTAATGGCCCGATGGCCCTGGCATAAAATCTGATCCTTAATGTCAGTATTTTAGCTTTATAAACTTTCATGTTCACATTCGTAATGACCTGGATTTGATGGTCAGCGATAAAGCAAAGGTGCTTGCTGCTGAAGCTTGAATAAAATTGCCTACAAATATTAAGTGATCTCTGTGGTGGGAATGATGCCATTCCCGACAGTGGTATAAATCTAGCGCCAAATAAGGAGATGTTATGGTGTGCAGGCAGCAGTGATGTCAACAAGCAGGTAGGTAGCCAATCAAATTGAAGTATCCTCATAACAATCGAGAAGTAAAACACACGTAGGTCCTTCACTTCTAGTTGCATTATCAGATTTCATAATAAATAAGTAGAAGTTGAAATAAAGATAAACAGTTTTTAAAAAAATATGCTTTAACAAATATGTTGAACTTTTAATCATTGTGGGGCAATTTGACATTCCACAAAGAGCAAGATAGTTTTTCAGGTCCAGTGAGGGTGTTTAGAAGTAATTATGAAGTTAGAACATCATTAAAAACTCAATTACACCTCATTCAACAAGCTGTACCTTTTCAAATGTTTTTTAATATTGAGACTAGCAGCATAAGAGTGGAAGTTCTCATCAATTCATGATTGCAAGGGAGAGTTCAGTCTGGAGGAACCTCTATAATACACCTTCTGGATGCACATAGACTCACTGACAGAAAATTCTAGATTTCTGTGCTACTCTGCACATGTCTGAGCTCCAGAAATTGCTGCCAGTTTCCGTGGGGCAATGATGGTGAAAGCTGCGGTTTTGGCATCATTCCCATAGCAAAAAGCAGGCCAATGACTTCTATACAAAACAGAAACAAAAGTACTGGAAAAACTCAGCAGGTCTGACAGCATCTGCGGAGAGGAACACAATATACAAACTTCTATACAAACTTGTCTTACTGTAATTCTGCTTTTTTACCACCAGGTGGCACATGGAACAATATTTTTCACCCAGTGCTATTTTGCTGTCTACCCACCTCATCACCAGTGACTTTTCTCCTAATGTTAGTGGGTTTTGACCTTCATGTCGAAACTTTTAAATATTGTTTTAATTTAATTTTATTTGTATTGGAAATATCTTCTTAGGCAGTCCCTCAGAATCGAGCATTACTTATTTTCAATCTGGTTCGTTGGATTCTGAGATAGCTGATAAATCTGATGTGTGTACTGCAGACTCTGCCATATGCTGGCCAAGTAGTGCTTGAAGGGATGGGTAGATGGGTTGGTTGGAGATTTGCACCTTCCATATGATGCCTTGACTTTAGCTCTGCATGTCCCCAACAGAGTCTCCCGATGAGTTTAGTGCATTCCCAAATGAGCCTTCTCAATTTTGGTTGGTCACAATCCAGGGTCTCGCATAAGAAGGTGGACTTGTTTGACTGGTTCAGGGATGCTTTGAGGACATATTTGAAGTGTTTCTACTGTCCTCCTGGGAGTTTCCTTCCATGACTGAGTTCCAAGCAGATCAGTTGCTCCAGCCTGACAGATTCTAGAATCCATTATTAAGGCATTAATAGCGGGACATTTAGAAAATCAGGCAGAGTCAACATGGTTTCGTGAAAGGGAAATCGTCTTTGATTAATTCATCAGAGTTCCTTAAGGAAGTAACAAGCTTGGTGGATAAAGGGGATCCTATAGATGTGGTGTACATGGATTTCCAAAAGGCATTTGATAAGGTGCCACATCAAAGGTTACTACAAGAGTTCATGATGTAGGTGATCATATATTAGCATGGATAGAGAATTGGCTAATTAACAGGAAACAGAGAATGGGGATAAAGGGGTCATTCTTGGGTTGACAGGACTAGTAAAGTGCCACAAGGATCAGTGTTGGGGCTTTAACTATTTACAATCTATATCAATGACCTGGATGAAGGGACCGATGATCCCTGTAGAGCTCAATAACTTTAAAAAAAAATCTGAACTTCCAGTGAATGACTGAAAGGATCACATGACAAGATTTCAAGTTTTAAGGCTTTTACAGTAGCAAACACGAAGCAAAGTTGATTAGGCACTATTTCAGTAAGCACCTTATACTCTCAACTACAGAAAAACATCCCCCATTTAACATTTAAAATGATCAAAAATCTCCCTTCACAGTTACACTTTACTCTCTCCCTTACGTAGACACTCTATTCTCCCAGAACCCACCCAAAGTGATTCTTAGCTCCCAAGGACTAGTTTCCCTTCTTCTCCTTTTCCAGCGGGATAACTTCTTAACCCTGAACTGGCTTTACCCTGGAGATTCCTCCCTCTAGCCAAAGCTAGGCAAATCTTCCAAGTTCATTTAAACCCTCACAAACGTGGTCTCTTCAATCCGACTGCCAGCTCCCCCCTGCAATCTTGCGTTGTGAACCACAGAGACTTGCTGCCTCTAATGGTCAGCTCTCTCTCTTGAATTCTGTCAGACTAAACCAGCCTCTGAAGTTCAATGAGACTTTAAGAAAACACTCTGTAAACTGGGCCGACAATGGCTTCCTCAGGATTCTTCCCCTCTCAAGGATCATCTCCATGGCAATGTGACCTACACAAGCCTTGTATCCATGTAGAAATGCTAATTAGCTGTTCCTTAGATTCTCAACTTCATTCTATCTTGAAACTAAATCGACCAGGATTGTCCAACTCACGGCCCGCAGGCCCCTGAAGCCTCTGGACTCGGCCCGCCAAACTCGTTGGACATTCAACTCCACTAGTCAGCCTATCAGTAGCAAATGCAGAGAGAAGACAGCCTGTGATTGGACGAGCAGCAAACAATGGGATGGTAAGTTTTTAAGGTAAGTTCCAGGACCCGGAGAGTGAGGGAGTGGGGCCCAAGTTATCTGGAAAGGGGCCTGAGGGAGCCAGAGCAGAGCGGACTGGCCTATAAGTGAGCGAGTAGAGAATGTGAGAGGGTGAGGGAGAGAGAGAGAGAGATTGTGAGGAGGGGCAGAGAGAGAGAGATTGTGAGGAGGGAGGGAGAGAATGTGAGGGGGAGAGAGAGAGTGCGAAGGAGAGAAAGTGTGAGGGGGAGAAAGAGAGTGTGGGGGGGGAGAGAGAGAGTGTGAGGGGTGAGAGTGTGTGTGTAAGGGGGGAGAGAGAGTGTGTATGAGAGAGAGAGTGTGTGTATTAGGAGGAGAGAGCAAGAGAGAGTGTGTGAGGGGGGAGAGAGAGGGGGTGTGAGAGGCAGAGAGGGAGAGTGAGGGGGAGAGGGAAAAGTTTGTGAAGGGAGTGTGTGTGTGCAGGGGGAAGAGTATGTGAGAGGGGAGAGTGTGTGTTGTGGGGAGAGTCTGTGCCTAAGTCTGACTCACTCCCAGTCTCAGGGTTCTCATTCACCCTCACCCCCACACACCAACTTGTACTCTCATCCACTCTCATAGTGGGTGCGGGTGAGCGAGTGAGCACCCTGAGGCTGGGAGTGAGCTGGGTATACACACAGTCACCTTATCCCACTCTAATACTCATCTTTATCTATTAATCATTTTTAAAAATCAATACATTGTCTTGATTTTTTTTTGCTCAGCAAGTTGTTTATTTTCATACCTCAGGTTTTTATTTGAAATTCATGTTTAATTTGTGCCAAACTTTATCTTTCCGAAATTTGCTCTTCTGCCCTTTGAGTGAGAAAAAATTTGAAATGTGGCTCCCCCCACACAATAAAGAAGGACACCCTGAAATAGAGAGCTTAAAGTATAACCATTTACAAAACCTGACATTCCGAACACTTTCCTGGGATTTTGGAGATTAACAGTCAGTCTATCACTGTCTGCACGGATGCCTTAGTCATTGCTTATAGGTGCGATCTTGCACCTTCTTCCCAGTAAAACAACCTGGACCCCCCCTCCCCCTTTAATTTTTAATGCCCAAGCCACCCGGACTTGCTGTCAGCAGAATTCAGAACAGGTCACATGACTCCCTTCATTCCTCCATTTTACCCTAAATTAAAGCTGCAGTCCCCAACACACAACAATCTTATAAAATCTCGCATTTGTAACATGTCACTGAAACTGACAGTAACTTCTGGAGTCTGCACAAACGCTGTTAAACGTAGATATCCAGGAGTTGCTGTCAGTGATTTTACTACTGCACTACTGCACGGTCTGTGCTGTTGAGGCACCTTCAGACAGCAATCAATGGGAAATCTCGGCGAGGATTTTACAGGGTGCCAGTGGTCCCATCCATCAGCTGCAAATTTGGGGGCAACCCTGCCTTGGCTTGTCACGGATGCCCCTGCTGGGTTTTATGAACAGCAGGTAATTAATTGCCTGCAGCCAGGGCTTCTGCTCCTTTAAGGGATGAGGTCCTGCCCCCACGAGGTGCCAGCCAATCGGAGGAGGTGGAGGGGGGGAGAGGGGGTAGCTCTTCAGTCCCAGCAGTGCCTTTGGGAGCGGTAGTCACTGCTGGGTCTGCAGGAGACCCAAACTAGTCACCATGGAGGAAGCCATGGAGTGCAGGAAAATCTGTGGGGCTCACTGAGTTCAATCAGGCAGGCCCTGGCGAGGGGAGGGGGGCAGTGCTCAATCACAAGTATGGGGAGTATATTTTAGCAGGGTACAGAGTACCCGACTAGTAGGGCCCGTCATCCCCTGGACTTGCAAGAAGTCCACCAGGATATGTCTCGCCATCTCCCCACATGATGAAGTACATATGAACATATGAATTAGGAACAGCATTGGCCATTCGGCCCCTCGAGCTTGCTCCACCATTCAATAAGATGATGGCTGACCTAATTGCAACCTCAGCCTCACATTCCTGCCTACCCCCGTTAACCTTGCACCCCCTTGTTAATCAAGAATCTATCTTGCTCTGCCTTAAAAATATTCAAAGATCCTGCTTCCACCGCCTTTTGAGGAAGAGAGTTCCAAAGACTCACAACTCTCAGAGGGAAAAGATTTCTCCTCATCTCCATCTTAAATAGCGACCCCTTTATTTTTAAACAGTGACCCCTAGTTCTAGATTCTCCCACAAGATGAAACATCCTCTCCACATCCACCCTGCCAAGACCCCTCAGGATCTTAAAGGTTTCAATCAAGTAAGTGCCCACCCACTGTTATACCAATGGCAGTGGAAAGAGGTCCTCAAGTGGTCCTTAACTGGCCACACAAGGGCCTCAATTGGCTTAAGGGCTGATGGGGTGCCCACCACCTTTCTCACCACTGGTATAATGCCAGTGGTGGTAGGAAGGTGACAGGCACCCTCACCATCCCACCTGATTTTATGCCCTCCACAACTTCCTAGTAGGCTCTCTGGAGTGTGTAAAATCCAGGTCCTTAAGAACTTGATGCAAATACCTCTTACACGGCTTGTTATTGTTGTCAGTATTGCTGTTAAAGCCCTTGCCAATGCTACACTTAGTTGAGTGAAGTGTAACTGAGCCATATCAGTGTGCAAGCTACTTAATTACTGCAAAGCACCCTCACTGGCCCTGTAAAACTAATTTTATATTTGTGGAATGTCAAACTTCTCCATTACGATTAAAAAATTCCATATATTTTTTCAATTATTAAACTTTAGTTTAAAGTTTCTTTATACTGATATTTTAGCTTTTACCCAACCCAATCATGATCATTCATTTTGCTATCTGCAAATTTAAGTTAAAAGTGATGGATGTTAAGTGATTTAAATTCCTGATTTGCTGCTTGTGAGAGTACTTCAATGTGATTGGCGGTTTACCCTGCTGCCGACATCACTGTTGCTGATCCCAGGAGATCCCCTTAACTCAGCACTAAATCTAAATAGCCATCAGGAAAGGGGATACCACAGAGATTACTAGATCTTTGTGGGTAGCAGCTTCACTGCTGGTCCCAAAACCCAGCCCAATGCACCTTGATGATTAAGAGGGTTTTAAAAATATGTTTTCAAATATAGTTCTGGAATAAAGAATTAGAAAACAATTAGTGGAATATCAGATTCAGCATGCTCATCTTTTGTTTAATTCTATCATGAGATGTGGTGTCACTGGCAAGGCCAGCATTTGTTGCCCATCCCTAATTGCCCTTGAACTGAGTGGCTTGCTAGGCCATTCCAAGTCAACCTGCTGTGGGTCTGGAGTCAGATGTAGGCCAGACCTGGTGAGGACAGCAGATTTCCACCCCTAAGGGACATTAGAGGACCAGGTATATTTTTACAACAAGGAATGATAGTTTCATGGTCACCATTCTGAAACTAGCTTTTATTAATGAGACCAGATTTGATTAAAAACAATAAAACGCAATTTTATTGCAGCTCAAGTCACCATTTTTATATATTCACACAGAAAGGATGGCTAAAACACTTATAACGTCTGATCGGCCAGTGATATATTTTAAGCAGCAATGTGTATCGGTGTGTACGTGTTGCTTATACTGTAATCAATATCAAGGGTGAAAGGATTTAAAATAATTAATAGGTGAAGAAAAGAAGATTTGGCAATGAAAATAAAATTGATTAGAAAAAGATCAAGGAAAACAGAGCAACTGAACAGATGAACTGAATTGTAATAAAGACAACACAAAATGCCATTTTGATAATGGGTTTGGCCGGCAATGTTTAACAGTGGAGTTACTGAGAAACAAAGGTTCTCATCCAAACTGAATATCCAGCTATGATGTCATCTAGAAACAGAGGCCCTGAATTTATAGGGAGATAGGGAGGAAGTGGGGACAGTTTTGTGGGGCTGAATCTTCTGCTTTCTCTGGTGGTGAGTTTAGAGACTGGAAGGGCATTTAATAAGGTGGGGTGGTGGCGTACCTGAAAACTGCCACCTTCCCGTCTCCGACAGGATTAAGTTCTGGGCAGGAAGGCCAATGGTCGAATGTCTCGCTCTGCCGACAATTGAGGCCTTTAGTGACCACTTAAGAGCCTCTCCTACTGTTGCTGGTATTAACCCAGCTGCAGGCGGCCTGTTGTCAGCAGCATGCGCAGCAGCTAAAACTGTACAGCCAGCTTGTCACCTCTTGGGAGGATCCCTTGATCAAAGGCACTCAGTGCTTGATTGAGGGACTAGATATCAGGGAGGATGGAGGAGGGGCACACTGTTAGCCACCCCACTGGCCATGCTGCAGGCCCCCTTGCACCCCTCTACTTGTAACCCCCACCCCTCAACATTACTTACCAGTGGTCTGGGTCACTCCATGATCCTGGGACTCCGGTTCCTGTCCTCTCGCCAGCCTTCCTGGTGGCGCTGCTGAGCACAAGAGCTGCCAGCCTCTGTTATAGGAGCAGACTGAAACTGAGGAACATTGATGTGCAGACCAGGAGAGATCAGTGGGGTGTGAGGGCCAGGAGCACCAGTGGGAGAGCAGGAGAGATCGGAGGGCAGTGAGAGCATTGATGGGGGTGGAGCTGGCAGGAACGGACAGGGATTGTGGGGACATCAAGTAGTTACTGGGAGAGATGGGGATTCATGGGCATCAATGGAGCCGTGGAGAGATTGGGGGTCAGGGGAGATTGGGGACTGGGGGGACTGCAAGGGGAGGCCGATGGGAGGAGATCACGAGTGCTGAGGACATTGGGAAGGAGTTGGATGCTGGGGTGGGGATACGGTGTTCAATCACCGGGTAAATTTAACAGGTTAATTTGAGGAGCTGGGGTGGGGGATGGGGGGAGGTACCACTACCCCTGGCCCACAGCGATGCTAGAAAAACATTTACTTCTTCCATGCAGCAACGCTCACGTGCCTTTAGCAGTCGGGTTCCTGAGGTCAGCCAGCATTACAGAGGAAGAGACTGAGCTATGAAACCTCGTGATTTATAGATGTAAATGAATGATTCACCTCCTGGAAGCAGTTTCAACTCCTGCTCAAGTACAGCTGGGCACAGATCCAGAATGATCTCTCATAGTAGGTTACCTTCTCTGCTCTGTAGACAGCGCCAATTTTAAACCATAATACATTTTAGAAACAATAGGATTTCTCACCAACTTGCCAGATAGGGTTTGCTGCTGGTGGCACATATTGGGCAGAATTTTCCGGTTGTGCCAGCGGTGGGAGCCGTGGTGGGCAGAAGTGGAAAATTTGGAGTGACGCCAAAAGTAGGATTTCCGCTGGCGGGAAAACCAGTCCGAATTTTCCCCTCAGCACTTTCATGGCAGGCAGATGGTGGGTCAGATTTCCTGCTGATCCATGTTGGGAACCCTATATACATGCATTAGCATATCAGGAATGCTCAGTTAAAACGCAACTCACCGGAATCACGTTCTCCCTCCTAATTACACGCCATGCCAGTGGGAAATTAGACACGCCTGATTCATGACCGGATATAAGTGATGTACACCTGCCACCTTCACTTCACTAGTGACTTCGGGGTGTTGAAAGCCTCCCCGCTGCACACTGCACCGCCTCGTCACCGCTGCTAAAGCTGCTCATCAGATTAGACTGGTGGTGTCCACAAGGGAGGGCTGCTCACACTGGGTGCTGCGGGGTATGGGCTGGGCTGCTCACACTGGGTGCTGCGGGGTATGGGCTGGGCTGCACTCTCATGTCTAATATGCAGAGACATGAGGGCCAAGGGAAATGGGGAGGGGGGAGGGGGGAGGGGGGATGGCAGGCAGAGGGATGCCCAGTGGGGGTGGGGGAGCTGGACATGGAAGGGATGCACGCAGACTCTGGAGGTGGGCAGGTGGGGTTAGAGTGGCAAGGGGTGCATGCAGACTCATGATTGGGGAAGGGGGTTGTTAGGGTTGCACAAGGGGGAAGGTGTATACAGAGACTTATAACTGGTGAGGTCGACGGGGTGGTGGGCTGGTGAGTCCTGAAGGAAGCCGGGGGGATGAGTGTCAGAGAGTCATAGTCCTGGGACTGAGGCCAAATGGTCAGGGCGAGAGAATAAAATCAGCCCTGGGGCTCTGTGGACCACATTATTGGGGTGAGAAATTAAAGGCAGTTTATGAGCTTTGCTGGCCATGCTAGAGGGTTATGCATGGCACACCGGTCATGGTCCCGGTCCAGGGAGGAGCAAGGCCTGTCTGCTCGATGGGGGTCGTGCACACCATGGTGAGCAGCGTGTGGTCAGTGCCTTATATTGGTGGTCCTGGGGGTGACTGGCTCGTTACTGGGCTGCAGATGGGATGGTCATGGTCAGGGGAGGCATCTGCAGCCTGTAAATGGGGAAAACATAATAAAGGCGGAGTGGGGGAGGACGTACTCGAAGGTCTCATGGTGGGGGTTGGGGGGGGGGCTCTGTATGTGGCCGTACACACAGCCTCAAGGTGGGGAGGTGTGAGGTCCACATGGAGCATGGGGACATCCACAGTGATGG
The DNA here is from genome assembly GCF_964194155.1 of Cetorhinus maximus. Taxonomy (NCBI): domain Eukaryota; kingdom Metazoa; phylum Chordata; class Chondrichthyes; order Lamniformes; family Cetorhinidae; genus Cetorhinus; species Cetorhinus maximus. Next base: position 104,559,548 of record NC_135884.1, read on the forward strand.
GTCCAGGGGGCAGGGCAGGAATGTCCAAACCAATATGGGCTCCAGGGTTACTGGGGGTAGGTGGAGAGTGACTGGAGGGAGGTCTCCCTGCACATCATGAAGTTCCAGGATGATTGGAGGGATGTGAATGGTGGCAGAGGGAGGGTCGAAGCTGCTCTGGAAGTAGAGGTGCAGCACCACCATCTTGAGACCCCGAATCAATGGTGCAATTTAAAAATTGAAACTGGAAAAAACATCGCCATAGGAGGGGTCTGAGGCAGTGTGGGAGGAGCCCACATCTAGACTCCGGGGCTCTTTCAGGAGGCAGCATCATACTTATAAGAATTTCAACTTGGAGATGAAGGCTTAGCTGATAAGATTCATGAAGACCTTATTAAAAAGTTAGAGTTGGGACCAGTAACACATGGTTCGCTCTTGTGTGAGACTGCACTAGGCATTGGGGTCACATTAGATGTGGTTTCATTCAGTATGTAACCATCAGAGGAATGTGAGAAGGGAAGAGGCAGGGATATATGCAAAAAACTCTAGCAAACCCTGCAAACTACATTGTCCGTTTGACATGATCAAAAGTCACAAGGTATCTATCTTTCCAAAAGTGCACGGCAGGGGTAATATCAAATCAAATTAAGCAGCGTGAGGCTCAAAATTACATGGCTGTGCTCAACCCCCTTCCACCCTATATGTGATTGAGATGTCAAGTTGTTGGGTGGCTTTTTAGACATCTAGATTAGTGAGGGAGCACCTCAGCTACAAGGGTGGAACTGGGAAAGGCAGGTAGCGCAAGCTCAGTCCAAGGGCATGACAGTGGCTTTCTGGCTTGGAGTGGGGGGTCTGGATTTGTTGGGTGAGATACATTCATTTCTTGAATCTATCTGTCCACAGGAAGAAGGAGGATTGCAGAGTGGAGGCTGCAGTCAATGCTGCCTTCTTGATGGCAGTGCTCAGATTGAGGAGGAGGGAAGGCCTGGTGCCATCTAGCACAGCTTAGAGAAGAGCCCTGGCCTGAGGTGCATGATGTAGGGGTGCCCAGGAAGACCCAGAGGCTGAGGAGGTCAGACCCATCCCCCGAAGGAAACTGGCATGACCAAGGGTCTACCAATGATGCCTTTCCTAGTTGGAGATGAGCGAGAGGCAATGCTGCTCACATCTATATTTGTCAGGGGATGTGGTGGCTCATATCTTCCGCATTCTGGGTGAGAGTCTGATGCCGCATGGACTGGGAGACCATCCCCTGCCAGTGCTCCTGAAGGTCACCGCCACATTTAATTTTTTTGCAAGCGGATTGTTCCAGGGATCTACAGGAAACCTATACAGCAACTCTCAGTCCTGAACACACATTTTTTAAAAATTCATTCATGGGATGTGGGCATTGCTGGCTGGGCCAGCATTTATTGCCCACCCCTAATTGCCCTTGAGAAGGCGGTGGTGAGCTGCCTTCTTGAGCCACTGCAGTCCATGTGGTGTGGGTACACCCACAGTGCTGTTAGGGAGGGAATTCTAGGATTTTGACCCAACGACAGTGAAGGAATGGCAATATATTTCCAAGTCAGGATGGAGAGTGGGATGGAGGGGAACTTCCAGATGCTGGTGTTCCCATGCATCTACTGCCCTTGTCCTTCTAGATGGTAGCAGTTGTGGGTTTGGAAGGTGCTGTGTAAGGAGGCTTGAATTTTTTCGATGGTACACACTGTTACCATTGTCTGTTGGTGGTGGAGGGAGTGAATGCCTGTTGATGGGGTGCCAATCAAGCGGGCTGCGTTGTCCTGGATGCTGTCGAGCCTCCAGTGTTGGAGCTGCACTCATCCAGGCAAGTGGAGCGTACTCCTTCACACCCCTGACTTGTGCCTTGTAGATGGTGGACAGGCTTTGGGGAGTAGCGAGGTGAGTTACTTGCCGCAGAATTCCTAACCTCTGAGCTGTTCTTGTAGCCACAGTATTTATATGGCTAGTCCAGTTCCGTTTCTGGTCAATGGTAACCCCAGGATTTTGATAGTGGGGGGGTTCAGGAATGGTAATGCCATTGAATGTCAAGGGGCAATGGTTCGATTCTCTCTTGTTGGAGGTGGTCATTGCCTGGCACTTGTGTGGCTTGAATTTTAGTTGCCACTTGTCAGCTCAAACCTGGATATTGTCCAGGTCTTACTGCATTTGGACATGGACTGCTTCAGTATCTGAAAAGTCGTGAATGGTGCCAAACATTGTGCAATCATAGTGAACATCCCCACCTCTGACCTTTTGATAGAAGGAAGGTCATTGATGATGGTTGGGCATAGGACGCTATCCTGAGGAACTCCTGCAGTGATGTCCTGGAACTGAGATGATTGATCTCCAACAACCACAGCCATCTTCCTTTATGTTAGGTATGAAGAATGAGGGGGGATCTCATAGAAACCTATAAAATTCTAACAGGAATAGACAGGGTAGATGCAGGAAGAATGTTCCCGATGATGGGGGAGTCCAGAACCAGGGGTCACAGTCTGAGGATATGGGGTAGAGCATTTAGGACTGAGAAGAGGAGAAATTTCTTCACCCAAAGAGTGGTGAGCCTGTGGAATTTGTTACCACAGAAAGTAGTTGAGACCAAAACATTGTATGCTTTCGTGGAGGAGTTAGATATAGCTCTTGGGGCGAAAGGGATCAAAGGGTATGTGGGGAAAGCAGGAGCAGGCTATTGAGTTGGATGATCAGCCATGATCATAATGAATGGCGGAGCAGGCTCGAAGGGCCGACTGGCCTACTCCTGCTCCTAGTTTCTTTGTTTCTATGTTTCTATGACTCCAACTAGCGGAGAGTTTTCCCCCTGATTCTCATTGATTCCAGTTTTGCTTGGGCTGCTTGTTGCCAAGCTCGGTCAAATGCTGACTGAATGTTAAGGGCAGTGACTCTCGCCTCACCTCTGGAGTTCGGCTCTTTTGTCCATGTTTGAACCAAGGCTGTAATGAGGTCAGGAGTTGAGTGATCCTGGTAGAACCCAAACTGAGAGTCAGTGAGCAGATTATTGCTGAGCAAGTGCTGCTTGGTAGTACTGTTGATGACCTTTTCCATCACTACTGATGATTGAGAGTAGACTGATCCAGTGGTAATTGGCCGGGTTAGATTTGTCCTGCTGTTTGTGGACAGGACATACTTGGGCAATTTTCCACATTGCTGGGCAGATGCCAGTGTTGTTGCTCTACTGGAATAGCTTGTAGGGGCGCGACAAGTTCTGGAGCACAAGTCTTCAGTACTATTGCTGGAATATTGTCAGGGCCCATAGCCTTTGCAGTATTCCATGCTTTCAGCTGTTTCTTGATATCACATGGAGTGAATCGAATTGGCTGAAGACTGGGATCTGTGATGCTGGGGATCTCTGGAGGAGGCTGAGAAGTATCATCCACTCAGCACTTCTGGCTGAAGATGGTTGCAAATGCTTCAGCCTTATCTATTGCACTGATGTGTTGGGCACCATGTATAAAGGAGTGATGGATGCCCTTTACAGTAAGGCTCGTCATTATATCAAGTTCACACTGGATGAAGCTAGCCAGGCTGCTGGATTTATGGGATTTGTGGTGATCTCAGGCTTCCCTAGAGTACAGGGCGCAATCGATTGCACACTTGCCCCTTTGAGACCTCCCTGGCAGCAGCCCCTGATGCTCATTAACAGAAAAGATTCCACTTCCTCAACATTCAGCCACTCTGCGATCATCAGAAGCACATCATGCACATTTGCACCAGGTACCCTGGGAGTTCTCACAACTTCCACATCCTGAGTCATTCCCCGTTGCCACAGATATCTGAAGGGCTCTGGTGTTTACAGGGTTGGCTGTTGGGTGACGAGATGTACTCGCTGAAGTGATGGCTCATGACATCCATGGATCATCCTCAAAGTGCTGTGGAGGAGAGATGTCACATGGAGCTGTTATGACATGGCAGATGATGTGTGCCAGGTGGATCAAATCCATGAGGGAAACTTAATCATGCGGTCACAACTGTTTTGCAATTTGTATTTTATTTTGAGATGCATGCCCTGAAGTCAGAAGTAATAAGGTTACCATGACTTCAGAGGTTTTTAGCAAACTAAATTAAACATTTATTAACAAAAGAAAATATTCCAAGCACATACATAGGTCTACAAATTACTACTATAATAACTGCTAAAACCCCTAATTAATCTGGCTCTCAGTTACGCCTCTATTAAGGCAACAGTAAAGACAAATAGGTTTAAACAGGCTCAGGCAAAGCAACACGATACCCTGGACAGTAGAATTCAAAATGAGTTTTCTCAGCTTCGGTTCCTGTAGACAGCAACTTCATGCACAGAGGCTGGAGGTTTTTCGCACTTGTTAGATCTTAGAATGTCTTCTCCTCTGACATATAGCCTCCATTCCTTTGTACATGCTTCTCCCTTTTTAATGCGAATTCTATTGTTCTGATATGTCTTTGGAACTTTACCTTTCTCATAATATCAATCTTTTCATAGTGTTTATATTATCAATAACCTTTGGGAAAAATAAACACACTGTTTGGCTTAGCTTCTTCTAGCTAGGTGTAACATCTTACCACCTCTTTGAAATTGAAACTACCCTAATTTATCTAAAAACACAAATGTTTCTCACACATCACATTCTAAAACTTCAGCCATGTTTACATATTTAGCATTTCAAACCTAGCTTCTTGTCGATGACTCAAAGCCTCCAGACCAGCTGTCTCCAATTCAAGCAAATCCCAGACACACACACAGCAACTACCCAAACCCCACTATTAATCTACCTTTACAATAAATCACAATAACATTATGAGAATTATTATATTTTCATGACAGGCGTACTCTGTGACAAGGTCCATCATTGGCATCCTGAAGATGCGCTTCCGTTGTTTGAACCACTCAGTTGGGGCTTTGCAGTACTCTTCAGAGAGGGTGTCCTGCATCAGCGTGGTTTGTTGCATCCTGCACAACCTGGCACTTCAAAGGGGAGATCACTTACCACAGGGACACGTGGAGGAGGCAGACATTTCCTTGGACTAAGCACCTGGAAGGGCAGGAACCGGAAGAGGGCGATGATGGTCAACTTCCAAGTGAGGTTGGCCTCACTGTGGCACGACTCGGAAGACATGCCTGTGACACATTGATAGCCACAAGGTTCCAGGAGGAGTAAGGTCCAGGTTAGGGAACCCAAACATGTCTCTCCTGTCCCTTAGTACCATACCAGTGATCGGAAAGGCCTTTACAAGCAGTGACCGCAAGCAAGGCCAACATTCTGCCTTGGGCCTGCAACCCCCAAGGATCACGAGGCTCTCATCTTTGAAAAGGTCAGCACCTAAAGCTGCATATAGCTGGTGTGTGAGGTGAAAGGCAGAACAGCAATGCCCACCCTGTGTCAATTGCACATTGTCCAGCTGTTGCTACCTGAAGGAGACACTTTGAGCAGCCACAGAGATTTGCACATGGTTGTAGAGAGCATAATGGCCCCAGGTCATGTGCTTTCACACTCACAATGAACACAGCTCAGTGTTGGTGATACAACATTAGATTTAACCCTCCAAGACACATGAGAATATAGCATTTTATGGTCTGTTGCAAGGCTTAAAGGATCAAATCTCAATGTTCAGTCATGTTCAGCAAAAGGCTTGACATATCTCCTTGACATTGCACAAGGGGTGAGTGACTAACATTTTCTGCTAAATTTCACATGAATCTGAGGCACACAAAGGGAGGCAATCATGGAATGGGAGCTTGGATCCCCTTCGCAATAAGAGGGCACATAGATTCATATGCAAGAGGCAGTTACATGATGAGACCATTAACATGAATTCAAAATATATTTACAAAGGTGCATGATACGTATAGTCAGTGAACATCTGTGCCACCTTTGAGCTCTCAGCATTTCTTACCGTTCCTTGCCCTACCGCTATGTCTAGGTGCATCCCCAACATCCGCAGCAGAGGTAGAGGCAGCCTGCTGATTGCTATGTCCTATTGTCTGAGTTTACCTTGGTGGATGTCCTCTGGAGGGCCAAGGCCTGGAGAGTCCCGGCCTACTTTAGGTCTTCTGCTGAGAAGCAGGTGCACCCTCCTTGGCCCGTAGGGCTGGAACTGATGAGGGCACAGGCAGAGGGGATTGGGAGCAGCTGGACACTCAGAGTGTCCAGCTGATGGTTCTCCTCGATTTGGGTGCTGGAGGGCCCCTGCCTGACTCCCTGAGGAGAAAAGGCATCTGGAGTGAGGTCGAGGTGCCCAGCCCCCCCTCACCTAGCCACTGATGGATGCCACCTATGCCTTTAGTATAGAGTGCAGGTCCGAGCGCAAATCTGGCAGAACCTGCTGGACCAGGGTCTCCAAGGCAGCTGTGGTCCTTCCCATGGAGACCTCAAGGCTCTCGCATGTCAGAGCCACGACATCAGACAGAACATGGACGGACTCCTCCATCCTTCTCTTTAGTCTGTTGGCCGATTCTTGCAACTCCGTCTGGTGGTCTGCCACCTGTCCGCAGCTCCAGCATGAGTGCCATTGCCATTTCCAGAGGGTCATCATCATCAGTGGGCGCCTGTTCTCCAGCATTCCTTCGAGTGCCAGAGACTTGGACTTTCGCTGACTCCGTTGCCGCAGAGGTGTGTCTGTGAGGTGTTCCCCAGAATGTGACCCTGAGCTTAATCTAGGTCTAGGACCCACCGAGGTGTGTGTTTCTGTGCTGGTGCAGGGTGCGGGTGAGCACAGTGATGGATCTTCATCAAATGGATCCTCACCTGAGCAGGACTAGGGGTTGAGGCCAACGCAAAATTAATGAGCTTCCTAGCATAAAATTGGGTGTGGGAACCCGCTCTGCAGCCTATACCATGCTTAGTCTCCAGAACGGAAAATTCCACCCATAATCCATGTAAAATGCTAAACATGGAAACATTAAAATGAGGGCTCGGATCTCTAGAAGTTTCCCAATTTTCTACCCATTTGCCACCTGTTTGTCCTATCAGGACTTGGATGTGGCTGCCAAGCCAGGTAACTAAAGGGAGCCCTCATAGAAAAGAAGTGTATCAAGTTATAAACTAGATGATAGCAGACCATTTGGCTACTTACTATCTAATCCTGGCCATCCTTAGATGCAAAGATTCTGTCACTGTTAGTCTCTCAGAAAGGAAACTAACTATTTTGTGGATTCTGCTTTTAAGAAGAAAATATCACATTTGATGACCAGTCAACTGTTTGACTTAAATATGTGAAACGCTCCCTTCTACAATTCGGAAGTAAATATTCAAGGTTTCTCTGCTGATGAATGATAGCTCACCCCCTTCTATTGAAAAAATTGAAAATTTTAATTATTATAAATACATAACCACTTTATATTTCTGTAAGTGTATTTATTGTTTTAATAATGTATGAGATTTAACTTTTAAGAACACACTTATATTATGATCCCAGTTGATGTTAATACTGGGCAAGTTAGAACCCAGAGTGAAATTTGGCTTGATAGAGTCTAATGTTTTTTTAGGAATCATGGAGGAAAGTTACTGAACAAATTCACAGGAGTCTGCTGGTGAACTTTAGACAAAGAATAAAATATTTACTAAAACAAGAAAAATGAACTATATTACACCAGACAAAAAGGTTGGAAACATTTCAGTACAAACAAAGAAGATGATTCAATTTCCTAATATTTCTTTAGCCAGCAATATCTTTACAGCTACATAAATCAGTGAAGAATTACCACTAGCTTGACACAAAGGCTTCTTCCTTGGGGCTGGCACACATGTGAATGGTTTCCTTACGGTGAATTCTTGAGCATTCAGCTAATTTAGTCACTCAACTTGGACCTCTCCCCGAGACACACAAAAATAACTGCACTTTAAACTCACTGTTTCAGTAGCAATACTGCTAAACGGATCATGTTACTGAGTCTTATAACTGACTATTCAGTTAACTACTGTCCCACTAACCTTGTACTTTTCCCTGAAAACACTGAACTCTTTTCTTGTTTTTTGTGTCTCTGTGTCACTTGACCATTGTCGCCAAGCAACAGCCCAGTTTTTTCTACTTTGTGTTTTTTCCCAAAATCACTAAACTTCTAACCCATTTTTAACCCATCTCTTTAACTTCATATAGGCCAGAATTTTTCCCTCGCCGGGCGGGCTCAGCGGGGGCAGTTGGGGAGCTGACCGCTGCCCACGATTGGCTCCACACCGTGATTCCATGTGGGCGGGCCAATTAAGGCCCGCCCTGCATGGGTCATGAGTGGCAGCGCTGGGTGCTACCTGTGTGGGCGAGGGAGGAGGGGGAGCTGGGCCTTGGGTGCTGTTTGCGCATGCGCGCGAAAGAGCCTTCAATCTCCCTGAGGCAAGGAGCTGCCTCAGGGAGACTGAAGTGCTTTTTAAAATAATTAATAAAGACCAATAAAAATTTAATAAAACATGTCCCCTCATCTGACTGTGTCACATGAGATGGAATATGTTTTTAATTTCAAAATAAAGTTTTTCTTTAACATGTATTAGCATTAGGAAACCTCATCCCACTCGTGGATGAGGTTTCCTAAAAAATGTTAAGGCCACTTGGCCTTTTCACCTGCCTGCCAACCATTAGGTTGGACAGGCAGCGTAAGTTTCAAATTAATTAGCTTGTTAATGGGCCTTTCTTAATAAACTTAATACGCCTTTCAATTAGCGGTGGGCGCACAGCCGACTCCAGCGCGCGCGCCGAACAAAATATCGCACGAGTGCGTGTCGGTTTAGCGATTTTAGGAAAAAACACAAAGTAGAAAAAGCACGGACACATGCCCAATATCATCGTGCATCATATTACACTCGGGCGTGTTGGGTGTGCAGCCGCATGCCGAACGTGAAATTCTGGCCATATACATATATGTGTATATATGCATATATATATATATATATATATATATATGTGTGTGTGTATGTGTATATATATATATGCGTATATATATTTGTGTTTATGTGTGTGTGTATACATGTATTTATATCAAACCCAAAAGCTTGATCTTTCTACCACACGTCTATTACTCACAATAAGTTTTTGTGGTGGAAGAATAAGTCCAAAGCTAGTATTTTTCCACAAGTTGGTTTATTCTTCAGTGTAACAGATTTCCTAATACCTCCCACGCCAGATTGTTTCAACAGTATCTATTTATACTGTTTTGATCGGAGAACCAATGCCCATCACCCATTTTAACCAGCAATTGTATTTAACAATGTGGTTGCTATGCATTGTAATTACTGACCCAGTGACAAGGTCCGTCCAGACTTCTGGGCATCACGGCTCATAAACAACCATAAATGAGACTGAAACCGTTTTACTTTTCTTAACACACACACACACACACACACACACACATATATATATATATATATATAATATGTCTGTATAATATATATATATTCAACTTAAAAATTAGACATAGGCCAGGATTTTATGTCCCCGCCCAGCAGGATATTACAGTCCCACTGAACTGAATGGAGATTTAAATGCCTTGCCGCATCCACTGGGTGGGGCAATAAAATCCTGGCCATTGTACCTAACATCTCCCCGCAGAAAAAAAAATGAAAAGGCATCTTTAAGAGAAGTTTTCATTTTCTATTAAACAATCACTATCTCTATCTTAATTATACAGAACAATGTATTTACATAAAATATACAAGGAGACTTGATTATTTAATAATAATTATATTCCAAACAAGTCCATTCTGATCACGTCATCTATGTTCCTCCACCTTTAAACTCTTGATAAAACATCAGCTATGATATTGCCTCTTCCAGCTACATGAATAATTTTCAAAATATATGGCTGTAGCATTAAACGCCAATAAAACAGTCTCAGATTCTTGGTATGAAATTTTGCTAGAAATGGTAGTGGATTATGGATCATATGAATAAAAGTCCCTGCATAATTGTTAAAGCTGTGGATTGCAAAATGTTGTAGAGCCAACACCAAACTCAAAATCTCTTTTTCCACTGTTGAGTGCCTTTGCTGGCAAGGATTCAACTTCCAAGAAAAAGTAACTAACTGGCCATTCTATTCCCATTTCATCCTCTTGTAATAACATTGCACTAACACCCACATCACTGGCATCAACAGGCCATGGCAAAGTGGAGTACCATGTACCTTTAATAGAATGCAAGTGGACTAATCATGTGACAGTGCTGACCAATCACTGTACAGGGCGGGCTTCTGGTTAACTAAGTCTAGACCTGGAGGTGGTTGTGGAGCATGCATGGGTTTAGTGTCAGCCTTCTGTTGCAATAAACAATCACAGTTTGCTCTTATGTTGGTTTCTCTCCATTATTGATAGCAAGCATAACGAGTATATATGAAGGTGTGCAATTTGAGTTTACTTGACTAGTGAATTCATAGACTCAAGACATAAAACTGGCAACGAGAGAAAAAAATATAGCACCCTGAGTGAGAATCCACAAGACAGGTGGGCAAAACATTAGAAAGAGAATCTGTACTTAAGTTGTCAAATAGGCGGCAATCAGAGCAGGAAGCAGTGCTGCGGTTTTAAGTTTTAAAAAAGGAGAAAAAACGTCCACCAAAAACTCGAGAAGAGTGCGAAACCCAGCACAGAAAAAGCCAACAGCTGGATAGACGGAATTGAAAAAAAAATGGTGACTGCTCTTAACGCGGCAATACATTTAAAAGGTTAAAAACATGAAAAATGACAATGGACAGAAAATTATAAGAGACCCCAGTGAGAGGGCAACTCTGCGGAAGGCAAAGCACAAATCATTCGACAGTAGTCAAGAAAGCCGTGGTAAGCCAAACACCCGAATTCATCATTAACTGGGAAACCATCAGAAGCGCAGTCCCCTTGCAGTCGCTCACAATGCTGCTGTGCGGGCTTGTCGATCCCATTTCAGACAACAGGTCTCAGTATGTCGAACGGCTAGTGTTCTTTTTTACCACTAATGACACCGCAGAGGTGGAAAAGAAGGGGCGATTTTTTTTGCCCACATGTGGGAGCAAAACATACGGGCTGAGCCGCAGCCTCGCGTCACCTAGCGCCCCAGACTCAAAAGACTTTCGACGAGTTAATAAAAATTGTACAAAACCACCTGAGACCAAAGCCCTCAGTTACTATTCAGCACTTCAAGCTCAATTCAAGGAATAGGCTTCCAGGGGAGACAATAGCTGACTATGTAGCCATATTAAAGGCATTAACCGAACATTGCGAATTCGGAATGTTCGTTAGGGATATGTTGAGAGACTGACTGATATGCAGGATTGGAGATGATACTATTCTAAGGCATTTACTAGCCAAAGTTAATCTAAACTTCAGTAAGGCATTAGAATTAGCCACAGCCATGGAGAGTGCTGTTAGAGATATGGAAGCTATGAGATGCACAAAATGACGCCGTCCATCTGGTAGGGTCGGACAGTCTGGCACCAAAAGGCGCAAAAACATCGGACCCCACAGAAAGGTGGGAAACGCATCCTATGTACAGATCAGTAAAAAACCGCAGTACCGCAGTGATAACCCAAAAAGTGAAAGAGAGAAATGCATCCAGGCATCCAGTGGGCGATTGACAATTCAAACAAGGTTGAATGCTTTTTCTGTCACTTCTATGGTCACATAATGCGGCACTGCAGAGATAGCCTGAGACAGCATTTTAAAGACAAAGGGAAATATCGTGAAATATGTCTCATGGAAGAACCGGAAGAAATGGGATCAGACATCCATTCATTATATAACCTGAAAGTGGGTAGAACTGAGCCAATCCCAGCAGTCATTATAGTCAATGGACAACCCATTAAGATGGAATTTGATACTGGAGCATCGATGTCCATCACTGAAGAACAGACATTCAGATACTTGAATAAAGGAACTCATCCTTTAAGATTGGAAGTTTCGGACACTGAGCATACATTGAGAACACACATGGGTGAAGAAATAAGACCCAAAGGGATATATCAAGTCAAGGTGCAGTATGAGGAACAATCTGCAAAATTACCCCTATTTGTAATGTTAGGCAGGGGACCGAGGCACCTTGGAAGGAACTGGCTGGGAGAGATAAACCTTGAGGGTCCGCTAAGTTCCCAATTGGAAACCAGAAGCATTACTGCAGAATAAAATGAGTGCACAAAGAACCAACAGGAGAAACCCATTGAAGTGTTACATCGGGATAGAGTTCACACTGAAGTCCGCATCCTTCGGAAAGAAAAGGAAAACTTATTAAAGGACTTTTGTGCACTACAAAATTCAATCAGCTCCCAATTTGTGCCACTGAAAAGATATAAAGAAGAAAAGGAAGAGTTAAATCTGTCTCTGGCCGAGTTAAGGAATGAATTAGCTGAGAAGGGGCAACGATATGAGATTCTTCGAGAAACTATTAATGAAAATAAGAAAGAATTGAAAGAGCTGAAACAGCAGCTGTGTAAAAGGCCTGAGTTTTAAAACTACACGGCCCTGAGTTCTCAGAAGAGCTGTCGGAAAACCAACTACTGAACTCACTCACGTTCAGATCGAGACTGAGTCTAGTCCAACCAATAGCGCAATTGAAGAGAGGACCGAGATATGGGTCGGTGCTACCAAGAAAAGGACAAGCAGGAAGAGACAGAGGAATTATTGACAATCTTTGAAAAGAAAAAAACAAACATTGCACCTGCACTATGGCTACTGTTTTGTCACTTGTCTCCTTCCTGAAGTTGGTTTCTCCTAAAGATTTTTTAGGCATCCCTATTACTGCAATAGGACTCCCAATTAATTTCCTGCAATTAGCTTTAGTATGTACAGTTTTATTGCAATGTAAGCATACCATTTTCTTAATATCACTTTTAAATTCTCCTTTATTACCTCGGTATCCTTCTGTCTGTTCCCTAGAACTAGTGCCTTTTCAATCACCAGGTTCTCTATTCCTCCAATTTTCCTGTTGATTCCCATAAGACCATTTCCCCACATGTAGCTGTCAGTGTGAGACTTCATAGGTATCAGACAAAACTGCCACTTCTCGGACCTTTGATACTTGACGCTTATCTAAATAAGTCTTAATGGTTACTGGAACACTATTTCAGAATTCTTCCATAATCATAATTTCCCTCATATTCTCAATTTTCTTTCTAACTTTAATGAGTGAAATCATTGAGCCCAAAGCAGTTTTTCTTCTCTTGCAACTTCAACAAAGATCTGAATAGGCTTTTTCCTTATAGTCCTAAACTTTAATCGATAAGCTTCAGGAACGAGCTCATAAGCATTGAGTTTTGCCCTTTTAACTGCTTCATAGTCTGCAGATTGCTCTTCTGATAGCCTAGTGTAAACATTCATAGCTGTACCTAATCAGGCCATGCTGTAACCTTAAGGTCCAAGCATCTTTTGGCCACTTCAACTTCACAGCTATCTTTTCAAATGAGGTGAAAACTCTTTCAACTCCACCCTCTGTAAACTAAGGCACTAAATGAAGATCTTTAGCTAAATTAAAATCTTCAGCGGAATCAGACTCACCCTCTGAAATACTTTCTCCCTTTTCTTTTTTGTTTTAGCCAGTTCATGCTGTTTGGGTTCTTTCTGTCTTTGAAGCTCTCTATCTCTTTCCTTATCTCGTTCTTCCTTTGCTAACTTCTCTCTCTGGAGGTCAAGTTCAAGGTTCTTCAGTTTTTGTTCTTTTTCTTTTACAAGTTCAAATTTCTGCTTTTCTCTAACTCTCCCTAGCTCAAGCTGCTTCACCTGTAACTGAATTTTTGCCAACTCTAGCTGTGATTTCTCTACAGGTTTCTCTCTTTTAATTTGAATGCTGGGTAATTACTTCAATCATACCATCCTATCTCCACATGCAATTTACCTGCTAATTCTCTCCGTGCAGCCTTAGTCAAGGATTTAAAATAATCTACCGTTACATCTTCCACTCCCAGAAAAGTTTTAGCAACAATCGAAACCATTTTTCAGTTCCAACCAGTGTATTATACTTCACAGCAAACCCTGACCCTGTGCCCAGTACTTCCATGTATCTATTTCTTTTAGGGTTCACAGATCCCACAGAAATTCTAGGGTTTTTTTGATCCCACAAGAGCTCCCACTTTGCTATAATCCCAGGTGATGTTAATACTGGGCAAGTCAGATCCCAGAATGAAACCTGGCTTGATGGGTCCTAACTTTTTTTTTAGAAACCGTGGAGGAAAGTTACTGGGCAGAATTTTATGTTGATCGGACAGGCGTGCACCCGACACCAATCGTACATGAAATTGTGCGAGATGATGTTGGTTGAATAGGCGTCATCACAGGCTCGTGCAATATTTCGCTCGGCGGACGAGCGCAAAAGTCTGAAGTGCGCCGCCGAAAAATAAGAGGGCAATTATGCCCATGAACGGAGCAATTGACTGTGATTTTCCATGGCTCGTCCAACTTTACGGTTGGCGGACGAGCGAATCAGCCAGGCGGCCTTTACATTTTTCATGAAAACGCATCCAAGGGCGGGATGAGGTTTCATTATGAGATAAAATAAAGATAAAAATCTGTGGACAGCATTTTTATCATCTATATTTTCAGGTGCCTGGTTCTGATGCTTGGACATTTTCTTCTGGCTTTTTCAACCTTTATTTGATGGTGTTTGGGTCTGCAGCTACCTGAGGCAGCTCTCTGTCTTCAGGGAGCTTTCTCTCAGCGCTTACCCGTGCCCACATTGATGTCATTGCCCGCCCTCTTCCTGCCCCCGCCCCGGCAGCGCTGAGCTTTTCAGCGTGCTTTTCACACTGGCTGGCTGTTAATTGGCCAGCCAGTGTGAAATCGCGGTCAGGGGCCGATCACGGTAGGCGGTCCATTTCCTGGCTGATCCCGGGCCCGCTGATCGTGCCCGACCACCTAGCTAAAAATTGAGGCCACTGAATAAATTCACAGGAGTCTGCTGATGAACTTTTAACACAAAAAATAAAATATTTATTAAAACAAGAAATATATTACACTAGACAAAAAGATTGGAAAGGCCTTAGACACATAAACCAATGAAGAATTACCACTAGCTTGACACAAAGGCTTCTTGCTTGGGACTGACATACATGCAAACGGTTTTCTTCTTGATGCTTCTCATCCAACTCGTACCCTTTCCGAGACACCCAAAAATAACTGCACTTTGAACTCACTGTTTCAGTAGCAACACCACGAAAATGATTATGTTACTGAGTCCTATAACCAACGATTCTGTTAACTACTGTCCCACTGGCCTTGTTCTTTTCTCTTCTCAGAGAGCTGAAAGATCTGTGTCTTCACTCTCTGGGGTACACTGAACTCTTCCCTGTCTTTCTTTGTGTCCCTGTCTCACTTGACCGCTGTCGCCAGTCTTTTCGATGGGCAGAATTTTGCCTTCTTCGGACAGGCTCGGTGGGCGGGCCTGGGAGCAGTTGGGAAGCCAACTGTCGCTGGTGATCGGGCCAAGACCGCGATTTCACGCTGGCTGGTCATCTAACGACCAGCCAGCATGAATTGCGTGCTGCAGCACTCAGCGCTGCTGGGGTGGGGGCGGGAGGAGTGCGAGCACGTAAGTTTGCACAATAAAAGCTCCCTGAGGCACAGAGCTGTCTCAGGGGGCTGAAGAATTTAAACGTCTTTTAATTTTAAGAATTTTAATAATAAAAATAAAGGGCGGGATTTTTTGCTGAGCGGCGGGCGTGCGTCTGACCCGCTCAAGCGTAAAATGACGCGCGATGAGGTAAGGTGAGTGTCCTGATGTCATCCTGCACTCCTGATATTTTGGTCAGCGGGCGTGCACAGGAGTCAGCAGCGCGTCCACTGACAATTAAAAGGCCTATTGGGGCCATTAAAAATGTAATTGAATTAAATTTTTTGCTGCCTGTCCAACCTAACGGTTGGTGGGCAGGCGAAAAGGCCAAGCGGCCTTTGCATTTTTTTGCGAAACCTCATCCACAGGCGGGATAAAGTTTCAATCCATCATTAAAAAAATATAGAAAAATTTCATCCTAATTTCTAACACGTTGCTGCTCATATGACAGCGCCTTAATTGGCCCGTCAACGTGAAATTGCAGTCCGGTCCTGATTGCGGGCGGCGATCGGGTTCCTGACCACTCCCGCCCACCCCTGCCGAGCCTGCCCAATGAGGGAAAAATCCTGGCCGAAGAATTTTAAAATCATGAAAATATGTCCCCTCACATGAGCAGGGACATGTTAAATATGAGTGCAAAAAGTTTTTATTTTTTTAAATCATTGGACGAAACCTCATCCCGCCCGTGGATGAGGTTTTGCCAAAAATTCAAAGGCTGCTTGGTCTTTTTGCCCGTCCGCCAACCGAACAGTTGGACGGGCAGCAAAAAATTCCACACAATACGTTGATTAAGGGCCTTAATAAGTTGCTTAATTGTTGGCGGGTGCAACTGCCAACTCTTGCGCGCGCCTGTTGACTGAAATATTGCGTAAGTGTGCAATGACGTTGGAACACTCGCCCGACGTCATCACATGTCATTTTCTGCTCATTCAGGTCAGGCGAATGTCTGCCCGATAAGCGCAATATTCTGCCCCATGTTGAGTTTTTTCCCCAAAATCAATAAACTTCTAACCTTCTCTTTAGCTTCAGAGGTTGTAAAGCCTCATTAAATTATTTACATATATCAAGCTCAAAAGACTGACCTTTCCACCACAGGTCCATCCAGGCTTCTAGGCACCAAGTCTTATTGACAACTGCAAATGAAACTGAAACCATTTAACCTTTCTTAACACATGGACATATACATTTATATATATATGTATGTTCAACTTAAAAATTATACATTGTTACTAACACTTCTGAGCTTCTCATTTTTAGAGCGATGCACTCTATTGGATTATTATGTACACTGGTATTAATGGAACCACATCATATGCATTTGGACTGAACATAATTGGTCCAGAGGTTTAAATTAAATTGACATATTAAGGATAATTATATAAGTCAGCACTGCTGACTATACATGTTTTTACTTTTGATAAAGAATGTAGAGTCCATAGAAATCCAATGATATATATTATGTAACATCCTAGTCAATTCTGCAAACAAAACTTAGCTTTATGTTATGATTATTTAGCTGGTATAGCCATGTCATATGACTGTAAAGCTTTTTTGGGAGATGGACATTTTACTTTTAAAAAGTGACACGGGACATGGACACTGTACCTTCACAAAATGGACTATAGAGTCAGATGACTTCTTTTGTGAATTCTGCATAGACAGAAATAGACCTGTCTGAACATATCCCTGGGAGGTTACTTAAAATGCAAATTGCCTTCCCAGGTGCTGATTGACTACCCCATACCATTTCAATGGAAGAGATTTAAAATTACAATGGCTGCTAGACCTGCCAGCCCCATGAAGATGGAATTTCAAATAAAGTCATTCAGGAGAATAATCGCTGAAATGTTGATGGGATATCAAATGTTCCTCCAGTATGTGTCAATTAGAACGACTTCAAACCATTGTATGGGCAATATAATACATCAATACTGTCATCGCATGACTGAAATAGGCTGGAGAGAGAGCCAATATTTTATTAATCCACAAGGTCAGTCTGGAATACAAAGATTAGATAGAAGCCAGCTCTCGTCCAGCGAAATGGAGGACCACGCCTCATAAGTCACCTCAGGCAGAGAATTGGGTCTTATTCATTTTACCTGCTAGACTGTAATTTTTCACCACAGGGGTTCAGCCACAATTTCATCTGAAACAGCCAGAAACTTCCAACCGCCATCATCTCCAGTGAACCAAGAGAGAACCCTTCAGGCCTGCAATGTTTCAACAGCACCTAAAGGGCTGCCTACACCAGTGACCTGTTTCTTTTTACTCTGTTAGTAATCTAAGTGCATGTTACAACTTTAGAATTTTTTTTCTTGTGTGTGAGTGTTTATGTGTTTGGGGAGTGAGAGTTTGTTGCATTTACATTTCAGGTGTTGTGAAAAATAAATGCTATAAATGAATATATCTTTTCTTTTTATTTATATTTATAAGAAAGTCTGTTTCATGTCTGTTCTTTAAAGTCACTGCACATAAGAGATTAAAACACACTTTCTCTAAAATACATGTTATTGCGGTCTGCCAAGAGCTCAGGAAAGGGGGAAAATGATCTCACATCTCTCCCTGTCATCTAATCTGGGCTGAAACATCAGCACAAAAGTGCAGTTTTTTAGATGAGACTTTACACCAAGATCAGATCTGCCTCCTTAGATGATCATAAATGATCCCATGGCATGATTCAAAGAGCAGGCGAGTTCTCCTGCTATTTTTACAAATCCAACATCATCAAAACATTTATCTCATTGCCTTTTGTCAGTGTTAACTGTGCACAAGTTGGCTGCCATGTTGACAACAATTCAGTTGACTATATTTTAAAAGTACTTCATAGGCTGTGAAACACAGATATCCTGGGCATGCTAAATGCTCTAAGTAAACCAAACTCTTAATTAGTTATGCTTCTTCCAACCTTGTATATTGCATTTGCTGCTCATGATGCAGCCTCCTCTGGATGAAGTTTCCGAATGTAGATTAAACGGTTGCTTTGCTGAAATCTTCATTCCATCGACATGTGTGATCCTGATTTTGAGTTGCTGCCCATTTAATTCTCAGTCTTACTCCTACTTTGTCCTTGGCCTCCTATATTACTCCACAATGAGGAATTAACTGTTAAACCACTAATCTAAGATGCCTTTCAAGACTCCTTGAGCTATTACATGTTTCAAACCCACAATCCACGTCCATAAAAAAATCTTTTCCAAACCATCTCCTTCTACACATTCCTGCACAATTTCTCAAATGTCATCTATTTGTGTCTTTAGCTGTCTTTGTGTTTTTTTCTAACCAATGATCCAAAAATATTCAGCACAATCTTTATTAAAGAGCCATGCATTTATAGTATACTTTTAATTCAGTCATTTAATTCAAATTATCTCATATTTCTTGTTTTTTGTAGTTCTAAATTCCTACTTCACAGTTCTACTTGCATTGCTTAATTCAAATTAATGGATAATCTATTGATTTCAAACATAAAAAGGACTTAATTCTTTATGGACCTTCTGAACTGGTGTAAATTTCAACTTGGCTCAGCACTCTCACTGAATCATAGGATTGTGGGTTCAAGTTTCATTCCAGAGGCACAGAACTTATGCTGGCACTTAGATGTTCCATCTTTTAGATTAAACCAAGGCTCTGCCTGTCTTCTCGAATGGAGGTAAAAAGTTCCCTGGCACTATCTGAAGAAAAGCAGGCAAATTCTCCATGGTGTTCTGAAAGACTTTTCCTTCAACCAACATCTAAAATAGGTGATCTACTCATTACCATGAGCACCCCCTCCCCCAACCCCCTCCATCCTTAGCCCATTAAAATATTGGTGTCAGGGCAATTTAATGCACTTTACATTTTTCTAGTGGATGCCATGTTGATATCAATGCATTTTGGAGGTGAAGATGCAGTGCTGAGTGGCAGGCTATTCACAGCAGCTGTTCTGAAGATGATCTTGTAAGAGTGCCAATCAAAAGAATATGGCACAGGCATGTCCTGAATACCTCAGTGCATATGCTGCCTTAAACGTTGATAAACGTTCTAAGGCACTTTTCAGAAAAAGTGACACCAGGTTAAACAAAAACAAGTGATATGTCCCTAAGACATGAAAGGAATCCTAAACTATGGAAATCAAACTTTATTCTTTTTGTTTATTTAAAAATGAACTTTGCTGAACAAAACGATGGCTGCCACAAGTAACCTGATGTCTGGAATTGTAAGGTGACCACTAATACATTATATTGATTGCACTGGAGGCATGTCTTGACATGGTTCTCATGGAATCTCACACCTGGGACTCTCAAGATCCATTTCAAGAAGGAACTATTGAAAGGAAAATGATGTCATTAGCATTTTACAAGCTTATCCCTCTAGTGGAGTCTGAGGGTCTACCAAGAGGATGGCTATCCGGAACAGGGTTTTCAATATGGATAATGACTCTCTCAGAGGCTAATAACTGGGACATTATAAGCCATAAAACAAAAACCAGGTCCAGACACCAAATAAACATCCCCTTATGAAATCACTGTGGATGAAGGAGATCACATGACTCAGGTGGCCATTTTGAAATCTCTTTATACAGTTGAGAACTCAGAAGGAGGCCAGTAAGCTGATTTATCTCCAACCTGCAAGACCAACACAGGACTCTAGATTAACCAAGCAGCCTGCAATAAGCCCTCCTTAAAGTCTGTTTATCTGGAGGCCATTGGCCACTGCCTGCCTGAGTCTCTGAATATCAATATCATATTGCTGTGATGCAATCATCTTAAAAGAATTCTGCACTTCTGCTAGGAACATGCCTGACCTGGAGCACAGAGCTTCTCTGTGATGGAAACCTCTTTGGATTTGGACTTTCTGGACTCTGGAAATCATGTGAACTGATATCTATTTCTATGGTTCTTTGAACTGTTAAGTTATTCATACTTGTAAACACCCCCCTTTTTCGATCCCCCTTACTGTATACTTGTATGTATGTGTGTGAAGTTGTGATGATCCCCAGGGATTGAATGTGTGAATAAACTAAGCTTCTGATTTAAGCCTAAGGGCAGCATTTTCCCATCGGCGAGCAGGGGGGGCAGGGCCCGCTTGCCAACGCGGAATGATGCATGGTGACGTCGGGCAGGCGTCCCGATGTCACCGCACGTCATTTAGATTTTCCGCCCGGCTGCGCACCCACCGAATTGTCAAAGACCTATTAAGACCATTTAAAACCTAACTGAAACAATTAAATGAGCTGCCTGTCCAACCTTAAGGTTGGGGGGCAGACGAAGAGCCCAGGCGGCCTTCGCATTTTTCATGAAACCTCATCCATGGGCGGGATGAGGTTTCATGAAGTGTTTTAAAATTCAATAAAAATTATTTTAAAAATTCATTGACATGTCCCAGCTCATGTGACACTGCCACATGAGGGGACATGTTTTAAAAGTTTTTTTCCTTTATTTAAATTTTAAAACCATAAACTGATCTCCCTGAGGCACGGAGGTGCCTTAGGGAGATCTCTGTGCTCTTTCACGCGCATGAGTGCATGCGAAACAGCACAGGGAGCCACTCAGGGAATCCCCCCCACCCGCACAGGGAGCGCTCAGTGCTTCCGGGCTCGTGTCACGATGGGCGGGCCTTAATTGGCCCGCCCACGTAAAATGTCAGCGCGTCCCTGACTGGGGGCGCCGATCGGGTTAGCGCCTGGCCCCCGCCCACCCCCGCACAGTCCCCCAGCCGGGTGGAAATTTCAGAGAATTCACTGTGAGTTACTTTAAAAATTAACTATACAAACAAAAGGTTTTTTCGAATAAGTGCCTATTTTTAAAACAAGAACACTTCTGCTTACAGAAAGATGGCACTTACATTCGGTTGTGAAACAGGACGCTGATGTGCTCAAATGATCCAGTGTGGGGGGATGATTCCAGTGAGCTGGGCTTATAATGATATGCAGATATATGACAATGAAATTCCTGACATGTGGCAGCGGGAAACGCGGCCCGCCATTGACGGGCAGAGCAGATGATTGCAATCTGGTTTCATGACTTCGTGAAACCAATTTTTGGCCTTCCCACCATATTGCTCACTCATGCCCCCCATGATGCCCTACACCAGTGCACACAGAAGATTCCACCCTTAGACTGTTAATATGGGCTGGTGAGCTTTCAAACATAATTATCATAAAGTGCCACTGTGCCCTAAAAAATTAAGGGAGTGTCGCATTGTTCTGCTGGTAAGCCAGTTCTATATGATTAGAATAAAACATAAATGGCGTTGATGGAATAATTCAGCTTTTTTATAACTTTCTTGCTAAAACAACTGGATACAGAGCACCACAATGGCTTTGATTAACCAACAACCATGAAATCAAAATCTCATATTTATTACGACTGAATTACAAATGAGTAAATTCAGCACTTTTCTTGGATTAAGACGTGTGCTTTATAGCACAGAACAATTTCATTTCTGATGCGAGCAGAAATATTGGAAGCTGCTTTCTGCTTTACGAAAATTACCACGGGCTCTTTGCAACTAGAATGGTCTTTGCAATCCTAACCCCTGGCCTGTTGGAAACAAATCATTATTAGGCATAATACATGATTCTTTAGTTGGATTACATCTGTGTTCTTTGTAAAGTCAAACTTAAACAACCCACATGATGCTCTGTGAACGTGCTTTAGGAAATTTGAGAGTGGCATGTTGAAGAGTTGTCTTTTAGCAAAATGACAATAAAGAGATCTGAAACAAAAACAAAAATAGCTGGAAAAACTCAGCAGGTCTGAAAGGTCACCTCTATTCTACTACCACTGACCCAGAATTGGTCACTGGCTATGGAGTTTCTGATTCACCACTATTTAGTACTGAGTACATTGTTGGAGCTGTGGGCTGACAAGTGCCCAGATCCTGTTGGATTTCACCCTAGGGTCTTAAAAGAAGTGGCTAGTGAGATAGTTGATGCATTGGTTTAAATTTTCTGAAAATCCCTAGATTTGGGGAAGGTCCCATTGGAAGATAGCAAATGTAACTCCACGAAGGAAGCAATTGAGATTAATTTTATGTGACCCATCCACTTTTACAGTTAGCGGACAGGCCAATCGACCAGGCTGCCTTTACATTTTCACTGAAGCCTCAATCCAGGGCGGGATGAAATATAATAAAAATGATATCTGGGGACTGATGTTTTTTGAGCTCTGCTGTCAAGTGCTTGAATGTGCTGCATAGACACAGTTTGCTGCATTTTTTTCTTGTCATTTAATCTGTGAAGTCTGCAGCTCCTTGAGGCAGCTCTGCAGCAGCTGTCTGCTTTCAGGGAGCTCACTAGAAGTGCCCACCTGCACCCTGACTTTGTTCGGCGCCCACCCCCCGCTGGCAGCGGTGAGTTTCTCAGCACGCATTTCACCCTGACTTTTGTCGGTGCCCGCCTTCTTCCCACCAACAAACACCCCCCCGCTGTCAGCATTGAGGCCTTCTCTGTGCGCGTTTCACACTGGTTGATTGTTAATTGGCCATTCAGCGTGAAATTGTGTTCGGAGGCCGATTGCGGGTGGAAGTGCATTTCCTGTCCACTTCCGGGCCCACTGATCGCACGTGCCCGACGAACGTAGGATTCCGGCCCATTATTCAAAAAAGGGAGGGAGACAGACAGCAGGAAATTACAGGCCAGTTAGCTTAACATCTGTCATAGGGAAATGTTAGAAGCTATTATTAAAGAAGCAATAGCAGGGCACTTGGATAATTTCAAGGTAGCCAGGCAGAGTAAACATGGTTTTATGAAAGAAAATTCATGGTCCGTAACTTCTGAGCTCCCCAGCGTCGGATTTGGGGGTAGGGTGGGGGATACGCCAAAGATGCGCTGGGGAATCCCTCTTGGAAGTTCCCAGGTAAGGGTTTACACGGCAATTGCCCAGAAGTGTCCCACACTTCCTCTGGACAATTGCCCTGCGCTGAGAACCGTCTGACAGTGCAGTTTAAATCGTAAACTTCGGATGGTTCTACCAGGGTTATACCAATAGTTACCCAGAAAAAGTTAAAAGAATTAAAACTCTTCTGAGTAACTATTGTAAAGTCCCAGACTTGACCTAACGGGACTCCCCCACGCCCCCGACCCTCCAACACCACCCCCCCCAAGCTCCAACACCCCCTAACATCCCCGAACTCCGAGACCCCCAACTCCCAGAACCCTGGCACGCCTGGACCTCCAACTCCCACCCACTCCTTCTGGATCTGGGCCTCACCCACTCCATGACAACCCGCAGACCTCGGACCCCCCACTCTCCGCACCACCAGACCTGCAATGCAGGCCTGAAGCAACTCCGGTCAGGTAAATAGGTATTTATTTCTTCTAATTTCTATGGGCCAGCACTTTCTGGCGATAGGTGGAAGTAATGGCCCTACATTTAACCAACTCATCGGAGTTCTTTGAGGAAGTAACATGTGCTGTAGATAAAGGTGAACCAGTGGATGTACTGTACTTAGATTTCCAGAAGGCATTTGATAACGTGCCACATCAAAGGTTATTGCGGAAAATGAAAGCTCATGGTATAAGGGGTAACATATTGGCATGGATAGAAGATTGGCTGGCTAACAGGAAGCAGAGGGTAGGCTTAAATGGGCCTTTTTCAGGTTGGCAAGATGTAATGAGTGGTGTGCCACAGGAATCAGTGCTGGGGCCTCAACTTTTATAATTTATGTAAATGACTTGGATAAAGGGTCGGATGGGATGGTTGCCAAATTTGCTAATGCCACAAAGATAGGTAGGAAGGTAAGGTGTGAAAAGGACATAAGGGGGCTACAAAAAGATATAGGTAGGTTAAGTGAGTGGGCAAAGATTTGACAAATGGAATATAATGTGAAAATGTGAAATTGTCCATTTTGGCAGGAAGAATAAAAGACAAGCATATTATCTAAATGGTGAGAAATTGCAGAGCTCTGAGATGCGAAGTGATCTGGGTGTCCTAGTGCATGAATCACAAAAGGCTAGTATGCAGGTGCAGCAAGTAATTAGGAAAGCTAATAGAATGTTATCATTTATTGCGAGCGGAATTGAATACAAAAGTAGGGAGGTTATGCTTCAGTTATACAGAGCACTAGTGAGACCACATCTGGAGTTCCATGTACAGTATTGGTCACCTTATTTATGGAAGGATGTAAATGCATTGTAAGCAGTACAGAGAAGGTTTACCAAACTAATACCTGGAATGGGCGGGTTGTCTTATGAGGAAAGGTTGGTCAGGCTAGGCTTGTATCCATTGGAGTTTAGAAGAGTAAGAGACGACTTGATTGAAACATATAAGACCATGAGGGGTCTTGACAGATTCGATGTGGAGAGGATCTTTCCTCTTGTGGGAGAATCTAGATCTAGGGGTCACTGTTTAAAAATAAGGGGTCGCCCGTTTGAAATGGAGATGATTCAAAAATGTTTTCTCTGAGGGGGTCGTGAATCTTTTGAACTCTCTTCCTGAGAAGGTGGTGGAAGTAGAGTCTTTGAATATTTTTAAGGCAGAGGTGGATAGATTCTTGGTAAGCAAGGGGGTGATAGGTTATCGGGGGTAGGCGGGATGCAGATTTGAGGTTACTATCAGATCAGTCATGATCTCATAAAATGGCGGAGCAGGCTTGAGGGGCCGAATGGCCAACTCCTGCTCCTTGCTCGTACATTAGTTGTGGCACATTCTCATCCATTCTCCAGTAAATGTTTGGCTCAAGTTCACCAATGGAGGACCAAGGTGCACACTGGCATAACAGCATTTATTGCAAATATTGTCATTGCAGGAAATTATTGGCTAAATGCAATTAGACTTATAAGTTTGTGGATACTTTTTGGATTTGATTTGTAAAGTTATGCAAGAGAAAGGTCACTGAACATTCCATTGTGCCTGAAATAATTTATTTTGTGCTTGCAAATTGGAACTTATATTAAGACTATACATTCCTAATATGGGGTTAACACATTTTCACACTGGTAACCATCCCACCTTCTGCTTTTAAATAGGTTTGTCAATCTTTTTATTCATTAGATGACTTTCATCAAAATGTATAGTTCTGAGCAAGGATTTATTTAATTAACAATATATTAATACTGATTGTGTTGTAGAGTTAAATAGTTTCTGGATAAAGTTAATAGTGAGATAACTTTACCTGTCTTCACTGTCCTTTCACTGCTAATTAATCAGAAAAATGGACTCCAAACTCTTTAAGACAACTTTATTGAATATAAAATTTATGAAAAAAAAACTAAATTAGTATAAGAATGGTTCAAAATATCACAATCTCTTTGTAACTTTGGTTAACACTGTGAAACAAGAAATGGAAACACCAGTGTTTCTTGTGAGTTGTCAACTTTTTAATAATATCTGGGCATTACAAAAGCTTCAACTTACTGTTCAGAAAAAAAATCACAAATAGCCTGATTTTAGGTTGTTTTCAGCTATCCACCATATATTTGTTCTAAAAAGTAGTAACTGTGATCTGTTTTTGATAGCTGATTATTTCCATGTCTTGGTTATTACGATGTTTCAATACCATTGCATAGAACTAGTTTAGATTTGTTTAAAATATTTCTTGTATTTTAAAAGAAAAATTCAAGTTTATATGAATATGGCCCGTGTTAAAAAAACTGTACCAGTAAAGTACAGAAAGCATTTTCAAATATTTAAATAATGGTTTTTCATTCTAATTCCATCACACTACATAAATCAATACTTTAGGCAACCTGTGCCTTCACCATTTTTTCCTTAGTTCTTACAGAATAATGAAAATACTGACCTAAAAATATTGTTTCAATAGCAAAGCTGGATAATAATACTGTTGTAATTGGTCTTGGTGTAAAATTCCAAGCTTGACTTTACAACCATGAGACAATGCTATACTTAACACTTAAACAATAACTTACAGCTAAGACATATGACTATTTGGAAGAAAATAAGATAAATGATAAAAAAATGTGTTTATCCTAACAACCGAGCCAGTCAGTTTTCACATTTCCTACTTTGATAATCTTCAAGCTCTGGTCTTCCATTTTAAGGTAGTACCAATCCTTGAAAAAATAGGTGTGTCCTGTGTAAAATGAAAAAACAATGTAACAAACTTAATACACATTCATAAATGAGCATTCAGGGATTTTTCTCAGTGGTGGTTGGA
The DNA here is from genome assembly GCF_964194155.1 of Cetorhinus maximus. Classification (NCBI taxonomy): domain Eukaryota; kingdom Metazoa; phylum Chordata; class Chondrichthyes; order Lamniformes; family Cetorhinidae; genus Cetorhinus; species Cetorhinus maximus. The sequence continues at coordinate 104,586,110 of NC_135884.1, forward strand.
AGATGCCTCATCTCTTCTCAGTATCAAAGGTTAAGAGTTTATGCAGAAATTACTAGGTTAGATGGTGAGTTCTACCATTCGCTCGGTATGGTGCATTAATTTGGAACACTGCCTTTACTATTCATTTTTATAACTTTGAAACAAATGTTGACATTTGTCAAAACAAACTATTGTCATTACAATATATTAAGTCTAATTTACATATGTGTTTTATATAAAAGAGAAAAAAATAAGAAATATGCCTATCAGATCACAAATTCCATTATATCAAGTGCAAGATTGCTTGGCTTCCTTTTCGTAACCAGTGACATTCTATAGCTTCAGTCTATTTCACGGAACTATGGCTTACCATTTCCAAGAGACTCAAGGGCACAATCCAAGCTGTCTGGGACACCATTCCAGGCATCTGCAATTAACTTAGGGAATCCAACATCCATTTTTTTCTTCACTTCATTGTATCTGTAAGTTTGAAATATGCACCCTTTAGTCTTAATAAGGTCTTCATATTAAGTTATGAAGTAACGTTATTGTATTCATTGTATGTTAATGAGATATTGCCAATGTAAGAATATCTGTAGCTTGTGAAATGTGAGGCTTCAGAATTTGCACTTTTAAAAACAAAAAATAACTATGCTACTAAATCTATGAACCGAAATAAACATTCCTCTGATTAATATTTTGGAGTTTCAGCCTACCTCCAAAACTTGTCACCTGCAAAGATGTAAGTCTTCTTGTTTTTCTTCCAGTTAAAAACTGCATCAATTCGTGGCAAGTCTTCTGGTAACCCAAGTGTGGAGATTTTCTTGGGATATCCTTTCTCCAGGTCACTGGCACTATAAATCCAGTGCTGATCTCCTGAATAAAGAGAACCAAAGTTTACTAGTAAAGTACAGTGATTAACCTTTCTTAGAGTTAGCATGTATGTGTTCTGCAAAACAAGTAATTTATCAGCCACAATGAATCTGAGTAAAGATATATTTTCATCTTGTAACAGTTGAATTAAAGTTCCGAATAAGAGATTGATAAATAGTCTTATCTAACATTATTGAAGGGAGGTTTACACTTTAGGCCAGGCTACTGCTTTGTACAATACAAGTGCTTTATTCTCTTTCACATTTAACATAATTCTTGGTCATTATTGCTTCCATGTGTGACCTAGTGGCAGCGAAAGGTCAAATTGTAGAGAATGTTTATTCTTGAAATTTCCTTACATTTACTCCAAAATTGTGCTTAGCTCAGAATTTCTATAGTAGTTCTACAAAAATGATGTTAAAATTTTTGTTGTGCATGGGCCTCTATTCTTTGCCATTTAGATAGTTACTGTTTTTTTTAGTAGCAACAAATAGTTCTAAAAAGTAAATAATGGCCAGGATTTTCTGCTCCCACCCGCAGCAGGAATTGTCAAGGGCAGAATGATCAAATAAATCATTTTAATTCAATATATTTGTATATTTGCAGAATTTTAACCAAAAATTGACCAAGGTTTGGATCTGTATTCACAAGTTGTTTTTGACAAAATAACATTTGCATTGCATAATATTTACTGAATCACAGTAATCAACATTGAAATGAATACCTGCAAAGAATACAGACTTGTCATGCAAAGGCTCCTGATAGGCAGCATCCATTTTTTCAGGCACATCAGACCAGTAAACAGCAACTAGCACAGGTCCCGTGGGTTTGGTCCGGGGATTTGTGGTTCTCCACAAGAATCTAAACAGCACAAAAGATTTTAGGGAATGTACAATGGGCTTATTCATCAGCACATCTGCTTCTAATCATCATAGGCAAAGTGAATACCCGCAGTGGAAGTTCATAATTCCCTATGTCTGTAAGAGGTTGTTCATTAAAAAAATTATTTTTTTAAAACATCTAAACAAGATGTTTATGGAAATTTAATAAAAAGATCTGGAAAAAAATCTATTTGACTTCTTTGGCAAATGGGAGAATAACTCGGCCATCTTTAAACTAGTGATTCTACCAAATTAATGTAAATGAGCTAATTACATGCAGAAGTCTATACAAAGTTAACCAAACTTGTCCAAAGCAGTGATAAGGAAATGAAGTTATAATGCATTTATAATGAAAATGTCCTATTAAAACTGATTTCATCATTGGTAACTTTTTGTAAGACATAAGTAATGTTAATAAGGAAAATAACATTAGAAAATTTTAGAATAACAGTTATAATGTCAATGGTAAGAGATAATTTGTATTACTGTTACCCAACAGTCAGATTAAAGTTTAACTCATTAATACATTGAAGAATTAAAATATTTGCTTGTGGCGGTTCTCACTTTAGCTGTTGTCCCTCTCTCCTTTAAATCTGCCAGCATCATACCCTCCTCAAAAAACAAACTTTTGATCCCACTATTCTCGCTAACGTACCATCTCCAACCTCTCTTTCTTTTCCAAATTCCTTAAACATATTGTCACCTCACAAATCCACTACCATCTGTTCTATTCCAGAACTCCATGTTTGAATCCCTCCAATTAGTACTGAAGCAGCTCTGATATCAAAGTCACATATGGCATCCTGTATGATTGTAACAAAGGTAAACTTTTCCTCCTCTTCTATCTCGACCTGTCTGACGCAGTTGACCACACCATCTTCCTCCATCGCCCCTTCAATGTTATCCAGCTGGCTGGGACTGCTCTAACCTGGTTCCATTCTGATCTATCTAATCATAGCCAGAGAATCACTTACAATGGATTCTTTTCCTGCTCCTGCACCAATACCTCTGGTATTCCCCCCATGAATCAATCCTTGGTCCCTTCTGAGTTCTCATCTATTTGCTCCCTCTCAGTGAAATCATCCAAAGGTACAGTGTTAGTTTTTACACGTATGTTAACAACACGCAGCTCTACTTCACCCACCATCTCTCTTGGCTCCTCTACTGTTGCAAAATTATCAGGCTGCTTATTCAACATCTAGTACTGGCTGAGCAGAAGTTTCCACCATTATATATATTGTGAAGACTGTCTCAGCTCATCTGCTGCAGAAACCCTCATCCAAGCCTTTGTTACCCCTAGACTCAATTATTCCAACGCACTTCTGACTGGTGTCCTACATTCTACCCTCCGTAAACTTGAGGTAATCCAAAACTCTGCTGCCTGTGTCTTAATTCGCAGCAAGTCCTGTTCCCCTATCACCCATGTGCTTGCTGACCTACATTTGGTCCTGGTCATGCAATGTCTTGACTTAAAAATTTGCATCCTTGTTTTCAAATACCTCCATGGCCTTGCCCCTCCCTATTTTTGTAATCTCCTCTTGGTCATAATCCTCTGAGATATCTGCGCTCCTCTAATTCTGGCTTCTTGTGCATCCTCAGTTTTAATTGCTCCCTCATTGGAGGCCGTGCCTCCAGTTGGCTAGGCCCCAAGCTCTTAAGTATACTCCCCATGCCTCTCCGCATCTCCACCTCATTTTCCTCCTTTAAGACACTCCCTGAACGCTCCTTAAAACCTAACCCTTTGGCCAAGCTTTTTGTCATCTGGCTTAATGTCTTATGTGGCTCATACTTTGCTTTATAATGTTCCTGTGAAGCATCTTGGGACGTTTCACTACATTAAAGATGTTAGATAAATATAAGTTGTTGTTGTGATTCTGCAGCTACATGATTTAAAGTAAAATTGCCCCCTTAAAAAGAATTTACTACAAAGTTTTTCCTTCAGTGCATTTGGGAACACGGGCATACATGGAGAAAAAAAAAATCATGACGGTAAGTGCCTGAATTCCTGAGATCTGAGAGCAGCCATGATAAAAATTTGTCCCTGATAAAATGACTAGGCTTCATGGATGCTTAGAGATCCTTTTACAATCGATCAAGGTCCTGTGCAACTTCCAATCTCTTCTTTTCCACAAACATGCCTAACAAATAAACATACTATAGAATTTTTGATCCTCAGTGTTGAAATCTGGCTGGGATTATAAGGCATCACCAAAACTCCAATGTTTCAATCTGCATTGCAGCATGGCTGTTATAATTTCAGGTACAAACTGACAAAATAGGCCTGTGGATTTTGGTTAGTCATGGTTTCAAGGGCAGAGTGATCATTAGTGCCCACAGTGTTGCTGCAGGTTGGGTGCCTTCCCTTTGTCTTATGGGATGCTGCATTCTGAATTCTTCCCAATCCCCCATACACGATAATAGATCACACCGGCACTTGTTGTTCAAATCCTTTGCATTTGTTGTGCTCCAGGATTATTGAGATCTCCAAGAGTGTAAACAGGGACTAGAACTTTTGGAATGCCTCAGGTGCATTCTTCACACCAGCATTCTGTGCAGATATATTGGATTAGTGCCAAAAGCTGTTACCCAGGTGCAACAACAACTTGCATTTATTAAAGTGCTTTTAACTAATAAATCATCCCAGGGCACTTCACAAGGGCGCTATCAAGAAAACTTTGACACCTAGCTGCATAAGGAGATATCAGGAAAAGGAGGCAGCCAAAAGCTTGGTCAAAAGACATGTTCTGAGGAGCATCTTAAAGGAGGAGAGAGAGAGATAGACAGGCAATGGTGTGGGAGTGGGAAGAGAAGACAGTGCATGTGATTCTCTGGCTAAGACTGGATAGTTAAGAATGGAACTGGTGAATGCAGTCAACCCAGTTGGACGGCATTGGAGAAGCATTATAGGAGGATGATGTGGTTAACTGTGTCAAAGGCTGGTCGAGAAAGACGAGGAGAGATAGCTTAGCACAGTGACAGAGGATGTCATTTGTGATTTTGTTAAGAGCTGTTTCTGTACTGTGGCATGGGCAGTCATTTCTAGCAATTCTTTTGATGCTACTTTAGGTAATAATTTTGTAAAGTGCTGCTGACAGTTCAGCGAAATCCCTTCAGTACTGAAGATGGTGTAATGCAGTATGGGGTATCCTCATTAGCCCCTCTGATCTGTTTGGCTTTGCGCTGTGGTGAATCCCAGAACAAGGAGTGAGGGTTCTTTGCTTATAAAGTAAAAAGTAGTCAGGTTCTGAGCAGCTCACAGTCCATCTAATTCCAAATTATTGTCCTGGCCTCCTTAGCAATGAAGATAACACACCATGCTCAAATTTTCCAATACGCTGTGTTCTCTGCCAGAAAGGAAAGACAGGAATAACACAGATGCTCATCCAGTTGTAGTTTCAGAGCTCAGTTTAATCAGAAGAACTTTGGAAAACTCAAGGCGGGGAAGCTTGCCTTTGTTTGGTAGTGTAAAATGGTGACAGAGAACAAAGAACATGTTTTACACCTTATCTAATTTTTATTTCCACTGATTTATTTAATTGTAAATTTAAAGATAGATACAAAATGGAAAAAGTCCTTACCGATCTTTGAAGAAGAAAATCTCTCCTCTGATTTGTGCAATTGCATCAAAGACCAAGTTGTCCTCGCATAGGTTCATAGGAGTGACAGGACCCTGTGTTGGTGGCAAGGGTTTATCGGTTGGTGCACCTGAAGTGAACCCAGAATATACAAGATTCGTTTCCAGTTGGATAAATCAGTAGGATACAAAAAAGACAAAGGTTGTGTCAGCAATAATGCTGCTGATTGCTCAGCTCTTTCAGCATGGCAACAATACTGTGTCAGTGGGGTGACATGTTAATGCATCAGTTGAATACTATATCATGACTATAACTGGAATTTTTCAGACTGTGTGACACCTTTCCCACCTCAGCTACGTTTGGAAAGGTGGTGGCAAGGTAGAGCTGCACGTTGTGAGCACACACGTGAAAGCTAACACTGTACCTTCAGATTGATAACTAGGCTGGTCCCTGATGGATAGTTAAGTGGTTATCACAGCTATTCCCTGACAATGCTACAACCTGTATTATAGAATTAGTTTTCTGCTGCATGGGAGTTAGAATAAAATTGCAATGTCTCCCACAAAAAAAGGAAGTTTCTTGACACTGTGCTTTTCGCATTATCGAACTGTTGGGGGGAGGGCGTCAAATCTATATTTAACTACTTCCCTCATGATTCTCCTCCTTGATGTAGCACTATGGCTTGCAGTCAAGTCAGTGAATATTTTCTTAATAGCTGTAGGAGTTTAAGATCTTCTGGAATTGCAACATACAAAACAAACTTTAGTTTTCCTATTATTAATTTAGTCTGCGGCTGCTGTACCATAAAGCTTCTGAATGCCGAGAACATCGTCATTTGAGAGTCTGAAGTGTTTGCTGTAGGTGTAGATTGGGGCCATTAGTGCTCCAGGATCTTGGGAATGCTCCAAGCCAAGCGCGTGACCAAACTCATGAGCAGCAACAAGGAAAAGACTGTAACCTACAAGAGTTGAAAAAGGAAAATCACCTTTTTGAAAAGATCCATAGAGGAAAGGCACATCATATCTTCCCATGTTCATTTATTTAACTACTTATAATGAAATTAATTAACTGTTAGCAAAGACTATAAATACATTTCAGCTGTGGATATGCACAAAGCCCACGCCTGTTGTTACATTGGCCATGATCATCTGCTAGCCTGTCTGATCCATTTCTGGAACAAGTCTGCCCAGAGCACAGGGAAAGACCTAGGAATTAGTCTGGGAACCAGATACAGTGGGTTTCAGCCTCATCTGTGAGTTTCCAAGAGGAGGCACAGGGGCTCCATAGAATCTCTTCACCCTAAATGTGACCCATAAGAACATAAGAAATAGCAACAGGAGTAGGCCATTTGGTCCATCAAGTTTGCTCCACCATTCACTAAGATCATGGCTGACCTGATTGTGGCTTTAACCTCACTTTCTTGCCTGTCTCACATAATCCTCGACTTCCGCATAGATCAAAAATTGTCTAACACAGCCTTGAACATATGCAATGACCCAGCCTCCACTGCTCTCTGGAGTAGAGAATTCCAAAGATCATTGACCCCGATGAAATTCCTCCTCATCTCTGTGTTAAATGGGAGACCCTTTATTCTGAAACTGTGACCCTATTCTGGATTCCCCCATGAGAGGAAACATCCTCTCAGCATGTAGCCAGTCAAACCCCCTCATAATCTTATAAGTTTCAATAAGATCACCTCTCGTTCTTCCAAACTCCAATGAGTTTAGACCCAACCTGCTTAATCTTGGTTCTTGTGATAAAAGGGTTGTCTTATGAGGAAAGGTTCTTTGAACTGCTTCCAATGCAAGTATATCGCTCCTTAAATAAAGACCCTAAGAGATTCAGAGAGTTTAGCTTTCAAAAACTGTGAATTTCCTCTCCCAGATATATAAGCAACTTTTAATGTTCCCTAACAATGTTTATAGCTGTGAATGGTGATGGTGTGTAACAGATCACTCAGGTTGTCCCAGGTACTTGGGCAACATGTACTTTAACATGCATGTTGTAGTCTGGAGCTATGAATGGTGATGGTTGAGGCTACAACTCTCTTTCCATCAAATGGCTGACCAAGAATTTCTCCCGCTTTTACTGCCTTTTGTTTGTGTTGGAAGGATTTGCAGGTTCAACCTGTTTGGCCATGTTGTGTACACATCTTCCTTAGCTGTCAAGTCGTGGGGTGGAGCTTCTGACTCAGGGGAAGGGGCATCACCCACTGCCCCCAAGACTACCCATCTAGCTGTGAGTACCTTGTGCTAAAGTGCTCCATTCCTTTCTGAGTATGATTCAACTTACCACTGTCAGGGCAGAATCCCCACTTGCTGTCTTGGTCATAGCTTCCAGTGGTCGCACACCATATCTGGCCATCATTACGTCCGTTAGTTGTGCAGGAATCATATGTTTTCCCAAGGAAAGTGAAAGGAAATACACAAGGTTGACCATCTGAGTTTCCTCCAACTGTTGACAAAGCTGAAATGCAGAAATCAGACAGATGAGCAAGATTTAAAAAATTACACACCAACAAACTAGACAGTTGGAGAAGTTTTCAAATAAGGGGGGGGCGATGACATTTAGGGCACTGAATTAAAAATAATTTTTGTAAAGGTCCATTCATTAAATGTAAAATAAAAAGGCTCATCTGCATTAACTATGACACTAAAAAGTGTGATGTTCTACAAATGCAGTTAAAAAAGTTAGCCTGCAGTCTGAACCATAGTTATGAGTTGATCCACTGTTGCAACAACCAAATCAGACTGGCTTATTTAAAATTTACTTAAGGAGACTTTAACCCACAATTTTTGTCATAAGATACTTTGGGCTCTTAATTGCCGCCCCTGTGCTCACTGCCCTTTAATTGACTGCGTGCAGGACCCGAGGCCGGAGGCCCAATCTGAGGGCTGGCAGTCCCACCAGGAGAGGGGGGTTGCTGCTAAGGCAGGCAGGCAGGGAGTGTGACTCAATTGCTTGCAGTGAAGTCTTCAAACAAAGAGGCTGATAGACCCATCAGGGTAGAGGGGAACTCTCCTTCTGCAGGAGCAGTCAGAGACGCAGTTGCAGCTTTTCATCCTGGTGGCTGTCGTTGCAGCATGGACCCTCTGGGGGTCTACTACCAAGAGGCTGCTTCGATTAAGTTAGCAGCTGCCATACTCAAGGAGAGCTCTCTGCTCCGACAGCTGGAAAATATCAGTAACGTCACAATATGGCCTCCAATTGGTTGCCCGCCTCTGTATAGCAGGCAGCCAACCTGGTTCCTAGCCCACCCCTGGAGGTGGAAATGCATTGGTGAGCTGTTGCGATGTGGCTCCCCAGCCCTTATTCTCCCAGCATCCCTGTCCACAACGTCGTCTCCACAGGACCATGAAAATTCCGATCTTTGAGTCAGTTGGAGGGCCTGTTCGATTCAAGATGATCACAGCATAATGCAGAAATGCTCATTGAGTTCATTTTGTGAACATAAATTTTGTCGTACAGATTTTTCTTCATCCCATTCCCTGATAGATGGTGATGCTGTTTTCACAAGTGGTGGAAGATCCTTTTCGAAATACGATGCATATTTGGATGTCTAAGTCATATTAAAGTGTGGTGGTAGTAATTATCTTGAGTAGATAATTTTGCCAAAGTCTGTTTCCTTTTTTGAAACAAAGCACATTTTTGCCAATGGTAATCACAACTGAAAGATCAGACTTTGTTACATTGCATTGCAGAAGTACCTTGAAAACAGATATGTGCCACCATATTGTTCATCTGACTAGCCTCCACCAGCTTTATTCTTGGTTGCTATTGCACCAGGAGGGTAAAGAGAAACCTGTGGTTGGTGAGTATGATTGTTCTTTGCACAGCACAATATACAATCAATAAACTGTCAACAGTCAAAAGTTGCACCCATTCTGAAATGCGAATGTCAGCACTAGCTGGCCCTGAGTTTTATCAAATATTTAACATCCCTGGTGCTAAACATCTCAATCTGCGTGAACTCCAGGGTCAGAGGTCAAGTTATTTGGCGATGGTAGATGTCAAAGGACCAGTGGTCATCCTTAAAATTGGCCTGCAATTGAAGGGAAGGGAAATGGCTGGAAACAGACAAGAGGAGAGCCGTAGATGTCTACAGCACAGAAAAAGGCCCTTCGGCCCATCAAGTCTGCGCCGGTCAAACAAGTACCTAACTATTCCAAACCCATTTTCCAGCATTGGGCCCATAGCCTTGTATGCCCATGGCATCGCAAGTGCACATCCAAATACTTCTTAAATGTTATGAGGGTTTCTGCCTCTACCACCCTTTCAGGCAGTGAGTTCCAAATTTCTACCACCCTCTGGGTGAAAAAATTCTTCCTCACATCCCCTCTAAACCTCCTGCCCCTTACCTTAAATCTATGCCCCCTGGTTATTGATCCCTTCACCAAGGGGAAAAATTCCTTCCTGTCTACCCTATCTATGCCCCTCATAATTTTATACACCTCAATCATGTCCCCCCTCAATCTCCTCTGCACCAGGGAAAATAACCCCAGTCTATCCAATCTCTCCTCAAAACTAAAACTCTCCAGCCCAGGCAACATTCTGGTAAACCTCCTCTGCACTCTCTCTAGTGCAATCACATCCTTCCTATAATGCGGATTCCAGAACTACATGCAATACTCTAGCTGTGGCCTAACCAGCGTTTTATACAGTTCCAGCATAACCTCCCTGCTCTTATATTCCATGCCTCAGCTAATAAAGGCAAGTATCCCATATGCCTTCTTAACCACCTTATCTACCTCACCCACTACCTTATGGGACTGGTGGGCATGCACACCAAGGTCCGTCTGATCCTCGGTACTTCTCAGGATCCTACCATTCATCATGTATTCCTGTGCCTTGTTTCTCCTGCCCAAGTGCATCACCTCACACTTATCCGGATTGAATTCCATTTGCCACTGATCAGCCCATCTGACCAGCCCGTCCATATCCTCCTGTAATCTAAGGCTATCCTCCTCACCATTTACCACCCCACCAATTTTCGTGTCATTCGCGAGCTTACTGATCAGCCCTCCTACATTCGAGTCTAAATCGTTTATATATACCGCAAACAGCAAGGGACTCAACACCGATCCTTGTGGAACACCACTGGACACAGGCATCCAGTCACAAAAACACCCCTCAACCATCACCCTCTGCTTTCTGCCACTCAGCCAATACTGGATCCAATTTGCCAAATTGCCTTGGGCTCTTACCTTTGTTATCAGTCTCCCATGCGGGACCTTATCAAAAGCCTTGCTGAAGTCCAAGTAGACTACGTCAAATGCATTGCCTTCATCTACGCACCTGGTCACTTTTTCGAAAAGTTCAATCAAATTGGTCAGACATGACCTCCCCTTAACAAAACCATGCTGACTGTCCTTGATTAATCCCTGCCTCTCCAAGTGTAGATTAATTCTGTCCCTCAGAATTGCTTCCAATAGTTTCCCCACCACTGAGGTTAGATTGACTGGCCTGTAGATCCCTGGTTTATCCCTTTCTCCCTTCTTGAATAACGGTACCACATTGGCTGTCCTCCAGTCCTCTGGCACCTCTCCTGTGGCCAGAGAGGTATTGAAAATTATTGCCAGTGGCCCTGCTATCTCGTCCCTTGGCCCACTCAACAGCCTGGGATACATTTCATCCGGGCCAGTTAGAACCTCCTCCCTTCCTGTGCTAATTTCTTTAATTATATCACAGTCCTTCTGCCTGGTTTCTATACCCACGTTGTCCCTCTCACTTGTGAACACCATCACAAAGTATTCATTTAGAACTCTACCTACGCCTTCCGGCTCCACACACAAATTACCACTATGGTCCTTAATGGGCCCTACTCTTTCCCTAGTTATCCTCTTATTCTTAATGTACTTGTAAAATAATTTTGTATTTTCCTTTATTTTACCTACCAATGTTTTTTCATGCCCCCTTTTTGCTTTCCTAATTTCCTTTTTGAGAACCCCCTACACATTCTATACTCCTCTAGGGCTTCTGCTGTTTTGAGCCCTCGGTATCTGCCATAAGTCTCCCTTTTTCTCTTTATCCAATCCTGTATATCCCTCAACATCCAGGGTTCCCTGGATTTGTTGGTCCCGCCCTTTGTCTTTACTGAAATATGTTGGCCCTGAACTCTCCCTATTTCCTTCTTGAATGAGTCCCACTGCTCTGACGCAGATTTACCTAAAAGTAGCTGCTCCCAGTCCACCCTGGCCAAATCTGATCTTATTAAAATCAGCCTTCCCCCAATTTAGAACTCTGATTTCTGGCCCATCCTTGTCCTTTTCCATAACAACCTTGAATCTAACGGAAATAAAAACAAAAATACCTGGAAAAACTCAGCAGGTCTGACAGCACCTGATGAGTTTTTCCAGGTATTTTTGTTTTTGTTTCAGATCTCCAGCATCCGCAATATTTTGCTTGAATCTAACGGAGTTATGATCACTATCTGCAAAATGCTCCCCCACTGATACCTCTACCACTTGCCCGGCTTCATTTCCTAAAATTAAGTCCAGGACTGCCCCTCTTTTTAAGGACCTTTTACATAATGGCTTAAAAAGCTCTCCTGGATGCATTTTAAGAATTCTGCTCCCTCTAAACCTATCACACTATGACTAACGCAGTTAACGATGGGGAAGTTGAAATCCCCCACTATTACTACCCTGTTATTTTTACACTTCTCTGAAATTTGCCTACATATCTGCAATTCCATTTCTGACTGTTTGGGGGCCTATTGTACACTCTCAGCAATGTGATTGCTCCTTTTTTGTTCTTCAGTTCTACCCATATGGTTCATTTAAGAAGCCTTCTAAGGTGTCATCTCTCCTTATTGCTGTAATTGATTCCTTGATCAATATTGTGATACCCCCTCCTCTTTTACCTCCTTCGCTGTCTTGCCTGAAGACCCTATATCCTGGAATATTGAGCTGCCAATCCTGCCCCTCTCTCAACCATGTCTCTGTGACAGCAATGGCATACTTCCACGTGTTAATTTGTGCCCTCAACTCATCTGCCTTATTCGTCGGACTCCTTGCATGAAAATAATTACCATCCAACCTTGCCAAACTCCCTTGTGCCTTAACTGGCCTATAATTTCTATGCCTTCCAGACTCACTTGCTCTCTCTTCTAATTTTGGCTGTGCATCTCCCCCTGATGAACCTCCTCTTGGGATCCCATCCCCCTGCCAAATTATTTTAAACCCTCCCCAACAGCACTAGCAAACCTCCCCGGAAGGATGTTGGTCCTATTCTGGTTCAGGTGCAACTCGTCCGCCTTGTACAGGTCCCACTGCCCCCAGAAATGGTCCCAATGTCCCAGAAATCTAAAGCCTTCCCTCCTGCACCATCTCTCCAGCCATGCACTCTTTTCCGATACTGTTTGCCTGAACTTTGGCAGCACATCTAGCAGAGCAGAGAAACTTTTTTTTTAGAAGTTAAGGACACCCTATATTAAATAGCAATGCTGGAATGATATGGAAAGAAGTGACAGTTTGAATGAATCTCTTAGCTGGGCCCAAACTAGGAAGCAGGCGTAGAAGATATTTTCTAGGTATACAAGGTTGCCAAGGAAATTATATTAACTTGTAGCTTCATTTTAAATCTCGGCATAAGATGCATCTTAACTATACTTCAATCTAAGCTTGGTGCATCACCACAAAGGGGGCATGCACTTACAAGTTTGCAAACTGTTAAATCTTTTAAAATTCTCCATTTATTCCTGGGCACTGTGTTGTCATATCATCACATTAATTGCACAGTTCATTAAATGAAGTAAGTAAAAATAGCAAGTTGGATTTCAATACAATCAACCAGAACGTTCTACGTCCACACACTAATGTTTGGGCACTTCATGCACATTCCTCTGTCCACCATATGCTATTTTCATATTTGCTCATTGGAAAAGGCTGCTCATAGTAAGAGGTTGTGCATGCATGGCCCTTGACTCCTTCGGAGGAAAGATCTGTGGCAATTTGAGCATGGAGGCATTACAGTGAATGGGGGCGGGTAGGATCAGATACCTGCCCTACGTTCCAGAACCCTTTTTTTTTCAGGAAACTATTTTAAACAGCTGAAGGGGCTGAATGGCCTCTTTCTGCACCGTTACTTTTCTATCGTTTCTAACATTTCCTTAGCCCATGAACTGTTCAGTTGTTGCTCTCACATATGGAAAAATTCCCTTGTTTGTATGAGAATTAGGGTATTAATTAAACTAGTACAAAACCAGCCTACAGGTTTTAAGTGCCCAAAGTTCTTCAGGTTATCCTGCATGCAGCAAGTGTTCCACACACCTCATATCTCAGCGTCCCTGTAATGCAGTGAGTCAATGCCCAATGCATAGCAGTGTTACGGTGTTGCCAAGGGTTATATTATTGGTTCATGTGTTTTCAAGGAATGGCATGGTTAAATAACAAATGAAGAATGGCACAGAAGTTGTGTAACCCGCCTTTTAATCATGTATTGCGCATGAATTGGTAGTACCTGGGTCTGGGCAGAACCCGTATTTTCTGTCTGTATCATAATTGCTGGTTGTGCTACACCACCGGTAGCCATCTGTTCTTCCATCTGTTGTGCAGCTGTCATACTGCCTGCTTTCAAAGGTAAAAGGAAATGAGCATGGCTCTCCACCGCTATTTCCTCCCATAGTAAAGAGTGCTGTAAGGAAGCAAGACATTTGTATATTATTACAGGCTCACTTTTAGAGGAAACAACAAACCAGCTCATATTTCACCCCTTTTCTATTTTTCCTTAGTTCTGTTAAAGAGTCATGCGGACTCAACTGTGCTCCCTTCCACAAATGCTGCCAGGCCTGCTGAGTTTTTCCAGGTATTTCTGTTTTTGTTTTCGATTTCCAGCATCCACAGTTTTTTGCTTTTAAATCAGACTTTTATCCTGCTACAATTTAGTTCCAAAATTGATCATACAGAAGTGGAGAAGAATATTCCTGACTTGTTATTTACTTCGAATGGTCTATGAATTTAAAAACAGCTTCATTTTAATGTTGTTACTGTTGAGCAACATGAACATCTGTTTCAATGACTCATATTTAACATCATCCTGATCCAGCTGCAGTAAATTGGTTGAACCCTAGGTTATTATGGATACTGCCTGCTGGTTAAAAGTGCAGCTTAAGATCAATTATGGCTATGATAGATTTAGGCATGCTGCTGACTCATATGAATATGCAGCAATAAGAAGTACAAACACACATCTTTTGGGCTTGAGTGAAATCACATGTCTACAGTGCTAGACAAAAGCATAAAAAACAACAGCAGAATAATGGCACCATAAATGGAAATGTTCAGGTTGGTAGAAGTGCTGTTCTCAGCTAAAAACAAGTTGCAACACTTTTTCCAGTACGTTAGTTGGAGTATAACTACAAATTATTCAAATTGGTACACCTCACAAAAAATACTGTTATTATTGTCAAAAGAGCCTTTTCTGTACCATTTGCATTTGTGATATTCTATATCATATAGCGTATTTCACTAAACTCACTGACCACAATTGTTAGTAACTGCAAGCTGGATTTTATGGAGGGTACAGGGGTCCTGCCACTGGGGCTGAAAGCTGGTGGGGGAAGGGGGGCTGGGGTGGAGTGAACCCACTTCATCCACTTCAGCTGTCAGTGGGACCGGGGGCTGCATCTTGTCAGTGGCAGCCAATGAAGAGTTCGCCACTGGGGCTGCTGTCCCTATTAAGTATGGTGGCCTGCCCCCACTACTGCTGGGGTTTCACCTTAAGGATGAGGGTGCACTGATGGCCATGTACCCTCAAAGTCAGGTAGGTGGGGTCTGGGGGCTCCAAGGACAGTTAAGGAGGCGCCGGCAAGGGGATGAAGGGGTGGTTTGCTGAAGGAAGGCGGTGCTATGGCCATGGGGTTGGCAATTGTTGCCATGGGGCCCTTCTGTGTGCCAAACAGGGCCCAAGAAGGTGGGTCATCCCCAGAGTCTATCAGGAGGCTGCCACAGTTTACCTGGCAGCCTTCCAATGTGGCATAGGCTACCCTCCAGCACCCCAATGAACAACCCCCCAAGCGCTGGTAAAATGCCAGCAAAGGCAAGACAGGCTCTCAACTGGACATTTAAGTGGCTCAACTGGGCCCTGCTTGGGCAGGCCATCTGCATCTTTCTCCCTGCTGGAAAAATGGCATGGCCCAGGAAGATGACAGGAACACCAACCGTCGCCTTCCTGAGCCTTTTTGCCAGCCTACCAGGCCATCCCCAAAGGGGTTGTAAAGCCCAGCCTTATGAAACAGAACTTGGTACTTCAGTAGATAAAATCGCCACCAAGTGTGGTAACGAGCCACAATGATCAGGAAGGCTCTAGGTTCAATCAAGAGACTGAGTTAGATGATCTCAGTAGGTTGCCCGTAGGGTCGTTACAACTTGCCTCAATAATTATGGACTAAATTATGAGTAAGGCCAGCCAGGTTGCATTATTGACTAGACTACAGTAACATGGGTGTGTGGAGCTGTACTCCAGCATAAGTCCCTGATTTTAGAGAAGGAGCTTGCAAATGTTAAATCTGTTTCTCCCTCCACAGATGCTGCCTGACCTGCTGAGCATTTCCAGAATTTTCCGCTGCCCATAGCTTGCTCATCCATAATTCATGTCCTTGCGGACCAAAATTGGTTCCCAGTTTTGCAAATTCTCCAATTTCAAATTTTTATTCTCATGTTTAAATTCCTTCATGGCCTCAACCCACCCTAACTCTGTTATCTCTTCCTGCCTGACAACCTCCCCACCAAATTCTCTGTTTTCCAATTTTGGCTTTTTGTGCATCTATTCTTTCCCTGCACCCTGTTGGCAGTCATAACTCCTGCTCTCTGGGCTCCAAGCTCTGGAAGCCTCTTTCTAAACGCCTCTGACTCTCCACCTCAGTTAATGTCCTCTGCAAACCCAACCTCCTTGACCAAGCTTTTGATCACCCTTCCCAAAATCTCCTCCTTTGACTCGGCATTTATTTTTGTCCATGTATACCTCTATGAAGCACTATCACTCATTTTTCTACATTAAATACATGAAAGTTGGTGTTGATGAACTGAAAATACTTAAAACAGAAAACTTACATTCATGAGGACAGAATCCATATTTTGAATCTGCATCGAAATGATAAGTTGTGGAACACCAGGGGAAGCCATCACTACGACCGTCAGTAGTGCAGCTATCGTACTCCTTCCCATTGAACATAAAAGGAAATTTGCAAAATTCACCTTCTGCATTCCCATATCTTGCCCTAATAACTGTAAAATACAAATGTAGAAAGACTCACTGAATTTCAAATCACCAATTGCGAACTACATTAATAAATATTGTAAAATTGCGATTATAAAGTAAAATAATTTTAGTATCATGTGATCAATATTAGCCTGTGCTGTATTACGCAAAATAGTAGATATTGATATTAGCTGTGGTCATAGTTTCTGTGTAGATTAAATATGTGGATGGTTACTCAAGGAATTTGGTGATCACGAAACAATGCTTGAAAACTGAGCAACATTAAAACTCATCTCTAATAAGTGGTTGTGTTATGGTCAGTAAGTATAGTATAAATTGAGACAATTTGCAAAGCATTGGTTATGGAAAAGATTAACATTTAATGACTGGATTCAAGTCAAATATGGACAACAAATGTGTGACTAAAATGAATAAAATGTTAAACAGATGTTAGCGTACCTCGTCCTTCACCCAACGTCCAGAACTCATCATCATCGAAATGAGAATCACCACCAATTCCTTTCGCTGGGGCAAAGGCGTGTGCCAGTAACCCATCCTTCCCATCGAATGGGTATCCATCACCATGTTCTTGACAAAGTTAAAATTGCACCGCATGGTTATACTCCATATACATCGCTATTTTAAGTTACAATAACAACTTTGACCTTTAACTATCTGAAAAACATTTTACTATGTTGGTTGCAGTCATAATCTCCAATCAGAACACTTTGAATCTTCATTGGTGGCTTGTTCCACAAGCTACATAGGTAGCAGTTAACTTTTTCAATTTTCCAGTGCCATTGTAACACAGAAATTCATTAAATAAGATGTGTAAGAGATGACAATAGCAAAATTTGAATAGAGCATAGAAAACAATTTAATTTATATTTGCATTTTGTTCACATTAAATTTATCAATTATTTTTCCTTACTATGTTTATTAATATTCCAGATGTAGGTGTTTGGGAAATGATCTGCAAGTTTGTGGATGATATAAAACTATGTGTGAGTGTTAGGATTGTAGAGAACAGTTAACTGCTGCAAGAAGAGCTCAATTGCATTGGGGGAATGGGCCTATGATTGACAAATGAAGCTCAGCTTACAAAAGTGAAATGTTATGCATGTCGGCAGGTCTCCCTACAGGGAACAGAATTGCAGCCAGTGGTGAAAGAAAAAGATCTGGGTGTTGTAATCACTGTTGAAAGGTTCAGGATCAGTGTTGTGAAGCTATAACTAAGTCAAACAGGATCCTAAGTTACAATCAGGACAATACACTACAAAACAAAGCATGCACTTTGTCTTTGCGTAAGATCTTGGTTGGGTCTTAGAATATAGTACTCAGTTTTGGTCTCCTTATATGATGGGGCATATTGAGGCTTTTGAAAATGTGCAGAGGAAACCACAGATTGATTCCTAGTTTAAAAGACCTGAGCTACCCAAATAGGCTCATACTTTAGAGTAGCATGGACTCAGAGGCATTTTGATCAAGGTTTATGAAATAACGAAAAGACGGGATTGTGTTTACATGGGTCAGCTTTTTTTTAGTTAGATAGGTGAGGAGGGCCAGTTACATGTTGCGTAACTACAAAGCCAAGTTGCACGTTAGTCAGCCCTCCTTTTCCAGGAGAATAGTGAACCTGTGGAACAGTTTTCAAACTCAACGAACCCTGATTTGCTGCATTCCTTCATGAGAGAACTGGACTTCTTGCTGGTAGGGGTGAATATCACTTTGTACAAGAGGTAGATACCCTATAATATAAATTATGGTCAATGTGATCACAGAATTGTTATGGTGTAGAAGGAAGCCATTTGGCCCATTGAGTCTGCACCAGCTCTCTGAGCATTTTAACTTAGTGCCAATCTCTTGTCTTTTCCCCGTAACACTGCACATTTTTCTATTTAAATAATTATCCAATGCCCTCTTGAATGCCTCAATTGAACCTGCCTCCAACATACTTCCAGGCTGTGCATTCCAAACTCTACTCGCTGTGTGAAAAAGTTTTTTCTCACCTCACATTTGCTTCTTTTGGAAAACACTTTAAAACTGTGCCCTCTGGTTCTCGATCCATTTACGAGCAGAAACAATTTCTCCCTATCCAGGCCCCTCATTATTTTGAAAACTTTCTTCAAATCTATAATCGCCTGCCCTCAATTTGATTGACTTAAAGGGGCAAGAGAGGGATTTTCAAGGCCTTTCTCTGAATTGGCTTGGGCTTTGATCTAGACTTTTTTTGTCTCTCCTTGGAAATTACAGGGCTTCAAGTGGGTACGAAGTGTCTCTCTCAGGATCCATATGGCAGAACAACTATAGGGAACAAGCTGAATGGACTTTTCCTGCCTATCATTTTCATGCATTCATACATGAATTTTCATTTATTATAAAAATGACATTGTCTTTGGATATTGAAGTCCTCTTCCAAAAATGTCCATACTAGAAACAGGAACAATATTACAAAATATCTGCATACAAAAGATTTTGAAAGGAGTTAAGACAACTATTCAAGTGGGATCAAGAATTGACTAGTGCTGATGGGCTGGCTGCAAAGCTGTTCACAGCAAAACTAGTTACTGGTCTAGGTCTTGGCCATGCCTATGGAAGAGACATTGAACATAGTTCAGATGCTTACTCATAAAAATAAAATCTAAAATCGGGGAACCTAAAACAAGTGGAAAGGGAGGCACAATCTCAGGATAAGGAGACAATCACTTAGGACTCAGATGAGGAGAAATTTCTTCATTCAAAAGGTTGTGAATCTTTGGAATTCTCTGCCCCAGAGGGTTGTGGATGCTCCATCACTGAATACATTTAAGGCTGAGATAGATAGAATTTTGGTCTCTCAGGGACATGGGGAGCAGGTGGGAAAGTGGAGTTGAAGCCCAAGATCAGCCACGATCATATTGAATACTGGAGCAGGCTCAATGGGCCATGTGGTCTACCCCTGCTCCCATTTCTTATGCTCCTACGTTCTTACGAACAAGTCAGCTCCTAGTGGGCAGGTTATCAGCAGCACTTTTGGAGGCACTTGCTCTTTCTGGTTTGAGAATGCTGCATGGCACAAAGGAACCAAAATCTTCAGGAAAAAAGTAAAGATAAAATGGGCAGTCCAGGCAAATGCAATAAACTGAATGAAAAATATTCAGAAAATTTACTATTAATTCCATAGCAGGGGAACCATTTTGAATCTGGTGGCTTGAGGGAAGTACAATTGTACATTCCCTGAGGTGGAAAATACCGAAACCACTCAGCTGAGCCATTTCTTACATAACTCTTTAAAGAGGTCGCATTTTTAGGCGTAGAGAAGAGAATATTAAAAGAATTGGCTTCCTCTAGATTAAACCATTACACATGGGAGGACATGACATTCTGTTATAGAAATGTTGTCTTTGTATGGATGAACATGAGAGTGCACTGAAATTCCTCGTGTTCCCCTGGTTTCCAATTATATTTCTAGATGGCAACTGGGTGGACCCCAAGTAACTGGCAGGGACCCAGGTGCAGCCAATGTTGTGAGTTCCTTAATTTGTCTCATAGGAGACAAAATCTCTATCTGCCCCACATGAAGGAAATGCTGGTAAAGAAGTGGGGAGTCCCTTTGCAGATAGTTTCTTCTCCTGAGGAGAGACTGCTACTCAACATATCAGTGAAGGCCCTGTACACTTAGGGAAGTGAGACATACTGGCCTCCACTAGTGGGGTTCAGGCCAAGCAAACAGGTGGGTTCCACCACCCTCCACCAACCACCCCGATTCCCCCCCCCACCGTCGCTTGCCCCCACAGGGAGAGCAAATCTGAGGAAAGACCAACCGCCTTATGGGGATCACAGAAAATTTCCCTGGAGAAACAGACTTAACATTTCATGCCAAGGTCCTTTCAAGCAAAGGCCATCAACCCCAAACATCAAGTCTTTCCTCTCCCCACAGATACTGCCAGCATTTTCGGGTTTTTATTTCAGTTTTCAGCATCCGCAGCATTTTAATTTTGAATGTGACTGGAGTTGGGCCTGGGCGCCCCCCCACTACCCATTGGCAAATGGAAACCAAAACTCCCAAATGCATGTGGAAGACGGATGGTAGAGATGCAGCCAGCATGGTGCTCACACCCGTTCTTTTGAGATCTACTCCTGTGGACTCTGCCAGCTGCAGTGCTGATGGATGTGAGCAGGCGCAACTCCAGTGGTCACACCAGGATTCCACTCTTGAGAAGTTTGGATCCAAAATATCTGCGAAATACAAAGTCTTTGACAAATACTTCCATTCAAATAGCAACCATTTCAAATGTCCTTGTCTGGAAGCATGGGCTAAACCTCCCCTTTCGGCATCACCTACCAATAACGATCCTGAATTTAATAACCCAGCATGGATTGATCGCCCGTGTTCCAGGAGTACTTCGGGTTTCAAGAGAAAAAAAACAATTATTACCCCAGCGGCCAAAGTTGATCATGATGTCCGCCTCTCCATCGAAGGTCCTTGTAAATGACAGAGGCGTGACGGCAGCCCATACCCGAAAAGCCCGAGCAAAAGCGTCATCCACCGTCTCTGAGTCCAGATCGTGAGTGTATCCTAAAATCCTGAGAGCAAAACCAACAGAAGCTCAGCTTGACATGAAGGGTTTGCGATGCAGGGCAGTATGGCAGGAGCCCTTCCCACAACTCCTATCATGGCTGCATGCTTACAGATGACCTATTTTAAGAAAAACGAATACTGCTCGGCACCATAGTTGACAGCAACTCAACCACTGAGTTGGCAAACGGTAGATTTCTTAAGTTTTTTTATTCATTCATGGAATGTGGGCTTCGCTGGCTGGGTCAGCATTTATTGCCCATCCCTAATTGCCCTTGAGAAGGTGGCGGTGAGCTGCCTTCTTGAACCGCTGCAGTCCTTGTGGTATAGGTACACCCACAGTGCTGTTAGGGAGGGAGTTCCAGGATTTTGACCCAGTGACAGTGAAGGAACGGTGAAAATATTATATATTTTATATATAAGTCAGGATGGTGAGTGATTCGGAGGGGAACTTCCAGGTGGTGGTGTTCCCATGTGTCTGCTGCCTTTGTCCTTCTAGATGGTAGTGGTCGTGGCTTTGGAAGATGCTGTCTAAGGAGCCTTGATGAATTCCTGCAGTGCATCTTGTAGATGGTGCACACCGCTGCCACTGTGCGTTGGTGGTGGAGGGAGTGAATGTTTGTGGATGTGGTGCCAATAAAGCAGGCTGCTTTGTCCTGGATGGTGTCAAGCTTCTTGAGTGTTATTGGAGCTGCACTCACCCAGGCAAATGGGGAGCATTCCATTACACTCCTGACTTGTTCCTTGTAGATGGGGGGCAGTATTTGGGGAGTCAGGAAGTGAGTCTTTCACCTCAAGATTCCTAGCCTCTGACCTGCTCTAGAAGCCACAGTATTTATATGGCTAGTCCAGTTCAGTTTCTGGTCAAGTTAGTTCATTCAATAGTGCCTTATCCTTAGACACAGCCATAACATCTAGGAATATATTAGAAACTCTTTCATGTTTCTCTGTATCAGATTGGGAGGCCATGCACGGTCAGAGTAACCCCATTTCAAACGCTTTACCAATCAGTTCCATTAAAACGCACATTACACAAAAACCCCGTCAGTTAATACACGCCTACCTGTAAGTTACATGATTATTCTCCCATTTGGGCAACTGTGGGAAAAAGTTGTAATTGGCCAGGTCAGGAACTCCGCATCGCGGCTTTTTCATAACGTTTACAGTCTCACTGTCCAGTTCTCCAGTCTGTGGCAGTCCAAAAAATTTCTGCATCTTCTTCAGTGTGTCGGACAGCACCACAAGATCGCACCTTTCTTTCGGGCAGCCATAGAATTTGTTCAAGTATAACTGATTAAAAACATTCATGAATACGTTTAGCGTGTGGAAAGATGAATGGAATTTGAGACAAGCATTACTGAGTTAGTTGCAAACGCTGTGAATCAGTGTTTGAGTGCATTTGTGCAAACTTTGCCTGTATGTAAGAACTTCCGTGTATTTATTCGAAAGATTGGGGCTGACCATTTTAAATTGGTTACAATTCTCACTTACATTGCAGATTTCTTCTTCGACGCTGATTTTTATGTAAAAAGCCTTTGATCATTCAGACTGATTTCGTGAACAATTTTCTTAAATGCAATTTGCAAACGTTAACCTCAATATTTCCAAATGTATGAGTAATTTGCTAGTCTTGGCCAATAATCTGCAGAAAGGAATAATCTCAGTATATTCACTCTGCAGTCATAGTGAGCCGAGTTGGACTTTGGCCATCCTTGCCTCATCAGCACGAACTTTAATAATCGGGGTTGTTTATTTATATCTGAGGCACTGAACTGGCATCCAAACTGACGAGTATTATCGTTTTGGAATGTTCGCTTTGGATAAACTAGACAGATTGAAACATGTGTTCTGTTCAATTAACTTCTTCACGTCATGTGTCAAACTATACAAAAATAATGTTTCTGTTTTGACCGCACATATTTATTGAAATAAAAGATTGATCCTGTTACTGAGGTTATTAGCGAACTCCTTTAAAAGTACTGCACGACGTTCCGCTATCTAAAACAGTTCTGTTTTCTCTGTTAGTAAGGACCGTGCACTGCCAAAACGAACAGATGTTATCAAGGCCCATTGTGTTTTCACTTCTAGACCTATAAGAAACTTTGATCCCTGGGGACACTGGGGGGGGGGGGGAATATTCGCTTCCTTCGTTTTGGCAGCTAGTAGAAGCTACAACAAATGATCAGCCCAGTAACATAAAACGCCATTTGCAAGGCACCCGGGTGTTAGAAAGTTAACGACTACCCAACTTACAGTGGCTATTTCCTTGTTTGTTTTCGTGCTGTTATCCCCTGGAAACTTGACTATGCCAGTCGGTGCCTCTAGAGTCTGCTGCACCCCGATGATTTGGAGCAACGCTACTTTTAAGACTAAGCGATAAAAGTTGCTGGTTGTTTTGATAGTCATTTTCTTCCAGTGGGAAGGCACCTATCTATCAAAAGGAATATCGCTGTTAGTGGCGTCCCTCTGATATCCTTCACTGCACAAGCATGGTGCTGCTTTTCTCTGCTTTGCTGTTACAGGTATCAGTCTGCAGGCAACAATGTGTTGTTGTTACTCGCTCCTGTCGACTCAAAATCCTTTGTACTTCCAGATGCGCAGTGGCGCGATCAATCTGCTGAAGCGGAGTACTGGCGGAAGTTGAAAAAACCCACCGAAGGAAACGCACTCACTGGCAACAGGAACACAAGCTCCCATAAGTTTATATTTGGAAATAAGACTATTATGGAAGATGAAAGCGTTTTGTTAGATAAGGGTGTTTGGTAAATGC
Source organism: Cetorhinus maximus (assembly GCF_964194155.1). NCBI lineage: Eukaryota > Metazoa > Chordata > Chondrichthyes > Lamniformes > Cetorhinidae > Cetorhinus > Cetorhinus maximus. The sequence continues at coordinate 104,609,945 of NC_135884.1, forward strand.
ACCAAAGGCAGTGAAACAGCTACAGGATTCCGCTCATATTGCCGAAAAATGTGTCCATGAAAATTAAACAGAACTGCAATGTGGTTTTAATTTTACAATTCAAATGTTAGATTTATATAGGTTGCAAAAGGGACACAGGATTTAACCCCACGCACGGCATTGATATTTTCCTTCTCTTTAGACAATCTCTTTTCCTACAGTTCATTGGCTATAAAGCACTTTGGGAGATGCTGTAGTAGTGAACAGCCCTATATAAATACATTTTTTTAAAAATGAAAGCAAAGAATGCGAGGCCTGAGGTGCAGCAATGGAAGGAATAGTCTCTGGCGCTACAGTCAGCAGAAAATGGTTAATAACTAATTCAAGCCATGTGGCGGATAATATTGGTCACTTTAATCGTGTTGTTACTCAACAAATCAAAGGGCTGATTATAAAAGATAAAAACAAAAAGCTAAAAGCTACTGCGGATGCTGGAAATCCAAAACAAAAACAGAATTACCTGGAAAAATGCTGAGTTTTTCCAGGTAATTCTGTTTTTGTTGTGGCTGATTATAAAATCCTTTTCAAAGGGTTTGCACTTTTGAAGGCACCCACTTTAAGAATCCCAAGCGCAGAAAAACTTGTCAATTTTTAGTTTGAAGGGCGTGTTGAACTTGTTGCATGACTGGAGGCATCACAAGCCTGGAGGCGCCAGATAGTCTTTAGGGGCTTTTTGTGCCAGACTAGACAGCTTTCCTCACTTCTGCAGCCAGATGTTGGAGCAGTGAATGGCGAAGGCTGGGCAGCGCTTGCAACACACGCTGTGGGCGGGGCTGGAGGTGCCCGCTCTCTCTCTGCAGCACCGGGGCCGCAATCCTAATCATTTTCAATTGGTGTTCATTGCAAGTGTGGCATTTATGTTCTGCGTTCAAGGAACATTCATTCAGAAGACCTGAAAGAAGGTTTCTGGGCACCGCCTTTGTGCTTTAATCCCCCTGCATGTTTTCCCCTGCGCCCAGAGCTTCATTTTGCACGTTTCAGAGTCAGGCACATGTACAGGCGCCACTTGACCAAAGTGCTGCGACTTGAAATCAAAGTGGAGCAGTCCCTCAACTCATCCAGGTGATTCTCCCGTTATGCATTGGGAGGAACTTGTCAAGAGAGACAGACAAACACCCCTGCCTTCCCCCAACCTCTTTCTTACCCTCAGCCTGTGCAAAGCATAAACAACCAGACAATGGTAGAATGATACAGCACAGGAGGTTATTTATCCTCATGGTGTCTGTGACCGCTCTTTAGTAAGGCTACTCAATTAATCTCACCCGCCTGCTCTTTCCTGAAGCTCTGTAATTTTTCCCCCTTTAAAGTATTTACCCAATTCCCTTTTGAATAGAATGGTGAATCTGTTTCCTTCAGTTAATGCGTTCTAGATCACAACAACTTGTTATGTACAGAATGGTTCTTCACGTCATTGTTTTTTTTTGCCAATTACCTTAAATCTCTGTCTTTTAGCTCTTTTAAAGCCCACCAAATAAACTAAATTAACAAAATTCTCTCTCTTTTAGTTACCAATCCTTCTACCACTGGAAACAATTTCACAATTTTGGAATAATTATAAAACACTGGTCTGACCTCAATTGGAGAACTGTGTCCAATTCCAGGCACCATGCTTTGTGTAGTTTGTGAAGGCATTGGAGAGGGTGCAGAAAAGATTCAGAAGAATGCTGCCAGGAATGAGGGATTAAAGTTATGAGAATAGATTGGAGAAGCTAGGGCTGTTCTGCTTAGAGAAGAGAAAGTTGAAAGGAGATTTGATAGAGGTGTTCAAAACCATGAGGGGGTCTGGACAGGGTACATAGGGAGAAACTGTTCACATTGGTGAAAGAGTCTAGAAACAGATGATGCCAATTTAAAGTGATTGGAAGAAGGATCAGAGGCAACATGAGAAAACGAGTTTTCCTCTTATGCTGCAAGCATTTAGGATCTGGAAGGCACTGCCTGAGAGTGTGGTGGAGACAAATTCAGTCATGGTTTTCAAAAGAGAATTGGATATTTAGCTGAAAAGAAAAAAATTGCTGGGCTATGGGGCAAAGGCAGGAGAGTGGGACTAGCTGAGTTGCTCCCTCAGAGAGCTGGCACAGACACAATGAGCTGAATGGCTTCCTGTGTTGCAACCATTCTATAGTTCTAGTTATTCTATCATGAACACTTCTATAGAATTGTCTTATTCTCTGCTCTATGGAGAAAACCCTTGCTTCTCCAACCTCTCACATAGCTGAAGTCCCTTATCCCTGGTGCCATTCTGGTAAATTTCTTCTGCACTCTCTTCAAAGCCTTATCATTCTTCAGTGATATAAGCCATCACTTGTTACCCAGCAACCTAATAGTGTCAAATTACTAGCGTCTGAAATAAGCTGGAGAAAGATAAATGTTATTGTAAGAGAAAAGAAATTTTTGGATATTTCATTTTTTCCTTTTGCAAAAGTGTTCTGTTTATTTCCCTCAACGATCCACTTTCCATGAGCCTTGATTTTGTGGTAATTATAGCAATAGTACCCCCTGTTATTACGGGGTAAATGGAGGAGCAACTTCTTCCATTTGCATATCTGCAGTTAAATGCAGAAATCTGACTTTGCTGTCAAAATTACCCATTCTTCCACAGGCTATGCTGAGGCAGTCCTTGCTGATAGAAATGGCATTTAATGACTAAAGGTGTGAACTTTCAATACTTACCCATGATTTCTGCACTAAAGATAGCTGAAAAAGTTAGTGAGCTTTTAAAAGTCTGATGTGATAATTTCTGAGGAACAACCTCTCTAGCCCTAAAAAAAATAATTTTAAAAGTTAGACCCCCATTCTGTCAGTAGGAAATTACTGCTGGTGATATTTTAAAAATATGTCTTTAAAATGTTTCTTCTGTCTGTTTCTTTATTTCTCTCCCTTAACTCCATCTGTATTCCCCAACATTATTTTGCTTTCTGTATATTATTTAAATCTAATTCATGTTTCCTGTGTTATATTGCCTAGTTTTGGTTCTATGTGTCTTAGTGAGGATTCTTCAAACTGATTGGTTGAAGGGCCTCACTGTTTCTTGCCCTCCTTACAGATGCCACAAATGCCCAAAAGACGGAACCGTGTTGAAATGTTGGATTAGAGGAAGCCTGTATTCTAAAGCCAGTCAAACTTTGTGGGCAGCTGGGAGGAAGGTGAATATTAAGCACCATGCCTTTGTCACTGATCCCAAAATTTGGGCCATCTGCATTGCATTAGGCATTTTTGACTCTTGGTTTCATAAAGGCAAATAGTTGCTAAAATTTTTGTTTGCCCAAAGTCAGACTATATGACATAACTGACATCCTATAATCTCATTGTATCATCTGCATGTGATGACATCATAAATTGATGTATTGTTGTGCAGCCATTCACTATCCCCAGTCAAGAAAGTTTTTCCATGTAAATACACTTTATTTTCTATTAGATTATTTTGTGCATTTTTCTTTTATTGTTACTGTTCCTAACATGTTTATCAAAGTAACTCGTCTCAGATCCTGGCATTTCTAAACAGATCTTGTCAGTATTTATGCTAGCTATCTTTCAAAAGACTAAACATAATGTGTGCTTTACAGATATTGCCTTAATTGAACAAATAATGGGCTGAGATTTTGCCACAAAAATAATGCTGAGATTAATATGCACACCATGATTAATATATAAAGTGTGCAACAGGTTCTGACGAGGAAGAGATACCATGTGAATTTAGAATCAGCACGGTTTGCTGGTTGATATGCTCCACTGCACGGCTAGTGCTGCAAAAACCACATCTCGACTTCAATCTCCCTGTGAGTTTCATGAAATTGCTCTATTTGTACATTAATTGCCAGCTAAACTTACTGTGGAAAGTTAGGGCTGGAAGTTAACGTTTTTTAATCATGATATTTATGTTCCTGCAATGCCAATTAACCCCTCCAACCCAGTAAGGGAACAATATTAACTCAGTCCTACAAGTAGAAAATTGTTGTTTGAGATTGTTAAAATTTAAGTTCTTACTTTTCCTTCCTTTCTTTTTCTCTCTTTTAATCAGTCTTTCTTTCTCTCTCTTTATTTCTCTCTCTCTATTCAACTTATCTCTAAATAACCCTATTTCTTTCTTAATCATTAAGTCTCATTGGTAAAGTAGATAGACTATTGGTCTCTTCATCCACCAAGGGCCTAGATGCCCCATTGCCATTGCACTTCCAGCACCTGACAGAGCAAAAATCTCTCGAGCTGAAGGGTGAGGGAAAAAGTCTAATTAAAGGGACATGCTACAAGATACCCTACTCCAGCAAAATCTGGTCAAAATGTTTCACATACTATACAATGTTATGCAAAATCTTACTGCTTTAGACTGCTTTCTTTGTTACATTAACATGTTTGAGCTGTACTACCATTAGTATTTGCTGTTTCTAAGTAAAGAAAGAGCTTACATTTATTTAGCACCTTCCATGTCTTATGTGGTCAAATCTCTGGCTTTAGGCTTGAACCCATAACCAGCTGACCCTGTGGTGGAAGTATTATAATTAAGCCGAAGATGACATTTGAGGAATTTACTTTTTGTTTACTTGGGCATAACATACTAAACCATCAGGATCAATGTTAACTTGTTCTGGTTTGTGTACAAGGGGTATTAATGACTCAGAAAATAGTATTAAGTCACTTAATGGTCATCCTTGTGTTCCAGCTGCAAGCAACTTATGTATAGTCACCAGGTAAGTGTCTTGAGTATCCATCTGTTTCAAGCAGGGTGCCACTTGTAAAATGCAGATTGTGATTGTACAATTCCAGGTCTCCAATTGCAATTTGAAGGTGGAAGTGGGTGGAGTATGTGTTGTGTATCTCCGTCCATTGATTCTAGGCTGTGAGCGATCTATCCAAAGGTCCTTACAGGGCTTGCAGGAGGCTTCTCACAGAATTCCCAAAGATTTGCTTTTAATGGTGCAGTTGAATAACTTGTCCACAATCGTTGTCTAAGTTGACATATGAAGAATGATCTGTTGGGTCTGTGGGGAAATGAGAGTTGCCAACTTCCATTGAAGCATATTTCAATTAGACTCCAGGGTTTTCAGGAGGGAAGGGAGAAAACAGGCAAAAGAAGTAAAAAAAAACAGATAGCAGATAAAAGATAAATAACATTCTAAGTAATCCTGGCTATTATTTTCAAGTAAAACTTTTTAAAGCCCAAACAACAACCACAGATTCTCTGATGCCTCTTTGGTCGCCAAGCTTCTCTAATGATCTGCTGCTTGCCATTTTAAATTGCCCTGCTCTAATTTTGAAATACCATTCAGAAAGTTAATGGCATGAGACCTCATGTCTTTTTAAATAATTTGTGCAACCAATTACCAGATGCCATGGGATATAAAATATGATGGTTAAATTTCACTGCAGAGACATCTGAAATTATAGTTTTGCCAACCATGGCATTTGTTTATATGATTTGTGGACAAAGTGACACAATCACCCCTATTGAATAGCCACACTAAGAGTGACACCTATCAGCTTCATGAAGCGGTAAAGCATATGTTTATGCTTGCTATTTTTGAGGTAGTCTGTCTTGCTAGTGATAGGGTGCCTATTAGGAGATGGCAGAGACAAAAAGTTATGTAATCACTTTTAGAGAAGAACTCATTTTCGAAGAGTGAGTTACCCCAAGTCATTCTCATGTAATAGCATTGCAGACAGAGGTGAATAGACAATGGCCATTAAATTGCCCTATTGCATTTAATCGTAAAGGAGTTAGTGATGGGGACATAAACCTTTAAAAAGAGAGGGAGAAAATGCTAATGTTTCCATATTCTTGCATTCGTACAATCAGTATTGTGTTATGCTCCTCCAGTATGACCTTACTTTAATTTTTGAATGAAAAGAATGCTGGTGGTGGAAACTATGGTTGGAATTTTCTAGCCCCGTTGGTGTCAGGCATCATGGCAGATGAGGGTGGTACGATATGGCAAGAAGGCCAAAAATCAGTATAATGCTGTCGAGAAACCATTTTGCGATTGTCCGCTCCACCCGTCAATGGCAAGCCGTGTTTCTCACCGCCCCACACCGGGAACGTCATTTTAATACTTTGAGTTTAATTATAAGATCTGCTTGCCAAAAACATCCCCCCACGTCAAACTTATCGTCCACATCGGCGCGACTTCAGAATGGTGTGCTTCACGGCTGCCTTTAAAAGACATGCATCTGGAGAGCTGAACTTTGAAGGGAACTCGGAGGTGAGTGCAGCACTGATAAGCATTACCTGTAGGACATCAAGGAAGAGGCGCTGCGCATTTGTGGGGGGCACAAGCGAGCTGGCTTTCAGTGCTGTGCCGGGGCAAGGGCTCCAGTGCGGGTCAGGTTGGGGGGGGAGGGTGTTGAGTGGAGGGAAAGGTAGCACAGACTGAAGGAGGTGGGGGGATGGGAGGATGAGGGAAGCAGCCAGGCGCTGGGAAAAGCTTGTCAAAAATGAGCATTCTTCCACAGCTGAGACCGTTCAGCTGCAGCTCCATTGACATGCTTGGAGTCAGGCCTCTGAAGCTTTTCTCCCCACTCAAGCAACACATAAGTATGAATATGCCACCAAATGCTCCAGAACTTTTCACCCCTTGGGCGCAGACTGCAAATTAATGTGTGTTTTAGGGGGCAGAAGAGCAATTGGCTGACTGGGCAAGCTGTACAATCCCCTTGTGAAAGGTGGTCATGGGGCAGTCATCGGTGGAGGCGCTCACAGTTCCTTGCAATGTCTTTATTAATGTTTGGACCAGTATCCATCATGGTTCAAGGTAACAGTGCAGCCTTACAGTGCGGGTTGGGAGAATGCCTGCGTCTGAGCTGAGAGCACAGCATGCAGTCCAGTGGCTGAAGCTACTGCCAATCGGTCAAGCGGAGTGGGGTGGAGGTGAGTGGGGCTTCGGTCAGCCAATCAGCGCACTACACACTGGCATCCAAGTGGTGGTCAGCACTCTCCTGCATGTGTGAAGGGGCCTTCAGACTTAACCAAGAGAGGTTCTTAGGAAACATATGCTAACCCATGTGTCTCTCTGTTTGATCCCACAGGAGCAGAACATCAGGATCATGGAGCCTGGTGATTTAGTGGTATGCCTCATGGCTCACAGGGACCAGAGAAAAAGAAGAGAGCAGCAGAGGCACCTGGCTCTGCAAAGGGAGGTGCACCTCTCTCAAGATGAAGGGGTGGCAGGGCCTGCTGCACACACAGCTGAAGATCCACAGCTAGCCATCGCTCGTAGGCGTCTCATTAGACCCAGGGTCTATAGACGGTGCCTGTCATTCCTGCAGATGACCGAGTTTCACTGAAGACTGTGTATGTCTACTGAATCAGTCGGTCACGTATGCCACCTGCTGCAGGATTTGGCACCACGGGGACATGGAGGGCATCCACTGCCAGTGGCTATGAAAGTGACCACGGTGCTCAATTTTTAAGGCAGTGGCTCCTTCCAGGGCTCCACAGGTGACCTATGTGGAATCTTGCAAGTCTCCACGCACAAGTGTATCCATGAGGTCATGGACGCCATCTTCGCGAAGGCAAGAACTTTGTGCATTTCGCCCGGGATCAGGAAAGCCAGGGGGCAAGAGCACTGGGATTTGTGCAGATCTCAGGTTGTCACACAGGCGAAGGGTGCAATCGACTGCACTCACGTGGTGCTTATCCAAGCAGCCAACTACGTCAACCACAAGGACTTCCACTCGCTGAATGTTCAGCTGGTGTGCGACCACCACAAACACATCATACAGGTTTGTGCCCATGACTCCTACACCCTTATCTGGTCTCAGATCCCTGACAGCTTTCAGGATCCAGAGAGGCTGCAGGGTTGGGCCCTTTGGGACAAGGGTTACTCACAGAGGATGTGGTTGATGATGCCCGTGCAGTGGCCTCAGACTGCAGCAGAGTGATGTTACAATGAAGCTCATAGCACGATCGGGACTATGGTGGAGCAAAGATAGGCATTTTGAAAATGAGGGTTTTTTAAAAAAAATAAATAATTTTATTCATTTACGGGATGTGGGGGTCACTGGCTAGGCCAGCATTTATTGCAACCCCTAATTGCCCTTGAGTAGGTGGTGCTAAGCTGCCTTCTTGAACCGCTGCAGTCCATGTTGTGTAGGGAGGGAGTTCCAGGATTTTGACTCAGTGACAGTGAAGGAAAGGCGATATATTTCCAAGTCAGGATGGTGAGTCACTTGGAGGGGAACATCCAGTTAGTGGTGTTCCCAGATATTTGCTGCCTTTGTCCTCTAGATGGTAGTGGTCATAGGTTTGGAAGGTGCTGCCAACTGAGCCCTTGTGAGTTTCTGCAGTTCATCTTGTAGATGGTACACACTGCTGCTGTGTGTTGGTGGTGGAGGGAGTGGATGTTTGTATATGGGGTGCCAATCAAGTGGGCTGCTTTGTCCTGGATGGTGTCAAGCTTCTTGAGTGTTGTTGGAGCTGCACTCATCCAGGCAAGTGGAGAATGCTCCATCACACTCCTGACTTGTGCCTTGTAGATGGTGGACAGGCTTTGGGGAGTCAGGAGGTGAGTTACTTGCTGCAGGATTCCTAGCCTCTGACCTGCTCTTTTAGCCATAGTATTTATGGAGCTAGTCCAGTTCAGTTTCTGGTCAATGGTAACCCACAGGATGTTGATAGTGGGGGATACAGTGATGGTGATGCCATTGAATGTCAATGGGTGATGGTTTGATTCTCTCTTGTTGGAGATGGTCATTGCCTGGCACTTGTGTGGCGTGACTGTTACGTGCCATTGTCAGCCCAAGCCTAGATATTGTCCAGGTCTTGCTGCATTTGGGCAAGGACTGCTTTGGTATCTGAGGAGTCGCGAATGGTCCTGAACATTGTGCAATCATCAGCGAACATCCCCACTTCTGACGTTATGATGGAAGAAAGTTCATTGATGAAGCAGCTGAAGATGGTTGGGCCTAGGACACTACCCTGAGGAACTCCTGCAGTGATGTCCTGGAACTGAGCTGATTGACCTCCAACAACCACAACCATCTTCCTTTGTGCTAGGTATGACTCCAACCAGTGGAGAGTTTTCCTCCGATTCCCATTGACTCATTTTTGCTAGGGCTCTTTGAAACCACACTCGGTAAAATGCTGCTTTGATGTCAAGGGCAGTCATTCTCTCCTCACCTCGGGAGTTTGGCCCTTCTGTCCATATTTGAACCAAGTGTGTAATGAGGTCAGGAGCTGAGTGGCCCTGATGGAACCAAACTGAGCATCAGTGAGCAGGTTATTGCTAAGCAAGTGTTGCTTGATAGTGGTGTTGATGACCCCTTCCATCACTTTATTGATGCTCAAGAGTAGACTGATGGGGCAGTAATTGGGCAGGTTGGATTTGTCCTGCTTTTTGTTTTCAGGAAATACCTTGGAAATTTTCCACATTGCCGGGTAGATGCCATTGTTGTAGCTGTAGTGGAACAGCTTGGCCAGGGGTGCGGCAAGTTCCTTTTCCTGTGCCTTGGCAGGTCTGGTGGAGCACTGCAATACAGTCCCCAGAGGTGTCGCACATCATCATCACCTGCTGTATGCTCCAAAATCTGGTGCTGCGAAGGGGGGAGGACCTGGCTGAGGAGGAGACGGAGAAGCTGCACGTATCGCCCAATGAGGAGGATGACGAAGGGGTTGATGGTGATGAGGTTCTCGAAACTGGGGATGCCAGCGCTGAGGCCTTCGCACTGGCCAGACGAGGCCGACGTGCTCAGGAGGCCCTCGTAGCCGCAAGGTTCATGGAAGCTGATAATGAGGTGCATTGAGGACAGTCCTGGCATCCTCACCTTGCATCTGTGAACATTTGACGCCTGTGTGGCTGATGGCATCCCGCATACCTTCAGTGCTCAGGCTCATGTCATGGAGGCACAGCGGAGACCCCAATAGTCACTAGATTCCAGGAGGATGATGATGACATGCAGTGAAGACACTCCACAGATATCCACATTGCCTCTGTGAATGTCTGACTCCTGTCTGGCTGAGGGCAGCTCGCTTGCACTCTGTGATCAAGGTCATATCATGGTAGACGCAGCCGTGAAACTTTAAAAGCATCTGATCCTTTGTCACCTTCAGCACCTGACCCCTTCAGGAGCACAACATCACTGGTCACAGATGCTGAAGACATGGGGGGCAGCCCCACCTCAAAGGTGCTGAGAGCACACAGAGAGAATGATGGAACTCTGCCTGCGACATTCTGGCAGCAATGACAAGCACCATCGAGGTGCAGGCATCACTAATGTGTCCAGTGAGTGTTAAGCCGGACCATCACTTTGCTCTGAAGGTTACACACTGCACAGGGAAAAGGTCCTGGACAGAGACACCTGCCTTCTTCTTGTGCAGGAACCAAGGTTTCACATCTGAGTGACATGAACACTGCTCATCAGAACAAGGAGCCATAGGTAGGGAGGCATTCTTGGGAGTTTATTTACAATAGTGAACAGTATGTACAAGTGATTAACACCCATGCCCAGTCTGTGCAACTACATCTTTTTAACCTTCCTAACTCTGTTGCTATGTCTTAGCACTCCCCAGACACCCACAGCAGAGGTGGAGATAGCCTGCTGACTGCTATGCCCTGTCTGTGATGACCTTGATGGGTGGCCTCTGGAGGGCTGAGCCCTGGAGGGCCCTGGCCTGCTTTCGGGGTCCGGCTGTGTGGCAGTGTCACCCTTCTCGGCCAGTGGAGTTGGAGCTGCTGGGGCCACAGGAAGAGGTGATTCGGATGGGCTGGATGCTCCCAGAGTCAGTTAGGTGGCTAGCTGCGGAATATGCACCTATTGATCCTCCTCCCAAGGACACTTGGCTGACTCCTTGAGGAGAAGGGGAAGCCAGAGTGAGATTGAGCTGCCCTGCACCCTGCTCTCATTGACACTGTTGGAGGCCAACTATGGCATTAGCGATAGAGTTCAGCCCATGCAGCAGGGCAGGGCCATTTTCCCGGACCAAGGTCTCTATGGCAGTCGCCATCCCATCAGTGTTGACCTAGTATGCTGACACTATCACCTCAGCCTGAAGGCAGATAGACTCTTCCATCATGCCTTGCAATCTGAGGAGTGCAGATGGACTCCTCCATCATGCCTTTGCAGCTCCAGCAACTGAAGTATGACTGAGTCCAGAGGCTCCTCATCTGACTTGGACTCAGTAGATTTCTGGCCTCTAGCAGTCTCTGAGTGCTGGAAACCTGGGACCTCCCTGCTGCCACCTGCTGTGGATCAGACAGTGCAATGTCCTCACCAGATTGTGACTCTAGAACTAGAACCTAGACTCCCTAGTTCTAGGGACCTAGAACTAGGTCCCGCCAAGGTGTGTGTCTCTGTGCTGGTGGAGGGCGTGGCTGAGCGCTGTGCGGGTCTTCAGATTAGGGTGTCATCAGATCCTTCTTCTGAGGTATCCTCAGTGTTTGAATCAAGGGCCTGGGTCGTGGAGCCCCTTGGCTGCTTCCCAGATGTGCCTGTGAAAGCAAGAAGAGATAATTAGTGAGTGGCAGGGGACTTCGGAGCAGGGGAACTGACTCACAGCATGTTTGTCTGATGGATGTTGCTGGATCCACACTTGTTTGAGCACCGCCGACCTCGCTGTCAGCACAGGAACGGTCCAGATCATCACCGGCCAGCTGGATGGCTCTATTTCCAAAGTCCGTGAGGACCTTGATTTCAGGAATCCCTCTAATAGCCTGTGACCTCTCCCTTTCATTGTGTGCCAGCTTGTCCTGCATAAATACAGATGGAGAGATTCAAGCAGGATGCTGGCCAGGCCAGATGATAAGGATGCTTGGCATATGTGAGTGGTGAGTAGTGCCATGCACGGGATGAGGACACAATCCGCAGGGCAGATGAAGGTGTGTGTGAGAGAGTGAATGTTGATGTCACTTGAGCCGGCAGTGAGATCCCTGTGGATGTGTGATGGGTTTGTCAGTGTATGAGTTGAGAGTGATGAGAAGAATGACTTACCCTGGCGGAACAGAGGACATCATTCATCCTCTTTTGGCACTGGGTGGCTGTGCTTTTTTTTAGGGCATTGGCGCTGACCACTGCTGCCACTGCCTCCCATGCTGGATTGGTAACCTTGCTTGCTGATCTTTGCCCAGAGTGGGAGTAGACGACTTCACAGCGGGCCCTCACAGCATCCAGTAGGTGCCTGAGGAAGGCGTCGCTAAATTTGGGGGCAGCGTGTTTCCTCCCTTTGGCAGCCATGCCTTTGCAGCAGATTCTGATGCCTTAGAGAGTGTTAGCTCTGTGCTGGTGCACCCTTTAAATATGGCGCCGGGATTACTGCCGGCCTGAGGTGACGGCGGGGTGGGTGAATCAGAGGCCGCCCGCCAGCGATCTGTTGTGTTTCCTGGGAATGCCTTATTAATGAGGCAGGGCGCGCCAAGAATGGGACGAATTGGCGTGAAAAGTCGCCATTGTGGCTAGCTTTTTCCCGCCCGCTACTGCACTTTGTACGAACCTGGGACAATCAAGACTGTTGAGGTAAATTGTGTTGCAAGGGCTCCTACCAAACCACTAGCTCTCAGAGACAAGACTGGAACTAGTTTGATAAGAGGAAACGTTTTGTAAATGAGTTGAAATACTTAAGCTATTGCTTAAGCTTATTAGATGAAAATGTGACCAATAAACCTCAGTATGTAACAACTAATTTAGAATGTTTGATATGTTGAGTTACAAGATATACTTGAGATGCTACTGAATTAGAATGCAAAGTTTCATTTTTTGTAACACCAACTTGCATTCATACATTGCTTTTAATTTAAAAAAAATCCCAAAATGCTTCACAGAGACCCAATCAGGAAAAAAAAACATATGCAGAGTAAGAGGAGAAGGTATTAGGAGAAGTGACCAAAAGATACAGTGTCCGCTGGTGGGGCAAAAGGATGGACAAAAAGGCAGAGTTCACTGGGAGAAAGATCCTTAAGTCTTGGAGCATTGGGGAGTGAAATTTGAGGGTCTGTGAGTATTTGGCTGTCCTAAAACCATGGAGCATAGTTTCTCCTAACTGGTCATTCAAGATCAGTTATTTTCATCAGAACATAGTAGTTTATTATAGGTAGTTTTCCCTGGAAGTTTCATTTTAATTTATACGTTACCTACTTGTACTGTTCTGATTTACCGCTATTTTACAACAGTGCACCACAATTCTCTTAATACATTGCATAATGGCAAAAACATGATACTGATTTTTTTTCAAAAGTATGCTTTAGTCATAACATTTCTAAAAGCACATTACAAAAAAAAATGTGATATTGATTTTGGCCATAATGTACTGTCAAAAATAGTAGTAATTCTAATTAATGGTGCTCGCTGTTGTTTATGTGCTTTTGGTAATGCACCTTTAGGTGAGGGCAGGTGTCTGGTTAAACCCAAATGTCTAAAGAATTCCTGTACAAATTGTGCTTCTTTGTCATTAACTTTGAGAAAATGGTATTTCACTGTCTGCCTCACCATTGAAATTGAATGGTGTGAAGTTGCTATATTTGTTCAGTAGGTACAAACTAAACCTATCACAGCAAGTTAACTCTTGTCCATTTCAGTCTTAATACTATTAACAACGCGATAAATGTTAATTACTGCCGGTCAACCTCACAGGCACTGAAAATTAACTAATAAAAGTTTGGAGTTCCATCCCTTTCAGATTTTAGTTGTTATTGGAGATTTTAAAAACATACAATATAAAATTTTAAATATTTGTTTTACTCTTCCTTTCTGCCTCTTTTTTTCTGTCTATCAATCTAACATTCTTCCCCTCTCTTTATTTCTCTTTCTGTATCTGATTTGGCATTGAGTTCACCCAATCTAATTTACACTTCCTTCTCAGACTGTGTACTGTTTGTTTCACAATCCTTCAATCTAGTTGTTTAAGGAGATATATAATTGTTTACCCTACTCAGGTTCCAGATTCCTGGTTTCTGTGTCTTGCAGTGGATGCCCTGCCACTGCAAATTATGGCCCAATAGTTATCAAAGTTGTAAGTGTGACACAAGAAGATGTGTCTGCAAATGTCAAACTCTTAATCGATAGATAGATACTTTCAGACAGTATGAAAAATTGCTATTCTTGGACAAAATTTTAAAGGGTTTCGGTGAAAATAATTACCCTGCTGATTAAATGTCTCTAGGGAAAACTATGCTAGAAGAAAAAGTGATGGTATAGATTTATATTGAGGCTTGTCATGTGTATCTTGGACATGTGACAAGGCAGCAATGTTTAGAGAAAATATTTTTCAGTCTGGTATTAAAATGCTGCAACTTCACTTATAATTGGTCAGTTAAGGAGATTACTGTGAAGTATAATCAACATTAAGCGTTACAAGATTCCAGGTTATTAATGTATAAATGTGTATGCAACTCAGTCTTCAAGCTGAATTACACTTCAAGATTTCAGTTTTGACGAGATGATTTGTTATTTCGTTATACTTCCTCCAAGGCTTGATGTATGTCAGCTTAAAAATTTTAATTATCTTGACAATGTTTCTTTTTCTTCTTTATTATAACCTGATGTTGTTCCCAAAATCAGAGACTGAGCACATAATGAAGAACAAGGCAACCGCTTTCAGCCAATTTAGATCTTTAACTGATTTGTGCCAATGGTTGGCAGATGTAGCTAAATATAAAGTAACGACTGTGGGAACAACGGGCAGAATTTTCCCCCCATTAGGGGGGAAGTTCAGGAGTGGGCGTGTGGAGGCATGTCTCCGATCGGCGCCCCCGGTTGGGGGTGTGCCGCCATTTTACGTGGACAGGTCAATTAAGGCCCGCCCAGCGTGACATCCGCAAGGAAGCGCTATGTGCTCCCTGTGCGAGTGGTGGGGTGGGGGGGGGGGGGCTGTGGGGGGGATTCCCTGAGCTGAGAGTGCACTTTTTCGCGCATGCGCACAAAAGAGCGCACTCATCTCCCTGAGGCTAAGTGCTGCCTCAGGGAGATCGGCGCCAAATTCAAAAATGTTAAAAACAAAAAAGAAATTTCCCTGATATGTCCCCTCATGTGACACTATCACATGAGTTGGGACATGTCCAACATTTTAGTTATACTTTTAGTAAATTTTTAAAAATGTACATGAAACCTCATCCCGTCTGTGGGTGAGGTTTCATGCTTTTTCCAATGTCCACCAGGGCTCCCGGCCTGCCCGCCAACCTTAAGGTTGATCGGGCAGGTCCACTAATTAGTTTAATTACTTTGTCAATGGCCTTAATAGGCCATTGATAGGTCGGCGGGTGTACAGCTGATTCGACTGAGCCCCTGCCGACCTGAAAATTAAAATGATGCAGGGTGACGCCGGGAGTTCTGCCCGACATCATCCCGCGTCATTTTACGCATTGGCGAGAAGGCCCCTCCCCCTGCTCGCCGACCGGGAAATCCTGGCCAAGGAATCAAAAGAGCCCTTAAAGGAGTCCACCTAATTTTCCTCCTTTTAAATTGATGCACAAAGAATCAGGCACGCTAACTTACAAATATGTGCTTCACTCCAGCCAATTTTCTTCCAATCCCTGTGGCTGGATGACCCAATATTCTGAGGCACAGAAACAGGAAAATATATCTCCCTATGTTTAGTGATTAGTGGTGCAGCATGCTGATCAAGAATTAAGCCTAAGGATTATGGTGACTATATCTAAGAAACTGATTGCTAGTGGTTAGCTGCAGGGAAAAAAAGTTAAATAAAGTAGTGCACTGCAAAATTGGATACAACTCCAACCAAACTAGTGTTTTATATATGTTTAGCATAACTTTCTAGTTTTTGTACTCTGTGCCTTTATTTATGAAGTCCATAATGTCATATGCGTTATTAATTATTTCATTAGCCTGTTCTGCT
Source organism: Cetorhinus maximus (assembly GCF_964194155.1). NCBI lineage: Eukaryota > Metazoa > Chordata > Chondrichthyes > Lamniformes > Cetorhinidae > Cetorhinus > Cetorhinus maximus. The sequence goes on from NC_135884.1 coordinate 104,625,759, forward strand.
ACCTTCAAAGATTTGCACTTAAAAACCCCAGGTCTCTCTGTTCTTGTACCCCTTTAAAATTGTACCATTTATCTTGTCTCTCTTTATTTTTACTACCAAAATGTATCACTTGCACTTTTCTGCATTGAATTTCATCTGCCATGTGTCCACCCATTCCATCAGCTTGTCTATCTACTCTTGAAGTCTATTTCTATCTTCCTCAATGTTTACTGCATATCCTGCATCCCAAATCTAAGTCATGAACATGCAACCTTTCTTGTGGCTTCTACTTGAATATTGCTGAAAAGAGAGACATGTTGCCGAAGCTTTTGGTCTTGCACTGATCAGGACAAATGCAAGAGTGCCAAATTTGAAACAATCACAATAATTTATACTGCAGGAGAAAAGGCAAAACGGCTCTCATTGGTCAAGGTCAGATCTACATGACGGCAACTCTTGGACTTAAATGATCCAAATGAAGTCCTTATTCATTTGATCTCCCACCCTGACCAAGTGGAGGAGATGATTGAGCACAGAGCCTGCATGGCTCCTATATGAATGCTCCTGAGAGATATTATTACTGGTCTCAGATTCCTGCAGAGAATCTCAGGCACACCAAACATCCAAGTAACCACAGATTCCATGATTGACTCCAGCGTGTCGATGCCATACCAGAAAACCCCACACAATAGGTTAGTGGACCCTACTGTACTCTCTGACATACTTTAGAAGCTCCGTGAAAGACAATCCTAAGCCTTCAGCTGGTGTATAGCAATATTTTTTTTTTAACACTGGTTTCTTAAATCTGCATCTCTGCCCTCTTCAGCAGAGCAGAGCCTGTCCTGCAGTTAGCCCTTCCCTTCCCCTCCCTTGCACTCCACCTGTCCCTGCTTACTTAGGATTGATGTGTTTCCCAGTGCAGTCCCCTCAAACTCATATAGGCCATGGAGTATGCCAACTTCTATGCTGCCTGCCAGGATGAGAGTGAATAACAGTGAATAGTTATCAGAGTTTTTATCAGAGAAGAGAAAAAAAAGAGAAAAGATAACAAAGATGCCAATAAATTCTGTTATGGCAAGTTTACAGTTTAATCTCCTATCTGATTGCTGTGCATCTTTACAGTGTAGTAATGGCAGCCACTTCCATTGGGGTGAGTTTGGTGAAACCTCTTGTGGTGCTGGTTGACTTCTTCCAACATAAGTCGCTCCCAGAGTCATACATCTGATCCACTTTACTTGTATTAGGCTTGATATAGCCTCTTCCAAAATTAAAATTTTGAAGTGGGAAAGATCAAGAAACTTGTGAAGCTGAATCTCTAAACATGGTGGGTGTCTAAAATGATCAAGGCTAAGAGGGAAGAGCTTATGCTGATACACCATTCATAAGATCAAGAACAAAATAAACTACTTATAAATTAGTCTATACAGAGAATCAACAGCAAAAGTTCACACATTGCTTCTCTTAATTATGAAAATTTTTCGCACAACATAGAACTATTCCCCTTGTATGCATTAGGTCAAATGCTGTGAACCATCACATAAATTAGGATCACTGGAGCATTAGGTTATGGCATTTGCTTATTAATATCCCCGTGCAATTTCTCCAATTCTTGTGCTCTGAATAACAGTTGGGGTCCAATTTGTATGATATCTGTCTCTACTGCACCATGTTGTTATGCTACAAAAATCAATGAACTCATGTACTAGACTATTCTGCATGGTAATGCTAAGTGCTTAAGTAAAGCATTGCTTTCACAAATCCTCTGCTCAACGTGTGAGGCAAGTGATTGAAGTATAAAGCAAGTGTTTTCTTTTTATTAAAATTCTGTCCTGGGACACACTGTTCAAGGGAGAGGTGATGGGGAGAATGAATGACATTTTGTTAACATGTTCTAACCGGCCTTAAGAAGCCCACAGCATTTTCTCTCAGTCAGATTTTCTTCAGCGCTTGGTTTGAATTCTGGAGATGCAATTTCTTTAACAAGTCAGAGTAGTACATTATCACTGAAAAACACTGCAGCAGACTAATGGTTCTGCTTGTCTTGTTATTATTTTTTACTGACAGGCACTATGTACTTAATTACTCATTAAAATTTTGCAAGAATTGAGAGTTCAATTAATGACACTAGAGACTGAGCATTTTATACTTTATGACAGAATATAATTAAACTAGAATAGTTAGCAAAGAAAAAAAATCAGTCAGCACTTGAAGCGCTGAAACTCCAACAGTCGGATTTTGAAGACAATTGTAAATCTCAGTAATTTTCTCAGCATGCAGTTTTTAATGTCAGAGATCGAATACTGCTATTGCCCAACTGGCCTCAAAACACAAATCTAAGCAGAAGATATTTTATATAGGTGTTTATCTTAAAGGCATGTTATGGTAAAACACCTTGCAAGGTGATGATCATGTCCCCATTCAAGGGAGCTTCAGTTGTTTGATCAGCGAGGCATTTATCTCTTCAGATCATCAACCTGAAACATTAACTCTGTTTCTCTCTTCACAGATGATGCCTGACCTGTTGGGTACTTTTTTTTTTAGCACTTTCTTTTTATTTCTTTATATCATTATTTTGTCAATTGCACTGGCAATAATAGTAAATCTATTATAAAATCAAGAAAAATGGTAGAACTATATCGAAACTTCTTTCATACTATCATCTCCATTCACTATTCCTATTGACTGTGTGGTATAAATTGTGTTTATTTTTCCAAGATGATGTGAGCATTGCTGGCAAGACCAGCATTTATTGCCCACCCTAACTGCCCTTTTAGAAGGTGGTGTTGAGCTTGAACCACTGCACCACCTTCTCAAGGGCAATTAGGGATGGGCAATAAATGCTCGCCTCGCCAGCGATGCCCACATCCCATAAATGAATTTTAAAAACTCCCACAGTGCTGTTAGGAAAGGAGCTCCAGGTTTTTGACCCAGCGATAGTGAAGGAACGGCAAAATAGTTCCAAGTCAGGATGGTGTATGACTTGCAGAGGAACTTGCAACTGGTGGTGTTCCCAAGCATCTGTTGCCCTTGCCTTTTTAGGTGGTAGAAGTCACAGGTTTGGAAGGTACAGTTGAAGAAGGCTTGGCAAGTTGCTGTAGTACATCTTGTACATAGCTTTGGAAGCTTTAGAACAAACTGTTCCTGATCATTTCAAGATCTGAATCTATTTGAAAACTCAACAATGCTGCAACAAAGTCTCTTTAATTGTTACAATAAACAAACTGTGTTTCAGGCTCCTTGGACTGGATTCTTCTCCGTAATATAGCCCAAAATATGGAACATTGGAGAATGTGGTGAAATTAGGTTTATTGCTGCTTCGTGATCCCAACCTCAATTTTGCTTCCTACTGGCCCAATTGGGACTGCAACTGATGCCTGTTTCATGGGTATGCCAGCATGTTGGGTGGAAGAGGGATGGAAAGGGTGAGTGGTGGAGGCTACCCACATTCCTCCCATGCACTGTAGTTACGGCTGTTTCCAGGTCTGCTATGTGATGATGGTAGGCACAGGAAGTACCTGCAGTGCCCTCTAAGTCAGGAACTGAAGGGGAACGACTTGCAGAGCTCTCTTCTCCTTCCAAATAGTCCCCCATTTACTTACCTGTGTAAGCCTCAGATACAGGCTGCTGACCCCATTTAACTGCTGAACCACTGTTTCTGGCGAGCAGCAATCCTGCTGCAGTAACACTGGGATTTTGTGTCTAGGCATTGGCACCCTCTTGCTCAAGAAACCTGCCGGAAGCCCGTTGTTGATGTTCAATAATGCCCAACACATTGGGGAGGAGCAATCCTAGGGATGGATGGATTTCTGCTTCCCTTGCTATTCTGCCCTGAAGAATCTAGACCTGTGGATCAATAATATATCTTTATTGATACAAGTGAGCTATATTTTCTGTATTTCCTTGAAACACAGGCTCCCTCTAAAATTAGCAGAAGCATCTCCAACTGCACTGCACAGGATATGCTTGGCTTCCAGTGAATGTGAGTGCCATGTGCTGTTTGCTTGAGTGCCTGTGCACAAAGTAGTACAGCAGTGCTTCAACTATCAGATGGAATGAGAAGTGCCAGATTTTTGGGAAGTCCAGTTAGGAGCTTCCCTGGCCAAATGGATCAAGGGGGAGGAAAAACATGTTATCTGCTTCCTCTGTGATTCAGTGTTTCTCAGATTTACTGTGCTTGTTGGGTGTTCAGAGGATTCCAGCAGAGAAAAATCTACCCTTCTGTATTGAATGAGGCATTTGTCAACACCTTATATCCAAATGAAGTCAACACTATACTATTTCACTCTGAAATCATAATACTAACTTCACAGAATCACAGAATCTTTGCAGAGCAGAAGGAGGCCATTTGGCCCATAAAATCTGCACTGGCTCTCTGAAAGAGCATTCTACCTAGTTCCACTCATCTGCCTTATCCCCGTAACCTTGCACATTCCTTCTTTTCAGATAGCAATCCAATCCCCTTTGAATACCTCGATCGAACCTGCCTCCACCAACCCGTTAGGAAGTTCATTCCAGACTCCACTGTCAGGGTGAAAAAGTGTTTCCTCACATCACTTTTACTCCTTTAGCCAATTATTTTGAACCCATGCCCTCTAGTTATTGACGTTCTCTTGAGTGGAAACTGTTTCTCACTATTTACCCCGTCCACAACCCTCAGGATCTTTAATACCTCTATCGAGTCTCCTCTCAGCCTTCTTTTCTCCAAGGAAAACAGTCCAAACCTCTCCAACCCTTCCCCATAGCTACAGTTCTTTATCCCTGGAATTGTTCTTGTGAATCTTCTTTATATTCTCTCCAATGCCTTCACATCCTTCCTCAAGTATGCTGCCCAGAACTGGATGCAGTACTCCAGAGGAGGCCTAACTAGTGTCTTATACAACTTCAACATGACCTCCTTACTCTTGTTCACAATGCCCCTATTAATAAAGTTTAAGATACAATGTGCTTTATTAACTGCTCTGTTAACATGCCCTGCCATCTTCAAAGACCTATGTACATATACACTGAAATCCCCCTGTTCTTCCACCACTTTTAGAGTTTCTCCCTTTATTTTCTACTGTCTTTCCCTATTCTTCCTGCCAAAATGAATCACCTCACACTTCTCTGCATTGAACTTCATCTGCCACTTGTCTGCCCAATCCACCAACACAAATGAAGATGGTTGTAGTTGTTGGAGGACAATCATCTCAGTTCCAGGACATCACTGCAGGAGTTCCTCAGGTTGTGTCCTAGACCCAACCATCTACAGCTGCTCCATCAATGAACCTCCTTCCACCATAAGGTTAGAAGTAGGGATATTTGCTGATGAATGCACAATGTTCAGCACCATTTGTGACTCCTCAGATACTGAAGCAGTCCATGTCCAAATCAGAAAGGCCTGGACAATACCCAGGCTTGGACTGACAGGTGGCCATACAAGTACCAGGCCATGACCACCTCCAACAAGAGAGAATCTAACCATTTCTCCTTGACATCAATGGCATTACCATTGCTGTATCCCCCACTATCAACATCCTGGGTGTTAACATTGGCCAGAAACTGAACTGGACTAGCCATTTAACACTGTGGCTACAAGCGCCGATCAGAGGCTAGGAATCCTGAGGCAAGTAACTCATCTCCTGACTCCCCAAAGCCTGTCCACCATCTACAAGGCACAAGTCAGGACTTGCCTGGATGAGTGCAGCTCCAACAACACTCAAGAAGCTTGACACCATCCAGGGCAAAGCAGCCACTTGATTGGCATCCCTTCCACAAACATTCATTTCCTTCACTAATGATGAACAATAGCAGCAGTGTGTACCATCTACAGAATACACGACAGAAATTTTGCAAAGTTCCTTAGGGACCACCTTCCAAACCCACAACCATTACCATCTAGAAGGACAAGGGCAGCAAATAGATGGGAACACCACCAACTGGAAGTTCCCCTCCAAGTCAATCACCATCCTGACTTGGAAATATATCGCCGTTTCTTCGCTGTCACTGGGTCAAAATCCTGGAACTCCGTCCCTAACTTCACTGTACACTATATGGACTGCAACGGTTCAAGAAGGCAGCTCACCACCACCTTCTCAGGGCAATTAGGGATGGGCAATAAATGCTGGCCTAGCCAATGATGCCCACACACCGTAAGTGGATAAAAAAAGATGCCTATGTCCTTTAAAAGTTCAAGACTATACTCATCACAGTTGAGAATGTTTCCAATCTTCATATCATCTACAAATTTTGAAATCATGCCCTGAACACTGCAGTCTAGGTCATTAATATATATTAGGAAGAGCAAGGGTCCCAACACATGGGTCCCTGGGGAGCTCCACTACAAACCATCCTCCAATCTGAAAAGCAGCCATATATCACTACTCTCTGCTTCCAATTTCTTAGGCGGTGGCATAGTGATATTGTCACTGGGCTAGCATTCCAGGGACCCAGGGTAACACTCTGCGGACCCGGGCTCAAATCCCACCATGGCAGATGATGAAATTTGAATTCAATAGAAATCTGGAATTAAGAGCCTGATGATGACCATGAAACCATTGCTGATTGTCCTTTAGGGAAGGAAATCTGCCATCTTTACCTGGTCTGGCCTACATGTAGCTCCAGACCCACAGCCATGTGGCTGGCTCTTAACTGCCCTCTGAGCAAGGGCAATTAGGGATAGGCAATAAATGCTGGCCCAGCCAGTGATACCCACATTCCACGAATGAATAAAATATAGTGCCTATTTTCCCTTTTATTCCATGGCACTGTATTAAATGCCTTACATGCAAACAGTACTTCTGTTGTAGCAAAATGCCCCAAGAGTGTTATCAGACAAAATTTGACATCATATCACTTAAATAGATAGTAGGACAGTGACCAAAGGCTTACAGTCAAAGTCATTAAGGCACAGAAGGAGGCCATTCTGCTCATCAAGTCCATGCCAGCTCTTTGTAGAGCAATCCAGTTGGTCCCATTCCCCCACTCTTATCTCTTTAGCTCTGCAAGTTTATTTCCTTCAAGTGCCATCAACGAGAACAGCCAAGCTAACCCTGTGGCTAAAATCCTTCATTCCCTGGAACCTTTCTGGCAAATGATTATATCCTCTCAAGGACCCTCACATCCTTCCAAAAGTGTGGTGACCAGAACTGGGCACAGTATGCTGGTTGTGTCCCAACAAGAGCTTTACAAAGCTTGGTCAAAGAGCTGGGCTTTAAGGAGCATATTAAAGGAAAAGAGAGAGAGAGAAAGAGCGAGAGAGGGGGGGAGGTGGAGAGGCTTAGGAAGGGAATGCTAGAGGCTAGACATTTGAGGCACAATTGCTAATGTGGAGCAATGATAATCGGGGATACACAAGAGCCCAGAATTGTAGGAATGGAGAGGAATCAGAGGATTTTGGGGCTGGAAATGTTTACAGGGATAGTGAGGGGCAAGGTCTTGGAGGGATTACCAATGAATGTCTCACCAGAATTGACACAACTAAATGTGGGATAGTACTAACAGCTATATATTCCTATCATAGGCAAATCTAACTCCTGCAGAGATAAAAATCAAAGTAACAGGTCACAGATGAACTTATAATTCTTTGTTTAATAATTCTACATAAGATGATGTCTGTACCAGCTACAAAGTTATACATCGCTTTAGTTTTTCATGGGATTAAATTTTGAGGTGAAGATTTTATTTAAGGGAAAAAAAGCTTCTAAAACATAACCCTGGGTACCACTATTGATGAATGTGCCAGGTAAATATTTAAAGAACTTGATAGTTTTTCAGCCAGTATGCATAGGTTTTTGTGCTCAGTGTCATATAGAAAAATTTGGTGAAAGACTTTACTGTATCTCTTAAGGGTTTTTCTGAATGCCTTATTATTCAGCAGAGGTTGTTTAATTTGAAGCAGTCAAGTTGTCAGATGTTTGCACTGTGAGCGCTCGTGGTGTTTTATGACTGAAGTATCTGAACAGAGCTTGGGGTGACTGCATATGGCTGAGATCACCCTGCTTGTTAGCAAATTGATGTCTTTGATTTGTTTTGAGCTTTATATTTAGCCTATTTTGCATAGTCTGCTTTTAGCTACCTTTCCAAACTTTGCAAAAATTACGGCTCTTTTGTTATTATCTTTGCATGTATTGTAATGTTCACATCCAGTTTTTAAAATTTGTCAGACTTGAAGTAAATTCTGAAATACACTGAACATAAAACATTTCAATAAACTAGCTGAAATATGTTTGTTAAGCTTAAATTCAAGGTTGTTCTCTGGTTTTTAATAATAATTTAACCCTGAAATATAATTACCTACATTTTGTTGTGCTTTATGTTAAGCTTTACTTTGCCTCTGTTAGAGAGGGAAGGTGGAAGAGGAATGTTATAGGTATAGACTGAAGCTTTTCCATTTTTGATAGATTGTTTGATAGAATTATGCACAATTCACAAGAGAGAGCAATCACCTTCACAGATTTTTTTATATAATAGGCACAGTGAAAATCCTTTCAAGATTATCAACAGGCTAGTTTGAAGGAATTTTATCATAAAATATTGGCCTGAAAATGGGCGTTCATACCACAATACATAATTAATCCGCACCATTGGTTCCAATGCAGGCAGTTTGCAAGATTTGTGGCTGCCTACCAATTTGCATGATAACTGTCTGCAGCCAGCACTAAATATACTGTTGAGTGCCTGCATGCCTGAACATGGGATCCAGGTTTTTGCAACACTAGCAGTACTTAAAGTCAGCCTGCAACTCTTAAAGGTGCTATAGTGGAAGACATAAGAGGTCAACTTGCTGCCATGAAAAATCAAACTGCTCTCATGCAGCTTGCTGCCATTCAAGTTTAGACTGCTACACAACTGTAGGCACCAGCGTTCAAAGGGGCATGAAGGGTATCTCAGCAATCCAACAGATTACTAGGATTATTGAGGTGCCAGCCCTCTCTCTGGAAGACAGAATTCATCCTTCCACCACTGTCACTCTATCAGTGCTCTTATTGTTAGCTCTCAGCCAGCTAGCTGAAACTGCTGCAGCCCATATCGAGATGCAGTCCAAAACTGGGCTATATAGGGGCAAAACTGCTCAAGAGTATCATGTAAGGCCATCTGCAGCCTCGTCCATAAAAAGGCAGCAGCCTTCCACTAGCTGAGCTGCATCCACTAGGATAGCGCTGTGTAGAAACATTAGGACAGGCAAAGGCACATGGAAGGCAGGCACTAAGGCAATGCACAAGGGTGATTAGTTGATGTTTGAATGCAATATGGCATGGTTTAAGTTGTACATTTGGTTTGGAATGGTTGTTTTGCGGTGCCTTTTGTTTTAGCATTGTGGCCAAACGAACATAGTCATGGTAAGATAGGCAGTGGAAATGAGACTGGGCTAATAATCCAGAGGCCTGGACTAATGGCCAGAATCTTCCGGTCGGCGTGTGGGGGTGGGACCCACATGCCAACGCGTAAAAAGACGCTCGGTGACGTTGGTCGTGTGTCCCGACATCACCGCACGTCCCGATGTCATCGTGCGTCATTCCGATCTTCAGTTCAGTGGGTGCACACTGGAGCCGGCTGCGCACCTGCCCAGCTGTCAAAGGCCAGCTAAGGCCATTATCACCTAATTAAACTGATTGCCTGGGCTGCCCGTCCAACCTTAAGATTGGCGGGCAGGCGAAGAGCCCAAGTGGCCTTCACATTTCTCATGAAATCTCATCCACGGGCGGGATGAGTTTCACGAAGGGTTAATAAATTAAATAAAATTTTTTATTACAATACATAAACATGTCCCAGCTCATCTGACAGGGTCACATGAGGGGACAGGTCTTTGAGTAATTTTTTTTTTTTCTCTATTGCAATGTTTGATTCTTAAATTAATCTCCCTGAGAAAATTCTCCCCGATGTTTCAGAGACATGGGGCTGAATTTTCTGGATGGCGGGGGGGGTGGAGTGGGAGCAAGCGCGGGCGGACGTGGATCCGATTGCCGCTCACGATCGGGTCCGCGCTGCCATTTTACGCAGGCCGGCCAATTAAGGTCCGCCCAGTGTAGTTCATGACCCCCGTGCATAGCAGGAGTGGGCGGACGGCGGTGGATGCACTCAGCCTGCTGGGTCCAATGACCCGGCGGTCTGTATAAAGGAAGGCGCCTGGCAGCCTTAGAAAGGCTGCTCGCAATGGCTGGGTGAAGGGTTCTGCAGAGGGGCAATGGAGGTTATGCAAGTCCGGAGGGTAGGCCATCAGGGCAGACCAGTCCAGAGGGAAGGCCATCGGGGCAGGCCAGGCCGGAGGGTAGGCCATCGGGGCAGGCCAGGCCGGAGGGTAGGGCGGGGGCCAGTGTGCCCCTTGTTTTTCCGATGACTGCCTTGCTGCCCTCATCGAGGAGGTGGCAGCACGGCGGGAGGTGCTGGTTCCCCAGGACAGGAGGAGGGACCCCCCCCCAACATGAGGAAACGCTCCTGCAACGTGGTGCGGCGCACCTGGATCCTGTGTCGCAAGCGCTTCAAATGACTTGTTGCGCTCTGGAAGGGTGAGTACAATGATAGCTTTCCCCCCTGCCTCCCTCCCTCCCCCCGCCCCCCAAGTCTGAGCATAGTGACTGCATTGAATCATTGATGGCATGTGACCTTCCCTGTGTGGGCCAGCAGATGTTGCCCATGCCGAGGTCAGCCTGAGAGGGTGGTGAAGAGATGGGTTCTGTCCCCGCAGCATGTGGTACACTGAGACCCACATGACTGGTTTGGGAGCAACCTGGAGGAGCTGCACCTAGGCTCAGTGCTGGAACTGCAGGACATGTCCAAGTCAGGGTGATGACATACTGGGAGGGGAGCTTCAAGGTGGCGTGGCACCAAACCATCTGCTTCCCTCTGCGCTCCACGTGTTTGTGCCTCCTTGCTATATAAGGATATACAGTGTGGTGCCTAGTGTGATATAGGCAGCATGTGGCCAAGGCGGGGGTGGGGGGTGTGGGTGAGTGGGAGGGTGGGGAACAGGCCTAGCACCTTTGTGTGAGTTTTCGGAAGCAGCGGGGTGAGGAGGCACTGGAGCCCTGATATGTCCCACTCTGGTTGGGGTGGGCCGTGTGCAAAGAGAGTCCATGTGCGATTTGCATAAATCAATGCTCTTCTCTCATTTTCAGGAGAAGAATGCTCATAATGCGGCAGAGTGTGTGAGGACTGGCGATGGCCAGGCGCAGTTAGCCATTCTCAGCCAGTTTGAGCAGGAGGCCCTGGATTTGGAGAGGCGCCATGTGCCCAGGTCCACTGGTGTCGGTGAGGCTGGGGTGCCACGGCCAGGTATGTTTGCCCAGTGGTGAGGTCATCATTGTTCTCCCAACAGCCATGGCAGTGCTGAATGTTCAGTGATTTAATTTTGCAATATGGCCTGACCATTGCTTATGGAAGGATGAGCGCATAACGATCCGGGGGTCAGGGATGCACTTTGACATTGTCTCCACGTTAACTGATCCAATGTCCTTGTTCTTCCTTTCAGCATCAGTGGAGCAGGGCCGGGAGGAGGAGCAGCAGAGGCCCCCTCTCACACCTGAGGGCCCTGAAGTCTCACCAGCGTCACACCATCTCTGCCAGGCAGGCACCTGCGCAGCTACTAGCACCTCGGTGGGAATTAGAACATCGGCTAATGTCCCGGGGCACAGCAGTGAGGGCACTTCACAGTTGCTGGAGGAGCTGGCAGAGACAGAGAGTGCCCATGGCGCCAGCAGTTGGAGGACTGCAGGGGACCAGGCACATGCTCAGCCGGTGCCTGATGATGTGCCTCTGGAGTCGTCCGCGACGCAGCAGGGGCAGGAAATGCGGCTGGGTGTGCGGGAGCATCTGGGGGAGATACATGAGGCTATGCTTGGCTTGGTGTCCGTGTGGAGGAGTCTACGCGGATGCTCCCCGAAGCAATGAGCCATATGTCCGAACGCCATGCATCCTCCATGGAGAGAGTGACGACTATCGTACCTTGCACAGACTTGCAGAATCTGCATCCTGTGCTCACACACTATCTGCACGTTCAGGGAGTGGAATCCCTTCCTGTTGACGAAGGCACCGGGCTTACCCACTGGCCTTGAGGGCCGCATGTGTGCAGTCTATTGCACCCTGGGTGCGGGGGAAGCCAGCAATGGCTGCGAAGCCTCTGGCTTTCTCTGTCTGCCTTGCCTGGTCCCAACGGAAGTGAATAAAGGTCAATGCATTCCTAAACAGAGCATCTGTAACCTGCTTGACACAAGTATGGACAGCTGATTGGGAGACACCACGAAGATCACCTGCCCACCCCTGGAAGGAGTCAGAGGCATAGAAGTTGAGGGCAGCTGTGACCTTCAGAGCCAGTGGCATGGGGTGTCCACCCACACAGTTAGCGGAGATCTCAGGGCCAGTCATCTGACAGATGGAGGAGACTGCCTTCCTTGAGAGATGGAGCCTCCTTCGGCACTGCACCTCAGACATATTGAGGTAGCTGCTTTGCCACCTGTATGCCCTAGCACCAGGATAGTGGCGCCTTCTGTGGTCCCTTCTGCATTCATCTACCTCTTGGCCCTGCACCCCTTGTAGCTGCGCCTGTCCTCCCAAAGGTGGCTCCCCTGGAGGCTGAATGTGCACTCCTGGCCTCCTCCCCCTTCTAGCCCTCCCTTCCTCCTCATTGGAGGTTCCTCCAATGGAGAATTCAGCTCCCATTCCCAGGCTAAGGGAAGGCTTCCAGGAACCTGCAGGCCCAGAAAAGATTCCTCGCTGCAAAGTGCTGATCTGAAGGTTGTGGGTCCAGACCAAGCAGCCGGTATACGTTTTGAAGTATTGCAGATCACACAGGCAAGTATCAGTAACTTTGAATAATCAATACTTGAGAGACCACACTCGCGACCCCACTGAGCCCTCATTTTCTGCCCGTGGATGAGGTTTATACAAATGTGTCCAACCCGCCTGCCCATTGTGTCCATGCGCCGACCTGAAGATTGCACGGGCGCTGAAAAATTGGCGTCGATTGGCACCTCAAGGGCCTTAAGTGGCCTGTTAATTAATGGTGGGCGCGCAGCAGATATCATCGCACGCCCGCCCAACGAAATATTGCGATGGCGCGCAGTGACATCAGGACACTCACCCGATGTCACTGTGCATCATTTTACGCACGGATGTGTGGGGCCTGCCCCCGCAGGCCAACGGGAAAGTTCTGCCCATGAGTTCAAATCCTGTCAAGGCAACTGAAGGAATTTAAAATCATAAATAAAAAACAAATCTCTGCAAATTGCTAGTCTCATTAATAATGATCATGAAACTATTAGATTGCCATAAAAACCCATCAGGCTCACTAATGTCCTTTAGGGAAGGAAATCTGCTGCTCTTACCTGATCTGGCCTATGTGTGACGCCAGAGCCACAGAAATGTGATTGAATTTGAGCTGCCCTCTGAAGTGGCCAAGCAAGCTACTTGGTTGTAAGCGGCTCACCAGCATCTTCTCAAGGGCAATTAGGGATGGGCAATAAATGCTGTCTTTGCTCACATCCCATGAACGAATAAGAAAAAATAACGAGATGAAGGTAAAGTGTAGAACTGTTGGTAAATAAGATATTCAGTTTGTGTTTATGTACCACGGTCAGATGAACTGATCATGGATGGACTGCCCAGAAAGGGGTTGTGTTGGCTGCCTCCTCCCTTCCTCCTCCTTAGCTGCTTTTCATATAGCTGGTGGTAAGGGCTGTGCCCTCCTAATGGTGAGGTAGTGCAGCCTCCAAGAATCTTGACATGAGCTCTGCTGCAGTCCAAGCAGCAGAAGCGTTGCTTAAGCATCCCATTATCCGTTCAATCACATTTTGTGTGGCAGCATGGGTTTCCTTCTATACGTGCTGCCCATGTGTGTGTGTGTGTGTGTGTGTGTGTGTGGGTTGCACACCAGAGTCTCCAGCCATGTGGTCATCAAAGGGTAGCCCTTGTCACTCAGCTGTGACCCACTGGATGGCATGGAAGTGTGGTGCCGAATAAAGGCATCATGACTGCTGGGCAGGTACTGGGCATTGACTGTGTGATGTGCTGTGTGTGAATGATACCCGCTGCAGGTTTGAGGGAGTGGAATCCTTTTTAGTTATGGTACATCTCCAAAGTGACACGTATGTGGTAAATGGAACCCTGCATCATGGGGAAACCAGCAAATCTCGCAGTTATGTACTCTCTCTGCCCTGTTCCTCTCCGGTAAGATGTTAAGAAAGAATGAAATGAATTCAGCCCTCTTGGAATACAGAATCTCAGTGACCTGCCTAATGTAACAGCGGACAGCAAACTGGGCGATGTTGCAAATATCACCTGCTCCTGCTGGTAGGAGCCAGGCGCATAAAAGTTCATGGCCACAGCCACCTTCACCACCACTGGCAATGCCATCCCCACCCTGTCCTGATGAATTAGTTGTGGCTGCAGTGGGTGGCAAATTTCTCGAAGGACATCCTTAGTGAAGTGGAGTCATCTGGCACACTGTTTGTCGCTGAGTTTCAGCTTGGAAAATTGCTCCCTGAACACTCAGGGAATTAAGATATGGTGGTAGAAATCAATCAACATCCAACCTGAACATTGTTGATGACCCATTTAAAAAGCACTGATGGTAGGAATTCTAGTTCAGTTGTGTGAAGTTAAAGGACGGCATTAGCTGGAGTGTTAAGCTCCAAAACGGTAACATGACATCAAATCAACATTGTGTGCCGATTGACGTCAGAATCTGGTTACTCCGTGCAGTTCCAGTGGATGCTCGCTGCACTCATGCAGTTTATGCCATCATCAAAAATGGCATCTGGCTTGGCTCCCACCAGAAGTGTGCATGCATGCCGCGGATGCCATTTTGGAGGCAAAATTGCACTCGTAGCACTAAAAAACCAAGTGCTAAAGAGCTGAATTTTGAAACCAAATGAGTTTACAAGAGCATGGAGTGCTTTGCCAAAAGAACATATGAGGCAGAGACTGTAATATCGTTTTGGGTTAATTGCTCTCTGAAGAACCCTGCTCCTGACACCAGGGCCTGAATTTCACACGCGGCATGCACGCCAAGTCGGCGGGAGTGGAAGCGGATATGGAATCTGCTCCTGGCTGCGGTGGCATTGCAAATGTGATCTCACACTGGATGGCCAATTAGGGTCCTCCTAGCATGAAACGTGTCTTCTGAATGGTCAAGAAGGGCCGGGCAGGGGCGGGGGCAGGGGCCTGTTGGGCGCCGGGGTTCAATGGCGACCCGTGGGCACTTTAAAACCAGCAGAGGCAGCTCCCTGAAGGCTGCCAGATGAGAATCTTTAGGGTCTGTCCAGAGACTGGAATAATGGCTTCACCAGCGGCAGGAAATGTCAGGAGGGAGGGCAGATCGGGTGGGCACTTGGCTCCCCATTTCTCGGATGAGTGCCTTGCTGTCCTCGTGGAGGAGGTGGGTGTCAGGCGGGACACTCTCGTACCCAGGGATGGCAGGAGGTGTTAGAGTCCGAGTGCCAACTGTCAATGACACCGGAGCTGGCCAATGGGGTGAGCCCTGGTTGTTTGGCCTGGGTGCCTTGTGGCTTGAGGGCCATGACTCTGATGTGCCCTGCAAGGTGTTCCTCAGGTGGGGTTGGCCAGGCTGCAATGACACTGCAGGTAAAGAGTGGACTAATCACTGCTACTCTGTTCTTTCAGGAGAAGAGAAGCCATTACACCATCGAGGGATCAAGGGCAGGCGGAGGCCCCTCAAACCTCCTAATCATGACGAGGTTTGAAGTTGAACCTTTGGAGCTGGAAAGCCGCCACCCACCTCGTTCAGCTGGTCGTGGAGAAGTGGGGTTGTCAGACGAAGTTAAGAGTGCAATGCACAGAGGTGAGACTATTGGATTGTGCAACCATTCTAGTGTAGTCCCCTCATTAATGGGAGCCTCAAAACTGGAGCCCCCATTGATCATTGAAAGACGATGGCACCAGGATGCAGATCTCCATGGTCTCACCAGGGCGCCTGGCATGCACAGTGACAGTGTGATGACTTAAACAAATGATATGTTATTGTTCTCCCTTAGATTCTCCAGCATGCACTCAAATGCAGGACCCTAAAGAGCCACCCTTGATGCCAGAGGACCGCCGGCTTAAGATGCACCTGCATCACACCTGCTCTCTGAACCAGGCACCAGCGCAGATACCAGCACCTTGTTGGGCATTAGATCGGTGGCTAGAATGTCGGTACACAGCGGTGAGGGCACTCACATTTGCTAGGGGAGCAGGTGGAGGCGGAGAGTGCCCAGGGCACCGGCAGTCGGAGGACTGCTGGAGACCAGGACGATGCTGAGTCAAAGGCAGATGATGAGCCTCTGGAATCGTCCATTAGGCGGCAGATGCTGGATGTCCAGGGACATGTGCGGGAGAATTTGATGGAGATCCATGAGGGCATGTGTGCCATGATCTCAGTTTTGGAGGAGTCCCTGCGGAGCATGAGCACTGCTTTGACCCTCATCACTGAGCACACTGCCTCCTCCATGGAGAGGGTGGCAACTCTCATGGAGGGGCAGCTCCAGGGACAGAATCAGGGGTTCCTGGAGCTGTGCTCAGACCGCAAACCCTCACACAGGCAATGACCTCAGGTGGTCAGTGCCAGTGTGGGAGATGGATGAGGCACCTAGTATCCCAGCTAGGTGCCCGTCCATCAATGTTGAGCAGGGAGATCCAGAGCGACCTCATGTTGGTGCATGAGCCGCTTGTCATCTCTGCAGGCTCCTCTCAGAGCACTCTAGATGATGGCAGCAGCTCCTCTGCCCCTCTGCCAGTGACCGAGGCATCTGATGAAACTGTGATGACTGGGGAGATGCCAGCCGTGGCACTGGCCGCTCCCTCCCAGGCGGGGTCAGCACAGGCTCCACTGGCCAGAGGACGACTGCCAAGATCATCAAGGACAACACGTCAGCAGAGTCAGCAGACTGCCTCCAATGCCCGCTGCCAGTGGTGGGGGAGCTCCAAGATGTAACGCTCATAAACATAAGTTTAAGATGCTGTGAGTACTAGAGGAACTGGTCACAGGTGATGTTCTGTTCTGCCATGCCCTGTTAATGTGTTTACTGGTGTGCCATTAACACCAGATGTAGTTCTGTTCATTTGATGTGACTGTCAAAATTATATAAATTTTGCTTTTGTCTCAATGGCCTGAGTATGCTTCACTTGTTTTGTAGGTGCAGGGCATACCAGTATCTCATGCTGGACATGAGTGGCTCTAAACTTTATGGCACAGGTACTGAGTGGATTTTGGTTTTAAATGAAAGGGTCATTTCAGACATCCGGGATGCAGGCGGCAGCCCTGGGATGAGGTGGAATCAGATCTTTGGTAGCCTTGCTGAAGGAGCGTTGGACCAAGGCGTCTCTGGTGGCCCTGCCTCCCTGAAGGATACAGAGGTCTGCCTCCACGCCCTCAGTGTTCTCCTCATCGTGCTCATCTTCTGACTCACTACTGGATTCCTCCCCTCTGGCCATTGGAGCTGCCTCAAGATCCTCTTCCTCCAGTGGTTCCCCCCTTGCCAGTGCCAGATTGTGGAGAGCGCAGCATGCAACCACTATCAGTGACACCCACTGTGGAGGGTATTGTAGTGCTCCCCATAATGGTCCAAGCATCGGTAGCGCATCTTCAGAAGACCTACGGTCCTCTTAATCACAGCCCTTGTGAAGGCATGACTCCTATTGTAATGCTGCTCTGCCTCTGTTCGTGGATGGCGGAGAGGCATCATAAGCCACCGTTTCAATAGATAGTCCTTGTCACCCACCATGCATCCATCCAGTCGGGCTGGAGCACTGAACAGCCTCGGCACCTGTGAGCGTCTGAGGACGCAAGCGTCGTGGCAGCTGCCAGGGTACCTTGCACAGACTTGCAGAATCTGCATCCTGTGGTCACAAGCTGTCTGGATGTTCATTGAGTGGAATCCCTTCCTGTTGGCAAAGGCACTCGGCTAACCCAGTGGCACCTTGATGGCCACATGTGTGTAGTCGATGGCATCCTGGATGCGGGGGAACCCAGCAATCGCAGCAAAGCCTTTGGCTCACCCAGCCTGGCTGGCCTCGTCCATACGGAAATGAATAAATGTCATTACCCATCTGAACAGAGCATCGGTCACCAGCTTGATGCAACTGTGGACAGCTGATTGGGACACTCCACAAAGATCCTCCACTGACCCCTGGAAAGAGCCGGATGCATAGAAGTTGAGGGCCATTGTGACCTTCAGAGCCACTGGCATGGGAGGGTCCACCCACACAGTCGGAGCTGATCTCAGGCCCAATCATCTGACAAATGGAGGACACAGTCGCCCTTGAGAGGCGCAGTCTCCTTTGGCATTGCACCTCGGATATATTGAGGTAGATGCATCGCTGCCTATAAGCCCTGGCAGCTGGATAGTGGCATCTTCTGTGGCTCCTTATGCCTTGGACTACCTACTGGCCCTGAGCCCCTTGTGCCTGGACCTCTCCTCCCACAGGTCCCTTCCCTGGAAGCTGCAATGGGACACCTGGCCTCCTCTCCCTTCTGCCCATCTCTTTCTCCTCAGAGGAGGTGCCGCTAGCGAAGAGCACAATCCTCATTAGCAGGGTAACAGAAGGCTGTCTGAAGCCTGGAAGGGCCCACACAGTTAAAATCCTCCAGGGGCCTTGAAGACACCAATGAGTCCTGAAATGAAGCTTAGAAATGCTAAGACTGAAGCTCAGAACAGAAGTGAAGTTGGGAAGTTCAAATAAGCAACCAGCAGCAAACTATCTCCTAAACTCCTCACTACTCACAATGGCAATGCTGCTGACCCTTTATATCCTGCCCTTGGATGAGGTTTTGTTAAAAGGTGGCTGCCAGCCTGCCCGTGTGACCAGGCGAAATCGCGCAGGCAACATAAAATCACGAAAAATTGCCTTTTTAATGGCCTTAAGTGGCCTTTCAATTGTTGGCGGACGTGGCTCTGACACCCACGCTTGCCTGCGGACCTGAAGTTTGCTCGTGTACGGGATAATATCAGGACACTCGCTCAAAGGCATCTCGTGCTATTTCATGTCCTTTTGGGTTGGGCACACGCTCGCCGCGAGGCATAAAATTCTGCCCCAGGAAGTAGGCTTTGTAGTTTTGAGTATTTCAACAGTACGTCTTTATTAACAACTCATGACTATATACATAGACACAGTAAAGGGTACAGGTATGGAGCTGACTCCATCCTAGGTCTTTACACATCTCTGTTCATCTCTAAACTGCCCTTGGCTCTGGGTCATGTGCCTTCATACTTCACTGTGTCAGGGTCCTGTACTCCAGTCCCACATTAACCTTGTATGTACCAGACCCTACTACTACATCTCCCGCAAGTCTTTATCTCATGGATATAGTTACTTTAGTTTACTTCAAGTCTTACATCGTTATAAGTCTCGTGCATTTACTTTATTGTTACAGTCTTATTGCTGTTTTAACATTATTGCTTTTACAGTATTAGCATCAACAACATTCTTGTTACCTCATCTCCTGCCTTCAGGTCATTGAAGTTAGAGTTTCAGGCGGTGTGGAGGCCTTATGACCCTTCCACATCTCATTTGCCATTCTGTCGGGAGAGTGGCTCTGGTGGTTCTGGCTCCTGTTGTTGGCTTGGAGGTTGGACTGGCATTTGGGTATGGCTTTATCTGTTTCTTCCATTGCTTGATGTTAAACCACGCCTGGTTGGCCTGGCTGGTTTGGCGGTGCGTGGTTGTTGTTACCATTGATTGCTTCTTGCGGGGTGGGCAAAAATGGTATTCGTCTACTTGGCTGTGCCTTTTCTTCTTCTTTTTTCTTTTGGGCCCTCTGGAAGCTCTCTGAGGCCAAGGGAGGGCATTCCTATCTCTGTTTTTTGTTGTTAATGTTGTGAGACTGCCACAAAGTTCCAGCATCTGTGTTTCTGACACGCTGTTTGGAAGTTGCCGTGCGTGCAGTGGTAGGTGTGTCTACTGACTGCACCAACGTCGTAGTTGGAGGTACAGGCTCCTCAGACCATTGATCCTTCTCTGATACCACTTCCACCAGAGGTGTTATGGTAGTTTCATATGCGGTAGCTTGGTCTGACCAGTGGTCACTTTCCAAGACCTGGAATGATGGAGGGCAAACTTTCTCCGTCAAAAGAGAAGAGAGACCACAGGTGAAATCAGAGTCTGAATACTCTTTAGCATTTGAGGATTCAGGACCGTGCAGTTCTGGCTAGCTAATAACAGTGGTAGTCTTGAAATCTTCTGCAATTTGGAGGAGATCGAGGGCTACGCAGGCAGCCCTGCTCAGGAGAAAGGCTGATTCCGTACAGCATACATCACCTCAAAGATCTGTTTGTCACCATACCTCAGTGGCTCAAGGATCATGCTGAGGACTGGGAGTTGGGCCCATCCACTCCATACAGCGCAGTGTCTGTCATTCGAATCCAAAAGTCTTGGAGCCATGGTTCCTCGTCTCACAGGTCTGTCATGCTGGCATCTGAATCTAATTTAAAATTTGTTAGATTACCATTCACCAGGATGTCAACATTCTAAAACAATGAACCACATTCTCTGGATCTCACCTGAGAAGCATGGCTGTGTGGAGTTCAGGGTTTGAGGCCTCGACCTCGTGGATGACCTTTGGGATGTCTGTATGGTGCTGGGGTTTTGACTTGCACAGTTTCCCAAAGTGTCCCTTTCTGTTGCAGTGGAAGCATTGGGCTGTACTCGCAGGACACTGATCTCTCCTGCGAGGGCATTTCGCACCGCAGCACCAGCACGGTCTCTGTGCTGGACAGTTCAGGAATTGCTTTCCTTGACTTGGATGGTCCCTGTGTTTCTGTGACCTGATATGGTGGACTGAGGTTTGATTTCTGCCCCAAGTAGTGTGCTTTCCCCTTAGGCTGGTTCGGTGTTGTTCACATAGCTTAGACAGTCTAACTAACTGGATTGCCACGCCCAGGTTAGGATCATATTTAGCTTGTACAAGGTCAGAAAGTGAATCATCTGAAAAACCCTCCACAGTTCCGTCTCGAATGAGCTCAGACTTTAAATTGCCATATTCACGCCTCTCTGCCAGCCAGTAGTGATTGTTTACGAAGGCATCAATAGGTTCCCCGGGCAGTTGGACTCTCTTATTAAAGTTGGCTCTCTCCAATATTTTATTGGATCTCAGGTTGAAGTAAAGGATTTGAAGGATTTGAAAACATCACATTTGGCAGACGACTTATCGGTAACTTGTCGTGCAATGATGTTGTCTGTAATTGACCCAATCGAGTAACGATGTGTATTGACTTGCCCTGCTTCTGATTTTTTATTTAGACCTTTAGCAATGCTATATCTTAAAAATCGTTTCCTCCAAAGACTCCAATTCTTTGATTGGTCTGGGCCATGGGTGAATTCCAATGGAGCTGCAAGTGTGGAATTGTGATCCATTTTGAAGATTTTTAAAGTTGTGGGTATAGCTTTAAGATATTATCAGCTTCCAAGATGGTCTTGCTGTTCACTGCCAAATAATGGATCTTCCTAGTGGGATGCAGCGGGCCAGGCAAAAGTCCATTGACTTTCAGTGGGACCGGATGATCCCAGCAGCGGGTGGGGCTGCAAACTCCCACTCTTGGGGCCGGGGATTGGGATTAGTGACGGGTTTCTTTCAAACAGCACTTCGGACTGAATGAATGAAATGGGATTTCTCAGGACTGGCTGGCCTGGAATTTAAAAGATTTTATCTCACCTTTACAGGCTGCTGAGCTCTGCTTGCTGAAGCTGGCCTTCCAAGGGAGATCCAATGGAGTCTTAAGCTGGAGAAAAACTTCTACATTTTTGCCTCCAGGCTCTTCTCTCTGGAGCTTTTTCTTTCTGGTGAATTTTCTCCGAGTCTGTAGCTTCAGTTGGGGGATTATTTCAGTTCAGAATCCGTTGAAGGTGTCCCTTTTCTTAGTTTTTCTGCATTCTTGAGAGGATAAGTGTTTTTGATCTGGACGCTGCCACCATGAAGAATACTGATTTGGACAGCAGGAAGTAGGCTTCATAGTCTTGAGTATATTAACAGCAAGTCTTCATTAAAAATTCATAACTATATACATATATACAGTAGAGGGTACAGTTACGGAGCTGATTCCATCCCAGGTGTTTACACACCTCTGTTCATCATTAGACTGACACTAGCTCTGGGTCATGTGCCTTCTTACATCAATGTGTGGGAGGTACTTGTACTCAGTCCCACATTAACCCTGTATATACCAGACCCTAATACCACACTCTCCTTATGTGCTGTATATGTCAATTCTACTGTATCTAAATCACAGTTACTTGATGTGCATACTCGCATTTTCTAACAAGGCCCCTTGGAAAATGGTCAGGAACAGCAAAATGCAGATCAGTTTTCAGCAACAACAATAACTTGTATTCACTTAGCTTTTTAAACATAGGGCTGAATATTCCGGCTGGCGGGGGGGGGAGGTGGGGGGAGTGCGGACCCGATCGCCACCCACGATTGGGTCTGCGCCGCCATTTTAAGCGGGCGGGCTGTGAATCGCGGCTCCCGAGGACAGCGGGAGTGGGC
The DNA here is from genome assembly GCF_964194155.1 of Cetorhinus maximus. Classification (NCBI taxonomy): domain Eukaryota; kingdom Metazoa; phylum Chordata; class Chondrichthyes; order Lamniformes; family Cetorhinidae; genus Cetorhinus; species Cetorhinus maximus. The sequence goes on from NC_135884.1 coordinate 104,648,188, forward strand.
AGGCGGCAGTGGGACTGCACTGGTGCCGGGTACAATGGCGACCCGGCGGCCTGTTTTAAAACGTTGCTGCAGCCTTTCAAAGGCTGCGAATCACGGCCAGTGGAAGGGCTCCCCACAGCGCTGCTGGTGAGCAGGCCAGGCAGGAGGGTAGGGCAGGGGGGCACTGTGCCCCTCGTTTATCTGATGATTGCCTTGCTGTCCTCCTCGAGGAGGTGGCAGCCCGGTGGGAGGTCCTGGTTACCCAGGACGGAAGGGGGAGGCCTCCCCACATGATGAAACGTGCCTGGGAGGAGGTGGCGGAGGTGGTGACCTCCCGTGACGTGGTGTGGCGCATCTGGATCCAGTGTTGCAAGCACTTCAATGACCTGTTGCGCTCAGGAAGGGTGAGTTGGCATTGGTCACTTAACCCAGCAGGTAGGCATTCCCCCCTGGTGCCACCGCAGCACCCCACCCCATCCCCAAGTCTGGGTGTAGTGACTGCATTGAATCATTGACGGCATGTGTCCTTTGCTAGGTGGGCCAGCAGATATTGCCCATGCCGAGGTCACCCTGAGAGGGTGGTGAAGAGATGGGTTATGCGCCGCAGCATGTGGTACACTGAGACCCACATGACTATTTTCGGGGCAACCTGGAGGAGCTGCACCTAGGTGCAGAACTGGAACTCCAGGACATGCCAAAGTCAGGGTGAAGACATGCTGGGAGGGGAGCTTCAAGGTGGTGTGGCACCGATTGATCTGCTGTCCCCTGCGCTCCACATGCTTGCGCCTCCTTGCTATGGAAGGTTAGACCGTGTGGTGTGTAATGTGATGTAGGCAGCATGTGGCCAAGGCGGGAGGGGGTGTGGGGAATAGGCCTAGCATCTTTGTGTGAGTTTTCGGCAGCAGCGGGGTGAGGAGGCACTGGAGCCCTGATATGTCCCACTCTGGTTGGGGTGGGCCGTGCACCAAGAGAGTCCAGGTACAAGTTGCACTAATCAATGCTCTTCTCTCCTTTTCAGGAGAAGGATGCACATAATGCCACAGAGCGGGTGAGGACTGGCGGCGGCCCTGCACAGTAAATGATTCTCAGCCGCTTCGAGCAGAAGGCCTTAGATTTGGAGAGGTGCCATGCGCCCAGGTCCACCGGTGTTGGTGAGGCTGGAGTGCCACAGGCAGGTATATTTGCCCAGTATTGAGGTCACCATTGTTCTCCCAACGGCCATGGCAGTGCTGAATGTTCAGTGATTAAAGTTTGCAACATGGCTTTACCATTGCTTATGGAAGGATGAGTGCATAATGATCCAGGGGACAGGGATACACTTTGTCATTATCTCCACGTTAACTGATCCAATGTCCTTGTTCTTCCTTTCAGCATCAGCAGAGCAGGGCCGGGAGGAGGAGCAGCAGAGACCCCCTCTCACACCTGAGGGCCCTGAAGTCTCACCATCGTCACACCATCTCTGCCAGCCAGGCACCAGCGCAGATATTAGCACCTCAGTGGGAATTCGAACATCGGCTAGTGTCCCGGGGCACAGCGGTGAGGGCCCTTCACAGTCGCTGAAGGAGCTGGCAGAGACAGAGAGTGCCCATGGCGCCAGCAGTCGGAGGACTGCAGGGGACCAGGCACATGCACAGTCGGTGCCTGATGATGTGCCTCTGGAGTTGTGGTGCAGGAAATGCGGCCGGGTGAGCGGGAGCATCTGGGGGAGATACATGAGGCAATGCTTGGCTTGGTGTCCGTGGTGGAGGAGACTACGTGGACGATTGCCAAAGCAATGAGCCTCGTGTCCGAGCGCCATGCGTCCTCCATGGAGAGAGTGACGACTCTCGTGGAGAGCCTCTTCCAGGAGACCCATCAGGGCTTCCTGGGGATGCGCTTGGACCAGCAAGCCCTCACATCGGCATTGACCTCAGCTGGCCAGTGCCAGTGTGGGAGATGGTCTGGGCACCAAGTTTCCCAGCTTGGTGCCCATCCATCCACGGTGAGCAGGGAGGTCCGAAGCGACCTCACGTCGGTGCAGCAGCTGCCTGTCATCTCTGTGGGCTTCTCTCAGGGCGCCCCGGATGAGGGTGGCAGCTGCTCCGCCCCTCTGCCAGTGATTGTGGCATCTGGTGAGGCTGCCACGACTGGGGCGATGCCAGCTGTGGATCTGGCAGCTCCCTCCCAGGCGGGGCCAGCACAGGCTCTACAGGCCAGAGGACGACCGCCAAGGTCATCAAGGTCAACAGGACAGCAGAGTCAGCAGCTGTCTCAGATGCCACTCCCAGTGAGGTGTCAGCACCAAGACGTACACCCGAAAACGTAAACATAAGGCACCTTAGGCACACCACGGGTTTATCACTGATGCTTTTGTGTTGGCCTGCAATGAGGTCTTTATGAGTTGGTATGATTTGTAACACCTTTTTCATTTTGTTTCATTAAGTTTCTTTGGTTGCAATATTAAATTCAGACATGTCACCATGGCTGATGGGTGCCTCTTTTCTTCTGCAGGTGGATGGTTTCCAAAAATGTAGTGAGTGCTTTTTGGGACATTCAGCTTTATTAACAAGGACCTTAGTTAATGTTCCTAACCAGGCAGATTTTGCACTTAGGTATCGAGTATGGAGCCCACAGCCCAGGCTTGTCCTGGAGGTCCATATGTGGTGTGCTAGCTGAAGGTTCATTGGATTAAAGCCTCCCGGGTATCCCTGCCTCCCTGCAGTATGCCCGAGTCAGCGTCTACCCCCTCAGCATTTCCCTGTGCGTGCTCATCCTCAGATTCACTGCTGGACTCATCGTGTGCAGCCACAGCCAATGCGTCTATGTCTTCATCATCCACTGCGTCCCCCCTTTCCAGTGCAAGATTGTGGAGAGTGCAGCATGCAACCAATATCACCGACACACAATCTGGGAGGTACTGGAGTGCACCCCTGAGCGGTCCAGGCAACGGAAGGGCATTTTGAGGAGACCGATGGTTCTCTCCACCACAGCGCTTGTGGAGGTGTGGCTCCTATTGTACCGCTGCACAGCCTCTGTTCTTGGATGGCGGAGAGGCATCATGAGCCACCTTCTGAGGGGATAGCCCATGTCACCCAGCAGTCATCCATCAAGCCGGGCTGGAGCACTGAAGAGCCTCGGCACCTGGGAGTGTCTGAGGATGTAGGCATCGTGGGAGTTGCCTGGGTACCTTGCACAGACTTGCAGAATCAGCATCCTGTGATCACACACTATCTGCACGTTCATGGAGTGGAAGCCCTTCCTGTTGACGAAGGCACCGGGCTCACCTGCTGGCACCTTGATGGCCACATGTGTGCAGTCTATAGCATCCTGGACACGGGGGAAGCCAGCAATGGCCGCGAAGCCTCTGGCTTTCTCTGTCTGGCTTGCCTGGTCCCAATGGTAGTGGATGAACATCAATGCATGCCTGAACAGAGCGTCTGCGATCTGCTTGACACAAGTGTGGACAGCTGATTGGGAGACACCGCAACGATCACCCACCAAGCCCTGGAAGGAGCCAGAGGCATAGATGTTGAGGGCAGCTGTGACCTTTAGAGCCACTGGCATGAGGTGTCCACCAACACAGTTCAGGCCCAATCATCTGACAGATGTAGTTGACTGTTTCCCTTGAGAGACAGAGCCTTCTTTGGCACTGCACCTCAGACATATTGAGGTAGCTGCTTCGCCACCTGTAAACCCTGGCAACATGATAGTGGTGTCTTCTGCGGCCCCTTCCGTCTTGGACAACCTCTTGGCATTGCACCCCTTGTGCCTGCACCTGACCTCCCAAACGTGGCTCCCCTGGAGGTTGAATGTGCACTCCTGGCCTCCTCCCACTTCTAGCCCTCCCTTCCTCCTCAGAGGAGGTGCCTCCAGTGGAGAGTTTAGCTGCCCTCAACATCTATGCCTCTGGCTCCTTCCAGGGCTAGGTGGGTGATCGTTGCGGTGTCTCCCAATCAGCTGTCCACACTTGTTCAGCTCCCATTCCCAGGCTAAGGGAAGGCTTCCTGAAACCTGCAGGCCCCAAAAAGATTCCTTATTGCAGAGTGCTGACCTGAAGGTTGTGAGTCCAGACCAAGCAGCTGCTATGCATTTTGAAGTATTGCAGATCACACAGGCAAGTATCAGTAACTTTGAAGCATCAACATTTGACAGAGCACACTCGCGACCCCACTGAGCCCTCTTGGATGAGGTTTATACAAATGTGACCTACCCGTTACAACTGTTTGCCGACCCAAAGATTGCATGGGCGCTGAAAATTCGCGGTCGACTGGCACTTCAAAGGCCTTAAATGGCCCGTTAGTTAATGGCAGGCGCACATCGGAGAGCATTGCGCGCCCTTCCAACGAAATATCGCGATGGCGCACGGTGACATTGGGATGCTTACCCGACGTCACCGGGCGTGGTTTTATGCGTGTGTGTGCGCGGGGCCCACCCCTGCATGCCAACGGGAACATTCTGCCCATAGAAAAATATCCCAACACACTTCGCACAGACAAAAATGAACGGCGAGACAAAGGAGTCAAGAGGGGGGGTGAACAAAAAGGGGTAGGTTTTAAAGAGGACCTTAAAGGAGTGGGGGAAGGTAGAGTGACATAGCAATGTAGGCAGGAAGCTCCAGAACTTGGGGCCTAGATGACTGAAGGCACGGCCACCAGTGGCAGGGCAAATAAAAGGTGGCTGCAAGAGGCCAGAGTCAGAGGAACCGTAGAGTTCACTGCACATTTATGATTATTCGGTGTAAGTGAAGTGCTTTGGTCATTTCTGACAGATTTAATAATAAGGCATTCATTAAATACTTGTTTTTACAAAGATGAGCCACCTTCATGAAGAAATGGCTCATCATAAAATTATACCATGATACGTTTCAGGTGAATTGCATCACATGTTATCTCTTAAACAAATACAGGATTTATCAAAAACTTTTCTTGCAAGTGTGCTTTTAAGGTGAGAGGCAGTTTGTTTAAATCTTTTGCTGACTTGTAAGGGCCAATTTTAACTTGGCTCACCCAGCAGAAATGGGGAGGCAGTAGCCATGAAATGCAAGTACAAGAATTATTTTTGTGGGGGGGGGCCAAGAGGATTAGGAGTGCTCTTTCAAGGTCCACATCAATAGTATGCTTCTCCCCCTTGACCTATTGACCAGCTCAGTCTCCAAGTCACATAACATTCCACTGGCACAGAGCCTATGAGCTGTACCAGGATGCCCATTCAGGGTGTGCAGCTCACCTTTGGTATGCTAATGAGGCATGGTCCTCGAAATGTCCCAGGTATCCTGCCAAGAGGAACAGGTGGGTGTTCTCTGCCCTGCCCATCCATTCCATTGCTAGAGTTAAACTTTACCCTGTAATGTTGATGTTTAGCTATTTATCACCCACACACACAGAGGTTCTGTGTTAAGTCTGAAGCACCGAGTTTGACTTTTACAGACATACTCATTTGTGGCTTTTAGCTTTCGAAAGTGCTGTCTGATTCTGCTACTTTTCAACTTGTTTATTTTCCACATAGCCAAGGAACTCTATACTCCCACACTGCATGACCTCAGCTAGTAATTTAATTCCAGTTTAGTGTTAACGTAAGCACAGTTCATGTCTCATATTTTCATTAAATTTGTGGGTGTTTTCCCTTCACTTCTCAGATTTATCTTGCTAATGACTGTCAATTAGAGTAACTTTCTTGAATCACTGCTGTACAGTGATGATTTTCAGATAAAAAGAATAATATAAAGTTACATTTTTAACAAATTTTGCCAAATTATTCTGGAACATTGAAAATTTGATGAATTACCATATTAAACTGTTTGCCAGCTACAGGGAAACAGGGAATAATTCTGGGATTGATAGATTTTTGGACTCTGAGGGGATCAAGGGATATGAGGATTTGGCAGGAAAATGTTGAGGCCAAGGATTAGCCATGGTCTTATTGAATGGTAGAGCAGGCTAAAGGGACCAAATAGCCCCCTCTTGCTTTTATTTCTGACTATGTTCTTGTAGGAGGACCATTGGAGTTTGCTGAAATAGATGAAAATGGATATTCATGATTCAGGTAGATAAACTTGTAGAAGTTCAAGCACACCCAAGAATATGTGTGAATGGATAAGCATAAGATGCATCTAATATTGGGCCTCAGGCCTCATTATCACTGATCTGGAAAGCTGTCTATACCTAATAGGTGTGTCCAGGAAGCTCGCCAGAGGAGAAAGCAGAAGGGACTCTCAAGTGACTCCTCACAGGGAAACAGGAATGGGTGGCCAGAAACGGGTTTGGTTGCAGGTGGTGGGAGAGGTTGCATCCGCAAAGCCATGTATCCACATTCATTGGCACTGGGGATGCTTGCTTTCCTGACAGAGCCACTTGCACACTAGACCTGGTTCTGTCACTCATGTCACCTGCTCCAGTCTGGAAGAATGTCAGTGCGAAGAAAATCAGGGCCACAGTCACCTTCACAGCTGCTGTATTCCAGAAAGTCATGTGGTGAAGGATAACATTGGAAGCAATCTTGACACTTTTTTATAAGTATTTATTTACAGAGTTTCAGATTACAGACTTGCATCTTTTCACCCAACCACCACAGTTTCAGTCTGTTCATATTTATGAAGCATAAGCAAATCCCCAATTAACGTTCCTCCAACTGCACACAGTTAAACACCATTGATATACAATTAACCATAGCCATTGGCAGTGCCACCCTTGCCCTGCTCTGAGGTTGTGGGTCTGGCTGCAAGAGGTGACAGGGTTCTGTGAGCACCTGCTTTGTAAAGCACAGGCAACATGCACACTGCTTCTTGGGAGGAGGCAAGGTTAGTGTTTCTGGAAGACCCGAGGTGGATAAGGCCTCTTCCTGAGAGTCTTTGTGCCCTTCCTTCTGCTCCCTCTACAAGCAGCTTACCCTCTCCTTTGCTTCCTCTGCACCATCTCCCTCTCATGTATAGGCCAGGGGGAATTGCAACTGTAGCACTTATGACTGGAAGCAGATAGCCTGATCAGGATCCCTGAAGTCACAGTCTACATGCAGCATCAATCCCTATCAATTTCACCAACTTTAACCAACTCTGCAAACCACCAAGTACTTTTACAAACTCTAACATAACCAATAGAAATGGTTCAGAAACTAACCTGTACATAGTTGATGATCCTTTTAAATAGTGCTGATGAGGGATCCTTCGTGCTGCTGAACACATGTTCAGAAGTGTGTTTAAGAGAAAAAGCTAGCTGGAGTGGCAAAGCCGAAGTGGCAGCGCCAGCATCAAATCAATGTTACAACATCATGATCTGCCTACTCTGCATTCTTTGCATGCACGCTTAGGGTTGCCAATCCTCCAGGATTGCCCAGGAGTCTCTAGAAATTAGAGATTGAACTCCTGGACAGCCCAGGGGAAAAATCATAGGAACATTAAAAAAATCGTGCACTTTTGTTTACTAATTTTAAAATATCTAGGTTAGGAAAAAACTGTTTTATTGATAGTCAAAATCATCCAATTGTGTCAAATTGCACTTTCCAGTTGGCAATGCGCCATGAGGACAGATGTGTCAGGTGACCATGGTGGGAGGGTGGAGGTGGGGCAGTTGGCGGCAGGTGCTCAAATGACGATATCCCCAGGAATATGTCCAACCAGAGTTGGCAACGCTGTGCACACTCCTAATGGCTGTGCTGAGGCCCTCACCAACATGTAGTCAGCATGAGCCATGCTAAAGTGTGCAAGTGCAGTGCATGCTTCCTTTTGGTAACAAATGGCATCCCTAGCACCAAAAGGGGGAGGTGGTGGCATGGTGGTATTGTCACTGGACTAGTATTCCAGAGACCCAGGGTGATGCTCTGAGAACCTGGGTTTGAATCCCACCACAGCAAATGGTGGGATTTAGATTCAATAAAAATCTGGAATTAAAAATCTGACGATGATTGTCGTAAAAACCCATCTGGTTCACTAATGCCCTTCAGGGAAGGAAATCTGCTACCCTTACTTGGTCTGGCCTACATGTGATTCCAAACCCACTGCAATGTGGTTGGCTCTTAAATGCCCTCTGAACAAGGGCAATTAGGGATGGGCAATAAATGCTCGCCTAGGCTGCAATGCCCACATCCTGTGAATGAATAATAAAAAGTGTAGGTGTTACACAGCCCCATTTTAAGGCCTGTGGCTTTAAATGGGCGTGTAGGTTATCACCGCTGATCTTAGTAGCAGATGATACATTGTGTGCGGTGTAGTTGAACGCTCCCATCCTTGTAAGATAGCAAATCACACAATATAGCATGAACAATGAAAAAAGACACCCTTTAGTATTTTAAATATAACTCAGACACTGTCAAGGCAAATCTATAAATTCTTAGTGATTGCTAAGTGTGTGTATATACTTACAGGGGCATTAACTCAATTTGTGCTCAGATCCTTTAGAGTTAAAAATATGGATTTCCACCCTTGCATATAGTCCTGTAGCCGTAAGATGTGGTATGTCATTTCTTCACCTGGCAGATCCATTTATTGGGAAAGCTGCTATCCTAACTATAGGTATATGCTCGCAAAAAAATGGGAATACAGTTGAGTACTCTGCTCACTGATGCGATTGTAGATCACACAAAGACCACAATGTGAGATCACCTGCAGGAGATGGTCTTCCACTAGGTAGGTATCAAGAGTGCGGCACAACTTGCATTCCATTGCACAGACAAACAGAAAAAGTTTGTTTTAGAACTGCATTGGCATGTTTTCAGTTCAATTTTAATGACTTTGATCTTAGCAGTTAGCTGGTTCTAGTGCCAACTCGATCCTGTAATTAAAATTAACAGGTATTCAGATCCAGTAAACAGAAGTCCCCATTAGTATGAGACCAATACTGAAAGTAAGTTAAACTGGATTTGACAATCATTCCTGTTACTTTTGAAGATATCAGTCAAAAAGTTCCTGCGCTGCAGTATTTTTACAGAAGTCACAAGTCATATGTATAGGGATTTGAAGACGAAGCATCCAATGTTTTTAGTGTTAAACATCATTGAATGCACGATTGTCTAAAATTCTTCGGTGGGATTTTCCGCACCTGCCCGCCGCCGCGATCTTCCTGTCCCGCTGCAACAGGGAAGGGAAATTCCAGCTCTTATCTGAACAAAGACACAATGGCCTAGGTAGTAACTCCCCAGGATGGCAGGAGAAGGTTAGGAGAATGTTAAAAAGTGAAATGCGCACAACACAACTCCAACCCACTGTGTGCGGGACTGGAGCGGATATTGTGTCATGTTGACATATTTAAATTGGGCTTCCACAGTGCAAATGGGAGCCCGATTTGAAGTTGACAATTGCTGCTCAGGTTTCCCAGAGGTTGGGAAACTCGGCAGTGGAACGGGTGGAAGCAGGACTTGCGGCTCCTCAGGTTAAGTCGCTGTGTCAGCACTCCTTGTAGGCCAGCAGGAACAGGAGTGCTCCCTCAACCTCCCGACTACAGGTAATTCACCAACCTCCCCCCTTCCCGATTGTCAATCTCACCTCAGGCCTCATTGCCAACTTACACCCACCTCCTGATTGTCTAGGACTGATTGCAAGGGTTGCGGCCTCCTGCTGCTGGTGTTCTCTCCTTTCTGCTGGTCAGGCTGTCTGTTTGGTCAGTTGCTGGGACATTCGGCGAGAAGATTTTGATGAGTTCCTACCATTAAGAGCAGCAGGACATCTGCTTTCCTGCCCTGTTGCGTTGTTTGGCCATTTGTGGTCTCACTCACACCCTCCCCACCTCCCCATAAATCTCACTGTGTATTGTACAAACTGTTTCTTTGTGAATGAACTTCTCCAAAATTGTACATTTGACCAATTTAAGCTGTGTATTATAAGGAGAACTTTGTAACTCGATAAGAACTGAAACTTGATTCACTCTTTGACAAAACTGTCTAGAAATTTAACACCTTTCTTCAAGAAAGGAGGGATACGGAAAACAGGAAACTATAGGTGAGTTAGCTTAACTTCTGTCATAGAGAAATTGCTAGAATCCATGACGAAGGTGCCTATAGCAGGATACTTGGAAAACCATAATGGGATCAGGCAGAGTCAACATGGTTTTGTGAAACAGAAATTGTGTTTGACTAATTTATGAGAGTCCTTTGAGGAAGTAGTAAGCAATGTGGACAAAGGGGAATCTATAGATATGGTGTGCTTAGATTTCCAAAAGGCATTTGATAAGGTGCCACATCAAAGGTCGCTACACAAAATAAGAGCACATATTAGCATGAATAGAGGATTGGTTAGCTAATAGGAAGCAGAGAGCAGGGATAAATGGGTCACTTTTGGGTTGGCAAGTTGTAACTTGTGGAGTGCCACGGGGATCAATATTAGGGCCTTAACTATTTACAATCCATATCAATAACTTGGATAAGGGGACCGAATATATGATAGCTGAATTTGCCAATGGCACCAAGATAGGTAGAAAGTAAGTTATCAAGAGGGAGTAGGGTCTGAAAAGAGATATAGGGCTGAATTTTACATCCCACGGACAGGCGCATGCCCAACCTGATCGGGTGTAAAATCGCGTGAGAAATGTTGGGCGAGTGTCCTGACGTCATCGTGCATTCACGCGATATTTCACTCGGCAGGCATGCGCAAAAGTCGGAAGCGCGCCCGGCGACAATTAAGAGGGCAATTAAGGCCATTAATGGCGCAATTGTCTGCAATTTTTCGTGGTCCGTCCCACCATATGGTTGGCGGACGGGCGAATTGGCCAGGCAAGCTATGCATTTTTCATCAAACCTCATCCAAGGGCAGGATGAGATTTCCGTTATGAAATAAAATAAAAGTAAAAACCTGTGGGCAGCATTTTATGAGTTATATTTTCAGGGGCTTGATTGTGATGCTTGGACAGTTTTTTTTAAAGCTTTTTAAACCTTTATTTAATCATTTGAAGGTCTGCAGCTTCCTGAGATAGCTGTCTGCTTTCAGAGAGTTCTCTTGCTGTGCTCACTCACACCCACGGTGACATCATTGCCCACCCTCTTCCCACCCCCACCCCGGCAGCCCTGAGCTTTTCAGCATGCTTTTCACGCTGTCTGGCTGTTAATTGGCCAGCCAGCATGAAGTCGTGGTTAGGGGCCGATCGTGGTCGGCGGTCCATTACCCGACCACCCCCGGGCCTGCTGATCGCGCCCACCGCCAAAGGTAAAATTTAGGCCATAGATGGGTTAAGTGATTGGGCAAAAAAATTGGCAGATGGAGTATAATGTGAACTTGTCCACTTTAGCAGGAAGAATAGAAGAGCAGAATACACTTTAAATGGGAGAGAGATTGCGGAACTTGGTGGTACAGAGGGATCTGGGTGTCCCGGCACATGGATCACACAAATTTAGTATGCAGGTACAGCAAGTGATTAGGGAGGCAAATGGAATGTTGTCTTTTATTACAAGGAGAATGGAATATATAAAGTAGGGAAAATTTACTGCAGCTGTACAGGGCCTTGATGAGAACATATCTGGAGTACTCCGTATAGTTTTGGTCTCTTTACTTGAAAAAGGATATATATGTGTTAGTTTGGAGAAGGTTCACCCGACTCATTCCTGGGATGAAGGGCTTATCTTATGAAGATAGGCTGAATAGGTTGGGCCTATAACCATTGAAGCTTAGAAGATGAGAGGTGATCTTATTGAAACATTTAAGATCCTGACGGTACCTGATAGGGTGGATACCAGGAGGATGTTTCCTTGTGTGGAGGAGAATAGAACGAGGGGACAGAGTTTAAAAATAAGAAGTCTCCCTTTTGAGACAGAGATTAGGAGAATCTTTTTCTTTCGGAGGGTTGTTAGTCTGTGGAATTCTCTTCCCCAGAAAGCAGTGGAGTCTGGGTCATTGAATTTATTCAAGGCTCAGTTAGATAGATGTTTGATAGACAAAGGAGTCAAGGGTTCTTGGGGGCAGACAGAAAAGTAGAGTTGAGATGACAGTCAGGTCAGCTGTGATCATCTCAAATGGTGGAGCAGGCCCAAGGAGCCAAATGGCCTACTGATGCCTCTAAGTCCTGTGTTCCTAATTCAAAGAGCATGATAAAGTAAGAATGTTTCTAATAAAGATTTCCATTTGTAAAAAGCGACAATTGTCAAATAAATTAAAATGGAATACTTAAAAAATTAACTTCCTTCACCTCTGCCTCCAGCTAGTCTATAGGGCTTAATTAATGATTGAGTTTTACAATTAGAAATTAGAACATTTTCACACATTATGAAAGGTAATGAAGCATTGCTGTTACAGCATAAAGCCTGCCATGTTGCCAACTGGAACCCCTGCCTACAGTGGTAATAAGCCACACTGAAGTCAGCAGAGAGATTTCAACCTGACCTATACTTGCAGACTAAAGTGGGTTGGTGGTGCAATGATGAGTTACTCCTTCACTGGTTTCTGTAGTTAAATTTTCTTTTAATCATTTCATTTCATATTCTGTGCATTTGGAGATTTCCTGACTTTAAATTTCTCACTATAGTGCAGACTTATTACAACATGATTGACTGCCCGGTGAAAATGACTGTGAATAAGAGAGTACCTTATCACATTTATCAGAAACATCCCAAATATACAGCTCAACTACATGTTATGTGCTAAGACAGGAGCCATTTTATGCACATCAAGATCCCACAAACATCAAAATAAATGTCCCAGTTAGTTTCTTCTTGGTGGTGTGAGTTGAAGGAAAAATCCCCACCAGGATAATAGAGGATCTCCCTTCCTCTCTTTGCATAGTGCCATTGAATCTTTCACGTTTACTTGAAGCACCAAACCAGGCAGATCTGAACTTGGTTTAACATCGCATCCAAAACACAGCACCACTAATAATGTGACATTCTCTTAGTACAGTACAGTTCAGATTATGTGGCAAAATCATGCACTGGAACTTGAACCTACAAATTCCAACTAAGTTGACACTTAGGGATGAATTTTAAGTTCCTGATGTGTTGGGAGCAGTGGGTGTCAAGGGTTCACAATTTGATAGCATACGTAACCCAGAAGCAAGTGTACCTGGTCTACCTCAGTGGCGTTTTAACACAGTGTTATGACACAGCAGTTGGTAAAGGCTGAGTTATTTAAAATCCCAGAGGGAAACTTTAAAAACTTTCATAACCTATATTTTCAACTGGTATGTTTGAGATGCAGCTCTGAATTCAGAAATGAAACCACCAAGCCTCCAGAGGTTTTTAATATAAATTAAATTAAACATTTATTAATTTAACAAGGTATTAAACACATACACATGTCTACAAATTACTACCATAACAACTATTAAACAAATCACCAAATTAATTACTCCCAGGTAAATCTTCACCAAGGCAACAATAACCCGTAGACTTTAAACAGACACCAGGCAACGCACATTTTATCTTTTGAATTCAAAATGAGGCTCCTTTCAATTTGGTCCTTTTGCACCGCTGTAGGCTTACAGGCGGTTTAGATCTCACATACCTCTGACCCATGCACAAAATTCTTTTCTGTGTACATGTAGCCTTCCCTTTGAATGCAAATTCTCATTGTATCACCAGACCCTTTGAACTCCACCTCTTCTAACAATAAAACCGCTTTCATAGTACCAATTTTATTAGTAATATAAACATATTTGCTTGGTGTCTCCTAACTAACTGTAAGATTTCACCCCCAGTCTTTGAATGGCTTATTCAACAAAATGTAAATGCACCCTTTACCTTACTGTTTAACATCTCAAAACTACTATACATCAAAGCACCCAGACTAGCTGGCTTTAATCCAATTAAGACACCCACACTCACACCCACAGACACAGACACAGACCCTACTACAAGTCCAATTTAAAATAGTTTCCACTAATGTTATATACAGTAATATCTTCATGACAACAGCCACTGCATTGCTGTGTTATTTCTAGGCTTCCTGACCAATTGGTGTGAGCACATTTGATGACGACACCCCCGCCCTCCCTGAGTCAATTTCAACAATTTCAACTCCAGTATTTAAAGGGACACCCCTAACATGCAATGTGTGGTATTTAGAGTTCGAAGCACAACAGAATAAATTGACAGAATGAAATCCAGGGGTAAAGCTTTTAGCTCGGCGCACGCCTGACCCGCTCAAACGTAAAATGACACGTGTCAATGTCGGGTGAGCGTCCTGACAATTAAAAGGCCTGTTAGGGCCATTAAAGCAGCAATTAAACAGAAAGGAGTTTGTGTGTGTAAGTCAGAGGCATTTAAGATCTAACCAGCTTGTAAGCCTACAACTGTGTCTGCAAAGGAAACAAATTGAAACAAACCTCATGCTTTGCCTGGCTAAAAGCAAAATACTGCGGATGCTGGAAATCTAAAACAAAAATAAAAATGCTGGACAAACTCAGCAGGTCTAGCAGCATCTGTGCAGAGAGAAACATAGTTAATGTTTCGAGCCCGTAAGACCGTCAGAGCTCTGAAGAAGGGTCTTACGGACTCAAAACATTAACTCTGTTTCTCTCTTCAGAGATGCTGCTAGACCTGCTGAGCTTTTCCAGCATTTTCTGTTCATGCTTTGCCTGTTGCCTGTTTAAAGTCAATGGGTTACTGTTGCCTTGGTGAAGATTTACCTGGGAGTGATTAATTTGGGGATTTGTGTAAAAAGTTATTATGATAGTAATTTGTAGACATGTGTATGTGCTTAATTTGATGTTAAATTAATAAATGTTTAATTTAGTTTTATTTAAAAAACCTCGAGGCTAAGTGGTCTTATTCCTCAATTCAGAGTTGCATGTCAAACATACCAATTGAAAATATAAGTTATGACAGTTGTCCAAGTTTCCCTCTGAGATTTAAACAACTCAGCCTTTACCAACTGCTGTGTCATAACAATTGTTACGATCCCAACTGCTGTTAATACTGGACAAGTCAGATCCCAGGGTGAAACCTGGCTTGATAGATCCTAACCTTTTTTTCAGAAACCATGGCGGAAAGTCACTGAACAAATTCACAGGAGTCTGCTGATGAACTTTTAACACAAATAATAAAATATTTATTAAACAAGAAAAATGAACTGCGTGTCACCAGGCAAAAGGGCTGGAAGGATCTCAATACAAACACAATAAGACACTACACATTCAAACTATTTCTTTATCCCAGCATATCTCTATAGACACATAAACCAGTGAAGAGTTACCGCTAGCTTGACACACAAAAACTTCTCACTTGGGACTGGCACAGTTGCAAACAGTAAACTTCCAGTCAATTCCTGGGCATTCACTTGATGCTTTTCACCCAACTTGCATGTCTCCCCAAGAAACCCAAAAACTACACTCTAAACTCAATCTTCCAGTAGCATCTCTGCTAAACTGATCACTTCACTGAGTTCTATACCTGATTATTCAAATAACTACTAGGCCTTGTAACTTTTCTTATCAGAGAGCTGAATAGTCCTGTCTTCTCTCTCTGACACACATTGAACTCTCTCCTGCCTCTTTGTCACTTTATCACTGTCATTAGGCAACAACACAGTTTTTCCCCAGAATCACTAAATTTTTTAACTAATCTCTTTACCTTCAGGTGTTGTAAAACCTTATTAAAAATGTACACATACAAACAAACCCAAAAGACCTGACCTTTCAGTTAGGAGTCTATCCAGATTTCCTGGCACCAAGGTTCACAAACAAAACCTATATGAAACTGGAATGTTTTTTTACCTTACTTAACACACAAATATATATATTCAACTTAAAAATTATACATTGTTCCTAACATTATGCATTTCCTCACATCTCCATCTGTCACTGACACTCACCCTTATCTGTATGCAGTACTATGCACCTTACAGTCAATCTCAACAAATGCTCTCTATCAGTCCATTCAACACATGCCATTAGTCTCACTCATATGTTTTCTTTCTCCCTTCTTGCAGGGGAAGAGAACACAGAACACGAGGAAGAGGTAGACAATCAGCCAATAGAGTAACAATTGGTAGTACTCCAGCCATCTCTCGACTGATAGCTGTACATCAGTGGAATCTTAGCATGCTTGGCTGTTAGAGAAGGGCCCCCCCATAGAGTGGAAGGAAAGGTTAGGGTATCTGGCCCAAATAAACATTCTTTATACAAACTGATGGAGTATAAGTATCAAATTGTATGAATTTCAGGCACAAATTCAACTTGGTATAACATAGTAACCATAACATGGATGCAAGACATTCAGGACTAGGAACTGAAAATACTAGGTTATAAGGTCTACAGGAAAGATGGGGAAATGGCAGAGGGGGAAGAGTAGCCTTAACGATTGTGGATGGAATTGTTTCAAATGGTGAGTGCATATAGCAAGAGGTAAGCAGACAGTGGGGACTTTATGGGTAGAATTAAAAAAACAGAAGTGGATTTAAGACTGGAGCAGAAGTTATGCTTAGGCCCCTTGGCAGGTTTGAAGTGTTAGCTTATATAAACGATGAGATTAGACAAGAATGTAGCAAAGGCGGGGTGTTTTTAATAGGGGATTTTAACTTTCATATACTTTGGAATAAGCAGACTAGCACATGTCAGAAAGGTAGGGAATTTCTTGAGTGTGTCTGGGATAGTTTTCTGCAACAACATGCCCTAGAACAAACAAGAGGGTCATACCAAATTCAGTTTAGTCTGATCTAGATTTGGCTAACAGCCTAGAAGTGTGTGAATATTTATCTAATAGTGATCATAATTTAGTCCAGTTCAGTGTAATGTTTGAAATGGAAATGTGAACAGCTACCAAGATTTTAGATTAGTTAAGGCTTCAATGGATGGGCAAATCTGTTACTGGGCAAAATGACAGCAGGTTAGTGGGAGGTTATCAAACACTGTGATATCTCTAAAGGGCATGTGTTCTACTTGCCTAAAAAGACACTCATGGATGATTAAAAAGGTAAGAGACAACATATAAATCTGACAGAAAAAGCATTAAAAATGCAAAAATACAAAAACAACCCCACAGGTCTTGGCAAATGGGAAAGTTACAATGAACAGCAAAGGGTGGCAAAATAGAACTACAAATAAAGAGCATGGAAAGAAACTTTCAAAACGAATAAAAAAGACGTTTATGATTAGGAGAAAAGGTGGCCAGAAGCAATGTGTGTCCGTGTGTGAAAATTGGGATGTCCTCAGTGAAAATAAGGGAATGGCAGGTGTGCTGAATGATTACTTTGCTTCAGCATTTATAATATAGGGAGACAACAGCGTGCCAGACATCCCAATGAAACTAGTATCGAATCAGGAATGGGACTCAACAAAATTACTGCAAGCATGATGACAGTAATGGGGAAATTAATGACACTGAACGACTAAAGAGTAACAATTCCCAGAACAAGATAGTTTCCATCCCAAATTTTTAACAGGAGCAGTTAAGACTTGGGTCGGGAATTTCCGTGCCCGCCAGCATTGGGCATGCTCGGTGGCGTGAGCGGACAATATGGCGCGATCGGTTTCACGATGGCGTGAAATTGGACGATGCCACGATGGCACGATTGTCCGCTCAGATTGCTGACAGGGGGCTGCGTTTCCCGCCATTGGACATTGGGAACCTCACTGTAATACATCTGCATATCATTATTAGGCCAGCCAGCTGGAATCGTTCCCCCTCCCCCCCAACGCTGGATCGTCCACTTCGCGCTGATGGGTTTCATCACAGCATAGAAAAGGCGTGCACTTGGCGGGCTGCATTTTGAGGGGAACTCAGAGATGAGTGCACAGCAACGCTATGCAGCGCTCGCCAGGGTCGCTTATTGGACTTCAGGCTTGAGGACTGTTGTGGAGGGGTCAAGGACAGCCTTGCTGTTGAGGTGTTGTGCGGATGGGGGAGGTGCAAGGACAACCCTGCTGTTGAGGCGACTTGCGGGGGGGTCAAGGGCAGCCTACCATTCAATATAGTGCACAAGCATTCGGGGTGGGGGTGCTGGGTAGGTGAGGGAAGCAGCCACGCGTTAGGGAAACCTGTATAAATTGGCCATTCCTCTGCAACTGAGACAAGTGAGGTGCAGCCACATTGAAGTGATTGGAGTCCGGCTTCGAGCTTACCTCTCACGCAACTACTAGGCATCAAAGTGCCACCAAGTGCTCCAAAGATTTTCACCACTCCCCGGCGTAGACTGCAAATTCATGAACATTTAGGTGGACTGCAGAACAGTTGGATGACTGCACAAGTTGTACAATCTCCTTGCTAAAGCTGGCCATGGAGCACTCACTGGTGGAGGTGCTCACAGCCCCTTGCAATGTCAGCATCCCAGTTAGGACCGGTCTCCCCCGTGGTTCAAGCTAACAGTGCAGCCTTGCAGTGCAGGTTAGGAGAATGCCTGCACCTGAGCTGAGAGCACAGCATGCAGTCCAATGGGCAAAGCTGCTGCTAATTGGTTGGGTGGAATGGGGCGGACATGGGTGGGATTTCAGGCAGCCTTTCATCTCTGGCCATCCAAGAGGTGGCCAGCACTCTCCGGGAAGTGTTAAGGGGCCTTCACACTTAACCAGGACAGGTTCTTAGTACACCCATGCTAACCGCGTGTCTTTCTCTTTCATCCTGCAGGAGGAGTACATCAGGATAATGGAGCCTGGTGAACTAGCTGTATGCCTGATGGCCTACAGAGAGTGAAGATGATAGAGGAGAGGGTGACTAAGGCTCCTGGCTGTGCAGAGGCAGGAGCAGCAACCTCAGGAAGAAAGGGTGGCTGGGGCTCCCGCACACGCTGCCCAAGAACCACAGCGAGCCATCGCAGGCTGGCGCCTAGTGACACCCAGGATCTATAGATGTGGCCTTTCATTCCTGCAGATGACCGAGAACCAGTGTTGCTGAAGACTGCGCATGCCTAGGGAACTGGTTGGTCACATCTGCCAGCTACTGCAGGATTTGGCGCCATCAGGACACGGAGGGCATTTACTACAAGTGACTTTGAAAGTGACCACGACGCTCAATTTCTATGCCAGTGGCTCCTTTCAGGGCTCCACATCTGACCTCTGTGGGGTTTCACAATCCACCGCCCACAAATGTATCCATGAGGTCACGGATGCCACCTTTATGAGGGCAACAACTTTGTGCATTTCGCTGGGACCAAGAGATCCAGGATGCAAGAGTGATTGGATTTGCCCAAATCACAGGTTTCCCACAGGTGCAGGGTGCAATTAACTGCATTCACATGGCACTTAGATCTCCGAATGATGGAACTCTGTGGCACCTGCCAGCTACATTCTGGCAGCAATGACCAGCACTGTTGAGGTGCAGGCATCAGTAATGTTTCCAGGGAGCGTGAGGCTGGACCATCACTGTGGTCTGAAGGCTGCACAGTGCACAGGGAAGAGGCCCTGGGCAGAGACACCTGCCTTTATCTTGTGCAGAAAGGTTTCATATCTGAGTGACACAAACACTGCTCATCAGAACAAGGGCAGGGAGGCATTCTTGGGAGTTCATTGACAATAGTGAATAGTATGTACAAGTGATTAACACCCGTGCCCAGACTGTGGAACTAATTCTTCTTAACCTTCCTAACCCTGCTGCTATGTCTTGGTGCTCTTCGAACATCCACAGTGGAGGTGGAGGCAGCCTGCTGTCTGTAAAGACCTTGGCGGGCTTCCTATGGAGGGCCGAGACCTGGAGGGCCCCAGCCTGCTTTTGGGGTCCTGCTATGTGGCAGTGGTACTCTTCTCTGCCTGTGGAGCTGGAGCTGCTGAGGACACAGGAAGAGAGGATTCAGATGGGCTGGACACCTCCGGTATCACCTGGATGGACAGTCCCAGGGACACGGGCTGATCCCCTTCCCTATGGGTGCCTGAGGGCCCCAGGCTGACTCGTTGAGGAGACAGGGTAGCTGGAGTGAGATCGAGGTGCCCGGCACCCCTCTCACTTACACAATGTTGGAGTCCAACTATGACATCAGCGATGGAGTTGGGCCCGTGCAGCAGTGCAGGACCAAGATCTCCATGGCGGCCACCATCCTACCAGTGTTGACCTCAGTGTGTTGGCATGCCGGCGCCATCACCTCAGAATGAAGGCAGACAGACTCCTCCATCATGTCTTGCAATCTGAGGAGTGCAGCGGACATCCCTTCCTGATGTTCCCGAGCTTGCTTTTGCAGCTTCAGCAACTGTGACATGACCGAGTCCAGAGGCTCGTCAGCTGTGTCAGACTCAGCAAATTCCTGGCCTCCAGCAGTCCTCCAAGTGCCGGATACCAAGCATTCCTGCTGCCGCCTGCTGTGGATCAGACAGTGTGATGTGCTCACCAGATTGTGATCCCGAGGCTATTCTAAAGCTAGGTCCCACCGAGGTGTGTGCCTATGCACTGGTGGAGAGTGTGTGTGAGCGCTGTGACAGGACTTCAAGGAGAGTGACTTCAGATTCCTCTTCGGAGGTTTCTCCAGGGCTTGATCTGAAGCCTGGGTCATGGGCTCTCTTGGCTGTTTGGCAGATGTGCCTGAGAAAGCAAGGGGGGATAATTAGTGCCTGGCAGTGGCCTGTGAAACAGGACACATCACTCACAGCATGGTTGCCTGATGGATGTTGCACTGCTGGATCCTCACGTGGTAGAGCAGCACCGACTGGTCAGCACAGGACCGGCCCTGATCATCACCAGCCAGCTGGATGGCTCTGTTTTCAAATTCCTTTAGGACTTTGATTTCAGGCATTCCTCTACCAGTCTGTGGCCTCTCCCTGTTGTTGTGCACCAGCTTGTCTTGCACGAATAGAGTTGGAGACAGGGTAAGCAGGACGCCTGCCAGGCCAGATGATAAGTATGTCTGACATGTGTGGGTGGTGAGTGGTCCCATGGATGCGATGAGGACAATGACAGTGAATGTAAGAGAGTGAATGGTGATGTCCCTTGAACTGGCAGTGAGTGAGGGCCCTGCAGATGTGAGATGGGCTTGTGTGTGTGTGAGTTGAGAGTGATGAGAAGAGTGACTTACCCTGGCAGAATGGAGGAGATGATTCATCCTCTTTCGGCACTGGGTGGCTATCCACTTTTGTAGGACTTTGGCGCTGATCATGGCTGCCACCGCCTCTCAAGCCTGGTTGGTCACACCACTGCTCATCCTGTGGCCAGAGCAGGAGTAGAGGACATCCCGGCGGGATCCATGGCATCCAAATGGCATTCCAGTGATGTGTTGCTAAATCTGGGGGCTGCAGTCTTTTTGCCTCTCGTGGACAACATCCCTGTAGTAGTCATGGGCTGGAAGCACTGAAATGTGTGCATGTGGCTGGACTTTAAATATGGTGCCCAGTGTGATGAAGCGGTGAGGCGATGGCAGGTGGGCAAATGAGGGCCCACCTGCCACGTAAACGGCATGTTTCCCGAGTATGCATAAATAATGTGGCAGGTTTGGGACGATACAGTGTGAGAACCCGCCATCACGGCCAACGGGTAAAATGTCATTTTAGCCGCCTGCTACCGCACCTGGTGCAAATCTGGGATGATTCTGCCCTTGGGCTTCAAAGATAAAGTTATGAGAAGAGATTAAACAAACTAAGGTTATTTGGAACTTCCTTGGAATTTAGAAAGTTAAGGGGTGATTTGACCAAAGTTTTCAAGCCAGTAAGGGGGATAGATGGGTTAGATAATAAGAAACTAGTTCCTGTTGACTGGGGAATCTAGAAACAAGAGGCATGGACAGACCTTTCGCGTGCAGTTAGGTGATGCTTCTTCATACAACTCTGCTTCTTTACTGCTTCATGCAAATGGCGGTAGAAGTTTGCAACTCTCATTCGCAAATGGCAATTGACAATTGATGTTAATTGCAGCCAGTCCGTTTGACAGCAGATCTTGTTCTAGCAGGCTGAAAATGAGGCCCACCACCTGACACAAGACCCTGAGATTCCTGAGGCACTGGTGTTCCGACATGTTCAGGAAACTTCTCTGCCTGTATATCCCGTGTTCCTGGGAACTGCACCCCCCTGTTGACCTCCTCTCTCCTGTGCAGCTGGCTGCTGCTGCTATTCCTCCTGCTGGTCATCTAGGTCCTCATCTGAGTGGCTTCCAAGCTGATCTGATGGACCTGAGCTCCAAAGTGCAGAATTTCAATGCTCCAAAACTGCCAAGGTATTCTCCAAAGTTGTCAAAGTTACCTCTCAGCACAAATATTGGGAACAAATCCTTTCACACAAGAAGGCAAGAAAGTAGCTGTGAGGTGTCAGTACTTATTGGCATGTTTCCCTGTCTTGGCTTCAGCCCCCTCAATTGTCACTAGGTTCTCGCCTTGCTTTCCCTGACAAGAACCAGGAAGCCCAGGAAACCTGCAAATGCAGACTTAGGGCAGAAATTTTCACTCGGTGGGTGGGCACATGCCCGACACGCTCGAGCGTGAAATGATGTGCGTTGACGTGGGCCGAGCGTGCTGATGTTAATGCGCAGTTGCGCATTAGTTCACCTGGCGGGCACGCACCAAAGCCAGCAGTGCACCTGCCGACAATTAAAAGGCCTGTTAAGTCATCAATTAATGTAAAGCTTTCGCTGCCCGTCCAATCTAACGGTTGGTGGGCAGGCGAAAAGGCCAAGCAACCTTAGCATTTTTTTGGGAACCTCATCTACGGGCGGGATGAGGTTTCCAAAAACAAATAAAAATAAAATAAAAACTTTAATTTTTCATTAATAACATGTCCCTGCTCATGCGATAGAGTCACATGAGGGGACATGTTTTATTACATTTAAAAAATTTTTTTTATATCTCTTAGCTCAGGGAGATTATGCAGCGCTCACTCGCGCGCATGCATGAAGTTCGTGCTCGGCCGGCTTGCACTCCCCTCCCCCCTCCATGCACAGGCAGCCCTCAGTGCTGCCGCTCACGTTTCACACTGGGCGGGCCTTAATTGGCCCACCAGTGTGACATCATTGTGCGGTGCCGATTGCAGGCGGTGGTTGGCTTCCCGATGCCCCGGCCCGCCAAGGGCAAAATTCTGCCCTTAAATTGTAAAAGCCATATTAATAGTGCTGTAATCAATCCATTGTCATAATAGTTCAGATTTTGCGATCAGCGGATGAAGTGATGACGCATGCGGCTAACTTCAAAGGAAGCTGCCCTCAAAGATCAAGCAAGCTCTGTGGTGTGGCTTTCACCTTTCCTGATGTTAATTCAAATATGGCGCCAAGCCAAAGGGAATCTCCAGGCATCAGCAAAAGTGACGACATCAAGCAGGGCAAGCAGCCAGTCGTATTGAAGAATTAATATAAACAGCAAACCAGTTTGTAAAATTCACTCATTATACCTCATTTGTTATGAATTTTACAGAGTGTGAAGTGAAGATTAGGAAATACACATTAGAACCTGAAATATTACAAATGCATTGTTAAAAAAATAATTTCTACAATATTAGAAAGCAATGGAATTATCATAATGAAAAAAAATTAACATTCCACATTTATAGAATTAGTCTCCCAGGGACAGAAATGTTACAACCTAGTATGCTGTTTAAATCCAGTTACATCTCATTAACAAGTCATAACTTTTTGGGGGATTTTTATAGTGATATGACGCATAAAAGGGAATGGTCTCATCCATTCAGTGATTTCTAAAGATTGCTGTCTGGATTTTCAAACAACACATTCTGAGAAGAAACAGGGAATCACTGACAGCAGCTTCTGGATTTCTGTGCTTAATTCCACCCATGCAGTCACCAGAATAATGGCGGTGAATGCTGGCAACTTTGCCTTCATTACAACTGCAAAATCTGGTCCCTTGAAATTAACAGCCTGTCTCTCCTGAGAGGGGTTGCTTGCACACAGCCTAATTACAGCAGGTAAATGCAGAAGTGAATGGATTCAGCTTCCCAATGTGCTGCCAATGTGACTAGTTTTAATGCCTCCCTGCTTCCAAACCCACACACCCCTGGTTTTTAAAATTCAGTCCTGTGTTGGTGAAATTCGATATCTATAAACTGTAAATATAATTAGCCAAATTCATAATTCTTTGCAACACAGCCTACTTATTCATATAATTTCTGAATAATTTATTGCAAATGAAAACCATTAACGAAATTAATTTTGCACAAGATCAATCTAATTTCAAAGGTATACTGAAGCCTCTAGGTGCAGTCAGGTAGTGTGCAGTATATTGATCATACTATTCTGAGCACTCAAAATAGGAATAATGTGAAGAAATTTTTTATGCTTCCATCAGGATTTTGAACATTGGAATAAACAAAAAGTGATTTGATGTACCATGGCTCTATAGCAAGCTTATCTGGAGCTGAACGAAATGTCTGTCCTGATCTGTATGCATCGTCTTATGTAGATGAAAGGATGCTGACCATGTCCGTGTACAAAGAGTGATTTGCATTAATTTGCTGTAAATGCCATTTGGTACTCTGAGTAGGTATTTGAATTGCAGCAGTAAAAGATGTCTTTTTGGGTAATTTAGTTGTCAGTTTGTAAATACATCCCTTCCTGTGAGGTTACAGCATTTAATATGCTGCATCACTGCCAGGTCTTCATGCACTTCAGCGTTTTTCTGTTGTGACATTGCAGGATTTCATGCCAACACAAAAGTAGTCTGGTTCCCTTATTTCCTGAAGCAATGACAACTGCATTCATCGACGTGCATTTCTGAGTAAACATATCAATCCACAGAACCAAAACCAACAATTCATTTCGTTACCATTGAGCTGATTGGCTGACTCATTTTGAGTTTTCATCTTCAGGAGTAACATTATCTAATTTAACTTGGTGCATATGAGAGACTGCAGTAAATACAGACTTGCCAGCATGGCTGCCAAGCTAAACTGTTTTTGGCTTTCAGTTAACTTACCCATAATTCCCATCTGAATTTGCTTCTCATTACAAACCTTGCAGGAAAACGATTGGAAGTACATACTTACTATTTCTTGCACTTGTTAAAGTGTGTTGTAATAGTTATGTTCTCTGTGAACATGTACCACAAGGCTATTAACATTTGGACAAAAGGGGTGAATGGTAGTTAACTGTTTGATGAATAGTTTTAATAGTGACAAAACAAAACAAAATAGTGACAGACAAAACAGCATGTTGGCAACCAACATGGAGCAAAAATAGGCTGGGTTGTTTTCTGAGCCATAGAGAGTGGCTGATTATCTTTGGAGACTGCTTACTTACAGTATTATGTAAGCTTAATGTATGAACAAAGAAGCGCATGAATATAGTAAATTTAACAATAGCCTCAGAGCCAATTAATCTTGTGCTTATGTGTTACCATAATTTATATTGTTTAACAAAATTATTTATAACAGTAATTTAATTATTATGCAGCTTAATAGTGAATAGCAAATGAAATCATGGAGTATTGTATTCAGAAATCATACTACTACAATGCACTGCCTGAAAGGATTTTCGAAGCATATTCAATAATACCTTTCAAAAGGGAATTGGATATGTATTGTACATTATTTAGTTGTATCTTACTATAGACTGAAGATTTGAGCTGCTAAGCTTTTGCAGCTTGGTAAAAAGAGAACTAAGTAGTAAAAGCTATAAATAGCAAAAAATATTGCTTATGTATGTAGTTATATGTCAGTAAAGTAAAATAATCAAAACATTGATCATCATTTGCATTTAATTGAAATTACAAATGGTAAATTAGACCATTTAGGTCATTTTGTTTTAGCCAATAGCCTGGTGAATGACTACTGTTCATTGTTTGCCAGTGATTTGTGTACCCTAAGAACATAGATCCACTGAGCACTGCATCTTTCACAGCCTTTATAAATTCAGGCATGATTTCCCTATGGTGAAATATTTCAGAATAAAGATCAGTGTGTTTGTACGAGTGGATCTCCTGTGGCATTGTTCACGATAAGCTAGAGGATATAAGGTTGATAATGGCATGATGTTTTATGTTTATGTTTAATGTTTTATAATGTAATTCATGATATATTGTATAATAAATATGCAATCTTTCAATGGCCTTGCTTGAACATTAAAAGTTGCATTTATTCCTTAAGAATAATTTTTTTCCAAAAATATATTTTAATCATAAAATTGGTAAAAGTACATAATACAGCAGTTCAAACTTGACATTACATAAGCTGTTAGGAAGGGAGTTCCAGGGTTTTGAGCCAGCAACAGTGAAGAAGTGGCGATAAAGTTCCAAGTCAGGATAGTGTGCGGCTTGGAGGGCAACTTGCAACAGAAGAATGAAAGGCCATGTTTGTAAGTTAAAGAAGCCACATTCTAAATTTCGGGAATAATTACTAGACAATTACCATTGCCAACTTGTAGAGTACATCACAATTGAATACATTGGTTGCTGGAGCAGTTGATGTACTGAGAAAAGAATTGGATCAAATCCTGGTTGAAAACGAGGTAAAAGATGTAGGGAAAATTGCTGTGGTCTAGGTGTCTTTGTACTTAGTCTATTGTGGTATTTTTCAGGACTTTAGATTAGCTGCAAAACACTGAGTCATAAGAAAATGAATGTATGAACTTAAGAAAGATGTGTGTTGTATTTGCACCTGTATCACAGGCATGGCTCAAAAGAAAAATGAAATCAAGAAATGATGAACCTCCAGAGATTAAAAAATAATATTTCAAAATGACAACCGTTTTCTTAGTTTTGTTTAATATTATTATTGTTCTTTTAAAGAGAGAAAGACGAAGAGCTATTGATATATGGAAGACCTTCCCCTAGGTAACTTAGCCATTTCTTCTTGTTTAATGAAATAGTTACAGAAAATAGTGCATTACTGCTTCAAATATGATTTATACAGTGCTTGCCTATTGCTTGGGAAACACAGAAAATGACAGTTCAGTTAAATGTTGTCACTCCTGCTAATAGTGTCATTGTTTTAGTTTCTATGTACATTATATTTGAAGCACACATTTAGTTAAATATTAAATATATAATATTTTGATGTATTTATATTGGTTAGTACTTTAAAAGTTCTTGATTATCCAAACAATACTCTAATATTTAAATCTCTTCAAAATGTTCCAGTAGTTGAGCAGACTTAACATCCTGGAAAATCGGATATGCTTGTTTGGAATGCACAACTCACAGAAACACTGCCCTGGGCAAAAATACCAAGTTTAAGCTTTTGGGAGAAGCTGAGGCCCTTACTGAAAATTTTAATGAAGATATTATAAAAGGCAATTTGTGTCATTATGAAATACATAAATATTTGACATTTTTTGTCAATTTAAACATTTATTTTGACAGAGGTTCTAGTTAAGGACTAAAATCAGCAGTTGAAATGTTTTTTAAAAAGCCTTTTGAGTAATTTGTTTGGTTTACAACTCATAACAGGCAAATGTTTACAAAGGAGACGCTTTTACAACATTTTTACATAAACATTTTCGATATTAAATGTTGACATAAAAGCCTTACCAAAATTTTCAACAACAGGAAATAAGGTCACTGGACAGGAAGTGCATGTATACTCAAGGTTTTTAATAATATGCTAGTTGATCTCCTGCAGCATTGTATGCAGAAAAAAAGTAAGGCCAAATGGACCCTGCAACAGAAGAAGGGTTATAGATAATTGGAGCAAAGTGTAGATTTAATTTAGTACCCATTCTAAAGTCATAAATTCTGTCCTTATTTGTATATTGTTATCACAAAATCCTATGTCCACATTTATAATGGAAACTTCCTTTGTACTTAGATCCTTCCACCAATGGCAGTGTTGTGGTGGTACCACTGGGAGGAAGGAGTAATTAGAGGGGGCGATTACAGTGTGACAAATTTAGGTACTTTCTGTGCGTAATTTAGGTACAGGAGTTTATAATGGATAAGGTTGATACAAAGTCTGTACATTTCAAAGTTTTTTTTTGAGTATTTATTTCCAATTTTTTAAGGGAATTAGCAAGTATTGAAAAACAAAATTTCAGTGTTTTGTTTGAAATTGAAATTATTCGACTAATATTTTGTGATTTGTGAAAATTCCACCTACAGAAAAACTTCATTAAATATAAAATATAATTAAAGAGCAAAGTGCTATGGGAAATATTACACCACAGGGACAGTAATGTGTCTGGTACTTGCTGAGATATTTTTAGCTTGATCATTATGGGTCCAAAAATGATATAGGTGTATCTTATGTTAAATAAACATTTTGCTTGGCTGGATGAATGTTTCCCTTAGGGTGTTACATCTCGCTTCCAGACATACTGGTTTATTATACTGGGGGATCTCATGTGAAATTAGTTTGACAGTAGTTTAGCCTCTAGCTTAGCAGGAGTTCAATTTGCATTCTTCATTGTCTGGCAAAACAAGAGATTAGAAGACAGTTCAATTAAGTTATCTCTAAAATTTAAAAGATGTGACAAATTAGTGCCAAAAGATTCCTTTTAATAAAAAGCAGGACAGTTTTTGAAAATCTCTAAAAGTGCAATGACACTCATTACATTATCATCAAAAATAGCCCAATAATAGACAGCGTCAATAAATCCTTAATAGCTCCTCCAAGAAATCTTTCCAAAGCCTATATAATTTGATTACAAAACTGTATCTAATTAATACCGTAACACACTGTATGAGCACAACAATTAGTAATTGATTACAAATCCATTATCTTTAATATCTTTATTCATTATCACATTAGAAAATTTTACATATAACAACATTAAGATTATATGATTTACCAGTGTGTATTTTTCTGCAAATTTATGTGACAATGTTTTTTCTGGCTTCGATGAGAAGTAAGGGAAGATGCAACAGGTGTTGAAAATGAGAAAAATAAATGTTTGAATAATAGTTTTATTTGAGTTTGGCAAATAAGATCTGGCATTCAACATTGTGCACACTACACATGCCACCTCAGAAATACGTGATCACTTGTATTATCAGTGTAGTAGGTTTCATCTCTGTTGTGATTTAATCAATTTAAATTAACCCATACACTTGAGTCAAAGTTCTGGGGTTTGCTTCACTGATGCAAGAGTATTGGAGTGGACACCATGCCCCCACCCTTCCCCACCCACTGTAGCAACAGGCACAATTGTCCATTTCAAATTCCGGAGGAGGTGTTCATCAGCACTTTTTAAAATTCATTCACGGGATGTGGGCTTTGCTGGCTAGGCCAGCATTGATTGCCTATCCCTAGTTGCCCTTGAGAAGGTGCTGGTGAGCTGCCTTCTTGAACCAATGCAGTCCATGTGATGTAGGTACACCCGCAGTGCTGCTAGGAAGGGAGCTCCAGGATTTTGACCCAACAATAGTAGGACAATATATTTCCAAGTCAGGATGGTGAGTGACATGGAGGTGAACTTCCAGGTGGTGGTGTTCCTATCTATCTGCTGCCCTTGTCCCCCTAGATGGTAGTGGTCATGGGTTTGGAAGGTGCTGTCTAAGGAGCCTTGGTAAATTCCTCCAGTGCACCTTGTAGATGGTACACACTGCTGCTACTGTGTGTCGGTGGTGGAGGGAGTGAATGTTCGTGGATGTGGTGCCAATCAAGCAGGCTGCTTTGTCCCGATGGTGGAAAACTTCTTGAGTGTTGTTGGAGCTGCACTCATCCAGGCAAGTGGGGAGTTTTCCATCTTGCCCCTGACTTGTGCCTTATAGATGGTGGACAGGCTTTGAGGAGACGGGAGGTGAGTTATTCATCGCAGGACTCCCTGCCTCTGACCTGCTCTTGTAGCCACAGTATTTATGTGGTTAGTCCAGTTCAATTTCTGGTCAATGGTAACCGCCAGGTTGATGATAGTGGGAGATGCAGTGATGGTAATGCCATTGAACATCAAGGGGTGATGGTTAAATTTTCTCTTGTTAGAGATTGTCATTGCCTGGCACTTCTGTGGCATGAATGTTACTTGCCACTTGTCAGCCCAAGCCTGGATATTATTCAGGTCTTGCTGCATTTGGACATGGACTGCTTCAGTATCTGAGGAGTTGCGAATGGTGCTGAACATTGTGCAATCATCAGCAATGTTATGAGACATCCTTTTGGTAAAGCTGAGGTGTTTAAAAATCCCAGATGGAAACTTTAAACAACTGTCATAACCTATATTTGTAAGTGGTATGTTTGAAATGCAACTCTAAATTCAGGCACCAGTTCTCGAGAGGTTTTATATTAAACTAAATGAAATATTTTATTAATTTACACAAGTTAAATATTTACACATGGCTGCAAATTACTACTATCATAACTTTTAGCAAATCCCCAAACTAATCTCCATTAAGGCAACAGCAACCCATAGATTTTACCAGGCACCAGGCAAAGCATTTTCACTTTATGAATTCAAAATGACGTTCCTTTCACTTTGGTTTCTGTGGAGTCAGTTGGAGGCTTATAGCTGCTTTGATCTTACATTGCCTCTCCTCTGCACACAAAGAACTGCTGAGGTTACACATAACAAAGCTCATTGAATGTAAATTCTCTTTGTATCACTAGCTTTTTTGAACAATAAAACCCCTTTCCTAATTCCAATTTTATTACTAATATAAACATATTGCTTGGTCTCTGATAGCTAGGTTCCAGATTTTACTCGCCTTCTTGAATGTTCTATTCAAAAAATGCAAATGCACTATACCTCTCTTACATCTCAAAACTAGTACACATCAACACATCCAGACTAGCTGGCTTTAATCCAAGTAAGGCACACCCACAGACTAAACCTCTATTTTAAAACAAAAATACTTTCCAATAATATTATATACATTAATAGTTTCATGACACCCCTATCAAAAAATGAACTGTCATAATTCTAAAAGATGGCTTCATTTTAATAATGCATCTCACACTATCTCTTACACTTATTACACTATTACATTACCAGATGCATGTCTTAACACAACAATATAGATACACAAGTCCTTGGTATCAACAGAAATCACTTCAGTTCAGTGTCTAGGTTTTAAAAAATGTCCAATTTTCCTTTAAGTTTCAACTCTTGGTAACACATCTGCGAACAGATTTTCTCTTCCAGCAATATGTATAATCTGTAGATTAAATGGTTGTAATAACAGACTCCATCAGAAAAGCCTTGCACTTTTGTCTCGAAATTTGTCCAAATACTTCAATAGATTGTGGTCTGTATAAACAATTGTTTCTGATGATAAAAACAAAAAGCTAAAAGCAACTGCGGATGCTGGATTGTTTCTGATTAATTGTTTGCAACATAAGTTTCAAAATGCTGCACTGCTTACATCAAACTCAAAGTCTCTTTTACGGTCATTGAACATCTTCTCTGTTGTACATTCAGCTTCCGTAAAGAAATACCCTATCGGTTTTTCAATTCCAGTGTCATCTTCTTGTAACAGTACAGCCCCAATGCCTATATCACATGTGTAAATGGCCAACTTGAATTGCTTGGCATAATTGGGTACTGCCAACACTGGTGTTGTAGTTAATACAGTTTTCAAACTATTAAATGACTTCTGACACTCCAATGTCCATTGAAACTTCTTGTTCTTTTTTAATAGTTCAGTCAGTGGAGCAACCACTTGACTAAAATTTGGTACAAATTTCTGTTAAAACCCACTCATGTCCAGAAATCTCAAAACTTCTAAATTTGTTGGAGGCACTGGGAAATCCACAATAGTCTTGACTGTTGCATCTGTCAGAGCCACCTTACCACGTCCCATGGTATGGCCTAGATACATAACCTACGCTTTTGCAAATTCACTTTTAGCCAAGTTGATCATCAAATTAGCTTTATGTAGTTGAGTAAATAACCCTTCCAGATGCTGTAAATGCTCCTCCCACGTCTGACTAAAAACAATTATATCATCAAAATAAATTGCACAATTTCTTAGACCTGCAATTACGTTATTTGTCAGTCTTTGAAAAATCGCAGGTGCATTCTTCATACAAAATGACATGACTTTAAACTGATATGGTCCACTTGGCATTACAAAAAGCTGATATCTCGTTTGCTCTCTCCGACAACGGTACCTGCCAATATCCTTTTAGCAAGTCAATCTTTGTGATAAATTTCGATTGTCCCACTTTCTCAATGCAACCCTCCAAACACGGTATGGGATATGAATCAGCTTTTGTCACCGCATTCACCTTTCGATAGTCCACACACAGTCTTTGTGTTCCATCCGGTTTTGGTACCAGTACAATAGGTGAACTCCAGTTATTGCAACTAGACTCAATGATATCATTTTGAAGCATGAAATCAATTTCTTTTTGTACTTGTGATAACTTTACCAGGTTTAATCTATAAGGTTGTTGCCTTGTTGAAGATGAAATTTATACCGAGTAAAGCTAAATGTATCTTTTCCAACTTATTTCCACAAATAGGTTCGTGTGACTGCAATAGCATTTCCAGGTCACTTTGACACTTGTTTGGAAGGTAACTCAATATTTCATTTAAATTTTCAAGTATCCCCTCATTATCCAATTTAATTAGAGGAAAATCAATTTCAGTCTGGCACTTCTACCTCTTCCTCATCATCCACCATCACTAATACCTCTTTTTGTTCCTCTTCCCTGTCAAAGTACTTTTTAATCACATTTGCAAGACACACCCTCTGCTTCTTTCTTCTATCTGGAGTATTTATTAAATAATTTACTTCACTCAAGTTCTTTTCAATCCTGTAAGGCCCACTAAATCTTGCATTTAATGAATCACCTAGTACTGATAACAAAACTAGTACTTTCTCTCCAGAAACAAAACTGCGAATTTTAGCCTTCTTATCTGCTTTCACTTTCACCACTTGCTGTGATGTCTTTAAATGTTCCCTAGCCAACTCACATGCTCTGTTCAATCTTTCCCTGAAATCTGATATGTAATCCAAGAGAGTAGTTTCTGAATTTTGATCCACCAATTTCTCATGAATCAATTTCAGTGGTCCCCTTACCTCATGATCATAAACTAATTCAAAGGGGCTAAAACCAGTTGATGCATTAGGAAAGCCTCTAATAGCAAATAACAAAAATGGAATTCCTGTATCCCAATCCTGTGCATAATCCTGACAGTATGCTCTTATCATGGTTTTTAAAGTTTGATGCCATCTTTCCAAAGCTTCCTGTGACTCCGGGTAATAAGCTGTTGACTTAAACTGTTTTATCCCCAACTGTTCAATAGCTTCTTAAACAGCTGTGACATGAAAATTGACCCCTGATATGATTGTATTTCCTTAGGTAAACCATATCTTGTAAAAGATTTAATTAACTCTTCCACAATTTTCTTAGTTGTGATATTTCTTAAAGGTATCATTTCAGGAAACCTGGTCGACACATCCATTATTATCAATAAATACTGATTTCCACTTTTAGTCTTAGGGAGGGGTCCTTTACAATCAATCATGACCCTGGAAAAAGGTTCTTCAAATTCTGGTATTGGGATTAAAGGCGTTGACTTAATCACTGCTTGTGTTTATCCTGTTATTTGGCTTGTATAACAGGTCCTACAGAATTTGACTACATCCCTATGCAATCCTGGCCAAAGAAAAACTCTCTGTATCTTTTCCTGTGTTTTCCTAATTCCTAAATGTCTCCCCATTGGAATTCATGAGCAATCCGCAGAATCTCATTTCTATACCCTAATCTGATAACAATCGGATGTGCCTCGCTCCAGCTTTCATTTGCTGAGACATGATCCGACCTCCAACAAAATATTCCCTCAAAGATAATAACATACTGGAATGCATGTTGCTTCTGTTTCTGAATAAGCTTTCTGATATAACTCTTAATTGCAAATCATTTTTCTGTAACTCCCTAGCCTCTTTAAGTTAAACATTTCAGCAGCATTGTCCTGTATTCCTTCCTCTAGAACAATGTAATCAAATACAGTGCCAGCCAATTGGATTTCAACGCTCTCTTCTTGCCTTTGAATTGCCTGCTTATCTTATTTATCTTGTTCTTCCTGAGGAACCTTTGATCTTATAACACAATCAGGAAAAAAATCCATGATGTTCCTTCTATAACACCTCTGTTGAAAACACTTCTTCAGGCTGCTCAACTACCATAGGCATCACCACATTTACAATCCAGCTATATCATTACCCAGAATAAATTGAACCCCTGCAATGGGCATCTTTTCCACCATACCAACTATAACTTCACCTGCCTTCCACAATGGAATAGATTTAGCATCTTCATGAACCCCACTTATTGTTACCTTCTCCTGCAATACTCCCTTTGAACAGCAAATATCACTATCCCACAACATTAATGATTGACTAGCCCCTGTGTCTCTTAAGATTTTAACATATTTACCTACTCCACCTTGTACACATGGAAAGACTTTCCCTTCACATACAAAATCTTTAAACTTTTCTGCAACCAGCTCTTCAGAATTCTCTTGAGTAAGCTGTGAACACATTCCCACTTCTTTACCTTTCACTGATTCTCCGTGTGCACAAACAAATGGCTTCTCCTGTGCCTGAACCTCAGAACCCACAATACTTTTACTTCCAGAGCTTTTCTGCACCCCAACAATTCCAACAAATTTTTCCTGCAATCTCCGTGTGCCCCACTTTATTACAATGAAAACACCTCAATTTTTGAATGTCAGTTCTACCTTCAGCACCTTCCTTTTCATTCTGTGAAAAATCTTCCTAGGAATTTCCAGCTGCTGCTTCTCTTCCCTAACTACGTATTTTCCTTTCACCTTCCCACTTTTTATCCTTTTCCAATTTGAAAGGGGTGATGAATGAAAGGTTTAGCTTTCTGAACGAACTCAATCGTCAGCTATCTCTGCTGCCTGTCTTACAAAATTAATCCTCTGTTCCTCCACATAAATCCTCACTACTGTGGGGATTGAACCTTTAAATTCTTCCAAAAGAATTACTTCCCTAAGAGCTGCATAGGGTGTTTCTATTTTTAATGCTTGTCTCCACTGGTCAAAATTACTTTGTTTCACTGTTTTAAACTCAACATAAGTTTTCCCAAGCTGTTTTCCCATATTCCTAAATTTCTGCCTGTATGCTTCAGGAACCAATTCATGTGCACTCAAAATAGCCTTTTTCACCACATAATTCACGGACATTTCTTCTGATAATGAAGCATATACTTCATGTGCCCTACCTAACAATGTAGACTGTAATAACGATGTCCAGTTTTCCTGTGCCATTTCATCTGTTTAGCTAGCTTCTTAAATGAAATAAAGAATGCTTCAATATCTTTTTCCTCACGCTTTGGGAGAGTTGTACAAATTTAAACATCTCCTCACTGGGTTCTACTCAAGATAAATCCTTCCTTACCTACTGGCATCTCTTTTTTAACTGCCAACATTTTCAGTTGGAAATCACTCTGTCTTTCTCTTTTTTCTTTCTACCTTCTCTATCTTCACAATTTCTAATTCCCTTTTAAAAGCCATTTCACTGTCCTTTGCTTCTAATTTAAGCTTTTTCATTTGCAACTGACGCCTCACTACCTGCAGCTGTGACTCACTAGTGTCAGGTTTCACTTCCAACTGTAGATGCTGTGCTATACTTTTAATTATATCTGATTTCTTAGCACCCTCAGGTAACCCCAATTTTAACTTATTTGCCAAATCTGTTAACTTACTTTTGGTTATTTTTTCCAACCCAATCAGAACTATCTCCTCTACTATCAGACAAGTCTTAATAATTACCAAAGCCATTTTGCAGTCTCATCACTTCTAAAATACATCACAAATCCCTGAATTCAATGTGCTTCTTATACCCGTGACCTTAAGATTCACCAATTCCAAACCAATCAAGGAATTAGAAATATTTTATCCTAGCTGTTATGAGACAGCCATTTGGTAAAGCTGAGTTATTTAAAAATATCAGATGGAAACTTTAAACAACTGCCATAACCTATATTTGTAAGTGGTATGTTTGAGGTGCAACTCTAAATTCAGGAATAAGACCATCAGTTCTCGAGAGGTTTTATATTAAACTAAATGAAACATTTTATTAATTTACACAAGTTAAATATATACACATGGCTACAAATTACTACTATCATAACTTTTAACAAATTCCCAAACTAATCTCCATTAAGGCAACAGCAACCCATAGATTTTACCAGGCACCAGACAAAGCATTTTCACCTTACAAATTCAAAATGAGGTTCCTTTCACTTTGGTTTCTGTGGAGTCAGTTGGAGGCTTACAGCTGCTTTGATCTCCTCTGCACACAGAGAACTGCTGAAGTTACACGTAACATAGCTCATTGAATGTAAATTCTCATTGTATCACCAGCTTCTTTGAATAATAAAACCCCTTTCCTAATTCCAATTTTATTATTAATATAAACATATTGCTTGGTCTCTGCTAGCTAGGTTCCAGATTTTACTCAGAGATAAAAACAAAAAACTACTGCGGATGCTAGAAATCCAAAACAAAAACAGAATTACCTGGAAAAACTCAGCAGGTCTGGCAGCATCGGCGGAGAAGAAAAGAGTCGACGTTTCGAGTCCTCGTGACCCTTCAGCAGAACTGAGTGAAGTTAGGAGCGGGGTGAAATATAAGCTGGTTTAAGGTCGGGGGGGGGGGGGGGGGGGGTGGGGGTTGGGGTGGGGGGGTGGGGAAGAGAAGTTGGGGGGGGTGTGGTTGTAGGGACAAGCAAGCAGTGATAGGAGCAGATAATCAAAAGATGTTACAGACAAAGGAACAGGGAGGTGTTAAAGGTGGTGATATTATCTAAGAGAATGTGCTAATTAAGAATGGATGGCAGGACACTCAAAGTACAGCTCTAGTGGAGGTGGGGTGGAAAGACTGACATATAACTATAACTATAATACCCTGTCAGTCTTTCCATCCCACCCCCACTAGAGCTGTACTTTGAGTGTCCTGCCATCCATTCTTAATTAGCACATTCTCTTAGATAATATCACCACCTTTAACACCTCCCTGTTCCTTTGTCTGTAACATCTTTTGATTATCTGCTCCTATCACTGCTTGCTTGTCCCTACAACCTTCCCCACCCCCACCCCAACTTCTCTCTCCCCCCCGCCCCCATCGACCTTAAACCAGCTTATATTTCACCCCTCTCCTAACTTCACTCAGTTCTGCTGAAGGGTCATGAGGACTCGAAACGTTAACTCTTTTCTTCTCCGCCGATGCTGCCAGACCTGCTGAGTTTTTCCAGGTAATTCTGTTTTTGTTCCAGATTTTACTCGCCTTCTTGAATGCTCTACTCAAAAAATGCAAATGCACTCTACCTCTCTTACATCTCAAAACTAGTACACATCAAAGCACCCAGAGTAGCTGGATGTAATCCAATTAAGACACATCCACAGACCAATCCTCTATTTTTAAACAAAAATATTTTCCAATAATATTATACACATTAATAGCTTCATGACAAGCAACCACCCCCACTATTGGCCTTATGATGGAAAGTAGGTCATTGATGAAGCAGCTGAAGATTGGGCTGGGGACACTGCCCTGAGGAACCCCTGCAGTGATGTCCTGGAACTGAGATCATTGACCTCCAATAACCACAACCATCTTCCTTTACGTTGCTTGGAGTCATACCGAGCACAGAGTTTTCCCCCTGATTTCCATTGACTCCAGTTTTGCTCGGACTCCTTGATGTCAACCTCAGTCAAATGCTGCTTTGCTGTCAAGGGCAGTCACTCTCACCTCACCTCAGGGGTTCAGCTCTTTTCTCCATGTTTGAACCAAGGCGGTAATGAAGTCAGGAGTGGAGTGGCCCTGGCAGAATCAAAACTGGGCATCAGTGATCAGGTTATTGCGAAGCAAGTGCCGCTTGATAGCACTGTTGATGTCACTTTCCATTACTTTACTGATAATTGAGAGTAGACTGATAGGGCAGTAAGTGGCCGTGTTGGATTTGTCCTGCTTTTTGAGTGCAGGACATACTTGGGCAGTTTTCTACATAGCTGGGTAGATGCCAGTGTTATAGCTGTACTGGTGCGGCAAGTTCTGGAGCACAAGTCTTCAGTACTATTGCCAAAATATTCTCAGGGCCCAAGCCTTTACACTATCTAGTGCCTTCAGCCATTTCTTGTTGGCAGGTGGAGTGAATTGATTTGGCTGAAGACTGGCATCTGTGACGCTGGGGACCTCCAGAGGAGGCCGAGATGGATCATCCACTCGGCACTTCTGGCTGAAGATTGTAGCAAACGCTTCAGCCTTATCTTTTGCACTGATGTGCTGGGCTCCCCCATCATTAAGGATGGGGATATTTGTGGAGCCTCCTCCTCCAGTGAGTTGTTTAATTCTCCACCATCATTTATGACGTGATGTGGCAGGACTGCAGAGCTTAGGTTTGATCCATTGGTTTTGGGATTGTTTAGCTCTGTCTATCACTTGCTGCTTATGTTGTTTGCCATGCAAGTAGTCCTGTGTTATAGCTTCATCAGGTTGACGCCTCATTTTTAGGTATGCCTGGTGCTGCTCCTGACATGCCCTCCTGCACTCTTCTTTGAACCAGGGTTGATCCCCTGGCTTGATGGTAATGGTGGAGTGGGGATATGCTGGGCCATGAGGTTACAGATTGTGTTTGAGTATAATTCTGCTGCTGCTGATGGCCCACTGTGCCTCATGGCTGCCTAGTCCTGAGTTGCTATCTCAGTTAGCATGGTGGTAGTGCCACACAACACGATGGAGGGTATCCTCAATGTGAAGGTGGGACTTCGTCTCCATAATGACTGTGCTGATACTGTCATGGACAGGTGCATCTGTGTCAGGCAGGTTGGTGAGGATGAGGTCAAGTATGTTTTCTCCTCTTCTTGGTTCCCTCACCACCTGTCGCAGATATGTCCTTTAGGGCTTGGTCAGTAGTGCTGCCACCGAGCTGCTCTTGATGATGGACATTGAAGTCCCCCACCCAGAGTACATTCTGCGCTCTTGCAACTCTCAGTGCTTCCTCCAAGTGGTGTTCAACATGGAAGAGCACTGATTCATCAGCTGAAGGAGGGTTGTACATGGTAATCAGCAGGAGGTTTCCTTGCCCATATTTGACCTGATGTCACAAGGCTTCATGGGGGTCCGGTGTCAATGTTGAGGACTCCCAGGACAACTGAGGTGGGGTGCCCATTCCACTCTGACGAAATGTCAGAACAGCACGATGCTACTCAAGGGCAGAGAGGAAGCCTCAAAGTGCAGTGGCCTATTCTAGTCTGCCCATTGCAGTAAGAGGGTCTCTAGGGGCCAGTAATCAATCTGGGAGGTTTTGAACCACGCCGCAAGATCACTTTTAACATATCTCAGCTCTCAGCTGGTGTAACTTCTGGAGGGGACCAAGTAGGGCTGAATTTCCAAAAGAAGCCTGGAAATTACCAGACCAATCCCCTTGAAATTGTAGGCAGAAGGTGCACTCATCATCCCACCCCTGGCAGGAGGATGGTTTCACACAAAAGCAGGGAGGGTCTCAGCAGAGCTGAGCCTGCTTAAAATTTTGGCCACACATGGCCAATCTGCCCACACTTCACTGTGGATCACCACAAGAATTTGGCGCTACTAAGTTTAATTGCCTTTCTCGGGGATGGGCATTTTTTAGACTGCACTTCATACTTGAATGTTTAAATGACCTGTGCAAAATTGTGCAACTTAATGTAAAGAAATTATGTTTGTTTAAAACATAAAAGATTTTGGAACATCTCTCATTAAAGAGTTTAAAATCATTTTTTGTGACTTCTATATGAATGCTTATTATCAAAAGGGACAGTTACCGCCTTACAATCCTGGGCAATTCATATTGTTTTTGAAATTTTGTGAGGATGGTGTATTGGAAAACCTGCATATTTTGCACCATCTACTGGTTGTTAAATGCATAGATAAATAGTGGTAGTTATATGTGGGCCAGGATTTTCCGTGCCTGCTGGCGTCGGGCGTGCTCGGTGGCGTGAGTGGACAATGTGAAGCCGTGAAGCCAGTTTGCACTCCTCCGCTCAGCCCACCGATGGCGGGCCGCGTTCCCCACTATCAGGCGTCAGGAACGATACATCATATCGTTATAAGGCCAGCCCGCCAGACTCACCCCCTCCACCCCCACCTCCGCTGGATCGTCCGCCCACATCGACGGGAAAACACATCGGTGCAGAACACGTCTTGATGTGCAAAGGTCAGGATTTACCGCCAGGGCCTTGCTCACATCGCAGACATCCAAGGAGCAGAAAATACTGGAGCCCGACAGCAACGGGATCCTGGGGGAGCGTCCATGCCATGCTGGGTGGATTCTCGTGCACATGGCTCTGCTACGAAGCAGCTCATGGAAGTTGGAAGGTCACCATTGATGAGCACAATGGATGAAGGTCAGGGGAGTGGGAGAGAAACATCTACGATCAACTGGGAGAGGAAGAGGCGTCTGGGGGGTGAGGTTGGGAGGGGTGGAATGAAGGTGTCTGGGGGGGTGAGGTTGGGAGGGGTGGAATGAAGGTGTCTGGGGGGGTGAGGTTGGGAGGGGTGGAATGAAGGTGTTGGGGAGGGTGAGGTTGAGGGGGAGGGAGTACGGGGGAGGAGGGGGTAACGGGGGAGAAGATGGCAGCTAGGGAGGTAGGTTTAAGGGGGTGGATGGTGACTGCCTCCTGGGGAGTGAACTAAGGGTAGGCATGAAGGAATGGTGAGAATGACCGAGGGCAGAGTGAGGCGGTAGGGTGG
Source organism: Cetorhinus maximus (assembly GCF_964194155.1). Lineage (NCBI taxonomy): Eukaryota > Metazoa > Chordata > Chondrichthyes > Lamniformes > Cetorhinidae > Cetorhinus > Cetorhinus maximus. Next base: position 104,688,472 of record NC_135884.1, read on the forward strand.
GAGGGTGAGGGTTTGATGGTAGCAGTAGAAGGAATGGTGAGGGTGATTGGTGGGGACTCAGAGGCAGACACAGACCCTGGGGGTGGGAAGGAGGGGGTTGGGGAGGTGACTGTGGATGGGGGTGGGATTTTTGGGAAGGAAGGGAACGTGCAAATTCACCTGGACATCCCCAAAGGAAAAGGGTTGTGGCTGGTAGGTTATGGAGGGGAGGTGGAAGGTGATGCCTGAGGGATCAACTGTGATGGGGGAAAGGAAATGGGCGATTGGGGGAGGGGAAAAGACAGGGGGGGTGCACGGAAAACCTAATCCAGGCCACGCTGTCCAAATCGAAAGTGAAACGATAGTAATGATGGGCGAGAACAGGTGCTGCATGGGGGTGTGATCAGTGGGTGGGTGGAGATGCAGGTCAGCTCAGATGGACAACTGAAAGCAAACCCCAGCAGGCAGCATTCAAAATGCTCAGAACATTAAGGTGAGTGTGATAAAAGAAACATCCGCATGTGTGGGAGTTGCTTGCACGAGGCTCCAAAAGGCCCTGCCCCACATACACTTCTCTCTCCAGAATCACTCGTTGGCCAGCCGCTCCCTCTGTAGTGACAGAGGACGAGGATGAGAGGCTCAAAGGCAAAGGGGACTCGGAGGGAGAGGACAGTCTCTGCAATTACTGAGTGGATGACCCAGGGGTGTCCAGCTGCCGCTCAGTCCCGGCCTGACTCCTTGAGGGGAAAGAGCACCGGGAGGATGTCGAGATGCCTCGTTTCCCTCTCACGTTGCCACTGCACGACTCATCCATGGCTCCCGTGAGGGAGGGCAGGTCTGCACACATCTCCGCGTTCTGCTAGGCCAGGGTCTCCATGGCGTCCGTCATCCTCCCCATGGAGACCTCCATACGGGCACATGTGGGCACCACTTCATCAGAGAGGAGGTGGACACACTCCTCTGACTTGTGTGCCACTCTGCTGAGGGCTTCCAACAGCTCTGCATGATGTTCCCACACCTTCTGCTGACTCTCCAGGTTGAGTTGGAACACCAAAGCTAGAGGCTCATCATCTGGCTTGGACCTTACAGATGCTTTATCCCCAGCTGGAGAGCTCGCACGAACCTGCCCCCTGCTGCGGCAGACATATGTCTGTGCGGTGACCACCAGATTGTGAACCTGAGCCTGCCCTAGATCTAGGTCCCACTGAGGTGTGTGTCTCTGTGCTGGTGGAGGGTGTGGGTAAGCGCTGTGGTGGGTTTTCCAGGCTGCCTATTTCCAGCTCTTCAATGGAGGAGGTGTCCTTTTGGCTGGAGGTGAGAATCTGGATGGAGCTGAGGGACTGGCTGGCTAAGGGTGTCGGTCACTTGGCAGAGCTCCCTGTGAACCAAAGTAGAGATAATTAGTGCATGGCAGCAGAGTCAAAAACAAGAGAGAGAGCACTCGCATTTGCGTTGAGAGAGGGATGATGTAGTGCAAGATCAACAGTGTTCGCCGCCAACCTCACCGTCACCGCAGGCACGGTCCATGTCCTCACCGGTCAGCACGATGGCACACTCCTCAAAGTGAGCGAGGAGCCTAATGTGAGCCACTCCATCCCCGGTCTGGGACCTCTCAGAGATGGAGAGAGTGTGAGCAGGACACATGTGTGGAAAGTTTGTGTGGCAAGCGGGGCCATGGGCAGGGTGAGGACACGAGCACGAGAGGGTATGCGCCCGATGAAGGTGTGAGGGTGTTTGTGAGAATTAATGGTGTTGTCCCTTGAGGTGTAAGATCCCTGTGGACGTGTGATGGGTTTATGAGTGTGTGAGCTGAGAGTGATGAGAAGAGTGAATTACCCTGGCGGAACGGATGAGACCATTCATCCTGCAGTGGCACTGGGTGGATGTCCTCTTTTGCAGGGCATGACACTGAACACCACTGCCACCGCCTCCCAAGACGGATTAGTGAGGTTGCTGCCCCTCCTGCGCCCAGAGAGGGGTTAGAGGATGTCACAGTGAGCCTCTACTGTGTCCAAAGGGTGTTGGAGGGTCACGCCATTGAACCTGGGGACTGCAGTCTTCTTGCCTTTCAGGGCCATGTCTTCGTTGCAGCAGTCGTAGCACTGAGAGGTGTGCGCGTAGCTACACTCTAAATATGGTGCCCAGTGTGATGAAGCGGCGAGGTGATGGTGTGGCGGGCTAATGAGAGCCCAGCTCCCTTGGAAATGATGGGAATGCATAATTAGTGCGGTCAGTTTGGGATGGTGTGATGTGAAAAGCTGCCATTGCAGCTGACGGGTAAAACCCGCTCGTTACCGCACTTAGTGCAAATCTGGGACAATTTCGCCTGTGGTGAAGCTGAGATTCAGTTACTGTCCGAAATACTAGCTAAGGGTTTCCACTCAGACAAAAAAGGTGACTTCTGAGTTTTTGGAGAAAGGGCATCCATCCAAAGCAGAAGTCCGGGCTGCAGACACCTAGGCCCAGATTTTCACTCCCAGGTCAATTGCGGAAAGAGGAGAATTCCCGGCTCTATGAACCTGACCTTTAAAAATGGCTGCCTAGGCTTCCACTTTTTGGTCGGGGGGAACGGACTAGAAAAGGTGTGGGCGACAACGGAAGTAGAGAGAAGTCGGAGGCTGGCCTGGTGCGGGTTGGGCGACTCAGGCGCAGATAAAAAGCAGCACTCAGGCCCATTTGAGAGGTTGACCGCCAATGATGAAGTCCTTGTGCCTTGGAGGAGACATCATTGACATGTCAGGTGAGAGTCCAAGCCGTAAACCTTGTCCAAGTGTTAGTTGACTCCGGAATGAATTGCCCATCATGGGCTTTCTTTATGGGAGAATTGTCATTGTTGCTGCCTCATCAAAGAGTACTCTACTGAACCACTGAAAGCATGGAGTGGATTCTCAAGACACAGCCATGGAGATGGCATCGCCTTGCCACCACTACCTGCTACAGATAATATGCAGTCATGTAGTTGGCTGCCGAGACTCAGTGAGTGGGTGAATGATGATCAGTGCCATGCTCTTTATTCCATCCACTTGTCCTCTTACCACCCATCTATAAGCATTTGCCCACACTGTTGACCCTTAACCAGGTCCCTCACAGCTGCACACTGTCACGGCATACCAGTGTGACTAAGGTGGAGGAAACCAGTAGGGCTGTCAGTGGTCATGGAGCACAGCATGCTACCTTGGAGTCACAGCCACAACATACATGGCACCGAGCATGTGCGCAGAGCCATTTTCTCTATTGAACCTCACAAGTAATTATTGACAACATGGAGAAACTGGTTAGTGCATGCAAGCACACAAAGGTGAATGAGAGCATTGTAATCTGAATGGCTCACAGCCCTTTACATCTTACATTTTTATTCATAGAATGTCACACAGAGGAGAGGTGGGGGGAAGGGATGGGTCCAGCTGCCCCATTCTTTACTGATCAGTGTCTTCAAGGTTTGATGGAAGAGATTAGGAGACCAGTCCTCTACTCTGCTGGCCACCAGGGCCCCTGAAACAACCAAGAAGGCCCGACTTCAAATAGCGGCTGTAGCAGCAGGAGACCATTAGTGCTCATGGATTCAGTGCAGGAAAAGATTCACTGACCTGTTGTGTTCCAGCAAGGTGAGTAGCTTGGCTCATCCACACAGAGCTCCAAGGGAAGGGTCATATGTGCATTCTGCAGCTAAGATGTGAGAAATGGCACAAACCTCTGCTCCAGCATTGAAGCTTGTCTGTGCACACAACTCATGCAGGTGCACACAGATCACATGTGAATGAGCACTGTGATGCACAGACCAGTGAAGAGCAATATCCCTCCATGCACTATATACCTAGCTAATATCAATTCATGTTGTTGTTGCAGACCAAAAGGGAGTAAAATGTCACGGGGATGGCCCAGATTGGGATGGGTCAGCCTGGCTGAGACACATCCGTCCCAGGGAACAGATGACCATGGAGAGTGCCAGGATGCCTGAAGAGCTGCCTGTTGGTGATGATGAATCACCATTAGCAGGTGATAAAGACAGTATGGAAATTACCTTAGCACATAGAGAGAATGGTGGGGGTCATGATGTCAGTTCACTAAGCACAATGGGAGGTTGGTATGAGAGGGAGTGCAAGGATGGGGTTGTGTCATAAAGACAGCGCAAGTGTGGTTAATGCAATGGCGTGCATCAGGGCGTGTTTTCACAATGAGAAGGGCCATATCTAAATAACTCCTTTTGTGACTCACACAGGACCCAGCACTGTTCCCTCATCCCACTGGGCCAGGTCAGCCCTCAGGCACCAAGAGGATCAAGAGATGCCCGAGGAGGCAGCGTCACATCATACTAGCTCACACTCAGCCAACCTGGATACCAACTCTTCAGCTGGATGTATCGTGCATTTAGAGCCGGTGGCACAGGGTGAAAGTCACCACAGGAGGATGAGTTAGAGTCAGAGATATCTGTGTATTGTCCCCCTCGGAGGAGGGAAGAAAGACACGATGATGGTCCAGTGTGCAGGAACATGTAGCCTCAGGAGTGACCTTTCTGGACACAGTATTTGGATAATCCGCAGCAGATGTGTGGATATCTGGCAGAGTTCCCTGAGGGAGTGGGAGCTCTTGGACTGCAAATGGAGGAGTTCATCACCGTCATGGGCTCTACATTGTTCTGGGGGCTCAATCGCATGAGCTCTGACCATGAGGGATTGGCCAATCTCATGGAGGGACACATGCAGCAACACTCGGAGTGGATGCAAGTGCAGTGACTCAGTCAGAAAAGGGTGCAAGCCTCCCTCTGTAGCCGGGATCAGCCCACTCAGAGTATGAGCGCTGACATCCATATCCTTAACAGGACAGTCACACTGTTGGCACAGTGATTGCTGGATGACTGCTGCACACCAGTAGCCAGCCCCACCTGAAGGCTGACCCAGGGCTGTGGAAGTCATGAAGAGGGTGAAAGTACCTAGAGATCCTCAGCAGCCTCATCTTCTTTCACTTCAGCAGCCCCTCTGCCAGAGACCTTGTCTGCTGCACGTGTGCCAGTGATCATGGCCGCCCATGCAGAAATGCAGAGGCTGCAGTCTGAAGGAGTCTCCAACAGGTAACTGCACAATGAGGCAGGCCACCGCGTTCCTCACTGCTGTTTAGACAGAGAAGTGAACAGCATGCCTCCACCTCCTCCGAGGCAACATTTGTAGGAGTGTGGGAAAGCGATGGGTGCTGTCTCACCTAGAGCACTAGTGAGTTCACCATGGTTACTTATTTCACAATATACATATATAGCACATTTGAGCACTTCTTGAATATATTTACACTTGTGCTTGTACATGACTCTATATGTCTTTGTACACTGGAGAGCTCAAGAAGAATGGTAACATTATGAAGGCAGTTTTTACCAGTAATAATAAGGGGGGCATACTGAGTTCAATCTCAATGTGCTGCAAACAGGATTAAGGTTGCCGGCTGATTTGTGATCCTTTGGAGTGCTTCTTCCTTCCCCAGTGTATCCAGAGTTCAAATTCTGGAGTTCAAAGGCTCAAGCACTGAGATGTTGCTTGTATCGTTCATTGTTCATCCAAGCTTAGCTTTAAGGGAGGCTCAATGAACACACTCTATGAACAGACGCTGGGCAGCAGGTGTATTTCGAGCATGAGCACTGGGTGCAAGGCATTCATCTACACTGCAGTGTAGGCATCACAGCTCAAGAGCCATGTATTGTCCTGGCCCCTCATTTACAGTCATTGGTGTTCATTTGAGGGGACCCTGTGAATGACTTATTACCATGCTTGTTTGTAATACGATGAGGCCTAAGGTTATGACAGTGAGGGTTTCAGCCATGTGAATGTGACTGAGTCCAACTCATTGATGTTTATTGCTTCCCTTGTGGGGTTGGGCAGTCCCTTGAGTAATTGAGGAGTCATGTACAAGGTTCTTTCGGTAAAAGTATGTCACCAGGGGCTGGCTGATGCCAATTGTGATATCAGAGGACCTTATGAGAATCTATTTTGGACAAGAGCCTGTTTGGTGATGATCTTTTCCGGCACAGAATCAGTCCTGGCTACAGGGACATGCCTCCCAGCTGCTCTGCCATCGGGGCCTCCTCATCCTCATCCATTATGGAATTTTCCAAACAGACAGGGGCTTCCTCCTCATCTTCCTCCTCCTCAGAAGTTGGAGCTCTGCCCATGGCGTTATTGTCATCACTTTATACGCCCCCCTGCTGCGCAATGTTGTGCAGCATGCAGCACACCACCACTATTCTTGATACCCTTGCTTGGGGCATATTTCAGAGCTCCACGTGAGCGATTGAGGCACCTGAAGTGCTTCTTTAAAATGTCAGTTGTCTGCTCGATGGTACTCCTGGTGACGATGTGGCTGCTGTCATAGTTGCGCTGTGCCTCCATTTGTGGGATCTTAAAGGGGTCAATATCCAAGTTCTTAAGGGGTAGCCCTTGTTCCCTAGAAGTCAGTTACAGATTGGCATTGGTGCCTGAAATAGCTGAGGAATTGGGATTTCCTTTAAAATGAAGAAGTCACGGTGGCTACCAGGGAATTTTGCTGCACACACACATGAAGGAAGACCTTGTGGCTGACAGAGGTGTCCGCATGTTGGGTTTAGGCCTTTATGACAACATGGGGGCAATTAATACACCCTGCAACTGAGGAAAGCCTGCTAATTAGGCAAAGACCATGGCTTTCTGTGTCTGAGATGTCAAACCTATTGGGAAATTAATGTAATCCCCCACATGAGCAAACAGGACATCAGTTACTGCCTTAATGCTGGTGTGGGCTGTTGACTGAGATATGACAGACCGATCTCCTGATGATCCCTGGAAAGATCCTGAGACATAGAAGTTGAGAGCGACGGTTACCTTCACAGCCACTGGCAGGGAATGGGGGTCGATGGATTGTGGCTCGAGTTGCTGCTGGACCATGCGACATATTTCTGTCACCACCTCACGGGTTAACCTCAGTCACCTCCGACACTGGTTATCCGTTATATTGAGTAGGATGTCCTAGGTCTATAAACCCTTCCCACAGGCTAGTACCTGCTTACCCTGCCTCTTCTCCTCCTCCTTCTTGGTGCGCATGCAGCGGTCTCTTCCTCCTGATCTTCTGCCCTCTCTCTGGCCTCTGGCTGCTCACGGTGACTGGCTTCTAAGGTCTCTGTTTGAGGGTGCCATGCCCATCTTCTATGTTCCTTCACACAAAGTGCTATGCACCCTCCTCCAGCACAAAGTTCTTCCTGGAATCTGGGTGCACGAGTCAGTACGGGCAAAAATAATTGCTCTGCAAGACCAGGAACCCCACCATCCTACACCCATGGGTTAAGGGAAGGCAGTTGGAATTTATTTTATGCCACTTCTGGAACAGTGAATAAAATATTTAAGCAAATTCAACAGGGTTACCCTACCTCTTCAAAGGGACCCTCTGGCTATCCAAAGAAACACGCCAAGTTCAGACCTGTTATTACAGGTCGACTTTGCACACCTTAGTTTCCACACCCTTTGACTATCAAAATCTGACTAGAGTCGAGGCAGCTGATTACTCAAATGGCCATCTTCCTCCATAAAATGCGCATGTGTGAAATGCGTCCCTGATCCCATTCCCATCCGTACGAAAATGGGAAGTCCCATGTTTGGGGGCAGGACTTAAGATTTTCGGGCAGTTCCACTATTTTCACCATGTTGTCGAGACTCTATTGTGGTGAAAATGTGGGCCTGAATAAATGCTTACTGTTGCCCCCCAGTGTGTGAGGAGAGCAGTTGGCCAGCTACTGTACTACAGGGGGAAGAGTGGATGTTAGGTGGGGGGAAGGAGGGAGGTGTGATAGAGGGTTGGTGGGGGGGAGGTGAGGCTGGTCTGGCTTACATGTGACATCAGGCTTACAGTAGTGTGGTTGATGCTTAACTGCCCTCTGAAATGGCCTCGTAAACCACTTAGTTTAGTCAAACTGCTGAAAGAAAACTTATACCAAGAATAAAACAGGGTAAGCTATCCAGCATTGACTTAGGCAGCGGGTATGACAAGACACACCCTAACCAGTCAACCCTACAAATTTTTTGCTCACAAACACTTTTGCCAAAATTGGTAGAGCTGTCCCACAGACTTGCTCAAATCTGCACAGCATGAATTGGCCAAATGGTTGGGTGAATTGTTACAACCAGTTCTGAGCAGGTTTTACTGACACACAGTGAAGGATTCCTTCACATTTGCGAAGAACATACAGTACTTGCATATCAATAGCAATGATGTGTTCATGTGCTCAATTCACATTCCTAGCCTATTCACCAATGTTCCACTTAAGGAAGCCATAGATATTTGCGCTGCAGCACTATATCATGGTGATCTAGACCTAACACCGTTGTGTGAATCAGTATCCATTGAGCTTATGAACTCGGCAACTCGCACAGTTGAATTCAGTTTTAATGACACCATGTATGCCCAAATAGATGGTGTTGCCATGGGATCCCCTCTAGGCCCAGCTCTCACAAACACCTTTGGTGTGTTCCATGACAAATGTGCCTTCACTGGAATGACACCTAACCTCCTACCCCTCGCATGTTTCCGATATGTGTGTGATACGTTTGCTATATTTAAATCCGCAGCTGCATATAATGATTTCCTTGCATCCTGCGATCAAATTCACCTTTGAAATGGAACAGTCAAATAAACTCCCTTCCCTTGATGTATTAGTTGAAAAATCTGCTGGGGGTTCTCGTCCATGGTCTATCGCAAGCCTACCTTCACTAGTCAGTATACGCTTTGGGATTCTTACAGTTGCACGCAATATAAGATTGTCCTTTTTAGCAACCTTGTAAATAGGGCCCGAGCCATTTGCTCACCATATAAGCTTGATGCTGAAGTAGGGTGCACCAAAGACAGGATAATGGGCGGAATATTCACAGATTTGCACAAAGTGTGATAGCGGGCGTGAAAAAAGAAATTTTACTTGCTGCCAGCAATGGTGGACTTTTGCGCTGTATCATCCCCTTCCCACCTCATTAATTATGCAGCCACAGGAAACACACCGTCTCATTGGCGGGTGGCCTCCGATTTGCCGGCTATGCTGTTACTTCATCACTTCCTCTTGCTGGGAGCCATATTTAAACGGTAGCCACATGCACACTTCTCAATGCTTGCAGCCCAGAACTGCTTTAGTGAAGATATGGCCCCAAAAACCAAGAACAGTACAGCCCCCGGTTCAGTGACACATCCCTGGGCTGCCTTCTGGATATCACGGAGGCCCGCCGTGATGTCCTTTACCCCTGCTCTGGCCGCAGGAGGCCTATCAGTCTCACCACTCCAGCTTGGCCGATGGTGGCAGAGGTGGTCAGTGCCAATGCTGCACACAAGAGGTTGGCCATCCAGTGCAGAAGACGGGTGAATGATCTCATTCATGCTGTTCAAACTCACAAGGCCATCACACAGTCACCGCATCTTGCTCACTGCCAGCTCAAGGGACATAGAAAATAGGAGTAGGAGTAGGCCATTCAGCCCTTCAAGTCTGTGCCACCAGTCAATATGGTCATGGATGATCCTCTATCTCAACGCCATACTCCTGCTCTCTTCCCATACCCTTTGGAGTCATCACCATTCACTCTCTCTCACACACACCCTCGCATCTCCATCTGGTCTCACCTCCTCTGGAGACTGCCTCCTCAGCCCTCACCATCTCAAGGCCACTTGCAAGGATCAACATGTGCCCCCGTGTATCCTAAGATATCCCCTTCCCTAATACAGCTCTCGCCCTCTAGCCTCTTCCCTTGTCTGAGGCCACTTCTCCTCCTTCCCTAAGCAAGCCATAGCCCTGCAGCTGTAGAAAAGCCAGCCCTGTCTTATAGGGTCTGGTAGGGAGAGACCTACCCGTGAGCCCCCTTAAAAGTAATCTGGTGCTGCCTGCAAATCCTGGTGCTGATGACTGCGAGTGCTGCCTGAAGCAAGATAGACAAACAAACCTCGAAGTCCTGAGCGAAGTGCAGCTCTCCAGGTGCACATCACTTATGTACAGTTGTGAAACACAAGCCAATGTGCTCAGATGATCGAGCGTGGGGGGATGATTCCAGCAAGCAGGGCTTGTAATGAAATGCTAAAATATTGAAATTATGTTCCTGACGTGCGATGGTGGAAAATGCAGTCTGCCATTAACAGGCGGAGAGGACGATCGCAAACTGGTTTCATGATGATGTAAAACTGATTTTTTTTGTCTTTTCGCCATATTGCCTGCCCATGGCCGCCATGACGCGCACTGCCATTGGGACCGGACAATTCAGCCCAATGGCTATCTTGATCAGATCATTTTGCACTGTATATCATGCAAACTTATGAACGGACCCAAGGCCGTCACTTTCGGCCCTAGCAAGTGCCCAGTCTACCTCAGATTACCCTGGAAGGGCAAGGTACCTCAAAAATTTGAGCAACAGATGGAGCTAGCTGCTTCATGCTGCTATATGCAGTAGCAACACGAGCGGTATTCACCACTAACAGGATGCTGCTGTCAAGCCAAAAAGATGCTCTGCCTATCACACAAATGAATAATGAGATATATGAATTTCATTGCCAGTGTGATGCTAGTAGGCCATACATCCCAGAGACTGGTGATATATCAAACAGCATGCCCCCTCTGCTGTTCACAACAGGCAAGGAACAGACCATTCCCAGCCAGCCTGTGCTTAGAAAACTCAAAACACAATGTCTCTCCATTAGATGAGATCCCAGACCCAGGGTGATGCGGGTGAGTTCAAGGTCTTTAATCGCTATGAGAACTAAACCATCGCGCTGGCTGGACAGGATGTGGATTGTTCCTGCGGCGATGGTGAGTTTGACAACAATCATCCACTTGCAGATCCTGCGCCAGCTCATCCCTGGGACGCAAATACTGTGAGTGCATTTGTCATTTTTCCAGTTGCCTGCCATGCACTAATCCTCTCTACTTTCTTTTATAGGCGCCTCTGCCAAGCGCCCGGGCCCCTCAATCAGCGAGGCTCTTAGCTGGAGTCCTGACGACACCTCAGATGAGGATCCTGAGGACAGCACTGTTGAATACTCATCACAGCACTCTCCCACACTCTCCACCAGCACAGAGACACACACCTCGGTGGGACCTAGTTCTTGAGCAGCCTTGAGATCACAATCTGGTGAGTACAGCACACCATCTTGTCCACAGCACTTGGAGGATTGCTGGAGACCAGGATTCTGTTGAGTCCGAGTCAGATGATGAGCCTCTGGACTCGGTCCTATCTCAGTTGGTGGAGCTGCAGCGACAAACACGGGACCATCAGGAAGGGACGTCAGCTGCCTTCCTCAGATATCAACGCAGGATGGAGGAGTCCGTCTGTTTTCAGTCTGACTTAATAGCACCAGCATGCCAATGCACTGAGGTCAACACTGGTAGGATGGCGGCCACCTTGGGGACTTTGGTCCAGGATATGGGCCCTGCACTGCGGCAGGAGCTGTGCTTCATTGTTGTAAGCATTGGTGGCATCTATCAGTGGCGGGGGGTGGGGCAGTTCCATCTCACTCCGGCTCACCCTTCTCACCAGGGAGTCAGCCCGGGAGTCCCAAAGCAGACCAGGGCCCTCCAAGTCAGAGGACACCCGTCAAAGTCATCACAGACAACATGGTGCAGCAGTCAGCAGGCTCCACATCCACTGTGGATGTTGGGGAAGCACCAAGACCTAGCGATAGGGTTTGAAAGACAAAAGAATGTTCGGAGAACATCGGTGGCATGGGTGTTAAACGCATTTATATAGTTTTCACAAATGTAAATAGAATCACGCTTGTGTGTGCGTCCTCTTTATGATCAGCTGTGTTTTTGTCAATCATGTGTGACACCATGGTCCCACCCCCCACTTCTCGTAGATGTCGCTCTCATATGCCTCTGGTCAATGTTGTAGGCTTCTAACTGACCCATGGTGTGCCCCTTCTCAGATTGTTTCTGTCATCAATTATGCCTCATCCTTAAAGTAAAGCGTGCTTGTGGAAGGGAGCTCGTTCTCTCATTTTGCTGGGTCATGTAATATTAGATCTTGGCTGTGTAAGATTGAGGCTGAGGTGTTCAGCCGACTCCCCAGCATTATTGAAAGGTGAATGTTTGATGTGCAAGGAAAGATGTTGGAACGCATCGAGAAGGTTCAATGTGCTGCAACTCCTATGTTCTCTCTGTCATCCGACAGGGTTTTCAATCAATGAGCTGAAAATCATAGCCCGTGTGCGCTCCTGTCTGCCTGAAGTGTTGCCCACTCTCCGAGTTTATATCTGATAAGCTCACCCTCAAGTGTGACCACCTTCTCATTTCAACGTGCTGGAGCTCTGCCCCTCACAGCCACATTATTGTCCTGATGCTCGACACTACAAGCTTCAGCTTTTCCCACCTTGTTGTTGCCTGCATAGTGCCCATAAGGTTCTTGTCACAATGTAGAGAAGCAACGCTGTGCCAGACGTTGTGCATAGTGTCCCATCACCTAAACAGTCGCTGAGGTCAGTGATCAGAACTCTAAGTGATGATGTTTTGGGGTCAGTGGAGGGTTTGGGCAAGCTCTCGATATGCATATGTGACCTTGATGGGAAGATAATGCTAACGGCAGCAATGGCCTAGAAGTCAGGATGTAATGAAGCTGAAGAGTGCTCTTTAATGTGAATGAAGCCTCATCTTGAGGTTTCCATACTGTCGTTGCTGTATCAAGGTTGCAAGGGCCAGGGCTGACCATTAGGGGGAACTGTCTGTGTTCAAGAGGAGGCATTTTAATGTGTGGTTAGCAAGTGTGTGAACATGTTTATCCTCAGATCAATCGATATGAAAAGGTCAGGATACATGCAGGCCCACAGAGTTCCAGATGTCTATGTTATGGAGATGAAGGTGACACACAGCACTGAGTTATCTCAAAATTCTTGAAGACTGCGTAAAGTCCTCAGCTGCTATCACCCAAGTGTCACCTCTCAGTGTCAACATCGAGTTGAGTCATAAAGTGTTGTCCCATTGCTGGAGATGCATCTCCTTGAGGAGCTTTGTCAGACTGAGGGCATACACTACGGGCACGCTGAGGATTATAGAGCAGCTCCTGCCTCAACTAGGCTGCTGTAGTGAGTGGGATACTGGAGAAATGCCTGAAGAGGCAGCACCTTCCGACATCTGATGCCCTCCTCCAGGTAGGACCTTATCTCAGCATGATACATGCACCCAAGGCCTCATCAACCTTCAAAGCATCGGGACAATGTGAGCCTGATGTTTAAGTGCTCATTCTCCGATTGAAGTGAGTGGTTGAAATGACAGAGGGAGAGCCCTCGCCATTAGAGTCTCACCTCATTTTAATTTTGTACTGCGCCATCGCTTCAGGTTGGAAGATGGTGGTGCTGAGCCCTCATTCCCAGACGAGCTTGAACTATTCCTGTGTGACTGTGCAAATCCCTTCTATTGGCCCGGAGGAGCTCAATTTCTAGGTTTCCCTCTCAATCCTACCCCTCCAATCCTTGAACCCTTTGTGCTTGTGGTGGAAATCCCTGTGTTGCCCCCTGAATCTTTGGAGGTGGATGTGTCAATGCCCCATGTGGACCTCACCCTCCTCACCTTAAGGTCTCCTGACCAGTGAGACATAAAGCACACCCCTCCCCAGAACCCTCCAATGCCCCTACACTACCTTTTCCCCATCTATAGGCTGCAGATGCCTCCCTATAGCCAACAGCAGAAACACGGCAGCAAGAGGATTAACATCAAAGGTCTCAAGGATCCCACAAAGGCAACTCTTCTCAGCCAGCACCTCACCGGCAATCCCTCTACTTCCAGCCAACAGTAGCCGCTATGTGTCCAAATTGCCTGGTCCACTCTACAATCTGCCAGAATCAGCACCTACAAAGACGTTCTTGCCTTCTCTACCAGGGAAAGACATAAACTGGTTCAAAGAGAACAACAAAGAGATACAGGAGCTAATCAAGCATATGCAAAGTGTACATAGACTGGAAGCATCAGCACACTTTCAGAGAAAAGCAGCAAACCTATATGCATCTGAAAGCAGTAGTACAACAAAAAACCCGAGATATAAAGAACAAATGCTGGGCAGAAAGAGCACAGGAGATCCAACAATTTGCAGATAGCCACGACATGTACGGGTTCTTTAGCACCATCAAGGCCATCAATGGCCCAAGCACTCAAGGCCCACTCTGCTAGAGCCAAGGACGTAGTGCAAACACTACACACTCAACATAATTTGACATTAAAAATCTGGCTCCAATAAAGTTTTGCATACAAATAGTGTTCTATTTCATCAGGTGGCATGGATGTGATATTTGTGAAACAACAGGGAGATTTAAAACACTTTAGCTGAAAGCACATTTATAGAAGGCATAAATGATGGCACTGTTAATGCAGTAGCCAAATTTTTAAAATTGTCCTGTATTAGAGCATGTCAAATGGCCTTCAGAGCTGCTGTCGGAGTCTGCTCTGCAGTCTTTTCAAGCCCAGGCCATTTCTCTTCATGGACCCTTAGATGTGGCAGGAGGCTTTTTTCCCTTTGGGACCTTCATGATGATACCTCTTCAAAGGGCAAAGCTATGCAACATACAACAACAACTGCTGAAACCTTTGCCAGGCTGCTTTTCAGGACTCACCGAGAGTTATCCAGGAGCAATGAGGTGGCACTTCAATATGCCAGTGATAATTGAATTGGTGGTGCTAATGCATTATACCTGTGCTCAGTTCACATTCTGGTTTACTGCACAGATGTCATGAGCATTGCTGCAAAGGATAGCCACTATGAGGCTTGCCTTTGCACTGCAAATATTGGTCAGTCCCCAGATAGCCTTAAAATAAAGCTTCAGTGACAATCACCTGGGAAACAAGCATGGACTTTATCAACTTCCTGGGATTTACTATATTAACCAGAAAATGAACTGGACCAGCCATGTAAATACTGTGGCTGCAAGAGTAAGTCAGAGGCTGAAAATTCTGTGGTGAGTAACTCAGCTTCTATCTCCCAAAAGTCTGTCCACTATCCACAAGGCACAAGTCAGCAGTGTAATGGAATACTCTTCATGTGCCTGGAGAGTGCAACTCCAACAGCACTCAAGAAGCTCAACACCATCCAGGACAAAACAGCCCGCTTGAGTTGCATTCCATCCTCCACCTCAAACATTCACTCTCTTCAACACTGCTGCACAGTGGCATCAGTGTGTACCATCCTCAAGGTGCACTGCAGCAACTCCCAAGCCTTCATTGACAGCACCTTCCAACCTGTGATCTCTACCACCTAGAAGGACAAGGGCAGCAGATGCATGGAAACACCACCATCTGCAAGTCCCCTTCAAGCCACACATCAGCCTGACCTGGAACTATATCATCTTTCCTCACTGTCACTGGGTCAAATCCTGGAACTCCCTTCCTAACAGCACTTAGGGGGTTCCTACAACACCTGGACTCCAGGAGTTTAAGAAGGCGACTCACCACCACATTCTCAAGGGCAATTATGGATAAATTAGCCTTGCCAGTGACACCTACATCCCATGAAAGAATAGAAACAAAACCCATTGCCAATGGTGGCAAATGAGTTAAACATTGAGACAGTGGAAGACTTCTATATTTATACAGGTACTAGCATTGTGTGATAGAGCTAACAAAACCACTTTAATCCAATTTATATTCTACTGGGCTGGATTTTAAGTCAGGCTGTGGGTGGTTGGGGCATTGGGCATGTTTTCAGCAGAGGATCATGTAAAATATGTTGGGGGTGCTAAACCCACCACCTTCCCACCCATCCCGATCCAGCCCCCGCAATACAAGGGTGGGTAAGGGGCCCACCTTCAGGCTTATTGAGGGCCTTAAGTGGCCAATTATTGCCCTCTTAAGGCCTTCAATCCATCCCCACTGCCATAATACACAGGGCAGTGGCAGGTTGGCCAGAGTGGGATGGCCATTTTTTAAAACCAATTTGGGTGCAAATGCAGGAAAGAAGGGGGGCACATGATTGAGGGGGTGCTCTGTACACATTGGGGGCAGCCCTCCCAAGGTGAAACTCCTCTTTTGTGCCTTCCCGCCTAGCTTCCAAAACCTGGCCCCCACCTCCCTTGTTCCCCTTCCTAAGGTGTCCAATCACTCCCTGCCCTATAAGCCCAAGACTTACCTGGGTCCAGTGTCCATCTTTGATCTTTGTGGACCACTTTGCAGTCCCAGCAGTGTCCACTGCCGAGATCTACAGGCCAATCAGGCTGGCCAGCAGCTCTCGAAGGTGTGACTTCCTTCCACTGAGGGGCGAAAGGCTGACCCTCATCGTGTTTGGGTCACTCGGAGCGTGTTATCGCTGCGGTCAAGCCATTTTTAAAGTTGATCGATTTGGAACCGACTTTTCTTCTGGGGGTACTTTTCTCCCCCCTACCCCCGCCACTCACAATAAAATCCTGTATGAGTTTTTGAAGATCTCATTATTTTAGTAAATTACAGAGCCCTCTCATGCTTTGATGATTGCCCATGAAAGATCAAATTTTTTTCTAATCAAAAACATGAACCAGTCACTTGCTTTGTACATCTATAGCCGGCTTATGCTGCTGATGTCCCTAATGGAAGCCGGGAATAATGCTAGAGCATAAAAAATAATATCGGTTGTGGATGTTGACAGCTACCGATCATGAAGGAATTTGATTGTAGGTCTCAGGGTGTATGACATAACCCATAACCGTTATCACATTGCCCCCTGTAAGTTGTAGCTTCTATAGACACTACTCTACTGACAAGTGGAAATATAGGTTCCTGCAGGTTCGGTTATGCAGTAGTGGAATCCTGCTTTGATTGCATCTAATCTGACCATAGATCCTCCTCTTCATTCTCCACTGCTATGGGGAAACTCATGGCACTAATGGAGGTGTTGGAATGTGCAAAATATTTGGAGATTTGGCATGATCGACCTCTACCTCTCCATTTTCTGAACAATGACACTCCCTTTTTGCCTGAAAATTGAGCATAGCCATGTGCAAAATATATCCCACTGAATCATATTTGTGACAATTTGAGAACTCGTATATTTGATAAAAGCATATACTTATATACGCTTGCAGATATGTAGGATAAACATGGTTAAATGGAGCAGAAGTCCTTTAAAGAGTTTCTGCTCTCTCGATTCCCAATCTTTTTATATTCATAGCCCTCCTTACATTAATGAGAAACATACCGAGAGTGTGTAGTACTTATCTAAATGAGTTGACCTTGTGGAATCTGGTAAGGTCAGCTCTTCATTCCTTATACAAAGGGTGTCATACTGACTCAACGATCCCAGCTTTATTTACACTGGGTTCACAGAATCGGCCTTCTTGTCACTTGGTCAATGCAAGCTATATCTATCAATTATCACAAAAATTCACCTGATGTTTTCACAAAAATTTCAATAGTTTCCTTCCTCATAGGATCAAAATACTCTGATATATTTGTGAATTCAGTATGGAATATTATATTTAGGCCAATATTATTTCTATGGTGAATATACTCAGAGAAAAACATTATTAATAACTAAGATTCTTGAATGAATATATAGACATAAGAAAGCAGCTGTACATCAAACAAATAGTAACAGCTGGGATCAATATGTGGTTTGACACTTTATGCTATAAGCTGTTTACCACATGTGCAGGATCCTGAACTACATGTCCATCTTATTATGATCCCTTCCTGGAAAGTGAAGGCATTTTAATCTTTAATTTGATGTTAACATGCACTTTGGAAAGAAAACATTTCATTCAAAATGGTTTTGTTTCCTGCTTTGGATTAAGATCTAGATTCCTTCAACAAGGTGATGCCATAAAAGTAAATTTGTTTCACATCCCATTCTGTAACAAAACAGAACATATCGAAGAATTTATAAATTATTAATGTCAGATAGATTGTGCTGTAAAATATTATACCAAATTATCTTCTACTTAAAAGGTCAGATTCCAATTCTATTTAAAGAATATGAAAACATTTATTTGGAAACACCCCAGTCAAAATGCAAATACATTATTATCAAAGTTCCTTCAGAGCCCTTTATTTCCTGAGGATTTTATTTTACAATATGTCCTGGCATTATTATTTCCCATTAATCCTCTGCTGTTATTTTTGGATAATTTACAGGGATTATGACACACTCAGTGGTTGTTTGTAATGTACACACTATTGTGCTGTACCAAATACACAAAGCTGCCTGGTTATTAAATCTGGCATGACTTCTTGGTAAAAAGAACAGATGGGAATTGAAACCAATACTGCCCACATGAATTCCACATTATGGGTTATTTAAAAAAAAGGAGATGCAGGACACCGATTGCAAGAAAATAAATTTATTTTGATTTAATGCAAAATAAACTGTTCATGATTAATATTTCAAACCGAATATATTGACATTGTTGCAGCGAAGAAAGGGATTTGATGTAATAGGATAGTTCTCAAATCAGTGAATAAAGCAACTTGTTAGAAGATCCACACACACACTTGATTAACCTTGTACATTCTTTAAAGTATGTTAAAGTATACTTTGGCCCTCACTACCTGGGTGATAACCTGGTGGCATTGATTGCCTGCAATTTATTGGTAAGCTATTTCAGGATATGTGTGAGAAGTAGAGTATTGATCATACTACTTCTTCTCATTACCCCAAATCTAATGGCCTAGCTGAACAAATAATTCACATGGTGAAATCCCTAATTATCAAATGCAGACAGATCAAAGAAGATCTACACATTGCAATGTTACATCTGAGAGCAACACCTTTAAGTGCATCACTACCAGAGCTCATGTTTGGCAGACCAGTGCATACCAATCTACCTACTCTTACTCATTTGGCTCTCTCAGAAACTGGAGAGCAACTTTTAAAACTGCAGGATTAGATGACCAATGTGCACAATAAAAATGCGGTTACAGAATTGTGAAGTTTAGAGTTGGGACAGCAAGTTTGCATCCAGGATCCCACAGAAGATAAGTGGCAACCAGCCGAGGTGATAAGGATTTGTTTGGAACCAAGGTCCTATGAAGTCATTACACACAAAGGCGCAACAGTGAGGCATAACTGAGGACAAAACAGATCCATTCCAGCTCCTCACCCACCACACACTCCTTTTTCACTTAGGACAATATCCAAAATGCAACCAGGAACAGCATCCAAGAATGACAATCCCATAAATCACTGTGAGCAATTGAAGAACCTCCAGGAAAGATTACCATCACAAGATCTGGGTGTAGTAGTAGATTGCCTTTACGCTTTAGAGACTCATAGGGGAGAATTTTTTCACCGTCAGGGGGGCTTGGGCGGGCCCGGGTGGGCGTGCAGCTGAACGCTGCCCACGATCGGCTGCGCGCCTCCATTTTATGTGGGTGGGCCCGTCCAGTGTGACGTGCACCCGGAAGCGCTGAGAGCTCCCTGTGCGGGCGGTGGGGGGAGGCTGAGCCGGGGCCTGTGGTCTTTCGCGCATGCGCGCACAGAAATCTCCCTGAGGCACACAGCTGCCTCCGGGAGATTAGTATGATTTTTAAAAATTTTAATTAAAAAAATTTAAGACATGTCCCCTCATGTGACAGTGTCACATGAGCTGGGACATGTCAATGAATTTTATTAAACATTTTTATAGACTTTAAAAACCTTCATGAAACCTCATCCCACCTGTGGATGAGGTTCCATGATAAATACGAAGGCCGCCTGGGCTCTTCGCCTGCCCGCCAACCTTAAGTTTGGACGGGCAGCTAGTTAATTATTTGAATTAGTTTTTAAATGGCTTTAATTGGCCTTTGATAGTTCGGCAGCTGCGCAGCCAACCTCACTGCGTGCCTGCCAAACTGAAGATCTGAATGACGGGCGGTGACGTCGGGACGCACGTCCGACATCACCACGTGTCCTTTTACACATCGGCGACTGGGGGTGGGCCCGACTCGCCGACCCAAAGATTTTGGCCATAATTCATCAGTTCTATATACTTATGTAATGGTAACTAAACATAAACAGGTATTATAAATAGCTATACATCTTTGGAGGGGGAAAAGTATTTTTAAAAAGAAAGGGGGATGTTGTAGTATGGCTTTAAGGGAAAGCAGCATGCCATCACTAGAAGGGAAATGTGTCACGTGATCCAGTCTCAGTTTCACTCTGGCCTGTGAGCAGAGCACACAACACTCAACTCTTTAGCTGATGTCATCAAGCTTTCTATCCATGTATGTATGTATTCATTTGCTTAGTTTAAATAAATGAACACACATGTGTCTACTCAATGAGTGATTGGTGCCTTTATATCATTATAAAAACACAATGGTTTCTGTTTTTGGGTGCGAGTTTTTTGAATCGCGATCTGTCCCTGCCTGGTCCAGTTGAAGCAGGCAGTGCGCAAACTTTGTGCTAACTTCTCATTTGCTTCTGCCTGGCTGAATGCTCAACAGGGGGACCTAACAGCTTGTGTTGCTTGCATATATTCCAGCTAGCCTGCACCTCCTAAAGGTAGCTTGCTCCACTTAAAGGGGAGCTGCACTCATTAGAAGGAAGCTGCTGCTCACTGCCAGTACTGCAATTGAGTCCAAACAGAAGTCTAACAAAAAGAGCACCCGGGAAGAGAGAGGGCCCCAAAGTTCACAGGTACAGTACTGGAGGCCATAGTGATGGAGGTCAGATGGTGGTGAAAGGTTTTGTTTCTGCAGGGCCCAGGAGGCCCTCAAAGTGTATGCTCAGGAAATGGGAGCAGGTGGCCAGGAATATGGCAATTCCCAGAGTCTGGCCCTAAGGACGTGGCGGCAATGTCTCAAGAAGTTCAATGACCTTATGTGGATGCTGAGGATCAGTGAATACATCTTCAAAGGATATCTCATACCCTCAGCAACACCAACCTCTCACGCTGCTGAATGCACCACACTCCCATCACTCACCCATTAGCAGTCAGGACTGAAGCCTAGCATCCAGATCCTCACCTCACCCTCACATGCTTTCCAGTGATGCAAGCCTCACACTCACCTTACCCATTCCTGAAGCTATTCAGCTGTGGTAGGCTTATCAGTGAAACACATTGCAACCCAATCACTGACATTCTTCCCTCTCTCCTGCAGGGCAAGGCTGAGATAGTACGGAGCAGAGCAGAACTGGCAGGGTACAGGCACCCCTGCGTTTCCTAGGAAGGAAATGGTTCTCTGCATTGTGAGGCCAGCAGCGATAGAACCCATTCGATCAGTTATACCTAAAGCAATGAGGAAGATGGCATGTTCCTGCCTTGCGCCTTCTCAACTCCTAACCCCTACTTCACCAACTTCCTGCCATTTGGCATGAAGTACAAGCTGTTGATGGTTTTGTTTCTGCAGGGTTCAGGAGGCCCTCAAAGAGCACGCTTAGAAGGAAA
Source organism: Cetorhinus maximus (assembly GCF_964194155.1). Lineage (NCBI taxonomy): Eukaryota > Metazoa > Chordata > Chondrichthyes > Lamniformes > Cetorhinidae > Cetorhinus > Cetorhinus maximus. The sequence goes on from NC_135884.1 coordinate 104,709,739, forward strand.
TTGGAGCAGGTGGCCAGGAATACGGCAATTCCCAGAGTCCGGCCCTAAGGACATGACAGCAATGTCGCAAGAAATTTAATGACCTTATGTCACCCCAGCCCTTCCCTGGAGCAAGATCCTCCAAATCTAGTGATAAGAAATGCAGTCCAACAGCAGTGTCCTTTCCCAAGCCAACTTGCCGAGCGTCGAGGTGCTAATCACTCAACACCAGTTATGTGGGATGGGACATGCCACTCATATGCCTGACACCAGACTCCCAATGGAACTCAGTCACGGCAGGAGACTCCCAGAGGGATGGCGGAAATGCTTTAAAGATGTCCTCAAAGCATTCCTGAAGAGGTCAAATGCACCTGCCGACTCATGGGAGTTCCTGGTTTGTGACCAATGGAGAAGGTTCATTCGGAAAGGCAGCAAATACAGTGAGAGACTGTCAAGAACACACAGAGGTGAAGTTGAGGCATTGGAGAGAGCGCACAAACCTCCCAATAACTCATCTATCCAAGACTTCCAGAACCATCTACTCCGCATGTGACAGAGTCTGCAGATCCAGCATTGGACTTATCAGCCATCTCAGAACCCACTCGACCAGAGTGAAAGCATCATCCTCGATCCAAGGGACAGCCAAAGAAAGAGGAGAAAGAAAGCCAGATAAGACGCCTATGGTATGAATTAATGTCCATTTCATGTATTAGTCAGCACATGCACAAACGTAAAATGCTCAGAATGCTGTACACAAGAAAATATATAAAACAGACCCAAAGCTTATAAAGGGAAATTTGGAATGGGAAACAAATGCTGACCTTGCCAGCGATGCCGACATCTCATGAAGAAATGAAGGAAAAAAACATGCAGCAAAGTGAGACTTGCTAATGCACCATTGCTGTCGTGTGAATTAAACCGTTGAGTGGTTGCTTTTAATGCCTTCTATTCTGTTGTTTATTGGACTTCACCCAATTCCCCCATTACTTTAATCCCACCTTTACACTGGGTGTCAAGACAGTGTTGTGAGCTCAAAGACATGCATGAATAAACTTGGATTGGCCTTTGGTTGCTCAGCCAACCAAAAAAAGAACATTTTAACACAGGGGTAAGGCAATCTGAAAGTTAATCCACTTTAATCCCGGGGTAATGTTGGGTGTATGTGGAAAAATGGACTCGAGTAATACTAATAACCCAAATTAATGCACATTGCAAAATATTTAACACGTGTTAGCTGTAAGTCAGAAAGCAATTTTATCTCCTGAATATTGTGAAGGTCCAAAGGTCAGAAATGCTCTAATCTTGCAATTACATTTCAGCCTTTCCCCCAATACTTTTTCAGTTTCAGAAAAGGACCAAACCGCCTATGAACTGAAACTTGCCCCCTTCTGTGTGCCATAAGTGTGACGCATGCCATGGAAATGAGTTCATCCTTACTGATGAAATATTGCACTAGAAATCACATGGATGCCAACGATTGTCTCCTGTTTATCTGTAAAGGTTGTGTATACTACTTTGTAAGGCTGTTATGTTCAAATTGAAACTAATAAATTTAGTTACAAGTCAGGTGGCCAGCGCCAGAGGCCACCAAAACCAGACAGCTTCGCAACACACATCGGACAACATCATAATGTATGCAGCGACATCATCATGCTTGGGAATTCTGAGCCATTGGAGAGATGTGGGAAGGGAAGGGAAATGTATTGTAGGATAAAAAGTATTTAAGCACACCTGACTTTTGCATCCGTGTCACATTGAGGTTGTTGCAGATGTGGAAAGGAACAAACTCAAGCCCCCGAGGGCGCTTTACTAAGGTAAATAGATTAAGGGTAAAGACACCGGATGTGAAACCATTTAGGACTGAACAGTAGCCAGACCAGCTAAAAACTGGACATCTGGCCACTCTATTTACAAGTAAGATCACACATAAAGCAGCAAGATACAGCCCAATTCAGGTGGTTCAAATACTTAGAAAAATAATAATAATTCAATCTACAAGGGTTTAGAATACCACTTTAGAATGAATCCTTACACAGTCTATATGTGACAAAACTTTTGGGTGAAACAATCATAGAGGTTTAACAACATGATAATGCCTGAGTGTGTGAGATTCCTAAAGATTGTACAAGCCTTAAACTAGAGCGTAGTAAAGATTACAGAAAAACGCACGGCTCTTCTACAATTTTCGAGTGTCGAAAGACAGATTCTATTACCCAAGAACAGTTTTCTGTATGAAAGACTATTATGTTGTATACTAATGAGTCTTTTGACGCGCATTTGTCTGCAACTCATATCAAGAGTTTTAAACAGTGCACATTTTGAATTTCTTCTAGAACAAAGCCCAACCTTATTTACCAAGTCAATCTGGCTGACTTCCTATAGACAATCTGATAATGGCCTCCATTTTGTATCTTAGTAAAGAAAGCAAAGTTCCATTTCAATTCTGAACTCTATTTCAGGACAATGTAACATAAAATTAAGACATTTTCCCCATTTGTTGCAGGATAAAAGCTCTGCTTTCATCAGAGTTACATTGCTATCAATCGTTACTGAGCACTAATGCTCTGAGAAGTCCATTGGTGATTCAGAATCATATACTGCAATTAAAAGCAGTAATAAAGTGACATATTTAATAACATGTTGTTGTTTCCTGGGTATTAGTGGCCCTGATACGCCATTAGACATGTCTTAAGGACATTAATACTCCAACAGATAATCTTTGCCATTTATGAATAATATTTTGATCTTCTGCAAAAAAAACTATATTAATTTTTGATTTTTTTTTAATTTAACCATCTGGCTATCTTTGATTTGTATATAGTAAGATTAATCACATGATAATATTTGAAAGCCAGGCAGGTGTTTTGTGTTAGTACATGCAAAGATGAATGGTTGCTCTCGTATCAAAATATAATCCAAGCTTTATTTTTATATTACAGTAATATATCAGATGATTTTTTTCAAAAGGGATAATGGTTGACCTCTCCAAATGATTATGACAACATAACACAGAATGAAAATTGCACAAAGAATCGGTCACTCGATGTCACTGACGTATGAAATTACTTTCCATGTTTCCAGATCAGAGTGCTAAATCATTTAAGAAGTGGTACACATTCAAAATGCATCTGTTGACCCATATTCAATCTCCGGGTAACAAGGCAGAAGTGATTATTTTTCCAAGAACCAGCTACATTTTATCTCCTGGCGTTAACTCATAAGCCAATATAGCTTCTGATCTCTGAAATTTTGTCAGAACAAGGTAAACATGAAATGCCTCCCCTCTGCAGGCACCTTCCATTTCACCCCCAAACCACCATTTTCACTCTCCTTTATCAAACACAACATAACTTTCAAACATTTATATTCCCTTTTTCCTCCAACACCCCCTCAAAAATATTGTGCAATTGTACACTTTCTCCAAAGTGAAACAAAAATATGTCGGACACTTGGTGATTAGTTGAAGCAAGTTACTAATTTTCACTTCTAATGAAACATTCATCTGGTGCATTTCAGATTGCTTGTTATTGGCTCGCAGTTCCTTTCGGAAAACTGGCTGCTGCCTCTTCATGGTAGGGCATGTTGATGATAGGAATTTTAACAGCAGCAATGCTCTCATTGTTGAAATAAAGCATGTTGATTAGATGGGCTCAGTCAGAAAATGAAGATGAATTCTTCAAGCTGCACAAAAGTGTCATCTATGATATTGCCAGGTCGAGCTAGGGCTGAGTATATATGCAAAGTAATTCTTTCTGGAATTATTACATTTTAGACATTGTACATGGGACCATATGTGAGCCTGTTTTTTTTCGAATAAAAACCCCCCAAAATTCAGGATGCAATTTGTGTCATGTAGCTTCCTTTTAGTCTCAAACCAAGATTGCCACCTGCTCATTTTTGCCAATGTAGATAAGTTATTTGTATAAAGGGAGACTACATTTAAAAACATAGAAAATATGTTTTCTGATTAATATTAGATCTGGGCTAAAATAGAAAATTGACTTTCCAGATTCCATTCATGCATATAAGAAGGCAAATGTCATTTAAAATTTGTTTTAATTTGAAGTAATGTGTGTGAATTTGAAATGCAAAATGTCCTTCATTCCATTTATGTGTTACCTTATTTCCTTGGAAGAGCCCAATAAGGTTATATACATGGATAGAAGACGATGAAATTCAGCCTTGTTTTTCAGTGAAATTTAGACATGTACAATAGTTTAGTTACCGCTTTATCATTCCTTGTTCTGATTCTCACATTTGTGCTTTAACTTTTTCCAAAACAAATCCATTTCAGCATTTTTAACATTGCCTGATCATTTTCAAAAAATAGAGGTTGCCTCATCAGTTTTGGCAGGTCATTAAGATGATGTATGCCTGGAATTTTTGCATGCTAACATTAATGTAGTTTTCTTATATTTACATTAGTTGAATATTACATGCAGCTGTTTTATATTTGTATGATAATATGCAGAATCTTATTCAAGTCTTGCTACAAAGGTTTTACTAAACCTCACAATCTGTATTCCTTTGAGATGAATACATTGCTGCTCACCACACTTATGGGTTTTCATTGTTAGAGTCACATAAAGGCAAATATTTATTTGATTGCTTTGTTTCATAAAAATGTAGGTATCACAATGGGCCAAGAAGTTGCATGTTTCTTCTGTGCATTCTTAAAAGGAGCTTAAATAATCTAAATGTGACACTGACAATGAGGAACCTCCTTGGCCTTAGAAAATTTACCCTGAGTATATCATTAAAAATTGCTTTGGAAAATCATAACTGCATTTATCACTAACATCATCACTTGTTTGTTTTTCAGCTTGCCATTGATTTTCTTGGATGTTCACAGTGTTAATCTAAACGCTTGTTGTTTCTAATCCTTTGCATTTTACAGTTGAGTAATTGCGAACTATTTGCACTGATGATACTTATGACTAAGTCATTCTGGTAGTGCAATGGTTAATATCCTTGTTCAAAATACCTTTGATTCTGAGGGGACTTGACAGGGTGAATGGTGAGGGAGGATGTTTCCTCATGTTGGGGAAATCTAGAACCAGGGGATGCAGTTGAAAAATTGGCTATGTTTCCTGCCAACACCGCTTATGCCGCGGAACATGCCCGACACCAGCGGGCATGGAAAATTCCGCACTTACTGTTTTTATATTAGAGCAAAAGGGGAGAAATGTGATAGGGTAGGAGACAGGAGAGATTAAATGACAAAAGAGTTGGTGATGCAAGTCCAAAGGGAGTGGTAATGGGACATGTAAAGAAACATAAGATGGTCTAGAGGAGGTGTGAATGGCAGGATGATGAATCTAATACAAGAGGCGGAATTTTCCATGCCCGCTGATTCCAGGCATGTTCGGCAGCGTGAGTGGACAATATGACGAGAAGGTCAAAAATCGGTTTCACGATGTCATGAAGTCAGCTTGCGATTGTCCACTTAGCCCATCGATGGCAGGCCGTGTTCCCCACCACTGGATGTCGGAAACCTCATTGTAATACATCTGCATATCATTATAGGGCCAGCCCGCCGGAATCATCCCCCCTACTGGATAGTCCATGTATTTCACACAGCATACATAAGGCATGCACTTGGCGGGCTGCACTTTGAGGGAAACTTGGAGGTAAGTGCACAATAACGGTACGCAGCGGTTGCGAGGGTCGCCTGTTGAACTTCCAGGCTGAGGCAATTTGGTGAGGGGGGAGTGGTAAGGGCTGTCCAACAGTTGAGGCATGTTGTGGGGAGGGGGGGCAAGGGCTGCCCTGTGGTTGAAGGTAGTGCACAAGCACATGTGGGGTGGGGGTAGGGAAGCGACCATGCATTAGGGAAACCTTGTATAGGGTGACCATTCCTCTACAGCTGAGATAGTTCAGGCACAGCCACATTGACATTGCATGGAGTTGGATCTTTAGCTTCTCTGCCCACTCAAGCAATGCAGAGGCATCAAAGTGCCACCAAATGTTCCAGAGCTTTTCACCCCTCGGGCACAGACAGCAAACTAATGAGCGTTTTAGTGGACTGCAGAATAGTTGGGCGACTGGGCACATTGTACAATCTCCTTCCTAAAGCTGGCCATGGAGCAGTCACTGGTGGAGAAACTTACAGCCCCTGGCAATGTCATCATCCCGATTTGGTTAATTCTTTCCCGTGGTTCAAGCTAACAGTGCAGCCTTGCAGCGCGGGTTAGGAGAATGCCTGCCTGTGCTGAGAGCACAGCATGCAGTCCAATGGGCAAAGCTGCTGCCAATTGGCCAAGGGGGGTGGGGCAGAGGTGGGTGGGATATCGGGCAGCCAACAAAACTCTGGCCATCCAAGTGGTGGCCAGCACTCTCTGGATGCGTTAAGCGGACTTCAGCCTTAACCAAGAGGGGTTCTTAGAACACCCAAGCTAACCACGTGTCTCTCTCTCTTTCATCTTGCAGGAGGAGTACACCAGGAGCATGGAGCCTGGTGAACTAGCTGAATGCCTCGTAGCGTACAGAGACCGAAGACGATGGAGAAGAGGCACCTGGCTGCGCAGAGGGAGGAGCACCACCCTCAGGAAGAAGGGGCGGCGGAAGCTCCTGTACATGCTGCTGAAGAGCCACAGGGAGCCATCACTGATCGGCACCTAGCTAGACCCAGGGTCTATAGACACCGCCTTTCATTCCTGCAGATGACCAAGAACCAGTGTGGCCAAAGACTGCGCAAGTCTGGGGAACTGGTTGGTCACATCTGCCAGCTACTGCAGGATTTGGCGCCATGGGGATATGGAGGGCATTCGCTGCCAGTGGCCGTGAAAGTGGCCACGGTGCTCATTTTTTATACCAGGGCTCCACAGGTCACACCTATGGGATATCTCAAGCCTCTGCCCACAAGTGCATCCATTAAGTTACGGATGCCATCTTCGCGAGGGTACACAACTTTGTGCGTTTTGCCCGGGACCAGGACAGCCAGGATGCAACAGAGGTTGGATTTGCCCAGATCTCGAGTTTCCCACGGGTGCAGTGTGCCATCGACTGCACTCATGTGGCGCTCAGATCTCCATTGTAACAAGCGGTCAACTATGTCAGCCACAAGGGCTTCCATTCACTGAGTGTCCATCTGGCGTGTGACCATCCTGCAGGTCAGCACATGGATTCCAGGGATTGTCCATGGCTCCTAGGGCAGAATTTTACGTGGATTGGGCGGGCGCATGCCCGACCCGATCAGATGCAAAATCGCGTGAGATGATGTTGGGTGAACGTCCCGATGTCATCCTGCGCTTGCGCGACATTTCTGTCAGCACTCACCCTCCTTCCCCACCCCCCCCACCCTGGCAGCACTGAGCCGTACTCCGGCCAATCCCAGACCCGCTGATCATGCTTGCTGATCTAAAAATAATGCCCCTACATTCTCAGTCAGTCACAGTTCCCTGACATCTTCCAGGGTCCACAGAGGCTGCAGGGACAGCTTTTCGGGGACAAGAGCTACCTACAGAGGACGTGGCTGATGACACCCGTGTGGTGGCCTCAGACTGCAGCAGAGTGAAGGTATAACGAGGCTCATGTTACAAATCGCAACTTGGTGAAGCAAACCATCGGTATGCTGAAAATGAGGTTCCGGTTCCTGGACCAGTCTGGTAGAGCCCTGCAATGTAGTCCGCAGAGGATGTCACACATCGTCATCGCCTGCTGTGCCCTTTATAACCTGGCGCTGCAACGGGGAGAGGAGCTGGCTGAGGAGGAGATGGAGAAGCTGGAGGTCTCCTCTGATGAGGAGGATAATGACAGGGATGAGGGTGAGGAGGTCCTTGAAGGCGACGATGACTGCAATGAGGCCCTCACACTGGCCAGATGAGGCAGGCAAGCTCGGGAGGCCCTCATAGCTGCTAGATTTGTGGAGGAAGATGACAACATACAGTGAGGAGGCACCATAGATCTTCACATTGCATCTGTGAACATATGCAACTACATCTTCTTAACCTTCCTAACCCTGCCGCTACATCTTGGTGCTCCCCCGATATCCACAACAGAGGTGGAGGCAGCCTGCTGACTGATGCCGTCTGTGATGACATGACATGTGTCGTCAGGAGGATTGAGACCTGGAGGGCTGCAGCCTGCTTTCAGGGTCCTGCTGTGTGGCAGTGGCACACTCCTTGGCCTGTGGAGCTAGAGCTGCTGGGGCCACAGGAAGGGGGATTCGGATGGGCCAGGCACTCCTGGAATCATCTGGATGGATGGCCCCAGGGTATGCACCAGCTGATCCTCCTCCCTATGGGTGTCCAAGGGCCCCTGGCTGACTCCTTGAGGGGAAGGTATAGCTGGAGTGAGATCGAACTGCTCCGCACCCTCTTACGTACACACTGTTGGAGGCCAACTATGGCATCAGTGATGGAGTTCAACCCACACAGCAGTGCAGGAGCAACATCCTGGACCAAGGTCTCCATGGCGGTCATCATCCTACCAGTGTTGACCTTGATGTGTTGGCATGCCGGTGCTATCACCTCTTCATGAAGGTGGACAGACTCCTCCAATCTGAGGAGTGCAGCAGACATCATTTCCTGATGTTCCTGAGCTTGTCTTTGCAGCTGCAGCAACTGTGACATGACCGAGCCCAGAGGCTCATCATATGACTCAGACTCAGCAAGTTTCTGGCCTCCAGCAGTCTTTTGAGTGCTGGGGACCTGGGAAGTCCCTGCCGCCGCCTGCAATGGATCAGTGCGATGTGCTCACCAGATTGTGACCCCAAGTTTACTCTAAAGCTAGGTGCCACCGAGGTGTGTGTCTCTGCACTGGTGGAGGGTGTGGATGAGCGCTGTGACGGGACTTCGAGGAGGGTGTCTTCAGATTCCTCTTGAGGTTTCTTCAGGGCTTGATTGGAGGGTCAATCAATGTTTGTTAGACTTGCGTAAGAGTCACGAGCTGCCTTGTGGTGTTTATTGTAGGATTTGTCCTCATGGTTCACTATGTCCACATATGTATGGAGTGTCCAAGACAATTAAAAGTGATGTCCCATTACACCCTATCCTACCTGTGACTTGTTCTGCACAACCTGAACTGGCCAACTGGGTGAACGAGTTGCTACAACCAGTTCTGAATGGGTATCTCTCATAGATGGTGAAAGATTCTTTCACTTTTATGAAGACTATATGCGACCTGCATATCAACAGCAATGCCGCGATAATTGCTGCATAAATTATTGTTCCCTTTGAAATTTGGCATTCTTGCGTCTGTCCTGGTGAGAGCCAGACAAAAATCTTCAACAATACTCACGCTCTGTTCTACCAAGCGACTATTGTGTAACATTCTTGACTTGAGCCGTGTAGATGATAGAAAGGTATTGAATAATCGTGAGATGAGCTACTTATGACAGAGCTCCAAGGTACTGCCCACTCTTGTAGTCATGATGGTGACATTCCTCCCATTAACCTTCTGGTCACTAGTCATCCCAAGATGTTGATGGGGGAGGGGTGGTGATCGGTAATAGTGTCAGTATTGTAGGTCAGGAGGAGGTGGCTGATTTTTCCTTGTTCGTTCCCTCACATCCAGATAGACAACATCTATTACCTTTTCCTTATCCATGAGAGTTGTAAACTTCTCAAAGAAATCCATTAAATTGGTAAGATAATGTCCCTTCTGAACACATAACACCGATTCACAACCAGACCCTGTCCTCTCAGAAATCTTATATGCTATCCTTCATTAAAATCTTAAATACTGTCCCCACAGTCACAGTCTGTAATCTGAGTGTTCATTCCTAGCCCTTATTTTCCAAGATAAAAAAGAAAAGGGCTTGTATTTATCTAACATATTTCACAATCACCGGACGTCCTGAAGCACTTTACAGTCACTGAAGTACTTTTGAAGTGTAGTCAATGTTGTAAAGATTGGGACATTACCAGATTGTAATTAGCTTCGGAATTATATCTTTGATGCGATTTACAATTTCCTCTCCTAACTACACCAACTTGGACGTTATCAGAGCTTGCAAACCTCAAGTATCTTCAACTTCCTAAGCTACTCTATATTGCTTTTCCTTGTGACACCAAGAATTTCCATTTGCTTGTCCTGGTATAGACCTTTTTTAACTCAGGCACTTTTCCCAACCTTTGAATGATAAAATGTTGTAATTCCACCACTTCCCTGTCCTCAGACACTACTCCTGCACTTCTCCTGCTAAACTTAATTAGTACCTTCCTCTTGCTCTTGCTCCTGTAGATAATACATTCTACAGTGTGAATTACAATGATGGTGGAGGGAGTGGATGCTTCAGCTAATGACATGCGATGCTGATCATGTGGACTGCTTTGTCCTGGATGGTGTTGAGTTCCTTGACTGTTGTTGGAGCCGCACCCATTGCGGCAAGTGTAGCATATTCCATCACACCCTGACTTAACCTTGTAGATGGTAGATAAGTTTTGGGGATTTAGAGGTTAATAATGTAACTTAATTACTATAAACACCTTAAAATGGCTTTAAAGGTGGTCTGAAAGATGATGTGTTATATGCAGAATTCCAGCAAAATTGTTCATTAACAATCCACCACCACCAGCCATGCTGACTGGGAATTTTATCCCTGTCACTCAGGCTGCTAAGTGATAGTGGCATTGGAGCTAAGGCCTTGTACATGCATCAAACAGCATCTGTAGCTTGTTTGGAGCCATTCTGGAAAAATTCTCATTTTAACTCGGCCCGCATGTAATCCCTAGAGATGGCTTTTGCTTTGAGGAGCTTTGGGTTTTCTGGTATTCCATTTGGAGCTCTTACCATAAGAGAAGCCTGGGGTCTGAGCAGAATCTTTTACAACTGGACTATTATATTTCAGAAAGTGTTTAAAATCAATAGAGCACAATTGACAGGACCATTAGTGAAAATGGAGGCCTCGTACAGAGTGTAAGCTGCTGATCTACATAAGCAGCAGGAATCATGACCAGAGGCATATGAAAGTGCTGCTGTGTAAAAAAAAAATGTTATTTCTCAAATTTTGTCCTGTGAAATATCTTTGAGGGTTATTAGCTACATTAAAAGTACTGCATAAATGCAAGTTGTTGCTATAAGGGAAAGCTATTAAAGGCTGCCAGGTAATGATCCAAGGATGAAAATAAAACATAGTTTGAACACTGTTAGTTCCCACACTGCTTCCAACCACTAGAGAATACAAAATTACTGAGGAAATGACTGCTCAGAATTCTTAATTTCTTCTGACCATTGGATGCCAATAAGGTTTAATAGTACAAACTCCTGCACAAACATTTAATCCTGAATGCTTTGGTTGGAAGCTCTTTTGTTCACTATTTTAGTGGACGTGGTAACCCATTAGCTGTGGCCAAAGGAGTTCCAGACAGATGTGTTAGGGCTTTGGATGTGATTATTCTACAGCGTAATTTCAACTATCCTGGTTTTCTTTTACTTGGAGTAAAAGCTGCTCAAAGAAATAAATTTCAGTGCTACTCTAAATCATACTGAATCCCAAGATACAGTTACTGAGGCCCTTACAACTCAACATGCTCAGATATCTTTACGTTCATGGTTGTAGTGTGCTAAGCCTATATTTATTGTAATGCTTTGGGAATCTGTCTTCTACAGCAACCACCGAGTGTATTTCTTAAGCCCTGCCAATCAAGCATACAAACCTATGCAAAAAGTACACAGAAATAGCTAAATAGCTTCAGTAAAGGAGAGAATCCTTTGGGAGTGTACAAGTCATTGTGTTTTATATTTTAGCTAATGCAATAGTTCAAAGATTATGGCCAAAGGCAGCTCCCTTTGAGAGATCAAGTGACACCAATACAATTACTGCCAGTCAAGGGATAACACAGAAAAAGCTACTGTAGCCTGTTTGGTTCACATGAATGAGCTAAGCAGGTCCACTCTACCAGTCGGTAAGAATTTTTCTCAGTTAGTAAATTATGCTTCCTCCACTTACATATGCAATTATTACCTGACAGACAACAGGCCGAGATATTGGAGCCCAACGGTATTAGCTGTAACTGGCACATCTTAGAGTTTCATGCAGATTATTTCCAGCCACAGCAGGGAGACATTTACCTCCATTCATAGAAGGGTGGAAAGAAGTCCTTGTAAGCACTTACACAAACCAGGAGGTGTTGATTTCCTTGACACCTTTAGTGTCAATGAACAAACCATTCCCTCATTTGACATCTGCGACCAATATTGTGGCTTAATTGATAACAGGCTGTAGTAAAGAGGTAAAAAGGCTTTCATCATTGCAGAAAAATGTGGGCAGGCTTGAAATGCTTGTGCAAATTTAAAGCGACTTAAAGAGAAGGAAATGGCCCAGACATGCTGAGCTCCAGGCACCACCTGTCCTGTTTTCCTGTTTGCAAGCTATTAGCATCTATTGTTATTGAGGCCAGTTTCCACAGGTTAAAAATATTGCAACATATTTACAGTTGGCAGATATTTTATAGCAGCACTATACAAGATCACCTGTACTTTTTTTTTAGTGTCCTTTGTTGCCTCGCCTACATTTGTACGTTAAGTGACATTCTCATTTAAATCTAGCTTACTCTAAAAGATACAAGTCAAAAGAAATCCTTCTCTCATGTTAGCACCTGCAGCACAGTTTTGGGTTGTTATTTTCATCAACTTCTTGGTGGTGCTTAGAAGATTCAAAGGAGTACACTTTAGCTACAAGGTTTGACTGTGTGATCAAACCATTTGATCTCAAGCATAAGGTTGTCACTTTGAATCTTTATCCACTTCACCAATCAATAACTCCAGACTTCATCTTGACCGAAACCAGTTTACAGTTTGAGCTAAAGATCTTCATGCTCGAGCCAGTAAGTGATGTAATTGAGACACGGCCATGGCTTCATCAGAGAAATGCTGCATCACTATTCGCGAAAGGTGGAAACGGTTCATTAGATGGGGATAATTGGGAACCAAAAATACAGAGAACTTATTTCTGAAGATCTTGTTATCACTTTGCCAGAGGCGTGAATCCAAGGTCAACTCCAAAAGGTAGTGGGCAGATTTTGATCTCCCAGCAGGTGACTGGCAGGAACTAGGCAGAGCAAGAGCAACCACTGCCCAGAAGAATCACTGAGGGTTCTTTCCCAATTCCTAGGTCATCCCTAATTTGCAGTGATGAGAGCTTGTGGGAAGCTGCTAATGTAAGATGCATTCTACAAGAGGCAGGAAATCAGGCCCCAGTGCAGGTCCTTAAGGGCCTGCAGGAGAAGTACGTATTCTGTGGTTAAAGGAAAGAAGCAACATTGAAACTGCAAGAAGATATCTTGGGGCACAAAAAGGCCTAGCAGGGCTCCAAGATTTCAATATACAGCCAAGAAATGCTGGTTTAACAAATTCAGAATGAAAGGGTGCCCTTTTTCCCTTGTATAGCCAACGGGTGTTAAGGCAAACTTTTAAGTTGACACAATTTGAAAGAGGTCAGCATTTCCTATGGGGCCTGGCTGCATGGAGAAAGGAATGTAATGATCTCACTAGAACTGCCAATGCCCTCCATAAGTCAGCGGGAAAATCTTCACTCATATCCTTTCAGCTTGCACTCACACCCTCAGAAGATGCTACTGCTCTCACAACTATTTATCCTTCAAAGCCGCAGTTGCTAATTCATATCCTAGCTTTGCTGAAAGGGACAGAGATACTGGGCAGAATTTTTGTTCTGGAGTCAGGATCATAATGTCAAGTGAATTTCCAGGGCCCAACCCTGTGTCACATTGGCACATAACATGCAAAGCAATTTTAAACAAGCAGGCCTATTAGTGTCCTGGAAGGGGTGGGGGGTGGGTGCAGGGTGGGGGTGATTATTGGACACCAGTTTGGGGCAGTGACAGTGGGGAGTAGGTGGGCGAGATTTATAGAAGACCCAGCAGCCATTATTGTTATAGGAGATGATAGATGGAGAGGCTCAGTTTCCCCACAGAAGGACAGGCACCCATGCCAGGGCAGTGTTCCCTGTTGAGTGATACCTCCCTTGAGGGTCTCCTGTACAGTGTCAGGACACCACCACATTCTATTCCTGGTGAGCAGTAGGAGAAGGCCATCCAGCCAACCAAACAGTTCTGGCTGGAGGAGGCAGAGGAAGTAAGTGAACGTAGCATGGTGAGGAGGTTGTGGATCAGTGCTGCAAATGCTCCAACAATCTTTGGCAGACTGGCAAGGTGAGTGCAGTGCTGCACCCAGATGGTAGATCTCCAGGCCTGCTGTCACAAATATACACATGCGTTGAGCAGTCTAATGACACATAGTCCTCCTGAACAGTCCATACATGTGTGCCCAGGAGTATCAGTGAGCTGTGGGCAAAGCTCATCCCTCTATTAGAAGTGCAGGGACAACACTGTGGCCAGTGTCATCACGTGTGGTGTTGCAGCTGGAAGTAGTGAGGGAGTGCACATTGGCGACTCTTGTCCTCTTGACCTTACAGGAAAAGAAAACACATAGGGCAGAATTTTTCATCCCGCGGGTGGGCGCGTGCCTGACCCGATCAGGCATAAATTCACGCGAGAAGACGTCGGGCGAGCATCACGACATCATCATGCGCTCGCGCGATATTTCGCTTGGCGGGCACGTGCAAACGTCGGAAGCACACCTTCAACAATTAAAAGGGAAATTAAGCACATTAATGGTGCAATTGTCTCCGATTTTTCATGGCCTGTCCAACCGTACAGTTGGCCGACGGGCGAATCAGCCAGGCGGGCTTTGCATTTTTCATTAAACCTCATTCAAGGGCAGGATGAAATTTCCGTTATGAAATAAAGTGAAAATAACTATCTGAGGGAAGCATTTTTATCAGCTATATTTTCAGGTGATTGATTGTGACGCATGGAATTTTTTCCAGCTTTTAAAACCTTTATTTGATGATTTTCAGGCCTGCAGCTCCCTGAGGCAGCTGTCTGCCTTCGGGGAGCTTTCTCGCAGTGCTTGCCCGTGCCCACGGTGACAACCTCATCGCTCACCTGCCCTCTTCCCGGTAGTGCTGAGCATTTCAGCGCGTGTTTCATGCTGGCTGGCTGTTAATTGTCCAGGCAGTGTGAAATCACGGTCGGGGACCAATCGCAGTTGGTCGTCCATTTCCCGACCACTCCCAGGCCCGCTGATCCGGTGCACCTGCCAAAGGTAAAACTCAGGCTATAATGTCAGTGAACCGGCTTGATTAGGTGGTGGAGTGCCAAATCTGGCCATTCTAATGACAATGGGGAAGGCAGCCTTTGACCTGGCCAGGGTGGTAGCGTATTAGAAAGTGGGTGACGGTGAGACGGGAGTCTGTCCAAGACAGGTTGAAAAGGTCCTAATAACCTCAGGTGATAGGCTGCAAGCTTTCTCATACCAAAAGCAGTGGCTTGAAGGGTCTGCTTCAGCTCTGTAGAATGGCAGAGGTGATTTAGTGTAGCCATATTCTTATGTCTCTCACAGAGAGGGGAGATACTGCAGGCCAAACTAGTGGAGCTAGAGTCATTTGAAGAGGAGGAAGACGTAAGAGAGGTTGTACCATCACACAAATCAAGCTCAGCCTCCGCCAGTGCAGTCACACCTTGGTGGGCCCTCCAGTGACCGTAGAACAGATGGCATAGGGTGAGCGACATATCATGAAGGAGGTGAGGGAAGCAGAGATGACTGTGGGCAGTCTTCCTCAGAGAATGGAGGACAGACATGGCTGTGCTCAGACTGACAGTTCCTTGCCTGTCACACACAAGGCATTGCTTTCTTGAGCAGCAGTAGGAGATGTGCGACCAACTATCGGAGTTCCCTGAGGCTCTGCGGAGCCATGGACAGAGAATGGAGGAGTCCATCTATGACAGACATCTCAACCTCATCCACACACAAGTGGGTACCAGCATGTCTCAGGCATACGAGCGCATGAGTTTAACCATTGAGAGAGCAGCCAACTTCTTAGAGAGTCATATGCGGCATCACACTGAATGAAGGCAAGGTGAACTTTATGTAACATTGAACGGTCAGTGGCACTGATAGCACAATGATGTATACAGTGGATGCCAGATGCAGCCCAGCTCTGACATCAAAGTGGCCCATCATTATCTGACATTCCCTTGGCCCCTTTGACTGAGATATCATCAATATAGGAAGGCCCCGCGGCAGTGGTTGCCCCTGCATCATCACAGGTGAGGAAGCCTGGTGCAGTGCCCACATGTACTGCAGCACCAAGGATGACAACCACTGGTGTCTCGGCCTCATCCATACACAAGTCATCAGCCTGCCTCCACCTCATTCTTCCACAGGGCAAGCAGCCCATAGGACCAGCCATTGGAGGCCTCTACATCAGCAATCTCAAAGTTTATCTCACTAGGAGGACATTGTTCCACATTTGGTATGTTACACTGAATCAATGTACTCTAATGAAGGTGATTAAGATTACACCCAGACTTGTCTGCGTCTCATGATTCATGTGTTAAAGGTAGACAAATTATGATGTGGAGGAGAGATGCACATAAAAGTTAATGACATGGTGTGGCAGTTGGAGATTTCTCTCCAAGGCAATGTAGGATTAATAGTCTCTGCAATTTGTCTGCTTAGTAGATTCACACCCTTCCCCCATAGAAAGATCAGGTAATGGGCTGCTTGTTTTGCAGGATGAGTAGCTTTCAGGAAGAACATGCACGAATCAGAGAGGCCCAATCATTCCTTCCATCCTGATTCTGACCCTGAAGTCTCAAGCAGACCTCTGAAGGCCTTTGCAAGGCTGGGTCACCCTCCTCCTCCTCCTCTGAGGAAATGTGTCACTCCTTTACTTCTTCCTCATCAATGTCCACATGTCTCTGAAGGGCCATGTTGTGATGGACACAGCAGACCACTACAATCCTAGACACCCTTAAGGGAGTGGACTGGAGAGCAGCCCCCCTCCTCCCCCCCCCCCACCCCACCCCACCCCATGAATGACATCTTGAGCAGTCCAATGGCCTGTTCAAAAATGACCCTCTTGCTGAGATGGAAGCACAGGGGTGCTGTGCCTTTGTGCCTCTCTTTGCACATAATTGTCAGCAGATATCTCTTCAATGAATAGCCCTTGCTCTCCAGCAGCCATCCACATAGTCTCTCTGGTGGCATGAACAACTGTGGCACCTGCGATTGCCTAAGGATGAAGCAGTCATGGCAGCTGCCCTGGAAGAAATGCTTGTGGTGGCTGCACAACCGTTAAATGTTGAGAAAGTGTCATCATTTGCTGATTATGAATGGCCCTGGCTGCTCTGCCATGCCTTAATGGCTACATGGGTGCAGTCGACAACCATCTGCACCTGAGGGAGTCCAGCAATGGAGGCAAATGCCCTCTGTGTGTTGGTGTGGTCTCATCTGTGGTGAACTCAATGTACAAGCCCTAACAAGCAGGGTACCTGTTTCCTGTCTTCCCTGCTAGAACTTTTTTGTGCCTCAAGGTATCTTCCTGCAGCTTCAATGTTGCGTCTCTCCTTTAACCCCAGAAAATGAACCTTATGCTGAGATGGGCAGCCGACCACGTGATGCCAGTGAGGTCAGCTACTATCCCTTGGAAGGATCCAGAGGCTAAGAAGTTCAGCACCACTGTCATTTTGACGGCTACTGGCAGGACATGCCGACTCGACTGGCAAGGGTGGAGGTGGCTTTCCACCACTGCACACAACTCTGCTGTCATCTGCCTTGGTGGGTGCACCTTTTGGTGACACTGATACTCTGTTAGATTCAGGGAGTGAGTTCAGTGTTGGTATACCCTATGTGCAGGATATTACCTTTATTCCCTCCCTGCCCCTCTTCCAATAGCTCTGCGTGCCTCAGGACTAATGGCCCCCACATGCTTGTGAGCAGCTGCTCCTCATTTCTGTTCACCTCCAAATTGGGAGCTCAGCTCGACCTCCACGTTGGCTTACTTGCCACCAGAAGCAAGGTCACGGCTGCCTGGACCCACCCCTGCTTTGCCAGAAGGGTCACTTCCCCTAAGCGCTAGATTTCCTACAGAGCTGCAGCTTGGTAGCGCAATGAATCGTGCAGCCATGAAACATGATGCCACCTTTCATTTTAACACCCCCTGTACAATACCTGCCCTGTTGCCTGCAGGCAAGCTGGACCAGGCAGCCCAGGCACTAGGTGAGTTCTTGTGATCTGCAGCTAGGCCCTCCTCCTGGGCTCATTGCTGACTTTAAGCACTCAGGAACCCTTAAGCCAGCATGAGATGTTGCAGTGGGTGGGAGCAGGAAGTGGTGTTAGTTAGTTGGTAATATTAGAAAACAGCATTAGCAGTGTAACGCTATCGCTTGACCTCAGTTTGCATATATTCATGAAGCTCCTGCCATTTTCAGATGGGAAATTGTTTAACAGCAATTCCGTTGAAAAAACACCAAAAATTCAAGATCAGCTAGCAAAGATTTCACCAAATAGCAGCACCCAGTTAACAGAAACAAAATCAGGCATCCTTCACAACATCTTCCCAATATTCAAAAGGGGTTCTTTGATAGCAGTAGATCTCCTGGGATATTACTGATAAGCAGTTTGTCACTTGGAGTGTGGATTTTACTATAGCATTGCACGAGGCTCCATGTGACAATGGTTTGTTACACAGAAAAGTTACTGATGCATAGTTGGCATAAAATTTACTGATACTGAGAGATACAAACATATGAATTAGGGGCAGGAGTAGGCCCCTCGGCCCCTCAAGCCTGCTCTGCCATTTAATAAGATTATGGTTATCTGACTGTAACCTCAACTCCGGATTCCTGCCTACCCCCTATAACCTTTCACCTCTTGCTTATCAAGAATCTATCTAGCTCTGCCTTAAAAATATTCAAAGACTCTGCTTCCACTGCCTTTTGAGGAAGAGATTCTAAAGGCTCATGACCCTCTGAGAGAAGAAATCTCTCCTCATCCTGTCCCAAAAGGGTGACCCCTTATTTTTAAACAGTGACCCCTAGTTCTAGGTCCTCCCACAAGAGGGAATATCCTCTCCACATCCACCCTGTTAGGGCCCCTCAGGATCTTACGTGTTTCAGTCAAGTCACCTCTTACTCTTCTAAACTCCAGCGGATACAATCCTAGCCTGTCCAACCTTTCCCCATAAGACAACTGACCCATTACAGGTATTAGTCTAGTAAACCTTCTTCGAGCTACTTGTAATGCAGTTATTCTTAAATAAGGAGGCCAGCACTGTACACAATGCTCCAGATGTGATCTCACCAATGCCCTGTACAGTTGAAGCATAACCTCCCTACATCTGTAATCAATTCCCCTCACAGTAAACAATAACATTCTATTAGCTTTCTTAATTACTTGCTGTACTTGCATTCTAACCTTTTGGGATTCATGCATTAGGACGCACAGATCTCTCTGCATCTCAAAGGTCTGCAATCTTTCACCATTTAGATAATATGCTTCTTTTTTATTCTTCCTACCAAAATGGACAATTTCACATTTTCCCACATTACACTTCATTTGCCAGATCTTTGCCCACTCACCTAACCTATCTAAACCCCTTTGTAGCCACCTTATGTCCTCTTCACAACTTACTTTCCTACCTATCTTTGTAATTTCAGTAAATTTAGTAACCACACCCTTCATCCAAGTCGTTTATATAAATTGCAAAAAGTTGAGGCCCCAGCTCTGATCCCAGTGGCACACCACTCGTTACGTTTTGCCAAACAGAAAATGACCCTTTATGCCTACTCTCTGTTTCCTAGCCAATATTCTATCCATGCCAATATGCTACCCCCTGCACCATGAACTTTTATTTTCCCGCAATAATCTTTGATGTGGAAACTTATCAGACGCCTACTAGAAATATAAATACAGTCCATCCACCGGTTCCCCTTTATCCACAGCACATGTTACATCTTCAAAGAACTCCAATAAATTGGTTAAACATGATTTTCCTCTCATAAATTCATGTTGGTTCTGCCTGATCACCTTGATATTTTCTAAGTACCGTGTTATAATATCTTAAATAATAGCTTCTAACATTTTCCCTATGACAGATGTTAAGCTAACTGGCCTGTAGTTTCTTGCTTCCCACCTCCCTCTTTGAATAAAGGAGTTACAGTTACCATTTCCTAATCTACTGGAACCTTCCATGAATTTAGGAAAAGTAAAAGCCATGCATCAACAATGCTACTAGCCACAACTTTAAGACCCTAGGATGAAGTCCATCTGAACCCAGGGACTTGTTCCTCCCTCCCTTCCATTTCCTGATTTACAGCTATTTTTGGGGTGCTACTTGTATCCTCTATAGTAAAGACTGATGTGAAACATCGGTTCAATTCATCTTCCAATTCCTTGCTTTTCATTAATTCCCCAGACTCACTTTCTAAAGGATCAATGCTCACTTTGTTAACACTTTTCTTTTTAAAATATCTATAGAAACACTCATTGTCTGTCTTTATATTTCTAGCCAGCTTTCTCTCATACTCGAATTTTTCCATCCTTATTGATCTTTTGGTCACTCTTTGCTGTATTCTATATTCTGTCCAACCTGCCAGCCATCTTTGCGCAATTATGGGTGGAATTTTACGCCAGCAGGATTTTACGGTCCCACCGAAGTCAATGGAGTTCAGAATGGCTGGGCGCATTTTATGACCCCCTCCCACACCAACGGGGCCTTAAAATTCTGGTCTCTGTGTTTTTCCTTTAAGCTTGATACTATCTTTAACTATTTTAGTTAACCATGGATGGTGAGTCCTCCCCTTGGAATTTTTCTTTCTCGTTGGAATGTATCTATTCTATGTATTCTGAAAAAACCCTTTAAACGTCTGCCTCAGCATCTCTATTGACCTATCCCTTAACCTAATTTTCCTTACAGATATATGTCCCAAATAAACACCAGTACTGTAACATTAGGTTATTGTACTTATTGTAAATTGTACCTCTTGTTTGGCTTCAATTAATTCAGTTTTCACTATTGCGAGTGATTTGATAGATTTTGTGGCAATTCCTCATTCATAGCTTTAGGGAAAATGTGTAATTTTGTTTGAGTTTTTTGTGGTTTCTATATTTTTTTTAAATTGGTGTGTGATTGGCAGATTTTCCTACCTGCCTGTGCTTGAGTGAATCAACATGGTCAACTTGAGAAGTAAGACAATAGGGTGCGTGGCCAGTATGGTACGTATGTGATGTTTAGTAAACATGATACAATGATATGTACTGTATGTGTACCTATGTAGTACAGATATGCATTAAATGTGAGACTTTTAATTATATAGATTTGATGATACTTGCATGCCATTGACTATTATGGTGAATATCATTATTAAGCAATCATCTCAAAACCTATGTAGATGTGGAAAACTCAAATCTTCCAGCTTCCATTTTGAAGGATATATGTTGTGTGAATTCTGAATTAAAGGTTTTAAAATATATTAGAAAATATTATAAGAAAATTACAAAAAAACATTTTTGGAAAGCGTGAACAGTTTAATATGGAATTGGGATAGAATTGTAATAAAGGACATATTAATACCTTTTGTGAAGTGGTTGAGGCTATTTCCTCTCTATTAAAGGCACTATATAAATACAAGTTCTTTCTGTTATGATCATAGAATCATAGAATGGTATAGCACAGAAAGAAGCCATTCATCCCAACATACACGTGCCTTTTTTAATCTATTATCTTTTGAATGTTACTATTGAGTCTGCTTTCACCATGCTTTCAAGCTGTCTATTCCAGGTAATAACAACTTGCTGCGTAAAAAAAAAATGTTTCCTTATGTCACCTTTTGCTCTTTTGCTAATCACCTTTTATCTATGGCCAGAAGTTTACACTCCCTGTCACAGCCCCCCACCCTTTTCACCATAAAACATTACAAGACGCTTCCATGTGGAGTGAACCTTTTTCTCATTTGTGGAAAGAAACTTAGGCCAGTATTTATGCCCCCATCCACTCCTCTCCCACTGGGTGAGGCCTCTTAATGGCCTTTTATGGGCCTCTTCCTTCCTCTGTCATTGTGTTGTACTAGTGGTGGGGGGTGGGGAGAGGTGGGGGGCCAGGCCATGTGGAAAGGCCACAAGGTATACCCTGGTGAACTACCTGTTGTCTCGGGGTTGGGGGGGGACCCTCCTATTCATGCACTGTGTGCGCCACGGAAGACCCCCCCCCCCCCCCCCCCCCTCCTCCTCCCCTGTGGCAAGTGCTGCCCCTACTTGAAGAACTTCTCCATTGCGCAACCCCTTTGTCATCTGATTCCCCCTGATCGGCTCTGACAAGATTGTCCCATTTACCTTAACTGCAGGCCGCCAGTGCTGCTCCTGGCCTGGGGCCTATTGCAGTGCCAGCAGTGGCCACCACTCCTGGCAGTGCTGCTAGGATTGAAGGACTGTTGGCCCTCTTATTAGCCAGCAGCTCTTGGAGGCGGACATCCTGCCTTAAACCCCGGCCTTAGCAATTATCTACATTGAAACCTGGGAACTGCAGTGCTCTCTGTTAATGCTCCTTGTATCAGGTGTATCCCCACAAAAATGTCCCATGGTTTAAAAGCTTTAATATGGGACAACAAAGAAAGGGTTTTCCAATTTCTCAACAGAGAGATTTTGCGATTAACATTTTACTGAGGGAGATTAGGAAGATTTAATAGTAGTAACCTCTGGTCTGTATAACTAATCAGTTGAGAATCATGTAATCTCTCGAGTCTTGAATACAGAGCCAAAAATTATTTGTTTTATTATGCATCTGCCTTCTTCCATTCTAAGCTGCTTTCTTTATCAGATGCCATGTGCCTAATTTTAAAAATTATATGTAGTACAGAGAATTCAAGGAAAAGATTTTCCTCTTTTCCAGGAAATGCCATTCTGCTAGGAATTTTTCTTTTGATTTTCCCAAGAAAAACCAGTACAGCCAAAATGATGCAACAGGATCCTCAAAGAATTGTTGTGTCTTTAATACCACATTTAAAAAAAAAATATGCCGGAGAATGTAAAATGAAATATGAATGTTGATAACATGCAGCTTTTTGGAGGCATGATGCACTTGTACAGATGACTCTCAGTTGTGGCTTGGTGATATAGATTATGTCTTGTGGTTCCCTGCAGTTTGAAGTAATCACACTTTTAGACACAAATGCTGGAGCTGACAGCAAATGCATTTCTCAGATCTCACCATGTGCTGTGGAGTGATACATTGTTGTTCCATAGGCTAACTGTACTGTAGTAGTGAGTGATGTGGCTATATATCTATAAATATATATATATATATATATATGTTTATGTCTCTGTCCATGCGCATAACAACATTGTTCCTAACTCATCTTGACTAATATAACATTAGAATAATATGGATTGGATTTTTACTACCAAGGTGGGTAGCTTGAGTTGGAAAATTGCCCGACTTGCTGCGCCAGCCTCGGTAAAAAGGTCCCCAAATGGCATGATCTTTGCTCAGGTTTGGGGGGGTGTGGCATGGAGTCAGTGCCCGCTGACCCCGGGAGCAGATTCCACGCAGAGTCGGGCTGTGCTGACGAGAAGGGCAGACTATGTCTCGGGAACATTATAAAGGGCCCCCCCTCAACCGGAAGCAGTTCCTGCTGTTAGGCAGGAAGCTGGTGGAGTGTTGCTGGTTCATGGGAGGAGGCATCGTTCTCAAGTCGGGATGGTAAGGACTGTAATTGTTGGACAACTGGTTACTCACACTGGAAGAGATGGCCCATCATGGGCCTTCCATGGGAAAATATGGGGATTAATGCTGCCTTTTGACCTTGCATAATGAAGGAGCACACAATTGTAACTTAAGGATGGCAAAACTTCAGAAGAACCAGCCATAGAGATGGCAGGTTTGTAGGTCCTGATACTCTGCTTTACGTGAAATCATGGTAATGCCTCAGGGGCTGAGTTTTAGATGCTGCATGCAGAATGCTTGCCTTTCCACTTACCCTTTCATCACCCATGTATCAGGGTGTGGGCATTCAATTGTGCCCTGTCCATTACCCTCACTGTGGCATATTGTCTTTAGAGAGAAGTGTGACTCAGAGGGAGCAGGCCAGCAGCATCCTGAATGCTTGGGAGCACAACATGCCATATTGGCATGACAGGAACATATGCCAGGATACCCTGCATTCATGTAGCTGTCCCCCCAACCCACTGCCCCGCCACCCTAACCACCAACATCAGTCAGTGCTGAGCTGGAGAATCAGCTTCCTGTGTTTGAACGGACGTAGGTTATGTGCCATGGCAAAGCAAAGCGAGATGCCTTACTTGCCTCTGTGCTTTCTTCATTGTCATACCAGAATGTCACAGACGAGCTCAGGTGCAGAAAGTGCGGGAAGGAGAGCGCCCCACTTCTGCAGGACCTACAGGTTCTGGTCAATGAGGTGCAGCAAAGGAGGGAGATCATATACCCCAGAGAAAGGAGGAATGCTCCCAGCGTAACCAAGTGAGTTGGCAGAAGATTGCAGCAGGTGAATACCACCGTTCCTGGATCCAGTGCTGAAAGTGGTTCCTGACATGTTGCGCTCTGACAAGGTGAGAAGCACACAGAAGTTCCTGTGATGGACGAGATCTGAATGCTGTACTTGTTGGGATAGACTTGGCACATATCTCTCCTATAGATATCTCTCCTATAGCGCAGATGAATGTATGGCCAAGGTACTCATATAGGTTCAAGCGTTGACATGTGAATGGCCACCGTCACATTGATGCGTTTTGTCCCCGGCGGCACTGTAGAATGGGCTTACGTCGCTCTGTATGTTGTACTTGCAGAGAAGAAGACTCACAATGCCAGAGAGGTGGCCCGGACTTGGGATGAGTTAGCAAGGCTAAGGGCAATTCGCTCTGTAGAGGAGATGGTTGCAGACATTGCCAGGGTGATCTCCAAGCTCAGCACTGGTGATGGAGAATTGCCCAAAGAAAGGTGCCGAAGACGGTGATAGAGGCACTTTCGGTCATGGTGTCAATGGTGGAGGTGATTCTGTTGTGCACCAAGCAAAATGGGAAGTTGGTGTGGGCTGAGGGTGGGGGGGTGGTGTGCGTAGGAAGGATTGCATGGTAAGAGTTCTGCAAAGGTGGCTGAAGGCAATAGCTTGGGCCCATGCATGCTCTCAAAATGTCAAGGACTTATTCTGATTACTTCTCTTTGTGTCTCAAACAGCTAAACAGGTCCCCCGACACCCTGGCCAGCTCATCCCTCAGGCATCGGGGCGAGGAAGTGATGTTCGAGGAAGCACTGTCACATCTGACCAGCCCACATTCCGCCAACACAGATATTAGCACATTAGAGGGATGTAGTGCGCATTTTGAACTGGTGATACGTGGTGAAAGGCACTTCATCAGAGTGCAGGATGAGGTGCAAGAGTCAGAGGCACCTGTGTACACTGACAATAATGCTCCAATAGGCATTGAGGTACGGTCTCAGGAGTCAGCTTATGGGTCACAGGACTTGGAGCACCAGCAGCAGATGTGCAGACATCTGGCAGAGTTCCCTGAGACAATGCGAGTTCACGCACTGCGAATGGAGGAGTCCATCGCGGTGATGATTTCTACCTTTTCTCAGGGGCTCAACCGCATGAACTCCAAAAATGAGAGAATGGCCTATCTCATGGAGAGACACATTCAGCATCACACAGTATGCAGGCAAGAGCTGCAAAGGGTTCAATGCTCAGTCAGTAGCCTCAGAGTGTAAGCACTGATCCTCACGGAGTACACGAGCAGCTGCATACTCATAGCAGGATGTTTGCACTGTTGGCACAGCACTGGCTGGAAGGGATGAATGCCATGCCCAGCAGCCAACCCCAGCTATCCTGCATAAAAGCCACCCCAGGGCTGTGGAGGTTGGTGAAGGGGATGAAAACATTTCTGCACCATCATCTTCTACTGCTTCTTCAGCCCCTCCGACCGATCCCTTATCTGCGGTACATGTCTCACTGACAACTGCTGCCCATCTAGTAATGCAGAGCCCACAGGGTCAGGTATATGCCCAGCAGGTTATTGCATGATGAGGGTGGTTGCCATGCACCTCAATGCAATATAGCAGGAGAGGTGAGCAGCCTGCCTGCATTTCCTCCAAGGCAACATGGGGAGCACTATGTAGGAGCGTTCATGAGTACAGGGTACCACGGCATCCCAATCGCTAATGGTTTCATCATGGTGTTATTTAATATCACCTGTTCGGAATTAGATTCCTGCACTTTGTAAATACATGTACTGTCTTCACTAGATGTGTTGGTATGCCATTGTACACCAATAGCTTTAATTACCAGGTTAACTGAAAGCAGCAAGTTCTTACCAATGGCACTGGAGACTGCAGCCAGAAGTTCATCTCTAGTGATGGTATGAGTGTCAAATGTGTGCCCATGCCCATGCCCATGGCAGTGGAAGGCTGGTTCATTAACCCAGTATTCAAAGAAGGTAGCAATCCACCAAGGCGTGTGGATGCACAGTGCCATTCCAGCATTTGTTGTCCATCCATAGGTGGCTTTGAGGAAGCAGTGATAATCTGACTTATTGTTGAGATGCAATCCATCTAGTGTAGTTCTGCCATGAGTGCTGTGCAGAAGGCAGTCAGACGTATGTTTGTTCCACAGTGATGACACAGTGGCTGCTCCACAGGTCTGGTTGTTATGTGTCTCTGAGAGAACCCTGCAGGTGTGGGATCTCCCATACAATTGAAGCCTTTGTCATTCTAGGGGTAGAGGCCATGGGTTGACAAGGAGCCTTGGTGCTTTGCAGTACTGCATGATGTAGATGTCACACACCGATGATGCCGTATGCTGGTGGTGGGTGGAAGGAAGTCGAAGATGTGACTTATACCTGCACAATGTCCAATCATTGCATTTCTGTTGGCCCATGTACTCATCCCTGCAGGTCCTGAGTCTCAAGTCACACTGCTTAAGCGCACTCTTGACATGGTGGGCACACTTTGGCTAGGCTCAAGGTGAAAGGTTATGGTTAGGGTCCGGTTATTTGCCAGCCTCTAGCAGAAAATTACAGGCCCAGCTTGGAAGGGGCACCTCGAAGTTAATCTGTGGACAGTGGTGAACCTAAGGGTGCTGAATTCAGCCATGTTGATGACACAGATGTCAATGTTTCCTGTTGGTATTCTCTCTTGTTGGGGATGGACACCTCATAGATGTGTGGCATCAATCTTAAAGAGCAATTATATGGCTGCAGCTCACCAGGGACTGGCTAATAAATTAGTTATGAGACGCTAAAGGCTGCATAGGTAAATCGCCTCTGTATTAAGAGGTACCTGATGATTATGGTCTCCTGTACGGATCCAGCCGTGGGAACCCAGGCCTTTCCCTCAGGATGTCTCTCATTGTCACTCTCCTCCTCTGTGCCAGCTCCAACAGATTAGATTGTGTTCTCCTCACCATCCTGCTCCTCCTCCTCCAATAAGATAACTCTCTTGTCGGCCTCTGTCCCCTCGATGTGATTGTTCCTCTGCTTGTGCCATAGTGTGGAGCATGCAGTAAATGACCACTATTCTTGGCACCCATGCAGGTGAGTGCTGGAGTGCTCCTCCCGATTGGTCAAGGCATCTGAACCGCATCTTTAGAAGCCCAGTAGCCTGCTCTGTTATGTTCCTCGTCTGAAAATGGCTGTTGTTGTATCAATGTTGGGGCCCCGTCTCCATCGCCTCAAGGGAGTAGTAGCCATCTCCTTAATGGGTATCCTTTGTCCCCCAGAAGCTAACCATGGACCTGGGGTCCAGGCTGCAAAAGATGCGCGAATGCCTCAGAATGAAAGCATCATGGCAGGCTGCCGGGGAAATGTGCACATATATGCAGGAAGGCCTTGTTGTGCTCACACACCACATGAACGTTGATGGAGTGGAATGATTTCCTGTTCACAAGTATATGCAGCTGCTTCATTGGTGCCCTTAGAGTGACATGGGTGCAGCAATCCACCACTCCTTGAACTTGTGAGAAGCTGGCTATGGAGGTGAACCCCATGGCCCTCTGCACCTGCAACACCACAACTGTGGGGAAGCTAATGTGTTAATGTGAGCAAAGGGTGGATCAGTGACAGTGGAGATGCATTGGTGGGCGGCTGATTGAGAGGTGCCTCAGAGGTCTGCAGCAGGTCCCTGGAAGGAGCCGGCTGCATAGAAATCAAGGGCCACGGTAACCTTGAGTGCAACAGGCAGGGCATTGGGATTGGCTGACGTGGTGCAAGATCTTCCTCCACCATGGCACAGATCTCTCCAAACATTTCTCTTGAAATTTGGACCGTTTGCCTGCACTGCCCGTTGGTCATGTCCAGGTAACTTCTTCAGAGATGGTACACACTTTGCTCAGTGTAATATCGCTTCCTCCTCTTCTTTCCTGCTGCACTCTGTGGTGGCTCTGCCAACTCCTGGCTGTGAGTCCCCTGCCTCTGGCTGCATGTTGCTGCTGCTGCCCTTCATTTAACGTCCGTATGTGGGACGGTGCCATACCCATTTTTTCCACTTCCTTCTCTCACTACACTACACACTCTTCACCCGGTGAGCATGGCTGTCTGTCTTGTCTCTCACTTAGGTTGCTTGAGGCAAGGAATAATCCTGAGGGGCCACAAAAATAGGCCCTTTTAATTGCACAACCATTTCCCCCACCTTGTGGTCTGGCACAAGCCTCTATCTGTGAAACAAAACATCTGTCTTCAAAATTGAACTTTGCTGAGCTCGGCACAAAGTAAACACAACTTTTTAGGAAGTCTTCAGGAGCCTGTCTATAAAGTCGTGACTCACACACACTGCGAGTTCAGTCGCTTGCAGCTATGCAAATTTTAAAATCTTGCACTACTTTTAAATGGGTCAGCCGATTTGTGACCTGTGCATGAGCAAACCACAACTCCCCTTTCTCCCATCACCTCCGTTCCCCTACTGTGAAAATGATTTTGACTGGAAATGGGGGTGAGGCTTCCGAACTGGGGTCCCAGCTGCCATTTTTAAAGGTGCGTGGAGTCCGCCCAGCTCAGGGAAAATCCAGCCCGATGTGCCCAGGTGGACTATTTGCTTTGCATTATCTTAATGCATTTTATGAATGCATGCTATGGAAATGCACAAGAAAGCAACGTTCATGTAGTTGAAGTAATTTTATTGTTGCATCTGGCACAACTACCTCACCATCTATACGAATATCTGAAGGGCAGTAGACCCCACAGCACCAGAGTGTGCAAAGTGTCACTTGAACTGTTAACATCACATCAAGGAGGCTGACTAAGCAGCTTACCAAAGCTCGAATTAACACATGAAATGGAATTGAAAAGTTGGCATTTCTGGCTCGCTGTGTGTTTTTGTAGCATCCCTCCAACCCACCCCCAATATTTCTGCTCAGGTCTCCCTCGGGGCTAGAACTGATTTTAAAAAAAAATATTTTTCTTTAGTTCTTTCTCAGTGCCTTTGGGAAACCTTGCAATTGTCAACCAAGAAACTTCCAAACCAAGAAGGGGGAGAAATTCAATGTGTCTCCCATTTTTGGGGGTGTTAAATGAAGGGCAGGAGTGGGATGGCTCTCAGGTTGAGATTCCCTTTGTCCAACCTCCCCCGGAAGTGCTGCAGGTGACTTTTAGATGTGCCTGCACAAAACAAGCGTTAGGCATCTTGCATGTGCACATTGGAGTCCCAATGCTGTCTGTCGGATCAAAATGGAAATCTGTGTCCAAATGGACAGAGCTTGCAGATCTCGAGTGGTCTGACCAGCAGTTCTTAAAGGGACCACAGGAGGGTGCTGAACAGCCAGAAGACCTTTTGATGTCATATTTCTGTGTAGTTAGTAGTAGTAGTAGGGGAGCGCTTCCTGCTGCCACAAATGTACTGTGAGCTGCTGCCACTTGTCCACCCTCCTCTTCACAGACTCCTTTCTCTTTGAACCAACCTGTGGACTAGTTTGGCATCTGAGCTGGCTGAAACTAGTTGAATCCAACTGTTGAGGCACCCGTGGGGCCCACAGAGGCCGCCCCCCACTCTCAAGGCACCAAGGGCAAACCGGATGAAAGCACCCCCCCCAACGCCCCACCTCATGACTGACCCTCCACTGTCTTGCTAGGACCTGCCTGACTGGCTCCAGTGAGCCCCACAAACATATGAATTCAAGTGCCTCCTTCATGCTGGCTGATCTGGGCCTTCTGCAGTTCTGGCAGTGGCCATTGCTTCTGATGGAGCTGCTTGGAAATGAAGAGCTGCTGGCTCTCCACTTGGCCAGCAGCTCCTGGAGGGGATGGTACATCCACCCTTGAAGGGGCAGAAAGCCTGACTGCAGTTAATTGCCCAAGGACTGTAAAGTCCAACAGGGCTTCCATAACCGGCCAAGGCGGGGTTGCCCCTGACCTTTCAACTGTGGATGGAGCCATTACAGCCCTGTAAAATCCCAGCTACTGTGTTATTTTCAAAGTAATTCTTCAAATCTTCCCTTTTTTTTTCCCAGGGTTTGGGTCTTGCTCTTCACAGTCGAACTTATGAGAAATGTGAATGGGTGTTAGGAAGATATAATAATTCCCATAATATTATTGGAGTTTATTGTAAAATAGAGTAATAGTGGGATGTGTCTATGTGTCTATATGTGTCTGTGTGTGTGTGTGAGGCTTAATTGAATTAATCTGGGTGCTTTGATGTACGAAGAGAAGTTTGGTTTGAAATGTTAATTAGGTAAACATGGGGAAGTTTAGAAACATAGGCGTCAAGGGAACATTTGCATTTTTAAATAAATTAGGTTGTTTTCAAAGAAGGGGTGAAATGTGTCACCTAGCCAGGTGAAGTTTAGAAACAGTGGGGAGGATTTTTCCCTCATCGGGCAAGCTCAGCGGGGGCGGTTGGGAAGCTGACCACCACCCGTGATCGGGGCCGGGCCGCGATTTCCTGCTGGTGGGCCAATTGAGGCCCTCCCAGCGTGAAACGTGAGCGGCCGCGCTCAGTGCTGCCTGTGTGGGGGTGGGAGGAGGGCGAGCACAAACTTCGTGCATGCGCACGGGTGGGGCTTGAACATCTTGAGGCACAGAGCTGCCTCAGGGAGATGACCATTTTTAAAAATAAGAAATAAAGGTTTCTAAAATGTTACGAAACCATGTACCCTCATGTTACTCTGTCACACGAGCAGGGACATGTTATTAATTACATTTTAAATTTTCTATTTTGTTTTTATTAGCTGCTGGAAACCTCATCCCGGCTGTGAATGAGGTTTCCCAAAAAAAGGCCGCTTGGCCTTTTTGCCTGCCCGCCAACCATAAGGTTGGATGGGCAGCAAAAAATTATATTTAATTACATTGTTAATGGCCTTAATAGGCCTTTTAATTGTCAGCAGGCGCGCCTGGTGTCATCGTATGTCATTTGACGCTCAGTCAGGTCAGACGCACGCCTGCCCACCGTGCTAAAGATTCTCACCAGTGTGTTTATTTTTCCCAAAGATTACTGGTAAAACTTAGTGCTATGGGAGATTTTTATTGTCAGGAAGATAAAGTCCAAAGACATCGTGAAACAATGGGTATTTGCATTCAAAGAGGAAATATGTATAAAGGAGAGAATACTGTTTGTAAAGGAAGGCATTTTTAAAATCTTACAAGTGTGAAAAGCTTTCAGCATCTATGCCTTAAGCTACTGTCTTCAAAGGACTGAAGTTAAGAAAACACACTTTGAACTTGACTTGTTCAGGGTATCATGTTTCTTTGCCTGGGTCTTTTAAAATTTATGTGTCTTACTGTTGCCTTAACAAAAGTGTAACTGGGAGTTAGATTGATTAGGAGGTTTAGAAGTTATCATAGTAAAACTTTGTAGATCTATGTATGTATTTAAAAATCATTTCACTTATTAATAAATGTTTAATCTAGTTTTGTAAAAATATAAGACTTGGTGGTCTTATTATTACTGAATTCAAGGCGCACATCTCATAATTGATACAAACTGCAAAACAAGTTGTGGCAGCTGTTTCATGTTTCCCTTTGGGATTTGAACAGCTCAGCATTTACCATCGGCTGTGCCATAACAATGGGGTTTTTAATCCACAGTGAGGTCATTGAGTTTTTTTCCCTTTGGCACTGCAGTCATTTGTTAGATAAACACAGCTGGCACTGATATGGTTGGCAATCTCCCATCAAACCTTTCCCTGAACAGGCTGCCAGACATGATGCCCTTTCACTGCAAGAATTGAGACCGCTCCTCCATTTGACTTTGCAGCACCTGTATTTCAACTGACACATCAGAAAACTGAAGAGCCCTGATACTCACAGGACCACTTGTTAGCACCTTGCAGAGGCAACAACGAATCCCCAGCTTTAGTCTGAAAAATACACGCTGTTCCTTTAAGGGAGACGAGGCCTTTAGGACCTGTAGCAGTTTGTGACTTCCCACAAATCCCCAGATGCAGGTACTCCTCATGCCTGCAACTCAATCAGAATCAGCCAATGAGGAAAGGCCACTGTCTAAGGTCCGCCCGCTGTAGTTTACCGAGGGGCCAGAAACCGTGTAAAACCCCTTGGGCTGTCAGTTAGACATGAAATGTAAAATGTAAATATAACCTGTAATTGCAAGTGTAGTGAGGGACCTCAGGATGCCATATACTGTATGGAAAGAAACTGATCTGTGTTGCACTTTATGTATTGTCAAATTTGAATGGTTTTGTAATGCACTTTTGCAAATTTTATGAGTAAAGTATATTCTGGGGAAAGAAAGTCAGAATTTGTTAGTCATGTCTAACATGGAAACCTGCTAGTTTCAGAACAATTCAACTCTGAAGCAGGTGCTGATTGCACACTTCCTGCCAGCTCCAAGCCAGCATGCTAAATAGATTAGGCACAACCCGTGATGAGGCAAGTTATTACTGATAAAATTGGGCTTAATTGTTACTTTGCTTCATTACTGTTGCTAAAATATACATTGGCTCCCTCTTCTGGAATAATTAGGTACAACACTGACAACTATCAGTGGGAACTGTATATATTGTTACTGCAGTCATAAATGGAAAGAGGATCAGCTACACATCCTCAGTAGCAGTCTGATGATGTTTGTTGATAGTTGTGCCTCAATGTTTAATTTTACATAGTTAATTTCACTTCTGTAAATACATATTGATGTACTTGTGTGGTTCTGAAGTATAGATGATTACTTTAGTACAATATGTCCCTCTTGAGGTGAGCCATGTGTTCAGAAACCTGTTTTTTTTTTGTAGTTCAGCGTCTTCCATAGTACAGCCAACATCTTAAATTAAAGGAAAAAGAAACAAAGTGTCCTTTGCATTTGAAGGACTCTAGAGTGAAATAACAGAATGCAGAGGAAAAGTATGCATTACACAGGATACAAAAATTATACATCACACTAAATGAACAAACTGGATCAGCGGGTGTAAAGGGACATTCACCGTTATATAAATGTAACCTGTGCCGATCATCGTTCTAATTAAAATGCTAGAGAAAGTGGAAAACTATACTATCTTAATATACTAAACTATTCTCTTTTAGTGTTCATGTCAATGATCTTGATCGCAGTTAGATTTTCAAACCAGAAGCTGTTTCTCACAGAGTAAGGAGATTCAGAACACGCATGAAGTGGTGCTGTTCCCATACAGTAAACAGCGACAGTCACAGAGCCTGACAGCAGACCATCTTTTATTCTTAAAACTGCAGTAGTCACTAATTAGCTGGCTAAGGACTCTTGTTATCTCATTGGGACATCTATATGTAACTATATCTCCATATCTTTAACTTATAAGACACCTTTCACATAATCAGGATGTCCCAAAGGGCTTTATAACCAAATCATTCATTTTTAAGTTTGATCACTATTGTGGGAGACAATTTACGCACAGAAAGGTCCCACAAAGAACAATGAGATCAATGGCCAGTTCATCATATTTTGATAGTGTTGATTGAAGGAAGAATGTTGACCAGGATGCTGGGAGAACCCCCATGCTCTTTTACATCCATCTGAGAGAAAAGGTGAAGCCTGAGTTATTAATGACAGCATAGCACCCCTTCAGTCCTGTACTGAAGTGTCAGTCTAGTTTCCGTGCCTGACTATTGGAGTGGGGTTTCACTATGAAATACAGAATCTTTCTTCAAAGATACAGAGAAAATGAGTAAATTAGTTGGGTTATCAGGAATGGATGCTGGACAAAAATGGTTTCCAACAGAATGGGAGGGTGGCTCAGTGTGGAATGATAGCCATTTGTCATGATACTATAGACAGTGGCAGAACCTTGGGGATCTGCATATCATATATGACTATCCTCATAGTCATAAAGCAGAGTGTGCTGAAAGAGGGGATATTTGACCATATACAAGAATGAAAATAGTCTTTGGAAGATTTTTTTAAAAATGACCTGTACACCAGATACTGCTAGATTTTTCAGTTTGTGGATTTAATAACCCAGGCACTGAGCTTTACACTGAAAATAGTTGACCATTATTAACCACCTTGTCTATCATGCTACATTTTGGAAAAATATGGCTGATAGTTCAGAAGGAAAAAATAGCATTTCATCACAACATTAACATTTACATTAAATTGAAATGCTAGTTGTGATAATTAGCTGCCACCTTAATTTCAAAGCATTGTTATTGTAACTATTTTGGAGTCAACCAATTAAACTAAATCAACAAAATGAGGGATAAAGCAATCACAGCCCCTAAGTCAGGTCAGCTGTAAAACCAAGGACAAAGTTTAAAGGAAACTTACAAAATTTGCACATTTCATAATCACAGTAATCATACAATCAATGGCTTAGAACACAGTTCTGATTGAGTCAGTATTGCTCTGGAAGGTTTGTCAAATATTATCTGGTGGGACCTCCTCATTGACCTTTCAATTAGTCTGTTTGGATAGAATGCTCCTGGACCACTCAGATCCATCCCTCCAGGCAGTCAGAGTTTGCTTTCGCTGTGATTGGTTTGATCTTAACTGGAAATTAATTCACTAAGATTAATTGGCGGAGGGTTAGCTTACAAGTGAGAAGGAGAAATAGGCTGAAGGAATTAATAAATGGAGAATTAATAAAGGTGCTGTTTAAGATTATATAGTTGTGAAATGCCTAAGGCATTCTCCTATTTTTTGACTTGTAGCAAAGCATTAAAATAGCAGAGGCAGTGCATGCAAAGTGGGGGGAATATTAATTAAATAAAAGTCATGTAATGTTATAATTAATATAGAGTGATCAATCTTATTTGATTCATCAAAAGTTTTTGACAATTTAGCAGTTTTTGAGTAGTCATCTTAATCAACTAGCTGACAAAGTTGTGCATTCTGAAAATGGCTAGGAACAGGCCTTTTAAAAATTCCTGCAGTTTCCTGGCCTTGCTGAGAAGAGCGATTTCAGCAGAGAACAGAGATCACACCAAGGACATTCCTGGCCTGCGTGACTCAAAAACCACTGAGCTACAGGGATTATATGTCACTTAATCACAAATTTAAGCCACAATTATTTCGTAGCGTTTTAACCTATTACATGGCAACCTAAAGTGATAGGATCTGACATTGGTTCCGATCACAATTCCTTCCTATTCAGGCAATAAAGTGTTATCGAAGTCTCTATTCTAAATGGCACGCATTTGCTTTGAGTTTGAACAACCAGTCGTTTTGTCCTGAAAAATTGGTAAAAGCAGAAAAAGGGCACATTATCACCTGCTGATCAAAGCCAAATCTGTGCAGTGCACTGAAATGCCTCATTTATGAATGCAACATAACTATATATGTGGAAGTGACAAAGAGAAGGTCTTGCAGTGTGAGTTTGCAAAATTTATTAAAATACAATTTAATGAAAGTAAGGTTGGCTATGTCAGCTCCTGCAGATGTTAGAAAATTCAGAATCATGCCTTCATAGAGGATGGTGAGTTCTGACTGACATTGACTTGATCAAAATTGCAAACTCGATAGCGCATTAGCCTTTGAAGTGTGCAATTTAGTAATGAGTGCTGGTATGGTGGGCTAACTGATTTGTGTTAGCCCACACAAACAATATTTCTCCTTGGCGTAACAGTACTTATCCTTGCCCCAGACAAATGCTGACTTGCCCAAAAAATTCAAGATCAGCGTAGAATGGCCACGTGTAACTGCTTGGGAGATGCACTAATTTTTTCTCCAGTGGAGGGCAGCATGAAGCTCCCTGTATTTATAAATATGCCACTAAAAATCTGATATCATGGTGTTGCTTACCCCAGTAGATCCTTTATTTTAATTCCACTTGAAAGTGGCTGGGAAACCTATTTTACAAATAAAATATATTATGGTGCTACAATGTAGCTACAATCCTTTGCTCACTCATTAGCTACGAATTAGATTACTAGCTTACATTATATTGTGCATAATTACTTAATGCTTATTGATGCTACCCTATTCTTTAGACATGTAACTGAACCACTTCTGTGGTGGAATGAATAGGATAAAAGAATAAGATCATTGCTAACTATTATAAAAATGTGCATCTTTAGTTTTATTCATGACCAATTTTAATATATAATTAATAATGTTATAGGTCCATCCCTTGAGTGTGCTGACAGCAGTTTATTTAACCAAACCCACTTAACTATCTTTTCTGGAGAGTCATACACGATATTTGCGGTATGATATCCAAGCAGATTGGGACAGGAACAAGTTTAAAAGTTGTCCATTGCTGAGATCAGTGCACTCGCCACAGAAGCCCTTCCTCCTCTACTGTTTTATCTGTTCTTTATATAGCTGGAATATACTAGAATGAGCTGTCTTCCGGGGGAGCCATGACGTAGGCCAGAATTTTACACGCTAGTAGTGGGCACGTGCACAACCTGGAAAAGCCTTAAATCTCATGAGAAGATGTTGGGCGTGTGCTCCAGCATCATTGCACACTCACGTGATATTTATTTGACAGGCGTGCAGGGCACTGAGAAGTAGCCCGCTCACAATTAATCATTCACTTCAGACAACTCAAAGTGCAGCTGAAGTCAATCTGACGTTGCCCGTGCGATTTTGCGCTCGTCGCACGGGCATGATGGAGGGGGGGTGGGGTGGTTGGGTGGGGGGGTGGTGCTGCGGCCAACTCGTCGTATCACTTTTCTCACCCGAGGGCTGGATAAAAGGGGCAGGAGCATTGCCTGTGTGAGTTGTTAGGAGTTCAGGTGAGAGTTTGCTGCTGCTTGTTTGCTGAGATTTCAGGCCTTTTCCTGTGGTTGAAGTTTTTGCTTTGTTAGCTTTGTTTTGAGGACTCTTTTGTTTCGTCGACTGTCTTGGAGCATTTCTGCCGAGGGCCGCCTTCGGCGAACGGGACAGTGCCATCTGCATCTCAGCAGGCGGGGATTGTGTACTCCACTGGGAGGACATCCACTGATGGGGTAGAGAGGGGCAGAGGGGAGAGGTGGACAGGTGTCTGCAGGCAGCATCGCAGGGACAGACCTGTGGGAGGAGAGGTGCTAGCCGATGAAGTACAGCCCACAGACGTTCTTGTATCTGAGCTGGTGCCTGGTAGTTAAGAGAGGGTGTGACGCAGGTGGATCTGTGTGTGGCTCCTTCCCTGGTGCCATTTGAGGGTCCTTGGGGTCCCGGGTGCCTCTGGAGGATGGTGCATCTGAGGGAGGAAGACAATATGTCAAAGGTATCAACCATCACTTATTGAATGTGCATGCTAGGTGGCCGGGTGAGACTATGGACAGCTGCATCATGGTGTCATCATCATTGCTGGATCACTGGGGCCTCTTGATTAGATGTTATCTTTTGAGTTTAGAGGACTCTACATTGTTTGCAATCTCCACCTGTCCCGTATCTGTCACTAGACTCTTACCCTTTTTCGAGACGTCTGTCTCTCTGTGGCCTGATGACCTTGGTGTGCATTTGCACTCGAGCTCTGGGGTGTCCATCTCACATTTGCTCAGAGTAGTTTGGCCATCCCACTATCTGTTCTTGTGTACTCAGTGGCATTGTGTCTTCTCTTCTCCCGT
This sequence comes from Cetorhinus maximus, assembly GCF_964194155.1. Lineage (NCBI taxonomy): Eukaryota > Metazoa > Chordata > Chondrichthyes > Lamniformes > Cetorhinidae > Cetorhinus > Cetorhinus maximus. The sequence goes on from NC_135884.1 coordinate 104,747,437, forward strand.
ACAGACAAAGGTCCATTCATTAGTCCATCCTCTACCAGCAACACCATACCAGGCTTGTCACCCACTGACACCACCTCCATAGGAAGCAGGTTGAAGTGCCCATCATATTTGCACACCTGACCTTTATATGCACCCAGGGCCACTGGTCTGATCTCCCAGCCTTAGCAGACACAGGTATATGTGCTTTCTGTTACTCTGCATCTTACACCCCTGAGCACCATGAAGGACAGCCACCCTCCAAGGTTTCTCCACACAGTACCATGTCGAATTGGCACTCACCCTTCCCGAACGCGGAAGATCATTAAACTGTTTCGGCACTGAATCCAGACCACATCATGTCTGCTGACCTGGGCTGCCACCTCTGTCCAGGCTTTCTTCATTTTGTGGGGTAGCCTTCGCTTGCCATCCTGCGGCATCAAGATGTCCCCCCGGCACTCACTGCCTCCACGAGAGTGCACAGGCACTCATCCAAGAAGCAGGGGGCAGAGTGCCCACCTGCATTGCCCTCCACCAGTTCCTATTGGACCCGGCGTCTGCCACCATTCCCTGCCAGCAGCCCCTCCACAGTGTGGGGGCATGTTTAACGTTGGCTGCCCCTTGATTGGCCAGCCAGGGTGAAACCGCATTGTTTCGACGTTTGCAAGCGGAAGCAGCAATCCCAGCGTGATGTGCGCAAATTTCAGGCCATAGTTTCTTTCATGTTACTTTAGTGAAATATAACATCAGTGAGGCTTCAGCTTGCTCATAACATCATTCTTATGACGAGTATACTGACCAATACCATGACCATTACTGTTATTGTTCTACAACACATGGAGGCAGAAGTTGTTATTTATTATAAAGTATGAATGTTGGTCTGAAGTGAATACATAGTTGATTATTGCCTAAATAACATCGACAAGGGTGCAGAGGATATTTAACAGAATGGTACCGGGGGCGAAAGACTTCAGTTATGTGGACAAGCAGATGGCTAAAAGGAGATTCAATAAAGGTGTTCCAAATTATGAGGCATTTTGATCTATTAAAAAAGGAAGAATTGTTTCCACTGGATGGAGAGTTAGTAACCAGGAGGCACAGGTTTAAGGTAATTGGCAAAAGCATCACAGGGGAAGTGAGAAGAAATTGAGGAGACTATGGGGAAAGAGTGTGGGGATGGTGTTCTCATTAAAATAGGCAGGTGATGAAGGCCAGAACTGGAGCCTAACCTTTGCACTCTTCTGCCTCTTCCTCTTTCTGCTTTCTCCCATGTTACATGAGGTCAGCATAATGTTGATTGATTACCCTTCTCCATCTCCATTCATATTGACCATCAGTTTTGGATTTGGAGGGTGGTTTTATAGCTGGGTGCCCTTGCTGCTACAAACCCTCCCCGTTTATCTGGACTGGGAGCCGGCACCAATGCATGGGGTTTGCCTGCACCAATAGCTGACTTCACCCCTAACCTTTACATAATTATAAGCTTTAATTACAGAGACACACATGCACCTAAGCTGGTGGAGTTTGAGTTCAGTTAAAAAATCTGGTATTAAAAGCTCGCCTCAGTAAAAGTTACTGTGAAGCCATCATTTCAAAAGAGATATAAATCCAACCAAAATAGTTTCAGCTGTTCCAATTTTTAGGAACATAAGCGATTTGCCTGTTAATGCCCACCACCTAAATACAATTAAACATCCAATTAACATGCAATTAGCAGGTAGGATTATTTGGATAATTCTTTCAAAGAGCAGGCAGAGGCCAGGTGAGCTGAATGGCCTTCTCCTGCGCTGTAAGATTCTATGATTCTTTGACAATGCAGCACTCCAATCATATCTACTCTACTTTCACATACAATTTGGGAGGATCTCAACATAATGAAAATGACCTTATTTCCTCACACAGTGTACCGAACTGATAAGGTACATCAGTTCACATGTACTCGACGCTATCAAGATATTTTGCAGACACAATAAAAAGCCAGATTCTACATTAGCTTTTAAAAAATGTGAAGAATAAACTTCCATGCGTACTGTATCAGGACTGTCACGTTAGCTGAATAATGTTCAGATCCTTGGCAGACTGTGTATGGCAGCTTAATGCTGCTTAATTATAGTATGTAAGGTTTAATAATTTTCTTTTAAAGAACATATGAAAAATATGTAGAAGTTGATAGCTCTATGCAAATGCACAGCAGCTGCATGGTGCAATAGTTTCAAAGATAGCCTCCTGTGCCATAATTTCTATGATTTGATGAATACTGGATGTTGAATTTCAATCTTGTTGTTCTAATGACATCATCAACCACAAGAGTGCAATTTGAGTGGCTGATGAACATCAGAAGAAGTGGAGATTCAATTATAGTTCTTAAGCCGCGTCCTTAAGTCACTTTGCAACATATTATTTTCTACAACAATTCTGAAACAAAAGAACAGTAAGTGGTACCATTTTAACTGTGGAGGCTGAGCATAGTTGAGAGTTGGAACATTGATACCAGCTGATCACAGACAGATCTAGCAGCTGACTGAGATGTTTAAAGAACAGAGTAATATGCAACTCAGCTGAATGGTGGCACAGAATTTTACCAAGTAGACGCAAAGTTAGTGCACACTACATCAATATAATTATCATAGCAAAGCACAAAATTTAAATATTTAGGGGTAGAAATTCACCTCGGGCCATGGCGCAAAATGGGTAGTACTACATCGGCCGCCCATTCTAAGCAGCAGCTGATATCCAGTTGCACTGAAGTCAATGGAATTAAGTAATAGACGCTGTGTATAATTGGTGGCCAATCCAGTACCTCCCATTTTGTGCCAAATTTTTGCCCCTTTCATGAACAAATAAATCATGTTTTGATTTTGTAGCTCTCTTAAAAAGATTACATTTTAAAATTTAGTTTGACAATTGTATGTCTCACCTAGAGAACTAGGTAGAAATTGAGCTTGGTTTCTTTACTTGCCTTTTTGATCGTGCAATTGAAATTTTTTTATTAAACTAACATTTAGTAATGTTGCTGCCAATGTTTTTTTTTATAACATTTCTTTGTTTTTAAGATAGGAACCTTTTAAAAATGAAGGGTTGAAAGATTTTGTGCAGTTTAGGATATGATTATTTTTCAATCTGTATGTTTGGATGAAGCATTTGATTTGCTGGAATGGTTGCAAAAATACACAGTTCTGCTTCTTCTAAGCAATATAGGATAGACGTGAAGAAACATGCAAGCACCAGTGAACTGTAAAGATGCACAAGTGTTATTGACACAAAAGGAAATGGACAAGTGTATGTAATAGGATGGAGCCAGCCTCTGGAAAAAAAACATGAAATATGAAAATTAAAGAGAAAATAACAATTACCTGAGAGGCATATGCAGTCAGATCGTGAGTTGCATTGTACAATATTACTCAGCCAAAAAATTAGAATTGTAATCTCACATAATGTTGGACTATACTTAGTCTATAAGTGGCTTGCATTGTAAGAAAATGATGAACAGTATGAAAATAAAAAGATGAAGTTGGCTCCAAGTGGACTCAGTAAAAAGTAATTGTATAGACTTATGATAAAGTGTGTACATGTTATATAATTATTCACATATACCTATTTGTATGGTTGAGCAAGATTAAAAGCAGATTTCAATAACGTTGGTTAATATTGTAATATAATATCTCCTCTTTCATTTTTAACACTGAGTAAATATAACATTTTAATATTTGAGAAACTTTCAGTTTGCTTTTCTACATTTTGCAATATTCCAATTTTTATATGTTTACTTTGTATCTATGCATGTAGCAGTTATTTATGCCTAAAGTATGTTTTAGATTGCAAGAAGATGCATCAGTTCACTGGCATACAAAAATTGTCAACAATTTTAAAAAAAAATCATTTGGGGTAAGTTCAGTCATTACAGTTTGTGATGCCACAAGACAGTCTAGAACAAACTTGATATGTAATTTTGCATCACAATGCATTGATGTTTAACAATTAAAACTCCATTAACACAGATTCATGCAGATTCCATGAACTGCATCAGAAATGAATGCTTTTGTTTGCACATGACCAGAATATAACAAAAATGGAACATAGTTTGCCACAAAAACTGTGAGCAATTTGCTTGCCATGTAGTGCTTACATGCTTGGCGAATGGAGTCACTGTCCAACTAGGAGAGATGGTGATTTACTGGTAATGTCATTGGATTAGTAATACAGAGGCCCAGACTAATGCCCTGGGGCATTGGTTAATTAATAACTCTGGAATCTAAAGCTAGTCTCAGGAATGGTGACCATGACAGCTATCATTAATTGTCACAAAAACCCATCTGGTCCTTAATGATGTCCTTAAGGGAAGGAAATCTGACATCCTTACCCAGCCTGGCCTGCATGTGACTCCAGACCCAAAGCAATGTGGCTGACTCTTATCTGCCCTCTAAAAGGGCCTAGCAAGGCATTTAGTTCAAGGGCAATTAGGGATGGGCAACTAATGCTGGCCTTGCCTGTGACATCCACATCCCATGAAAGAGAAAAGAACTGAAGCTTGTTAGGCCCAGCCTGACAGGAAAGGTACAATAAAGGTCTGAGACAAGAATAACCTCTGCGCTACATTTCAGCTTATTTAAATCCAAAACACATAAACAAAGTCCAAACAAGTTGAATCAATTTCTTTTCCTTCTCTCCTAAGGAGTCCATTGTATCCAGCATAAGGATTCTGCAGCTGTTGCCCTAGAAGAATATCATACCACCAGCAAATAATTTCTCAGAGATGGTGCTTTCCTTTTACGTGCAGACATTCTAACCTTGGCAAGAACAAATAAACGACTATTCATATATACAGGAGCAGATAAAGCTGTGTGCAATAGTGTTGATGAAATAAACCAAAGCCTGGACTTATGGCTGTTTCTATAGTGGAAAGAACATGTGGCAGTTAAGGTGAGGGTGCAAAATGGCAGGAATGAAGTAAGAAACATGAGAGGGTGGGTTATTCTAGGAGCTTGATATTAATGTGTCATGTTCCAGTGTATTATAAACTTTCAGTCAATACTTTAAAAATTTTGAACACAGTCTACTAAAATGGCCACTGCAAATCGTAAACTTTTGGCTTCTGAGCTCCAGACAGTCCTGAGTCCCAAGCAAGTACGTAGTTAAATATGACATTGACAGGCACCCAGAGAATTCATACATCCCTTCATGTAAGGATGGACCATTAACAAAAGAACAATAGCATTCCAGCCAACTCATCCTTCTATTTTACCATGGACAAAAGAAGCAATGAAACTTCATGCATGTTCGACAAATGTGAATGGATTCCCATCGACCTTCCATTGCATTATGATGGTCTTTCATCCAAGCTAGACTGGGTGAATTTCAAACTGTCAAATGACAACAGAGGATGTGAAATCAACCCACTGCTCCTTTTTGGAAAAAAGGACTTTGAACATGGTGAGGAAACCATTTTGTGCAAAAGTCTGTTCATCTGTTCTGCAGAGACAAAGTTCCATCAGAAAGCCACCGAACCAGCTGTGAGTCATTTAATCAGTGAAGGTAATAAGTAGCAATATCTTGAAAGTGGGAGAAAGACTCCCCTCTGCTCAACCTGTTCCAAGTTTGAGTTAACCTGAGAACCAACCTCCTGGACGTTCAACTACAAGAAGCCTTGCAGCTTACTGAGAATCCTTTGCTTCACAAGCACTTCACTTCAACTTAAGCATCAACTTATCTAAGAAACTACAGGCCTGCCACAAAATAGACTGAGACAATCATAAATTATAATTGCATGGGGAACATAGGAAATAGAAGCAGGAGTAGACCATTTGGCCACTTGTGGCTGCTCCACCATTCAACTAAATCATGGCCAATCTTCTATTGCTATTTTCTTGCACTATCCCTATTTTTTTTAAATTAATTCATGGGGAGTGGGCATCTCTGGCTAGGCCAGCATTTATTGCCCATCCCTAATTGCCCTTGAGAAGGTAGTGGTGAACCACTGCAGCCCATGTGGTGTAGCTACATCCACAGTGCTGTTAGGGAGGGAGTTTCAGGATTTTGACCCAGCGACAGTGAAGGAACGGCAATATATTCCATTTTCAGGATGATGAGTGGCTTGGAGGGGAATTTCCAGGTGGTGGTGTTCCCATGTGTCTGCTACCCTTGTCCTTCAAGATGGTAGCAGTCGTGGGTTTGGAAAGTGCTGCCTAATGAGCCTTGGTGAGTTTCTGTAGTGAACCTTGTAGATGGTAAACACTGCTGCTACTGTGTGTCAGTGGTGGAGGGAATGAATGTGTGTGGATGGGGTGGCAATCAAACAGACTGTTTTGTCCTGGCTGGTGTCAAGCTTCTTGAGTGTTGTTGGAGCTGCACTCATCCAAGCAAGTGGGGAGTATTCCATCACATTCCTGACTTGTGCCTTGTAGATGGTGGCCAGGCTTTGGGGAGTCAGGAGGTGAGTTACTCATCACAGGACTCCTAGCCTCTCAACTGTTCTTGTAGCCACGGTATTTATATGGCTATTCCAGTTCAGTTTCTGGTCAATGGTAACCCCCAGGATGTTGATAGTGGAGGATTCAGCGATGGTGATGCTATTGAACATCAAGGGGCATTGGTAACATTCTCTCTTGTTGGAGATGGTCATTGCCTGGCACTTGTGTGGCATAAATGTTACTTGCCAATTGTCAGTCCAAGCCCTGGACATTGTACAGGTCTTACTGCATTTGGACATGGACTGCTTCAGTATTTGTGAAGTCATGAATGGTGCTGAACATTGCGCAATCATCAGCAAACATCCCCACTTCTGATCTTATGATGGAAGGAAGGTCTTTGATGAAGCAGCTGAAGATGATTGGGCTTAGGACACTACCCTGAGGGACTCCTGCAGTGATGTCCATAAGATGTGATGAGTCGTTCAAAAGTCCTTTGACTTCAGCAGGATTGTAATACCTTGTCCGCTTATAGTATGTGGAATTGTAGGAATCCCAATGTGTATATTAATATACATGTGAAGGTAGTGAAGATAGACTTGCGGTAGACGGTCATAGAGGACCCTCTATTTTCGGATGTTGCTTGGCTAGTCTGTGGGACAGCTCAGCCAATTTTGGCCCAGATATTAGTAAGGAGGGCTTTGCAGGGTCGAAAGGACTTGGTGTGCCATTGTCATTTCTGGTGCTTAGGCCGATGCTGGGTGGTCAATGCAGTTCCATTCCTTTTAGACTTTGTAGCAGTTTGATACAATTGAGTTTCTTGATCTCAGACTGTTGTCAGAGAGAGGGATGGAATAAGGACAGTGTATGATTTTAAAATAACAACTGAATATATCTGTACATTCTCATTTAACTATCTGTTACCCTCGACCTCCACTTTCCCTGAAGGTTGCACAAAACAGCAATGGGGAACATCAACATATTTTGAGACAAGAATGTCTCAATTACTTAAAGAGAGAAAGAAAGGCTGGATTTATATAGCATCTTTCATGGCCTCAGGATGGGACCTCTCAAACACTTTGCAAACAATGTAGTACTTTTGAAGTTTAGTCATGGTTATGATGTGGGAAACAAGTGGCCAATTTGCACACAGCAAGGCCCCACAAGCAACAATGAAATAAATGCCAGATCATCAGTTAAGCATAATTTCAGGACAGTCTACATTTACCTACTTTGACCTAATTTGTTCTTGTGTTGCAAAATTAACAACATTTAGGACATGATCAAAAGTATAGGGTGGAATTTAATGCCCTCTCCCATGGCAAATTTGGTGGTGAGGGGACATTTAATTGGGCGGGAAGGTGGCAGGTAGGGACCATGCCATCTTCCTGCCTCTTCCCACCTCTTCCCACTTATTGGCCTCATCTCGCTACCACCCACAGGCGAGCGGGGGACACATCATGCGGGAAACCTGAAAAGCAAACCTTGTCGGGGTGGAGGAAGGGGTTCCCTTGTTCAAAGGCATTCAGTGCCTGATTGAGGGTCCCAGCATTGGGAAGGGGGGAGGGGTGCTCGCTGAGAGCCATCCCCTGCACTTGTTGCCAAAACCCTCTCCTCCTCCCTCCCCACAACTCCATCCCAGGATCCCCCTCCTGCCACCACTGGGTCCCCTGACCTGGGTCCCCTGGCGATCCTGGGACATGATAGGTGCACTACCGGCAGCAGCCACCACCTCCCTCATGGTGCTGCTGAGCAATAAGGAACTGCCCAGCTCTGATTACATAAGAACATAAGAAATAGAAGCAGGAGTAGGCCATTTGGCCCCTCAAAACTGCCTCGCCATTCAATAACATCATGGTTGATCTGCCCCAGGCCTCAACTCCTCTTTCGTGCCAGCTCCTCAACTGCCCGATATTTCAAAAATCTACCTCCTCTTTACATACTTTCAGTATTGGTAGGCAGCTCTTGGTGCCTGGGAGCCCTTGATCCTGGGAAAGGCCCACCACTGCTCAGTTGGCACTTAATGTGGCAGGCCTTCCCAAAAAGAGGCGATGCGGAACTCTCAACTGATCTCCAGTGGTAGGTGAGACCCCTGTTGCCAACATTAAATTCCACCCATAACCTCTCACCATTGTTACCGTTCCTGAATTGATCATTTGCTACTGCCAATATAAAACCAGGATGTCACCATCACATTCTCTGTATAATTACCTCATCTTTAACATAAACCTAGCCTTTGACATGATATTCATCATATCTGTCACCTTCGGTATGAGGAGTAGGGCACAAAATGCACACGTTCTCCTCGTATTAATTATTATATAGTCATCAATTCTGAATAAATCATTCACTATTTTCTTTGACAAAGGCAAGACTTGATTCAATTATAGTTTCATAAAAAAACCTGCATACTCTTAAATAATTGGAGATGCTGTACAAAAGCTACTGATACAGCATTGAATTTTTAAATCCTAATCTATATTGAGGACCAAACTCACAATTTATGTAAGTGGGAAAGGGATCTTCAAGTTGCTATTCATTATGTGGTACATTCAGGTGACAGCTTAGATGCAATGTGAAGTGAGTTCCAATAATGTGGCACATTTCCCAAGATTAATCAAATTGTTTGTTCTGAAATTGTTGTAGTGAAGAATTATTAATTATTGCTAATGTAATTGGCTACAAAAGATGCTTTTATTTTCTGAAATACTTTGAGCAGCAAGAGAAAAAGGAATATTTGAAAAAAAATTGGGATAGTAGAACCTCAAATTTAACCCTCAGCTTTGAAATAGTCTGTAATATTGGCAAGATATTTAATGGAGCTACAGAGATTGCATATTGTTTGTAACAAACAGCCTTACAATGCCAATGTGTAGAGGATTTATTACAAATATGTAAAATCCTAAAAAATATCTCCAGGATGGTTGAGTTCATTATCAACAGGCAGAGTTTCTATTTTATGACCAGAATGTAGGTTGTAACCCATTTTTTTATGGCTTATACACAGTAATGGGCAGACATTTTATGCTAATCGGGATAAGTGAGTACTGTTGGGAGCATCATGGCTTGATCAATGTCCACAACAATGCTCCCAATACCCATACTTTGAGCACATGATTGTGCAGTGTGAATGCTTCTTGCATTCCATAGCCTGGGTCAGCTGGGGCCATTTGTGATGCCACACTGCTCCTTTGGATGGAATCGTCTCAGGTTTGCGCAAAGTGCGGCAGCAGGCATGAAAAACGATGTTTTACCTGCTGGCCGCAATGGCAAGTTTTCACGCCTTATCATCCACTTCCTGCCTCATTAATTATGCAGCCACAGGCGACACGGGTCTCCCAATGGATCTCCATTGCTAGGTGAGACCCCAGTTACCTACATTAAATTTCGCCCATAGGCTCTCGACATTGCTACTGTCCCTGAATTGATTATTTGCTGCTGCCAATATAAAACCAGGAGGTCACCATTGCATTCTCTGTGTAATTACCTCATCTTTAACATAAACCTAGCCTTTGACATGATATTCATCATATCTGTCACCTTGGTGTATGAGGAGTAGGACACAAAATAGACACTCTCTCTTCATATTAATTATTATATTGTCATCAATTCTGAATAAATCATTCACTATTTCCTTTGACAAAGGCAAGACTTGATTCAATTATAGTTTCATATAGTTCACCTCACTAGTGGGGGGCCTCTGAATCATCCGCCACGCTGTTACCTCTCTGTTTCCTTACCCTGGCTGCTATATCTAAACTGCAGTCGCACACAGTTCTCAATGCTTGCAGCCCAGGACCGCTCCAGTGAAAGGCAAGAAGAGTTCAGTGACCCATCACTGCAAAGTCTTTTGGAGGCCAGCCATGATGTCCTTCACCCCTGCTCTGGCTGCAGGAGGTCAGCAATCTCACCACTCCAGCTTGGGAGATGATGGCAGTGATGGTCAATGCCAATGCTGCACAAAAGAAGTTGGCCTCCGGTGCAGAAAGAGGATGAATCCTCTCATCTATGCAGCCAGGATATGGCAACCATTGCATCACTCTAAACTCACGCGCTCAAAAGCCGATCACACATTCACTGGCATCTCATTCACTGCCAGCTCAAGGGACATCACCACTCACTCTCTCACGCATACCTTCACATCACCATCTGGCCTCAACTCCTCTGGAGACTGCCTCCTCAGCCCTCGCCATCTTCAGGCCACTTGCACAAATCAAAATGTTCTCCCACACACACCCTAGGATGCCCCCTTCTCCAGTACAGCCCTCACCCTGCAGCCTCTTCCCTTACCTGAGGCCACTTCTCCCCCTTCCCCAAGCAAGCCCTAGCCCTGCAGCCATTTAAAAGCTACCCCTGCCTTACAGTTGGTCTGGCAGGTAGAGACCTGCTCGTGAGCTCCCCTAAAAGTGACGAAGTACTGCCTGCAAAGCCTGGCGCTGATGACAGTGAGTGCTGCCTGAAGCAAGGTAGGCAAACAAACCTTGAAGTCCCGAGCGAAAAGCATGGGAGGCTGATTCCGGCGAGCAGGACTTATAATGAGATGCTAAACCATTGAAATTAGGTTCCCGACGTGCGGCAGCAGGAAATACGATCCACCATTGACGGGTGGAGCGGACTATCTCAAACTTGTTTCATGACAGTGTAAAACCAATTTTTGGCCTTCTCACCACATTGTGCCCCCCGCAGCCAGGCGTGATGTCCACTGCCAATGGGACCGGATGATTCCGCCCTTTGTCTGAGATCAGCCAGCTCTCTTTAGACCTGGATCAAACCTCAGACTTTTCTGTTCTGCATGATAAGAGTGTCAGAGGACAGTGCATTTCGCATTGAGCCATCAGCGCTGAATTTAAACAATCTAATAGGCTATAAAAAAGGACAACAGAATAAAGGAAAAACATCAAAGCCTTTGGTAGAGCTTGTCTCAAATTATTCAAGATAGGACATTTGAAAGCCATGCTTTAGTATTACATTCATGCTTTACTCAGTGTTGTTGTTGTATAATTGTTTACAAATGGACATAGCTTCTGTTCTTGAGAACAATGCAGTGGCTATTAAACAAATATGAAGAATGAAGGTAAGCTAATACCTGAGAGGGCAGCGATAGCAATCTGAAAAGACCTTGTAGCATAGCATGTCAGGACAGGAGGAACTTTGCAACCACAAATAAAACATTACTCTTAGCAATGTGGCCGTTGGATTCCCTCTGTACAAGTTTGCACAAATCTAGTGATACAGTAATGGCATAAGACTTGTGCTGCTGTCAAATTAAGAAATGTCACCCTGTGGCAATAAATTCACCCCCAGGGCTGGAGTGCATTCTCTTCCTCTTTTGTTTCAACAAGCACATAGTCAGACCTCTGGTGACCGTGGTAAGTAATGTGTCTGTGTACTGAGATTTGCTTTTACATGCTTGTGGGATAGCTTATGCCAAAATGAAACCAGTGCTCAGCCATTTCGCAGCAAGTGAACCATTCAAAAAAGAAATATTGTTTTGAAAATAGCATATGGAGCAACATCCTAAAGAATGGGAAAGGATGTAACAAGGGATTTCCACAAGTTTTCCTTTTATTCATTCATGGGATGTGGGCACCTCTGGCCAGTATTTATTGCCCATCCCTAATTGCCCTAGGTCAGAGGGCAGTTAAGAGTCAACCAGTGAGACAAAGGTATAAAACATGACATTTTGAAAATGTGCAGAACATAAAGATCATATACAATATTCCTTCCCCTTTCTCTACCAAATCCACTTAATTAAAAATGGGGACTTATCAATGTAGTTTTGTGAGCAGACATGGTTATTTCTGAGTTCCAGAGCATGCCCCGAAAGGTGAGAACATAGGGACAAAATCAATATTATGGGTGCCTTTAATGTTTGCCAGTAATTGTATTTTTTTCATTAACTTGGCCTCTGTTTTATTTAATCTGGTAGCATGGCTTTTGTAAATATTTCCCCATTATCATTAACCATTAGTTGTATAGCAGCTCTAACAACCAAGAGTCAGCAGTCTCAAACAGTAAATCAGATGTCTCTGCTCATTCTCAAATTTTACAGTTCTGAAAAATTAAGAACCAGCTTCAATCTGCAGACATGTGTGAAGAAATATGGGTTTACTGGTATTTTGGGAAACTGGTTTGAAAGAATTAAAACTAGGAGTTGTCACAGAAACAGTGGATCAGCCTTAAACTCGTACAATCGATAGTAGGCTTTTCCAGACTAACAAGTATTCTGTTACAAAGAAAAACAAAGGATACGTGAAATTTGCAATCTTGGTATTTTCTTCTCCAGCTGCAGCCATGTGTATTATAGAATTCATATTTCCTTGTCCAGGATACAAAATTTGCCATTGGGTCTTGGAAAATACATTTAATTTCTTAGTTTTGATAGACCACAGTTGCATTTGTTCCTCTACTTAAATTGGGAAGGAAACAATGTTTTGAGACTTGATTGTAGTTGCTAGTTTCAAGGTCTGCAGGATGGGCCAAGAACCCCAGAGATCATGGACAGAATTTCCCCCTTCCTCTGTGCTTGGGAAAACCTGACCTGTACACTTGCGCGCTCGCAAACTGCACACCTGACTTATGTATAACTTCACACAGCATTATCGCACTGGGGTCAGGTTTTCAGTGCAGTTTGCAAGCCATGCTGGGGCGCGTGAGGATTGAGGAGGCATGCTGGTTAGAAGGCCCTCCTCAGTTCTCCAACAGTGTATCCTAGCTCCTACAGTTTTTAAATGCCCCAAATCTCACCCCTCACCTCCCACCCACCACATGCCAGCCTATGATCATCCACGCCACCTCTATGCCCCCAAATGTCCTCCATAAACATTCACTTAGTAAGCATTATATACAGTCCTCAAGTTCCATGCGATGTCAATGGAAAATGGTTTCCATTCCTTGAGGAGGAAAGAAACTGTTGTCATCTAATTAAAGCTTCCATATCATTGATTTTAAGAAACAAAATGCATTCTGCCATGTGAAAAAAGACCTTGTAAAAGTTGTAATCCTATTAGCCTGTGTCAACAAACCAGAAACCACACCAAAGGTGCAATCTATTATTTCAATGTCTTGAAACATTCATACGTTCCCAGATGATTGGAACATCTACTGTGCTGAACCCCATTGGCACTTGAAACTCAGCCAAGCATTGATAATGGCCACAGCTGTCCAAATAATTGACTGCTCTCTGGGATTAGGAAAGAACAGCAGGTGTTCATTTCAATTTCAAAGCTGAGATCCTGTCAATCAATATAAAGGAGCAGGTGGTTAGATTTTTTTCAAGTGTCAAAACCAGGTTTTTTTTCAGCCAGAGCCATATAAACCACATTAGGAAGAAATGTCAGCATGGGCCGACACTCTGGTTTGATGCTTTTTCCATTTGAAAAGCACTGTAACACATGAGCAACTACGCAAGGCTGGTCAATGTAAGAGCCAAATTATCACTAAAGGACAAATCCTAATGATGAATCATTGCATTAGGAACACATCATCATTGCAATACAGTGGCTAATAGTGACATTTGAAGGTGCAAAAACACTTTACACTTACTTTTCAATATGTTCCAAACCCCTAAGCAGGCTTTCCATTTTCTTCATGAACTCTCAAACCTTGGTGTGCTTTTAATGGGCTTCCAAAACCCCGCAACACCAGGCAAAAATGGCATGGGGGCGAAATCTGATTTTCGTCCTCTATTTAAAATGGGGAACCTGACCTTAGAGGGGGTGGGTCTATGTTTTGCACACTAGGCATTCCCAATCCACAGAAAGGCCAGAGGAAATTGGCTCGGGGTCGGGAATGTGGCGAAACATCAGATTCCCTCCCAAAAAAAATTAAGTGTGACCACTTGCGCACTGAAATGTGCCTCCTCACCCAGATGGAAATTTAACTCCAATGAAACTTATAATGAGGGGCCCAAGCACCACCTGTATCTGGATATGTAGGTGCCAACCCCATGATTGGGGGATATGGAAGATACATGATTGAATGAATTTGGATGCAATTTAATTTTGTGGTCTAATTGTAGTGACTTGGGTGTCTGTCAGTGTAGAGGCTTGAGCTGAGGCTGGAAGTACAGGGTGTGGAAAGTGTGTGGAGCAAAGTCAAAACCCTGCCTAAGGGCCAACAGGGTAATATAACTCTAAACGTTTCTTGTAAACTGCTCCTCAAATACTGTGTATATTAAGTTTTACTTATGCTTATGTAAAATTATAACTGTTACCAATTTGGAGTCAGCTTCAAACTATAAAACAGACAGTCCAAAGGGGTAAATAAATCTAACACACGTGCATTGGCTGTTGGCCATCAAGGGATGTAGAAAATCAATGTATCAATAGTATTGCATTTTCTACATTGACATAATCGTTTTAGCCTTGTGCCAACACAGATATTGTAACGTAAGTAATATCAAGTTACTATCACTGCTCTGAAACGATCTTTCTAAACTTCAAGAATAAAGCAAAAAGATTCCAGGCAGCCTGCTGAACAGCCTCTACATTTTTAATGTTAGCAAAAAGCCAAAAGTGCAGCTGGCTCTTCACTCACTTAATATGTTACTGTCATCCTCAGTGGAGCGCTGGCAATGTTTTTACTTAAACATGTACATTTCTCCAGTTTGCCCAAGAATACTGATAGTATAACTTGGAGCTGACAGTTCATGTTGCCTGAAAGCAGCTACCAGTGTGAGAAAGGAAAAGCGCCCATTAGAAATTCTTGCTTGCAGGGTGAAAATTCAGGAGAAACTTTGGACTAGAAGTGAACTTCCTAACTCACTCTTGATTTGAAGAGGATGCCTTCCAAATCATCAGCCTAGATGGCATTGATTTGAGATGGGAGAGGAAGAAAATGAAAAAAGAAAGAACGATTTATATTTATACAGGGCCATTCATGGCCTGAAAGGTATTAAGCTAATTAATTACTTTTGTTGTATAATTGCCATTTAGTGAGCAAATATGGTAGCAAGGACCACAACTAGTGATGAGATATTAAAAGACCAGATAATCTGTTTTGCTGACATATTAGTCAGGGCATAGGGGGAGAATTTTCGGCCCGGAGAGCGAGGGCAGGGCCCGCTCGCCAGGTGTAAAATGATGCGGGGTGATGTCAGGCGTGCGTCCCAATGTCACAACGCGTCATTTAGATTTTCAGTTCGGTGGGCCTGTTAAGGCCATTAATTAACTAATTAAACCTATTGAGAAAGCTGCCGAGACGGCCTTCGCATTTTTCATGGAACTTCATCCACGAGTGGGATGAGATTTCAGGAGTGGTTTATTAATTAAATAAAGTTTTTCATTAAAGTTCATTGACATGTCCCAGCTCATGGGCTGAATTTTCCGCCCGTTGTGGGGGAAGTTGAAGGGTGGGCGCACACAGGCGTGCT
Organism: Cetorhinus maximus; assembly: GCF_964194155.1. NCBI lineage: Eukaryota > Metazoa > Chordata > Chondrichthyes > Lamniformes > Cetorhinidae > Cetorhinus > Cetorhinus maximus. The sequence goes on from NC_135884.1 coordinate 104,763,190, forward strand.
TCCGATCAGTGCCCCTGATCGGAGGCACGGCGCCATTTTACATGGGCGGGCCAATTAAGGCCCGCCCAGTGTGACATCTGCACAGAAGCGCTATGGGCTCCCTGTGCGGAAGGGGGGAATCCCAAAATTGGGAGTGTGCTCTTTCGTGCATGCGCATGAAAGAGCGCACTCATCTCCCTGAGGCTAAGTGCAGTCTCAGGGAGATTGGCTCAAAATATTAAAATCCTAAAAATAGAAAAATAAAATTTTCCTAACATGTCCCCTCATGTGACAATGTCACATGAGTTGGGACATGTCCATAATTTTTACAAAACCTTTATTAAAATTTTTTAAAGCTGATATGAAACCTCATCCTGCCCATGAATGAGGTTTCATGCTTTTTCTAGTTTCCGTCGGGGCTCCTGGCCTGCTTGCCAACCTGAAGGTTGGACGGGAAGGTCCTTTAATTACTTAATTGACCCTGTCAATGGCCTCATTGACCAATTGGCCATTGACAGTTCGGCGGGTGTGCAGCTGATTTCACTGCGTCCCCCCCTTCCTGAAAATTTAAATGGGGCGCGGTGACTTCGGGAGTTCCGCCCAACATCACCGCGCATTATTTTACGCATCGGTGAGCGGGCCCTGCCTCTGCTCGCCAACATGTAAAATCCTGCCCCATGTGACACTGTCACTTGAGGGGACATGTCTTAAAATATTTTTTTTTATTAAAATTTTTCAACTTTAAAACTTATCTCCCTGAGGCACCTTCGTGTCTCAGGGAGATTTCCGCGCTCTTTCATGTGCATGCGCGAAATAGTGCACTCCCAACTCAGGGAAACCCCACCCCACCATGTGCACAGCAACACACAGCGCTTCCGGGCATGCGTCATGCTGGGCAGGCCTTAATTGGCCCGCCCACGTAAAATGGTGGCATGGACCCAATTGGGGCCGCCAATCGGGTTCGCGCCCATCCCCACATAACCCCCTCGACGGGCGGAAAATTCTCCCCTAGGAGAACTTCTTTGCTTTTCTTTGAATAATCTTAGAGGATATTGTGTGTCCACCTGATCAATTGGTCCTGTCTTGAGTTAATTTCTTATCTGAGAAACTACTTTAACCAATACACTCCCTTAATGCTGTGCTGAAATTTAAGCCTAAATTATAGGCTCAAAACCTTATGTGGGACTTGAACCCACTCAAAAGTGAGAGTCTTACCACTGAGGCTAAATGATACTTGAGAGTTTGACTATTTAGTGCAAGTGCCCTGCATGTATATTCTTCTTTTACTCATGTGCTATTTGAATTAAAGGCTTAGGTTGCATAAAAGCATGGCACACTATATATTGTCATTGTACCTCAATTAGAAGGCAATCCTCGCTGGCACATTGCAGCCTAGAACCATCGAATCAAAGAACGGTTACAGCACGGAAGGCTATTCAATCCATCATGTCCTTGCTAGCTCTCTGCAAGACTAACTCAGCTAGTGCCACTCCCTTGCTTCCCAACCCCACCTCCCAATCCCTGCTTTTCTTGTAGCCTGCAATTTTTTCTCTTCAGGTGCTTATCCAATTCCCTTTTGAAAACCATCCTTGAAACAGTCTTCACCATCTTCTCAGGCAGTGTATTCCACTCGATGCTTAACATTTTATTTTCTCATGTCGCTGTTGGTTCTTTTGCCAATTACATTAAGTCTGTGCCCTGTGGTTCTTGACCCTTACACTAATGGGACAATTTCTCTCCATCTACCCTGTCCAGACCCCTCATGTTTTTGAACACCTCTATCAAATCTCCTCTCAACCTCTTATCTAATCAATCCACATAACTGAAGTCTCTCATGCCTGGAACAGTTCACATAAATCTTTTCTGCACCCTCTCTAAAGCCTTCACATCCTTCCTAAAGTATTGTGCCCAGAATCGGCCACAATACAATGTTTTATAAAGGTTTATCATCGCTTCCTTTCATTTGTACTCTATGCCTCTATTGATGAAGCCCAGAATCCTGGACATCTTTTCAAACAGTTTTTCAATCTGCCATGCCACTTTCAGCAATTGATATACATATACACCCAGGTCTTTCTGTTCCTGCATTCCCTGTCCAGCTGATGTGATTTCAAAATGGCTTTATTTATTCAATGCATCTATGGACAGCTGAATCACTGATCTGCTCTATGGGCAGAATTTAGCCCTTGGCTGGCGGGCGGGCCCCACCGGCTCGGCGGTGGGCGGGCAGCCGAACCCCGCCGTCGAAACGGGGCCCACCGCCATTTTGAGTGGACGGGCCAAATAAGGGCTGCCCAGTGGCCTGCCCGACAGGAAGTGCTATGCGCTTCCTGTTCCGGGGGGAGGGAATCCCCAACTGTCAAAATGAGCTCTTTTGTGCATGCGTGCGAAAGAGCACACTGCTCCCTGAGACAAAGTCCTGTCTCAAGGAGTTAAGTGAAAGGTAAGTAAAGTCAAAAAATAGAGACATTTTAAAATTATTAACATGTCCCCCTCATGTGACAATGTCATGTTGATAACAAACTCATAAAATTTATTACATTTTTACAAAACAGTAATGAAACTTCATCCCTCCAGTGGATGAAGTTTCATTAATAATCTACAGGCCGCTGGGGCTCCTGGCCTGCCCGCCAGCCTTGAGGTTGGCCGGGCGAGGCATTTAGCTATCTTAATGAGCCTGTCAATGGCCTTAATTGGCCGTTGATAGGTCGGCGGGTGGACAGCTGATTTTGCTGTCCGCCCACCTTCCTTAAGATTTAAATGGTCCGGGATGACGTCGGGGATTCCTCTTGATGTCATCCCGCATCATTTTCCCCTCGGCAAGCGGGCCCCGCCCCCAAATCGCCGAGGGGAAAATCCTGGCCTATGTTACTATTGATGGCTTGAATGGGTCTGATAGTTCAAATATTTAATAGAGCGAGGACCTTTCCAGCTACTGCAAGAGTGATAGAAGTTGTATTCACTTCCCCTTCAAGTCTCACTTCTGATGCAGAATGGCAGACAGATGACCCAGATAGAGTTATATGGGGCCATAAATACGGGTCCTGAGATAAGATAGATATAGATATAATTCCAAAGGTGTAATCACACCTTACGTTCCTGTCCTTTCATCAGCTGACATTCCTCCTCTGAATCTTGCAAACCCCAAAGAAATTCTTATCCTATTTCACTCTTGCTGGAAGAAAGATGGTTATATTCAAAGCAAAAAAAAACATGTCAGGGCTGAATTGCAAGAAGTAATGCATTAATTGTAATGCAGGTGAAGCTATGCAATAATGGAAAAATTCAAAGCTTTCAAGAAAAAGTTTAAAAAAAAAACCTTAAGAAACCTACTCAAAGGCCAGGCCATCAAAGCAATGATGCACCCAGTTATATGGGTAAGCAGAGACACAGGGGTGAAGGCCTGCCCATAATCATGAACTGCTGGATGGAACTAATTAATAAGCATTAGAATAGAAATTGGAGCTATGTTCACTCTCTGCTGGATGATAGGAGGCCTTAGAAAGGCTTGAATTTTCATAAAATTGGAGAGGGTCTCTGGCTTGACCAAAGTAATGCTCCCAAATCTGGCACCCACCATTTATTTTGTAATTGGTTACAGTGGTGGGGGGGGGTAGTGGTGAGGGGGGGGGGGGGGGCGGTATGTTGGGGGTGGGTTGTAATTTGCACATCTGTGGTTCAGGAAGGAAGCTGCACATGTAAAAGTGCAGCTGCCTTCAGACAGATCCAATTTTCATAACTGGGATGTCCAACAAATGACCCGTGGGCTTCAGGCCTTTCAGGAATAGGTCTAAATTTGCCAGAGTTCTTCAGAAAAGTAGGATACCCTTTTGAAGAGGCAAGGTACCATTTTGGGGTACCCCTCTCACCTTTGAGAGAGGTCAGGTGCCACTTGGGAGAGGTCAGGTACGCTTTGGAATTTTCACAAGTAGACATGAATGTGCGTAAAAAGTGGATAAACTCATTGGAACTGTAAAGCTGATTGAAACTGTAAAGCTATCAAAAAAACTATCAAGCGATCAAGGCATTTAAATCTCCTGGCCATTAAATTTAAGGGAAAAATGCTATAGTTTAAAAAACAGTGCTTGCTATTTCACTCTACCTGTTGATATAAGCTTGAGGACTATCATTATAGGATTTGCGCTACATGACTGGTTTCACAACCTATAATTATCACAGTAAGTTGTCTATCAGTTCACATTTGATTGACAGCTCCTTGTGGTTATAATGGTTTGATGTGGGGCTATAAATACAAATGCTTGCTTATAATGGATTAAACACTTGAATAAAATGTTTGCTTTTATAATGCATTATGTAGTTAAATAAATGTAAATGTAGTGAATGGGTTTTTATGAATGTGAGTTTTTTTAATGAAAATAAAGTCTGCAACAGGCACCTAGAACTTTATCACATTTCATCTCAGCATGGGTCTTTGGGTCTGTCCATGTTGGGTGCTGAGTGAGTTGGCACAGAGGGTGCAAGGGCAATGGGTGGTGGGTGGGGGCATGGGTTAGCATGAGTTGGCACTAAGTTGGAATAGGAGCTATAATGAGCCAAGGAGGGTAGGTGGAGACAGGGGCATAGGTTGGCATATGGGCTATGGAGGGCCATGGTTGTGGGTGGGGAGTCTTAGGTTGGCATGGAGGGTCTGAAGGGGTGGATAGAGGGGCATAGATTACATGGAAGGTATGAGTGGCCATGGGGGATGGATGGGGGCATGAGGTGGCATGAGTTGTCATGGAGGGAGAATGGGGAGCGTGTTGGAGGGTAGGGGGATGTGAGTGGTGAGAGTTGGAAGTCTGTATTTTGTTCTTTTTTTTTACATCTGGGATGAAACCCCAGATCACCAAGAGGGGCCTTTTAGACAACTGGCATCCATACCAGGCAGCTACAGTTGTTGCCTCCGCACTGTTCCTGGGGGCAATGAACCCCAACCCTCATTAACCACCCACCCATCCTCCACTAACAGAATGAAAATTAGGCCATCTGGGGAACTTCCTTCCAAGATTGGTTTGTGGAGTCGGGAATTTTGCTGACTCTACACTCCTGACTTGGGAGCAGAATTCAGGCCAAGGTGTTTTCAACCTATGGAATATATCATGTCTTAGGTGCAAATGCAAACTCCAACTAACAAGGTTCCATGAAATTTGTGTAAGGGAGGGTCTCATTTGAAGAATAACGAAGATCCTACAAGGGTATTATTTGCGTGACTTTGCACCTTCAATTCATTATGTATCCCTTGCAGAAAGCTATCAATTAAATCTGAAGAAAATAGTGATAAGGTCACCACTTAAGAAATGTATGTTTTTAAAGGTTTGGATTATGCGGGAGAAGTGAGTTGATGGAATAGTTTACTCAAGGTGGAAATTTTTACTAAACTTGACTCCAGGTAGGCCTTCAGTTTTTGCTGTTGGCCTTCCCAAAATTCTCACCAGCGTGTAGCCTTCTCTGTGTACCAGATGGGTGGGTTGGAAGTTAGGCCTCACTGTTGAACCTACAGCCAGAGAGAATGTTTCTCAAGTACATGGTTGAACACTGTGTTGTTAGCAGTATAAAAAATAACTGCTCAACTTGTGTACGCTTCTCTTCTTTGTTCCTAATTAGAACTGTAATCTATCATGCCACAAAGTTTCTATTCATTTTGGTGATTGCAGACATGACAAATGGATCTAAGAATAAATGGGATGTCAGCTCAGAGCATGAGATGGATGTGTTCTGCATGGGATGAGTGTAATAAGTACAGTTAACATTGGCAGCCAGCCAATCATGTTACCCATGCTGTGTGAGCTCTCCCACAGGTCCTGACCAAAGGTACTACACCAATAACTGGTTTCCCTTCACCTTGCATTCATTAAAAAAGTAATAATATATATGTTGTCAGGGCTAATTAAATATTTTCAGCTGTCACTTTGTCTTTTACACACAAATTTACTATAGTAAGTCAGAAATTTTTCTTGTAAAATGCTGGTGAAATAATTCATTTATTTTGCACACTGGCAGAATTTTCCACTATATCCCCTCAGAATGCCCTTTTCACTCTATTCCGCTAACTGTAAAAAATTAAAAGTGAAAATTGCTTCAACCTGACTCCAATATTGTCCCAGGGGCAAGTGTCAAACTGCAATCATAATTTCTTTTAGGAAAATAGAACATAAATCAGATAATTTATGACTTCATATAACGTTCACAGTGATCTTCTACTGTCAGCTGAGACAGACAGTAATTATTAACTGTTCAGCTTGAGTAAAGTGACCTTTAGAGATTACAGCTTTGCTGAGGCTGCGACCATTATGAACTGGTGCTTATATATTGTTCCCAATCTCATAAATGTCTAAAAATATAACCTGTTCTGCTATATCCAAGATGCATTTCCAACAGCACAGTCATTATAAATGATATGGCTATTCTACCAATTATAGCAATTGAGATGTATTGACCAGTCTGTTTTATTTCACTGTAAATTCGCACTGAGGCCTCCCCAAGACAAAGGCACATTCTCACAACTCAATGTTACGTTTGGTGAGCTTACATACTTCCATTCATTAATCACATCTAACATTGAGTACATTTTTGGAATTCATTAAAAATAAATTGCTACTTGCTACTTATCTGATATTCCTCCGTTATTTTAATGGAAGTAATTATTTTAATCAGGTTGATGCCTTCATGAAAATACTGGACAGAAGAGTGAAATATAAATGGGTTAAGCATCCATCCACTTATATTGTCAGCAGTCATTTCTGATCAAAGAAAAACAGGCCATTTTTATTGGCACATTTCAAATTTATGGTAGCATCTTTTAATCACTTTGGTTTAGTGTTTGGGTCCTCCTGTACTCTCAGTTGAGATTGCTGTGTTAAGCACAAAAGCCATGTGCTATGTGGTGAGCACTCATGTTTCCTATTCATTCCTATTGGAAACTAGACTGAGCTGGTCACTAGTGAAACGAGATTTTCATCATCTGTTATCTGAATTTGACTCTTGAGGGTCCTTATGCAATATGTAAATGCTGTTTGCACATGCAAAAACTCAACAGTAGCTGCTGTAACATTGCTCTTGCCCTATGTCTTTATCCACATTATAAAAAGGTACATATATGTTACAATTTCCTCAATACATTAATAAGAGAAAGCAGAGCCAGATAATGTTTCCACCCAAGTTTGTCTCAGGTGAAATTATTTGTAGAATATTGGTTCAAATAAGACAAGTCCTTCTTGGCAAAATGAACAATTGGCCCTCAACCCAACTGAACATTCCAAAACAATGACAATAACGTACCTAAGCTGTTTGCTGAAGATAATGGGATTGGTACCTCCAGTAGGATTCATTAGAACCAGAGAATGACACAGCACAGGAGGTAATTTTACTCATTATGCTCATGCTGGCTCTTTGAAAGAGCTATCAAATTAGTCCCATTCTCCTGCCGTTTCCCCACAGCCCTGCAAATGATTTCCCTTTATTCAATTCTGTTTTGAAGGTTATCATTACAACTACATTCACCATTTTTCAGGTAGTGCATTTCAGATCTTAGCAACTCGCTGCATTAAAACATGTCCTCATCTTGCCTCTGGTTCTTTACTAAATTGCCTTTAATCTGTGCCTTCTGGTTAGCAACCCTCCTGCAACTGGAAACAGTTTCTCCTTTTTCATACTATCAAAACAGCTCATGATTTTCAGTACCTCTGTTAAATCTCTCATTAACCTTCTCTGCTATAAGGGAACAGCCCCAACTTCTCTAGTCTTTCAACGTAGCTGAAGTCCCACATCCCTGGTACCATCCTAGTAAATCTCTTTTACACTTTCTCAAAGGCCTTGACATCCTTCCTAAAGTGTGTTGCCTAAAATTGGAAACAATACTCCAGCTGAGGCCTAATGAGTGACCTAGAAAGGATGAGCGTAACTTCCCTGCCTTTGTACCGTATGCCTCTGTTTATAAAGCCAAAGGCTCCATGTGTTTTTTAACAGCCTTCTCAACTTGCCTTATCACCATTAAAGGCTTGTGTAAGTACACACCGAAAGTCTATATGTTCCTGCACCTCCTTTAAAATTGATTTAATTTAATTCCTACCAAAATGCTTCATTCTTCTTTGTGTTAAATTGCATTCCCCGGCCAGAATTTTATGTTCCGTGGTTGGGTGCGCGCCCGACCCGAACGGACGTGAAAAAGTGCGAGATGACATCAGGCAAGTGTCCTGGCATCACTGCGCACTCGCACAACATTTAGCTCGGTGGGCACCCGCAGCAGTCAGAAGTGCGCCTGACGAAAATTAAGCCCATTAATGATGCAATCAACAGCGATTTCACATGGCTTGTCCACATTTATGGTTGGCGGATGGGCCATTCTCCCAGACGGCATTCACATTTTTGCTCAAACCTCGATCCAGGGCGGGATGAAATCTCTGTGGGGAAACAAAATAAAAAGAGATATGTGGAGGCTGGTTTTTTATGAGGTATGCTTTCAGGTGCTTGATTGTGCTGCATGAACATATTTTGCAGCATTTTTGCCATGTCCTTTAGTCTGTGGAGGTCTGAAGCTCCCTGGGGCAGCTGTCTGCTTTCAGGGAGCTCTCTCAAAGTGCTCACCCACACCCTAGGTTACGTCATTGCCCATCCTCTTCCCGCCCCTACCCCGGCAACGCTGAGCATTTCAGTGTGCGTTTCACACCGTTAATTGGCCAGCCGGCATGAAATCGCAGCAGGGGGACGATCGTGGCTGGTGACCCATTTCCCGTATGCTCCTGGGCCCGCCAATTGCATGCGGTCGATGACCGAAAAATTCAGGCCCCCGTGTCATTGACGATTTTATCAGTGCCTCCTGAAGTCTGTTACTATCCTCTTCACTGTTTATTTATTTCGAGTTTTGCTCCCATTTGCAAACATTGAAATTAAGCCCTGCATACCCAAGCCCGTATCATTAACATATATCAGAAAAAGCAGTTATCCAAATAACAATCCCTGGAGGCATCATTGTATACTTCTCTCCACTCTGAAAAACCACTATTTACCACCATTCCCTGCTTTCTGTCCCTCGGCTAATTTTATAGCCATGTTGCTAATGCCTCTTCAATACCATGGGTTTTAATTTTGCTACCAAGTCTATTGTATAATAATTTATGGGGAGATGGTAGTGTAGTGGTTATGTAGCTGGGCTAGTAATCTAGGGGCCCAGGCTAATGCTCTGGGGACATGGGTTCAAATCCCACTACAACAGCCGGTAAAATTTCAATTCAGTTAATAAATCTGGATTGTAAAGCTAGGCTCAGTGATGGTGACCATGAAAACATCATTAATTGTCATAAAATCCCATTTGGTAATGTCCTTTAGAGAAGGAAATCTGCCATTCTCACCTGGTATTGCCTACATGTGACTCCAGACCCACCCCTCTGAAAGGGCTTAGCAAGCCACTCAGTTCAAGGGCAATTCAAGATGAGCAACAAACACTGGCCTTGCCAGTGACACTCAGGCCCCACGAAAGAATAAAGGAAAAAAAGCCTTTTGAAAGTCCATATCCACAACATCAACTACATTATTATCATCAACCCTCTTCAAGTCAACTCAATCAAGATAGTCAAATGCTGTGGCAAAAAAATTGGACTCTGTAGTGCCCCTGGTTTTGGTGCTATAGGACATTGAGGGGCTAAAAATGGTGGTAGAACCACTTCCAGTCATTTCCTGCACAAATCTCTGTTCTTGGAAGGGTGATAGTGTTCGGCTGTGGTGGAAAGATGCAGAGAGGGCAAATCATGACATCAGTCAGGACCTAATGCTGTTTTGGTGCCCGACCTGCCATTTTGGACCTCAAAGTTCCTGTTAATGACTAGTCTTGAGCACTTACAGCTGAACATGCCCCCAACTGCATAAAGGATATGCCCAGTAGCACTGTTAAAAGGCATTAGCACAGGACTTACAGGTGAGGTTTTTTTTACCTTCTTTTGTTTCTACAATTAGTGGAAGTACCTTATACTGAGTTGTTGGAGGAACTCTCACAAGTTGTTGGAATCAGAAGGAAGTGGGGTTGGACCTTTGCAAGGAGTAGAGTGGAGTTTGAAGACCTCTATGCTGAAAGTTTGTTCCCAATCATTGCTTCAGTCACTCTTGGGGTGCAGCATTACAGGGAGATGGAGCACAGGCAGCAGTGGGGGCAAAGCCGCATCTACCTCAGGCATTCAGGGAGCCCTTCTCCTGCCTCCCAACAGCAGTGTCTGAGGCACTACAATTCAGCAAGGAGTTTGTCACTGAACCGTACCGCCTCCTCCAACAGGATCTGCAGCTGCAGAGCAGTATGAGGACAGCGCTGTCATAGCCAAGAAGGTCACTGTGGCCCTCAATTTCTATGCTTCTGGATCCTTCCAGGCTGGAGCTGGTGACATAGAATCAGAGAATGGTTACAGCACAGAAGGAGGCCATTCATCCCATCATGTCCCATCTGCCTACCTGCAAGAGTAACTCAGCTGGTGCCGCTGCACCATCTTTTCCCTGTAGCCCTGCAAATGTTTTCCCTTCAAGTCTTTATCCAATTTCCTTTTGAAAGCTGTGGTAATTATGGTTTTAAGTCATGTGTAGTATACCTTGAAGAGGATGTTATAAAGGAAGATCACATGATCTTATATAACCAATAGAGGAGTAGTGCAGGCTACCTCTGTAGTGAGTAGCCTGAGTTAGTAGAAGTATGGAGACAGGATTTGAGTTGAAAGCTCACAAGTGTAGCTGCTGAGTGCCTTTGTAAATAAACAGAATGTGTTCCACCTAAGAACTGTCTCTGATCAACTCCATCTATTGCACCAACTCAGCCATCCCAAAACAAGCGTACAACAGGGATCCCTAAATCCCAACAAACTGGTGAACAGGATCCAACAAAAGCCATGATTGAATCTGCCTCCATCACACTTTCAAGCAGTGCATTCTGGATCCGAATCACTTGGTGTGTAATAAGAGTTTTTCTCATGTTGCCATTGGTTTTTATTTCAATGTCCTCTGGTTCTTGACCCTTCACCAATGGGAACAGTTTCTCCCTATTTATTATGTCCAGACCTCTCATGAGTTTGAACACCTCGATTAAGTCTCCTCTCGACTTTTTCTTCTCCAAGGGGTACAGCTCCAGCTTCTCCAATCAATCCACATAACTAAAGTCCCTCATGCTTGGAACCATTCCCACAAACCTTTTCTGATCCCTCACCAAAGACTTCAAATCCTTCCTAAAGTGTGCTGCCCAGAATTTGACGCAATACTCCAGTTGAGGCCGACCAGTGTTTCATAAAGGATAATGATAACTTCCTTGCTTTTATATTCTATGTCTGGAATTTTATCAACACAGTGGAGGCCCCGATGACAGGCCTCAAAGCTGGAGCAACCCAGCCTTGGCCATATGTGAGACTCCCAGCCACATTTTCTGGCTGTCCAGCAACTAATTATTTGCCATTTGGGCTCCTGTTCCCTTAAATGATGGGTGCCTGCCTTTATGAGCTGCCGGCCAATAGGAGGGCTAGCAGCACAGCAGTCTTGGCAGCACCACCAGGAGCGATGGCCTTCGCTGGGATTGTGCCTGGGAGATAAGAATGCCAAGGAAGCACATTGCCGTTCCAACCAAGTAAGTGGAGTCTTGGGGTGCTGAGGCCAGTCAAGCAGGTCCCAGTCGAGGGGGGTGATGTTTGTTGATGAGGGAAGGGTATGCGTTGCCACAGGGGTGACCATTGTCACAGGGACCCTGTCTGTGGGCCACAGAGTGCCTGATTATGAAGGCACCAACCACCATCCCCCATGCAATTCTGCAGCGAGGCCACAAGGGCTCACTTGGCAGTCTCTGAATGCAGCGGAGCACCCAGCACCCACCTCGGTAAAATGACAGTGGTGGCAGGAAGAGGCCCTTAATTGGCCACTTCAGTGGTTCAACTGGTCTCTGGGCAAGTGGGTCACTCTCCACCTTCCTCACCAACAATGCCATGGTGGCGAGAAGGTGATAGAAGTCTTTGTTCCCTTGCCTGTCCCTGGAGGGCTGGTGAAGTCCAGTGTTGTGCCTCAAGTTATAAAGGCTAGTATCTTGTATGCCATTTTAACCACTTTCTCAACCTGTCCTGCCACCTTCAATGATTTGTTTACATAATCTCCCAGGTCTGTTTATTCCTGCTCCTCTTTTAGAATTGTACCCTGTAGTTTACATTCTCTCTCCTCATTCTTCCTACCAAAATATATATCTCAAGAAAAGCAGTGGTCCAAGTACTGACCTCTGGGAAACGCACTGTATATCTTCCTCCAGTCCAAATAAAAATTCAGCACTACTTTTTGCTTCGTGTCACTCAGCTAACTTTGGATCTATGCTGCCACTATATTTTTTTTCCTATGGGCTTTAACTTTGCTGGCAAGCCTATTATGTGCCACTTAATCAAATATCTGTTAGAAGTCCATGTACACCACATTGACTGCATTACTATCATCACCCCTCTCAGCTACCTTAGTTCAATCTATTTCATTCAACATGATTTGCCTTTAACAAATCCAAGTTTTTCTTAATCCGTTTGTCCAATTGACTGTTAATTTTGTTCCAGATTATCATTTCTAAAAGCTTTCCCACTACTGAGGTTAAACTGACTGGCCTGTAGTTGCTGGGCTTATCCTTAAAGACTCTTTTTGAATAAGGGTGTAACATTTGCAGTGCTCCAGTCCTCTGGCATCACCCCGGTATCTAAGAAGGATTGGAGGATTTTGGCCTGTGCCTCTGCAATTTCCTCCCTTACTTCCCTATGTATCCTTGGGTGTACTTCAGCTGTGGTTCAGCTTGTAGCACTCTCACCTTTGAGTCACAAGTCTCACTCCAGGGTGTGAGCACAAAAATCAAGACTGACACTTTCAGAGGTACGATCTTTTAGGTGAGATGTTAAACTGAGGCCCCTATGCCTGTTTGGGTGAATGTAAAAGATCCTATATGGCACTATTTTGAAGCAGAGCAGGGGAGTTATCGTTGGTGTTCTGGCCAATATTTATCGCTCAACCAATATCACAACAACAGATTATTTGATCATTATCTCTTCACTGTGGGAGCTTGCTGTGTGCAAGTTGATTGAGAGTCTTTCTTTTCTTTCTTTTATATGATCCTGGTGACTTATCAACTTTAAGTACAGCCATCATTTGGAATACCTCCACTTTATTAATTTTTAGCCCATCCCTTCACTATGACTTTGGCAGCATCTTGTTCATTGATAAAGGCAGATGGAAAGTACTCATTTAGCACCTCAGCCATGCCCTCTGGCTCCATGTGTGAATCCCCTTTTTGATTCCTCATTAGACATTGCCAACCTCTCTCAGTTGTCTGTGCACTGCTATATCGTCACCGATGTCCTGCATCTGAGAAAAGGGACTTCATTATCAGGAGGAGTGACCACGTAGCTTTTAAGATGGGCTTCCCAAAAGTGCAGAAAATCATCAGCTGCATACATGTTGCACTGCAGGTACCACATCTCAGTGAGCAGATGTACCAGAACCCCAAAGGATTCCACTCCCTTAATGTACAGTTGGCAAGTGACCATACATACAGTATCATATTAGTGACTGTCAGCCTTCCTAGCAGCAACCATAATGTTTTTCTGCTGTGCCAGTACACCAAACTTGTCATATTTGAGCCACTACAACAAACTGGAGGATGGCTTCTTGGTGACAAGTGTTAATGGCTCTACATGTGGCTCATTACTCCTCTCTGCCATATGTGGACAGCGCTCATACAATAAAGGCCATGCTCCAAATAGGAATGTCATACAGAAAATCATCAGCGTTCTCAAACAACAACAGGCTTGCCTGAATTACGCAGGGGGAGCTCCGCAATACTCACCGAAGTGTGTCTCCAAATTTGTAGTGGTCTGTTATGTGCTACATAACTTCGCTTTAATGAGGGTGCAGCTCTTGCCTGCAGACTGCACCTTGAGAGGACGGGGATAAGGAAAAGAGGTGGCATCTGGGACTCCATCACTTCGGAAAGGCTGTCCATGAGCAGCTCATTGGAATCCAGTTCCCCTGAAAACATCCCCATATCACTGTTGCTCCATAATTCCTTGCCTTTTCATTCCTCTATTACAGACCATTAACATGTCCTCTTGGCCAAAAGTCCTGAAATGAAAGGCATCACAAAACAACCATTCTATAACAATTTTACTCACAATACTTCCAATAATAAGAATGTAAGAAATATGAGAAGGGGTAGGCCATAAGGCACCTCAAACTTGTTCTGCCGTTCAATAAGATCATGACTGATCTTTGGCTTCAATTCTACTTTTCTGCCAGATCTCCAATTCCTTTGATTCACTTAGAATCTACTGAGCATTCGCAGCTCTTTGGGGTAGAGAATTCTAAAGACTCACAACCCTCTGAGTAAAGAGCTTCCTCCCTGTCTTAAATGATTGAACCTTACCCTGAGACCATGTCCCCTAGTTCTCGACTCTCTAGTCAGGGAAAACAACCTCTCAGCATCTATCCTTTCAAGCCCTCTCAGAATCTTGAACAAAAACAAAAATACCTAGAAAAACTCAGCAGATCTGACAGCATCTGCGGAGACGGATACAGTAGATGTTTTGAGTCCATATGACCTTTCATCAGAACTACGACATATAGAAATGAGATGAAATATAAGCTGGTAGAAGTGGGTGGGACAGGAGAGCTCGATAGAGGGCCAGTGATAGGTGGAGGCCAAGAAGAGACTGCCAAAGATGTCATAGACAAAAGGACAAAGGGGTGTTGATGGTGGTGATATTATCTAAAGGATGTGCTAATGGGGACATTAAAGGAAGCAAGCTAGTTGCAGATGGCCCAATTGCGGGTGGGTTGGGGGGGAAGGGATCGAAATGGGCTAAAAGGTGAAGATGAAACAATAGATCGAAATAAATTTAAAAATAGGAGGGGAAAGAAAAAAATATAGTGTAAAAAAATTATAAATCATTGGAAAAAGGGTGATCAGAAAGGGGGTGGGGATGGAGGAGAGAGTTCATGATCTAAAGTTGTTGAACTCAATATTCAGTCCGGAAGGCTGCAAAGTGCGTAGTCGGAAGATGAGGTGCTGTTCCTCCAGTTTGCGTTGAGCTTCACTGGAACGTTGTAGCAGGCCAAGGACGGACATGTGAGCATGAGAGCAGGGTGGAATGTTGAAATGGCAAGCGACAGAAAGGTCTGGGCCATGCTTGCAGACAGACCGAAGATGTTCCGCAAAGCGGTCACCCAGTCTGCGTTTGGTCTCTCCAATGTAGAGGAGACCGCATTGGGAGCAGCAAATGCAGTAGACTAAATTGAGGGAAGTGCAAGTGAAGTGCTGCTTCACTTGAAAGGAGTGTTTGGGCCCTTGGACGGTGAGGAGAGGGGAAGTAAAGGGACAGGTGTTGCACCTTCTGCGATTGCATGGGAAGGTGCCATGGGAGGGGGTTGAGGTGTAGGGGGTGATGGAGGAGTGGACCAGGGTGTCCTGGAAGGAATGATCCCTGCGGAATGCTGCCGGGGGGGGGGTGAAAGGAAGATGTGTTTGGTGGTGGCATCATGCTGGAGTTGGCGGAAATGGCGGAGGATGATCCTTTGAACGCAGTGGCTGATGGGGTGATAAGTGAGGACAAGGAGGACCCTATCATGGTTCTGGGAGGGAGCGGAAGGTGTGAGGGCGGATGCTGGGGAGATAGGCCGGGCACAGTTGAGGGCCCATCAGAATCTTATAAGTTTCAATGTGATCACATCACATTTTGCTAAACTCCATGGAGTATAGGTCCAATCTGCTCAACCTCTCATCATGAGAAACAATCTAGTGAACCTTTGCTGCACTGCCTGAAAGGCATGTGTACCCTTCCTTAAGTCAGGAGGCCAAAACTGTGCACAGTGCTCCAGGTGTGGTTTCATTAAAGCTCTATACAATTAAGAGCTTAATGCTTACTTTTAGGCTTCAATGTCCTTGCAATAAAGGCTAACATACCATTTGCTTTAATACTTGCTGTACTTGCATGCTAGCTTTCTATGTTTTGAGTACAAGGACACCCAAATCTCTCTGAGGATCAACATTTAAAAGTTTTGCATCATTTAAATAATATTCAGAGCAGTACAAGTGCAGTACTTGCACTGAATGTACTTTCTGCCTCATGTTATTCGCATCGCATGTTTCTGCTTGGGCGGATGTTGTACAAAGATGTAAAAGATTGAGGGGAGATGTGATTGAAACGTTTAAAATATTAAACAATTCACTAGGGTAGGTATGGAGAAACTATTTTTTCTGGTGGGGAATCAGGAATGAGGGGACACTGGGCGGAATTTTCCAGCCCCTCCTGCTGGCGGGATCTTCCTGAAGTCAATGGGCATTTGAATGGCTCGGTGCATCTGCCGCGTGTGCCTCTGCAGTGGGACCGGAAAATTCTGGCCATAGTCTTACAATTAGAGCGAGGCAAATCAGGAGCAAAAGCACATTTTCACTCAAAGATTCGGGTAAAATCTCTTCTCCAAAAGGTTGTGGAGCCACGATAAGTGGGGCTTTCAAGACTCAGGGCAGAATTTTCTGCTCGTTGGGGGGGGTGCGTGCCCGAATCGAACGAGTGTGAAATGACATCCGATGATGCCGGGCAAGTGCCCCAAGTCATCACGCGCTCATGCGATATTTCGGTCAGCGGGCGCGTGCGGGAGTTGGCAGCCCGTCTGTCAACAATTAACAGGCCTATTAAGGCCATTCAAGTAATGATTAAGTTCAATTTTTCGCCACCTGTCCAACCTTACGGTTGGCAGGCAGGCAAAAAGGCCAAGCGGCCTTTGGAATTTTCAGGAAACCTCATCCATGGGCGGGATGAGGTTTCCAACAGCAAATAAAAATTAAATAAAAATATTTAAATTTCATTCATAACATGTCCCTGCTCATGTGACAGAGTCACATGAGGGGTCATGTTTTTACCATTTTTAAAATCGCTCTTTTTTACTTTCAAAAATCTTCATCTCCCTGAGGCAGCTCTGTGCCTCAGGGAGCTTTTCCTGTGCGCACCCGCATGCATGTGCGAACCTCCGCACTTGCCCCCCCACCACACACAGGCAGTGCTGAGCGCTGCAGCACGCATTTCATGCTGGGCAGGCCTTAATTGGCCTGCCAACGTGAAATCGCGGTTGGGTCCCAATCGTGGGCGGCGGTCACTTTCGCTGCCGCTTCCGCTCGCCCCTGCCAAGCCAGCTCGACGAGCGCAAAATTCCGCCCTAGAGGTAGGCAACTTTCCTGGAGGTAGGCAACTTTTCATTTAATAAAGGTGACAATAATGGAGCAAATGTGGGTAAATGAAGTTCAAGCACAGGTCAGCCATAATGAAACTGAATGGTGGAGCAGGCTTGAGAGACTGAACGGCTGCTCCTGCTCTCATTTCATATGTCCTTATTATTGGAAGTGTTGATGAATAAATTTCTTATTGTATTTATTTTAGTGTGTTTTTATATTCCAGGGCTTTTAGGGCTGAATGGCCAACTCCTGTATCTGATGCTTCAATGCCACAATATTTTCATTAAGTTTCAATAATAAATCTAATTTCTTTAACATGACAACTGTGCTATATTTTATACATTTTTGTATTTTTTGCTCCAGATATTTGCTGATATAATATATACTAATATGTATCTGCGAGTCTGTTAAGAGAATATTCCTGATAGGTACATATAGTGTACCAAACAGCTTATTCAGTTAATAGGAAGTGACACTTGCATTCTGTCAATCAACTTGCACATTATTAGTTGTAAGCACATAGCAGCTGTGTACAGGCACTTCACTAAAGTTCATCATGGGTTAAAGAGATGCAAAAATATTCACATAGTGTAATGAGTTTAGCAGTTGGGCAGTTCCCATGGTGAAACTAAATAAATAAAGCAGGCTGGGTGAAAATATTCATTCCCTTTTGTATTTCTTATTATTGAGTCCCTTCTGTATGAGTTATTATTTAACAAAAATGCTTATCAGTTGCAGGTTCCTTTCAGTTTTTGTTATCAAATTAGAAACCTATTTATCAGATTAATACTGTGGAAAGTCAAAGAAAATGTAGAACCTTGCATTTCTCTGATATTTCCATGGGCAGATCGAAGGACTTGGGTAAAATGCCTGGGTTTTGGAGAAATACAAGCTGTGAAGTCAGACTCATTCATTGTAAAACAAATGAAAGTCTGAGCACAATGGCATGTGATTGCCATATTCAGAAAAGGAACTAAAATTTAAGAAAAGGTACACAGTAATGGGGGTTTTGGAAGCTACTGAAGAAACCAGCCTCGTGTCCTGTAGCAGCCTTTTTTCATTCTTTCACAGGATTTGGGCGTTGCTGTTTAAGCCAGTAATTGTTATTTATCCCTAATTGCCCTTGAAACTATGGTGGTGAGACACCTTCTTAAGCTGCTGCAGACACGCTGACTAACCATCCCGGATTTTCTGGTGCTGTCCTGCATTTGGGTCAGGCCTGCCTGGGACATGCTTTTCCACCTATTTGCGACCTTTAAAATTCGCACCACACCCCTCCCCCCGTTACCTCGAACGCCAAAGTGCCCCTTGCTTTATCCTCTGAGAATTGGTCACCCTGGTTGCAGCCCATGTGGTGTAGGTACACCCACAGCGCTGTTAGGAATGGGGATTCCAAGATTTTGACCCAGTGACAGTGAAGGAATGGTGATATATTTCCAAGTCAGGATGATGTCTGGTTTGGAGGGGAATTTTCAGGTGGTGGTGTTCCCCATGTGTCTTCTGCTCTTATCCTTCTAGGCGGTAGAGGTTGTGGGTTTGGAAGGAGCTGTTGAAGGTGAGTTGCTGCTGTGCATCTTGTATTTGATACACACAGCTGCCCAATGTGTGTCGGTGGTGGAGGGAATGGATGTTTAATGTGGTGGATTGTTGTGCCAATCAAGCGGGCTGCTTTGTCCTGGATGGTGTTGAGCTTCTTAAGTTTTGTTGGAGCTGCACTTGTCCAAGCAAGTGGGGAGTATTCCATCACACTCCTGACTTGTGCCTTGTAAATGGTTGACAGGCTTTGGAGAGTCAGGAGGTGAGTTACTTGCCACATAATTCCCAGCCTCTGACCTGCTCTTGTAGCCACAGTATTTTTAGAGCTAGTTGAGTTCAGTTTCTGGTCAATGGTGACCCCCAGTGTGTTAAGAGTGGGGGATTCAGCGATGATAATGTCATTGAATGTCAAGGGGAGATAGTTCGATTCTCTCTTTTTAGAGATGGTCATTGCCTGGCACTTGTGTGGCTTGAAAATTATTTGCCACTTATCAGCCCAAGCCTGAATACTGTTCATGAACTGCTCCAGTATCTGAGGAGGGGTGAATGGCACTGAACATTGTGCAATCATCAGCGAACATCCCCAATTCTGATCTTATGATGGAAGGAAGGCCAGGAATTGATGAAACAGCTGAAGATGGTTGGGCCTAGGACACTACCCTGAGGAACTCCTGCAGTGATGTCCAGGGACTGAGATGATTGACCTCCAACAACCACGACCATCTTCCTTTGTGTTAGATATGACTCCAGGCAGTGCAGATTCTTCCCATATTCCCATTGACTTCAGTTTTGCTAGGGCTCCTTGATGCCACGCTCAGTCAAATTCTGCCTTGATGTCAAGGGCAGTCACTCTCATCTCACCCCTTGATGTTTGGGCCTCTTTGAGTCTCACCTCACCTCTTGATGTTTGGACCAAGGCTATAATGAAGTCAGGAGCTGAGTGACCCTGATGGAACCTAAACTGAACCTTTGTGAGCAGGTTATTGCTGAGTAAGTGCTGCTTGATAGCACCTTTGATGACCCCCCTTTCCATCACTTTGCTGATGATCGAGAGTAGACTCCTGGGGTGGTAATTGGCCAGGTTGGATTTGTCCTGCTTTTTGTGGACAGGACATACCTAGGCAATTTTCCACATTGTTACTTGGATGCCAGTGTTGTAGCTGTACTGGAATAGCTTGGCTGGTGTAGGGGGTGGTGGTATGTGTCAGATTCACCTCTGATTTCTGAGCGGTCCGAATCACCCCCACTCCCTGGGTTCTAGACCTTGGACTTATATGGGGGTTGTGACAAAGTGCAGCAGATAACTCGTTTTGGTGCAAGAAAAAAACTGGGTTTATTGAAGTCACAAATGAACTTATAACATTAGGATTACACTGAGATTATACAGACCTACAAAGTACACTTAGTTAAGAATGAGGAACACACGGCATAACGAGAGAAAATCACGCTACTAATCCCCTTACCCTTGTCCCACCCCCAAAACCTAACTAAATTGAACTAGGAGAGGTCAGGGATCATGCTTACCAACCAGGGTTCCTTGACAGTTCGAAATCCAGCCAGGTAAGCCGGTTGCAGTTTTGGGGTCTGCTTTTTGTGTCCTCTGGGGCCTGCCGTCCCCACGTGGTCCTGGTCAGTGGAATCTGCGAAGGTTCTTCAGTTGGGTGGAGGGTGCAGTTGTGGGTGGTCGATCCCCGTGGAGGGCTGCGGTTGCAACCTTGTTGCTTTTGGTTGAGCCTGCCACCCCGTGACCCTCGCCGTGATGTTGCCTGCAGGCCTGCAAACCTCCAGATCTTCTCCCTCCACTTGGCTCAGCTACAACCGCTCCAAACTACTTAAACTCTGCTTCAATGGCTCCAAAAACGGCTCACCCTCCTGTTTCAGCTTCACCTTCATAACTGGTGGCCCAGTTATACTGTTTTTTTTCGAATTTCTTATCTCAATCAAAATCAAGGTTAGTTCTTTATCTGATTTTGGTGGGCTTCCCCAGGTGATTGTTGTCTCGTTGTTTTTAATGGGCTCGCTTGATGCTTATCATTGTCTTCCTGCCCCTGTAACTAGTTTTGAACTGAAAGCCATTGTATATGTGGAGTATTGATAGGTTTGCATAATTGCATTGATTGCTGCCTTCCTGCCTTAGTAGTTAGTAGCGATTGTTTATGCAAGATTTTGATGGGCTTTAGTTTCATGTAAGATGAAGTCTTTCTCTGGGTTGATTGTTTTAAAGGGAAGAATGCGTATTCTGTCTCCTCTCATTGTCTGGTTCCAGGCAACAATCCACAATGCACTCAACAAGCCCGGGCATGTCCAGTCCCAGGTCTTCATGGGCTGCAGGGTTCTACACTTAACTCAGCAGTTAGCTCCTCTGCCATAAAAGTCCAAAAGTCATATCCTTGTTGATGATATGGAAAATGTGGGAATTTTGAGAACCCTTCACTCGGGGCATGGCTGGTTCTGGAGCGCAAGTCTATCACATGCTGTTTGGCATACAAGTAGACTACAGTATGGCCAGAATGTTGTCAAGGCTTTTGTGCTATCTAGTGCCTTCAGTTGTTGCTTGATGTCAAGTGGAGTGAATCGAATTGGCTGAATTCTGGCATTTGTGACGCTGGGGACCTCAAGAGGAAGCCAAGGTGGATCATCCACACGGCATTTCTGGCTGAAAATGATTGCAAATACTTCAGCCTTGCCTTTTGCACTGATGTGTTTGGCTCTCCCATCGTTGAGGATGGGGATATTTGTGCCGCCTCCTCCTCCAATGAGTTGTTTAATTGTTCACCACCGTTCATGACTGGATGTGTCAGGACTGCAGAGCTTAGATCTGATCCATTGGTTGTAGGATCGCTTAGCCCTGTCTATCACATGCTATTTGGCATACAAGTAGTCCTGTGATGTAGCTTCACCAGATTGACACCTCATTTTTAGGTATACCTGGTGCTGTTCCTGGCATGCTGTCCTGCATTTTTAATTGAATCAAAGTTGATCCCCTGGTTTGGTGGTAATGGTAGGGTGGGGGATATACCAGGCCATGAGGTTACAGATTGTAGTTGAATACAATTCTGCTGCTGCTGATTTCCCACTGTCTAATGGATGCCCAGTTTTGGGTTGCTAGATTTGTTCTAAATCTGTTCCATTTGGCAAATTGGTAGCGCCACACAATACAATGGACAGTATCCTCAAGACGGGACTTCGTCTCCACAAGGACTGTGCAATGGTCACTCTGAAAGGGTGAGGTCTTGCCCTGGTACCCAAAAATGCCTCAAGAGTCGGATGTCTTGTTCAAATGAGTAATCTTTATTACGAGCATGCAAGGAGAAGCCCTACCCTCACAAGTAGCTAATGTTTGAGCAGTCAATTTATACAGTTACAAAAACTTCACTTGACCAGCTGTTTCGTCTTTAATTAGATCTTGCGACATTATTTCCCTGTTCTCATCTTTCCTTAATCACATTGTCAAATGTGTTTCTGTCTCTTCCCTGCACTGATCTCATCTCCTCTTGATTAGATCTTTCATATGACTCTTTGTCTCATAGACAAGCTTCTCTCAAGTTTTAGCAGCTTAGGTTTTATGCCAAGTATCCCATGATCCCCATTCGTCAGCCTCCCCTTACTACTCCCACCAATACTTTCATTGACAGCTGCATCTGAGACAGGTGGGTTGGTAAGGATGAAGTCAAGTAGGTTTTTCCCTCTCGTTAACTCCCTCACGACTTGGCACAGACCCAGTCTAGCAACCTTGCCCTTCAGGCCAGCTCGGTCAGTAGTGGCACTACTGAGCCACTCCTGGCGATGGACATTGAAGTCCTCCACCCAGAGTACATTCTGTGTCTTTGCCTCAGTGATTCTTCCTATTGGTGTTCAACATGGAGGAGTACTGATTCATCAGCTGCATAGGGGAGGTGATGATATTCAGCAGGAGCTTCCCTTGCCCATGTTTGACCTGATGCCATGGAAATTCATGGGGTCCAGAGTCAAAGTTGAAGACTCCTAGGGCAATTCTCTCCTGTCTGGGACTTTACCTGTAAGGTATGATTCAGTGAGTATGACTATGTCAAGCTGTTGCTTGACTAGTCTGTGAGACAGCTCTCCCAATTTTGGCACAAGCCAAAATGTTAGTATGGAGGACTTTTCAGGGCCGACAGGGCTAGGTGTGCCGTTGTAGTTTCCGATGCCTGGGTCCATCTGGTTTAATTACTTTTTGCCTTTTTAGTGGTTTGATACAACTGAGTGGCTTGCTAGGCTATTTCAGAGGACAATTAAGAATCAACCACATCGCTGTAGGTCTGGAGTCACATGTAGGCCAAACCAGACAAGGACTGTGGATTTCCTTCCAAAAGGACATTAATGAAACAGATGAGTTTTTAAGGACAATCAGCAATGGTTTCATGGTGACCATTACTGGACTAGCTTTTAATTCCAGATTTACTAATCAACTGAATTTAAATTCCACCAGCCACTATTGAATCTTGGTAGAGCAAGCTTACTCTAGTTTCCCCCAGAGCAACAGTCTTTGGATTACTAGCCCAGTGCAGTTATTATGCCACCACCTTACCATAAGCCTCTGGAAGTTACTATAATAAGCATTATACTGAATGATGAAATCTTGGCAATTCTTTCCAAAACACATCTACTTTGAGAACAATAAATAAGTACATTTAGGCTTTTGTTAATATCACAAAAAATATCTGATTAGTCTATCAGTTGAAAGCTTAGACACCTTGTCAGTGTATCTGGGTTTTCATAGTTTCTTATAAATACTGCCACAAACCCAATGGTGGGTATTATTATTACATGTTACCTTATCTGGAATGTAGTTCATTTAAGAATGCTACGCTCCGCACATTTAACTACAGAATGCAGACTCAATTCCCTCTGGTGTCTTGTAACTTAAAGGTTTGGTGATTAAGTCCAATATTAATTGCACTGTTAAAAATGCTATGAATAAGGTTGAGAAGATTTACTAATATCAAGGATTTAATAATAGGTTTAATACACTTACAGATAAATTTTAATAAAGAGCAGGTAGAATAGTTGTCATAATGCATAAATGCCTTAGCCATGATAAGCTGTTCAGCTAAAGTGCCTGTAGAAAAAATAGCAATTATAGAAATGAACACTAAATTGTTTTAAGATTATGCAGCATTTATCCTTATTTGAGTCATAACCTCTTTTGCATAAGATACTTAGGAAACAGTAAATTATGAAAAATAAGCCCTAGATCAAGTGGTAATATGGACCATGTGTGGAACTGCATAACTGCACTGTCAGCCATACTGTATGGTTTATTTAATACTTTCCAGTATTGTCGTTTGGTAGTACAGCACTTGAGTATTGCTGAAAAAAGACATTTTTTTCATTGAAAAGTTTTGTCTTGCACTCATCACGATGATTCGCAAGAAAACACTAATATTAGGGGAAACAGCATATTTATACTCTATGAGAAGTGAGTGCTGAATGGTTGGCAAGTAGACTCTGATTGGTAGAAGTACTGCCATGGAGAATGCACCAGTTGATGATGACTGACAGTTAACTGCCACACATTATTTCAAATTTAACAGGTAGCTTTACCCTGATTGGTCAAGACAATGCCCATTGCCCTGGTGAGTGAACCAGTGAATGCTGTCATTTACTTTGTTTAGCTGAAATAGGCACAATGTGTGTACATGTTTTTGTTGTCTGCAAAGAACAGGGCCCTGTGTATTAATATATGTAGCTTCCAGTACATGCAAATGCACTATACTATGAGCCTAACAATCTTAAATTGGATGTCAGCATAATTCTTAGCACACTGAAGATTATTTAGTAAATGTTGTCCAATCGTGGAATCACGTCTAATGTTGGAGACTACGTTTTGAGTTTTGCAAGCATGGGCTGGTTGGATACCATTTGTACCCTGCCCATTGCAAACAGAGGAAGAGACTTGCTGTTTTTCAGCAATACTTTCTGTATTTGTTTTATTGTGATCCATTGGAGAAGCTGAACCCTGTTATTAGCCCACCTCTGCTCTGTAAGGCCTGTAAATTCTCTTCCATGGAAACACTGCAATGAATTTTCATGTGACTGCTTCCATCTGATCAGACACAGGTGGAACATGCCCTCACTCTGGGCCAATGGATGCAGTCCAAGCGCAGCCAATTTTCCTGGTCAAGCCCCATTAGCGTACCATTGACGAACTTTTGACAACATTTTTAGTGCCTTGGAGGTAATAGAAAATCTATGGCTTCGCAGCTTGTCCAGATAAGTGATCCCAGGGCAGGGCCCTGGAGGCTCGGGCAGCACAGGGGCCATTTTTTGCAAGGTCAGGAGGAGCATCAATGCTCAGTCTTTCATTTCCTTCCTTCATGAAGATCGGTCATTGCTGTCACCACTGGCAGCTAATGGTCTATAAAGCATACATCTACTCAGTAACTCCATGCAGAAGGCTGGAGAGGAAGTTCACTTCTTGCTTCTGGGATCCAAGAGGGTAATTTAGACTTTGGCCTTGAGTGTGAAACAGTCAATCTCAGATCAGCTGCATGGTGTTCACCTCGCCCGGTTTTCATTGCTATTGACATTGCCCATTTTATGCTTTCGCACAAAATCTAAGTCACTTCCCTGTGATCAGAAATGCTGCAAACCAGTTCCTACCCCATGTTGGAATTCACATTGACCAGTATTGACAGCCAAGGCTGTTAGTCTTTAACAGGAGGAAGGAACTGGAGCTTTCGCAATCACATGCTAACATTCTGTGTTAATGTAAAAATGACACACAGAATATGGCCCTCATTCAATAATCCTCATGCTTGTGGAACTCTCCTCCAAACAGTGCCAGCACAGCCTCTTTTTAAAAGAATTTTAAATATAGAGCTAACCATCACTTTGTGAAACAGGCTTGCTAACCCTGGAGAAATAGATACAATGCCCATCGCTATGACTTAAAGGCTGACTGTCCCAATATGTGATGGTAGACATGTGCAAATTTCTAATTTACTGTCCTTTGATCCATAATCAATTAGTACTGCTGCAGCTCCTTCCTTCTTAGACAGCCCCTCAGAATTGAGAATGAACACATGTATTGAATGAAGTTATTAAGTTCATCTTATCCATGTAAACTGTCGGGGACTAAGATTCCACAGTGGGCAAATCACAGCTTACATCCCAGGACGTGCTCATTAGGGCCTTCTTCATTGACCTTACCAAAGTTTGTGGTGTTAAGGGGAAGGTTCCCTGGTTAACAAGTAAATGGTGGGTGCACATCTATCAAAGAGGCTGCAAAGTGGGGATGATGAGTGCGGATGTTGGAGGCTTCCTTCCTGGACACCTTTGTAAATTAATTTAAATATTATGAACTCACCATTTTTTTTTCAGGGTATAGTCAGATCAGCCATGATCTTATTGAATGGCAGCACAGGCTCGATGGGCTGAATGGTCTACTCCTGCTCCTATTACTTAAGATTTTATGAGCATTCTGTAGTGTCATGCCCAGTGAAGGCATGTCCTATTCATACCTTTAAACGTGGACTACACGTACATGGCCATTAGGGCTCCCGAGGAATCATCAGCAGCATTTGTGAAATGGAAGGGGTTTCACTCCCTTAATGTTCAACTAGGATGTGACCACAGAAAACAAATTTTGCAGGTCTGTGCTCATTTCCCAGGGACCCTCACGACTCCACATTTTACGCAACTCCCATCCCCCAGCGTTATTTGAGGCCCCTGACAAAGTGCAGGTTGGACCCTGGGTGATGAATGGTATCCCCTCAGATGGCACGGATGACAGCAGTGTGTCATTCCCACAGCCCTGCGAAGTAGTATTACAATGCAGAGCATGGGCCAACCAAGGCAATCATAGGCAATTGGCTTGCTGAAAATGGGAATCCGCTGCCTTGACTGGTCTGATGGCACATTGCAATATGCATCACAGAAGGTATTCTGAATTGCCATAATCTACATTGCAAAAGGGAGAGGAATTGACATGTAGGCACATGGAGGAGCTGTTAACCTCCTCAGAGGAGGATGACAGAGAGGAATATGAGGAAGAGGACAGAGGTATCGTGGCACCTTTCCAATATGCCAGAGCAATGGAGAGACGTGCCAGGGCTGTCAGAGACAATCACATCTTTAATAAGCTTGTGCAGGAATGAGGCACCTACATGGCCAACAGTACATCATCAATGCCTGCTCTGAATGTGCGCCCACCTCTGCCAGCCTCCTACTCGAGCTACCTCACTACACACCGTGTCCTCTACCCCCAGAAGGCAAGGGAAGTGGACTTTTATCACACAAAATCAAAAGATATGACTGTCCCCGAGGAATCAGACTTCGCACTTGCAGATAAGTCACTGAAGCTCTAATGAGCAAACGTTTTGCTCCTTGACCACAGTGACAGGGCCATGAGTGCATGAACAGCACATCATTTCTCACACTAGTAAGTAACCTCGGGCAATCTCATTGGAATATCATTTATGGAGGGCCACCAGAGGCTGCATGTTCAGCCATATCAGATTGCCTTGAGAATGTAAAGCAAACCACACACGTTACCATGCCGCTCGAGCATACTGTGGCATTGTTGCCTGCACAAATTGAGATGTCCCTCGGTACCCTTCATTCATCAATGATTGCCAGTTAGGAAGCATGACAATACAATATGCCCTCTGATTGAGGACATTCCAAAAAATGTACGTGATGCACACAATGATCAAGTGAAACAAATATAATGTGATATATTGCGCATTACGCCTTGTTGGGAACCCGACATCAGCAGCTGCCGAAGAGGCAGGCTGCCGAGAGTGATACCCAGTTGCATGCGATGAGTTTGGCAACAGTCCTCTGATGGACTGAGGCCTCGAGGGCTCCAGACTACTGGGGGTCTCCTGCATGGGTGCAGGGCACCCTCCTCAGCTCCACCTACAGGAGGCTCTGGGGTCACTTGCAGAGACCATGAGGAACAGCCACTCACCTTGGCAGCACCCTGAGGAGAAGGGGCAGCTGGAGGGAGGCCCAGTTGCCTTATTTGCCTCTTGCCAGCCACTGCTGTACTGAGACCATGGCCAGAGCAATGGAATGTAGGTTCTCACGCATATGGGTCGATTGCTCAACTTGGCTCTCTTTGGCACTTGCCAACCTCTCCATGGAGGAAGCTATGTGCTCACATGCCAGAGCCATGGCAGAACTCCAGGCTCGGATGGGCTCCTCCAACAAGGTTCCGCATAGCCTCTGGCACCTCTGCTAGGTTCCTCTGCCTGTCCCTGTATCTCCAGCAGGCTTATTGTGGCCGAGTCCAGAGGCCCACATCAGCTTGTGGCTCAGTTTGGGCTTGATCCCCAAGTCTTCCCACTGTCACAGCTTCCCTTGTTTCCATGAAGTGTTTACCAATATGTGCCCTCGATTCTATACGTAAACCCTCGAAGTCCCATGTGAGTGTAACTGCTGGTGGAGGATGAGGAAGAGGCAGATGATGGTTTTACCTCTGGGTGTTGTAGGCCTTCACTATCAGAGGTGAACTCATCACTTTCTTCTATGGGCTTGGCCTTCTCAGCCTGTAGCGATGATCTGCAGAGGAGAACAACAAGAAAGACATTAAGGCACTGGTCAGTTTATCTAACTGTAGTTTCATGCATGTCTCTAGTGTGCAGATCTCTCAACACCAAGTTAGAGGTGTTGTCACTCTGCTGGCTGGCTAATCCAGATTCACAGTCTACAATGCAACTGCCTCCCTGTTTCTCCTACAATCTTCATGGCTTCCTCCTCACGTGATGTTAGAATCTTCAACTTGGGAATGCCTCCTCCTATCTTGGCCCTCACCCTGGCATCGAATGTCTCTTTATCCTGCTTGACCAAGTGGAGACTTAGTGACATATCAAGATGCACCCAACTCCCCTTTTCCCCAAGCATTCCCATGCTACATGCTGGGCCCATATTCCAACTATCAAACTGTCACAGGCTTCTATTGCCATGCGGTACTGAGGATGAGCACACATTTTCCAGTCTAGCCTCTCTCCCCACTTGCAAAGTTCCATTTCTTGTCACTCATGAGGGGCATGAAGGGCCCTTTGATGGAATGCCACATTACCACCCTGTTGGATTGCAGGAGGTCATTCTTGGACACTTTTGCAGCACTGGACCCATGTTCATGGCTGGACCCAATGGCTGCTCACCCCTGAGCCATCCAGTTCCCCATAATATTCAGCCCATAGTTGCTGCAGCTGTTTCTGTTACTTGAAGATAACATTGGTGGATCTACCCCATCCAGACCAAATTGAGCAGTTTGTGCAGACGTGTACCATTTGTGGTGAAGACCCTGCCGGTGGAACTGGGGTTGGTTGTGCATTGCTGCTGGTTAGGAATCAAACTAACCCCTGGAAGGAGAGGAAGTGAACTTCTTAGAGGAAGACAGAGTTTAAAGGTTTTTGAGGCTGACTATGATACTAAAATCTGAGTAGACAGCTTAGCCAATTTGTGAGATCTGCCTTAGTTGCATCTGCTATTCAATGATAATTTATAGTTTATAATCCACCACAATTTGCAGTTAATTCATGTTTAACTCATGTTAATTCTGGAGTACAGGGTAGATAAGCATATTAAAGTATAATAGAATAAACAGTATTCAGTGTTTGCTTTGTTGACTCTTGTATAGTATTTTTTTCTGTTTTAAACAATGGAATCTTGTGGCTTAATTCTTTGAGTAAATAACAGGGATTTTGAATTTTGTCTACTTCTAAAAATTAGTTACTGGTCTCTATTGAGAGCGTAACACTAGGAAGATGATTCCTCCAGAGGAGAAGTGATAGTGTGGTTTAATTTACAAAATCTGTCAAGCAGAATGGAGACCGTGGTTCAGAAAATAATTATTCACTGACCCTAGGGGTGAAAGGTCTTGTTGCCAATTTCCTACCAGTTCTCCCCACCTGCAGAGACTGGATGCTTTCAGAGTTGGGACTTTAATATCCCACCTTGAAATCGAGTCAGGTGACGGTGGGGGCCCACACATAATGTCCACCTCTGCTATGTAATTACATGTGTTTCACATGCCTGCCATACGCACTTACAATTTGCATCATAATTGCGTGTGCTGCAGCTCCCAACATGTAAGCGGATGTGGTGGCCTCATTCAATCCCACTATCTTCTGCTTAAAATCTGACCTTTGTGTCCTCCTCACAACTTGTTTTCCCAGCTATCTTTGTACTATCAGCAAATTTGGCTACAATGAAGTGTCAGGTGCTATCAGTTGATCTGATACCACTCTTTTCCTGCCACCCGGAGATGAATTTCTATCCCAAAATCTTCATGTTCCTAATCAGTGGTTGTACGGTAATCAACTGGCCTAGTTGTATGGTCACCAATTAGTCTGGTTGGAGAGTAACCAGATGATTTGATTATTTGGTAATCAGTTCAACTGTTTGCATTAAACAATTGTTCTGGTGTTACGATCGGTCGGTGGGAGAGGTCCCCCAATTTATTAACTTCCCAAACCGGGTCCCAATTTTGTTATGCTCCCAGGTGAGGAGGGATGAGCTGGCTCTCCTTCTTTATTCAACCTCCCCCGTTGGTTGCAACTAGGTTAATTTAAAAGGGATCCCTTCCCCCCTGGATATCTTTTCCCAAACCTGAGAAAAATAATAAAAATACAACACACATACAAACTGATCTGAAATGAGAAGTTAGGAGTCCAAATAAAAGTAAAAAAAATATACGAATCAGTCTTTGGCTTGTGCATGAGGTGTAGATAGTGAAACATTGCAGCCGTTTAGTTGGGTGATTCAATAGAGCTGACTTTGTTAGTTTCGCAGTAGGTTTGGAGACACTTGGTTCTGCAGGGTAGCTGAAGAGGCTGTCCTATTTGCTTTCTGATTGTGGCTTCTGCTGAGTCTTACTTCCAGTAACAGAGAGTGAGAGAGAGAGAGAGAGGCTTCACCTGCAGGGGTGGCTAGTTGGTCTTCTTGCTGTCACACACACAGCACACCAGCACAATAG
Organism: Cetorhinus maximus; assembly: GCF_964194155.1. Lineage (NCBI taxonomy): Eukaryota > Metazoa > Chordata > Chondrichthyes > Lamniformes > Cetorhinidae > Cetorhinus > Cetorhinus maximus. The sequence goes on from NC_135884.1 coordinate 104,793,855, forward strand.
AACACATTGCACTGCTCTGCAACTAGCTTTTTAACCCACTTTTCCCTGTGTATTTCTGTAAAAGAAAAAAAAGCCAAGGCCGGAGTTTTCTGGCCCCATTGACTTTGGGCATCATGACAGGTGGAGGGGAACAACAATATGGCAAAAAAGCCAAAAATTGGTTTTACACCGGCGTAAAAGCACAGTGGGATCATCCGATGGTGTCCATCATGGCAGTACACCATTTCCATTAGAGGCCACCATAAACCTGCTTCATATCCCACTTTGTGGGATGCAAAGTAAGGCCCAACTGGAATTGTCCTCCCATGCCAGATTTTCCATTACTCCATTACGGTGGGAAAACGCACCGGCCCAGAAAATGTCTGGACAAGTGTGATAAGACCATAAGACCATAAGACATAGGAGCAGAAATTAGGCCCTTCGGCCATTCGAGTCTGCTCCGCCATTCAATCATGGCTGATAAGTTTCTCAACCCCATTCTCCCGCCTTCTCCCTATAACCTTTGATCCCCTTACCAATCAAGAACCTATCTATCTCGGTCTTAAATACACTCAATGACCTGGCCTCCACAACCTTCTGTGGCAATGAATTCCATAGATTCACCACTCTCTAGCTAAAGAAGTTTCTCCTCATCTCTGTTCTAAAAGGTCTTCCCTTTACTCTGAGGCTGTGCCCTCGGGTCCTAGTCTCTCCTACTAATGGAAACATCTTCCCCACGTCCACTTAATCCAGGCCTTTCAGTATTCTTTAAGTTTCAATCAGATCCCCCCTCATCCTTCTAAACTCCATCGAGTATAGACCCAGAGTCCTCAAACGTTCCTCATATGTTAAGCCTTTTATTCCTGGGATCGTTCTTGTGAACCTCCTCTGGACCCTCTCCAGGGCCAGGACATCCTTCCTGAGATACGAGATAAAAGCACATCCCTGCTTTTATATTCTAGTCCTCTCGAAACAAATGACAACATTGCTTTTGCCTTCCTAACTACCAACTCAACATGCAAGTTAACCTTAAGAGAATCCTGGATTAGGACTCCCAAGTCCCTTTGCACTCCAGATTTCTGAATTCTCTCCCCATTTAGAAAATAGTCCATGCCTCTATTCTTCCTACCAAAGTGCATGACCTCACACTTCCCCACGTTGTATTCCATCTGCCACTTCTTTGCCCATTCTCCTAACCTGTCCAAATCCTTCTGCAGCCTCCCTGCCTCCTCAATACTACCTGTCCCTCCACCTATCTTTGTATCATCTGCAAACTTAGCCAGAATGCCCTCAGTTCCTTCATCTAGATCATTAATGTATAAAGTGAAAAGTTGTGGTCCCAACACTGACCCTTGAGGAACTCCACTAGTCACCGGCTGCCATCCTGAGAAGGACCCCCTTATCCCCACTCTCTGCCTCCTGCCAGACAGCCAATCTTCTATCCATGCTAGTACCTTGCCTCTAACACCATGGGCTCTTATCTTACTGAGCAGCCTCCTGTGCGGCACCTTGTCAAAGGCCTTCTGGAAGTCCAAGTAGATAACATCCATTGGCTCTCCTTTGTCTAACCTACTCATTACCTCCTCAAAGAATTCTAACAGATTTGTCAGACATGACCTCCCCTTGATGAAACCATACTGACTTTGCCCTATTTTACCATGCACTTCCAAGTATTCTGAAATCTCATCTTTAATAATGGACTCTAAAATCTTACCAACGACCAAGGTCAGGCTAATCAGCCTGTGATTTCCCGTCTTTTGCCTCACTCCCTTCTTAAACAGTGGGGTTACATTGGTGATTTTCCAGACCTCTGGGACTCTCCCTGACTCCAGTGATTCCTGAAAGATCACCACTAATGCCTCCACTATCTCTTCAGCTATTTCCTTCAGAACTCTGGGGTGTAATCCATCTGGTTCAGGTGATTTATCCACCTTCAGACCTTTCAGTTTTCCTAGCACCTTCTCCTTGGTAATGGCCACCATACTCACCTCTGCCCCCCGACTCTCTTGAACTTTGGGGATGTTACTCATGTCTTCCACCGTGAAGACTGACGCAAAGTACCTATTCAGTTCCTCCGCCATTTCTTTGTTCCCCACTACTACTTCTCCAGTGTCATTTTCCAGCGGCCCAATGTCCACTTTTGCCTCTCTCATATCCTTTAAATATCTAAAAAAAACTCTTGCAATCTTCTTTTATATTACTGGCTAGTTTACCCTCATATTTAATCTTCTCCTTCCTTATTTCTTTTTTAGTTGTCCTCTGTTGGTCTTTGTAGGCTTCCCAATCCCCTGGTTTCCCACTGCTCTTTGCCGCATTGTATGCTTTCTCTTTAGCTTTTATGCTGTCTCTGACTTCCCTTGTCAGCCATGGTTGCCTTGTCCTCCCTTTAGTATGCTTCTTCTTCCTAGGGATGAATTTTTGCTGTGTCTCCCAAATTACTCCCAGAAACTCCTGCCATTGCTGTTCCACTATCTTTCCTGCTAGGCTCATCTCCCAGTCAATTCTGGCCAGCTCCTCCCTCATGCCTCTGTAGTTGCCTTTATTCAACTGTAATACTGTTACATCTGATTCCAGCCTTTTCCTCTCAAATTGCAGGGTAAATTCTATCATATTATGGTCACTTCCTCCTAAGGGTTCCTTCACCTTAAGCTCCCTTATCAAATCTGCCTCATTACACGTCACTAAATCTAGAATTGCCTGTTCCCTAGTGGGCTCCACCACAAGCTGCTCCAAAAAGCCATCTCGTAGACATTCCACAAATTCCTTTTCTTGGGATCCACTACCAACCTGATTTTCCCAGTCTACCTGCATATTGAAATCCCCCATGATCACTGTAACCTTGCCTTTCTTACACGCCTTTTCTATCTCCTGGTGTATCTTGTGCTCCACATCCTGACTACTGTTCGGAGGCCTGTACATAACTCCCATAATGGTTTTTTTACCTTTGCGGTTCCTCAACTCTACCCACACAGATTCTACATCATCTGACCCTACGCCATTTCTTGCTATCGATTTAATTTCATTTCTCACTAACAAAGCAACCCCACCCCCTCTGCCAACCTGCCTATCTTTTCAATAGGATGTATATCCTTCGATATTTAGCTCCAAGTCCTGTTCCCCTTGCAGCCATGTCTCCGTGATGCCCACCACATCATATCTGCCAATTTCAATCTGCGCCACAAGCTCATTTACCTTATTTCGTATACTGCGTGCATTCAGATACAACACCTTCAGTCCTGTATTTCCCGTCCCCTTTCTCATTGTCGTCCCTTTATCTGATGTGCTTGAAGTTAGATTTCTAGCCCTTTCCAAACACTCTGTCCTATTTTGTGTTCTGGAGACTTTAATAGCCACTCCTGGGCTCTCCTTTCTTTTCAGTTTTTTCATAATTTTCCATGAAGTTGAATCTACCCCACACACACTAACCTGCTGCTTTGTTCCCCATTAGTCATACTTCTTGGAGTTTTACCCTTCCCTCCCCCCCCACTTTCTAGTTTAAAGTCCTGTTGACCACCCTATTTACCCTTTTCGCAAGAACATGGGTCCCGGATCGGTTCAGGTGGAGACCGTCCCAACGGTACAGATCCCTCCTGTTCCAATACTGATGCCAGTTCCCCACGAAATGGAACCCCTCTTTCCCGCACCACTCCTTTAGCCACGTGTTTACTTCCCTTATTCTCGTGTCCCTATGCCAATTTGCACGTGGCTCGGGTAGTAATCCTGAGATTATAACCCTTGAGGACCTGTTCTTTAATTTAGTTCCTAGTTCCTGATAATCCTCAAACAGGTTCTCTTTCCTAGTCTTACCTATGTTATTTGTCCCGACGTGGACCACAACAACTGGATCCTCCCCCTCCCTCTCCAATATCCTTTCAAGCCGGTCTGAGATGTCCCTCACCCTGGCACCGGGCAGGCAACATACCATGCAGGACTCTCGACCCTGCGTACAAAGGATGCTATCAATTCCTCTAATTATAGAACCCCCTACAATTACCACTTGTCTTTTTGCTCCCCCCTCTTGAATGCCCTCCTGTGCCACGGCGCCGTGGTCAGCTGGCTCATCCTCCCTACAGCCCTGTTCCTCATCCACACAGGGAGCAAGTACCTCGTGCCTGTTGGACAAGGTCAAGAGCTGAGGCTCCTCTGTTCCTGAACACAGGATCCCTTTACCTGCCTCACTTGTAGTCACACCTTGCTGACCCTGACCACTGACCGAACTTGAGGTACTTAATCTACCGGGTGTGACTGCCTCCTGAAACAAAGCATCCAGGTAACTCTCCCCTTCACGGATGTGCCGCAGTGTCCGGAGCTCGGACTCCAGCTCATCAATTCTGAGCCGGAGTTCCTCCAGCAACCAACACTTGCTGCAGATGTGGTCACTGTGGCTTGCAATGGGATCTGCCAGCTCCCACATCATACAGCTACAGCACATCACCTGCCCAGCCATCTCGACTTAGATAATTAATTTATTAATTAGCTTTGCAGTTTTTTTTTCCAAATTTGGTGCAGATTTCTACCAACCAATCAGGTCACAGCTTTCCTGTGATGTCACTTTTTCAGTTTTGGCTTCAGTTATTCTGTGCCTTGAGGTCACCGCTCTGGTGCTCCTCCCTCCGAGTCTGCTCCCAGGATTTACTCACCAATCAGCTGCTTTTTCTTTAAAATCCACTTTCAGAAGAGTGTCCCTCGTAGGTGTGGTGCACTCCTGAAGGCACTGCCTCTTCCTCTCTCTTTTTTTTTAGGTTTGAGAAAGAGGGAGGGATGGAAACACTACAGCAATGTAATGTTTGGGGCTATTCTGTTCTTTGACAGTGGGTCCTCCTCAATTCCCTCCTGAGTCGTGGTGTCTACGGTGACATCTCCCAGAATGCTTCAGTCACTTCTCAACAGCGCCCTCTGTTGGATGCTCTTCCTTCTGTTGAGTGCAAGAGTCCTTCTCCTCGATTCACTCCTGTGTCGCGGTGGCTGCGGTGACTTCTCCCAGAATGCTTCAGTTACTTCTCACCAGTGCCCTCTGTTGGATGTGCAGAAGTTGGGACTTATCGTTAGGGACTTGATCAGATCGCGGACATCCGGGGAGAAGAAGATCCTGGAGCCCTACAGCTACCAGGCCCTGGAGGAACATGTGCACCGCATGCTGGGTGGTTTCCCATGGACATGGTTCTACCATGAAGCAGCTCATGGAAGGTGGGATGTCTCCGTTGATGCCTGGGATCTGCTTTGGAACATCACGGTCTTGGGTCATGGGCTGCTATGGATGATCAGCAAGGGGTCGAGAGGAAGGTCCAGCTGTGAGTGGGAGAGAAAGGTGTACCGGCGTTGGGTATGGGAGAGGAAGTCTCAGTTTGTTTGGGAGAGGAAGGTGTACCGGCAGAGGGATGGGGGGAGGAAGGGGAGGCTGGGGGTTGGGAAGAGGGAGTTTGATGGGAGGAGGGTGTAGTGGGGGAGAATGCAGCAAATCAGGAGCTGGTGTAAGGTGGGGGGAAAGATGTAAGGAAAGGAGTTCGGAGAGAGGAAGGAGATCGGATGGGGAAGGAGTCTGGGGGAGGAAGGAGTCCGAGGTGAGGAAAGAGCCTTGGGGAAGGAACGAGGTTGGAGGGGGCAAAGAGTCCAGGGGGAGCAAGGAGTCTGGGGAGGAGAAAGGACTCTGGGGTGAGGAAGGAGTTCAGAGGGGTGGAGGAGGAGTCTGGTGGAGGAATGAGTCTAGAGGGAGGAAAGAATAAGGGTGGAGGAAGGAGTAAGGGTGGAGGAGGGAGTAACGGGGTGGATGTCCAGGTGAATGTGCAAGGGAGGGGTCTGCGGAGTCAATGACTGCCTCCTGGTGATCAAACTGAGGGTCAGCATGGTAGGTGGGAATGGTGAGTATGAGAGGGGACAGAGAGAGCCAGAAGGGTGGGAGGGTAAGGATATGATGGTAACGGTAGAAGGGACGGCGAGGGTGGTTAGTGGGGATTCGGAGGCAGACATGGACACTTGAGGTGAGAAGGAGGAGGTCATGGAGGTCATATGGATGGCGGTGGGACACTCAGGAGGGTAGGGAACGTACATGTTCACCTGGACATCCTGGAAAGAAAAGGATTCTTTCTGACTAGTAGGTGATGGTGGGGAATTGGAAAGTGATGTTGAGGGGGGATCAACAGTGATGGGGGGGAAAGGACATGGGTGACTGGGGGAGGGAAAAGGATGGGAGTGCTTACGAGAAGCTTTACTATGACCATGTTTTTCAAATTGCAAGTGAGCGAAGCCTTGTGTTGGACGGGCACAGGTGCAGCATGGGAGTGTGATCAGTGGGTGGGTGGAGATGCAGGTCGGCTCAGATGGACAACTGAGAGAGAACCCCAGCGGGCAGCACTGAAAATGCTCAGGACAGTGAGATGAGTGTGATGGAGGAAGGCTCCACGTGCGTGGGAGAATGCTCGCACGAGGCTCCGAAAGGCCCTGCCACATACACACTTCTCCCTCCAGAATCACATGTGGTCCAGCTGGGTGCAGCTGAACTGCTGGTGTGGGCAAATGCAGTGGGAGGACTCGCAAAGCCTGTCAATGAATCTGAAAGACAACATTACACATTATTCAGTGAAAGTGAATATATTTTGAGATTATTAAGTGACAAAATGTGTTCACCCTTGCAACCACTTGTGATCAGAATTTCTTAATTTTTCTTGGCCTTCCACTTCTTCTAGGTGCTGACCTGACATCCACAGCAGGGGTGGAGACAGCCTGTGCAATGGTTGGCCCTATTGCAACTGATTACTTTGGCATACGTCCTCTGGAGATTTGAGGCCTTGGGGGCCCGGCTTACTTTGCCTGTCCTCCTGTGGGCCAGCTGCTCCCTCTGCAGTGACAGAAGATGAGGTTGAGGGGGTCACAGGCAAAGGAGACTCAGAGGGAGCGGACAGCCTCTGAGATTCCTGAGTGGATGGCCCAGGGATGTCCAGCTGCCACTTCTCCTGGCCTGACTCCTTGAGGAGAAGGAGCACCTGGAGGGGCATCGAGGTACCCTGTTTTCCTCTCATGTTGTCATTGCAGGAACTTGGCCACGGCTACCATGATGGAGGGCAGGTCTGTGCACATCTCCATGTTCTGCTGGACCAGGGTCTCCATGGTATCTGCCATCCTTCCCATGGAGACCTCCATGCGTGCACATGTGGGCACCACTTCATAGAGAGCAGGTGGATGCACTCCTCTGATTCACTTGCCACTCTTTTGTGGGTTTCCAACAGCTCTGCCTGATGTCCTGTCACATTCTGTTGACTCCCCTGAGGCTGAATACAGAGGCTCATCATCTGACTCAAACCTCTTCTCCAGCAGTCCTCCAAGTGCCGGGGAACTCAGCTGAACCTGCCTCCTCCTGCTCTGGACACGTGTCTGTGCGGTGACCACCAGATTGTGAACATGAGCCTTCTCGAAATCTAGTTCCCACTGAGGTGTGTGTCTCTGCACTGGTGGAGGGTGTGGGTAAGCACTGTGACGGGTCTTCCAGGCTGCTTATTTCCAGTTATTCAATAGAGGAGGTGTCCTCTTGGCTGGAGGTGGGGATCTGGATGGAGCTGAGGGACTGGCTGGCTGAGGGTGTCAGTCGCTTGGCAGAGCTCCCTGTGAACCAAAGTAGAGATAATTAGTGCATGGCAACAGAGTCAAAAGCAGGAGAGAGAGCACTCACATTTACATTGAGAGAGGGATGATGTGTTGCAGGATCCTCATGTGGGTGTATGCTGTCGACCTCACCATTGTCGCAGGCACAGTCCACGTTCTCACCAGTCAATGCGATGGCACACTCATCAAAGTGAGCGAGGGGCCTAATGTTGGCCACTTCCCCCCCAGGTCTGGGTCCTCTCGCTGTTGCTGTGAGCCAGCTTCTCCTGCGTGAAAACAGCTGGACAGCATGTGAGCAGGACACATGGCACTGCGTGGAATGTTTATGTAGTGAGCGGAGCAATGGACGGGATGAGGACGTGGGTTCCAGAGGGTTTGAGCCTTATTGAGATGTGAGGGTGTGTGAGTTAGCGATGTTGTCCCTTGAGGTGTGAGATCCCTGTGGATGTGTGATGGGTTTGTGAATGTGGGAGTTGTGATGAGGCGGTTGACTTATCCTGGCAGAATGGATGAGAGCATTCGTCCTCTTCCTGCCCTGGATGGCTGAACTCCTCTGCACTCCAGTGGCACCGACTGCCACTGCCACCACCTCCCAGGCTGGACTGGTGACTCTGGTGGATCTCCTGTGGCCAGAGCGAGGTTAGAGAACCTCACAACTGCCTTCTACTGCATCCACCAGGCGCCCCAGAGAGAGGCATCAGTAAATTTGCTCTTGGGGCCAACTGCCGCCTGGAGCAGCCCTGGTCTGAAGACATGAAGCAGGCATGCGCTCTGGTGTGCTTTAAATATGGCACCCGGAGTGAGGGAACGCTGAGGTCACGGTGTGGCGGGCAAATCCAAGCCCGCCCCCCAGCGATCGGCATGCTTCCCATGAATGCATTATTAATGATATGGGAGGCATCAGGAATGGAGCAATACGGCGCGAAAAGCCACCATTGTGACGTAAAACATCCTTTTCCCTGCCCTCGCTGCACTTTGTGAAAATCTGGGACAATTGCGCTCCATGTCTTGCACCGAGAGTCTGTTTTCTTTGATCTCTGACCATTTTACACATTGATATGAATCAACAGGAGATTGATTTTGGATAACTGCTGAGATGTGGTAATCAGTCATTGTCTCTTCAACCACAGGAGATTAAAGTTCAGTCCTTTGCATCTTCCCTATCTCCCTTTTAAGTGTCTCTGCTTGATCAAGGCTTTTCAGGTGCGACATTCCATGTTCTCTCAGGGCAGGTCTGTCAGTATAATCCACATAGGAATTTTGCCAGAAAGTGGTCACTTTACATTATCTTTTGCTCAATGTCCTTGCTTGTATTTCTTTAAAAACAGACATGTTTTCCTTAAAAAGTTCAATATGCCCGTAAATAATCTGTGGCTGTAATCGGCTTGGTCATCAATTAGTCTGGTCATATGTTCACTATCATGACCTTTGGAGAGAATGAGTGATATTTTCCTTAGATTCATGTATTGCTGCTTGACTTTGCCTCATTTTCACTCCAATGATCTGCCATTCAGGGAAAATTAATTTTTTATCATTGAACACAGAAAGCCCAATTTTAGCTCCATGTCCATCGCTCAACTTTTACAACCACAATTCTGACAGCTTCTTCAGGCCCATTCCTCAGGCAAGTGAAAGCCTATTTGAAAAGTTGAGGCCGGATGATCTCAATCAGACCACAAGACCATTATAACACTTATTCAGAAAGGTTAACACTTGGTGTGGGAATTGGCACTCACTCCACCAGCCCCAAACTCATCCCTTTGCCTGAGTAAATTGGGGTTAGAGTTTCCCTGTGCTCCAAAGTGACAGCGAGCTTCTTTAAAATGCGCAATAATTAAGTGTACTTTCAATCTCGCCAAAAGAATATGAATAAACTCCATCTCCATTACTGTGAACCAAACTCTCAGGCACATCTTCCTCAACAAATGAGAGTAGAAAAATTGAAACAGATACTGCAAGCGTGAAAAATAAATTTGACATATGCGGATTTAAATATGCAGATTTAAATGTTCTGGGTAAATAGCAATAAATTAATTGGCTTTTGGAATCCAAGGATTTTTGTGGCTCTGTTGACTAATTTGGGCTATAATTTTATTGCCTGTGGAACTGAGAGGATGCTCCTTCAATGGTTATCTCAGTCTGTTTGATTCAGTTACTTGCTAAGCCTTGAGATCAAATTCCTTAGCCTGTGCCGAACAAAATTGAACTTGACTCTGATGCTCCTACAATCGAAAGGCATAACTAAACCCCTTTCAAAATTCCACCGCAAAGAATGGCTTCTTAGGTGGAGTATTGGGTGGCTTCTAGCCCTGTAAAATTAGGCCCTAATAAGGAGGCGTTGCCTCCAAGAAGGGAAAAGAAGGAAGAAAACTGGCAAGAAGAAAATGGTATTAAATAAAAACCTGATGTTCCAAAGAATGTGGGACAGTTGAGAATTGGTCTGTTCCATCTTGCATCAGATATGATCAAAAACAATAAAATAGAAATGGAAACCTGAAATTCTTCAATTTTCATGACCTATCTTTTGCAGGCCATGTGCAGGTCTGCATGTTATCTAACATGACAGACGGAAAAACAAATACAGCTGATGTTGCATAATCTCAGGCAGAATTTATGGCAGAAATATTTGTGACTATATTACTTGGAAAAGTATTCAGGACGATTTCCATAATCTAAATATTGTACTTATACAGATATGCTTGCAGTGCACTGTTGGGAAAAATAACTTTCATGAAGAAAATATACTGTAAAACAAAAATACGTGTAAAAACTTTTTTTATTTGCTGTAATTAATTAAATGAAGTACCAGTTGCTGATACAAAAAAAAATTACATAAAATTAGATAGCTGGGAATTGTTTAACAATTTATAATATAAAATGTTTTACAACTACAGTTTTTCTGAAGAATTTTTCACACTTGCATCAAGCTGTTTCTGAAGAAACTACGGCTTCTGTGTGTTCTTTTAACTAAAAATGCACTAGCAATGATCTGTTATTTAATATTTAAAAATGCACAATCTTAGTAATGGATGGCCCAGTGAATTAGCGACAACTCATTCCAACTCTGATATACAATTATTGATAGACTTTTTATTCAGGATCTAGTTGGTGGAACAATCACGCAAACTTGGTCTACAGGGTCCAGACCTGCATGTTAGTCCGATGTGATTTGGAAAAGGCTGACGTTGCACAACAAAGCCCACAAATTTCAACTCTTATTGCACAATTTTCTGCCTGAGTGCTATAATTTTATATAAAAAGTCCCGGAGGCAGTGGAAGTCTCCATTTCTCTAAGTGGATCTAGGTGATAAATTACTTGTTTCAACAAGTCACCTGCCCTTCATATAAAATCCTATTAATTATTGACTAGATAGCGCAGTGTACCAGAGCACCGTTTTAGCTTTGGGGCCCACGTTTGAGTCCCAGCTAGATTGACAGCATGAAAATCTTCTCTCTGTGTTGGCTGAATCCAAACAAGCTCAAGCAGTTGCTAGTTGGTGGAGATCCACAAAACTGGCAATAAGTAAGCACAATTTGACACTGAAATGCAATTCTTTTTCAGGGAGCCCAGTAAAAAACCTGTGGTAGAATCACCTGGTCCCGTTGATGACGGGCGTCGTGGTGGATAAGGGGAGGGGAGCAATTCGACGGGAGGGACAGAAATTGGTTTCACGCCGGTGTGAAAGCACAGCAGGATCATCCGATGGCGTCCGCCATGGCGGAACACGAATCCCGCTGGAGGCCGGCGTGAACCTAATTTGCATCATGGTGATGGGATTCAAAGTAAGGCCCGACTGGAATCATTCCCCTTCCCCCGTTTTCCATTACGCTGGCAGGAAAACACCTCAGAACATGTCTAGACAAGTGTGGCATGCAGAAGTCGGGACTTACCATTCGGGCCTTGCTCAGATCGCAGGCATCTGAGGAGAAGGAGATGCTGGAGCACTACAGCTAGTGGGCCCTGGAGGAACAGGTGCATCGCATGATGGGTGGATTCTCATGTACGTGGCTCCACTGAGAAGCAGCTCTCGGAAGGTGGGAGGTCACCATTGATGCTTCTGGTTTGCTTCAGAACATCACAGTCTTAGCCATGGGCGGCTATGGATGATCGGGGATGGTGGGGGGAGAAGAAGGTTTACCTGTGAGTGGGAGAGGAAGGTGTACCTGGGGAGGGGCCTTGGGAGAGGAAGATCTGGGTGTGACTAGGTGAGGTTGGAGGGGGCGGGGGAAACAAAGTTGTCAAGGTAGTGGGGGGAGGTGAGGTGGGTAGGGGGGGTGAAGGTGTCTGGGGGTTGAGGTTGGGAGGGGGAAGGATGGAGTACAGGGGGAAGAGGGTGTAACGGGGCAGAATGTAGCAAGTGGGAAGGTAGGTGTAAGGGGGAGGAAGGTTTAAGAGACGGAGTTTGGAGGGAGGAAGTTGTCCGGAGGAGGAGGGAGCTCAGAAGGGGGAAGATGTCCGGGAAGGAGGGAGTTCAGAGAGGGGAAGGTGTCCAGGGGGGGGAGGGAATAAGGGTGGAGGAGGAAGTAAGGGTGGAGGATGGAGTGAGGGAGGGGTCTGTGGAATTAATTACTGCGTCCTGGGGAATGAACTGAGTGTGGGTGTGGTAGGAGGGAATGGTGAACATGAGAGGAGACAGAGGAAGCTAGTAGGATGGGAGGGTGAGTGTGTGTCAGTAGCAGTATAAGGGATGGCGAGGGTGGTTGTTGGGGACTCGGAGGCGGACACAGACCTGGGGGTGGGAAGGAGGACATCGGGGAGATCATTGGGGGTGGGATTCTCAGAAAAGTCAGGAATGTACACATTTACCTGGACATCCTGGAAAGACGAGGGTTCTGGTTGGTAGGTGATGGTGGGGAGGTAGAAGGTGATGCCCGGGGAGACCGACAAAGGTGAGGGAAAGGGCGTGGGTGACTGGGGGAGGGGAAAGGACGGGGGAGCTAACAGTATATTTCACTGCAACCATGGTTGTGGGTAGTGAGGGAAGCCTCGTGTTGGACGGGCACAGGTGCTGCATGGGAGTGTGATCAGTGGGTGGGTGGAGATGCAAGTCAGCTCAGATGGACAACTAAGAGAGAACCCCAGCAGGCAGCACTGAAAATGCTCAGGACAGTGAGATGAGTGTGATGGGGGAAGGATCCGCATGCAGGGAGAATGCTCGCACGAGGCTCCGAAAGGCCCTGCCACACACACAATTTTCCCTCCAGAGTCAGTCGTAGGCCGGCTGCGTGCAGCTGCACTGCTAGTGGGGGTGGGAATGCAGTGGGAGGACTTGTGAAGCCTGTAAATGAAGCTGAAAGACACCATTACACATTATTCAGTGAGAGTGAATATATTTTCAGATTATAAAGTGACAAAATATATTCACCCATGCAACCACTTGTGATCAGAATTTCTTAACTTTTCTAGGCCTACCGCTTCTTCTAGGTGCTGCCCTGACATCTGCAGCAGGGGTGGAGACAGCCTGTGCCACAGTTGGCCCTGTTGCCTCTGACAACTTTGACGTGTATCCTCTGGAGAGCTGAGGCCTTGGTGGCCCCGGCTTACTTTGGTTGTCCTCCTGTGGGCCAGGTGCTCCCTCTGTGGTGACAGAAGATGATGTCAAGGGGGTCACAGGCAAAGGGGACTCGAAGAGAGCAGACAGCCTCTGAGACTCTGAGTGGATGACCCAGGGGTGTCCAGCTGCTGCTCCTCCTCCCTTCAGGTGCCTGAGGGCCCCAGCCTCACTCCTTGAGGGGAAGGGACACGTAGAAGGACATCTCGTGTTGCAGCTGCAGGAACTCACCCATGGCTACAGCGATGGAGTGCAGGTCTGCGCACGTCTCCACGTTCTGCTGGACCAGGGTCTCCACGGCATCAGCCATCCTCCCCATGGAGACCTCCATGCACGTACACATGGGCACCATTTCATCAGAGAGCAGGCGGACACAGTCCTCCGATTTGTGTGACTCTCTGTTGAGGGCTTCCAACAGCTCTGTGTGATGTTCCCGCCTTCTGCTGACTCTCCATGGAAGACTGAATCCAAAGACTTGTCATCCAACTCAAATCTCACAGGTGCCTCTTCCCCTGCAGTCCTCTGAGTGCTGGGGAGCTTGGCTGAACCTGCCTCCTCCTGCTGCGGACACATGTCCATGTGGTGACCACCAGATTGTGAACCCAAGCCTGCTCTAGGTCCAAGTCCCACCAAGGTGTGCCTCTGCGCTGGTGCAGGGTGTGGGTAAGCACTGTGATGGGTTTTCCAGGTTGCTTATTTCCAGCTCTTCAATGGAGGAGGTGTCGTCTTTGCTGGAGGTGGGGACCTGAATGGAGCTGCGGGACTGGGTGGCTGAGGGTGCCTGCCCCTTGGCAGAGCTCTCTGTGAATGAAAGGAGAGATAGTTAGTGCAAGGCAGCAGAGTCAAAAGCAGGAGAGGGAGCACTCACAGTTGCGTTGAGAGAGGGATGACCAGTCAGCGCGATGGCACGTTCCTCAAAGTGAGTGAGGAGCCTAATGTGGGCCACTTCACACCCAGTCTGGGACCTCTCCCTGCTGTTGCAAACCAGCTTCTCGTACATGAAACAGATGGGGAGAGTGTGTGCAGGACACATGACACTGAATGGAATGTTTGTGTGGTGAGCAGAGCCACGGACAGGGATGAGGATGTGTGCTCCAGAGGATATGAGCCTGATGGAGGTGTGAGGGTGTGTGTGAGAGTTAGTGTTGTTGTCCCTTGAGGTGTGAGATCCCTGTGGATGCGTGATGGGTTTGTGAATGTGTGTGTTGAGAGTGATGAGGTGGCTGCCTTTACCTGGCAAAATGGATGAGATCATTCATCCTGTTCCTGCACTGGACGGCTGAACTCCTCTATGTCTGGAGGTGCTGACCGACGCTGCCACCACCTCCCAGGCCAGATTAATGACCCTAGTGGACTTTCTGCGGCCAGAGCTGAGTAGAGGACACTGCGGCTGCCTTCCACTGCATACAGCAGGCAGTCCAGGGGGGCGTAACTAAATTTGGCGGCTGCCATCTTCTTTGCTTTTGGGGCCATCTGTTATCTGGAGCGGTCCTGGTCTGTAGACATGAAGTAGGCTGCGCTCTGGTGCGCTTTAAATATGGTGCCCGGAGCAAGGAAGCATTGGGGTCATGATGTGGCAAATCCGAGCCTGTCCACCAGAGATCTGGTGTATTTCCTGTGAATACATGATGAATGAGGCAGGACGCGCCGGGAAGGGAACGATATGACGCAAAAACCTATCATTGCAGCCGGCAGATAAAACTGCTTTTACAAGTCGCTACTGCACTTAGTGCAAATCTGGGAGGATTCCAGCCCTGGTTTGGGAAATACAAGAATCACAGAGATAGAATAAGAATCGGAGTTTGGAGATTGGAATTAAGGAACACTGCTGAGAAAATACCTTGCTTTTGAGAAGTACTAATGTTGACCATAAGGCCTAGAGTGTTGTGAAATGTGTTCTTCGGTCTTGGACTCTTAAGCATGAGACGTAGGGCAAAGTTTTCTGTGCCCGTTGGCATCGGGGGCCATGGCGGGCGTGAGCCGACAATATCACGGGAAGGCCAAAAATCCATTTCACACTGTTGTGAAACAGGCTTGCAATCATCCACTCTTCCCGTCAACAGTGGGCCACATTCCCCCCTTTGGAGGTCAGGAGCTTCATTGTAGCACATCTGAATATCATTATAAGCCCAGCTCACCGGAATCATCCCCCCCATGTAAAATTTACAGTCCACATCGGCGGGAAAACACGGCGGTACAGAACGCGCCTTGACAAGTGTGACGTGCAGATGTCCCGACTTACCGTCAGGGCCTTGCTCACATCGTGGACATCCGAGGAGCAGAAGATGCTGGAGCCCGACTGCAACCAGACCCTGGAGGAATGTCCATTGCGCACTGGGCAGATCCTCATGGACATGACTCTGCCGTGAAGCAGCTTACATAAGGTGGAAGGTCACCATTGCGGGTCTGCTTCAGGAATTCAGTGTCTTGGCCATGGTCTGCTACGGATGATCGTTGAGGGGTTGGAGAGGAGGGCCCAGCTGCAAGTGGAAGAGGAAGATGTACCAAAGGGCGAGAGAGGAAGGTTTAGGTTTCACTAGGAGAGGAAGGTGTGTTGGGTGGGGGGGTGAGGTTGGGAAGGGGGAAGCGAAGGTGTTGCAGGGGGCATTGGGTGAGGTTGGGGGGTGGGGAGTGGTGGTGTCAGGGGTGAGGTTGCAAGGGAGTATGAGGGGAGGAGGGGGTAACGTGGGAGAATACTGCAACTGGGCAGGTAGGTATAAGGGGGGAGGGAGGTGTAAGAGAGGGAATCTAGAGCAGGGGAAGGAGTCCAGAGGGGGAAAGGAGTCTGGAGGGAGGAAGGAGTCCAGGTGGCAGAAGGAGTAAGGCTGGAGGAAGAAGTAAGGGAGGAGGAAGGATTCCATAGCGGGGAAGGATTAAGGTTTGAAGAAGATGTCAGGAAGGCGGAAGGAGTCGGTGGGGTGGAGGTGGTGTTGGAGGAGTCCAGGGGCGGGTGTGGGTGCAGAAGTCTGGGGAAGGGAGTGGGGAAGCAGTTTAAAGGGTGGGAAGGAGTTCGGTGGGGGGGTATATCTAGGTGAACGAGCAAGGGCAGGATCTGTGGAGTCGATGATTGCCTCCTGGTGAGTTAAATGAGGATGGGTGTGGTAGGAGGGAAAGGTATGAATGAGAGAGGGCAGAGTGAGGCAGTCTGTTGGGAGGATGGAGGTACAATGGTATCGGTAGGGGGTCGGCGAGGGTGGTTGCTGGGGACTTGGAGGCAGACACGGACACTGGGTATAGGAAGGAGGAGGTTGGGAGGTGAATGTGGATGGGGTGGGATTTTTGGGAAGGTAGGGAGCATGTATGTTCACCTGGACATGCCCAAAAGAAAAGGGCTTAGCTGGTAGGTCACAGAGGGGAGGTGATGCCAGAGGGGTCGACAGTGATGGGGGAAAGGACATGGGTGACTGGGGGAGGGGAAAGGACTGGGGAGCTGAAGAATAATGTTAAGCACACTTTGCATTGCAAATCCAAAAGTGAAAGAAGACTCGTGGTGGGTGGGGGCAGGTGCTGCATGGGAGTGTGATCAGTGGGTGGGTGGAGATGCAGGTCAGCTCAGATGGACAACTGAAAGCGAACCCCAGCAGGCAGCATTGAAAATGCTCAGGACATTGAGGTGAGTGTGATACATGAAGGATCCGTGTGTGTGGGAGAGTGTTTGCATGAGGCTCCGAAGGGTTCTGCCCCACACTTTCTTCTCCGTCGGGAATCACTCGTGGGCCAGCTGTGTACAGCTGAACTGCTATTGGGGGGGATGCAGTGGGAGGACTCACAAAGCCTGTAAATGAAGCTGAAAGACACCATTATTCAATTTTTAATGAATGCGAATATATTTTCAGATTATTAAGTGACAAAATGTGTTCATCTGTGCAACCAACTGTCATCTGAATTTCTTAACTTTTCTAGGCTTAACACTTCTAGATGCTGCCCTGACATCTGCAGCAGGGGTGGAGACAGCCTGTGCAACAGTTGGCCCCTGTTGCCTCTGATGACTTTAACGTGGGTTCTCTGGAGAACCAAGGCCTTGGGAGCCCTGGCTGGCTTAGGCTGTCCTGTGGGCCAGCTGCCTCTGCAGTGAAAAAAGACAAGGTTGGGGGGGGGCCACAGGCAAAGGGGGCTTAGAGGGAGGGGACAGGAGATTCCTGAGTGGATGACCCAGGGATATCCAGCTGCCGGTCCTCCTCCCTTCAGGTGCCTAAAGGCCCTGGCTAGACTCATTGAGGGGAAGGACCCCCCGGAAGGACATTGAGGTGCCCTGGTTCCCTCTCGTGTTGCCACTGCAGGAACTCACCCATGGCTCCCATGATGGAGCGCAGATCTGCGCACATCTCCGAGTTCTGCTGGACTAGGATCTCCATGGCGTCTGCCATCCTTCCCATGGAGACCTCCATATGCGCACATGAGGACACCAATTCATCAGAGAGCAAGCTTACGAACTCCTCCGATGGGGAGGATTGTCGAGGGCATCCAACAGCTCTGCGTGATGTTCCCCCGCCTTCTGCTGACTCTCCAGGATGAGTTAGATGGCCAAGTCCAGAGGCTTGTGATCTGACTAGAACCTCACAGATGCCTCTTCCCCAGCAGTCCTCCGAGTGCTGGAGAGCTCAACTGTACTTGCCTCCTCCTGCTGCGGACTCATGTCCATGCGGTGACCACCAGATTGTGAACCTGAGCCTGCTCTAGAGCTAGGACGGCACTGCGCTGGTGGAGGGTGTGGGTAAGCACTGTGGCAGGTCTTCCAGGCTGTTCATTTCCAGCTGTTCAATGGAGGAGGTGTCCTCTTGGCTGCAGGTGAGGACATGGATGGAGCTGAGGGACTGGCTGGCTGAGGTTGTCGGTCGCTTGGCAAAGCTCCCTGTGAACCAAAGAAGAGATAATTAGTGCAAGGCAGCAGAGCCAAAAGCAGGAGGGAGAGCACTCACAGTTGCACTGGGAGAGGGTTAATGTAATGCAGGATCCTTGTGTGGGTGTTCGCTGCCGACCTCACCATTGCCGCAGGCACAGTCCATGTCCTCACCAGTCAGCACGATGGCACATACCTCAAAGTGAGTGAGGGGCCTAACATGGGCCATTCCACCTCCGGTCTGCGACCTCTCGCTGCTGCTTTGAGCCAGCTTCTCCTGCAGGAAAACAGATGGAGACAGTGTGAGCAGGACACATGGTCCTGCTTGGAACGCTTGCGTGGGGAGAAGAGCCATGGATGGGATGAGGACATGAGCTCGAGACGATATGAGCCTGACGGAGATATGAGGGGGTGTGTGAGAGTTAGCAGTGTTGTCCCTTGAGGTGTGAGATCCCTGTGGATGTGTGATGGGTTAATGAGTTTGTGGGTTGAGAGTAATGAAAACAGTGACTTACCCTGGTGGAACAGATGGGACCATTTATCCTCTTGCGGCTCCGGGTGGCTGTCCTCTTTTGCAAGGCGTTGGTGCTGACCACCGCTGCCACTGCCTCCCATGCTGGATTGGTGACCTAGCTTGCTGGTCTTTGCCCAGAGCTGGGGTAAAGGACATCATGCCGGGCCTCCGTGGTGCCCAAAAGGCATTCCAGTGACGTGTCACAAAATCGGAGAGCTGCATACCTTTAGCCTTTCAGCGCCATGTCTTCTGTGTAGCAGTGATGGGCTGGAAGCACTGAGAGGTGTGCACGCAGCTGCACTTCAAATCTGGTACCTGGCGTGAGGAATCGACGAGGCGATGCATGGCGGGTGAATGAGAGCCTACCCACCATCAAAACAATGTGTTTCCCAAGAATGCATGATTAATGAGGCGGGATTGGGATGATACAGCGTGAAAAGCCGCCATTGCGGCCAGCGGGTAAAACTTTCTTTTTCCCACCCGCTGCCACACTTATGCAAATCTGGGATGATTCCGCCCTTAGTTAATAGACAGACTCTGGTATCGGCTTAATACTTGCTTACTAGTACTACATCTAAACAGGTTACAGAGTGGACACGTAGCTTCTAGGCATGATTGTAACTTTTCTCTCTCTCTCTTTCTCTTTCTCTCGTGAGAGAGAGAGAAAGAGAGAGTCTAACACATGTCTTACCGGTGTCAGTGGCCCATCATCATCGACATCATACATCAGTGTATCCCATTTGTTAACCCTTACACTACATAGACTTCTTTGGGTGGGACCATAGCAGAATATTAAGAGATGAGGCCTACTGTACCGAACTTTAATTCCCTCCCCACTCCCGCTGTCTCTGGCTGAGACCAGTGTCAACTGCTCTTCTGCCAGCTGCTGCAAGTAAGTACAGGCAGGAGAATGAGGGCTGCCTTCCTGGCCCATTTAAGCAGAAGGGGACAAATAGGCACATACTAAAAAATAACTAACTTAATTAAGAAACTGATGGTTAAACCACATTTGCTAAGTATACCAATGAAAAATAGCTCATATTTTTTCTTAAATTCCTTTAAAATCGGGTTACTCTCAAATGGAGCTTCAGCACTTTTATTAAAATTGTTTATTTTTGTGATGAATATATTTTCAGCTTTTATTCATAAAATTGCACCAGGTTACCTCTCTTAAATATTTTGAGGAATGTTCTTTAATAAGGAAAAAAAAGAAAACAATTACCAATTAGCCAGTTGCATTGGTTTATAAAAGATTTTACATTAATAATAATAATGAGCTAGACTGGAAACTTAAAACTCATGAAAACAATTTGGAAAACAAGTGCTAATTTGAGCGCAATCTGTGTCCAGGTTGCCAGTTGCAGCCTAAACTCTATTCCATGATGTTGAACTTCCTATATAATTGATCCTATTCTCCTGCATCATGATTTTTGAGCAGCATTTTATCTGCCAATAATTATACAGTGAAAATCCCATGCCAACATTTCCACATTACAGTTTGTTGACTGGTAAAAGTAAAACAGCAGCAAATGCACAAACCAAAAGCAGATAGTTGCCAATAAAAAATAAGCAGTTATGTTTCGTAATAGTTGACATGCTATTGAAACTGAGTTGAATGCAAACTGGATAGCAAACTATCAGTTGACTATCAATGAAATGTTTAAATAAAAGCTTCTTTTAACTTCGGAGAGTTGAATTTTCAGTCCCCACCAGGGTTGGATTGGAGGTGGGCAAGAGCTAAAAATAGCCCCGCTAGAAAGCATGCCAGTTCCCTGGCTCCGATCCACCTCCAGGCCATTTTTGCGAGGTAGGACCTGGGGGTGGCAGGGCTACCATGGCTGCCATGGCTCATTAAGGGTCAATGGCTGGGAATTTCCAGTCAGCCTCCAGGTTCCTGCAGGTGGCTGGGGCCAATTGAATTGCCTGGAAGTGGCCTCTCAGGGAAAGGCTATGGGGCCCCAACTCCAGACAGCCCTGGAGCCCCTCCCAGCCTGCCTGGATGCAGGAGCAGCCACTGGACACCCTGAGGATAGATTCTAACCCCCACCCTCTCCACAGCCACCACCACAGTGGTGGCCTGGCTGTAAAAAGCATATTTTCATTAAAGACTGAAGCACCCTCTTTCTTACTTATTTACATTACAGCTTGCTGCTCCTTTCAAGCTAAAAGGACTCTGATTGACCCTCCAGCTTTGAGAGCCCGCCTGTCTTCCTTAATTGGGCAGCAAAGTTATCTTCAGGTCTATTAAAGGGGCAGCCCTTTGAAGATCACAATGAATGACTGCTTCCTGCCCCAGGAGTGAGTTCAGAAGCTGAAATCAGTCCCATGTCTGTTTCCCTGGAGGAAAACTCCTGGCCAGAAAGCCTGTTAGGCTATGATAGAAGGAGCAATTATAATAACGAGAAGGATTGGCATGGCTGGTTGAACATAGATGGACTGGAAACCATTGTTCCTCGACAACGAGAGGCTCGCTAGATTTTAACTCTGCATCGGGATGATTTAGGACAATCTTCTCCTCGAACTTGGTGGGAAACAGTACCTCACTGGAGATTGGTCCTGGGATTTTGTGCAGCAGCAAACTGTTGCCAGGTCCTGACACAATAAACCCGAAGTTGTTGGGAGGAGAGTCAGACTTTTGGAACAGGAGGCAAACTTTTATTTTTCAGTTTTGTGGGGGTCGAATTGAATTGGGAGAGAAAAGAAAAACTATGCCGAGTTTTTTTCCTCCCCTCCCCCCCCAATTTAATTTAACCTCCGCAGAACTGAAAAGTTGTCCTCACACAGAAAATATGAATCTGCAATATATATATTATATATATATATATTATATATATATACGTATATAGAAATGATTTATCTTGTTTTTGCAAAATTGCTTGTGCAAGTATAGAATTGCAGGTGTAAAGTTTGTAAATGCTCCTCTCCTGTATGACAGCAGCACATCCAAAGTCCTGGTTTCCACTCAATGCTATGGATCCGCTCAATTTATTTTCTTCTTTTTCCCCTTCAGCAGGACGGAGCTGGTGGGAACTAAGGCGGCACATGGTTTTCTGGTGAGGGACACCTGGTCCTTTTGGCCCACAAGAAGTCAAAAAGAAATTTGAAGATTACCTTTCTGGGCCTTTTCTGGCTCTGGCCCTACATGAGGGCTTCCCCATGTAGGCCTGGAGTTAAAATTGCATTTGGTGCAGCTCGGTTTGCATATTCAAAGCATGATCCTTCCCGGGGGGGGGGGGGGGGGGGGGGGTGCTCCTGCTCACCTGCTAAAAGGAGTGGGTTAATATTCGCACCTGCTGGATCAAGGGGGCATTTAAACTGCCTGCCAGCGCTGTTGCCACCTAATGGGGTGTCAGCCACGAAACTGGGTGATAGTGATGGAGTGGAAGTAACTTTGAGAGATTTCCTGTCCCATGGCTATCTTCACCCAAGATAGGATTATTTTTGTTTTTAACAAATGAATGGAATTTGGACATTTCTCTCCTTTTTCAAATAATTTACGATGAGCATAGGCCCCAGTGTTGTTGACTGTTAGAAATTATGACATGACACCTGTGGGACTGAGTGTGTGAGAGAGAGAGAGGGAGAGCGCACACACATACACATGCAAATATAGAGGCACCTGGAGGATTTGTTCACCAAGCACTGAATTCAACGTTTGGAGAGATGTCTTAGAAACAGAAACCATTGCTACCAGACCCAGATCTCCTCACTCCAATATGCTGTCAGGCCTGTCACCCATCTTCTCACTGCTGATAAGTACCAGAAATGCACAATATGAGCCAAACACCAAATTCCATTTTTCAGCTCTGCCAAATTTTAGATTGCACACCGCATTCATACCAGACCTCAAAAGACCCAAATCCCCATGCCTCTTCCAGTTCCTTCCTTCTTTCTTTGTTCTCTTCCTCTTGCGTCTCACTTTCTTTTTTTCCCACCTGTCCCTCTTCTCCTGTCACCTTCTCCACCCTCCTCCACCTCCCCTCCTCTTCTTCCCTGTTTCCCTCTGCACCTGCTCCCCCTTTCACTCCTCTATTCCTCTTCTCAACCTCTTCACTCTCCCTTGTCCACCACCTACTCATATTTCTCCCCTCTTCTCTTCCCATCCTTTCTGCCCTCTGTATAGGTTGTCTGGGATTTCCACAAGTCCTTGCTCAAGTTATGGCAGACAATCAGGAAAACCCCCATGGAAACTCAACTGCCAGGTTACTAAAATCTGATCCCTGTGCTACTGTTTGTTATAATTCTTTGGGAATTATGCCATTGTAGCTTTAGCAGGCTGGGGGTCTCTTATGGTTCATTGCATGAATGAACAGCAGAATGTAAAATTTCACATTCTCACGTATTATCTTGATCCATCTGAGAAAGCAGTTACATACAGCACAGCAATGGGCCACTTGGTCCAATAGGTAAATACCAGCGTTTATGCTCCACACGAACTTACTTACTTCACTTCACCCCACCAACATACCCTACTATTCCTTTCTTCCTCCTGTTTTTATCTAGCTTTCCCTTAACTACGTCTGTTCTATTCGCCTCAAATACTCCATATGGTAATGAGTTCCACATTCTCGCTCTGAGTAAAGAAGTTTCTCCTGAATTCCTTATTATATTTATTTGTACCCACCTTAGTTTTATGTCATCGGATTTTGGACTATCTCACAAGTGGAATCTTTTCCCCTATATCTGTCCTCTTCAAAATTTTCAAACCTCTATTAAGTTATTTCTGAGCTTTCTTTTTCTTAGAGTAAAGAGCTCCAGCTTGTTCAGTCTTTTCCGATACCAATAGTCAGCAGAATAATGGAAGTATATCTTATTATTCATTCCTAACAAATGTATCTTTTGGAAAAGGTGGTATCACATCAGGACGAGGCCTTGCAATATCTTTACTGCAAATGTTTGGCATAGTCCTCAAAATGGAAACTAAAAAGGCTGGAGCCACATATGCACATCTTTCAGTGAATCATTTCCCAGGCTATTATTTTTCAATTCACTTGAACGAAGTCTTTCAGGTGAAATTTTCCCGTTTTGACTATGCATGAAAAGCATTTTACCCTGTGTGTTTTTCTGCATTTTAAAACAATACACACACAAAACAGCTCTCTCATATTATAAAAAGGAATAAATAAAATTTAAATGGATTTTAAATTCATCTATTTTAACATTCGGAGTAGATCTGGAATATATTTGCATTACATTGAAAAATACAACAGGAATAGGATTTTCTAATTTTTCTCAGCCAGTTGATGATGAAGAAATATTTATCCGTTGTTTACCTCAGTCGCACAATCCTTTAAAACTAAACAGTTTTTTTAATTGGGGATTTGAGTATTTAATGTGATCGCTCAATTATTTATGTGGTGTACTATTTTTATCCATTTCTTCTCTTCATACTCCACACAATCTCAGATGTTTGGAATTGCATTTCTCCCATCTCTCATCTCAATTCCTCTGTTTACCATCCTTTGGGGCATTTTTCACACTTGTGTAATTATTTTTTTTTTAGAACTCTTAAATGCTGTTCCTATTTTTTTAAGGATGAATCACCATGCTTTACTCAAACAGAAGAATCTCTTTAAAAAAAAAATCCTGTCAAATTTAGGCTCGTGTCCAGGAAACATAAGGTTTTTTTTTCCAAAAACATTTCCAGTTAATTATGATGCAGGGGTTTAATTCTGGAATTTGGATGGTAATTGTAAATTCTGACTGTAATAACTACAGTTACAGGAGACAGCTAGTTATGCTTCATGGCTGAGGAATAATAGATACTTTACTATAGTTTCCAGTTGGTGGGCTAATTCAAATTCTGAGGAGAAAGCTAAGATGAACAGAACAACTGATAAAATTTGCTTTAAATTTTCAGATCAAAAAGGGAAAACTTATTTACTCCAGCAAAACTTCATTAACTTTACATTAAATTAAACACAGGCTAAAGGGAAATGCTATATTTTTCCAGGTGCTGTGTGGTTGAAGCTTGGATTATTATGCTAGTTATCTTGTCATCTGAGGTTGATTAAATCCATGTTGAATTTTACAATTAAAGGTTTCAGTAAATTTGCTGCTGTTCTTGTTCAGGCTTAAGTGTCAAGCACCTAATCCATTTTTGAAATATCCAATGCCTTTGATGCATGGTCCAATAAATACATAAATATATTAATGAATTCAGAAAACATGTTTGGCAATTGAAGAATTATGTGGGAAGATCACCTCATATTCAAACAAAAAATTGAGTTAGCACTTTGAAAGAAAATAAATAGGAACATAGGAGCAGGAGTAGGCCATTAGGTCCCTTGATCCTACTAGCCATTCAATAAGATCATTGATGATCTGATTGTGGTTTCAACTCCACTTCCCTGTCTGTCCTCCATAGCCTTGACTCCCCTGTTTATCAAAATTCTAACTCAGCCTTGAATAAATTCAATGTCCCAGCCTCCACTATTTTCTAGGGAAGAGAATTCCATAGACTAACAACCCTCTGAGGGAAAAATTTCTTCCCATCTCTGTCTTAAAAGGGAGACTTCTTATTTTTTTGCCCCCTAGTTCTAGTCCCCCACACAAAAGGAAACATCTTCCTAGTATCCACCCTGCCAAGTCCCCTCAGGATCTTATATGTTCCAATAAGACCACATCTCATTCTTCTAAACTTCAGTGGGTAAAGGCCCAACCTGTTCAACCTTTCTGCATAAGTACTTCATCCCAGGAATGAGTCAAGTGAACCTTCTCTGAACTGCTTCTAATGAGGTTATATCCTTTTTCAAATACAGTACTCCTGATGTGTTCTCACTGAGGCCCTGTACAGCTGCAGTAAAATGTTGTGTTATTATAATAACATAATACCTTGGGCTCATTTACAAGATACAAGGCACCAATTGCTCAAAAGGGATTGGGTAAACATGTTGTAGGTTCATTTATTAAGACTAGGCACAGAAGAACGGTTCTACCTAGGTATAAAGCTTGAAGACATCAGTGCTGTTCTTTTTTTAAATTTGTTCATGGGATGTGAGCATAACTGGCTAAGCCTGCATTTACTGCCCATTGCCCTTGTTCAGAGGGCATTTAAGAGTCAATCACATTGCTGTGGATCTGGAGTTACATGTAGGCCAGACCAGGTAAGGACAGCAGATTTCCATCCCTAAAGGATATTAGTGAGCCAGGTGGATTTTTATGACAATCGACAATGGACTCATGGTCATTAGATTTTTAATTCCATGTTTTTTTTATTGTCCATCTTCATTTGAACCTGGATCCCTACAGCATTTCCTTGGGTCTCTGGATTACCAGTCCAGTGACAATACCGTTATGCCACCACCTCCCCAGAAGTCAACATCCCCCTTTCTTTTTAAAGATACTTCCTTCCCTTCCAAACAAGTATAACTATTTAAACATGCTCATGTTTAGTTAACATTACATAAGTGCATAGGACTGATGAATCTTTGAGTCTCTGAAGTGTAAAGGTAATCTGTTGGTATGCTCAAATCTTGCGATAATAACCCTATCAGGAGGTTTCTTTAATTTTTCCCAGTAATCTGTGGGATTGTCATTTGCGCTGTTGTTCCTGGTTGCATTTGGGATCTTGTCCTAGATGCAGTAAGATGGTTGAGGAGCTGGAATGGGTCTGATTATCTGATTTGTTCTCGATTATGCCTCATTTTGTGTGTTATGACTTCATAGGACCTTGGTTCTTTGGTCTGACAATATTTAAGAATTAAGGACGTCACTGTGCTAATTATTCATTCAGATATGCTGTTAGATCTAGGGTAATGAGGAGAAGTGGTGTGATTGATACTTCACATATCACACATATCCTGAAATGGCTTCACAGGTGCATTCTGGTTTTTGATCTTCAGCTACACTTCTTGGTTCAGATCAGGGTTGTGTTTCATTTGTTTTTCATAAAAATGTCCGGTTTCTCCTGTACTGTTGTCTGTTTGAAGTCTGCACTATTCAAAACCTTGGTTCTCCTGTGATTCCTGCGACAACAGCAGGATTCCAGATCCTTTCATGCTGAATCCTCACTGTCTCTCCCATGTTCGGGTCAGGGAGAGGTCGGGTGCCTCGATCAAAGTACTGTTCCTGCTTCTGCTGTTTCCGTTTGAGCAGGTCCTGCATGCTGTAGCTCACTGGCTGTTGAAATAACTGTTGTGCTGCAGCTGGAAGCTTAGTTCTGAGTCTTCTCCCCAACAGGATCTGTGCAGGAGATGATCCAATGCCCTGTAATGGAATATTCCCGAAATCCAGCAGAGCCAGGTAGGGGTCTCTTCTGTCTGCCTTTGCCTTCTTCAACAGGTGTTTTAAGGTTTGCACGGTATGTTTCACCATTCCTTTGGATTGTGGATATTTGGGACTTGATGTAGTGTAACTCCCAGCCTGTGCAAACTTGAGAAATTCAGTGCCTGAGAATTGTGGACCATTATCTGAGATGAGCATTTCAAGTATACCATGGCAAACAAAAATTGATTTTAAATGATTTGTTACAGCGATGCTCTTACTATCATTTCTCAGCAACACAGACTCAAAAAAACTTTGAGTAATAATCTACTGCTAGTAGGTACTCACTGTTATCAAACGTGAACGAGTCCACTCCAATTTTCTGCCAAGGCCTCTCTGGATCACTGTGTGGTTGAAGTGGTTCTTTTTGTTACAACTTACTGTACTTTTAGCACACTGCACACGCCTTCACCATTTCCCCAATTTGTGTTCCCATTCCAGGCCAATACATTACATCTCGAGCTCTTCTCTTGCATATTTCTTTGCCGAGGTGACTTTCATGTATGTGCTGCAGCATTTCTTTCCTCAGTGTTGCAGGAATTATGATCCTTTCTCCCTTGAAAAGTATTCCTTCTGTTACATGAAGTTCCTCATGAAAGTTCCAGTACTCTTGTACAGCAGAAGGCGCTCTGCTCCGGTGTGTGGGCCAGCCAGTCCGCACAAACTGCTGCAGTTTTCTCAGGGTGGCGACGTTCTTGGTCATTTCCCTGATCTCATTCAGTTTGGTTACAGCCTTAAGTAAGTTCTTTGTCAGCGTGTGAACCTGTGCTTCAGTTTCTTTATCCTCTTCCTCCGCGTTGGGTAGGTATACATGTGACAGAGTGTCTGCGATGTACATTTCCTTGCCCAGTTTGTATTTAACTCTGACCTGGTACTTCTGCAGATGCATTAGTAATCTTTGGATTCTTGGTGGTGCACAGTTCAAGGGCTTTTTAAGTATAGCTTCCAAAGACTTATGATCAGACTCTATCTCCACATCTTTGCCATAGACAAACTGATAGAAGCGTTTTAGGCCAAACACAATTGCTTGCATTTCTTTCTCTATTTGGGCATACTGCTGCTATGTTTCAGTCATTGCCGTTGAAGTGTCTGGCACAGGTGCCTCATTTTGAAAAAGGACAGCTCCCAGGCTAGTCTTTGAGGCGTCCACTGAGATCTTGACTAGCTGACTGACATCGTAATATTTAACACTGGTGCCTGGGTCAGTGTTGTCTTCAGACTGGTCAAAGCTTCCCGGTGACTTTGTTCCCAGTGCAACTCCACATCTCTTTGTAGAAGTTCTCTGAGAGATGCTGTCAGGTCTGACATGTTTGGAATTAATTTCCCAAGATAGGTCACCATCCCCAAAAACCTCTCCGAGTCTTTCTTACATTCTGGGGGGTGGCATGTTCACGATGCTTCGATTTTACTTGGGCCCGGCTTCAGTCCCTCACTTGTTAGCGCACATCCCTTGATTTCATGAAGACCTATTTTGCAATTTTCCGTCTTCAGCTTGAGGTTTCTTTCTCCAGCTCTGGCCAGCACCTGCCTCAGTCTGTAGTTGTGTTCTTCTCGTGAGGCTTCCCAGCAGATCATCGATATAGGTTTCCGCGCCCTCTAACCTTCCAAACAGCTGCTTCACTGTTCTGTGGAACACCTCCGGAGCTGAGTTAATACCAAAAGGTAAGCGTAAAAACCTGTATTGCCCATATGGTGTGATGAAGGTACAGAGATAGGAGCTGCGTTCATTCAGCTTGACCTGTGAGAAGCCTGAACTCACATCCAAGACTGAATTTTATTTAGCATCAGCTAGCTTACATATGATCTCTTCTATTGTGGGCAGCTGGTAATGCTCTCTTTGTACTGCCTGGTTTAGGTCTCTGGGATCCAGGTAGATTTGCAGATTTCCATCTGATTTTTCTACAATTACAATTGGATTAACCCATTTTGTTAGTTCTTCAGTTTTCTTGATGATGTGAAGTTTCTCCATTCTGCCCAACTCTGCTTTCAGTCAGTCTCTCAGCATTACTGGTGTTTTCCTGGGCGGGCGTATTTTGAGTGTCACAGTTTCGTCAATCTTGATGGTGTGTTCTCCTTTTAGGCAGCCAATCCTCTGGGAGACATCTTTATACTCGCTCAGGGTGTCATCAGTGGTGACAATCATTATTCGCTGGATCAGCTTCAGATTTTCACAAGCTTTGATTCCAGGAATGGGTTTTGCATCAGTTTTCACTGCTATGAATGGAAGTGCTTGAGTCTGTTTTTTGTAGTTCACTTTAAGTGTGCACTTTCTTTGATTTACACATCTTAATGAAGTGATTTAGTTTATCACAGTTCTTACACTGTTTTCCATAGGCTGGACAACTACGTGGTAAATGTTCTGTTCTGCATTGGCTGCATTTAAAAGTTTTAATAGCAATTTTATTCTTTTTACCTACAGTCTGTCTGTTTGTTCTTTCCTGGGGTGGTTTCTGTTTAACTGCATCTAACTGCTTGACCATGTGTGGTTTATCATCTGCTGTCAACTCGTTAATCTGGCATATCGTTGTCTCTGCCACCCTGCAGATATGTATTGCTTTCTCCAATGTGAAATCAACTTCTCTCAAAAGCCATTCTCTCAGAGAGTCATTTGTGGTCCCGCAGATTATTCTATCTTAGAAGAGTGATTCTTCGAGCTCTCCAATTCACACGATTTAGCTCATTTTCTCTGCTCAGTTATGTACTGACTAATATTGTCACTGCCTTGCGTGTACGTAAAAAATCGATATCTTTCATATGTGATGTTTTTCTTAGGGCTGTAGTAGGCTTCGAATTTTTCCACTATTTCTTTGAAGTTATTTCGTTTCTCATCATTTTCAAACATGAATGTGCTATAGACTTCTAGGACTGCTTCCCTGCTACATGAAGAAAGATGGAAGACTACCTGAGGATCTTTTTTATCACTGTCATTCGCTGTGAAGTACAGCTCGAATCGCTGCCGGCACCTCCTCCAGTTTTCAGTGACATTTCCTTCCAAAATGAGCTCTTTTGGTGGTTTCAGAACCTCCATTGTTGCGTTTGGTTTAATTCTGACACCATTTCTTGTTTTTTGTTTCAATGATGCACGCAGGCCATCGAAATTGTAGCTGAGCTAACTTTATTGATAACATATTTTCCTAACATGAACACATATCCGCAGTAACTGAATTCCATTAAGACAGGTTCCAATGTGTGCTATCTGACCTTCAACCCCCAGGTCAGGTGACCCCATAATCTAGTTCAGAGTACTGTATAGCATCTAATACTGGAGCCCACAACCACAATCAGCTATTATCATGACAGCACCAATCACACATAATAGATTGGGTAAACATGTTGTGGGTTCTGTTGAAGGGTCATGTGGACTCGAAACGTCAACTCTTTTCTTCTCCACCGATGCTGCCAGACCTGCTGAGTTTTTCCAGCTAATTCTGTTTTTGTTTTGGATTTCCAGCATCCGCAGTAGTTTTTTGTTTTTATGTTGTGAGTTCATTTATTAAGACAAGGTACATGAGAACAGTTACACATAGGTACAAAGCTTGAAGACACCAGAGCTGCGTGTGTGCTCTGTTCAAAGCAAAAGTGAAACTAAGACAGGATCACGTGATATATTTCCCTTCTAGTGATGTCATGCTGATATCCCTTAAAGGCATATTACATTAAACTTCCCTATCTTTACATTACATTACCTTTGCAATAAATGCCAAGATTTCACCTGTCTTCCCAATCACTTGCTGTGCCTGCATACTAACTTTTTGTGATTCATGTACTAGGACACCCAGATCCCTCTGTACCACCGAGTTCTGCAATTTTTCTCCATTTAAATAGTATGCTGCTTATCTACTCTTCCTGCCAAAGTGAATAGATAATATGAATTATAATTTGAATAGATGACTTTAAGGCCACCTGCAAACTGAAGAAAATGGCATATTGAAGAACATTTCTACACTGCAGGGGAAATACCCTGAGACCACGTGCCACTCTTGAGGCCTTACACACAGCAGGCAACTGTTTAGGAAAGTTGTGGTAAGGCAATCATTGAACTTCAACATGCTTCAATCAGAAAAGCGCTTTGAGTTTATTCCAAGAGATGTGATAAGGCACCATAGAATAAATTTTACAATATTTACCAGTGCAGTGGAAACCACGTGCAGTGGGCTTTGAACTCATAGAACTGAATATGTCTGACCCCACTGCATTTCCTGATCTAATTATATATGTTCAGTGAGCCCCTGACATGCAGTAAAGCAGTTATTGGGAGTTGACTCTTTGGGGTGCGGGATATCTAATGCGGCTTCAGAGATTTAAAGGCTTCCAGCAGCAGTTTAAGGGGAAAGTGTTTTTGATGGATGAATGTTTGATTACATTACAAATCATTGCCACAAAAGTAGAGGTGTCCAGAAGCTCACCAATTTACTGATACAGCTGTAGAAATGCTGTTGGAAGGAATGGGGCAGAGGATTATTGCTAAGTTTGCTACTGTTGAGTATCATGTGTAACATAGGCCAGCTGCACGGAGTGAATAGGATGAAATAGTTTTATGTCAGTGCTGTTTTTACCATACAAAACGCTTGGCTGAAATTGCATAAAATGTTCAGAGAACTCAGGACAGGAAGCTAGATAAGGGAGAAAGAAATAAATGGATATGCTAGGTGAGTTGAAATAGGGTGGGAGGAGTTCGTGTGGAACATAAACACCAGCAAGGACCAGTTGAGCCGAATGGCTTGTTTCTGTGCATAGATCTTATGTAATTCTACATAATATCAGACAAGGAAATGCTACTCACCGTGACCTTATATGAAATAGATTGGCAAAGTATATAACGCGTCCTTAGGGCTAATAATTTTTCTTCAGTATTTACTGGATTAGCTACCTACCACTATGTGTATGCTGCACATTGTAGTATGAAGCTAGGCTTCTATAAACCCCAATTAGAGCTACCCTCCTCCGCTATTCCACAGAATATCCAAGCCTTCCTTCATCAATGGGATGTTGTCTGCATGTTAATTTTCTAAGCTGCTTTTTAATTCAGCCAAATTAATGAGCAATGTTCAAATGGAACAGCAGCCCTTTTAAAACTACTGCTCTCACAATTTGCTGCATGTTTCTATTCATTTTGATTGCGGAAAATATGCAGGGAGCTCGTTTCGATATTATAATGACCTGACATTGCTGAATTAGGTGAGGTTAAATCTTCTCTCCACTGGCCCAAAGGACTGAGCACCGAGAGTACTATGTGCAATTTTAGTCTCCTTACTTAAGGAGTGATATACTTGTATTGGATGCAGTTCAGAGAAGGTTCACTAGGCTGATTCCGAGGATGAAGGTGTTGTTTTCTGAGGAAAGGTTGAGTAGTTTGGGTCTATATTTATTGTAGTTTAGAAGAATGAAATGTGATCAATTGAAATGGGGGGGCTTTGGCACAATAGGTACTGAGACGATGTTTCCTTTCATGGGGGAGTCTAGAACTAGGGATCACAGTTTAAAAGTAAGGGTCTCCAATTAAAGACAGAGGTGAGGAGGTATTTCTTCTGTTAGAGGGTCATGAATCTTTGGAATTCTCTATCCCAGAGAGCAGTGGAGGCTGGGTCATTGAATATGTTCAAGGCTGAGTTGGGCAGGTTTTTGATTGACAAAGAGAGAAAGGAGAAACCAAAAAGAAAAATTTATGTCATAAAACTGAGTCTGGGAGAGTGGCCAAGTGGGGTGAGATGGCAGGGTTGGTGAGAAATTAGGTCACTGCTGGCTTTTCATTGCATAACATCTGCTGATGTCTCCCGGAATATGTCCAGCCAGAGTTGTCAACCCTACCTAGGACACGGACCTGAGGAACTCTTGCAGTGATGTTATCAGCACATTATTGAAGCTGACCGTCTGCCTATGGATGATGTAAGGGGAAGAATGTTAATGAAGAAAAGGAGCTGGATAAATTGAATAAACCCTTGAGGGACTTTAAAATAATATTCTGATCGGATGGTTTATGTATGCCAGGCATAAATGAGACTAACTGCTCCAAACAATCTAACATCTAACTCTCTGATAGCCTTCATGGCTCTGCAATTGTTGCACAATGACATTTATTGTAAAATACAGGCAGAGATGCTGTACGTTAAAATTATATATCATCTTCAGAAACTTCAGTCGTATTGTTAGGAATATTTTCTATCCAGAAAATGGTTGAGAGGAAGCATCAGACTCTCGTAATAAAGCTCTTACGGTGATGGGATTTATCAATCAAGTATTAGACAAGTTGATAACAACATGGAAAGTATGGTGTAAGCCATACTGTTCTCCACCAATTGCCAGGACAATGGTAAAACATTAGCTAACATTGACTTAGTCATTTATAATAACACTTTGCAAGATGCCATAATTAACTCCTCTGCTAGGACCTGTCAAGCTTGTTTTATTGATGAGAGCACTAATGCACTCTTTTGCTGACCCCCTCATTTGTCTGATAGTTTTTAACTTAATTTAGTACTTGGTAGCTTTCAATTAACACTCACAGCTGTGGCCTGGCACCAAGTGGGCTGTTCCTCACCAGTTCCACACTGCACGACTGTAAAATACTATGTGGTGTTATGTGCCTTGAGCTCCCACTCTGGGAGCACTGGCCTGGGGAAAATTGATTGTATTTTCCAGCAGTTTCTGGTGAATACACATTATTAGTTAATGTCTTTTGAGCTATTATATAAGAGCTGTTTTATAAAAAAAAGCGTAACAGCTGTTTCATGTTTAATGTGTTGTATTTGCAGTAAGAATTGCATATTTTGTCACCATGGAGTGCTGAGAATTTCCCAAATAGGAGATTTCGCACATAAATCTAGAAATTCTTGCTTTTACGCAAATTGGGGATAAATGATGTCTTGAACATTGTTTTCGTGAATCCACTTCCATGGCCATTTACTCCCAATGTTTAGAATTTGCATATTCTGTCTATTTTGTGCGGGCTCCCATCCACACAGTGGAACACCCAATGAAGCATTAGCACAAGGTCAATAGTTGAGGTTGATTCAAATGACTCCAGCACCTATTTAAACTGCAGCATTCTCACCTGGAACAGAAGGGATTTGCTGCTGAAAATTCCCAGACAATTCTTTCGCAGCCTGACACCAAAACTCTACTTACACTCTGGTGGAGCTTCGAAAGCCAAGCAAAAACACCCTAATGATCCCAACATTGGAGAATTGGCTGGGATGAGAGTAGCGTCTTTCTGGAATGCAAAAGGTCCAACAACCAGAGTTGTGCCTAAACCCCTGAAAGCAGAAAAATTGTGCTAGTCTCCAAATAAGTGTATTTCACTTCCCTTATACATAAAACTATGACCACATTTTAATCTTATCTTGTCGGCATTTTGTAATCCTTATAACTTTAGTCTCCATATTGTTAATCAAATCTTTGTGCTGTCGTATTAATAAATTGGCTCTTCCTTGAAACAAAGATCCTTTGTATAATCTAGATTGTGTACTCTTTGGCTATTAATCCATGATAAACCATCTGATTTATGTGCCTTTTCCATTGCTTAATTCACTTAATAACAAATACCAAAGCACATGTTCTTTGGCCTAGCTCAGTAATTGCAAAGTTTTCCACCAAAACTGTTTGGTCTTCATTCAGACTGTAATACCAGTGCAGAGCACCCTTCCAATATTAGTGATTTCATACATATTTGACAAGAGATTTTCCAAAATGAAAGAATGGTGTATAGAGTCAATTTTTATTTCTGCCAGTAATACTCAGGAAATCAGGCTTCTGCCATTCATTCCAGTGTTCAGTAATGTTTCTGGGAATAAAGATTTGGGTCCCAATTTTAACTCTGGCTGGGTAGCAGTGTGAGTCAGATTCTCCCCTGATCCAGAAATGAAGCCTGGGCTATTTAACAACCAGGCCTCATTGAAATCATGCTGGACAACCTCCTGCACATTCCAATGGAAAGTCGGCAAATCACACCTTGAAGTCACCTGTCAACATCAAGTAGAGGGGTTGGCTACCAGGGCCAGCCTATGAGTGTCAGACAATCAATGGGGAGGATTAAGCTTTCCTTGTAGGGCCTGACTCATCTTAATTTGGCAAGAAAGCTACTATTGCTTCCCTCTCAGACTGTTGAGTTTGAATTTAGTCAGATCCCCATGGTATCATCTGATTCCAACATGCATATGTGAGAGGATCAGTTGGCTGGGTCGTGATCTGCATAAGGACAGATCCTCTACTCATTTCTCCATACCACACAGTCTTGTGCTTTCCTCTTCAGCTTTGTAGAAGCCTCCCATTTTCAATTTCAAGTTGTTTAACATTATCATTCTCTTTCCCCCTCTTGGCCTACATCCCTTTAATCTTCCTTTAATCGCCTCCTCCAGCAAGTTGTCCATGCCTTAGAATTTGGCCAAGCCAACCTTGTTGCCTTTTGTGGATGATATTCATCTAGCGATCTTTCCTTCTCCACCATCCTGAGAATGTCTTCATTGCTCTTGTGTTCTCTCCATCTAATTTACTCCATCCTTATCTAGAATCACATTTCACAACATTTTAGTCTTTGGATGTCTGCTTTTCTCAAGGTCCATGCTTGAGCTGTCAAGCCCTGTACAAGACATTCCAAATCACAGTCTTGATAACTCTTTTCTTAAGATCTGTGCTCATTCCTATGCTGAGCAACTCTTTATGTTTGGAGAATGCACCCTTTTCATCGCTGTTCCAGCTTTGATTTCTTTGTGGCAGTAACCATCTTTTGACAGGATGTGCTTTCCAGGTACTTAAATTATGATAACTGTTCCAACTATTGAACATTTGTCCTTACCTCTGCTTTCCCACCATTAAATCTTCCAATATTCATAACCTTTGCCTTATTTACATTAGTTTTCATACTGTGAGCTTTCACCATTCATTCTGTCCATTAGTATCTGTACATCTTCTGCTGTGCTAACCACTAGGGCCTGGTCTTCTGCAAATCCCACTACCTTCACCAATTGATCTCCTATTTTGACACCTTTCTGTGCTTCACCTAGTACTTCTTTTATCATGGCTTCTGCATGGATGTTTAAGAGCAATGGTGATAGAAGACAGCCTATACCAGGATCAGTTTCTCCAAATACTGTCCTATTTGTAACAGTCAGTCCCATATACAGAACTATAATCATTCTTTCATCTCTCCAATCAACTCTGATCACTTCCAGCACTTTCAACAACTTTTGTCAGTTCACCTGCCAAAAGCTTTTTCATAATATACAAAGCAGGTGTACGCTTCTCCCTGGTATTCTATGCTTCCTTCAGTTAACACTCTTCATTACTACGCTCTAGTTTCACAACCCTTACTAAAACTGAATTGACCATAGCTGATGTAATGGCTTGCTTTGGCTTCCAATCTATTTGCTAGGATCTTTAATTTTACCTTGGATGCATGTGTATTTGAGTTATGATGCAATGCTCTTCACATCTCCTGGTATTTGCCTTCTTCTCCACTGGGACCATTATTCCCCTCAAAAAGTCTTCTGGCCATTTTTCCTTAGTCTGCAACTCCTCACACGAGTTAATCAATTCTCTTGCTGCTGTCTCTCCAAGTCCGTTTTTTCATTTCTGCAGGGATTCCATCACACCCTCTGCTTTTCCTAGCTCTGCACTAGAGAATGTTAAAGCTAGCCTGCACTTGTCAAAACCAGCCTGTAACTCTTAAAAGGGACGTACCTTGTGGCTGGAGCAGGTGTTGGAAGTGCTTATGTAAGTCCATCTGACATTGAAAAAGACTAAATAATGAAACACCATGGGAGAGAGCATCCTCTAAGATTCTCAGACACAACATCTGAGGCATTGGTGGAGGAGTAGTAAGGGAGCAGAGAACTGCTGTATCCCACTGAGAGCTGGAATGCCCCTCCAGACATGCACTCAGAAGCCATTGGGAACAGATAGCTGTAACAGTCAATGCCAGGGGTCAAGTTCCAAGGACCTGGGTGCATTGCTCCAAAAAGTTCAATGGCTGCACCCGAGTGGTCAATCTCAGTGAATGCATCTCAAATGCCACATCTCACCAACTGCAACACCATCCTCACACACTGTTCAATCCATCACACCCCCAGTATTCACCTACCAAAAATTTCTATCGACCAAGACTCATTCTTAACATGCACAGCTGTGTTTCACGTTCATACACTTGGCACTGCTGCAGATGGCCACACATCCATATCTCACACACTGCCAGTTATTCAACCATGACTGCCACATCAGTTGAACGTGAAGAACCACACTCACTGACACACTTTCATTACACCTGCAGGACAAGGTGGTGCACAACCCCAGGCAACAGCAGCTAACTGATGTGGGACAAGCGGCCTGCATGTCCTGCCACCTATGGAGGAGAAGGTGCTGGACCTCCTTTGAGTGACTTTTGCTGAGATCGTAGCCAGCGATGGGGTTGAAACCATAGAAGGTGGCGTTATCCTCAAACCTAACCCTCCTTCTCAAATCGCACTTCCCCCTCATTCTGCAATCTCATATGACTTAAAAAGTTCAGATGATGTAAGCATGCACCACATGGTTTACCCACTCCCCCCACCACAGCCTTACCCTGTACCTTTCTCCTTTCAGATATTGAAGAACTGTCACCTGGTCAGACAGTGGTGGAAGAGAAACAGGTAGAAGAGCAAGAACACAGTGATGATGAAGAAACACTGTCACTCGATTTAATGTCAGCTCAGATACTAGCACTGCACGTAATTTTAAAAACAGCATAGAGATAGGATCCTCACATGCTGAGACAATGGGCATGGGTGTGCTGAAGCCGGAGCAGAAGGCTCAAGTTGCGCAGGTGCCAGTTCACTGAAGGGTGAGGTTACATACGGATTCTTCTGCAGAGGACTCAGGAGAGCACTTTGATGGAGCTCCAGAAGAAGGCTGATGAGTATGCACAATGATTTGCTTGGTGCATTGGCAGGTGCCAGAAAGTCTGTTTGTAATGCCAAGGAGTCCAACACAAGGCACAGGGCTTTGAGCAGAGCTTGGAATCTATCCTTTCCAACATAGTGGTCAACACCAGGACGATTCTTGTGGACCCAATGACGACACAGTGTCTGATGGTTGATGCTTCAACATCCATTGCAGCACAAGTAAGAGCCACCCAAAAGCTTGGATGCTGCAGTGAAAGCTCGGGCAGTTCTCATGCAAGCTCAGACTGCTGCTATCAGAACTATGGATTACAATGTTTAAAGGGCTTTTTAGGGTCATGGACCAGCCCAGCAATCAGTGTTCCTACATTACTAGATTGCTGAGGCACCATCCTAGGGAGGTAGCAGTGGCCCCTTGGAGCATGAACCTGCTGCCATCTCTCAGGATGACAGCATTCGTCCTCCCACACAGTTCACCAGTGCCCTTGCTGTTGCCCATCAGCCAGGCAATCCAAACTGTTCTATCTCCTCCTACTCATCAACTGTCTGTTATATAGCTGGTGGCAAGAGCTGTCACTTCAGAATGGCGAGGTTGTGCAACATGCAATGGAACCAGAATAAATCTTGAGACTTGTTTTGCTGAGCACTGCAGAGCTCCTCCAGTTGGTCCAGGCAGGAGTTGCCTTGTTTTAGCCCACCAATGACCTGCTGTATCACATTTTGTGTGGCTTTTGTTGTCTGGATGCTGCCCATGTGTGCATGGGTTGCACACTGGAGTCATGGGCCATGTCATTAGCAGATAGTCCTTGTCGTCCATTAACCACCCTTTGGGTTTGTCTTGGCGGTTCAAATGCAACTGACACAGTGGACAACGGTGGAATGAAGGCATCATGACTGCTAACAAGGTATTGGGCATTCACCTGCATGATTCTCTGATCACACACCAGCTGGACTTTGGGGGAGTAGAAACCCTTATATTTGTGGTGCATTTCAGGGTTAACATGCAGTGCTCTCAAAGTGATGAGTGTGCTGTCAATTATATCCTATACCTTGGGAAGGCTAAAATCCTCATGAAACCATGTGATCACTCTTCCTGCTTCTTCTAGCATCTTGCCCTGCTCTTATGTCCTCTACTCATTCTCTGAGTCATGCTGTGTTTCAAGGGGAATGCCCACATCTATGTTTGGGAGTAAATGGTTTGTGCCGATGCCTTGAAGTCTGGACAAAGTCCTTCAGTACTTGTCACATCAAACCTGTAGACTTTAGCAACTTTAAGCAAGTAGAGAAAGCACCAACCAATTGGACAATCATAGCAATATCCAGTAGAACTGAATGAGTAACTAACTTGCAAGTAGTTGATGATCCCTTTAAATGGTGCATTTCTTTCTTCTACTTAATGCGTGTTCAGACATGTGTGATGAAGAGAGAGTGTTAGCTGAAGTGATGTACTCCAAGATGGCAGCACTGGCATCAAATCAATGTTACACATGATTGACATTGTGATCTGCATACTTTTGGTGGATGCTCACTGCATGCACTTCCACGCACTCCACACTCCCCTCCCCCGCAACCCACACCCCCTCCAACCAACACTCTGTGCTACAATCTCTGTATCAGCTCTATCGATTGCACCCACTCCCTGGCTATTCTCTCAGGCTGGATCAGTCTGTTTGCAATATCAATATCCTATTCCAATCACAAACTCAACTTCTCACTCATTGTCCCTTCATCACAAGCTCCCACCTTCATAACATCGTCTGTCATCAGCTTGGCTCAGTCCATTTTCTGCTGAAACCATGCATTTGTCACTGCCTGGTTTAACTATTCTAAACCTCTCCTGACCAGCCTCCCTTTCTCTAACTTCTGTAAACTTCAGTTCATCCTTAATTCTGCTAATATCTTATCCCATACCTCATCCCCCAATGACTCCAATTTAAAGTCCTCACCTTGTATATAAATCCCTTCATGGCATCACCCTTGTCTATCTCTGTGACTCCTCCATGCCTACCCTAATGTCTGCACAGACCCTATCCCCATGCCATCCCCCACACACACACACAGCTCCCCGCCTCCCCCCCAACCATCCCCATTCAAACTCTCAATTTCTTTATCTGGGCTTTTTGTACACCCATCGCACATTTCCCCACCATTGGTGGCAATGCCTTCAGCCCTTTAAGCTCTGTGCTTTGGATTAGCCACAATAAACTTCACTGACTTCCTCTCCTCCTTGAAGAGTTTCCTTAAAACCCAACTCTTTGATCAAAATTTTGGTCACTCCTTTGACTCAGCATCAAATTCTGTCTGATCTGATGCTTCTGTGAAACACCTTGGGATGTTTTCCTACAGTATATTAATGCAAGTTGTTTTTGTTATATTGATAGCAAAGATTCATTCCGCAGTCCTTCACTCGATTTTGTAAAAATTGTTAATTGACCTCAACTACTTTAACCCAGAAAATATTTGATGATATTTTGGTGTAAGCAGCTATATATTTATGACATTAAAAACCATGCCTTTTTAACAAAGCGTCTTGTAGATGAAGCTCTACAGCTCTCTGAAATATGGCATAAATGCTTGTTTGGTTTTACACACTATAGAAACTAAGTCACAGACATTGAGGAAGGTCAGGGAGTTATTTCTGGTTGTTAAGCTACTTAATTTGGATTGTGTCTTATGTACGATTGAATGGCTTAATTTACCATTAGTGACAAGTTGTCATACAAGAACCAGAAAGTGAAGTAGAAATGGCTTGGCAGTAACTGCATGTGGTTACCACACAGTAACTGTCAAAATATCCTTAATGCGTGCAGACAGGAGATTCTGGCCTCTATGTACAATGAACACATTTGCTGCCAAAACTGTCTACTACCTACCTCTCATTTACACTGTCCCCTTGTTGTACAACACTACTTGACTGGCTTCCAGGTAGCATGCTATAATACATCTTGTTTTCCCTCTCCAATGATCCTCTTAATCTCTCCTTTTGTTTTCTTTTCATCTTGTATGCTTTTAATTCTATCAGCTTTCAGCTGTGTTCGCCTTTTCATTCCAATTACAGGGTGCACTGTTACTAGAACATTCCCAATGCTTCAGCTGGATGTTGGCCGCAAGGCCATCTCTCCTGGATGGCTGCTAAAACATGTTTCAATGTAAAGTCAAAAAATGCCTATTTCATCTGTTTCTGTGAACTTTGATGGGAAAATTGACCTAATTAGAGTAACAGACTGACCATTGCAAAACTGCTAAATATGTAAGAACATGATATTTTCCAATGTACTTAATACTTAATGAACTTTCTTTCCATCTATCCATGTTTCACAAGCCTTTACTTACTTTGGACTTATTGACCTTGTTCCAGTTTTGTGCTTTTGCATATCATGAGATACTTTCTGATTCATGAAGGACCAGACAACTTATGTTAAAATCAGCTCACAACTTTTTAAAACAAAACTTTCAGAATGACAATCTAATATTGTCATGAACAGAAGCCAATGTTTCTTGCTGCCTGCCTAATAGCTAACATTTCAAATTTATGTGGCTATTAGTAGACTGTGTGCTAGTAATATTAGGTTTTAATCTTTGCTTTCTATGGTTTAGAGGATTCCTCCCACATTTTCAGTAAATTAGTATTTCTGAAAGCAAATGAACTGAAGTCAGGAGAGACTGAGATTAGAATTTTTAAGCTGCTAACTGAACCATGTCCAGCACAATCAAAAAGCTAATTGTTGTGAATATTCTAAGACCGTAGCGCTTGTGATGTGCTGCACATTTTATCAATTTTCTGGCATTAATGTGATGAATTTGCATACATAAGTATTGCAGTGGCAGTTTTATCTGCCGTAGTCGAATGTTTGAATCGCAGCTGTTTTGTTCTGACTGCCCTTCAACACATTGGATCAGGGCAAAAGATAAGGTTTCTTTCAATTATTTTTTTTGGGTTCTCAGAAGTAATTCCTTGAACAACTTTTTTTTCTATAGATAAAGCCCTGCTCAGGCATGCGTTAAAATGCAGCTTGTAAGGTACCTGGTGTTGCTGAAGACTAGATAAAGGAATCAAATTTTCAAGCAAGTCAGCACTCAAGCCATATTGTGCTAAGAAAGGCTGTGCATGGCCTAAGGCATCAGTGTGCACAGGAGACAACTCCACATATCATAAGGTGGTGAGTTTTGTGTGAGCACAGATGCATTTTGTTCTCCTATGAGGAAATGATGATTACATTATCAGACACAAAGCTAAAATAACAGGGCTTCCTGAATATTTTCTTTTGTTCCCTTGTGCCTCTGCTATTCCTGCCGCTTATCAAAGTTACAGGTTTTTGCTTTGTAAGCTGTAGCTCAAAACTCGAGTGCAGCTTATTAATATGAAAGTAACAGGCTCCTGTTTATTACATGTAACAATGTAGAATATGACTGTTTAATATAAATCTGACATTTAAATTCCACTTAGTCCTCAGATATGAATGATTTAAATGAATAACAATTTACCCCAGGGTAAAGCTTCCCTCAGTCTGCACTTGAATGTATTGAAGTTTTCAGGTAATCAGTTTTTTTTCAGAGGAACCAAATTGTGAAGACATCTGTTATGTTATTAATTTCACATAAATCTTAAGCTCCTTGAGGCCCGAAATGAGGCTTCATTCAAGCCGAATT
Organism: Cetorhinus maximus; assembly: GCF_964194155.1. Classification (NCBI taxonomy): domain Eukaryota; kingdom Metazoa; phylum Chordata; class Chondrichthyes; order Lamniformes; family Cetorhinidae; genus Cetorhinus; species Cetorhinus maximus. Next base: position 104,836,119 of record NC_135884.1, read on the forward strand.
AATGAAACATGATTGTAAGTCCCTTGCATGGAAATGCTGTCATACAATATTGAGTTGCCTATAATCACTGAGTAATCTTATGGGCTGTCGAGGGAGCATTAGTTCAAATCCCTCCATAAAACAATCTCAGAAAAATATCCAAATCAAAATCTTAACTATATCCTGAAAGATTAATATTAGATAAAATTCTATGAAATAAATCATAGATTCCCAGGAAAGGATTTAGATGCTTCCTGTAAAAATATATTGTGTAGTGTAGTGGATGTTAAGATTTTTCTATACAGTACATCTAACCATAAACATATAAATGCACATGATTAATTGAAATCTGTAACCTTATAAGGTTTTAATTACTAATTTTAATATTGCCATTTTAAAAAATGATATTGCATCATACAGAAAAAGTAAATTGTTTTTATCTGTAATAAAATAAATGGCTTTTAAAGTTCTGGTGACAATCACACCAGATTTACACTCTGAAAACAATTGCCACAATAAAATAGAAATATTTATTACCTTTCAGCTGTTATTGTAATGATCCCAATGATCATCACTGTTATACAGCTTTCATGTTGTAATATGGTGCTTAGTTGTGTAAAATGTGTGTTAATAGGTGACAAAGACAATTCATTTTTGAAAGAGTTAATGCAGCAGAATATCCCCAGACACTGCTTCAAAGGTTAGCACTGATCTGTATTTAGCTTTAGCCAATCAGACGTGGTCACTAGAGAGTCCGTAGACTGCAATAAAAGCTATCTGTGTGTATCCTCACTTTAGGTAATCCCTAGTCCCACAGGCATTATTGAATTTATAGAAGAGAGAGTGGTTCTTTAGTGTTGGTTTCGGATACTTGATTCTCATTCACCTCCGTAAATCCATGTCAAAATAAACTGAGACCTTTCAATGCATCACCTTTTGATGTGCATGCATATAAATGTGCAAAATCTGCCACATTTACAGGGGTGGAATTAGCAGTGAACTGGCTTCTCTTTAACTTTTTTTTAGGGGGTATGGGATGGGTGGAGGGAGTGTGCTGTGTTGGGGATTTCATACTTAAACCAAATAATTTATTCAGTTCCATGCACAGGAACATGATTTACTTTGGTGTAAGACTTGCAGTAGCAGCCTTATCATTGGCAGCCCATATCTATTAAAAGAATTGCTGCAGGTGTTTCTCTTAGAAGCAACATACTGGGATGTAATTTTTTTAATAATATATGTAGCTTTCTTTCATTTTGATCCTTCCACCTATGACAATGTAATGCAACAACCTTATAGTATGTTTTAGCCAGTGTTTACTAATTATACATCTTATACCACACATATACAGTCAAGGGTAGAAGTTAATTTCTTTTATTCTGATGACTTTCATTCAAGCACAGATTAAGTGTACTCAGTACCAAGTCTCCATACCAGCAACTTTGACACTTACCATTCCTGATGGTGCCGGAGTGGAATGGGTTTTGTGTGGAGGAGGCACTGGGGGCAGTGGAAGGGCAGGGTTGGAAGAGAGGGCAGATGGGGTTAGAGTGCTGATCTAGATCCCCACCCATTCTACATCATACATGAGATCCTAGTTAGGCAGAGGCAATAGGCACTCTCAACAAAAGCAGGCAAGGACTTCATTTTCCTGTAACGACATGCTTGTGATCATAGAGACTTTCTGTGATTTTTACCTAGGGTGCACTTTGCCTTGAGTTTGTCTGTATGAAATGAGCCAGCAGAGCTGGCATATTCCAGACCAACAAAAAGTTATCATTTAAAGACAGACCCATCCACCTTTGGGAAAGCATATGTGAAAATAATACTTATTTTTAGATCTGATTTCTAAAAAACTTTTTTAGTAGGCTTTTTGAGCAGCAGTTTTGGCAGCCAAAAGTTTAGTTAATTTAGAAAATGCTCATTTCAATGGCGATTGCTTTCTGTTAATTGGGAAAAAAAGAGAATGAGGGGAAGAGTACGAGGCAGGTCTTATATTACATTCTGACTTTACCTGCTAAGCCATCATCGACAGACTGAGGCATACCTACCTTCACAGGTTTGCTTCACTAGGGACACAGTGACAGAATTGTTCTGTACCCCAGACACTTGGCTACCAGCCACTTCACCATGTCTATTGAGAATATAACTGCTTGCCAATCCCATCTTTGCACTGCTGCTGATTTCTGTGTTGCTATTCCTGTTTACCTGTGGGTGAGCAAAGAACATTGCACCAATTACATTGCTGAAACCTCTATCAATCACTGTCTACATCAATTAATCAACCATCTTGTCCAAGGAGAAGGTGACAGACACTGTGCCCAAGGCCTGTAAGACAGAGATCTGCACATTCAGTAGAGATTCAAAGACTGGCCTAATAGTGTGAGAGTTTCTGCTGCTGCACACTTCAAAGCTGTCGCAATTATAGTTTTGATAAACGTAGGACTGTAGCTTTAAGAATAATCATGCGTTGTAAGATCACATGATCTGTGTAAACCAATGAGTTAGCAGTGCGGGGAACCTCTAGAAGGGAGTTCTTCTTTAGTTATGGAGTTTGATGCACATGTGTAGTTGCTGCTGCTGTCTTTTTAAATGCTTCCACATAGAAAAGTTGTCTGAAGGTCAACTCTATAACAAACTGGCGATGAGGATAAATCAGATTCAGTGCTCTACCTTGCCCAGCGATTGTGAGCTTCTAAGTTCGTCAAAAATAAAAGAAGATATACTCATCCGAAATGCCACAGTTTGGCAGAATCAACCCCTTTGAACCAGCCACAGATGATTGGTCTCAACAAACAGAACGTCCTGCATTCTTCTTTCAAGCAAATGAATTCATGGGGGAGAAAAAGAGGAGAGTGATTCTCCTGAGTATTTGTGGGAGCAAAACCTACAGTTTGATTCGAAGCTTGATGGCCCCCAGTGCCCCAGATTCAAAGACTTTCAGTGAATTAGTGAACCTCATTAGGGGACATTTTCAACCCAAGCCTTCAGTCACAATGCAGAGATTCAGGTTCAATTCACGGTATAGAGCCCTGGTGGAGACAATTGCTACTTACATGGTGAAATTAAAACAACTAATGGAATATTGCAATTTCGGTGAAACCCTGATTGACATGCTCAGAGATCGTTTAGTATGTGACATGCAGGAAGACACCATTCAGAGAAGATTGCAGGCTGAAGTGAATCTTGATTTAAGAAAGTGCTAGAAATAGCGCTGGCAATGGAAAGCGCTGTAAGGGATTCACAAGCAATTCAAGGGGCGCAAAATGGCACTGCTCTCCTAGTTGGGCAGGAGTAAGCAGCCGAAAGTGGCGCAAAAAGCTGGGACACTGCTGCGAAGCGGGAAACAGCCCCCGCTAACCGAAAAACGAGAGGAAACAACTTAGCAACTAAACCAAAACATAACTTTCATTGACATGGAAACAATCAGTTTTCTAGCGATTGGCAGTTTAAAAAAGTAGAATGTTATTTTTTCACAGAAGTGGACACGTATTGACACAGTGCAAAGCAAGATTTAAACAGGCTTCCAGACAATAAATGAATTCAAATGAAGTTTATAGCGTGGAAGAGCCAGAAACAACTAATTCTGACATTTATTCATTATTCAACATGAAAGTTGGGAAGACAGAGCCAATATTTGACACGGCGCAAGTGAGTGGTAAACCATTAAAAATGGAAGTAGACATGGGTGCTTCTACCACTGTAATAGGAGAACACATTTTCAGATATTTAAATAAAGGCAATCAACAACTAAAATTTGGAACAAACATCTGCCAAGTTGAAAACATTCACAGGCGAAGAAATCCAAGTAAAAGGTATCATCAGAGCAACTGTTCATTATAGACGCCAATCGGTACAGCTACCAGAGATGGTGATAGAAGGTGAAGGGCCAAGTCTTTTAAGGTGTGATTGGTTAAAGGAAATTAAATTAAACTGGTCCAAAATCATCCAGCTGAGAGCATGGGGACTACCAGAGCTGCTAAAAAAAATGGCACCGTCTTCAAGGATGAGCTGGGAAAAATCCAAGGCCTACAGGCCAAGATATACGTGGACCCAGGAGCAACTCCTCACTTCTTGAAAGCAAGACCAGTGCCATGCACTCTGAGAGAGAAAGTTGATACTGAACTGAACCAACTAGAGAGGCTGGGTGTCATAAAAGCATTTCAGTTCTCAGAGTGGGCAGCACCCATGGTCCCTGTCCTTAAACCAGAACTGATTGCCCGGATCTGTGGGGACTATAAACTAACAGTCGACAGAACAGCCAAACTAGACAGGTACTCTATTCCCATGATTGAAGACCTATATGCCAAATTAGCAGGAGGGACAACGTATACAAAGCTTTACATGAGTCATGCATATCAGCAACTGGAACAGGATGATGCCTCTGGGGAATTCGTGACCATAAACACCCACAAAGGGTTATACCAATATACACGCCTGCCCTTTGGTGTTTCCTCAGCCTGTGCCATTTTACAGAGGACAATGGAGAGCTTACTACAATGATAACCTCAGGTTGTGGGTCTACTTGGACGATGCACTGATAACTGGATTCATAGAAAAGGAACACTTGGCTAACCTAGACGAAGTCCTGAAACAATTTTTAGAAGCAGGAGTGTGCCTAAAGAAGGAGAAATGCACTTTACAAGCAAATGAAGTCAAATATTTGGGCCACCGGGTAGATGCCCAAGGGTTACACCCGGTTGAAAAGAAGGTTAAAGCAATAAGAGAGGCACCTGCAACTAAGAACACCTCTGAACTTAAATAATTTTTAGGGATGATAAATTATTATGGGCGATTTCTACCAAATTTGTCTGCAGTTCTGGCCCCTCTACATTCACTGCTAAGAAAAAACCAGCAGTGGTTTTGGGAGGCACCCCAAAAAGAAGCCTTCATGAAAGTAAAACAGCTCTTACATTATGAGCAGAGGGAGGAATTGGTACTAACCTGCTATGCGTCCCCTATGGAGTGGGAGCAGTACTATTTCATAAAATGGACGACGGCACAGAGAGGCCAATAAGCTATGTATCCAGGACAATTACCACAGCTGAAAAAGGATATTCTCAGGTCGAAAAGGAAGGTCTGTTGATTATTTTTGGTGTAAAAAAATTCCACCAATACGAGCGCGGGCGACATTTCATGATTGTATCAGATCACAAAACATTTTTGGGTTTGTTTAGCGAGAAAAGGCTTTACCTCCTATACCCTCTGCAAGAAAACAAGGATGGACCCTAATTTTGGCAGCTTTGTACATAGACCAGGGATTCATAGAGCAAATGCTGATGCCCTATGTTGCTTTCCTTTGCAAGGGAATGATGAACATGTCCCAGTTTTACAGGAACTCGTATTAGTGGTGAATTTTCTAGATTCCTCGCTAGACTGTGCCAGGCAGTTAAGAAACTGGATGAATTGCGATCCAGTCCTGCCTTGAGTGAGAGACCAAGTGTTACATGGTTGGTCCCAGGAACCAGTCTCTGATGAATTGAAGCCGTTTTTCAACCAAAGACACGAGCTGAGCAGTGAAGATGGTATTCTATTATGGGGTGCACGGGTAGTAGTTACTGCACAAAGAAGGGAACCACTTTTAGTAGAGACACACGGTGTCCATCCAGAGATCTCCAGAATGAAGTCAATAGCACGGAGTTATCTTTGGTGGCCAGGGTTGGATGGTGATATTGAAAAAATGGTAAAACACTGTGTGCAATGTCAACAGCTACAAAAGTTGCTGGTGGCAGCCCCATTACACCCATGGAGTGGCCTAGTAGACCCTGGGTGTGATTGCACATTGACTACGTCGGTCCTTTATTGCAGCAATGTTTCTACTCATTTCAAGTGGTTGGATGTTTATGAGGTAAAGTCGCCAATGTCAGGCGCTACTATAGAAAAACTACACCAGAGCTTCACCATCCATGGATTGCCAGAGGTAATCATCTCGGATAATGGTGCTGCATTTACGAACGCTGAGTTCCAACAATTTATCAGCCTCAACGGTATAAACCACATGAAGACTGCACCATACCACCCATTATCAAATAAACTGACAGAAAGGGCAGTACAAACTTTTAAGGTGGGAATGAAAAAGTTTACAGCTGATTTGTTGGAAAGTAAACTTGTTTGTTTTCTATTTCACTACAGAATGACAACCCCACACTACGACAGGAACAACACCTGCAGAATTACTGATGAGGCACTGCCTTCGGACAAGACTAAGCCTAATACTTCCCAATTTGGAGGGGAAAGTGGAGAAAAGTCAAGGGAACCCCAAAAAGCGACTCATGATTGGCATAGTCGCGAGTGACAATTTACTATTGGAGAAGCAGTACATGTAAAGAATTTCGGTGGAGGACCGAAGTGGTTACCTGGTTAAGTGAGTTCAGTGACCATGTGGAAATGGAGGGCCGGATCACTTGTAAGCATGTGGATCATTTAAGAAAAAGAGAGACAACCCAACAAAATGATGTTCCACCTGCAACCATTACTGAACCAATGGTTCCTATTGAAGTTGCTCAACCAAGGACAGGCATGCCCGATGTCTCTGTCAGATTCGAAGACATTGAACTGAAAGTGCCTAATGAGGTACCTGATGTTAATGTGGTTCCAGAGAATGTGTTTCCTACAAAAGAATCTGAAGTTGTGGAGCTGTGACATTCCACATGGATCAGGAAACCATCTGAGAGACTGAACTTCTAACTTCATGACCTGTGTAAATATTGTAATGTCATGAGATAAATATCCTTGCAAATACAAAATGTACAGAAGGTTAAAGGGGGCAGAATGTAGTAATTAAAGTTTTGAGAATTGTTAGACTGTAGCTTTAAGAATAATTCTGTGTTGTAAGATCACATGATCTGTGTAAACCAATGAGTTAGCAGCCCGGGGAACCTCTGGACGAGAGTTCTTTAGTTATGGAGCTTGATGCACAAGTGTAGTTGCTGCTGCTGTCCTGTAAATAAATTTAAATGTTTCCGCTAAGAAAAGTTGTCTGAAGATCAACTCTATGACAAAAGGTGACTATGTATTTCTTATTGCCATGCACGAGAAACCTTGACAAATGTATTGTGGAATTTTCCGTATGAGACGCTATGTATAGTGTGACCAGGTTTTCAAAAGTGAAAACAGGCACTCCATGAGGTAATGGCCCATGACACAAACTGATTTCCCTTAGCAGCTCCTCAGTTCCAGCACCTTCTCCATTTTTATCATTTTAGAAACAAGTGAAAGGGCAATAAATCGCTGCTTATCCTTCCCTTCAAAGTTCATTTGCAGTATTAAGGAAAAAATACTCTGTACTTGTCAACAACTAAGCCAAGTGCCTCCTTCAATCCTGCTGCCCAATTTCTGCCTGCCTCAGCAGGAAGTGCTTTGCAAGCATTATCCAGAAATACAATATGGTGTTGCAGGGCAGAGTGACACACTGTGAAAACTGTGGGGCAAAGTGACACACTGTGCAAACCGTGGGGCACAGTGACACACTGTGCAAACTGTGGGGCAAAATGACACAGTGTGCTGACTGTGGGGCAAAATGACACAGTGTGCTGACTGTGGGGCAAAGTAACACACTGTGCAAACTGTGGGGCAAAATGACACACTATGCTGACTGTGGAGCAAAGTAACACACTGTGCAAACTGTGGGGCAAAGCGACATGCTGTGCTGAGTATGGGGCAAAGCAACACACTGTGATGACTGTGGGGCAAAGTGACACACTGTGATGACTGTGTGGGGCAAAGTGATACACTGTGCTTAATGTGAAGTAAAGTGGCACACTGTGATGACTGTGTGGGGCAAAGTGATACACTGTGCTTAATGTGAAGCAAGGTGGCACACTGTGATGACTGTGGGGCAAAGTGACACACTGTGATGACTGTGGGGCAAAGTGACACACTGTGCTGACTGTTAAGCAAAGTGACACACTGTGCTGACAGTGGGGCAAATCGGAACACTGTGCAGAATTTGAAGCAAAGTGACAAAATGTGCAGAATAAGCGGCAAAGAGACACACTGTGCTGACTGCACGGCCAAGCGACACACAGTGCTGGCTGTGGGACAAAGTGACAAAATGTGCAGAATAAGCGGCAAAGTGACACACTGTGCTGACTATGAAGAGAAGTGACAGTCTGCGCTGATTGTGCAGCAAACTGACAAACTGTGCTGACTGTGGTGCAAAGCGACACACTGTGCTGACTGTGAGACAAGTGACAAAATGTGCAGAATAAGTGGCAAAGCGACACACTGTTCTGAATATGGGGCAAAGCGACGCACTGTGCTGACTGCGGGGCAAAGCGGCACGCTGTGCTGACTGTGGGGCCAAGCAACACGCTGTGCTGACTGTGGGGCCAAGCAACACGCTGTGCTGACTGTGGGGCAAAGCAGCACACTGTGCTCAAGTCAGCGCAAAGCGTCTCACTATGCTGAATGTGGGGCAACGTGACACAGTGTGCAGAATAGGGGGACACACTGTGCGGAGCGCAGGGCAAAGAGGCACACTGTGATGACTATGGGGCAAAGTGGCACAAAGTGCTAACTATGTGGCAAAGGAGAACATTGTACCAACTGCGGGGCAAATTGAAACACTGGGCTGGTTGCGGGAAACGGGAATAATTATGCTGACTGTGGGGCAAAACAAAACACTGTGCCGACTGTGGGGCAAAGTGACACACTGCGCTGACAGTGAAGCCAAGTGGAACACTGTGCTGACTGTGAGGCAAAGTGACAAAACGTGCAGAATAAGTGGCAAAGCGACACGTTGTTCTGAATATGGGGCAAAGCGACACGTTGTGCTGACTGTGAGGCAAAGTGGCACAGTGCGATGACTGTGGGCCAAAGTGACACACTGTGCTAACTGTAGGGTAAACCAGCAACCTGTACTGACTGTGGGACAAAGTGGCACACTGTGCTGACTATGAGGCAAAGTGATACACTGTGCTGACTGTGAGGCCAAGTGACACACTGTGCTGACTGTGAGGCCAAGTTGCACACTGTGCTGACTGTGAGGCAAAGTGAGAAAATGTGCAGAATAAGTGGCAAAGCGACACACTGTTCTGAATATGGGGCAAAGCGACACATTGTGCTGACTGTGAAGCAAAGTGGCACACTGCGATGACTGTGGGGCAAAGTGACACACTGTGATGACTGTGTGGCAAAGTGATACACTGTGCTTAATGTGAAGCAAAGCGGCACACTGTGATGACTGTGGGGCAAAGTAACACACTGTGCTGACAGTGAAGCAAAACGGCACTCTGTGCTGACTGTTAAGCAAAGTGACAGACTGTGCTGACAGTGGGGCAAATCGGAACACTGCAGACTTTGAAGCAAAGTGACAAAATGTGCAGAATAAGCGGCAAAGAGACACACTGTGCTGACTGCAGGGCCAAGCGACACACAGTGCTGGCTGTGGGACAAAGTGACACACTGTGCTGACTGTGAGGCAAAGTGACAAAATGTGCAGAATAAGCGGCAAAGTGACACACTGTGCTGACTGTAGGGCAAACCAGAAAACTGTACGGACTGTGGGACAAAGTGACACACTGTGCTGACAATGAAGAGAAGTGACAGACTGCGCTGATTGTGCTGCAAACTGACACACTATGCTGACTGTGGTGCAAAGCGACACACCGTGCTGACTGTGAGGCAAAGTGACATGCTGTGCTTACTGTGGGGCAAAGTGACACACTGCGCAGTCTGTGAGGCAAAGTGGCACACTGTGCTGGCTGTGGGGCAAAGTGGCACACTGTGCTGACTGTGAGGCAAGGTGACACCCTGTGCTGTCTGTGAGGCAAAGTAACACACTGTGCTGACTGTGGGGCAAAGCGGCACAATGTGCTGAATAAGGCGCAAAGTGGCACATTGTGCCAACTGCGGGTAAAGTGAGACACTGTGCTTACAGTGGGGTCAAGCGATACATTGTGCTGCCTGTAAGGGGAAATGACACATTGTGCCGGCTGTGGGGTAAAGTGACACGCTGTGCTGATTGTGAAGCAAAGTGGCACACTGCGATGACTGTGGGGCAAAGTGACGCACTGTGCTAACTGTAGGGCAAAGCAGAAAACTGTACTGACTGTGGAACAAAGTGGCACACTGTGCTGACTATGAGGCAAAGTGACACACTGTGCTGACTGTAGGGCAAAGCAGAAAACTGTACTGACTGTGGAACAAAGTGGCAGACTGTGCTGACTGTGAGGCAAAGCGAAACGCTGTGCTGACTGTGGGGCAAAGCGACACACTGTGCTGACTGTGGGGCAAAGTGACACACTGTGCTGACTTTGGGTCAAATGACACACTGTGCTGAATTTGGGTCAAATCGACACACTGTGCTGACTGTGGGTCAAAGCAGCACACTGTGCTCAAGTCAGGGCAAAGCGTCTCACTATGCTGAATGTGGGGCAACGTGACACAGTGTGCAGAATAGGGGAACACACTGTGTGGAGTGCAGGGAAAAGAGGCACACTGTGATGACTATGGGGCAAAGTGGCACAAAGTGCTAACTATGTGGCAAAGGAGAACATTGTACCGACTGCGGGGCAAATTGAAACACTGGGCAGGCTGCGGGACAACGAGAATAATTGTGCTGACTGTGGGGCAAAGCAAAACACTGTGCTGACAGTGGGTCAAAGTGCCACCCTGTGCTGACTGTGAAGCCAAGTGGAACACTGTGCTGACTGTGAGGCAAAGTGACAAAATGTGCAGAATAAGTGACAAAGCGACACACTGTTCTGATTATGGGGCAAAGCGACACATTGTGCTGACTGTGAAGCAAAGTGGCACACTGCGATGATTGTGGGCCAAAGTGACACACTGTGCTAACTGTAAGGCAAACCAGGAAACTGTACTGACTGTGGGAAAAAGTGGCACACTGCGCTGATTATTCGGCAAAGTGACACACTGTGCTGACTGTGAGGCCAAGTGACACACTGTGCTGACTGTGAGGCCAAGTTGCACATTGTGCTGACTATGAGGCAAAGTGACACACTGTGCTGACTATGAGGCAAAGTGATACACTGTGCTGACTGTGAGGCAAAGTGAGAAAATGTGCAGAATAAGTGACAAAGCGACACACTTTTCTGAATATGGGGCAAAGAGACACGTTGTGCTGACTGTGAAGCAAATTGGCACACTGCGATGACTGTGGGGCAAAGTGACACACTGTGATGACTGTAGGGCAAAGTGACACACTGTGATGACTGTGGGGCAAAGTGACACACTGTGATGACTGTGGGGCAAAGTAACACACTGTGCTGACTGTGAAGCAAAGTGACACACTGTGCTGACTGTGAGGCCAAGTTGCACACTGTGCTGACTGTGAAGCAAAGTGATACACAGTGCTGACTGTGAGGCAAAGAGAGAAAATGTGCATAATAAGTGGCAAAGCGACACACTCTTCTGAATATGGGGCAAAGCGACACATTGTGCTGACTGTGAAGCAAAGTGGCACACTGCGATGACTGTGCGGCAAAGTGACACACTGTGATGACTGTGGGGCATTGTGAAACACTGGGATGACTGTGAGGCAAAGTGACACACTGTGATGACTGTGGGGCAAAGTAACACACTGTGCTGACTGTGAAGCAAAGGGACGCACTGTGCTGACAGTGGTGCAACGCGGCACACTGTGATGACTGTGAAGCAAAGTGACACACTGTGCTGACAGTGAAGCAAAGTGGCACACTGTGCTGACTGTGAAGCAAAGTGACACACTGTGCTGACTGTGAAGCAAAGTGACACACTGTGCTGACAGTGAAGCAAAATGGCACACTGTGCTGACTGTTAAGCAAAGTGACACACTGTGCTGACAGTGGGGCAAATCGGAACACTGTGCAGACTTTGAAGCATAGTGACAAAATGTGCAGAATAAGCGGCAAAGAAACACACTGCGCTGCCTGCACGGCCAAACGACACACAGTGCTGGCTGTGGGACAAAGTGACACACAGTGCTGGCTGTGAGGCAAAGTGACAAAATGTGCAGAGTAAGCAGCAAAGCGACACACTGTGCTGACTATGAAGAGAAGTGACAGACTGTGCTGATTGTGCGTCAAACTGACACACTGTGCTGACTGTGGTGCAAGGCGATACACTGTGCTGACTGTGAGGCAAAGTGACACAAAGTGCCGACTTTGTGGCAAAGTGACACACTGTGCTGACTGTGAGACAAGTGACAAAATGTGCAGAATATGTGGCAAAGCGACACACTTCTGAATATGGGGCAAAGCGACGCACTGTGCTGACTGCGGGGCAAAGTGGCACGCTGTGCTGACTGTGGGGCAAAGCGACGCACTGTGCTGACTGTGGGGCCAAGCAACACGCTGTGCTGACTATGGGGCCAAGCAACATGCTGTGCTGACTGTGGGGCAAAGCAGCACACTGTGCTCAAGTCAGGGCAAAGCGTCTCACTATGCTGGATGTGGGCAGCGTGACACAGTGTGCAGAATAGGGGGACACACTGTGTGGAGCGCAGGGAAAAGAGGCACACTGTGCTGACACTGGGGCAAAGTGGCACAAAGTGCTAACTGTGGGGCAAAGAGAACATTGTGCCGACTGCGGGGCAAATTGAAACACTGGGCTGGCTGCGGGACAACGAGAATAATTATGCTGGCTGTGGGGCAACAGGACACACTTTTCTGAATACGGGGTTAAGCGACACCCTGTGCTGACTGGGAGGCAAAGTGACACATTGTGCTGACTGTGAGGCAAAGTGACACACTGTGCTGACTGTGGGGCAAAGTAACAGACTGTGCTAACTGTAGGGCAAACCAGAAATCTGTACTGACTATGGGACAAAGTGGCACACTGTGCTGACTATGAAGCAAAGCGACACAGTGCTGACTGGGAGGCATAGTGACACATTGTGCTGACTGTGAGGCAAAGTGACACACTGTGCTGACTGTGGGGCAAAGTTACACACTGTGCTGAATGTGGGGCAAAGTCACACACTGTGCTGACTGTGAGGCAAAGCGACACGCTTTGCTGACTGTTGGGCAAAGTAACACACTGTGCTAACTGTAGGGCAAAGCAGAAATCTGTACTGACTGTGGGACAAAGTGGCACACTGTGCTGACTATGAGGCAAAGCGACACACTGTGCTGACTGTGGGGCAAAGTTACACACTGTGCAGAATGTGGGGCAAAGTCACACACTGTGCTGACTGTGAGGCAAAGCGACACGCTGTGCTGACTGTGGGGCAAAATGACACACTGTGCTGACTGTTAAGCAAAGTGACACACTGTGCTGACAGTGGGGCAAATTGGAACACTGTGCAGACTATGAAGCAAAGTGACAAAATGTGCAGAATAAGCGGCAAAGAGACACACTGTGCTGACTATGAAGAGAAGTGACAGATGGCGCTGATTGTGCGTCAAACTGACACACTATGCTGACTGTGGGACAAAGCAAAACACTGTGCTGACTGCGGGGCAAAGTGACAAAATGTGCAGAATAAGTGGCAAAGCAACACACTGTTCTGAATATGGGGCAAAGCGACACATTGTGCTGACTGTGAAGCAAAGTGGCACACTGCGATGACGGTGGGGCAAAGTGACACACTGTGCTGACTGTGAAGCAAAGTGACGCACTGTGCTGACTGTGGTGCAACGCGGCACACTATGCTGACTGTGGTGCAACGCGGCACACTGTGCTGACTGTGAAGCAAAGTGACACACTGTGCTGACAGTGAAGCAAAACGGCACACTGTGCTGACTGTTAAGCAAAGTGACACACTGTGCTGACTGTGGGGCAAATCGGAACACTGTGCAGACTTTGAAGCAAAGTGACAAAATGTGCAGAATAAGCGGCAAAGAGACACACTGTGCTGCCTGCACGGCCAAGCGACACACAGTGCCGGCTGTGGGACAAAGTGACACACTGTGCTGACTCTGTGGCAAAGTGACAAAATGTGCAGATTAAGCGGCAAGTGACACACTGTGCTAACTGTAGGCAAACCAGAAAACTGTACTGACTGTGGGACAAAGTGGCACACTGCGCTGACTATGAGGCAAAGTGACATACTGTGCTGACTGTGAGGCCAAGTGACACACTGTGCTGACTGTGAGGCCAAGTTGCACACTGTGCTGACTATGAGGCAAAGTGATACACTGTGCTGACTGTGAGCCAAAGTGAGAAAATGTGCAGAATAAGTGGCAAAGCGACACACTGTTCTGAATATGGGGCAAAGCGACACGTTGTGCTGACTGTGAAGCAAAGTGGCACACTGCGATGACTGTGGGGCAAAGTGACACACTGTGATGACTGTGTGGCAAAGTGATACACTGGGCTTAATGTGAAGCAAAGCGGCGCACTGTGATGACTGTGGGGCAAAGTGACACACTGTGATGACTGTGGGACAAAGTGACACACTGTGCTGACTGTGAAGCAAAGTGACACACTGTGCTGACTGTGGGGCAAAGTGACACACTGTGCTGACTGTGAAGCAAAGTGACACACTGCGATGACTGTGGGGCAAAGTGACACACTGTGCTGACTGTGAAGCAAAGTAACACATTGTGCTGACAGTGAAGCATAGCGACACAATGTGCTGACTGTGGGGCAAAGTAACACACTGTGCTGACTGTGAAGCAAAGCGGCACACTGTGCTGACTTTGAAGCAAAGTGAGAAAATGTGCAGAATATGCGGCAAAGCAACACACTGTGCTGACGATGGGGCAAAGCGACATACTGTGCTGACTGTGTGGCAAGGCGACATGCTGTGCAGACTGTGGGGCAAAGTGACACACTGTGCTGTCTGTGAGGCAAGGTGACACACTGTGCTGACTGTGGGGCAAAGCGGCACGATGTGCTGGCTGTGGGGCAAAGCGGCACGCTGTGCTGGCTGTGGGGCAAAGCGGCACAATGTGCTGAATAAGGGGCAAAGTGGCACATTGTGCCGACTGCGGGTAAAGTGAGACAGTGTGCTTACAGTGGGGTCAAGCGACACACTGTGCTGCCTGTAAGGGGAAAGGACACATTGTGCCGGCTGTGGGGCAAAGTGACACACTGTGCTGACTGTGGGGCAAAGCAGAAAACTGTGCTGACTATGAGGCAAAGTGACACACTTTGCTGACTGGGAGGCATAGTGACACACTGTGCTGGCTGTGGGTCAAAGTGACACGCTGTGCTGATTGTGGGCAAAGCAGAAAACTGTACCGGCTGTGGGGCAAAGCAGAAAACTGTACTGACTGTGGGTCAAACTGACACACTGTGCTGACTGTGTGGCAAATCAAAACACTGGGCTGACTGTGTGGCAAAGTGACACACTGTGCTGACTGTAAAGCCAAGTGGAAAACTGTGCTGACTGTGAGGCAAAGTGACAAAATGTGCAGAATAAGTGGCAAAGCGACACACTGTTCTGAATATGGGGCAAAGCGACACGTTGTGCTAACTGTAGGGCAAACCAGAAAACTCTACTGACTGTGCGACAAAGTGGCAGACTGTGATGAATATGAGGCAAAGTGACACACTGTGCTGACTGTGAGGCAAAGTGACACACTGTGCCGGCTGTGAGGCCAGGTTGCACACTGTGCTGACTATGAGGCAAAGTGACGCACTGTGCTGACTGTGAGACAAAGAGAGAAAATGTGCATAATAAGTGGCAATGTGACACACTGTTCTGAATATGGGGCAAACGACACATTGTGCTGACTGTGAAGCAAAGTGGCACACTGCGATGACTGTGGGGAAAAGTGACACACTGTGATGACTGTGGGGCAAAGTGATACACTGTGCTTAATGTGAAGCAATGCGGCACACTGTGCTGACTGTGGGGCAAAGTAACACACTGTGCTGACTGTTAAGCAAAATGACACACTGTGCTGACAGTAGGTCAGATCGGAACACTGTGCAGACTTTGAAGCAAAGTGACAAAATGTGAAGAATAAGCGGCAAAGAGACACACTGTGCTGACTATGATGAGAAGTGACAGACTGCGCTGATTGTGCGGCAAACTGACACACTATGCTGACTGTGGTCCAAAGCGACACACTGTGCTGACTGTAAGGCACAGTGACACAAAGTGCCAACTTTGTGGCAAAGTGACACACTTTGCCGACTTTGTAGCAAAGTGCCACACTGTGCTGACTGTGAGACAAGTGACGAAATGTGCAGAATAAGTGGCAAAGCGACACACTGCTCGGAATATGGGGCAAAGCGACGCACTGTGCTGACTGCGGGGCAAAGCGGCACACTGTGCTGACTGTGGGGCCAAGCAACACGCTGTGCTGACTGTGGGTCAAAGCAGCACACTGTGCTCAAGTCAGGGCAAAGCGTCTCACTATGCTGAATGTGGGGCAATGTGACAAAGTGTGCAGAATAGGGGAACACACTGTGTGGAGCGCAGGGCAAAGTGACACACTGTGCTGACTGTGTGGCAAAGTGACAAAATGTGCAGATTAAGCGGCAAAGTGACACACTCTGCTGACTGTAGGGCAAACCAGAAAACTGTACTGACTGTGGGACAAAGTGGCACACTGTGCTGACTATGAGGCAAAGTGACACACTGTGCTGACTGTGAGGCCAAGTGACACACTGTGCTGACTGTGAGGCCAAGTGACACACTGTGCTGACTGTGAGGCCAAGTTGCACACTGTGCTGACTATGAGGCAAAGTGACACATTGTGCTGACTGTGAGGCAAAGTGAGAAAATGTGCAGAATAAGTGGCAAAGCGACACACTGTTCTGAATACGGGGCAAAGCGACACGTTGTGCTGACTGTGGGGCAAAGTGACACACTGTTATTACTGTGGGGCAAAGTGACACACTGTGATGACTGTGGGGTAAAGTAACACACTGTGCTTAATGTGAAGCAAAGTGACACACTGTGATGACTGTGGGGTAAAGTGACACACTGTGATGACTGTCGGACAAAGTGACACACTGTGCTGACTGTGAGGCAAAGTGACACACTGTGCTGACTGTGAGGCCAAGTTGCACACTGTGCTGACTATGAGGCAAAGTGACACATTGTGCTGACTCTTAGGCAAAGTGAGAAAATGTGCAGAATAAGTGGCAAAGCGACACACTGTTCTGAATGTGGGGCAAAGCGACACGTTGTGCTGACTGTGAAGCAAAGTGGCACACTGCGATGACTGTGGGGCAAACTGACACACTGTGATGACTGTGCGGCAAAGTGATACACTGTGCTTAATGTGAAGCAAAGCGACACACTGTACTGGCTGTGGGGCAAAGTGACACACTGTGCTGGCTGTGGGGCAAAGTAACACACTGTGCTGTCTGTGAGGCAAAGTAACACACTGTGCTGACAGTGGTGCAAATCGACACACTGCTGACTGTGAAGCAAAGTGACAAAATCTGCAGAATAAGCGGCAAAGCAACACACTGTGCTGACGATGGGGCAAAGCGACATACTGTGCTGACTGTGTGGCAAGGCGACATACTGTGCTGGCTGTGGGGCAAAGTGACACACTGTGCTGTCTGTGAGGCAAGGTGACACACTGTGCTGGCTGTGGGGCAAAGCGGCATGCAGTGCTGGCTGTGGGGCAATGTGGCACAATGTGCTGGCTGTGGGGCAAAGCGGCACGCTGTGCTGCCTGTGGGGCAAAGCGGCACGATGTGCTGGCTGTGGGGCAAAGTGGCACGCTGTGCTGGCTGTGGGGCAAAGCGGCACGATGTGCTGGCTGTGGGGCAATGTGGCACAATGTGCTGAATAAGGGGCAAAGTGGCACATTGTGCCGACTGCGGGCAAAGTGAGACACTGTGCTTACAGTGAGGTCAAGCGACACACTGTGCTGCCTGTAAGGGGAAAGGACACATTGTGCCGGCTGTGGGGCAAAGTGACACACTGTGCTGACTGTGGGGCAAAGCAGAAATTTGTACTGACTGTGGGACAAAGCAGAAAACTGTACTGGATGTGGGACAAAGCAGAAAACTGTACTGAATGTGGGTCAAACTGACACACTGTGCTGACTGTGTGGCAAATCAAAACACTGGGCTGACTGTGTGGCAAAGTGACACACTGCGCTGACTGTGAAGCCAAGTGGAAAACTGTGCTGACTGTGTGGCAAAGTGACAAAATGTGCAGGATAAGTGGCAAAGCGACACACTGTTCTGAATATGGGGCAAAGCGACACGTTGTGCTGACTGTGGGGCAAAGTGACACACTGTGCTAACTGTAGGGCAAACCGGAAAACTGTACTGACTGTGCGACAAAGTGGCACACTGTGCTGACTATGAGGCAAAGTGACACACTGTGCTGACTGTGAGGCAAAGTAACACACTGTGCTGACTGTGATGACAAGTTGCACACTGTGCCGGCTGTGAGGCCAAGTTGCACACTGTGCTGACTATGAGGCAAAGTGACACACTGTGCTGACTGTGAGGCAAAGTGAGAAAATGTGCAGAATAAGTGGCAATGCGACACACTGTTCTGAATATGGGGCAAACGACACATTGTACTGAAGCAAAGTGGCACACTGCGATGACTGTGGGGCAAAGTGACACACTGTGATGACTGTGGGGCAAATTGATACACTGTGCTTAATGTGAAGCAATGCGGCACACTGTGATGACTGAGGGGCAAAGTGACACACTGTGATGACTGTGGGGCAAAGTAACACACTGTGATGACAGTGAAGCAAAACTGAACACTGTGCTGACTGTTAAGCAAAGTGACACACTGTGCTGATAGTGGGGCAAATCGGCACACTGTGCTAACTTTAAAGCAAAGTGACAGGCTGCGCTGATTATGCGCAAACTGACACACTGTGCTGACTGTGGTGTAAAGCGACACACTGTGCTCACTGTAAGGCAAAGTGGCACACTGTGCTGACTGTGAGACAAGTGACAAAATGTGCAGAATAAGTGGCAAAGCGACACACTGTTCTGAATATGGGGCAAAGCGACACATTGTGCTGACTGTGGTGCAAAGCGACACACTTCTGAATATGGGGCAAAGCGACGCACTGTGCTGACTGCGATGCAAAGCGGTGCACTGTGCTGACTGTGGGGCCAAGCAACACACTGTGCTGACTGTGGGGCAAAGCAGCACACTGTGCTCAAGTCAGGGCAAAGCGTCTCACTATGCTGAATGTGGGGCAACGTGACACAGTGTGCAGAATAGGGGGACACACTGTGTGGAGCGCAGGGAAAAGAGGCACACTGTGCTGACCCTGGGGCAAAGTGGCACAAAGTGCTAACTGTGGGGCAAAGAGAACATTGTGCCGACTGCGGGGCAAATTGAAACACTGGGCAGGCTGCGGGACAACGAGAATAATTATGCTGGCTGTGGGGCAACAGGACACACTTTTCTGAATACGGGGTTAAGCGACACCCTGTGCTGACTGTGAGGCAAAGCGACACACTGTACGGACTGTGAGGCAAAGCGACACTCTGTGCTGACTGTGAGGCAAAGCGACACACTGTGCTGACTGTGGGGCAAAGTGACACACTGTGCTAACTGTAGGGCAAACCAGAAATCTGTACTGACTGTGGGACGAAGTGGCACACTGTGCTGACTATGAGGCAAAGTGACACATTGTGCTGACTGGGAGGCATAGTGACACATTGTGCTGACTGTGAGGCAAACTGACACACTGTGCTGACTGTGGGTCAAAGCAACACACTGTGCTGACTGTTAAACAAAGTGACACACTGTGCTGACAGTGGGGCAAATCGGAACACTGTGCAGACATTGAAGCAAAGTGACAAAATGTGCAGAATAAGCGGCAAAGAGACACACTGCTGACTATGAAGAGAAGTGACAGACTGCACTGATTGTGCGTTAAACTGACACACTGTGCTGACTGTCGTGCAAAGCGACACACTGTGCTGACTGTGAGGCAAAGTGACACAAAGTGCCAACTTTGTGGCAAAGTGACACACTTTGCCGACTTTGTAGCAAAGTGACACACTGTGCTGACTGTGAGACAAGTGACGAAATGTGCAGAATATGTGGCAAAGCGACACACTACTCTGAATATGGGGCAAAGTGACACACTGTGCTGACTGCGGGGCAAAGCGGCACGCTGTGCTGACTGTGGGGCCAAGCAACACGCTGTGCTGACTGTGGGGCCAAGCAACACGCTGTGCTGACTGTGGGTCAAAGCAGCACACTGTGCTCAAGTCAGGGCAAAGCATCTCACTATGCTGAATGTGGGGCAACGTGACACAGTGTGCAGAATAGGGGAACACACTGTGTGGAGTGCAGGGAAAAGAGGCACACTGTGATGACTATGGGGCAAAGTGGCACAAAGTGCTAACTATGTGGCAAAGGAGAACATTGTACCGACTGCGGGGCAAATTGAAACACTGGGCTGGCTGCGGTACAACGAGAATAATTGTGCTGACTGTGGGGCAAAGTTACACACTGTGCTGACTGTGGGGCAAATTGACACACTGTGCTGACTGTGGGGAAAAGTGACACACTGTGCTGACTGAGGGGAAAAGTGAGACACTGTGCTGACTGTGGGGAAAAGTGACACACTGTGCTGGCTGTGGGTCAAAGCGACACACTGTGCTGATCGTTAAGCAAAGTGACACACTGTGCTGACAGTGGGGCAAATCGGAACACTGTGCAGACTTTGAAGCAAAGTGACAAAATGTGCAGAATAAGCGGCAAAGAGTCACACTGTGCTGACTATGAAGAGAAGTGACAGACTGCGCTGATTGTGCGGCAAACTGACACACTGTGCTGACTGTGGTCCAAAGCGACACACTGTGCTGACTGTGAGGCACAGTGACAAAAAGTGCCGACTTTGTGGCAAAGTGACACACTTTGCCGACTTTGTAGCAAAGTGCCACACTGTGCTGACTGTGAAACGAAGTGACACACTGTGCTGACTGTGGAGCAAAGAGACACACTGTGCTGACTGTGGGGCAAAGTGTCACACTGTGCTGACTGTGAGGCAAAGGGGGTCAATGTGCTGACTTGGAAGTGACACGGAGGGTTCACTATGAGGCAAAGTGACACACTGTGCTGACTGTGAAACAAAGTGACACAATGTGCTGACTGTGGGGCAAAATGGCACACTGTGCTGATTGTGGGGCAAAGCGACACACTGAGCTGACTCTGGGAAAAGTGGCGCATTGTGCTGAATACAGGGCAAAGTGACACACTGTGCTGACTGTGAGGCAAAGTTACACACTGTGTTGTCAGTGGCAAAAGTGACAGACTGTGACTACTGTGGGCCAAATTGGCACACTGTGCAGAATGTGGTGCAAAGCAAGACAATGTACGAACTGTGAGGCAAAGCGACAGACTGCTGACCATGAGGCAAAGTAATATAATGTGCTGATTGTGAGGCAAGTTTACACACTGTGCTGACTGTGGGGCAAAGTGGCACCCTGTGCTGACTGTGAGGCAAAGTGACACAATGTGCTGACTGTGAGGCAAAGTGACTCAATGTGCTAACTGTGAGGCAAAGCGGGTACTGTGCTGACTGAAAAGTGAGACGGTGGGCTGATTATGAGGCGAAATGACACACTGTGCTGAGCGTGAAATGAAGTGACACACTGTGCTGACTGTGAGGCTAAATGGCACACTGTGCTGACTGTGACACATTGTGCTGACTGTGAGGCAAAGCGGGTCACTGTGCTGACTGAAAAGTGACATGGAGGGCTGATTATGAGGAGAAATTACACAA
Organism: Cetorhinus maximus; assembly: GCF_964194155.1. Taxonomy (NCBI): domain Eukaryota; kingdom Metazoa; phylum Chordata; class Chondrichthyes; order Lamniformes; family Cetorhinidae; genus Cetorhinus; species Cetorhinus maximus. The sequence continues at coordinate 104,857,673 of NC_135884.1, forward strand.
TGTGCTGATTCTGAAACAAAGTGACACACTGCTGACTTTGAGGCAAAGTGTCAAAATGTGCAGAATAAGCGGCACACTTCTGAATTTGGGGCAAAGTGACACACTGTGCTGATAATGGTGCAAAGCGATGCACTGTGCTGACTGTGGGGGAAAGTGAAACGCTGTGCTAACTGAAAGACTAGGCGGCATGCTGTGCAGACTGTGGGGCAAAGCAGCACACTGTGCTCAAGTCAGGGCAAAGCGTCTCACTATGCTGAATGTGGGGCAATGTGACACAGTGTGCAGAATAGGGGGACACGCTGTGCGGAGTGCAGGGCAAAGAGGCACACTGTGCTGACTCTGGGGCAAAGTGGCACAAAGTGCTAACTGTGGGGCAAGGGAGAACATTGCACCGACTGTGGGGCAAATTGAAACACTGGGCTGGCTGCGGGACAATGAGTATAATTGTGCTAACTGTGGGGCAACAGGACACACTTTTCTGAATACGGGGCTAAGCGACACACTGTGCTGATTCTGGGCACAGTAGCACACTGCACTGAATACGGGGCAAAGCGACACGCTGTGCTGACTGTTAGGCAAAGTTACAGACTTTGCTGTCAGTGGGCAAAAGTGACAGACTATGATTCCTGTGGGCCAAATTGGCACACTGTGCAGAATGTGGTGGAAAGCAATACAGAGGGAAGTGACACAGAGGGCTCATTATGAGGCGAAATGACACACCGTGCTGACTGTGAGCCAAAGAGACATACTTTGCTAAATGTGGGGCAAAATGGCACACTGTGCTGAATTTGGGGCAAAAAGACACACTGCGCTGATTGTGGGGAAACGCGACACACTGAGCTGACTGTGAGGCAAAGTTACACGCTGTTTTGTCAGTGGGCAAAAGTGACAGACTGTGATTATTGTGGGCCAAATTGGCACACTGTGCAGAATGCGGTGCAGAGCAAGACAATGTACAACTGTGAGGCAAAGCGACAGACTGCTGACCATGAGGCAACATAATATACTGTCCGGACTGTGAGGCAAAGTTACACCCTGTGCTAACCGTGGGGCAAAGTTACACACTGTGCTGACTGTGGGGCAAAGTGGCACACTGTGCTGGATTTGGGGCAAGAAGACACAATGTGCTTACTGTGGGGAAACGCAACACACTGAGATGACTCTGGGCAAAGTGGCTCACTGCGCTGACTATGAGGCAAAGTGACACACTGTGCTGACTGTGAGGCAAAGTGACTCACTGTGCTGACTGTGAGGCAAAGCGGGTCACTGTGCTGACTGTGAGGCAAAGCGGGTCACTGTGCTGACTGAAAAGTGAGACAGTGGGCTGATTATGAGGCAAAATGACACACTGTGCTGACTGTGAAACAAAGTGACACACTGTGCTGACTGTGAGGAAAAATGGCACACTGTGCTGAATTTAGGGCAAAACGACACACTGAGCTGACTGTGAGGCAAAGTGGCACACTGTGCTGAATACGGGGCAAAGCGACACACTGACTGTGAGGCAAAGTTACACACTGTGTTGTCAGTGGGCAAAAGTGACAGACTGTGATTACTGTGGGCCAAATTGGCACACTGTGCAGAATGTGGTGCAAAGCAAGACAATGTACTAACTGTGAGGCAAAGCCACAGACTGCTGACCATGAGGCAAAGTAATATACTGTGCTGCCAGTGAGGCAAAGTTACACCCTGTAAAGATGGGGCAAAGTGGCACACTGTGCTGACTGTGGGGCAAAGTGACACACTGTGCTGACTGTGAGGCAATGTGACACACGGTGCTGACTGAGGCAAAGTGACACACTGTGCTGACTGTGAAGCAAAGCGTGTCACCGTGCTGACTGAAAAGTGAGATGGTGGGCAGATTATGAGATGGAATTACACACTGTGCTGATTCTGAAACAAAGTGACACACTGTGCTGACTTTGGGGCAGAGCGATACACTGAGCTGACCCTGAGGCAAAGTAATATACTATGCTGACTGTGAGGCAAACCAAGACACTGTGCTGACTGTGAGGCAAAGTGACACACTCTGCTGACTGTGAGGCGAAGTGACACACTGTGCTGACTGTGAGGCGAAGTGACACACTGTGCTGAACTTGGGGCAAAGTGACACACTATGCTGACTGTGAGGCGAAGTGACACACTGTGCTGACTGTGAGGTGAAGTGACACACTGTGCTGAACTTGGGGCAAAGTGACACACTGTGCTGATTGTGGGGCAGAGCGACACACTGAGCTGACTCTGGGCAAAGTGACACACTGTGCTGACTGCGGTGCAAAGCGATACACTGTGCTGACTGTGGGGGAAAGTGAAACGCTGTGCTAACTGAACGACAAGGCGGCATGCTGTGCTGACTGTGGGGCAAAGCAGCACACTGTGCTCAAGTCAGGGCAAAGTGTCTCACTATGCTGAATATGGGGCAACGTGACAAAGTGTGCAGAATAGGGGGACACACTGTGCGGAGCGCAGGGCAAAGAGGCACACTGTGCTGACTCTGGGGCAAAGTGGCACAAAGTGCTAACTGTGGGGCAAGGTAGAACATTGTACCGACTGTGGGGCAAATTGAAACACTGGGCTGGCTGCGGGACAATGAGAATAATTGTGCTGACTGTGGGGCAAAGCGACACACTGTGCTGACTGTAAGGCAAAGTGACACCCTGCGCTGACTGTCAGGCAAATTGACACACTGTGCTGAATATGGGTCAAAGTGACACACTGTGCTGACTGTGAGGCAAATTGACACACTGTGCTGAATATGGGTCAAAGTGACGCACTGTGCTGACTGTGAGGCAAATTGACACACTGTGCTGAATATGGGTCAAAGTGGCACACTGTGCTGACTTTGAGCCAAAGCGATGCACTGCGCAGATTGTGGGGCAAAGCGACACACTGAGCTGACTCTGGGCAAAGTGGCACACTGTGCTGAATAGGGGCAAAGCTGTCTGTGAGGCAACGTTACACACTGTTCTGTCAGTGGGCAAAAGTGACAGACTGTGATTACTGTGTGCAGAATGTGGTGCAAAGCAAGACAATATACTAACTGTGAGGCAAAGCGACAGACTGCTGACCATGCGGCAAAGTAATATACTGTGCTGACAGTGGGGCAAATCGACACACTGTGCTGACTGTGGGACAGAGCGGGTTACTGCTGACCGTGAAGCATAGTGACACACTGTGACAATTGTGGGGCTAAGCGATACAATGTGCTGATTGTGGGGCAGAGCGACACACTGTGGTGACTTTCGAGCAAAGCGATACAGTGTGCTGACTGTGTTGCAAAGCGAAACACTGTGATGACTTTGGGGCAAAGCGACACACTGTGTTGACTGCTGGGCAAAGTGACACACTGTTCTCACTGTGAGGCAAACGACACATTGTGCTGACTGTGGGGCAAAGCGACACATTGTGCTGACTGTGGGGCAAAGTGACACGCTGTGCTTAATACGGGGTAAAGTAACACACCTTGCTGAGACCTGGGCAATGCGAACAATTGTGCTGACTGTGAGGCAAAATGACACACTTTGCTGACTGTGAGTCAAAATGATACACTGCTGACTGCAGTGCAAAGTGTCACACTGTGCTGAATGTGGGGCAAAGTGACACACTGTGCGGACTGTGCGGCAGAGCGTAACACGATGTGAATGTGGGGCAAAGGGGTTCCCTGCTGACTGTGCGGCAAAGAGTCACACTGTGCTGACTGTGGGGCAAAGAGTCACACTGTGCTGACTGTGGGGCAAGGCGACACACTGTGCGGACTTTGGGGCAGAGCATAACACTGTATGACTGTGAGGCAATACGGCACGCTGTGGTGAATGTGGTGCTAAGTGACACACTGTGATGACTGTGGGACTAACCGATACACTGTGCTGACTATGAGGCAAAGCGACACACTGTGCTGACTCAGGGGCAAAGTGACACGCTGTGCTGACTATAGGGCAAAGTGTCACACTGTGCTGACTGTGGGGCAAAGTGACACACTGTGCTGCCAATGAGGCAAAGCGATGCACTGGGCTGACTGTAGGGCAAAATGACACACTGTGCAGTTGCGGGGCAGAGCATAACACTGTGTGACTGTGAGGCAAAGCCGGTCACTGCTGACTGTGAGGCAATGTGGCACAGTGTGGTGAATGTGGGGAAAAGTGACACACTGTGCTGACTGTGGGGCTAAACGATACACTGCTGACTGTAAGGCAAAGTGTCACACTGTGCAGACTTGGGGGCAAAGCGGCACACCGTGGGGACTGCAGGACAAATGGACACACTGTGCTAACTGTGGAGCAAGGTGACAAAGTGTTCTGTCAATGGGGAAAAACAGCACGCTGTGCCAACAGTGGGGCAAAGTGACAGGCTGTGCTGATTGTGAGGCAAACTGACACACTGTGCTGATTGTGGGGCAAAGCCACACACTGTACTGACTCCTAGGCAAAGTGACCCACTGTGCTGACTATGAAGCAATGCAACACACTCTGCTGACTGTGAGGCAAAGTGACACACTGTGCTCACTGTGCCAATAGCGGGGCAAAATGACAGACTGTGCTGATTGTGGGCCAAAGTGACAGACTGTGCAGAGTGTGAAACATAGCGACTCACTGTGCTGACTGTTGGGCTAAGCAATACTCTGTGCTGGCTGTGGGGCAGAGCGACACACTGTGCTCACCGCTGGGCAAAGTGACATTCTGTGCTGACTAGAGGGCACACCGTGGGGACTACAGGACAAACGAACAGACTGTGCTAACTGTGGGGCAAGGTGACAAAGTGTTCTGTCAGTGGGGAAAAAAGGTACACTGGGCCAACTGTAGAGCAAAGCAACACACTGTGCTGACTGTGGGACAAAGTGACACACTGTGCTCACTGTGGGGCAAAGTGTCAGACTGTGCCGAGTGCGAAGCATAACGAGACACTGTGCTGACAGTGGGGCAGAGTGACACACTGTGCTGACTGTGAGGCAACGCAACACACTGTGCTGACTGTGAGGAAAAGTGGCACACTGTGCTCACTGTGGGGCAAAGCGACAGACTGTGCTGACTGTGGGACAAAGTGACAGGCTGCTGACTGTAGGGCTAAGCAACACAGTGTGCTGACTGTGAGGCAATGTGATACACTCTGCTGACTGCGTGGCAAATTGACACACTGTGCTTACTGCTGGGCAAAGTGACAGACTGTGCTGAGTGTGAAGCATAGCGACACACTGCGCTGACTCTGGGGCTAAGCAATACGTTGTGCTGACTGTGGGGCAAAGCGACACACTGTGATCTCTATTGTGTAAAATGATAAAATGTGCTGACTGTGGGGCTAGGCGATACACTATGCTTACTGCGGGGCAAAATGACAGACTGTGCTGACTGTGAGGCACACTGACACACTGCTCTGACTGTGGGGCAAAGCGACACACTGTACTGACTGTGGGGCAGAGTAGCACACTGTGCTGACTGCATGGCAAATTGACACACTGTGCTGACTGCATGGCAAATTGACACACTGTGCTCACTGCTGAGCAAAGTGACACACTGTGCTGACTGTGGGGCAAAGTGACACACTGTGCTGACTGTGGGGCAAAGTGACACACTGTGCTGACTGTGGGGCAAAGCGACACACTGTGCTGACTGTGGGGCATAGCGGGAAACTGCTGACTGTGAGGCAAAGCAGCACACTGTACAGACTGTGAGGCAAAGTGACACACTGTGCTGACTGCGGGCCAAAGAGTCACAGAGTGCTGACAGTGGGGCAAAGTGACACACTGTGCAGACTTAGGGCCAAAGCGGTACACCGTGGAGATTGCAGGACAAACAGACAGAATGTACCAATTGTGGGGCAAAGTGACAGACTGTGCTGATTGTGAGGCTAAGCGACACAATGTGATGACTGTGAAGCAACTTGACACACCCTGCTGACTGTGAGGCAAAGTGAGACACTGTGCTGACTGTGAGGCAAAGTGACTCACTGTGCTGAATTTGGGGCAAAGTGACACAGTGTGATGACTGTGAAGCAACGTGACACACCCTGCTGACTGTGAGGCAAAGTGACACACTGTGCTGACTGTGAGGCAAAGTGACTCACTGTGCTGACTGTGAGGCAAAGCGACACATTGTGCTGACTGTGAGGCAAAGTGACTCACTGTGCTGACTGTGAGGCAAAGCGACACACTGTGCTGACTGTGAGGCAAAGTGACTCACTGTGCTGACTGTGAGGCAAAGTGACTCACTGTGCTGACTGTGAGGCAAAGCGGGTACTGTACTGACTGAAAAGTGAGACGGTGCGCTGATTATGAGGCGAAATGACACACTGCTGTCTGTAAAATGAAGTGACACACTGTGCTGACTGTGAGACAAAATGGCACACTGTGCTGACTGTGGGACAAAATTAAACACTGTGCTGAATTTGGGGCAAAGCGACACACTGAGCTGACTCTGGGCAAAGTGACACACTGTGCTGAATACGGGGCAAAGCGACACACTGTGCTGACTGTGAGGCAAAGTTACATACTGTTCTGTCAGTGGGCAAAAGTGACAGACTGTGATTACTGTGGGCCAAATTGGCACACTGTGCAGAATGTGGTGCAAAGCAAGGCAATGTACTAACTGTCAGGCAAAGCGACAGAAAGCTGACCATGAGGCAAAGAAATATACTGTGCTGACTGTGAGGCAATGTGACACACTGTGCTTACTGCTGGGCAAAGTGTCACACTGTGCTGACTGGGGGGGGGGAGCAAAGCGGCACACCGTGGGGACTGCAGGACAAACGGACACACTGTGCCAACTGTGGGGCAAAGTGACACACTGTGCTGACAGTGGGGCAAAGTTACACACTGTGCCAACTGTGGGGCAAAGTGACACACTGTGCTGACAGTGGCACAAAGTGAAGCGGGCCACTGCTGACTGTGAGGCACAGTGGCACACTGCTGACTAAGGGGCAAAGTGTCACACTGTGCTGACTTGGGGGGGTAAAATGGCACACCGTGGGGACTGCAGGACAAACGGACACACTGTGCCAACTGTGGGGCAAAATGACAAAGTGTTCTGTCAGTGAGGAAAAACAGCACACTGTGCCAACAGTGGGGGCAAAGCCACACACTGTGCTGACTGTGAGGCAAAGTGACACACTGTGCTGACTGTGGGGCAAAGGGACGCACTGTGCTAACTGTGAGGCAAAGTGACACACTGCTGGGCAGTGACACACTGTACTGACTGTGAAGCAAAGTGGCACACTGTGCTGAGTGTGAAACATAGCAACACACTGTGTTGACTGTTGTGCAAAGCGATACGCTGTGCTGACTGTGGGGCAGAGCAACACACTGTACTCACTGCTGGGCAAAGTGACAGGCAGTGTTGACTGTGGGGCAAAGCGACACATTGTGCTGACTGTGAGGCAAAGCGATGCACTGCTGACTGTGAGGCAAAGTGACACACTGTGCTGACTGTGAGGCAAAGTGACACACTGTGGTGACAGTGGAGCAAAGCAACAGACGGTGCTAACTGTGGATCAAACTGACATTCTGTGTTGACAGCAAGGCAAAGTGAGACACTGTGCTGACTGTGGGGCAAAGCGACACACTGTGTTGACTGTTGGGCAATCTGACATACTGTGCTAAGAGCAAGGCAAAGCGACACACTGTGCTGGTTGTAGGGCAAAGTGACACACTGTTGTGAGGACTAACCGATACACTGTGCTGACTATGAGGCAAAGTGTCACACTGTGCTGACTGTGGGGCAAAGTGACGCGCTGTGCTGCCAATGAGGCAAAGCGACAGACTGTGCTGACTGCGGGCCAAAGCATCACACGGTGCTGACAGTGGGACAATGTGAAACACTGTGCTGACTGTGGGTCAAAGTGAAACACTGTGCTGACTGTGGGTCAAAGTGAAGCACTGTGCTGACTGTGGGTCAAAGTGACACACTGTGCTGACAGTGGGACAATGTGAAACACTGTGCTGACTGTGGGTCAAAGTAAAACTCTGTGCTGACTGTGGGTCAAAGTGACACACTGTGCTGACAGTGGGTCAAAGTGACACACTGTGCTGACCGTGGGTCAAAGTGACACACTGTGCTGACAGCAAGGCAAAGCGACACACTGTGCTGGTTGTAGGGCAAAGTGACACACTGTTGTGAGTGTAGTGCAAGTTGACACACTGAGATGCCTGTGGGGCAAATCGACACACAATGCTGACTGTGGGGCAAATTGCCACATTGGGTGCTGCCTTTGGGGCAAAGTGACACACTGTGCTAACTGTACGCCAAGTTGACATACTGTGATGACTCTGAGGCAACGCAACACACTGTGCTCACTGCAGATCAAAGCGACACACTGTGCTCACTGCTTGGCAAAGCCACACACTTTGTTGACTGTGGGGCAAAGCCACACACTGTGCTGACTATGAAGCAAAGCAAAATATTATGCTGATTGTGAGGCAAAGTGGGTCACCGCTGACAGTGAGGCAAAGTGACACATTGTGCTGTCTGTGGGGCAATGCAACACACTGTGCTGACAGCGAAGCAAAGCGACACATTGTGCTGACTGTGAGGCAAAGCGACACACTGTGTGACTGTGAGGCAAAGCTGGTCACTGCTGACTGTGAGGCAATGCAGCACAGTGTGGGGACTGCAGGACAAACGGACACACTATGCTGACTATGGGGCAAAGTGTCACACTGTGCTGACTTGGGGGCAAAGCAGCACAGCGTGGGGACTGCAGGGCAAATGGACACACTATGCTAACTGTGGGTCAAGGTGACAAAGTGTTCTGTCATTGGGGAAAAATGGCAAACCGTGCTGACTAGGGGGCAAAGTGACTCACTGTGCTGACTGCGGGCCAAATCATCACACTGTGCTGACAGTGGGACAAAGCGACACACTGTGCTGACAGTGGGACAAAGCGAAACACTGTGCTGACTGTGGGTCAAAGCAGGCCACTGCAGACTGTGAGACATAGCAGCACATTGTGTTGAATGTCGGGCTAAGCGATACACCGTGCTTACTGTGCGGCAAATTGACACACTGTGCTCACTGCTGGGCAAAGTGACACACTGTGCCAACAGTGGGGCAAAGCCACGCACTGTGCTGACTGTGAGGCAAAGGGACGCACTGTGCTGACTGTGAGGCAAAGTGACACACTGTGCTGACTGTGAGACAAAGCGATACACTGTGCTGACTGTGAGGCAAAGTGACACACTGTGCTAACTATGGGGCAAAGCGACACACTGTGCTGACTGTGAGGCAAAGCGACACACTGTGCTCACTGTGAGGCAAAGTGACACACTGTGCTGACTGTGAGGCAAAGCAACACACTGTGCTGACTGTGAGGCAAAGTGACACATTGTGCTCACTGTGAGGCAAAGTGGCACACTGTGCTGACTGTGAGGCAAAGCGACACACTGTGCTGACTGTGAGGCAAAGTGACACACTGTGCTCACTGTGAGGAAAATTGACATACTGTGCTCACTGCTGGGCAAGGTGACAGACTGTGCTCACTGTGGGGCAAAGTGACAGACTGTGCTGACTGTGGGACAAAGTGACAGGCTGCTTACTGTGTGGCAAAGTGTGCTGACTAAGGGGCAAAGTGGCACACTGTGCTGACTATGGGGCAAAGTGGCACACTGTGCTGACTGCTGGGCTAAGCGACACACTGTGCTGACTGTGAGGCAATATGACACGCTCTGCTGACTGTGTGGCAAATTGACACACTGTGCTCACTGCTGGGCAAAGTGACAGACTGTGCTGACTGTGGGGCAAAGTGAAACACTGTGCTGACTGTGGGGCAAAGTGAAACACTGTGCTGAAAGTGGGACAAAGCGACACACTGTGCTGACTGTGATGCAAAGTGAAACACTGTGCTGACTGTGGTCAAAGCGGGCCACTGCTGACCGTGAGGCACTGAGGCACATTGTGTTGAATGTCGGACTAAGCGATACACTGTGCTGACTGTGAGGAAAAGTGACACACTGTGCTAACTGTGGGGCAAAGTGGCACACTGTGCTGACTGTGGGACAAAGTGACGGAGTGTTTACTGTGTGGCAAAGTGGCACACTGTGCTGACTATGGGGCAAAGTGGCACACTGTGCTGACTGCCGGGCTAAGTGACACACTGCTGACTGTGAGGCAATATGACACGCTCTGCTGACTGGGTGGCAAATTGACACACTGTGCTCACTGCTGGGCAAAGTGGCAGACTGTGCTGATTGTGGGGCAATGCAACACACTGTGCTGACAGCGAAGCAAAGCGACACATTGTGCTGACTATGGGGCAAAGCGACACACTGTGTGCCTGTGGGGCAAAGCGGGTCACTGCTGGCTGTGAGGTAATGTGGCACACTATGCCGACTATGGGACAAAGTGTCACACTGTGCTGACTGGGGGGCAAAGTGTCACAGCGTGGGGACTGCAGGACAAATGGACACACTGTGCTGACTGTGGGGCAAAGCGACACACTGTGCTGGCTGTAGGTCAAAGCGGGCCACTGCTGAATGTGAGGCATAACGGCACACTATGCTGACTGTGGGGCAAAGTCGCACACTGTGCTGAGTGTGACAGGCATGGCAGCACATTGTGTTGAATGTCGGGCTAAGCGACACACAATGCTGACTGTGCGGCAAAGCTACACTGTGCTGACTGCGGTGCTAAACGACACACTGTGCTGACTGCGTGGCAAATTGACACACTGTGCTCACTGCTGGGCAAAGTGACAGACTGTGCTGACTGTGGCACAAAGTGACAGACTCCTGACTGTGGGGCAAAGGGGTACACTGTGCTGACTGCGGGGCAAAGTGACAAGCCTTGCTAATTGTGAAGCATAGCGACACACTGTGCTGACTGTGGGGCTAAACGACACACAATGCTTACTGCGAGGCAAAGTGAGACACGGTGCTGATTCTGTGGAAAAGTGACAAACTGCGCTGACAGTAGGGCAAAGCGGCAGAATGTGCTGACTGTGAGGCAAACTGACACACTGTGCTGACTGTGTGGCCAAGCGGCACAAAATGCTGACAGTGGGGCAAATTGACACATGTGCTGACAGTAGGGCAAAGCGACAGACTGTGCTGACTGTGAGGCAAACTGACACACTGTGCTGACTGTGGGGGCAGAGTGGCACAACGTGTTGACGCAGATCAAATTGACACCCTGTGCTCACTGCTGGGCAAAGTGACAGACTGTGCTGACTGTGGGGCAAAGTGATACACTGTGCTGACTGTAGGGAAAAGTGATACACTGTGCTGACTGCGGGGCAATGTGACACACTGTGCTGAGTGTGAGGCATAGCAACACACTGTGTTGAATGTCGGGCTAAGCGACACACTGTGATGACTGTGCAGCAAAGCGGCACACTGGACGCACTGTAGGGCAAAGTGACACACAGTGTGACAGTGAGGCAAAGCGAAACATTGTGCTGTCTGTGGGGCAATGCAACACACTTCGCTGACAGCAAAGCAAAGCGACACACCGTGCTGACAAGAGACAAAGCGACACACTGTGTGACTGTGGGGCAAAGCGGGTCACTGCTGACTGTGAGGCAATACAGCACACTATACTGACTGGGGGCAAACCGACACACTGTGCTGACAGTGGGGCAAAGCGACACTGTGCTGACAGTGGGCAATGTGACACACTGTGCCAAATGTAGGGCAAAGTGACACACTGTGCTGACTATGGGCCAAATCATCACCCTGTGCTGACAGTGGGGCAAAGTGAAACACTGTGCTGGCTGTAGGTCAAAGCGAGCCACTGCTGAATGTGAGGCATAGTGACACAAAGTGCTGACTGTGTGGCAAATTGACACACTGTGCTCACTACTGGGCAAAGTGACAGACTGTGCTGACTGCGGAGCAAAGTGACAGGCTGTGCTGAATGTGAAACGTAGCGACACACTGTATTGACTGTTGGGCTAAGTGATACGCTGTGCTGACTGTGGGGCAAAGTGACACACTGTGCTGACTGTGAGGCAAAGTAACACACTGTGCTGACTATGAGGCAAAGTAACACACTGTGCTGACTGTGAGGCAAAGCGTCACACTGTACTGACTGTGAGGCAAAGTAACACACTGTGCTGACTGCGAGGCAAAGTAACACACTGTGCTGACTATGAGGCAAAGTGACACACTGTGCTGACTGTGAGGCAAAGCGTCACACTGTACTGACTGTGAGGCAAAGTAACACACTGTGGTGACAGTGGGTCAATGAGACACACTGTGCTGACTGTGAGGCAAAGTGACATACTGTGCTGACAGCAAGGCAAAGTGACACACTGTGCTGACAGCAAGGCAAAGTGACACACTGTGCTGACTGTAAGGCAAAGTGACACACTGTGCTGACTGGGGGGGCAAAGCGGCACAGCGTGGTGACGGCAGGACAAATGGACAGACTGTGCTAACTGTGTGGCAAGGTGACAACGTGTCCTGTGAGTGGGGAAAAAAGGCACACTGTGCCAACTGTGGGGCAAAGCACCACACCATGCTGACTGTGAGGCAATGTGACACACTGTGCTAACTGTAGGGCAAAATGACACACTGCCCTGACTATGGGCCAAATCATCACACTGTGCTGACAGTGGGGCAAAGTGAAACACTATGCTGCCTGTAGTCACACACTGTGCTGAGTGTGAGAGGCATGGCAGCACACTGTGTTGAATGTCAGGCTAAGCAATACACTGTGCTGACTGGGACGCTAAGCGACACACTCTGCTGTGAGGCAAAGTGACACAGTGTGCTCACTGCTGGCCAAAGTGACAGACTATGCTGACTGTGGGACAAAGTGACAGACTGCTGACTGTGGGGCAAAGTGACAGACTGCTGACTGTGGGGCACACTGTGCTGACTTTGGGGCTAAGCGATACAATGTGCTCACTGCAGGGCAAAGTGACAGACTGTGTTGACTGTGGAAAAGTGACACACTGTGCTGACAGTGGGGCAAAGTGACAGACTGTGCTGACTGTGGAAAAGTGGCACACTGTGTTGAATGTGAGGCAAAGTGACACACTGTGCTGACAGTGGGGCAAAGCGACAGACTGTGCTGACTGTGGAAAAGTGACACACAGTGCTGACTGTGAGGCAAAGTGACACACTGTGCTGACAGTGGGGCAAAGCGACAGACTGTGCTGACTGTGGAAAAGTGACACACAGTGCTGACTGTGAGGCAAAGTGACACACTGTGCTGACTGTGAGGCAAACTGACACACTGTGCTGACTGCAAGGCAGAGCGACACAAAGTGCTGACAGTGGTGCAAATTGACACACTGGGCTCACTGTAGGTCAAAGTGACACACTGTGCACACTGCGGAGCAGAGCGACACACTGTGATGACTGTGCGACAAAGCTCACACTGTGCTGACTGTGCTGCAAAGCAACACACTGTGCTGGCTGTGGGGCAAAGTGATGCACTGTGCTGCCCATGTGGAAAAGTGGCACACTGTGATGACTGTGGAGAAAAGCGACACACTACTGACAGCGAGGCAAAGTGACACAGTGTGCTGAGTGTGAGGCATAGCAACACACTCTATTGAATGTCGGGCTAAGCGAGACACTGTGGTGACTGTGGGGCAAAGTCTCACAATGCACTGACTGTGGAGCTAAGTGGGCTACTGCTGACAACAGGGCAAAGTGACATACTGTGCTGGCTGTGGAGCTAGGCGATACACCGTGCTAACTTTGAGGCAAAGCGACACACTGTGCTGACTGCGTGGCAAATTGACACACTGTGCTCACTGCTGGACAAAGTGACAGGCTGTGCTGACTGTGGGGCAAAGTGACACACTGCGCTGACTGTGAGGCAAAGTGACGTACTGTGCTCACTGCTGGGCAAAGTGACACACTGTGGTGACTTTGGGAGAAAGTGACAGACTGCTGACTGTGAGGCAAAGTGGCACACTGTGCTCACTGCTGGGCAAAGTGATACACTGTGCTGACTGTGGGGCTAGGTGATACTCTGTGCTGACTGTGGGGCTAGGTGATACACTGTGCTGACTGTGGGGCTAGGTGATACACTGTGCTCACTGCTGGGCAAAGTGATACACTGTGCTGACTGTGGGGCTAGGTGATACTCTGTGCTGACTGTGGGGCTAGGTGATACACTGTGCTTACTGTGGGGCTAGGTGATACACTGTGCTGACTGTGAGGCTAGGTGATACACTGTGCTTACTGTGGGGCTAGGTGATACACTGTGCTGACTGTGGGGCTAGGTGATACACTGTGCTGACTGTGGGGCTAGGTGATACACTGTGCTGACTGTGGGGCTAGGTGATACACTGTGCTGACTGTGAGGCTAGGTGATACACTGTGCTGACTGTGGGGCTAGGTGATACACTGTGCTGACTGTGGGGCTAGGTGATACACTGTGCTGACTGTGGGGCTAGGTGATACACGGTGCTTACTGTGGGGCTAGGTGATACACTGTGCTGACTGTGAGGCTAGGTGATACACTGTGCTGACTGTGAGGCTAGGTGATACACTGTGCTTACTGTGGGGCTAGGTGATACACTGTGCTTACTGTGGGGCTAGGTGATACACTGTGCTGACTGTGGGGCTAGGTGATACACTGTGCTGACTGTGAGGCTAGGTGATACACTGTGCTGACTGTGGGGCTAGGCGATACACTGTGCTGACTGTGGGGCTAGGTGATACACTGTGCTGACTGTGAGGCTAGGTGATACACTGTGCTGACTGTGGGGCTAGGTGATACACTGTGCTGACTGTGGGGCTAGGCGATATACTGTGCTGACTGTGGGGCTAGGTGATACACTGTGCTGACTGTGGGGCTAGGTGATACACTGTGCTGACTGTGGGGCTAGGTGATACACTGTGCTGACTGTGGGGCTAGGTGATACACGGTGCTGACTGTGGGGCTAGGTGATACACTGTGCTTACTGTGGGGCTAGGTGATACACTGTGCTGACTGTGGGGCTAGGTGATACACTGTGCTGACTGTGGGGCTAGGCGATACACTGTGCTTACTGTGAGGGAAAGTGACACACTGTGCTGACTGTGAGGCTAGGCGATACTCTGTGCTGACTGTGAGGGAAAGTGACACACTGTGCTGATTGTGAAGCATAGCGACACACTGTGCTGACTGTGGATCTAAGCGATACGGTATGCTGACTGTGGGGTAAAGCGATACACCGTGCTCACTGCTGTGTAAAATGACAGAATGTGCTGACTGTGGGGCTAAGCGATACACTATGCTTACTGCGGGACAAAGTGACAGACTGTGCTGATTCTGTGGAAAAGTGGCACACTGTGCTGACTGTGGGGCAAAGTGACAGACTGTGCTGACTGTGGGGCAAAGTGACATACTGTGCTGACTGTGAGGCAAAGTGACATACTGTGCTGACTGTGGGGCTAGGTGATACACTGTGCTGACTGTGGGGCTAGGTGATACACTGTGCTGACTGTGGGGCTAGATGATACACTGTGCTGACTGTGAGGCTAGGTGATACACTGTGCTGACTGTGGGGCTAGGTGATACACTGTGCTGACTGTGGGGCTAGGCGATACACTGTGCTGACTGTGAGGCAAAGTGACATACTGTGCTGACTGTGGGGCAAAGTGACACACTGTGCTGATTGTGGGGCAAAGTGACATACTGTGCTGATTGTGGGGCAAAATGACATACTGTGCTGATTGTGGGGCAAAGTGACATACTGTGCTGATTGTGGGGCAAAGTGACATACTGTGCTGATTAGGGGGCAAAGTGACATACTGTGCTGATTGTGGGGCAAAGTGACATACTGTGCTGATTAGGGGGCAAAGTGACATACTGTGCTGACTATGAGGCAAAGTGATACACTGTGCTGACTGTGAGGCAAAGCAACTCACTGTGATGACTGTGGTGCAAAGCGACACACTGGGCTCACTGAAGGGCAAAGTGACACACTGTGTGGACTGCGGGTCAAAGCGGCACACTGTGCTGACTGTGAGGCAAAGTGACACACTGCTGACTGTGAGACAAAGCGACACACTGTGCTGACTGTGGGGTAAAGTGACACACTGTGCTGACTGTGGGGTAAAGTGACACTGTGCTGAGTGTGGGGCACCATAACACATGTGCTGACTGTTGGGCAATGTGACACTGTGCTGAATCTAGGGAAAAGCAGTTTACCTATGGCCTGTGCGCGCACCTAAATTCAATCCTAACTCGTTCCACCTCAGCAGAATAAATGGGAAAGCTGAAAACCGGGACATTCAAACCACTTTGTGGAAAGTGTCGGGACACCAGGGCTTTTTATGACAATCCAGGACTGTCCTGGCAATATCTCGATGTCTGGTTTCCCTAGTTACATATTATCTTCAACAATCTCTCCCCTGCTCAAGAGGCATCCTTTTGAATTGGGCCTCCGAGATCAGGACGTTTAATCTTATCATCAGTGGATGGAAGTCTGATTTCCATCTGGCTAGAATCTGCTGCTTTTCCTGGATCACCTCCACCTGATCTTGCTGGTTGTATTGTGTGGTTCACCCAGCGTCCTTCTCTTGATCTCCGAGAAGTGAATGCTGCTGCTCTTTTGATGGAGAGTAATTGCTAGGTTGCCCGTTTAAGTGCCTGGGGAGTGAGCCCAAGTCAGCCCTTCAGTTAAAATAGCTTGGTAATAAGTTGCTGTTAACACTTTTCCTCTTTTTGGCCCTAAATACCAACAGTTCCAATCCTCCACCATAACAACAGCAGAACAGAACTTGGACTTCATTGCACTGCTCACGACCCCTTTCATTACATTGCTAATTACTGGGAGTTGGCTGGTAGGGCATTAATTGTTCAGGTTAGATTTGTCCTGCTCTGTGGATTGGCCATAGCTGTGTAACTTTCCACAGTATTGGGTAGGTGCCAATGTTGTAGCTGTATTGGCTAGTCCTGGAGCAGAGATTTTCTGCATTACAATCCAAACTCTTTGATATTATTTCTTCTCAAACATCGATCCTCTGAAATAGATAAAAGTTATTTTGACTGCCTTTTGATTCATGTCCAAGATTTATACCAAATATATATATAATTTATTAAGTATTAAAAACATGCATTAAATTTTTTTGCAAAAAGGCTTGTATGTGCCTTTTCTCACCAGATGTGCTGCAAAATCCATATGGCAAGAATAAAATAGTGTTGTTCTAAACTGAAGTTTTATTGGAAATAAAAGGGATGATTTGAACCCCTGTGGCTGATCAGAGCAGAGCATGTCAGGGATCAAAATACAGGCAGCATTCTGTCCTCTCACTCACACTAGCCAATATTTTAATTTCTGGGTTCCTGGGTACATGTGAGGTCCAAGCTGCATCCCAACCACAATCGTCTACCACTCCCCATAAACTCGCTCATTTAAATAACCCCACCCCAAAACAGCTCTCCAGGGTTCTCCAGAGCAATTCCCATCAGCTACTGTTCTTCCCACTTTGATCGCCTCTCAGCACACAGGAATGGACTGGAAAGGTGTGGCCAAGATCTTCACAGTTTCCTCCAATTATTGATCCATATCTCAGGGTGGAAAATGCCGCCACTCTACAGGTGGTGGAATGTGCAGCACATGTGCATCCTTGAGGCAGGTACAACATTCAGGAAGCCAACTTTGATCACATTTATGAATTTTTGTAAACTTTTACCCAGACATCAATTTTCGCTGTTTGCTATTCTGGGGATTATCTGAAAGTTTCTCCTGTCATTTATAGTGAAGAGTGGAGAAAACTAATTTTTGGACTGGGGGTTATCCCTGGCCTTACATTTTGAAAAGAATAGGGATGTGAAAGAAACCAGATTCAAAGGGCTCAGAGTCAAGCTACACAGAAGATATATGTTCCCTACACATAGATACTCACTCACCATGTGTTACAAATCTATACATTCTAGATGTTGCTGCCTGTCAAAATCTCAGCAGACCATGCTTATCCCTGGAGGCAACTGATTAATAAATTATGCGAATGTGCCCAAAAGCCAAATTTCAGATTTTCCTCAGGCATCCCACTTAATTCCACCCAATCTGCTTCTGGTGGTTTGGTTGAGGGAGGAACGTTTTCCAGGTCACCAACAGACCCCACCAGCTGCTCATCTTGGATATAATTCCATAGAACCTTTTACTTCCAGCTAAACAGACAGATAAGGCCTCAGTTCAATATCGCATCTGAAAGATGACAACAATGACATTTTCTTTCAGGGCTGAATGAAGTTTCAGACTAGGTCATGTGTTCTAGATAGTGGGCCCTGAATTTATGACCTTCTGTTCCAGAGTCAAGAGTGCTACTAACTGAGCCAAGTTGGCATTTGAACGAAGTGTGTTGCAATGTGTTGTACAGACATGTTCCCAGTTTTGTATCTTTAATTTTTAATTTACAGGTTGTAGACTAGCTCATGGCACAGGACCTCACACATGAATTCTCCTTTTTGGCTTGAAAATGTTGGCATGTATGGCAAAGTTAGCTGGCATCTTTTCAATTCAAGGAGTTTAGTGATTACAGCTGTCCAGCATGTTTTAATCCTTTTATGGGTCAAATGTCAGATTCACATCAGCAAAAACTCAAGAAGTGTCATAAGAGGATTGAAGAAAAAGAACAACAGCAGTAAATTGTACAGTTTCCCTTCATCCTCCGACCTTGCCGCAAGTTGAATGTTACCAAATTATATTTCAGTCAACCATCACAGCAAATCATACTCTTTAAATTAAACTGTGGACTGCTTGCCATGATCTTTTCTTCTAATTTATGACATACATAGTAATTTTATATATAAGTAATATATATATCCACATATATACTTTGATCTATCTTTGAATATATACTAAATGCCACAATAATTTAAATTTTCTTCCAAATGCATCTGTTTAGATTAAATTGAGCCAATAACTCAAAAGGCCTCCAATATTTAAACTTCAAAACATTAAACATTTTAAAATAAAGCTTATTTTTGAAGGAAAATTATTTCTTCTGAAGATTACATATTACTAATGCATAATTACTTTTTTTTATTTTTCATTATTGTCATAAACTCCACATTAAGTATAAAATCAACTCTTAGGCCTGAATTTTCAGCTCGGCGGGCGGGCGCGATTGACGGGCCCAGGAGCAATCGAGAAATGGACCACTGACCGCGATCGACCAGCCAGCATGAAGTGTGCACTGATATGATCAGCGCTGCCTGGGTTGGGGCAGGAGGAGGGCGAGCGCTGAAGTCAGGGCGGATGCAGAGGATCGCAGAATGAAAGCTCCCTGAGGGCAAAGAGCTGCCTCAGGGAGCTGCAGAATTTAACGGCAAAGATTTTTAAAACCAGGAAAAAGTGCCCATGCATCAGAATCATTCATCCGAACATATGGATGATGAAAATTCTGTGCAAACACTTTTTTGCAATTAATTTCGAAAAATGCAAAGGCCGCCTGGCCGATTCGCCCGCCCGCCAACCGTAACATTTGATGGGCAGCGAAAAATCCCAGGTAATTGTGCCATTAATGAGCTTAATAGCCCCCTTAATTGTCAGTGGGCGCGTGTCCAAGTTTAGCACGCGCGCGCCAATCGAAACATCGCACGAGTGCGCGATGATGTTGGGACGCTCGCCCGACGTCATCACACGCTATTTTACGCTCGAGCACATTGAACATGAGCCCACATGCCGAGCGAAAAGTTCTGCCCTTAATTTAAGCAATAGGCTGATATCCTGTCAGTAAATGCTAAAAGATGTTGTAATTCCAATGTAGAGCTACACCATCAAGTTAATAAAAATGCCATTTATAACTAAGATCTAAAACTTCAAAGTAGAACGATTGATATATGAACACAAGAGGCATTAATATATCGAAAATGTTAAAGTGAATTGTAGGCTTATTGTATCTTTCGAAGTAATTCAACTTAAAATTGCTTAATGGGCCGAGTTAGATTCATTTTGATTAAAATACTTATTGTAAACAGAGTAAAGTGCATGGTTTTAGTTACTGAGGTTTAACATATTTTGTCAAATAGTTCCAAAAATTATAGGAATTTCAAAAACATATTATTAGATTTGAAAGTGAAAACTGGATCACTTCAAGTTTTTTGAGTTGGTGAGTCTTCATCGTAGAATACAATAAAGCAAAATGAACCCAGTTCAGTGGGAGACTGCTGTGCATCTTAAAATAAAATATTTGGCTAAGTTTCTGTGGTGGTGGAATTGTTATGACAAGTGTAAAGTAAACCTGTCTTTGTAAATTAAACTTAATAAAATTGTACAAGGCATCAAACTTAAGGCAAACGTGTGAATCGGTCCTTAAGCCTTAATTCTGTCAAATATGTTTCATTCTAGTTGGAAACAAGGAACAAAAAACATCTCATCTTTATTAAATTAAATATGTTTTACCACATCATTGAATATACTTTATTAGAAAGGTAATTTGTGTAACATTGGATACAGATGCATCTAGAGAACTAGAAAAATGGTGAAAACCCTAAAATGTTAAATGAAGTTCACGTTAAACTGTCTGCAGAATGCACGCAGATATGAAAAGATAACAAAAAATATCAGCAATGTGAAGCAGATGTTATTAAAGTTGACATCCCAAATGCATCCTACAGGTAAAGAGTTACCATAGGTGAGACTTGGCTTTCTTGCTACTCTCTTTGGAATGGAGTGGAAGATTATGGACTAAATTACATTGAAGTAATCTTTCAAGAGAAGAAAGAAAGAATTGCATTTATATGGCACCTTTCACAACCTCGGGATATCCCAAAGTGTTTCACAGGCTAATGAAGTTCAAGTCTTCATTGCTAATAGGGAATTTTAGATAGGCTAAACTATAGACAAATGACAGAGGAAATTCACCACTGTTAAGTGTAAGAATACACATGCATGGGACTAAATTGGTAGAAGATTTAGAAAAGAACCTGAGAGTAGTAGTTAATTAAGTGATTGGGATCTTCTTCCCTTCCTTTGTCAATTTCTGGGTGGAATAGAGATAGATAAGGGTGTCAGCCCTTTCCATTTCCATACCCATCTGATTATATGCCAGCTATGGTCAATCTATCTGCACATATATGGGTGCACATATTGAAATCTTATTCAATTGATAGAATTTGATAGGGTTCTGTACAAGTGGTTATTAGCAAAACGAGAGATTACAGAATTTGAGGTAACCTTATAATAACACCTCTGGAATTCAGGTAATTAATTAGCTGGCAAGTAGGAGATATAGAGTAGGGCCAAAGAATTTTAAGTCATAAGGGCATAAGATTGTAAGAATAGGAGCAGGCGTAGGCCATTTGGCCCATCGAGCTTGCTCCGCTGTTTGATAAGATCATGGCTGATCTGATTGTGGCCTTAACTTCACTTTCTTGCCTGTACCCCACAAATCTTAACTCCCTTATCGATCAAAAATCTTTCTAACTCAACTTTGAATATATTCAATGACCCAGCCTCCACTGCTCTCTTTGGAAGAGAATATCAAAGACTAATGACCTTCAGAGGGAAGAAATTCCTCCTCAACTCCATCTTAAATGCGTGACCCCTTATTTTTAAACTCTACCCTATAGTTCTAGATTCCACCATGAAAGGAACCATCCTCCCAGGATCTATCCTGTCAAGCCCCGTCAGAACCTTATGGGCAGAATTTTGACCTCATCGGGCAGGCTCAGCAGGGGCAGGTGGGGCAGTCGGGAAGCTGCCCATTGCCCACGATCGGGCCGTGACCGTGGTTTCGTGCCGGCGGGCCAATTAAGTCCCACCCAGCGTGGAACGTGCGCTGTAGCACTCAGTGCTCCCAGTTTGTGGGGGTGGGAGGAGGGCGAGTGCGCACGTTCGTGCATACATGCGGGTGCGCGCAGGAAAAGCTCCCTGAGACACAGAGCCGCCTCAGGGAGATGAAGAGTTTTAAAAATGAAAATTAAAGAATTATAAATTATTAAAAAACATGTCCCCTCATCTGACTCTGTCACAAGAGCAAGGACATGTTATCAATGAAATGTTAAAATTTTTATTTTATTTTTAATTGCTGTTGGAAACCTCTTCCAGTCCATGGATGAGGTTTCCTAAAAAGTGCAAAGACAGTAAGATTGGAAGGGCAGCAAAAAATTGCATTTAATTGTGACTTTAATGGCCTTAATAGGCCTGTTAAATGTCGGCATGCACACGCTGCCAACTCACGCGCGCGCCCACCAACTGAAATATTACGCAAGTATCTGATGATGTCGGGACGCTCGCCTGACGTCATCGTACGTCATTTTACACTCAGTCAGAATGGGCATGTGTCCACCCGATGAGGCGAAAATTCTGGCCTATTTGTTTCAATAGGATCATCTCTCATGCTTCAAAACTCCAATGAGTAGAGCCTAACCTGCTCAACCTTTCTTTAGAAGACAATCCCTTCATCTCAGGAATCAGCCTATTGAACCTTCTCTGAAGTGTCAAGTATATCCCTCTTTAAGTAAGGAGACCAAAATTGTACACAATACTCCATTGGTTTCACCAAAGCCCTGTACAGCTGTAGCAAGACTTCCCTACTTTTATGCTCCATTCCCCTTGCAACATTGCATTTGCCTTCCTAATTACTTGCTGTACCCTGAAAGCTAGCTTTTTGTGGTTCATCAACAAGGACACCCAGATCTCTCAACTGTAGCATTCTGAGTCTCTCTCTGTTTAAATATTATTCTGCTTTTCTATTCTTCCTGCCAAAGTGGAAAACCTCACATTTTCCCATACTCCATCTGCCAAATTTTTCCCACTCATTAACTGATTATCCCTTTGCACACTCTTTGTATTCTCCTCAAACTTGCTTCCCTACCTTTCTGTCATCAACAAAATTGTCTAGTCTGTCCCTTCATCCAAGTCATTGATCCTAAGTAGTTGAGCCCCCACCACTGATCTACACTAGTTACAGTTTGCCAACCTGAAAATGACCCATTTATTCCAAATCACTATCTGTTTCCTGTTAGTTAGCCAATCCTCTATCCATGCTAATATATCACCCCCAACACCATTAGTTCTTATTTATGCAGTAACCTTTTATGTGTCACCTTATCAAATACCTTTTGAAAACCCAAATACACTACATCTACTGGTTCCCTTTTGTTCACCCTGCTTGTTACATCTTCAAAGAACTCTAATATATTTGCCAAATACGATTCCCCTTCCACAAAATCATGTTGACTCTGCCTGATTGTATTATAATTTCCTAAGTGACCAGCCTTAATAATTGATTCTAGCATTTTCCCAATGGCAGATATTAGGCAAACTAGGAGTTTCCTGCTTTCTGTCTCCCTCCTTCCCTGAATAGAGGTATTACATTTGTGGTTTTCCAAGCGCTTGGCGTTCTAGAATCCTGGGAATTTTGGAAGGTTACAACCGATGCATCCATTGTCTCTGCAGCCAATTATTCTCTGACTAGCAGGATGTGACAAACAGTGCTTTCTAGGGATCTGTACTAGGGCCTCAGCTTTTCAATCACAAATATTAAAGAACTGGGTGAAGGAAAGGGGAGCTGTATTTCCAAGTTTGTAGATGATGCTAAATTGGGAAGCACAGTAAGTTGTGTTGATAAGAACAACAGGTTGCAAAGGGGCAAAGACAGACATGAATGAGAGAAACTACAGCAGTTGGAGCTCAATTTGGGAAAATGTGAGGCCATCCACTTTGTATCGCATAAAGACAAATTGGAATATTTTCTTCATGGTGAGAGGTTTGGAGCTGTGGAGGAACAAAGAGATTTTGATGTCTAAATCACTAAGGCCAGTGGACAATTACAAAAAGTGATAAAAAAGATTAAGGACAGGGTTTTCCGGTCGTTGGGCAGGTGCGGTGGGCGGGCCTGGGAGCAGCCGCGAAATGGACCACTGCTCGCGATGAGGCCCCAACCGGGATTTCACACTGGTGGGCCAGTTAAGGCCTGCCCAGCGTGAAACACGGCTCCGCACTGGCCGGGAGAGGCCGAGCGGGGGCAGGGGCCTGTCAGCCGCTGGGCCCAATGGTGACCCAGCGGCCAGTTTAAAAGCGGCCCAGGCAGCCCCTGGAAGGCTACCACGAAGACATTCCCTGAACCAACACTATGGACCCGAGTGCAGCTGGACATGGCAGGCAGGAGGGCAGGTCAGGTGGGCACTCGGTTCCCTGCTTCTCTGATGAGTGCCTCGTTGTCCTCCTGGAGGAGGTGGCTGCCAGGAGGGACACCCTTGTCCCCAGGGATGGGGGGATGAGGCCGCTGCACCTCACCAAGAGGGCATGGAAGGAGGTGCCAGCGCTGGTCAGCAGCCGTGACAAGGTGCCGTGCTCCTGGGTGCAGTGCCGGAAGTGCTTCAATGACCTTCTGCACTCAGGAAGGGTGAGTACCATGTTGGCATGGGTCAGTGTGCGGATATGTTAAGGTCTGGCCATCCCCCCGTGGACCTCAGGGGTGCTAGAGTTTGAGTGCCAATTGTCAATCACGCCGGAGCTGGCCAAGGGGGTGAGCCCTGGCTGCTTGGACTGAGTGCCTTGCAGCTCGAGGGCTATGGCTCAGATGTGCTCTGCCAGGTGTTCCTCAGCTGGGGTTGGCACTGCAGGTACAGAGTGGACTAATCAATCTTCTCTGTTGTTTCAAGGGAATACAGACCACATCAATATAGAAATGTCACAGACCAGCGGAGGCCCCGCTAGCCTCCTAATCCTCTTGAGATATGAGCAAGACGCCCTGGAGCTCGAGAGCCCCATGCGTAACCGGGTGTGGAGAAGTGAGGCTGCCAGACGAAGTTAAGAGCGCAGAGCACAGAGGTGAGAATTTCAGCTTGTGCAACCATTCTAGTGTAGTCTCTTCATTGATGTGAGTCTCAAACCTGGAGTCCCCGTTGAAAGATGAGGGCACCATGATGCAGATCTCCGTTGTCTCATCAGGATACCTGGCATGCACAGTGACAGTGTGATGGCTTTAGCTAATGACATGTCCTCCTTCTCCTTTTTAGGTTCGCCAGCAGGCGTTCGATCTCTGGACCCCGAAGGGCCACCCCTGACACAGGAGGACCATAGGGCATCATTTGTACCTGCGTGACACCCGCTTTCTGAAGCAGGCACCAGTTCAGATACCAGCATCTCAGTGGGCATTAGAGCAGCGGTTAGTATCTTGGTGCAGATTGGTGAGGGCATTTTGTAATCACTTGAGGTGCAGGTGAAGGCAGACAGTGCCCAGGGTTGGTGGAGGATTGCTGGGGAGCAGGACGATGCTCAGTTGAAGGCTGATGATGAGTCTCAGGAGTCATCCATTAGGCAGCAGATACTGGATGTCCAGCAGTGTGTGCGGGAGGATTTGGCAGAGACCCATGAAGGTCTGCTTACCATAGTCTCCATGATGGACGAGTCCATGCGGATCGTGAGCACTGCGATGACCCTCATGGCGGAGCGCACTGCCTCCTCCATGGAAAGACTGGTGACTCTCATGGAGGGGCAGCTCCAGGGACAGAATCAGGGCTTCCTGGGGTTGCGCTCAGACCTGCAAGCCCCCACACAGGCAGTGACCTCAGGTGGTCAGTGCTAGTGTGGGAGATGGATGAGGTGTCCAGTATCCCAGCTAGGTGCCCGTCCATCAATGGTGAGCAGGGACGCCTAGAGCGGCCTTACATTGGCGCACAAGCTGCCTGTCATCTCTGTGGGCTCCTCTCAGGGTCCTCTGGATGATGGCAGCTGCTCCTCCACCCCTCCGCCAGTGACTGTGGCATCTGATGAGGCTGCAGCAACTGGGGAGATGCCAGCCATGGCACTGGCCGCTCCCTCCCAGGCGGGGTCACACAGGCTCCACTGGCCAGAGGATGACCGCCAAGGTCATCAAGGCCAACAAGGCAGCAGAGTCAGCAGACTGTCTCCAATGCCAGTGCCAGCAAGGGGGGAGCACCTAAAAGTAGCACCCACAAACGTAAGTTAAAGGCACCATGAACAGAAGAGGAACAGATCATAGGTGATTTTATGTTCATTTTTGTTTACTTTATGTATACTGGTCTGATGTTGAATACCAGAAACGTTTTTGTTAAGATTACTGAACTGTCAGAATGACATAAATTGTGTTTTTGTCATCATGGCCTGAGTATGCTTCGTCTTTTTATTTCATTGATACCAGTGTGTAATGCTGGACATAGATGGCTCTGAACTTTATTGCACAGGTACCGAGTGTTCTTTGGGTTCAAATGGAAGGGTCCTTTCAGCTATCTGGGATGGAGGAGGCAGCCCTGGCATGCATTCGAAGCTGATCTCCATGGCCTCAGCGTTCTCCTCACTGTGTTCCTCTTCGGACTCACTACTGGACTCATCATCTGTAGCCTGTGGAACTGTGTCAAGTTCCTCTTGCACCAGTGGGTCCCCCTTGCCAGTGCCAGATTGTGGAGAGCACAGCATGCAACCACAATCAATGTAGTGCTGCCCCTGAACAATCCAGGCATCGGAAGTGCATCTTGAGGAGACCTGTGGTCCTCTCTACCACTGCCCTTTTGGAGTCATGGCTCGTATTGTAACGCTTCTCTGCCTCTGTTCTTGGGTGGTGGAGAGGCGTAATGAGCCACCTCTCAATGGATAGCCCTTGTCATCCAGCAGCCATCCATCCAGTCAGGCGGAAGCACTGAAGAGCCTCGGCATCTGGGAGTGTCTCTCAGGATATAAGCATCATGGAAGCTGCCAGAGTACCTTGCACAGACTTGCAGAATCTGCATCCTGTGGTCACACACTATCTGCACGTTCATGGAGTGAAATCCCTTCTTGCTAACAAAAGCACCCGGCTGACCCACTGGCACCTTGATGGCCACATGTGTGCAGCCTATTGCACCATGGACGGGGGGGAACTCAGCAATCACTGCAAAACCTCTGGCTCGCTCACCCTGGCAGGCCACCTCCGTACAGTAAAGAATAAAGGTCAGTACCTGCCTGAACAGAGCTTCTGTCACCAGCTTGATGCAACTGTGGACAGATGATTGGAAGAGTCCACACTGATCCCCCACCGAGCCATGGAAAGAGATGGAGGCATAAAAATGAGGACACCCTGACCTTCAGAGCCACTGGCATGGAGTGTCCATCCACACAGTGGGAGCTGATCTCAGGCCCAATCAGCTGGCAAAGGGAGGTCTCCCATGAGAGGTAAAGCCTTCTTTGGCATTGCACCTCAGACATATTGAGCTAGCTGCATCGCCGCCTGTAAACACTAGTAGCAGGATAGTGGCGCCTTCTGCAGCCCCTTCTGCCTTGGACTACCTGCTGGCCCTGCACCCCTTGTGCCTGCACCTCTCCTCCCACAGGTCCCTCCCCTGGAAGCTGCATTGGGACACCTGGCCTCCTCTCCCTTCTGCCCTTCTCTTCCGCCTCAGAGGAGATGCCTCCAGCAGAGACC
This sequence comes from Cetorhinus maximus, assembly GCF_964194155.1. Classification (NCBI taxonomy): domain Eukaryota; kingdom Metazoa; phylum Chordata; class Chondrichthyes; order Lamniformes; family Cetorhinidae; genus Cetorhinus; species Cetorhinus maximus. Next base: position 104,884,917 of record NC_135884.1, read on the forward strand.
TGGCAGACAGCAATGAGTCCTGAACTGAAGCCTGGAAATGCTAAGAATGAAGCCCAAAACAGAGATGAAGCTGCCAATTACCAATAAGCAACCAGCAGCAAACTATCTCCAAAACTCTTCACTATTCACACTGGCAAAGCTGCTGACCTTTTTTATCCCACCCTTGGATGAGGTTAGTGAGTATGTTGGCTGGCCGCCTGCCCGTTTTACCCGTGCGACGAGCAGAAAATCGCACAGCCAAGGATAAATCACGGTCAGTTGGGCTGTTAAGGGCCTTAAGTGGCTGCTTAATTAATGGCGGGCGCCGCTCTGGCACCTGCATGCCTCCGCCAAGCGAAATATCGCACGAGTGCGCGATGACGTCGGGACGCTTGCCCGACGCCATCACGCACAATTTTATGCCCAATCGTGTCGGGCACACACCCGCCCACGGGACATAAATTTCTGCCCTAAATGAGGAAATGATTCAAAGGTTAAGCAGGGCCTTGGTCAGACCCTGGGCGAAATTTTAAGGCCCTTCACGCAGATGGGATCTTCTGGCCCCGCTAGCGTCAATGGAGTTTTGAATGGCTCACCGCGTTTTCCAGCTCCCCCGACCCCACTGCACCTAAAGTTCCACCCCCATCTCGATTTACGGCATTCAATTTTGTGCATCAAACCTGAGAAATCAGGAAGCACTTTTTCACAGAAACGTTTAGTGAAAATCTGGAACTTACTCCCCTAGGAGGCTGTGGATGCTGCTCACTTGACATTTTCAAGACTGCGATTGATAAATTTATATTCAGTATGGGCCAAGGCATATGGAGTAAAGGCAGGTAAATAGAGTTAAGGTGCAGATCAGCCATAGTTTAATGGAATGGCAGGCTCAAAGGGCTGAATGACATATTCTTGTTTTCTCCCTAAATTCCTATGGCACAATATTTTCATTAAGTTTGCACAGTAATTCCAGCTTCTTTAACATAAAAACTAGGCTCCATATTCTGTACTGTACAGATAAGCCAAGATATAAATAAAATTATGGTCTGGACTGAATCCTGTTCAAAAGTCATCTGACATATTTTCAGTCATTTCACCAATAGCAGTGATGATAGATGCTGTGATGCCTGTTGGCATTTATCAATGCTGCTATATAACTCATTAGGGACTATGCAATAACATCTTGAATTCCTTATTTGAACATTCACTAATTTTAAAAGATCTGTGGTAATGATTTTATTTATTTATTTATAGGATGTGGGTATCACTGTCAAGGCCAGCTTGTATTGCCCATTCCTAACTGCCCTTGGGGAAGTGGCATTGAGCCACCTTCATGAACCTCTGACCTACTCTTGTATCCATAGTATTTATGTGACAGGTCCACTCAAGGCTCTGGCCAATGCTGACCCTAGGATATTGATGGTGGGGAGTTTGGTGATAGTAATGTCGTTGGGTGCCAAGAGGAAATGGTTAGTCTCTCTCTTGTTGTAGGTGGTCATTAAATCGATACAGCTTGAATGTTACTTGCCACTTATCAACCGTTGCCTGAACATTGTCTGGTCTTGTTGCAAGCAGGCACATTTATTTCATTATCATTATCAAATGGAACTGAGCACTGTGCAGTCATCAGCAAACATCGTCACTCCTGATATTATGGAGGGAAGGACAGTTCTTGTGGTGTAAGTAAGTTATGCTATAAGGCACATTTTGATGCAGGTTTTTAATGCAGCAACACTGAAGGAACAGTGATATATTTCCAAGTCAGGATGGAGTGTGACTTGGAGGGGAACTTGCAGGTTATGTTGTTTCAAAGTACCTGCTGCACTTGTTATTCTAGGTGTTAGAGGTTGCAGGTTTGGAAGATGCTGTTGAAGAAGCCTTGAACAACTGTTACAGTGCATCTTGCAACTGGTACACACTGCAGACATGGTTCACCTGTGGTGGAGGGATGGAATATTTAAGGTGGTGAATGGGTTGCCAATCAAGTGGGCTGTTTTGTCCCGAATGGCATCGAGCTTCTTGAGTGTTGTTGGAGCTGCAACCATCCAGACAAGTGAAGAGTATTCCATCACACTCATAACTTGTGCCTTTCAGAAGTGGATAGGCTTTGGTGAGTCAGGAGGTGAGTTACTATACACCGAATTCCAAGCCTCTGACCTACTCTTGTATCCATAGTATTTATGTGGCTGGTTCACTTAAAATTCTGGTCAATGGTGACCCTAGGGTATTAATGGTGGGGAGTTTGATGATGGTAATGCTGTTGGATGCCAAGGGGAAATGGCTAGTCTCTCTCTTGTTGTAGATTGCCATTACCTGGCACTTGTGTGGCATGAATGTTACTTGCCACTTATCAACAATTGCTTGAATGTTGTTTGGGTCTTGCTGCAAGCGAGCACGTTAGCTTCATTATCATTATCAAATGGAACTGAGCACTGTGCAGTCATCAGCAAACATCGCCACTCCTGACATTATGCAAGGAAGGACATTGATGAAGCAGCTGAAGATGGTTGGCCTAGGAGACCACCCTGTAGAACTCATGTAGCAATGCCCTGGGCTGAGCTTATCGGTCTCCAACAACCACAACCTTCCTTTGTGCTGGGTATGACTCAAGCCATTGGAGAGGAACCTATTTCTTGATATTTTGATCTGGATTGATAAAAGTAAGTTGACATGACTTATTATGGTACATTCCACTTTTTTTGGTACCTGCCCATGCTCTCCTATCATCAAGCCTAAGGTCCTTGAAAATTTTCCTCACTTTTAGTTGAAAGAGCCGTCTTTCATATGCAGTCTATAGTTACTTCACTACCTGCTTCAGATGATCTTCCAACTAAGAGCCACATTTGCCTTTAATAAGAGCAGCATGGACAGAGGCAGGATGCACTGGAATCATTAAAAACAGGAGTAAAAGAAATGATGCACATTGTAGAAAATGTACTTTGAAACCCACATCCAAAAATGTTTATTTTGTCAACTTCTTTGAGGATTTTTTGTCTATTGCTTGTTATGATAGCTCTGAAATTCCTTAGCAGGAAAACTGCCAAGGTCTATAATGAAGGACACTGGGGAATCAGAATGTGATTAAACAGAGTCAGCATGGTTTTATGAATGGGAAATCATTTTGACAAATCTATTAAAGTTTTTTGAGAGTGCAACTAGCAGGGTGGACAAGGGGGTACTAGTTCTTGTAATTTATTTGGATTTTCAGAGGGCATTTTCAGGAGTATTTGTAGCAGAGTGGTTATGTTACTGAAGTTATAATCCAGAGGCCTGGACTAATAATATGTATTGACAATCAAAGTGAAAGTCAGCGCTTGGTTGAGTTACAGGAAACAGCGAGTAGTGATAAATAGTTGTTTTTCAGATTGGAGGAAAATTTGTAATGGAGATCCCCAGGGGCAAGTGTTGCTCATGCTCTTCCTGATATCTATTATTGACCTAGACTGTGGTCTTCAGGGCAAGATTTCAAAATTTGCAGATGATACGAAGATTGGAAATGTTGCCAGTATGATGAGGATAGTCTTGAACTTCAAAAGAACATAGAAAGGCATGTTGGTGGATTAGGCAGACAAGTGGCAGATGAAATTCAATACAGAGAGGTATGAGGGGATTCATTTTGGCAGGAAGAATGTGGAGAGAGAGTATAAAATAAAGGGAGAAACTCTAAAGGAGGTGCAGGAACAAAGGGACGTCGATGTATATGTACATAAGTCATTGAAGATAGCAGGGCATGTTGAGAGCAGTTATTAAAGCATATAGTATCTTAGGCTTTATTAACAGTGGCATTGAGTACAAGAGTAAGGAGGTCATGTTGAACTTGTATAATACACTAGTTAGGCCTTGTCTGGAGTACTGCATCCAGTTCTGGGTGACATACTTGAGGAGGATGTGAAGGCATTGGAGAGAGTACAGAGGAGATTCACAAGAATGATTCCAGGGATAAAGAGCTGTAGCTTTGAGGATAGATTGGAGAGGTTGGGACTGTTTTCCTTGGAGAAAAGAAGGCTGTGAGAAGACTTGATAGAGATATTTAAGATCCCGAGGGGTATGGACAAGGTAAATAGTGAGGAACTGTTCCAACTCATGAGAACATCAAGAACTACTGGACACAGATTCAAAATAATTGGCAAAAGGAGTAATAGTGATGAGAGGGAACATTTTTTCACCCAGAGGGTTATTGGAGTCTGGAACGAACTTCCTGAGAGGACGGTGGAGGCAGGTTCGATCGAGGTTTTCAGAAGGGGATTGGATTGCTATCTGAAGAGAAAGAATGTGCTAGGTTACAGGGTTAAAGCAGGCGAGTGGAACTAGGTAGACTGCTCTTTCAGCGAGCCAATGCAGGCTCGATGGGCCAAATGGCCTCCTTCTGCACTGTAAAGATTCTGTGATTCTGAAATCTCAGCGTAGCAGCTGGGCAATTTAGATACAGTTAATTTAAATAATCTCTAATAAAAAGCTAGTATCAATAATGGTGTCTTGAAATTGCTGGGCTGTCATTTAAAAAACCCATGTGGTCCACTAATGCCCCTAAGGAAAGGAAATCTGCCATTTCTACTTAATCTGGCCTATATATAACTGTAGACCCACAGCAATATGGTTGACTTTTTACTGCCTGAAATGGCCTAGCAAGTCACACAGTTGTAATCAAGAAGGTAGCTTACGATGGACAAATGCTGGTGTTAACAGAGATGCCCACATCCTGTGAATGAATAAATAAAAATTCAATGAAGTGCCACACAATAAATGGTGACACAAAATTGGGGGTTATATATTGGCAGGAATTGAGAATTAGTTAACACACAGAAAGCAGACAGTTTTAATAAACAGTTCATTTTGAGGATTGCAGGGTGTATCCAGTAGGGTGCCACAAAGATCAGTGTTTGGATCTCAGCTATTTACAAACAATATCAATGAATTAATGAGAACCCGATGAAACATGTCCAAGTTTGCTGATGATACAAAGCTGTGTGAATTTTAGACTGGTGATATAGGCTGGCTAAGTGATTGGGCAGGAAGGTGGCAGATAGAGTATAATGTGGAGAAGTGCAAAATTATCCATTTAGGTTAAAAAAATACAAAAGCAGAATATTTTTGAAAAGGTGAGAGACTAGTAAATATTAGCACTTAAGAGGGATTTGAGTGCCCTGCTACATCAATCACAGAAAGCTAACATGTAGATGCAGCAAGCAATTAGGAAGGCATATAGTATATTAGCCTTTATTGCAAAGGGTTGGAGCATAAAAGCCTGGAAATCTTGCTACAACTATATAGGGCTTTGGTGAGACCACACCTAGAGCACTGTGTACAGTTTTGGCCTCCTTATACTTGCTTTCAAGGGGGTGCAATGAAGCTTCGCTAGATTGATTCCTGGGATGAGTGAGCTCGTCCATCAGGAAAGGCTGAGCAGAATGGGCCTATACTCTCTGGAGTTTAGAAGAATGAGAGGTGACCTCATTGCAGTGAATTCAATTCTTAGACGGCTTGACAGGGTAGATGCTGAGAGGTTGTTTCCCCTGATTGGAGAATGGGCCATAGTCTCAGGATAAAGGGTAGGCCATTTAGGACTGGGATGAGGAGAAATTTCTTGACTCAGAGGATTGAGAATCTAATTTTGAATTACCTATCCCAGAGGAAAGTGGACGCTCAGTCTTCGAGTATATTCCAGACAGACGATAATATATCTCTGTGCATTAAGGGAACCAAAGGATATAGAGGAAGGGCAGGAAAGAGGAGTTGATGTAGAAGTTCAGACATAATCTTGCTGAATGGCAGAGTAGGCCATGTTCCCTAATCCTGCTCCTATTTCTTATCCTTCCAGGATTCTTCTTCTGTTCGACTTCCATGTTTACTGATTGATTTACTGTGTTTTTGCTTTACTCCTCTGGCTCTGTTGTCTGATATTTGTCTACCCTGTGCCACTGAAAGGATAATTGCTTCGGTTGATCACATCATCAACTTTCATTGCCATGCTCTATTCAGTAAATCAGTCATTTATAAATTGGATGGTTAGCATTGTTACAATGTTTGGCTCACTCTCCTACATGCCACAGCTGGCTGATTGAGCTTTTCACTTTTTTGTACCCATTAAGTGGCTTGTTAATTGATCAAAAAGTGGAAAACGAGCATTATTACAAGTGCATCTTTATTGACCAGTCTTTTGTTATTCCATTTATTGAATTTACATTTGATTAAATCAACCACAAGAAAACTGTTACAGTGTCACCATTTTGACTGGCAGCCCTTAACAGGAGAGAAGTAAGTATCAACTATTTCTTACCTATAGAACAAAGTATGTTCTATAGTGCAATGGAGAAATTTGAACACACTGGCATATATTAAAAATCATTATTAACTGTTCACAAAATTGATTCAGTCTCAACTTTCTTCTGCCTAAGGCTGTTTTACTCTCTGTGAAAGCTATGAAATTGCTTAAATGTTTTCTTCTGGCAGTTTCTCTGCAACCATTTAAATTGTTGGTGTGAGGTAGAGTTTCACCACACAGTTTTAATAAAGTTCTCCATTTGAGTTAGCAGTTCAAATAACCTTGTTGTTTGATGTGCGTTATTAGAAGACAAGGTCAGACTTGATGTTATCACCAGTTTCAGTGGAAGAGTTCAAGGTTCAGGTGGTGATGGTTCAGGTATCTGAAACAAAGACTTGGAATTAATGCAGACTTTTAAACGATTTATTCAGAAAAAGGTCACAACATTATGTTCCCTCTTGTTAAGTATTGAAAAAGGAAAAAGGCTTTTTTATACTATTGTATCTAACTCAACATATATAAGGCTCAGGTTGATGCCTGAGATATACACAAGAGTTAAATGTCCTTACCAAATGTACTCCAATTTTAAAAAGTGAAAACTAAAATTATTTTCTGAATATTTATGCAGATAGATCTTGAAATTATACCATGGAACACGGGGTTAACCTGTTTTACATAAATGAGTTAGTACCTCTTCTAAAATAATGAAAAGAATAATTTCGGACAAATGCATTAAAGTGCTTATATTCCACAGTGTGCAATAATTACACACTGACATGCACAGTATTCATCTTAAATTCATAAGAAAGAAAAATCAATGAGAATTAAAGATGTGAATAATACATTACAGGTTGCGACATGTTTCCAGTTATCTTATAATCTTTACCAAATGCATTGTGGATTTTCACATTTGAGTTTTTACCATTTGGTTCTGAATTTTGTCGCAGGTAGAAAGGACATTTAGCCCATTCAATTTTGCCATGAAGCTTTGCATCACTTGACAGTAGTTAATTAACATACCAAGCCAGGGCAGAGATGTATGACCTTACTATCCAGCTCTCTGCTTTGCCAGCTCCTGTAGCTTTGTCATTCTTCTGTTCAGCTTTTCCCATACACCATGTCACTGTTGCAGGTTTAGCCTTTTGTTCATAGAACCCTTTCACATTTATCCCTACTTCACTCATATTAGTCAAGCACAACACAGTATCTTAATATGAAAAGAGAGAGAAGCATTAGAACATTTTTTAAAATGACTGAAGGAAGTGAGTTCGAATTGAACTCTGAATTAATGATATTCCTGAGATCTTTGGTTGTTTGCCAAGGTTAAGAGCTGTGTCATAAATTGCAGGAAGAGTCCTGACTAGTTTTTATTTCCTGTATGAACTTTGAGCCTACACTGTGTACAAGTTTGGATATCATTGAGGGTATTCCATCTTCAACATCCCTTATCCAGGATAGGAAAGCTTGGTAGGACTCCTTCCCCTGATCATTATTCTCCTGCTGCTAATGTGTGGTGTCATGATGTCGATAACTGGTAAAGGTAGGATTAGGCTTGGCCGGGATGGCTACTATAGTTAGGTAACTCACAGCTTGTTGCCCTGATTCCAACATAAAGAAAGGCAAGGTACCAGCGTACTGGTGCTGCCTAAGCAACCACACCAGCATAAGCCAATACTTTAAGGAGAGTGAAAAAAATCCAGAAAAAAAAGAGACCTTTGTCATGTTAAAATAGCTCCTATTTACAATAGGTTGAACATTTTCAGTGGTGTTAGGTGTACCATTTTAACTGGTAATGCAGAATGAAAATGATCAATTTATAATGTCTTTCCTATGGGCAGATTGCTATAAATCTACCTAAAGTAAAAGGTGCAAGCTATTTAAATTTTATTTGAATTTGAATGCTGACAATTTTGGTTATGGCTTAGAATGAACTTCAATTCACAAGACAATCGAAGTGACAATGTTAGGAGAACTGCCTCAGTAACTAGTTATGCCTGACTTACTCATACTCAAAAATCATTTATCAACTAACATCTTAGACTTCTCTGTCATCAACTTTGGGTATTCTCAGCCTCACTGCAAGGTTGGATCCACTAAATGGAATTGAACAGCGAATACAGATGAGTGGACTATGGCCTGGGAGTCTTTGGACTATGGCCATAGAGTCTCATGACAAGAGCAATAACCAACAACCGCCCCTCCCCACTCACTATCTCCCTCCACCACTGCTACCAACAGCACCCCCCACCCCACCCCCCTTCAAATAAAGGGACAGTGCTCTTCAGTATTGAACACCATTTGAAAGAAACACTGAGGAAAACAAGGTCACAGAATGTACTCTAAGCAATGGGTTTCGATGTCCACTATGAAGAGTGGCTTCGGAGTACCACCACTGGCCACGTTGACTGAGTCATAGCAGCCAGATTGAGTCTGTGTTAGGTGGTGATATAATCAACACAAAAGAGTAACACAATTGACCTCATTCTCAACATTCTACCAATTTCAGTTATGTCTTTTTAAGGTAACATTGGCATGTGACCAGTATGCAGAACTTATGAAGAGAAATACTCTTTGTCACTGTAAGGGCATCATTTATCTTGTAATGTGACAATATCACCATGTTAAGTGGACTGACTAGACAGATATAGCACCCAAAATGCACTGTATATAATCATCAGCAGCACAATTATATGCCACTGCAATCTGTAACATCATGGTCAGGCACAGTCCTCACTCATCCATCACTTTCAAGCTGGGTCACTAGTGCTGTCAAATGGGAAGAGTAGAAGTGCATGCCAAGAGCAGCATCAGGTATACATTAGAATGAGGCAGCAACCAGGCAAAGGTATAACACAGACTATGGAAAGATCTAAGCAATCTTATAATTTATGGATTAGAGCAAAGCTTTCTTACTACACCCATTGCGAATGAGCAATTAGGCAATTATTGGGAGGAAGAAGCTTTATGAAATTTCCCACCTAGTCTAGGTTGAGCTCAGTATGAGTATAAGAGACATGGTTCAAATTTTTGTAGAGATCATCAATCAAAAGTAATGAGTAGATGACCCCATTTATCCTCCTTCAAGATTCCCAACATCATAGATGCCAGTGTCCACCCAGCCTGGTTCACTCCATGTGGCATTAAGAAGTGGCTGAGTACACTGGTCACAGTGGAGACTACAGATCCAGATGTAGTTTGAAGACCTGTAAACAAGTCCATCCTCCCAAAAAAGCTATTCCATTACAGTTTCTACCAAACAATTTGAAAAATTGCCCAGGTGTGTTTTTCACATGAAAAGTCAGACTATGTAACTCAGCAAATTATCATCATATCAGCTCAGTTTGAATTCTGCAAGAAGTACCCAGCTCTGGACCCCATTCACAGCCTTAATCTAAACCTGGGCGCAAGAACTGAATTGCAGGGGAGAAGTGAAAGTAGTTGTTCTCAATTCCAAGTTAGCATGCCATCAAGTATGATACGAAGGTACCCCAGGAAAACTGGGGTCATTTGAGGTTAAAGGTTGAATTTGACGTTGTGGAGGTTGGTGCCTGATCTGATGAAAGGTTACAGGCCTGAAACATTAACTCTATTTCTCTCTCCACAGATGCTGCCTGACCTGCTGAGATTTTCCAGCATTTACTCTTTTCATTCCAGATCTCCAGTACCTGCGGGATTTTACTTTTGTAGAAAAAGTTCTTTGTAATTGTTGTCAGCTGACCATTGCAGCCAAACCATTACTGTGGGAGTTCCTTTGGTATCCATGGAGTGCTATCCATGGCCTAACTATCTTCTGCTACTTCATTTATGGCCTCCCTTTATCATAACGTTTTGATGGAGGTTTGTTTGCTGCTGATTCATAGGATTCAGTTCCATTTAGAATTCCTTCCTAAAATCCCATCAACAACACTACCTAGACAACTTCCAGGCTTGAGTTGACAAGTGGTAGGCAGAATTTGTACCATGTGATTACCAGGTAATAATAATTTCCAACAAAGGACTCATCTAATTGCCTGTGATTTTCAATGGTTCAACAATCGCCAAATCTCACATCAACAACATCTTGGAGGTCACCATTGACCAACCATATCAATAACATAGCTGCAGGAGCAGTAGGGAGAACAGGTAATCCCAAAAAGTGGCTAACCTCCTGACCCCTCTCCATGGCTTACAAGGCTTAATTCAGGAATATGATGAAATACTCACCAGTTGCAGTTGCAACAATACTCCCAGAAGCTCAACACCATCGAAGACAGGGCAGTATACTTGCAGTACCCCTACACTGAACACAATCTATGACTGGTGCCCTTTGGCAACAATATGTGTATAGGGGAGGTGGTGGCATAGTGGTACTGTCACTAGATTGGTACTCTAGAGACTCAGGGCAATGCTCTGGGGACCTGAGTTCAAATTCCACCACAGCAGATGGTAGAATTTGATTTAAATAAAAATCTGGAATTAAAGGTCTAGTGATGGCCATGAAACCATTGTTGATTGTTGTAAAAACCTATCTGGTTCACTAATGTCCTTTAGGGAAGGAAATCTGCTGCCCTTACCTGATCTGGCCTACGTGGAACTCCAGGCCCACAGCAATGTGGTTGACTCTTAAATGCCCTCAAGGGCAATGGGGTGGGCAAAAAGTGCTGGTCTAGCCAGCAATGCCCATAGAAATAAATAAAAAAATACATCAAAGCAAATTTGACTTTGATAGTGACTCACATCCCTGTAAATGCTATTATTAAGAAAGACAAGAGCATCAAAATCATGGCATCATCATCATTACTTCCCAGATCTCCTCCAAGTCATCCTGACCTGGGCATAAACAAGATTTTATTTATCACTGAGCCAAAATCTTGAATTCCCTACCTAATGCCATCATTGGAGTATCTTCAGCACAAAGGGCAAATCTGTTTAAGCAGAAAGTTCATCATGACATTCTCAGGCAGCTAAAAATGGGTACCTAATGTGGCTTTGCCAGCTTCTTGCACATGCTGGGAACAAATACAAAGAAGTTTCGTTTCACCTTAGTTTTTAGAGGCAGAAAGCAATGTGAGGGAATGCATGTTACATGTATATCGAACATCTTACCCTTTGTACATCTCTCTATGGCTAATGCGAGTTGATTCTCCTCATGTCAGCATTGGTGCATGCCTGTGTAAATGGGCAGAACAGTTGAACTGGATCCAGGTAATTTGGATCAGATAGGTCAGACTTCTATTGTATAAATAGGAATCATGTCAACTAGAACAAGGTCTAGAGTTTCTCTGGCATTTCTGCCACTGTCATCAAACCTCATAAAAACTCCTGTGTGCCCTATTTGTCCTTAGTGTTGACAGTGATATCCTGTACTGTGCTTATGGCTCTGCTTGACAGTTATACCCTGTGGTGTGTTACAGTATCTATGTTGACAGAAACATCCCTGTGGTCTTCTGTGAAGTGCCAGATCAAGTAGTAATTGAATTTTAGACCAAGGAATGCAGTTTCCTTAACAACCTAGTGTACGTGCTAAAAATGTATTCTGTGATCTCTTTTAAAAAAAAAACTAGTTGGGATATTTACTGCAAGGTCTGTTTGCGTTATTATGTTGATGTTAGTAAAACACCTAAGGTATTTTGACCACTTTTATTGATGTAGTGTTTACCAAAGAGTTTTAAAAATTACAGTTCTCTTTAACCTTTTACATTTTGAACATCTATGTCACTTTTGTTATGTGCTTAGTATAACCTTTGCTATAAAAAGATCAGTATTACATTGCAAGGGAACATTGTGCAGATTATATAATTTAAAATCAATGAAGACACTGTTGGATTTGTAAAATGTGTTACTTTCAGATTTAATATCAAGACATTCAGATGTTTTGTAACTATTTTCTTTTAGCTTAAGGGGTTCTTTCAAAATGAAAATGTAAAAGAAAGGATCAAATGGAACAGTATATCGGTGAAACCTAGTGCTGCTGAGAGCATAGTAACTGAAAGGTGGGCTCACATCTCTCAACTCCTCCGTAAAAGCTGTAACCTAAATCTACTATACTTGATCGAGCTTCCTCTGCCTTGCAGGTATTTGAATACAAATGTGTCTTTCATGTCAATGATTGAGGGTCTAAACCCTGCAATAAATGAAACATATAATCTCCTTGATTCCCAGTCACATTGCCCTTTGATTTTCTTCTGGTTATTTTACCCCTCTTTGTGCAAATGGCAGAGTCAGATTTCCTTTGGAGAATATAAGAATGTTTGAGAGAGTTTATTTTCTATTGTTAATGCATTGATCTAAAGACTATGTTGAGTGTTATTTGATTGCTGCTATAGTAAATTCAGAGAGAGCACATAATAGTGTGGTTTTTGATTTGATGCTTGTTGCTCTTTTATTGTTCCCTAACATATGTACAGGACCAAGAACAAAATTTGATGAATCTCATTCAGCTCTCTGACCGTTGTCCAAAACCAAGCGCCCTATTTCTGCTTCACCTGCATGATCCACAAACTCTTCAATTTGAATACCTTGCATTGTTAAAAATTGTCTTTTCAAATGTGTCAGGTATGAAATTAGCACCTGGCCAAGTAAATGAAAGGCACTTCTTAAAGATGTTTTACTCCAAATCTTTTGTTACTTATTAACATACAGGTTTCAATTTTATTTTCAGAAATAGCTAATGCATATTTGTACTTAAGTGCACAATTTATATGCCTCTACACGGTGAATTTTAGTGTTGCCAATATAACAAAGGATATGGCACACATCCATTCCCAGCCAAGCGGTTTAAGCTGTTGTGTTGCAAATAATGACCACCCAAAGTGCACCAAATACCGTACCTTCTTGTTCATATATAATCTGGAGTTGCAACAAAATGGATATTGTCTGATTTTTTGGACTCTTGCCCTACAATGCACAAAAGTCCTTTGTTTTAATTGAGTATTGAAATTGATAGCATAGAATTCAGCTTAAAGAACCAGAACCATGGTTCAAAATTCAGTGCTATTTCTGTAGTAGTGGAAAGTATAAAACGCCCTATATAGAAATATTCCACTTCTGAATTTGGCTGGCCCACTCTTCCTTGACATTTGAGCATGAATTCAACTATTGCTACAAAATTAAATTAAAAAATCATGGGCTCATTTCTGCTATTCCTCAATTGGAAGCATATGATTCCAAGGCACTAAAGCAAGCAATTTAAAATCAGGGTTTAGTCTTATTCTTATCAGAGTGAAAATTGAACATGAATCTTCAAAGTTTCTGCCACTTTTATCCATTCATGCTATTTTTCTAGTAGTTCTTCCATGTGATGACTGTGGGAGATCAGGAGAACCCTTGCAGAAATTTAAGGTGCGTTTTTGTGTTTGTGATTCAGCTATTCTTTCAGTATTAATTCCATATCTTGTGAAAGAAATCTACTTTACAAATATTTAATGAGCTCATCCGGAGCTTTTCAAAGGCACTATGTAAATGCAAGTCCTTTCTTTTATTTTGGGTTAACTGTGATTGAAACTTTTGGCGAGAATTCTTGCTTACCTGTTGACTCATGACATTCCTGTTTCAACAGCATGTGCAAATTTTCTAATCTCCTGGCTGCCCAACAGGCTGCCTGATGAAAAATCGAGACCCATTGGATAGTTGCACCAGGTGGATTAAGGAGCCATTAAACCAAGGAATTTATTCAGGAGACAGCAGGCTGGCTAGGGAGGAATCAAAACATTCTTGTACGTTCTTCTACCCAAGAAAGTAGATCTTGGTATGATGACAAGGATGTTCACCCATTAAGTTCCAAAAAGTAGCCCCATTCTACCTGGGTCAAAAGGCAGCCTCATCAAAAATGGCAGGTACAGCAAGTAAAGGAGTTGATTGCAGAAAGAACAAGTGAAGAGGACATTCAGTAGAGCACATACCTCCGCAATGCTGTGTTAACTCAACATTATTACAATTAATTAATGAGGCTCTGTAACTACAAAACTGAAAAAAGGAATCTTTTTATTAAGGGCTTCCGTCTCACTGAGGAGGCTTCAGGCCAATCCACACCCAACAACATGCTCGAGAAACTCTGCTCCACTTTGACAACTATGACATACTCTACCATAGCAACTGAGACAATCCACGAGCTTCTAAAACAATCAACAATATTCTAAATAAAACTACCCAAAATATTCTAAAAAACAAGTCAATTTACTCTATCACTCAATGTTAACAGATCCTTTAAAAAATCCAGGGTCCAGGTATGCAGCTTTGCCAGAAACTAATTAGCTTTTTTCATGGGCCATTCCTGATCCATGTACCAAGTTTTGTTGAAATCCATCCATTAGTTTTTGAGATATATTATTTATAGACAAACAGACCAGCAGACTAACAAACCGGGATGGAAATATTACCTGAACCCACCTACAGTGTCAGAGACAATCAATGCTATTTGTAAAACCTAGTAGACCTGCATACATTTGAGGAAGAAGTTGGCTGACTGAAGGAAATTGCTAGGGTAAAGCTGTAGTAAAGCTTTTCATGTTAGTTACTTTTCCCAAGTATGCATGGCATAAGCTTACCTTGGTAACCTGAAATGGATTTAATGCTGATCCATTCTAAGCATTCTAAAAGCTTTTCCTATACGGTTCTGTCATTCCCACAACCAGCCCACGGGATGATGATCATGTATAACCATACTGCAACACAGGGCAAAAGAAATTTATAACTGAAGCTATAATCAAACAGAAATCTTAAAGCACCTCAACACAGGGGACAACCAAATTGCATAATACAGTTTATATAGTGTAACAGAAGATGAGCTTTTGGAAAACCTGCATTTATACAGTGCCTTTCATGACCCAAAGCACTTTAAAGCCAATGAAGCACTTTAGAAGTATAGTCATTGTTGTAATGCAGGAAATACAGGAGTGAATTTGCACACAGGGAAGTCCACGAAAAAAATCAATGTGACAATGACCAGATAATTTGCTTTTAGTGATGTTGATTGAGGGATAAATAGTGTCGTAGAATCTTTTACACCCATCTGAGAAGGCAGATATGGCCTTTGTTCAATGCCTTATGAAAGACAGCTCCTCTGACAGTGTGACCCACTTTCACTACTGGACCAGAAGTGTCAACATAGATTAAGAGATTAGGTCTCTGGAATGGATCTTGAACTGGCAGCTTCTGACTCAGTGGTGGGAATGCTACCACAAAGTCTTGGTGCCATCTATACAATCATACAGTCAACCATAAAATCATCACACATAGTATATTACAGTGCATGGACTATTTGAAGGTGCTTCTTTGAAGCAGCACTTTGGTATATATTCCTTTTTCAGCTTTTAGAGTGAAAAACTAACATAAACAAAGTGTTTCCAATAATTCCCGAGTAGTACCCAAGAGCAACAAATGCTCATGGTGGGAAAAGCAACCGCTGGTAACTATATGGAGGCCTTAAAAACATCTCCGTGGTGCTCCAAGTTTATTTTATTGTTTGCAAGAATTATTGCACACTGATTTGAAACCTGAAATTGAAGCTGTGGGCAAAGCTTGTATTTTTTCAGACAGACTCTAATTGAAAAGGGGAAAGTGAAAAGGGAAATTGAGAAAGGAAACTGTTGCTAAGGGAACTAAGACTGAAACTGAGATTGAAAACCAAAACTTCCAGTTGATACTATATAAAAGAAGACAGATCAGTTGATGTAGATGGTGAGTCCAGTGGTGCAGTGCAGGCAGGCTGAAGAAAATAGAGGCTAGATCCAAAAGCTGAGAATAAGCAAATATACAGTTTCTGCAGCTGCTTCTGTCACTTGAAGATAACATTGGTGGATCTATGTCACCCAGACTGAGTTGAGGAAGTTCTGGAGGCGTGTGCCATTTTTGACGAAGACCATGTCTGTGAAGTCATGTGCTGTTGTTGGCTGGGGACCAGGCTACTTCCCAGAAGGACAGAAGCTGAAATTCTTTGCCAGGAAAACAGAGTTATGAAGGACTTTATGACTGAGCTTGATGACCTATATGCTGAGTAGACTGCTGAAAGGAATTCATAAGCTCTGTCTTAGTTGTACCTGCCATTTAATGTGTAAATTATGCTTTATACTTGATCGAAATTTGCCTGTGAATTCATGTTTACCTTATGTTGATTCTTGGTTTTGGAGTAGAGGTTGTTACCTAAGATGGTATTTAGTGTTTGCTTTGTTTGACTTTTGTACAGTAAAGATTCTTCTGTTTTAAATCATGGAACCTTGTGGCTTCATTCTTTCAGTAAGTAACTGGAATTTCAGATTTTTTAAAAAATGGTTACTGATCTCCAACCGAGATAACAGCAAACCTTGGTCACAAGATTGTGAAATGAGTACTGCAGCAGCTACAGAATCTACACTTTATTCCAGAGTAACAGGTCTGTAATGTTTAGACAGTAATGAGTGTGTATTTTAATTACCTTTTCTAATGAAGGACAGCCTCAATGGTGAGAAGAAAGTTGGAGTCCACAAATCCTGACTATTCCTTTGATGTCTATTACTGCTTTCCAGTCACGCCAAGAACATTTTTGCACTTCAGTGGCACTTTTTAAAAATAACATATAAAAGGCTGTTTTAAACAAGTATTCTAAGATCTGTACAGCATTCCTCATCAAGCTACTCTCAGTCAAGCTCAAAGTAATCCTTACTTTGACAATAGAGGACACATTTTAGGCCATCAATGTTCAGTATTCTAATGAGTTAAGATTGAATAACTAGTGATACTGATGAGTTCAAAACCTGTTCCATTACATGAATTGTACCAACGTGTGATGTGGTCACTCAGAACAATTTGCAAGAGTGCCATTTAAGGGAAAACATTTCTCTTTATCTGTAAGCGTATTGAAAACAGCCAAATAAATAACGGGTACTCTCTTTTGGGTTATGCTGTGATAATATTGTTCTAATTGCTCTTGTAAGAGTTATTTTCAATGTATGCAGCAACTTGCTTTCCATTATGTTAACCCAAATACACTTACATCGTTGGCTGGTTGAATTTGAATTCGTAAAACTGGCATGTTATTGATCTAAAATTGAGGTGTCCATCAGGGATAGTGCAATTTTAATATATTTTGTTAAAGGCGTTCTTCAAAGAATGCATATCTATAAATTATTACCAATTGACATAATGTGCCAGAACATATAGAAAGAATTTATTCACAGCAAATTAAACTCACTCACCATAATTTCTATATTTATATGTCTTAAGATCATATATAATTTATAAACCTGATGAAATTAAATAAAGATCTTTGATTCCCTGTAAATCTTGCTCTTTTGCAGTTTTTTTTACTACTCCCTATTTAATCATACCCTTGATATTGGCATATTATTGACATGCAAGGGCTTTGGTTTTAGCATATCCCTTTTTGTATTTATTGGGCATACAAAATATCCATTCATTGTATGGGGGTGATTTCAACCATTTTTATCTTTAAAGAATAGTTAATTAGAATTTTTTGATAAATTAATTTTTTGGGTTATTTTGTAGTAACAATTGTGCTTATGTGCAGATAGCATGGTACTGAACCATGAACAAGGTATGCATATTATGTGGTAAGCTTAGTACATTTCCATTAAGAATGGAGCTTAATGTGCCTTTCACTGTGAAGGACAAATCTTTATGAAGAGTGAGGTTTCCAGCATATCACTGACTTCAGTTGAATCTATAAATGGTTAAAATTTAAATTCTGGCAGTCTTGATAGCCTTTGGGAGTTGAAATTTAAAATTGCCCTTATACTGGGCAGTAATCAGTTATGCAAAACTGTGATATTACCACAATTCAAATATATTACTTTCCCTTCTTGGCAATAGTCCAAGCCAATCATGCACTCTACACAGGCTGTTAAAGGTTTCTCCAAGTAATCATAAGAAATTTATCTCAGCGAAATAAGTCTGTGGAGACCAGACACACCACTTGCTCACTGCAAACCAGAAAATGACAGTGTAGGCAAATCACCTGCCTGCGAGTCTCTCGTCTCACACAGCTGTCCTACCCACTTGTCATCCTCTACTGACCCCAAGAATGCCTTTGATCTCCTTGCTGACACCAGCAGGCCTGACTGTCATCACTCCCATAGATACCCATCCCCAGTGGAGGTGTTGGCTCTCTCTTGCACCTGTCTGTGTACAGGTGTCAGTTGCTGTTTTTATTCTCTTGTATAAATGAGCAATATAGCTCTCAAGTCCCAACATTCCAGTGAACAGGTGCAAATACTCAAATGACAGCCATAAAGGCTTTACACACTTCCAGGTTGTTTTCAACTACCTTACATCCTTGTATTATTTATGTGGCTTTGATATATTTATTTACCATGCGACTGCAGTAATTTGTAATGTCCAATTTGTTCAACTGATTCTCTATTTCAACCAGCAAGGACATTATTTGTATTTAATACTGCAAAGGATTTAATTCACAGTGCAACACTTTGACTGAGATAAAAGTCTGGGATGTATTTAGCAAGGCTCTTCTCGTGTGGTAAACCATATGTGTATTTTAAAAGGCCCCAACTTTTTCTGGGATGTGGGTGTCGCTGGCTAGGCCAGCATTTATTGCTCACCCCAAATTGCCCTTGAGAAGGTGGTGGTGAGCTGCCTTCTTAAACCGCTGCAGCCCATGTGACAGTCCATATCCACCTATATGGTTGTAGTCTTTTATAGTTATTGTTTGATTTATATAAGGATCTTAAACTATTAAGGAAAATCAGGCTGAAAATTTTGAAATATTTCAGCTATTGTAATGTAAGTGTAAATTGAATTATAAGTGACTGCACCCGCCTCTAGAAATTTCCTTATCTTAAATTAAATAGGATACGGTTGATATAACACTTTGAAGCCATATTCGGTTGAATTTACAAAAGGGTAGCAACTTCTTATAAATCTTTTAAGTAAAGTTGAAGAAAAATGTAATTAAAAGAAAAATAAAATAGACATAAAGCATTTGCTATATACTGTAACCTCTCCAGCCCGGAGTGCTCAGGACCAAATTATTTCTGGATTTTGGAATTTTCTGGATTATAAAATGACATTAGAATCACAAGTGAGTGAACCGGAAAACACCATTTATAAATAATTACCTTAAATATAAAACAGCAATAAAATGTTATAAAGCAGCCATAAAAATTGTTTCAGTTATCCAAGTGCTGTATCGTACATGTTTCCGCTCCCAAAGTATTGCACTAAAATGATGCTGTGAGTTGTTTGGGTCTGCTCAAAACACTTCCTGACATCTGGTGGTTCTGATCAATAGATTTTTGGACTGGGGTGGTTACAGTGTATTTGAAATAATGTTTTAAAAAATTGCTAGAATTGTGCACTTTGTATGTACAATTAAAAAGTAGTTCTGAAAATATGATCTCCAATATATAAACCATTTACTAAAGTTGAACTTGTTGAATTAGAGTTCCCCATTTATTTCTGTTTGTGATTCTAAGCGGTGCCTCAGCATAGAGACTGGTAAACAACTGCCAAGAATAGAGTCACTATTAGAATGACCAGCTGGAAGAAAGCATGTACAAAATCCCCTACTGGTGATATCCATCAATGTTGTAAATGGTTAAGTATAAACCTAATGTCTTGTTGGTAGAGAAGACGTTCCCCTTGATGAGGAAATGCCACAATAATCAAGCAAATAAGCCAAGAAAATTACTCGCTTACCAGCTCAAAATGTTGGGACAGTCAAAATATCGTGGAGGGGGTTTTATGAAGCCCGCAAGACCGGCAATCATGGCCTGTGGGGTGACTGAATTAGGCAGCGGCCGAAATTTTGATTTCCCGACGGCAGGTTGAGATGCAGAGATTAAGTAGGTGGTGTGTTTGTGGCAGGTCAAGCCTCACACTAGCCTGTGACAGGTCCCTACTTGTAATACGTCTGCATTCCATGAACACTCATTACACTGAAACATTTTTAAATTACGTTCTATTTTCAAGATTGAATCAGCAGAATCTCGTGGCATGCTGTCCGTATTTCCTAATGGTGGCATGCAGTTGTGCTTTGTGCAGTCATGTGGAAGGCCAGTGCTTTTCTTTGTTGAATTCTGCAGCACAAGGGAGGCAAGCATGAGAATGGCAGCTTGCTTGGGACTGGAACGGACAAGTCAGGGGTTGAGTGGGTAGCAGTTGAAAGATTGGGATTCATGTGCATGTAGGTGTAAAGGAGGGATGCAAGGGAGGACAGAGGGTGGAATTTGGCTGTGTGGAGGTATGGAGGAGGGAAGGGCAAAGTGCCTTGGGTGTGGTGGTAATATGGTTGGGGGGGATTGTGAGGTGAGTGAGGGGCCTAAAGGGCAAGGTTGGTACTATCAACAGTGGGGTCCTGTGGGTTGAATTGAGGGTGCCGGGTGGTGGAGGGAACATCACAATCACAGGGCGAGTCAGGTTCAGTATGGTGGGCAGGTTCAGTGTCATGCTTGGGTATTCAAAGGTCTCCTGGAACTAGCACGGAAGCAGACAGAAACAGTAAAGGCTGATGGTGGGAAGTTTTAGGGTTAGACTGGGGATCTCAATGAGGCCAGGTGTAGGCACGAGGGGAGAGGTGGCATGCCCAGTAGTGATCGGGACCAGGGTAATGTGGGAAGGTTCAAGGATTACAGGTTAAAGTGGAAGGAGGCCAGTATTGGGAGGGAAGAGCTTTTGGTGTGGACAATGTGAGAATCTAAGGTGCTCACTGCTCATTCAGCCCCCTTAGCTCAGTTCTAAAGCTGGAATGCCCATGGTTCTCATCCCCCCGATATTCCTACAACCTTGGGAGCAGGAGGAGAGGACGCTACAAAGGCGGACTCTTGCCAGCCAACAACAGAGGTCGCAACACCAACAGCAGACAACACCAGAGAAGGGGGCTGGTCATGATGCAGCCATTCAAGGAAGGCAGCATTGAAGATGGGCACTGGCGCGTCAACACGTCCTCAGGGCAAGAACCAACTACCTTAAGATGTCTGAGAGGCAATGCCAGATATTACTGAGGATGTCCCAGGAAATGGTCACTAAGCATTGCAGCCAAGTGGACATTTTGGGAACCCCAAGCCAATGGCTCTTGGGGTAACTGCAGCGCTTAATTCCTTCACCAGCCTTGAGTTGCAGGGCACAATGGGCAACATATTTGCCATATCACAAGCTGCCAACACAGAGGTGCATAAAGGAGGTGACCAATGCCCTCTTCCATTGTACCAATGACTTCATCCACTTCTCCATGATAACAGCACGGTGGCTGGGGTATCCTGAGACAAAGGCCCCTGGACAGCTGGTACGTGTTCCTCATCCATCTCAGTGCACAATGGCATCTCTCTGTCTCCCTTAGAGGAAGATGCTTTTGGATGGAAGTCCAGGTGCCTGATCCCCCTCTTGCCTAGCTACTGTTGTGTGGAGCCCATGGCTAGGGCAATGGAATGCAGGTCTGAACAAATATGGGCAAATGTTCAACCTGGCTCTCCATGGTGGTGGTCACCCTCTCCATGGAAGAAGCCATGTGTCTGGAACGTGGCAGAACTCATGGCTAGCACGGACTCCTCCACATTCCACACAAAGTTATGCATAATCCCTGGCCTTTCTGCCTTACTTTTCCTTAATTTCTGCTTCATGTCCAGCAGGCTTCTTGTAGTTGTGACCAGAGGCCCGTCATCAGCATGGGGCTCAGCAGGGGCCTGGCTCCCAGCAGTCCTGTGATTGTCTGGGGACCCGGCTGTCACATCCTCCCTCAGCTGCTGGGACATTCCTGTACTGTGCTCACCAGATTGTGCTGCTGAAGCTAAAGGTGAGCCGTTTGGGGATCTTTTGGTGGTAACGTGCTGGTGGATGCTGATGAGGAGGGTGACAGTGCGTACTCGGGGGCATTAGCTTCAGAGTCTTCTGGCTTGGTGATGTTGTAGGGCTTAGACCTTCCACGGACATGACTTGTAGTGGAGAACAAACAGAACCATATTAAAAATCATGACAATATGGGCATTTGACGTCTTATCACATGCCTCCAGTATGCTCACTCACATGCCACCATCAGGATAGTTGGTTTGGGTGAGGAGACTTAGGTCTGCCACTCCACCTCCTGTCCGCCTCCTCTCCCTCGTATTGTGAGTCTGCTTGTCCTGCATGGCAAAGCGCAGAGTTAGTGACATGGCAATTGACACCTAATCCCCTTGTCTGCATGCAACCCCAACATACACATATTGGAATGTCAGCTGTATGTTGTGTTCAAGTATGTACAAAAGCCAAACTTCCACAAGCTTTGGCCTCAGTTGCCATATGACACTTAGGTTGATCACACATTCACTCTCCTGGCATAGCTGCCCACTTGCACACATCCATTATTGATGACCACACGAGAGACCCCTTGCGAAGTTGCGACACTGGTACTTACCCTGGCAGACTGGAGCAGGTCATTGACACTTTTCCTGTATTGAACCCAGGTTTGGTTCATTGCTCCACAGTTACACCTCCTCTGTGACCTCCGTCAGGCGGGAGGGCCTTCTGATGCCACCTGTGGGAAAGAGCACCCTCCCCTTTTCCCTGATGGCCTGGAGGAGAGCCTGCAGGGAGGCATCGCTGAAGCATGGGGCTGCTCTGTGGCGAGGTTCAGACATCACAGCAGTAGACATTTTGGAGGGGCTGACAATGAAGTGGGGGGGTTAGGTTGAGGACACAGTAATGAGGGGAGGAATGATGGGGAAGGGGTTTGGTGGGGGTTGCTGAGGCTTCCAAGGGGGTGTTCAAATGAAGTTGACAAGATTCACGAACTCTAGAGGACCACAGGAATGTTCTGGCAGTGATGCAGAGCCTCCATGTTTGATCAGGGAGCTCTTTTATAGTCCGCTTGTAATTATGGCATTGTTGACTGACGGTGAGTTTCACCAATGAAAAGCTTCCTCCATCATAGAATCTCACATGCCTCCCATGAACACAGCCAGCACTTTAAATTTTAATTATAATCGTGTGGGAATTGGAAAAAGCAAGAGAGCGGGAGTGGTACACACTTCTGGTTCTGCTGTTGGGAGCAACATGCCATGGGGAAGGAAGTGGTGTAGTGGTAATGTCACTGGGTCAGTAACCCAGAGGCTCAGGCTAATGCCCTGGGGACAGGGGTTAAAATCCCACCAAGGCAGTTGGTGGAATTTGAATTCAATTAATAAAATCTGGAATTGAAAGCTGGTTGCAGTAACAGTGACAAAATGAAACCATTGCATATTGTTGTAAAACTCATGTGGTTCACTAATATCCTTTAGGGAAGGAAATTTGCCATCCTTACCTGGTCTGGCCTGACTCCAGACGTACAACAGTGTGGTTGACCCTGAACTGCCCTTTGAAATGGTTTAGCAAGCCACACAAATCAGAGGCAATTAGGGATTGGCAACAAATGCTGCACAGACTTGTGATGCCCACACCCCATGTAAAAATAAATTAAAAATCCCCCCTTTATGTGGCAAATACTCCCGGTGTTAAACTTAATTCTTTGCTAAACTCAGTTTCTGCTGAGCCTATTGTAGGTGCCTATATGGATCGGATACTGTCCTATCGACATATATGAACCTTCCTTCAGGGTTGTAGAAATAGCAGGCAGAATTTTACGGCCCCTCCCACCGGGATTTTCTGGTCCCGCCAAAGTCAATGGAGTTTTGAATGGCTCGCTGTAATTTCTGGCCCCACTCCCACCGCAATGGGCCTGTAAAATTCGGCCCCGCATGATTGACAAAGAAATATATCAGAGCATCTTCTATACACCAAGAAATTGGAGGTTGTTCCCAAGAATGCTTTCCTGATTTCAATAAAACAGGAAGAATTCTTAAGTTTGGGTACTTTATGTTGTAAGTACATGAGTTGACAGGAGGACTTTAATTTCTCTGATCCACCTTTCTATCAAGTGGCCTGAAGGTTGAAGTATGCAATTAAATAGGTGCTCCTGGTGCTTACATGTCTTGCTGATTTGTGTTGTGTGGCAGCCAACACAGACCCTCCCAAACATAATACTTTTACAATTGTAAGAGTTCCAAAGGCACCTGATTCTCGATGATTTATGATGTATGTCTACGTGGATTTCTGTGTCAGACTTGTCTCAATCTGTCAGTGTGTATCTGAAGAACAAAGCAGCTCTTATGACCAGCAATTAGTCTTTAAGCTTTGGAGATTGACATGAAGGGAATATACATAAGGAAGAGTATTTGCTGAATGGGTACATTCGCTCTTGTTTGAACTAGCAGTATACCAATCGCTATATAAAACCACAAAATCTCTCAGGGTAAGAACTTGAGATGCCCAGGGAAATCTGCTCACAAAATTTTCTTCATGGTAATGGGGGACCATTTTGTGCAAAAGCTTTGAATAATTAATTTAAAAATACTGTGATTTTTGAGATACAAACATCTATTACTCCATCGATCTCTCAGGAAGCGATTGAATAGATGTGCTACAGCAAAAGACCCATCCGAAACATACAAAGGCAGATATGTTGCATACATGATGCATTGCACGTAGGTATCTTGATAGTTGGCCAAATAACTGGGAGATGGCACTGCGCATTGATCAATCCTCCCTTGCTTAAAGGGGCAGACACATACAGCATTTAAGGTGAAAGAGGAATTTGGAGAGACAGTTCTGAAAAATAATGGGCAGAATTTTCTACCTACCAGGCGGGTGGGCCCGACCCAATCTCCAACGGGCGGGGAGCCGATCCTCGCCGGAGAAGCGGCCCCGCCGCCATTTTAAGTGGGCAGGCCAATTAAGGTCCGCCCAGCGTGACGCCCAGCAGGAAGCGCTATGCGAGAGTGCGCTCTTTCGTCTTTAAGTGCTGCCTCAGGGAGATCGCTGGAAGTTGTTCAAACATTAAAAATAGAAAAATAAAAAAATCCTTAACATGTCCCCCTCATGTGACAAAGTCACACGAGATGGGACATGTTCATAAATTTCACTAAAACTTTATTAAAGTTTTTTAAGCCCTACATGAAACCTCATCCTTTAATTGTTTTAACGATTCTGTCAATGGCCTCAATTGGCCATTGACAGGTCGGACGGCCCGCAACTGATTTGGCTGTGCCCCAGCCTTCCTGAAAATTTAAATGGGGCGGGATGACGTCGGGAGTTCCCCCTGATGTCATCCCGTGTCATTTTGTGCGTCGGAGAGCGGGCCCTGCCCCCTGCTCGCCGACGGCAAAATTCAGCCCAATGTGTGTGGAAACTCTCAGGCCACATGATGGAGTTTCAAAGGATGCCATATTTAAAATGCACAGTGAACGTGCAACTGTGGGAAGATCTTGAAAACACTAGTCTTCTCTCAGAAGAATCGTGCCTCCGAATTTGCTCAGGGGCTTGGGCGGGCCGAACTTCCTATCATCCCTGAATTCAGAGGAGATGGGGCTAAGAGTGGGATTTTCTACAGCGTGAATTTCTTCAGTCCTTTCCACCTTGCGATCTGGATGCTGGGTTAAATTTGGTAATCAAGTCGAACCAGTGGAGGTGGACTCCCAGGATGTCCAGGCAAGAGCTGAGGCCTTGGAGACCCAAAATTCATCGCTGTCAGGATTTGGATCAGGCATTATATAAAAGAGCTGATCTGTGCGTTTGCCTGCACTTCAGGAGAGGAGCACATCTGCACCGCCTCTCTTTCTCTCTCGTCCCAGCATCTGGCACAGTTCCCACATCCCCTCCTTCACATTGGTATAGGTGGTGCTGGTGATATTGTAATGAGACAATCATGAGCTGAGTCCAAATGCTCTGGCAGCAAATGTCATCAGCACATGCATCACCACAGTTACACCGATGGAGTGGGCTTGAGGATTTTCGGGCCCAATATTTTTAGTTATTGAAATCCCAGTCTCACAAGGCAGAGTATATTATACCGAGCAATATAACCAGCCAGTGTCTCATTAGTACTGAGATTACCAAAACAGAGAATAGGAAAGAAAATGACTTTGCAAAATAAGCCATCTCTTAAGCATTAGCCCAATGTCCTAATAAAGGCTGGAGAATGTTTCATGGGTAGAATTTCAATGGCAGACGCGCGCCTGGCTGATCGGGTGTGAAATCGTGTGAGATGACATCAGGCGAGTGTCCTGATGTCACACTCATGCGATATTTTGCGGGTGTGCATAAAAGTCGGAAGCGTGCCCGCCGACAATTAAGAGGGCAATTAAGCTCATTAATGGTGCAATTGTCTGTGATTTTTCATGGTCCGTCCAACCTTATGGTTGGTGGATGGGTGAATCAGCCAGGTGGCCTTTGCATTTTTCATCAAACCTCAGCTAAGGGTGGATGAAATCTCCGTTAGGAAATAAAATACATATAAATTTCTGGGGACAGCATTTTTATGAGGTATGCTTTCAGGTGCTTGATAGTGATGCATGGACATTTTTTTTTTCAGCTTTTTACACCTTTACTTCATTATTTGAAGGTCTATTCAGGGAGCTCTCACACAGCGCTCACCCATGGCGATGTCATCGCCCACCCTCTTCCTGCAACCCCCTGCAGCGCTGAGCTCTTCAGCATGCTTTTCATGCTGGCTGGCCAATGTGAAATCGCAGTCGGGGGCCGATCGTTGTCAGTGGTCCATTCCCTGGCCGCTTCCAGGCCCACAATCAGGCCCATGTAAATCAGAAAGCAAGAACTTGCTTTGTCACATGCAAGTATTTAGTTCTACAGCATTGCAAATCATCCGGTCTTGTAAATTCAAATATAATTTTAGTGTAACTCAGGTCGTGCATTTACTTTCTAACAGTTTGTCACTTCTGGAATATGCATTGCAGCTTATGTTATTTGGCAGCTATTTTATATAATTTTTAATGGGCACTTTCAAATAATGAACTTCAATAGTGCTGTCTTGTTCAGTCCAACAAAAATTCAGATGCTATTTTCTCCTTGGAATGAAAGGACAATGGGCAGCCTTGTTATAGACGAAAAAATTAAAACACTTCAAGTCTTTTGGACACTTGACCTGTTGAGGTCAGGTATAAGGCTACAAATACTTCATTACTATGTTGAATAAGTAAGTAGCAGCAAGTAAGTATTAAAATAACAGGGGTAGCGTCTCAGTCAGCACCATACAGTACAGTCAGTCTCTTCTTTGCATTTGCACTGTAAAAGAAATGAAACACAAAAACCAGTTGAGAACTAGTACTATAGACTTTCATCTTTAAATCACAGGGCAGAAGGATTTTTGACGTGATGCAAATTGAATTGAGTTTAGGCCTAAGATGTTAGAAAGAATTGGCATGGGTGAAACCTTTTGAAGAAGACACTATCAAAAAGAATTTTTAATTTGAGGTCAGCTAGCACTCTGCTGAAGCTGTTGGCTGCTCTGTAAGGTCGTCACCCTCTATCTGTGACTTTTGTCAAAACTTGTGGCAAGAAGCCGGTTTTCGAGTCGATGATTGATTTGGAAATAATATCTCAGCTGACTTGAAATGAGAAAACAAACCAGAACAAGTCACATCGGACATCAATGCCATTTTTACAAGTGGCAGTGGAAGTTTTATTCAGGCTGGATCTACCCAGTACCATACCACATGGGCTACAGCGGTTCAAGAAGGCAGCTCACCACCACCTGCTCAAGGGCAATTAACGATGGGCAATAAATACTGGCCCAGCCACATTCCATGAATGAGTAAAAAAAAAGTTGGCAACAGGGACTGACCAAGGGCACTCATGTACTAACATTCACATCATTATGTGCAACTGGGCTAGTTTGATGTCCGATTGACGTTATAGAATCCCAAATCTTTTAGCATAACTATGTTCCCATCTTCTTCAGGTGGGCACTGGTGCTGCCCTTTTAAAGTATGTGGACTGGCAGTGGAATCACAGTGCAGCCATTTTTTGTGGCTATCCCTTGAGACTTGCTGCATCATTGGCGGCTATATTCATGTTTCTGCTGCTCTTGAATTAGATTCTTTAATGAAAAAAAAACTTTGGCCTAATTCTTGCTCAGTCTTCCATAGCTTCATTTGTTGCAGTGTATGTAGTTAAAGTGCAAACTTTCCACTTCTTCACATTTATTCCTGTTCACCTCAAGAATGAGCACACTGCAGTTCCCCAAGGGTGAAGGTGACTTGTTCTGATTTGTTTCCTCATTTCAAGTCAGCTGAGATATTATTTACATAAAAATGTATCTAAATCAATCATCGACTCGAAAACTGGCTTCTTGCCACAGGTTTTGACAAAAGTCACAGATAGAGGGTGATAACCCTACAGAACAGCCAATAGCTTCACCAGAGTGCTAGCCAACCTCAAATTAAAAATTATTTTTGATGGTGTCTTCTTCAGCATTTTTTGCATTGGAATTTGTATTTCACTGGTATTCTTCTTTTACGCCCTTAAAAAATACAGAGCTGAAGATAGGAGTCATCAGCAATGGTTGGAGAAAGAGGAATCATTGGAGCAAAAGGAGCATAATTGGAGCACCTGGGCAGGGGATCTCAAGGAACTACATTTGGGCATCACAGTAGACTACATCTGAACAGGATTCCTTACGCATCCATAGGATTTATATACCCAGAGTGGGATACATCAGGAGTAGTGCAGCAGGAGGATATCATTTTCCAGAGAGGCTTTTGCGTACATGTGTAATCTCTTACAACCCATTCTCCAGTAGGAGACAACGGTTTTCCTTTGTGCATATGTTTTATTTTAATCCGCACTGTCCTACAGACCAGAGATATCATCAAAGCCCATGGAACCACTGGAGCCATCATAGAGTGCACGATCAAGCTGTTCAAACAGGGTTGGTGTTGCCTGAACAGGTTTGGAAGCTCTCTACAATGTAACCTACAGAGTGTCTCTCACACTGTGGTTGCCCGTTGCATTCTGCACAACTTCAGTATGTGACTGGGATGGAGCTTTCGAATTAAGAAGACCTCTCCAAGCAGAGGAACAAGACTCCAGTGATGGTTATGGAGCAGAGGTTTAAGCATGACAGAACGTTCACACAGCCAGACTATTCACCATTTGATCTACCATTTCCCCTGATGCTACCACACATCATCGCATTCACATTCCTCAATACCACTTCGACCACTACTACCCTGCAACAAAGAATTTCCAAATCCTGACCAACTTTCACACACATGATACCTGACTTTTTGGGATAATAGTTACTTTGAAACCACACTGCAAACCAAGTCATAAAATCAAAAACCAATAATTTTTTAATGGCTGACAAAACAGCCATAACATCTTTCGCTCCTCTGTTAACCCATAGGTCAAAATTTCCGCTCCTGTTGGTGGCGGGCATGTTTGGCGGCGTGAGCGGACAATATGGCGAGAAGGCCAAAAATCGGTTTTACGTCGTTATGAAACTAGTTTGCGATTGCCCACTCAGCCCATCAATGCATTTGATGCATTGTGCCCGCACGCTGGAATCACCCCCCACATCAAATTTACCTCTCACATCGGTGTGACGTCAGGATGGAATGGTTTAAAAGGTGTGCACCTGGTGAGTTGAACTTCGAGGGGAACTCAGATGTGAGTGTACACAGCCTTGCGCAGCACTCGCGATGATCACCCGTAGGACATCAAAGAAGAGTTGCTGTGCATTTGGTGGGGCACATGCAAGTCGCTTTTTCCAGGCTGGCTTTCAGTGCAGTGCTGGGGCAAGGACTCCAGTGCAGGTGGTGCCGGAGGGGGGTCCAAGACAGCACAGGATGATGAAAGTGCACAATCGCGTGCTGCGGGGTGGGGTATGCAGGGGGTAGAGGGTGAGGGATGTGGTCACACACTTGGAAAAGCTTGTCAAAAGTGAGCATTCTTCCACAGCTGAGACCATTCAGCAGCAGCTCCATTGACATGCTTGGAGTCAGGCCTCTGAAGCTTTTCTGCCCACTCAAGCAACACAAAAGCATGAATGTGCCACCTAATGCTCTAGAACGTTTCACCTCTTGGATGCACACAGCAAATGAATGTGCTCTTTAGGGGGCAACAAAAAATTTGGACAACTGGGCAAGTTGTAGAATCCCCATGTGAAAGCTGGCCATGGAGCAGTCATTGGTGGAGGTTCTCACAGCCCCTTGCAATGTCGTCATTCAGTTTTGGACCAGTGTCCATCATGGTCCAAGCTAACAGTGCTGCCTTGCAGTGTAGGTTAGGAGAATGCCTGCGCCTGAGCTGAGAGCAGAGCATGCAGCCCAGGGCTGAAGCTGCTGCCCATCGATCAAGTGGAGCGGGACAGAGGTGGGTGGGGTTTCGGACAGCCATGAAGTGCACTACACACTGGTCAGTGGTGGCCAGCACTCTCTTGTATGTGTGAAGGGGCCTTCAGACTTAACCAAGAGAGGTTCTTAGTGGACATATGCTAACCCTCTGCCTTTGATTGTGCAGGAGGAGAACATCAGGATCCTGGAGCCTGGTGATCTAGCTGTACGCATCATGGTGTACAGGCAGCAGAGAAGTAGGAGAAGAGTGTGACGGAGGTGCCTGGCTCACCAATGGGAGGAGCACCACCTTCAAGATGAAGGTGCGGCAGAACCTCCTGCGCATGCAGCTGAAGATCCCACAGCGAGCCATTACTCATAGGCACCTCACTAGACCCAGGGTCTATAAACGGGCTTGTCATTCCTGCAGATGGCTGAGAACCAATGTCGCCAAAGACTGCGCATGTTTAAGGAACTGGTTGGTCATATATGCCACCTGCTGCAGGATTTAGTGTCATGGGGACATGGATGACATCCACTGCCAGTGCAGCATGAAAGTGACCGCGGCGCTCAATTTTTAAGCCAGTGGCTCCTTCCAGGGCTCCACAGGTACTCTGTGCGAGATCTCGCAAGTCTCCATCCTCAAGCGTATTCAGGAGGTCACAGACTCCATCCTCATGAATGCACAGAACTTTGTACATTTCCACTGGGATCAGGTAAGCCAAGAAGCAAGAGCGCTGGGATTTGCTGTGATCTCTAGTTCTCCACAGGTGAAGGGTGCCATTGACTGCACTCAAGTGGTGCTTAGATCTCCATGGCAACAAGGAGTCCAGTATGTCAATCGCAAGGGTTTCCACTCGCTGAATGCTGAGCTAGTGTGTGACCACCACAAACACATTCTACAGATCTGTGCACGATTCCCAGGGAGCGTCCTTAGCAGCTCTCAGATCCTTGATACCTTTCAGGGTCCACACAGGGTGCAGGGTTGGCTGCTCAGGGATAAGGGCTACCCACAGAGATGTAGCTGATGATGCCCATGTGACGGCGGTATAACAAGCCTCATGCCGCAACCCAGCCTTTGGTGAAGCAAACGATAGGAATACTGAAAATGAGCTTCCGGTGCCTCGACAGGTCTGGTGGAGCACTGCAATACAGACCACAGTGGGTGTCGCGCATCATCATCATCTGCTGCTGCACAACCTGGTGCTGCAGCAGGTGTAGGACCTGGCTGAGGAGGAGATGGAAGAGCTGCACATCTCCTCCAATAAGGAGGATGTCAAAGGGGATGACAGTGATGTGGTCCTCGAGGATGATGGTGATGAGGCCAACGCACTGGCCAGACGAGGCTGGTGCACTCTTGAGGCCCTAATAGCCCCAGGAGGGTGATGACAACATGCAGCGAAAACACTTCATACATCTTCGCATAGCCTCTGTGAACGTCTGACTCCTGTCTAGCTGATGGCAGCTC
Organism: Cetorhinus maximus; assembly: GCF_964194155.1. Classification (NCBI taxonomy): domain Eukaryota; kingdom Metazoa; phylum Chordata; class Chondrichthyes; order Lamniformes; family Cetorhinidae; genus Cetorhinus; species Cetorhinus maximus. The sequence continues at coordinate 104,916,691 of NC_135884.1, forward strand.
ACTTGTGCTCTGTGATCAGGGTCATATCATGGGGACACAGCCGTGAAGCTTTAAGTGCACCTGATCCTTTGGTAGCCTTCATCACCTGTACCTTTCAGGACCACATCGTCACTGGACACAGATGCTGAAGAGATGGGGGCCAACCCCACCTCAAAGGTGCTTAGAGCACACAGAAAGAATGATGGAACTCTGTGACACCTGCCCACGACATCCTGGTAGCAACAAGCACCATCGAGGTGCAGGTATCACTAATGTGTCCAGTGAGTGTGAAGTTGGACCATCACTTTGCTCTGAAGGTTACACACTGCACAGGGGAGAGGCCCTGGACTGAGACACCTGCCTTTATCTTGTGCAGGAACCAAGGTTTCATATCTGAGTGACATGAACACTGCTCATCAGAACAAGGAGCCATAGGCAGGGAGATATTCTTGGGAGTTTATTTACAATAGTGAACGTTATGTACAAGTGATGAACACCCCTGCCCACATCGTGCAATTACATCTTCTTAACCTTCCTAAACCTGCCGCTACATCTTGGTGCTCCCCCCACATCCATAGCGAAGGTGGGGGCAGCCTGCTGACTGCTATGCCCTCTGTATGATGACTTTGGTGGGTGTCCTCTGTAGGGCCAAGGCCTGGAGGGCCCTGGCCATCTTTGGTTATCCTGTTGTGGGCCAGGTCCACCTTCCTTGACCTGTGGAGCTGGAGCTGCTGGGGTCACAGGATTAGGAGTTTTGGATTGGACGGACATTCCCAGAGTCACCTGGATGGATGGCTCCAGGGTGTCACACTGCTGGGTGGATGGCCTCGGGTGTTGAACTGCTGGTCCTCCTCCCTATGGTACCTGATGGGCCCTGGCTGACTCCTTGAGGAGAAGGGGAAGCAAGAGTGAGATTGAGCTGCCCCGTACACATCTCACATTGGCACTGTTGGAGGCCAACTATGGCATCGGCGATGGAGTTCAGCCTATGCAGTAGTCCAGGAGTGATGTCCTGGACCAAGGTCTCCATGGCAACTGCCATCCTGACGTTGACCTCAGTGCATTGACATGCCGCGCTATAACCTCAGACTGAAGATGGACGGGGCTTCCATCACCCCTTGCAACCTAAGGAGTCCGCCAGACATCCCTTCCTGATGTTCCCATGATTGTCTTTGCAGCTCCAGCAACTGATTGAGGACTGAGTCCAGCGGCTCATCGTCTGACTCAGACTCAGCAGATTCCTTGCCTCCAGCAGTCTTCCAAGTGCCGGCGATCAAGGGTGTCCCTGCCTCCGCCTGCTGTAGAAAAGTGTGTGTGCTGTGCTTACCGGATTGTGGTCCCGAGGCTGCTCTACATCTAGGTCTCACCGAGGTGTGTGTCACTGCGCTGGTGGAGGGTGTAGGTGAGCGCCGTGATGGGTCTTCAACAGTGCTGCTCTCAGGGTCCTCATCCACAGTGCTCTTGGTGCTGGATCCGGGTCAAGATTGCCTGAGGGCAACATGGCAAGTGTGCCTAGGAGAGAAAGCGGAGATTATTAGTGCTTGGCAGCCACATTACACACAGAACAGTGGACTCAGAGTGGTGTTGACAGAGGGATGATCCGGTGCAGGATCCTCACGTGGGTGTTCGCCACCGACCTCATCATCGCTGCAGGAATGGTCCATGTCCTCTCCGGCAGCTCCAACGCATGACTCTCAAACGGAGTGAGGACCTTGATGTCTGGGACCTCTCCCGTTGATTGTGCGTGAACTTGTCCTGCAGATGGCGAGAGTGTGAGCAAGGTGCATGCCAAGCCAGATGAGAAGGATGCCAAGCTTGCATGTGTGCTGAGTGGAGCCATGGGCGGGATGAGGAGTCAGTCTCCAGAGGGAATGAGGTCAGATGGAGATGTGAGGGTGTGTGTCAGAGAGTGACAGGTGATGTTCCTTGAGCTGGCAGTGAGTGAGATGCCAGTGGATGTATGATGGGCTTGTGAGTGGGTGAGTTGAGAGTGATGAAATAGTTGACTTGCCCTGGCGGCATGGATGAGATCATTCATCCTTTTTTTGCACTGGATGGCTGACCTCTTGTGTGCAGCATTGGCACTGGTCACCTCTGCCACTGCCTCCCAAGTCATGAGACTGATGGGCCTCCTGAGGCCAGAGCAGGGGTAGAGGACATAGCAGCGGATCTACATGGCATCCAAAAGGCATTCCAGGGATATGTCGCTGAATCGGGGAGGGGGGGTGGGGGGGGGGGCACTGCATACTTCATGACTTTTGGGGCCATGTCTTCACTGGAGCAGTCCTGGGCTGCAAGCATTGAGAAGTGTGCGCGCGGCTGCAGTTTAAATATGGCACCCGGAATGAGGAAGCAGTGAGGTAATGGTGTAATGAAGCGGTGGGAAAATGGGAGGCTGTCTGCCAACGAGATAGTGTGTTTCCTGTGACTGCATAATTTATGAGTCGGGAAGGGTACGATACGATATGAAAATCCATCTTGCATCGAGTGGGTAAAACATCGTTTTACACACCTGCTACTGCACTTAGTGCTAATCTGGGACGATTCCACCCAGAGTTTTCTTAAGTGAATTTTACCATTCCTGAGAGGTGCTTCTCCCGTGGATCCTGCAAGGCAGTTGGAAGGCTGCTGTACTTCAAGATGAGGGTTCTTGATAGGTTTGTGGTTGATATGCAGGAACTTGAATCTGAAAGGTTTGGATACTACCAGAGAATGACTGACCCAGCGGGTTCTCTGTCACCAAGGGAATTGGTGGAGGTAATTGTGATGGAATAGACATGCTGTCATCCTGACAGAGGACAAAATGTGCCACTACTGTGGCAGCACTGGTAATCCTATGGGCTGCAGTTTATCACTCCCACTGATCCACTGAATGCACTATCGGAGATTAGTGCAGGCAGCACTAAGGGGTTGAGAGGCATTGAACTGTGAGGGCTCCAATTCTCAGTGGGTGCTCTGCACTCCTGTATTTGATTCCTCCAGTGAGGAACAAAGTGGGAGAGAGAGAGAGAGAGAGAGACAGAGAGAGAGACAGGTTCATCAACATGGAGTGGGGTTTCAGCGGCCAGAGGAGTAGCTGCTTCATGAGGATGCTGGGGATGTGGACAAGGAGGGCACATAGGAGCATTAAAGCAGCCTAATGTTCACAGAAGGCACTACCCAGCTGAAAGGGTTTACAGAAAAAGGCTTAGCTTCATGGAGATGTCAGAGTACCAGTGTCTCCGAAGACTGCACCAGTCCAGGCAGGTGGTAGCCGCTCTGTGCGGAATGCTGGTAGAGTTCAGGCCAATGGGGGGTGGTAGCCATCCATTGTGTGCAGTGGTGAAGGTGACCGTGGCACTCAATTTTCACACTGCAGGCTCATTCCAGGGATCATCTGGAGGCGTCTGTGGGATCCTCCATTCAGTGACCCATCAGTGCATCAATCTGGTCACAGACACCTTGTGCAAGGACAGGCCAATACATAAACTTTCATACAGATCAGACAAGTCAAGCTGAGAGGGCAACTGAATTCGGGGCCATCTCTGGATTCCTTAGAGCAGCCAGGAGCCTTTATCACTAGGAAGGGTTTTCCACCTGCTGAATACTTACTAGTACATGATCCTCACACAGGGATCTTGCAGGTGTGTGCGAGGTTCCCAGCAAACTGGCATGACTCTTATATCCAGAGACATCTTGGGTGCCTCAGCTTTTCAGGCTACCCAATTGACAGTGTATATGGATATTGGGTGAGAAGTGCAATGCTTTGTAGGCATGGCTCCTTACACCTCCACAACACCCCAATACATAGGCAAAGGATACCTATAAATGGTGCTACACAATTAGATGGGCAACCATTGAGCAGGTTATAAGTCTGATGAAAATGAAGGTACTGTGCCTGGCTAGCTCTAACGGAGTCCTGCAGTGTACAGCACAATGATCGTGATGGTATACTGTACTCTGCACAACCTGGAGATCCAGAAGGGAGTAGCATTGGAGAATGAAGATCTCCTTGAACACACAACCTCTTCCTCCTCCATCACTGCCCACAAGTGTGCCATAGGTAATGTGTGCCATATCATTCAATGGACATTTCAATGAAGCAACTCACTCTCTATGGCCTGTACACCAAGCTCAGCAATAGGCTGACCTGCTGAAACCCCTCCTAGCTTCAGTGCCTCCTCCTACATTGGCATCTCCTGCAAACACAGATAAACACCATGTCACTGGCCTGTCATAGTCCAGCTGTACTCATCATTCTGTGCCAGTTTCCAAGTCCAGTATTGTGCCACTGGGAGGCCTGCTGCTAGGGGCCATTTAGTTTTAGCAATGCAGAGATCAATGCGGACTGAACAGCAGCCACTGCTGTGAAGCTACTTGCTATGAACGCTGATGCCTGGTCATGCCCAATGCCTGTGACATCCAGGCCTGCGAGTTTGATGTAACAAGGTCCATTCACCTTGCCAGATCTCAATGGGTCATTGAATTGCTTGAGGCACTGCAACCTTGCCTGTGCAACCACCCTGTGGCTGTTAGCTTCCTCTGCAACCTCCATCCAAGCCTTCTTCGTGAGGTTTGCTGACCTCTTGCTCTTGTCGCTTGAGAAAAGCACCTCCCACTATGCCTTTGCTGTCTGGAGGGGCATCTTCAAGAAGTCATCAGTAAACCTGGGTGCCGCCTTTTCATTAGCTGCATGAAAGGAACCCCTGATTACTTCCAGGTGCCTTTATATGAAGCTTTTACCAATGAATGCTGGCTGCATTTCAGCCATTGGGGCTTTCTTCCACCACTCATTGGTCGGTTCCCTTGTCAGCTGGCTGTTAATTGGACATGAGCGGCAAAATCTGCTTCTGTGTCCTGCCTGTCACTCGAGTGGTCATGCAACCTGTTTTGGGTCCCAACATCAAGACTTCCTCCGTCCTGGTAAAATTCAGCCCTAAGTTTCTGTCGAGCTCCCATGGAACATTTTTATAGAATTGACTATAGTTCACAATGAATGTGCACAAATTCATCTGTTTAATAGCTTGGACTTAATTCCATCAAAAATTATTCTTAATTTTTTTTTATAAATTAAGAAGTTGCTAGCCTGTTACTAGGTGGATTAGACTTAAAAGGGTTAGATTTATTTTTCCAATTTACAGTTAGTGGATAGGTAAACTTGCTCTGTTTAATGCTCAGACATTAATTGTGCTATTGAGAGATGAATTTGTACAGCTGTACCTGATGTCCATCGGCACTTCCTTAGTTGCTATCTATGAAGACCTCAATTTATGGATCTGTAGTGTGAAAATCACAATGAGATTTTATTCAAGTGAAAGATAAATAAACAAATTATAGCACATAATCACAATATATCTTGTATTAATGGGGGATGTTTATAGGGTGCTGATTAAGAAAATATTTTATCATATTTATCATAATCTTTCAGTGACATACTGTGCTGAAGTAATGTCAATGATATATTATCTAATATTTAAAACTGTATTTACCACTATTACTCTACTAACACCTTTTGGCAATAACAATGATAAGTAATGGTTCTTGAACAATCATGGCACTTGATCTGTGCACTGGTCAGTGGGTATGGTTCTTTTCTAGTGGTAGCTAAGGATGTAATTGTATGTTAAAATATACTTGGCAATAAAATAGATTAGAACGTTAGTTACTCAGTTGTGAAAAACCATCCAAAATATACTCTGGTATCGAGATCATTTTGTGAATTTGACAAACTCTGTGATGTTACTGAAATCCTAGTTGTATGTCTGAAGTGTACCATGTTTTATTCAATGTTTTGACTAACTTTTGTCCGTCCCAAGTTGTTTCAGGATTTGATTAAACCTGAAATGTGACCTTAGGAACTAAACAGGGCTTGTTATTGCCAAAGCCTGCTTGTGATTTGGAAGAAAATAAGTTTCGGCGGCAGGTGTTAAAACATCTTAAGAATTACATGTTGCATGACTGGGTAAAAGGCAAGAACAGAACATTGCTGCAAGAGCATGTCATGATGTAAACCTTATGTTTCGTTTTACATCAGTACATTAAATAAACACTGATGGAACACACCTATAGACATTCTTATTGGCAAGGAATTCTTCTCATCAATGCCGCTTGTGTGTGATAAATATTTTAGCTTGCGAGTGCAGCACTGCCCATGAATCATTTGGATTAGCTTGCCAAGGACCAAGGACCAAAGGTGTGGGTTAGTCAAGTAGAGATCAAAATAATGCTGCTGCAAGCATTTCTTGCTTCACTGTTACAAACTAGATTCTGAAGGATTCACGTGGTGCACGTGTCATTAGATTTCTGCATGGGTTGCTTTTCACAAAGTAAAATAAGAAACATTTGCACAATTTTAAGCATTGGGTGTGGGGCAGAATATAACTTTGGAATCCTTTGAAACAGCAGACGTGGTTCCCAATTGACTTTGTGTAAAGCTTTCAATTGGTAGCTCTGTAATGCCCCCAGTCCACTCAAAATCAATAGGAATTGATGTAATGGTAAACCTGCTACTCTTCTTACAGTCCCCTAACCTATACAAAAATTACTGCTTTTCAAAATAGTAAATGAAAATGAAACCAGCCAATATCCAGATTGAAAAAAAAGTTAAATTGGGCTGTTAATAAAATATGTGAGAAAGATGAGCATGTGCTGAACTGTGGTCATAAGAAGTTGTTTTTATATTTCCTTGGCCAAGGATGGAATGAGATTTGTGGTATTTAAAGGTTTCTCTAAAACAATGTAACAATCGTATAAACATTGGTTCTCCGCTTACCGACTTCTATAGGAACTCCAAACTGGAGAAAATCATATCTTTCTCAATTAAAATATGTTTTCCTTAGTGCACCCAAAGTTATGAAAAATTAATTATTTTACCCATCTGAGTTATTATTTCATGACTGATGCAGAATAAGTATGGTTTTCAAAAATATGGGGTTTGGGCATTACTGGCAAGGCCAACATTTATTGCCCATCCCTAGTTGCCCTTTAGAAGGTGGTGGTGAGCAGCCTTCTTGAACTGCTGCAGTCCATGTAGTGCAGGTACACCCACAGTGCTGTTAGGGAGGGGGTTCCCAAGATTTTGCCCCAGCGACATTGAAGGAATGACAATATAGTTACAATTCAGGATGGTGTGTGGCTTGGATTGGAACTTGCAGGTGGTGGTGTTCCCATGTATCAGCTGCTCTTGTTCTTCAAGGTAGTAGAGGTTGCAGGTTTAGAAGTTGCTGCTGAAGGAGCCTTGGTGAGTTGCTGTAGTGCATCTTGTATATTGTACATACTGCTGCCACTGTGCGGTGATGGAGGAAGTGAATATTTAAGACAGTGGAGGGGGTCGCCAATCAAGCAGGTTGCTTTGCCTTGGACAGTATGAAGCTTCTTGAATGGCGTTGGAGTTGCATTAATCCAGGCAAGTGGAGAGTATTCCATCACACTCCTGACTCATGTCTGGTGAACTGGCTTTAGGAAGTCTCAGGGGGTGAGTTACTCGCCACAGAATTCCCAGCTTCTGACCTGCTCTTTTAGTCGCAGGGCAAAATTTTTACCTCGGTGGGGGCAGGCGCCCGACCCGCTCGTGCGTAAAATGATGTGTGATGATGTCAGGTCAGCGTCCCTATGTCAACGCGCAGTCATGTGATATTTCGGTCGGCAGGCGTGCGCCGGAGTCGGCAGTGCACCCGCCGACAATTCAAAGACTTATTAAGGCCGTTAACAGGGTTACTAAAAGAAATTTTTCACTGCCTGTCCGACATTACGGTTGGCGGGCGGGCGAAAAGGCCCAGTGGCCTTTGCACTTTTTAGGAAACCTCAACCACGGGTGGGATGAGGTTTCCTAACGCAAATAAAAATAGAGTAAAAATTAAAAAATTTAATTAATAATGTGTCCCTGATCATGTGATAGAGCATTTCACACTGGGCCCGCCAGTGTGAAATCGCCTTCCAGCCTCAAACACGGGCGGTGGTCAGCTTCTCAACTGCCCCGCCTCCCCCCTGCCGAGCCTGCCCGACAAGGGGAAAATACTGCCCACGGTGTTTATATGGCTGATGTGGTGACTGAAACATATATCATATGGAGGTCTCGTGTTGACTATTTAATTAGTTAATTTTAGCACTTGATCATCTAATGGGCCAAATCCCAATAAGCCTCAAAAGTGAGCACAGGGATCACTGTGTGTGGGTAAAACACACCCGTCCTTTTCAATGCAGGCTGCACACAGACTTTGTGCCACCTGCTAATTTAAATGATGATAGCTTTCAGCCCAGTATTAATGTTCTCAGCAGGAGGACCAAAGTTAGCAGCACTATTTAAAACCAGCCTGAACTTCTTAAAGCCACATGTTCTGATATTAGCCTGGGATATGAGTGCCTGACCTACAGGAAGAGGGAATATGGCCAACAAGGAAGTGGGCAGGTTTCAAGGCTCTCTGTCACAGCACTGCAGGCCTTGCAGCATGAGGTGGACGGAAGAGAGAGGTAGGTTAACCAAATTTTCAAAACTGCAAACTGGGACACCCTGAGGTAATGCTCCCTCACGACACAAACAGATTTCCCATGCAGACCCTCAGTTTCATTGCAGCACCTTCTCTGTTTTAATCTTTGAACTACGTGAAACAAGTGATGTTTCCGCAAAGTCCTGCCTTTTTATCTTTTCAAAGTTGATCCCCAGTCCTGGGGAAACAATACTCTGCTCTTGCAAACATCTCGGACAAGTGCCTCCTGCCTTCCTGCTGCCTATTTGTGCCTGCCTCAGCAGGAATTGCTTGACCAAGCATTACCCATCAATGTAATGTCGTACTGCAGGGCTAAGTGACACACTGTGCCAACTGCAGGTCAAAATGACAGAATGTGCCAACTGTGGGTCAAAGTGACACAATGTACCGACTGTGGGGCAAAGCTAGACGCTGTGCTGATGGTGGGGCAAAGTGGCACACGATGCCAACTGCAGGTCAAAGTGACACAATGTGCCAACTGTGGGGAAAAGTGACACACTGTGCCAAATGCAAGGTAAAGCGACAACACACTGTGCTGACTGTCGCTCAAAGCGGCACACTATTCTGAATACGGGGCAAAGCGACACACTGTGCCGACTGCAGGGCAAAGTGACACACTGTGCAGACTGAGGGGCAAAGTGGCACCACGTGCTGACTGCAGGGCAAAGTGAGATATTGTGCTGACTGAGAGGCAAAGTGACCTCATCCTCACCAACCTGCCTTCCGCAGATGCATCTGTCCATGACAGTATCGGTAGGAGTGTCCACGGAACAGTCCTTGTGGGGACTAAGTCCAGCCTTCATGTTGAGGACACCCTCCATCGTGTTGTGTGGCACTACCACTGTGCTAAATGGGATAGATTTTGAACAGATCTAGCAACTCAAGGTTGGGCATCCATGAGGCGCTGTAGCCCATCAGCAGCAGCAGAATTGTACTCAAACACAATCTGTAACCTCATGGACAGGCACATCCCCCATTCTACCATTACCATCAAACCAGGGGATCAACCCTGGTTCAATGAAAAATGCAGGAGGGCATGTCAGGAGCAGCACCAGGCATACCTAAAAATGATGTGTCAGTCTGGTGAAGCTACAACACAGGACTACTTGCATGCCAAACAACATGAGCAGCAAATGATAGACGGAGCTAAGCAATCCCACAACCAATGGATCAGATCTAAGCTCTGCAGTCCTGTCACATCCCGTCGTGAATGGTGGTGGACAATTAAAAAAGTCACTGGAGGAGGGGGCTCCACAAATATCCCCATCCTCAATGATGGGGGAGCCCACCATGTCAGTGCAAAAGATAAGGCTGAAGCAGTTGTTACAATCTTCAGCCAGAAGTGCCGAGTGGATGATCCTTCTTGACCTCCTCCTCCAGTAGTCCCCAGCATCACAGATGCCAGTCTTCAACCAATTCGATTCATTCCACATGATATTTATAAACGGCTGAAAGCACTGGATACTACAAAGGCTATGAGCCCTGACAATATTCCAGCAATATTACTGAAGACCTTTGCTCCAGAACTTGCCGAACCCCTAGCCAAGCTGTTCCAGTACAGCTACAACACTGGCATCTACCCGGCTAGGTGGAAAATTGCCCAGGTTTATCCTGTACACAAAAAGCAGGACAAATCCAGCCTGGCCAATTACCACCCAATCAGTCCACTCTCGATCATCAGTAAAGTAATGGAAGGGTTCATCAACTGTGCTATCAAGCAGCATTTGTTTAGCAATAACCTGCTCACTGACGCCCAATTTGGGTTCCACCAAGGCCACTCAGCTCCTGACCTCATTACATCTTTGGTTCAAACATGGACAAAAGAGCTGAACTCTCAAGATGAGGTATAAGTGACTGCCCTTGGCATCAAGGCCGCATTTGACTGAGTGTGGCATCAAGGAGCCCTAGCAAAACTGGAGTCAAAGGGAATCGGGGAAAACTCTCCACTGGTTGGAGTCATACCTAGCACAAAGGAAGATGGTTGTGGCTGTTGGAGGTCATTCATCTCAGCTCCAGGATATCACTGCAGGAGTCCCTCAGGGTAGTGCCCTCAGCCCAACCATCTTCAGCTGCTTCATCAATGGCCTTCCTTTCATCATAAGGTCAGAAGTGGAGATGTTCATTGATGATTGCACGATGTTCAGTACCACTTGCGGCTCTTCAGATACTCAAGCAGTCCAAGTTGAAATGCAGCAAGACCTGCACAATATCCAGGCTTGGGCTGACAAGTGGCAAGTAACATTTGTGCCACACAAGTGTCAGGCCATGACCATCTCCAACAAGAGAGAACCCAACCATCACCCCATGACATTCAATGGCATTATCATCACTGAAACCCCCACTATCAACATCCTGGGGGTTACCATTGACCAGAAACTGACCTGGACTAGATATATAAATACTGTGGATACAAGAGCAGGTCGGAGGCTAGGAATCCTGCAATGAGTAACTCACCTCCTGTCACCCCAAAGCCTGTCTACCATCTACAAGGCACAAGTCAGGAATGTGATGGAATACTCCCTACTTGCCTGGATGTGTGCAGCTCCCACAACACTCAAGAAGCTTGACACCGTCCAGGACAAAGCAGCCTGCTTGATTGGCACCACACCCACAAATATTCACTCGCTCTACCACTGATGCACGGTAGCAGCAGTGTGTACCATTTACAAGATAAGCTACAGGAATTTACAAAGGCTCCTTAGACAGCACCTTCCAAACCCACGACCACTGTCATCTAGAAGGACAAGGGCAGCAGATAGATGGGAACACCACCACCTGGAAGTTCCCCTCCAAGTTACTCACCACCCTGACGTGGAAATATATCGCTGTTCCTTCACTGTCAGTGGGTCAATATCCTGGAACCCCCTTTCTAAAAGCACTGTGGTGTACCTACACCACAGGGACTACAGTGGTTCAAGAAGGCAGCTCACCACCACCTTCTGAAGGGCAACTGGGGATGGTCAATAAATGCTGGCCCAGCCAGCAAAGCCCACAACTCGCAAAGAAATAAAACAAAAGTGACACACTGTGCTGACTGTGGGACAAAGTGACACACTGTGTTGACTGTGAGGCAAAGTGACACACTGTGCTGACTGTGAGGCAAAGTGACACACTGCTGACTGTGGGACAAAGCGACACTGTGCTAACTATGGGGCAAAGCGACACACTGTGCTAACTATGGGGCAAAGCGACACACTGTGTTGATTGTGAGGCAAAGTGACACACTGTGCTGACTGTGAGGCAAAGCGACACAATGTGCTGACTGTGAGGCAAAGCGACACACTGTGCTGACTGTGAGGCAAAGCAACACACTGTGCTGACTGTGGGACAAAGCGACACTGTGCTAACTATGGGGCAAAGCGACACACTGTGCTGAATATGGGGCAAAGCGACACACTGTGCTGACTGTGAGGCAAAGCGACACACTGTGCTGACTGTGAGGCAAAGTGACACACTGTGCTGACTGTGGGACAAAGCGACACTGTGCTAACTATGGGGCAAAGTGACACACTGTGCTGACTGTGAGACAAAGCGACACACTGTGCTGACTGTGAGGCAAAGTGACACACTGTGCTGACTGTGGGACAAAGCGACACTGTGCTAACTATGGGGCTAAGCGACACACTGTGTTGACTGTGAGGCAAAGTGACACACTGTGCTGACTGTGAGGCAAAGCGACACAATGTGCTGACTGTGAGGCAAAGCGACACACTGTGCTGACTGTGAGGCAAAGTGACACAATGTGCTGACTGTGAGGCAAAGCGACATACTGTGCTGAATATGGGGCAAAGCGACACACTGTGCTGACTGTGAGGCAAAGCGACACACTGTGCTGACTGTGAGGCAAAGTGACACACTGTGCTGACTGTGGGACAAAGCGACACTGTGCTAACTATGGGGCAAAGCGACACACTGTGTTGACTGTGAGGCAAAGTGACACACTGTGCTGACTGTGGGACAAAGCGACACTGTGCTAACTATGGGGCAAAGCGACACACTGTGCTGAATATGGGGCAAAGCGACACACTGTGTTGACTGTGAGGCAAAGTGACACACTGTGCTGACTGTGGGACAAAGCGACACTGTGCTAACTATGGGGCAAAGTGACACACTGTGCTGACTGTGAGACAAAGCGACACACTGTGCTGACTGTGAGGCAAAGTGACACACTGTGCTGACTGTGAGACAAAGCGACACACTGTGCTGACTGTGAGACAAAGTGACACACTGTGCTGACTGTGAGACAAAGTGACACACTGTGCTGACTGTGAGGCAAAGCGACACACTGTGCTGACTGTGAGGCAAAGCGACACACTGTGCTGAATATGGGGCAAAGCGACACACTGTGCTGACTGTGAGACAAAGCGACACACTGTGCTGACTGTGAGACAAAGTGACACACTGTGCTGACTGTGAGGCAAAGCAACACAATGTGCTGACTGTGAGGCAAAGCGACATACTGTGCTGAATATGGGGCAAAGCGACACACTGTGCTGACTGTGAGGCAAAGCGACACACTGTGCTGACTGTGAGGCAAAGTGACACACTGTGCTGACTGTGGGACAAAGCGACACTGTGCTAACTATGGGGCAAAGCGACACACTGTGTTGACTGTGAGGCAAAGTGACACACTGTGCTGACTGTGAGGCAAAGCGACACAATGTGCTGACTGTGAGGCAAAGCGACATACTGTGCTGAATATGGGGCAAAGCGACACACTGTGCTGACTGTGAGGCAAAGCGACACACTGTGCTGACTGTGAGGCAAAGTGACACACTGTGCTGACTGTGGGACAAAGCGACACTGTGCTAACTATGGGGCAAAGCGACACACTGTGTTGACTGTGAGGCAAAGTGACACACTGTGCTGACTGTGGGACAAAGCGACACTGTGCTAACTATGGGGCAAAGCGACACACTGTGCTGAATATGGGGCAAAGCGACACACTGTGTTGACTGTGAGGCAAAGTGACACACTGTGCTGACTGTGGGACAAAGCGACACTGTGCTAACTATGGGGCAAAGTGACACACTGTGCTGACTGTGAGACAAAGCGACACACTGTGCTGACTGTGAGACAAAGCGACACACTGTGCTGAATATGGGGCAAAGCGACACACTGTGCTGACTGTGAGACAAAGCGACACACTGTGCTGACTGTGAAACAAAGTGACACACTGTGCTGACTGTGAGGCAAAGCGACACACTGTGCTGACTGTGAGACAAAGCGACACAGTGTGCTGAATATGGGGCAAAGCGACACACTGTGCTGACTGTGGGGTAAAGTGGACATTAACTGCACTGACTGCATGGCAAAGCGGCAGATGTAGGATACATGTGCAAATCTAAACTCAATTTGAACTCATTCTACCTCTGCAGAATAAATGGGAAAGCTGAAAACTGGGGCGTTTGAACTATTTTGAGAAATTGTCCGGACACCTGTGTTTTTAATGAAAACCCAGGACTATCCTGGCCGAACCGGGATGTCTGGTCACCCCAAGAGAGGCCCCTCATTCACAGCGGGTCAGGGGTCCCCAAGACAAACTTAGTTCAGGCAGTAGGATTAGATAACCATTGCTGTCAGTGCAAGCAGTGTAGCCCCAAGGATAATGATGCAACAAGGGAAAATGTTTAATGATCTCACATGAGGGGTGAGACCTGTGAATTCATGTTCAAATGCCAAATATCGACATTACATCTGAAACTCTAGCCTGATGCACTGCTCAATTCACCACATCCCTTCCCTCATCTACCAATAATTTCTATCAACTGCAACTCACACCTAGGGTGGGATTTTATGGACCCTCCCACCGGCAGGATTTTCCAGTTCCACTGAAGTCAATGAACTTTTGAACGGCTCGCCGCATTTTCCAGCCCCAGCCTCGGCCGCAACAGAGCCGTAAAATTCCGCCCTTAATATTCATAGCTTCACCTCACCCTCACACTTTAGCATTGGTGCAAACCTCATATCCACATCTCACAGCCTGCACAAAGTGCCAGCTATTCAGTGAAGACAGCCACATCAACTAAACAGGTAGCACTGCACTCACGGGTTGGGGTTTTATGCTAATGAGTGGCTACTTAAGGGCCTCTTCCTGTCATTGCTGGGATTTTACCAGTGGCAGTGGATGGGCACTTTGCTACCGAGCAGACCGCCCAGGAAAATACCCCGTGGCCCATGGAGGGCCAGCAATGCCCCACTGAAAGGCCAACCCATGCCTCACGATCTATCCACCCTCCCCATGTCAGAGCCTGCCTGATTGGCTCCAGCAACCCCAGACCCCACATATCTTCACTCCAGGCCCCCTCGATGGCTGCTGACCCAGGGCCTCCTGCAGGCCCAGCAGTGACCACCAGTCCCGGTGGAGCTGCTGGAACTGAAATGCTGCCAGCCCACTAATTGGTTAGCAGCTCCTAGGAGCAGGCATCCTGTCTTAGAGGGGCGGAGGTCGTGGCCACTGTCATCCCGTAACATCTTGGCCACTGACACACTTTCCTTTCCCTTACAGGGCACGTTAGTGCACAATTGCAACCAGCTAACTGGTTGCAACTCCTAACCCCAGTGGTCTGCTTGATGATGTTCCATGAGACAGTATGGCTCTCATCATATGCATGCTTCCCATATGTGCGAGGGTTATGCATTGGATCATTAGCCAGATGGTCACTGGCTAGCCCTTGTCACACAGTAGCCACACTGTGGTCTCTTGTGGTGGCTTATACACTGTTGGCACAAGCAGGCTGCTACAGAACAAAGATATGACTGCTGCCTGATTCCAGACATTCGCCTGTGTGATGCACTGAGTGTGGTCTCACATCAGTTGAACATTGAGGGAGTGGAACCCTTTGCAGTTATGGTACATTTCCGAATATTAGATGCAAAGCAATGTGTGAGCAGCCAATGGAAACTTGTGCCACAGTGAAGCCTGTTAACTTAGTGAAACCACATACACACTTTGCCTGCTTCTCTCTAGGTGTTTATAACAACTGCTAATGTTACACACAGACTGATGTAAAAATCTGCCTACTTTGCATGCTTATGGCGCCTGCTTCAAGCACCCACACTATGCCCACACTATGGACATAATGGTATATGGTGTGGCCCAGACTACAAGAATGGGCATGTGTGTATGGATGCCATTTTAGGGTGCCAACATTGAGGTTCCTATGGAGCCAAATTTTGCGGTCTAAGTTGTCAAAGTTATTGAATGACTGGCTGTTAAAATTTTCATTTTATACAAGGCAATGTTGCTGTAAAAACAGTTCATGGAACCAGAGGGACACAATTACTTTTATTTACAGGTGGGTATTCATAGAAATGACAGAAGTCTCAGCTCAGAGTTAAAAGTAGAAATGTTGGATATATACAGCAGTCCTGTCAACATCTATGAAAAAAAAAATTAGTCAATATTTCAGATGTAGCCAGTTTGTCAGAATCCCTAATTTCAGTGTTTGTCTGATATTACTATATTTAGTTGTTTTGCATGCAGTGAGTCACTGCTGAGCTTGTGCTTCATCTGAGCATATCACCAGAGAATAGTTAGAGTTAGACTGTTAGAAATTCTGATCTGCCTTCACCTGCTCAGTATTGTCAAATGCTCCCATAAGCAGTCTGAGTATCCTACTTGTTTTGGATCTGACTCAAAATGACCAGTATCTGCCCACACAATAGCATAATTATTAGTTTCATAGCCCCCGCCTGACAAGAAACAGACATTTGAGTGTTTCGCACATGCACTTCCTCAAACTCTCTCTGGAGGTGGACACAGTTAATACCTGATGAGATGTGACTTAACATGATTCATTAGGCTGCTTTATTTGATAGCGAGTGAATATGCAAGAACAAGTGTTGTGATGACTTAGTTTAACAAGTGCAACTTATCTTCACAAACTAATAAAAAAACAATGAAATCTCTATGCTTCTCCACATCAACGAGTTAGGAACATAGGAGCAGGAGTAGGCCATTTGGCCCCTCGAGCCTGTTCCACCATTCAATGAGATCATGGCTGATGTTCTACTTTAATACTATTTTCCTGCACTATCCCCATAAACCTTGATATCTTTAGTATCCAGAAATCTAACAAACTTTGTCTTTTACTTAAACCAACTAATTTGTGACTCCCCCTACATTGCATCCTCCTTGCAACCTTTCATTGGACTTCACTGTTTTGCAGCTTTCAAAATATTTAATTTTATTAAACAACACGTGCAAGAATATCTGTTTTCCTAAAATGTTTAAAAACCTTGGCTTTATTTTATAAAACGATCAGAAGGTTCAACGGACCATTGAGCACCTTGTGAGCCCAATACTGCACTAGCATTATCCACCATGCAATGTCAAACACTATCTGAGACAGGCACCTTACACTCATACGGTCACCATTTCAACTGCTGGGTTTTCAGAAGTCTCATTCATATTTAAATGCTGGAGCCCAATGATGTTAGACCCAACATGAATTTAAGTGCGACTTGCAACAGTGATGCCGAGTGCCTCAGGCAGGGCCAGGGTCAGGGGAGGCCCAGGTAAGTTTAAACTTTCAATTTTAGCCCTCTGGCCTTATGAGGAAAGTTTGGACCTTGCCTGTTCAGGTTTGCCTTTCTGACCTCCGACCACAGTCATCCTTATCTGCTTCCCAATCTCTCTGTCAAATGTCTTTAACTTGCTGAATCTCTCCCACACCATGGCCAGAATTTTACCTTCGGTGTGCGGGCACGCGCCCAACACGCCGGAATGTAATATGATGGGCGATATTTCGTTCAGCGGGCATGCACTGGAGTCAGCTGCGCGTCCTCTGATAATTGAAAGGCCTATTAAGGCCATTAAGGATCTAATTAACTTGAAATTTACACTCCCCGTCCAACCTAACGGTTGGCGGGCAGGCAAAAAGGCCAAGCGGCCTTTACATTTTTTAGGAAACCTTATCCACGAGCGGGATGAGGTTTCCTAAAGCTAATAATAATTAAATAAAACCTTTATTTTGACACTAAAAACATGTCCCATCTTATGTGACACAGTCACATAAGCGGACATGTTTCATTAAATTTTTACTGCATTTATTGATTTTCTTAAAAAGCGCTTCAATGTCCCTGAGGCAGCTCCGTGCCTCAAGGAGAATGAAGCGTTCTTTTGTGTGCATGTGCGCTGGGCCCGACTCTCCCTACTGCCCCTGCCTGCACAGGTAGTGCTCAGAAGCACTACCGCTCGCGATCCAGGCAGGTCAGGCCTTAATTGGCCCGCCCGTGTAAAATGGCAATGCCGAGCCGATTGCAGGCGGCGGTCGGCTTCCTGACTGCCCCCGCCCACTCCCGCCGAGCCCGCACGCTGACCGTAAAATTCTGGTCCATCTCTTTGGAACTAATGGGCTGAATTTTGCGCTTGACGGGCAGGCGGGCCCGATTGACTCGGCGGCGGGCGGGCAGCCAATCCCTGCCGCCGAAACGGGCCACGCCGCCATTTTGCGCAGGTGGGCCAATTAAGGCCCTCCCAGCGGGGTTCCGACTCCCGTGTTCATCGGGAAAATTAAATCGACGGTGGGCGTGTTCAGACCGCCGGTTCCAATGGGGAACCAGCAGTCTGTATAAAGAGCGGCCAGGCAGCCTCCTTTAGGCTGTTCACCATGGCCAGTCACCGGGCAGCAGAAGAGGTGAGGGCAGAGGAGGAGGAGGGGTCAAGCTGCAGGGTAGGCCAGTGGGTGGCCACTGTGCCCCTCGGTTCTCAGGTGCCTGCCTTGCTGTCCTCCTCGAAGAGGTGTCCAACCATCGGGATGTCTTGTTTCCGGAGGATGGGAGGAGGAGGGCCCCCCACGTCACCAGGCAGGCGTGGCAGGAGGTGGCGGAGGCTGTAAGATCCCATGATGCTGTGCAGCGCACCGGAACACAGTGCCGCAAGCGCGTCAATGATTTGCTGTGCTCTGGAAGGGTCAGTACCATGTCAGCCTTGGCCATTTTACCCAGCAGGTAGCCTTAGCCTTTGAGGCCCCCCCGCCCCCCACGTCTTAGTGTCGTTACTGCATTGGGCATTTGGTGCACGCTGGTCGGACAAACAGGTAGTGACCATGCTTACATCAGCCTTAGTGGTTTAGGAGAAGATGGCTTCTCCCTGCAGCATATGTTGGTGTTTGTCGCATTTGAGTAGTCTAGGGGCAACCTGCAGGGGAGGCAGCTAGACACATACTCAGAACTCCAACACATGTCTTATTGATGGTGATGAGATGGTGGAAGGGGACCCTCAAGATGTCATGACCAAGAGCCATCTGCTGGCCTCGGGGCCGCACCTAGTTGCGCTTCCTTGCCATGGGCGCTAAGACCCGTGTGTTATTCAAAGTGATGGACGCCGAATGTGTCCAAGGTGTCTGTTGGGGGAGGGGGATGGGACCAGCCGTACTATCTTCTGGGGACTGATCACCAGTAATGTGGACAGGAGCCACTGGAGGCCTCAGATGGGCCACTGTGGTTGGCGTGCGCGTGCAGAGTACAGGAGCGATCAGCCCCAATAAATGCTCTTCTATGTTCTGCAGGCAAAAACTGAGAGCAATATGTGGAAGTGGCAGCGGACTGGTGGTGGGCACGCTATGCTGCAGCACCTCACCACGTATGAGGAGCAGGCCATGGAGCTGGGGAGGAGGCAGGCAGCCAGGGCGGCAGGTGTCGGCGAGGCTGGGGTGCAGCGGCCAGGTATTTGAGGCCCACAGTCCCATCCACTCTGTCTCCCCACCAACCAAACCACCAGTGGTTGCTGCAATCGTTAATGCAGCAACACTGCTCATTCACAGACTGATACAGTCAGACGTGCGGGTCATACACAAAGGTCCCTCGGCCCCTTGAGGATGCGCGTCTCTAGCACCTTCCAAAGTCGCCTTATCCCATTTGTGACCACTATCCCCATGGCCTAACATGCCATGGGATCGCTGCTGCACATCCAAAGACTTATATCATCTTAGGAGGGTTTGTACCTCCACCACCCTTTCAGCCAGTGCGTCCCACATTACTCTGTCCAAAAAGTCCTCAGCATCTCACCTGTCAACCTCATGGCACTCAACTTAAATAAATGCCACCACGTTAGTCATTCCTGCGCCAAGGGGAAATGTTGTCTTCTGTCCATCCTCTATGCCCCTCATAACGGTATGAAGGTCAATAATGTGACCTGTCAATCTCCTGTGCTCCATGGCAAATGTCGCAAGTGTTTGCAATGTTTCCTCATCACTCCAACTCTCCAGGACAGTATGCATCCAGGTTAGGAACCTCTGCACTCTCCCCACTCCAATGCCATCCCTCCCATGAAGCACAGGTCACAACTGAACACAGAAGTGTAGATGTGGCCTCGACAGCGTTTTCTGCACTTGCAACATGACCTCCCTTTTCCTACATTCTATTCCTCGGCTAATAAAGGCAAGTCTGGCTTTGACCTTGTTAAACGCCTTAAGTTCCTGTTCTGCTACCTTAACGATTCTGCCCAGCAGGCCATTCGCAATGTGGGAGATGTTCTGGGCACCAAGAGTCACCGCTCGGTGCCCATCCATCTGCGGTGAGCAGGGAGGTCCAATATGACCTCACGTCGGCGCAGCAGCTGCCTGTCATCGCTGCGAGTTCCTCTCAGGGCGCTCCGGATGAGGGCAGCAGCTCCTCCGCCCCTCTGCCAGTGACCGTTGCATCCGTTGAGGCTGCAACAACTGGGGAGATGCCAGTTCTGGAACTGGCCACTCCCTCTCAGGCGGGGCCAACACAGGCTCCACTGGCCAGAGGACGTCCGCCAAGGTCATCGAGGCCAACAGGACAGCAGAGTCAGCAGGCTGTCTCACAAGCCACTCCGAGCGATGGGGCGGCACCTAGACGTAGCACCCGAAAACGTAAGCATAAGGCACCATAGGCACTCCACAGGTTTGTCACTGGTGATTTTGTGTTGGCCCGAGATTAGGGAATTTATCATTATGTACATCAGAGCGATGTTTGTGGTTTATTTTGGTGGGAATAAAGTCCACTTTTCTGACCATGGCTGAGGGTGTTTCCTTTGTGCTGCATTTGTATGTTTCACAGACATCTCATGAGTGTTTGAGTGGACATTGATGTTTCTGTACTCAGCCCTTAGTTGTAGCTGATGAGGTGGAAGATGTAGCACCTAAGTTCCACGTGTGGAAGCGCCAGACAATGCTGTTCCTGCTGATCCATGTGTGTGGAGCTAGCTGAAGGTTCGTTGAATTAAATTGTCCCAGGTGTCCCTGCCTCCTTGGTGTAATAGCGGGTAGGCGTGCTGCCCCTCATCATTGCCCTGTGCTTCCTCATCCTCTGAGCCACTGCTGGATTCATCATGTGCAGCCTCAAGTCTTCATTGTCAACTGCATCCCCCCCTTTCCAGCGCAAGATTGTGCAGAGCACAGCATGCTACCACTATCACAGAGACGCGATCTGGTGGGTGCTGGAGTGCGCCCCCTGAGCGGTCCAGGCAATGGAAGCGCATCTTGAGAAGACCAATGGCTCTCTCCATCACAGCCCTTGTGGCGCCGTGGCTCTTATTGTAGCGCTCCTCAGCTTCTGTTTTTGGATGGCGGAGAGGCGTCATGAACCACCTTCTGAGGGGATAGCCCATGTCACCCACCAGCCAACCATCCAGCCGAGCCGGAGCACTGAAGAGCCCCGGTACCTGGGAGTGTCTGCGGATGTAGGCATTGTGGGAGCTGCCTGGGTACCTTGCACAGACTTGTAGAATCAGCATCCTGTGATCACACACCATCTGCATGTTCAGGGAGTGGAAGCCCTTCCTGTTGACGAAGGCACCGGGCTCACCCGCTGGTGCCTTGATGGACACATGTGTGCAGCCTATTGCACCCTGGACACGGGGGAAGCCAGCAATGGCTGCGAAGCCTCTGGTTCGTTGTATCTGACTTGCCTGGTCCCAGCCGAAGTGGATGAATGTCAATGCCCATCTGAACAGAGCATCTGTAACCTGCTTGACACAAATGTGTATAGCTGATTGGGAGATCACCCACTGAGCCCTGGAAGGAGCCAGATGCATAGAAGTGGAGGGCAACTGTGACCTTCAAAGCCGCTGGCATGGGATGTCCACCCACACAGTTAGGGGAGATCTCAGGCCCAATCACCTGACAGATATAGTTGACTGTCTCCCTTGACAGTCGGAGCCTCCTTCGGCACTGCACCTCAGTCATATTGAGGTAGCTGCTTCACCACCTGTATACCCTGGCAGCAGGATAGTGGCGTCTTCTGCGGCCCCTTCCACCTTGGACAACCTCTTGGCCCTGCGCCCCTTGTGCCTGTGCCTGGCTTCCCAAAGATGACTCCCCTGGAGGCTGATTGTCCACTCCTGGCCTCCTCCTTATTCTATCCCTCCCTTCCTCCTCAGAGGAGCTGCCTCCAGTGGAGATGTCAGAACCCATACCCAGGCTAAATGGAGGCCTCCGGAAAGCTGCAGGCCCGATAAAGATTACTGTCTGCAGACTGCTGAGATGAAGCTTCAAAGTACAGAGAAAGCTGCTGGAAATCGATCTGAACTGCTAACAATCACACAGGCCAGTTTAAAACACTTTCTGCATTAAATACTTCAGAAAAAACATTAACAACCCCTCTGAGCCCACATATCCCACCCGTGGATGAGGTTTGTTAAAAAAATCAGTTACCCGCCTGCCCATTGGGCCCGTGCGCTGAGGCGAACATTGCACAGGCTCCTCAAAATCGGCTTCAATTGCCGAGTTAAGGGCCTTAACAAAGCCTTTAATTAATGGCGGGCACGCGTCGCAATTCATAGCGCGCCCACCCACCTAAATATCGCGATGCCACGCGCTGACGTCGGGACACTCGCCCGACGTCAGCGCGTGACATTTTAAGCGCTGATGTGCGGGCTCCGCCACCCGCACATCAGCCAGAAAATTCTGCTCAATGTATTTAAGCCCCAAGAAAAGGTGATGGATAGGTGGGGACCTAGTATCATTTGAAATAGAACAGCATGGCTGCCATTAAAAGTGTGCGTCGGAATTAAATTCAGGGCTTGATATCAGTGCCCAGGTGCGGGCAGTAATTGAAAGAGCAGGCTTTGCACTGGCAACACACATTGAGTCAAGCGGTGGGAGTGACCAGTTCAGCCAAAAAAAGTATAGCAGGAAGCTTGGGAGCAGCTGAGCACAGAGTTCAGTGGTGCTAGGCAGAGTAGCAGACCATGGTCAAATGGGCTTTAGTTTGGAAGCAAGGCGAAAGATTTTCAGAAGTAAAACAATTTTATATGGCAGAGCCAGGAAGAAAAGTCGAGGGCTGGTAGAGGCTGCAGTAGCAGCACAACAAAGAACAGTTTGGATTGGAGCCAGCTTCAGTGGCCATGTCAAGTGAGAGAGGGAAGAAGCATTGTAGTATCACTGCCTTGTATAGGGAAATCTGAAATGCCAGATAATTAACATAATGAACATTAAAGAGACTCAGAAGTTACGACAGGAATGACCAAATCATTACATAGGAAATAAATGTAGAAACATGAAGTGCATGTAGGCACAAGACAATATGCTCCAGATAATATATATTGCATGAAATTGTAGTTACAGTGTTATTCTTATTGAAATAATATCCTAAGAGTTTTTTTTGTCCTATATTTTTGTGAGATGTCCAGTCTCATTGCAGTGCCAATTTACCAGGAGGTATGACATTCCGCTGTGACATTACAATTAGAGATTGCTTTGTGAATAGTTTGAAGTATATTATAAGGAAGTTCCACATACAGTGGATATTATTTACATTTCTGAATTTGTTTTTGAGTTACTTTTAGATTCAAACACGATTGGTTATATAAATAATGCATCTTTGTTTTTCATTCATGTATTTTCAAACTAAAAGGAATGATTAACTGACCATGAATTTTAGTTGACTACAGGTGAATTCAATTATTTTTTGAATAATCACATAGCCCTGCCATAGAAGGATGGCTTTGAGCATCTTCATGCATGTCAATGTGTGTGCCAGAGTGGTTCATAAAAGGTTATCACCTAGGAAACATATTTTTCCTAAGCATAAGTTAAATATGCAAGTCAGTGCACCATACACATTTAATTTAGTCAGTCAACGCAAACATATTAATATTTTAACATAATCCAATGAGAATAATTTTTTTCTTTGATCACGTTTCACTTGAACATTACAGAAAGGAGGAAAAAAAACTTGAAAACAAAATAGTCCAGCATACTGAATAAGGTTAGTATTAAGTGGGCTATTTAATGTTTCTGGCATTTTGTACCCCAGGGGATTCTATGGATGGATTTAACAATCAAGCTTCATGCTCCCTTGGCCACAAAGTTCCAGAAACAAAAAATAATCTAGACTTCCAAGCTGACAAATCTTAGTCGACACTGAGCTCCATCTCAATGGGACTTTCTACATCAGCATTAATCATGTGTTACATGGAGTACTAGGAAAGTAAATCTCACAAGGCTAAAACTGAGATGGAAGGTATTTGGTCAAAGATTTTCATCAATTATATAAAGCACAATGACAGCTAGTCATTGTTTCTTTCTGAGGCTACAATGCTGGATCTACTGCAACTAGGAATTTTAGCTGAAGCTGTTTCTGGAAAAGCCATTAAACAATTTTGGACAACACATTTGTTGATTTGGTTTGTGTTAGTGAGGTTCTTAAGCCTTCTGTATTTGATTTACTGTAGGATATAATTTGCACAAAATCACGCCAGTTTATTTTCACTTGCATGAATCCTGTTATACTGCTTTTTCCCTTTAACCTATGAACTTAAAAGTCCTATTTTATCTCTTTCACTTAAGCGTGTTCATTATAGATTTCTGGTAGCATTGCTACATGCAGGCAGCTCATGTTACCCTCCAATCATTTTATTCACAAGGGGCAACAGTTGCTCTGCGAGACCTAAAACAAAATATCAACGCTAATTAAAGTAGGTTAAAAGTTCCAGTGCTGGATTCACCTTGCCCTGTGCCCATCCCAAATGCTGGGAGTGGGCACCTGTAATAAAGCAACAGAGACACTTGACCCCCAGAGGCTGTGAAACATGTTGGAGCCTTCTGAGAAGAGGAGCTATAGGTTTGGATTGGGCCAAAGAACTGGATTATCTGATTTTTTTGAAAAACCTTTCTCAATAAAACAGCAGGCCACTTTTCAATGGTAATTATTCCACATTGGCATTGATTAACAGTCTACGCTGGGGCCTACATTAGACACAGAATGGCACCATAAATATTCTCAGTGAATTTGAATTCTACTGATAAAAACAAAAAACTACTGCAGATGCTGGAAATCCAAAGCAAAAACAGAATTACCTGGAAAAACTCAGCAGGTCTGGCAGCATCGGCGGAGAAGAAAAGAGTTGACGTTTCGAGTCCTCATGACCCTTCAGCAGAACTTAACTTGAATTCTACTGAGCCTATCAGGGGCATTTCAGCCAGAATTCAAGGAATAGCCCAGAAATATCCCTAACCACTCCCCAAAGTGCTGGAGTTACATAAGCGGAGTAAGGAGTACCAGCCTACTGGGATACCATTTTGTTAAAAGTAATTAATGAAGTGGAAATCCAGACAATCCGTGTCCTGCCCTCCACTGGAATTAAAATAGAAATGCAGCCCTTAGATTTCACAACCACCGGATTATGAATTCCTATGCCTTTGGGAATTCCTGAGCTCAGAGAGCCTCGAAAGTCTACCTTTCATCTGAGGGAGTTAGGGGCTTAATGCTGCTTTTGCAGCAGGAAGGTAGATCATCCATAGCCACTGACCCCTTCTTCAAGGGGCATGCCAGCCTTCCCAGGAAATACCATCCCTTATGGTCTCCAGAGACCCGAACATAACTTACACCAGCCCATTGAGACATGTACATTGGCCCAATCTTTGCTTGAGAAAGGCAACTGTCAGGTAACAAATGACCAGAATCTGCAAAAATCTGGAAAGAAAGTCAGGTAGCAAGAGTGAGAACTGGTTAAGTTTCGTGCCAACTAGTTTTGAGAAGTTTCTTGATGGAAAAGTGCATATAGCCCATAGCAAGGATGGTGTGGCATGCTTTATCTTCCATTTTGCAAGCAGTTATATGACAGCGCTTCAAATTTAAACATTATTCACCTATATTTAATGTAAATTAGCTTGTTGCATTAAAATAGGTCTCATCTTACTTAAGAGTATATCAGTCCACTTTCTGGAAAATAAGAGAAACGCATGTTGCATGGGGATATACTGGGTTACAGTATCCAGTTCACAGAACAAGGTTTTTAATTGTTACAGTCACGCACCATAGAAAGAAAGACTTGCATTTATATAGAGGTTGCACAACTTTAGGACATCCCAAAGCCCTTTAGAGCCAATTCATTAACTTTTGAAGTGTAGTCATGGCTGAAAAGCAGGATACCATGGTAGACCATTTGAGCCCAGCTAGCCCCAACAAACATCAATAAAACGATGGCCAAATCATTGGTTAAGTGTTGGTTGTGGCATGAATGTCGGCCAGAATATGGGAGAGAGCTTCCTGGCTTTTCTAGTGCAATGGGATCTTTTACATCCACCTGAGATGGCAGATGGGTACTTGGTTTCTCTTTGTATGTTATCATATTATGTGGAAAAGTAAACGGTTAATTGTGAAGGATGCCAGGTTTGCTTAACGGGAGAAACCAGTGGCATTGAACCTGAAGAAGTATCTGGTGCAGACCCAAAATTTGTAGCACATGGATAAAATACTTCCAGACTATTTATTAAACAATTATTTAGAGTACTGAAGATTGTCATGCCTGGGACTAATAAAGGCTTCAAACTCTATTACAGTTTTCATTTACAAAATAATTTACAGTACCAGAAAAATGTGTTGTTATATTCACAGTGGAATTATGGAACTTATTCAATAAATAGAGTGCCTCTGGCATAATTATTTATTCACCACTTGAGAGCCATTTATTGCTTTTGTAAACTGCAACTCTGATTTTGTTTCAGCTATCCTATCCAAGATTGAAGTTTAGTGATATCAAAGCTACAAAAGGAAATGACCTTCAAAACATCAGCATTATCTTTTAAAACTGCTCTTTTTCAAATTCAGTTTTTGAGGTAGATTTTTAGATAGATTTTTCTCTGTTATCCTGTCTAAAATCAGGTAGGATAGCAATAGGATCAATGTAGAAAATTGGGCAGCAATTAAGGCCAACAGTCTCCTCCTCTCCTTGATCTTAACTTCCCTCCCTCTAAGGGTGCCAAATAACCCCTGCGCACCCTTTTCTCAAGCACCAGATGCAAATGGCAGCAGGGTGCAGCGCCAGGGTTCTTCCCATCTGTCTTTTTAAACCATGCTTCCTGGAATAGACATTCAACTGAAAAAGCCTTGAAGTGGCCACTTTTCCATCAGTTTTGCTATGATCCATCACTTCTTGAACACCTCTGACTCAGGCAAGGCCTTCTGTAAAAAAATGGAATGCTGATTTTTAGTACTCTTCTTGCCTGTATACATTTTTCCTGAATCTTCAGATGCTCCAATGACACTGGCAGTACTTTTCACCTTTGCCGTGGAAGTTTCTGGCTAGCCAGAAGAGATACCACGGGGAGTCTGCCATGCATACATGATAGGGTAGAATTTGCAGTCACAATAACAGTGAGGTTTATGGTGCTTGCTGTTAAATAAGGGTAATTGGTGCAGCAACTTCAGGTGAGCAGCAGATATGAGGTTAAATTTGAATATCCAATATTTGCTGTCGCTCCACCATTACCTTTGTGAAAATGATATTACAACCTTAGTTTCCCAGCTTTTTTTAGGACCTTCCTGTATTTGTGCATTAATTTCCCATTGAATGTGCCACAGTGAGTCTTGCATTACAAGTATAAGTACACTTTTAATGGCGTGATTAGTGTAAATAATGGTCAATCAGCTATACAGACTTTAAACAATAACCATTGTAGATATGGAGTCTTGTTCCTTCAACAATTGGATATTTTGGGGAGAAAAACATTAATTTTAAATTTCAATTTTTTAAATCTTATTTTTTTCTTTTTTCATGTTCTGTTAATCCAATTTTCCTTTCTGTCTCTCTATATTTCTTTCTGTATCTGATTTTACATTGACTTTACCCTCTTTCATTCATACTCTGTGATATCTTGCAGGACAGAGACTGATGCATGCACACTGAGTTCAAGTACCCAACTAAACTAGTTTATTCCGGTTTGCTTATATACAAAATATATATACACAAATGGCCACAAGAGGGTGCTATTACACTCCTCCCTCCTTAATGAAAAAGTTACATAAAGTTCAAATTCCATACAACTTATATACATTTCTTTCTTTTCATTTATTTACAAATCCAACTTAACCACTCGTTTCCTATTCCTAAGAGGATACTAGATTCAAATACAATTTGTGTTGGAGTCATTATTAGTACCCTACTCATATCCCAACCATTAAATTCTTAAACCTCATGTGATTCTTCCCAAATTTCCTTCTTCCCTGTGAACGTCTGAAGGTGAAACATGATCTGTAGGTATAAACCTAACTTTTCCTCTACCATCCATGTTGTCTAAATATGTATGAAGACCACATATTTTCATAACTGATCCTGGTAGATGCTTCAATCACTTATGATGATGTTCTTTTGCCTTGACCTTTTGGTCCAACTTCAGACGTCTTTCTCCCACTCTATCCCTATTATGATTCTCTTTCTGCTGGATTTTTTTCTTCTACTGACTGTGCTAAACGTGGCTTCAGCAATGAAGACTTCATTCAAGGCTGTCTTCTAAGAAACAAATCAGCTGGTGTTCTGCCATTAGTAGTGTGGGGTGTGTTACAATAAGTGAACAAAAAATTCGCCAGCTTGTGATTCAATGGCAATTGATGTTTCTTCCAATTTGCATCCAGCATTTGTTTTACAAGAGCATGTTTAATAATTTGCACTGTGTGTTCAGCTGCTCCGTTAGAAGCAGGATAATAGAGTAGAACTCCAGTTTTACCCCATTACTCTCATGAATTGCAGAAATGTTTTTGAACAAAACTGAGCTCTGTTGTTGGACACAATTTGCTCTGTGAACCTATAAGCAGCAAACAAACTACGCAAATGTCAAGTTCTGTTAGTTGTTGGTCAATTAATTGGAAACCTCTCAAACCACTTTCAGAATCACAGAATTACAGAATTTTAACAGCACAGAAGGAGGCCTTTTGGCCCATTGTGTCTGCTCCGGCTCTCCAAATGAGCATTATGACCTCAGTGCCATTGCCCTGCCTTTTCCACGTGCCCTGGCACATTGTTTCTATTTAAATAATCATCCAACGCCCCCTTGAATGCTTCAATTGAACCTGCCTCCACCACACTTCCAGGCAGTGTATTCCAGACCTGAAACATACGATGTGTGAAAAAGTTTTCTTTCATGTCACATTTGCTTCTTTTGCAAATCACTTTAAATCTTGTTCTTGATCCTTTTAAGAGTGGAAACAGCTTCTCCTTATCTATTGTATCCAGCCCCCTCATGATTTTGAACATCTCTATCAAGCCACCTCTTAGTCTTCTTCTCTCCAAGGAGAACAGTTCCATCCTCCCCAATCTACCCTTATAGCTGAAGTTTCTCATCCCTGGAACCATTCTTGTAAACCTCTTCTGCACTCCCTCCAATGTGTTTACATCCTTCTGTACACAATATTCCAGCTGAGATCTAACAAGTGTCTTATATAAATTCAGCATAACCTCCCTGCTCTTTTACTCTATGTCCCTATTAATAAAGCCCAGGATACTATATGCTTTATTAACTGCTCTCTCCATCTGTCCTGCCACCTTCAATGATCTATGCACATATACACCCAAATCTTTCTGCTCCTGCACCCCCTTCAAAATTTCACCCCTTATTTTATATTGCCTGTCCATGTTCTTCCTACCAAAATGCATCACCTCACACTTCCCTGCATTGAACTTCATCTGCCACCTATCTGCCCATTCCACCAACTTGTCTATGTCCTCTCGAAGTTCCACATCATCCTCCTCATAGTTCACAACACTCTCAAGCTTCCTGTCATCCCCAAACTTTGACATTGTTCCCTGCACACCAAGATCTAGGATATTAATACATATCAGGAAAAGCAAGGGTCCCAATACGGACCACTGAGAAACTCGAGTATAAACCTTCCTCCAGCCTGAAAAATATCCATTGACCATGACTCTCTGCTTCCTATGTTTCAGCCAATTATGTATCCACTTTGCTACTGTCCCTTTTATTCCAGGAGCAATAACTTTTCTCACTAGTCTGCTGTGTGGCACTGTGTCAAATGTCTTTTGAATGTCCATGTACACCACATCAACAACAGTACCCTCATCGACCTTTTCCAAAATCTCCAGCAAGTTAGTTAAACACGATTTCCCCTTTAGAAAATCATGCTGGCTCTTCCTTATCAACCCATATTTTTCCATGTGCCTACTAATTCTATCCCGAACAACTGTTTCTAGAATCTTGCACACCACTGAAGTTAAACTGACTGGTCTGTAATTGCTGAGCTTATCCTTGCAACCTTTTTTGAACAAGGGCGTAATGTTTGCAATTCTCCAGTCCTCTGGCACTACCCCTGAGTCTAGGGAAGACTGAAAGATTATGGCCAGTGCCCCTGCAATTTCTACTCTCATTTCCTTCAATATCCATGGATGCATCTCATCTGGTCTCGGTGCCTTGTCAACTTTAAGTACCGACGGTCTATTCAACACTCCCTTCTTATCAATTTTGAACCCTTCTAGTGACAGAGTTTCCTTGTCTGTTACTATGGCCTGGGTAGAATCTACCTCCTTGGTGGATGCAAAGTATTCACTTAATACCTCAGCCATGGCCCCTTCGTCCATGTGTAAATTCCCTTTGAATGGCTATCTATCATAATGAATAGCTGTCACCCTTCAAATTCTGCAAAATCTGTTTGTGGCCTCTGTCACACTCTAGTTGGCCATTTCCATGTTTGCAAAGGTACTGATGGTGGCTTCTTTTCTACAGCTCAACATACTCTATACTGTTTTACTGTGTCTTCTATGTCTTTATCTAACCCTGGCCACCAAATATAGCTTCTGGCTAGACTCTTTGTTAAGCTCATCTCTAAGCATTGATCATGAAGATCACATGGCAACTGCGATCTGTACCTTTCTGAAATTAGCATTCTGGCTTCCCACACAGCACAAACTTAATCAACTGACAACCAATTCTTATGTGTAAAAAAAGCCTGATTTTTAAATCCAGTATCTGTGTTGGCCACCCATTTGTGATAAGGTCGTACACCCTTGCCAATACAGGGTATCATTGAGTTGTTCTATCAATATCATCTGCTGTGACTGGTGACTCATCTATGTGTGTAAAAAGAACATATTTTCCCTGTTGGGCTCTATCTCTGACAGGGCTGGTAATCTAGGCATCGCATCAGCATTACAATAATATTCCGATCATCTGCATTTAATGTCGTACTGATAAGCAAACAAAATCAAAGCCCATCTCTGTATTCAGGCTGCAGATAAAGTGGGTACTGGAGAATGGATTGCAAATAACTGTCAATGGCTTATGATCAGTTTCGATTGTGAAACTACAATCATACAAGTATTCATGAAATCTTCTTACTCCAAAAATCAAAAATAATGCTTCATGTTCTATCTGAGCACTGAGCATAATTCTGCTCACTGGCACTGAGGGTGCATGAGGCAAAAGCAATCGATGTCTCCTCACCATTATCCAACACATGAGAGATCACAACACCTGCTCCGTATGGAGAGGCATCACATCCTCGCTTAATCTTTTTGGACATATCATAATGTACAAGCATTGTACCATCTACCAATTTTCTTTTATTCAACTGGAATGCCTTATCACACGCCCTTGTCCAATTCCATGGAACACCCTTCTTCAAGGGTTAATTCAATGGATACAATAACGTTGACAAATTTGGTATGAATTTACCACAATAATTCACTAGGCCCAAAAAGGATCTGAGTTTGGCAATGTTCTGAGAACTTGGCACATTTCTTCTTGCTTGAACCTTACACTTGGTAGGACATAACCTGTAAATGTGTCCCCTGTGATCCAACTACTCTACAGGTTTTTGAAACATTTCACATTTGTCTGCCTTCTCCCAAACTCCATGCTTTTCCAAATGATGGAGCACCTTTTTCAGTCTGTCATTATGGGTCTCTGTATCTAGAGTTGAAATCAGTATGTCATCCAAATAGCACACTATTCGCTGAATTTCTTGCCAAATTTTGTTCATTATCTCTTGAAAAATTGTGGAGTTGAAGAAACACCACATGGCAGCCTATGAAACTGAAATAGACCCATCTGCGTATTAATAGTCAGAAAATGACTTGGATTCATCATCAAACTCAAGTTGCAGATAGGCATTTGTTAGATCTATCTTTGAAAAAATCTGGCATCCTGACAACATTGTGTTTCGATCCTCCCATGTTTGGCAAAGTATCGGGTGGATTACATTCCAATACCTGATTTACAGTTACCTTATAATCACCACATATTGTTATATTATCATCTGACTTTGGTACTATCACTATGGGGGTAGCCCAGTTACTCTGCTCTACTTTAGAGATAATATTCTCAGTCTCAAGCCTTTTCAGTTCTTGTTTGACTTTCTTCCTTAGAGCATAGGCTTGCAATACCCTGGTCTTGTGTTCCTCTGGACCTGTACATTGACCTTATATAAGACCATAAGACCAAAAGACATAGGAGCAGAAATTAGGTCATTCAGCCCATTGAGTCTGCTCCACCATTCAATCATGGCTGATGAGTTTCTCAACCCCATTCTCCCGCCCTCTCCCCGTAACATCTGATCCCCTTACCAAGCAGGAACCTGTCTATCTCGGTCTTAAATACACTCAATGACCTGGCCTCCACAGCCTTCTGTGGCAATGAATTCCACAGATTCACCACTCTCTGGCTAAAGAAGTTTCTCCTCATTTTCGTTCCAAAAGGTCTTCCCTTTATTCTGAGGCTGTGCCCACGGGTCCTAGTCTCTCCTACTAATGGAAACATCTTCCCCACGTCCACTCTATCCAGGCCTTTCAGTATTCTGTAAGTTTCAATCAGATCCCCCCTCATCCTTCTAAACTCCATCGAGTATAGACCCAGAGTCCTCAAATGTTCCTCATATGTTAAGCCTTTCATTCCTGGGATCGTTCTCGTGAACCTCCTCTGGACCCTCTCCAGGGCCAGCTCATCTTCCTGAGATACTGGGCCCAAAATTGCTCACAATATTCTAAATGTGGTCTGACCAGAGCCTTATAAAGCCTCAGCAGCACATCCCTGTTTTTATATTCTAGTCCTCTCGAAATAAATTCCAACATTGCATTTGCCTTCCTAACTACCGATTCAACCTGCAAGTTAACATTAAGAGAATCCTGGACTAGGACTCCCAAGTCCGTTTGCACTCCAAACTTCTGAATTCTCTCCCCATTTAGAAAATAGTCTATGCCTCTATTCTTCCTACCAAAGTGCATGACCTCACACTTCCCTGCGTTGTATTCCATCTGCGACTTCTTTGCCCATTCTCCTAACCTGCCCAAATCCTTCTGCAGCCTCCCCACCTTCTCAATACTACCTGTCCCTCCACCTATCTTTGTATCATCTGCAAACTTAGCCAGGATGCCCTCAGTTCCTTCATCTAGATCATTAATGTATAAAGTGAAAAGTTGTGGTCCCAACACTAACCCCTGCGAAACTCCACTTGTCACCGGCCGCCATCCTGAGAAGGACCCTCTTATCTCCACCCTCTGCCTCCTGCCAGACAGCCAATCTACTATCCATGCTAGTACCTTGCCTCTAACACCATGGGCTCTTATCTTACTGAGCGGCCTCCTGTGCGGCACCTTGTCAAAGGCCTTCTGGAAGTCCAAGTAGATAACATCCATTGGCTCTCCTTTGTCTAACCTACTCGTTACCTCCTCAAAGAATTCTAACAGATTTGTCAGGCATGACCTCCCCTTGATGAAACCATGCCGACTTTGCCCTATTTTATCATGCACTTCCAAGTATTCTGAAATCTCATCCTTAATAATGGACTCTAAAATCTTACCAACAACCGAGGTCAGGCTAATCGGCCTGTAATTTCCCGTCTTTTGCCTCACTCCCTTCTTAAACAGGGGGGTTACATTAGCGATTTTCCAGTCCTCTGGGACCCTCCCTGACTCCAGTGATTCCTGAAAGATCACCACTAACGCCTCCACTATCTCTTCAGCTATCTCCTTCAGAACTCTGGGGTGTATTCCATCTGGTCCAGGTGATTTATCCACCTTCAGAACTTTCAGTTTTCCTAGCTTCTCCTTGGTAATGGCCACCATACTCACCTCTGCCCCCCGACTCTCTTGAACTTTGGGGATGTTACTCATGTCTTCCACCATGAAGACTGACGCAAAGTACCTATTCAGTTCCTCCGCAATTTCTTCGTTCCCCACTACTACTTCTCCAGCGTCATTTTCCAGTGGCCCAATGTCCACTTTTGCCTCTCTCTTACCCTTTATATATCTAAAAAACTCTTGCAATCTTCTTTTATATTACTGGCTAGTTTACCCTCATATTTAATCTTCTCCCTCCTTATTTCTTTTTTAGTTGTCCTCTGTTGGTCTTTGTAGGCTTTCCAATCCCCTGGTTTCCCACTGCTCTTCGCCGCATTGTATGCTTTCTTCTTAGCTTTTATGCTGTCCCTGACTTCCCTTGTCAGCCATGGTTGCCTCGTCCTCCCTTTAGTATGCTTCTTCTTCCTAGGGATGAATTTTTGCTGTGTCTCCCAAATTACTCCCAGAAACTCCTGCCATTGCTGTTCCACTGTCTTTCCTGCTAGGCTCATCTCCCAGTCAATTCTGGCCAGCTCCTCCCTCATGCCTCTGTAGTTGCCTTTATTCAACCGTAATACCGTTACATCTGATTCCAGCTTTTTCCTCTCAAATTGCAGAGTAAATTCTATCATATTATGGTCACTTCCTCCTAAGGGTTCCTTCACCTTAAGCTCCCTTATCAAATCTGCCTCATTACACATCACTAAATCTAGAATTGCCTGTTCCCTAGTGGGCTCCACCACAAGCTGCTCCAAAAAGCCATGTCGTAGACATTCCACAAATTCCTTTTCTTGGGATCCACTACCAACCTGATTTTCCCAGTCTACCTGCATATTGAAATCCCCCATGATCAATGTAACCTTGCCTTTCTTACATGCCTTTTCTATCTCCTGGTGTATCTTGTGCCCCACATCCTGACTACTGTTCGGAGACCTGTACATAACTCCCATTATGGTTTTTTTACCTTTGCGGTTCCTCAACTCTACCCACACAGATTCTACATCATCTGACCCTATGTCATTTCTTGCTATCGATTTAATTTCATTTCTCACTAACAAAGCAACACCACCCCCTCTGCCAACCTGCCTATCTTTTCAATAGGATGTATATCCTTGCATATTTAGCTCCCAGTCCTGATCCCCTTGCAGCCATGTCTCCGTGATGCCCACCACATCATACCTGCCAATTTCAATCTGCACCACAAGCTCATTTACCTTA
The DNA here is from genome assembly GCF_964194155.1 of Cetorhinus maximus. Classification (NCBI taxonomy): domain Eukaryota; kingdom Metazoa; phylum Chordata; class Chondrichthyes; order Lamniformes; family Cetorhinidae; genus Cetorhinus; species Cetorhinus maximus. The sequence continues at coordinate 104,951,611 of NC_135884.1, forward strand.
TTTCGTATACTGCGTGCATTCAGATACAACACCTTCAGTCCTGTATTTCCCGTCCCCTTTCTCATTGTTGTCCCTTTTTCTGATGTTCTTGAAGTTAGATTCCTAGCCCTTTCCAAACACTCTGTCCTATTTTGTGTTCTGGGGACTTTAATAGCCTCTCCTGGGCTCTCCTTTCTTTTCAGTTTTTTCATAATTTTCCATGAAGCTGAATCCAACCCCCCACACACTAACCTGCTACTTTGTTTCCCACTAGTCATTCTTCTTGGAGTTTTACCCTTCCCTCCCCCCCCACTTTCTAGTTTAAAGTCCTGTTGACCACCCTATTTACCCTTTTCGCTAGAACATTGGTCCCAGATCGGTTCAGGTGGAGACCATCCCAACGGTACAGATCCCTCTTGTTCCAATACTGATGCCAGTGCCCCACGAAATGGAACCCCTCTTTCCCACACCACTCCTTTAGCCACGTGTTTACTTCCCTTATTCTCGCGTCCCTATGCCAAATTGCACGTGGCTCGGGTACTAATCCGGAGATTATAACCCTTGAGGATCCTTGAATCAGTTTCACTAAACATCTGAGGGTACTTGGCAATCACATTGTCTTGCATTGTGGATTTTACTTGTATGTGAAAAAGCTCTTCCCGGTTTAACTTAAGCGCTGCTAACCAGTTTCTTCCTAACCAGGCTGTTCTTCACCCTTCACTACAATGATGGGCAATTTTTCACTTTGCTTCTTGTATGTGACTGGAACTAACACACCTCCTATTATGGGGATTTGCTCTCCTCCATAACTTCGTTATTCTATGGGTGACTTCTCTAGCTCGATGCTGACTCAACTTTTGATGGTATAGTGATGCAGGAATCACGCTAACCGGTGTACCCATGTCAACTTCCATGTTTATCAGAGCTCCACACAAAACCTCTTGGACTATGATGCCCTGTGAATTTCCACTGGACATCCTTTTGCTTCAGATTGTATGGGTTTCAACCAACCCCTCATTGGCCTGGTGCTTTTTGACAAACGTATGCAGTGGCTGCTGTTTCCTCCAGCCAGCGTTTTCTCTGTTTACATTCTTTCAACATCCCTCAGAGAGATGACCGTTCTTGCAGTTGTAGCACTCCGTCTTCATAATTGAACAATTCTGTGCCCAGTGCTGGCCCAAGCACTGGTAACAGGACTTTGTCATACCTCTACTACTACTAATTGCGGTCATTGGGGCCTTCTGCTTGTTATGTTAAAAGTTAACTTCGGCAATGTCAGCAACTTACCGGAAATGCATTGACTTTTTAAACCACAGACAAATCTGTCCCACAATACTATCTCTTGTAATTCTCCAAATTTATAATGACTGGACAGCTTTTTCAAAGCCACGATAAACTCTCCAAAGTCCTCACTGAGCAAGTGATTCCTGGTTCTAAACCGAAGGCGTTCAACAATCAATGGTTTGGGATTGTAGTGCTGCTCAAGCTTACACAAAATGTCTGATAGCAGCATATCTTTTGGCTTAGCGGGGCAAGCAAATTCTTGAGTGTTTTGTACATTTCTGGGCCTGCTTCCGTCAAAAAAATCACCCCTTTCCTTTTCCCTGCAGCTGGATTATAAGGATGTTTGAGGATATTATTAGCAGTCAAAAACATTTCAAGTCACTCCACGTATGCACTGAAAGACTCTTGGTCTTGGCTATATTCTCCCAGATGCCCAATCATACCTTTTGATGCAGCCATCTTCAAAGGTCAATTCACCCACATACATAAACAGCATTACTTCTAAAATTGAATTGTTAAGCCCATTTCTTAGCAAAATAAAACTCACAATTCTGCTGCCGGTTTGCTGAAAGCTTCTCCAACCCAAAAGCGTTCTGCTAGGAAAGACCCACAATCCCACCTTGTTGTCAGACTGTGATATCTTGCAGGGCAGAGAGAGACTGGTGCATGCACATGGGGTTCAAGTACCCAACAAAACTGGTTTATTCTAGTTTGCATATATACATATATATATATATATATATAAAATATACATTCACAAATGGCCACATGAGGGTGCTATTACACTCTCCTTCTCAGTCCTTGCTGTGTTCATTCCCCAATCCTTCAGTTTGATTGGTTAACAAGATCCCCTATTGCTTTTCCTGTTCACCCACGCCCCCGATGTTTAGTTTTCTTTAGGTACCCCTTTGTCAGCACACACTTTCAGCAAAGAATTGGGCAAAAATGTTTTGAGCTGAAGGGTGTAGAGGCAAGTCTAATGAATGGCAGATGCCCTGCAATACCAAATTTTGATCCATCATCTCCTCGTGCATCAGGATGGAGAATGGAAATCCCTTCTGTGACAACCCCACTTCCCCACTTTGTTAGTAATGACCTGCGTTCATTATTTACTTTACCCATTCATGAATAATACACCAGTTTAGTTGCAATATTACTAATGTTTGAATCCCTGATAACTTTCACTGGTTTTCTATGTATCTGACCATCAATTAATAGGGATGCAACCAGTAGTGGACTTATGACTGCATGCATGATCCAATAAGGGTAGGATGCTTCTGAAGTGGTAAAGGTCATTCTTTGAAGAGGTATTTTGTAATTTGAAGTCTTCTTCCTAAGAACCAAAATCCACCCCCCTCCATACCTACTCTGGATACAGCATCACCATTTTTTAACAATTACTCTCTGCTATTGTCTTTGTGGAGTCATTCAACTTTCTTCACAGTCAGCAATTCAACTAACTTTTATGAGTTTTTCTTTCTCCCATTGGTATCAGCAGTGATTTATTAAGATGTTGTGCTGTTGAGAACATTCCAACTGCTAATAAATGGTGAAACTACTCTCAATTGTCTAAACATCAACTGCTTCAATGCACCTATCACTGAAACAGGGCAAACTGCTATCTCCTAAGAAGTAGCTTTTGTGAGAGCAGACTGTCACCTTTTCCTTACTTTTTTCAACACAGTGAACATTATTAAAGTTGAAAGAAACAAAATAAATTGTTGCATAGATTTGAATGATCATTTTGTAACTTGTGTATGTTCGTCTCTTTTACTGAAACTAATTGAGGTCTCTGATAAAAAATTAAGTTCGGGATGCCCATGTTCATTAAGATGCTCAATTTGAACATATGAATTAGGAGCAGGAGTAGGCCACTCAACCCTTCGAGCCTGCTCCGCCATTGAGTAAGATGTGGCTGATCTGAATGTAACCTCAACTCCACATTCCTGCTTACCCCCAAAAACCTTTCACCCCCTAGCTTATCAAGAATTTATCTACCTCTGCTTTAAAAAATATTCAAAATTTCTGCCTCCACCGCCTTTTGAGGAAGAAAGTTCCAAAGACTCACAACCCTCTGAGAGTAAAAAAATTCTCCTCATCTCTGTGTTAAATGGCTGACCCCTTATTTCTAAACAGTAGCCCCTAGTTCTAGATTCTCCCACAAGAGGAAACATCCTTTCCACATCCACCCTGTCAAGACCCCCCACGATCTTATATGTTTCAATCAAGTCACCTCTTACTCTTCTAAACTCCAGCAGATACAAGCCTAGCCTGTCCAGCCTTTCCTCATAAGATAATCTGCCCATACCAGCAATTGGCCTAGTAAACCTTCTCTGAACTGCTTCCAACGCATTTACATCGTTCTTTAAATAAGGAGACTGACACTGTACACAGTATTCCAGATGTGGTCTCATTAATGCCCCGTATAACTGAAGTGTAATCTCCCTACTTTTATACTCAATTCCTCTTGCAATAAATGATAACATTCTATTAACTTTCCTAATTACCTGCTGTACCTGCACACTAACCTTTTGTGATTCATGCAGTAGGACACCCGATCCCGCTGCATCTCAGAGCTCTGCAATCTCTTGCCATTTTTAAATTCTTCCTGTCAAAATGGAATTTTCACATTTTCCACATGATACTCCACTTGCCAGATCTTTACCCACTCATCTAAACCTATCTATATCCTTTTGTATCCTCCTTATGTCCTTTTCGCAACTTACTTTCCTACCTATCTTTGTGTAGTCAGCAAATTTAGCAATCATACCTTTGGGGGGGGTGGGGGGGGGGGGGGGGGGGGGGGGGGGGGGGGGGTGGGGGGGGGGGGGGGGGGGGGGGGGGGGGGCCATTATGTTGCCCTTTACACCATGAGTTTTTATTTAACGTAATGACCTTTGATGCGGCACCTTATCAATGTCATCTGAAAATCTAAGTACGGTGCACCTACTGGTTCCCCTTCATCCACAGCACATGCACTTCTTCAAAGAGCTCCAATAAGTTGGTTAAATATGACTTCCCTTCCACAAAACCATGTTGACTGTGCCTGATTACCTTGAATTTATCTGAGTGCCTTGTTATAAAGTTTTTAATAACAGCTTCGAACATTTTCCCTATGGCAGATGTTAACTGGCCTGTAGTTTCCTGCCTTCTGCCTTCTTCCCTTTTTGAATAAGGCAGTTACATGAACTATTTCCCAATCTAATGGAATCATCCCCAAATATAGTAAATTTTGGAAAATTAAAACCAATGCTTCAACTATCTCACTAGCCACTTCTTTTAAGTTCCTAGGCTGAAGTCCATCAGGACTCAGGGACTTGATAATAATATTAAATATATGCAAATTGTTTTCTGTGAGTTTTCCAAACAAGCACATGGATTAGGAACCTCAATTAGGTAGCAACCTGACCTGTCAATGGCTCTGTCACTACCCAATCCAGTCACTGTGACTTATGTTTCTTTTCAAAACCCATGTAACAGTTGGCAAAGTGACATGAGGTGAAACTGCAAGCTGCTTGTCAATGGGTGACCAATATTGCGATATTAAGAAAGGCTTTTTTTTTAGTTGATTTTATGCATTTACTTAGAAAGTCCCAATGAGCTGCAGTAACTCAGCAAATACTGTCAAAGGAAAAGGAAATTTTAAAGGTAATAATTGCATAATCAAAAATGGAATGATTGAAGTAGGTTGAATTTGTCCTGCTTTCCGTGTACAGGACATACCTGGGCAATTTTCCACATAGCTGGGTAGATGCCAGTGATGCAGCTGTACTGGAACAGCTTGGCTAGGGTGCGGCAAGTTCTGGAGCACAAGTCTTCAGCACTATTGCCAGAATGTTGTCAGGGCCCATAGCCTTTGCAGTATCCAGTGCCTTCAGCTGTTTCTTGATATGTGGAGTGAATCGAATTGGCTGAAGACTGGCACCTGTGATTCTAGCGACCTCTGGAGGAGGCTGAGATAGATCATCCACTCGGTACTTCTGGCTGAAGATTGTTGCAAATCCTTTAGCCTTATCTTTTGCACAGATGTGTTGCACTCCTCCATCACTGAGGATGGGGATATTTGTGGGGCCTCCTCCTCCAGTGAGTTATTTAATTGTCCACCACCATTCATGACTGGATGCAGCTGGACTACAGAGCTTAGTTCTGATTTGTTGGCTATGGAATCACTTAGCCCAGTCTATCACTTGCTGCTTATGCTGTTTGCCATGCAAGTAGTCCTGTGTTATAGCTTCACCGGGTTGACTCCTCATTTTTAGGTATGCCTGGTGCTGCTCCTGGCATGCCCTCCTGCACTCTTCATTGAACCAGGGTTGATCCCCTGGCTTGGTGGTAATGGTGGAGGGGGGGATATGCCTGTCCATGAGGTTACAGACTGTGTTTGAGTACAATTCTGCTGCTGATGGCCCACTGCGCCTCAAGGGTGCCCAGTCTTGAGTTGCTAGATTTGTTCGAAATCTATCCCATTTAGCACAGTGGTAGTGCCACACAACACGATGAAGGGTATCCTCAATATGAAGACAGGACTTCGTCTCCACAAGGACTGTGCGGTGGCTACTCCTACCGATACTGTCACAGACAGATGCATCTGTGGCAGGCAGGTTGGTGAGGATGGTTCTCTCACCACCTGTCGCAGATCCAGTCTAGCAGCTATGTCCTTTAGGACTCTGCCAGCTCGGTCAGTAGTGGTACTACTGAGCCACTCTTGGTGATGGACATTGAAGCCCCCCACCCAGAGTACATTCTGTGCCCTTACCATCCTCAGTGCTTCCTCCAAGTGATGTTCAACATGGAGGAGCACAGATTCATCAGCTGAGGGAAGGCGATACATGATAATCAGCAGGAGGTTTCCTTGATCATGTTCGACCTGATGCCATGAGACTCCATGGGGTCTGGAGTCGATGTTGAGGACTCCCAGGGCAACTCCATCCCGAATGTATACCACTGTGCCGCCACCTCTGCTGGGTCTGTCCTACCAGGGATGGTGATGGTGGTGCCTGGGACATTATCTGTAAATGGTGTCTGGGACATTATCTGTAGTACAGGACTTGAGTATTGCTGAAAAAAGAGGCATGTCTCAAAACGTATTGTCTTGCATTCATCAGGACAGCTACATAAGATAAACCAACAGTAAAGGGAACAACAATTTATACTGCATAAGAGAGTGCTGATTGGTTGGCAAATGGAGCCTGATTGGTAGGGGCAATGCCATGGAGAGTGCAGCAGTGGACAGTTAACTGTTAACTGCCAGCTTTTGTTTCAAATTCAAACCAAGCTGGTTGACTCTGATTGGTCAAGGCATTGCCATGGTGAATGAACCAGAAAATGGCTGTCCTGCAAGCTTTTGTTCAGTTGTAAAAAGCTAATGCAAAGGACAGGGCCCAGTATGTGAATATATGTGGCTTCTAGCATGTTGAAGAGAGCCACTCTGTGAGTCTGACTGATAATCTTAAATTGGTTTTCAATGTAATTTTTAATACAATCAGGGTCGTTTAGCAAATTTTGTTTAAAAGAGCTCCTGCAGCCTTGCAAAGGCTGTCAAACATGGCCAGCGGAAGGGCTCCCCAGAGAGCTGCTGGGGAAAGCCAGGTAAGAGGGTAAGGCAGGGGGGGGCACTGTGCCCCTCATTTCTCAGACGATTGCCTTGCTGCCCTCTTCGAGGAGGTGGGAGCAAATCAGGAGGCCCTTATTCTCAGGGACGGGAGGAGGAGGCCCCTCCACATGATCAAACGTGCCTGGGAGGAGATGGCGGAGGTGGTGAGCTCCCGCGACGTGGTGTGAGTGGTGTGACGCACCTGCGAGCGTTTCAACGACCTTTTGCACTCTGGAAGGGTGAGCACCGTGTTGACATTGGTCACTTAACCCAGCAGGTAGCCTTCCCCCCTGGCCATTAACCGCCCCCCCCCCCCCCCCCCCCCCCCCACCAACTCTGAATGCAGTTACTCCATTGAATCATTGACGCCATGTGTCCTTCGCTGGGTGGGCCAGCAGATATTACCCAAGCCGAGGTCACCCTGAGAGGGTGGTGAAGAGAGGGGTTCTGCCCCCACATTACAGTTTTGGGTACAACCTGGAGGATCTGCACCTAGGCGCAGTGCTGGATCTGCAAAACATGTCAAAGTCAGGCTGACAGGCTGAGAGGGGATCTTCAAGGTGGCGTGGCACCAATCCATCTGCTGCCCTTTGCGTTCCATGTGCTTGCGCATCCTTGCTTTGCAAGATTGAACCGTGTGGTGCCAAATGTGATGTAGGCAGCATTTGGCCAAGGGGGGGCATCTTTGTGTGAGTGTGCGGCAGCTGTGGGGTGAGGAGGCACTGGAGCCCTGCAATGTCCCACTTTGGCTGGGGTGGGACGGCAGTGAAGAGATTCCAGGTACAAGTAGCACTAATCAATGCTCTTCTCTCCTTTTCAGGAGAAGAATGCTCATAATGCCGCCGAGTGGTTGAGGACTGGTGGAGGGCCGGCCCAGTTGGCGATCATTACCAGGTTTGAGCAGGAGGCCCTTGATCTGGAGAGGCACCTTGTGCCCATGTCCACTGGTGTCGGTGAGGCTGGGGTGCCACAGGCAGGTATGTTTGCCCCAGCAGTGAGGTCACCATTGTTCTCCCAATGGCCAAGGCAGTGCTGAATGTTCAGTGATTGAAGTTTGCAACATGGCTTGACCATTGCTTATGGAAGGATGAGCGCATAATGATCAGGGGGACAGGGATGCACATTGACATTGTCTCCACGTTAACTGATCCAATGTCCTTGTTCTTTCTTTCAGCATCAGCGGAGCAGGGCTGGAAGGAGGTGGCGCAGGGGCCCCCTCTCACACCTGAGGGCCCTGAAATCTGTGAACCACCAGCATCACACCAGGCAGGCACCGGCACAGATACTAGCACCACGGTGGGAATTAGATCATCAGCTAGTGTCCTGGAGCAGAGCGGTGAGGGCACTTCACAGTCGCTGGAGGAGCTGGCGGAGACAGAGAGTGCCCATGGTGCCAGCAGTGAAAGGACTGCAGGAGTCCAGGCACATGCTCAGTCGGTATCTGATGATGTGCCTCTGAAGTCGTCCATGAGGTGGCAAATGCTGGAAGTCCAGCATGGTATGCGGGAGGATCTGGCGGAGATACATGAGGCTATGCTTGGCTTGGTCTCCATGGTGGAGGAGTCTACGCGGACTATTGCTGGTGCAATGAGCCTCATGGTGGAGCACCATGCTTCCTCCATAGAGAAAGTGGCTACTCTCGTGGAGAGTCTCCTCCAGGAGACCAATCAGGGCTTCCTGTGGATGAGCTCTGACCTGCAAGCCCTCACATCGGCATTGACCTCAGCTGGTCAGTGCCAGTGTGGGAGATGGCCTGGGCATCAAGTTTCGCAGCTCGGTGGCCATCCATCTACAGTCAGCAGGGAGGTCTGAGGCAACCTCACATTGCCGCAGTAGCTGCCTGTCGTCTTTGCGGGCTCCTCTCAGGGCGCTCCGGATGAGGGCAGCAGCTCCTCCGCCCCTCTGCCAGTGACCATAGCATCCGATGAGGCTGCGACGACTGGGGAGATGCCAGCTGTGGAACTGGCCACTCCCTCCCAGGCAAGGCCAGCACAGGCTCCACGGGCCAGAGGACGGCCGCCAAGGTCATCGAGGCCAACGTGGCGTCAGCACTGACCAACTGAGGTCAATGCCGATGTGAGGGCTTGCTGGTCCGAGCGCATCCCCAGGAAGCCCTGATTGGTCTCCTGGAGGAGCCGCTGCACAAGAGTCGCCACTCTCTGTGGACGAAGCATGGCGCTCAGCACAGTGAGCAGCCTGTCGCAGATGCCACTGCCAGCGAGAGGACAGCACTAAGACGTAGCACCCAAAAGCGTAAATTTAAGGCACCTTGGGCACACCACAGGTTTCCCTGCAATGAGGTCATGATTATTTGGTGTGATGTTAAACACCTTTGTCATTTTGTTGTATCATTAAACTTATACCTGTGACTATGGCTGAGGGTGACTCTTTTCCTCTGCAGGTGGATGGTTACCCATGATGTTGTGAGTGAGTTGTGTCACATTGAGCTTTATTGACAAGGCCCTTAGTTAATGTTCCTATCCAGGTAGATTTAGCACTCAGGTATCGAGTATGGAGCCTGCAGCACAGGCTTTTGTTGAAGGTCCACATGTGATGTGCTAGCTGAAGGTTCATTGGATTAAAGCCTCCCGGGTATCCCTGCCTCCCTGCAATATTCCCGGGTCAGCGTCTACCCCCTCATCATTTCCCTGTGCATGCTCATCCTTGGACTCACTGCTGAACTCATCGTGTTCAGCCGCAGCCACTCTGTCTACATCTTCATCCACAGCGACCCCTTTCCAGCGCAAGATTGTGAAGAGCACAGCATGCAACCACTATCACCGACATACGATCTGGGGGGTACTGGAGTGCGCCCCCTGAAAGGTCCGGGCATCGGAAGCACATCTTGAGAAGACCGATGGTTCTCTCCACCACAGCCCTTGTGGAGGTGTGGCTCCTATTGTACCTCAGCTTCTGTTCTTGGATGGCGGAGAGGTGTCATGAGCCAACTTCTGAGGGGATAGCCCTTGTCACCCAGCAGCCATCCATCCAGCCGGGCTGGAGCACTGAAGAGCCCCGGCACCTGGGAATGTCTGAGGATGTAGGCGTCGTGGGAGCTGCCTGGGTACCTTGCACAGACTTGCAGAATCTGCATCCTGTGATCACACACTATCTGCACGTTCATGGAGTGGAAGCCCTTTCTGTTGACGAAGGCACCGGGCTCACCTGCTGGCACCTTGATGGCCACATGTGTGCAGTCTATTGTAGCCTGGACGCGGGGGAAGTCAGCAATGGCTGCAAAGCCTCTGGCTCGCTGTGCCTGACTTGCCTGGTCCCAATGGTAGTGGATGAACATCAATACATGCCTAAGCAGAGCGTCTGTAACCTGCTTAACACAAGTGTGGACAGCTGATTGGGAGACACCACAAAGATCACCCACCGACCCCTGGAAGGAGCCGGGGGCATAGAAGTTAAGGGCAGCTGTGACATTTAGAGCCACTGGCATGGGGTGTCCACCCACACAGTTAGCAGAGATCTCAGGGCCAATCATCTGACAGATATAGCTGACTGTCTCCCTTGAGAGAGGGAGCCTCCTTCGACACTGCACCTCTGAGATATTGAGGTAGCTGCTTCGCCACCTGTATACCCTGGCAGCAGGATAGTGGCGTCTTCTGCGGCCCCTTCAGCCTTGGACTTCTTGTTGGCCATGGGCCCCTTGTGCCTGTGCCTGTCCTCCCAAAGGCTGCTCCCCTGGAGGCTGAATGTGCACTCCTGGCCTCTTCCCCTTTCTCAGAGGAGGTGCCTCCAGTAGAGAGATCACCTCCCATTCCCAGACTAAGGGAAGGCTTCCTGAAACCTGCAGGCCCCAAAAAGGATCTTCACTGCAGAGTGCTGACCTGAAGGTTGTGAGTCCAACCCAAGCAGCTGGTATGAGTTTTGAAGTATTTCTGCTCACACAGGCAAGTATTAGTAACTTTCCAAATTAAATATCTGACTGAGCACATTCGCAACCTCACTGAGCCCTCTTATCTCGCCCGTGGATGAGGTTTATACAAATGTGTCCTACCCGCCTGCCCGTTGCGCGCATGCGACGACTTGAAGATCGCACGGGCCCTGAAAAATCACCGTCAATTGGTGCTTCAAGGGCCTTAAGTGGCCCCTTAATTAATGGCGGGCGCACATTGGATATCATCGCACTCCCGCCCAATGAAATATCACGATAGTACGCAGTGACGTCAGGATGCTTACCCGACGTCACCGCGCATCATTTTACGCGTCAGCGTGCGGGGCCCACCCCCACATACCAACGGGAAAATTCTGCCCTATGCTTTGAGTTTTGCAAGCACAGGATGGTTTCGGTCAGTACTTTGCCTGAGCTGAGGGGATGTGCTGTTAGGTACTATCCACCAGGCATTGGGACATATGGCCTGCTTAACTGTTAAGTAGTTTGTCATAAATGATCAGCTGTCCTTTTTTACTAACAGGCAGCTTGATGTTCATTCTTGATCATGCGCAGTTTAGAATTATCAGAAAGCAAAGCATGATTTTCTTTAAAAAATTAAAAAAATAAAGTTCAGGATTCAGATCATCAGGTTTTAAGTTACAGCCCAAAAGGAACATGAAAGAAGCAGATTTGTTGCTGATATACAGCAGGTTATGGATGAAGAAGGTAAATGTAGTGTGATTTTAGCCAAGGCCTGCATATTCAATGCACAATCTTCAAGCTTGCTCATGTTTGTGTGCCAAAAGCAGGAGACAAACTGAATAATGATTTAACTCGAGTCTCAAGAGCTCTGCATCACACCGGCATGGAAATTCACTTGCCACATCACTCATTTTTGAGATAGGCAGAACTTATCTTCGGCTTGATGGCAGCATCCTGTTAGTGGAGAAACCATGCGTGTTGCTATCACGTAGTAATAGCGTGAAACAGCTAGTTTCACTTGTTGCTCAAATTTTTGAGGTATCTTGCCCTTCCAGGGTAATCTGAGGTAGTCTGGACACTTTTCAGGCGGCCTTAGTCCTATTCATGAGTTTGCATGATATACGGCCAGCAATCATCTGGTCAGAGTGGCCATGATCCCGCAGTATGACTTTGATGTGCCTTATTTCAGCATCAAGCTTGCAAAGTGAAAAAATGGCTCGGGCCCCATTTACAAGGTTGGCAATCAGGACAACCTTATAGCTTGTGGAACTATAGGCATCCCAACACATATATTGACCAGTGTAAAAACAAAAAGCTAAAAGCTACTGCGGATGCTGGAAATCCAAAACAAAAACGGAATTACCTGGAAAAACTCAGCAAGTCTGGCAGCATCGGCGGAGAAGAAATCAGTTAACGTTTCGAGCCTTCATGGCCCTTCGGCAGAACTGCAGCATAGTTTCAACAAGGGAGAAATATAAATTGGTTTAAGGTGGGTGGGGAGGGTGGGGAAGAGACACATTGAGGGTGTGGTGTGAGCAGATAATCAAAAGATGTCACAGACAAAAGGGTCAAAGAGGTGTTGAAGGTGGTGATCTTTGTCTGAGAAAAGTGCTAATTAAGAATGGAAAACAGGATATTCAAAGTACAGCTCTAGTGGAGGTGGGGTGGAAAGACTAAAGGTTTTAGTTTTAGATTTTAAAATAATGGAAATAGGTGGGGAAAGAAGAATCTATATAAATTATTGAAAAAAAAGCGGGTGGGGGGGGAAAAGAAACGGGGTGGGGATGGGGGGAGGGGGAGTTTAAGATCTAAAGTTGTTGAATTCAATATTCAGCCCAGAGGGCTGTAAAGTGCCTAGTCGGAAGATGAGGTGCTGTTCCTCCAGTTTGCGTTGGGCTTCACTGGAACAATGCAGCAAGCCAAGGACAGACATGTTGGCAAGAGAACAGGGTGGAGCGTTAAAATGGCAAACGACAGGGAGGTTTGGGTCTTTCTTGCGGACAGACCGCAGGTGTTCCGCAAAACGGTCGCCCAGTTTGCGTTTGGTCTCTCCAATGTAGAGGAGACCGCATTGGGAGCAACGAATGCAGTAGACTAAGTTAGGGGAAATGCAAGTGAAATGCTGCTTCACTTGAAAGGAGTGTTTGGGCCCTTGGACGGTGAGGAGAGAGGAAGTGAAGGGGCAGGTGTTGCATCTTCTGCGTGGGCATGGGGAGGTGCCATACGTGGGGGTTGAGGAGTAGGGGGTGATGGAGGAGTGGACCAGGGTGTCCCGGAGGGAACGATCCCTACGGAATGCCGTCAAGGGGGGTGAAGGGAAGATGTGTTTGGTGGTGGCATCATGCTGGAGTTGGCGGAAATGGCGGAGGATGATCCTTTGAATGCGGAGGCTGGTAGGGTGGTACTGTTGTTGTCTGGCGCATTGACCTCTACCTCGCGGAGGCTGAGCGTCAACTCGCAGACGTTTCCTCCTACCTCTCCCTGGACCATGACCTCACCACAGAACATCAAGCCATTGTTTCCAGGACTGTCACTGACCTCATCTCCTCTGGAGATCTTCCTCCCACAGCTTCCAACTTGATAGTCGCCCAACCTCGGACGGCCCGCTTCTACCTCCTACCCAAAATCCACAAACAGAACTGTCCTGGCAGACCGATCGTGTCAGCCTGTTCCTGCCCCACGGAACTCATTTCTCGTTATCTTGACTCCCTTCTCTCTCCCCTTGTCCAGTCCCTTCCCACCTACATCCGTGATTCCTCTGACACCTTACGTCACATCAACAATTTCCAGTTCCCTGGCCACAACCGCTTCCTCTTCACCATGGATGTCCAATCCCTCTACACCTCCATCCCCCACCAGGATGGTCTGAGGGCCCTTAGCTTCTTCCTTGAACAGAGGCCCCAACAATCCCCATCCACCACTACTCTCCTCCGTCTGGCTGAACTTGTTCTCACACTGAACAATTTCTCCTTTAACTCCTCTCACTTCCTCCAAATAAAAGGTGTGGCTATGGGTACTCGCATGGGCCCCAGCTATGCCTGTCTCTTTATGGGGTATGTGGAACATTCCTTGTTCCAGTCCTACTCCGGCCCCCTCCCACAACTCTTTCTCCGGTACATCGATGATTACTTCGGTGCTGCTTCGTGCTCTCGTCGGGACCTGGAAAAATTTATTAATTTTGCTTCCAATCTCCACCCCTCCATCATCTTCACATGGTCCATCTCTGACACTTCTCTTCCCTTCCTTGACCTCTCTGTCTCAATTTCTGATGATAGACTGTCCACCAATATCCATTACAAGCCTACCGACTCCCACAGCTACCTCGACTACAGCTCCTCACACCCCGCTTCCTGTAAAGACTCCATCCCATTCTCTCAGTTCCTTCGCCTCCGTCGCATCTGTTCTGATGACGCTACCTTCAAAAACAGCTCCTCTGACATGTCCTCCTTCTTCCTTAACCGAGGTTTTCCATCCACGGTCGTTGACAGGGCCCTCAACCGTGTCCGGCCCATATCCCGCGCATCCTCCCTCACGCCTTCTCCTCCTTCCCAGAAACATGATAGGGTCCCCCTTGTCCTCACTTATCACCCCACCAGCCTCCGCATTCAAAGGATCATCCTCCGCCATTTCCGCCAACTCCAGCATGATGCCACCACCAAACACATCTTCCCTTCACCCCCCTTGACGGCATTCCGTAGGGATCGTTCCCTCCGGGACACCCTGGTCCACGCCTCCAGCACCCCCTACTCCTCAACCCCCACGTATGGCACCTCCCCATGCCCACGCAGAAGATGCAACACCTGCCCCTTCACTTCCTCTCTCCTCACCGTCCAAGGGCCCAAACACTCCTTTCAAGTGAAGCAGCATTTCACTTGCATTTCCCCTAACTTAGTCTACTGCATTCGTTGTTCCCAATGCGGTCTCCTCTACATTGGAGAGACCAAACGCAAACTGGGCGACCGTTTTGCGGAACACCTGCGGTCTGTCCACAAGAAAGACCCAAACTTCCCTGTCGCTTGCCATTTTAACGCTCCACCCTGTTCTCTTGCCAACATGTCTGTCCTTGGCTTGCTGCATTGTTCCAGTGAAGCCCAACGCAAACTGGAGGAACAGCACCTCATCTTCCGACTAGGCACTTTACAGCCCTCTGGGCTGAATATTGAATTCAACAACTTTAGATCTTAAACTCCCCCTCCCCCCATCCCCACCCTGTTTCTTTTCCCCCCCACCCGCTTTTTTTTCAATAATTTATATAGATTCTTCTTTCCCCACCTATTTCCATTATTTTAAAATCTAAAACTAAAACCTTTAGTCTTTCCACCCCACCCCCACTAGAGCTGTACTTTGAATATCCTGTTTTCCATTCTTAATTAGCACTTTTCTCAGACAAAGATCACCACCTTCAACACCTCTTTGACCCTTTTGTCTGTGACATCTTTTGATTATCTGCTCACACCACACCCTCAATGTGTCTCTTCCCCACCCCCCCCCACCCACCTTAAACCAATTTATATTTCTCCCTTGTTGAAACTATGCTGCAGTTCTGCCGAAGGGCCATGAAGGCTCGAAACGTTAACTGATTTCTTCTCCGCCGATGCTGCCAGACTTGCTGAGTTTTTCCAGGTAATTCCGTTTTTGTATTGACCAGTGTATGTAGGCTTGTGGTAGACAACAGTTGAGAATCCATTGGCAGATTTCTCAACTAGCATGTCGAGGAAAGGAAGCTTATTTGACTGCTTCATTTCAAAGGTGCTTATGAGGGCAGGATGGTGCCCATTAAGGTGTATCAGGAAGCTTTCACATGCACTTGCTCCAAGTTAAAGGTGTGGCTATGGGTACGCGCATGGGCCCCAGTTACCCCAGTCTTTTTGTGAGGTTTGTGGAACATTCCTTGTTCCAGTTTTACTCAATCCCTCCCCCACAATCCTTTTACCGGTGCACTGAAGACTGTATCAGTGCTGCTTCATGCTCTCGTCTGGACCTGGAAAGATTTATCGATTTTGCTTCCAATTTCCACCCCTGTCTCACCATCACATAGTCCATCTCAGGCACTTCCCTTCCTCTCCTTGACTTCTCTGTCTCTATTTCTGGTGATACACTGTCCACCAATATTCATTACAAGACCACCGACTCCCACAACTACCTCGACTACAGCCCCTCACACCCCACTTCCTGGAAGGACTCCATCCTATTCTCCCAGTTCCTGCGCGTCCATCGCATCTGTTCTGATGATGCCATCCTTTGAAACAACGCTTCTGACATAGCTTTTTTTTCCTGATCCAAGGATCCTGCCCCACCATCCCCACCGTGGTTGACAGGGCCCTCAACCTTGTGCGACCCATCTCCCGAAAGTCTGCCCTCAACCCTTCGCCTCCCTCCCAGAACCATGACAGGGTCCCCTTTGTCCTCACTTTTCACCCCACCAGCCTTTGCATTAAAAGATCATCCTCCACCATTTCCACCAACTCCAGCATGATGCCACCACCAAACACATCGTTCCCTCACCCCTCCTGTCAACATTCCATAGGGACTGTTCCATCCATGACACCCAGGTCCATTCTTCTATCATCCCTAACACCCCATCCCTTTCCCATGGCACCTTCCCATGCAACCGCAGGAGGTACAACACCTGCCCCTTTACCTCCTCCCTCCTCACCATCCAAGGCCCCAAACACTCCTTTCCGTTGAAATAGCGCTTCACTTGCACCTCCTTCAATTTAGTCTACTGTATTCACTGCTCACAATGCAATCTTCTCTACACTGGGGACTAAACGTAGACTGGGTGACCGCTTTGCGGAACACCTTCCCTCAGTCCGCAAGCATGACCCAATCCTTCCTGTCGCTTGCCATTTCAACACACCATCCTGCTCTCATTCCTTGGCCTGCTGCAATGTTCCAGTGAAGTTCAACGCAAACTGGAGGAACAGCACCTCATCTTCCAATTAGGCGCTTTACAGTCTTCTGGACTTTACATTGAGTTCAACAACTTCAGACCATGAAATCTGTCCTCCATACATCTTATTTTATTTGTTTATTTATTTTCAAATTCCTCCTCCCCACAAGGGCCTGTCTGTAACTTGTTCTCATGTTTTGCTTTCAGAGCATTGATCCTTGTTTTGCTATTAACATCTTCTGATGACTGACTTTATGCCACCATCAACATCTGCCTTAGTCTCCAACACTACCATTACCACTCCACTTGTCTTGTGTCCATGACACCTTTGTCAAGTTCTCCTGAGCTCCTACCTTTCCCTGAACTTCTATCTTGCTCCGCCTGCTCCACCCCCTCTTAAATAGCATAAAACCCATCACATTTCTACCTCTCTTTAGCTCTGAAGATGAGTCATACAGACTCGAAACATTAACTCTGTTTCTCTTTCTACAGATGCTGCCAGACCTGCTGAGCTTTTGCAGCATTTTCTGTTTCTCCCTGCTAAACAATCCTGATTGTGCTAAAAATTACACTGAAAACCAGTTTAAGATTATCAGTCATGCTCGCAGTGTGGGTCTGTTACAGATACGGAGCCCTGTCCTTTGTAGACAGAAGGAGCATGTCCACACATTATACTTTTCCCAACTAAACAAAAGCTTGGCGGACAGCCATTCCCTGGTTCATCCTCCATGGCAATGCCTTGACCAATCAGAGTTGACAGCCCTGGCTTGAATTTGAAACAAAAGCTGGCAGTTATCAGTTAACTGCTCTCTGCTGCATTCTCCGTGGCAATGCCTCTTCCAATCAGAGTCTACTTGCCAACAAATCAGCACTCTCATCTCATGCAGTATAAATTGTTGTTCCCTTTACTTCTGATTTATCTTGCATGGTCATCCTGATGAGTGCAAGACCGAAAAGCTTCAGTATCATATCTCTGTTTTCAGCAATATTCAAACAGATTTACGTTGGTCAATTCAGTTTTGCTTTTTTAAAATGGGATGGAAACCAGCTGACAAACATGCTGCACTCTGCTGTCAGGAGTGAGTCAAAATGGCCTGGGTGATTGCTAAGCACCTCCCCAGAATTACATGGCTGAGATTAGGGAATTGCCATATGGGGGAATTGCATGTTGCTCCTGCTTCATTCATGTAGTCCCTTTATAATGATCAGTGTTGTGAATATCCACATCATTCAGTTGGTTGGAGTATCAAAAATGACAGGAATGAGGCTAAACTAGATCTGTCTCGGGGGGGAGCTGATTCTTGTTATAGTGGCACTCCCATTCCATTATCGAATACAATGGAGCCATATCTGGAAGCCTAATGAGGGAGGACTGTATATACTCTAATGTGTCTGTGTATGGGATATCTTGCAGTATTTTTGTAAAAGCAAAGTTAATAAGAGGAAAATAACACAGAGAATTGCATATAAGATGCAGTGCAATTCATTAAATCAAGATATAAGCATATAAAAGAAAAACAAAATTAAAACACTGTAGATGCTGGAAATCTGAAATGAAAGCTGAAAATGCTGGAAAAGCTCAGCAGGTCTGGCAGCATCTGTGGAGAGAGAAACAGTTAACATTTCAGGTCTGTGACCTTTTATCAGAACATACGAATGTTCAGAGCACATAAATCAAACTGGACAAGGCAAACTGAAAACAGGGATAATGTAGGAATAAGAAGCAAAATCGAAATCAAAATTTAATCCATTTTGCTGGTTTAGATCAGTACATGATCACCTGAGTTAAATTCAGAGAGGGCTGGATTTTCCTTATGGATGGATGAGTGCTGGAAGTACTCTGGAACTATTCTTAAACCCACCAGTGTTCAGTCACAGTTTTCTCAGCACACCTTCATTGTACATTCATGGCAACTGCCAGGGATTATTAACGTCCATGATAGGCAAACCATCACCGTGGGGAGGAAAATTAATTGCTACTGTAACAGCTGAAAGTTTAAAGGCAGCCATTTTATGGCTCAATGTGGTTTGCTGCCCTATTGTCTGAGGCTGGTGCTTCTTCGGCTTTTCACCATATAAATATATTATACATACGGTAAAGGAGTCGACAGTTGTACATCTAAGTTTTCAGATGACACTAAGTTAGTTGGAACAATAAGTTGTGTAGATGAGAGCGGGAAGTTACAAAGACATAGATAGACTAAGTGACTGGGGAAAACTATAGTAGATGGTGTTCATTGTGGGGAGGAGCGATGTCATCCATTTAAGAAGAAAGAAATATAAATTGGAATATTTATTAATGATGTGACTGAGAGCTATGGAAGATCAACGGTGTTTAGGTGTCCATGTACACAAATCATTAAAAGCTGGTGCGCAGTTACAACAAATGATCCAAAAGTTTAATGGGATGTTATTCTTTTGTTAAGGGAGTTTGAATACAAAAGTATGTCCTGTGGGTTTATCTTGGGATTCATTGGCTTCTTAGTCCAGAAAAGATCTTGCTGGAGTCAATGGTCTTTTATTCAAAAGTATTTATTTACTAACTATTTGCTAACTATTTACTAAGGTGAAATAAGACCAAGACCTAGCTGGAGCTACTCTCTGAGATGCTTCACACTCATCTCCTCTCAGTGAGTGACATCACTGTGACATATCTCCTTATGTACATGCTCAGTAGCTATCATTAAAGTTAACCATTTACTCTACAAAAAGTAGTGAGGCTTCAGTTGCACAATGACCTGGTCAGACTCCATGGGCAGAATTTTTAGATTGACGTGCGGGTGGGCGCCCCACATGTCCGAGCGAGAAATAAAGCGTGTTGACGTCGGCCGAGTGTGCCGACATTAACGCGCACACTTGCGATGTTTCGCTAGGAGGGCGCGCAATGAAGATGGAGGTGTACCCGCCATTAATTAAGTGGCCAGTTCAGGCCCTTGAGATACCAATTGTCTCAATTTACGTAGCCAATGCGATTTTCAGGCCGTCACACAGGTGCAACGGGCATGGTGGTAGGCCACATTTTCAAAAACCTCATCCATGGGCGAGATAAGAGGGGTGAGTTAATGTGAATAGTTTGTACTTTAGCTCATAACTTGCTACTGCTAGCTTGTGTGAACAGGGCATCTTCATTTCACTTCAGAGCTGCTTTGACAGAAATAAGTGGCTTCAGTTCAGGACGCCGGAGGATTCATACCACTTGGGGCCTTCCAGGCCCCAGAGCTTTCCCTTCGGGCAGGCTGCTTGGCGGGCCTTAATTGGCCCGCCCACTCAAAATGGTGGCGGGCCCCGTTTCAGTGGCGGGGGTCAGCTGCCCGCCCACCGCCGAGCCGGTGGGGCCCACGCGCCATCCGAGGGCAAGATTCTGCCCAAAATGTTAATCTTCGAAAGAAGGTATGGTACTGATTCATCAGAATGACACCAGGGGCAGATTTTTCTGGCTGGTGGTGGGGGGGGTGGAGCGGGAGCGGGCGTGGACCCGATCGCTGTGCGCAGTTGGGTCCGCGCCACCATTTTACGCGGGCGGGCCAATTGAGGCTCGTTCAGCATACTTCACGACTCCCGTGCATAGCGGGAGTGGGCGGGCAGCGGCGGTCAGCGTGCTCAGCCTGCCGGGTCCAATGGCGACCTTTCCCCATTGCACCTTTGCGGCGGCTGCCCCAAGCTTCAGTGTGTCCCTCAGCACATAGTCCTGGACCTTGGAATGTGCCAGTCTGCAACACTCGGTCGGGGACAACTCTTTGCACTGGAAGGCCAACAAATTTCAGGCAGGCCAAAGAGGGTCTTTCACCGAGATGATGATCCTCCAGCTGCAGTTGGTGTATGTCTTGGTGTGTGTCCCTGGGAACAGCCCGTAGAGCACAGTGTCCTGTGTCACAGAACTGCTCGGGATGAACCTCGACAGAAACCACTGCATCTCTCTCCAGACCTTCTTTGCAAAGGCACAATCCACAAGGAGGTGAACAACAGTCTCTTCCCCACCACAGCCACCTCGAGGGCAACGTGCAGAGGGGGTGAGACTTCTGGCGTGTTGGAAGGATCTGATGGGGAGGGCCTTTCTCACCACCAGCCAAGCTACATCTTGGTGCTTGTTGGAGGGTGTGAAAAAGCAGATGCATACAAGAAAGCTCTCTGCACAGTGCAGACTGGCACAGAGGGGACCTCCAAAAGACAGCTAAGATTGTCGGGCTGAGGCTCCTGAGGCAGGTTTCAGAACCTGGCACCAATGAGAAATTCCATGCAAATGAGGATCTAGTTTAGTCTACTGGTGCAGTTTGTAAAATATGACATTGAAGATACATTTACTGACCTTCACTTGTGTGAGATCGTTGAATCTCATGTGGCACTGTATCTAGGTCCTTGGTGCTTGACTCCTGGCATTGACAAGTGCCTGTCTGCTCCCACTGCCTTTTTGAGCATGTGTCTGCAGGTCCGCCTGACCACCTTGCAGCTACATGGTATCGTTTCTACTTCCCACCTCTTCCACCCAGGCCTCCAGTGCAGCATTCAAAAAGCTTGGAGTCCACTCTCTCCGATGATGTGTCATCCTTCACTGTCTCCCAAGTCAGATTCACTTCCTGCACAACTGCCAGCATCTGTTTCAGCCACAAAATGCACTTCCCCTTTAAAAGGTGCAGCTTTAAGCAATGAAGGCTAACTTTAACTGGTGTGCGCAAGTTACGATTCTGGACCTCCTGCTGCTGCATTCAGCCAATCAACAGCATGGTTAGGGTGCACCCAGTAGGGTAAAAAAAACAGTAAAAATTGGGGAAGAACAATCCTGGTCCGAACTGGTCTTGTATACTTTAAAATGGAACACCAGTAAAACTGGGATATAAGAGTACTGGTCCGAACTGTTTTTTTTTTCCTTTTGAGGCCAGCTGCTCACAAAAATAATTCAAATGAGCAGCAGCATGGGTCTGGCACACTGCCTGCATTACAATCAATGGGAGACGGTTAAGTGCCTATCTTGATCTCCATGCCTATTTTGGTGGGGGTAGGATGGGGTGGAATGGGGTGGGGGGGTTGGTGGGACTATCCAATTTAGCTCCCAGTATACCAGACATATGTTAGAAAGAGAGAAGGCATCGATACTGACAGAAAAAGAGACAAAGGTAGAAAATGTATGAGCGATACCAGATGTGCAGAGACAAAATCAAGGAAACAAAGGGAGAGAGCATGATTCAGTAGCAACTTTAGAAATACTCATGTTCACTTTCCTTCAAATCACCTGACATTGAAGTCTCCAGCTGTTTACTTTAACCACTGATGATATACTTGGCAATTTGTTCAGCTTATAAGCACTGTTTTAAAGTATATTTTGATCTGAATTGCCAAGAAATAAAGCATGCACTGCCTGTGCAAACAGCCAAGGTGGTTGCTAACCAGATACTTTTCTCATTTTCTGGCAGTTTGAGAGAGGCAAAAACACATATACTTCAAAACACACTGCTAATTAAAATCAATGTTTCATAGTTTGGCTCTCCGGACATTCTAAAGCAGCATGGCCCAGGATTTCTCCATCTGGGCATAGATTTTAGTGTCATAATTGCTGGTGACCTTTGCCCCTGACCTTACTGGAGTTGGGCTTTCCCTCAGCCACTCACTGGCTTTAGAAGCAGTCAGCTATGATCCCAGGAGGCCCACCTTGTGTTCGGCTCTTAGTTTCCCTGGGTGCATATATGAAAGAACCACTAAAAGTGCAAATGAAATGGAAGTGACAGAAAATTCTCTCTCTCTCCCAACTTAATATAATCTTTGAGGGTCCAGGCCACAACCCTAGGCTGGACTCCCAAGATGGGTAGATGGACGTCATAACCCATACTGAGCCAACCGGTCAACTTCTTTCCATTGGGTATACTGACCTTGGAAGATGTGCTGACATTTAAAGAAGCTGAACTCCAAATGCTTTGAGATTCTGGCCCAGATTTTCGCTCCAGGGTCAGATGAGCAGAGACAGGAGATTTCCCGACTCTGTGACCCTGACCTTTGAAAATGGCTGTGCACAGTTCTAACCTTTGTGCCGGGGGCAGGCTGAATTAGATGTCGGGCCCGCCACCCCCCAGAACGAGTGCAGAGGCTGCCGGGCCCGGAGGCAGGCTGGGCGGAAGGCCTGCCTCTATGCTCTCCACTTTGTTGAATTTAATTTTGAAAATTATGCAAACATCCCTCCAGCCCTCACTCCTCACCCCCTCACACTCCCCATGCCCCATCCATGCCAACCTTTGCCACCTCATGCCCCCTCACCCACCCCCATGGCTCCTCATAACTCCTATGCCAACACATGTCCCGTTGTCCAACCGCATGGCCCCTCTAACCCCCTATGCCAACCCTGCCCCTCTCCCAATTATCATGGCCCTCATATCCCTTATATCCCCAAAATCTCCATGCCAACTTAGTGCCAACTCATGTCAACTTAGTGCCCCTATCCACACCCTTTTCCTGTACACCTCTTCATGCCACGCTGACATAAAATAAAGTTATGTATCCATTGATGACATCTCTGTTTTAGCAAAAAAGCCCAGTCATTCATAAAAAAATTCAATACATAGAAATTTCTTAAACTGACCTCTTACGAAAACAAACATTCCTCATCTATAGCCATTTGGAGCTGTCAATCAAATTGCTCACTTAACTGGCGCCCTATTGTGATAATGTTAGTTTGTAAAATCAGCACAAATCCTATAATGATATAACAAATGCTGATTTTTTTAAACTCCAGGCATTCTTTTAAATTTAAAGCCCAGCAGAGTTAAATCCATTGACAGCTTTGACAGTTCCAATGTGTTTTAACAGTTCCAATGAGTTTTGACAGCTCATTGACAGTTCCAATGGGCAGAATTTTTTGCCTGTCGGGCGGGCGGGCCCGACCCAATCTTCGGCGGGTGGGGAGCCAATCCCCACCGGAGAAGTGAGCTCCGCTACCATTTTATGTGGGCGGGAGGCGCTATGTGCTTCCTCTGTGGGCGGGGGGGCGGGGGGGATTCCCCAAAAGCAAGAGTGTGCTCTTCACGCATGTGCACGAAAGAGCTCACATCTCCCTGAGGCTCAGTGCTACCTCAGGGAGATCGCCGACATTTTTAAAAATATTAAAAATAGAAAAAAAAATCCTGAACATGTCCTCCTCATGTGACAATGTCACGTGAGATGGGACATGTTCATAATTTATATAATAAATTTATTAAACATTTTTAAACCTTACATGAAACCTCATCCCGCCGGTAGATGAGGTTTCATGTTTTTACTTTTGCCCGCCGGGGCTCCTGGCCTGCCCACCAACCTTAATGTTGGACGGGCAGGTCCTTTAATTGTATAATTGATCCTATCAATGGCCTCAATTGGCCATTGAAAGGTTGGTGGGCCCACAGCTGATTTTGCTGCGCCCCCACCTTCCTGAAAATTTAAATTGGCCGGGATGATGTCGGGGGTTCCCCTCGATGTCATCCCGTGTCATTTTATGCATCGCCCTCTGCTTGTCGACGGCAAAATTCTGCCCAATGAGTCTATGCACTTTTTACGCACAACCATATTTATTTTTAATAATCCCAAAGGATGCTTCACCTATCTCAAAGGGTGTCTTACCTTTGCCAATGGGTGTCTTACCTCTTCAAAAGGTGTCCTGGTCCATATCCAAAGGGGTACTTTACTTCTCCAAAGGAGTACCCTGACTACCCAAACAAATCCACCAAGTTCTTAGACCAGTTCTTACCTGATCTAATGTGCACACCTCAGGTTTCACACACCTGGCCTACAAAATCCCACTTCAGTGGAGGTAGCTGATGATTGAAATGGCCAGCTGCCTCCATAAAACGCACAACAGCCCGATTCAATCCCGCCCCCACGAAAATAGGAAATGCCATGTTTGGGGGCAGTACTTAGGATTCTTAGTCCTTTCTACCATGACAGAGAGCCTCTCTGTCATGGTAAAAATCTGGGCTTCTGTCTCCAACCTCAACTGCTCCATGTCACTGGTGTGCCAAGAAGCAGATGGAGGCTTCACCCCTTGTAAGGCCCCAGGGAAGCTTTCAATTCAGACTTGGATTTGGCTAATCTGGGTCCGAGAATATTTCTCAGCTCTTTTGCCATGCTCCCACTGAAGTTGGCTAAGGAGTGCGCTTGCATGTATGAGTATATATGGTCAATCACATCTTATCTATCTAGCAAATATCTCTGAGACTGATTGCTGAAATTCCATTTTCACAAAGCAGCAACAAGCCACATCTGAATAGCTATGGGACATGCCAACCAATTACTAGAAGCCAGGAATGTAAATTATCCATCAATAATTTAGAAAAAAAAACAATCAAATCTCAGCAATCACCAAAAGCTCCCAAAAGAAAGGAGTGGAAGGTGACAGGCACTAAGTATTTTTAAAGTCCATTTCATTTATCATGTTGAGTTCCCAATAGATGAGAAATGTATTATTGGAAATAATTGTAATGCAATGGACAGTAAGAATTGCAAAATTTATAAGAACTGAGTAAACTCATCAATGGAACAGGAGTTCCTAGGTTTAAAGTGCATCTAACAGTGTTTTCCATTGGAGGCCGTGCCTCTCTGAGCAGCCTGAGGCTTGAGTTAATGGTCTTCCCACACAACCAGTTTGTCAGCTGAATAGTTAACAACTAAAGGTTTCTGTACTTACAATTCATTTCATGTCACAATCAACATAAA
This sequence comes from Cetorhinus maximus, assembly GCF_964194155.1. Lineage (NCBI taxonomy): Eukaryota > Metazoa > Chordata > Chondrichthyes > Lamniformes > Cetorhinidae > Cetorhinus > Cetorhinus maximus. The sequence goes on from NC_135884.1 coordinate 104,976,895, forward strand.
CCTCTGTGGGTAATCAATGTACAGGCTTTGAAGTCTGTCATTTTTCTGGTTTAACAGTGACTACGAATGTATTTTTCCTAAAGATTTAAAAATCAAGTAAATCATGAAATGTGGAATATCTTTTGAGGTAAATCTTGATAGGAAAACTATTTTTGAGGACTTATGTTAAAAGAGAGGTAAAGGAAAATAGAAGCAAGACAGCTAGAGTTTAGCCAACTTGATTGAGTTTTTTGATAAGGTAATGGAGGGAGTTTATGAGGGTAATGCAATTAATGTGGTTGAAATGGACTTCCAAAAGTCATTTGATTGTGTGCCACATAATAAGCTTGCCAGCAAAGTTGAAGCCCACAGAATAAAAGGGATAATAGCAACATGAATACAAGGTTGGCTGAGTGACAGGAAACAGAAAGTTGTGGTGAATGACTGTTCTTTTAGACTTGAACAAGGTATACAGTTCCCCAGGGGTTGATGTTAGGACCACTGCTTTTCTTGATATATATTAAGTTAGACGTGAGTGAAAAGTGCATATTTCAAAATTTGCAGATGACACAAAACTTACCAGTGTTGTGAACTGTGAGGAGATAGTGATAGACTTCAAGGGGGAATAGAGAATCTGGTGGAAATGGGCAGACGTGGCTGATGAAATTTAATACAGTAAAGCGTGAAGTCAAACATTATTGTAGGAAGAACAAGGAAAGGCAATATAAAATAAACAGTACAATTCTTAAGAGGGTATATGAACTAAACAAATTAGGGGTGCATGTGCACAAACCATTGAAGGCTGCAGGGCAGATTGAGAAAGTGTTAAAAAGGCATATGGGATTCTGGGCTGTATAAATAGAGACATGGAGAACAAAAGCAAGGACGTTATGCTGAACCTTTATGAAGCACTGGTGTGGCCTCAACTGGAGCACTGTATCCAATTTGGCACTGCACTTTAAAAAGGGTGTGAAGGCTTTATAAAGGGTGAAAAAATAATTTACAGGAATGATTCCAGGGATGAGGGGCATGGATTTATTGGAGAAACTGGAGTTGTTCTCATTCGAGAAGGATGCCAGGAGATTTGATAGAAGTGCTCAAAATCATGAGATGTTTAGACAATGTAGATAAAGAGAAATTGTTCTTATTGGGGGAAAGATCAAGAACCAGAGAATACAGATTTAAGGTGATTGGCAAAAGAACCAAAGAATCAGAATGATATGAGGAAGGTCTTTTTTATATGGAATGAGTGGTTAGCATCTGGAATGCACTGCCTGAACATGTGGCGAAGGAAAATTTAATTGTGGTTTTTCAAAGGGAATTGGATAAGCTCCTGAAGGGAAAGAATCTGTATGGCTACAGGGAAAGGGTCAGAGAATGGAGCTAGCCAAATTGCTCTTGCAGAAAGCTAGCATGGACTTGATGAGCCAAATGGCCTCCTTCTGTGCTGTAACCATTCTATGATTGTATTTCTGATTGACCTACCTCTCTGTATGCAGGCTTTAAAGGGACACTACTCCAACTCAATGAATGTTGCACTCTGTATTACACAGTTATGCATATTTGTCCTTATGTAGCTGCATAATCATCTGATTTATCATGAGCAATGTCACATGATAATGCCACATGAACAAAGATAGTCCACTGTATTGTAAACTTGATTATTAAGTTAAATACTGTGACTCCTTCTAGAAAAGGTAAAGTATTACCTGGTGCAAAGCAATGACTTTACTAGCTGATCCTGGTCAAAAAAGTTAAGAAATTAAGGGTCTGCAACATGCATAGATTTAAGCAGATTTAACAGAAAGGTAAATACCTGGAAACCACTTTTTTTCTAATATCTGTACATGCAGTCCCAGTTAGCTTAATTTACAGGAGACAAAACAAATTGCAAAGGGAAACCTCTTGGGTTATCCCCAATGATCTCAGTTTTTTTTTGCTTCAAGCTTTTACCTTCAGGCTAATCTTCCCAGCAGGCACCACTCCCATAGCAACCATGAAGGTTAATGCTTCATATCCCTTCAGTCAAGTGTTCCAGTCTATTCACTACTTCTCTAATATACAATTATTTGCAGAAAAATTTCTGTCTTTCTCTCTCCTCTACAGACTTATACTTCCTGAACTGACTGCCCTTTGGGCTCCTCGGTCTGCTGGACATACTCTGCACTGAAACTTGAGTCACAAAGCAAGGGCCAGAGTATAAGTTGCCTTGGCACCTGGACCAAGATATGTCAGAAGGTTGTTAAGAAAATATTAGCTGCTTTAGCCCTGCCCTTCAACCCTAGGAGGGCAATTAACAGTCCAAGGCAATGTAATAAAACCTTGCATTCCCACAGGAACGTCTTCAATGTTAAGCTTTGCCTAACTGGAAACTAATAAGGTGTAACAGTGCCAACAAGCAATGCAGTAAAAAAGCTGGTAAACCAAAATAATGACTAAAGCAATGCACATGTCTCTATTGTATAGCATTCTATAATAATTGATTAATGTTTTATATTTATTCAGGCAATTTAGATTAATAGTTACCAGTAACTATCAGTGTTTTTAGACATTATGATTACAAAAGAGGCAAAGTTTATGGACCTTTTAAATTTGCACCAATATGGTTAATATTTAATTCAATCCATCAACATATATGAGCATTTGGTTTATTTGTCAAAAGTTAAGCCCTATGGCCTCAAAAATTCACGGGCCAATGATTCCAGCAATTATAGACTGGGATCGTGCCTGCTGGGAACCTCCACTACTGACCCTTGCAGACTTTCAGGAGTCTGGGGGAGGTTCTCTAATTAGCCTGCCATTGGCAGAGAGCCATACCAGTAATAGTACATCTACAGTGCCTGTCACTAGAAAGCTGTTGGAAAGTGGCTGGGTGGAGGGTTTGATTGGGGTGGGACATCCCTCAGGTGAAAAACAGCTTCCCTGTTAGTATTGCCCAGATCACTTTTAAAATGTAACCAAAACTTGTCACCCTTTGTCTTCAGGACCCCAGACTGCAATCACGGCTTTGATCCCTAGTTGGACATCCCTCTCCCCAGTTTTTAGGGAGATGTGCTTGGTCTGAGCAGATATCCATCTGGCACCAATACCTAGTTCCACTGAGAATCTGGAAGAAAAAGGAACTTCTAATCTAGAGAGCTCACTATCACTCCACTCCTTTCAGTGTTGATGGCAATGTTTAAAGGGGACAGAGATATTCTCCCCAAGAGGGCACTGCGAAATTCCTTATTTAAGGCTGAAACCCAGCTTATCTATGCCTTCTTATAGATCCTGGCTAATCCAGTGTGCTCCCGCCAAAACTACGGTAGTATTGTCCATGAGCAGTCAGCCTCTGGTTTCTCAGATGATGGGTAGGGCCAGTTGACGCAGGGTGAATGCATCGTGGCTGCTGCCAGGAAAGCAGGTCTTTGCAGGGTCGCAGGCCAACTGCACAGTTAGTTACAGGATGGAAGCCTTTGCGGTTCCTAAACCTCTCTTCACTGGCATGGAAGATACGCAAAGCCATGTGTGTGCAGTCGATGGTAGCCTGCACCAATGGAAATTCCATTATCCTGGCAAAACCATGTGCTCTCTCATCTTGCTTGTCATTTTTCGGTGAAAAGAAGATGAATTGCCCATGTCTGGAGTAAATGACCTCCGTGACCTCCTGAATGCTGACATGGAAGCATACCGGAAATGTTGCTGATGACTCCCCCTCCCACCTAGAAAGGTCCAGGAGTTGTCAAAAATGAAGGTGATTGTGACCTTTACAGTCACTGACAGGGCTGTCCTCACTCTGTTGTGAGGTTCCAGGTTAGATTAAAGGAGGAGGCACTGTCCAAAAACCACTTCCTTGATGAACCTGAGTCACTTTAGATTGTGCTTCTGGGTGAAGTGTTGGTCCGCAGTGCTCCTGACAAATCCTTGGTGGCTAGGGCCTTCTGTGTGGAGTCCCCACCTCCTTGTCTTTCCTCCTCTCAGAACTTACACTCTCTTCATCCTCAGCTCCATTTCCTGGTTATGTTGCAAACCAAGAGGCACTAGCTCTACAAACATAATAACTAGGCCAGGTATTCCTCTTCTTCCCTGACTGTAATCAACAGCTCTCAAAAGCCAACTCCAAACACACAGCACAGTGCTTCTGCAAGCTCACTCTAAGCAGAAGTATGTTAAAAGCACCTCAACTGCAACTTTTTGGCTGGTTGTTTAAATATGCTGGTACATGGCCCACCTTGCAGATCACTCGATCTCTTTTGAGTGACATGTGAATCCGTCAAGTTTTGGAAGATGGGCATCACATCAACTGGTATGACTGTGAGATGTCATGATCTTGCCAGTTCTGATGCTTCCAGCACTCACAGGGGACATCCACTCGAATGCCCTTGTCAAGCTGGTGCACTGTACAGGCAGCAACGGAAGCACCTGACAGTGCAATGCACACTCCAGTGGTGCTACTGAGCAAATTCCCTGCCCTTTAAATTTTTTTGGCGTATAAACTTGGAATATTGGTGCCAACGCCAAGGAAGCAAATGACGGTGGTCTAAAGGAGACAGCCTCCAACTCCCTTCCTCTTGTTTCCCGTCTCAAAAACAGTCGACCAGCAAAAGAAAATTAGTGGGCACCTTGGAAATTCCTGCTTGATTCAATTTTCAGGTGGGCCTTTAAATGGGCACCCAGCACTCCTGCCCAAAACAGCCAGGCTCCCAATTTGTGCTCCTGTTTTCATGTATAAATGCGTGGAGCATGCGATGTGTGGTAAATCCAGTTGGGCCAGGTGTTGAATATCCTAGCTACTGGGATTTCGCAACTGAAGCCCACTCAAGACAAGCTAGGTTTTTCCTTTCTCTTTTAAGATATTGGTGGGACATTGTTCTGGTTATGTTATGGCCCAACATAACCTTTCTGGACTGTTGCCAGCCCATTCTCACCCTGTGTCCCTCAGATGTGGTCTGCCTTCTAATAAAGTCACACCTGCCAGCTGCTTCATTGTCAACTTTCCAAAATTGGCGAGCTGCAGTGCACACCGATTGAACAGTCCCCTTGCCCACTTTATGGAGGTGGATAATCTATCCCAAGGTGGGTTCCCAGATGAAATTAACCTTAGGGGAGGGTAAGGATGGAGGGAAACAGCAGTGCGGAGACAGTATTGAATGAAGGAAATGCATTAAAAGATACATTTTAGTTGGATGGATTTAAGATCATCAGGTTCTTATCAGTTAAACTGTCCAGAAATTTGGCAAGACCTATATATGATTGACAGCACCTGAAGAGTTCCAAAGAAAAATTATATTGAAGAAAAACAGGAGAAATCGCTCCCATGTCCTATGATTAATATTGATCCCTCAATCAATGCCATTAAAAATAGATTACCCAGTCATTATCACATTGCTGTTTGTGAGGCCTTACTGTCTGCAAATTGGCTGCCAAGTTTCCCAGATTACAACAGTAATTACACTTGGGGGAGAATTTTCTCCCCATCGGGCAGGCCGGTTGGGAATGGGCGCGTGCGGGCATGGAGCCGATCGCCGCCCATGATCGGCTGCGCACCACCATTTTACATGGGCGGGCCAATTAAGGTCCGCCCAGCGTGACGCGCACCTGGTAGCACTCAGTGCTACCTGTGCGGGCGGGGGGAGGAGGGAGATTCGGGGCCTACGCCCATTCACGCATGCGAATGAAAGAGTGCAGAAATCTCCCTGAGGCACGGAGCTGCTTCAGGGAGATTAAGTTCAGTTTCAAAATTCAAAATAAAAAAAGGTAAAAAATCATTTACACATGTCCACTCATGTGACAGCGTCACCTGAGCTGGGACATGTTTATCAAATGTTTAAAAAACATTTATTAAATTAATAAACCCTTCATGAAACCTCACCCTGCCCGTGGGTGAGGTTTCATGAAAAATGTGAGGGCCGCCTGGGCTCTTCACCTGCCTGCCAACCTTAAGGTTGGATGGGCAGCCCTGTCAAATTGCTTAATTAGTTTATTAATGGCCTTAACAGGCCTTTGACAGTTCGGCGGATGCGCAGCCAACTCCAGTGCGTGCCCGCCGAACGAAAGATCAGAATGACACGCGGTGACGTTGGGACGCATGACCGATGTCACCACGCATCATTTTACGTGTCGGCGTGTGGGGCCCATCCCCACACACCGAACAGAAAATGCTGGCCTTGAAGTATTTCATTGGCTGTAAGTTAATTTGGGACTCCCTGAGGGTATAAGGACTGTATGTATATGTAAGTCAATCTTATTTATTATGGACCTGAAAATCAATAATCAGTCTTCTTATCACAGATGCTGACTGATGTGCTATGTATTTCCAGCACATTCTGTTTACTTTCAGATTTCCCGCCTGTTTGTGTTTTATTAAAATTTGTTTAATATTAGTTTTTTTCATACCTTCCATTAGAAGGAATTCACTTAAAATGTTATTCCACTTATTCTTGGACAAATCAAATCATTTACAATGGATTCCGGTTACATCAGGAACCTTTCAAAGTACTGAAGAAACAGTTTTATTGAAAGTCTTAATATTAAATTCAATGGCTGCTCCTGTCATATGCAACAATTGTAACTTACATTAGCAAGATTCTATAGGGCATTTTATTTATATTGCAGTGAGGCACCTGAAACAGTATATGAACAAAAATAGTCAGAATTGTTACAAAAATAAATTGTTTTAATAAATATACTTTCGAATACTTGTGTATTTGATAATTGAATAAATGCCCACTGTTTCATTAAGACGACAATAATTTTGTCAATATATTATTCTAAAGTATAAAGTTTTCTGTAAGCTGTAATGAAATCTGTTTTTAACAATTTGTGACTTGACACAGTGGCTGCTAAACAATTGGATGATTTATGTAACAGCTTATATTGTTGTGCACTTCCTGTATTATTAAAGCATTGTATGATGGAAAGCTTCTCCAGATTGGTTAAGGGTAATAACTTCAAGTTCCTTAATTATAAGCTATAGAGAAACTTAAGTAATAATTTTTAATCAAAGCAAAATAAATGTCATCATTTGTTCTTTTGTAAAGATGCAATATGTGGAAATGTCATACTTATTGCTGACGCGGGCTTATTCATTAACTTCTAATTGCGTACACCTCGAAATGAAACACACAAACCACATTCTGTTTCAAGAACAGTTTGTTTAAAGTCTGCAAGGCACTATTATTAGCACTATTTAATTATGAAAATGGCAACCGTGGAGAATTCTGAACACTATTTCCCTTGATCATTAGCTACAGGGCAAAAAATGAAACACTTTCAACAATGAAAGGTTCATATTTCAAGTGCATAGCTTCTAAAAGGGTATACATAGAAAATCAATTTTATTAAAGTCCTTCAAGCACTAAAGGGACATTCATGCAGCTAAGCAATTTTAAAAATATGTCCACAGGCTCTGACAGTTTTGATTCATGTTTTAACAGTGTAATGTTTTGACTATTTTCAATATTGTCCTATGAGAAGGTCAGCTATAATTTTTAGCATCACACTTAAATCAAAATGCATTTATCACAATTCTGTTTTACCGTTTATAATCTTTATGGCCTGTGTAAAAGTATTTTTGTATGGAATCCATACAGATTGTCATCTCATTAAGTAAAATACATTAACGCTCAGAGTTTGTTTTACAAGATGTGTGATTTAGATCTAAACTAATAAAGACTGAGATTCCTGTACTGATTGAGGGTTTTACCAGTTGAGTTCAATCAGACCTGTAACTGAAAGAAATCATAAATCCCCACTTAGACCATGTAGGAAACATCACGTTAATATAGCAGATTGCTGGTCACTGCAATAAACAGAATTAAACTTCACAGAACAGTTTGATCTATTTAGTGCACTACATTGAGACCGAACCAAAATGGAACAGATGAAAATATAGTAATGTATGCCATCAGTTTCCCAAATCAGTTTAGCTTCATTATTTTGACAAATATATGAGTTTATTTTTTAATGAGGCCTGAAAGGACACAATACTAAGCTGCCCCAACCATCTGACTGTGATTATATCAGTAATAGTTTGAAGTAATGTGCAACAGAAATTGACTTGAAAAGTTATAGGTAATTGCCAGAAGACTGTTGATATTAATTTGAGGAGCATTTAGTCACTTGCAAACAGTGAATTATAAATCTGTGTATAATTATGCCACAGCAGCAATAGGCATGGTGGTGACTAGTTCCATCATAATAATGCCATAGCAGATAACTTGAGCTAAGGCCTATAGATTGTGGGGCCCAAGTGAGGAGAGAATGGAGACAGAAGAAGGAGATGGAATACAGATGAACAGCAAACTCAAAATAACTCAATTCAAAAATCAAAAATACCTTTGCAGTATGCAGCCCAAAGGGAAACTCTTGTCGCCAAATTCAGTCATTCAGCAATATGAGTGTTGTTTTAGATCCAAAAGAGCAAACACTCCATGTGCGCACTTCTGGTATGGGCTACACTAATACCATTTGGGGTATGTCATTAGTGTGTAATACTGATTTGACTCTAGCGATACCATTTTTGACCTCAACACCTTCTCTTAACCTTGCACAGCTAAACATGTGTTCAGTAGCAGGTGGGACACCCTCCCAAACCCCCCTAACCAAGTGCTATTTAAACAGATCATCAACCACTTTCAGGTTAGTTGCTGATTGATTTCTACTGGCTGTTACTAATTTAGTAGAAATGTTGGAGATTTCACTGCTACTTAAAGTTGCTGAAGGAAATGGTATGGCACATGATGAAGACTTGGCTCTTAGTTCAGGATTCTGCTCAGACCACTTGCACCCAGTCATAGGGGTTCCACTCCTTCAATGTCCAGTTGGTGAGTGACCATGCTCAACAACATCATGCAGCTTAATGCTCAGTATCCTGGCAACAGTCATGAAACATTAATCCTGCTTCAGGTTGTTATATTATCAGTACTGGAACCATGAGGAGAGACCGGAAGACTATCCACTGACCACCTGGCTCATGACTCCAGTGTGCAACCCATGCACAAGTGAACAGCATGTATATATCAAAAGCCATGCTGCAATACAAAGTATTGTTCAGGACATTGGGGAGCTTGGCAATGTTTCCATGGCCTGGTTTATTCTGGAGAAACCCTGTAGAACGCACCAGAGTGTGTGTTATGATTCGTCATGATCTGCTGTATTCTGCCAAATCTCACCATCACGAGGCCACAGTCCTTTCCACTAGTTATACTGTGAGCAGCTGAGGAGGAAGAGCAGGAGAAGGAGGAGGGAATGAGCAGGCAGTCAACATGATCTCTTCCTGGCCAGGCTGTTCATGAATGGCTTATCTAGTGAACGCAGCCTCAATTCCCCATTGGACAGCTGCATGCCTTACCTTCCCTTTGTCACTGACCATCTCAGCTTCCTTTACACTCAATGAAAAATAACAGGCACCACAAACATTCCAAGATACCATACAAACATCAACTAATCACCCTTGTGCTTTCCCTTTGTGCCTGTCTTCTGTGCCCTAGTGCTCCTACATAGTGCTACCCTAGTGACTGCAGCATAATTGGTAGAATTGCGGACTCCCAATGGGGGATACTACAAATGGCCTTGTATTATAACCTTAAGCAGCTCTAGCTTCTATGGCCGGCTTCAGGCTGCACTATCTTGACATGGGCAGCAGCAATGACGGGGCTGACTGAGAGGAAACAGCAGAGTGGCAGCGGTGAGAGGACAAGTGCTCTCATCCTGAGAGAGGACAACAGGGTCAAGCATCACAGAACTACTGGTGAGTGGCACCACTCCACAGGAGTGGCGCCTCAGCAATCCTAATAGTCTGCTGGAACACAGGTTTCTGGACTACTGTGAGACCCTGCAAGCCCAGCCCTCCCCCCACAAGAGGTCCGATCCCCACCCGAGGTCTGATCCCACCCCCCTCCCAAGCCCCCATCCCCACCCTGCAGGGTCGGACCGCTGCCAACACCCGGTGTCTGACCCCTCCCACCCCCCTGAGCTCCGAAGCCCCCTCCCTCCTTGAGGCCTGACTCTTCTGCCCTCCCCCCCACCCACCCCCCGAGGCCTGAACCCCTCCCCGAGTTCCGATCCCCTACACCCATTTTCCCTGGCCTGTCAATTCACTGGGACATTTAACTTGCCTGGTTTATGACAGCTAGCGCGTAAAGAAGGGGGTGTGGCTTCCTTCACTTCGACTCTGCTGGGCTCCAAGGACAGCTGCGCAGCCTGGGTCTCGCCCAGCCTGAGCCAGAAGGCCGGGTGAGACAGGCACGGAAGAAAATCCACGTAGGTGATTGGGCACAGAGTGGGAATCCGACGCTCATTGCCACTCCAAGGAAGTTACGGTCCCCAGTGTCTCACCACAGGCAGATGCCATCCATAAGCTGCCGTCTAACGATCATGTAGCGTCTGTATCTGAGCTGGTGGCTGCAGGTGTGAGACCAAGTCGTGGTGTTCCTTCATCATCACATTCTTCCAACTCTTCCATTTTCTTGCTCCTGCACCACCACCCGGCCAGATTGCAGTTCTTGAGAAAGGTACAGGGGTCGGATTGTGATGGGGGGGGGGGGGGGGGGGAAGTGTGGAAAGCAAGAGGTGCATGCCCGGGAATTAGAAAAGATTGTGGGATGAGGGGCAATGGGATTTGAAAGGAGGATTAGAGAGATCATCATCTTCAACAATTTCAGTCTTGTCACTGGCCACAGCCTAAGTCATGGTTCTTCCAAAGATGGTAAGGACATTGAAGCCTGTTTCTAACCCCTGCCAGTTAGCTGCTGCCTGTGCTTGTGTGCCACCTTGTCCTGCAAGGGAGCGGGAAGTGTGACAGTGAGTATAGTGCAATCAATTTGGATGATATGTCTGTCAGTATGCGACAGTTGAGATGCGGGTGCAAGGCTTGCAGAAGTGCTAAGTGTGTGAGAGTGAGGTGAAGCTATGAATGTGAAGAAAGGGCCATGGCTGATAAAGATTGTTGGTCAGGTGTGTTGGGGGTGTGGTGAATGGAGCGGAGTAATGCTAATGGTGTAGTGAAAGGTAAAGCATTTAAAGATGCATTCACTGACCTTGACCACTTGCTTGGCATCATTAAACTTACATGTGAACATTATATAGGAGCAGAAGTAGGCTATTTGGCCCCTCAAGCCTGCTCTGCCAATCAATAAGATCATAGCTGATCTGTTTGTGTTTCAAATTCCACATCTTTATCTATCCCAATAACCTTTGATTTCCTTGCCTAACAAGAATCTATCTACTTCCGCCTTCAAAATATTCAGTGATCCCGCCTCCACTGCCTTTGGAGGCAGAGAGTTCCAAAGTCACACAACCTTCCGAGAGAAAAAATTTCTCCTCACCTCTGTCCTAAAAGGGCATTCCCTAATTTTAAAACAGTGCCCCCTTGTTCTGAACTCGAACACAAGAGGAAACATCTTTTCCATGTCCACCTTGTCAATACCGTTCACAATCTTATATACCTCAATCAAGTTACCCCTCACTCTTCTAAACTCCAGTGGAAACAAGCCCAGTCTGTCTAACATTCCCTCAAAAGACAACCCATACATTTCAGGTATCATTCTAATAAATCTCCTCTTAACCCCATCCAACGCATTTACCTCACTATTAACCTGTATAACTGAAGCATAACACCCTTACTTTTACGTTCAATTCATCTCATAATAAAGGATAGAATTCAGTTAGCCTTCTTGGTCACATGCTGTACCTGCATACTAACTTTTTGTGAATCATACATGAGAACACCTAGATCCCTTTGCATCTTGGAATTCTGCAGCCATTCTCCATTTAAGTAATACTCTGCATTTTTATCCTTCCTGCCAAAGCGAGCAACTTCACATTTTCCCACATTATTCTCCATCTGCCAGATTTTTGCTCACTTACTCAACTTGCCTATATCTGCCAGAAACTTCCTTATGTCCTCTTCACAACATACTTTCCTACCTATCTTTGTGCCATCAGCAAATTTAGCGACCATGCTTTCACTCCCCTCACCTAAGTCATTGATATAAATTGAAAAAAGTTGAGGCCCCAGCACAGACCCCTGCACAGCATCTTCTTTCTGCACAGCCTCCAGGTCCTTGGCATCACGCTGCTGACATTGACTTTGAATGTTATCTGCTCCTACTATCTTTGTAATGGAGGGCCTTCGGATCTCCTGTGGATAGAGGACCTATCTCCTTTTCACCTCCTACACCAAGGTCTCCAGTGTTGTTTCAGAGGATGTTGGAGCTGGCTCTCGGCCATGTTGTGCCATTTTTTGGTCTTTCCCAGGTCAAACTCACTTTTAAAATGACTACCAGCATCTGATCCAGTCAAAATGTGCCTCCCCTTTAAGAGGCACAGGCTGACGTTAAGTAGTACAGGTTAGCTTAAGCTCATGCTTTCCCATAATTATTTTCCATTAGTCCTGGCTTGCCTGCATTGGAAGGAATGGGGGCAGGTTAATTATGCATCACAATCCCAATGCCCATATTTAGGGCCTGTCGAATTTCACCTCTTATCTTTCTATGGTCGGGATTTTCTGGCCCCTCCTTGGTAGGTACCCCCGTGACAGATGTCAAATGTCTGTTGACTTCGGCAGGACTGGAAGATCCTGCCGGCAGGAGGGGTCAGAAAACCCTGCCCTATATCTCTCTATCTCTATTTATCAATCTCTCTATCTCTATTCATGGTCCTACACTATAACAGTGACTACACTTCAAAGTACTTCATTAACTGTAAAGCAATTTGAGATGTCCTGAGGTTGTGAAAGGCGCTACGTAAGTGCAAATCCTTTTATATGCATATGCCATACATAATTGGAAAAGTCTAATTTGGAGCTGCAGATGTAACCTTGTGAATGGCAGCTTTGAAAATTATTAACTTACTTTTTGATTGCTTCTTTTTTTTTGCAAGTTATTCATTATGCATTTTGCTCCTGATTCATTAACAGGTGGATGCTCAGATATTGGATATTTACGTGTGTATTTATATCACTTGTAGGGGAACACACCATTCAATACTTTTTACTATTTGACGGCGTAATTTATTGAGCTGTTACCATTGGGACTATTTTTCTGCGCTCACAACAAGCTCAGCCAAAGTTCAAAAATGTTATCATTTAATAATTTATCATAGGCTAGTTTTAATTTGAAGCTCCATGACTCATTGACATTGTAAATATTATAAGAATGAAAATATATTTTACAATTGGCAGACAGCAGAAGGAAATGAAGCTGAAAGTGCCTCTCTGTTGCTGGCACTTGGTAGCTTGTTGCATACCTGTACTGTTAAAATTGAATTATGCTCTTGAAATATTTAAAATGCCAATTCATCACAAAGCTAGAAATTTGAATCAACTCCATGACAAGTTATTAAAATATACATTTGCCGGGCTGCGCTTGCCCATAATTTTTAACTTTAATCCTTGCTAATGGGATTTCAGATTGCAGACAAGATCCTCTGGAGAGGGGTGAAGGCTGCTTGATGTAAAAACATGCAAGGTATTAAATCTTCAAATGTATAACACAGGCTAAAATAAAATTCAAATAATTAAATATGTGAAATATGATATAGCAGGCCTCGGTAGGTATCATGATTTTTTTTTATTTTCATGAGTGAATAGTGGTTTGTTAAATCACTGAGTGGATAATTCTCTATCGTCAAATCTCGTGTAATATTTTCAGTGCAATAAGTACGTAATTATGTTTTACACCCAGACCATGTCCATGACATTACACATTTCAAAAGCATCACATCTGAATGCAAGAGTTTTAGTTTTTACCTGAATCACGTGGAACTGTAATACCCAGAGTATTCTGTGACAATGAGACAGAAAATGCACTAATAACTGTAAAACTTAAGTAATGGGGAAGGAATTATTTTGTACAGTATTTTGAACAGTTCAAGTCCCTAAATTAAAATTCTTAAGTTCTTGGATATATCTTACAAGGCCCTTGGTTATTATTCATTGAGATCAATGGACTGAAAATAGTAGACAGATTTCTGATATACGTTTAAGTCCCTAGCAGTGGTGAGAGCCTGGCAGAATTTACTTCACGGCATTACTTTAAGATGTGATTTTTTTTTTATGCACTGGGGTCAGGAGGAAATATTTATGAGGTATTATGGATACTGACATCAAGCTTTGCAACCACAGGCAGTCAGACTTCGACAATGGCGAATGACGACCTTCTTAGAGACTGCTCATTGGAGTGGGAGTAGCTTCCTTGAGTCGGGTCACGCTAACATGGGTTTGGAAAGAACTACAAATCCATCACAAGAAGATAAGTGGTAATAAACTATTCTTTAGACATGTAAATGATTTTGGAAAGGAATGTGGAAAAATTAACGAATTGCGGGTGATAGTTGATGCATTGGTGATCTTCCAAAATTCTATAGATTCTGGAATGGTTCCTGAAGATTGGAAGGTAGCAAATGTCACCCCACTATTTAAGAAGGGAGGGAGAGAGAAAACAGGGAACTACAGGCCTGTTAGCCTTATATCAGTAGTGGGGAAAATGCTAGAATCTATTATAAAGGATGTGATAAGTGGATACTTGGATAATTATGATCTGATTGGCCATAGTCAGCATGGATTTGCGAATGGGAAATCATGTTTGACAAACTTGTCAGAGTTTTTTGAGGATGTTGCTAACAGAATTGATGAAGAAGAGTCGATGGACATAGTATACTTGGATTTTCAGAAGGCTTTTGATAACGTCCCCCACAGGAGGTTGATTAGCAAAATAAAAGCACATGGGATAGGAGGCAATATACTGGCATGGATTAAGGATTGGCTAACAGGCAGAAAATAGAGAGTAGGAATAAATGGGACATTCTCGCATTGGCAGGCTATTACTAGTGGGGTACTGCAAGGATCACAATATATATCAATGATTTGAATGTGGGGACCAAATGTAATATTTCCAAGTTCACAGATGATATAAAGCTAGATGGGAATGTGTGTTGTGAGGAAGATGTAAAGCGGCTACAGGTGAGGTTATCCTCATCTTAAAGTAATGCCGTGAAGTAAATTCTGCCAGGCTCTCACCACTGCTAGGGGCTTAAACGTATGTAGAAATCTGTCTACCATTTTCAATCCATTGATCAATGAATAATAACCAAGGGCCTTGTAAGATATATCCAAGAACTTAAGAATTTTAATTTAGGGACTTGAACTGTTCAAAATACTGTACAAAATGATTCCTTCCCCATTACTTAAGCTTTACAGTTATTAGTATAGGTGTGCAGTGTATTCCCTAACTGGTAAGAGATTAGAAAGTGTAGATGTACAAAGGGACCTGGGTGTCCTTGTTCATAAGTCACTGAAAGCAGGCTATTAGGAAGGCTAATGCAATGTTAGCCTTTATCGCAAAAGGATTTGAGTACAGGAGTAGTGAAGTTTGGCTTCAGTTGTATAGAAGCTTGGTTAGGCTGCGCCTGGAGTACTGTGTGCAGTTTTGGTCTCCTTACCTCAGAAAGGATATCATTGCCATAGAGGGTGTGCAACGAAGGTTCACCAGACTTGTTCTGGGGATGGCAGGTCTGCCTTACGTAGAGAAATTGGGCACACTGGGCCTGTATTCTCTGGAGCTTTGAAGAATGAGACGTGATCTCATTGAAACCTACAAAATACTTAAAGGAATAAACAGGGCAGATGCAGGTAAGATGTTTCCCCTGGTTAGGGAGTCTAGAACCATAGGACACAATTTCAAAATAAAGGAAAAGCCACTTAGAACTAAAATGAGGAGAAATTTCTTTACTCAGAGGATTGTGAATCTTTGGAATTCTCTACCCCAGAGGGCTGTGGAAGCTCAGTCATTGAGTAAGTTTAAGATAGAGATTGATAGATTTCTGATTAATAGTAATGTAAAGGGTTATGCGGATAGTGTGGGTAAAAGGTATTGAAGTGTTCGATCAGCCATGATCGTATTTAATGGTGGAGCAGGCTGAATGGGCTGAATGGCCTTAGCCTGTCCCTATGATAAGGTCAATGCAAATAACATTCACGCCCCACAAGTGCCAGCAATGACCATCTCCAACAAGAGAGAATCTTGACAATCAAGGGCATTTCCATCGCTGAATCCCCCACTATCAACATGCTGGCATTTACCATTGGCCAGAAACTGAACTGGACCAGCCATATAAATATTGTGGCTACAAGAACAGGTCAGAGGCTGGGAATGCTGCTGCGAGTAACTCACCTCCTGACTCCCCAAAGCCTGTCCACCATCTAGGAGGCACAAGTCAGGAGTGTGATGGAATACTCTCCACTTATCTCAATGAATGCAGCTCAACCAACACTCAAGAAGCTTGACACCACCCAGGACAAAGCAGCCCACTTGATTGGGACCCCATCCACCACGTTAAACATTCATTCCCTCCCTGCACGGTGGCAGCAGTGTGTACCATCTACAAAATGCACTGCAGCAACTTACCAAGGCACCTTCGGCAGCACCTTTCAAACCCGTAACCTCTACCAACTACAAGTTCAAGGGCAGCAGATATATGGGAACACCACCAGCTGCAAGCTCCTCTCCAAACCACACAACATCCTAACCAATGCCGTTCCTTCACTGTCGGTGGATCAAAATCCTAGAACTCCCTTCTAACAGCACAGTGGATGTATCTACACCATATGGACTGCCGTGGTTCAAGTCTCACCACCACCTTCTCAAGGGCAATTAGGGATGGGAAATAAATGCTCACCCAGCCAGTGACACACATTTGCTGAGAAAGAATTTTAAAAAAAGTATCATAAGAAAATATCACAAATCCATGAAGGGAATTAAAGCAAAAATATGAATATTTAACCATGCAAATAAATGGTTTGGGGAAGTGAAGAACAAAGTTACTTGCATCTCGAGCAAATTATGTTAAACTGCAGGTCACTTATATTACAAATATATCTTTAGGCCTATATTTTTCATTATCAGTAATGTGTGTAATATTTTTAAACCCTGTGTTAGTTGTGTGATAGGTACATTTCTTGTATTGGGTAATGACGGATGAACCTTTGTATTAGTCCAGAGCAAGACCATGGTAAATATCAGAAACCATGCTCTAGGCCTCAGTTTGCTTACGAGAAATGTGATTGAGAGATATACTGGTATTCAATAAAAAGCACCTTGTTCATTAGGTAGAAATGTTGTCAATGTTCTTGGATCCTGGCTGCTAACTTTCTTGTGCTTAAACTTGAACAGCTCACTATAATTTGAAAGAACCTTGCTACTTGAGATAAGGGACAAAGATCAGGGAAGAGATTTCAAATCTTTGGGTTCTATGTTATGGCAATGGAACAAAAATCAAATATTTTGGACTAGCATTTGATTACCTTTAGTTTTCAGTCAGAAATTTTCCTCGGCAGATTAAGCAGAGCATATGATGAATTAGATTGTTCATAATCTTTCAAAAGGATGGTCTTAATATGTATTTTCTCTTTACATACTTTTCTATTCCATTATGCCTGAAAAAGCTATAACCAAATTCAGGTTTTCACTTTGCTTTTGTGCCTAATTATCATTGTCTTGTCATCTAAATTAAATAATTAGTAAAGCAAGAAAATTCTCAGAACTGCAAAGAGAACAGAGAATTTAGTATTTCAGATTGATCCTGCATCATTATAGTTCTAACAAAGAATCCACACATTAAACATTCACTTATTTGTTCTTTCCACAGATGCTGACTGACCGGCTGAGCATCTCCAGCATTCTTTGGCTTTTGTTTCAGATTTACAGGTTCTGGCTTTGATAGTTAAGCCTATATTTTTGTCTATTTTTAACATACACTAGCAGATGTGCTGCTGTATAAAGACAGGATGTTAGGCTATACATAATGCTGGAGATAATTAGACTAGGATGTGCAGACATAAATCAGTCCATGTTTTAAAATCATGCATCCTGTCCTTATTTTAATATTTCTATATGAAATTCCTATGTCCACATTTGTGACAGAAGCTATGGGCTAGATTTTCGTGGCCTGATTCTGGCCAGAACTGAGGCTGAGGAAATGGTAATGATGCCATGTGACTGGACATCATTTCCAGATTGCCTCCTATTTTCCTGAAGTACTTAAGCACTTGCTTATTAAAAGTCCGATTCTGCAAACTTCTGCAACCAAGGAAGGCAAAAGGAATGTTGGCATTTATTGTGATGGGAATGGTATATAAAAGTGGGGACGTTTTACTGCAGCTGTCCTTGACCTTGGTGAGACTACATCTGGAATACCATGTACAGTTTGGTCTCCTTATTTGAAAAAAGATATAATTGCGTTTGAAATAGTTCAGAGAAAGTTCACTCAACTCATTCCTGGGATGAGGGGCTTATCTTTTGAAGAACAGTTGGACAGGTTGTGCCTATACACATTGGAGTTTAGATGAATGAGAGATGATCTTATTGAAACATATAAGAACCTGATGGGATTTGATAGGTAGATTCCTGGAGGATGTTTCCACTTGTGGAAGGGACTAGAACCAGGGGATACAGTTTAAGAATAAGCCCTCTACGGTTTTCGACAGAGATGAGGAAAAATCTTTTCTCTCAAAGGGTCATTAATGTATGTGGAAATCTCTCCCCCAGGAAGCAGTGGAGGCTGCATCATTGAATTTACCCATGGCAGAGTTGTACAGATTTTTGATAGACAGGAGAGTCAAGGGTTATGGGGGCAGATGGCAAAGTGGAGTTGAGATACAACCAGATCAGCCATGCTCTTATTGAATGGCAGAACAGGATCGAAGGGCTGAATGGCCTATTCCTGCTTCTTAGTCCTCTGTTCCCATGTTCCTAACCTTTCTGGATTTCCCGGGGATAGCTGGCTCTCAGCAGCTGTCTGATTCAGGCCAGTTGCAGGCAGGCAAAAACCACAACAGGGGTGTCATAGAGGCGAGAAAAGCTTAAAATGGCGAGTGTTCATGCTTTCCACAGTTTAAAGGATTTACCCCTTTGAAGTAAAAGTTGAAGCAAACCTGTTCCGGGGAGGAGCCAGCATTAAGAGCTCTGCCAGGTCAGGAGATTGTCATCCCACTGGAGGCAGGTTTTGGACACAAAAACAGACCTGGCTCCTGGTTTCTGTCTTGTGGAAATCTGGCCCTACCTCTGTAAGCTTCTAATAGGGCAATTCCATCCTCCTGCCAGTGGTGGCACTGGAGTATCTCCACTGGGGTTCAGGAGAAATTATGGAAAGTTCATAAAGGCGAGACATACAAATTTAAAATGGGAAATGTTGATGGTCTGCATGCAGATGGAAGATTTTTACTATATAGATAAATGTAGATATAGGAATTTATAATAAAGATAGGTAGTGTTTGCAGTTGTAAGATCTTTTATGTAGATGTATTCAGACTAATAGATCTCCGATGGCATTGCTCATGGTGAACCTGAGGATGTGGACTCTCATTCCCTGGCAGGTCTTTGTAATTGTCATGGTGCAGGAGGGTATTAAGTATATCCTTCCATCTTGTGTCTTGGCTTTGTATTTCTCCAGCGTTGTGAGATCTTCAGTCTGTTGTTCACCTCCTCTCTCTTTATCACCTCTGTTTTTT
This sequence comes from Cetorhinus maximus, assembly GCF_964194155.1. NCBI lineage: Eukaryota > Metazoa > Chordata > Chondrichthyes > Lamniformes > Cetorhinidae > Cetorhinus > Cetorhinus maximus. The sequence goes on from NC_135884.1 coordinate 104,996,360, forward strand.
TTTCTTTCCCCTTTTGCTCCTGCCTGTTTGCATTCCTCTTCAACTTCTCTCGTCTTATGATACTTCCTTACCTCCTATGCTTCTCTCTGCCTTTCCCCTTTTGTTTCCCTCATTTTCCACTTCTGGTATATTCTGCTTCTCTTTCAATTCTTCTGTTCTGTTCTTCTGAATGGGGGTGTAAGTCAGCTTTTAGGTGGTGAAAAGTGATTGAACCATGACCAAAAGGAAAAGAATATGAGAAAGGTGGCACTGTGGAACATACTGTCACTGTGTTGGTTACCTTGGAGATTAAATTAGGAGCTAGGAAGTATGAAAATGTGAGAAATTTAAACCTGGTAAATTAAGGCTGATACTAAGCACAACACCCAGATATAACACCCAGGTATGACAGCTTAGTGCAATATTAATAGCATGATGTGACACGTACGATGAGCACAGGATGTGCAGGCTTAGCTAAAAGAAATTATATGTTATATTTTTAAATAGGTATAGGGTAGAGTATAGAGTAGAATGCCTACCTTTTTAAAGCCTGACCTACCACTGTGATTGTGCTCTTGCATGTTGTCTATTGAGTGCACTCATCACCACATAACTGAAAGGATATTATGGATTTGATGTCTAGCAATAGTTCACAGGATTACGTATGCTACATTATTCAAATGAATTCATTACCACACAGTGATTATTTAATTTCAGCACAGTGAGATGTCTTCAGCGAATTCGTACAGCAGCTGGAAAAATCATATTGTGTTATATGCAGCAAAAACATAACAGTGTATCACATTGCAACCAGCTTCTATAAGCATTTGTAGAGCAGTACGCTTAAGGGGAAAGTTCTGATACTATTGTCAGACAGAGCACACTAATAGTACCAACCCGTGCACAATATATTTTCAAATGGCTTTGAGATTATGATTACTCTTCACCCAACCTGTTTAGTGAGTGTTGCTATTTTAGTATTCTAGGCTGGTCTTTCCAGCTTGTCCCTTAGAAATGCCACCAAGCATCTACCAAATTACCCTTGGAATTTTTATTTGACAAGTATTCCAGAAAACAGCCGCAGGATGGTTTTCACAGCCCATGCCATGTGTCGATCCAGATACATGTTGAGGTAACTGGTTATGGCCATGAAGAGCCACGCTATGAAGAAATATGATGTTTTCACGGAATTGTACAGAATTGATTATGTGGAATGCTCCTCACATATATGATATTGCTTCAATGCAACATGTCTTTTTTGAGTGGAACAACCTCAATATTATCACTATTTTTAAGTTGACATCAGTTGTCTCAGTGTACATCTTCTGTTAGCCTCAAATTTCCTTCCTATGTTTTATAACGCAAACTGAACTTGCAGTGGGGGCAATTGTGTTCTATACTTGTGAAGTTGTGTGTTAAGCTTTGGCCCCATAGGCTTTTCATCTTTGTTATCTCAAATAAACTGAATCTTAATCCCTGCTCAGCAAGTACATTTTTCACCTAATCCTCTTGAAGGTCTTCTGTTTGCACAGATTTTCCCTGCGAACATGCTTATGACTGTTGTCACAGAGCTTGTACTGCTAGTATGGCAGCAGCTCATGTAATCAGAAATGGTCCTCGCCAAGGAGTATAACACTATTTCATTGACGTTGGATTTTAGCCCATAAAGTTGCCACCCAGCCTCAAAAATAGTACTAAATTCTACCATTCACCATTCTATCCCTTCATTTTTACCTGTTTTGGCCGCTAAGACTCTTACAGCTCCTGACAAGCTTATTCTCTGATTTCTATTATTTAAGTTTATTAAGCAGCCATCTACACCAATTCTTATAAAAGGTCACCAACCTGAAATGTTAACATGAATCCCTCTCCATATGCTGCCCAACCTGCTGGGTATTTCCAGCATTTTCTGTTTTTAAGTCACCCACATTAAACCGTTTTTACACTAAAGGGTTCTCATGACTTCAAGGACAAAGTATCTACAACCCAATTGTACATCTCCACAGAATATCGACACAAATTTAAACTCTCAAAGGAGAGGGTGTTAGGATATTAACTGACTATTGTCTTTTGTACATTTCAGTCACATAATATTACTGCTGCTGTCACACTGACTTGAAAGCTTTCCAATACATGGATAATAGCCAAATTCCTTCAGTTGCACTATGTAATTGTTCTTGCAGACACAATGGACCTAGTGATGTACAGCAATTAAACTTTGGAAGCATTTTTAAGATACACATTCTCAGCAAAATTATTAATTACAAATGACTTTAATTTATATTAAATAGGATTTCTTTATTTTGTAACAACTTACTAACATCAAAGGTGACAGTGGTCAGAATTTTTTGCCTTCCGGGCGGGTGGGCCCGACCCAATCTCCGGCGGGTGGGGGAGATGATCCCCGCCGGAGAAGTGGGTCCCGCCGCCATTTTACGTGGGCGGACCAATTAAGGCCCGCTCAGCGTGACGTCCACCGGGAAGCGCTATGCGCTTCCTGTGCGGGCGGGGGGGGTGGAGTTCCCCAAAAGCAAGAGTGCTCTTTTGCGCATGCACAGAAAAGAGCACACATCTCCCTGAGACCAAGTGCTGCCTCAGGAAGATCGCTGATGGCTTTAAAAATATTAAAAATAGAAAAAAAACATCCTTAACATGTCCCCCTCATGTGAGATGGGACATGTTCATTAATTACAGTAAAACTTTAATAAACTTTTTAAGTCCCTACACGAAACCTCATCCCGCCGGTGGATGAGGTTTCATGTTTTTTCTATTTGCCGCTGGGGCTCCTGGCCTACCTGCCAACCTTAAGGTTGGACAGGCAGGTCCTTTAATTGTTTTAATGATCCTGTCAGTGGCCTCAATTGGCCATTGACAGGTTGGCGGGCCCGCAGCTGATTTTGCTGTGCCCCCACCTTCCTGAAAGTTTAAAAGGGGCGGGATGATGTCGGGGGTTCCCCCCGATGTCATCCCGTGTCATTTTACGCGTCGGTGAGCAGGCCCCGCCCCATGTTCGCCGACGGCAAAATTCAGCCCAGTGAATCAGTTCACCTCAATTTTAGAAATAAATGCTGAACAGTTTCAGTAACAGAACTTAAAGAGACATAATACTATGAATATCCATTATCACGAATGCAGGTAATCCTGTCTCACACTATTATTTCTCCAATGCATCTATGTTAAAATGCTCATCCTTATATTTAATCCTCTTATAGCGTTGCAGTTCCCTATATTTATGACTTCTACCAGATCGATAAACTTCACCCCCTCCCACCTCTTTTTCACTGACTCTAACCTCTTTTGCACCCCTTTCCTTTTTAACCACCATTGGTGGCCATGTCTACAGCTGCCTAGGCAACACCCGCTATAAATTGTGTTCTAAATTCCTCCAACTCCTCTTTCTTTAGATCAGACCTTTGACAAAGATTTTGGCTTTGTGCTTCCGTGCATCTTGGTATGTTTTCTATGTTAAAGACAAGATATCAATGCAAGTCGTTGCTAAATTTTTTAATCATTGGAAGTTATTTTTGAATAGCAATCTTCTGCTCCCCAATGTGAGAGGGGTATTGAAAGATCCTCCTCCATACCTCTGTTCATGTGGCAGTCACCATCAGTTGTTCTTTCCCATGGATGGGGAAGCCCCTGGCCTGTACTAGGCACCTCAGCTTTGTGGCTCAGAACCATAGTAAATTAGACTCACAAGTAACAAGCTGCATTACACTATCCTGTTCCACAGCTCAATAATCCTGCATTTCCCTTCCATAGACTGACGTGGACAATAACTATTAACGACTATTAATGAATCTGCAAGCAAGAGCTTATTAATGATGGAGTTTTTAATATAATACTTTGTCAGTTTGTAAAATGCATGGAATAAAAAAATCCAATTAGATCAGAAGTAATGGAATGTTATTTTTCTTTAACAAATCAACATCCATTAGGATAAAGGAATAATAATTCTCCATGCTGATATAACTAACTAAATGTTATAACTTCTCTAGATCCTTCTGTTAGAATTGGCTCAATATACCATAGATGTCAAAGTATAAGTTGACCTTGGAGACTTGAAAAATCCCTCCAAAAACAGGGTCAACTTATACTCCAAGCATAAGACTGATCTAGCGTCATGGGCGTGAGTGTGGGTGACATTTTGAAGTGTCACCAGCATCTGACGCAAAGAGTAGGTGCGTATTAAACCCCTGCGTATCTGTGCAACACAGCCCATATTACCTGCTTATGCCCAGTTATAAGATACTGGTAAGCGAAACATACATTTGTGGGGTGAAAAATTGAGGCTGACTACAAATGTGAATATAGCATGTTGTAGCTAAAAAGTGGGGGGAGGAGTCAATTTATATGCTCAATATATCAAAAACATTTTTTTCGCAGCTGGAAAAATGGGGTTGTCTTGTACATTGGGTCAACTTATACACCACAATTTATGGTAGATTCAAAAGCACCATCCTGTGGATGCCGGGAATCACAGTAGATCCCACACTTCTGGGGGAAAAAAAGCATCTTTCATAATCTCAGGACATCCCAAAGTGCTTTACACCAGCCAGTGATGCACTTTGAAGTGTAGTCACTGTTGTAATGTAAGTATGACATTTCTCTCGTAGAAGGAATATAAATATCAATCCATCCTGGGACACAGCAATCCTTAGATTAAAATTATCAGTGTGTACTTATGAATTTATGTTTGCATTTCATATTGTAAGGCCACTTTTCATGACAAATTAAATTATCTTCATTGAAGATTTTGAAACCTAGGATACCATATTTGGTTAACATTTTAACTATAGTGCTGATCAGCGTGAGTTTACCAAATGTAATCCTTTCATAGATATTTGTATCAATAATAATATCATACATATCAATGTATCTGTAAGTCAAATCTAGTTTCAGTCTAAGGTCCAGAAAATGATGGAAAATCACAACTGTGTGGGATTCTGCCTGTAAGTTATTTAAAATTGCATCATTCAGTTTATCCATGGTAGACTTGAAATGATGATGTGCAGTTGTTTTATCAGTAGAGGTCACCAGAGTTCCATTTCCAGCTTTACTAACAAGCAAGCAAACTAAAAGTAAACCTGTTTATCTAGCAACGAGCACATTAGTGTGTTGAATGACAAAAAAATTGAACAATGTAGTAGGAGTACCCTGGAGATGCTTGTGATATTCTGTAACTCCAGAAGGTTCAGCAATGTCCAAAAACTAAACCCTTAATGTATAACAGCTATGCTCACATATAATAGCTGTGTATATTTTTATATTCTACTTACATTACAATATTTACAATCTTGTAATATTATCAAACAATGCATAAAACCACCCATGGTACTCTATAACAACCTCTGCATAGATTTTGTTATACTTTCAAAGCAGTAAAACTGTTAAACAGCAAATATTTTATTGACTTCCTCAGTGCTGTAAGAATGAAATACTTTGTGAAAATTTCATAATTCCTCTCATATGTAAATGCCATTTTATTAAGATACGGTATAGTCACTATAGAACTCTCCCCAAACACAGAATATAAAATAATACTTTAAGAGCATTAATTTCCATGAGGTTAAGTGCAGAGATTGTGTCTGATATCAAATAATTTCATAATCAAATGTATGCAACGTGCTCAAATGCAAGAAAATAAATTTTAGATTAATTGCTTTGAAGGACTTAACTTTAAAGTAGTTTTGTGTGGACTATCAACTAGTTTATATAATTTTCAAGCAGAAATATCTGAAACAAAATGAAAAATATTTTGGAAAACTTGATTAAATAGTGGGAGAGTGAATATTTGTTTTGTTGCAGTGTGGGCATTTACTGGTAGTTTTGAATGAAAATTTGGAATTATGCCTGGCTTGCGAAGTATTGTTTTAATTTATGTCTCCCCAAACTTCAGCTACTGTGCTAGATTGGAACTTTCAATATCATGCAGAATTTGCTCACTGTTTCCACAAAGTTTCAAGCTTTTCAAACTGTTTTGTGAGAGTTGGCATTAAAATGAATGTCCTGGCATTTAAGATAAAAGCAAAATACTGCAGATGCTAGAAACCTGAAACAAAAACAAAAATACCTGGAAAAACTCAGCAGGTCTGACAGAATCTGCAGAGAGGAACACAGTTGATGTTTTGAGTCCGTATGACTCTTCATCAGAACTAAGGAAATAGCGAAATGAGGTGAAATATAAGCTGGTAGAGGGGGGGTGGGACAGGCAGAGCTGAATAAGGGTCCAGTGATAGGTGGAGGCAAAGAAGAGATTGCCAAAGATGTCATAGACAAAAGGACAAAGGGGTGTTGACGGTGGTGATACTATCTAAGGAATGTGCTAATGGGGACATGAAGGGTAGCAAGCAGGACAAGCTAGTGGCAGATGGTCCGAGTGGGGCTGGGGTGGGGGGAAGGGATCGAAATGGGCTGAAAGGTGGAGATAAAACAATAGATCGAAATAAATTTAAAAATAGGTGGGAAAAGAAAAATATATTTTTTTTTAAATGATAAATTATTGGAAAATGGGGGGGATCGGAAAGGGGGTATGTGAATGATTGGTGAATCTTCTGTATCCAATTTTTTCTCTTAAGTTAGGGTAGTGGGTTAAACTAAGAAATGTAGTTATTAGTCTAATATGAAGCATAGCAGTGCACCTCAGTCTTGTTGGGTGCATACTCTTTGCCATGTGAAAGGGTGGTGGAAGTCCAAAATCCCCTAAGATGCAATAAGTCTTTGGCTCTGCAGCAGCGATGCCATGGCATGTTAGGCCATGGGGATAGTGGTCACAAATGGGATAAGGTGACTTTGGAAGGTGGTGGAGACATGACTCCTCAAGGGGATGAGGGACCTTTGTGTATGACCCACACGTCAGAGTGTCTCAGTCTGTGAATGAGCAATGTTGCTGCATTAACGATTGCAGCAGCCATCAGTGCTTTGGATGGTGGGCAGACAGAGTGAATGGGACTGTGGACCTCAAATACAGGGCCGCTGCACCCCAGCCTCGCCGCCATCTGCTGCCCTGGCCGCCTGCCTCCATGGCCTGCTCCTCAAAGGACGTGAGGTGCTGGAGCACGGCGTGCCCACCTCCAGTCCTCTGGCGCTCCCACTAATTATGTTCACTTTTTGCATGCAGAACAGTGAAGAGGATTTATCGGGGCTGATCGCTCATGTACTCTGCACGCGCACGCCACACCCCAACCACAGTGGCCCACCCGAGGCCTCCAGCGGCTCCTGTCCAGACTACTGGTGATCAGTCCCCAGAAGATAGTACAGCTGGTCCCAACCCCCTCCCCTAACGGCCAGCTTGGACACATTCGGCGTCCATCGCTTTGAATAACACACGGGTCTTAGCGCCCATGGCAAGGAGGCGCAACTAGGTGCGGCCCCGAGGCCAGCAGATGGCTCTTGGCCACGACACCTTGAGGCTCCCCTTCCACCATCTCATCACCATCAATAAGACATGTGTTGGAGTTCTGAGTATGTGTCTAGCAGCCTCCCCTGCAGGTTGCCCCCAGACTACTCAAATGCGACAAACACCAACATATGCTGCGGGGAGAGCCCATCTTCTCCTCAGCCACTAAGGCTGATGTAAGCATGGTCACTATCTGTTTGCCCATCCAGCGTGCGTCAAATGCCCAATGCAGTAACGACAGCAAGACGCTGGGGGGGCCTCAAAAGGCTAAGGCTACCTGCTTGGTCAAATAGCCAAGGCCGACATGGTACTCACCCTTCCAGAGCGCAGCAAATTATTGAATCTCTCGCAGCACTGCGTGCCTGTGAGCCGCACATTATCATGGGCGCTGACAGCGTCACCAACCTCCTCCCACGCCTACCTGGTGACATGGGGGGCCCTCCTCCTCCCATCATCTGGATACAATACATCCCGACGGCTGGAAACCCCTTGGAGGAGGACAGCAAGGCATGTATCGGAGAATCGAGTGGCACAGTGGCCCCCCGCTGGCCTCTCCTGCAGCCTGCCCCCCTCCTGCTCATGCTCCTGTCCAACCACAGCTGCCTCTCTCTCTCCCCGAGTGGCCATGGTGCACTGCCTCAAGCAGGCTGCCTGGCCACTCTTTATACAGACTGCTGGCTCCCCATTGGAACCGGCGGCCTGAACACGCCCGCCTCCACGACTATTTTCCCGTTCTCCATGTGAGTCGTTAACCCACTGGGCGGGCCTTAATTGGCCTGCGCAAAATGGCGGCGCGGCCTGTTTTGGCGGCGACAATCAGCTGCCCACCCGCCGCCAAGTCGGTCGGGCCCACCCGCCTGTCAAGGACAAAAATCTGCCCACTACATACAAACATATGAAATAGGAGCAGGAGTAGGCCATTCAGCCCCCTGAGCCTACTCCACCATTAAAAAAGGCCATGGCTGATCTGTTTGTGTTTCGACTTCCACATTCCCATCTACCTCCTATAACCTTTGATTCACTTGCCTAACAAGAATCTATCCATATATATAAGAATCTGCCTAATAAATATTCAGTGACTCCGCCTCCACCACCTTCTGAGGCAGAGCATTCCAAACTTGCACAACTCCTGAGGGAAAAAATTTTCTCCTCATCTGTGTCCTAAAACAGCAACCCCTGATTTTAAAACAGTGCCCCATAATCCTGGACTCACCCACAAGAGGAAACATCCTCTCCACATCCATCTAGTCAAGACCATTCAGGATCTTATATACTTCAATCAAATCACCCCTTACAGTTCTAAATTCCAGTGGAAACAAGCCCAGCCTGTCCAATCTATCCTCATAAGACAGCCCACTCATTCCAGGTATTAATCTAGTAAACCTCCTCTGATCTGCCTCCAACATATTTACATCCTTCATTAAATAAGGAAACCAAAGCTGCACACAGTATTCGAGATGTGGTCTCACCAATGCCCTGTATAACTGAAGCATAACATCATTATTTTTATGTTCAATTCCTCTTCTAATAAAGGATAGCATTCCATTAGCCTTCTTGATCACATACTGTACTTTCATACGAACTTTTTGTGACTCATGCACAAGAACGCCTAGATCCCTCTGCACCTCGGAATTCTGCAACCATTCTCCGTTTAAGTAATACTCTGCTTTTTTATTTTTCCTGCCAAAGTGAACAACTTCACATTTTCCCACATTATACTCCACCTGCTAGATTTTTGCCCACTCACTCAACTTATTTATATCCGTTTGTAAACTCCCTATGGCTAGGAACTTTAGGTCAGCGAGCGTGGGGGTGGGTCCTGCTCGCTGCCGTGTAAAATGATGCGGGATGATTTTGGGCATTCCGCCCAACATCACCCCACATCATTTCAATTTTCAGGGCGGCGGGGGTGCAGCCGAATCAGCTGTGCGCCCGCTGACCTGTCAACGGCTTATTGAGGCCATTTAAAAAGTAATTGAAGTAATTAATGGACCTGCCCATCCAACCTTAAGGTTGGCGGGCAAGCCGGGAGCCCTGGCGGGTGTCAGAAAAAGCATGAAACATCCATAGGTGGGTTGAGGTTTCATGAGGGTTTTAAAAATTTTAATAAATGTATGCTTTAAAGTGATGGACATGTCCCAACTCATGTGACAGTGTGGCATGAGGGGACATGTCAGGGAAATTTTATTTTTGCACCTTCACCATTTTTAAATTTAGCGCCGATCTCCCTAAGGCAGCACTTAACCTCAGGGAGATGAGTGCACTCTTTCATGCACATGTGTGAAAGAGCGCACTCTCGGCTGAGGGATTCCTCTCCCGCCCACACAGGGAGTGCATAGCGCTTCCTGGCGGACGTCACATTGGGTGGGCCTTAATTGGCCTGCACATGTAAAATGGCGGCACACCCCCAATCGGGGACGCTGATCGGAGGCGCACCCATTCCTGCACTTCCCCCCAATGGGGGAAAAATTCTTCCCTATGTATTCTTCACAACATATTTTCCTACCTATCTTTATGTCATCTGCAAATTTAGCTATCATGTCTTTGCTCCCCTCATCTAAGTCACTGATGTAAATTGTATAAAGTTGAGGCACAGAGCCCTGCGGGACTCCACTCATCACATCCTGCTAATCAGACAAAGGCCCATTCATACATACTCTCTGTTGTCTGCCAGCCAGCCAGCCAATCTTCTCTCCAGGCTAATATGTTATCCCCTACACCCTGAGCTTTTATTCTCCACAATAACCTTTGATGTGGCACCTTATCAAATGCTTTCTGGAAATTCAAGTACAGTGCATCCATAGGCTCTCCTATCCACCGCACATGTTACTCCTTCAAAGAACTCTAATAAGTTGGTTAAACTTGATTTCCCTTTCTTAAAACTATGCTGAATCTTCCCAATGACCTCGAACTTTTCTAAACGCCCAGCTATAATCTCTTTAATGATTGACTCCAACACCTTCCCCATGACAAATGTCAAGTTAACTCGCCTATAGCTTTCTGCCTCCCTCCCTCCTTGAATAGAGGGGTCATATTTGCTACTTTCCAGTCTGATGGAACCTTTCCAGAATCTAGAGAATTTTGGAAAATTAACACCAACGCATCTACTACCTCATTAGTCAAGACCCTAGGATGAAATCCATCTGGACCCGAAGACTTGTCAGCCTGCAGATCCATCAGTTTTCTCAGTACTCCTTCCCTAGTGATTGTAATTTCACCAAGTCCCTCTCTCCCCTCCACCTCCTCCAGCTGTTACTGGAATGTTTCTTGTATCCTCTATAGTGAAGAGAGATGCAAAATATTTGTTCATTTCATCTGCCATTCCCTTATTATCTACTATTAACTCCCCAATCTCATTCTCTAAAAGAACAACATTCACTTTACCTACTCGTTTCCTGATTTAAATACCTGTAGAAACTCTTACTATCAGCTTTTATATTTCTAGCTAGTTTCTTCTCATACTCTAATTTTTTTCTTCTGATTAACCTTTCAGTCATTCTCAGGTGTTCTTTACATTCTGACCGATCATCTGACCTGCCACTCATCTTTGTGCAGTTACGTGCTTTTTCCTTAAGTTTGATGCTTTCTCTAACTTCTTTAATAAACTATGGAAGATGGGTCCTCCCTTTAGAATTTCTCTTTATAGTAGGAATCTACTTATTCTGAGTATTCTGAAAAATCCTCTTAAATGTCTGCCACTGCTTCTCTATTGATCTATCTCCTAGCCTAGTACCCCAGTTCACTTTAGCTAGCTCAGCTTTCATGCCCACATAACTGCCCTTATTTAAGTTTAAAATACTAGCCTTAGACCCACTCTTCTCCCTTTCAAACTGGGTGTAAAATTCAATCATATTGTGGCCGCTGCTACCTAGGTGTGCTTTTACTCTGAGGTCATGAATTATTCCTGTCACATTACACAATACCAAGTCTAATATAACTGCTTTCTGGTTGGTTCCAGAACGTGCTGCTCTGAAAAACTGTCTCAAAAGCATTCTATGAACTCCTCATCCAGGCTACTACTGCCAATGTGATTTTTCCAGTTTACATGCAGATTAAAGTCACCCATGATTATTGCCGTTCTTTAATCACAAGCACCCAGAAAATAGACAACAAAGGATTTGTTCAGTGATTAATGGTAAATACTTCAATATATGGAGTGTAGTGGATAAGGCAGATGAGCTGAGGGCGCAGATAGACACTTGGAAGTATGATATCATAACTAGTACTGTAATGTGGCTCGAAGAAGGGCTGGAATGGCAAATCAGCATTCCTGGTTACAGTGTTTTCAGATCGGATAGTGAGTGATAAAGTGAGTTTGTTGCCATATTGGCTAAAGAAGCAATCACAACTGTGAGGAAGGATGATATGGTAGAAGGATTATTCAATGGGGCCATATGGGTTGAACTGAGGAATAAAAAGGAGGCAACTGCATTACCAGTAGTATACCATCGACCACCAAACAGGCAGAGGGAGATAGAAGTGCAGATGTGCAGGCAACTTGCAGAGAAGTGCAGAAACGATGGGCGGAATTGTCCCAGACTTGCACTAAGTGCAGTAGCAGGCAAGAAAAAGAATGCTGGCATGTCTGGGTGGTGAGTGGTCCCATGGATTGGATGAAGACAATGAAGGTGTGTGTGAGGGAGTTAATGGTGATTTGCCTTGAACTGGCAGTGAGTGAGATCCCTGTGGATGTGTGATGGGTTTGTGATTGTGAGTTGGAAGTGATGAAGTATTCATGCAGGACAAGCTGGCACACAACAACAGGGAGAGGTCACAGACTGTTTGGGGAATGCCTGAAATCAACATCCTCACAGACTTTGAAAATTGAGTCATCCAGCTGGCCACTGAAACTCTGGATCGTTCTTGTGCTGACGGTGAGGTCGGCAATGCTGTACCAAGTGAGGATCCAGCAGTGCAACATCCATCAGACAACTATCTAATTACTAATTACCTCTCATTGCTTTCGCAGACACACCTGGGAGATGGCCAATGGAGCCCATAGCCCAGGACCTCCAATCAAACCCTGAAGAAACCTCTGAAGAGGACTCTGAAGGCACCTTCTTTGAAGACCTGTCAGACCACTCACCCACACCCTCCACCAGCGCAGAGACACACACCTCAGTGGGACCTAGCTTTAGAAAAGCCTCGGGATCACAACCTGGTAAGCACATCACACTGTCTGATCCATGGCAGATGGCAGCAGGGAGCTCCCAGGTCCTCGGCACTCAGAGGGCTTCTGGAGACCAGAAATCTGCTGAGTCTGAGTCAGATGAGGAGCCTCTGGATTCGGCCATACTTCAGTTTCTGGAGCTGCAAAGACAAGCTCAGGAACATCAGGAAGGGATGTCCACTGCACTCCTCAGATTGCAATGCACGATGGAGGAGTCTGTCCACCTTCAGGCTGTGGTGATAGCACTGGCTTACCATTGTATCGATGGTAGGATGGCGGCTGTGTTATGGGCACAGCCGATGGTAAATGCTAAGTTGTTCAAATCCCAGAGGGAAACAAGACAACTGCCACAGCTAATTTTTGCAACTTGTATGTTTCAAGATGTGGGTTTTGAATTCAGCAGTGATAAGACCACCCAGCCTAATAGGTTTTTACAAAACTTGATTAAACATTTATTAACAAGGGAAATGATTTTAAGCACATACATATGTCTACAAATTGCTACTACAATAACTTCTAAATCTCCTAATTAATCTAACTCCCAGTTACACTTTTGTTAAAGCAACAGTAGGACACAAAGATTTTTAAAAGACCCAGGCAAAGAAACACAATACCCTGAACAATCCAATTCAAAGTGATGCAAAAACAGAAAATGCTGGAAAAACTCACCAGGTCTAACAGCATCTGTGGAGAGAAAAACAGAGTTAAAGTTTTGAGTCGGTATGACAAGTCGGACTCGAAAGGTTAACTCTGTTTTTCTCTACACAGATGTTGTTAGACCTGCTGAGTTTTTCCAGCATTTTCTGTTTTTGTTTCAGATTTCCAGCATCCACAGTATTTTGCTTTTATCCAATTCAAAGTGAGTTTTCTTAACTTCAGTACTTTGTAGACAGCAGCTTGAGGCGTAGATGCTGAAGGCTTTTTATACTTGTTAGATCTTAGAATTCCTGTCCTGGTACACAGCCTTCTCTCCTTTATCCATATTTTCCCCTTTGAATGCAAATTCCCATTGTTTCACTACGGGCAGAATCTTCTGGCTGGCGGGTTGAGGTTTGATAGCGGTTTTAAAAACGTTTAATAAAGTTTTTGTTTATTTCATTAATGTGTCCCATCTCGTGTGACATTTTCACATGAGGGGGCATGTTAATGAATTTTTTATTGTTCTATTTTTTATGTTTGCCAGCCTTTCAGCGATCTCCCTGAGGCAACATTAGATAGAATCAGAGGGATGTTGCCTGGAGTGGAGAATTTTAGCTATGAGGAATGATTGGATAGGCTGGTGTTGTTTTCTTTGGAACACAGGAGGCTGAAGAAAGATTTGAGGTGTATCAAATAATGAAGGGCCTAAATAGAGTGGTTAAGAAGAACCCATTTCCATTAGCAGAGGGGCCAGGGGCACCTCGGGTTAAAGTAATTGACAGAAGGATTAGAGCAGAGTTGAGGAGAAATATTTTCACCCAGCGGGCACCCTTGGGAACTCACTGCCTGAAAGGGTGGTAGAAGCAGAAACCCTTATTGTACTTAAAGTATACTTGGATATGCAAAAAGGAAAGAAAGACTTGTAATTATAAAATACTTTTCATAATCACCAGACATCTCAAAGTGTGTTATAGCAATGAATTACTTTTGAAGTGTAGTTAACTTTTTAACATAGGAAATGCAGCTACCAATTCAAGCATAGAAAACTCCCAAAAACAGCAACGAGATCATGACCAGATAATTTGTTTTTGTAATGTTAATTGAGGGACTAAATATTGACCAAGAACCAGGGATAACTCCCCTGCTCTTCTTTAAAATAGTACCACGGAATCTTTTGCATCTATCCTAGCATGCAAATGGGACCTCATTTTAACATCTCATCAGAAAGATAGCACTTCTGACAGTGCAGCACTCCGCAATACTGCACTGGAGTGTCAGCCTTTATTTTTATGTTCATGTCAGGGAGTGGGGCTTGAACTTAGAACCTTGTAACTCACAGGCAAGAATCCAACTGAGCCATAGCTGAGTCCCATAACCCACAGCCTACGGACCAAGAGCTGGACAGTGGCATTAGGCTGGCTGTGCAGTCAGCACAGATATGATTGGCCAAATGGTCTCTTCTGTGTCGTAAATTTCCTATGGGCAAGATTTTCCGGTTGGCGTTCAGGGGGCGGAACCCGCACGCTGACCCGTAAAATGATGCCACCCCATGTCATTTCAATTTTCAGGTCGGCGGGGGCGCATCCGAAACAGCTGTGCACCCGCCGACTTGTCAACGGCCAATTGAGGCCATTTAAAAAGTAATTGCAGCAGTTAAAGGACCTGCCTGTCCAACCTTAAGGTTGGCGGGGAGGCTGGGAGCCCTGGCGGGCTTCAGAAAAAGCATGAAACCTCATCCACGGGCGGGATAAGGTTTCATGTAGGTTTTTAAAAATTTAATAAAAGTTTAACTAAAAGTGATGGACATGTCCCAACTCATGTGTCACATGAGGGGACATGCCAGGGAAATTTTATTTTTCTATCTTTAACATTTTTGAATTTGGCACCGATCTCCCTGAGGCAGCACTTAGCCTCAGGGAGATAAGTGCGCTCTTTCGCGTGCATGCGCCAAAGAGCGCACTCTCGGCTTAGGAAATCCTTCCTTCGTCCACACAGGAAGTGCATAGCGCTTCCTGGCTGATGTCACACTGGGCGGGCCTTAATTGGCCAGCCCACATAAAATGATTGGGGGCGCCGATCGGAGGCGTGCCTGCACGCGCCCGCTCCTGAACTTCCTCCCCAACAGGGGGAAAATTCTGCCCTATGTTTTTACTTACTTGCTATCAGAGTGGATGGGAAAAAAGACTGCAGGATTATACTCAAATGGACCATGGCACCATGATACAGGAGCCTACTCAGATTGGGGGAGTGAAAGATGTGGTTGTGGTAGTGTTGGCGCGAATATAATAATGGGGAGAGAGACTGTTCTCTGCAGCTGTGATCAAGAGTCCCACAGGCTGTGTTGCCTGACCGGTGCCAGGGTAAAGAACATCTGCTCCAGAATTGGACACAATGGCCAGGATTTTCCCCTCGGTGATTTGGGGGCGGGGCCCACTGGCCGAGGGGAAAATGACGCGGGATGACGTCGGGAGGAATCCCTGACATCATCCCGGTCCCTTTAAATTTTTAGGAAGGCGGGTGGACAGCGAAATCAGCTGTCCGCCCACCGACATGTCAATGCCCAATTGAGGCCATTGACAGGCTAATTAAGATAATTAAAGACCTGCCCGTCCAAGCTTAAGGCTGGCGGGCAGGCCAGGAGCCCCAGCGGGCTCCAGATTATTCATGAAACTTTATCCACTGGCGGGATGAAGTTTCATGTCCGTTTTTAAAAAATGTAATAAATTTTATGTGTTTATTATTAACATGTCCCATCTCGTGTGACATTGTCACATGAGGGGGACATGTTAATAATTTTAATATTTAATCTACTTCTAGACTTTACTTACCTGTCACGAATCTCCCTGAGACAGGACTTTGCCTCAGGGAGCTGTGCGCTCTTTCGCACACATGCGCGATAGAGCACACTTTGACAGGTGGGGATTCCCTCCCCGCCCCGTACAGGAAGCGCACAGTGCTTCCCGTCGGGCAGGCTGCTGGGCGGGCCTTAATTGGCCCGCCCACTCAAAATGGCGGGGGGCCCCGTTTCGGTGGCGGGGGTCGGCTGTCTGCCTGCCGCCGAGCCGGTGGGACCCGCCTGCCATCTGAGGGCAAAATTCTGCCCAATACTCCAGTTGAGCCCAGATCAGTGTTTTTTAAAGGTTCATCACAACTCCCTTGCTTTTGCACTCAATGCCTCTATTAATAAAACCCAGGATCCACGTATGCTTTCTTTAATTGTTTTCTCAACCTACTCTGCCAGGTGTCTCAGTCCCTTCACCCCCGTTTGAACTGTACCCTCACTCTTCCTATCAAAATGCATCAAGCCATGCTTCTCTGCGTAAGATTTCATCTGTCGCGCGTCCATTTCTGTGGCATTTTACCAAAGATCGTTTAGAAGTCCATATACACCACACCAACTGCATTACCCTCTTTGTTAACTCCTCAAAACTCAGTCAAGTTAGTTCAAGCCTTTTACTTCTAATAAATACTGGCTGGTTTTCCTTGATTAACCCACACTTGTCTAACTGAATGTTAACGTTCTCCCAGATTATTGTTTCTAATAGCTCCCCACCATCAATGTTCATCTGCCTGCCATGTAGTTGCTGGGTTTGCTAGGTGTGGCCACACAGCAATACTAAAGGGACCAAGCAGTGCAGCAAACAGGCCACACACAAAAAAGAGGGAACATTGATCACAAAACGTTAGAATTTCACATTAAGTTTGAATTAAGTCCGAGACCAGGGTCTTAAATTTAAACAAAGTTAGTTGTGGGGCAGAAATTTGTGCTTGTCGGGCGGGCTGGTCGGGGGTGATCGGGAAGCCAACCATCGGCTGTGATCGAGGCTGGAATGTGATTTTACGCTGTCAGACCAATTGAGGCCCACCCAGTGTGAAATGTGAGTCGCAACGCTCATCGCTGCCTGTGCGGGTGGGGGGGGGAGGTGTTGGGGGGAGGATGGCAAGCGGGGCAAGCGCACACTTCACACATGTGTACGAATGTGCGCTTGAGAATCGCCCTGAGGCACAGAGCTGCTTCAGGGAGATGAAGAGTTTTCAAAAAAATAATAAAGATTTGAAAAATGTTATAAAACATGTCCCCTCAAGTGACTTTGTCACATGGGTAGGGGCATGTTATTTTTATTTGATGTTGGAAACCTCACCCCACCCGGACGAGGTTTCCAAAAAAACGCAAAGGCCGCTTGGTACCGTAAGGTTGGGCGAGCAGTGAAACATCTAAGTTAATTGATACTTTAATGGCCTTAATAGGCCTTTTAATTGTTGGCTGGCACACTGCCAATTCCCAGGCGCACCCGCCGACTGAACTATCGCGTGACTGCTCGTTGATGTCGGGACACTCACCCAATGTCAACGCGCATCATTTCACACTCGAGTGGGTCGGGCGCATGCCCGCCCGCCAAGGTGAAAATTCTGCCCATGGAGTTATGAGGGGTTATGTGGCCGCTCAAATCCAGGATCTACGATCTACTCAAGATGTATAGGAAGAATTTTCCCCTCCGACGGGGGGGGAAGTGCAGGAGCGGGTGCCGTCAGGCGCGCCTCTGATCGGGGGCACGCTGCCATTTTACGTGGGCGGGCCTTAATTGGCTCGTACAGAATGACGTCTGCCAGGAAACGCTATGCGCTCCCTGTACGGTCTGGGGGGTGGGATTCCCTCAGCCGCGAAAGAGCACACTGATCTCCCTGACGCTAAGGGCTGCTTCAGGGAGATCGGCTCCGAATTAAAACTTTTAAGGTAAATGTTTAAAAAATTTCCATGACATGTCCCCTCATGTGACACTGTCACATGAGTTGGGACATGTCAATCACTTTTACTCAAACCTTTATTAAATATTTAAAAACTCTCATGAAACCTCATCCCGCCCGTGGATGAGGTTTCATGCTTTTTCTGAAGCCCGCCAGGTCTCCCGGCCTGCCCGCCAACCCTAAGGTTGGATAGGCAGACCTGTCACTTACCTAAATTGTTTTATTAATGGCCTCAATAGGCCGTTGACAGGTCGGCAGGTGCACAGCTGATTCGGCTGAGCCCCCGCCAACCTGAAAATTGAAATGACGCGGGGTGACATTGGGAGTTCCGCGTCGACATGTGGGCCCCGCCCCCCGCTCACTGACTGGAAGATCCTGCCCTATGAGTCGTGGATGCTTCCTGGGTATCTGGTGCAATCCTGCGTGATAGGTTTCTTATGGTCGCAGACCAGATGTACATTGAGCGAGTGGAAGCCTTTCCTGTTTATATGCTGAAGTGCCTGTTGCCAAGGAGCTTTTATAGCCACATGAGTGCAGTTGATGGCACCCAGCACCTGTGTGGAATCTGGAAATAGCTGCAAAACCCAGTGCTCTGGCTTCCTGGCTTGTTTGATCTCTGCCAAAGTTGGCGTAATTGACGGCCTTGGCAAAAAAGGATTTTTTTTATTCATTCATGGGATGTGGACTTCGCTGGCTGGGCCAGCACTTATTGCCCATCCCTAGTTACCCTTGAGAAGGTGGTGGTGAGCTGCCTTCTTGAACCACTGCAGCCCATGTGGTATAGGTACACCCACAGTGCTGTTAGGAAGGGAGTTCCAGGATTTTGACCCAAAGACAGTGAAGGAACTGTCAACAAGTCAGGATGTTGAGTGACTTGGAGAGGAGCTTCCAGGTGGTGGTGTTCCCATACATTTACTGCCCTTATCCTTCTAGATGGTAGTGATCATGGGTTTGGAAGGCGCTGTCTAAGGAGCCTTGCTGAATTTCTGCAGTGCATCTTATAGGTGGTACACACTGATGCTACTGTGCATCAGTGGTGGAGTGAGTGAATGTTTATGGATGTGATGCCAATCAAGCGGACTGCTTTGTCCTGGATGATGCCAAGCTTCTGGAGTGTTGTGGCCGCTGAACTCATCCAGGCAAGTGGGGAGTATTCCATCACACACCTGACTTGTGCCTTGTAAATGGTGGACAGGCTTTGGGGAGTCAGGAGCTGAGTTACTCGTCACACGATTCCTAGCCTCTGACCTGGTTTTGTAGCTACAGTATTTATATGTCTAGTCCAGTTCAGTTTCTGGTCAACGGTAACCCTCAGGATATTGATAGTGGGGGATTAAGTGATGGAAATGTCATTGAACATCTAGGGGTGATGGTTGGATTCTCTCTTGTTGGAGGTGGTCATTGTCTAACACTTGTGTGGCATGACTGTTACTTGCCACTTGTCAGCCCAAGCTTGGATATTGTCCAGGTCTTGCTGCATTTGGACATGGACTACTTCAGTATCTGAGGAGTCGCGAATGGCGCTGAACATTAGCAATCATCAGCGAACATTCCCATTTGTGGGGTTATGATGGAGGGAAGGTCATTGATGAAGCAGCTGAAGATAGTTGGGCCTAGGACACTATGCTGAGGAACTCCTGCGGTGATATCCTGTTGCTGAGATGACTGACCTCCAACATCCACAACCATCTTCCTTTGTGCTAGGTATGACTCCAACCAACGGAGAGTTTTCCCCCTGATTCCCATTGACTCCAGTTTTGCTAAGACTCCTTGATACCACACTCGGTGAAATGCTGCCTTGATGCCAAGGGCAGTCACTCTCACCTCGGGAGTTCAGCTCTTTTGTCCATGTTTGAACCAAGACTATAATGAGGTCAGGAGCTGAGTGGAACCCAAGCTGGGCATCGCTGAGCAGGTTATTGCTAAGCAAGCGCCGTTTGATAGCACTGTTAATGACCCCTTCCATTACTTTACTTATGATCGAGAGTAGATTGATGGGGCAGTAATTGGCCGGGTTGAATATGTTCTGCTTTTTGTGTACAGAACATACCTGGGCATTTTTCCACATAACCGTGTAAATGCCAGTGTTGTAGCTGTACTGGAACAGCTTGGCTAGGGGTGCGGCAATTTTTGGAGCACAAGTCTTCAGTACTATTGCCGGAATATTGTCAGGGCCCATAGCCTTTGCTGTATGCAGTACCTTCAGCCATTTCATGATATCATGTGGAGTGAATCGAATTGGCTCAAGACTGGCATCTGTGATGCTGGGGACCTCTGGAGGAGGCCAAGATATGATGCTGGGGACCTCCGGAGGAGGCAAAGATGGATCATCCAATCGGCACTTCTGGTTGAAGATTGTTGCAAATACTTCAGCCTTATCTTTTGCACTGATGTGCTGGGCTCCTTTGAGGATGGGGATATTTGTGGAGCCTCCTCCTCCAGTGAGTTGTTTAATTGTCTACCGCCATTCACGACTGGATCTGGCAGGACTGCAGAGCTTGGATCTGATCTGTTGGTTGTGAGATTGCTTAGCTCTGTCTATCACTTGCTGCTTATGCTGTTTGGCACGCTGGTAGTCCTGTGTTATAGCTTCTCCAGGTTGACACCTCATTTTTAGGTATGCTTGGTGTTGCTCCTAGCATGCATTCCTTGCACTCTTCATTGAACCAAGGTTGATCCCCTGGCGTAATGGTGGAGTAGGGGATATGCTGGGCCATGTGGTTACAGATTGTGTTTGAGTACAATTCTACTGCTGCTGATGGCCCACAGTGCCTCATGGATGCCCAGCCTTGAGTTACTAGATCTGTTCAAAATCTATCCCATTTAGCACAGTGGTAGTGCCACACAACACGATGGAGGGTATCCTCAGTGTGAAAGCGGGTGATCACTCCTACCGGTACTGTCTTGGACAGATGCATCTGCGGCAGGCAGGTTGGTGAGGATAAGGTCGACCCTGCAAAGGGTCGATCTCAACTCATGTGTGCGTTTGTGAGTGGACGCTTGAAAGATCCTACAGAGGCCCCCAGTGAAGCCCTGGAAGAAATCACTCATGTAGAAGTCCAGAGCAGCAGTTAATTTCACAGCCACTGACAGTGCATGCCCTCCCAGTCCCCATGGCATCAATTGCTGGAGAATATGGCAAATGCGAGTTACCAGATCCCTGGACATTTGGAGGCATCGGCGACACTGGTTCATTGCTCATCTACAGATAAGACATGTGAGCTCTGTACACCCTCAGTCTTGCGAGCCCCAACACACAACGTTTCTGTGAGCCTCTTCCTCTGCATCCAGAGGGGGTACTGCTGGCCCTTGGTCTTGAGGATTTTGCTCTCCTTTTGGTGAGCCAGACACCTCCATCGCAATCTTCTCCTTCTTCTCTCCTGCCTGTATGTGATTATGCCGGCAGCAATAAACCCATCCTCCAGTTTCCTGATAGTCTCCTCTCTGCAGCATTAATGAGAAAGAGACAAGTGTCAGCATTAGTCTCCAAAGGTCCTCTTTCTGTCAATGACTCGTCAGTGAGCGGTTCAAGGGCTTTATTCCCATGTCGAGAGTACTGGCCCCTGAAATGATGGCCAGTGCAGGATGCGTATCAAGGTCCTCCCCCCAAGACCCTTTACATGACTGACTGCTGTGACATTACTTTGCCAGGTGCTTGGAAGTGCTGCTTTCAGCCCAGGCACTGGGGTCCTCATGCAATGCACTCTAATACTGCACTCTTAGGAATAAACTTAAGGGTAAACGTTTAGTCAGGAAATTAGATTATTTGAGGAGGGCCTGAGTCTTCTCTTCTGTGAACCTTCCAGCACCACATCCTAACACGTTTCTGAAGCTTGTCCAGTCGCCCAATTGCTCTTGAGTTTGTTGTCACTCTGGGGAATTTCCACACTGTGGGCAAGGTGTTAAAACAAGGAGATGGATTAGTGCCACTTTGCAGGATTAGTCTCACATGAATGGGCGGTGTTGCTTCACTTTCCTGATTCCTTGCCCTGTCATCAAAAGACTCCTAACATGTTTCAGATGTGCCTCTCCCCTCATTTGGCAATGCACAGTTCAGTTGGGTGCCCCTTTAATTGCACCCCCACCCCCATCCCACCGCCCCAGAGCATACACCTGCCCTCCAATCCGCTGGCAGAACCCTCACCAGTAGAGCTTCGCCTCATTTTAATTTTGTGCTGTGCAATCGCCGCAGTTTGGAAGATGGTGGTGCAGAAGTCTAACTGCCAGACCAGCTTAACCCTCCGTGTGTGAGTATGGAAACCCCTCCCATCATTCAGGAGGAGCTTCATGCTCAGGTTTCCCTCCCTCACAGACCTCTCCATCCTCCCTTTGTATTCCTTCATCCCATTGTGATTGTGGTAGATATCCGTTTGTTAGTCTCTGAATAATTTGTGGTGGATGTGCCTATGCCCCATTTGGACCTCACCCCTCCCCAGCTTGAGGCCACTTGCTCACTCAAACATATACAACCCCCACACACCCTCAGATACCCTCACAATGCCCTTTCCCCATCTGTAGGTTGCAGATGCCTCCCCTGAGCATGCCATCTGTGGTGCAGTATGATGCCAGGAACCCCAAGGACTGAGGCACATGATGTCAGAACATCACCCTGCGCACAACATGCTGGGGACGACTGAGACTGGACTGACAGGCCCTCCCCCTCCCTGGACTGGGACAAGGTCGGCCTTTGCAAGCTCAACAATATAAACTGAAACACTTCTTCACTCAGCGCTCCTCCCATTCTGGTCCCGAGTGACTTATGTCATTCTGTAACATAATCTCTCCCAATCCTGGCGCTGAGGAGGCTAACACCCAGCACCCTACCCCTAGTCATGTGACTGAGTGCAATCTCTCCCACTCGTACTGCCCAGTTCAGCCCTAGGCCTACAGCCCCTTCCCCTGCCTGAGGCCAGTCCCTCCTCCCCCATTGTAGTGCTAACTCTGCAGCCCCTAAATGCCACCCTCACCTTACCGCTGCATTGGTAGGTAGAGACTTGCCTGTGACACCCCCCCCGAAAGTGATGTGGTGGTGCCTGCGAAGCCTGGCGCTGATGACCACGAGCACTGCACAATGCAAGATAGGCGAGCGAACCTCGAAGTCACAAGCAAAGCACAGGTCACCAGGCGCACGTCGCTTATATACGGTTGTGAAACACGTCATTCTATGTGCACGCTGACGTGACCTGGTGATCCAGCGTGGGTGGATGATTCTGGCAAGAAGTCCTTATAACGAGATGGTAATTTATTGAAATGACGTTCCCAACATGCAGCAGCGGGAAATGTGGCCTACCATTGAAGGCTCCAGCGCACAATCGCAAACTGGTTTCACAACACCGTAAAACCGTTTTTTTGCCTTCTCGCAATATTTTCCGCTCCCGCCCCCCATGATGGAATGGCAGTGGAAAAATCCCGGCCCCAGATCTTTGCATCTTGCAAAGTTGTGTGATCTCTTCTCCTGGAAGGAGAGGAAGCAGAGAGGTGTGAGCATTTGTAATGTCTTGTGTGGAGAAGAAGGAAGGCTGCCATTTCTGAAGGATGACTGTGAGGCAGGGGTGCGAGAGGGCTATCAGATAAGAATGAGTGTGAGCGTTGGCTGCCCGGGTGGAGATACGAGATGCCTGGAGAGAGAGGAATGAGTGGATCTGCAGGTTGGGTTCACCGGAGGTGTGCTGTGCGTGAGGATGCTGAGGTGTTGAGGTGTGCCCCCGCCGGATGTGTTATTGCTGGGGAGGCACATAAAATAGGTTGGGTGGCCAGCCCACAACCTTGCAATCCAGCCCTCCACCGATCCAGTCCACATAATGCAATAGGTGGACGGGTACCTAAATCAGCAGCCTGCCCTCCATATTTAAATGGATATTTAAAGGTCAATTAGGCTTGTTAGCAAGACTACTGACCTGAATAATATGTTGCTGATGCCAAAATAGGTTGGCATAGGCAGACGGGTGGGAGTGGGCATGCCAGCTTTTAAGGCCTACATGAGAAAAGATGGGGAGGAAGGGCAGCACCTCATTCAGGGTGCATCGGGGGAAATCTGCAAAAATGTCACCCTGCCTTCCTTCTCCACCACTTGCCCTACAAAATCTTCTCCCCTCCCCAGGTTCTAGGATCCACCCTTGCCCTAAAACCCTGGGGGGGTTACCTACCCTTGGCAGTCACGTTCCTCTTTGGGCTTCTTCCTGCAGTCCCGGCAGCACCCACTGCTGAGTTCTGACGCTGCTGGGACTGCCAATCTGATTGGCTGGCAGCTCCAGGGGGTGGGGCTTCCGCCATTGATGGGTGGAAGACCCACTGTTAAACAGTTGAGCCTACCCGCAGTGTGTTAGGCTGTGGGGCAGGCTTCCGCAGCACATGTTGGCTTCCAGCTGATGTATCTCCTGGGGCGGAGGGGAAGATGGGGATGCGGGGGAGGTGGGGGGGCAGGGGGGAGGGTGGGAGGGCGGGGGGGGGAGGGAAGGCGGGGGGGTGGGGGAGGTGGGGTGGGGGTATGAGCAATCTGCCCCCTGCTCTGTAAAATGCAGCCCAGAGTCTGGGGTTTTGCACCTGAAAGTGTTTTACTACTCGCTTGTCATGCCCTCCTGAAGTCCTGGATCCTCTTGGTGCATTGTCTCAGGTAGAAAGGAGCACACTTCTATTCTGACTTCCTCGCCATTTCTACCCACTCCCCCTTGGTTGGAGAACTTGTCCTTGTTGTTACATTCCTGGGAGAGCTCACCTCACTGCAGTCCCTCAGAACCTGCACCAGAACTTCCAGGTAAGAGTTCCTGAGCAGGGGATCAGCCTTCCCAGGGCTCCTCTCCATTTCTGTAGCTGTTGCAGTCTCAAAAATCCAAACATTGGTGAGATACTGTAAGCCTTGTCGGATGGTGGGGTCCTTTTAATTAGAACTGCTTCCTTCGACACATCCAGCGTCTTATCACCACAACCCTCCCTGATTGGTCAGGGTGCCCAAAGGCCATGACTTTGGAAAAGGGCCTCAGCAAAACCCACCAACTAGACAATTGGGTCCCCAACCATCCAACGTTTTGAGCTTGTATGACTCTGAAGAATAGTCATGCAGACTCGAAACATTAACTCTGTTTCTCTTTCCACAGGTGCTGCCAAACCTGCTGAGTTTTTCTGGCATTTTCTGTTTTTACCATCAATGCACCCACTGTTCTGGCAGGGACTAAATGCAGAAGTTTCCACCATTTGTGTCAGTCTACACAGTAGAAGATATGACAATATACTGAAAATTGTGGGGAACCAAGGGCTAATGAGAATGAGGAACTTAAAGTAATTAATATTAATAAAGAAAAAGCCCTGGTGAAATTAAGGGACTGAAAGCTGACAAATCCCTTGGACCTGATAGTCTAGAGTCTAGTGTTTCAAAAGAGATGACTGCAAAGACAACGGATACTTCGATTTTGATGTTCCAGAACATCCTATGTTGCAGAACATTCCCTGTGAATTGGAAGGTAACAAATGTAATCCCACTGTTTAAGCAAGTAGGGAGAGAGAAAACAACTATCGGCCAGTTACCCTGACATCAGCAGTAGGGGAAATGCTAGAATCTATTATTCAGGGTGTGGTAATAGGGTACTTGAAAAATTACAATATGATTAGACAGAGTCAGCATAGCTTTATGAATGGGAAGGTAAAAGCAAAATACTGCGGATGCTGGAAATCTGAAACAAAAACAGAAAAAGCTGGAAAAACTCAGCAGGTCTAATAGCATCTGTGGGGAGAAAGACAGAGATAACATTTCGAGTTCTTATGACTTCTTCAGAGCTAAAGAAAAGTTAAAATGTAATGAAATTTATAAAACAATGAATAAAAATGAAAATAAATAAAAATAAAAATGTGGATAAAAATAAAAATTAAAAAATGAAAAAATAAGAATTAAGAAATGAGAATGAATATTGAAAAAAGGGAATAAAAGGGGGTGAGGATGGAGGAGAGTGTTCATGATCTGAAGTTGTTGAACTCAATGTTAAGTCCAGGAGGCTGTAAAGTGCCTAATCTGAAGATGAGGTGCTGTTCCTCCAGTTTGCATTGGGCTTCACTGGAACATTGCAGCAAGCCAAGGACGGACATGTGAGCATGAGAGCAGGGTGGAGTGTTGAAATGGCAAGCGACAGGAAGGTCTGGGTCATGCTTGCGGACAGGCCGAAGATGTTCTGCAAAGCGGTCACCCAGTCTGCGTTTGATCTCTCCAATGTAGATGAGACCGCATTGGCTCCCAATTACTCATTGTTTTATCCCCACCTTTTATCTTATTTTCAATCTTTTTTCCCACCACCGTCCCTTCCCCCCACCCCACCCTCACAAGGACCACCTATCACTTGTTCATGTTGTTATTTTCAGAGTGCTTACCCTTGTCCTGCCATTATCACATTCTGTTTTCTGATCTTAATGCCACCATCAGCACCTCCGTTAGCCAGTATCATTACTATTAACACCCACTTTGTCCTTTTGTCCATGACATCTCTCCTTTGCCTCCACCTATCACTGGCCTTCTATCCAGTTTCACCTGCTTCCCCCCCACCCAACCCTTAAAAAATATAAATTTCATTACAGTTTTACTTCTCTTTAGCTCTGAAGAAGAACCATAAGGATTGGAAACTTTAACTTTTTTTTCTATCCACAGATGCTGTTAGACCTGCTGAGTTTTTGCAGCATTTTCTTTTTTGTTTATGAATGGGAAATTGTGTTTGACAAAGATTTAAGAGATTTTGAGAATATAACTAGCAGAGTAGATCAGGGGAGCCAGTGGATGCAATTTATTTAGATTTTTAGAAGGCATTCGATGAGGTGCCACACAAAAGGTTGTTGCACTGGATTAGGGCTCATGGGGTTGGGGGTGATATCATGGATTGATGAATGATAGATAACAGAGGGGAGGAGTAATCAGGCCATTTAAGAAAGGCAGGGTATAATTAGTGGAGTGCCACAAGGATAAAATGCTGGGGCCTCAGCTAGTCACAATCTGTATCAGTGGCTTAGATGGGGGACTAAGTGTAACATATCCAAGTTTGTTGATTTCACAAAGTTAGGTGAAAAGTAAGTTGTGAGGAGGACAAAAAGAGGCTGCAAAGGGATATAAACAGATTAAGCAATTTGGCAGGAATGTGGCAGATGGAGTATAATGTGACAAACATGTGAAATTGTCTGCTTTATTTGGAAGATTGGCAAAGCAGAATGTTTTTTAAAAGATAAACATTGGTATTCAGAAGGATTTGAGAGGACTTGTGCACCCACCACAGGAAGTTAATATGCAGATGCAGCAAACTACTCAGAAAGCAAATGATGTTTGCCTCTGTTGCAAAGGGTTTGGCACATAAAAATAGGGAAAACTTGCGGCAATTATATCGGGCTTTTGTGAGACCACACCACCTTGTGTACTTTGGTTTCCTTACCTAAGGAACGATATATTTGCCTTGGAAGGGTGTAACAAAGTTTTGACCAATAGATTCCTGGGATGAGAAGGTTTTCCCAGGGGGAGGGACTGAGTAGAATGATGCTATATTCTCTGGAGTTCAGAGGAATTAGAAATATATAAATTCTTGGATACTTTTAACAGAGTACCTACTAACAAGCTATTTCCCTTAGCGGGAGAGTCTAGAACGAGGGGTGATAGTCTTAGGATAAGGAGTTGGCCATTTATACTAAATTGAGGAGAAATTTCTTCATTCAGAGGCTGCACATCTTTGAAATTCTCTACCCTGAGGACCCTGGATGAGTCAATAAGTATGTTCACGATAGAGATCGATAGATTTAGGGCACCATGGCAACAAGGGATATGGGGCAGGAGAGTGGAGTTGATGCAAAGGTTCAGCCATGATCTTATTGAATGGCAAAGGAGGAGGATAAAGTGCCCTATAGCCCACTCCTGTCTATTTCTTATGTTCTTGCCAAGAGGGGGAAAGGAAGAGGAGGATATACAGAGAGAGTTTGATGAGGTAGGGTCTGAGAAGCTTCACATGGAGCATAAATGCCTGCATAGACTAACTGGGTTGAACAACTTGTTTCTGTGCTGTAAATTTGATATAATTCTATGCATAGCCTCTAAGCTGCAGAAAAATATAAATCCTAATGATTTCTGACAAAGATTGGTAGTTGTGATACAAATTATTTTCAATAAATATATCTATTGGGTTAGTCTGAAAGGAGCCAAAAGGTAGACAGGTTTTACAATTGTTAACCTGTAACATGCACTCTTCTGAATCTTCCAGCTCAGCACACAAACTTCATTGTAAAAGTTACTCCAAGACCACAAAAAGCCACTACTCTCATTTGACCCTCTTAGAAATACATAAGAAACAGACTTTTTAAAAAACAAACATATTCAGACAATGAAAGACTAAAAAATTGAAGGGCATTGAGACTGCATGCAATGTCACTGGAGCCTTTGGATGTACTACCCATGTATAAAACGTTTGAATGAAACATTGTAGAGCTGTGAACTGCAGTATTCTCCTTCTAGAGAATTAACGTAGACAACATCTAATCATTTTGACGAACTTTCACTTTGAATTCAGAACATCTACGTAGCAAAAGAGCTCCTTATCATAGACAAAACAAACTTTTCACAATCTCCACATTGGCAGAAGTGGCTCAGCACCATAATAAAACTTTTCATGGGACTGGAGAACTTTCTTGGAATTCAATTTAGTTTCTGAATAATTTTTCTAAGCAGTTGACTGTTCTGTGTATTAAACCTCTGCAAAATTTAAACTGTGCATCATATACTTAGTGTGTAATAAACCATATCTAGGAACAGGAGTAATTCCTAACATAAACATAATACGCAATCTATTATAAGGACAAAGCCTGCAGTAGGTTCTTTGAAATTTTGGATCAGTTGTGCGGAACAGTGACACTAAGCTTGTGTTAAAGCAGGGGTTTTCTGACAATTGTGGCATGGTGTCTGTTATGCTGAATGTAAGAAGGATGACTATAAATAGTCATTTGGTAGTACAGAACTTGAGTATTGCTTGCAAAGGAGACATGTTAAGCTTTTTGTCTTGCACTCATCAAGACATTTGGCAAGAATTCCAACGTAAGGGGAAAACAACAATTTATACTGTATGTTAAGAGAGTGCTGATTGGTTGGCAAGTAAACTCTGATTAGTAAAGATGCTGTCGTGGAGAATGCATGAGTGATGGTAACTGACAGTTAACTACCAAGCATTGTTTGAAATTTAAACTAGGCAGCTTGACCGTGATTGGTCAAGACAATGCCCTGAGGAATGAGTCAGCAAATGGCTGTCACTTATTTTGTTTAACTGAAACAGGCACAATGTATGCATATGTTCTTTCTGTCTTCAAAGAACAGGGTCCTGTGTATTAAGCAATACTCCATAAGACCATTAGACGTAGGAGCAGAAGTAGGCCATTCAGCCCATTGAATCTGCTCTGCCATTCAATGAGATCATGGCTGATCTGATAGTCCTCAACTTCACTTTCCTGCCTTTTCCCCATAACCCTTGATTCCCTTACTGATTAAAAATCTGTCCACCTCAGCCTTGAATATACTTAACAGCCCAGCCTCTACAGCCCTCTGCGGTGAAGAATTCCACAGATTGACTACCTTCTGAGAGAAGAAATTCCTCCTCATCTCTGTTTTAAATGGGTGCCCCCTTTACTCTGAGATAATGTCCTCTGGTCCTAGACTCTCCCACAAGGGGAAACAACCTCTCAGCATCTAACCTGTCAAGCCCCCTAAGAATCTCATACATTTTAATAAGGTCACCTCTCATTCTTCTAAACTCCAATGAGTACAGGCCCAACCTACTCAACCTCTCCTCATGAGAAAATCCCTCCATACCTGGGATCAACCTAATGAACCTTCTCTGGGCTGCCTCCAATGCTGGTATATCTTTCCTTAGATAAGGGGACCAAAATTGTTCACAATATTCTAAGTGTGG
Source organism: Cetorhinus maximus (assembly GCF_964194155.1). Lineage (NCBI taxonomy): Eukaryota > Metazoa > Chordata > Chondrichthyes > Lamniformes > Cetorhinidae > Cetorhinus > Cetorhinus maximus. Next base: position 105,026,202 of record NC_135884.1, read on the forward strand.
TCTAACTAGCACCTTGTATAGTTTTAGCAAGACTTCTCTATTTTTATATTCCCTTCCCTTTGAAATAAAGGCCAACATTCCATTTGCCTTCCCTATTATGGGCTGAACTTGTATGTTAGCTTTTTGGGATTCATGAACAAGGACTCCCAAATCCCTCTGTGCTGCAGTCTTCTTCAGTTTATCTCCATTTACATAATATTTCGCTCCTCTATTCTTCCTGCCAAAGTGCATAACCTCACATTTTCCCATATTATATTCCATCTACCAAGTTCTTGCCCATTCACTTAACCTGTCTATATCCCTCTGTAGGCTCTTTGTGTCACCCTTACCACTGGCCTTTCCACCTATTTTTGTGTCATCCGCAAACTTGGCGATAATACATTCACTTCCTTCATCTAAATCATTTATATATATTGTAAATAACTATGGTCCCAGCACTGATCCCTGTGGCACTCCACTAGTTACAGGTTGCCACCCTTAAAATGCCCCCCTTATCCCAACTCTCTGTCTTCTATTAGTTAGCCAATCCTCTATCCATGCTAATATACTACCCCCAACACCATGGGCTCTTATCTTATTAAGTAACCTTATGTCCGGTACCTTGTCGAAGGCCTTTTGGAAATCCAAATATATTACATCCGGTTCCTCTTTATCAAATCTGCTTGTTACCTCCTCAAGGAATTCTAATAAATTTGTTTGGCATGATTTCCCCTTCACGAAGCCATGCTGACTCTGCTTGGTTAGGCTACGTATTTCTAAATGCTTCACTATTACATCCTTTATAATAGACTCCAACATTTTCCCAATGACAGACGTTAAGCTAACCGGCCTATAGTTACCTGTTTTTTGCCTCCCTCTCTTTTTGAATAAGGCTGTTACATTGGCCATTCTCCAATCCCTGGGGGACTTTTCCAGAATCTAAGGAAGATTACTACCAGTGCATCCACTATTTCTGTAGCTAATTCCTTAAATATCCTAGGATGCAACCCATCAGGTCCAGGGGACTTATCGGCCTTTAGCCCCATTAGTTTCCCTAGTACCTTTCATCTAGTGATAGTTATTGTATTTATTTCCTCTCACCTTTTACCCCTTGATTATTTAGTATTTTTGGAATGCTATTAGTGTCTTCTACCATGAAGACTGAAGCAAAGTATTTATTCAACTCCTCTGCCATTTCCAGGTTCCCCCATTTTTATTTCCCCAGCCTCATTCTCTAAGGGGCCTATGTTCACTTTGGCCTCTCTCTTCCTCCTTATATATTTAAAGAAGCTCTTACTGTCCATTTTTATATTACTTGCCAGTTTACCCTCAAAGCTTATTTTCTCCCTCTGTATTATTTTTTGGTCATCTTTTGTTGGTTTTTAAAACTTTCCAATCCTCTGGCTTACCGCTAATCTTTGCCACATTGCATGTTTTTTCTTTAAATTTGACACTCTCCTTAATTGCTTGATTAACCATGGTTGGTTTATTCCCTTCCTTGAATACTTCTTCCTCACTGGAATATATCTTTGTTGAGAGTCATGAATTATTTTCTTAAACATCTGCCATTGTTCATCATCCGTCTTTTCTGCTAAACTGCTTTCCCAGTTCACTCCAGTCAACTCTGCCCTCATTCCACTGTAATTACCCTTATTTAAGTTTAGCACAGTTGTTTCTGACCCAAGTTTCTCACTCTCAAACCAAATGCTAAATTCTACCTTATTATGGTCACTGTTTCCTAGGGGATCCTTTACTCTGAAATCATTTATTAAACCTGCCTCATTACACATTACCAGATCCAAAATAGCCTGATCCCTGGTTGGATTCACAACATATTGTTCTAAGAAACTGTCCCAAAAATACTTATTGGCCAGGGATTTTAAGTCGGTGTGCGGGGCGGGCCCGATATGCTGGCACATAAAATGACGCACGATGATGTCAGGCATGCATCCTGATGTCATAGTGCTGTCTCGCGATGTATTGTTCGGCAGATGTGTACCAGAGTTGCCTGCGCACCCGCCGATAATTGTTAGGTCTATTAAGGCCATTAACGAAGTAATTAGTTTCAAGTTTATGCTGGTGAAATGGCCAAACAGCCTTTACATTTTCTAGGAAATGTCATCCATAAGCAGGATGAGGTTTCCTAAAGTTTTTACAAATTAAATAAAAAGTTTTTATGAAAAATAAAAACATGTCCCATCTCCCACATGAGGGGACTTGTTTCATTAAATTTTTATGACATTCATTTATTTTTTCAAAAGCACTTCAATCTCCCTGAGGCAGCTCCCTGCCTCAGGGAGATTGAAGCGCTCATTCGTGCACATGCGCAAAAAAGCGCTGGACCCGACTCTCTCTCCCTCCCCCCGCCCAGTAGCACTGCCACCGCTCGCATATTACGCTGGGCAGGCCTTAATTGGCCCACCAGCGTAAAATGGCGGTGCGGAGCCGATTGCCAGCGCCAGTCGGCTCTGCGACTGCCCCCGCCCGCTCTCACCGAACCCGCCCGACGTGGGAAAAATTCAGGCCCATGAATTCTTGCTTGTGTCTACCTCTGCCAATTTGATTTTCCCAATCTACATGAAGATTAAAGTCACCCATGATTAATGTACTGTCTTTTTTACATGCCCTCCTAATCTTCTGATTTATTCTCTGCCCTCTATAGCTACTGTCAGGGGGGCTATAGACTACTCCCACCAGTGCCTTCTTCCCTTTGTCATTTCTTACCTCCACCCATATGGATTCTACATCTTCCAATCCAAAATCCTTTCTTTCTATCATACTTATTCCATCTCGTACTAACAAAGCTACCCCACCACCCTTTCCTTCCTGTCTGTCCCTTCAAAAAGTCACATACCCTTGAATATTTAGTTCCCAGCTTTGATCTTCTTGTAACCATGTCTCTGTAATGGCTATAAGATCATACCCATTAACCTCTATTTGTGCCATTAATTCATTTATTTTTTTCCGAATACTTCGTGCATTTGAGTAAAGGGCCATTAATTTTGCCTTTTTACCATTTTTCCTCCTTTGACCCTATTTGCTGCTGTTTTTTTATGTTTATACACCTTCCTGTCACACTCTGAAGATCATTACCTAAATAGCTGTCCTGCAAGGCTGCCATATCCTTTTGCTTTGTAAGCCTACATATCCCTTTCCAGAACCCTCCCCCTGTCTATTTAGTTTAAAGCTCTCTCTACAGCCCTAGTTATTCGGTTTGCCAGGACACAGGCCCCAACCCAAGGGTGGTTATCTTGTCTTTGTCTACCCTTTAGGTTATCAAATGCAAATTTCAACATTTTAAAAAAATTACACCATCATGTGTATGACTGTCATAAGTTAGGACATTCCCTGCAATTCCACAGTTCTGAAATTTAAGCCTACAAAGGTGCATTTAGTGTTAAAAATGTAAAATCTTTTATTCCAGATATTAATTCTAAAATTTGCAAAGCATGCTACTTACTCTAAGGGCTATGTTACTTCTCTGGAGAACGTTTTACCTGAGACCATCTTTGAGAGTTATGCAAAAAAAGTTGTACGCTTACCAACCAACTTACATTGCTTCAGCTAATCAAGAAACAAAATGTATGTATAACCTTATGACTTAGTAATGTGTGGAGCACAGAATATATTTATGATAGAAGGGTTATAGTATATATTTTTATACGAATGCAGCCAATACAGAAATGGAACTAACCAGTAATTTTTGGTGCAAAGTGGGTGGTTGGCAAATGCGATATGACCATAACCCATTATTGCTGACGTAAGGGCTGAGGCCACATGAATCTGGTGAGCTGCATGTGTCAAAACAGCGCTCTGTTGGAGGGTGTGAAATCGCCTAACTCCTGCATAGCACTGACCAACATTTCAGACCTGGAGAGTAGGTGGGGTGGGATGTGGAGGAAGGTGATCCTGGTTGGGTCACAGTACTTTGTCAGACCAGGGGGAACATACAACACTAAATAAACACCAAATTATTATGAGATGTCCTCTGAGCAACCTCAAGTGGTTCTTTTAAAAGCCACTGATTGAGACTACTCAGTGATGGGTCAAATGGGCAGAACATATTCAGCATGAATATTCATATTCAAATTGAGTTCAACAATTTCAGATCATGAACTCTCTCCTCCATCCCCATCCCCTTTCCAATCCCCTTTTTCCAATAATTTATAATTTAAAAATATACATATATTTTTCTTTTCCCACCTATTTTTAAATTTATTTTGATCTATTGTTTTATCTCCACCTTTTAACCTATTTCGATCCCTTCCCCCCACCCCCACTAGGGCCAACTGCCATTAGCTTGTCCTGCTTGCTACCCTTAATGTCCCCATTAGCACATTCCTTAGGTAATATCACCACATATTCAAATGGGCATGAATATTCATATTCATATTGAGTTCAACAATTTCAGATCATGAACTCTCTCTTCCATCCCCACCCACTTTCCGATCCCCCTTTTTCCAATAATTTATAATTTTAAAAATATATATATTTTTTCTTTTCCCACCTATTTTTAAATTTATTTCGATCTATTGTTTTATCTCCACCTTTTAGCCCATTTTGACCCCTTCCCCCCATCCCACCCCCCACTAGGGCCATCTGCCACTAGCTTGTCCTGCTTGCTACCCTTAATGTCCCCATTAGCACATTCCTTAAATAATATCACCACCGTCAACACCCCTTTGTCCTTTTGTCTTTGATATTTTTGGCAATCTCTTCTTTGCCTCCACCTATCACTGGCCCCCTATCCAGCTCTACCTGTCCCACCCCCCTCAACCAGCTTATATTTCACCGCATTTCTCTATTTCCTGAGTTCTGATGAAGAGTCATACAGACTCGAAACGTCAACTGTATTCCTCTCCGCAGATGCTGTCAGACCTGCTGAGTTTTTCCAGGTATTTTTGTTTTTGTTTGAGAACATATTCGGCATTTATGGTTTGCATATTAAAGGTGGCCTCCCACTTGGCACCAACACAAATGGGCCATAAGGAGGCCCAATGCTATTTTCAGGCCACAATTGTGCAGGAATGGGGTAGCTTTCACAGAATTTCTTTCTTGCAGATAGATCAGCATTTCGGCTGGGTGACCATGGTTAAAATCGACCTCATTGTAGTCAGAAGGGAGTGAATGGGGGTCATCCATTAAATGGATTACTTTTAGTTTTTTTTAACTATTATATAGCCATTCAGGAATTTCAATACATACATCATTTTTAAAATATAAACAAAGTTCAAAGCAGCCGAGAATTTGTTTGGTCTAACTGTAATGAAAACCAACAGAAACAATAGCTAGTTAATGAGGGAAGAAAATCATGGATTGACCTGAAATCCACACAGTTGATTTATATATACCTTGCAATAATTTTAACGTGTTTGTTAGCAAGAAGCTTTTTTTTTAACCAGCCCCATCTACTTCACGTTACATTCCTTGTACCCTCTCCTGTGTGATATGGAGCTTGCCTTACACCCACAAGTGCTAAGGCATAGAAGAGTACATGTCTTCAAGATAGCAAATCTCTCTGAGTGCACAGTAAACCTGCATTATAATGAGGAGTATTTTTATAGAGGATGCTTCATATTTATTTTTCTACTCGTGTGGCCGCTATAAATAATTTATATCACACCAAAGAATCTGAGAATGTTATGGTGAGGTACTACTGTAATTAATGCCTGTTTGGTTGCATGTGATCATGACTACCCAATAAAAAATATTTATACTTCATAAATCACTCTTCCTTACAAAAATCACAACAATTTAAGACAGTTATGAAGTATCAAAATATTGCAAGCAAAAGCACTTTTCTATGCAGGGCTTGTGGATATATTTATCACAAATGTAAAAATAATGATGAAAAATATTTTTTAACTTCCTTCCTTATTCGCTTATAAATATGTAGTATGCGTCAAATAATTAAAGGTGAAAAAATTGCCCAGACTAAAACTGTTGGAACTGAATTGGGAAGTTAACACCTCAGTCCTTTGAAAAGATTTTGTGTGTTGGATTTTGAAGGAAATGCTGACCTATATGCAAGAAAGAAATTCAGTGAATGCTACCCTATTTCTGCATTGAATACACCACAACAGTGCTGTGAGTATTGCATTCAAGCAGAGTAGAATTATTTACTCCAGCGTCATTCTGGCTCTCATTCCAAAGGTCCACGATCTGTGACTCTAGTCTGCAATGTGTGCACAGAAGAGCAACTGAAAATATCACAGAATTGTAACGGTACAGAAGGAGGCCATTCGGCCCATTGTGTCTGCACTAGAAAGTATGTATAACTTAATTTAAATAGTTAATTAATATTTAATTGCCTCTCCATAATTTATTTTTAAAATGGTATCTTTCTTGGGGTTGGTGAAAGGGAAGAGAAAAAAAACATTTAGGCCAGAAAGGTGAGAGATGGAAATTTTCCTTTTGTAGGCATTTGCATCTTCAGCTCCTCCTATATGCATAAGATGCTTGAGAAAACATCAAATAGGATAGTTCGGGCAATGTCCTATCCTTTACTCTGGTGTATGATTTTATTACTCAGGGCCTCCCAAATAATATTCCATCTATATCTTTGGGCATTTTACTGTTTATTGAATCTATACCAGATTTAGATTAACAAAAGTTGTTTGTTTTGGTAAATATCGTGGGCAACAAGAAGACATTTCTTTAATCCTGTTCGGATTAATTTGCAGAGGTGTTTTTAACTGTTCTCTTTTTTAATCTTTTGTTATTTGGAATATAGGATAATCGATCCTTGATCAGTGCAATAAGTATTATAAGATTATACATTCTCTATTCCTCCAATATTAATTATTATTCACTAAATGTGATAATAATCATTCACAACATTCATAGTTTATAAGAAATGGGCTGGACAGATCAGAGTGATGAGCCTGGGTTAGTAATCCAGAGCTTGGACTAAAGTCTGGAGACATGAGTTCAAATCCACCACAGCAGCTGGGGGAATTTAAATGCAATTAATGAACAAATCTGGAATAAGTGCTGTTCTCAATAATGGTGAAACTGCAGGATTGTCGTAAAAACAAATTGGTTCACTAATATGCTCAGGGAAGGAAATCTTCCGTCCTTACCTGGTCAGTCCTACATGTGACTCCAGACCCACATGGCAAGCCCCCACCTGCCGCTAGGTGAATACCAGCAACGGTGGCATGGGGCCCTTAAATGGAGATTAAGTGATGTTCACCATGGAGGAGCACTGATTCATCAGCTGAGGGAGGGTGGTAGGTGTTATCAGCAGGAGGTTTCCTTGCCTGTGTTTGATCTCATGCTATGAGACTTCATGGGGTCTGAGTTCGATGTTGAGAACTCCCAGGGCCACCCCCTCCCCAGTGTATAATACAGGTCAGTCTATCCTGCCAGGTGGTCCATTTGATTTAATTCTTATTTGACTTTTCTGCAGTGGTTTGATACAACTGAGTGGCTTGCTAGGGCATCTCAGAGGGCAGTTAAATGTCAACCATATTGCTGTGGGTCTGGAGTCACATGTAGGACTGACCAGGTAAGGACGGAAGATTTCCTTCCCTGAGCATATTAGTGAACCAATTTGTTTTTACGACAATCCTGCAGTTTCACCATTATTGAGAACAGCACTTATTCCAGATTTGTTCATTAATTGCATTTAAATTCCCCCAGCTGCTGTGGTGGATTTGAACACATGTCTCCAGACTTTAGTCCAAGCTCTGGATTACTAACCCAGGCTCATCACTCTGATCTGTCCAGCCCATTTCTTATAAACTATGAATGTTGTGAATGATTATTATCACATTTAGTGAATAATAATTAATATTGGAGGAATACAGAATGTATAATCTTATAATACTTATTGCACTGATCAAGGGTCGATTATCCTATATTCCAAATAACAAAAGGTAAAAAAAGAGAACAGTAAAAAACACCTCTGCAATTTAGTCTGAACAGGATTAAAGAAAATAAAAGCACAGAATGCATTCTGGGTGGGGAACTTCAATATGCGCCACCAAGGGTGGTATTTAAAGGAGGTGATAGGGGTCCAGGAGCCCATGTTTATTCTTTTCGGAAGGCCTGCTGAATTAAGCACAATAAGGCAATTACCAGGGCAGTGGGGGGCCTTCCCCAGGATCAAAGACCCTGCAAGCGGAAGTCATGTCCATTGAGAGCTGCTGACCAATCAGAGACCATTAGCTCTTCATTGCTCTGTGGCACCACCAGGGAGGTGATGGTTGCTGGCAGTATTACACCCATCAAAAGCCTAGGATCACCGATGGACCCAGACAGAGGTGACTGATGGTGGGATGGGAGTCATGGGATGAGGATTGTGGAGGAAGGGGAGAGGGGGGTCAACAGCAAGGATGGAGGGGTGGCTCTCAACGGGGCCCCCTTCCTGATGCCGGGTCCCTTGATCAGGCACTGAGTGACTTTGAACAAGGGACCCCCTCCACCCACCTCTGGAGCCCACAAGCACTCCCGACAGGCTTTACTTTTTGGGTTTCCCGCATGAAGTCAATGGGAATTTGGAGTAAAGTGCTCCACTGGTTGGAGTCATACCTAGCACAAAGGAAAATGGCTGTGATTGCTGGAGGTCAGTCATCTCAGCCACAGGACATCACTGCAGGAGTTCCTCAGGGTGGTGTCCAAAAGGCTCAACCTTCTTCAACTGTTTCATCAATGACCTTCGTTCCAACATAAAGACAGAACTGGGGATGATCATTCATGATTTCAGAATGTTCACTATCACTCACAGCTCCTCATATACTGAAGCAGTCCATGTCTGCATGTGTCAAGACCTGGATAACGTTCAGGTTTGGGCTGATAAGTGGCAAGTGACATCACACCACGCAAATGCCAGGCAATGATCATCTGTAACAAGAAAGAATCTAACATTCAAAGGCATTACCATTGCTGAATCTACCACCATCAACACCCTGAGGGTTACCATTGACCAGAAACCTAACTGGGCCAGTGATTTAAGTATAAATGTAGCTACAAAAGCAGGTCAGAGGCTGGGAATGCTGCAATGTGTAACTCATTTGCTGACTTCCGAAAGCCTGTCTCCAAGGCACAGATCAGGAACACTTGCCACTTGCATAGATGAGTGCAACTCATCATTCAAGAAGCTCAACACCATCTAAAACAAAGCAACCCACTTGACTGGCATCCCATCCACCACTTTGAACATTCACTCCCTCTGCCACTGACGCACAGTGGCAGCAGTGTGTACCATCTTAAGATTCATTGTAGCAACTCACCTAGTCTCCTTCGATAGCACTTTCCAAACCTGCAAGCTCTACCATCTAGAAGGACAAGGGCAGAAGACCCATGGGAACACCACCACCTGCAAATTCCCCTCCAAGTCACTCACCATCCTGACGTGGAACTTTATCGCCATTCCTTCACTGTCGCTGGATCAAAATCCTGGAACTCCTTCCCTGATGTTAAGCTTCTTACAGTCAATTGTTGAAGGTGGGGGCCAACATTTAAACTTTACTCAGTTTGATTTATTAACAAAGTATATTATCACAAATGTATAGCTCCCAACCCGAGAACAAAGCACACTAGTGCCAATAAGTGTCTCATTATATGTGCACAATATCCAATGAATGCCCCCCAGCCTGTCAACACTTAACCTTAATTTATACAATTAACACCTAATAGCACCTTGGACTGCAATGGTTCAAGAAGGTAGCTCACCTCTCACCTTCTGAAGGGTAATTAGGAATGGGCAACAATTACTGCCCTTGCCAGTGACACTCACATCCAATGAATGAATATAAAAACTGCTAAACATGCTGAAGTCAAGCAATGTAAAACCATCTCAGAGCTCTTTTCACATTGCTTTGACTCTTCATTGGCAACAGTATAACTCCAGACTAATGCAAAGATATATTTTAAGACAAATCATGTGGGAGCTTTTAAACTTTGTAATGTGGGAAAACCTCTTAATGTTATATGAGAGGACAGAGGATCCCGTCCATTTCCCCCTAATGGTAAAAATCAATCAATCAGGAGCAGGGCTTTCAGTCCACACATTCAAGCATGTATGCCAAGCGTTCCTTGATGCTTGATTTTAATGCAGCCTGCAGCAAGGCAAAATCAATTCCCATCTGATAACCCCTTATTGGACACTTTTTTTATTCATTCACAGGATGCGGGCATCACTGGCTAGGCCAGCATATATTGCCCATCCCTAATTGCCCTTGAGAAGGCAGTGGTCGGTCCATGTGGCGTAGGTACACCCACAGTGCTGTTAGGGAGGGGCTTCCAGGATTTTGATCCAGTGACAGTGAAGGAACGGTGATATATTTCCAAGTCAGGATGGTGTGTGGTTTGGAGGGGAACTTGCGGGTGGTGGTGTTCCTATGTATCTGTTTCCCTCGTCCTTTTAAGTGATAGAGGTCATGGGTTTGGAAGGTACTGTCGAAGGTAGCACCTTCACAGATACAAGTATGAGGTCAGAAAATGCAGTATAACTGCACCCTGAGTATAAATAAATTAACAAATGGATGGGGAGGTGGGGGTTTACAGTTTTGAGCAGTATGATACAGAATAAAGGTGTGATTATAGTTAAGTATTTTATTATTTCCAAGGCTAAAAAACTATTCAACAGCTCTCGAGTACTTATGAAGCTCCTACATGATAGGCCAAAATGTTAATCTGGTAAATGAAAGAAGATTTAGCTGAACAAAATTGAATTGCTAATGCATTGCATTTATTTATGTTATTTGTAAATCAATTTAATGGTTAATTCTGAAATTTTTCAAATGTTGCTTGTTGTCTGTATAGGTTTAACTATATAATAATGTTGAAAAGCTACCAATGTTTTGCCTCTCTTCTTTTCTCACTTGATCTCTTCTCTCTCAAAGATGGTGACTAGTGTGTGGATAATAATGTTTGACAGCTTCTACCAACTCCCCAATGTTTTGCCCATACTTTCCTGATCAGTGTAGCTCACTATCAAACACATTGCTATATTGACCCACCGAGGAACCCAAGGGAATTTTGTTCTCTTTTTCTATAAATCAACGAATCGATATCAGGGGCGGAATCGTCCGTGCCCGCTGGCGCCAGGTGTGTTCAGTGCCGTGAGTGGACAATATGGCGAGAAGGCCAAAAATCGGTTTCACGACGTTGTGAAACCAATTTGCGATCGTCTGCTCAGCCCGATGGTGAGCTGCGTTCCCCACCATTGAATGTCAGGGAAGGTTGGGAAGTGGGAATGAAGGTGTTGAGGCAGGTGAGGTTCGGGGGGCATAATGAAGGTGTCGGGGGGGAGGTTGGGTTGGGAGGGAGTACAAGGGGAAGAGGGTGTAATGGCAGAGAAGATGGCAATTGGGGAGGTATGTGTAAGGGGGGGCAGAAGGTGTAAGAGAAGGAGTTCGGAAGGAGGAAGGAGTGCAGAGAGGGGAGGGAGTCCAGTGGGAGGAAGGAGTGCGGAGAGAGGAGGGAGTCCAGGAGGGAGGGGGGGGTGAAGGAAAGCAGAGAGGGGAAGGAGTCCAGAGGAAGGAAGAGGTGTCGAGAGGGGAGGGAGTAAGGGTGGAGGAAGAAATAAGGGCAGAGGAAGGAGTCGGGAAGGGGGAAGAAGTAAAGCTGGAGGAGGAAGTGAGGGTGTCTGAAGGGGGAAGGAGTAAGGCTGGAGAAAGGAGCTGGGGCGGGTGGGGAGAAGGACTAAGGGTGGCGGAAGAAGTAAGAGTGTCTGAGGTAGTCAGGAGCGGGGAAGGACTAAGCGGGAGGGAATCAAGGCAGGTGGAAGGACTAAGGTAGGGGGAAGAGGGTAAAGGACAGGAGAGCGAAATTAACACCAAATTAGCAACATGCTGTCTAAGAACAGTTGCTGCATGGGAGTGTGATCAGTGGGTGGGTGGAGATGCAGGTCAGCTCAGATAGACAACTGAAAGAAAAACCAGCAGGCAGCATTGAAAATGCTCAGGACATTGAGATGAGTATGATACAAGAAGGATCCACATGCGTGGGAGAGTACTGGCATGAGGCTCCAAAAATTCCTGCCCCACACACACCTCTCCCTCCAGAATCACTCGTTGGCCAACTGCTCCCTCTGTGGTGACAGAGGACGAGGTTCACGGGATCACAGGCAAAGGGGACTCGGAGGGAGTGGACAGCCTCTGAGATTCCTGAGTGGATGATACAGGGGTGTCCAGCTGCCACTCCTCCTCCCTTCAAGTGTCTGGGGGCCGCAGCCTGACTCCTTGAGGGGAAGGAGCACTTGGAGGGACATTGAGGTGTCCTGTTTCCATCTCGCGTTGCCACTACTGGAACTCACCCATGGCTCCCATGATGGAATTCAGGTCTGTGCGCATCTCCATGTTCTCCAGAGTCTCCATGGCATCCGCCATTCTTCCCATGAGACCTCCACTTCATCAGAGAGCATGTGGATGCACTCCTCCAACTCAGTTGTCACTGTGTTGAGGGCTTCCAACAGCTTTGCGTGATGTTCCCTGCCTTCTGCTTACTCTCCAGGGTGAGTTGGAAGGCCTAATTCAGAGGTTCGTTATCTGACTCAGTCCTCAAAGATGCCTCTTCCCCATCAGTCCTCCCAGTGCCGGGGAGCTCAGCTGAAATTGCCTCCTCCTGCTGCGGACACATGTCCATGTGGTGACCATCAGATCGTGAGCCCGAGCCTGCTCTATATCTAGGTCCCACTGAGGTGTGTGTCTCTGCACTGGTGGAGGGTGTGGGTAAGCACTGTGACAGGTCAGGTTGCTTATTTACAGCTCTTCAATGGAGGAGGTGTCCTCTTGGCTGCAAGTGAGGACATGGATGGAGCTGAGGGACTGGCTGGCTGAGGGTGTCAGTTGCTTAGCAGAGCTCCCTGCGAACCAAAGTAGAGATAATTAGTGCATGGCAGCAGAGTCAAAAGCAGGAGAGAGAGCACTCCCATTTGCATTGAGAAAGGGATGACCTGGTGCAGGATCCTCAGGTGGGTGTTCACTGCTGACCTCACCGTTGCTGCAGAAAAAGTCCACATCCTCAGTGCGATGGCACACTTCTCAAAGCGATTGAGGGGCCTATTGTGGGAAACTCCACCCCCGGTCTGGGACCTCTCCCTGATGATGTGAGCAGGCTTCTCCTGCATGAAAACAGATGGGGACAGTATGAGCAGGACACATGGTACTGCATGGAATGTTTGTGTGGTGAGCAGAGCCATGGACATGATGAGGACATGAGCTCAAGAGGATATGAGCCTGATGGAGATGTAAGGATGTGTGTAAGGGAAGAGGGGATAAATATTTGAAGCAGAGAAAGACACAAGGCAATGGGAAGAGAACAAAGCAATCCAATTAACATTGGATTGCTCTAGGAAAGGTTGGCACACTTGATGGGCCAAGCAGCCTCTTTCTGTCAGCAAACGTCTGTGATGCTATGGTTCTCATGCCAGTTGGCTTTAACAACTTGAGATCTGTGCAGATAATGGGAACACTCATTTAAGTATTCGGACATGAAGTTTCCTCCACATTTGCGCACAGTTACATACATCATCTGAGTGCAAATCAATTACAGTACATGGCTTAAAAGATTGCATAATTTTGTGTATAGGTTTGTTATGTACATTACTGCAATGCACCCAATCTTTTATGTCTGCCCATTAAACCTTACACCTGAGCAAACCTCCATGCACAGAACTAACAATCCCCTGACTCCAACTATGAGTATCTTCCAATTGTGATTGTTCCTGGGTCTCTCAACATTGCAACCAGATTTTCAGCTACAGCAGGATACAATCATTCTTTACTGTTCATTTAACAGTACTTTTTGAGCATTTAAAAAAATTGCCCTGGCTGGACTGCTGGAAGGTTGGAGAGCCATGACCTTCGATATTGTAAAGCATGGCACCCAAAGAAGATCCTCAAAACAGCTGCTCTGTTTTGTTCTATTTCTTTCACTTCATTTATACGACAAACTATAAGTCATATTACACATTGAAAAGACTTCCCTGATTGCAGATTCTTGTAAATGAGTTATGGTTGAAAAATTGAATTGAAGAATTGAAACTTAAATTTTAGGACTCAAAGAAGAAATATATTGGCATGGGTTCCATATTCCTTGGATCCCCAATTATTTATGTTGATTTATGCTCGCTTATGTTCATTTTAGGTTCAGGTGCGTCAGCAAAATGAATACAACTTTCAGTGTAACTTTCAGGTTGCACAAGGAGGAAACTCTAGACTTGTATATGGCCCTTAGGTCCTAATGGTATTCAGCTATGTGGCTTACAAAGTCAAAAGCTCGAACATCCCTATTCCAGCCAATGATACATTTCAATATTGACATACTGATAACTTTATAATTTATCTTCGGCTATAGCAGGGCATTCTGTTCAGCAGTGAGGAGTAAGGAGGATGCCTTTGCAGTTAAGTCTGGAACTGGACATTCCCTTCTCTGGTATTGTACATATGTTCAATAATTTATTTTTATAACTTTCACACTGTTGTCATATTGAAGTCTAGCTTTTTTGTTCCTTTAGCTCCAAAGTGCACAGCATTTGTATTAAAGATAAACACCCAAAAACCCTTTGAACTTAACAAGCTTGTTTCCATCATTACTCTATCTGAAACATGTTTGCCTAATTATATTTATGCGCCAAACATAATTGTGAAAATGTATTTTGTAAAATTCCAGTGCTGTGCTGAGATGTACCATGGCCTGACCTTAATGTTTTAAAAAATTTGAAATACAGAAGATTCTTTATACCTGGACACTTGATTTCTATGTGTTGGGGTATATTTATTGCAAAAAAACATTTGTAATACTGAGAAAATAAGAAGATTGGCCTGGCAAGAAAGTGTAGAGTTTATGGTAAATACTCTAAATGGTACAAAGAATGATGAGTGAGGAAGCACCTGAAGTAAAGGAAACAGAGCAGCAGAATAAATTGGTATTTGTTTTTGGAGTTACTGAGTTTGAGCTAGTTTTAATTAAACTTGATATTTCTAAAAGAAAGTAAAAATAGGGAAACATATATATTTCAATGCTACTTTTTGTGTTCTAGTTTTAGCACAAAACAAATTAAGTTTTATTCTTGAGTTGAGTTTCTCGTCCAAAAGTTGGAAGATTTGGATTAAAATTTTATTTCGATGGAGAGATTTCACATTCAATGGTACACAACACAGCAGTAAGAAGAATATCGTTTTGATTAGAAACTTCTTTGAAGTTGCATGTGGGCTAACGGACTGACTGACTGACAGATTGACCGAAAATAATGCAGTGTCCATTATTAACAAATGTTTACATTGGATTGAATCTTGACTTTCACTTCAATAAACCCTACATGAATAGATCTATTGAAGCTAATCTCATCTCCACTTTCAAGCTGAGCTTCCGACCTCATAACCTCTCCATGCAATGATTGTCTATTTCCACGCATGTAATATCACCTAAGTCTGCCCCTGCTCAGTCTATATGCTGAAACTCTCATCCTTTTCTTTCTCACCTTCAGGCTTGACTATTCCAATGCTCCCCTGGATGACCTCCCCCCATAACTTCCATCCTTCATAAACCTCAGCTCATCTAAAACAAGTTGCTGGAAGAGGGAGGGCTAGTGCCATGGGGGTCTGCTGCATGCTGCACAACCTTATCATCATGAGGAGACAGCCTTTGCCACAAGCTCTGTGGCAAGCATCTCCAACAGGAGCAGTATGAGTATGAAGAGGTTTATGTTTTTGGTTATCAGGTTCGCTTTGTTCGGTGAACACTAGCTGCACCCTTGATATTAACACATTAGTTGATGCTTGAAACAATATAGGCAGAGAGACCGATTAAATGAACAAACACTGGTGGTTTATTGGAACTAAGAACAGGACACTAACACCATGTGTGCTTCTTCAATCACCTCCAGCTCTAGACTTATAGGTTACCAAAGTAGCCCGCGCTGTATACCGATTGATCAATACGGTCACATGGTCAACTAACTACATTCTCTTAAAGGTACATAGCACCCCACTTTACCACATTCCTCCCCCTTTATTTGAAAGTACAACTGACAAACATCACAACATCCCAATTATTTACATGAATAACTATTTACAAGTCAAGTCTCTCAGGTGGTTTCCTCATGTGTCGAGCGTTGTAGCTCAATGACTTTGGCTGGTTTTCCTGAGACCCCCTTCTCAGGGGTCAACTGTCCGTCAGGCTTTTCAGTGAAAGTGGGTAAGTTTGTGTTTTCGACACTGTCGGGTCCAACAGGCCCCACCAGTACTTCCAAACCGTGTAATGTTTCTTCCAAGTGCAGTGCGGACTCAAACGCAAATGGTGACAGCATTCCTTCTTGTGGGACTATCTCTCTTCTCCAGAGATGATCCACATGTCGTATAATCATTCAGCCGTTTACCAACACATTATAGGAGGGAGGTCCTGTCACGGCACTCACTTCGCCTAACAGCCAATTGGGCCCATCTCCAGAGTTCTTAGCAAGAACTTCTGTCTCCCACCGTGAAATTTCTTTTGTGATTATGGGCATCATGTCTAGCCTTCTGGGCCTCTTGGCTTCTCTCCCCCTTCTACCTTAAATTCGCCCTGATGAGAGTTAGATGGATGTGGAGATGTCTCTTCATTAATAATTCAGCGGGGGCAATACCGATGGTCGTGTGTGGTGTCGTCTGGTATGCGCACAGGAACCGTGACAATATGGTGCTGATGGAATCCTCGTCCAGGTTTTTCATCCTGGACTTTAAAGTTTGGACCGCCCGCTCAGCAAAACCATCAGAAGCGGGGTGGTAAGGCAAGGTATTGATTCGAGTTTTCCATTGAAGGTTGTAAACCCGTGGAACTCCCCGCTGATAAACGCAGTCCTGTTATCTCACACGAGCACCTCCGGCAACCCGGGCACTGCAAATGTCTGTCGTAAACGGTCTATGGTGGCAGCAGATATTGGTAACCAGACTTCGTAGACATCCATCCACTTGGAGTGGGCCTCCATTAGCAAAAGGAACATCGTGCCCAAGAAAGGCCCCACATAGTCGACGTGGAAGTGCACCGATGGCCGTTCCCAGGGGTGCAATGGAGCTAAGGGAGGTAGCTTTTGTACCTGCTGGCACTGAAGACAACTTTTGACTAGATGTCGATGTCTGCATCTATCCCTGGCCACCACAAGTAGTTGCACGTGAGAATCTTCATCCTACTAATGCCAGGGTGAGCGCTATGTAATTCCGCCAGTAAAGGCCTTCGCCCTCTCGGGGGAATGATAACCCTTGCTCCCCAGAGCAAAATGGCGTCCTGGCAGGTGAGCTCAAATCTGTGATTGAAATAGGGCTTCATGTCATCAGACTTTGACTCGCTTGACCATCCAATCAAGACCTGCTCCCAGGCGTGAGGTAAAAGTGGATCTCAGCTTTGTCCACTCACAGATTTGAAAGAAAAACAGAAAATGCTGAAAAAACTCAGCAGGTCTGACAGCATCTGTGGAGAGAAAAACAGAGTTAACGTTTCAAGTCTGTAGGACCCTTCTTCAGTTGAAAAAGGGTCATACAGACTCAAAACGCTAATTCTGTTTTTCTCTCCACAGATGATGTCAGACCTGCTGAGGTTTTCCAGCATTTTCTGTTTTTCTTTCAGATTTCCAGCATCTGCAGTATTTTGCTTTTATCTACTAACAGATTTGTTTGGCCTGGTCAGGGAAGGAATCCAAAACATTTAGTACTAAGACAAGATCCTGGGGAATTGGAACCTTCACGTTGTTACCTGGCAGGGGGAGGCGGGTCAGCACATCAGCATGTGCGATCTGGCTTCCCGATTGGTGAATTAAAGTGTAAGCAGCCAATATCAGTGTCCACCTCTGGATGCGAGCAGATGCAATGGGGGGGTATCACCTTATCCTCTCCAAATAATCCCAGCAGAGGCTTGTGGTTGGATATAAGGTGAAAATGGAGATGGTGGAGGTATTGGTGGAATTTCCGAACACCAAACAAAACAGACAAGCCCTCCTTCTCAATTTGAGAATACCGTTGCTCTGCAACACTGAGCGTGCGAGATGTATAACCAATGGGTTGTTCAGAGCCATCCGCCATCCGATGTGAAAGTACAGCCCCTACTCCATAAGGGGATGCGTCGCAAGTTAAAATCAATTCTTTCTTTGGCTCAAAGTGGACCAGTAGGGCTGATGATCTTAACAATTGCTTTACCTTCAAAACACATCTGGTGCGGATCTTGCCAAATCCATTTATGGTTTTGCTTAAGCAATGCATATAACGGAGCCAGTACAGTTGATAGATTTCGGATGAATTGCCCATAGTAGTTTATCATGCCTAAGAAGGCTTTTAGTTCTGTAATGTTTCTTGGTGCAGGTGCCTCGCAAATAGCCTTGACCTTTTCTTGCATGGGATGTAGTCATATGGTCAACTAACCACATTCTCTTAAAGGTACATAGCATTCCATTTTACCACAAAGAGGAAGAGAGGAGATGACCTAGGTAGCCCCTTTCAGGCTGAGATGTCTGTGAAGAACTCATCCAAGTACGATACCACTAACCCTAACCCCAATTCCTCATACCACACAATGTAACTTCCTCTTATCATTGACTATCACACTATTAGCTCGGCCACAATGCAAAAATAAGCCACCACAAAATGAACATTCCAGAGAAAATTTATAAATCACAATTCCATATAACACACAGAAGTCAACTAATCACTTCTTCATTCTCTTTGTGCTTGTCTTGCAGGTGCCTTTGCATGTCCTAATGCTGCTATGCAATGCTACTCCATTGGATGCTGTATGGTTGATGGAAAGCCAATTTCAGTGCAAGAGACTGCACATAGCTTTGGAGGATGACCTCAGGCAACTCTGGTCTTAGAATACCCGGCTGCTGACTGTTCCATCTA
Organism: Cetorhinus maximus; assembly: GCF_964194155.1. Classification (NCBI taxonomy): domain Eukaryota; kingdom Metazoa; phylum Chordata; class Chondrichthyes; order Lamniformes; family Cetorhinidae; genus Cetorhinus; species Cetorhinus maximus. Next base: position 105,044,999 of record NC_135884.1, read on the forward strand.
GGAATGAACGTCAGCAGCCTGGGGTGGCTGGCGGGCAGTCACCAGGAAGAACGTTCGTAGAGTGGCAATGATGGGAGAACGGACAAATGCTGTCTTCCTGAGTGAGGACAGAAGGTTTGTGCTCCACCGAGCCACTCCCCTGGGACATTCTTCAGCAAACCTCGTAATCTGTTGGAGGGCAGTTTACTGGACTGCTGTGAAAAATTGCAAACCCCTTTCCACACTGTAATCCACAGATATGATGGCAGTAGTCTGACCTTGCATAGCAGCAAACTGAGCTTTCCTGACTTCCACTGCAGCACCCAGACTTCTGGTGGAAGCTGCTTATGCTGCAGTGGAAGCTGAGATGTTGGCCATCAGATACTGTATCATGTTTGGGTCCACAAGTGTCCTCATGGAGCTAGCTTCCACTTCCATGCTGGAAATGATGGACTCTGAGCCCTGCGCAAACGCACATAAAAAGTTAGTGCAACACTCCTCTAAGGCCTTAATATTGATGAACCTGATGATTTTTTGAAGAGATGACTATAGTAGTGGACACATGAATACATATAGATGTTATTTATCTAGACTTTCATAAAGTACCTTAAGTTAGCTAAAGTTGAAGTGCATGAAATCGAAGGCAAATTATTGACCTGGTTATTAAATTGGCTAAATGACAGGAGACAGAAAGTAGGGATAATGGGCAGGTGCCCTAATTGGCAACATGTGATTAGTGGTGTCCCACAAGGATCTGTGTTGAGGTCTCAATTCTTCACAATATTTATTAACGGCTTAGATAATGGGATAGAAAGCCACATATCCAAATTTGCTGCTGACACAAAAGATAAGCGGCATTGTAAGCAGTGTAGATAGAATCATAACGTTTCAAAGAGATTTTGAGAAATTAAATGAATGGACAAAACTGTGACAAATGGATTTCAATGTAGACAAAGTGAGGTCATCCATTTTGAACCTAAAAAAGGATAGAACAGGGTACTTTCTAAATGGTGAAAAGTTAGAATCAGTGGAAGCCCAAAGGCACTTGGAGTTCAAGCACATAATTCACTCAAATATCATGAACAGTTGCAGAAAATAGTGAAAAATGCATATAGAATGCAAGCCTTTATATCTAGAGCATGCAAAGCGTAGAGGTTATGCTTTAGTTATACAAAGCCCTGGTTTGGCCACAAATGGAGTACTGCAAGTAGTTCTGGGCACCACACCCTCGGAAGGATTTATTGGACTTGGGGGGGGGAGTGCAATGTAGATAACACCTGGACTCCAAGCGTCAAATTATGAGGTAAGGTTAAGCAAACGTAGGTTTTATATCCTGGAATTTAAAAGGTCAAGGGGTGATTTGATTAAAGTTTTCAAGATATTAAGGCAAACACATGGGGCAGGTAGAGAGAAACTATTTACGCTGGTTGGGGAGCCTCGGACTAGGACAGCATAGTCTAAAGCTAGAGTCAAATCTTTTAGGAGTAAAATTAGTAAACACTTCTACACACAAGGGGTGGTAGAAGTTTGGAACTCTCTTCCACAAATAGCAATTGATGCAAGGTCAATTGTAAATTTAAAATCTGAGACTGATAGATTCTTGTTATCTGAAGGGATTAAGGGAAATGTGCAAAGGCAGATGTATGGAGTAAGGTCACAGATCAGCCATGGTCTCATGAAATGGAGGAACAGGCTTGAGGGATAAATGGCATTCAGTTGTTCCTATGAGCTGGACTTTGTGGAGGCAATAGGAGTGCTGCCGCCGGGCTAAAAACAGTGGGAATGTTGATGGGTGACCCTGCTTTGCCTGGTGGCGAGACCCAGGGCCACATCTTACATGCGGCAACCAATTAGGTGATGAAATTCTATGTGAGTAATAGAGTTGTGGTGAACTGACCAGTGTCCATGACTATCATGATGCACTAGTAGTATGTGGCATTTGAAGTTGCAGTCATTGACCATGACCATGCATGTAAAGTTATTGGATTTCTTGCAGCACTGCATTCAGGTTCTTGGGGCTTGACTCCTGGTGTTGGTCGTCGAGCATGTCTGGTCCCACCATTTTCTGCCCATGTGTCTGGAGGTCCTCCTGACGCCTTCAGGTACTGACCATCACTCCTCTTTTCCCCCCTCATCTACCAAGGCCTCCAATACAGCATTGAGACACATTGGAACCCACCCTCTCTTATGTTGTGCCATTCTTCTGCCTTTCCCAGATAAGATTCAGCACCCACACGATGATAAGCACCTGTTCCAGTCACAATGCACCTTCCCTTTAAGAGGTGCAGGCTAGTTTTGAACAGTGAAGGTTAGCTTTAACTAGCCACTCATCATTTTGGCCCCCTACTCAAGCACCTAGCCAATCAACAGTGTGGTTAGTGTTGGCTGGACACTGAAAACATTTAAAACAGCAGACAGCCTGAAGTTCGTGTGCTGCCTACGATACATTCAATGGGCATGTGTGAATCACGCTTTGCAATCCCTACATGATTTTCAGGGGCTATTGAATTTAACTTCAGCATGTCTTGGATTACAAAACTTAGCAAGGCATGGCACCTGTTTTACAGGAGTACACTTGCACGATGTGCTTGCCCACTCCAAACTTTTCTGAGGCAACAAAATTGAGGCTGCAGCCTTTTCCCAGCTGGCACCCATTCTGCAGTTTAGTGCATTTCATCCGAAAAGAGCTCTTGTTTAAAATATCTACCTTACAACACTTGTATTGCACTGAGAGACGAATTACATAAGCTCCTGAAGCTTATTTAAACAGTGATGCCACCACTTACTACAGAATTCTGCTGGGGATCAAACACTCTGACCAAATCCAGAACAAACACTTTTATTACCTTGTGGAATGAGAGCTTCGAATTGACTTAATCCATCAACAGCAGCACTGGTGGATCAGGCACATCCTTCACAAAGATGAATATAAAGCAGTGAATTCCTGCACACTTCAGTCCGCCAATAGGCTTTGTGGCAAAGATAGTGAAACATCATTATATTCACAATACGCTATGGATTAATTAACACAACACAGAATGGTTTTTAAAGGAAATCTTTAGCATTACGTGAAGTTGAGTTAATTAGAGATGAATCACAAAAAGGTTGCAACAAGTCGATGACAATAATGTTTCAGATGTCATTAAATATTATCTTTATGAATCTGTGGTTTTAAACTCACAATGTTACTCAACTATTTTGACAGGCTTGTTGAGGCAATTGTCTGATTCTATTTGAATAGAAGTTTTACCCACCCCGTTAATCAGATCAGAGGAGAAAAAAATGTCTGCACAATTAGATCAAATGAAACATCATCTTAGGACTAAAAGTCTAGTTGTTTGTCCCATGTTAATTCTGTGTGAGCTGTGTCCTCAAGGCAACTATTCACCAGGTTGAAAATAGAGTTTTTATATCATTTAACAAGGACAGAGAAAAACCCAAAGGGTAAGTGACTGTCCTAGAAAACAAGCTGATGTGTGTAAAATCGAAGAGACACAAAACAAGCTCTGATTGCTGAGCCGAAAAATTATCAGAGAATAAATGTCACCAGCCAGCTGATTTTAGTTGACTATTCTATAAAAATATTAACAAAAATTATGTGACTCTATTTTTTGGAGGTGATGATTTTTAAAAAAACAACTTGTATTTTTGTTGCACCTTTCACATAATAAAATGTCCCAAGGCACTTCGCAGGAATGTTATAAGGCAAAATCTGACATTGAGCTACTTAAGATGATATTAGGGCAGATTGGCCAAATGCTTCATCAAAGTGGTAGGTTTGAAGGAGTGCCTTAAAAGAGGGGAAGAGGTAGAGAGGCACCAAGGTTTAGGGAGGGAACTCTAGACCTTAGGGCCTAGGCAGCTGAACGCACGGCCACCACCAGTGGAGCAACTAAGATCAGGGATGCTCAGGAAGCCAGAATTAGATGAGCACAGATACCCCAGAGGATTGTGAGGCTGCAGGAGATTACAGAGATAGAGAAACTTGAGACCATGGAGGGATTGGAAAGCAGAGTGAGAATTTTGAGGTTGAAGTATAGCTTAACTAGGAACCAGTGTAGGTCAGCAAACAGAGGGTGATGGGTAAAAGGGACTTGGTGTGAGTTAGGACACAGGCAGCAGAGTTTTGGATGACCTCAAGTTTATGGGGAATTGAATATGGAAGGCCATCCATGAGTGCATTGGAATGGTCATACTGTAGATAGTCAAATGTAGAAGTAACAATGAGGCAGGGGTAGAGCTGAGGCAGGAGTAGTGTTAGACAGTGTTACAGGTGTGGAAATATGTAATCTTACTGATAGCGTGGATATGTGGTTGGAAGCGTATCTCAGGGCCAAATATGATACCAAGGTTGTGAATAGCCTGGTTCAACCTCAGACGGTTGCCAGGGAGAAGGATGGAATTGGTAGCTTTGCAACGGAGTCTGTAGCAGGGAATGGAGACAATAGTTTTGTTCTTTAATTAGAGAAAATTTGTGCTTATCCAGGACTGATAATTTAGCAATAGTGGAGGAGAGGAGAGAGATGATGGTGATATAGAACTGGGTGTCATCAGCATACATATGTGAAAACCAGCACTTTTTTCTGAGTTGATGTTGCAAGGGGAATTGTGAAGATAGGAATTAGGAGTAGGCCAAGGATAGATCCTTGGGGGACACCAGAGGTAACAGTGCAGGGACAGGAAGAGAAACCATTGCAAATGATACTTTGGCTACAATTAGATATGTAAGAATGAAGCCAGTCTGGAGCATTTCCAGCCAGCTGGGAAACAATGGATAAAAGTAAAATACTGTGTGTTGTAGGGTGGCTGAGTTGCGCTATTAATGGTAGACTTGATCCGCGGAGATTTATTGGGTGGAAACATTGGTCAGGATTTTCACCTCAGTCGGGTGGGCACTGTGGGCGGGCTCGGGATCAGCCACTAAACTGACCACCCGTGATCGGGCCCCGACCGCGATTTCACGCTGGTGGGCCAATTAAGGCCTGCCCAGCATGAAACACGGCTCTGCACTGTCCGGGAAGGGCCGAATGGGGGCAGAGGCCTGTCAGCCACTGGATTCAATGGCGATCCGGTGGCCAGATTAAAAATTGTCCAGGCATCGCCAAAAAGGCTGCCAGGGAAGGACGTCCGTCCACTGTTCCAATGATGAACTAGAGTGCGGCTGCAAGCTCCAGGCAGGAAGGCAGGTTGGGTGGGCACTCGGCCCCCCACTTTTCTGATGAGTGCCTTGCCGTCCTCCTGGGAGAGGTGGCTACCAGGAGGGACACCCTCTTCCCCAGAGATGGTAGGAGGATGAGGCCACCGCACCTCACCAAGAGGGCATGGGAGGAGGTGGCTGCCCAGGTGAGCAGCCATGATGTGGTGCAATGCACATGGGTCCAGTGTCGGAAGCGCTTCAATGACCTGCTGCGCTCAGGAAAGGTGAGTACCATGTTGGCATGGGTCAGTGTGCAGAAGTGTTAAGGTCTGGCCATCCCCCCATGGACCTCAAGGATGCTAGAGTCTGAATGTCAACTGTCCATCACGCCGGAGCTGGCCAAGGGGGCGAACCCTGGCTATTGGACTGAATGCCTTGCGGGTCGAGGGCCGCGACTCGGATGTGCCCTGTCAGGTGTTCCTCAACTGGTATTGGCCAGACTGCAATTGTGCTGCAGGTAGAGAGTGGACTAATAAATGCTCCTCTGTCCTTTCAGGAGAAGACAAACCATAACCAAGCTGAGAGGGCACGTACAGGCGGATGCCCGTCCAACCTGCTGCTGCTCTCCTGGTGCGAGCAGGGCACCGGCACGCTCCCCATGCAACTGGGCGTGGAGAGGTGGGGGTGCCAGGAGAAGGTAAGAGTGTAGTGCACAGAGGTGAGAGTTTTGGATTGTGGAACCATTATAGTGTGGTCTCCTCATTGATGTGAGTCTCGAACCTGGAGTCCCCATGGATCATTGAAAGACGATGGCACCAGGGTGCCTGGCATGCACAGTGACAGTGTGATTACTTTAACTAATGACATGCCCTTCTTCTCCCTTTTAGGTTCACCAGCAGGCATCCAATCCAAAGGGCCACCCCTGACACAAGAGGGCCACGAGGCATCATTTTCACCTGCGTCAGACCTGCTTTCTGAACCAGGCACCAGCGCAGATACCAGCAACTTGGTGGGCACTATAACAGCTGCTAGTATCTCGGTGCACATTGGTGAGGGCACTTCACAGTCGCTTGAGGTGCAGGTGGAGGACTGCAGGGGACCAGGACGATGCTCAGACGAAGGCTGGTGATGAGCCTCTGGAGATGTCCATTAGGAGGCAAATGCTGGATGTCCAGCAGGATGTGCATGAGGATCTGGTGGAGATCTGTGAGGGTTTGTGTGTCGTGGTCTCTGTGATGGAGGAGTCCATGCGGAGCTTGAGCACAGCGTTGACCGTCATGGATGAGCACACTGCCTCCTCCATTGAGAGAGTGGTGACTCTCATGGAGAGGCAGCTCCAGGGACAGAATGAGATGTTCCTGGGGTTGCGTTCGGACCTGCAAGGCCTCACACAGGCAATGACCTCAGGTGGTCAGTGTTAGTGTGGGAGATGGATAAGGCACCCAGTATCCCAGCTAGGTGTTCATCCATCAATGATATGCAAGGAGGTCCAGAGTGACCTCACGTTGGCGCACGAGCTGCCTGTCATCTCTGCAGACACCTCTCAGGGCACTCTGGGTGATGGCAGCTCCTCCGCCCCTCTGCCAGTGACCGTGGCATCTAGTGAAGCTGTGTCGACTGGGGAGAAGCCAGGCATGGCACTGGCCCTCCCTCCCAGGCAGGGCCAGCACAGGCTCCACTGGCCAGAGGACAACTGCCAAGGTCACCAAGGCCAAAAAGACAACAGAGTGAGCAGGCTGCCTCCATTGCTGCTGCCAACGAGGGGGAGCATCTAGACGTAGCACTTACAAACATAAGTTAAAGGCACCATGAGCACAAGAGGGACAGGTCATGGGTGATTTTATGTTCATTTCTCTTTACTTTATCCATACTGGTCTGGGATTAAAGACCAGAAACGTTTATGTAAATAGTTTTGAACTGTCACAAGGAGGTAAATTTTGTTTTTGTCGTCATGTCCTGTGTATGTTTCATGTTTTTAGTTTATTGGTGTAGGGTACGCCAGTGTGTAATGCTGGACACAAGTGTCTCTGAACTTTATTGCACAGACACTGAGCGTTCTTTGTGTTCAAATGAAAGGGTCCTTTCAGACATCTGGGATGGAGGAGGCAGCCCTGGCATGCGTTTGAAGCTGATCTTTGATAGCCTAGCTGAAGGAGCGCTGGATCAAGGCGTCCCTGGTGTCTGTGCCTCCCTGGAGGTTACTGAGGTCTGATCCACAACATCAACGTTCTCCTCACTGTGCTCATCTTTGGAGCCACCACTGGACTCATCGTCTGTGGCCTGTGCAGCTGCATCAAGAACCTCTTCCTACAGTGGGTCCCCCCTTACCAGTGCCAGATGTGGAGAGCGCAGCATGCAACCACTATCTTGTGGAGGCATGACTCATATTGTAACGCTTCTCTGCCTCTGTTCTTGGGTGGCAGAGAGGTGTCATGAGCCACCTCTTCAATGGATAGCCCTTGTCATCCAGCAGCCATCCAACCAGTCAGGCTGGAGCACTGAAGAACCTCGGTACCGGCTAGTGTCTGAGGATGTAAGCATCCCAGAATCTGCATCCTGTGATCTCACACTACCTGCGCGTTCATGGAGTGGAATCCCTTCCTGTTGACGAAGGCACCCGGCTGACTCGCTGGTACCTTGAGGGCCACATGTGTGCAGTTGATTGCACCCTGGATGTGGGGGAACCCAGCAATCGCTGCAAAGCCTCTGGCTCGCACAGCCTGGCTGGCCTCGGCCATATGGTAAAGAATAAAGGTCAGTACCCGCCTGAACAGAGCTTCTGTCACCAGCTTGAGGCAATTGTGGACAGCTAATTGGGAGACTCCACACAGATCCCCCACTGACCCCTGGAAAGAGCTGGAGACATAGAATTTGAGAGCCACAGTGACCTTCAGAGCCACTGGCATGGGGTGTCCACCCACACAGTCGGAGCTGATCTCAGGCCCAATCATCCGGCAAATGGAGGTCACAATCTCACTTGAGAGACAGAGCCTCCTTTGGCATTGCACCTCGGACATATTGAGGTAGCTGCATCACAGCTTGTAAACCCTGGCAGAAGGATAGTGGCTCCTTCGGCCCTAGAATTCCTGCTGGACCTGCACCCCTTGTGCCTGCGCTTCTCCTCCCACAGTTCCCTCCTCTGGAAGCTGCATTAGGACACCTGGTCTCCTCCCCCTTCTGCTCTTCTCTTCCTCCTCAGAGGAGATGTCACCAGCGGAGACCACAATCCCTATTACCAGGGTAACAGAAAGCTGTCTGACACCTGGAAGGGTCCACATGGTCTGAATCCTCTGGGGGCCTGGCAGACAGCAATGAGTCCTGAAATGAAGCCTGGAAATGCTAAGAATGAAGCCCCGAACAGAGATGAAGCTGCCAAGTACCAATAAACAACCAGCAGCAAACTATCCCCAAAACTGCTCAGTACCCACACTGGCAATGCTGCTGACCCTTTTTATCCTGCCTATGGATGACGTTTGTGAAAATGTCGGCTGGCTGCCTGCCCGTTTTGCCCATGCGACGAGCAGAAAATTGAAGGGGCAAGGTAAAATCACAGTCAATTAGACTGTTAAGGGCTTTAAAGTGGCCTGTTAATTAATGGCGGGTGTTACTCTGGCATCTGACGTCATTGTATGCTATTTTACTCCTGATCGGGCTGGGCGAGTGCCTGCTGCGGAATGAAAAATTCTGCCTGTTAAATTTGTTTACAACATACTTAGCAGCAACGACATGTGTGCTTTCAACCCCATCTCTACACTGACTGCTGATGTAGCCTGAGCTACTCTCCTATTGGTTGCTACAGATCATATGACCTTGCCTAACAAGTATTATTCTTAAACACACATTGCACACTAAATAAAACCATAATTATTACATTCCTCCCCCTTTAACTTAGCTATAGATATTATATTTACTAGTACATATTTTTCAAGACAACATAATATTTACACTGGGTAAGGTATTTACATGTTCAGTCTTTCAGGTGGTTTCCTGGTACGTGTGGAACGTCACAGCTCTACAACTTCAGCAGCGATTTCTTCTCCCTTTTCTGGGTGATTCTGCAAGGTTTTTTCTTTTCTTAACTTGCAAGCTGTATGCTAACTTTGCTAACCTATTGAGCCTGCCGGGCTGCCGCCTAATTTACAGACAAGTACAGATTCTCTTTTTTTTAATGTTTTGCTCATCTGTCTTGCGGATTGTCACTCAGATGTCTTGTAACTTTGGCATTATTTTTTAAATGTCGGGAGTGCTCTGGGAGATTTTTCAGCCATTTGGATCAGGGTCATTTATTCCTTTAACTTAAAGTGACAGCATACCTGGTGAGTATATTTTCCTTTCTTTTTAACTTGATTTCTTCTGTTCGATCCTATTTTATCCTCATCACCAGTTTGTTGTAGGGTGGCTGAGTTGTGCTATTAGTGATAGAGTTGATCTTCGGACACGTGTTTGGTGGAAACATTAAGTTTATTTACAACATAGCAGCAACTACATGTACGCTTTCAACTCCAACTCCACCTCCACACTGACTGCCGAGGTAGCCCAAGCTACTCTCCTATTGGTTACTACAGATCATGTGATTTTGCCTAACAAGTGTCATTCTTAAAGATACAATGTACACTAAATAAAACCACAATTACGGCACTACGGATACTGGAAATCTGAAACAAAAACAGAAAATGCTGAAAAAACTCAGCAGGTCTGGCAGCATCCATGGAGAGAGAAGCAGAGTTAATGTTTCAAATCTGTATGACTCTTCTTCAGGGCTAAAGAGAAGCAGAAATGTGAAGGAATTTATACTGTCAAAGGGGGGGTGGAGCAGATGAAGCAAGATTAAAAGTCAGCAATAGGTGGAGGCTAAGGAGAGATTGACAAAGGTCTCATGGACACAATACATCTTTGGGAAATAGTAGACCGGGGTTGAAGGAGGATGAGGTGGTCAGCCATGTCAAAGGCAGCAGACATGTTGACAAAGATAAGAAGAGATAGTTTAACATTTTCACAGTAACGTAGAATGTCATTTGTGACTTTGATAAGAGCTGTTTCATTATTGTGGCAGGGTGGAAATCTGATTGGAGGGATTCAACTGTGGAGATTTTAAGAAAGATAGTAATGGATTTGGGAGGCAACAGCATGTTCAAAGACTTTGGAGAAGGAAGGGAGGTTGGAGATGGGGTAGTAGTTTGCAAAGATGGCGGGGTTAAGGAGTTTTTTTGAGGAGAGGGGTAATGACGGTGCATTTTAGGGAGAGATTTGGACAATAACGGAAGAGAGAAAACTGTTAACAACATCGGCTAACATGAGAATTGGGAAAATAAGTTGGGTGGTCAGCAGTTTAGTGGGAATAGAGTCGAGGGAGCAGGAGGTGGGTCTCATGGTCAAGATGAGCCCAGACAGGGCATGAGAGGAGATAAGAGAGAAATGAAAGATATGAGTTCAAGGCTAGGGCAGGCTGTGAACTAATTCAGGCTTCTTTAACTAAAATTCAATTTCTGTTGCAGATTCGAAAGTACCTCTGGAGTTTCATTCAAAATTTGTTGGAGCCATTAATTTCACATAATTTGCTGCTATTCTGATTGCAATTTAACAATCCTAGGGGACTGGGTGGTTCAAAACTCAGTCCTTGTCTGAACTTTTCTCTATCGCTGCTGTTCTGTCTGCCTGTGTGCCTGAACTTTTTATATCTCTCCACTGCTTTCTCTCCAACTTGCCTAGTTTGTCTGCTCCACTGCCCATCTCCGTAGCCTGCCACTTTCTATTTGCATTTGTCCTATCTTCCCTAAACTAATTCTTAGCAACACAGAGAATGACCCCAGAGCCTAAGGCCTGTGGAACTCAAAAAGATAGAACCAGTGCAGCAAAAAGCAAGCAGAAGTTGGCATCTTTGGACAGAAGCACAAATCTGAATTTTTAATTTTTCAAATCTGCAAAAAAAAAGTTTAACATGCTATAGGCTGGCCACACCTGATATGTACAAATCTGTTGTCTAGATATGGGTGACATCTTAGCATAACTCCTAGCATGCTTGGCAGATTTTGATAATTAATTTAATTTAATAGTCATTAATGAATAAGTATTAAAGGTTGACATGAAAATTCCAAATGAAGCTCAATGAGAAAATGTTATGCTGATAGTGGTGGACTCCTTTTATTTCATTGAGATAACAATTCATTTTTATGAACTTGGCTACAAATCCACTATGGTATAAAATCAGAATTTTGCGAAGCGTGTGTATAATTTAACAATAGATTGCACAGTAATAAGTGAGATACCAAAAAGGAATTGAACTTAATATAGATTTAATATTTTTAAGCCATGGATTGCACAACACTATCATTTAATTGTGATTTGAGAAACACTTAAAAGATTTGCACTTTTCTCCATTTGAAAGCAACCAATTCTAAAAGAGGATGGGGAATAATCACAAAGCCTGTATCCATAGAGAGGGATAGTTCATAGTTTACTCGAAGATCAGTTGAAGGTACGAATGTGTCTAAATTTAACCACAAGCTATAAAAAAAACCTATTGAAGATTTACAGTTTTTCCTGAGGTGTGTTCATTTTCAAGAAATCACTTAAAATTGGAATTTCAGAATTATCCATCAGTTTCTTCCATTTACTTGTATCATAATTTTTAATGCAAGACTTAGATATTTGAATAATACAAATAAACTGCTGGATATTAGGCCATAATATAAATTATTAAACAATTATTGTAATACTTTATTAATAAATCATGTAAATAAAAATGGGCTCTATATTTTGACAGATTTGCATCCAAAATTCTGTATAGGGAAATAATATCTATTCAATACGCTGTCGCCTTAAGATACAGTTAACACGTACACTTAATGTGTCTTGACTGCACTATCTATTCCCATTTTAAAAACATGCTCTGGAAAGTTGATGCTACATCTTGGAGGGACCCCATCACCCTGTGCCCTTCAAAAGGGAGCACTTTCTTCCGTCCATGATTTCATGGCTCTTTTCACAACTTTCCCTTCCGTTCTGTTTTCCTTAAAACATTGCGGCTTCCCTGGCCTCCCTCTGCAGAAGAGAGAAAAGCAAAAATAATTGCTGGGGGCTGGTGCCATTTCAGCAATCCATGCAATGCAACACAGATCAGTTTCACATTGCATGTTAAACTGAGGGCCAGTTCTAATTGTATTGTCTGGTGTAAACCCTTGCTGTAAATGTAGCTACACGTCGTCCTATGTCTATTAACAACAGTAGATTCAGACTTCATGACGGAAATTATAAAGTTGCCTGATATCCGTGAATATCACATTGGGCCAACGTGTAACAAAGTGAACACCTCTGGGCCACTTAGCTTTTTTAAAAAAAACGACAAAATTGCTTTTGAAGGAGTTTTATTCAGGAAATCACTTCAGAGTCTACACCACAGACTGTTATTGTCTTTTCAGTGTGATATGCCTTATGTAGAAAAATAATTCTAACAGGTAACTTTGACATTGATGACATTGTTAATTGGGCTTGATTTCTATCTTGCCACCCCAGTGTAAAATTGGCGTTTCAGATTGTAGTTGAGTGTTAATTAAGGAATACTATTGCCATTTTCAGAGATATGAAATATTGGTCAATAACGAATGATCTATCAAATGTACAGATTATTCCATTTTGAAATCAAGTTTCCTATGAATGTTAAGTTGGAAATCATACCTTTGTGATGTATTGGTTATGTTATTTAGAAAGAAATGAAATTATCTTAGAGGACCCACTTTACATATGCAAATAAGATTAATTAGGGCTTGTTTTTCAACAGAAGTCAAACCACAGCTATCTTTACTAAACTTGGGAAACACATTATGCCATTATGGGTAATAAATTATGCAAATGTAGTCCATATTCATATCCTCAAATTAGGTTACATAAATGTTCCCCTAACAAAAATACTACGTACGCTATCCTGACAAAACTTGCAAGGTTATATTCATAATCCTGTCATGGATGCCATAAGTGATTAATTCTGCTAATTAGATGTATTTGCATAAGCAAGACTTTCCCCTTTAACTGAAAAAGTCACTTTGCCAAACAGGAAATGCAGAGGGAAAACGCCAAGGTATATTTTAATGAGCATCCTCTAGTGAGTTTTGTAATCTGCATTAATCTGCACTGTGTCTTTCATAAATATGGACTAACATTTGAATACAGATCCCAATGGTGATGAAATCCCTTATGAGCTTTAGATTCCTTAAGTTCCACAAGAAACCTATGACCATAACTTGTGGCAGTTGTTATTTTTATACATTAATCAGATATCCATTTCCTGAAGACTTACTAGCAGCTCCTCCCTGTTCCCCTTGTGTTGATTAAAGGTTCAACTGTGTTTGCTGAGAATTATTGTCTGTTTATAGACCTCTGTGTTTACGCCTGTAATCAGATTACAACTCAGCGTGTGCAGCAGATTTAACTACAGTATAACATGCACATGCCTGACCAGATTAGGTTAAGCTTCTTTAAAGACCATTCACTAAAACATAGCAGGACCAAGTGCTCTGCTTGTGTAACAGAGATGACATAAAACTCTGAGGTAGTTGCCAAGCGGGTGAATGCACTATGTGAATGGCAGTGATCTGTTAAAGATGACAAGAGACCCTAAATTTGATTGCTCGACTGAGCTGATTTACCTGATCTCAGCTGGAGGAGTAATAGGTCAGAATTTAGGCTAATTAGTGCCGCTGGAAGTCTCAAAGTGTGTAAATGTCTTGTGCAACCCCCCATGTTGGGAAAGGCACTAGCGCAGGCATCCATGTATCTATGCTGGAAGTGTCAGAGGCATTTGGATCCTGATGTCAAACAAAGATTCCAGCTGATTTGACGCAAGTTGTGGAAACGTGAACTGTGCCCCTCCAGTGTATGCATGTGCTAATCACTCTTGGTTGCATAAGGGCAACCCCCCACCCCCCCACCCCCCCAACTCCCCCTCCTGCCCCTACTAGCGCTATTTAAAGGGGCAGGCATCCAACTTGCAGGTGAGGTGATTCTGACTTTTGCTCCTTGACTTTATTTACCCTATGCCAGTTTGGCCATGGCTCAGTAGATAAATTTTGTGGAAGTGCTGTGACATTTTTTTGGAAGCCTTTTGATGAGTTGGTCCATCCATTCAGGGAGGGCAGAGGATCTCGTCACCTCTATACATAAAAGTCTGCAAGAGACATCGAGGCTGTATTTGCAGTGCCTCTGGGTCTGCAACGTGATCGACAAACAGAGCAGAAGATGCAGAGAGGGGGAAGCTCTGTGAAGAGGGAGAAGGAAGAGGGGTCCCCTGAAAATCCCACCCCCGCCCCCACCATGAGTTTTCAGGGAGCGAATATGTCCCAGTACACGATCCATCAATGCATTCGGGAATTGACAGAGGCTCTATATGCGAGGTCAAATGACTTCGTTCTGTACCTTCGAAGAAGGGCGAAGCTGGATGAGCAGGTACATGGATTTGCCACGATAGTGGGATTTCCAATAGTGGAGGGAGCCATTGACTGTACGAATGTGACCCTATGTGCACTCGCCCATCAAAGGGGAGTGCAAGGGTAACCATGAGGGCTACCAGTCCGTCAATGTGCAGTTGCAACCATTTACAAATGATAATGTCACTGAATGCTTGTTATCCTGAGAGCAACCACAATGCTTCATCCTGAGGCAGTCTGCCATTCTCACTGTCTTTGAGTTTCCAAGAGGAACCAGAGGCTGCCTGCTCGCAGTCAAGGTCTAAACCCTCTACACCTGGCTGATGATCCAGCTCCACCATCTGACCACACAAGGGCAATACACATATCAAGCAGTTCACAGAAACAGCGTAGAACAGGCCATCCGCATCTCAAGCAATGTTTTTGTTGCCTTGACCACTTGAAGGAGCCCAACAATACTTGCTGGAGAGGGTCTCCAAGTTCAGAGTGGTCCGCTGTGTCCTCACTAGCTCACCATCATGAGAGCTATTGTCACCAGAGGTGGCATCCAGAGGCTACAGTGGAAGCTCACATGGAGATCTTGAGATCCATTCTTGCTGCAATACAGGTTCATGGCTGTGGATCTCAGTGCTTAAAAGGGCTCCTTAGCTCCACCCAGACTGCTTCTACATCTAGATTTTCTAAGCCAATATCCTTTCTCATTTTTGCACTGATTTCATCCTTAATTAACAACACCATCCCACCCCCTTTTCCTTTTTGCCTGTCCTTTTAAGACAAATGAGTGATGTTCTGTAACTTTAAAAAATATTTGGTTGTGGTTCTCTGTACAGATGTTCATTAACACTATGATTGACATGATAAACTTACCTGTTCATTTTGCTTTATCCTTCCCCTATATTTACGTTAAGTTCAGTTTCGCAGGAAGAATTGGGCCATCGATGTTTAACTCAAGAGGCTTTTTCTGTGAACCTGATCAGTGAGTTTTGGGCTATGAGACAACTATATGAGTTGTCATAGCCATGTCCAATCCTTTCTCACCCAACATCCACATAGTATACTTGTAGCAGCGATCAATGAATGGCAAATAGGAACAGTATCCCTGAATAATATCACCCGCACCCCCACCCCCTACATATCTGAGGACACAGGCCAGATGTGATGCCTCCCAGCTGTCACAACTGGAAAGCACTAACTCAGCACAGATCAGTATTAATCCAAATTCAATGGCCCAATGGCACAATAAATGACACATTTACTCAGTAAGATCACAGGAGATGAATGTTGGTGAATTTTCTGCAATGGTCTGGAGTGGAGTTCTGATAGTTAAACATAGAGGGAAGGTGTTCAGTCTTCCTAATCTGTGATCTCTTCCAGCCTTACACTCTGCTGGTCCCTGAGATCTCTGTGGTCCAGATTTTAATCACTGCATCATTGGCGGCCGGACCTTCAGCTGCCAAGGCCTCGAGCTCTGGAGTTCCCTCCCTAAATTTGTTTACCAGTCTACCTAGCTCTCCTATTAAAATACTCATTAAAACCTACATCTGACCAAGCTTTTGATAATCTAGCCTAACACCTCCTTATGTGACTCAAGTGTTAAATTTTGTTTCGGAATGCTTGTAAAATGTCTTGGGGCATTTTACTAAGTTAAAGGTGCTATATGAATGCAAGTTGTCCATGTAATATCCATTTTGTCCTGGAGAGTGAGTGAAAAGAGGGCCCAGAGTCAGTCAGCAGCACCTAGAAGAGGTATCCTATCCAGAAATCCACACAGTCTGTGGCTCCAGTGGAGCTGCCGCATTCTGAGAGAAATCAAATTGTGAAATCACAGGAAAACAGAAATGCCTGGACCTGCACCTGGCCCCCAGTAATATCGCTTTTTTTTCTTGAGCACACTCACTGCTGCTCCTTCAATCACAGACTGCTTCTCTCCCACGTTTGCCTGTGAGCCTATCAGCAGCTAATGTGAGAGAGGAACGGCCTATGATTGGAAGAGCAGTTTCCTTCAGAATCTTCCACTCCACTTACCAGCATTTTGAAAACTGCCTCTGGGGGCCACATTGTGGTGCTTTATGGGCCACATCCACGCATTGGACGTGCCTGCTGTAAAGGATGAGGAAACACCCCAGAATTAATGGTGAATCAGGACGTGAAAAGGAGGGAGGAACTTAAAACAATTACAATCACCAGGGAAAGGGTACTAAGAAAATTATTACAACTAAAAGTTGGCAAGTCCCCAGGTCCTGATAGTCTTCATTTTAGAGTCTTAAAAGAAGTGGCTGCTGAGGTAATAGGTGCATTCGCTTTAATTTTCCAAAATTCCCTAGTTTCTGGAAAGGTCCCATCAGATTGGAAAATAGCGAATGTGACTCATCTATTCAAGAAAGGAGAGAGCACGAAACTGCAGGCCAGTTAGCTCAATATCTGTCATAGGGAAATTGATGGAATCCATTATTAACGAGGTTACAGCAGGCCATTTAGGACATCTCAATACAATTCGGCAGAGTCAACATGGTTTTGTGAAAGGGTAATCATGTTTGACTAATTTATTGGAGTTCTTTGAGGAAGTAACAAGCAAAGTGAATAAAGGGGACCTGTGGATGTGCTCTACTTAGATTTCCAGAAGGCATTTGACAAGGTGCCACTTCAACGGTTAGTACGCAAAATAAGAGCTCATGGTGTAGTGGGTAAGATATTAGCATGGAGTGATTGGTTAGCTAACAAGAAACAGAAAGTTGGCATAAATGGGTCATTTTCAGGTTGGCAAGATGTGATGAGTGGAGTGCCATAGGAATCAATGCTGGGTGGGCCCTCAACCATTTACAATTTATATCAATGATTTGATTGAAGGGACTGAAGGTATGATTGCTAAATTTGCTGATGACACAAAGATAGGTAGGAAAGTAAGTTGCGAAGAGCACATAAGGAGCCTGCAAAGATAGGTTAAGTGATTGGGCAAATATTTGGCAGATGGAGTAAAATATGGGAAAATGTGAACTTGTCCACTTTGGCAAGAAGAATAGAAAAGCAGCATAATATTTAAATGAAGAGAGGTTGCAGAGGAGATTTAGGGGGGAAATAATTGAGGTGTATAAAATTGAGAGGCATAGATAGGGTAGACTGGAAGGAACTTTTCCCCTTGGTGGAGGATCAATAACCAGGGGCATAGATTTAAGGTAAAGGGCAGGAAGTTTAGAGGGGATGTGAGGAAGAATTTTTTTCACCCAGAGGGTGGTGGAAATCTGGAACTCACTGCCTGAAAGGGTGGTAGAGGTAGAAACCCTCATAACATTTAAGAAGTATTTGGATGTACACTTGTGATGCCATGGCATACAAGGCTATGGGCCTAGTGCTGGGAAATGTGGGATTAGAATAGTTAGGTACTTATTTGACCGGCGCAGACTCGATGGGCCGAAGGGCCTTTTTCTGTGCTGTAGACCTCTATGATTCTATGATCGAATACCCTTGGATAGTCAGTTCCTAGCCTTGGTCACCCTGAAGCCATGTCTCCATAATTGCAGTCATATCGTACCCATTAACATCTATTTGTGCTGCTAATTCTACCTTACTGCAAATGCTCCATGCATTCAGATACAGTGCCTTTAGACTTGTCTTTTTAACATTTTTACACATCGTTTTTGTATTATGGCCCTATTTGCTGCTAGCCCTTATTTCCTCTGCCTTCCACGTTTGCTTTCTACTTTTCTGTCTTTCACTTCTATCTTTGTTTCCCTCTCTTGTGCCTCCCTGCTCAGGTTCCCATCCCCCTGCCATCCTGCTTGAAACTTTCTCCTACAGTACTAGCGAATCCCCCTGCGAGGATATTGGCCCCGGTCCTGCTGGGTTGCAACACGTCCAACTTGTACAGGTTCCATCTTCCCCAGAATCATTCCCAGTGCCTCAAGAATCCAAGTCCCTCCCTCCAACACCATCTCTCCAGCCATGCATTCATCTGGTCTATTCTCCTATTCCTTATCTTGCTAGCACGTCGTACTGGGAGTGATCCTGAGATTACTACCTTGAGGTCCTGCTTTTTAATTTATTTCCTACTTCCCTATGTTCTGCTTTCAGGACCTCATCCCTCTTTTTACCTATGTAGTTGGTACCGATATAGACCACGACCTCTGGCTGTTCAACCTTCGTCTTCAGAATGTCCTGCAGCCGCTCAGTGACATCCTTGACCCTGGCATCAGGAGGCAACATACCATCCCAGCTGCAGAAAGGTCTTTCTGTCCCCCTTACGATAGAATCCCCTATCACTATTGTTCTTCCACTCTTTTATCTCCCCTCTATGCAGCTGAGCCACTCGTGGTGCCACAGGCTTGGCTCTTGCTGCATTCCCCTGAGAAACCATCTCCCCCAGCAGTATCCTAAATGGAGAATATGTTAGAGAGGGAGATGGACACAGGGGACTCCTGCACAATCTGCCTAGTGCTTTTACTCCATCTGCCGATCACCCATTCCCTTTCTGCCTGTGCACTTTTTAACCTGCGGTGTGACCACCTTACTCTATGTGCTGCCCACGAAGATCTCAGCCTTGCAGATGCTCCACATTGACTCCAGCTCCGAAACATGGATTTCGAGTAGCTGCAGCTGGAGACACTTCCTGCACACGCGGTCGCCCTGGACACTGGAAGTATCCCTGATTTTCCCCATTGCACAGGAGGAGCGTTCCATGTGGTCAAGCTGCCCTGCCATGACTTACCCTTAAATTACTCCCTTTACTTTCACTTCCTCTAGTTTAAGGGCAATTAAGTGTATACTAGGGACCTTACTTATACTTTAAACACTACTTAATCTAAACTAAAGACTAATTTTTATTTTAAAGACTGGACAGTAGAAATACTCACCAGGTCCTTCTTAACAAGGCTGCCGCTCCTCTCGCTCTGGCTCCTGGTCCTGCTCTGGTCTCAGGCCTGGTTCTAGCTTGCTCTTTAAGGCCTTTGTTCCTCTCACATTGTCAAATACCAAAAACAAGAACAAAGGAACATCCAAAACAAACACAAAAATACCTGGAAAAACTCAGCAGGTCCGACAGCATCTGCGGAGAGGAACACAGTTAACGTTTCGAATCCGTACGTCTCTTCCCTTCCCCCCAACTCCCTTAATCACCCAACTCCCAGCACTCTATTCTCAGTCGCACTCAAGTGTTAAGTCACACCTTTATATGCTCCTAAAACAAAGGCTAGCTGGCCCAGTCATAAAGGAACCAGTTTCAGCTGCTTTTTTAATTAACTAAGCCCAACTGCTCAACCAGTGGAGTCCTTTTTAAAACCCTGCTTAAGGTTGGTAACTTTAGAATTTAAACTGTAGATTTCAGTTAAATGATAACGACAAACAAAATTAGATTTTACAGAAAGATTTTAAGAAACTAAGACTCCTTACTCACCATCTACCAGCATCCAGTCCTAGCACTCACGGCTATAGCAATGGTTTAGAGATCCAGGTGCATATCCGGCACAAACTGAGCATTCTGCTGGCTAAGGCCTCTATGGTGGTCACCATCCTTCCAATGGTGACCTCGATGGGCCTAGCCTCCAGCAGTCCTCCAATTGCCAGTAACCTTGGCTGCCACTGCCTCCACCTACCCGAAGCTGTGCTGTGTTCACCAGATGGTGACATCAGTGATGATGTCCCTTGAGCCGGTAATATGTGAGGTCCCTGTGGACTGTAATCCTACGAATGCTTGATGGCCTTATGAGAGTGAGTTGGAAGTGAGGAGAAGATTGACTTACCCTCCGGAACAGATGTGATCATTCATCCTCTTCCTGCACTGGATAGCAGTCCTATTCGGAAGAGCGCAGGCACTGACCACATTGGTGACCTCCTCCCAAGCCTTGTTAGTGAGGTTGGTGCACCTCTGGCTCCCATCACAGGGGTTAAGAGGATCTCCTGCCAATCCTCGACTGCCTGGAGGAGTGCTGCTAGTGTCTTGTTACTGAACTTTGGGGCACAGCGCTTGTCTCTTCTTGGGGCCATCACTCGCCATGACAAATCCTGGGCTGCAGAGTGTGAATGTGTGCATGGGTGCCGTTTAAACATGGTGCCCATAAATATGAGCCGATAAGCTAACAGCAGGACAGATGAATCTCAGCCCGCCCCACCATGTGATACAATGCGCTGCAAGCTCATATATACATAATGAGGTGAAAAGTGAGCAATCTGGTGCGGAAATCCACCACATCAGCTGACAGGAACAGTACCAACTTGCCCACCCAACACTACATGTAGGAAAATTCCATCCTACATCATGGCTGGGTCCGCAAGTGTTGTCATGGTGTTGGCTACCACTTCTGTGTGCAGACCTGTAATACATTAGAGATGGAGATGGAATGGACTCTTCAGTGCTCCTTGACAGTGACAAGAAGCTGCCTGGCAGGCCTGCCAATGCACCAAGCATTTCAGTGTACATCAGCGTTCTCCTGTATGCCGCTCCATCAAAGTCCTCACCTGAGGCTCCAGTTGCAGAACCGGTCTGCAACCTCGGCCTCCGGTGAGCTGACACACACACCATCCTTTCCCCTTACCCTGGCTGCAGCCCACTCAATTCCAGTGATATGCTGAAGCCCAACTTTATAATAGCCTCTAAAGTTTTATACCAGCCACTATGTTAAGTGGGCAAACTGCATTGACACTAATGCAGCCACTGCAAGTGATGGTATCTTTAGTCACTACTCACTCTACTCACGTAATTGCATTCTGCAACTGGGACTATGAGAGAATCAAGGATAATAAACCAAACCGAATAGTGGTGAGGATGGGTAAATGTACAAGGTTTTCATTCATTGCTTTTTCAGATCAGAAGTTATTTAGATGGTAGGAGTGGAATCCATGGTGGTGTAGATTTTACTTGGTCTGTGCTAGGAAAATGCTTGCAGGGTTAATTGTGTTTTATCATTCTTGCTTCTATGCTCTTCGGCCTTTCAATAACTTTTAAATGTAATTTGAAAAATTGGAGCACTAATGCGCAGAACTTTTCCCTGGATGTCGGGACCCTGACATCAGAACCAAATGGGGATCACAAGCTCACACTTTCCAGCTGCAAGACCTGGTCGGTGATCTTTCAGTAGGTGGCCTCCTAATTGGTCACCTTGGTGCTCATCTATTAAGAATGGTGGGTGGGGTCCCAATGCCGCCAGCCCAATAAGAGGGCCGAACAGTCTAGAACATCAGCAACACCGCAAGGAGAGGTGGGAGCTGCTGAGGTAAGTCAGGGATTGTGAGGACGCCTCAACATGGAAGTGCCCTTGGAGGCAAAAATTTATATGAAGATTTCGGAGGGGCCAAGCCACTTGGCCCCTCACAGGGGAGGGGAAATCCTTCTTGTTGGATTGTTGAGATGGCAGGTGCGGTGATTTCTGCCACTGACCCCCACTTTGGGGCATGGAGCTTCAGCCTGTCAGGGCACCAGAGCCTGTGAGGTGCTGATGGTTTCTGCATGCTGTGAGGGACCACCCCAGAAGTGCTGCAAAGTCACCTCTAATTAGGGCCTTGAACATGAAAATTGGCTAATCGCCTCCATTGAACAGGCTTCTGTTCACCCCGGGAACCCTCTCTAATGGGAATGTGATGGGGAGCTGCCCTGACACAGATGCCTCCTATTTTCCTAGCCACCTACCATGTCTAAACCCACCACCACAGAGCCAGGAAAATTCGGCCCTATATATGAAAGACTACCACAACACTCTTCAAAAATTTAAAATTTTATTTTGAGTTTTCTCTGAATTTAGGCATTACTTCATGGAACTCTATTGCAACTAAATAAATGGAATTATGGTGGAGAAAGAAAAGTAAACACTTGAGTTTATGTTAATTAACTGTTCATTTCTAGGGCTCTTATGGAGAGTGCAGTCATTATATAATAGGCCAAGCACATAAATAATAAATACTTTCATCATGTTTGTCATGAATATGTTAATTAGGTTGATAACGTATGCACTTTTGTGTTAAGATATAGTGCTTCTGTGTGGGCAAGCATGTGTTAGTGTCGACTATTTTGGTTATAATTAGTATTCCTGTGCATATTCTGTTGGTAAAGAAGATAGACAGCTAATTAGAGTGTGAGGTATAGCTGAGCGCTTTAATCAGTTTGGGGTTGCTCATTTCAACATGAGACCCATCCATTATTACTATTAGTAGCTGGGACAGTCTTCAGATTTGTTCTTAGAATGTGGTGGGTTCATTTCTTTTGCAAGTGATTGCTTTTGATCTGCTGTGCTTGTTTTAAGTTTGCAAGTATTTTGCATTAATTTAGCGATGGTTATTAATTTTAAAGTCAGTGCTGCCAGTTTCCCAAAGCCGTTCTCAATTTGAATACATGGACCCTTAAATTCCAGAGTTGATGTCATGTTGGTGGGGGATAGCAGGAGTCTAGTGTGAGGCTTATGTCCACCAGTGTTCCTTTCAGAATTGCCCTGTCATAAATGTGGTCAGTGCAGTTTGTACATAGTAACAGTGGGCTCGGAGAGATGATAGAGAGGTCAATGAATTTTTGCAGGTTCTCCTGAATTGTTGATGCTATTGAATGCCTATTTGGCTTTGGGTGCTTCATAAGTTAGCCCTCATATTTATGTCAATCGCAAAGGCTTCCATTTCCTAACTGTGCTATGTAATTTAACAATATGCACAGCTTGCTGCAATGGAATTCTTGATACACTGAGACGTGTCATAATACTTTTATACATCACCAATCCAACATCCCAGCTCTCTTTCAACAGGAAGGGCAAGGCCTGCTGGGTGACAAAGGATAGCTACCACTCCCAATTCTCATTATGTTTCTTCCTAGGACCACCAGTGCAGGAGAGGAATGCTGCAATGAACCATAAAGCAAGATGGGGATGTGCATTGATCAAGCCATTAAGCTGTTTAAAAGGAAGAATAAATCCAGTGGGAGCCCTTCAATATACATTGGCCAGCATCTCTCAAAATATGATACCGATTTGTATGCTTCATAACGTTGCTATCTAGAAATCATTGATGGTACATGTCCTGGTACATGCCTGTTATGACATGGCAGATGATGTGTGCCAAGCAGACCAAATCCACAAGGAAAACTTGACCACACTATCACAACGGTTTTGAGATTTGTATTTATTACGAGAAGTGTACACTGAATTCAGAAGTAATGAGTCCACCAAGACTTATAGAGATTTTTTAAAATTAAATTAAAATATCTATTCACAAAATAAAAGATTTAAAGCACATACATAAGACTACAATTAGTTACTACCATAACAAATTCTGAAATTCCTAATTAACCTGACTCCCAGTTACATACTCCCTTTAAGGCAACAGTCTAACATTGATTTTAAATTTAAAACAGAACCAGTAGGTTAACAGAATACCCACTTGACAGTGGAATTCCAAATGGTTTTCCCAGGCTTCAGTTACTTTACATAGCAGGCTTATGCACAAATGGCTGGAGGCTTCTTGAAGGCTGTTTCACACACTCCTGTTAGATCTTACATGGGCTTTTCTCACATAGCCTTTAATTCTCCTTTATATATGTTTCTGTCTCATTAATATGTAAACTTTATTGTTTCATATGTCTTTGAAACTATGGCCAGGATCTGTAGATCGGCGAGCAGGGGATGGGGGGCAGGGCCCCCTCGCCGATGCGAAATGAAGCGGGATGACGTCGGATGGAACTCCCGACGTCACCCCACGTCATTTCAATTTTCAGGTTGGTTGGGGCGCAGCCGAATCAGCTGTGCGCCCGCTAACCTGTCAATGGCCTACTGGGGCCATTTAAAAAGTAATTGAGATACTTAATGGACCTGATTGTCCAACTTTAAGGTTGGTGGGCAGGCCAGGAGCCCTGGAGGGCTTCAGAAAAAGCATGAAACCTCATCCATAGGCAGGATGAGGTTTCATGAAGGTTTTTAAAATTTTAATAAATGTATGCTTTAAAGTGATGGACATGTCCCAACTCATGTGACAGTGTGACATGAGGGGACATGTCAGGGAAATTTTATTTTTGCCCCTACAACATTTTTAAATTTGGTGCCAATCTCCCTGAGACAGCACTTAGCTTCAGGGAGATGAGTGCACTCTTTCGCGCACATGCACGAAAGAGGGCAATTTCGGCTGAGGGAATCCCCCCCGTTTGCACAGGGAGCGCTTAGCTGTCACGCTGGGCAGGTCTTAATTGGCCCGCCCATGTAAAATGGTGGCACATCCCCAATTGGGGGAGCCAATCGGAGGTGCCCGTTCCTGCACTTCCCCCTCAACGGGGGGAAAATTCTTCCCTATATCTTCCTCATAATATAAAAACTTTCATGTTGCCAATATTGTCAGTAACCTATGGGAAAAATAAACACACTCCTTAGCCTTGCTTATCTGGCTAGTTGTAAGCAAACTAAGATCCCTTTGAAATCCAACAATCCCTTCATTTATCTAAAAATGCAAATTCCCTTCACACCTTACATGCTAAGCCAACATCCATGTTTACTCATTAACATGTCAAGCACATTCCTACACATAGCTTCTTTTGATGATTTCAAGCTTGCAATCTACTTGACACCAAATGTAATGAAATCACACAGAGAGAACCACCTATACTTACCCCCATAAACCTACTTCACAATAAACCAGAAAAATATTATGAAAATTGTTATACTTTTGTCACAATGCCAGAGAAATATGTTGGTGGCACTGCAGCTGCTTCACATATAACTGCACTTTCAAACTCCCAACTGTCTAGTTTTTGGCCTTTCATTCACTACAACATTTCTGCAGCTCCTGATTTGCTCAACTGTAACCAGATCTCCACCTTTGATGCTCTAGCCCACAGTAAAATCATACAGTCCCATACCCTGGCTGTTCTCCTTAGTGTAGTCCTCATCTTCATTCCCTAATGTCCAATGGAAGCAGATATGAAAGGATATGTTGGGCAACTGGTTCAGCTATTCACCAGCAGATCTGGCTGGACCACATAAAATACCATCAGTCCTGCTCTCGTCTGCTAAAAATGCTCATTATTCCAAGATCATCCTGTAATGTAAAGATAAGCCTCAGCTTCTTTCCCCCATGAAAACCATCTTCTTAAACTTTGCTGCATTGTATCTTCCATCTTCACCTCCAACAACAAGGGTGAGGAGGTCATGTGCACCATTGTCACAATGATTGAGGCCATCCAATCAGCTGCCTCTTCCACATCCTTCCCTTCCAGGAGCCCACCAGACAAAAGTTCCTCCAAAACTCCCACTGGCCTCCTGGAATCTTGTGTGTGAAGGCTAGCGAGATCCTGCAAGATCACCTTTAGAGCCCTGGAAGGAGCCACTGGGGTAAAAATTGAGCGTTGTGGTCATCTTCGTGGCAGGGGATGCCCTCCATAACCTGGAGCATCAAATCCTGCAGCAGGTGGCATATGTGACCGACCAGTTCCCTAGACATGCTCGATCTTCAGCGACACTGGGTTTCAGTCATCTGCAGAAATGACAGGCACTGAATATAGGCCCTGGTCTAGTGAGGTGCCAACGAGCAATGGCTCGCTGTGGATCTTCAGCTGCATGCGCAGCAGGCCCTGCCGCCCCTTCATCTTGAGTGAGGTGCACCTCCCTTTGCAGAGCCAGGTGCCTCCGCCTCTCTCTTCTTTTTCTTCTCTGGTCTCTGTAAGCCATGAAGCATACCACTAAATCACCAGGCTCCATGATCCTAATGTTCTCCTCCTGCAGCGTCAAAGAGAGAGACGCGTGGGTCAGCATATGTGTCCTAAGAACCTCCCTTAGTTAAGCCTGAAGGCCCCTTCACACATGGAGAGTGTTGGACACCATTTGGATGATCTTGGATGTGTAGCGCACTTCATGGCTGTCCGAAACCCCACCCACCTCCGCCCCACTCCACTTGACCAATTGGCGGCAGCTTTGGCCACTGGACTGTATGCTGTGTTCTCAGCTCAGGTGCAGGCATTCTCCTAACCCGCACTGCAAGGCTGCACTGTTTGCTTGAACCATGATGGGTACTGGTTCAAACCTTAATAAAGATATTGTAAGGGGCTATGAGCGCCTCCACCAGTGACTGCACCATGGCCACCTTTCGCAAGGGAATCGTACAACTTGCCCAGTCGGACACTTGCTCTGCTGCTCCCAAAATGCACATTAATTTGCAGTCTGCAAATTTTCACCCAATGGGTGAAAGGTTCTGGAGCATTAGGTGGCACATTCATGCTTTTGTGTTACTTGAGTGGGGAGAAAAGCTTCAGAGGCCTGACTCCAAGCATGTCAATGGAGCTGCAGCTGAACGATCTCAGCTGTAGAAGAATGCTCACTTTTGACAAGCTTTTCCCAGTGCCTGGCCGCTTCCCTCGCCCTCCCATCCCCCCACCTCCCGACGTGTGCTTGAGTATTTCCTTCAGTCTGTGATGCCCTCCCCCTCCCCACCCGCCCCCACCCCCCACCACCGGCTAACATGCACTGGAGCCCTTGCCCCAGCACCGAACTGAAAGGCAGTCGGGAAAAACCGACTTGCCGGAGTCCCCCGCAAATGCATGGTGCCTCTTCTTTGATGTCTACAGGCAATGCTCACGAGTGCTGCGCAAGGTTGTGTGCACACACCTCCGAGTTCCCCTTGGAGTTCAGGTCGCCAGGTACACGCCTTTTAAAGGCAGTTGTGAAGCACACTGTTATGAAGTCATGCTGACGTGGGAGGTAAATTTGAAGTAGGGGATTGATTCTGGCCAGCAGGGCTTATAATTAGATGCAAATGTATTAAAATAATGTTCTCAACATGCGGCAGTGTGGCCTGCCATTGACCGGTGAAACTGGTTTCACGATGGCGTTAAACCAATGTTTGGCCTTCTCACCATATTACTCCCCACCAACCCCCGCAACCCCCCACCGCCCGTCATGAAATTTCTGGCCATTAACTCTGTTCACTCGTTACTGACTCCATCCCTCTCACTGGAATTGTCTGAGACTGAACCAGATAGTTCACAACTTTGGTGATACATTTGATCCCATGATGTGCTTTCAACCATGTATCCACACAATTTCTAAGTCCATTAATTTCACCTCTATAATATCACCAAACTCCACACGGCATCATCTCATCTGCCGCCTGTGTGCCTTTGACATCTATACTTGAATATTCCAACGCACCCCCTGGCCATCCTCCCATTTTCTACTCTCTATAAACTTGAGGTTATCTAAACCTCTGCTGCCCGTGTCCTCACTCACACCACGCCCCGCTTCCCATCACCCCTACGCTCATTGAGCCGCACAGGCTCCTGGCTAAACAATGCTTCTACTTTACAATTCTCATCCTGGTTTCCAAATCTCTTCATGGCCTCAGCGTCTACCCCTATAAGCCCCTCCAGCACCCTCTGAAATATCTGCATTCATGTGTGTCAGTCATGGCTCAGTTAATTGCGCACTCACCTCTGAATTATACGGTTCTGTGTTCAAGTCCCAATCCAGGGCTTGAGCACAATGATCAGGGCTGATGTTCCAGAGCAGTATTGAGGGAGTACTGCACAGTTGGAGGTGCCATTTGATCAGATGCCTTATATACTGTTCGGGTGGATGTAAAAAATCCCACAGCACTAGTTCAAAGAAGAGCAGGGGAGTTATTCCTGGTCTCCTGGCCAATATTTATCACAAAAACAGGTTATCTGATCATTATCACATTGCTGGTTACGGGAGTTTGCTGAGTGCATATTGGCTGTTGTTTTTTCCTACATTGCAATGCTGACTACTCTTTGAAAAGTATTCAATTGGCTGTAAAACACTTTGAGACATCCTGTGGTCATGAAAAGCACTATATAATTGCAAGCCTTTTATTTACATTTAATTCTGCTTTCTTTAGCATCCTGAGTATTAATTATCCTATCATTGGTGGATGTGCCTTCAGCTGCCTAGGCCCTAAGCTCTGGAATTTCTTTAAAAAGCTGCCTCTCTTTCTTCCTTTAAGATGCTTCTCTTTGGCCATGCTTTTGGCTACTTGCCCGAATATTGCCTTACATGGCTCAATGTCAAATTTTGTTTTATAACACTCCTGTGAAGTGCCTAGGGGCATTTTATTATGTTATAGATGCTATATAGATATAGTTGTTCCTGTTGCTGAATTCCTTGCCCACGAACAACATGAAGCAGGGCTGGTAATGTGTGCTACTAGAAAACTGAGGGCCAAGCTCATTCGGGACCTTCACAGGTATATTGGAGAATTGATTTAGAAAATCTCAGCCGATCATGGAAAAACCCC
Organism: Cetorhinus maximus; assembly: GCF_964194155.1. NCBI lineage: Eukaryota > Metazoa > Chordata > Chondrichthyes > Lamniformes > Cetorhinidae > Cetorhinus > Cetorhinus maximus. The sequence goes on from NC_135884.1 coordinate 105,073,730, forward strand.
ATCTCACCGACCTTTGTTTGTTCCTTAATAAACTCCTTGGCCTGAATTTTGCGCTCCTCGGGCATGCGCAATCGGCGGGCCGGTGGGCAGACGGGAAGCAGTCCCCCGACCGCGATCGGCCCCCGACTGCAATTTCACACTGACTGGCCAATTAACAGCCAGCCAGCATGAAACGCGCCCTGAGAAAGACTCAGCACTGCCAGTGGGGGCAGGAAGAGGGCTCTGACGTCACCGCGGGTGCTGGTGAACGCTTCCAGTGAGCTCCCTGAAGGCAGACAGATGCCTCAGGGAGCTGCAGACCTCCAAGTAATAACAGAAAGCACAAAAATGCTGCAAAATATGTCCATGCAGCACAATCAAGCACCTGAAAGCATACCTCATGAAGATGCTGTCTCCAGATGTTTCTTTTTATTTTATATCCGAACGGAGAGTTCATCCCACCCTTGGGTGAGGTTTCATCAAAAACGCAAAGCCTGCCTAGCCAATTGGCCTGTCTGCCAACCGTAAGGTTGGGTGAGCCACATAAAAACACTTGCAATTGGGCCGTTAACGAGCTTAATTGTGGGCAGGCACTCTTCCGACTTTTGTGCGCACCCGCTGAGCAAAATATCACATGAGTTCGTGATGTCGTTGGGATGCCCGCCCAACATCATCTCCTGCTATTTTATGCTGTTTGGGTTGGGCGCGCGCCTTGTTACTCAAAACTAGCCATTGCTTTATAGCCATGAGCCTCAATATCAGCATAGCATCTACCCTCCACTGTTCTACAAAATAACCCAACATCAAGTCATCTTATATCAGTAACTCCAAATATTTCCTACAATTAATTAGAAAAGCATTATTTTGTTTATTCACTGTGCACACCCCTTGTGGCCATGGAAACTTTTCTTTGCCTCCTTTGAACTTTCCTTCTGCATGGCACCTAATGTCCACATCTCAATTGCAAACTGACAGGTAAGGGTTGGTTTCAGTGATAGCCAATTATTTCGCCTGATGCCAGGAGCACCAGTTGTGCTGCCTTCTGCTGCAGAAGGAATGCATTACATGAATTAGCTGTCCCCAGACCCTGGAGTCACAATCTATCAAGGTTCATGCGATGTCAATCATGGTAAGTGGGAGGGAATAATGACTTGGAATGTGAGCTTTCGATATTTTTGCATGTGCTACATAATGTGAGATGGTTGACATGTGTAATGCCAGGTTACTTGTGGGAAAAGGAGCAATTGTCATCAATTATTCCAAATTGCACAACTTGAATATTAGAGCAAGAAGTACCCATTCGGTTCTCTGTGATTTAGTAGGAGAGGTAGTTATATATCAGTCATGCTTAGTGGAGGGATATTCCATCCATGTTCCTTTGTTGCCTCTCATGAGCATCTAGGATTTGCAGTCATCCTTTCCTCAGAAGATGACAGTCCAGCTGTCTTTAAATGATATCCATGGTCGTGTGCAAGAAAGCTTATCTCACTTCTTCCAACCCAACTCACAATTGCTCCATCTGCCACTGCTGTTTCCGTGTAAGTATCACCAGGATACCACTGGAGCAGAAGGTTACATTTCTAACCTGGCAGCTAACTACAGCATTGCAAATGCTATAATTCTACAAGAAATCTGTTGCCGTTTGCTAGAAGCAAAGTCCAGTACAAACTGCACACCATCCCCACCCACGCTAACAGAGGCCTTTAGACAGAATTCAGTCACTGCTGTCTTTTCTGAGTCACAGACCCTTTCAAAAGTTGGTCCTGTGGTTCAGATATATAAAATAAAACCTCTTCCCAAGTAAAAGCCCGGTGACGCTGATGGGACTTAAATTCCAAGTGGAGCTCTGCAGTTCACAAGGGAGGTTTTTCAGTCCCGTGATTCACAAAAGAAGGAATAATCTGTTAACAAGGTCTAGACAAAATCATCCAGTAGTTTAAAGCCACATTCAAGACAAAAGTGGAGTTTTTCATTATTATCACTGAATGCAGGGTAGGACTACAAAGGAGTGTTTACTTTGGAAAAGTGTTAGTAAGGTAGAGGAGTTACATTATATCATGAGTGTGAATAAAATTTCCAACTCATGCTTGTTCCTCTGAATCTATGTAATCTCTGACCTTAATTTGCACAAAAACAGTCTACTGCTACCCCATTCCACTATTGTCAATTGCAATCAATTCAATATGCTCCAGTCCAAGGTTATTGTCAAGGGGATATGTTTTTCCTACACCATATGCCCACTTTAAATTTTTGGAGGTAAGCATGTGTTCACTTATTTGGTTGTGCTGACTGCCAGCATACATTTGCCTAGATCACTTTCTTGATTGGAAAGGGCATCTTTTACTGCCAGAATTGGCAGAGGAAAAGAGAGCACTGTTGCTACACTATGGAAATATTAGTTTCTTGTGTTCCCACAATACTCCTGTGTAACTCAGAAACTTGACTGTTGAAGCCAACTGTTTAAGCTTCTTTCCCTCAGGCTCCCAATTCTGAAAGTTCTTTTTCCCATATTCCCTGATTCTGGCAGCTTTCCCTTCCTTCAAACCTGACCCATTGTTCCTGGAATCTGGGGCACCTGAGTCACTATCCTCAGCCCCAGTCATTCTGCTGGAGATGGCTGGTTAACTGTTGGTGTCTGACTGTAGGTAACAGCTGGCTGTCCACTGCTTGTTGTGGTGTGGCATCTGGTTTTGAGTAGCTCCTGGTGATGGGCGGCTGATGGTGGTTGGATGGCTTTTACTTGTCGGTTGTTGGTGGTGGTGGATAAGTGCCTTTTAATAGCAAATTGATGGTAGGGGTGGATGAGTGGCCTCTGGTAACTGGCTGGTGGTAGAAGATGGGTCGTTTCCAGTAACAGATTAATGGTAGAGGTGGATGGGTGGCCTCTGATGCTTGGAAGTAATGATGCTCTGAATGTAAGTGCAGTCAGTGCTTTGGAAAAGCAGAGGGACTTAGAAGTACTAAAGACAGCATTTCTGGTTTATAAGGACATAAAACTGAAAATTCAATTAGTTTTTGTTATCTTGAGAGATATAAAATATAAAAGCCAAGATGTTATGATAAACACGTATAAAACTTTAATAAGACCTCAGAAAACTGAGTGTAGCATCAATCTCCACTTTATAAGGAAGATATTGCGGTGCTTTAGGGAAAGTGCAACACAGATTCACTTAGATGTTGCCTGGTATGTAGAGAAACTTGAAAAATTGGGGATTTTTTCTGAAGTTTATAGGCCCTGTAATTCCATGGGTTTCTCCTAGTTTCCTGTTTTAATTTTGGCAGGAGATTGATGAAAATCCCATAGAAACAGCCTATGAGCCCATTTTAGCTGTTTATGCCATTTGCCCGGCAGTACTACTGGCCTCCCACCCAAGAAAGCCCACAGAATTTCCAAGCGATGGTGTTTTGAGAAGGTCCAATGGACAAGCTGAGCACTTTTTTCAATTCTGGCTTCATAACAGAATTGAATGAAAATCCGCCCACTGAAGAGTTGTATATTTGTAACATCTTGCAGAAATGTAAAGCAATATATAATGCAGCATTATGCCTGAAGTCAGTAGCTAGCCTAATTTCAAATCCTTTCCATTTAAAATATATTACTGTATTCACAATTCCAATTTTAGGAAAGTTCCCCCTAAGTTCAATAATGATGAACTCTCATTACTCAAATCCAAATGTCATTGGTTATAAAAGATTATCAAATCATTTCAATTTAGAAAAAGAGAATAAATAATACTAGCCAATTTTCACAGAACAGACAATGTACAGTGTGAGTGATACAATAGATGAGTGCTTCAGTGAGTAAATTATTGAAGTCAAATTCTGAGGGGAAAAATTGGTATTTTACGACAAGCAGGTAACTTATAATATTCATGGAACTAATGTTAGTTAACTCTTAGACTCCAGCCCCAACTGGTAATTTGTATCATATGAGATTGGAAAGTTTAAAGATGCTGTCAAGCTCAATGCACACTAACTAGTGAAAAATGCAGCATCAGGATTCTTCCCTTGTTCGCTTGGGATCATTCCAGGAAAATGGCTCACATTTCCAAAAGACATAGACCACTCAGCTGCAGTTCAAATGCATTTTTTTTTTCCTTTTCTGGAGGCAGTTATGTTTTTTGTACTTTTAAGCCAGGGGTTTTTTTTGTTGGAAGGGGTGGGGAGTGAATGAAAAATGGGGGGAAGGAAATCTGGGCTTGTTTCCAAAGCAAAGTATTAGGAAGTTGAACCACATGCAGTATAAATTTCAACAACTTCAGCTGTGTGCTACTAAGTGGTATCCCAGGAGAAAGGTCTGGTTATATATGTGGCTTATTCTGTGGGAATGACTGAGCCAACTATGTCACCCACCTTGGTTATATGTGTGTTCCAGAAGGATTGAATCCAGGGGAATTGCTAGAATATATGTAGCGATGTTCCTGTTCTACCACATCCCCTCCAGGATGGATGGAAACCTTTAAACTTGTGCAGAGTGTAATATGTCCAAGTACATTTTAAATGGATCCTTTTTAGATCCGATTACAGGATAACTATTAAATGAGCTCCAGTGGCCTTTCCAGATCAGGTAGTCAGCAAATTATATGCATTTCCCTTATTCAGTTTAACAGCTATTACAAAATATATCAGGTGTTTGGTGCAGCCTTCAATTGCACAGTGGGTTTTTATAGGTAGAAGGTGGTAATTATATTTGTTATTATTGGCTTTCTTGGGGAGCTCTGCAGTAGGCCTGGGGAAATTTGTAAATGCCATCATTCCAATCAATTTGCTATTGCTCCCTTAGCTACTGAACATTTTTGTTGGATGACTCTGCAAAACCCCTTCTGTTTGCCAATTTCCCAAACCACTAGACTTCATTTGATGATGACTCTGGCAAGCAGAAGGTAAGTGTAGGGGTTCCGGGAGATATTAAAATATTCCCTGTGCTTTTGCTACTTAGCATATGTGAGACCCATTAATGGTTCTGAGCTGCAAGCATAAAAGTGGGAAATTCACACTGTGAGGCATACTGGAGTGATTTCAGGGAAATAGTCTCCACCATCTTTCTTATGCGATAGCTTCAGGGAATCATATAATTTAATGTTGGTTTATCTGAGTGATCCTGGGCCTTGGAATGGGACAAGATAAAGATAAAGAATGAGAGAGAGCATGAAGTAAATAAATTAATTAAGAAATTATAAGAATACAATAGAAAAGCAAGAGAAATGAGAAAGATCAAACCAGATTGAGAGATGCAAGAAAAATGAAGAAATTTTCCCTTGACTTGCCCACTACTGACATGTCATATTCTGAACTTCAAAGTAATCTTATATTTTAAAAAGCTGAACAAAGAGGCTAGAAAATATGGCTGCCCAAGGTCAACTGGTTTCTTTTGTGTACCACTCCCATGTCTCAAGAAGGAACCAAGGAACATTCCAGACTGATGTAAGTCAATGTTCTTCCCTGAAACCAATTAAAGGGGTATTATCTGATTTGAATGGGTCATTCTAAAACAAATGCACTGACTATCTCAAACCCTCAGAGGTGTTAACCCACAACAAAGGATGTGGAATCAACATGAACATCACACGTTATTTGTAAAAAGCCTTGAGCTTGTGAAAACACACATGGAGGCATCCATTTTTTTTGCCTGTTTAAAAGATCAGCTAAGAGCTGCATGCAGGTAATTCCATCAAGGTCATTAGGAGCTTCAGTTCAGCCAGTCTATGACCCAGGCTCAAAAGCAAGTTGCAAGACAAGGTAGCTAGCACAAGTGACCTGTTCCAGCTTTCAAAGTTCACTTGAGAACCAACCTCCTAGATATTTGACTACAAGAAACCTCACAAACTGCTGTGAACTCTTCACTTTACAAGACACTCACTTCAACTTCAAAACATAAAATCCATTCAAAAGACCACAGGTCTGCCACGTGGGAGACCAAAATCATAAATCAGAAGCTGAGATAACTGTATTCTGTAAAAGTGCATGACATTTATCTGTATCCAATTTTTGTCTGTGTGGGTGCATGAATGGTGCTGAGTGTGTGTGACATTGTGTTTAATTTGGGGTAAGAGAGTGAGAATAAGTAACCTTCTTTATTTTTAAAATCATTAAAGCTTGCTGCTGAATAATTAATTGGAAAGCACACACGAAGGGTAGGAAAACACACCCCTCTTTCTGTACAATACATACTAATCATGGGCTGTAAGAGAACACATAAATTCTGTCTGTGACACTCTGAAGTGAGAAATTACATACACAAGACAAAAAAAATGAAAGCTAGGAAAGATAAAGCAAATTACATTAACTGTTTGTTAATGATTTCATTTGTATCTGTGGAAAAGGATAGGAAATGATCACTAGAGAAAGCAGTATAGCTTAATTGATATGATTGCTTACAGGATTGCTCATATTGGAAGATTTTGTAAGATCACATTGCTTCAGTTAACAGGACCCATTAACCCATTTAATCCCATCCTCCCAGAATACCAACTTTATTGTTTGGTCCTTAATTTAGTCTTTGGGCTACCTTTCTTGGCAACTAATTCCAACTGTTGATCACCTTGGGTGCAAAGACACATTATTGACATCCATCTTAAATTTACTTTTCACAGCCCTAAATCTGTGCTTGCAATGCTGTTCTGATATATCTGTGGGTTTGCTTTCTGTACCTCAGAATGTTCTCTATACTTTTAGAAGGTCCCTCTATGATATATTGGAGGTACTGAAGAGCTTTAGCTTCTAAATCATTCCTTACAGCTGTTTGCTGTGATACTGGGGCTGAACTTAATGGTGGCAATGACGGTCCGATGCAATTCCATGTCCATCAGGCAATTAGCTGCCTGGTGTCGGAGAGTCGGCAGCTCTCCAGTTCGAGCACTGTCAACAGGAATGGTGGCCAATGCTGGTACTGCAGCTGACCGGGGCCAGCAGCCAATAATGGAGAAGGCCCCGGAACCCGGGTAAGTGGGGCAGGCTCGCCCATCAGGCAGGCCCTGGCGAGGTGGGAGGTTCGTTGCTGAGAGAAGGTGAGTGTTTCAGCAGGGCTGGCCCATGCCACCAGGGATTGACGTCCTTGGGTACAGTATACCTGATGACGAGGGCTCCCCCACACCCCCAAGCCTCCAAGGAGAGCCATCAGCTTTTACTAGGTGGTGTACTGGTATTGTTACTGGACTAGTAATCCAGAGACCCAGGGTAATGCTCTGGCGACCTGGGTTTGAATCCCACCATAGCAGATGGTGGAATTTGAATTTAACCTGGAATTAAAAAGTCTGAGGATGACTATGAAACTATTGTTGCAAAAACCCACCTGGTGCTCTAATGCCCTTTAGGGATGGGAAATCTGCTGTCCTTATCTGGTCTGGCCTACATGTGACTCCAGACCCACAGCAATGAACAAAGGTAATTAGAGATGGGCAATAAATGATGGCCTAGCCAGCAGCATCCACATCTCATGAATGAATTTTTAAAAAGGCAGCATTCCCACATGGTGTAGGGATTAAATTCCACCTTGGAGATTAGTCTAGTTGTACTCCTTTGTATAACTCTAAGGTTTGAATAACCACCCTACATTTTGACAAGTAAAAATGTGTGAAATGCTCTGGATACAGCCTGCATTATGTAGCTACAACACATTTTGGGGTATTCAAATCCAACAAATTTGGCAATATGGCACAGAATCCTATTCATTTTGTTTATTCTATAACACACTGTTCAAACATGATGAATGACAAGTCAACTTACACCCTGGATCTCTTTCATATTTTCTCTCTGTAAATTCTATCCCTGTGCACTAGAAATACATATGCCTCCTATTTTTACTTTCTGTGCGCAGTACCTTGCATTTCAACTCTAAGTCCACCTATATCATTGATGCTACAGGCGTCATTTCAGGTGCAAAACGATGCCCACGTTGCGTGTGCACACTGTTGTTGCTGGCCTTGGTGAATGCCATTTTGGTGAGGTTGTTAGTGCGGAAGCTTAGTGCTCTAAAGCGGAGTAAGCGGATCATGACATTAGTCAACATATCACACTGATTTGTCTCTGGTGGTGCCATTTTCCACCTCAGTAACCCAGCTAACACCGTCTCTTAATCCCACACAGCTGAACATAAGGAAACCTCAGGAAGGTCCCTGTGCCAAAGTTATTGGGATCATCAACCACTTTCAGGTTAGTTGCTGATTGATTTCTATTGGCTGTTGCTGTGTTTGTCAAAGTATTTGGAGGTTTGTGCTGCCACTTAAGGTTGGTAAAGTCTACAAGGAGTGGTCTGGCATGTGGTGAAGGCCTTAGCTGTGACTTGAAGGATTCTGCTCAGAGCGCTTGCACCCAGTCATGGGTGCTGTAATTTCCTCCCCCCACCACTTTTGCTGCATTATCCCAGAGGGAATCAGCAGAGATGACACAGAGGAAACCACACTGCCCAAAAAGTGAGGCAGAGGAGGGGGAGAAGGGCTCTCAGCAAAAGACCATAGCCTCCCAGGGTCTTCAGAGAGCAATTCTCCTATCTCAACCTCAGCAAGGAACAATGTGTCAAAGGTCTCCATTTCACCAAGTGGGTGCTTATAGAAATCTACCACTTACTGCAGGCAGACCTGCAGCCTCAGAGCAAGATAATTATGGCATTGCCTGTGGCTAAACTTGACTGATGCCTTGAACAGTTCTGCATTGGATGCCTTCTAGGCTGGTGCAGACATCTCCAAGATCTTGCAGCTCACTTTCCACTGTTGCTCTGTATGTACAGAGAGGGGAAAACATTGTTTTCTCTCTATCCAAAGGAAAGCAGGCAAAGTATCCACATGCCTTCTCCAAGACAGTGGCCGCCTTCATGGCATAAAGTGCTACTGACTGCATACAAGTCACTTCACAGGCACTGCATCAAAATTCAGAGATACACTGCAACCACAAAGAGTTCAATTTCTTCAATGTCCAACTGATGTATACCATGCTCAGCTCATCATGTAGGTCAATGTCCACTATCCTGGCAGCAGTCATAATACTTTTATTCTATGCATTCCACTGCTATACCATCAGCATTTGAGTCATCATGAAAAATCATTGTGTGACTGCTGGATGATTTGTCATGGTTGCTGTATCCTGCACACACTTGCCATCACAAGGGCTCATCCTTTGTCACTAGGCATGTAGTGAGCAGCTGGAGAGGATGCCGAGGAGGAGGAGGAGCAAAAGGGAAGAAAGAGGCAGCTAATACTGACTCTTTTGGCCAGGCTCTCTGGGATCAGCTATGCAGTGAACAGAATTCCTTATTCACTCAACCTTCACTTCTCTCTGCCACTAACTTTCGCAGTATCCTCTTGGCCACAATGCCAAAATAGAAGCCATTACAAAACAAACATTCCAAACCTACTTTATCAATCAAACTATCCAACATTCCATACCAAGGTCAACTAATCACCCCTGCACCTTCTGTTAGTGCCTGCCTTCCACCTGCCTTTGCCTCTAATAGGGCTCCTACAAACTGCTACCTCAGGGGCTGCAGTATTGCTGGCAGAAGGCTGAAGATTATGACGTCGTGCAAATCTGACTCTAGAAGGCCCGACTTCGGACTGTAGCATCTTGGCATGGGCAACAGTACTCTAGGCTGACTGGCTGACAGGCAACACAAGGTCACTGGCAAAGTATCAGTGATGGGAGGACGAATGCTGTCATCCTGAGAGAAAACAAGTTCATGCTCCTTGGAGCCACTACCACTCCCACAAGACAACATCTCACCAAGCCTAGCAATGTGTTGGAGGACAGATTGCTGGACTTCTCTGATACCCTACAAGCACTTGAATACTGGTAAGGGCAGCCATAACGACAGGAGTCTGAGCATTTGTGGCAGCAAGCTGCACTTGTATGACTTCAGTCTGTGCTTCCACTGCAGTACACAGACATTGGGTGGCTTCTGCTTATGCTGCAACAGAACACGAGACATTAGTCATCAGGCATTCCATCCTGGTTGGGTCCACAAGTTGGACAATAGAGTTGGCCAATAATTCCATGCTGGAAATGTGTTATGTGGCACTACCACTGTGCTAAACAGGATATATTTCGAACAGATCTAGCAACTCAAGACTGGGCATCCATGAGGTGCTGTGGGCCATCAGCAGCAGTAGAATTACACTCGAACACAATCTGTAACCCCATGGCCTGGCATATCCCTCACTCTACCATTACTATCAAGCCAGGGAAATCAACCTTGGTTCAATGAAGAGTGCAGGAGGGCAAGCAAGGAGCAGCACCAGGCATGCCTAAAAATGAGGTGTCAACGTGGTGAAGCTATAACACAGGACTACTTGTGTGCCAAACAGCATAAGCAGCAAGTGATAGACAGAGCTAAGCAATCTCACAGCTAACAGATCAGAATAAAGCTCTGCAGTCCTGTCACATCAAGTTGTGAATGGTGGTGGACAATTAAACAACTCACTGGAGGAGGAGGTCCCCAAATATCCCCATCCTCAGTGATGGAGGAACCCAGCACAGCAGTGCAAAAGATAAGGCTGAAGCATTCACAACAATCTTCAGCCAGAAGTTCCAGGTGGATCATCCATCTCGGCCTCCTCTGGAGGTCCCCAACATCACAGATGCCAGTCTTCAGCCAATTCGATTCACTCCATGTGATATCAAGAGCTAACTAAAGGCACTGGATGTTACAAAGGCTATGGGCCCTGACAATATTCCGGCAATAGTACTGAAGACTTGTGCTCCAGAACTTGCTGTCTCCCTGGCCAAGCTGTTCCAGTACAGCTACAACACTGGCATCTACCCGGCTATGTGGAAAATTGCCCAGGTATGTCCTTTACACGAAAAGCAGGACAAATCCAATCCAGCCAATTACTGCCCTATCAGTCTACTCTCAATCATCAGTAAAGTAATGGAAGGCGTCATCAACAGTGCTATCAAGCAGCATTGCTTAGCAATAACCAGCTCGCTGATGCCCAGTTTGGTTCCGCCAGGCCCACTCAGCTCCTGACTTAATTACAGCCTTCGTTCAAACATGGACAAAAGAGCTGAATTCCCAAGGTGAGGTGAGAGTGACTGCCCTTGACATCAAGGCAGCATTTGACCAAGTGTGGCATTAAGGAGCCCTAGCAAAACTGGAGTCAATGGGAATCAGGGGGAAAACTTTCCGATGGTTGGAGTCATACCTAACACAAAGGCTGTGGTTATTGGAGGTCAGTCATCTCAGCTCCAGGACATCACTGCAGCAGTTCCTCAGGGTAGTGTCCTAGGCCCAACCATCTTCAGCTGATTCATCAATGACCTTCTTTCCATCATAAGGTCAGAAGTGGGGATGTTCACTGATGATTGCACAATATTCAGCACCATTCACGACTCCTCAGATACTGAAGCAGTCCATGTCCAAATGCAGCAAGACGTGGACAATATCCAGGCTCGGGCTGACAAATGGCAAGCAACATTCACGCCACACAAATGTCAGGCTATGACCATATCCAACAAGAGAGAATCCCACCATCGCCCCTTGATGTTCAACGGCATTACCATCGCTGGATCCCCCACTATCAACATTCTGGGGGTTACCATTGACCAGAAACTGAACTGGACTAGCCATATAAATACTGTGGCTACAAGAGCAGGTCAGAGGCTAGGAATTGTGTGACGAATGACTCACCTCCTGACACCTCAAAGCCTGTCCGCAAGGCGCAAGTCAGGAATGTGATGGAATGCTCCCCACTTGCCTGGATGAGTGCAGTTCCTACAACACTGAAGAAACTGGACAATGTCCAGGACAAAGCAGCCTGCTTGATTGGCACCACATCCACAAACATTCACTCCCTCCACCACCGATGCACAGTGGCAGCAGTGTGTACCATCTACAAGATGTACTGCAGGAATTCACCAAGGCTCCTTAAACAGCACCTTCCAAACCCACATCCACTACCACCTAGAAGGATAAGGACAGTCGGTAGATGGGAACACCAACACCTGGAAGTTCCCCTCCAAGTCACTCACCATCCTGACTTGGGAATATATCACTGTTCCTTCACTTTTGCTGGGTCAAAATCCTGGAACTCCCTCCCTATCAGCATTGTGGGTGTACGAACAGCACATGGACTGCAGCGGTTCAAGAAGGCAGCTCACCACCACCTTCTCAAGGGCAATTAGAGATGAGCAGTAAATGCTGGCCCAGCCAGCGAAGCCCACATCCCGTGAATGAATTCAAAGAAAGTAAATACAAAGACAGCCTTGCAGGTCGGCAACACTTCCAAGGCCTAAGTACAACCCCAACTGTTGACGCAGTCACTAGAATACCCAAACCTAGCAAGACATGTGGAAGCTATGGTACGTACACAAAGGAAATACTCAGCTTTCCATCAATTCTGCAAAGCATGTGGCAGAAAGAGCCATTCGCAGCAACAGTTCACTGGAGCAAAGGCTGATGAAGCTACAAAGAGCTGTGCACTGATCCAAACAGACCATACACAATGGGCACCTTCAAGCAATAAAACTGACTATCCAGTATCCCATCAGAAACATATACACGAGGTGATTGACAAACCAGACAATGACGATGATGTGCACAGATCTAGCAACTCAAGACTGGGCAACCATGAGGCACTGTGGGCCATCAGCAGCAGAATTGTACTCGACCACAATCCATAACCTCATGGCTCAGCATATCCCCGACTCTACCATTACCACTGAGCCAGGGGATCAACTCTGTTTCAATGAAGAGTGAACGAGGGCATGCCATGAGCAGCACCAGGCAAAGTTGAAAATGAGGTGTCAACCTGGTGAAGCTATAAAACAGGACTACTTGCATGCCAAACAGCATTAGCAGCATGTGATAAACAGAGCTAAGCAATTCCACAACCAACGGATCAGGTCTAAGCTCTGCACACCTGCCACATCTAGTCATGAATGGTGGTGGACAATTAAACAACTCACTGGAGGAGGAGGTACAACAAATATCCCATCTTCAATGATGGGGAAGCACATCAGTGCAAAAGGTAAGGCTGAAGCGTTTGCTACAATCTTCAGCCAGAAGTGGCGAGCGGATGATGCATCTCAGTCTCCTCCAGAGGTCCCCAGCATCACAGATGCCAGTCTTCTGCCAATTCGATTCATTCCACGTGATATGAAGAAATGGCTGAAGGAAGCGGATACTGCAAAGACTATGGGCCCTGACAATGTTCCGGCAATAATACTGAAGACTTGAGTTCCAGAACTTGCCACACCCCTAGCCGAGCTGCTCCAGTACAGCTACAACACTGGCATCTACCCGGCAATGTGGAAAAATGCCCAGGTATGTCCTGTGCACAAAAAGCAGGACAAGTCCAACCCGGCCAATTACTGCTGCATCAGTCTACTCTCGATCATCAGTGAAATGATGGCAGGGGTCATCAACAGTGCTATCAAGCCATATTTGCTTTGCAATAACCAGCTCACTGATTGACAGTTCTGGTTTCACCAGGATCACTCATCTCCTGACCTCATTAAAGCTTTGGTTCAAACATGGAGAAAAGAGCTGAACTCCAGAGGTGAGGTGAGAGTGACTGCCCTTGACATCAAGGCAGCATTTGATCGAGTGTGGCATCAAGGAGCCCCAGCAAAACTGGAGTCAATGGGAATAAAAACAGAAAATGCTAGAAAAACTCAGCAGATCTAACAGCCTCTGTGAAGAGAAAAACAGAGTCCGTATGACTCTTCTTCAGAGCTAAAGAGAAGTAAAAATGTGATGAAATTTATACAGTTTGAGGTGGGTGGCACAGGTGAAGCTGGATAGAAGACCAGTGATAGGTGGGGGCAAAGGAGAGATTGACAAAGATGCCATGAACAAAGGTCAAAGGGGGTGTTAATTGTAGTGGTAAGGGCTAAGAGAGGTGCTGATAGTGGCATTAAGGTAAGAAAGCAGAATGTGATAATAGCAGGACAGGGTAAGCACTCTGAAAAGAACAACATGAACAAGTAACAGATGGCCCTTGTGGGGGTGGGTGGGGTGGGGGGGAGGGGATGGTGGTGGGAAAAGAAGATGTAAAATAGGATAAAAGGTGGGGATAAAACAATGAATAAATGAATAAAAATGAAAATAAATTTAAATAAAAATAAGGATAAAAATTTAAAAATAATGAATATTGATAAAAGGGATAAAAAGGGGTGAGGATAGAGGAGAGAGTTTATGTTCTGAAGTTGTTGAACTCAATATTCAGTCCGGAAGGCTGTAAAGTACCTAATTGGAAGATGAGTTGGTGTTCCTCCAGTTTGCATTGAGCTTCACTGGAACATTGCAGCAGGCCAAGGACGGACATGTGGGCATGAGAGCAGGGTGGAGTGTTGAAATGGCAAACAACAGGAAGGTCTGGGTCATGCTTGTGGACAGACCGAAGGTGTTCCACAAAGCAGTCACCCAGTCTGCATTTGGTCTCTCCAATGTAGAGGAAACCGCATTGGGAGCAGCGAATGCAGTAGGTCAAATTAAAGAAGGTGCAAGCAGAGTGCTGCTTCACCTGAAAGGAGTGTTTGGGCCCATGGACAGTGAGGAGGTAAAGGGGCAGGTGTTGCACCTTCTGTGATTGCATGGAAAGGTGTCGTGGGCAGGGATGAGGTGTTGGGGTGATGGAGGAGTGGACCAGGGTGTCCTGGAGGAAACAGTCCGTACGGAATGTGGACAGGGGGGTTGAGGGGAAGATATGTTTGGTGGTGGTATCATGCTGGAGTTGGCGGAAATGGCAGAGGATGATCCTTTGAATGTGGAGGCTGGTGGGGTGATAAGTGAAGACAAGGGGGACCCTATCATGGTTCTGGGAGGGAGATGAAGGTGTGAGGGCGGATGCGCGGGAGATGGGTCAAACACAGTTGAGGGCCCTGTCAACCACCGTGGGTGGAAAACCTCGGTTAAGGAAGAACGAAGACATGTCAGAAGTGCCGTTTTGGAAAGTGGCATCATTGGAACAGATGTGACGGAGGTGAAGGAACTGAGAGAATGGGATGGAGTCCTTACAGGAAGCGGGGTGAGAGGAGCTGTAGTCAAGGTAGATTTTGGGAGTCAGTGGGCTTGTAATGAATGTTGGTGGACAGTCTATCACCAGAAATGGAGACAGTGAGGTCAAAGAAGGGAAGGGAAGTGTCAGAGATGGACCATGTGAAGGTGATGGAGAGGTGGAAATTGGAAGCAAAATTGATAACATTTTTCCAGGTCCAGACGAGGGCATGAAGCGGCACCGAAACAGTCATCGATGTCCTGAAAAATGAGTTGTGGGAGGGGGTCTGAGTAGGGCTGGAACAAGGGATGTTCCGCATACCCCATAAAGAGACAGGCATAACTGGGGCCCATGCGGGTACCCATAGCCACACCTTTTATTTGGAGGAAGTGAGAGGAGTTTAAGGAGAAATTGCTCAGTGAGAGATCAAGTTCAGCCAGACAGAGGAGAGTGGTGGTGGATGGGGATTGTTCGGGCCTCTGTTCAAGGAAGAAGTAGAGAGCCCTCAGACCATCTTAGTGGGGAATGGAGGTGTTGAGGGATTGGACGTCCATGGTGAAGAGGAGGCAGCTGGGGCCAGGGAACTGGAAATTGTTGATATGATGTAGGGTGTCGGAGGAATCGTGGATGTAGGTGGGAAGAGACTGGGCAAGGGAAGAGAGAATGGAGTCATGATAGGAAGAAATGAGTTCCATGGGGCAGGAACAGGCTGGCATGTTCAGTCTACTGGGACAGTCCTGTTTGTGGAATTTGGGGAGGAGGTAGAAGTGGACAGTCCGGTGTTGGGAGACTATGAGGTTGGAAGCTGTGGAGGGAAGCTCACTAGATGAGATGAGGTCAGTGACAGCCCTGGAAACAATGGCTTGATATTTGGTGGTGGGGTCATGGTCCAGGGGGAGGTAGGAGGAAGTGTCTAAGAGTTGACGCTCAGCCTCCGCGAGGTAGAGGTCAGTACGCCAGACAACAACAGCATGACCCTTGTCGGCAGGCTTGATAACAAAGTCAAGGTTTGACCTGAGAGAACAGAGTTTGGCAAGTTCAGAAGGAGACAGGTTTGAGTGGGTGAGAGGAGCAGAGAAATTGAGATGGCTGATGTCACGCTGACAGTTCTCAATGAAAAGATCAAGAGCAGGTAAGAGGCCAGAGGGAGGGGTCCAGATCGAGGGAGAATACTGGAGGTCAGTGAAAGGATCCATTGAATGGTGGAGGACTCCTGCCCAAAGAAGTGAACACAGAAACAAAGGCAGCGGAAGAAGAGTTCAGCATCGTGCCAAGCCCAAAATTCATTGAGGTGAGGGCATAAGGGTATGAAACTGAGTCATTTGCTGAGTACTGAACGTTCAGCATCAGAGAGGGGAAGGTCGGAGGGTACGGTGAACACACGGCCGGGGCTGGAATTAGAAGACAGGATGGGGTCAGATGGATGGGAAGGGGTGGAGAGTCCTGGATGGGTGTTGGAATCAATAAGTTGTTGGAGCTTGCGTTCCTTAGCACCTGAAAGGAAGAGACAAAGTTTCTTGTTAAGGCAAGGGATGAGATGAAGAATAAAATGAAACTGGGGACAAGGACAGCTTAGAGACAGGGTGAGTCGGTGCTGCTGGAGGGAGAGGTCGAGTGTGTTCATATGGTGGCATATGGCACTGAGTGCGGATCTCAGGATGGGGCGAGAACAACAGTCCGAGGAGCGTTCTTTCAAGGTAGGTATTCCAGGAAGAGAAGTGGCAGTGAAATAAACACTAGGATAAGAGCAAAATACTGCAGATGCTGAAAATCTGAAACAAAAACAGAAAATGCTGGAAAAGCTGAGCAGGTCTAACAGCATCTGTGGAGAGAAAAACAGTGTTGACGTATACAGTCCGTATCACTCTTCTTCAAAGCAAAATTTATATTGTTTAAGGGGGGTGGAGCAGGTGAAGCTGGATAGAGGGCCAGCGATAGATGGTGGCAAAGGAGAGATTAACAAAGATTGTTCATGACATCTTTGTCAATCCCTTCTTTGCCCCCACCTTTGTGACTGTATCCACAGACGTGGCAAGCCATGGTAAGACCTATTGCTGTGAAATTTTCAGAGCACATCGGTTCACAAATTCCGTGTGCAGAGTCCATAATCCTGGAACGCAAGTTCAATCAATCCTCCTGTGTGTCACAGATGTTCTACATCGTGGAAACTAAAGCCCAGCGACTGCAGGTCTACCGGCATACTGTGACCTCACACTAGTAACAATCCATGGAATCACTCAGATATCACAGAGCATATCAACATCAGAAACTATTCCTATCACCTCAGTTCATGACCTGACATTGAAATATCCAGAACATTTTGACCAAATTGGCAGATTCACGGAAGCTGCAACATTACACTTGCAGGAGAATGCAAGTCCGTCAATTGATAAAGTAGATCCACATACAAGACAAAATGAAGGTCGAACTAGACAAAATGGAGAAGGACAGAATCAGTAGAAAAGTACAAGAGCGTACAGATTGGTGCAGCTCAATCATGTGTCACAAAGAAGGATGGATCGTTGAAAGTATGCCTCAGCTTTGAAATACTGTCCTTACAAAAAATACCCACTTTAGAAGAGTTAAATCCAAGATTTTCAGGTGTAAAATTCTTCTTGAAGCTAGATGCCAAGCATGGTTACTGGTCGGTACATTTCATGGACAAGCCCCAGGAGCTTATTACATTTCATACCCCATTCGGACAATACTGTTTTCAACTACTTCCTTTTGGGTTATTGGTTAGAGAAGATCTCTTTCAAGCTCACATTCACTGTGCCAAGTTGCATCTGTATCACTGATGACATTGCTGTTCTGCGAAGAACGAAGCAAGATCATGGCCATAATCTGCACTTATTGATGCAAGCGGCACATAATGGAGGATTGGTTTTCAACAGCCTGAAATGTGACATTAACACGCAGCAGATCAATTTCTTCGGTTCTATTTATTCCAGTGGCAGCATCTATGTCCCAATTCAAATAAAATAGAGTATTAAGGCCATACCAACTCCTTTAGACATGGACAATCTCTGAAGATGTCTAAGACTCTTTAATTTCTTGTCTCCATACATTCCCAATTTCACTCAAAAATCCTCATCACTAAGTGAATTGTTGAGAAAGGATATGCTTTTCCTGTGGCACGAAAACTGCCAATAGTTCTCCGAAGCTCTGAAACAGTCATTATCAGAAGCATCAACATGGAAATTTTACAATCCTAGGGAGACAACTACCCTGGAGCTAGATGCCTCACAGAAAGGCCGGGGGAGCATGCATACTACAAAAAGGTAAACCTATTGCATTTGCTTTAAAACCTCTGCCCGTAACGCAATCCAGCACCTCCAACATCGTGCTAGTGACATTAGCTTTAGTTTTTGGAATCATGCATTTTCATACCTATTTATTTGGCAAAAGGTTTATGGTAGAGACTGACCACAAGCCACTGGAGATGATTTGGCGAAAACCACAGACCAGTGCACTGCCAAGATTTCAATGTCTCTTGATAAAGATTCAAGGTTATGACTGTGAAATTAGATTCAAGCCAGGTAACTTGATAGCCACATCGGATAGGCTTAACAGATTGCCTAACCCAATGAAAACAGAAGATATATCCTTCGACCCACAAGTTGACTTGATTGACATTGAATTTGAACATGTTCTCCAAATTGAACTGGTACATTTTGCACAGCACAAATGCCAGCAGCTACAAGAAGAAATGGCGAAAGATTCTACACTACAGAAACTGTGGAAAACCATCATTGAAGGATGGTCTAATTCAAATCAGCATGCCTACAAACTGGTGAGGCTATTTTGGCTATGGGGATGAGCCAGGCTTCTCTCAGGGAGTCATTTTTAAAAGCAGGCAGATCATCACACTGGAATATTTGTGATCTGATATTCTTCAACAACTTCATCACTCAAATATGGGCATAAATCGCATGAGAAGACTCGCAAGAGATAGTCTATTGACCGGGTATGAACAATTACATTGAAGTTGTCATCAAGAAGTGCAAGGCATGTCAAGAACATATGCCAAGTAAGCATAAAGTGCCATTCATTCCACAGGAAGTTCCTACCCATCCTTGGTCCAAAATCCTATCTGACCTCTGTCATGTCCATATCGTTGACTTCATCATCATTGTTGACTACTTTACCAAGTATCCCATCATTCGACAAATGCACAATATATCAAGCACAACTGCTCCACACAATCTAAGTGATATTTTCAGTTTTTTGGTGTGCCTAAAGAGATCATTACAGATAACGGTCCACAAATTATTGGTAAGCCATTTCAGGATATGTATGAGAAGTGAAATATCGATCACATTACTTCTTCTCCTCATATCCTAGATCTAACTACCTTGCCGAATGAATGATTTACACAGTGAAATTCCTCATTCTCAAATTTGAAAGCCCATACAAGATCTACACATTGCAACATTACATCTGAGAGCGACATCTTTACGTGCAACCATTCCATAACCAGCAGAGCTGATGTTTGGCAGACCAGTGCGTACCAATCTACCTACTCTTCCCTATTTTACTCTTTCAGAAACTGCAAGAGAAGTTGACCAATGGGTACAATTAAAATGCAGGTACATATTTGCCAAGTTTACAGGGACAACAAGTTTGCATCCTGGATCCCATATAAGGTAGGTGGCAACAGCCGAGGTGACAAGGGTTTGTTCAGAACCAAGATCCCATGAAGTCATTACAAACAAAGGCACAATGGTGAGGTGCAACAGAGGACAAATTAGATTCATTCTAACTCCTCAACCACTGCACAGTCCTATTGCATCTAGGACAAAATCCCAAATGCAACCAGGAATAACATCCAAGAATGACAATCCCACAGATCACTATGAGCAATTAAAGAAACCTCCAAACAAGGTTACATTACAAGATCTGGGATTACTAGTAGATGACCTTTGTGCTTTAGAGACTCAGAGATTCATCAGTTCTATGCACTTATGTAACGGTAACTAAACGTAAACATGCATTGTAAATAGTCATACTTATTTGGAAGGGGGAACGTACCTTTAAAAAGAAAGGGAGAGGTTGTATTATGCCTTTATGGGATATCAGCATGACATCACCAGAAGGGAAATGTGTCGTGTGATCGAGTTTTAGTTTCACTTCTGCTTAGGGGCGAGCACATAAACAAAACTCCGATATCTTCAAGCTTTCTGCCTATATATAACTATTCTCATGTGTCTATTATAAATAAATGAACCGACAATGAGTTTACCCAATCCCTCAAGAGCGATTGGTGACTATATTATTATAATAACACAACACTCAACAGTGTGATTAGCACCGTCTGCACACTGAAATCATGTAAATCACAAAGCAGTGTCACCAACATAGGAAGTAACTGATGCAGGCTAATTACGCTAGTGCTCCTAATGCCCGTTTTCAGGCCTTAGCGAATGCCGTAGCCTAAATATTTTTAAATTGTTAACAGTATAGAACCTTATTTGTTATTGGGACTTTTTAAAAAATTTTTCTTTCTGCCAAAACTTCTGATTGCTATTATATATTTGGAATATGATGAGCTTAAGGTAGTAGCAATTTAGGCTACCACTGAAACAAATGACATACCAATTTGGGAGCATTAATTGAATGGAGCATAAAGCAAGGGCAGAGTCTTCGGCTCAGCGAGTGGGGGCAGGGCCCGCTCGCCGAGGTGTCAAATGATGCGGGGCTACGTCAGGCGTGTGTCCCGACGTCACTGCGCGTCATTTAGATTTTCGGTTTGGCAGGTACGCAGCTGAGTTCACTGCGCACCCGCCAAACTGTCAAAGGCCTGTTAAAAAACAATTCAGGCAATCAGCTGAGCTGCCCATCCAACCTTAAGGTTGGCGGGCAGGCGAAGAGCCCAGGCGGCCTTCGTATTTTTCATGGAACCTCATCCACGGGTGGGTTGAGGTTTCATGAAGGATTTAAAATTTTCAGAAATTTTTTAATTTAAAATTAATGCACATGTCCCAGCTCAAGTGGCAGTTTCACATGAGGCACCTCTGTGCCTCAGGGGGATTTCTGTGCTCTTCCGCACACATGCGCATGAACCTATTCCCAACTAAGGCAACTGTTCCCCTCCCCCTCCCGCTCGCACTAAGCTTCCAGGTGTGCGTCATACTGGGCGGGCCTTAATTGGCCAACCCAAGTAAAATGGCGGTGCCCAGCCAATTGGGGGCGCTGATTGGCTGTACGCCTGCCTGCGCCCACCCCCGCACAACCCCCCCGACAGAAAGAAAATTCTCCCCCAAGCCTCTGTTCCTAAGCTGAATCAATGAAGCAAATATGAGAATGTTGAATAACAAAAGAAAATGATTCAGCGATTTGTGTCATAAATGACTCTTTTAAAAGCACAGGTTCAAAATCTTCCAGCATCTGGATCTTTGGACATCGTATATATGACTGAAGATGTGCATTAGGACTCCTGGAAGTCCTGATGCATGGACCTACATAAGAAAAGCCTGGAACATTTAAACTTCCAATTGGAAATCTCTCTGCTCCCCAGGATCATCCACAAATATCTTTGACTTTAAGTTAGAGTCGGAGACTCGGGACTGATCTGGAGTACTTACCTGGATAGTTACCCAGGAATTGTTAGACAGTTTAAAACCTGCTCTAACATCTGGGTAACTCTACAACCGAATTTCCCAACCACCCCTACTGCTCCAACCTCCCGACTTCCCCACTGACCCCGCAACGACCTCCCTGATCACCGAATTATCCCCCAATCCCAACCCAAATACCTCCTGATCACCAGACTATCCCCACAACACCCCAACAAACCTCCTGATCACATGACTACCCCCAACCCCCAACTACCTCCCTGACCACCCAGCTACCCCCCTCAATGAGACCCAACTTTTCACCCCTGACCTGACAACCCCCCCCAACTATTTGACTACCTCCCAACCCGACCCAACTCAGTCCCCGACCTCCTAGCCCCCCAACCTGGACCTGATTATCTCCAGACCACCTGACTACCCCAACCCCCCCCCCCCGACCACCTGACTACTCTCCCAACCAGACCCAAATACCCTCAATCACCTGACTACCCCCAACCCCAGACTCCCCTCCCCAACCAGCCGACTACTCCCCATACCCAACCCATCTACCCCCTCCTCGACTACCCTCCTTACCTGAGCCAACCTGTCTACCATCCTGGCCACACCCCCGACCACCCAACTACTACCACCCCCTGACTAAACCCAACTACCCCGTGGACCCGACTAACCCCTGGCCCGACTACCCCCCTCAACCTGCCCAACACCCCCCCTGACCACCCATTTACCCCCAAGCCCAACCCAACTACTCCCCAACCAGACCTGACTACCCTCTGCCCCACCTGACTACACCCCAACCCAACCCGACTACCACCCAAACAGACCTGACTACCCCGCCGACCCACCCGACTACCACCCAACCAGAGCTGACTACTCCCTGACCCACTTGTGAATAAAATTATGAGGGGCATAGACAGGGTAGACAGGAAGGAACTTTTCCCCTTGGTGGAGGGATCAATAACCAGGGGGTATAGATTTAAGGTAAGGGGTAGGAGGTTTAGAGGGGATGTGAGGAAGAATTCTTTCACCCAGAGGGTGGTAGGAATCTGGAACTCACTGCCTGAAAGGGTGGTAGAGGCAGAAACCCTCATAACATTTAAGAAGTATTTGGATGAGCACTTGCTATGCCATGGCATACAAGGCTATGGGCCTAGTGCTGGAAAATGGGACTGGAATAGTTAGGTACTTGTTTGACCGGCACAGACATGATGGGTCGAAGGGCCTTTTTCTGTGCTGTAGACCTCTATGACACCTGACTGCACCCCTGACCCGACCCATTCACCTCCTGATCACCGGATTACCCACCCGCCCACCTTCCCACCTACCCACTCATCCACTCACCCACCTACCCATCTACCAACCTACCCACTCACTCAGCTACCCACCTACCCATTCACTCATCCATTCATTAACATTCATGAAAAGACAGGATGTTTAAATTTGCCTGAATACGACAGCTAGTGCCATAAAAAGGGTGTGTTTCCTCTCTTCCGATAACTCTACTTCAGCCCTATGGAGTTCACAGAGGGACACTGCACTGTACATTTCTTTGACAGCTGGGATTGGAAGATCCCGGGAGTAACGTGCAGCAGCGTCAGGTCAGGAGAATTGTTGCGTGCAGTAGCATTGCATGCAGCATTCCCACAGCTTGGAAGATTCAGGCCATAATTTGCCAATTTTATTCACTTAATGGAGCTTGAAGGCCATTTGTAATACTTGTGAAGGGCCCTAACAATAAACACAATGAACCCATGCCAATGGGACTTTCTATGTTTATCTTTAATATGTAATGAAAAGCTGCCAGTGTTGACCCAACATCAAAAGTAACGAGGCTTTTCCAGGATATAGAGATGAATTTTCACTTTTATTGCAGGGTGGAAAGCAGGCATTAGCAATGGACCAATTTGCACCCCACCTACTATGAAGTCAATGGAAATTATAATCGTGCAGAGTGTAAGCCCGTTTTTGTGCCTGACATTGGAAGTAACAATTCATCTGTAGTTTTATAGCAATGTTGATCTGCACAGGCCAGCATATAACGGGAACTGACACAAAGCTTGGCATTCTGCACTACCATATTCAGTACCCAGCATTGGGAAGTGGCCTGCTGAGAGCAACCCCCTGCGATTGCTGCTAACACCCCTCCCCTCTCTCCTGCGACCCCTGTCCCGCCTTCAATCATCTGTGGCCTGGGTCTTTCAGCACACCTGGGCCTCGCCCTGGGTGCATCGCCAGAAGTTGCCATCACTCCCGCTGACGCTGCCTGCAATGGACAGCTGCCGGCCTCTGATTGGGCAACAGCTCTCGGGGGACCCATTTGGCACTTAATTCTGCTGAGCTTTCCCCAAAGGAGGCAATGCAGCACCCCTGCTGGCTCTCATGCCAGCAGGCAAGACGCCTGTCACCTTAATTAAATACCTGCAAGCCTGTGGAATCTACCGTCAGGTCAACTTTCAATCAGATGCTGATCTGAAAATTACCTTCTTCTTGAACAAGCTGGGGCTCTGCTTCAGTTACAGTTCTTATTTCCCAGAACTCCTTAGAATCTGGCTGACCTATCAGGAAATTGGCTTAACAGAACACCTGTGGGTTTTTTCATTTCATTTCAAAGTTGCTGATACTTGTTTCCTTCATAATGATACAATGCTTTTTCATGATTGGTAGCAAACAAATAGTGATTAAGTAGCAGCTGTTACAAAATTAAAATGTCAGAAGTGTTTTAATTAGTAAAGTGAGAGCCAAACACAATTTGAAAATACTTATCCAAAAAGTATTTACATTAAATTTTGAAACATGCAATCCAGCAAACTGCAACTTGAAAATATCAGCCATGCATAAAGAAATCCTACCAGAAGATTAACTCTCTGCCTTCTATATGTGTTTTCCAATATAAAGCTATCCATTTTTCTCATATTTGCAAGAATAGATGTCTGTAATTTGCTAAGTGCTTTGAGATAACTATTTGAATGACTACTGGCTACAAGAGCAGGTCAGAGGCTAGGAACCCTGCGGCGAGTAACTCACCTCTTGACTCCCCAAAGCCTGCCCACCATCTACAAGGCACAAGTCAGGATTGTGATGGAATACTCTCTATTTGCCTGCATGAGTGCAGCTCCAACAATACTCAAGAAACTCGACACCATCCAAGACGAAGCAGCCCACTTTATTGGCACCCCATCCACAAACATTCACTCTCTCTACCACCAGTGTACAATGGCAGCAGTGTGTACCATCTACAAGGTGCACCGGAGAAACTTACCAAGGCTCCTTAGGCAGCACCTTCCAAACCCACGACCACCACCATCTAGAAGAACAAGGGCAGCAGATAGATGGGAACACCACCACCTGGAAGTTCCCCTCCAAGCCACACACCACCCTGACTTGGAAATATATCGCCGTTCCTTCACTGTCGCTGGGTCAAAGTCCTGGAACTCCCTCCCTAACAGCACTGTGGGTGTACCTACACCACATGGACTGCAGCAGTTCAAAGAGGCACCACCACCTTCTCAAGGGCAATTAGGTCTGACAGCATCGGCGGAGAAGAACAAAGTTGACGTTTCGAGTCCTCATGACCCTTCAACAGTACTAAGTAGAAATAGGAAAGGGGTGAAATATAAGCTGGTTTATGGTGGTGGGGGGGGGAAGAAGGGGGGAGGGGTTGTTGGGACAAGCAAGCAGTGATAGGAGCAGATAACCAAAAGATGTCACAGACAAAAGAACAAAGAGGTGTTGAAGGTGGTGATATTATCTAAAAGAATGTGCTAATTAAGATTGGAGAGCAGGACAAGCAAGGTAGCTCTAGTGGGGGTGGGGTGAAATAAACCATGGGTGGAATACATTTAAAAATAATCAAAATAGGTGGGAAAAGAAAAATCTATATAAATTATTGGAAAAAATAAAAGGGAGGGGGAAGAAATGGAAAGGGGATGGGGATGGAGGAGGGAGTTCAAGATCTAAAGTTGTTGAACTCAATATTCAGTCCGGAAGGCTGTAAAGTGCCTAGTCGGAAGATGAGGTGCTGTTCCTCCAGTTTGCCTTGAGCTTCACTGGAACAATACAGCAAGCCAAGCCAAGAACAGCACCTCATCTTCCGACTAGGCACTTTACAGCCTTCCGGACTGAATATTGAGTTCAACAACTTTAGATCATGAACTCTCTCCTCCATCCCCACCCCCTTTCCATTTCTTCCCCCTCCCTTTTGTTTTTTCCAATAATTTATATAGATTTTTCTTTTTCCACCTATTTCAATTATTTTTAAATGTATTCCACCCATGGTTTATTTCACCCCACCCCCACTCGATCTACCTTGTTTGTCCTGCTCTCCAATCTTAATTAGCACATTCATTTAGACAATATCACCACCTTCAACACCTCTTTGTTCTTTTGTCTGTGACATATTTTGGTTATCTGCTCCTAGCACTGCTTGCGTGTCCCAACAACCCCTCCCCCACTTTATTACCCCCCACTTCCCCCGTAAACCAGCTTATGTTTCACCCCTTTCCTATTTCTACTTAGTTCTGTTGAAGGGTCATGAGGATTCAAAACGTCAACTTTGTTCTTCTCCGCCGATGCTGCCAGACCTGTTGAGTTTTTCCAGGTATTTCTGTTTTTGTTTTGGATTTCCAGCATCCGCAGTTTTTTGTTTTTATCAAGGGCAATTAGGGATGGGCAATAAATGCCGGCCCAGCCAGCAAACCCCACATCCCTAGAATAAATTTTTTTAAAATTAGGATTTTCACCACTCCTGGAATAACTGTGTTTTCTTTATTCTATTTTGCTATGGAGCTGTTCAGTTTGCATGTGGCTGTTCCCATTCTGTCATATGTAATGGCTGAACAAAAATTGATTTTTCACATGATGCAAAATTCTCTAGAAATCTCAAACATTCACCACACCCAGCACATCTGGGTGTGAAACTGATCAAATTTTGTCATTTGTGTGATCTGGTAGAAATGTTTCTCCAGAACGTCAGAATTAATGAAGACAAGTGCTTCGCCAGTACCACATGGCTCTGGGATAACTCATTATTATAAGAGGGTTAAAAACGGATGGGAATAGTGATGTGTCAGTGAGCCCTCTGAGAAAACGTTTATGTTTTCTAAAAATAGATTGAAATAAGCCAATGGTTTGAAATTGGAATGCAAACAGAAAATCCTGAAATTAAACAGCATGTTACTCAGAGTGCCCAGGTTTCTGGAAGTCACCCTTGAACAGAGTTGAGTCTCTAGCTGAAGCATTAATTTAACTCTCTGTTTTCAGATATTGAAAACCTTGCTCTGTACTGTCAGCAATTATTGTTTTCATTACTGGTCTCATCCTTTCTGCCAGTTTCATACTTTTGTTCCACACTATAGATTCTACCCCAATTATTTCATCTCCCAAAGTAAAGTCCCATCCAACTACTCGCTGATCCTAAAACTCTAGTAGATTTACCAATCCTCACACATTATTATTCAACCCTGACCTGATATTCTCCTCAGACCAGTCCCATCTCCTGCCTGTTTAGCCTCCATTGACAAATGCTATAGTCTGTTGATTTCTTAATTATTTTAGCCTGTGCTTTTTCCTTGTAATCTCTAATCCTGTTACCAATCAAATATCCATCCAACTTTTTTTTACTTTGCACATCACTGGCAAGGCCAGCATTTGTTGCCCATCGCACTTGAGAAAGTGGTTTCCTGCTAGGCCTTCTTGAACTGCTACAATCTGTGTGCAGTAGGTTTATCCACAGTGCTGTTAGGCAGTGAATTCGACCCAGTGACAATGAAGGAACAACATTATATTTCCAAGTCAGGATGGTGCGTGCTTCAGGGGGGGCCTTGCTTCCATGTGCCTGCTGCCCCTGTCCTTCTAGGTGGTCGAGGTTGTATCATTGGAAAGTACTGTCAAAGAAGCTTGATGAGTTGGCAGTGGAGGAAGTGAATGTTTCAGTAAGTGGATGGCCTGCCAATGAAGTGGGCTGCTTTGTCTTGGTTAAGGTTGAGATTTTTGAGTGTTGTTGGAGCTGCAGTCATCCAGGCAAGTGAAGAATATTCCATCATGTTCCAGACTTGTGTTTTGTAGATGGTAGAAAGGCTTCGGGGAGTCAGGAGCTGAGTCAGTCACTGCTGATTACCAGCCTCTGATCTGTTCTTGTACAGTATTCATGTGGCTGGCCTAATTTGGTTTTCCATCAATGGTGACCTCCAGGATGATGATGGTGTGGCACTCAGTGATATTAGTCCCATTGAATGCCAAGGGAGGATGGTTCGACTCTCTCCTGTTGGAGGTCGTCATTACCTGGCACTTGTGTGGTACTTTCCAAATAGCCAGCCCAAGCCTGAATGCTGTTTGAGTCTTGCTGCATGCGGGCACGGACTGCTTCAGTACCTGAGGAGTCGCAAATGCTACTGAGCACTGTGAAATGATCAGTGAACGTCTCCATTTCTGACCTTATGATGGAGGGAAGGTCACTGATGGAGCAACTGAAGGTAGTTTGGCCCAAGGACACTACCTTGAGGAAAGCGTTATTTGACAGCCTCAACTGCTGTATGCTGGGAGTTTGTTCTACATGTATTCACTGGGAGGAAAATAGTTCTCCTAACAGTCTGAATTATCTCATCTGAGACACCTTCAGTTCAACAACTGACAAGCAGGTGCCAAAGCTTATTTGTTGTTTTTGGAGAGCAGCAATGAAACGCCCTGGAGCTTTAAGATTGTTCCAGCTTATGAGAAATATATAAATTGCTGGAGCTTCCCACAAGTTTTTGGGAAACTAACAGACCCTTTATTCTGTGGCGGGGCCCAATGAAAATTCCACCCCCAACACTATTGAGGTTCTCCCATTTAGCTGCAGGCAGAAGAAAGTGAGCCGAGAGATCAGGAAGCGTGCTCCTGCACAATGCCTGGCACTACTGCAGATAACAAT
The DNA here is from genome assembly GCF_964194155.1 of Cetorhinus maximus. NCBI lineage: Eukaryota > Metazoa > Chordata > Chondrichthyes > Lamniformes > Cetorhinidae > Cetorhinus > Cetorhinus maximus. Next base: position 105,102,115 of record NC_135884.1, read on the forward strand.
CCCTCATCCTAGAAATCCTGGTGCAACAGGGCAGCAGAGACCTGAGGCAGAATTTTACGCTCCTCCACTGGCAGGTTGGCAGATGAGGGGACCCCGTAAGGTTCCCCAGATGGCCTTCCAATCAACCTTCTGCCCACCCACCCTGACCTGTCTGCGGTTTTATGGTGGTACAGGCGAGGCCATTAAGTGGGCAATTAATATCCTGCCAGGCCTCAATCTTGAGGCACGGGGGAGAAGCTCAAGGGCAGGGGGAAAGCCCTGAAAATCACCCTGTCCAGGCCTCAGGAAGGGAGGGGCACCTCCTTCAGCAGCCCCCTTTCCACTTCAGGCAGCAACCCCCCCCCCACCCCACTCCCCAACCAAGGGTCTTCCCCCTGTGGGTGCTCCCCCGGCCCTCCCCATTAAGACCACAACCCCTCTCACCCCACCTCCCCGGGCCTCACCTCCCCACCCTACCGTGAGACCATCCACACTTGACTGGTCCTGGACTTCAGGACTTGGAATCTGCTTGTAGTTCCAGCCCTGGCCAGTGCGCTCCTGGCACTACTGGGACTACAGAGCCGCTGGTCAATCAGATTGGCTGGCAGCTTTCTGAGGTGGGACTTCTTCCCAAGTGAGGGGCTCTGCAGTGCGCTAAATGGCTGTGGGGCAGTCAGCATCGGTGGCGATGCGTTCCCCACTGACTCTTCAGCTGCTGGTGCCTGAAACCCCGCTCCTGGTGTAACAGGTCTCCACCCTCACTCCCTCTGTTCTGCACCAAGCATGCGAAAGTGGAAACCCACCCCAGTTTTCCAAATGTTCTATGCCAGGTTAGAAATACTTCTTCTGAGTTACAGTTGAATGCTTTACTATGATTTGATTAACATTATTTTCAGCAACTTCATACTACTGGTGAATAATCAATTGTAACACCAGGGATCTCAGCTATTATTAATGGATGACCCTTTATAACACCTCTCATGGTTCCTGTTCCAATAGACAACTACCCTGTGTGCTGTCCAGCTAATGGCAAAGCCAATTTTAATACCACTTCACATTAAAATAGTATAGAAGGTAGTTTGCACATTAATATACAGAGATTTCTGCATTTTGCATTAAGAATCACACGCTTGCAACAATCCAGGACTCAGAAAGAACATGATTCCTTGAAGCACACCAGCCAATCCATCGCGTGGCACAGGTGCAACTGACACATGATTTGTTTTTTGTGAAGCCCATTCTGAAGTAAAAAAGAAAGGATGTAGAGCTTCGTAAATGTATTCTCATTAGTGTTTGCTTTGGTGTAGTTTTGTGGCTTTTTTTGCATTGTCACATACAAGTTATTTTAAAATTTTAAAATTAAACTAAAGCTTTCAATGTTTATCATTTTGCTTTTAATGTAAGAGCATGTATGTGGAATAGCACCTGATGCACACAGCACAACATGCTTCAGGATGTCCCTGATATGCTATGTGTCCTCAAGTGTGTTCTTTCTCATACACTGTCCTCAATTACATCTCTAATTGAAGGACTCAATTTGATGGCCTCCTGGGATATGTCTTGAGAATTTGTGTGCAGTTTTTCTGGATGCATATTTCCAAATGTTATAGATCCAGGAAATACATAGCAGGAATAGCTTGTCATGTTAGGTTTTGGACGCTTGCTTCTCCTTATTCGCACAACGACAGGTACTGACAGTAACTTGAAAGCTGCCTCCCTCTTTCTATGCTTCTGCATGGCTGCTACTTCTGAACATTAAGTCCAGATGGTGGCCACTGATCTCTGTTAGCAAAGGCAACAGCATTGCTGCAACTTATCTGAATCTGCCCGTCACAGCTACCAATTCTCTTCAACTATGGATTATAATCTCAACATCATCAGTGAGGGATTCTAAGGGACTGTACTTGTTGCCTATCTATCTACAGGCTTTCACGGAGATGCCAATTTGATACTATTATCCCTTGCTAGATAGGGTGATTGTCTTCCATGAGTCTGAGGACGGCTGATGAGGCCAATTCAGGATCTGAAGACTTTATGGCCCATTGGGCATTTGTTGTCATGTGGGATGTCTGGTCGTGTATTATTTGTTCAGGTCATGGCGTGTTCTTTTTGCTGCTCTTGCTATTTTTCTTCATTTTGTCATCGTTGGGTCTCAAAATGCTGGGGTCCTTCCCACAGGCTCTACCACCATCTGCTTCGTTCCAGGGCGATGGTCTCCCAGGAGTTGATGTCGATGTTGCATTTCTTCATGTTGGCTTTCAGCACATCCTTGAAGCGCTTCTTCTGCACTCCACTGGTGCATCTGCCCTGACTGAGCTGGGAGAAGCTTTGGGAGCCTGGTATCTGACCAAACTATATGACCACTGCTTGCTGCTCAGCTGCAGCCAATACTTCAACCACTACTGCTATCCTTCCTCACCCTTGATAGGTCACTCACCATGTTCTGCACTGAAACTCACTTAAAGACTCTGTAAAGGGGCTACTGCCTGTTTTAAATGGTGTGGACATGGGACAACCAAAGAAACATATTACTCTCCCTGGCCTTGTGGTATTTCTGTAGAAGAAAATGATGTAAATAACCACAAGGACATATATATATATTATATGTGAAGAAAGTCTTGCATTTCTACAGCGCCTGTGACAACCTCAGGACATCCAAAAATGATTTACAATCAAAGAAGTACTTTTGAAGCCTAGTCACTCTTGTAATATAGGAAACATGGCATCAAATTTGTGCCAGGGAGGTCCCACAAACAGCAGTGAGATAATGAGCAGATAATTACTTTTGTGATTTTGGTTGAGGAATAAGGATTGATTGGGACACTGGAGAAAACTCCTCTGCTCTTTTTCAAAATAGTTTCATGGGATCTTTTATATCCACCTGAGAGGCAGATGGGGCCTCAATCTGACATCGCATCAAAAGATAGGATCTCCAGTAGTGTTATGCTCACTCAGCACTGCACTGGAGTGTCAGTCTAGGTTTTGTGCATAAGCCTCTGAAGTGGGACTCAAAGCCACAAGCTTCTAACTCAGAGGCAAGAATGCTGTCCACATCTGACACTTTTGTTGTTGCACGTCAAGTATAGGAGCACAAATACTTTGCCTAAACTTCTGAAAGTCAAAAATCATAGGCATAGTGAATGTGTGCTGTTATTATTAAGACTGTTGCTGTCCTCACCATCTTTAGCATCTTCTAAATCCCTTTGGCCTTCTAGCAAATGATTTCTATTATGGCCTCATCATAGTAGTTAAAGGGTTTATTTTGCTATGTAACACTATGAGTCTATTCCCAGTGGCATCTGGTAAAGGCCATCTTATTCTACAAAAAGAAAAATCAGTAATCATTGCATGACAAGACACAGTGTACGTGTTGCTAGGCAGAGTAGAATAAAATGTCAAACACCTTGCAGACTGCAGTTAGGAAATCAGAGTGGCTACTTTAGAATGTTTTGTTCTATATGTGCATCAGGAGTCTTTTGTAACCTCTTTAGACACCTCTGAAACATCTTCATAATATTGTTTTAAGATCCACTTTCAGCATATTAGTGGACAAACTTGGGTCAATATGGTTTGGCGAAATTAACCAGGGAAACATAGGTGGCACTTTCAACCTTAATATTTAGGGGTATAGTACAGATAATGGTCATTTTGTGATATAATACTGAAAAGTAATTGACAATCAGAACTGTACAATACATTTTACCATTCACTGCACCTTCTGACATTGACCAAAAGACTTTATCTGTGAAGCAAACTTTCCTATGCCTTAAATAAAAGCAAAATACTGCAGATGATGGAAATCTGAAATAAAAGCAGAAAATGCTGGAAAAACTCAGCACCTGCGGAGAGAGAAACAGAGTTAACATTTTGAGCCTGTATGACTCTTCCTCAAAGCTGAAGAGAGGTAGAAATGTGATGGATTTTATATTGTTGAAGAGGTGAGGGGGAAGGTGGGTGGGTGTGATTTGGTCTATCAACACCCAAAACTGTCAATCAAGCTGTGCATTGTGTGGTCTTCCTTTATCTCTGCTGTTGAAATCTAATAATATGGTATTCTTTAATTGGTAATATTTATAAACATTGTCCATTTCTTTCTTGCAATATTTCCTGACTACAGGGGCAGAATTTTGCCCTTGATGGGCGGGCGGGCCCAACCAGCTCGGCAGCAGGCGGGCAGCCGATCGCCGCCGCCGAAACGGGCCCCACCGCCATTAAATGGGTGGGCCAATTAAGGCCCGTCCAGCCGGCCACCCAATGGGAAGTGCTGTGCACTTCCTGTGCGGGCGGTGGGGGGGGGGGGGCGGGGGAGGTTCCCCAACTGCCAGATTGCGCTCTTTCACGCATGCGCGCGAAAGAGCACACATCTCCCTGAGACTGAATGCTGCCTCAGGGAGAGCGCTGAAAGTGTTTGAAAGTTTAAAAATAGAAAAATAAAAAAATGATTAACATGTCCCCCTGATGTGACAATATCACACGAGATGGGACACGTTAATAAATATCACAGAAACTTTATTAAAGATTTTTAAAACCGACATGAAACCTCATCCTACCAATTGAGCCATTGACAGGTCGGCGGGTGGACAGCTGATTTCGCTGTGCCCCCGCCTTCCTGAATATTTAAATGGGGCGGGATGACGTCGGAAGCTCCCCCCGACATCATCCCGTGTCATTTTCGCGTCGGCGAGCGGGCCCCGCCCCCAGCTCGCTGACAGAAAAATTCTTCCCCAGGAGTTAGCTGGGTAATTTTGTCTTTTCCTGTGAAGTTTTGGATTGATTTGACTAGCTGATGACTCAATGAACAGATTAAACAGATTCAGCCTTAAATACTCCTCCACTGGTTGCCATGATATTGGCTTTTCTCATAATTGACTTTTCTCATAATTGACAATCATATTCAGAATAATTTACTAAACAAATTACACTAACGTTGAATGTTCAAAGTTGTCTTGGCTCTTCCCCTCAAGTCTACATTTTGAAAACCAGTGTGAAGCAATCTTTGAACATATTAATCAAACAAAGCTTTGTACAGGGATCTGAACTGCAGATATATTTTTCAAACTAATTATGTACAGCAACTGGATTTAATGAATCAGCCACTAATCAAAGTACACAATTTTGTCCCAAACAGCAAAGGTAAAATATCAGGGTTATTAAAATGTATCATGTTTGAGAAAATTTTGGAAATATTTTAGTGCTATCTCTTAAAGTATCTCTTGTATGTCATTTGTACAATCATTTCATTATTTAGAGTTGGAAGTGCTATCTCCATTGTGTTTCAGAACCTCCTGCAGATTGCAAAAGGATATCACTATACTTGATCCTGAACCAACAGCATGCCATCAGACCCAAAACACAGCGATTAATCTTTTATCACAAGTTTTTATTCTTCATTCTGCATAAGTACACTAATGAGAAAATTTACCTGTTCACAACTGAATTGACCCCAACTTGATTCCTAACAGAAAAGGGTCTTGAAGTCTCTGTAATTCACTATCTTAGTTAGCTATTAATAATAAAGTAATTTGACATATGAGCTCACTCACACTGGCTGATTTTTATCAACTCTCTTACATGTTCAATAATTAAAGGAACTTTTTAAACCAAAAAATAACAAAACGCTATTTCAGTTTATCAATAAATGTGATATCTTTAATATAGTCTTAAAAAAATCACTGTTCACAGTACTTCCATGACCAGCTCTTTTTGGAGAATCACAAATCATAATTTGAACACAGCACATTTTAGCTAAATGGCACCACAGGAAACAAAAGCGTTTTCAAATCATATGCCCATGATTTTGCAGCAGGATGTTTGTTGTGATGAATGGGAGTTCATTAAGAACCTGTGAAAACTATTTTGGGGTTATTTATGTGAGGAATAATTTCAAACCCTGATAATTCCAAGCAATGTTCCCCCTAGGCCATGCAACAATCTGAATGCTCCCAAATACATAGGAAAAAGACAATCACTGTATGGAACAGCAGTTCAACGATAGTAAAAATCTGACGATTCCCTTAAATCTGGAAATTTAAAGAAATTTTCATACAAATGGGTTCACTGAACTGTGAATCTCATCAATACACAATATAAAGCACAGGACTTTTTAAAAATCTAATTAACTCTAATATACCATAAGTATATTATTATAAGTATACCATAAGTATATTGGTGATTGAGACTGGAAAGCCTAAATGTTCATCTTAGATGGTTCACCAAGCCTTTATTAATAGTTGGACTGTTAGAATGAATCATGGAAGATCTCAAACGTTGTTTATGTAAATGTAGCAGATTAACTTAATTGCCCTGTATGCAGAATATAAAGAACAGGATCCACCCTTCTAAATATTATTGTGTAATGTTATGTGTTGAGGAGCATGACAGAGGGGAGAACTAGTTAATAAGCAAGGAGGTGATTCTAAAGTTGTTTTTTATATTTTAGTAGCTATGTTGATCCAGTTAAAGTTATTATCCTTTATTGTTTCCCAGTAGGATGCACGATTTAAAACATTAGCATCTCAGAACTAAGAACTAGCTGATTGCTGAGAGAAACACTTTCATATCAGAGTGGAACTGAGGAGGGTCAGAGCAAGGGCAAAAGAAGTATTCAGGGTCGCATGAGTATCATTTCTTCAACACAATGCCACCTTTTCATCAGCAGCCAGGCACTCTGAGTTGCCTGATAATTATCTTTGACAATATTCATTAGCAGGACTTGTACAGACATCAACGTACCAGGCATTCCAACAGCAAAATACACGATCTCCAACAATGCTTTACACACATTTCAACTAGTTCTTTGACAAAATGTAATGAAGTGGACACATTTGTCCCATCATAAACATTTCAACCTGGACTCATTGCAGGGGAACTTTGTTTCAAATACTTCCGAACTGGCATGGGACGCACTGACGCTAAAGCAACCAGTCAATACTTGTCAAAGAGAAAAGACATCAAGCCACATTAGAAACATGTTTGTTTTTTTTTAGTAATTTGAAAACAAAAGGCATTGAGCAGTCTCTTTCTTCCTTGAATGAGTCAACAGCCAACAAACATTTGAAGTTCTTTACCTAATCTGAAGTTATATAAAGCAAGATTCCATCCTTTCCCCACTTTTAACCTCAGGAGAGAAGATTCCACTATGAGAATGTAAAAAGCCAAACCCAGTAAGTTAAGGTTTCTTGTCTACACTGGAGTGATATGATGGTTAGTTCCACCACATTTCCAACATTCTGAAAAGCTTTTAAATTGCAATTGTTAACACTACTACCCATTACACTGATCTTTATAAATACACAGACCAAATCTCAGGAGGCTCAAGCTTTCACTTATTTTTTACTGATGGTTTAACTGTTTTTCTATAATGAGATGTAATTACGGTTTATATACCTTTCAATTCCTAGCAAATTATTAATCTATTTCACAATGTTATGATATGGTTGCAGTTGCTGACAGTACTGGGTGAGTAATCCATTGCCCCTCCCCCATTAATGTTCTTTCTTCCTTTTCTGAAACGAGGTTTCCAATCATTCATAACAGTCCAAAAGGATTGATTAAAATGTTCTGATATTAAGCAAAATGAGAATTAACACATCATTACATTCTCATATTGTCAAGCACTACAAAAGATGGCACTTGCATATTATTTGTGAAAGGTTAATGAAGGGATGTTGATATGGGATAATACACATGAATGAACAGGAAAATAATGAAGGCATATTTGTAATATATTTGGAGGTGTTATTATATTTATCATAATGTGTTTTGAATCATCTTAAAGTGTTCTTGATTTAGAAAGAGTAAATCCAATGCTCAAGCTTACTGCAAAAAAACTGAATGCTTTTCATTATATTTGTTAGTTTGTTGTGCTTTTTCAGTTACATTTTGAAATAAAATGCAAAGCTTTATATGTAGTGTTTCTGTATTTACTGCTTGAATCTACATTTTATGTACCTTGCTGGCACTACTAAAGCATCTCAGGGTATGTGCTATTGTCTGGCAAAGACTTAATCAAAGAATGCACCTGCTGTTGACTCATTTCGCTTGTGTGTGTGTCTGCATTGCTGTGTGTGACACACTATGATCTGACAAGCAAGGAGTATTCAATAACCTTTAACAGAGTAAGGTTAAATTATAAGACATTTGGTACGTAGTTTGCAATGGCAGTTACAGTAGTTGGATTACTGGGCTCAAAATGCTGAATGTTCCCTTCAAATAACAAAACTACCCTTTATTGAAGTACATTGAAGCATATTCTTGTTAAAAGACTATAATGTTTACATACAGATAGGCTGAGATGGAGCAAAAGGCACTCTAGTCTTTCTTGTTCCTCATGAAAGACAGCAAAGTCCTAATTTAGATTCATCTTTTGGCATGTAAGACATATGTTCAAACAATACTTTGTGACTCAAAGCTCCTAGGTATGCAGTAGGAGGAATTCCTTTGGTGTCCAGGATTAAGTAATGTGATAAATAGAATTGATGTAAATTAATTTTGATGCAGTAAATATGGGGTGTTATATTTAAATAAAAATAGAAATAAGGAAGCTACACACTCCTTGGAAAGTAATAATGTAAATGGGGTCAAGGGATCTAAAAGTATAGATTCACATAATGTTAAAATTAGCACTGCAGATTAACAAGGCCACAAAAAATCAAACAAAGTCCTTGGTCCGTTTTTAGATTAATATTATTGAAAAGAACGGAAGTTATGTTTAATTCTATAGAACCTTGGTTAGACCACACTTGGGAGTACTGTGTACAGTTATGATCTCCATATTACAAAAAGGATACAGAGGCACTGGAGACAGTGTAAGATGTCTAGGGATGATACCAGAATTGCAAGTTGAGAACAATCAAGAAGAATGAACAGGCTGGAGAATTTTTCTCCAGAAAAAAGACCAAGTAATAATCTAATGGAGTTCTTTAAAGTTAAGAATGCATTTGGTAGGGTAGAAGTAAGGTAGGTGCTTCCAGTTGTGTTGGTATTCACAACTAGAGGTCGTAAGTATGAGATAGTCACTAATAAATCCATTAAAGAATTACTACCACATGGAGTAATTGAGGCAAGTAGCATAGATACCTTTAAGGGAAAGCTAGATAAGTACCTGAGGGAGAATGGAATAGAAGGATAGAGTCAGATGAAGTAGGATGGGAGGGGATTTGTGTGGGGCATTAACACTGGCACAGACCAGTTGGGTTGAATGGCTTATTTCTGTGCTGTAAATTCTAGATCGTTTTATGTATGTAATTCATGCCAAAAAATAATGCAGTTGCTCAGCCTGAATAAAGGTAAGTAACTGCATACATGATATTTTGCTTAAGCCAGATTGATGGTACACCTAGGATGCATTGGACTCGGATGTCTACAATTTTAAGCTGGCAAACTGCAAGTTGCCTGTATTGGTCCAACCTACTGCAAGTAAATTTTGTGACACGTACTGGCAAGGGAGCTTTGAATCTTATCATAGAATCATAGAATGGTTACAATACAGAAGGAGGCCATTCAGTCTGCCATTTTCTTGCTGACCCTCTGTAAGAACAGTTTAGCTAGTCCCACTCCCCAGCCATTTCCGCTTCACCCTGCAAAATTTTTTCTCTTCAGGTGATTATTCAGTTCCCTTTTGAAAGCCATGATTGAATCTGCCTCCACCCCACTCACCCTTAAATTAGCAATACAAAAATAAAAGACTGCAGATGCTGGGAATCTGAAATAAACCCAGAAAATGTAGAAAATATTCAGCAGGTCAGGCAGCATCTAAAAACAGAGTTAATGGGGAGAATTTTCTCCCTGTCAGGGGGGTTGTGCGGGGGAGGACAGGGGGGGTGCTGGCGCAGACCCGATCGATGCCCCCGATCGGGTCTGCACCACCATTTTATGTGGGCGGGCTAATTAAAGCTCGCCCAGCGTGACGTGCGCCCAGAAGCACTGAGCACTTCCTGTGCGGGCGGTGGGGGGGTTCCCGGTTCCCTGAGTCAGGCCAGAGGTGCCTCAGGGAGATTAATTTAAGTTTTAAAAATTTTAATAAAGAAAAGAAAAAATTTTAATATATTTCCCCTCATGTGACTGTCACATGAGCTGGGACATGTCAATGAACATTAATGAAAAAATTTGTTTAATTTATAAACCCTTCATGGAACCTCATCCCACCCATGGATGAGGTTCCATGAAAAATGCGAAGGCCGCCTGGGCTCTTCCCCTGCCCGCCAACCTTAAGGTTGGACAGGCAGCTCAGTTTATTAGTTTAATTGATATTTAAATGGCCTCAATAGGCCTTTGAAAGTTCGCCGAACTGAAAATCTAAATGACGTGCGGTGACGTTGGGACGTCCGCCCGACCTCACCATGTGTCATTTTACGCCTCGGTGAGCGGGCCCCGCCCCCACTCGCCAAGCCGAAGATTCAGGCCAATGTTTCAGGTCTGTGGCCTTGCATCAGATTCAGAATTGGGCACAATACTTCAGTTGAGGCTAAGCTGGTGTTTTATAAAGACTCATTATAACCTCCTTACCTTTGTAATCTATGCCTTTATTTATAAAGCCCAGGACTCTGTATGCCTTCAACGATTTGCACACATATAACCCTAAGTCCCTCTGCTCTTGAGCTCCTTTTTGGGATTGTATCCATTATTTTATACCACTTTTCCTCATTCTTCCAACTTAAATTATAACATTTCACGCTTCTCTGCATTAAATTTCATCTGTCACTTGTCCACCTATTCCACCAGCCTGTTTTTGCCTCTTTGAAGGCCTAGCAAAATCCTCCACAAATTTTACAATACCGCCAAGTTGTATGTCATTTGCAGATTTTGAAATTGTGCCCTGGGCCTGAATTTTCAGCTCGGCGGGCGGACACGATCAGTGGGCTCGGGAATGATTGGGAAACGGACCACCGACTGCAATCGACCCCTGACTGCAATTTCACACTGGCTGACCAAATAATGGCCAACCAGCCTGAAGCGCGCACTGAAAAGCTCAGCGCAGCCGGGGTGGAGGCAGGAGGAGGGCGTCAATGCAGGCAGAGGTGAGCGCTGACAGAAAGCTCCCTGAAGGCAGAGAGCTGCCTCAGGGAGTTGAAAACCCGAAACCCAGGAAATAAAGTTTTTAAAATCATGGAAAAGAAAGTCCAAGCATCACAATCAGGCACCTGAATATGTAGATTATAGAAATGCTGTTCACAGATTTCTATTTTTATTTTATTTAATAATGGGAACCTCATCCCATCCTTGGATGAGTTTTGATGAAAAATGTAATGGCCGCCTGGCCGATTCACCCATCCACCAACCAGAAGGTTGGATGGGCTACATAAAATGACAGGCAATTGCACCATTAATGGGCTCACTTGCCCTCTTAATTTTCGGCGGGTGCGCTTCTGACTTTTGTGCGCGCCCACCAACCGAAATATCACGCGATTTCACAACCGATCGGGTCGGGTACACGTCCGTCCGATCAACGTAAAATTCAGCCCCTGCACACCCAAGTGTAGGTCATTAATATAAATCAAGAAAAGCAGTGGTTCTAATACTGATACCTGCATAACCCTACTATATTCCTTCCTCCAGTCTGAAAAACAACCATTCACCACTACATCCCTGTTCCTGTTTCCTGTCATTTAGCCAACTTTGTATCCATGCTGCCACTGTCTCTTATTCCATGGATTTCAACTTTGCTGACAAGCAAGTTATGTGGTACTTTATCAAAAGCATTTTGGAAGCCTATGCACACCACATCAACCGCATTACCCGCATCAACTTTCTCAGTTACTCACCAAAAAACTCAAAGTAGTTAAGCATGATTTGCCCTTAAATCCATGCTGGCTTTTCTTAATTAATTCATATTTGTCCAAGTGACTGTTAATTTTGCATTGAATTATTGTTTCAAAAGCTTTCCCACCACCGAGGTTAAACTAGCTGGCCTATGCTGATAAGTTTATCCTTACATTCTTGTTAAAGACAGCATTTATTGTTCAACCCTATTTGCCCTTGAGAAGGTGGTGGTGAGCTGCCTTCTTGAACTGCAGTCCCTGTGCTGTCGCAGAGTAATTTACAGCACGGCAGAAGGCCCTTCAGCCCATTGAATCTTATGAGCCCATACCGGACTTCTGTAGAGCAAACCATCAGTCTTATTTCCTTCAAGTGCCCATCCAATTTCCTTTTGAAATTATTGATCGTCTCTGCTTCTATCACCCTTGCGGAGAGTGAGTTCCAGGTCATTAGCACTCGCTGCATAGAAAAGTTCTTCCTCATATCCCTTTTGCAACTTTTTCCCAAAATCTTACATTTATGTCACCTATCCTTGTATCTTAAGTTAATGGCAGCAGTTTTTCCTTATCTACCTTATGCAAACCTGTCATAATTTGGACACCTCTATCAAATCTCCCTTCAATCTCCATTGCTCCAAGGAGAACAATCTGCACCTCTCCACCTAGCCTTGTAGATAAAATCACCCATCCCTTGAACCTTTCTGGTAAATCTCCTTTGCAGCCTCTAATGGGATCTCACGTTCGTCCTAAGGTGTGATGACCTGAGCTGGACGCAATACTTTAGTTGTAGCATCAGAACTTTATAAAGGTTCAGTATAACTTCCCTTTTCCTACACTCAAATCTCTAGTTATGAAGTCCAATATGCATTATTAACCACTCTCTCAGTATATCCTGCCACCTTCAAAGATATGCCTGAAGCCTCAGGTCCCTCTGTTCCTACACACTTTTTTAGAATGGTGCCATTAAGTTAATATTGCCTTTCCTTATCCTTTCTTCCAAAATGCATCAACTCACACTTCTCTGTATTAAATTTAATCTGCCACTTTTTGCCAATTCACAGGATCACAGAATCACACAGTGCAGAAGAGGCCCTTCGGCCCATCGAGTCTGCACCGAATAGTGAGAAATACCTGACCTACCTACCTAATCCAATTACCAGCACTTGGCCCATAGCTTTGAATGTTATGATGTGCCAAGTGCTCATCCAGGTACTTTTTAAAGGATGTGAGGCAACCCGCCTCCACTACCCTCCCAGGCAGTGCATTCCAGACCATCACCACCCTCTGGGTAAAAAAGCTTTCCTCACAACCCCCCTAAACCTCCTGCCCCTCACCTTGAACTTGTTTCCCCTCATGACTGACCCTTCAACTAAGGGGAACAGCTGCTCCCTATCCACCCTGTCCATGCCCCTCATAATCTTGTACACCTCGATCAGGTCGCCCCTCAGTCTTCTCTGCTCCAACGAAAACAACCCAAGTCTATCCTACCTCTCTTCATAACTTAAATGTTTCATCTCAGGTAACATGCTGGTGAATCTCCTCTGCAGCCCCTCCAGTGCAATCACATCCATCCTAAAATGTGGTGACCAGAACTACACACAGTACTCCAGCTGTGGCCTCACCAAGGTTCTATACAACTCCAACATGACCTCCCTACTTTTGTAATCTATGCCTCGATTGGTAAAGGCAAGTGTTCCTTATGCCTTTTTCACCACCCCACTAACATGCCCCTCCACCTTCAGAGATCTATGGACACACACGCCAAGGTCCCTTTGTTCCTCAGAACGTCCTAGTGTCATACCGTCCATTGAATACTCCCTTGTCAAATTATTCCTTCCAAAGTGTATCACCTCACACTTTTCAGGGTTAAATTCCATCTGCCTTTTATCTGCCCATTTGACCATCCCGTCTATATCTTCCTGTAGCCCAAGACACTCAACCTCATTGTTAACCACCCGGCCAATCTTTGTGTCATCCGCAAATTTATTAATCCTACCCCCCCACATGGTCATCTATGTTGTTTATATAGATAACGAATAATAGGGGACCCAGCACAGATCCCTGTGGTACGCCACTGGACACTGGCTTCCAGTCACTAAAGCAGTCTTCTGTCATCACCCTCTGTCTCCTACAACTAAGCCAATTTTGAATCCACCTCATCAAATTACCCTGTATCCCATGTGCATTTGCCTTCTTTATAAGTCTCCCATGTGGGACCTTGTCAAAGGCTTTGCTGAAATCCATATAAACTACATTAACTGCACTACCCTCATCTACACACCTGGTCACCTCCTCAAAAAATTCAATCAAATTTGTTAGGTATGACCTCCCTCTGACAAAGCCATGCTGACTATCCCTGATCAAACCTTGCCTCTCCAAGTGGAGATAGATTCCGTCCTTCAGAATTTTCTCCAGTAGTTTCCCTACCACTGACGTGAGACTCACTGGTCTGTAGTTCCCTGGCTTATCTCTACAACCCTTCTTAAATAGTGGAACCACATTAGCTGTTCTCCAATCCTCTGGCACCTCCCCCGTGGCCAGAGCGGAATTAAAAATTTGGGTCAGAGCCCCTGCAATCTCCTCCCTTGCCTCCCTCAGCAGTCTGGGACACAAATCATCCGGACCTGGAGATCTGTCCACTTTTAAGCCTGCTAACACCTCCAATACCTTGTCACTCCCTATATCAGTTTGCTCAAGAACCTCGCAGTCTCTCTCCCTGAGTTTGATACCTTCATCCTCATTCTCTTGGGTGAAGATGGATGTGAAGTATTCATTCAACACTCTACCGATATCCTCTGGCTCCACCCATAGATTGCCCCCTTGGTCCCTAATGGGCCCTTTCCCTGGTTATCCTCTTCCCATTGATATACTTATAGAGTATCTTGGGATTTTCCCTACTTTTACCAGCCAGAGCTTTCTCATATCCCCTCTTTACTCTCCGAATTGCTTTTTTAAGCTCCACCCTGCACTTTCTGTACTCCACTAATGCCTCAGCTGATTTGCTCCCCTTGTACCTGCTAAAAGCCTCTTTTTTCCTTCTCATCGTATCCTGAATATCTCTGGTCATCCATGGTTCTCTGGGCTTGTTACTCCTTCCTATCACCCTTGAGGGAGCCTCTACCCTCCCCATTTCCTTTCTGAATGCCCCCACTGCTCTTCTGTAGATTTCCCAACAAGTAGCTGTTCCCAGTCTACCTTGGCCAGATCCTGCCTTATTTTACTAATATCCGCTCTCCGCCAATCCAAAACAATTCTGCTAATCTATCTATGTCCTGTTGATGCCAATTAGTATCATCTCAAAGTTTGGTATCATTGGGAAATGTTGACATTTTACTCTGTATTCCAATAACCAAATCATTTATGTATATCAAAAAAAGCAATGTTCCTGACACTGCTCCTTGGGGAACACCATCCTCCAGCTTGAAAGACAACTATTTACCTTGACCTGCTGTTTTATGTCCTTAAGGCAATTTTTTTATCGAATGGAAGTGACACAGGAACACCTTGTGCAGTTGACCCTGCAGAGTCCCCCTCACCAACATCTGGGGGCTTATGCCAAAATTGGGAGAGTTATGGTGGTGGACAATTAAACAACTAACCAGAGTAGGAGGCTCCACAGATACTTCCACCTTCAACAATGGGGGAGCCCAGAATGTCACTACAAAATACAAGGCTGAAACAGCTGCAGTCACCTGCAGCCAGACGTTTTGAGTGGAACAGCCATCTCGGCCTCCTCCTGAGGGCCTCAGCATCACAGGTGCCAGTGTTCAGCCAATTCAATTCACTCTATGTGACATTAAGAATCAACTGAAGGCACTGGATACAAAGGCTTTGGGGCCTGACAACATCCTGGCTATAGTACTGAAGACTTGTGCTCCAGAAATAGCTATGTCCTTAGCCAAGCTGCTCCAGTACAGCTACAACATAGGCATCTATCAGACAAAGTGGAAAATTGCCCAAGTATGTCCTGCCCCCAAAAAGTAGGGCAAACCCAATTGGCCAATTACCAGTCTACTCTCGATCATCAGCAAAGTGATGAACGATGTCACTGACAGTACTACCAAGCAGCACTTACTCAGCGACAAGCTGCTCACTGAAGATTAGTTTGGGTTCTGCCAGGGCCACGCAGCTCCTCACCTCTCCAAGATGATTAGGTTACTAACCAGAATACATCTGACATCTTGTGATGCAGTGGGTAGTGTCCCTGCAGCTTCTCAGCCAGAAGCTCTCGATCTGAGTGCCCCAGGACTTGATGGTCAAGGAAGGTGCGTTCAAAACGTGGCCAAACAGGCTGATTCTCAACCTGTAAATCCTTTCAATAGGCCAATGGCAGGCAGTAAGAGTGAGAGAGTCTCCCAGTCAGCCATTCTTGATGTGGAGTGGCACCCCTCATGTTATACTCTCTGGCAGCCAGAAAGCAACCTGGCCCATGAAGAACTGGCTATGGAGACAGACAGAAACATGTGCTTTGTCTGCCTCATGTGTCTCTATGCACAGGAAGAGAATAATGAAGAAGAAGAACCAGAATACTAATTGTTCAAATTGAACTTTACTACTAGAGACTAATATTTAACTTTTTTAGGAACTTGTCTTCGGCATATAGTAAAGTGGGAAAGCTTACAATTAGGGCACAGTGTAGAAAATATGTCAAGGTAGAGGATTCTGGGAGTTTCTTTGTCAAATTTTAAAAAACTTATTGCAGCTTGGACTAAAAGGCCTTGAAGACTGTCCAAGAGAAACTGTGAAAAGACAAGATTGGAATGTCTAAGATACAAGACCCTGAAGCCTTGAGATAAGGGAGTAGAACGAGGATGGATGAAAAAAGCATTGTGTAATGGTGTGAAGTCATATGAAAGATACATGGTTGGTTGAGCAAAACATTCTTAACAACAGGGCTGAAGATGATTAGGGGCAGGCAGGAGCTAATTGAATAAGGGCCAAAATAAAAGAGAGCCTCCTGATCAGCTTTGCATGCCAGAGAAATTTAGAAACCAGGAGACATTTAGAATTTAGGAATTTAGAAACCAGGGCCCAAACACCTTCAGCTGCTTCATCAATGACCTTCCTTCCATCATAAGGTCAGAATTGGGGATGTTCGCTGACGTTTGTACAATGTTCCGCACCATTCGCAACTCCTCAAATACTCAAGCAGTTCATGTCCAAATGCAGCAAGGCCTGGACAATATCCAGGCTTGGGCTGACAAATGGCAAGTAACATTTGTGCCACATAAGTGCCAGGCAATGATCATCTCCAACAAGAGACAACCTAACTGGATGAGCACTTGGCACGTCATAACATTCAAGGCTATGGGCCAAGTGCTGGTAAATGGGATTAGGTAGGTAGGTCAGGTGTTTCTAACATGTCGATGCAGACTCGATGGGTCGAAGGGCCTCTTCTGCACTGTGATCCTGTGATTCTGTGAACTATCGCCCCCTGATGTTCAATGGCATTACCATCACTGAATTCCCCACTATCAACATCCTGGGGGTTACCATTGACCAGAAACTGAACTGAACTAGCCATATAAATACTGTGCCTATAACAGCAGGTCAGAGGTTAGGAATCCTGCGACGAGTAACTCACCTCATGACTCCCAAAGCCTGCCCACCATCTAAAAGGCACAAGTCAGGAGTGTGATGGAATACTTTCCACTTGCCTGGATGAGTGCAGCTCCAACAACACTCAAGATGTTTGACACCACACAGGACAAAGCAGCCCACTTGATTGGCACCACATCCCAAACATTCATTCCCTCCACCACCAATGCACCATCAGCGTGTACCACCTACAAGATGCACTGCAGGAATCACCAAGACTCCTTAGACAGCACCTCCCAAACCCACGACCACTACCATTTAGAAGGACAAGAGCAGCAGATGGATGGGAACACCACCACCTGAAAGTTCCCCTCCAAGTCACTCACCATCCTAACCTGGAAATATATCGCCGTTCCTTCACTGTCGCTGGGTCAAAATCCTGGAACTCCAGCACTGTTTGTGTACCTACACCAAATGGAATGCAGCGGTTCAAGAAGGCAGTTCACCACCACCTTCTCAAGGGCAACTGGGGATGGGCAATAAATGCTGGCCCAGCCAGCAAAGTCCACGTCCAATGAATGAATAAAAAAAAAACAAGAAAACAAGACAAGAGACAAGGGAAAGGGAGAGAGAGGGAGAAGCTTAAAGAACAAAAGACCAAAAGCAGCAAGAAAAGTGATTATGCACTCCTGCCATAATACAGGAAGTATATAGTCCGTGTTATACTTTAAATCACTGCCTAAGTTTATTGCTATAGTTTACCTGAAAACTTATTCAACTTATTCTGACTTCATCTCTTTAAAGTAGTCTCACAATTGTACTTTCTGCCAGTCAGTTCTCATAACAATTAGGGGCTCAAAACCCCTGAAAACCAATCCCTCATTATGTCCTTGGTCCAAATATAGGCACAAGAGCATAGGTAAAGTGGGAGTGATTGCCCATAACATCAAGACAGCATTTGATTGAGTGTGGTGTCAAGGATCTCTAGCAAAATTGAAATCAAAATTGAAATCAGGGGAAAAGCTCTCCACTGGTTGAAGTTATACCTAACACAAAAGAAGATGTTTGTAGCTGTGGGAGGCCAATCATCTCAGCCCCAGGACATTGTTGCAGATTTCCTTGAGTAGTCTCCTAGGTCCAACCATTTTCAGCTGCTTCATCAATGACCTTTTCTCCGACATAAGATCAGAAGTGAGGATATTCACTAATGATCCGCACTCGGCAGGTACTTCAGCAGTTCATGCTTGCATTCAGCAAGCCTGGACAACACTCAGGCTTGGGCTGATAAGTGGACAGTGACATTTGCACCACACAAGTGCCAGGAACCTCCAACAAGAGAAAATCTAAACAACTTCCTGTGACATTCAACAGTATTGCCATGGCTAAACTCCCCACCAGCAATATCCTGGCTCAGAAACCATTGATCAGAAACTGAACTGGACTAGCCATATAAATGCCGTAGCTACAAAGGCAGCTCAAAGACTGGGAATTCTGCAGCAATAACTCACCTCCTGACTCCCCAAAGCCTGACCACCATTTACAAGGCACAAGTCAGGAGTGTGATGGAATACTCCCCACCTAACTGGATGAGTGCAGCTCCGATAACATTCAAGAAGCTTAACACCATACAAGACAAAGCCACCTGTTGAATTAGCACCCATCAATCACCTTAAATATTCACACCCTTCACCACCAGCACACTGTGACAGCAACATGTACCATATATAAGTGACACAGCAGCAATTTGCCAGTTCGGACAGCACCTTCCGAACCAGAAACCTCTCAAAAACAAACGTCCCAAATAAGCCAGTGCTCGTCAAGTGGAGGTTACTTTGCTGGCTCAGGCATGTTTGCAGGATGGAAGATGGATGGATTCCTAAGGATATTCTTCATGGGGAGGTAGCCAGAGGCAGAAAAGCAATCGGATGCCCAAATCTCAGCTTTAAAGATGCTTGAAAGTGTAACATGAAGGCCCTAAACATTGATCTTCACACTTGGGAGACACTAGCCAACAACAGAGGGAAATGACAACATTGCCTGTGGGCCGATCAGTGGTTTCAACACTGAAAACAGCAACCCAGAACACATCTTAACTACCTTATATGCAGCACTTGTGGCAGATCCTGCTGCCTCTCATCAACAACAGCAAACATGCACCATGTGAAACTATCCCATCACCAATAGATTTTCTGCATGTCCATCATCTCACATAGATGAAAGGGTGACAATAAATGCTCTGGCACCAGCCCTGTATCTAAGGAGGATTGGATGATTATGGCCAGTGCCTCCGTAAGTTCCTCCTTTACTTCCCTCAGTATCCTCGAAAGCAGCTGATTCGGTCTTGGTGATTTATCAGCTTTAAGTACAGCCAGCCTTCCTAATATCTCCTCCTTATCAATTTTAGCCCATCCAGTGTGACAACTACCTCCTCTTTCACTATAATTTTGGCAGCATCTTCTTCCTTGGTAAAGACAGGTGCAAAGCACTCACTTAGTACCTGAGCCATACCCCTGCCTCTTTGCATAAATTTCCTTTTTGGTTTGTAATTGGCCCAACTGCTCCTTTTATCACCATTTTAGTACTTATATGCCTATACAAGACTTTTGGATTCCCTTGTTGACTGCTATTTTCTTCTCCTTCTCTCTCTCTTTCTGCCATTATTTCTTATTCGACTTCCCCTCTGAACTTTCCGTATTCATCCTGGTTCTCACTTGAATTGTCAACCTGACAGCTGCCATATGCACCCTTTTCCTGCTTCACTTTACTTGCAATCTGGGTGAAGTGGCAGGGGGGTAGAGTGGCTGGTGGGTCAGGTGACAGGTAGATGAGGTGGAAGGTGGGTGAGGTGGCAACCGGGCGAGGTGGCAGGTGGGTGAGTGGGTAAGTGGGTCGGGGGTAGCTGGGTCGGGTCGGGAGGGATAGCCAAGTACGGCTAGTCAGGTCTGGTCGGGGGTTGGTTGGGTCATCGGGAGGGGTAGTCAGGGGCAGTCGATGTGTAGTCAAGTGGCCGGGAGAGTTGTTAGGGATCAGGAGGGGGTCAGAGAGTAGTTGAGTGGTCGGGGGTAATAGGCGGCCAGGGGAATTGTCGGTGGTTGGGGAGGTTAGTCGGGTAGGGGTGGGGTTAGTCAGGGGATAGTTGAGTGGCCAGGGGTTATTTGGGGGAGTCAGGTGGAGTAAGTGTGAGTGCTTGGGGGTGGTCAGTTGTGCAGTTACCCAGATGTTAGACCAGGTTTTAATCTATCTAACATTTCCTGGGTAACTATCTAGATAAGTACATCGGAACTGTTCGAAGTCTTTGGCTCTAACTTAGGGTCGGAGACATTCGTGGAGTGTCCCAGGGAGCAGGGGAATTGCCCATCAGAAGTTCAAACTTCCTGCGCAATTCCCACGGAGGTCAACGAGTCAAGACTTCCACGGGGTCCCGAGGCGCATCTTGGGTCATATGTCCAGTCTCTGACAATCCAGAGGCCAGAAGATCTGAGCCTATGATTCAATGATCGCCATCCTATTAATGTTCCACTACTGACACTTGATCCACTTGACCCACATCATTCCCCAGAACCAGATCCAGCAATGCCTCCTTCCTCATTGAACTGGTAAATTATTGAGGTAGAAAATTCTCCTGAATATGCTTTAGAAACTCTTCTCCTTCTCTGCAATGTACACTATTACTATCCAGGTCTATGTTAGAATAATTAAAGTCGCCCATCATAATTACTCTATAGCTTTTGCACTGTTTTGTAAATTCTTTGCAAACATGCTCCTATTGTACCTTTAATGTTTCTTAGCTCTAACCAAATAGACTCTGTCCTTGATCCTGCTCAGCCATCCCCTCTCTTGAGTACTGTAATATTATCCTTAATGCCTTAATAAATACAGCCACCCCTCCTGCTTTCTTTCCTTCCCTATCTTTTCTGAACGCTGTATCCAGGAATAGTTAGTACTCAGCCATGCACTTTTATGAGCTATTATCACCACAACATCCTATTCCCATATGGCTAACTGGGCCTGCATCTCTCCGACATTAATATATCATGCTCTGTATGTTCACATACGTGAACTGGAAACCCAATTTAGACCCTATTGTACTTTGACCCCACCAAACACCTTACTATTTCCACGTAAAGGTACAATAGGAGCATGTTTTGGTGCCCACCTTTAATGAGTTTCAATAATTACCACTGAAACTTCACACTTACACCTAATTGAACCACTATTCAACAGGGTTTGGGTGTGTGTCCATGTTGTGGTCAGGGCCGTGATAGCATGGATTACATTGCTCATCATGTCACTTGGGAGAAGCCTGTGGTGCCTGTTATCTGCACAGCAGGGCCTTATAACCACATTCAGTCATCAAATAGTCAACTGGACACTTTCCAGGAGTGAGAGTCTCCGTGAGATAGAATTTGCTCCAAGATAACAACTCAAAGTTTGCAATCAACGCTAAAGTAAGGGGCCCCACTACTGGCCTCGAATTAAGCCTCCCTGAGAGATCTAAGGATATTTCTGGTGAGAAGTTTGCCTCTATCGATGTGTGATGGTACTGCAACTGATAGCAGCGTTCTTTACTGAGCATTCCCAGTGTGGAGCTGGAAAGCTGTCATCAACCTGTCCAAGCAGCAATTATATTAAAGGATTTTCACAGGCACACAATGGAAAACCAAAAAAAAAGGAAAATAAAATCATTTTTAAAAATGGTTAGATACAGCAAGTTAAGGATTGGGGCATCCACATGGGGTGAAGGTCGAAATTAAAATATTCTGAAATTTTTTCGAAATAATGTTATTTAACAAATAGAGTTTAAAAAACCTACTAATTAATCACATAAAAAAAACCCCACAAATGATATTTTATGAGCCAGTTCTGTTGCTCAGCAAATGTTATTAATCACATTCTAGTGAAAAACCCAATTACCTCTGATTGAAAAAGGTGCATGAGGTTTTATGGAATTTCTAGCAGCGATGTGGGAGTGGGAGAGTTAAAGTTCTCATTGATTTCAATGATTGCTGTCACAGGGGGGCAGTCCACAGTGTACCCTATGACAGAACACTGAGCGCCAGACCACCAACTTCAGGATTTTTGCACTAATCTGTGCATGCCTGACATCCTCAAGTTTCAGTCAGTTTCAGCAGGGTAATGATACTGAATGCTAATAGTTCACTGTCAACACCTCATCACTGTACCCCTGCACTCTCAGCCCCCGCAAAATCCAGACCAATATGTGCAGTAATGAAAGATTGGAACTGAATCGACCTTCACTGGCAAACTTCGTAATCCAATATCTGATGCAGATAGACCCATTAATTTGCTTGTCCAGCATAATGATGGAATCTAAAGGAGGATGCCTGTTACCAGGGTTGGAAATTTGCCTATTCAGCACCCGATAATGCTGCAATATGTAAGATGGTCCAATCTGAGCAAGCAGTAGGCCTATTAGTGGTCACTGCCTTTAGGCTGTGTAGTCTTGACAGAACTCCAGTTCATTCTTGGGTATTCCTAAATCTTGGTCCTTGCTTCTCCGAAACTCGGAGCAGAATCTTTCACTCCTCCCAGCATTGGGAATGGTGGCGGGAGGGGGAACAAGGTTTGGTGGGACGCCAAAAATCAGCTTTCTGACGTTGGGAAATTAGTTTTGAATTTTGTTCTCCTGACTTCCATGGGGGCTTAAAGGCAGGTCGAGTGTCCC
Source organism: Cetorhinus maximus (assembly GCF_964194155.1). Classification (NCBI taxonomy): domain Eukaryota; kingdom Metazoa; phylum Chordata; class Chondrichthyes; order Lamniformes; family Cetorhinidae; genus Cetorhinus; species Cetorhinus maximus. The sequence goes on from NC_135884.1 coordinate 105,125,074, forward strand.
ATGGATCTATGTCCAGAGCTCCATTTGCATCCCATGCTCATTAAAAGGCCAACACACCGGAATCTTGTGCCCCCTCCAAATTGAGTGCCCTGCCAGTCAGAATTTAAAATGTTCACTTTCACAACTGTGCGTAAGTGGCGTGCACCTGGCACAGGAGACTTCTTCCTGGACTTTGAGGTCAGTAGATGCTGCTTTCGCCTTCCTTTCACACTGTCACTGAGAGATATTGACTGCCTATAGCGCAAGCTGCACCAAGGCTGGCCACAGGGGAGGGGTGAGACCGAGGCAGGACTTGTGGGGAGGGGAGTCAAGGAGCAGAGTGAAGAGTGAATGGCTCTCCAGGTGCTGTTTAAATATAGGGCATATGGGGTAACTGCAGGGCGGACAACTTCCTGCCCGCCCTGCCATGAGATTTGATGTGCTCATCACAGATGCATAATTAATGAGCTGAACAGCCCAAGATTTTGTGTGTTCAGCCGCCTCGCTCTCCAGCGGAAGGCAATCTGGCTTCTGCTCTCGCCACCGGACTTAGTCTCCAGAACAGAAGATTCTTCCCTGAGGAAAGAGATACTGACAAGAAGAGGATGCTTTATAGCAGGCAAATGGGAACCCCGCTCCTGTGAAGCTCTCAGTTATGTGGTTTAGAGACCATCCAGCATGATGATGAGTTTCTATACTGCTCAATTCACCGTTTGCAAAAAAAAGGGCAGAATTTTCCACTCTCGCCAGCAGTGGGAATGATGGCATGCTGTGGCACTAAATTTGACGTCATGGGAAAAGTTAGTTTCACGCCGGCAGGAAATTGGTTTGGAATTTTGTTTCCCCGACTTTTATGGTGGGTTAAAGATGAGTCAAGATTTTCGCTGTTCTGTGTTGGGAACCAAATTTGCATTCATTTGCATCTCATTAAAAGGCCAACTCACCAGAATTATGTTCTCCCTCCAAATTAAGGGCCCTGTCAGTGGATAAACAGAACGGCCTATTTCCACACTGTGTATAAGTGGCATGCACATGGCGAGCTTCAGTTCATCAACAACTTCAAGGTCAATAGACATTGCTTTCACCTACCTTTAACAGTGGGGTTTTGGGTGCCTGTATCAAAAACTGCGCCAAGGCTGGGCACAGGAGGCAACACCAGTGGAGAAGGGGGAGACCAAGGCAGGACTAGGTGGGGGGGAGGGTGGAGGCCAAGGCATGACTGGTGGAGGAGGGTGTGCGTTGTGGAACATGGAAAGGCAGGGAAGAGACTGAGGCAGGATGGGATAGGGTGGTGTGAAACATGGGAGCAGAGAGGGGGAGACAAAAGAAGGACCCGGGGGTTGTGAAGGAACAGGGTGTAGTAGTGAAAGACAGTCCTGGGGCAAGAGTTATAAGACTGTCCAAGGAAGAGTCAGAGACCATCTTGGGGCTGAGGACACACAGTCAGGGGCATATTGAAGAGACTGTTGTGGGGCTGAGGCCACACTGTATTGGGCATATTGAAGAGACTGTCCTGGAGCTATGCAGCCCATGCTACAGGGCTCTGCATTGCACGCATGCCTTGGCCCTGGTCTTGGGCATGGAAAGTGTCTCTGAGCAGTAACGGTTGCGGTGTGCAGGGTGTGGTCAGTCATCTAAGAAATTTGTTCCTGGGGGTTTGAGTCATGTTACTGTGAGGCAGAGGGCACAGTCACGTTCAGGAGAGGCATTTGTACCCTGTAAGTCATTAGCTGAAAAGTCATGGAAGGGGGTCCCGAAAAGTCAGGGTGCATGTGGTCTTGAGAAAGCAAAGGGTCAGGTCGATAAAGGGCTGGGAACATCAACATTAAAGGGTTCAGAAACATGAATATCAATGTGGATAAGGATGGGTTCAAGGCTAACAGCGGGAAGCTGGGTAATGATAGGAGGAAGAGGACTAAGGAGGTGGTGAGTATGTAGGAAAATGGGAGGAACTTGATGGGTGATGGGGGAGGTTGGAAGCTGGTCAGCAGCACCATTTTCGAGCTCACCTTAAAATGATGCAGTTTGAAAAACAAACTAGAAAAAATCACTCGGGGAGGGGTCTCTGAGCGTGTGGGAGAAGTTCAGCACACCAATTCTTGCCCGATTGAAGGGGCACCCTATAACTGTGCTGCCCAAACCATGAGTAACATGGCTCAGCTGAGTGCTGGACTCAAGGACCTAATGCACAATGAATGAGCTTGGCTCCTTTAATAAGGGTGTGCATTCAGGCGAGAATCCATTAACCTTAGGTGCTGCAGTGCATATGGTCTTAATTGGTATCTGATCCTTACAGAGCATGTCAGAATGGATGTAGGGTCAAAAAAATCAATGGCCACATCTGCTGTGCAGAGGCAGAATGGACTTTACAAGCCTCCATGTTCCCAGTGCACTGGTCATGGCATTCAAGGCACCATGCTTGCAGCCAGGACATAATGCAAGGATTAGGTATCGATAGTTATTGTCAAGACCACTGGAGGACAACCAACACAAGAATGACCGTGAATCTCAGGACTTGGGTCCTTGGGCCCTAATGAAGACCCTCATTGTGAATGTGCCGTCATGTCTGAGGCGAAAGCTCAGCCAAGTGTCATCCTCGAGGATGATCTCTGCCCGCAAGGGGTGGCTTTGGTATGCGATGTGCAGACTGAGGGAAAGTCAAGGGCTAGAGACTGTATTCCTGCCTTGTATATGGAGGGAGACCATTCAGGGGGAGCTACCATTGATAGCTCAATTATACCCATTCACAGATACAAGGAGGAGTGGATAATGCAGGCTGCAGGCAATGCTGCCTTCATGATAGCTTTGATTAGAATGAGGAGCAGAAGGGCCCATTGCCAATTGGCACAGCTCAGGGAAGACAATCATCCTGAGGAATGAGAGCCAGTGGGGCCCCTGGAAGGCCCAGATTCTGATGAAAAGTGGCCAAATCCACAAAGACGGCATGCAGATGAGCGAAGGGTGGTGCTGCAGATGCCTTCACTTGTCTAGGTTCACTTGTGATGGCGCATATTTGCCACATTGCCCGTGAGGAACTGATGCTGCATGCACTTGGAAGGCATTCAATGCCGGATGCTTTGAAGGTCACTGCTGCACTTAACTTTTTTGCCTGCTGATTTTTCCAGGGCTCCACTGGGGACCTTTCCAGAATCTCACAATCGGTGACACACAAATGCATAAGGGAGGTAACAGATGCCCTTGTCAGTAAAGCTCATCATTGCGTGTAGTTCCACATGAATAAAGCAAGTCAGGCTGCTAGAGCTGTGGAATGTCCTGTGATCCCAGGCTTCCTGCAAGTGTAGGGCACCATCGACTGCGCACATGTGGCCTTGAGAGCTCCCTGGCAGCAGCCTGTGTGATTCATTAATAGAAAATGATTTAATTCTCTGAACGTCCAGCTAATCTGTGATCACTGAAAGCAGATCCAGCATGTTTGTGCTAAGTACCCAGGGAGCTCAGATGACTCATACATTTTGAGTCACCCCCAGGTGCCAGAGATATTTGAGGGAGCTCTGCGCTTAGAGGGTTGGCTCCTCGGTGATAAGGGATAGCCCAGAAGACATGGCTAATGATACCTGTTCGTAGGTCACAGAGTGCATCTGAGGAGAGCTAGAATGCCACATGTTCAGCTACAAGGTCCTTAACAGAGCAGACTATTGGCCTCTTAAAAATGTGTTTCAGATGTTTGGACCAGTCAGGCAGGGCTCTCCAATACTCACTGCAGGGAGAGTCCCACATCATCATTGTTTGCTGCGCCCTGCACAACCTGAAACTGCAAAGGAGGGATGTGTTGCAACAGGGAGACATGGAGGAGCTATACGTCTCCTCAAATGCGGAGAACATTGACAGGGTTGAATCTGAAGAGGGTGATAATTCAGATGAGCCACATAAGAGCGCCATTGCATGGGCATGATGCGGCAGACATGCCCATGACAACCTCATAGCTACAAAATTCCAGGAGGAATAAGGCGAAGACAAGTTGTTGCAATTGCGGTCTCTTCAAGTTTCAATATAGGGAAGACAACAACACATCTTCAACATATCACGAAAGGTCATCAATCTCACAATGATCATGGAGGAAGAATAATTCACCTTCAACCCTAATGATGGGGTCATCCTTGGAAGGCGCAGTAGCCTAGGGAGCATGTGACTGCTGTGGAATGGGATAAGCCCTCCACTCACACACATCCTTAAGCAACTACACATGGTGCAGTCATTCCAGCTATGATGGCAACAAGTCAGTGGCCATGGTGTCCTTCAAGAGTTGAAACACCATTGCCCACATGGATACCCTCATGCCAGTATGACAGCAGCTTAGCAAGGCAGCTCTAGGAGGAAACATTTGTCAGTGCTGTGCGCCTGACCATCTCAAGAGGGAGCTGCACCCAGACTATCTCTCCAAATGCTCATATGCATGATTAATGCAGAAGCACCATCTTGATACTGAGCCCCAAGACACAGTGATCTGTAACACAGCAGCATGCACCCAAAGCTGCAAGTTATGTTGCAGAGATTGGTTCAGTAAGACAATCACTTTTTTTTAAATTCATTTGTGGAATGTGGGCATCACTAGCTAGGCCAGCATTTATAGCCCACCCCTAATTGCCCTTGTTCAGGGGGCAACCGCATTTTAGTGGGTCTGGAGTCACATGTAGGCCAGAAGATTTCTTTCCTTAAAGGGCATTAGTGAACCAGATGGGCTTTTATGACAATCGACAATGGTTTCATGGTCATCATTAGACTTTAAATTCCAGATATTCATTGAATTCAAATTCCACCATCTGCCGTGGTGGGATTCGAACCCGGGTCCCCCAGAGCATTACCCTGGGGCTCTGGATTACCAGTCCAGTGACAATACCAGTACGCCACCGCTTCCCCAAACACTCATGACCCTACATTGGTTAGAAACCTGCCAAGTTTACCTTAGCATCTGGGAGAAACTATGCCCAGTCAGTTTTGGCACATCAGTCAATGGTAACTTAGTCTCCTCACAGATACTGAAGATCACTCAGGAGATGTGCCAGAGCATCACTTTTGTACCATTAAAGCCCTCGACATTGTCCATCTCACAAAGGCCAATCCTTTCTACGAACTCTGAGTCAATGAGCGCACAGTCATGCAATCGATTCCATATTGATTTGAGTTCTGGGACTTCACTGAGGGATTCCATGAAGCACCACTAAGTCAGCTGTTTGAGAACAAAGTAAGATCCTCATAGGTAAGTAGGCTGGTTCATCAGGATGAGCACACACCTCTGACAGCACACACCCATTCCCGCCTAGCGGACATTTCAAATGTCACCGAGTGGAACCAACTTCCATTGTTCAGCATCATGCATGGGGAGAGTGGGAACTAATAAGGGGTAATGTTCAGCCTTAAATGTGGCAATGAAAATCGCTGCAGGGAGGCAGGAAAGGCTATGGTGTTTAACAATGAATATTATTATCCCCAAAACCTAACAGTCATAAAATAATCACCATGACAAAATGCACTTGAATGATAAGACTCCAATGTTGGCTGCATCAAATACTTACAACATCCACAAACTACTGACTTCAGTGTGATAGCATCAGGATAATCACTAAACCTGATGAACAATTCTCATGAAATTACATAATGTCTGCCTGAAATGCAAGGGTCACATGTTTATTGTCCAGCCATCATTTTCATATAGGAAGTGCCTTTATTCATGTCGCTGATGTGGAACTAAAGGCGATTCATTGTGATGAGACTGAGTGGGACTTAATGGAACTGAGGGACAAGATGGGAGATAATCGGGGAGGTGGGGGTGGGGGTGGTTCATTTTGTACCCTTCAATGAAGGCGGGACCTTGCATCACATCAATTAGCCATTCAATACCTGAGACGTGGAGAAGGATAAATGTGAAATATATTTACAGTAGTGCAGATTATATACAGCAAATGAACACCCATGCCACCATTGTGCATTCAAAACTTCTTAATTTTCCTAACTCTACCACTACATGTAGGTGCAGCAGTGGTGGAGGCAGCTTGCTGACTGCTATGTCCTGTTGTCTGAGATGGTGGGTGTTTTCTAGAGGCCCCAGGTCTGGATGGCCCTGGCCTGCTAAGGGTCTCCTGCTCTGGGGCAGGTGCACCCTCCTCAGCCTGACCTGCTGGAGTTGTTGGGGTCGGGGGCAGAGGGGATTTGGAGTGGCAGGAAACCATTAGTATCTCCTGGGTGGATGCACCCGGGCTGTCCAGCTGGTGCTCCTCCTCCCTTTGTGCCCCCCCTCTGACGCCTTGAGAAGAAGGGGCACCAGCAGGGAGGTCGAGGTGCCCCATCTCCCTTTCGCCCAGGCACCACTGGAACATGCCCATGGCTAGAGCAATGGTGTGCAGCCCTGAGCTCAAATCTGGCAGAAACTGCTGAACCCGGCTCCCCAAGGCAGCCGCCCCCCTTCCCATGGAGACTTCAATATGCTCACATGCTGGAGCTACAACATCGTGCAGAATTTGAACGGACTCCTCCATCCTTCGTTCCAGTCTGGTGATGGTCTCTGACAGCTCTCCTTGATATTCCCCTGCCTATCCCTGCATCTCCGACATTTCTCTTAGGGCCGATTGCAGAGGCTCAACATCAGACTCTGCAGGGGCCTGGTCTCCAGCGGTCCTCCGATGCCAGAGACATCGGCTGTCAATGCCTCCGCCTTCTGTGGACATGTGTCTGTGAAGTGATCACCAGATTGTGACCCCGAGCCTGCTCTAGAACTAGGACCTACCAAGGCGAATGTATCTGCGCTGGTGGAGGGTGCAGGTGAATGCAGTGACGGGTCTTCCTCGGATGATTCCTCTGCCTCCTCATCTGAGGTGCTCTGAGGGCTGGGGCTAAGGCACTTGCTTGTTGTCCCCCTCTGCCTTTCCTTACTGGTGGCTGGAATAGAGAGAATAGATAATTAGTGATTGACTAGGCAGGCTCCAAAATAATAGGTCACTCACAGTCATTGTTGGTGATTTATATAGGGTGGCCCCTCACTGGCTTGCTTGGGGTGGCCAATCTCGCCTTCTGCACAGGAGCAATCTCTGTCCTCACCAGCAAGCTCTGACCTTTGCTCCTCATGACAGCAGAGTGTCCTCAGCTCAGGGGTGCCCCCTCTGGTCTTCACTCTCCCCCGCCTGTTGCGAGAGGTCTTGTCCTGCATAAAGACAGGTAGGTTGACTGTGAGCACTATGGATGAAAGAGTATTTCAGAAGCATGCATGCCTGTTGTGTCTGCTGAGCTTCCCCAGTAAGGGATTAAGGTGACATTTGTGCAGGATCTTACACAAGATAGTAACCTTAAATGATTGGCAGACATGTAGTTCTGATGTCCCATCTGCTGGTCATGTGTGACATCCCTGTGGACTCTAACTCTTGGACTACCTGATGCCTTTATGTCAGTGTGATTTTGGAGTGACTAGAAGTTTCACTTACCCTGGGGGAGCGCAGCAGATCATTCATTCATTTCCTGCACTGCAGGGCGGTCCTTTTCTGCTGGTCATAGGCGCTGACCACCCTGGCGACCTCCTCCCAAGCCAGCATGGTCAGAGGGGAGGACCTCCTGCTCCCATCCCTCGGAAAGAGGAACTCCCGCCTTTACTAGAAAGCCTGGAGGAGATTCCCCTGGGAGGCCTCGCTGAACCATGGAGCTGAGAGTTTGGTACATACATCACCATGGTGATGAAGAAGTTCACAACACACCTGGCCTGCAGTGAGTGAATATCTGTGTGGGTGCCTTTTAAGTATGGCGCCAGAACTTAGACCCCAAGAGGTAATGGCGGGGCAGACAAATCCCTGCCCTCCCCACCACAATATTCAGTGAGCTCCTCATTGGTGCATAATTATTAAGCTGATATGTGGATAATTGGGCAGAAAAATCCAGGAATCATGCTGACTTTCCCACCTGCCATGGCACTTAGTCTCCAGAATGGAAAATTTTGCCCACAGACTTTAATTTGCCATGTGCAGTTGTTCAAGCCATCACGATTGTTCAAAATTGAAATGTATATCGCAGAGATAGTATTTCATATTTCCTCCTTACTGATAATACAGTAAGACGATTCACTTCCCTGTCAAACAGCAAATGGCATATTGTCTACTTTAAAACCAAAATGTAGTATGGTTTGACTTAGGAAAAAACATCTTTCCTTTCATAATGAACTGTACCAAATCAGCAGGAAATACAGGTTTTAATTGCAGAAAAAATTTTATCGAGGCACACAAGCCCTTCAAGTTTCCAATATGGTGTGTGTTACTATAAACCAGATAAATAGCAGAGACATATCAAATTAAAATACATCTTTTTTTGATTTGTCTTTTAATTTAAGATGCCTAATTCAGACCCAGACAGCAATCTGTCACGTCTCGAGGAGAGAATCTAAATGCCTTAATAAAATATTGATGCAGCTGCACACATGAAGCCTGACCAAATACCTCACCCTAAACACTGCAGTCAGTCAAATAAAATCATCATCCTGATCTTCAACAGCATTTCTTGCAGTAAAGTGGAAAGGTGCAATGTATTGAGCACTTCAGCTATGAATGGTGAACAATTCAGAAACAATAAAAAACAATAAATAAAACAAAATATCTGAAATCCATAAGGTTTTATATTAGTTATATTATCCCAAGAATTGTACATTGCTCAACTTTAATTTCCTGGTGCTCATATTTGGTGCAGAACATTATATCAAGGCGTGCCATTTTTATTAAGTATTAATTCTACCTTTTTCAATTTTTTTCATGTTTCATATTAGTTCTGCATCTAGCCCAGCTACAATTTTAATCAAAAACAGTATTCAGAATATGATTTCAAAAGATTATATCTTTGGAGATTTGTGATACATATCTTCGCTGTATGACAGATTGCATAGACTTCTGATCTGTCTGGATAATCTGAATGACTGTTGGTTGACCTTTAATAAAAAGAAAATAATAAAACGTCTTAAGAGATGGCAAACCGGTCACATTCTCTTCCTAAGAAATGGCTGGACCCATAGATTTATCTTAATTATTATTTTCAAATAATAAATCTGCATCTGTGGAAATATAAATCATTAAGTATAAACCTCTCAAATATATTCATAGACGTGTACAGACAGTCGAGTACAGGAAAGCATTACTGTTATGCTCCAGTAATGTCAATCTGATTATGGTGTGCAATTCAGACAGGGAAGTGTTAACCGAATGAAAAGTATGTTTTCATTGCCCAGTATTCATCAAGACAGATGGTTTATTCTTCATGTAGTCATTTCCTCCACAATTATAAAAATATTTTATACCAGATTACATTTTTCAATACTGATCACTAATATTCTGTGCTATCACACCGGCAAAATTCCCAACTTCAAAGAGTTTGGGTACAGAGATAATGCCATAAATTTAAGTCATTTTCCCCTTTTCTGCCGATTTGCTTTTCCTGAAGGTATTAATGTCTTCTCGGTTAGAGTTCCAATGGGTGGAGATCCTTCACTCGTATCTCACTCAAGTGGCCTATGTAGGTCGTGGCAGTGAGCGCCGATTGGCGTTTCAAATTTGGAGACCAAGAAAACTGTGCTCGAACCTCAGCTGCCTCTTGCACATGCACATTTTCACCAAGGATTAGGAAAGGGAATTCCAGCCGTTTATCTTTACATAGCTCAGGCCTTTGAGGCTAATTGTAACACCCATAGAGCTGCTCAAGTTCAGATCAGCTAACTAAGCATGTTATGAGCTTCCTAATCTGGTTCAACTACTTTCTAAATAAACTTGGTGAGTTGTTTGGAACCTGAAAAATTGTTTTTTACTAAATGAGGAAGGAAAATTCCAGATTCCTAACAGCGTATCTTGTAATGCAGAGCTGAGAAGATCAAGAACAACTTGCTGATAGTAATGAAAACCATCCCAAGGTGCTTCACAGCGAAAGATAGAGGCAAATGCCAAGCTCTGCTGGAGCTTGGTTGAGATATGTGTGTTGAGAAGGCTTTTAAGGGTACGGAGAGTGAATGGGATGCACACGCAAGGCAGAAGCAAAGGACAGGAGGATGCAGGAGGAGACTTAAGCCATTAAGAAAGTCTCATAAGTAAAGTGGGCTGGAGCCATGGAAGGATCTGTAAATGAAGAAATAACTGTGTGGGTGGAAAGATGGGGTGCAAAGCTAATGTAGGCCATTGAGGATGGGAAGTTGGACAAGCGTGGCTTAATATGGGACAGAGTGCAACTGGTGAAGTTAAGGATTTTTTGGAATTCATGGAATGTGATGGTCAGGAAGCTAGTAAGGAGGGTTTTGGAAAATTTGAGTGTAGAATGGAAGAAGGTGTGTTTTAAAGTTTACTGAGGCTGTGTAAATATGGTAAGAGCGTAGAAGTGGAAATAAGCAGGCTTGGTGATGGATAGAATGTGGGGTTTAAAGCACAGCCCTTGGGTTGAACAGAATATAGTCCAATTCAGCCTGAATAGGCAGGCAAGGTTGAGGATGAATCTGATGATAACGACGCAGGATACTTGGCCGAGTTTATTTACTGCACTGATTAATTTAATTGAATGATTACAGATACATAGTAAGATCATCTTTTAAAGTAAATGTTTGTTGACAGCAGCCATTATCCCCTCCATTGAGACATTTTTGTCACCAGCTGATTACTGCCTATGTAGGAACTGGAAATTTCAATATATAATGGTTTCTTTCATTTGGCAAGCTTCTCTCAGAAACAAAACATCTTAAACAATAAAAAATAAAACATATATATGTTCACGGGTAACCCATTTTCTGTTCTATTTGTAAAGTATAAGGATGTAACGATGGGGATATTCAGGGCTTTGAAATTGACTGATAAAGCAGGACTCGCTGAAGTGAATTGCTTCAAAGCAGTACTTCGAACTCAGTAAAATTAGCCGTAAAAGTCTGACTGAATCTCAAAGGAATTAATGGATCAATATGCAGGCTAAGTAGCATCAGTAGCAGCACAGATCCTATCCATCATCGAGCCTGCTTACTTCCACCTCTCCACCCCTACCTTACTAAACAGTATCTGTAATCTTTATATCACCTTCATCAATTTACTGCTAACTGAAGTGTCAGCCATGGCTCAGTTGGTAGCACTCTCATCTCTGTGTTAGAAGGCTAATAGTTCAAGTCTCACTCCAAAGTCTTGTGCACAAAACCTACATTGACACTGGGAGTGCTGCACTACTGGAAGTGCTGTCTTTTGGATAAGATGTTCAGCCAAGGCCTATCTCCCCTTTCAGCTAGGTGTGAAAGATCTATTACACTATTTTGAAGAAGAGGGGAACTCCCGCCAGTGTCCTGGCCAATATTTATATCTAAATCAACACCACTAAAATAGATTATCTGGCCAATATTACATTGCTGTTTTGGGAGCTTGCTGTGTGCACATTGTCTGCTGTGTTTCCTGCATTAGTGGTGACCACACTTCAAAAGTACTTCACTGCTTTCAAAGTGCTATGGGATATGCCCTAGGATCGTGAAAGGTGCTATATAAATTCAATCTTCCTTTCTTTCTAGCTCCACAATTGCAAAGAGAAAAGCACACATCAGAATTTTACTTTAATTGAAAATTTTCTGTGCCTTAGGCTGTTGAGGTTGGGACGGTTTAATGCCTCTCTTGGCCCCCACCATCACGACTGCCGCCTGAGTTAAAATTGATGCTATAATTTTAAGTATTCCACTAAATTAATACCTAGAAGCTATTTGGTTCTTTTTACGTTGATTTTAAATATGGGTTAATATTAAACACATAAGTGATCCCTGAAGCAGATATCATATGGCCATGTTGCATTTTGCTACTCTAGGTTGGTGCAGCTTTGCCCCCACACCGATTTATTAATTCTGTTGAGGTTCAATAAGGTTCAGTGCAATTCACCAAAAGAGAGAGGGCAAATAAAAGAGTAATTTTGAATGAAAAATGAAAACACACCCCAAAAGTACCAGTCTCTGAACTCCCACAGTTAGCCTCTCAAGTCAAGCTAATCTGGTACAGAGGGCTGCTTGAGGAAATATTCCAACAATATTCTAAACAGATAAGATAAATTGTAAAAACCTAACTTGGAATGTGAATGTGATCTTTTTCAGAGCGCATTATTTTTCCAGAACATTTGGGGCAAGATGATATTTATGGGGAAAGCTACCTGGTCTCTAAATGTTAGAAAGTTTTATTGAAGAGCAGAGAAGATTTTAATCAAACAACCCATTCCAGGATTGAAGGGTTTTTGAAATGGGAGTGCGTTGAACACAACTCACTTAAGATTCTACTTATGGGTTTAATATATGCGATGGCTAACCTCCTAATATGGCTGTAGCAATGGATGTCCAGAAAAAAATTGGGGGAGTTCCTGGTATTTTCTCAAAAAGCTCATCCCTGATCCCTCTGCTCTTGCAAACTGCCACCTCATCCCTAACCTCCCTTTTTTCTCCAAAGGCTTTCAATGTTTGTCACGCCCCAGATCTCTGCTCCGCTCTCCAGAGACTCCCCATTTGAATTCATCTAATTAGGTTTCTGCCCCTTCTAACAGCACCAAAATGGCCCTAGTAAAAGCCATAAATGAAATCATTTGCATTACTGTGACCATAGTGACTAGCTGTCCTTGGTATCTTCTACATTTCTACAGCATTGGACACAGATGTCACATGATCCTTCTCCAATGATTCTGTTTCATTGCCCAGTTCAGTGAGACTGCCCTCGCTTGGCTCCAATATTCCCTGTCCAATTATAGCCAGAGCAATTCCACCCACCCATCCGCAATCGCGTCTAAATTCCCTCTAGGATCCTTCTTCCTTAGCTGCATTATCCAGAAACATGGCATCAGTTTTCATTTAGGAGAAAAGAAAGAACTTGCACCTAGATAGCTTTTTTTAAATGATTTCAGGACTCCCAAAAGTCCTCCTCCTCAGTCATTAAACTACTTTTGAGGTGCAATCAAATATAACAGCCAATTTTTCAAAACAAGAAGCAATGAGGTAAATAATCTATTTTAGTGATATTTATTAGGGGATAAATGTTGGTCAAGACACAAGATATCCCCTGCTGATGACAACTAATTTTGCCTCTCCATCCCCTCTCCAAATCCCTCCCCTGCTCTTGCTGTAGACTGTTAGTTCAACACTCAGTGACCTTCCTCTCCAATGCCATCCCTGGGTGGTTTCCTCTGGATCATCCACCCACTCTGGTGCTGCCCACTGATGGCCTTGTTAACTGGCTAGAGCCCCCCTTTATCACATCTTCCCCTCCTGCTCCCAAGGTTGGAATATTGGGTGTATGAAACCCATAGATATTCCATCAAGGAAATTGAATGAAAAGGGCCATAGGTTTCATCCATACAGCTGTTGAGCGGTGAGATTTTCCACTCCCCCCCTGCCCATTGTCCACACCCAAACCTCCATGCAACCACACTAAACTCCTCCCACTTGGATCTGCACTCCTGGCAGCTACAGTTAAGTTTATAAATATAGCCAGTTACAGTGACCCTTGATTTGCAACCTGTGACCCTCTACCCTACCTCTGTCACCAGCAACTTTGTCCCATCAGCCTTTACCCTCCCACCCTCTACCCTTCCAACCCTCTACCCTTCCAACCCTCCCCAGCCATTGTGGAAGTGGACGTGCCATCTATCCCCGTCCCTGTCAAGATTCCTTCTCTGATCCTAGACCCGCCCTACTTCACTCTTAGAGTCCCCGTTAGATCCTGTTACCTGCCATACAGGCCCTTTGAACTTCCCTACCTCAGACTTAGACCTGCCCCCCTCCACTAACTCGAAATCCCCCCTGACTGTGAATGCACCCTCTGCCAACCAGCACACTGAGTTTGGCCCATAAGACCCAATGTGGACAGTACTGACCCTGCCCTTTAGGCCTCTACCTCCCCACCACACCCAAGATGCCAGTTCCTTCCCAGTGCACATTTCCACTCTCTAACCCCACCCCACTGTCCCCCCTCAAAGCCCACTTCCACTCCTCCATACCCAACTCCATCTGCTATCCTCTCTCTTGATTTCCTCCATGCTGCTGCCTGAAACAACCCCCCCCCATCCGCAACCCCCCAAATTCCCTGACTCACCCTAACCGGGCCCAAACCTCCATCCAAGCTGCCATTCTCATGTTCCGCTCCCTTGTGCTACAGAGTTCAGAACAAAGACAACTGCTCACCTCAGACGCAACGACACAAAGCCGACTGGAGCATGCAGCCTTCAAATGGAGGTGAAACGGGTGCCACAATGCCCCATGCATCGCTGACTTGACCTTGAAGGTTAGGTTTAATTTCAAAAATTTTTAAGATAATGAGTGTTCATGCCATGCAAATGTGTTGCAAATAGGAACCTGTCACAGGTGGCGAATGGCCCAACCCGCCACTGCCAAGGTACCAGCTTCTGAACCTGCAATACAATTTGGCTCCCGCATAATTAGTTCACCCCACCCGCCACATTTACTGCTCCCAGAGTCTTCATTACATTCTGCCCAATGATTCCAATGTTCTCCTGATTATCTCCCATCCTCCACCCAGTCTGAACTGCATTTCATCCAAAATGGAGTTGACCACATCCTATACTGCACCAACCTTGACCTGCCCATCACCCCTGTTCTCATTGATCTACATTGGCATTTAGTCCCAGAACAGCTCAAGTTTAAAATTCTCAATGTTGTGCTTATGTAATAAGTCTAATCAAAGCCTTGTAAATTAGTTAACTTGGGGTTAAATATGTCTTACTATTTCAAAACAGGGGTAGTTGATGGTTGCACAAAATTTAAAATCATTTGTTTTTATAGTTTGAATATGCAATTAAGGATAAAAGAGAATATTCAGAAGGATATAATCTAATTGAGGCAGTTCAAATTGCATCATAAACTGAGAGCAAAGCTTGTGATTTTTATGTCCGAGATTAAATTACAATCTTAAACCTCTCCTTTTTATCTGCTTTACTATTTTAGATTTTGAGAGGTACCGGAAGGGGAATTTCATGCTCAGTAAGATAATGAATGGTCAGTATTGCCAAATAAACATTTTACCACTACTTCTACCCCTGTGCTTGCTTGCTTTCAGGTAGGCAGGAATGTATTAGATGGAATTTGACGTCACTTGATCATTGACTCAATAACGTGTTTAAATTGTAGCTTCAGAGAGCATGCTGTTATTTCCATTTCCTCAGACAATTATTAATGCAGCTTAACTAAATAAGATTGAAGTGGCATTATGGAATATTTCAGCTACAATTATTAAGACAGCCCAAACTGTTAAGATCTCCAAACAAATAAAGTTATGACAGATAATATTGTTATACTTGGTTGTGCACTATATCTTTAAAAATCAGTAATGTGATTTCAGTATGTCCATGATCTGTCAGCATGTCAGTGAGTTTGGTGCAATATGTTTGGGTGATGTGTCTGTCATGGTTGAATTGCTGGCAAGGTGAGGCTTGCAGCAGTGTGTGTGAAGATAAGGTGGAACATATGAATGTCAGGGATGAGTCCTGATTAATAAAGGTTGCTGGTTGATGAATGTGGGGCTGTGGTGAATTGAGGAGTGCCTGAGGCTACTGGTACAGCTGGTAAGATATGGCATTTGAAGATTCATTAACCTTGATCAATCGTGTGAGGTCAATAAATTTCTTGTGGCACTGCATCCAGATTCTCTGGGTTTCACCTCTGAGTTTACCATGATGGCTATCTGCTCCCACTGTCTTTTGGGTGTGTGTCTGGAGGGCCTACTGGCCCCCTACAGGCACAGGACATTGACCCCGGATAGCAGCATCTCCTGCCCCATTGCCAGAAAAGTCAGCGGAGAATCCAGCCTGGGCCCGGCGCACGTGCAGTGATAACACTGGCAGTAGGAACCCAGGACAGAAGAAATCCAGGAGAAAATGTGTCCCGGGAAAGCCTGACCTAGGACGTGGGACAAGAGGCCTGAGAATACAGGATGATCCCTGAAAATCCGGGATGGTTGGTCACCCTGTAATAGATACACTTCAGTGACTCCAGCTGCTGCTCAAGCTGAGAAATCCAGGGTTCAAGGTCCTTCAGCTGACGACATTTCCTGCACACATATCTGTCATGGCACTCCAAGTGTCCTGGAGTTCTCACAAGATACAGAATGTGCATTTGATAGGCTGGGCCGGGGTACCCTACCACGCCTCTACTAACTAATGTCTTAGTTTAACCCACTGCCCTAGCTTAGAGATGAGAAAATGACAATAGCAATATTCATCAACCAATCACCTACCTACTGTCCTGTGATGTCCTGCATTGATTTTGTTCTATTGCTTTTGGGTTTCCCAAAGATATATTGCTACCTCCTCCCGGGTCTGTGTTCTGTTCTGGGCCTTCTCTCTCGCTCTGTTTATGCTCCTGCCGCTTCTGCTTTTGCCACCTCCACTCAGGCCTCCACTCTCCAACCTTGGCCTTATTTCCCTCAACAACCGCTATCCCCAACTCCCTCCAAACCCAGTTCATTCCATGTCCACCCTGAAAAGAAGCTTTCCTCCATGTCATTTAAAACAATACTTTTCAAGCTCTTAACTGTCCAGCCTTTGGTGTCTATTTGCCTTGATACTTCTGCAGCTGTTGATTTGCTAAACCCTCCATGAAATTTAATTCATCCAAAAGTTTACTATCATATCAATCTCTGCACTAAGTCTTACTCACCCAACACATGTATCCTTGTTGAACAATGTGAGCTCCTGGACCCTCAATGCCTCCAATTTAAAATCCTTGTCTTTCTGCTTAAACCCCTCCATGGTCATGGGAATCTCCTGCAAACTCGGCATTTGTCCAACTCTAGCTTCCTGAGCATTTCACCCTCCCTTCATTTCATTATAGGTGATGATGCCTGCACTTTGGTCACCCCTCAACCTCTCCATCTCCACCTGCTCCTTGAAGGTTCTCCTTAAAGCGTTCTTTAACCTGATGATGTGAATTGAATCAAGCTACTGCTAATTTATTTATGTCCTAAGGTCCAGGAACTGATCCCCAACTGATGTTATCACTCAGTGACACCAAAAGGGATTGTGAATCTATTCCTCTTGCTTGTACACAAAGTTTCCATGAGGACACTACCATGCTACCTGATAAGCAAGCCAGGCTGAGTTTTTTTTACAACTTTGATAAAGAGAGAGGAAGTACTCGAAGGGTTGAAATCCTTGAAAGTTGATTAGTCACCAGGGCCAGATGGATTGTTTCTGAGGCTGCTGAAGGAAGTCAGGGAGGAGATAGCAGATGCTCTGAGCATGATTTTCCAATCTTCACTAGATACAGGGGAGGTACCGGAGGACTGGAGAAATGCAAACGTAGCTCCATTGTTCAAAAAGGGATCAAATGAAATGCCAAACAATTATAGGCCAGTTAGTCTTACATTGGTGGTGAGCAAATTAGTAGAATCAATCTTGAGAGATAGGATTATCTGTCATGTGGAAAGGCATGGACTAGTCAGGGATGGTCAGCATGGATTTGGTAAAGGAAGGTCTTGCCTCACAAATTTGATTGAATTCTTTGAGGAAGTGACAAGAAGGGTTGATGAAGGTAGTGCAGTGGATGTTGTGTACATGGATTTTAGCAAGGCATTTGACAAGGTCCCACATGGCAGATTGGTCAGGAAAGTAAAAGCCCATGGGATTCAGGGTAATGTGGCAAACTGGATAAAAGGTTGGCTTTGTAACAGGAAGCAAAGGGTAATGGTCGATGGATGCCCTTGCGAATGGAAAGTTGTCTCAAGTGGTGTTCCACATGGCTCGGTGTTGGGACCCTTGCTGTTTGTATTATATATTAACGATTTGGACGTGAACGTGGAGGGCACGATTGGGAAATTTGCAGATGACACAAAGATTGGCCGAGTAGTGGATAGTGTAGAGGATAGCCATAATCTCCAAAACGATATAGATGGGTTGGTGGAGTGGGCGGTAAAGTGGCAGATGGATTTTAACATAGAGAAGCGTGAGGTCATACATTTAGGAAGGTCAAACAGTTACAGGGGTTACAAAATAAATGGGAATATACTAAGAGGGGTAGATGAAGTGAGAGATCTTGGTGTACAAGTACACAGGACCCTGAAGGCAGCAGTTCAAGTAGACAAGGTTGTAAAGAAGGCATATGGAATGCTTTCCTTCATTGGCAGAGGAATAGAATATAACAGTAAGGATATAATGTTGGAATTGTATAAAACACTGGTGAGGCAACAACTGGAGTATTGTGTGCAGTTCTGGTCACCACACTACAGGAAGGACGTAAAAGCTCTGGAAAGAGGGCAGAGGAGGTTTGCAAGAATGTTGCCAGGGTTAGAAAAGTGTAGCTACGAGGAGAAATTGGATAGGTTGGGGTTGTTTTCCTTAGAACAAAGAAGGCTGAGAGGTGACCTGATTGAGGTGTACAAAATTATGAGGGGAATAGGTAGAGTGGACAGGATAAAATTGTTTCCCTTGGTGGAGAATTCTAGAACCAGGGGACATAGATTCAAGATAAGTAGCAGAAGGTGTAGGGGGGACATGAGAAAGAACTTTTTTATGCAGAGGGTAGTGGGTGTCTGGAATTCGCTGCTCAAGTTGGTGGTAGAGGCAGAAACTCTAAACTCTTTTAAAAAGTACCTGGATCTGCACCTTAAGTGCTGTAAGCTACAGGGCCGGGTGCAGGAAGGTGGGATTAGAAAGGGCACCTGTGTGTTCTCGGGCTGGCATGGACAAGATGGGCCAAATCGCCTTCTTCTGTGCTGTAACTTTTCTATGGTTCTATGAAAGTTCTAACTTTGAGAATCCATTGAAGAACATGTTTTACTGAGTTCCTGCATTTACTGTATTGGGGGTCATAATTGCTTTACAAGAAATTATTCTGACCTATTTCAGGAACAGAGTACAGCCATAAATCTCTCACTGTAGCATATTGGTATTAAATAGCGGAATCTGAAATTAATAGTTCTATGAGGAAGCAATTTGGACAGCATGCCACTGATGCAACACATTGGGTTGCAATGCATTGTTTCATAAAGACACTAGTTTCATTTTAGATCTTTCTCAGTCAATACATTTCTAATTAACAAATGGCGGTGGGGCATGGAATAGCAAATGGGAGAAGCATGAAATTGGGCAGAATGCTTAAACACAAGAAAGGAAGTTGTGAATAAAAAATGAAAAGTGAGTTGTCTCAGTGCAGCCCTTTGTGCTTGAGGTGGATTAAAAATATATAGGAACGTAACCTGACTGCAGGTTAAAATCAGGAAGTAGAGTAGAAATGATTAAGGGAAATTAAAATACTCTAAAAAAAAATGCTTGAATGAAAACTTCTCTTTAGTTTAATTGTTCCCTGCACGTTTAGAACTCTGTCAGTTCAGCACAGTTCTCTGGCCTAGAAGTCAGCCAAGCATGTTACCTACTGTCAGGCTTTTCTCAACACAGATCCTGAGCTGACTCTGAGAACCTATTAAAGATGGCCCACAGTGTTTCATCCAATGAGTTCATGCACCCATCCACTCATTTTTATGGGAGGTTTTGCCTCTAACTGCCTAAGATACAAATCATTAACTTGGCATATCGGAATCACGGATGCAAATACCTGTCTTACCTCAGTGATGCTTATGCTCGGACTTCCATGCCACCTATTTAACTCATTCTGTTACAAAACCTAACCTAACACTTAGCCTGAATTTTTCGTTCATTGGGTAAGCGCGATCGGTGGGCCCGGAAGCGGATGGGAAAGGGCCTTCTGCCTCGATCGCCCCCTGACCTCGATTTCACGCTAGCTGGCCAATTAGCAGCCAGCCAGCACGAAATGCATGCTGAAATACTCAGTGTTGCCGGGGTAGGGGCACGAGGGTGGGCGCCGATGTAACTGGGGGTGCGGATGAGTGCTTCTAGTGAGCTCCCTGAAAGCTGCCCCAGAGAGCTGCAGACCCCCACAGAATAAAGGAAACGACAAAATGCTGCAAAATTTGCCCATGTAGCACAATCAAGCACCTGAAAGCATATTTCATAAGAAACCAGTCCCCAGATATCGCTTTTTATTTTGTTTCCCCACGGAGATTGCATCCCGCCCTGGACTGAGGTTTGAGCACAAATGTGAATGCCACCTGTGAGAATCCCCGTCTGCCAACCGTAAATGTGGACAGGCCATATAAAATCGCTGTTAATTGCATTGTTAATGGGCTTAATTACCTACTTAATTGTTGGCAGGCACGCTTCCCACTGCTGCGCACACCCGCCGAGCGAAATATCGCGTGAATGCCCAGTGATACTGGGACGCTCACCCGACGTCATCTCGCGCCATTTCACATCTGTTCGGGTCGGGCACACGCCTGCCCACAGCCACAAAACTCTGGCCTCAAACTTCCATTGTGATGAAGAAAGGCAACAATGATAGTGTTAAACAAAAACAAAAATACCTGGAAAAACTCAGCAGGTCTGGCAGCATCTGTGGAGAGGAGCACAGTTAACGTTTCGAGTCTGTATGACCCTTCAACAGAACTAAGTAAAAATGATAGTGTTATCCAGCTTCTTAATTCTGACTGCAGCTTGCTAAAGCGATGAATGCCCTAAATGTTCTTTGCCTTGTTTTTTTATGAGTTTTACAGAGTATTTCATTTTATGGAATAATCTAGTGAATTTTCGCACTACTTGCAATGGCCTGGTTTGTGTCCCGAAAACGTTCATTTTCATACCTCTGTTAGTTTAAACTGACGGAGAAAAACAAGGATGGTCATTGCTTGCAAATTTCTATATTTTTAGAAAGAGAAAGACTTGCGAAGAATTGTGACTTTATTCCTGCTTCATATCCATCTTTACCTTCAAATAATGGTTTTAATTGCATCAACTGGTAGATGAAGAGACACCCATTTTTAATGTCCTCACAGATAGTGTTATTCAACTATGAAAACCTGTTTGTCGGTCTTTGAATTTTAATAGTTTGACCATACATAAAAGCTGACATGATGCCAGTGTGTAGTGAAAATCCCCTTACATAGAACTGTTTACTGCCCTGTTCCTTGTTTGCAAATAACACATAGATGGTGTGTGATTTTAATAGCATATATGAAAAACAGATAGGTCACTGCAAATCTGCCTATGCCTTGTCTTAAAGTTCCATGCTCAGCATTCTTTCCTAATTCCTTGTGCTTTCAGTAAATGTGAAATTAGTTCTCAGACTGTGTGAAACCAATTTTGTTTTTCATGTCAATCTCACCTCAGTCTCAATATCAAAGGTTGTCAGCTATTGTGTACTTTACAAGGTTTGAAAGGATTATTGCAGAAAGAGCCCTTTTGTCATCTACCTCAAACAATGCAAAGTCTAGTCCATCACAATTTGAGGTGAAAATTTGATTCAGTGACACCAGGTTATTGAGACATCCATAAATTGCTTTGCCTTTCTGCAGAACAGAAGTCCTGTTTGTTCTGGTTACACTGCAGTTGTTGTATATTCATATTGATTGACACATAAGAAGTGTAAACAATGCAGAACTGTTTACTAATTACATTTTGGAGCAAGAACTCCCACTACTTGTTTGTCTAATTGTTATTCACTACAAATGTAGAAAATTCACAAAGACTATCTATTCAGCAACTGTTCTTTTTTTTTTACACTTTCAAGTTTTTCCTTAAATTTCTTATAGCTTTCCTTCTGCCTGCTGTGCTTGATAATATTCCCCATTTCCCCAGGATGCTCCAGATGGATCCGACGAATATTTTGATAAATTAATGCTTGCACCTTGGTTGTTTATTGCTGACTGTTAAAGGTTTGACAGGATCCTGTTTGGACTTTTAAGATTTTTCTCTGTAATTTTAGGTGTTTTATTTATCTGTACAATCTAAAATTTTGCAAAGATGCAAAAGCTATGGGGAAGTTGTAACAGGGTACTTTAATTATACTATTCCTTCGTGTGTACTCCGTCTGAAGGCTGGTTCTTGGCTCATTGTCTGCTGATGCTTCATCCTGAGCTATTTTTTGGCAGTTTTTGTCAGTAGTGCTTCGCCATTGCCTTCCGCTCTCAGGCGCAGAGAGAAGAGGCAGGTCCCAAGTCTACCTCAGCCAGAATGGGAATCAAACCTGCACTGTTGGTGCTAATCTGCACCATACCCTAGCCATCAGAGCTATCCTGCCCGCTCACAATTATTCTAGTATAAACATGGATAGTAATCATGTAAAGAGCAGAGAGAGTTTCTAAAGTGTGTTCAGGGGGATTTTTTGCATCAGTATGTTTCCAGTCCAAAGAGGATGTAGGCATTGCTTGATCTGGTTCCAGGGAATGAGGTGGGACAAGTGGATCAAGTGTCAGGCGGGGGTTATTTGACATTAGTCACCATGGGCAGAATTTTCCCCACGTCGGGGGGAGAAGTTTAGGAGCGGGCGCGTGGAGGCGTGCCTCCGAACCACCACCATTTTATGTGGGCGGGCCAATTAAGGCCCGCCCAGCATGATGTCCGCAAGGAAGTGCTATGCGCTCCCTGTGCAGGCGGGGTGGGGGGTGGATTCCCTGAACAGAGTGCGCTCTTTTGTGCATGCACACGGAAGAACACACTCATCTCCCTGAGGCTAAGTGCTGCCTCAGGGAGATCGGCTCCGCAATAAAAAATCTTAAAAATAGAAAAAAAAATTTCCCTGACATGTCCCCTCATGTGACGCTGTCACATGAGTTGGGACATGTCCATCACTTTCAAATACACTTTTATTACATTTTTAAAAACCTACATGAAACCTCATCCCACCTGTGGATGAGGTTTCATGATTTTTCTAATACCTGCCAGGGCTCCTGGCCTACCCACCAGCCTTAAGGTTGGACGAGCAGGTCCATTAATTACTTTAATGACTCTGTCAATGGCCTTAATTGGCCATTGACAGGTCAGCGGGCGCACAGCTGATTCGGCTGCGCTCCCGCCTACCTGAAAATTTAAATGGGGCGGAGTGACGTCGGGAGCTCCGCCCAACATCATCACGCGTCATTTTACGCGTTGGCGAGTGGGCCCCACCCCTAGCTCGCCAACTGGGAAATCCTGGCCCATAGTATTATAAGGTTTGGGTTAGCAGTGGAAAAGGACAAAGAGCAGTCAATCGTAAAAATAATTAATTTGTGGAGGGCCAATTTCAATGGGGTGAGAACGGATCTAGCCCAGGTAAATTGGAATCAAAGACTGGCAGGCAAAATTCTAATTAAACAATTGACTGCCTGTACAGGATAGATGTCAAGTTGATAATATAAGTAAGAACCAGGCTGAATATAGAAAATTAAGAGGGGAAGTGAAAAAGGAAATAAGAGCAACAAAGCGAGTATGACTATGACTAGCAGCCAAGGTGAAAGGGAATCAAAAAGTTTTCTATAGCCATATAAATAGGTAAAGGGTAATAAAAGGACGAGTGGGGCTGATTAGAGACCAAAAGGGAGATTTATGCTTGGAGGCAGAGGGCATAGCTAAGGTGCCAAAGAGTACTCTGCATCTGTCTTTATCAAGGAAGGAGATGTTGCCAAAGTCATTGCAAAAGAGGAGATGGTTGAGACACAGGATGGGCTACAAATTGATAAAGAAGAGCTATAAGAAAGGCTGGCTGTGCTTAAATAAGACAGCAGGACCAGATGCATCTGAGGATGCTGAGAGAAGTAAGGGTGGAAGTTGTGGCGGTACTGGCCATAATATTCCATATCTCCTCAGTTATGAAGTGATGCCAGAGGACTGAAATGTTTAAAAAAGGGTGTAAAGATTAACCCAGCAACTACAGGCCAGTCAGTTTAACCTCGTTGATGGGAAAACTTTTGGAAATGATAGTCCAGAACAAAATTAACTGTCACTTGGATAAATGTAGATTAATTAAGGAAAGCCAACACAAATTTGTTAAGGACAAGTTGCATTTAACTCATTTAATTGAGGTTTGAATGAGGTAACAGAAAGGGTTGATGATGTTAACGAAATTGATGTGGTATACATGGACTTCCAAAAGACATTTGACAAAGTGCCACACAATAGGTTTATCAGCAAAGTTGAAGCCTATAGAATAAGTGGGACAGTGGAAGCATGGATATTAGGTTTGCTGAGTGACAGGAAACAGAGTGTGGTGTGCAGGGCATAAATTCAAAATTTGCAAATGACAAAAATTTAGAATAGTGAAAGCCATGTTGATGACATAAGGCTAGAGGAATGAGCAGACATGTGGCAGTTGAAATTTAATGCAGAGTACCATGAAGTGACACATTCTGGCCGGCAAAATGAGGACAAGTAGTATAAAATGAAGGATACAATTCTAAAGAGGGTGCAGGGGCAGATGGACCTGGGGGTATATGTGCATACATTGTTGAAGATGGTAGGGCAAGTTGGGAAAGTGGTTGATAAAGTAAAAAGCATCCTAGCTATATAAACAGAGGTTTAGAGTACACAAGCAAGGAAGTTATGATGAAGGTGGATTCAACTGGAGCATTGTGCCCAATTCTGAGCACCACTCTTTAGGGAAGATGTAAAGGCTTTGGAAAAGATTCAGAAAAGGTTTATGAGAATGGTTCCGGGGATGAGAGACTTCAGCTATGTGCATAAATTGGTGAAGCTGGGGCTGTTTTCCTTAGGGAAGGCTGAGAAGAGATTTGATAGGAGTGTTCAAAATTTTGAGTGGTCTGGACAGAGTAGAAAGGGAGAAACTGTTCCCATTGGTGGCAAGGTGGAGAAGCAGAGGTCACTGATTTAAAGTGATTGAAAAAGAACCAGAGGTGACATGAGGAAAGTAGCTCATGAGCGAGTAGTTAGGATCTGGAATGCACTTCCTGAGAGCGTGGTGGTGGCAGGTTCAATCATGGCTTTCAATAGGGAATTAGATAATTCTCAGAAAAGAGAAAATTTGTAAGGTGACAGGAAAAGGCGGAGGAATGGGATTACCTGAGTTGCTTTAACAGAGAGCTGGCAGGGACACAATGGGCCAAATGGCCTCTTTCTGTGCTGTAACTATTATATGATTCTATTTTACATAGTTGTTACTGTTCCCGTAAAACAGTTACAAACAGTTTAAAATTCTTCATCAAAACCTCCTTCCATTTTGTCTGGCATGAAGTTTCAAATGATGATCTAATTTGCATTTGATGCATAAACTAATTCTGAGCACACCAGCTACACATTAGTTTAAATGCTGTGAGATTACAATTCAGTTCAGGCAATTCTGATTTGGTTTGAGTGGATCAGACTACTGTTGTAATATAAACTTAGGTATTTATGTTGGAATCCACAGTTACCTCAGTAGGAAATCACTGGGCAGCAGTCCAGGGTCAGTGGTATTTACACTGTTACAGACCTCTCAGTTTTTAAACTTAATTATGCATGTGGTGAGAGTTGACAACGCTGGTGTCTTTTTTTAAACTCTGGAAACAAGATAGGAGGTTGAGACTCCTTCTAAAGTGAGACCAAACGCTGTTTAATGTTGCAACATGAAACCAACAGTCAGAAAGGTGAGTCTTTTGCAAAATTGGGAGTTGCAGTGAAGGCTGGTCCCAGAATTAATGGGACCCTTTCAAGGAAGTATGTGTGGGCCTACATGCAATAGTTTCTTTGCATGTAGACTAACTTATCATTTCTTGTTCAGTAGAAGTCATAATCTACTCAAAGGACTCAGCAACCTGGCAATTCCTGAAAACGCCTTTCTGATGAGTGCTGTAGTTATGTTGCAATATTTTTCATTTTTATCTGATGTTGTCCATCTTTACAGGGATCCTAAAATAAATAGGTGGCCTGTAATGCAACCATATCCCTCTAAAAATGGAGTGTACATGGTGGAATAAGGGCTGCACTGATTCATATTAACATGAACTTGGCAGTATAAATGGAGCATTAGCTAAAATTAAATCTGTACTCTGGAGATGGGAGATTTTGATCCTGACTAAAATTGCTGCAGACAAGTTCCTTGAGTCTACAAGGCCACGAATAATTTAGTGCAACTGTTAATTAAAGCTATGCACAAATAGAATGGCTGTAAACGGGGGCAAAGACTGAGCTAACCACAGGCAAGTATAGGCTGAACGAAAATAGCTCGCAAGAAGAGAGAAAATCCGAGTCTGGCAATTTACCCATCTGGTTCACAAATACTCTTGCCCAACTGTTGTTGATGTGTTAAGGAGCAAGGTGTGTCGATGGTGCTGGAACCTTCAAATAAGATTAAGCATTCCTGTAACTGAAATCATTTTGTGTCCAAAAGCAAACAAATATGTGTAAAATTTCGCATTGTTGGGAGTTTCTTGGGAGTAGTTTTACATAACTAAATCCCACTGCAAACACGGTTTGGGGGGCGGGGGGGGGATTGCAAGTTCTTTGTTATATTTATTCCGTACACGTCCCATGTGTCAAAACCACGCAAGAACTTGCAAGAAGCCTCGAAATCAGACTAATACTCTTTATTACATGAACTAATCCCCTTCAAATCCGACTTGAAATAATGTTTATCTTTTGCCAGCTTAATTTCCCAGCCTGAAATCCCTGGGTCAGTCCCAGCTTCAGATATTGTGCCATTTCGACATACTCTTTTAAAGATAGCTGCCCTTACCCAAATTACAGCAAACCTGAAACTTATTACATGGAAACCTGTAAGAGACAGAGAAAACTCAAATCCTATACTATGTGCGAATTTCTTATTCTGTGTAGACTTTAAATTGGAAAGATGTGATGTGAAATCACAACTCTAGGCTATAGATCAGTGAACATATAGTCACCAAGGTTACGGGAAACGCACTTGGTGACTTTATTACTGGGAAGAAAGTCAAACGCAATAAAACTAGAGTTTTATTTAATCTATCAAATCTTGATCAAATCTGCGCTCATTAGTTTTTGCTCAAATATTTGGATTTTAAAGTAACGGTGATAATTGTTTATGATGATGTGTGTTGCTATCAAACAAAATTAAACGTGGACTTAAATGAATGTTGGCTTCGGGAGTTGTTTTGTTTGAAATAAGCATGTTGTAATATTACAATGTCGAACATTTCAGTGCAAATTAAGAAGAATTATAGAACAAAACATGTGGCGAAAAATTAAAGCGCATACTAATTAAAAAAAAAACACTCCAAACTCTCAAGTGTCACAACAGGAGGATCTGGAGTCTTGAAAGTAGAGTATTGTCTATTTGGGATTACTTACATAATGTAGGAAACCCCACACTCTTCTAATGGCTGCATCTGTTAAGATACCGGGAATGGGGCTAGTTCTGTGTAATTAAATTTTCCCTGCCACACACTGGTCTTTTTTTGCGAACACTGCTCTAGAATTTGGACCCTGTAGCATTCCGCTTTGTAAGGTTCGCTTTGGTGTCTCATTAAATTGATTCTTTAGCTCTTGTGCCATTCACCTCAGCAGCATATTGCTGAAAGATTGGCATTATTACAAAATGGGAAGTGACGATAGTAAAGATAAAAAAACACATTTGTTCTGGTACGGTTTTATTCCGCAATGTATCGATACACAATTCCTACCTTGGCTCGCGGATCGCGACATGTAGTTTATTGTGTAAACCCCGAAACTTGAAAAGATAGAATGCAGCAAGGTTGCACAAAGGAGGTACACCAGAATAATACAATGCTGCAACGTCTTACATTATTTATTTTGAATTTTCTCTGGTGATTTAGACGCCCTCTTTAATTGTAAAGTAGATAAGGGTTATTTTTTTCTACAAAGGATAACAGTTGATGAAATTTCCTTTTTTTTTACAGCTAATTCCAAACTTGATTCTGTTAAAAGGACAATTCCAAAGAGGCCCAGCTGGAACTAGCAAAGATGTTGCACAATTAATTCACGAAACTTCATCCACGCCTTTTTTGGGATAAGTGACAGGAACGTGGTTCGATTTGTAAGTTGTGATTTTTGTTGTTTTTTTTTATTCCAGAACAGAAGATTGTACAAAGAGTGCACCGCTACTGCAGCTTTAGTTCATCACGACTATTTATATATATATATATATAATATATATGTGTGTGTATATATATGTGTGTGTGTTTTATGCTTTGGCGTTAAATCTCAAAAGCAGACCTGTGTGAGTCCTTTAAGTTGACCAGCAGAAAATGTAGTCCTTGCAGAATCTTATCATGAATGCACGCGTTGGCCCTACAGCACAACAACTTTCTTTGCATGCAGGAACAAAGGGGAAGTCTTCTCCTAATTCTGTCCTGCCTGTTTTATTCTAATGAACAGTATACAAGCAGTACTGTCAGTCCTAATTAGTAGCCAACAACAGGGAAAGTTGTCGCTTGCTTCTCCAGTATATAAGTGCACAATGAACGTTCATTGAGCTTTAACCTGCTATGAATAATTCGCTCGGCATTACGCCAATTAGGAACATTCTACAGCATCGCGACATGTCTAAAAACTCTTGGAAATGCTAGCTCCAAGCTTGGATAAAGCGCATATTGGTAAATGCTCAATGAAACCACAGTTGCAAAATATTTCCCCGTGTCTTCCATCCGGGGCTGGGCAGCTTTATGATCCTTGACTGAGGTGTTCACAAATTCCAAAATTGCTTCTACTGTACTTATTCCTCGCACGAGGATTCAGGGGAAAATGTCAAAAATGTCAGACATTTCTAAGTCGTTAGAATTTTTTTTTCAAATGGAACTTTTTAATTTTGAACTCTGAAAACATCTCTTACAAGAACAAAATATCTATGTAGCGCTTCAGCGATTTATATGATTGATTTAATTGCATAAAACATACCTTCGTTTTAAATAGGTCACCGTGAGTCTGCAGTTTTCACAATCATCACGTTACATGGGTTTGACAAGTGTAATTTATTCACATTTCACAGCACGAACAAAATAAAGCGAATGGGTGGGGGTGTGGGATGGGGTGGAGAGAACTGCAATGTAAACAAGTAGAAGGATCTGTGTAAAACGCAAAATAGTTTTGAATCAAAGAGTAAACTGCAACCAGAGCGCACTCCAATTAAACTGTATAAAATGGGGGAGTGGGGAGCAATGTGTGGCAGGATGTCGAGTGCTTTATTATAAGGTATATTTCGTATAACAGCCCAACGGCCTCCCCTGATTCTTGTACATTTCTTGTCTCCCGAGTGAGGACAAATCAGTTCGTGTAAGGGAAAACAATTGGAAGCGGCGTTTCTGATTTTTGAAAAGCATCGTTGACCGCTGGTGAAGTCGAAAGCGCATCCGTTTTAAAGTCAATGCCAGTGCTCGGGAAGAAACGGATACATCTCCAGTGTATTGTCAAATCACTAGTGCAGAAAATAGAGGAGTTGTGCAGCATCCCCTTGGTTTACGTCGTATTGTCCTAAACAAACCTGATTGTTTTTTTTTTAAACAAAAAGAATACGACACAATTAAAGGTACAACAAATCATCAATGACCCGAGCCATTTGTGAAAAGCCTGAATTCACCCTAATGATTTTCAACAAATATGTCAGCAGACTATGCTTACATATCGAATTATAGATGAAAAATACAGTTCGAAACAATGGTTAGGCTCTTTTTTAACAGCAGTGTAAGCATCTAATGAGGAACACAGCTATTTTCCCAAGAACAGAAGCCAGTGACTTTGAAGCAACTTTCAAACTCAGGAAAGATCCTTGGCACTAGGCCTACTTCTGTTCGCACTGGAACCATTTGAAATATTTCTGTACATTTTACCAGAGGACTCTACATCAGCGCAAAGTTCCAAGTGATGTTGCTGAATTGGGAGGTTTGGAGGTGTGGGCACTGGAGAATATTAACTTTCACTTACCTCACCTCTTCAGCACAGCTCTGAAGGCTGTCCTCACTTTCTCTTCTTGGTGAAGTAGACACGTTTCGGTGATATCTGCCGCTCCCATATCAGGTTTCACGTTTCTCAAAAATCCTGAAAAACACAATCCGTTTTACAATACGATTACGTTCAATTGTCGCTTTGTTCAGGAATAAGAAACAACTTAAAGTGGCCAATCCTTCTTTCATATTGAAGATTGCAGACACACACAGTAATGTAGATCGATGCACATTTTGTGACTAACTAGTATATTCTGGAACAGGATGTTCTCTATGTTTAGTTAAGACTAGGATAATGTGACAAGTATTAAGTAATAAAGCACAGTTTGTAAAATGGTGCCACAAAGTTTAGATTAAAATCGGTATTATCTCTTATTGACGTGCGATATCGAAGCTTATTCCATGCTACAGCTATGTCACCAGGTAGACGAGAAGCTAAATGTTCGGTGTAATTAAGGAATTCCTTCATTTACATCTTGAAAATAACACATAGATACGTTGAGGGAAAGGTGGGTGTTGGATTGTTACTATATGGCCTTGTAGCTGCATTTCCTACCATTCTGAACATGTTAAGAGACAGCTGATGCGACTGGGGGACTCAGTGAATGTTCAGGTACCTTCAGTCCCTGATGTATACTGGCAGTTGTCTAGTGCAGGATAGGAAGCACAGTGCAGCTGACCAGTGGCTACAAGCGTTTGCAAATTGAACGCAGAAGTTCTCAGAATGCGGGCTGCCTGTGAAGAGTCTCGGAGAGAAATGATCTCATCTACTTGGTTCACCGTGCCTTGGGACGGCCTCACCTCGGCGCAGTACCTCACTGTACGGGACTGGCCACCCTGACAGCCCGCCAGAGTACTGGAGGCTGCCGTATGCGCCAGAGACCAAATCCTCGGCTTCTCTGCTGCCCCAAAGCGCTGCGGGAGATTGTTGCTCGCTACGGAAACAGATGGCTTATTCGTTCTCGTTTCGAGAAAGTCTGGCCTAAGGGTGGAGTTGTTTGTCGGGCAGGAGAAGGTGTGCTGACTGCTTTGAGGCGACACATTGCAGTTACTTTCCTCAGCCTCCACCAGACTTCGCCTTGGGGTGATCTCACTTGGCGCTTTTTCTTGGTCGCTTTCAAGCTTCCCCGACTCATCATCTTCCAAATCGTCCAGATCACTCAGCCTCAACTCTTTGTCATCTCTGTATTCTTTTTCATCTGTGTGCACATTAAAGATATTAGCATTCCTTCATTCCTGTCATTTATTTTACTATTTGCAACTATCAAACTTTTGAGGCACCCCTTTCAATTACCACTGGGAGAACTAAGCTGAATAATCCTTACCCCCACAATGCGGTAAGAGGTCTACATGGGGTCATCGGGATCTGGTATCTAAAGGATTTCAACTTTGCTCGTATTCTGATAATAGGTTCGTGTTTTCTGTTAGATGCCCCAATCCCCTTCAAACTTTCCACCTTCGACTCAGTTATTTAACAGAATAATTACATTTACTGCAGACATTCTGCGCGTACACGTTGTTTCAGGTTATGTTGAAAGAGGGCATTCCAGTGTGTGTGTGACGAGTCCCACCTTTACGCGTGCTATCCGCGCCATATTCCTCCCCGTCCTTCTTCTCGCCCTCCTCTTTCTTCTCATCCCCTCCTTTGTTTCTGGGTGACCAGGTCATTTTGTTCTCTTTCTTCAACCTCCTCCTGGCGTTCGCAAACCAGGTGGACACTTGGGTCAGAGTCATTTTGGTGATGATAGCCAACATGATCTTCTCGCCCTTGGTGGGGTAAGGGTTCTTCCTGTGCTCGAACAGCCAGGTCTTCAGAGTGCTTGTGGTTTCTCGGGTCGCATTTTTGCGTCGAGTACTGCTGTTGAAGTCCATGGTGCCGCATCTGCAAATACGGAGAAGATCAAGCCCAATTATCCCTCACATTGAAACAAAAGGCTTATAGCAGGGAGGGGGGTGGGGGGTGGTGGCGAACACAATATGTGTAACTCCAGGTCGTCATCGCAATAAAACAAAACATTTTCCTCAGCCACTTTTTCTGACCTGGGCTTTGACTGCTAATATTTGTTTTGATCAGGGAACATACCTGTCATACTGGTATTGCCCCAAGGAGTGATCGTACGGGTAGTAGGCAGTTGGCGGAGCAATTCCTGAGTGTAAACTTCCAGTGCCATCTTTAATTTCGTACTGCGAATTCTGCAAGGGGGTGGGGTGGGGGGGGTAAGATGGGGAGAGACAAGACCACACAAAATAGTCAGAAGTTTTTATTTTCACCATAGTTCAAACGTGGCTTCAGCAGATCAAACGCTAGAAAGGAACGGTGCTGGACTGAAGGTACAAGTGGTCTCCATGGCCGTTACTCACCAGTGAGGAGTAGAGAGCAGGAGGATCAGTGCTGTATGTAAGGTAGTTCCCATAGCCCTGGCTGGCTGCACTTGCATAGGGAGAGCTGCTGTACATGCCCAGCGCCGCGGCAGCTGCGTTAATCTCGGTCCTGGCGTTGGCCAGCAGTCTGTTATCATAGGAAGGGCAACAAATAGCAGCCTGGGCCGGCCCGGCGGAGCCCTCAGACACAGACCTGGAGCCGGCTTCACAACACGTCGTGCTGGGACTGGCTGACACGAAAAACTGGACGGAAAAATAAAGAATGAAGGGAGGAACCGTCATTTGAGCGGAACACGGATCAGCAGATCAAACATTGTAAAGAGTAGGAAAATGCAGAGATGGATGCAGCAGTCGATATGCCTTCAAGCCAAATACATTCAAAATAGATGACAAAAGCAACATAAAGTGGGATTCCAGCAGAGCAAACGTATAGCAGGAGGAGAGTTTACGTGGCACCGTTATGCGGTGGAATTGTAGAAATAAAAAAGTGTAAATAATTAAGGGAGCAGGACAGAAAAAGCCTAAATGTAGAATGCCTTGCGATTCACGCTTAGGCGGAAGATATAAGTGCTTAAAGGCACATGCACGTGTAAGAAAATAAAGGGAAAGCAATAAGAATAGTGAAATAATTATGGTGCGAACATACAAGTAGCAATGGAGTTTGGAGAATTGGAGTGGTGAGAGGAAGCGAGTAGTATATAATAAACTGCAAATGCAAAACACAGTCAAACTCACTAGAAATAATGAGCACACAGATAACCACTTGGAGGAAACTATGTTATCAATACAATGCAAGCTAAATGAATAATGTTTCAGCATGGCTAGGGGATAGTAAAATATATAAGTAACCTCAGACAGGACAGAAATAGTGGAACTTATTGTAGGTGTGGCGTTAAAAATACTTTTTTTTTGCAAGTATCGAGAAAATTGGCATGTTCAGCCAGGCAAGCACGAAATAAATAATAAAGTGTGAAAATTGCGACTCCAATAAAGGGGGGAGGGGACTGGTATAACGTATTATAAAGTGAACGTGAAATAGTTCCCCAAAATACTAACGCGCAAAAGAATACAGGACAACGCGGAGTGCAGGTTTAACGAATGCTCATGGCTGTCCGCTCTTACCTGTGAAGCCGTGCTGTAAGGGTATCCGAATTGTGAGAACGACATCCCCGCTCGTTTTGTTACCATAGGAAATATTTCTTTCTGATTGATTGTGACCAAACCTAGTTCAAATTGTACCTTCTCGCAGAGAAATTTACCTGCATGGCCTTGAGCTTAATAATAAATGATTCCACTTGGAAATGGGAAGGCGCCGTCAGCTGCCAGTTCAGAGCTTATGGGCGCTCATCTTAAGGCATAATTATCGATTAAATTTAGCCGAAGAGGGTTAAAAAGACATAACGGAAGTGCTGCCAGATATAGAGTCTGCTGCTTGTATTATTTGCTGCTCTACAGCATTCATCCATGGAAGTGTATCAAAGTGACGTCACATTAATCCCGAACCGACATGACAGAAAGGATATAACAGTGTCTTTGCCAATCATATTTAACATCTAATATTCTTAGATGCATTCAACACTTGTTCTAATGTTTTCAGGTTGCTTTCTGATGTACACCAACGGCTGCTCAAGTACTTGGGAGTCCTATTGTCACTTTACAACATTCCAAAATATACAGCAATTTAAAGGTCACAGCGACAACAATGTCGGGGGAACCTCGGTGAATTGAAAGGTTGTTACAGACTTCAAAGGTTCAGGTATTAGAAAAAGGTCCTCGCTCTCTAACTCAACATCCGGGAGCAGAGTATGTCTGAACATCATTCATTTTAACCTCATTGCAATAGAACTACTTAAAACATCTCTTCAGCGCATCATATTGGCACGTCTTCCAAATTTAGTGTTTTCACTGTCATTTCATCACTAAGTTTCTGATCACTCCCAATCTCTTATTTTTAATGCAATGAAACTCGTAGTGGGGGGTCACTATCTTTATAAAGCAATATAACTCCCCTAAAGAAAAAAATAATCTTACTGAGTATTAGTTTGAATCGGGATGAATGTACACAGTCCGGCTTGTGTGTTGTAGAATGTGGGTCACACGCTGTTTCTCGTGGACTCCTAATTTTGACCATTTTCGTCTGAATGGATGTTTTTGGTGACAGATCACAGCACATCTTTCTCTTCTGTTCCCGGCGAACTGAGAGGCAAAGTTCTAAAGACGTCAAACAAACTGAAAATCAGAGCGGAGATGCAATAAATTAAAGTGCAAACTGACACAGAACAGGCGAGGGAGGTGTGCAGCACCCAGGAGAGACAATTGTTTAACCTCTTTCAACAGCCGCCAGTTAATAATCAAAAAAAATGGAAGCAGAGCTTTTGGGTGTCCTAGAGCAGACTCCTTCTCTCTCAAACCGTCCGATGCATGGCCAAAGGGCCAGTCACTAATTAATGATGATGATGTATCCATTTTTCTCTATTAGAGCCAGAATGCTCCCCAAAGAAATGAATATATGGCTTTGACAGGTCAATGGTGGGTGATTGATGGCTGCCTTGAGACTGGCGTGCCCATTACGAGCAGTGCGTAATTGCATCAATTAACAAATGGAAATTGGGGACTTGTTTAACCAACGACTTACACCGGGAAAAAAAATCAGCCTTTCGGCTCCGATCCACGAGACAAAGTTTTTGCTCGTCACTCGGAGCTATCTGTTCTGGTCTAATTATGGCCGGCGAGAATAACGACTTGGAAAATGTTTCAATTAATGGAAGTGCTGTAGGCTTTTACGTGAGGTGTAAGGTCGCTTGGATATCCATCATCTTCAAACTTTTACACAGACTAGCGACCCTTAAAACACGTCTATTTCGGGGACAATTTCTTTTGAAATGAACAAAAGCCTCCAAACCACATCACAACAGCACCAGTGGTTCCTCCTCTCCCGTTCTTGCATTTTCTTCGCTCTTTATCTGCAGAATTGTATTTTCGGAGTTCCCGCGACTTGCACGGAATTTTTGGGGATTATCGCGTAAAAGCTTTCAGCGATCAATGGGTTAATCTATCCCCCCCACTTAAATTTTCCCTCTTTAACAAACACCAATCTCTACCTGTACCGTTTTACTTCTTTTAAGCCAGTCCGTCCCTCCAGTTTAATCCACCTGCAATTAACACGTTATGCTCATTATTGATTATTAGACTTGTTACAAAACTTCACCGGCTAAATAGAGCACCTTCTGCAGTAAATACATAACATACACGTCTCAGCTATTTATTTCTGAGCAAAGAAATCACTCGGGCGGTGATAGGTCGTGTTTTTGTTCTTTTGCACTTCTCTAGTTGCGGTTAAAATCTGTTCAACGCAGTTTATCACTCGGTGGGCCGGGCTGGGAGCTTGGAAAGGAGTCGCCCCCACCCCTTCCGTGTCTCCTTCTTGATTCACAGTCCTTGGTGGAGCGCAACTCGCGGTAATTACCAGCTTGCTCTAACAGCGGCGCTAGAGAGCTGCTGCTGTACAACAATAAAGCGGCCGGACGTGTGATCCGATCAAAGAGCAGGAGGGTGGTAACTACAGCAGTGCTCTTTCATAGGGTTTAAAAGTAGATCAAGCGCCAATTAATTGCCCTAGAAATATCATGGCACCACAGTCAGTTCTTTATAGTGTCTCTGATAATTGCAATAAATCAGATTCGCCAGTGGACCGCTGCAAATTTAACAAAACAAAATTATGGTCCAGTGGGTTTTAAGCCATTAAAAATGCTAACCTAGGGATTTCAATGCTTCTGTGAAAGGAATATTTGCAAACTTTTGTCTTTCCTGTACTTCAAAATAAATCACCCGTTTAAAGCTATTTATTGGGTGTTCCCCAAATATATCAGTCAACAACAACTTGCATTTACCTAGCACCTTCAATGTAATAAAATGTTCCAATGCAACCACCCCCCCCAAAAAAAAAAACACAATTAGATATCATCTGACACCAAAGCAAAGGCGATATTAGGATAGATGACCAAAGAGTGTTAAGCCGAGTATTCAAGGAGGAGCAAGAGGTGAGGAGGCGGAGCGAAATCGAGCTTTGTGAACAGTGGTGATGGACATCGTAAACATCTAGAAATAAATAGTGAAGAGCTGTGCAAAGGTTTCACTTCGGGACGATCGTTTTGTCATAACACAGCCTGGAATCCGTGCACACGGTATTCCATGTGGACACTCATTAAGACTAGAGTAGATGGTTTTAACGCGTCCTTCGATCAAAAGTGGGATGAGCAAAGCAGAGCAGGTCAAAAGCAGGCAGATGCAGTTGTTGAAGCAAATAAAGGCAAAATACTGCGGATGCTGGAAACCTGAAATAAAAACGGAACCTGCTGGAAAAACTCAGCCGGTCCGGCAGCATTTGTGAAGAGAGAAACAGGGTTAACGTTTCGAGTCGAATATCAGTTCTACTTTTCCTAAAGAAGAGTCATATTCGACATGAACAGATACTGCCAGGCCTGGAGTTGTTCAATTGTTCAAGGGTTTGTTGATTATTATTACTGTTGTTATATTATTATTATTGTTATTTTGTCCCTATTCTATGGCGATCATCTTTAAACTCCACTTCCTGACGCAAATACTACTTTCAAAATAATAAATGCTTCTTTTTTTTCTCTTAATATTTGTGACAAACATCAATAAAGTTACTTCGAAAAGAGCTTTGTTTATAGGTTGAATTGATAAATTCAGGGAAACAAATCGTTACTAAATTGAATGAACCCCCTACCATTTTGTGGCAATACTTAAACCAATTCTGGCCAGCGGCACAATGGGGGTGAGGGCACAACAACACGAGCGTTGCTGGTGCTTTATTGGTTGGTAATCGACATGCTGCGTACATTACCTGAAGGTGTTGTCCATGTTAATGTCACTCTATGGTGCTGCTGTTCGCCTTGGAGGTAGCGCTTGAATGCACAAGTGCAACTGGACAGGGCTTGCATAATTTATGCCCGACCAGTTGCCGTACAGTAGGAGGAGTGAACACAAATATTTCAAAAGGGAAATGAATGCCAGTTTTTACAACTCCACTTTGAATTTTCGTCACATTGTGATCTGTTGACTGTGTGTCAATTGGCTCCATCAATTATCTTTCATCTCTTTTACCTATATGAGTCTAGATAGCAGAGGTGCCCACCCATACCTGTGAAGTATCATGTTGCTCAATGCACGTTTCTATGTGACAAACCAATTGGAACCATAACGCACTGAGCACCTGGGAGTCCTACAGTGATGAAGGTCATCAGCAAAAATGTCCAAAAAAAAAAACTCGATTATAATCATTGTTATATTTAGGAATTGTAACTTAGAATTTCAAGTAGGTAAGCAAGATTTGGATTCCATGTTATTAGCCTTTTAACACGCTGTCTCTTCTGAACACTCACAAGGTTATATTTCAGTAATAGAGCTCTCTGCAGCAGTGAAAAAGTGAGCCAACGTGTGTCTTTAATGGGAAATAGTGACATTCTAATCAGTACACGAGTGCCAGATCAAGCGCAGAGTTTTGGGTAGAGTTGGCTATTTACGTCTATGTATAATGTTCCTCTGTGCGCCACAGATTTTCCTGCAGAGAATGCCACCAAGAGATTTTATAGTGCTATAATAAAGAAAAAAACAGAAAATAATGGGAACGAATAGCTGATCCACCGGGAAGCACAAAGACAAGTTTGAATCGCGATCCCTCGTGCGAATATGAAAAGAGCGCATTTCCAGGGTTTTGTGATTTGGTTCAGATTTCCAGCATTGGGGGTTCATTTTATTGATGCGGTACCTGAACTCAACCAGATCAGTGGAGTGTGCTTTAGGACACATATGTAATTGTACACCCACCTCATAATACCGCGCGTGTTACCTCCCTAAGGTGAATATGTGAGTTACAACATGAAACTAAAAGATCCCGGGAAACCTTCCGAATCGGCACGGGCTGAAGTCTGCCTAGGAGAGAACTCTTGGCTAATCTTAGGATCAGAATTAGCAGCTGTGTTTTTATTTTTATTTTAAAAATCAACTTTGAAGTACTCTGTTCCTGCCAGCAACACATTAAGCTTCCATAAATTGTACTGAGATCCGAGAACTTTAATACATTTTTAAAAAACTTGTTCTATGACTTGGTTAATTACCTTCATTTACCCGAACAGGTTGCTATTATTTCTTCACCTATACATATAGATATGTAAAGCTACAGTGTGTAAGAATCGTTTCCCTATCTTTATTTACAATCTAAGCCTTCTCCAAGTAATTGTTAAAAGAAACCTTGCAAGTTAGGAACCCAGTTTGTGCATGCCTCCAAATTATCTTCCCTGAGACTGTTTATTTGCGTGCAGCGTCATATGTGAAGCGCCAGCTGCGAATAAATAGAGCAATGACTGTATGCTGCAGCCTTTGTGACCAAGTGGAGGCTATAGCAGCAATGCAGTAACTGAGGAATGGTGCCACTAAACAGAAGTGCAAGGAGCTCTGGCAAGTGCACTATGTCTTACGTCCCATTGGCTCGGCACACGCTGCAGTAAAACTGCACTCCGCGCAGAGATCACTCTGCACCTGGAATTGTGTTTGCGAACAAATGAAAGCATCACTTCGTGACAAGCAAGAATTGTAGCCTGGTTTATTCAAAAAAGTATCTACTACCTGATTGGTGCAATAGCTGGCCACATATGCTTGGCCATTTCTTTTTACAAATTAAGATCCCAATGGACCCAAGTTGCAAGCTTAAGATATACATGTTTTCAGTTCTTGCATATAATACACTAAAGATTGGAAGATGATTTATGACAGATTTAGGATTCTTTCCAGGCAATTCCTGGATTGTGCTGCAGATAACAAAGAATTCCTTCCTTGCTCAGTATCAGCGATAATTCATATTGGGTTTGCTGCGTGCAGACATGTACTTTATACTGTGCACTAAATAAGAAAACAAAGTGAAAATATATTTCGTTGAGAAAATTATCGGAAGATAACTTCGTTAAGATTATAAATTCCGTATTGTAGCTCTATAGGTCAAATGCAGATGGATGTTCTAAACGAAGCAAAGGGATCCCCGTTTGTATCATTTAACTACAATACTATTCCTTGGCTTATTTATGTGTGCGTTTCACAGGTGGACGAACTTCTTGTTCATTGTCAAAAATGAGGAGTAGGTCTTTTGTGGCACTCTATTAAGCTCCACAAGAAAGGTGCAGAGATTGCAGTGTGTAATGGCTCATTGATATTTAACTGTGCATCTATGGTATTTAACTTTCATTTTTAAGCTTTCTAATAAAAATATATTTTTCTCTAATTTTAATGTTTGCGATGAGTGCTCCTCTTGTTCATTAAATATAACCAGAGGAAAAGTATTGAGAAGAGCACGTGACATACTCCATTAATCTTCTACAGTTATCTCGGCGTCGTTCAAAGCTGTATAAAGCAATTACTGAGAACAATTATGCTGCGTGAGATCTAACAATGGAAAGGATCACACTTATGCTAAGACTGTTGTGTAAGTGCAAGATGGTAGGAAGTTTTCTTGTGCATCGGGAATTAGTCAGAAGCGGTAAGGTAAATGCCGTCTTAAATATTGAGTCCATAGAAAAGCAACAGCAGGTGTGCCAAGTCTCACAACCCGTTGTGCACAGTAGCATTCTGAAGGTCGGAGATTTTTTTTTTGCATGAGTTATTCAATCCCCGTGTGTGGAAAAAACAAGACAATGTGATTTTACCACGCCAAGAGATTTGCCGTGGGGCAGCCGAAGGAGGCAGGCACTGTGACAGAACCTTGACCAAGAGTAGATATTTCCACTATCAACGAGTCACTATGAAAACAGGCCAAAGTAGTCAACCCATTCACTTTAGTATCTGAAACATCCAGGGGGCAAAAGTCATCTCCATGCACGGGGGATCCATGAATACCAACTATCTTATTCTACCATATCTCCAATGAGCCCTTGTACATAGGAACAAAGGAACAGGAGTAGGCCATTCAGCCCATCTAACCTGCTCCACCATTCAATTAGATCAATGCTGATTATCTAGCTCAGTGCCACTTTCCTGCACCATCCCCATATTCCCTGATGTCATTAGTCTCCAATAATCTATCAATTTCTGTTTTGAGCATGTTCAATGATTGGGCTTCCACAGCCCTCTAGGGTAGAGAATTCCAAAGGTTCACCAACCTCTGAATAAAGAAATTCCTACTCATCTCAATCTCAAATGGCCTACCCCTTACCCTGAGATTATGTCCCCTGGTTTTAGACTCACCAGCCAGGAGAAGCATCTTATTTACATCCACCCTGTCACACCGCGTAAGAATTTTGTAAGTTTCAATGAGGTCACCCCTCATTCTTCGAAATGTTAGGGAATACGGACCCAGTCTCCTCAACCTCTCCTCATAAAACAATCCCACCATCCCAGGGATTAATCTGGTGAACCTCCATTGCACTCCTACAATGGCAAGTGTATCCTTCCTTAGATAACAGGACCAAAACTATATACAATACTCCAGGTGAGGTCTCACCAAGGCTCAATACAACTGCAGCAAGACATCTTTATTCCTGTACTCAAATCCCCTTGCGATGAAAGCCAACATACCATTTGCCTTCCTAATTGCTTGCTGCACCTGCTTGGAAACTTTTAGTGACTCGTGAACAAGGACACACAGGTCACTTGGGACACCTGCATTTCTCAACCTCTCACCATTTAAGAAATAGCCTGTCTTTCTGTCTTTTCTACCAAGGTGAATAACTTCACATTAATTCACATTATGTTCCATCTGCCATGTTCTAACCCATAGATAGGATTGATTACAGCTCCAATTATTTACCCTAACAGCGTATGTTGCAGGTGATTATATATTTTACCCCAATGTATTCCTTGTGCAAGCATGTATACTGCGTTATGATTGGTCCCTGAGTAAGGTCCCCCAATTTGTTATGATTCTGGATGAGATACCCCGAACTGTTAACTTCCCAAAAGGGACCCCAATTTTGTTATGCTCCTGGGTGAGGAGGAATGAGCCGGCCCCCCCGTCATTATTCAACCTCCTCAGGTGGCCGCAACAAAGTTAATTTAGGAGGACCTCGTGGATACCTTTTCCAAGTTCAAATGTATTTATGTTTTAGAAGGAGCCAATTTAACCAGGCTTTCTTGAGTAAAAGAAAGAGTAAGTTTATTAGTTACTAAAAACCCAAGAAAAAAATAATAAACTTGCAACACACACACACACACAGATCAGAAATGAGAAGTTGAGTTCAAAAATAAAAATTAAAAAATGATATATGAATCAGTCTTTGGCTTGTCTGTGAGGAGCAGATGGCAAAACATTGCGGCCGTTAAGTTGGGTGGTTGGGTAGAGTTCACTTTGGCAGTTGAATAGTTGGTTTGGAGACACTTGGTTCTGCAGGATAGCTGAAGGAGCTGTCCTGTTTCTTTCTTGACTTTGTCTTTAGTGACTTGCCTCCAGCCACAGAGAAAGAGATAGAAACTTTTACCTGCAAGCTGCAGGGATGCCCAGTTGATGTTCTTCTGCTGTGACCCTCACAGCCCACACACTAACACACTAGAACTAGAACACACAGATCAGGTTTGCAGCTGGCTTTTTAACGCTTTTCCTTGTGCATTTCTGGAAGGGAAAAAACAAACATGTCTTTCACCCAGAATCTGCTTTCTTTCAACTCAGGTCATTTCCACAGTCTGAGGTATACCTCAACAGGAGATGGTTTCTGCTGAGATGTGGTAATTAGTCTCCATTGTCTCCAGAACCACAGGAGATTAAAGTTCAGTATTTTGCACTTCACCTCTTCCTTTCAAGTGTCTCTGAAATAGGCCTTGACACCTTTTCAGATGTGACATTCCATGTTCTTTCTGAACTAGTCATCAAACATAATCCACATAGGAATTTTCCAGCAAGTGGTTACTTTACATTCTCAGCCAGCTTTTGCAGGTATGTCTTTTCTTTAAAAAAAGCACCTATGTTCCTTTAAAAAATTCAATGTGCCCTCAAGTAATTCAGGGCTGTGATCTGCTGTGGTGGCAAATGCGTGCATTTTCTTAACTGTGTGCTCCTTCAATGTGTACCCTCAGAGGGAGAAGGAAATTACGCTACTTGTTAGTGCCTGAGACTGTGGATAAGATGGCCTTAAAGGGTGAATTTAGATAAGATCTTTCCCTGGCTGGTGAGTCTAAAACCAGGGGACATAATCTCAGGATAAGGGGTAAGTCATTTAAGATCTATTTTTGCAGAGCATACTCACTGCTGCCAGTGTTGCTGCTTCTCTAATCACAGGCTACTTCCCTCCACATTTCCCACCAGTGAGCCTATCAGCCGCAAACGCGGGAGAGGAATGCCTGTGACTGGAGGAATAGTTTCTTTCAGAATCCTCCACTCTGCTTACAAGCATTTTGAAAACTGCACCTGGGAGCCACACTGGGGGACTTCACGGGCCACATCCAGCCTGCAGGCTACATGCTGGACAAGCCTGAGTTAATGGATATGTGAGCAGTGGCAATGGCATTGTAATTGTTACAGTAAGCATATTCTAAAATAATTCTCAATTGGTAGAACATAAGCACATATGTGGAAGCATGGGAACTGGAGTAGGCCATTCAGCCTGTTGAGCCTGTTCAATTAGATCATGACTGAACGAGGCATCACTTTGTGATGCTCATGTATTCCCTAATTCCCTGTATTACCTCCAGGTCTATCATTTTCTGCACTTCTTCAACTATGTGTTCCTGCACATTAAGTGGTATGAGATACACATGTTGGCACATTGGATTTGAGATGCTTGTGCACGCCTCATGCACAAACCATTTCGCAAAGCCTGGTTCCCCCAAAGTTGCTGACCTTTTCTTGGTTTATTGTTTCTGTTGTGGCGATAACTGAACTAATATCTTCTACTATGGAATCCATCTAACTCATAGACAACAGGTTAATAATCCCATTCTCTTTGCCCTTTTCTGTGGTGGCATGGGTACACAGAGCCACTTTCTCTTGGGTGAGCTAAGATTTTAGCATATTCTTGGTGGACCTGTCATTTTCATTGTCCTTATCTAAACCAACTCAATTGTGTAATCTACTTATATCAAAGTAAAAAACTGCGGATGCTGGAAATCCGGAACAAAAACAAATATACCTGGAAAAACTCAGCAGGTCTGACAGCATCTGCGGAGAGGAATACAGT
Source organism: Cetorhinus maximus (assembly GCF_964194155.1). Classification (NCBI taxonomy): domain Eukaryota; kingdom Metazoa; phylum Chordata; class Chondrichthyes; order Lamniformes; family Cetorhinidae; genus Cetorhinus; species Cetorhinus maximus. The sequence continues at coordinate 105,168,275 of NC_135884.1, forward strand.
TAGCGTTTCGAGTCTGTATGACTCTTTACAGACTCGAAACGTTAACTGTATTCCTCTCCGCAGTTGCTGTCAGGCCTGCTGAGTTTTTCCAGGTATTTTTGCTTTTGTTGCGTAATCTACTTCACTGGTTTTGAATTTTCCTGGAAACTTGCAGCACATTAATGGCACATCAATGGTATGTGCCATTATTCTAGCTCAGAAGTTCCAGGAAATAAGACTTAAGTCAATTATGTCATTATAAATGTTGCATCGTAATTTTATATAAAATTTATGGTCCTCACATAACCCCTAATTTGGCAGGACAACAATGGGACCACTCAAGCCGTAGAGTTTCTTCACTTTAGTCTAGAAATTCTTCTTAGATTTTCTTTCCTGACTCTCTCATTTCTATCAGTCTGGCCAGCTTCCCACCCAAAGCCCTCTGAATGTCCAAAGGCATAACTTCCAGGATGCTCATCACTCTCATCAAATTAAGGAGGTGAAAGGGTTACGATGGCCTATTCAATGGGCATTCTCCAGACACAGTACATGAGGCACCATAGCTGGAGACTGTGCCAAACTCCACACTGTCGATGGTCCCTACCACGAAGTCTGTTCATTTGCTGCCAACACCATCCTTCTCATAGGCCACTGTCTGAGACTGAACCAGACTGTTCACAACCTTGACATTCTTTTTGACCCTGAACTGCGCTCCAACCCTATATGCTCACTGTCAGTAAGACTGCATAATTCCATCTTCACAGCATTGTCCATCTCCACCCCTGCCTCAGCTCACCTGGTACCGAAACTCTCATTCATGCCTTTGTCACCTCTGTCCTAACATCTCTTTATGTGGCTCAGTGCCAAATTTTGTTTGATAATTGCTCTTGTAAAGTACCTTGTGACATTTTACTATGGTAATGGTGGTATATAAATGCAAGTTGTTGTTGTTATGATCCACAATGCATTGGCTGAAATGGTGATGAAAGCAGATTCAATTGTAACTTTCAAAATGGAATTGGATAAATATTTGAAAAGAAAAATATTGCAGGCTATGGGAAAGAGTAGTGGAGTGAGGTTAGTTGGATAGCTCTTTCAAAGAGCCAGAACAGATGGACCAAATGTCCTCCACACATTTATCAATGCATTTGAATAAGAAGTGGATAGATTTTAAAAAGTGCTCAGGGGATTAACACCCAACTTGGTAAAACTAGATGGAGCAAAACTCCACATGGTATCAAACCCAACTCCACATCTTCTCATACTGCTTATTTCTGGATTCAGTTTGTGAACCTCATCTGGAGTTATATTGCCATTGTCATTGTGTGACATGAACTGATTAGTAACAATGATGAAGTCGAAACAAATAGGCACCCTGATAATGTGTACTAGAATCAAAACCGCTGTGTACTGGAGGCTGTGCACATCAGAGCAAGGGGCTAACTTCACAGCACAATGTAAGGCCTGTTCATTCCCATCTTGCTAACCACTCTACAGGCAGGCCTTGTGGTGCAGTGGGTAGCATCCCTGCCTCTGAGCCAGAAGCTCTGGGTTTGAGTCCCACTTCAGCACTTAATGGCCACGGGTGGTGTATTCATAATGTGGTCAAACATGCTAATTATCAACTTTAAATCCTTCCTGTGGGAGAGTCTCCTGGACAGCCATGCTTGATGTGGACTGGTGCCCCTCAAGCAGGTGACCTTTTCTAGGAAAAACTAGCTTTGAAAGCAGCATGTGATTTGCCTGCCTAGTGCATCTCTTAGGCACGAGAAGAGAGTGAAGAAGAATACAGCATGAACATGTGGAGCAAAGTACTTGAGTAAAACATTATATGTTAATATACATGCCATCATACCATATTTCAGAAAATATATGAAATGATTTTAACACAAAATGTGATACATTTAGGCCACTTTAAATATTAGCATGTTAAATTTCTGCGATTTAAACAGTTACTGTGCAGGTATTTAAAACAATCCAAAATCCACTCAGCTACTACCAGACACTGAAGAATGTTAACAGCATTCAGGAGATAGCTGTCAGCTTGATTTCTGCCTCTACCTTTTTGCTCAACATTTAACCCCTCCATCACCAGTGTACCAGGGGCTATAGTATATATCATCTGCAGAGCGTATTGTAGCAACTTATCAAGGTTACTCTGCGAGCAATTCAAGTCCCACAATATGACCTGGATTTTCTGGTATTAATGACAGCCAACCTGTCAGTGTTCACAGTCATTACTCCTCTGAAACTGACAGCAATGTCTGGGGTCTGCACATGTGCAGATAAATGCAGAACTCCAGAAGTTGCTGTCAGTGATTCTGTTTCTCCAGAGAGTGCATTCCTGAGGTCCCCTCCAGAATGCAATCAATTCAAAAACATTAAATTGATGAGAACATCTACTGTTAGGCTCTTAGTCATGCTGTTAACCATTTGAAAGTGTTATACCTTGTAGAATGAGATGGGATTAGGATTTTAACAGCGTACTAAATGCATAATTGCCACTAAACCTCTGGTCCTGTAAGAGTACTTTTATATTTGTTGAATGTCAAATTTCTTCATTATGATCAGAAGTTTTCCATATATTTCAAATAATTATTATTTTAAAAGTTTCTTTACAATATTTTAGCTTCTACCCTAAATCCACTTGTATGTTACAACATTTATTTCGCTATCTGTAAAATTTCAAAAGAAAAGTGTAGGAATTTAGTGGTTTTACTTCCTGGTTTTCTGTCTGTACTTCAAAGGAATTAAATGCTTACTCTGCTTGATGACCATACTGTTGCTGGGTGCCTGGAGATTCCCATGACTTGGCACCAGATTCAAACTGATGATGAGAAAGGGGACTCGGTGCCGCAGAGTTCACAAGATCTTGGCGGGCAGCTTTCTTTGAGGTTAGTGATGAGTACCATTTGATGCTGATTGGGACATGTATCGGGGTACAGTAGCATTGTGGTTATGTTACTGGATGAGTAATTCAAAGGCTTGGTCTAATGACCTGGAGACATGTGTTAAGATCCCACTATAGCAGCTGGGAGTTTGAATTCAGTTAATGAGAAAACAATTAGAACTTTTGAAAAAAGCCAGTATATGAAAACCGATCTGATTCACTAATGTCCTATAGGGAAGGAAATCCGCCATTGTTACCTAGTCAGGTCTATAAGTGATTCAGACCTATAATGATGTGGTTGACTGTGCCCTCTGAAATGGGTTAGCAAACCATTCAATGGTGCTTAAGAAAGCAGCTCACCACCAGCTTGTCAAGAGTAACTAGATTTGGCAATAAATTATGGTCTTGCCAGTAGCATCCACATCCTGTGAATGAATAAAAATAATTGTTCCTTCAGCATGGTCATTTCATTATCTTGGAATACTCTACACTAACACCATTGTGGGAGCACCATCACCAAAGGTCTGCAGTGGTTCAAGGACAAAGATCCATCACCACATTCTCAGAGCAACTAGATATGAGCAATATATAGCCTTGTCTGCCTCACCAACATCCTAAGATCAAGTCAAAAGAAACCATATCAAGTGGCATTACCTGTCAATACTGTTTGCAAAGAAATGTGCAGAGAAACCAATTCATCTCAAGCAAGTGTGAACAGCCATCATTAAAACACCACTGCAGCAGTGGCTTCTAACCTCGAATCAGCTATGTGGACTATGGAGGCAATGAGGTATTGTAGATAGGATGTTTCCCCTTGCTGGCGAGTCTAGAACCAGGGGACACAGTCTCAGGATAAGGAGCAGGCCATTTAAGACTGAGATGAGGAAGAATTTCTTCACTCAGAGGTAGTGAATCATTGGAATTCTCTACCCCAAAGAGTTGTGGAAGCTCAATCATTGAACATGCTCAAGACAGAAATCAATAGATTTTTGGATACTAATGACATCAAGGGATATAGAGATAATGAGGGGAAATGGCATAGAGGTAGATCATCAGTCATGATCTGTTTGAATGGTGGAACAGGCTTGATGGGCTGAATGGCCTACTTCTCTTCCTATGTTTGATTTTGGGGGGTGTATTGAGGTTGGGTGGGTGGGGTTCACATGCTGAAACCAACTTCAGATCATAAATTATTTTACTCCCAGAACCAGGGAGGGACGGATCAGTCTGCAAGCCAACAGGGCAAGGGGGACCATCCTCCAGCAAGAAGAATAGAATCCTACCTGAACAACCAGTCAACCAAGGCAGTGAGAGAGGAGGCTAATTTGTTTTCATTTGCAAGATTCATCTCTACAGAAACTTGGCCACAGAGGTTTTAACCTCCATTTTGTCTTCAGAGAACCAAGAGAAGAACTCATCAGGCCTGTAACACTTCCCATCCTAAAGGACTGTTCATCCATGTGATTTACTTCTAGCTTTTCTTTACTAATAGCCTAAACACATGCCTTGTATTTGAGAATCCTTCTTTACTTGTGTATCTATCTGTGTGCATGAGGGAGTGAGTGTGTTTCATTGCATCCATATTTCGGGGTGTTGTGTGAATAAACATCATCCGTTCTTTTGATTTAAACTTACTCAAATGCCTGATTCGTGTTTATTATTGAAAATCACAACACTAAAGAAAAAGGTTTAAAAGACTTGCGGGCAACCGAGAGGTAAGGAAAAAGGGGAAATGTTATCCCATCACCTCCCCCTGTCCGTACCAAGGATCCCTAAATGTATTTGTGCAATTGTCGATATCTGGGCACTGCTTAATGGAAGAGCCTCAAACTGACCTTTGCCCTGATAGTATTGTGGATAGTCAAGTGCAGAAAATGTTCAGACTAAGACTCTGCAATCAATGCTGGAATACCCATATTGTACTGTTAAATTGAGTACAGTTTTTATGCTATGATACATATGTACCTGTGTAAACAAATGCTCAGATTATGATGCTAGAATTCTGCTTAGGGCTTTTAAACTGAGTAGAACTATCACCTTTGTTCTGGCTAGTTATATTTCATGGACTAATGAGGTTTTAAAGCCTGCAGGAAGTGTTAGAAGTTGGTCATTTGCTGACAAGATAAGATTTTATCTGAATGTCAGAATATAGGAATCTGATGATCTAGCAGTAATGGCATGATTATAAAAGTGCTTCAATGTTTTGTGCCTGAGTGAACTCCTTTCCTGTTCTGTACTTTGTCATGCTGATATTTTCACAAATTTCTGTGTTGAGAAGAACTGTTCAAGTGAGTTAAGTTGGGGAGGAGTGAAAAATCAAATAGGGCATTTGTTAACTATATCTACTGTGCTGACTTGTTACCTACACTTCTGTTATCTCAAAGTTAACATTATCAAGTTTTAGTCTTTAACAGAGCATCTGATGTAGATATATATTAGCCTGTAAGAATTTTATTCTTGTAACTATTGTGTATAGGTGCACATTCAATTTCAAAACTTCACCTATCAAATGAAGCATCATTGGTATTCATGATTTATTTACCTTGCTGTGATAAAAAGAGAAGTAAGCCAAAAAGAGATAACTTTAATGTGATTTGAGCACCTCCTTTTCAAACGTATGTATGTTTGGATTGTCAATGATTATAAATACCAACTTTTTAATTGTATTTTTACCCACTATTACACAGAAAATAACGTGACTCAATTGTTACATTCCATTTTGGAACCGCAGGGGGAGTTTTAACTTCCAAGAGTGAATAGGTTCGGGGCACAGGGAGAGGGGATGTTGTTAAAAGCCCAGTGTTGGCTCCTACCCACTAGCACGTTAGGCTGCATGCAAGCCACCCTCTCGGGAGAAGTGAGTTGACAGTTTAAATGCAGTAGTAGATCAGTCAGCTCCCATTTAACAGGGGTTTTGGGATTTAACTGTGGGTGTATTGTTTCCTGGGCTTTCTGGAACCTGCCAGTGAAAGCAAGGCAAGAGCATGATAGCAATTCAGGGGACTGAATAAATGGCAGGCAAAAGTTCCCAAAAGAGCTGCAACCTCACTGAAGCTGCTTCTTTGTCTAATGCAGTGAAAGAAAGTCTTTTTTTTTCCACACACAACTTGTCCTGAGAGTTGACTTTCACTGCTTTACAGTGATTTCTGCTACTTTAGAGGTGACTTCCACTACTTAGGGGGTTTGCACATCTGGTCTTCACATTGCATCGGTGACCTGGAGGATCAGCATGGGACCCACGTATGCTGTTTGAGCGTGGACTTCAGACAAGGGCAAAGTGGCCAACAGCATCAGAAGCACAATCAGGGAGAGCGCCAGCAGGAGCAGCAGCAGCATTTTCCTCACAGACCTGCCACTCGACGGGAGAGAGGGGATAAGCAGAGAAGTGTGATTTGCAGGAGATGATATCCATGCCACACAGTATATACAGGCAGAGGATCAGCTTCCTGAACATGCCTGATATCTCAGAAGGCTCAGGATCTCACGTCAAGTCATGTCAGGCATTTGTAGCCTTTCGGAAGATGTCTTGTTGCCAAATGAACCTGGTAGCTAAACTTTACAAGTGGCTATCAAAGCCATTAATCCCTCTCAACCGTTTTGCTTCAGGCTCCTTTCAATGATCAGCTAGTAGCATTTGGAGAATTTCGCAGATAGTTACCAGAAATGAAATACAGGTGACTGATACCAGTGTTTTAATTGTATATTAATTGTGTTTAATTGCACACAGGGTGGTGGTGTAGTGGTATTATCACTAGACTAGCAGAGACCCAGAGTAATGCTCTGGGGACCTGGGTTTGAATTCCACCATAACAGATGGCAAAATTTGAATTCAATATAAAAAAAAACCTGGAGTTAAAAGTCTGATGATAACCTCAAAACCATTTCCAATTGTCATAAAAAACCCATCTGGTTCACTAATGTCCTTTAGGGAGGGAAATCTGTCATCCTTACCTGGCCTTACCTACATGTGACTCCAGACCCATAGCAATGTGGTTGACTCTTAAATGCCCTCTGAATGAGGGCAATTAGGGATGGGCAATAAATGCTGGCCTAGATGGTGATACCCACATCCCATGAATAAATTAAAAAAAACATTAACTGGGGATTCACTTGAGCCCCTATAATTAGACACAGGCTAAAATTCTGATTGTTGGATTAGGACGTATATGCTTGTAATATGTAACTCTGCAAATATATGTAAAAGTTTGTAAAGATTGGCTCCATTTCCAATAGTCACCCATTGGTTGTCTGGGAGAGAACAATTTCTGCCAGGACAGGCAATTACATCAATTTTGCCACTGATGACTTCAGTCAGAATGAGTGGGTGCTCAGGTTTGTGGCTCTGGCTGGCTTCCCACAGGTGCAGAGCATTATTGATTGCACACATGCAGTGACCAAGGCACCCCCAGATTAACCAGGAGTATTCATCAACTACAGGCTTCCACTCCGCCAATGTGCTACTGGTATGATAAAAAGATGATTATGCAGGTGTGCTCAATATTCTTTTGTACTGTCCAGTCCTTTCTCATCTCTTCATAGCTTGAAGCAGGCTTACTGGCTGGTTTCTTGGAGTCAAAGGGAACGCCTTAAAATGTGGCTGATGATACCTGTAAGGAACCCAAGCAATGAGGTCCAGGAGCAATACAATGAAAGCCCATACAACAACTAGATGTGCCATTGGGCAAGCTATCAGCATGCTGAAGCTGCACTTCAGGTGCCTCAACAGCTGGAGGCCCCCTCAATAAGTGCCAGCCAGAGTCTACAGAATGGTTGTGGTGTTCTGTGCTCTGCACAACATTGTACAGCAGTGAGGTTTGGACCATCAGGAGGAGCAAGGCACAGAGCATAGACCTTCTTTGGAGGAGGAGGAGGAATAGGGGGAGGAGGAGGGGGAGGATCATCAAGCAGCCAGTGCACCAGCAGCAGTACATGTTGCTGCCTGGGCTGCCCTCATAATGCTGAGGTTTATTTGGTTGGACCATTTGGCAGTCGCTTGCTGAACTACTCCCCCCACCTGCCCCCAATACAAAGCAGTCCTGCAATCGACCAAGCATCCCTTTCACAGTCGCCCATTTCTTGCCATTAATTGTCTTACCATTCATCACAAGTGAAAAGGTCACTTTGCAAGCAGCAGTGAGAAAGAGGAGAAAGTGGTGCAAACAAATAATATTTATGTGGCTGAAAAATGAAACAGAAACTTAACAATGTAACGTTGTATAACACATGCATGTGCATACCCTTGTGCAACTACAAATCTTTCCCTTTCATTTTCTAGCTCTTCAACGTGGTACAATTCCTGTGGCATCAGCAGAAACAAAGAAACAGGTTGCTCAGCTCCCTGCTCTGACTGCTGAGATGCTCTTGGCTGATGTCCTCTAGGTTCTGAAGCCCATAAGGGCTGCACCAAAGATTGCTCTACCTGCACATATGAGGGGCAGGTTCAACTATCAGGAGATGAGGCAGCGCGTAAGGTTCTGACTCAGGTGGGGGACAAGGGGGGAAGGTACCAGTGTATTGAGCAGACTTCCCAATGCCATGATTCCATGTCCTCGTTCACTACTGTTCCTGTCGTGGACATTTGCAACCAGCAATGAGTTGGAAAGCGCTTTCATGCAGATCAGTGGGGCGATGAATGGCAAAGGCTCAGGTTTTATCACTCCTATTCAAGGTGAGATTCATAGTGTACAACCATTGGTGAAGGACTGCATGCACTTATTTGCTTGCTGCGTTTATGCAGTTGGCTACTTCTTTCATGGACAATGGCATCATCGCAAAGGCCTGTGACATCATGTCACTCCTCAAGCCTCTCTGCTATGGTGCATGGTGTGGCTGAAATGCCTGCTGGTATATCATACATTCTTTACTGCTGGTCCAGAAATATCCTTTTCATCGACAGCCCCTGAGATTCGGCCTCTGCATCTAGCTATGCAGAGCTTGGAGTGTCCTCTGCCATCTGACACAGACTCTCCACTACTGCCCCTTTCACCACCATCTACTCTTGCTCACTTGTGATGTGTGAGACACTAGGTGCAAACCAAACTATCTTCCTGGCTAATCCCACCAAAAGTCTGAGCTGCCTCATGGCCTACATGAGTCCTGTTTTGGCTCGTCCACAGAAGACATGACCTCTTCTGAAGATTCATTGCTGTCCTTTTTCACCATCTCCTGTTGGATGCCTGCAGACCCTGATGGGACATTAAAGACACACACTAGAGCTGTCAAGATGAGAGTGTTATATGCGATCATTATGTGCATCATCACATTTCACTCACTGCTATGATCTTGTTGGAGACCAGTAACTTTTAAAAATAAGTTCTAACTCCCAATTATCAACTGAAAGAATTACGCCGCAGGATTTTGTGTTTTAAACAAAAACCTTTTCTGCACAAGCATTAAACAAAGCAAGTACTATGAATTTAACGCTATATTTTGTAAGCAAAGGGCAGGATCATCCCAGGTTTGCACTAAGTGCAGCAATGGGCGGGGAAAGCAACGTTTTAATCGCCGGCCGCAATGTTCACTTTTCATGCCATATTGTCCTAAACCTACCACGTTAACCATGCGTTCCTGGGAAACACGCCGTTTTAATGGTGGGCTGGCTCTCATTCACCCGCCATGCCATCACCTCGCTGCTTTGTCATGCCAGGCACCACATTTAATGTGCAGCCGCACGCACACCTCCCAGTGCTTTCAGCCCACGGCTGCTGCATGGAAGACAGGATGGCCCCAAAAGGCCAGAAGACTGCAGCCCCTGCCAGTTTGGTGACACAACCCTCGAGCGCTTTTTGGATGCCATGGAGACCCATCATGATGTCCTCTACTCCCACTCTGGCCGCAGGAGGGGCAGCAACATCACCAATCCAGCATGGAAGGTGGTGGCAACGATGGTCAGTGCCAATGCCCTGCAAAAGAGGACAGCCACCCAGTGCCACAACAGGATGAATGGTCTCATCAGTTCTGCCAGGATAAGTCACTCTTCTCATCACTCTCAACTCACACACTCCCAAACCCATCACACATCCACAGGGATCTCATAGCTCAAGGGAGAACACCACTAACTTTCACACACACCCTCACACCTCCATTGGGCTCATATTCTCTCAAGCTCATGTCCTCATCCTGTCAATGGCTCCTCTCACCACATAAACATTCCATGCAGTGCCATGTGTCCTGCTCACACTCTCCCCACCTGTTTTCATACAGGAGAAGCTGGCTCATATCAACAGGGAAAGGTCCCAGACCGGGGGTGGAGTGGCCCACTTTAGGCCCCTCACTCATTTTGGGGAGCGTGCCATCACACAGACTGGTGAGGACATGGACTGTGCCTGCGGTGATGGTGAGGTCGGTGGCAAACACCCTGGTGAGGATCCTGTGCCACATCATCCCTTTCTCAACGTAAAGCTGAGTGCTCCCTCTCCCGCTTTTGACTCTGCTGCCATGCACTAATCATCTCTACTTTGGTTCACAGGGAGCTCTGCCAAGCGACCGACACCCTCAGCCAGCCAGTCCCTCAACTCCATCCAGATCCTCACCTCTAGACAAGAGGACTCCTCTTCTACTGAAGAGCTGGAAATAAGCAGCCTGGAAGACACGTTACAACGCTTACCCACACCTTGCACCAGCGCAGAGACACACTCCTTGGTGGGGCCTACATCTAGGGCAGGCTCGGGTTCACAACCTGGTGGTCACTGCACTGACGTGTGTCTGCAGCAGGAGGAGGCAGGTTCAGCCGAGCTCCCCGGCACTCGGAGGACTGTTGGGGAAGAGGCGCCTGTGAGGTCCGAGTCAGATGATGAGCCTCTGGATTTGGCCTCCCATCTCATCCTGGAGAGTCAGCAGAGGGTGGGGGAATATCACACAGAGCTTTTGGAAGCCCTCAACAGAGTGGCTGGCGAATCGGAGTATGTCTGCCTGCTCTCTGATGAAGTGATGCCAAGATGTGCACATATGGAGGTCTCCATGGGAAGGATGGCAGATGTCATGGAGACCCTGGTCCAGCAGAACACAGAGATGCGTGCAGAGCTGCACTCCATTGCGGGAGCCACGGGTGAGTTTCTGCGGTGGCAACACAAGAGGGAAACGGGGCACCTCGACATCCCTCCAGATGCTCCTAACCCTCAAGGAGTCAGGCCGGGGCCCCCTGGCATCCAAATGGGGGAGGAGCAGCAGCTGGATAGCCCTGGGTCATCCATTCAGGAATCTCAGAGGCTGCCCTCTGCCTCCAAGTCTCCTTTGCCTGTAAGCCCCTCAACCTTGTCTTCTGTCACCGCAGAGGGATCAGCTGGCCAACGAGTGATTCTGGAGGGGGAAGTGTTTGTTTGGCAGGGCCTTTCGGAGCGTCATGCAAGCAACTCCCAAACACACGGATCCTTCACCTATCACACTCACTGCAATGTCCTGAGCAATGCTGCCTGCTGGGGTTCGCTTTCAGTTATCCATCTGAGCTGACCTACATCTCCGCCCACCCACTGATCACACTCCCATGCAGCACCTGATCTTGTCCACTAAGACTCTCATTTCACTTTCCATTTCAGCAGTTTGGTAGTGATTCAGTTTTTCATTCACTCCCCCATCCTTTCCCCTCCCCCAGTTACCCATTTATTTCCTTTCCCCCATCACTGTTGAACCCCCGGCATCTCCTTCCACCTCCCTTCCGTGACCTACCAGCCACAACACTTTTCTTTCAGGGATGTCCAAGTGAACGTGCACGTTACCTTGCTTCCTAAAAATCCCACCCCCCTCCACATTCTGGACCCTGACCTCCTCCTACCCACCCCAGGGTCTGTGTCTGCCTCCGAGTCCCCACCAACCACCCTTTCATCTCTTCTACTACTACCGTCGAATCCTCACCCACCCACCCTACTGCCTCACTCTGCCCTCGGTCATTCTCACTATTCCATTGTACCACACTCGCCCTTGGTTCGCTCCCCAGGAGGTAGTCACGCACTCATCAAAGCCCTCCCTTGCATGTTCACTTGGACATCGCCACCACCCCCCTGAATCCTTTCCCCTCTTGGAACCTCTTCCCCACTTGGAATCCCTTCACCCCCGGACTCCCTGCCCTTAGTCCTCCCCTGGTTAGTCCTTCCTCCTTCCTGACTCCTTCAAACACTTTTACTTCTTCTGCCACTCTTAGACACCCTCCCTCCCAACTCTTTCCTCCAGCCTTGCTCCCTCCCCTCTTTGCGCTCCTTCCTCCCCCTGGACTCCCTCCCCTTTCAGCACTCCTTCCACCCTCCAAACTCCTCCCCTTATACCTTCCAACCCCCCTTACACCTACCCCCACAGTTGTCATCTTCTCCCCCATTACCTCCTCTTCCCCCATAGTCCCTTCCCCCTCCCAACCTCGCCCCCCCCCAACACCTTCGTCTCCCTCCAACCTCATCCTCACCCCTGACACTACTTCTTCTCCCAGTCGATCTTAGGCCTTCCTCTCCCACCTCCCGCTATATCATCCTCTTCCAAACACAGCTGGATCTTCCTCTCCACTCCTTTGAACATCATCTGTTGTGAGCAGACCCTCAATGGTGACTTTCCACCTTCCATGAGCTGCTTTGCAGCAGAGCCATGTCCATGAGGATCCACCCAGCATACCATGGATGTTCCTCTAGTGTGCCATTGCTGTCGGGCTCCAGCATCTTCAGCTCCTCGGATATCTGCGATGTGGGCAAGGTCCTGGTGGTAAGACCTGACTTCTGCATGTCACACTTGTCAAGACATGTTCTGGACTGTCATGCAATCACGTTGATGTGGGCAGAAAATCCAGTTGATTGGGGGGAATAGATTCTGGTGGACTGGCTTTATAGTGATATGCAAATATATTACAACGAGGTTCCCGATGTGCGATGGTGGAAAATGTGGCCTGCCATCGACAGGCTGAGTGGACAATCACAAACTGGTTTCATGACGTTGTGAGACTAATTTCTGGCCTTCTCATCATGTTGTCTGCTCACGCCACCAAGTATGCCCAACATCATCGGGATGGAAAATTCCTCCCAATTCTTTAAGTGTAAACGCCCCAACAGGACACCATCCATTCTTCTTTTATTTCCACCCAAGAGTTCTCCTGATCTCTCCGATCTTGAGGATCGCTTCGCTTCTCCTGCAACCAAACTAAGGTGTGCCACAGCTTCCAGGAATTCCCTTTGATTCTCCTCAGTGGTCCCCCCACTCTCCGAGATATGAGATTTCTTGGGGCCCTTTCACTAGCATCTGGCTAGGCAACCCTCCAACTTTCCATAAGCAACTCACAATTGTGGACTCCCTCAGCTCAAGCATGCACCTCACTGCATTCTTGTTTAGTGACTCCAAATCTGAAAACACACTTGGTTTCTGATGGTCCTCTGCTACTGGTTTACAGCTCCTGGCAGATTCTCTCTCTGCTTGTCTCAGAGCTGACTTCAACTGCCTTTCTGTGAGAAATCACAGAGACAATCCCCAAACTCCAAATGGTCTCACCCTGTATCACTTATCTCTATTGCAATGGGGGTGGTAGGGAGAACACCTGGGATGTCTGAGATAGATATCTCAACTAATTAGCTTTACTTTCCAAAGCATCCCTTTTTGATTCTGGGACCCACACATATAATTTATATCTCTAATGGGGAAACTGCAATCTTACCAGATTCACTGGCTCTATTATGAAGCTAAAAGAGGACCATCTGTTTTTATTGTTTTCACACCACTAACTCTAACCCTTTAAGTAAACGTTGACCATTCATTGAATTGTAATTATCTTTAGTCTGTTTGCCAGCTTGTCACCCAGGTTTTTCCATTTATCCTACGTTCAAAAAAATGCCTATCCCCAAACAAGAAGTCATATTCCTAAGATATATGAATCATGAAATTACATAATCATCAAGTCAACGTGAGTGACTCTTGTTTGCCATGTGGCTATTTAATATTTAGTTTTGTCACCAGATAGCTGGGAGCCCCCTATCTCCAATGCCAGGCATCCTGATCGTTGATTTCCAGTGCCTCAACTTCTGCAGATGTCACGAATGGGACTGTTGGAGGATTGCCTCCAGTTCTCTGTCTCTCCTTGATGTTCTGTGCTTTGGAGGCTATGAGAGAGAGGAATGGAATGTATTGAGAAGAGTAATGGACATCATGAGGCATGACATTGCATAAAGATGAGGGTAAGCGTCAGTGATGGATGGACAGATGGGAATATGAGGAAGTGCATAGATAGAGAGGAAATGATACACCTGTAAGGTAGGTTGGTCTGTGGAGTGATGTGTTGGAGTAGGTTTGGAATAGCAGAGTGAGGGAGATAGGGAGATAATACACATCAGGATGAAGTTGAATGTGCTATTGTTCTCACTTTTCCTGTCCTGCTTGTGTCAGTAAAACACTTTTGGCGCTGTGTCCAAGAGCACTGAATCTCACCCCTCTGCTGTGCATTGTCTGATCAATTACCAGATACAAATTATTGCTTTTAATGGCAGGACTCATCCTCCTGTCAGTAGGGGAGAGTTTCTTCCTGCAGGCCTTTACAGGCTGCATTCTTAAGTCCAGGGATCATTCAGTGAACAAGACACAGACTTGGTGCATTGGAACTCCCTGACAAAACTTACTTTTATCCTACAGTTGAAATCGACTCATGCAAATTGTTATCACATTGAAAGATCAGTAGCTTGCTAATTTTCTCCCTAAATTCTAACTCTTTGCACTCAGAAGTTAGGGAGCTAGGTAGGAAATTAGCAAACATGACCTCAAAAGTAGTAATCTCCAGATTACTCCCAGTACCATGCACACGTGAGTACAGAAATTGGAGGGTAAAGCAGATGAGTGCATGGCTGCAAAGATGGTGCAGGAGGGAGGGCTTTAGATTCTTGGGGAATTGGGACCAGCTCTGGGAGAGATGGGACCAGTACAGGCTGGATGGCTTGCACCTAAATAGAGCCTGGACTGAGTTCCTCGCAGGGCAATTTGTTGTTACTATTGGGGAGGGTTTAAACTAACTTGAGAGGTATGGGAACCAGGAGATAATCTCAGAGAGGAATACCAAGGCACACAGATTATTGGTAAAGATAGATAATACTAAAATAAGGCATATTAAGTTAGGGTCAGAGTAAGGCAGCAGTAATAAAGTCTAAATCAGGGTTCCTGTGCATGGATGTGAATGCACGGAGTGTGTTAAATAAGATTGGTGCGTTGCAGGCACAGGTTGCCATGTGGAAATATGATGCTGTAGCTATAACAGAGACCTGGGCCAAAGAAGGCAGGACTGTGTGTTAAATATTTCTGGATACAAGGTATTCAGGTAAGATAGGAAAGGAAGAAAAGGAGGAGGAGTGACAGTATTGGTTAAGGAGAGATTGCAGTGCTGGAGAAAGAGGATGCTCCAGAGAGGTCAATGACAAGAATCTATTTGGCTAGAGCTAAGGAACAAAAAGAGGTGCAATTACAGTGCCTCATGTAGTCAATAGGCCATCAATTAGTGGGAAGGATGCAGAGGAACAAATTTGCAAGGCAATTACAGAGGTGCAAATATTTTAGTGTGTTTTATGGGGGCCTTTATCTGAATATAGACCAGGATAGTAGCAGTGTAAAGGGAAAAGGGGAGCAAGAGCTCCTAGAGTGTGTTCAGGAAACATTTCTACAGCAGTATGTTTCCAGTCCATCGGGAAAGGAGGTACTGCTAGACCTGGTTCTTGGTAATGAGGTGGACCAAGTGGGTCAAATGTCAGTAGGAGACCATTAAGGGGACAGTGATCATTGTATCATAAGGATTACACTGACTATGGAAAATGACAAAGAACAATCCAGAGTAAGAATAATTAACTGGGGAAAAGCCAGCTTCAGTGGGGTAAGTACGGATCTGGGCCAAATAAATTGGGGTCAAAAGTTGGCAGGAAAAATGGTAGCTGAACAATGGGCTACCTTAAAGGAAGAGATCATTTGGGCACAGTCAGATTCCCTCGAAAGGGAAAAGTAGGGCAAACAAAGCCAGAGCTCCCTGGATAACAAAAGGGATAGAAATTAAGATAAAAAAAGAATAAGTGTACTTATGTCAGATGTCACGTAGAAAATACAGTTGAGAACCAGGGTGAATATAGAAGGCTCAGAGGGGAGGCATAAAAGCAAATAAGTGAAGCAAAAGGGGAGAATGAAAATAGACTGGCAGCCAACATGAAAGGGAATCCTAATGCCTTCTATAGACATATACATAGTAAACGGGTTTACTGGGGCTGATTAGGGACCAAAAGGTGGATTCACACATGGAGGCAGAGAGCATAGCCGAGGTAATAAATTAACACTTTGCATCTGTCTTTACAAAAGAAGGAGTACTAACCAGACCACGGTGATAAAGGGGGTAATTCAGACACTATAAAGTTTTAAAATTAATAAGGAGGAGGTACTGGGTAGGCTGCCTGTACTTAAAGTCGATAAGCATCAGGACTGGATGAGATGCACCCAAGGATACTGAGGGAATGAGAGCGGAAATTGTGAAGGCACTGGCCATAACTTTTCAGTCTATCATAGACTCAGGGGTGGTGCCAGAGGACTGGAGAATTGCAAATTAGAAACAATGGGCCTGAACCTCCTCGGAGTGGCAGTCAGCGTCGGATTGCCACTCCGTGCCCAATTTCTTACCTTAATTTGTTTCCGATCCTACCTCTCCCAACACATTCCGACTCAGGCCAGGAGAGATCCAGGCAGGGCCCAGCATCAAAGTCCAGCTCAGTCGAAGTGAAGGAGGACACACCCATTTTTTATGGCACTAGCTGCCCTAAGCCAGGTAAGTTTAAAGATCCAATGAAATTTATAGCTCCTTGACATGCCAGGGAACACATGGTAAGTGTCTCAGGTAAGTGAAAAGGAGTTGGGTGGTGGGAGGCTTGGGGAAAGGTTGTGGGGGTCGGGGCAGGGGGTTGGTCAGAGGGGTATGGGGGAAGGTCAGGGGGTTGGTAGGAAGTCGGGGGCATTGGAGGATGGGGGGTCAGATGTTGAGGGGTCGGAGGGCAGGGGGTCGGATGTCGAGGGGTTGGAAGTCATGGGGGTTGGTCCTCAGGTTGCATCAGATCATGTCTGGAGGTCGGGCCTTCAGTGGGGGAGGGGGGTAGATATGTGGGGGATGTTGAGCCTCGGTGGGTCAGGCCTATGGGGGTTGAGGGGAAGGTGTTGGGCCTTGGTTGCGGGGGAAGGCCTCGGGTCGGGTGTAGTCTGATCTGCGGGGGTGGGGGAGAAGATGTCAAGAGGAGTGGGGGTGCGGGTCACCAGGCCTCAGATTCAGTCCGGTCGGGCCTGGTGGGGGGATTGGGTTGAGAGCTGGGCCTGCAGAGTGGGGGAGAGGAGTCCCATGCAACTGGGTAGTCCTGTGGGTGGGTAGTTGGGGAATGGGGAGATCCCCTGGGGGTGTCAGTGGTGTGGGGGAAGTGCATTGGGTGGGGTAGTCAGAGGGTGGGGGAATCCCCTTGGGTGGGCTGGGGGTGTGGGGAGTCCTGTGGGTGGTCAGTCTGGGTCTGTACAATATTTACTCATAAGTTACAAGTGGTGTTAATTCTCCTAACTTTTCCTGAGTAACTATTGCTGTAAGACAAAAACAAAAAACTGCGGTTGCTGGAAATCCAAAAAAAAACAGAATTACCTGGAAAAACTCAGCAGGTCTGGCAGCATCGGCGGAGAAGAAAAGAGTTGACGTTTCGAGTCCTCATGACCCTTCAACAGAACTGTGAGACAGTTGGAACCGTCCAAAGTTTGCGATTTAAGTTGCATTTTCGGTTGGCGCTCCGTGCCGGGCAATTGCCCAGGTTAAGTTTGCACTTCCGGACAATTGTTGTACAAACCTTACCTGGGAACCTCTGAAGGGGATTCTTCAGGCTTCTTTTGGGAACTCCCCAATATGATGCTGGGGAGCTCAGAAATTATGGCCCAATAATCCAGGTCAAAATTAGTAGTCACATGGACAAATGTGGGTTAATTAAGGAAAGCCAGCATGGATTTCTTAAGGGGAAATCATGTGTAACCAGCGTGCTGGAGTTTTTTGAAGAGCTAACAGAAAGGGTTGATGAGGGCAATGCTGTTCATGTGCTGTACATGGACTTCTAAAAGGCATTTGATACAGTGCCACACAACAGACTTGTAAGCAAAGCTCATGCAAAAAAGGGACAGTGGCAACATGGATACAAAATTGGTTGAATGACAGGAAACAGAGAGCAGTGGTTAATGGATGTTTTTGGACGGGTACAAGGTTTGTAGTGGAGTCCCTCAGGGGTCAGTGTTGGGACTCTTGCTTTTCCTGATATATATTAATGACATAGACCTTGGTGTACAGGACACAATTTCAAAGTTTGCAGATGATACAAAATTTGGAAGCATTGTGAACTGTGAGGAGCATAATGTAGAACTTCAAAAGGGCATAGACAAGGTGGTGGAATGGGCAGACAGATGCCAGATGAAGTTCAGTGTGGAGAATGGGATGTGATTCATTTTGGTAGGAAGAACATGGAGAGGTGATATAAAATAAAGGGTACAAGTCTAAAGGGGGCGCAAGAGCAGAGGGACCTAGATGTATATGTGAATAGGTCATTGAAAGTGACAAGACGGGTTATGAGAGCGGTTAAAAAAGCATGCAGTATCCTAAGCATCATTAATAGGGGTGTTGAGTGCAAGAGAGAGGAAGTTATGTTGAACCTGTGTAAGATACCAGTTCGGCCTCAGCTGGGGTATTGCATCCAGTTCTGGGTGCCACAGATTGGGAAGGGCCTGGAGGCAGTAGAGAGAGTGCAGAAAAGATTCACGAGAATGGATCTAGGGATGAGAAACTTCAGGTATGAAGATAGATTGGAGAAGTTAGGCCTGTTTTTCTTGGAGAAAAGAAGGCTGAGAAGAGATTTGATAGAGGTATTCAAAATCATGAAGGGTCTAGACAGAGTAGATAGAGGGAAACCATATCCGCTTGTGAAAGGATCGAGAACAAGAGGGCACAGATTTAAAATAATTGGCAAAAGAGCGATATGTGAAAAAACGTTTTCACGCAGCGAGTAGTTAGGTGAATGGAAAGCACTGCCAGAGAGTGTGGTGGAGGAAGGTTCAATCATAGCATTCAAAAGGGAATTAAACCCTTATCTGAAAAGGAAGAATATGCAGGGTTATGGGGAGAAGGCAGGCGAATGGAACTAAGGGAATTGCTCATACAGGGAGCTGGCACAGATACAATGGGCCGAATGGCCTCCTTCTGCACTGTAACAATTCTGTGATTCTGGGAAACTGACCAATGCAAATGTATTGGCTGGGTTAAAACGTTACTGTTGGATGTACTGCACTTAGTTTCAGTTTCCCTGCATGCTATTGCACCTCATTACTCCTAGCTGTCATTAAACTAAAACTCTCCTCCAGTTTTCACATGGTGTTGATGCAGTACAGGATTAAAACAGGTTATTTCAGTCAGAAGAACAGTAATGGACAGTAATGGGTCTGTCTGAGTGTCACTTCAAATATTTATTTTGAAAATGAAAATAATTCAATTGCACAGTATCCAACATGTTGTGCCATTACTGTGTAATGATGTGACCATATAACAGCTACTTAGAAAACAATCATCTTAATATTTGCAGTTGTAAATACAACTTGATATTTATTTAATATTAGATGACTTTACAGTGAACAAATAAAGCCATATAAAGTATACTGAGCTAATATATTCTGATAATTCTTGGCAAATCATTCTGCAAGACAAACATTTTTATTCTTAGAATTAATAATACTTTCTTCTAGATAAATTGATTTACTTTAGTGGACTGCTGTCCTTCAGACTGTTTGCAAAGATCAACATAATTAAGGAAATTATTCTAATTCTTCTTTTAGAAATAGATGAAATTGCGGCAGTGTGAGCTGGAGGACAATTGACATGAAGACAAAATTGGGCCAGGACAATTTCCACAATTTCCAAAGAATAATGGATGGAAATTTTAAATTTGGGCTGGCAACTCATCAGATATGGCTCAGAGCTGAGTCTTCAATGACACCAAGATGTTATTCCCTATCAGAGACTCTTGATACTTTGAGGGATATTGCTGTAACTTTTTAACTGACAATTGAGAGCAACACACAACTTACAGATCATATCAATGTAACAGTGGGGAAAATTCTGGTGATTCTGATACTAAATTTTGGCCAAATAGCAGGTCGTAGTGACTGTTTGATGATGCAGTGTCGTGTCCATTGTAGTTGACAAGACCTTTGAAGTAAATCTTTCTCCATTGCTGCACTGACATTTTAGAATGATACAAGAAGATGCTGCACTTCTTTCTTAATTGAAGGTTTACATCTACATAATGCAAAGTTTTCACTTAATATTCATGCCACTGGTCTACAATAACATTGAATGTTGTCAAAGGAAATTGATACATGGATGTAGGGTCATATTGTTCACAAGGTTGCATGATGTGTATTTCTCTTAGGAATTTAGGACTAACACTTCAATTACATCAACTTTCAAAAGGTCCTATTAGAAATCCAATCAAATAAAACACATTGTTTCACCAATTAGATATATACTAAAAAAGCATATTGCATTGCACTATATTGAGAATGACTAAAGAGAAGAGAAATTAAGAACTCAAATTGTCATTCATATTTGCTCCCTGATGACTCACCACAGTTACTGATGTTGCTCAGTTGTTTTCTGTTACAGCATCTTACAGTAGAGAGCTGTTGGTTAGAGAAAGCCTTGGAGATTTTATATAGAGCTCTTTCTTTATCATTAAGTTCTGCTCCAGTGACAAGAGTGTTACCACAGCCACTTTTCCTATTCATGATTTCACACCTGGGAATTTTGCACAGAATATTTCCTCTCAGGATACCTTTTGCCCAGTAGTTCATACAAGAACAGGGGACAACTGAGATGCATTAGGAAATGTGCAAATATATCCCACTATAACATTTAGAGATTTTAGGACAATTCAGTGGGAAATTCTTCATCCTTAATAGATAAATAAAAGCTGTCCAGTCGACTTTTAACAAATTGCACTTTAAGATGAGATTTAAAAAGTTAGATATTTATGCTTGCATGTTTTATTGAAAGAACCTCAATAATTTCCATATTACAGTCTATTTATTTCATGTTTTATTTAAAGTTTTGCTGACTAAATTAAGCATGTAAAACTACTACAGTACAGAGAAAATAATGGAGTCATAAATAATGTATTACTGTTTTTCTTGACAGTATATTACTGTAACAATGTGGGAAAATGCAAGCTTAATCCATACATAATAAATATTTTATTTTTTATATGAAAGAAAGTTCATTTTCTCCAACTTTTCCTATAAGTTTTTTTTTTGCCCAGAAATGCTGAAGACTAGACAGTGAAATGTCCTTTCACCTCTGGGTCCTGGGATCAAATCCCAGTGAGGTTGAAAGATTAAAAGGCTCTCTCTGCTTCCAAGTGAAATTAGATCAGGCAATTGCAATCCAGTTCCTATTTAGAATTACTCCACAGCATGACTACCCACAATTTAGTGCAAAATAGCATTCTTACTTAAGATTGATAATGCTGTAAATGTTTTTCAAAGCTGTATTTCTAGTATATGGCTGGGCTGTGTAGAAAGGAAAAACATGCGTTTATATAACACTTCAGGCTATCTCAAAGCAGTTCACAACCTATTAGCTACTTGCGAAGTGCAATCATTGTTTTAATGTGGAGAAACACAGCAAGGCCCTACAAACTGCAATGAAATAAATGACTGGATGATCTGTTCTAACATATTAGTTGAGGGAAACATTTTGACCAAGATGTCAGCAGAACTCTCCTGTTCTTCATAAAGTGCCATGGAATCTTTCACATCTACCTCAACATGCACATGGGGCCATAATTTACCATCTCATCCAAAAATCACCATCTCTGCACCGCATTGAAGTGTCAGCTTAGATTATGTGCTCAAACACTGGAGTGCAGCTTGAAGTAAAAACCTTCTCACTCAGAGGCAAGAGTGTCACCACTGAATCAAGGCTGACATTAAAAGTTGGTTTACTCTGTAATTTTGTCACTGGATCTAATAATGAAGTGCTTAATGCAGATATTGGCTGCCAATAGAAAAGAGTTCTATTCCCCTAGAAGTGGGAAACAAAATTGACAAGTGCAAAAGTCACAAAAAACATATCTTTTTTTAATAATTTAAAAATCAAAATTCAGAATTTTATAGAAGAGTTTGATTTGAATTGTTAAATGGGAAAAATACCATCTCTACATGTAGCTTCAAGAATTCCACCAAAATTTGCAATTACAAAGTATACTGCGTACTCTAGATAATTCATCAAATTTATGGATACTCAACAACCACGATATAATGCTCTGGCATACTGAACTAGCAAGCATAAAATACATTACATGAGCATTTACAGAATTGTAGTAGCATAAAATTGATCAGCTGAATTATACTGTGTAAAACCTCCTGGTCAAATCACAGCATAATTTGCCATACATTTTATAAATGTTACGGTTTTGTTTTATTTGAAAAAAAACCAGATGTAAGGTCATCATAGAAATGCAAGTATAAGGTAGCCTGATCCATAAAGCAGCTGCTGCTCCTTGTCAAATTTGTTTGGTATTTCACTGTGAAAGTGAAGCATCGATTCAAAATTTCTATGTCATTTATTAAAATGTGGACTGCTAATAAATGTATTTTTTGAAGTGTTCCATCTTGTTTTCCTTTCAGTTTTACTGGAACCATCTTGTAAATTTAACATTGCTCCTCTTTTGGTTTCTTTATTTTGTTATTTTGTTTTAATTGAAAACCCAAAGTGAAGGGCTGTGGCTAAAAGGCGTGAAAGATTTGAGCAAAGTCAGGAAGTAGTGCCTAGTATTACTGACTTGAGTTTTAAGGTGTTGTGGGGTAGGGGGCTGGTGGGTTTATTTTCTTCTGCTAATTGCCCCATTCACATTGTAAATTGGAACGAGAGGGAAACAAGAATGTTTTTACCGTATGTGGTCACCTGAAGCCCACGCTACTCGACTTTTGAGCTTGCCTTGAAATAGGCTGCCCAAGAACATGCCTAAAACAGGCAGAAGCTTTATTAAGATTTATTAAACCTTAGTAAGTTTCCAAAGAGTCATGTTTGACTCAAAATGCTGACTCTTGTTTTTCTCTCTCCACAGGTGCTGCCAGACCTGCTGAGTATTTCCAGCACTTTCTGTTTTGATTTCAAATTTCCAACATACATATATATGATATATAAATATAAATATTTATATTTAAATTATTATTCTTTCACGGGATATGGCCACTGCTGGCTGGACCACCGTTAATTGCCCATCCCTAATTGACAATAAATGCTGGTCTTGAGAAGGTGGTGGTGAGCTGCCTTCTTGAACTGCTGCAGTCCATGTGGTGTAGGTACACCCACAGTGCTGTTAGGGAGGGAGTTCCAGGATTCTGATGCAGCGACAATGAAGGGACGGCGATATATTTCCAAGTCAGAATGGTGTGTGACTTGTGGGGAAACTAGCAGGTGTTCCAATGCATCTACTGCCCTTGTCCTTCTAGGTGATAGAGGTCATTTGGAAGTGCTCTCGAAAGAGACTTGGTGAGTTGCTCCAGTGCATTTTGTAGATCAGGCTTGCCCAACCTTCTCGCTTGGGGGGGCCATGTTTCCATTATTTTTCTCACTCAAGGGGCCCATGAGAAAATTTAGGGAAAGATAAAGTTTGGCACAACTTTAAACTGAATTTCAAAAAAAAAGTTGAGATATTAAGAAAATAAACAACTGATGAGCAAAACTAAAGCAATGTCATAGCAATAAATTGTTAAGCTAAAAAAAAACAGTAATTAATAAAAATGACCAGGTTTTGAGAGGGTTAGAGTGTGTGTGCCAGGCTCACTCCCAGTCTCAGTGTGATCACTCACTCACCCTCACCCGCTGTGAGTGGGTGTGTGTATGTGGTGATGTGTGATGATGAGTGTGTGGGAAGCCTGAGACTGAGAATAAGGCAGGCACACACTCTCTCACTCCCCCCTACATCCACACTCAATCCCTCACTCCCTCACACGCACATGCACTAGGCAGAATTTTTTGCTCGGCGGGCAGGCGCGCACCCGACCCGCTCGAGCGTGAAATAACACATGGTGGCATCGGCCAAGCGTGCCGACGTCAACGCGCACTCACATGATATTTCACTAGGTAGGCGCATGATGGAGACTAAGGTGCACCCGCCATTATATAAGAAACCAGTTAAGGCCCTTGACACACCAATTGTCTCCAAGTTTGCATAGCCCGTGTGATTTTTCGGACGTTGCACGGGCAAAACCGGCAAGCGGGCAGGCCACAATTTGCAAAAGCTCATCCATGGGCAGAATAAGAAGGGTCAGTAGTATTGTCAAGGTGAATAATGAGGAGTTTTGGATATAACATGCCGCTGGTTGCTTCTGTGAACTGGACAGCTTCATCTCGCTTAGCGCTGCATTCTGAGCATTTCTAGGCTTCATTTCAGGACTCATTGTTGTCTTCCAGGCCCCCGGAGGATTCAGACTATGTGGGCCCTTCCAGGTATCAGACAGCGTTCCATAACCCTGGTAATGGGGATGGTGGTCTCCGCTGGAGGCACCTCCTCTGAGGAGGAAGAGAGGGGCAGAAGGGAGAGGTGTCCCTGTGCAGCTTCAGAGAAGCCACCTGTGAGAGGAGAGGCGCAGGCACAAGGGGTGCAGGGCCAACAGGAAGGCCAAGGTGGAAGGTGCCACAGAAGACACCACTATCCTGCTGCCAGGGTTTACAGGCGGCGATGCAGCTACCTCAATATGTCCGACATGCAATGCCAATGGAGAGTCCGTCTCTTAAGGGAGACAGCGAGCTCCGTTGGGCCTGAGATCAGCTCAGGCTATGTGGGTGGACACCTCATGCCAGTGGCTCTGAAGGTCACAGTGGCCCTCAACTTCCCTACCTCCGGCTCTTTCCAGGGCTCAGTGGCGGATCTTTGTGGAGTTTCCCAATCAGCTGTCCACAGTTGTGTCAAGCTGGTGACAGATGCTCTCTTCAGACGGTATTGACTTGCATTCGTTACCGTACGGACGAGGCCAGCTAGGCAGAGCGAGCCAGAGGCTTTGCAGTGATTGCTGGCTTCCCCCGCATCCAGGGTGCAATCGACTGCACACGAGGCCATCAAAGTGCCAGCAGGTGAGCCCGGTGCCTTTGTTACAGGAAGGGATTCCACTCCATGAACGTGCAGATAGTGTGTGATCACAAGATGCAGATTCTGCAAGTCTGTGCAAGGTACCCAGGCAGCTCCCATGATGCTTATATCCTGAGACACTCCCAGGTGCCGAGGCTCTTCAGTGCTCCAGCCTGACTGGATGGGTGGCTGCTGGGTGACAAGGGCTATGTGTTGAAATGGTAGCTCATGACGCCTCTCTGCCATCCAAGAACAGAGGCCGAACAACGGTATAATACGAGTCATGCCTCAACAAGGGCGGTGGTAGAGAGAACCATAGGTCTTCTCAAGATGCGCTTCCGATGCCTGAACCGTTCAGGGGTGCACTGCAATACCCCCCAGATCATGTGTCACTGCGCTCTCCTCAATCTGGTATTGGCAAGGGGGGCCCAATGGAGGAAGAGGATGTTGATGCAGTTGCACAGGCAACAGATGATGGGTTCAGTAGTGAGTCAGAGGATGAGCAAGGTGAGGAGAATGCAGAGGGCATGGAGGCAGACCTGGGTAACCTCCAGGGAGGCAGGGACACCCAGGACACTTTGATCCAACGCTCCTTCAGCTAGGCTACCAAATAAGAACCACCAACACATGCCAGGGCTGCAGGCTCCATACTCAATCCCTGACAGGACCATTTCCTTGACCAACAACATACACTCTGTGCCTGTGCAATAAAGTTTCAGGAGACACACGTCCATCATTACTTAATGGCCTTCCCTGCACCTACAGAACAAATAAAATGTACAGACGCCATGAGTACAAAATAACATCTCATTTAATTGTGAACGTGAAACATAGCTGAAATAAACATTAACCGGTGTTTTTAATCTCAGCATTAAAAAATTTAAAGCAAAATGGGGGAACAAAATATCACCCGTGATAAGGCCGTCTTGTGCTTAAGGTCCTTTACATTTACGTTTGCGGGTGCTACATCAAGTTGCTCCCCTGTCACTGGCACCGGAATTGGAGGCAGCCTGCTCACTCTGTTGTCTTGTTGGCCTTGATGACCTTGGCGGTCATCCTCTGGCCAGTGGAGCCTGTGCTGGCCCCACCTGGGAAAGAGTGGCCTGTGCCACGGCTGGCATCTCCCAGTCATTGCAGCCTCATCAGATGCCACAGTCACTGGCAGAGGGGCGGATGAGCTGCTGCCGTCTTCCAGAGTGCTCTGAGAGGAGCCCACAGAGACGACGCGCAGCTCGTGCGCCAACGTGAGGTCGCATTGGACCTCCCTGCTCACCATTGAAGGATGGGCACCTAGCTGGGATACTGGGTGCCCCATCCATCTCCCACACTGACACTGATCAGCTGAAGTCATTGCCGGTGTGTGGGCTTGCAGGTACGAGTGCATCCCCAGGAACCCCTGATTGAGTCTCTGGAGCAGCCCCTCCATGAGAGTCACCACTCTCTCCATGGAGGATGCATTGCGCTCGGCCATGAGGGTCAACACAGTGGTTATGCTGCACAGGGATTCCTCCACAACAGAGACCATGGTACGCATTCCCTCATGTATCTCCGCCAGATCCTCCCACACACCCCGCTGGACATCCAGCATCTGCCGCCTAATGGAAGACTCTAGAGGCCCATCATTAGCCACCGACTGAGCATTGTCCTGGTCCCCAGCAGCCCTCCGACTGCCGGCACCCTGGGCACACTCTGCCTCCGCCTGCACCTCAAGCGAGTGTGAAGTGCCCTCACCAATGTGCACCGAGATACTAGATGCAATCTTATGCCCACTGGGGTGCCGGTATCTGCGCTGGTGCCTGCTTCACAGAGAGGGTGTGACACAGGTGCATGGTGAGCTTGGTGGTCTCCGGGGTCAGGGGTGGGCCTTCAGGCTCCTCATTGTGAGCGCCTACTGGTGAGCCTAAAAGGGAGAAGAAGGACATGTCATTAGTTTAAGTCATGACACTGTCACTGTGCATGCCAGGCACCCTAATGAGACAGAGATAGACATCATGGTGCCCACGTCTTTCCATTTTCGATGGGGATTCCAGGTTCGAGGCTCACATCAGGATAGAGACTACACTGGAATGGTTGCAATAACTGACATTCTCACCTCAGTGCACTGCACTCTTACCTCCCTCTGGCACCCCAACCTCACTGAAGCCGGTTGACCGAGGTACATGGCGCCTCTCCAGATTATAAAGCGTGAGGATAAGGAGGTGTGAGGGCCCCCACCAGTCCGCGACCTCTCAACGTTGTTATGGGATGTCTTCTCCTGAAAGGGTAAAGGAGCATTGAGTAGTCCACTCTCTACCTGCAGTGCCATTGCAGCCAGTCCGAGAAACGCAGGGCCGACTGCTCCATTGACCTGCCCTCCCGCCTGCCGTGTCCAACCGCAACGGGATCCATGGAGAATTCAGCACCTTTCTGTGGCAGCCTTCCAGAGGCTGCCTGGGCCGCTTTTGAATAGGCCGCCGGGTCGCCTTTGGACCTAACGGGCATCATGCCCCCGTCCGCGCCCGCCACTTCTCACAGATTCCCCAGCCGCCTTTCACACTACGTGAGCCCTAATTGGCTCCATGACCACCCCCGCCCGCCCCTGCCAAGCCCGGTCGCCAAGGAAAATATTCTGCCCACTCACTCTCTTAATCCCACACACAACACGCACATTCACTCACTCTCCCAGTCCAACACACACATATTCTCACTCCCACACACACTCACTCTCTCACTCCCACACACACATACACACTCACTCTTTCACTCCTACATACACTCATTCACTCACACCACCCACATCCCCCGACACACACACACAAATTTTCTCGCTCCACCCCCACACATACAGTCACTCACCCTCTCACTGCCAAACACACACACACTGTCTCACTCCCACCCAAGACACCCGCACACACTAACTCCCTCACTCCTACACACACGCACACTCACTCACTCACTCTGCCTCATGTACATATGCACTGACTTAACCCCACACACACACACTAACTCCCTCACTCCCACACACTTACACACACTCACTCACTCTCTCACTCCCACACACACTCACACACACACACATTCATACTCTCACTCCATCACTCTGTCTCACAGTCACTCACTCACTCAGTTTCTCACACATGACAGCCAGCTTCTTCCGCACTCCCCTCCTCTGACCCCAGGCTCTGCAGTGTCTCAATCCCAGGCTTCATAGCCAGCCACTCCTTCTCAGGGCCCCAGCAGCCTCTCCACCCTGGGGCAGCTGGTAGCCTTGTCTGCCCCCAGGCTCTGGCACTGTGGTCCCCCCACTGGACCCCGGCACTCTTGTTCCCACATTGCCACCCCACCACCCCCCTAGTCCCCAGCAGTCTGGTCCCATCCCCGGGCCCTGGCACTCTCGCCCCCCAGGCCCCAGTAGTTTCATTTCCCTGCCCCCACCAATCCCAGCACCCAGCACTCTGGTTCCCCTCACACCCTCCCGAAAGAAAAACTCTTTCTCCCCAATAAACTCACTGACTGCAACTGGTGTTCACCGCTCCTCCAATCACAAACTGTTTTTCTCCCACATTTTCTGCTGATAGGCTCACAATCCGGTCCGCAGTTGGACAAGTTCATTGTAACTCTTTTCGAGTCAAACAAGTTCATTGTAGATGGTACACGCTGCTGCCGTTGTGTATTGGTGAAGCAAGGAATGCTTAAGGTGGTGGATGGGTGTCAATCAAGCAAGCTGCTTTGTCCTGGATGTTGTCGAGCTTCTTGGATGTCGTTGGAGCTGCACTTATGCAGATAAGTGGGGAGTATTCCGTCACACTCCTGACTTGCGCATTGGAGATGGTGGACAGACTTTGGAGAGTCAGGAGGTGAGTTACCCTTCACAGATTTCCTACCCTCTGACCTGCTCATGTAGCACAGTGTTTATATGGCTGGACCAGTTCACTTTCTGGCTAGTAGTAACCTCCAGGACGTAGCTGGTGGGGGTTGCAGCAATGGTAATATCATTGAATGTCAAGGCAGTATTTTACAATTATTAAAGGAGTCTTATTAAAAAATTTAACCAGCAAATGACTTGGATTTTTAGAACTACGATGCCATTTACAAGAGCAGAATACTGAGGATGCTGGAAATCTGAAATAAAAACAGAAAATACTGGAAACACTCAGCACGTCTGGAAGCATCTGTGGAGAAAGAGAGAAACAGAGTTAAAGCTTCAGGTCTGTCACCTTTCATCAGAACATTGTTTTTATTCCAATGCAATTTGCTTGAGAGTACTCCTCCCTCCCACTGCCGTAAACCATTAATTCCACCTCAAATCTGTTGATAAACCAATCTCCCCCTGTCACCTCCCCTAATCAGCGAGTCAATAGTTGCTGAGTGCTGGAAGCTCAGCAATTACATTAAGGTCCAACTGTGAAAATGGTTTGAGCTTTTTTCTCAATTGACAGGCAGTGCAATTGTTTCACTCACTGCCCACCGCTCTGTGCTGCGTCTGAAAGTCATCCCCCTGAAGATTTCACTGAAAGAAAGTGTGCAAGATTAGGAGTTCCATGGTTTTGAGGCCTTTGAAATGAATTAATTAGAGGCAGAGACTTGATTTCAATGTAGTGGGAATGCAACAAGGAGGAATCATATCTTTGGAGAGATCCTAGAAAGATGAATTGATAGAATTTCATTGGAGCACTCATGAGAATAGTATCAATAAAAAAGTGAAAGGCAAGAAAAGCTGCAATGATAAGCAATGGAACGGAGTTGAGAAGTACTGTTCATGGAGATGTGGGAGTTTCATTCATTTTAGATTAGAAGTGACAATGAGATCAAGAATATGGATAAATAAGAGAGGAATGGCAGAGCCAGTAAAGTTAAGAGGTGGCAACTGTTGATTAGTTGTGAAAGAGATGTTATAAAATGTGTTTCAGAAAAACTTAAAGGAAAAGAAAGTTTTCATAGCCTTGTTGAAGGACAGAGAGGAGATCATGATCAAAGGAGTCACCGATTGCTGTTGTGAGCTCTGAGAGAAGGTGACCTGAAGGAGGTCAATCAATCTCAAGCAGAATCAACAAAGAATGAATAGGATCAGCTGATGAGTGCAGAACATCACTGGCATGAAGAAGGAACCAACTGGGAAAGAGTACAGAGCCATGGGAAATGTCTGAGGTGATGGAAAAAGAACCAAATCATGAGACATCAGTGACAGCAGAATAACCTGAGAGAAGACAAGATGGCCAACAACATGGTTTAATGGGAGAGTACATAATGTTGGATTTGTTTATAATATTAGGGTGTTAGTTCTGGCAAAGACTTGGGAGATATTCAAAACAACAAAATAATTCCCCAAGGCCAGAATTTTCAACAATAACATAAAGACAATAGGGAAGTATTTAAAGGGTAAAATAAAACACCTTTCCCAGAAACAAGATGAACTAGTATGCCCACAGCCCTGTGGGTGTGCCTACACCGCACAGGGACTGCAGCTGTTCAATAAGGCAGTTCACCACCACTTTCTCAAGGGCAATTAGGGATGGGCAATAAATGCTGGCCTAGCCAGTGATGACCACATCCTGTAAGTGAATTTTTATAAAATTCCCAAAAAGAAGAAAAACTGGATTGGGAGGAAAAGCTTTAAGAGATGACTTTAGTTGGATAACTTATCTAATATTTTGTCAATAAGTATGATCCTATTTCAACAACATTGCGAAAATATTTGAAAAATTGAAGAGATTTAACAGCAACTCAGCTACTTTATATCAAGTACGGCTGTCACGTGAGTTAATAAGAAGTGCTACTGTAATCCAGCTGGATATAGTCCAAAATTCCTGCCATTTAAGAATTCACCAGGATTTAAAATCAGACTTAAAATCTTTGTGGATTGGTAATTGAAGAAAACTATCTCAACCATGCCACTGAATATATTACTGCAGAGAAAAAGCAGTTCAGAAGATAAGAAATATTGAAGCTGTTACAGAACAGTGAGTTTCAGTTAAACCTTTCGTCAATCTATTTTCTCTGTTTCAACACATGATTCATTATCATTGCCCTCATTTCCTTTCACCTTCCTCTGGTGGCTTGAGGTGTCAGCTGTGGCTCAGTTCATAGCACCCTCGCCTTTGAATCAGAGGGTTGTGGGTTCATGTCCCACTCCCGGAAAAACCAAGAACTGTGATTGTACTCGAAAGAAGTTGCAATCTGTGACTGTTGGTAACTCGAAAGAGTTTCCTCTGGTGGCTTACTTTACATTTTCTGGGATCTCACTGCTTTCCTCAGTGACCTGACTTAGAAGTTCTTATAAAATGAGAAAATTCTTCCTTCCCTGGGTTAACCTTAAACTGGAGATGGTTATAATTAGTGCTTTCTTATAAAATGGGCAAGTCGTATGAAGTAGGCATGCCATTTAATATCCTATAGTAAATATGAATGCTATTGTAACCAGATTAAATACCAGTCAATGAGGAAACCCAAGTTAGTACATTCTTACTGTGTTTGTCTTGTAAGGCACCACGATTTCTGCCAACGTTTAGGGTTTCTGATGCCTGTGACTCACTTGGAGTCTAAATCTGTCTAGACAGCCAGTTATCTTTGCTAATTAGGAGCTCTCAATAATTAGATTTTCAGATAAGGGCTAATATCCAGGGTGATCTTGTACATTATACAGGCCATAACAGAAGATTTATTTTTCTGTGCAACGAATTGTAAATTTTGTAAGGCCCTCTCAGCTGCGCAGGATCTCATGTACAATGGGTGCAGGTCAGAAAATTGAGCACCTTCTGTTTCAGAGGCTGGATTTTCAACAGGAAACCCAGGACCTCATTTGCTGAAGCGAGTTTCTCAAGTGGAGAAGACGAGTTTTTAATTGTTGTGAGCTTACATTATTCCTTTGCTGCATTTTTTTTCCACGTGTTAGTTGTTTTTGGCAGGTAGTACTGTCTTTGTGATGTTTTTTGTTTTTTTCTATCTGCCAATTTATCTACTACTTTACTGTTCTTGGTCCTTGTTCACTTTGATGTTACATTGTACAAGGCACTGAAGACGGACATTCCATTGGGTGTTTTGAAGGTGGTGTGTTTCTGAGGTGAAGAAGCTGAGTGTGTGAAGGGCCAATGAATTCAATTGCAATGACTTCTGAGATAGTTTGATCACGCCTCTCACTACATATCAGACGAGCCTTGATGCACCTCCTGCAAAAGAACCTCTAATTGTTCAGCATGGTATTTCCTACATACCTCTGCTACGTCATTGTAATCAATTGCTCCTCTTTTCTGCCACCACCACAATTTTTCTTTTTATGACAAGCTCCAGAGATTTAAGAACTGCTCCTTTACTGGATTGTGGATTCCTCAGTCAAGTATATGCAGCAGCCCTAACTGTCCTCAGGAAGATTTTCCTGGTCTTGAAGCTTATTCAAATTGGAAAGTGGGTTTAAGTCTGCAAGTTTCAGTGCTGTGTACCTGCTGATGCTAAGGATAGAGGTGTGTCTGAGCTATGGGCATGTACAGCCTCAATTTTTGTCAGGACCATAAAACTGGGCTTTTGTGTAACAAAATTATAATCCAGATTATGAAGAGCATTTTTATGATTTTATTGCACATTGTGCACAAAGGAGAACTAGAAGAGAAACGAGGAGAAAGTTCTTCACATGGAGAGTTGTTATTCAGGTTGGCATTACCTGAGAGGATGGTAGAATCAGATCTCATAAAAAACTTTTAGAAGGTCAGATACTTGACGAGGAATAATTTACCGGATTACAGGGGGAAAAGCTGGGGTGTGGAACTAAATTTAACAGCTTCTTCAAAGTGCCGGTACAGGCATGATAGACTAAATGACCCCCTTCTGAACTGAAAGATTTTATAGTTATCTGACCCATGCCTAATTGCGAGATACAGGCAGGGTTTTCCTGCTTTTTTCAGGTGGAGTTGGAAACCCCAGGCAGAGAAAGATGCCATTGGGCCCTCAGCTATTTCAGCATCCATAACGATCATCTGGTATTGCCCAGCATTCCGCCATCTCCATTGCTCATTAAAGTGCCAATGGGCCAAAATTTTATGTGGGCCATGCAATTTTTCAATAAGTGCACACATCAAACATGGGGAATAAATCTTGACAGGTTTGCATGGGCTGCAAACTGGCATGATATAAGGGCTGGAGAGGAACTCACTCTGAGAAGGTAAAGGCAGCAGCTGAGCCTGCTGCTAGAGCTGAGGGGCTTTTGATTTTTGGATCTTGGGGCAACTTCCCAATGCGCTACACTGCATAGGATGATCTAGAAGAGAGTCATAGTTCAGGGGGCCTAAAGACACAGACTATCCTTAAAAGGGGAGGGTCAAACTAGGAAGTGAAAGGTCGCTGTCCCCAAGGGCATTTAGCCTAAACTCATTCATCCCTTCCCCTGCCAAAGCAACATAGCTAATCCCCTGCGCCCGCCACCCCCACCCCAATGGTCCGAGGAATGGTGCCTCAGATTCTCACCTTCTCCGCATGAACTCCAGCCTCTCCATAGCCAGTGAACCTGTACCCCGTCTCTCAGGCCAGCAGCAGGATGTCTCCTCCATCTGAGATCACTGTCATGTTGGGGACTCTCCCACCAGTCCTCATCCTCTTCTGATTAACATGTGTCCTCTTCTCCTGTGAAGACAATGTAACAGTGATGAGTTTCATACCTGGAGCGGTCAAACCTTCAGGTTAGGGCCTGCAACTTATAGTGCCTCACTCTTCTGCATGGCCTTGCATGCCACCTTACATTTCCAACCCGAACAACCCAAGCCCTCCCACAAATCCAGGTAGGGTGCTGAGGCTCCTGGAGTACACACTCTGGCTATGCACAATCACTCACCCATTTCCATGGCATCCACTTCCCATGTATACCACCTGCATACCCTCCCATAAGTTTGTGTCCACATTGAGAGTTAGGTTTGTCACTCATCTTTGCAGGACAGATCATTTAAGCCTCTTGTGGCAGCAGGTCTTTTGGATGGCCCCCACAGTCACTGACTCCCTCTGCCGTCTCCATCTAGGTTTGCCTGTTCTGGCGGGGAGGTCTCTTCATCCCATCCTGTGCTACGAGAACCTCCCGCCATTCAGTCACAGCCAAGAGGAGGACAAGCAGAGAGTCATCATCAAACCGTGCACCACCCAACATTTCACCTACTTCATTGCTCCTGGCAGCTGATACTATGGGGGCAGTGTGCACTGGAGGAGCAGTTGCTACTAACACTTTTATTATTGGGGGGTGGGGGTTGGCAGGAATTGCAACTGCCATAGGAATTAGCAGAGATGCTGCCAAGGAAGTTCAGGCTCTCTATCCCTTCTTTCTCTGCAGTACTGCCTTTACCCTGAGCTGATGGGTAGTCAAAGGCCAGTTTGGCTTCTTGAAGTGTTGGCAGCACCACCGACAGTTCTTTAAATGTGGCGCTGGAACCTCCTTCCGGTCCACGGCCTGACAATGCGACCACAGGATGCCCTGCCCTAGATCATCAAGTTGCCGGCCTTCCAGCCAGTTGGCCAGTGCTCTCGCCGGTCAGCCGCCAATTAATCGGCCACGCTGAATTGTGGCAGGAACAAGGGGTATGGCCAGATGACCCTCCTGCGATCTGCAGAATTTAGCCCATTGTCAATTTATTTGTGTCACTCAGTTTAAATTATACAAATATGCACATGCATTTTGTCGGTGTAGTGGGGAATATTGGAATAGAGCATTAGAATACATCAGTTCATGAATTACACAAATCTAGCACACAACTTTTTTCATTTGTAGTTTATATGATTATCCTCACTCATAGAATAAGCTATGAATCCCATATTTTCCCACTGTGTATCTTCTATAAAATATGCTATTAGCAAACACAATTTACTCTTGGCTCCCTATAGCAAATGAAGAAAGACACGAGGCTGGGGTAAAACATTAACAAAAACCAACTGGGAATGAGCATTGCAAAAGCAGCAGAAAAAAACTGATAGAAAAGCATGTAATTGGAAGGGGACATCCATCATCAAACAGACAGTAAAAGCAGGAGTGTACATTTTTTAATGCAGAAGTACTTCCTAAAACTGAAACATTGCTACAATTTATAATGCCCATAAAGATGTGTAACTTCCCTATTAACACCTAATTTGTGATTTCAGCAGTTCAGATCCTGCTCTAAATTGGATTTATTTAAGTTGCTTCAGATTAAATCATTTTTTTTTGTATTGCGTCCAACTGTTAAAGGAAGTACTGTCTATTGTAATGCATTGATAGAATATGGCTCTCTACACATTTCATTATTTTTTCTCTCTTATCCTCCACATATTGTAGGCAAGTCAGTTAAATTAACAGGAAAATTCATATAGGATGTCAGTCACTATAAAAATTTCATTCTGCACTCGACCACTTTCCCATGGGTGCTCCGTTGCCATCATCTTTGGTTCTTTATTTCCCTAATTGCTTGCATCAATCTGCTTCTCCAAGAAATGATAAATATAGCAGAGTACAACTTCTTTATTCAGCATGAGACCATATCAACTGTGTTAAACTAACAAGTTTTTCATCCTGATTCAATATCTTACAAGTTCTTGTTCCAAATTTGGTTTCAAATGCAGCCCAAAGGCAGTCAAGGTTTTTTAATTCTTGTCAGCAACAATCGCTGGTGCCTTCCATAGGATGTAAAACCACTGACACAGGGCAAATATTGTTAGAAGGGTTCAGGGAAGATATAACAATGTAAGTGAAATCAGGATCCAGTAGAAAGCAGCTTGCACAATTTTTGAATGGAGGTGTATAAGATGGGAGTTGGCTCTAGTGAGCATAAACACCAGCATAGATTGGTTGGGCAGAATAGCATGTTTCTGTGTCATATATCCTGTGCAACATATAATATATATTTTAGTAAATATTCACTAGAAACTCAAAAGTTCCACCTTTGCTATCCTCACATTTCATGACCTTGATCAAGTGTCCTGCATAGGATTGCAGGTCTCTGTGACTTCCTTTGGAAGAAGTCCAAATGGACATCTTTTCATTATTGGAGGCTAGAGGGCTGAGAGATGGGGCATCACTCTCAGCAAGATACAGTTTACTCAACAATTCCCCACTTCCCTTCAGATTAGGCATTATGCTGGACAATTTAGGTTTGAGGATTCAAATCACTGAAATGTTTCAGCTAAATTACGCATATTGAAAAAATGTTTTTTAACCATTCACCAGAGCCATGCCTATTATGGGAAGTTGTCAAAGTGAATGTCTACGATATCCTTTATGGCTACACTGAGGAGACAGTATCTATGCACTGAGAGCTGAGTTTAGAGGAAGAGTTGAGGAATCTGGCACATAGTGGGTTGAATGGCCTCCTTCTCAGTCATAGAGTCATAGAGTTATACAGCACAGATACAGGCTCTTCAGCCCATCATGTCAATGCCGGTCATCAAGCACCTATCCATTCTAATCCCATTTTCCAGCACTTGGCCCGTAGCCCTGTATGCTATGGCATTTCAAGTGCTCATCTAAATACTTCTTAAATGTTGTGCTGTAGCCATTCTATGATTCTCATTAAGGTACACACAATTTGATGGGATTTGTGATGTACCCTCAGCGAACCCTTGTGTGTAATGGAAGCAGCATATACTTTGTTGTTTTAAAGGATTTCAGTGTCCAGTCAGCACTAACCATGTTGCTGATTGGCAGGGGGGAAATATTGGGCGTGACTAAGGCCAGTTAAAACTAGCCTACACCTCTTAAAGGGTAGGTACACCGAGCTGCTGTCACTTGTGTAGGAAATTAATCTGACCCATGAAACATTGAATAATAACACAACATGGGAGAGAACAGGCTTCAAGGATTATGGGCACTGCACTGGAGATCTTGGTAGAGGAGGTGCAAAGCAGAAGTGATGTCCTGCATCTTCAGGGGATCAAGAGGCCCTCCAGACAAAAGCTCAGAAGGCAGTGGGAGCAAATAGCCATTGAAGTCAATGCCAGGAGTCAAGTCCCGAGGAACTGGATGCAGTGTAACAAGAAGTTGAGTGACCTTACATGAGTGATCAAGGTCAGTGAGCACATCTTAAAATGTCACATCCTACCATCTGCAGCAATAGTCTCAGCCACTACTCAATTCGCCACACACCTATCACTCACCTACCAACAAACTCTACCAAACAGGATTCATACATGACACTCATGATTCACTGCACCCTCACACTCTTAACATTGCTGCAAGCCTCAGATTCACAATTCACAGCTTACACACTCTACCAGCTATTCAAACAAGAAGGCTACATCACCTGAACAGGTTACACAACACTCACTGATACACTTCCCTCTCTCTTGCAGGACAAGTTGATGCACAACCAGAGGCAGCAGGAAATAACCAGAGGGAGACATTTTGTTAGCCATTATTGAGATCTCAATTGCCAAGGCTCTGGCCAGTGACAAGTCTGAAAACATTGAAAATGGTGGTATCCTCATAACTAATCCTCCATCTAACACCCCACCTCCCCCTCATCTCACAGTTTCTTCTGATTTACAAGCTTCAGATAGTCTAAGCATGCACCTCTTACTTTCCCTCCACCCCATGCCACAACTTTACCCTTTTGTTTTTCTCCTTTCAGACACCCAATACACGCAACCTGGTCAGGCAGTGCGGGAACAGCAAGAAGTCAGTGATGATAACAACACAGCACCACCTCTTGATTTCAAACTTGCAGCTACCTTCTCATATACTGACACTGCAGATCATTTAGAGAACAGCATAGAGACTGGATTTGCACGTGGTGAAATACTGTGTATGAGTAACCTGCGGCTAGGAAAGGTGACAAGGATAGCGCAGGTGTCAATTCACCAGAGGGTGCAGTGGGACATGGATTCCACAGCAGAGGACTCAAATGTGCATTTCAATGAGGCAGAATTAGCCTGAGGGTATATATGCAGGAATGTTTGGCACATTGGGAAGCCAGCAAAAAATCCTGAAGTCAAGTCAAGGAGCATTCAGGAGTCCATCACCAACTTGTCACAGGGCTTTGCACAGAGCTTGGAGCACAGCCTTTCCAGTATGGAAGTGGCGACCAACACAATAAGTATACCTTTCATTATTGTTTCATGGAATGTGAGCATTGCTGGCAAGGCCAGCATTTGCTGTCCATAATTGCCCTTTAGAAGGTGGAGTTGAGCCACCTGCTTAAACCACTGCTGTCCACCTGATCCAGCTACACCCACAATGTTGTAAGGGAGTGCCAACCAAGATGCAGCATCTGATAAAAACAAAAAACTACTGCGGATGCTGGAAATCCAAAACAAAAACAGAATTACCTGGAAAAACTCAGCAGGTCTAGCAGCATCAGCGGAGAAGAAAAGAGTTGACGTTTCGAGTCCTCATGACCCTTCAGCAGAACTGAGTGAAGTTAGGAGAGGGGTGAAATATAAGCTGGTTTAAGGCTGGGGAGGAGGGGGTGGGGGGTGGGGAGAGAAGTTGGGGGAGGGGGTGGGAGGGGTTGGTCGTAGGGACAAGCAAGCAGTGATAGGAGCAGATAATCAAAAGATGTTACAGACAAAGGAACAGGGAGGTGTTAAAGGTGGTGATATTATCTAAGAGAATGTGCTAATTAAGAATGGATGGCAGGACACTCAAAGTACAGCTCTAGTGGGGGTGGGGTGGAAAGACTGACAGGGTATTATAGTTATAGATTTAAAAATAATGGAAATAGGTGGGAAAAGAAAAATCCAGATAAATTATTGGAAAAAACAAAAGGGAGGGGGAAGAAACGGAAATGGGGGTGAGGATGGGGGAGGGAGTTTAAGATCTAAAGTTGTTGAATTCAATATTCAGCCCAGAAGACTGTAAAGTGCCTAGTCGAAAGATGAGGTGCTGTTCCTCCAGTTTGCGTTGGGCTTCACTGGAACAATGCAGCAAGCCAAGGACAGACATG
This sequence comes from Cetorhinus maximus, assembly GCF_964194155.1. NCBI lineage: Eukaryota > Metazoa > Chordata > Chondrichthyes > Lamniformes > Cetorhinidae > Cetorhinus > Cetorhinus maximus. Next base: position 105,207,112 of record NC_135884.1, read on the forward strand.
TGGGCAAGAGAGCAGGGTGGAGTGTTAAAATGGCAAGCGACAGGGAGGTTTGGGTCTTTCTTGCGGACAGACCGCAGGTGTTCTGCAAAGCGGTCGCCCAGTTTGCGTTTGGTCTCTCCAATGTAGAGGAGACCGCATTGGGAGCAACGAATGCAGTAGACTAAGTTAGGGGAAATGCAAGTGAAATGCTGCTTCACTTGAAAGGAGTGTTTTGGCCCTTGGATGGTGAGGAGAGAGGAAGTGAAGGGGCAGGTGTTGCATCTTCTGCGTGGGCATGGGGAGGTGCCACAGGTGAGGGTTGAGGAGTAGGGGGTGATGGAGGAGTGGACCAGGGTGTCCCGGAGGGAACGATCCCTACAGAATGTCGCCAGGGGGGGTGAAGGGAAGATGTGTTTGGTGGTGGCATCATGCTGGAGTTGGCGGAAATGGCGGAGGATGATCCTTTGAATGCGGAGGCTGGTGGGGTGATAAGTGAGGACAAGGGGGACCCTATCATGTTTCTGGGAGGGAGGAGAAGGCATGAGGGCGGATGCGCGGGAGATGGGCCGGACACGGTTGAGGGCCCTGTGAACCACCGTGGGTGGAAGCAGCATCTGATGGCTGATCCCTCAGCTTCCATTACATCACAAGCAGCTTCCACCAGGATTCCGAGTATTGCAGAGGAAGCTCAGAGTGAAGTAATGCAAGATCAGTTTGCTGTAGTGTAAACTCAGCATCTTTCCATCATGGCTGTGGACTACAGTTTGCAAAAGGGCTTGCTGCAGATTACTCTAGCAGATTGCTAGGACTGCTGAGGACCATCCGGGGAAAGTGGCACTGGCTGTGTGCAGCATGAACTCACTGTCCTCTCTCAGGATTACAGCATTTGTCTCCCAACTCTGCCACTCCACTTGTACTCTTGCTGTTGCCTGTCAGGTAGCCCAGGCTGTTGCCACCAATGCTGAGATGGTACAGTCTGCAGACGGACTTTCTGAGGTTGTCCTCCGAAGCCATGTGCAGCCTACTCCACTGAAAGTCAGCAGCCTCCCACCAGCCCTGCTGTGGCCACGAGGGCAGCACTGTGTAGGAGCACTGGGATTGGCAAAGGTACATTCTATGACGCTAATTAGGGTACAGGCACTAAGGGAATGTACAAGGGTGATTAGTTCACTTTTGTATGTAATATGGAATGATTTCATATATAAATTTGGTATCAAATGTATTTTTGTGGTGGCTTTTATTTTTGGGTTGTGGTGACGTGGATGTTGTGATGGTCAGTGACAGAGGTGAGATAAGGTGTAAGAGTATTGATAAATATGTTGCGGTGACTGGTTTCATACTTCACAGTTCTTCACGGACAGCCTCCTTTCTTCCTCCTTCTCCTCCTCCTCACACTCCTGCTCCTCCTCCAACTCCTCACGTTCTGCTTTTGAACTGCTCGCCGTGTAGCTGGTGGTGAGGGCAGTCCCACATAATGGAAAGATTATGCAGCATGAAGCAGACCATGACAAGTCTTAACACCCATTCTGTTGAGTACAGCAAAGCTCTTCCAGAGTGGCCCTGGCAGTGAAAGTATTGTTTCAGCACACCAATAATCTCAGCTATCATGTTTAGTGTGGCAGCATTGTGCAGAGTAAACAAACAGGGCAGAATTGTCCAGTCCTATTGGCAGCAGGCATCATGGCGGGTGCGGGAGGGGGGTGGTGGAACGACAATATGATGAGAAGGCCAAAAATCAGTTTCACGCTGTCATAAAACCAGCTTGCGATTGACCGTTCTGCCCGTCAATGGCGTGCTGCCTTTCCGGTCACCGCATGTTGGGAATCTAATTTCAATACTTTAGCATTTCATTTTGAGCACTGTTAACCAGAATCATCCTCCATGCTGGATCATCCGGGCACATTGGCATGATTGCACGCTGACATGTTTCACAACTGTACATAAGCGACGTGCACCTGCCAAGCTGCACTTTGCTCGGGGCTTCGAGGTTTGTTTGCCTACCTTGCTTCAGGCAGCACTCATCAGCACCAGGCTTCGCAGGCAGCACCACATCACTTTTAGGGGGGCTCATGGCCAGGTCTCTGCCTACCAGACCAACCATAAGGTTGGAGTGGCTTTTCAACGACTGCAGGACAAAGGCTGTTCTGGGGAAGGGGGTATCTCAGGGTGGGTGTGGGGGCAAATGTTGATCTGTGCAAGTGGCCTCAAGATGGTGAGGGCTGAGGAGGCAGTCTCCAGAGGAGGTGGGGCCAGGTGGAGTTGTGAGGATGTGTGTGAGAGAGTGAGTGATTATGTCCCTTGAGCTGGCAGTGAGTGAGATGCAAGTGAATGTGTGATGGCCTTGTGAGTGGGTGAGTTTAGCGTGGTGAGATGGTTGCTTTAGCCTGGCGGCACAGATGAGATCATTCATCCTCTTTCTGCACTGGATGGCCGACCTCTTGTGTGCAGCATTGGCACTGGCCACCACTGCCACTGCCTCCCAAGCCGGAGTGGCAAGATTGCTGGACCTCCTGCGGCCAGAAAGGGGGTGGAGGACATCACGGAGGGCTTCCAAAAGGTACTCCAGTGACGGGTCACTGAACTCTTCCTGGCTTTCAGGGCCATGTTTTCACTGGAGCAGTCCTGGGCTGCAAGCATTGAGAACTGTGTGCAGGGCTGCAGTTTAGATATGGCGCCCAGCGTGAGGAAACAATCTGGTAATGGCAGGGTGGGCGATTCAGGGGCAGCCCACCACTGATACGGTGTGTTCCCTGTGGCTGCCTAATTAATGAGGCTAGAAGCGGATGATATGGCGCGAAAACTCGCCATTACAGCCGGCAGGGAAAATGTCGTTTTACATGCCCACTACCGCACTTATCTGGAACAATTCCACCCACCGTGTCCGCAAAGTGATGTGCATGCAGGAGAAGCCTGTAATCCCAGCGAAGCCTCACTCTGCCTGCTTCTCTCTGGCAAGACAGAATAATTTGCATTTAGCTCTCTGAGTGGAAAGCATTAGGGACCTCCCTCACAGAACAGTGGATGGCAAACTACGAGATGTTGCAAACAATCTCCAGCTCCATCCTGGAAGGAGTCAAACATAGTAAAGTTGATCAGCACAGTTCTCCCCATAGACGCTGGAGATACAGTCCCTGGCCTGCTCTGAGGTTACTGTTGTGGATGCAGCAAGTGGCAAATTTCAGTCAAGATGAGCACAAATGTAGCACATATTGTTCCTGGTTGAGGTAGGAGAACATACCCCCTGAACGCCCAGAGTACATATAGACTACTGTTGAGAGCTCTTTAACCCCTCCCCCTCCTTCCTGCTGTTGAATGTGTGTTCAGGTGTACGGTGTTAAGAGAAGATGTTAGCTAAAGCATTCAACTTCAAAATGGCACCAGTAGTGTCAAAGCAGTATTGCACGCTGGAAATTATGATGTTCTGCCTGCTTTGCATCCGACAGTGGTCATTTAGAGCCTACGCTCTAAAGCCTTCACTGATATGGCGTCCATCACAACTTGCCCCAAAAGAGTTCTCACGCACCATGGGTGCTACTTTGGACACCAAGCAGCACCCAGAGCCCCAAACAATAGACGCTACTGATCTGAATCTCTCACTGAAATAATAAAGCATCATGTCAGTCAGTGAATTAGTGTCAGCAGTTCTGATCTACAGGTGCTATAATACAAAGGTTACCTTCAATCTCAAAGTTACTGACTTTTTACTTTGAAGCTGCCTTTTGGGCCGACAGTGTTATATAACAGATATACTGAGTAAAATCTACAAAAGAAATTCTTCCTCTAGGATCCAGGCTTTAGATTGAGATAAAGCTCTAACACCAATTGGGAATGTCTCTGAACTATGGTTATAAAGTGCCTCACATAAAGGTGTAAGCCTGAGATTTATTGATGTAGCTTAAAATAAAGTCCTAGCTAAGAATAACAGAATAACCAAACACTCAATCTATGATTACAGAGATAAAATTTGATGAAGAAGTTCTTTAGGGACTAAATATAGGGAGTCCTTGAAAATTACAAACAGACCCAATCAATTAGGTAGATGTTCCAGAACTCACTCCTCACACCGACACTCACATAAATTACCACATGTATATGGTAAAAGGGATTTAGTATAAGAAATATTTTAAGGCAAGTTATGGAGATTGTTCAATTTTCACCAAAGAGACAGGAGACAGTGGGAAACTGATTAAAGTTCAGATTTTCACAGGCTGAACCCTTCATTGATATGGAGACAGATTTCCTGTCGGCTTAGAGCCAGTGGGGGTGAGAATGGAAGTGAATCGGATGACATGTCAGAACCATTTAGACTCTCACAGCTGCCATCACTGAGGCGGCTGGTTGCCCTAAGGTGAAATCTGCTGATTGAGCCTAAGCCTTTCACTGCACCAGAGGGAAGGGAGATGTCACAGAGGAGCTGGAGGCCTGGCACCCAGAGCAAGGCAGACACTCATTTCAATGTTAAAAACAAAAAACTGCGGATGCTGGAAATCCAAAACAAAAACAGAATTACCTGGAGAAACTCAGCAGGTCTGGCAGCATCGGCGGAGAAGAATAAAGTTGACGTTTCGAGTCCTCATGACCCTGTTCTGTTCTGGTGAAGGGTCATGAGGACTCTAAATGTCAACTTTATTCTTCTCCGCCGATGCTGCCAGGCCTGCTGAGTTTTTCCAGGTAATTCTGTTTTTGTTTTACTCATTTCAATGTTGCTGACTTAGATTTCTCCACTCCTATTTCGTATGTCATTATGTTAGCCTTCTGACTGACCTAGAGATGACACTGCAACCTGTCTCAGCCTGCTAGAATAAACAGCTAAACAAAATATTGGGCTTTATCGCTGCAGAAAAGAATGATAGATCATTCTGGACTCTGCCAGCCCTAATGAAAATTTTTGCCCTTTCTCCAGGAAGGAAACTTGGTTGCCTATAGACTCAGACTAGCTGTGCCTTTTACAATTGTCCACTATTACTCTACATTGACGTCAAAAGAGACTAATATTTGAGCATGGGGTTAAGGCCGAGGGTGGGGGTGTGAGGGGGAGTGGAAGGTAAAACAAGTGCCTGAATTGGACTCGTCCCTTTTATAACGAGTGGGTTAGGTTAAAGTTGGGGCTGCGCTTTCTGAATGTTCATTTAGCCAGAAAACTATCATATGGCAAAAAGCAAAATTCAGCAGATACTGGAAAATCAAAATAAAGTCAGAAAATTCTGGAAACACTCAGCAGGTCAGGCCACATTTGTTGAAGATAAACATGGGAGTAAACATTTTGGATGGATGACCTGTCATCAGAATTAGCCTGTGCTGAATTTAGGTACGTAGCGGTGCGCAAGTACAACACAAGTTGGCCTGAAACCTGATAAAGAAAGAGGGGTTTTGAGTGGTGGGGGTGCGGGGATGTGGTCTTGATGCCCTTACAGCGCTAAAAGAAATGCAAGTGTAGGAGAAGCATGGAGAAAAACATTAGCAAGGGTATTCATCCGTAGCTGCTCAGAAATATCTTTAATGATCTGGTTAGGTTACAAAGTTAAGAAAAGTCAGCATTAAGCCAATACAAATTGTGTTGAGTAGTAATTTAAAGGATTTGTTCAGCAGTTGCAGCACAAGTGTCTGGAGTATTTAACTTCAAAAACAACTAAAGCTTATTGCTGCTAATGGTACACACCAGTGACTGGTCGTATTCTCCAGCAAACTGTGCTACCTCAAGGTACTGTACAGCCTTTTAGGAAAGAATTACCACTGCTTGATATTTGTCCCTGAAAGAGTTGGAAGAAGAGAAATAGGAGATGGAAGAGCCAATGCAGAAGAGTTCCAGACCACGAAGGACGCTCTCCCAAAATGTCTATCGGTTCAGCCACTTGAATTTAGCAGAGAACCAGTAGATCAAAAGGATGAGATTAAGTAGGCATGACATGAATGATCTCTGGCAGTTCATTGCTGAAAATCTGCAGAAAGTGTTTCCTCAGTAAAGGTAGCAATAACATTAAGCCTACATGACAGATATAATGCTGTATGTACTGATAAGTGTAAAAAGTTGGCACACTTAGGAAAGTTGCTTAGTTAAGCTGACTAAAAGGTACTATTTACCAGGCACATGGTCTATACATATATATAATACAAAGGCTTGTCAGGTAACCTGCTGTATATTGTTGCAATTCCTGTAGAGATCAAAATCTTTTAAAAGGAAAGAATCCCCATGACACCAATGGAAAGAAAACCAATGGACAAGATTTCGCTTTTTAAAGCCTTTACTGCAACAAACCAACTAAAATCAACATAATTCAAACATTAATTAACAAGGTGAAGGATATTTCAAATAAAAAGGTAAATCTCACTTTAAATAGTCGATGAAACAAAGATATGCCTAACATAGATAAAAGCATTTGCATTACTTCTTGCACTAATGTGGTACCAAGAGCAATTTCACAGACTTTCCAACTTGGCCTTCTTTATGTAGGATCTTTCACTTCCCACTCAATTGTTTCAGCCCTGTGTTCCAGCAGCTGCATTCCATCTGAAGTCCCTGGTTACGGTTAACACCGACAAGGTGCATGTCTACGAAGCTTGTCTCGCTTGGGTAACAACAGTTCTTATGGCACAGAATCCCCGGACATCCTCTTCTAGAGCCTTTTAAACAGTCTGGTTGGCTCTTGCAGAACTGAAACAGCAACAGTGGGGCTTGTCCAATCCACAATCCCCTGCACTTCCTGTCTTCAGCTCTCTGTCCTTTCCAACTGTATAAAATACACAGTAACACAGACCTTGCTCTATTCTCAGGGCCCTACTTCAACACCAGGATCTGTTCTGAACTGCATGTGCTATTCCTTTAGTAAAGAAATTTGCTTGCCAACTCTCATACAATATTTGTGTTTTGCACTGCCTGCCACAAGTCAGGCTAGAACCCAACACAACTGCAATTGGCTTTCCATTTTTTTTGCTTTAACTTTCATCCCCATAGCAACCTCAGGTCGCACCTGGAACCTACTGATCTCATAATCAGGAAACCAATTATTCCTCTCTCGGATTACTCCCCAGTTTCCCTTTCGTCTAAAGGGGGAACATAACAAATCGAAAAAATACAAGCTGTACCCGAGGCACATGGCTCACTACAGCATCAACAGTCGGTCAATACCTGATTCTTACATAACCTTACAGCTTACCATTACAACTGTAGTTCACAATTGAAAGCCTTGACAAAAGGCTTCATACATAATATTGAAACATGACATAGCTACATGATGCATAGTTTCTTCATGAAATCTAAGATTGGCTGCAGATTCAGGGGATGTCTATTACTGTGCTCCTTCGACTTACAGTACTTCCCTGTCTGTGTGACAAAGTGGCACTTAGCTCAATGTAATAGGGGGACTGACCAAGAGGAGGTTTCAGGAATGACAAGCCTTTGACTCCTTTAGGCCATACAAAAATAATCTTATGCCTTATCCCTAGTCCCACTTTCACCCACGCAGGTGTACAGACAACGTTAATGTTATGGCCGGAATATTGCCGTTAGCATGTGGGGGCCTGACACACTGACGTGCAAAATGATGCGAGATGACATTGGGCGTGCGGCCTGAAGTCATCATGCGTCATTCCGATATTGCGTTCACCGGGCACGTGCCTGAGGCAGCTACACACCAGCCAAATTGTCAAAGGCCTATCAAGGCCATCAAAGAAGTCATTAACCTTATTAACGACACTGCCCATCCAACCTTAAGGTTGGAGGGCAGGCAAAGAGCTCAAGAGGCCTTCGCGTTTTTCAGGAAACATTATCCACGGGTGGGATGAGGTTTCCTGAAGGTTTTATAAAATAATTTAATAAATTTTGCTACACTCACAAACATGTCCCAGCTCATGTGATACTGTCACATGAGGGGACATGTTTGAATAATTTTTAACTTTATTTATAACAAATTTTTAAAAATCAAATTAACCTCCCTGAGGCAGCTCCACGCCTCAGGGAGATTGCTGTGCTCTTTCGTGTACATGCGCGAAAGATCGCAGACCCTGACTCTCCCTCCACCCCCTGCCCACAGCGCTAAGTGTTACCAGCCGCATGTTACACCGGGCAGGCCTTAATTGGCCTGCCCACGTAAAATGGCAGCTCGCAGCTGATCGCTGGCGGCGATCGGCTCTGCACCCGCCCCCGCCTGCTCCCGCCCAACCCGCCCAATCCGCCCGACATAGGTAAGATTTAGCCCATTCCTGCTGTCCGGTCGCTTTGTTCAGCGAACACGATTGCACGCCTGTCTACTGGTGATTGAGTTGGTAAACAAGATACTGCAGATGCAGAGGCCAATGTAAGATGAAGCACATGCTGTTTATTTATACAAGTAACAGAGCACTAACACGTGTGCTTCTCCAACCAGACCCTATTCTAAATTACTGATTAACATTGCAGCCCGTGATACACAACAATTGGGTAATACAATCACATGGTCAATCTGCTGACATTTTCTTAAAGGTGTATTGCACCTCAGATTACCATATCCCTCCCTCTTTACTCAAAAGTACAATTTACAATCTTTACAATATATCAACTATTTACATAAATGAACTATTTACAAATTCAGTCTCTCTGGAGCTTTCTTCAAACGTGACGAACGTTGCAGTTCTACGACTTCGGATGGTTTATCCGAGGCCTCCCTCTCAGGAATCATCTGTCCACTAGGCTCTCCAGTGGGAACCTGTAAGTTCATTTCTTCGACTCTCTCAGGCTCAACGGATCCTACAGGCACTTCCAAACCAAGTGGAGTTCCTTCCACATGTGGTGTAGACTCCAACGGGAATGCTTGGCACATCCTTTCTTGTAGACCTGTTTCCCTTTTCCTGAGGTGATCTATGTGTCTCCTAATTATCCGACCTTTGACCGAGGGGTCCTGTCACAGCACTAACTTCACCTGATAGCCATTTGGGCCCATCTCCAAAGTTCTTTGCAAAAACTGCGTCTCCAACAGTGAAGTTTCTTTCACGATTGTGGTAATTATGTCTATACTTCTGAGCCTCCTGACTTCTTTCTACCCTTCCCCTTAACTTCGGCCTTATACAACTCAAACATGTCCTGAGACGTCTCTTCATCAATAATTCTGCGGGGTCAATGCTGGTGGTCGTGTGTGGCATAGTCCTGTAGCTGAGTAGGAAACATGATAATCCAGTTGCAACAGCGTCTCCATCCAGTTTTTTCATTCTGTACTTGAAGGTCTGGACTGCCTCTTGGCCATACCTTTGGATGCATGGTGGTATGGCGAGGTCTTAACATGTGTAATGCCATTGAGACTTGTAAATCCTCGCTGGTGAATGCCATTCCATTATCAGACACTATTATCTCTGGCAACCTGTGTATCGCAAAACCCTGATGCCATCGGTCTATGGTGGCAGCAGATGTGGGTGATCTCACCTCGTATACATCCATCCACTTTGAGTGAGCCATAATCAAGAGGAACATTGTGCCCAAAAAAGGCCCCACATGGTCAACGTGAAGGGGGACCCATGGCCTTCTTAGCCATTCCCAGACAAATAAGAGACTGGACAGACCACGATCCAGTTTTGTCTCACGTAAGGGAACAAGTTTTATGGGGATGAAATGGAGCAGAAGGAGGCAATTTCTGTACCTGTTGGCACTGTATGCAGCTCTTGACTAAGTTTTCAATTTCTGTTTCCATCCCTGGCCAGCATAAGTAGCTGTGCACCAACATTTTCATTCTAGAGATGCAGGGCTGAGCACTATTCAATTCGATCAATAATGGCCTCCTTCCTCACAGAGGCACAATGGCCTCCACAGCAAGATGCCATCCTGGCAGGTGAGCTCATATCTCCTATTAAAATAGGGCTTCAATTCATCTGACTTTGGCTCGTTTGACCATCCCTGTAAGACTTGTTCCCTTACATGAGACGAAACTGGATCGCGGTCTGTCCACTCTCTTATTTATTTGGCATGTACTGGTGACAAATCCAGAAAGTTTAATAACAAGACAAGTTGTTGAGGAATTGGGACGTTCACATTGCTATCTTTTAGAGGTAATCGGCTCAGTGTGCCAGCATTTGCAATCTGGCTTCCCGGCCAGTGGATAAAAGTATATCTGTAAACACCTTTGGATGCGTGCCAAGGCAATTGGGGGCATTGCCTTATCTTCCCCAAACAAACCTAGTAGTGGCTTGTGATCAGTTATGATGGTGAAATGGCCAACATGGATGTATTGGTGGAACTTCTTAACTCCAAATACTATGGATAAGGCTTCTTTCTCTATTTGTGGGTATCTTCATTCTGCAACAAGAGTGTTCATTACATGTATGTTGGCTGTTCAGAGCTATCAGCCATCCAGTGGGAGAGTACTACCCCTACTCCATAAGGGGATGCATCGCAGGTCAAAACTAATTTTTTCCTTGGGTCGAAATATACCAACAGGGCCGATGAATGTAGCAACTGCTTTACTGTCGTAAAAGTCTGTTGTTGTGGAGCTTGCCAAGTCCACCTGTGGCTTTTCTTGAGCAAACTGTATAATGAAGCCAGCACTGTTGACAAATTTGGGAGAAAACGGCCATAATAGTTAATCATTCCCAAGAAGAACTTGAGTTCTATGGCATTTTGCAGCACTGGCACCTCACGAATAGCTCTCACCTTGTCTTCTACTGGGTGAAGGCCCTACCGAGTTGACCCTATGACTCAGGTAAGCCACTTCTTTTGCTTGGAAGATACATTTTTCCCTTTTCAAGCATACTCCGGCTTGTGAGAAATGCTTCAATATCTCTTCCCAGGTGTTCTTCAGCAGTTAGTCCTGTTACTCGGACATCATCGAGATAAACCGCCACATGGGGCAGACGTTGAAGTAAATTTTCCATAGTCCATTGGAAAATGGCACATGCCAATGAGACACCGAAGGGTAAACCTGGTATATTGGTATAACCCCCATGTGTGTTGATAGTCACAAAATCCTGAGAGGCCTTTTCTAGCTTAACTTGCTGGTAAGCGTGGCTCATGTCGAGTTTCGTATATGTGATGCCCCATGCCAGCTTGGAGTACTATTCAATAATTTTTGATGTAGGATGCCTGTCAAGTCTGGCTCTTTGTTAATGGTCAACTTATAGTCCCTGCATATTCGCACACCCTGGTCAGGCTTTTAGTACTGGAACTATGGGTGCTGCCCATTTGGGAAATTGTGCAGTTTGTAAGACTCCCAACCTTCCCAGCCTGTCTAATTCAACATCACCTTTTTCTCGTAATGCATAGGGGATTGGCCTTGTCTTCAAGTATCTGGGGGTTGCCCGAGGATCCACGTGGGTTTTAGCTTGCAGCCTTGAATCTTCCCAATCTCTTCCCTGAACACAGAGGCACATTTTTGTAATAATTCTTGTAGATCTTTCATTCTGAGTTGAAAATTCTCAGTCCTCTCCAACTTTATTTCCTTAAACCAGTTCCGACCAAGTAGACTTGGACCTTCCCTTGTTACCACTGTCTGGGGTAAATTAACAGACTGACTTCCATACTGCACTGGAATCTTGCATATACCTCTTACACACATGTCCTCACCAGTACACGTCTTTAATTTTGCATCTGTGTTTAGTGAGTGGTCTCCTCCATTCAGATATCTTGACCCCTGTGCTCCTTTAGGGGGCTGGCACCTGCATGGGAGGGCGAGAGAGAGAGACCGTGACTAAAGACAGAGAGAGAATGCAGCATGGCCACTCACTTTCAAACTGCTAGCTGCTCCTCCAATCACAGGCTGTTTCTCTCCTGCATTTTCTGCTGATAGGCTCACTTGTGATTGGCCTGTAATTGGAGGAGTAGCTCCTTGCAGATCTGTCACTTCCACTTACCTGTGTTCTGAACATGAGTCCGTGGGCCAGATAGAGGGGCATGGTGGGCCGGAACATGGCCTGCAAGCTGACTTAGACTGGTACAGAAATATTTCTGGAGAACAGGATTAGGTGCAATGATGGTACTTGATCAGACAGAGTGTATGAATGTTTCAGACCCATTCCATGAAATTTAGATGCACAAGGATACTCTGTTGTGAACTTCCATCTACAAACAGTGCAAAGCTACAAAGCTGGATACATTTTGACATAAATTTGTTTGAGATTCCAAACAAGGATTGGGAATACAACAAAATTTTTGCAACATCACAATTTTTGTCTGTACCATCAATGAATGCCTCCCACTTCACACTTTAAATTGTTAAAATGAAAGATTTGCAGAGTATATCCACAGCTAGAGACCAACACGGCATTATCTTCCTTTCAAGGCCTGAGCTATTAATGGAAGACTTATAGAAGAACTGCAGTAGGTTTAATTGCTTTCTCAGGTTTGTAGCTTCAAGTCCTAACTTCAACCTTGTCTGTCCAGTTTCTACTGTGTAACTGGCCAATTAAAATTGGCATTGTGCCTTCCCCTCTCTGATCCTACTACCTTTGAACAGTTTTAAGCTGCTCTTTTTTAGCAGTTCTGTGGGATACAGTTAAGCCAAACTCATTTCAAGTGGAACCGGGGTCAGAAAAGGCCCAGCCAGACAGTTTTGTTTAGGTTTCCAGGAGTGCTCCTCAGGGCCCCATAAGGAAACTTGGCCTTCCCGCAGTCCCAGGCTTTTTCTCACCCTTTCCCTGAACATGATGCCTTCACCAATCTGCTCACAGCTACTTATCTGATTACATGGGCCATTCATTTGGGTTCCCTTCTCCTGCCCTAATTCCCACTCTTATCTGGTAGAAAGAAGGGCATTTCCCACTTGTAATCTAATCTGAGAAAATGTCCTCACAAATACCAACTCCGAGCCTGTGTAGCACCAGTAGGTTACAAGGAATGACAGCACTTATCACTGTTTCTCATAAGAGTAACATTGGGCAGAATTTTGCCCTTGATGGGCGAGCGGGCCCCACCGACTCGGCGGCAGGCGGGCAGCCGATCGCAGCCACCGAAACGGGCCCTGCCGCCATTTTAAGTGGGCGGGCCAATTAAGGTCTGCGCTTCTTGTGCAGGCGGGGGAGGATTCCCCAACTGCCAGAGTGCGCTCTTGCACGCATGCACACGAAAGAGCACACATCTCTCTGAGACTGAGTGCTGCCTCAGGGAGATCACTGACAGTGTTTGAAAGTGTAAAAATAGAAAAATAAAAAAATTATTAACATGTCCCCCTGATATGACAATGTCACACAAGATGGGACATGTTAATAAATATCACAGAAACTTTATTAAAGATTTTTAAAACCGACATGAAGCCTCACCCCGCCAGTGGTTCCCCCTAACGTCATCCCGTGTCATTTTCACGTCGGCGAGCGGGCTCCGCCCCCAGCTTGCGGACGGAAAATTCCTGCCCATTGACTTTATTTCCTTTATGTCCGGTCCATTACTAGCACATGAGGGTGCATCAGGTATGGGCTGGCATGCTGAGACATTGCACGAGAAAGACAACTAAAAGCTGAACCCCTAGAGATAGCTGCATCACTGAAACAAATGTCAGCTCAATCCTCAAAGACTCTGGGAATCTTGCCCAGTTACCCAACTCTCAACTGCAGATCTCTCAGGGAATGTCTAACAGAAGTAGGAGAATAGGAGCTAAATTAAGTAAATTAGCAGGCACAATGGTTAGAATTGATGTTGATCAGTATCTGCAATGTTGCAAGTTATTAGAATCACTAGAAAAAGATATACTAGAAAGTAACAGTTGATTGACCACATACAATTCAGAGGTCATTTCTTTTCTGGGTTTATGCAATTTACTGAATCGAGTTGATGAATTATGAGACTATGAAATTTCTATTACTGAGGCAAGATACAGTAGCCTTTGGGAATGCAAGTCTTAATTAAATAGTTGATGGTGTTGGAAGGACCAGCCATAAGGGAAGGACTTTTATTATTTTCTTAACATTTTTTTAATTAAAAGCAATCGGTAATAAATTGCTGCCGTTTTCTCTGGCTGCATCTTGAGGGATCTATAGCTCCATCTCCTCTTCCTCTTGTGCAACCTTCAGTCATTATGGGAATGGAGAGTCAACTCCCCCTTTTTCACTGACACGCTTTTCGTTTTCAGTAAATAATAATCCTTTCTGTGAAATGGCATTAACTCTGAACACACTTGCTGGGCAAAGCTGAAGCTCTCCAAGAGGTTCGGCTGGGTACCTAAAAAGATAGTTCAGAATGCCTTAGCTTTTCTTGTGGTTGAATGGGCATATTATATTTGTTCTTCCCTTCTGTCTGTAGATGTCACAATGGACTTATTAGCTATGGCTGCGAGGGATGCTCCCAATCAATACACAACCATCATGTGCAGATTACAAACCCAGTAGTAATCCTGTGATAGCATCTGCCTCTGGACTCCAGAAATGACAGCACTGTGGGGTCAGTGGGATGGCACCTCATTTGTATTGACCTTTTGAGATCTCAGATGATGGCTTGCGCCATGCTGAAGAGTTCAAGCACTCCTTGCCTTCTCTTTTCCCTGATTTCTGTGTGAAGCCAGTGTGTCTCATGCTGCTGCTAGAGACTAGTCAACTGAAAGTCCAAGGGAGACAGAGGGCTCCGCAATTTATAAATGCATTGCTGGATGCTTTAGTCATAGAGGTTGACAGAAGGAGAGATGCCATGTTTCCACAGGAATTGAAAAAGGACATATGGTATACACATACCAGGCTGGGAATTCTGTGATGAGCAACTCGCCTCCTGACTCCCAAAAGCCTGTCCACCATCTGCAAGGCTCAAGTCAGGACCTATTGGAATACTCTCCACTTGCCTGGATGAGTGCAGCTCCAACAACACTCAAGAAGCTTGACACCATTATGGGAAGATGGTGCATAGTGGTAATGTCACTGGGCCAATAATCCAGAGGCCCGGGCTATTGCTTTGGGGACACGGGTTCAAATCCCGCCATGGCAGCCGGTGGGATTTAAATTCAATGAACAAATCTGGAAATATAAAGATAACCTCAGTAATGGTAACCTTTGATTGCCATAAAAACTGGTTCGCTAATCTCTTTTATGGAAGGAAATCTGCCATTCTTACCTGGTCTCACCTCCATGTGACTCCAGACCAACAGCAATGTGGTTGAGTCTTTAACTCAAGGGCAATTAGGGATGGGCAACAAATGCTGGACTAGCCAGTGACACTCACATCCCGTAAAAAAAAATCCAGGATAAAGCAGCCTGCCTGACTGGCACCCCATCCATCACCTTCAACATTCACTCCCTCCACTACCAACACATAGTGTCAGCACAGTGTACCATCTACAAGATGCACTGCAACAATTTGCCAAGGCTCCTTTGGAGCCTTCCAAACCTGCGATCTCTACCCCCAAGAAGGGCAAGAGCAGCAGATCTCTTCCTCCTCTTGAGGTGACCTCCAGATTCCTGGAGGCAATGGCTGCATCCTCATGACAAAGATGTTATGGAGGAAGCAGCAGACCACCATGAACTTTGACATCCACCCAGAGTGTATTGAAGGGCTTCCCCCAGATGTCCAGGCATTGGAAGTGTCATTTGAGCATGCCAATGGTCTACTCCATGATGCTCCTGGTGGCTGCATGCATCTTTATATGTTCATTTCCCTCGTGTGGTCGAATAGTGTTGGGGGTGGTGGGGGTGGGCGGGTGGTCTTGAGCCACATGTACTGCCTTTGTCCCCAAGTAGTCATCCTCTGGTTCTCCATGGAGACACATAATTGGCCTCCGGCACCACGTGCATACAGTGTTGGGTTACATACGGAGAGATGTTTTATATGTTTTCTGCTCTCACCTGGAATGATCAGATACACAAAAATTCAACAGCACATTCACCCTTATGGCCACTGGCAGAGTTGGCCTTACCTTGGTGCGAAGTTCAGGCCATGTTAAAGGAAGTGGCACAGTTCAGTGACTGCCTCCTTGTTGGAACTAAATCACCCCAGGTATTGCTCTTGGATGCGATGGGGGGTAAGAGAATTTCTCTGGAAAACCCTGTGGTGGGTAGGACCTTCTTTAGAGAGCCACTCTCCTCCTCCCTCTTTAGAGAGCTTCCCTTTGCAGCAGCTTCTGATCCATTTGTTGGTTGTGTTGCAAACCCAGAGGCATGGCAACCACAGCTCCCGTCCCTCCTGTAGAGTTGGGTTACCAGATCCTCTGGCCTCCCTGAATCTACGCAGCAGCTCACCACAAAACACTGCAAAGCAAGCCTAGCACTTCCACGAACATTTCCACAGCAGAACCAAGTCAAAAGCATCTTCCCTGCAGGTTAAACACCTGACCTTTTAAATAGTGCTAGTTAGAGGGTGTTCTCCTCATACTGCTGATGTATGCATGGCGCTTCCACACTGGTCTCTGCTCAACATTGGGGGTTGGGTGGGACATGCCAGAATTGGTTAGAAACATAGCCTGCACAATTTTATGGCTCCAAAGCTTTGATAACTTGACAGAGTCCAAAATGGCAGCAGTGAATATCTAAATCTTCAGTGTTCAGACAATTTCCTCACTTAGATCATCTTGATAGGGCTAAATTCTTCCAGGGAATCTGGTGTGACTCCAGTGTTACTTAAAATTCTTTATGGATCAGAAAAGTAGAAAGTCCTTGTTTAGGGAAACCCACCTGTGGCCCCCATGAACTCTTCCAAACAGCCTCCTAAGGGGTGAGCCATGACTTTGGGCTGGATTTTCATCCAGATGAATTCTGGCACCCAACCAATGCCTGAATTCTGAGCAGAATCGTCCCAGATTTGCACAAAGTGTGGTAGCAGGCGGGAAAAAGGTTTTACCCGCTGCCCGCAATGGCGGCTTTTCGCACCATATCGTCACATTCCCAGCGCATCCTGCCTCATTAATAATGCATTCCTGGGAAACACACTGGATGGCTGATGGGTGGCCTCTGATTCACCCACCTCGCTGTCACCTCAAGCCTTCAGTAATCCGGGCATCACATTTAAAGACTGCCCCTGCACAGGACTAGCTCCCTCTAAGACATCAGAAGCTGTTGCAAAGTCATGACTGCCAAAGGGAGGAAACATGCTGACCCCAAATTTGGCGACACCTCCCTTGGATGCCTACTTGATGCAATGGAGGCCCACTGTGAAGTCCTCTACCCCCACTCTGGGCGAGGACCAGCAAGCAAGGTGACAAATCCAGCATGGGAGGCGGTGGCCAGTGCTACCGCCCTGCAAAAGGGGGCAGCCACCCAGTGCCGAAAGAGGATGAATGATCTCCTCCATTCTATCAGGGTAAATCACTCTTCTCATCACTCTCAACTCACACACACACAAACCCATCACACATCCACAAGGCCTCACTCACTGCCAGTTCAAGGGACATCACCAGTCACTCTTTCACACACACTTTCATCTGCCCTGCGGATCATATCTTCATCCCATCCATGGCACCACTCACTACCCACACATGCCAGTCTTCCTTCTCAGCTGTCCTGGCAGGTGCCCTGCTTAGACTCTCTCCAACTGTCTTCATGCAGGACAAGCTGGCACACAAGAAAATGGAGAGGTCGCAAACTGGCGGAAGAATGCCTGACATTAAGGTCCTCACAGACTGTGAAAATAGAGTCATCCAGCAGGCTAGTGATGATCAGGGACGATCCTGTGCTGACGGTGAGGTGGGCAGTGCTCAACCAAGGGAGGATCCAACAGTGCAACATCCATCAGACAACTATGCTGTAAGTGACTTCCCCTGTTCTGCAGTCCCCTGCCATGCAATAATTATCACTCCTTGCTTTCACAGGTACATCTGGGAAGCAGCCAAGGGGGTGCACAACCCAAGTCCTCGACTCAAGCCCCAAAGGTACCTCGGATGAAAAGTCTGATGACACCCTAATTGAAGATGTGTTACAGCGCTCACCCACATCTCCACCAGCGCAGAGACACACACCTTGGTGGGACCTAGATCCAGAGTAGGCTCAGGTTCACAATCTGGTGGTCACCGCATGGACACAGCAGTGGGGAGAAGGTTCAGCTGAGTTCCCCAGCATTCAGTGGACTGCTGGGGAAGAGGCATCTGTGAGGTCCGAGTCCGAGATTTGACCCTCCAACTCATTGTGGAGAGTCTGCAGAAGGCGGGGGAACATCACGCAGAGCTGTTAGAATCCCTCAGCAGAATGGCACATGAGTTGGGGGAGTGCATCTGCCTGCTCACTGATGAAACGGTGCCCACATGTGCGTGTATGGAGGTCTCCATGATGTCAGGCACCATGGAGTCCCTGATCCAACAGAACGCAGAGATGTGTGCAGACCTGCACTCTATCGCGGTAGCCATGGGTGAGTTCCTGCAGTGGCAACGCGAGAGGGAAGCGGGGCATCTTGACATCCCGCCAGACGCTTCTTCCTCTCAATGAGTCAGGATGGGGCCCTTGGGCGCCTGAAGGGTGGAGGAATGGCTGGACATCCCTGGGTCATCCACTCAGGAATATCAGAGGCTGTCCTTTCCCGCCAAGCCCCCTTTGCCTGAGACTCCTCAACCTCATTCTCTGTCACCACAGAGAGAGCAGCTGACCCACAGGAGGACAGCCAAATCATGCTGGAGCCTCAAGACCTCGGCTCTCCAGAGAACCCATGCCGAAGTCAACAGAGGCAACAGAGCCAACCGGTGCACAGGCTGTCTCCACCCCTGCCATGGATGTCAGGGCAGCACCTAGAAGAAGTGGTAGGCCAAGAAAAATTAAGAAATTATGACCACAAGTGATTGCATGGGTGAACATGTTTTGTCACTTTATAATCTAAAAATATATTCACTCTCATTGAATAATTTGTAATGTTGCCTTTCATCTTAATTGACAGGCTTCATGAGTCCTCCCCCTGCACCACCCCCCACCCCCTCACACCCCACCCTTCCCCCCAGCTCCTATGGAACTAGCAGTTCAGCTGCACACAGCTGGACCACAATTGCTTCTGGAGGGAGAAGTGTATATGTGGCAGGGCCTTTTGGAGCCTCGTGCGAGCACTCTCTCACACACGTGGAGCCTTCATCCATCACACTCATCTCACTGTCCTGAGCATTTTCAATGCTGCCTGCTGGGGTTCTCTCTCAGTTGTCCATCTGAGCTGACCTGCATCTCCCCCCACCCACTGACCACACACCCATGCTGCACCTGTGCCCGTCCAGCACGAGGCTTCGCTCACTTTCCATTTCCACAACCATGGTCATAGTCAAGTATCTCGTCAGCTCCCCCGAGCTTTCCCCCCCCACCGGTCACCCATGTCCTTTCCCCCATCACTATCCCCCTGGCATCACCTTCCACCGCCCTATCGTCACCTACCAACCCAAACCCTTTTCTTTCTATGATGTCCAGGTAATGTGCATGTTTCCTACCTTCCTGAGAAGCCCACCCCCATCCACATTGACCTTCCCGACCTCCTCCTCCACAGCCCAGGATCCATGTCTACCTCTGAGCCCCCACCAACAACCCTCGCCGTCCCTTCTGTTGCTGCCATCCCACCCTCACCCTCCAAGCCTTCCGGCTCCCTCGGCCCCCTCTCATGCTCACTATTCCCTCCTACTACACCCACCCTCAGTTCGATCCACAGGAGGCAGTCCATAGACACTCCCTTACACGTTCACCTTAACATCCCCCATCCCTTACTCTCTCCTCCACCCTTACTCCCTCCTCCCCCCAAGCACTTTCCTGTCCCCAACTCCTTCCCTCGCCGAATTCACTCCTCCCCACTTACACCAACCTCCCCACTTGCTGCATTCTCCCCGTTACACCCTCCTCCCCCGTATTCCCTCCTCCCCATATTCCCTCCTACCCCGCCCAACCTCATTGCCCCCAAAACCTTTGTCTTCCTCAACCTCACCCCCTTGACACCTTTGCCCACCCCTCCCACCCCAGCCTCACCACCCCTCCCACCAACGCCTTAGTTTCCCCACCTCCCCCCAGCCTCCACCCCGCCAATCCCGATACACCTTCCTCTCCCACTCAGAACTGGGCCTTCCACTCCTTCCACCCCTCGCTGATCATCCAAAGCAGCCCATGGCCAAGACCATGATGTCCCGAAGCAGACCCAAGACATCAACGGTGACCCCCGACCTTCCATGAGCTGCTTCGCAGCAGAGCCACGTCCATGAGAAACCGCCCAGACTGCAATACGTGTTCTTCCAGGGTCTGGTAGCTGTAGGGCTTCAGCATCATCTTCTCCTCAGATGTCCGCGATCTGAACAAGGCCCTAACGGTAAGTCCCAACTTCTGCACGTCACACTTGTCCAGATGTGTTCTGGGCCAGTGTGTTGACCTGCCAGCATAACGGTAAATTGGGCATGGGAGTGCGATTCTGATCGGGCCTTACTTTGCATCCCATTACTGGGATACAAATCGAGTTCACCCGGCCTCAAGCGAGATTTGCGTTTTGCCATGGCAGACACCATCGATGATCCCGCTGTGTTTTCATGCTGGCGTAAATGCCTTAATTGGGCAGGAGGTGATCTCGGTGCCTATTTAGTGGCACTGAGCGTCTCCCGGAAGCCTACCTGGTACGAGCAGCAAAGTCAGGTAGCAGCCATGTTGAGGCCTGCCACTGCCTTGCTGAATAGAGCACGCAGTTCATCAGAAGGGCCATGGAGGATAAATGATTGCTCAAGAGGGTGACTGGACCAGACTAGGGTAATGTGCAGGTTCCTGCACAGATTACCCGAGAGCCCAATAACTTTCCCTGTCACAAGGTGACATTTTTTTGGCCCCACAGTGAACACCAACAGTGCACCAGACTGTCCGGGTTCACTGAAATAAGCTTGAAAAGTTGCATTCCTGAATGCCCCGGCCTGTTAACAAGCTCCTAACAGAGCCAATGGGCCATTAATTGTCAGCAAGTGGGTTACCCATTCTCTCCCCCACTGCCAGCAGCTTGAAAATTTGAAACTCCTGAAGGCGTCATGATCCTGAGATCACCTCCATGACCACGATTTTCAAATTGTGCCCTCAACGGGTCCTGACCCCAGTGGCAATTGAAAATTCAGCCCTTTGTCTCTTACATACCAACTAAGGTCAGAAGTTGGCACAGTTGGGTCTCCTGGACTTCCATTGGTGTTATTGTGGGAGTCTGGCAGAATGGGCAAGGGAATTTTGTTCTCTTGGCATTGAGTCATCAGGGCTTGTATGGTGATAAAATCTCTGGAAACTGTGCCACCCCATAGTGATTGATTAGAGGCAGAGTGCCCAAGTTTGATTTCAGAGTGGAGAGTTTCACTGTGTCCTCATTGGTTCAGTGGCAGCACTCTTGACCTCTGAGTCAGAAGGTCATTGGTTCACATCCAATTCCAGAGAATGGTGGAAATAAACTATCTTGGTAATTGAGTGCAGTGCTGAAGAGGTGCTGCCTTATGGGTGAGATGATAATCAAGTCAAAAACAGCAGGGGTGTTCTCCTGATGTCCTACCCAAGCATTTTTCCCTCAACCGACACCACTAAAAAAGATTAATTTATCATTTAACTTATTGCTGTTTGTGGTCCCTTGCTCTGTGCAAATTGGCTGCCGCAGCTACTACATTAAAACAGTTATTATTTCTAAAGTACTTCATTGTCTGTGTAGTGCTTTGAGTGTCCTGAGAGTGTGAAAGGAACCATTTAAATGCAAGTTGTTTCTGTATTAGATCTTTGAACTGAAGGACACACTGGAAGTAGCTTTGCTGATACTACTATAGACTCCATACATTGTTTCTTGCTTCTCCATTTTAAAGTAGTTTTCGATGCATGGTGTTGAAATAGCAGCCATATAACTAGTGTGACATATGACTTCTGTTGAAAGATGGAGGGCCAGCTATGCGTTGGGCTTTCTACTGGGGACAATCATTCATCTTTTGGATCAAGTGCAATCTGAAAACAACATATCACACTTAGCCATATGTATGTACGACTCATATCTCCCAGTTACATATCACATGAAGCATGTATGAGACCAATAACTGATAACATGACTCCATTTTAGGTGAGCAACACATTTATTTGAATTATTTATTTATTTTAATAAGTGTGAGTAGAACTAAATGCCAAATGCTTTCCTTTTTTGCGAACAGGTGATTTTTAAAAAAATTTAGTCACGATGCTTCCGTTTAAATGTAAATTTGGTCTTTAGCAGCTTATGCTATCAACCCTTGACCTGAAACATTGCTCACACCATATGGAATTTCTCACCCAGGTTTAGGTGAATTTGCCACACAGATTATCAACATTGTTACCAAGACCAGTAATGTCAAAAACACCAGTTCAACTTTATAGCCATGCCGTTGTAACTACTGTCATTGTGTAAAAGTTGAATTGTTGAGGCCAATATTTTAGGACAACATTCATCTGGTCGAAGTTGACACGGGGGTAATGTTTCCAAAGGGTCGACATGCTTGTTTGATTTGGACCCAAAAAAAGGCCGTCGCAATGGGATAAAGTAAAATCCAACATCACTACAGAACTCATATCAATTATCATTCATAATCTGACCACTTTAATAACTTGAATAAATAAAAACAAAACTTAAACGTAGAAATGTTTTAAGCATTTACTTACCAGTGCTCATATTCATTAGCATTTATACATTCACAATGAAATTGGGTCATTAACATCTTCAGGATTATACTTTGGTTCTGAAACTTTTGGACTTAGGTTTTTTTTTAGGCCAAAAATAATGGGATTGATTTTGGCAGGAGTATATACAGTAATAGAGGCCCAGATCACTATCGGATTGCCATTCCATTCCTTCTTACTTACCCAAGTCGGGAGCTGTGCATTTCTTACCCGGACTTCCAACTTAGACTTGGTGAGAATTATGCTTATCGCTGCTCCTGGAGTCCCTTCAGTGCAATGCAGGATCACCACACACCCTTTTTACAGCACTAGATGCTGTAAACCGGTAAGTTTAAAGGCCCAAGCCATTTTGACAGGAGAAAAGGTAAGTGTATAAGGTAAGTGAGTAGTTGGGGGTTGGAAAGGAGGCTGGGGATTGGGGGGCTGTGGTTGGGAGGCTAGTGAGGTAGAAGGGGGGATGGTCAGGGTTTGGGGAGAGGCTGGAGGATGGGGGGTAGTTGGGGCATGGCCAGGGGTTTGGGGAATAATTGGGGGGGTGTTCAGGTGTCAGAGGAGTGGGGGTTGGTCAGGAGGTTGGGGGATGGTCGGAGGGTAGTCTGGGAGACAGGAATGTGGCGGGGAGTAGTTGAGGGGCTGGTTGGGAGGTCAGGGGATAGGGGTAATCAGGGAGATTATTGGGGGAGAGGGGTGGGGAAGTAGTCGCAGGGTCTGCGGGGAAGAAAGTAGTTGGGCAGGTGGTCATGAGGTTTGGGGGTGGAAGTAGTTGGGGGGGTAAGAGGGTAGATTAGGGGGATGGTGGGTGGGGATAGTTTGGGTGGGCGGATGGTCTGGGGGGTAATAGGGTAGTTGGGTGAATCAGGGTCATGGGGGATGGTAAAGGGGTAAGAGGGTAATTGGGAGGCAAGGGTTAGGGGGATAGTTGGGGTGTCAAGTGTCAGGGGTAGGCAGGAGTCAGAGAGCAGTCATGGGTCTCAGAAGGGTGGTAGCGGGGATAGTCGGGGAGGTAGTTTGGGGGTCAGGGGGCAGGGGTCATCGAGGGTTCAGGGGTTGAGGGTAGTCGGGGGGGTAGGGGGTGGGGGTTAGTCGGGGGGTGGGGGATGGTCAGTTGATAGGAGGTCAGGGGGGTGGGTGTGTAGTTGGGGCCTGGGGATGGTCAGGAGGTGGGGGATTGTTGGAGGGGGTGAGGGTGTTGGGGAGTTGTCGAGGGATGAGGGTGTGGGGATTTGTCGGAGGGTCAGGGTGTGGTCTGGGGTGGGGGTGGGTTCTCAGGGGTTCAACAGGGTAGAGGGGTAGTCAGCGGTTTGGTCAGGGTCTGGGGGGGATGGTGATAGTCGAGGGTTTGGGAGGATATTTGGAATGTGGACGTGCAGTCAAGGGGCTGGGAGGGTGGTTGAGGGGACGGTGGGTCTGTAACAGGAGGGGTTGCGGTCAGGGGGACCATTTCAGGGATTGGAGATGGTCAGTATTATAGTTAGTCAGGAGTTAAAACTGGTTTTAATCCTTCCAACATTTCCTGGGTAACTATTCTGCTAACCATCCAAAGTCTCTGATTTTAATCAGAGTTTCGGAGGGATCCAGGTGCATGTCAATTGCCCAATGGAAGGTTAGACTTCCCAGCCAATTCTCATGTAGTCAGGGGGTCCGCCAGTGTATCTTCTGGGGTACCTCTGGGGTAAGACCCCCCTGGGGAATGTAAGATCCAGTAACAATAATTGGAAAAGGGGCACTTTACTCTCAGCACACACAGCTGTCTTGTGCTTATGATGAAAAACTTCAATAAGTGAGTGTTACTTTATCTCCTTAACTTAATTGATTCTAATTTTAAATGAACAATGAGTTTCACGTGACTTTAATCATGAAAAGCCAAATATAATCATCTTTAACTGAGCACTCATAACAAAATGCATCAATTTGATATCTTCTTCTGAAAATTGAACTGTACACTCCCAGAACTATTTCAGAAACCAATCTGAACCTTTTGTAATCCTTAGGTACTGAAGATAGATTTATTTTCTATTTTAACTTGAATAATGCATACAATGTAGACTAATGGTACAAGCTATTGTTAAACTCAGAGCTTCACAATGTTTCCAGGGTTTAGTGGAAGGGCCCATAATAACTTACGAAGGCTTCTCAAGCAAGTTATTAACTAATTTATTTTCAGAGCTACCAGTGGGGTTCCCGGGTATCAGGCTATGTATGTTCTCTTGTGAAGCTACAGCCTCCTCCAATATTTGCCAGGAGTAATTGTATCCAATACTATGAAGTCCTAGGGAAGTTTGAACTATACTTAATAATTAGTACTTGTCTTTACTGACAGTCCTGTTTTGATAGTCTGATAATGAAGGAGGGATTTTAGATCTAAAATCCAAAGAATATGATTTTTGTTCATTCTCGAACCTGCGGCTTGACTTTAAAAAAAATAATCATCACATTACCATTACACATCACATCACATCACATTGTCTTGGAATGCAAGTTGGGAAATTAGAAACTTTTGCTTCACATAATCAATCCCTTGTTGGGGCTTAATGAAGGAAAAACACAGTATGCAGGCACAAACAAATGTCCTTATTTGAAATTATTATAATACTGGTAACCTCTTCAATGATATAACATTTCCAGAGAGTGGTAAAGCAGTACTGATTTTTTTTGCTTTTCATTTATACAGTGGAAACCATTGTTGTAGACCTGAGATTGCATCGATGCTTTGGTAATAAGTCCGTGGAGCTGTGTAGATATAAAGTTCAGTTCAGGCACAAGTCAGACTAGTTATCCCTCCAGAACATGAAATTTACTGTTCACTTGAAGAAATTGGAACATCTGCTCCCTGTGGTTTTGGTATTTGGGACATATAAATAGGAGGTGCAGTTCATTCACCTGATTGTTTGAGTCACACAGTGAGTAGATATTTTCCGTTCATAATTTAATTTGTGGGCACTGATTCTAAGCTTGCTCAGATTTACTCTGTTTGCTTTCTTCTTTACAGTGGATGGATAAAATTCAAACTCAAATACCAGTTCTGATTGTTGGTTAGAGCTTGTCTGTATTTCTTTCTCTCCCTTTCTCTTCACCTTTTTGTCAACTTTAATTTTCTATTTCGCCTGGTATATAGTTTGCAATTATTGTCTATGCACCACAGTTTTATTATAAATAGGCTGACACATATTTTTTAAATCACTTAAGTTACTGAGGATGAACTACTTTATAGTAAAATTACATCTGGTTTATTAATTTCTACTAATGAGCTCTATAAATATATATTTGTAAGCTTTTAAATGTGCATTTTACCATTAATTTTCATATCAAGAGCTTGATATGTTCCAATGGAAAGACTTTGGTTTTAATACAACTCCCTTCTAAGCTACATTTTTCAACCTCTGAAATTAGTCATTATCTTTTAAAAAGCTCATCATGGTCAGAAGTAGAATGATCCCTTGTATTTGCAGCTTGAAAATAAACCAACTCCACACAGGCAGTCTGATAATATAAGCAGCAATGACTGACTTCCCATCAGAAGATTACATGTTCAAGTAAAACTGCTTATCAATTGAATAGAGAACCAGTGTTGAATGTGATTTTTGTTGCTGATTCCTCTGATAAAAGCAGGCATAGCTATTTTTTGAACTTTCAAACATCTATGTTTCCCATGACATTTATTCAATCCTCCGCCATTGTGGGCGTCTGTGGCAATCTGGATCCTGCCAACATTTCAACCTTTCAACGTTAACAGAAACAAGAGTTAATGGCTAAGGGAGTAAACCTGACACACAATCTGGAGTGGAGTCTCATTAGGTGGTTGGTGTTTCCCTCAAGTTAGCACCTTTTGGCAACTCCTGCAATTGACTAAGCCCCAAACATATCGTCTTTCACCATTCCTCTGGATACCAGCCTACAAGGTTGAGAGGTGGGTACAGATTCGAGGCAAGTCTGCACCTCCTAAAACCATGCCTAGGCTATACAGCAAACAAAAAGATGCCCTTTCAGTTTGTAAGCTGGACTGTGAGGATTACATGCCCTAGTATGAAGAACGAGCCAAATTCCACAGCAAGTATATGCAAGGAGAGCCTGACTGACTGTGAGTTATACAAGCTTTGTGACATTGCCGGTCTACAAGAAACCAGCTGACACTGGCTCTATTTGTCAGCCTAATTACACCTTCTACTGAAATGGAAAGAGCGCTGAAGACCACTATAAGTAGGTTGCAGGCTTTGCAGTGAACAATTGGCTGACACAGGCAGTTGAGTCCCCAGCTGCAACCCCTGAGTGCCTCATTGCCCATTGGCTATCATCTAATAGAGGCATATGTCAACATCATATGTGCCTATGCACCAACTCTAAATGCCAGCATCTCAAACAAAGAGCATTTCTACAACTCTTTATGTTCTAAGGAACCTCCCAAATGATGAGAGGTTATTCATCCTGGGTTCATCAGGGCAACTGTTGGCCATGAATCACTGTCTGCCCCAACACGTCTCGGTCATCATGAGGTGGGCAGAATCAATGATAACGGACAACGTCTTCTTGAGCTTTGTGCCCTGAATGAATTCTCTGACACCAACACCCTGGAACAAATTAGACCTGGTCATCAGGAGAAGGTGCGATTTGCTCAGTGTTCTCCACACCTGCACCTACCACAGTGCAGATTGTGACATCGACCAGCAGCAGAGTGAAGGTGCAGCCCTGAAAATTTCACAGTTCCAAACACAGCGGCCCACCACACATCAACATCCCTTGCACAAGTAATGATACCAAATACCAGCACTTTGTAAAGAAAATGTCTATCATTGATGCAAAAAACAAAG
This sequence comes from Cetorhinus maximus, assembly GCF_964194155.1. Lineage (NCBI taxonomy): Eukaryota > Metazoa > Chordata > Chondrichthyes > Lamniformes > Cetorhinidae > Cetorhinus > Cetorhinus maximus. Next base: position 105,234,351 of record NC_135884.1, read on the forward strand.
CTCATGTGATGCACACATAAACCCAACAGCTAAAACACTACACAACCTGAAAGTAGCTAAAACAGCCATGCAAAAGATATTGCGCAAATAAACACTGTGTCAACTTACATTAAGAAATCCAAACTGCCTGTGACAGTGGAAATCTATGATCTATGTAGGAAGGGATCAAGAGAGCGCTTTGTCCAAGGAAGTCAGCAGATGGTGAAGTGCTCACTGACAGACGTAAACAGTTATCCCGCTGGGCTGAATACTCCTGTGAGACAGACATCTCCCAGTTTTAAAAGCTTTTAGCTTTTAGCTTTTTGTTTTTATCTCCCAGTTTCTGTTTGATGCCCTCCCATAGTTTCCTGTCATGGATAAGTTAGACAAAGATCCCTCCTCACTTGGCTCAAGAAGGCCATAGATTGCTTAGCAAACAGAAAGACACCCGACAGATGGAATCCTGGCCAAACTGCTCAAGCACAGGAGGTCCCATTTATTACCACATCTTTATGACCTTCTCCTTCACTGCTGGAAAGCAGGGCGTATTCCACAGGAGATGCATGATTCAAAACTATACATACTATACAAAAACAAAGAAGAGGAGACTGCGACAGCTTTAGGAGCATCTCGCTCCTTAGCATCACGGGGAGGGCCTTTTCTCTTTCTTTCATGGGACATAAGCAACACAGACTGGACCAGCATTTTTAGTCCACATCCCTAAATACCCTTGAGAAGGTGCTGGTGAACTACCTTTTTGAATCGCTGCAGACCATGTGGTGTAGGTACACCCACAGCGCTGTTAGGAAGGGACTTCCAGGATTTTGACCCAGCGGCATTGAAGGAACAGCTTCCAAGTCAGGATGGTGTGTGTCTTGGAGGGGTACTTTAGGTGGTGGTGTTCTCATGCATCGACTGCCCTTGTCCTTCCATTTGGCAGAGGCCACAAGTTTGGAAGATTCTGTTGAAGGAGCCTTGGTGAGTTGCTGCAGCACATCTTGTAGATGGTACACACTGCTGCCACTGTGTGTCAGTGTGGAGGGAGTGGATGTTGGAGGTGGCGGATGAGGTGCCAATCCCTTTGCTAGGGTCAGACTTAAAAGACTCCATCTACTTGCAGACCAAGTGCATCCGGAGGCAGGCTGTGGTTTCAGTTCTGGCATATCTACTCTGGACTTGATCTCCTCCAAACATCAACTACAAGAGGAGTGTAGAGAACAGGGTTAGTTTTGTAGATCTCACCAAGGCATGTGGGATTGTCAGCTGAGCAGGACTGCACAAGATTTTGGGGAAAATTGGCTGTCACCAAAGCTCCTTGGTCTCTTCTGCAACACTATGCACTGCATAGTTTGATGGCTCCACTTCCGACAGTTTCAGAGTGAAGCATGGAGTGAAACAGGGCTGCAACCTAGCTCCCACTCTGCCTGGCACATTCTTCTCCATGCCCCTAACCTTTGCCTTCCCCCAGTCATGCAAGGAGTCTACTTGCATACTGGGTCAGACAGCAAGCTGTACAATTTAACAAGACTGAAAGCAAAGACAAAAACACCTCACGTCCTGATCAGAGAACTCCTCTATGTTGATGATGCTACACTAGTTTCCCAGACGTAAACTCAGCTACAAAGACTCATGGACTGTCTCTCCCATGCCAGTAATTTGTTATTCCTGACTATAAGCATCAAGAAAACCGTGGTCATGAGACAATGTGTTGTATCTCCGTCCCTAATTACACTAAATAACACCCTGTTGTAGTAGTTAGCAGATTCTGTTATCTCGGGTCCACAGTGACAGACAATCTGCCTCTTGATACAGAACTTAGTACACACATAGGGAAAGGTGCTACCACCTTTGGCTGAGTCATGAATTGCACATGGAGTAACATCAAGCTGACCCTTAGGACCAAGTTGATAGTTTATAAAGCACGTGCTCCCAACATCTTGCTTGTACGGGTGTGAAATATGGATGGCTTACAGCTATCAAGGAAAGAAGTTCAACAATTTCCATTTCGCTTTCTGTGGCACATTATGGGCATATTATGGCAGGACAAAATCATGACTGCAGCTGTCTTCTCAGAGGCAGACTTCCTATGATTGTTGGCACTCATCAAACAGAGGCGCCTGTTTGGCTTGGGCAGGATGGAAGACAATCGCATACTGTAATGATTGTAAATTAAACCATTTCTTACTGTAATAGAGATAATATGACTGTATAGACCAATTAGCCCTAAGTGTGGTGAATCTTAGGGGTGGAGTTTTTTAGCCTTGGTCTTGGAACAAGCATGTAGCCTCCTCTGAAGTCTGTTTGTAAAGTTCAATGTTTCTTACAAGAAACCCGGCCTGCGCTCTCCAAGTTTATTACAATTGGCGATGAGGATAAAATGCGCTGATGCAACACCTCGCCTCGCGACTGTGAGCGTTCCGATATTTTAAGGGAAGAAAAGAAGTACACTCACCAGCAATGCCTCACCTTGGCAGAATTGACCTGTACGACTCATCTGTCGAGGACTGGAGTCAATATATTGAGTGATTAGCTTTATATTTTGTAGCCAACGAAATAACGGCAGAGGAGAAACAGAAGGCAATTCTCCTAAGTGTCTGCGGGAGCAAAATGTATAATCTAATTTGTAGCTTGGCACTCCGAATGCGCCAAATTCCAGATCCTTCACCAAGCCACTCGATCTTGTGAAAGGACGTTTTCAGCCTAAACCCTCTGTGATCATGCAAAGGTTCAAGTTTAATTCTCAAGTAAGGGCCCCCGGTGAGTCGATTGCAATGTACATTGCGAAGTTAAAACAGTTAACACAGATATGTGACTTTGGTGATAATTTAAACAACATGTTGCGAGATCGTTAAGTTTACGGCATAAATGATGGCGCCATTCAGTGCCACTTGCTTGCAGAAGATGAGATAAATCTGAAATATGCCATGGAGATAGCGCTAGCAATGGAGATTACTGAGAGGGACTTGCAGGCTCTGCAGAGTGTGCAACAGGCTGCTGTTTTGCAACTAGGACGGGAACCTGCCGCTGGGTATGGTGCGGAGATCAAGGAGGTTACAATGAATTGGGACATGGTCCCCAGCACTAGAAAAACAATAAGAAATGCTGGAGACAGCTCATCAGTGACCCAGAAGTTAAGTAATACTATTGTGGGGGAAATCATGCCCTCAGAGTCTGAAGATTTAAAGAGGCAAAATACCACTACTGCCATAAAAAAGGGTATGTTGTTAAACAGTGCAGAACTCGATCAAGACTGCCATTCTGACAGCAAGTCAAGTTAAATGAAGTGCACAATGTAAATGAGCCCGAAATTACTCAGGCTGACGTTTATTCCCTACACAGTCTGAAGGCCAGGAAAACTGAACCAATCACACTTACACTTCAAGTAATTGGAAAGCCTTTGCTCGTGGAGCTGGTCACAGGATCATCAACCACAGTGGTGGGAGAACACATCTTTAAGTATCTCAGAGAGGGTACCCAGCCATTGAGTTTGGAGAAAACTGTTGCTCAGTTAAAAATATATACAGTGGAAGCAATACAGGTGAAAAGCATCACCTCTGTACCTGTATCATACAGAGAATAGACAGCTCAGCTGCCAATAATTGTTGTAACAGGAGAAGGATCTAGCCTTCTGGGCTGTGATTGGTTGAAGGAAGTCAAACTAAACTGGTCAGAAATTTTTCAGGTCAGGACAAGAAGAAATCCTGAGTTGAGAAGGGAATATGATGGTGTCTTTTGGAATGAGATAGATGAACCGAAGGACCTTCACAGGAAGCAAGGGTCACTCAGGTCAGAGTTGGTTCCATGGGAAAATCATGAAAAGAAGCTAAATGAATGCAGTGCCACTCTGAACCAACTGAAGAAACAACTGGAGGAAAAAACCCAACAATGTTTGATGTTCCAAGAGGAAGCCAAAAGATACAAAAGAGAGACAGAAGAACTGAAGAATCAGTTGACTGAGGCAAAGGAAGCATTAGGAGGAAAAGTCATGGAACTTTCCAAGATGCGGATGGGTAACTCAACCCCCGTACTGAACCAAGTTAAAATTTCACCAGAGAGAAATTTAGCCGACTGTGAAATCAATATGAAAGATAAGACAAAAGCCTGTGGCAAACACAAGAAGAAAAAACAGGAATCAAGTGCAAAAGACCAAAAGGATATGTATCCAGAACCCCTTCTGCAGCTGAGAAAAGATACTCACAAATTGAAAAAGAGGCTTAAGTATCGTATTTGGGGTGAAGAAGTTCCATCAATATTTACACAGTTGACACTTCACCATAGCGTCAGATCACAAACCACTGTTAGAATTGTTTAGTGAAGATAAGGCAATCCCACCGATAGCCTCTGCTAGAATTCAAAGATAGGCTTTAATTTTGTCGGCATATGAGTACACTTCTGTGCACTGTCCAGTTGTGCATATAGCAAATACAGATGCCCTCAGTCATCTCCCTTTGCCTAATAGTATTACACACGTACCAGTACCTCAAGAGGTAGTACTTGCATTGAATTTTCTGGATTCTTCACCAGTCTGTACGAAACAGATAAAGAATTGGGCAAATCAGGATCCAATTTTAGCAAGAGTCCATGGACAAATGTTACAAGGATGGCCAAATGCACAAGTTCTTGAAGAATTGAAACCATTACTTGTACGTAGATCCAAACTGAGTTACCAAGATGGTGTCTTATTATAGGGAGCAAGAGTTGTTACCCCTGTGCAAGGAAGAGAACCATTATTGGAAGAACTTCATAGTGCGCATTCTGGTATTTTGGGAATGGAGATGCTCGCACAAAGTTACATTTAGTGGCCAGGTATAGACAGTGATACAGAAAAAATGGTGAAACATTGTCTCCAGTGCCAGCAACAGCAGAAGTTGCCTGTTTCCACCTCACTGCGTCCAGGGGAGTGGCCTGGTTGACCCTGGGCTAGATACATATAGACTATGTAGGTCCATATCTAGGTACCATGTTTCTCGTGGTTATTGATGCACATTCCAAATGGATGGATGTGTTTGAAGTGAGATCACCCAGTTCATCTGTAACCATTGAAAAACTATGCCAGAGTTTATGGTTTACCTGAAGTTATTGTGTCAAACAATGGTACTGCTTTCAATAGCACTGAATTCCAAACATTCTAGAATCTAAGTGGGATTAAACAAGTCAGAACAGCACCATACCATCCCTCGCCTCATGGTTTGGCAGAAAGAGCAGTACAAGCCTTTAAAACAGGTATGAAGAAATGATCAGAGGGAACATTAGAAACACAAATTTAAAGATTCCTGTTCAGCTACTGCACGACTCCTCATGCGACCACTGGGTTAACACCTTCAGAATTGTTGATGAAGCGCTGACTTTGTAAGAGATTGAGTCTAGTATTCCCTAATTTAGAGGGGAAGGTGGAGAGAAACCAAGGGAGTTGAAAGTGAATCATGACGTTCTCAGTAAAGGTCAAGAATTTACTGCGGGAGAGACAGTTTTTGCACGAAACTTTGCAACTGGATCGAGATGGGTCCCTGGTACAATCGTCTCTGAAACTGGACCTTTATCTTATAAGGTAGAAGTGGAAAACAGGATTGTTAGGGAACGTGTGGATCATCTCAGAAGTCGAGAAACCCTCCAACAACCAGTTAATCACCTGAAATCAAAGTCGAAACATCAACCCCTGAGGTGCCAGATTGACAAAGAATAGACATACTCAATGTCTCTGCTGAAGTAAATAATTCTGAACTGCCATCGTCTAGGGAGGTCCCTGAATCTGCACTTCATGTGGGTGGAGCCTACTGGGGAACAGGCAATTCTAGATTTAGTGATGTGTAATGAGGCAGATTTGATAAGGGAGCTTAAGGTGAAGGAACCCTTAGGAGGAAGTGACCATAATTTGATAGAATTTACCCTGCAATTTGAGAGGAAAAAGCTGGAATCAGATGTAACGGTATTACAGTTGAATAAAGGCAACTACAGAGGCATGAGGGAGGAGCTGGCCAGAATTGACTCGGAGATGAGCCTAGCAGGAAAGACAGTGGAACAGCAATGGCAGGAGTTTCTGGGAGTAATTTGGGAGACACAGCAAAAATTCATCCCTAGGAAGAAGAAGCATACTAAAGGGAGGACGAGGCAACCATGGCTGACAAGGGAAGTCAGGGACAGCATAAAAGCTAAAGAGAAAGCATACAATGTGGCGAAGAGCAGTGGGAAACCAGGGGATTGGGAAGCCTGCAAAGACCAACAGAGGACAACTAAAAAAGAAATAAGGAGGGAGAAGATTAAATATAAGGGTAAACTAGCCAGTAATATAAAAGAAGATTGCAAGAGTTTTTTTAGACATATAAAGGGTAAGAGAGAGGCAAAAGTGGACATTGGGCTGCTAAAAAATGACACTGGAGAAGTAGTAGTGGGGAACAAAGAAATGGTGGAGGAACTGAATAGGTACTTTGCGTCAGTCTTCACAGTGGAAGACACGAGTGACATCCCCAAAGTTCAAGAGAGTCGGGGGGCAGAGGTGAGTATGGTGGCCATTACCAAGGAGAAGGTGCTAGGAAAACTGAAAGGTCTGAAGGTGGATAAATCACCTGGACCAGATGGATTACACCCCAGAGTTCTGAAGGAAATAGCTGAAGAGATAGTGGAAGCATTAGTGGTGATCTTTCAGGAATCACTGGTGTCAGGGAGGGTCCTAGAGGACTGGAAAATCGCTAATCTAACCCCCCTGTTTAAGAAGGGAGTGAGGCAAAAGATGAGAAATTACAGGCCGATTAGCCTGACCTCGGTTGTTGGTAAGATTTTAGAGTCCATTATTAAGGATGAGATTTCAGAATACTTGGAAGTGCATGGTAAAATCGGGCAAAGTCAGCATGGTTTCATCAAGGGGAGGCCATGCCTGACAAATCTGTTAGAATTCTTTGAGGAGGTAACGAGTAGGTTAGACAAAGGAGAGCCAATGGATGTTATCTACTTGGACTTCCAGAAGGCCTTTGACAAGGTGCCGCACAGGAGGCTGCTCAGTAAGATAAGAGCCCATGGTGTTAGAGGCAAGGTACTAGCATGAATAGAAGATTGGATGTCTGGCAGGAGGCAGAGAGTGGGGATAAGGGGGTCCTTCTCAGGATGGCGGCCGGTGACTAGTGGAATTCCGCAGGAGTCAGTGTTGGGACCACAAATTTTCACTTTATACATTAATGATCTAGATGAAGGAACTGAGGGCATCCTGGCTAAGTTTGCAGATGATACAAAGAGAGATGGAGGGACAGGTAGTATTGAGGAGGCGGGGAGGCTGCAGAAGGATTTGGACAGGTTAGGAGAATGGGCAAAGTGGCAGATGGAATACAACATGGGGAAGTGTGAGGTCATGCACTTTGGTAGGAAGAATAGAGGCATAGACTATTTTCTAAATGGGGAGAGAATTCAGAAATCTGGAGTGCAAAGGGACTTAGGAGTCCTAGTCCAGGATTCTCTTAAGGTTAACTTGCAGGTTGAATCGGTAGTTAGGAAGGCAAATGCAATGTTGGCATTTATTTCAAGAGGACTAGAATATAAAAGCAGGGATGTGCTGCTGAGGCTTTATAAGGCTCTGGTCAGACCACATTTAGAATTTTTGGCCCCGTATCTCAGGAAGGATGTGCTGGCCCTGGAGAGGGTCTAGAGGAGGTTCACGAGAACGATCCCAGGAATGAAAGGCTTAACATATGAGGAACGTTTGAGGACTCTGGGTCTATACTCAATGGAGTTTAGAAGGATGAGGGGGGATCTGATTGAAACTTACAGAATACTGAAAGGCCTGGATAGAGTGGACGTGGGGAAGATGTTTCCATTAGTAAGAGAGACTAGGACCTGAGGGCACAGCCTCAGAGTAAAGGAAAGACCTTTTAGAACAGAGATAAGGAGAAACTTCTTTAGCCAGAGAGTGGTGAATCTATGGAATTCATTGCCGCAGAAGGCTGTGGAGGCCAGGTTATTGAGTGTATTTAAGACCGAGATAGATAGGTTCTTGATTGGTAAGGGGATCAAAGGTTATGGGGTGAAGGCGGGAGAATGGGGTTGAGAAACTTATCAGCCATGATTGAATGGCGGAGCAGACTCGATGGGCCGAATGGCCTAATTTCTGCTCCTATATCTTATGGTCTTACGGTCTAAGTCAATCCAATGGAAAAACCTTCAGTTGTAGAGTTGCGTCGCTCTACCTGAATCCAAAAACCTCCTCAAAAACTGAATTTATGATAGCATGAACTGTATGTAATTGTATATAATATGGGTTCAGATGTTTTGTAAATAAGAGGGTGAAGCAAAAGAAAAGAGGGAGGAATGTAATGATTGTAAGTTAAACAATTTGTTACTGTTATGAGGACCAATCAGCCCTAAATGCAGGGAATCTTAGGGGCGGAGGTTTTTAGCCTTGATCTTGGAACAAGCAAGTAGGGCAGAATCGGCCTAGATTTGCACTAAGTGCAGTAGCGGGCAGGTAAAATGACATTTCAGCCAACGGCCGCAATGGTGGCTTTTCATGCCACATCATCCCAAACCCACTGCAATAATTATGCATTTCTGGGAAACAAGCCATTTCCACGGTGGGCAGGTGGGCTCTCATTCACCAACCACGCTGCTCCATCATGCTGGCCGCCAAATTTAGAGTCCAGCCACGCGCACACATCTCTGTGCTTCCAATCTGCAACTATTGCAAAGAAGACATGGCCCCGAACGGCAAAAAGACAGCAACCCCCAGGCTCAATGACGTGTCCCTCCAGCGCCTTTTGGACACACAGTGGAGGCTCGCCATAATGTCCACCACCCCCGTTCTGTCCGCAGGATGGGCAGGAACCTCACTAATCTGGCTTGGGAGGTGGTGGCAGCGGTAGTCAGCGCCAATGCCCTGCAAAAGAGAACAGCCACCCAGTCCTGAAAAAGGACTGAATAAGAGCCCATGGTGTTAGAGGCAAGGTACTGGCATGGATAGAAGATTGGCTGTCTGGCAGGAGGCAGAGAGTGGGGATAAGGGGGTCTCATCCGTTCCACCAGGGTAATTCACTCTTCTCATCATTCTCAGCTCACACACTCACAAACCAACCACACATCCACAGGGATCTCACACCTCAAGGGACAACACCACTAACTCTCACACACACCCTCAACATCTCCATCAGGCACATACCCTCTGGAGCTCGTATCCTCATCCTGCCCATGGCTCCACTCACCACACAAACATTCCATGCAGTGCCATATGTCCTGCTCATCTGTTTTCATGCAGGAGAAGCTGACTCACATCAGCAGAGAGCGGTCCCAGACTGAGAATGGCGTTTCCCACAGTAGGCCCCTCATTCACTTTGAGGAGCATGTCATTGCACTGACTGGTGAGGACGCCGACCATGCCTGTAGTGATGGTGAGGTTGGCAGCGAACACCCTTATGAGGATCCTGCACCACAACATCCCTCTCTCAACGCAAAAGTGTGCTCTCTCCTGCTTTTGGCTCTGCTGACATGCCCTAATTATCTCTAATTTGGTTCATAGGGAGCTCTGCCAAGCGACCGACACCCTCAGCCAGCCAGTCCTTCAGCTCAATCCAGGTCCTCATCTCCAGCCAAGTGGATACCTCCTCCATTGAAAAGCTGGAATTAGGCAGCCTGGAAGACCCATCACAACGCTTACCCACACCCTCCACCAGCGCAGAGACACACCTCGGTGAGACCTAATTTAGAGCAAGCTCATGTCACCGCACGGACACATGTCCACAACAGCAGGAGGCAGGTTCATGTGAGCTCCCCAGCACTCAGAGGACTACTGGGGAGGAGGCATCTGTGAGGTCTGAGTCAGATGATGAGCCTCTAAATTTTGCCTTCTAACTCATCCTGGAGAGTCAGCAGAAGGCGTGGCAACATTATGTAGAACTGTTGGAGGCCCTCAACAGCGTGGCAAGCGAGCCGGAGGAGTGCGTCCACCTCCTCTCTGATGAAGTGGTGCCCACATGTGCATGTATGGAGGTCTCCATGGGGAGGATGGCAGAAGCCATGGAGACCCTGGTCAGCAGAACATGGAGATGTGCACAGACCTGCCCTCCATTGCGGGAGCCATGGGTGAGTTCCCGTAGTGGCAACGCGAGAGGGAAACGAGGCAGCGCGACATCCCTCCATGTGTTCCCCTCAGGAGTCAGACAGGCCACTCCCAGGCACCCAAAGGGAGGAGGAGCAGCAGCTGGACACCCCTGGGTCATCCACTCAGTAATTGAAGAGACTGTCCTCTCCCTCCGAGTCCCCTTTGCCTGTGAGCCCCTCAATCTCATCCTCTGTCATCGCAGAGGGAGCAGCTGGCCAATGAGTGATTCTGGAGAGAGAAGTGTGTGTGTGGGGAAGGGCCTTTCGGAACCTCGTGCAAGCAACTCCCACACACACATGGATCCTTCATGTATCACACTCACCTCAATGTCCTGAGCATTTTCAGTGCTGCCTGCTGGTTTTTCTTTCAGTTGTCCATCTGAGCTGACCTGCATCTCCGCCCACCCACTGATCACACCTCCATGCAGCACCTGAACTCGCCCATCACAACTCTCATTTCACTTTCGATTTGGACAGCATGGCCTGGATTCGGTTTTCCGTGCACTGCCCCGTCTTTCTCCTCCCCCATTCACCCACTTCCTTTCCCCCATTACAGTTGACCCCCTGGCATCACCTTCCACCTTCCTCTGTGACCTGCCAGCCACAACCCTTTTCCTTTAGGAATGTCCAGGTGAACTTGCACGTTCCCTTCCTTCCCAAAAATCCCACCCCCATCCACATTCACCTTCCCGACCTCCTCCTTCCCACCCCCAGGGTCCATGTCTGCCTCCAAGTCCCCACCAACCACCCTTGCTGTCCCATCTACCACTACAGTCGAACCCTTACCCTCCCAAGTCTACCGCCTCACTCTGCCCTCGGGCATTCTCACCATTCCCTCATACCACGCCCACCTTCAGTTCAGTCCCCAAGAGGTAGTCATGGACTCCACCGGACCCTCCCTTGCATGTTCACCTGGACATCCCCCCCTCCAGACCCCTTCCCCACTCTGGACCCCTTCCACTCTCCGGACCCCTTCCCCAATCTAGACCCCTTCCCCAATCTGGATCCCTTCCCCCCTCTGGACCATTTCACCCCAGGAGCCCCTTCCCCCCTAGAACCCCTTCCCTTGCCCTTAGTCCTCCTGCCTCCTGGACTCCTCCCCTCCATTAATCCCTCCTCCTTCTGACTCCCTCAGACACCCTTACTTCTGCCACCCTTAGTCTTTCCCCCCTCCTGACTGCTTCCTCCAGCCTTACCTCTTCCTCCAGTCTCACTCCTTCCTCCAGCTTTACTGCTTCCCCCTTCCCAACTCCTTCCTCCGCCCTTACTCCCTCCCTTCTCCGCACTCCTTCCCCCCTCTAAACTCCTTCCCTTGCATCTTCCACTTACCTCCCTAGTTGCCATCTTCTCCCCCATTAGCCCCTCCTCCCCCATACTCCCTCCCCCTCCCAAATTCACCCTCCTGCCACCTTCATTCTCCTCCTCCCAAATTCACCCTCCTGCCACCTTCATTCTCCTCCTCCCAACCTCACCCCCCCGAGACCTTCATTCCTCCCCTCCCAACCTCACCCTCGCCTGACAGCTTCATTCCCCCCCACAACCTCTCCCCCTGACACGTTTATTCCCCTTCCCAACTTCACCCCCCGACACCTCTTCCTCTTACAGTCGATCTTAGACACTCCTCTCCCACCCCCTCGACCATCATCCATTATGAGCATCAACGGTGACTTTCTAACTTTCGTGAGCTGCTTTGCGATGGAGCCATGTCCATGAGAATTCACCCAGCATGCCATGGACGTTCCTCCAGGATCCCGTTGCTGTTGGGCTCCAGCATCTTCTGCTGCTTGGATATACACAATGTTAGCAAGACCTTGGTGGTAAATCCGACTTCTGCACATCACAGTTGTCAAGACATGTTCTACACCTGGTGCTTTCCTGCCGACGTGGGTGGATGATCCAGTGGGGGGATGGGGGTGGGAGTCCAACGGCCTGGCCTTATATTGATATGCTGTTGTATCACAATGAGGTTCTCAACATCCGATGGCGGGGAACGCAGCCCGCCATTGGTGGCCAGAGCGGACAATCACAAACCGGTTTCACAGTGTCGTGAAACCGATCTTTGGCCTTCTCGCCATATTGTCTTCTTACGCCACCGAACACGCCCGACGCCAGCAGGCACGGAAAATCCCAGCCGCAGCCTCCTCTGAAATCTGTTAATAAAGTTTACTGTTTCTTACAAGAAACCCATCCTGCACTCTCCAAGTTTATTACACATACCCAAGAGCTTTCTGCATGGTGAGGTAACCAGACCCTGATGATCAGTTGGATGCCCAAAACCCAGCTTCAAGGATGCTTGCAAGTGTGATATAAAGACCTGAAACATTGATTATTGCACCTGGGAGTCACTAGCTGATGACAGAAGAAAATGGCTACTTCCTGTGGGCTGGTGTGCACCACCGCAATGACCAATGGTTACAGCCGCTTGGCAACAGATGCAAACCCCAAAAGCAACAACCGATGGCGACACCTGGTGGCTTCATGTGTGGTGCTTTTGGCAGAACCTGCCTCTCAAGGATTGGCCTCTTCAGCCATCAGCAAAGCTGCGCCATATGAAAACACCCCATCTGAAATGAATTGTTTGCTGCTTGTCCATTATCTCTCATTGATGGAAGGATGTCACCGCCAATGACCATGGTGCAAATTTAGTCCCAATTCTTATAGGCTAATGTTATTATATCTTTAAAAAGTGATGTACAAGACTTGAGGACTTAAAGGCTGTTTGTTTTGTAAATAGTACAAATAATAAGACATTTTGGGAATGTTAGCTGACTTTAACAAAAACAACAACCACATAAAACTGGATAACTTCATCTCGCTTTTGCTTTGCTATGAGTTTAAACCAGCTGAATTCTCCTCAAAAGTACACAGGTCACCTGATGAATTTATGTTCGTGTGGTTACCTGCTTGAGATGACAGAGATCCCCGTGTCTGCCTGAAATGACACAGTACCATAGAAGTCACCCCACTCTACTTTCCAAAGTTCCCTTCTGCTTCTCTTCATCTTCCTTCAAGCAGACAAGTACATACTCATAAGGAACAATATACCTCACTGTGGAAAAGGAGTGTTCAAAAATCTCAGTGCTCTCGCACTCACACTGGCAAGTCCAAAGCTATCTAAGCTGAATGCCAGGAAAAATGACCTCCAAATTTGTTTTTAAACTGGAATAATTACAACTCAAACTTTCTGAACTCTTCTGTTTCAAATATTCCTCATTTGTGCCAATCACAGCTGATCCTGGTGGCAGCTGCACATTTTCTCTTTCATCCTAACTCATGCCTAGTGCATTATGCACATAAATATAGGAAATTCAGGAGCTCTACTGTCCTACATTTAAATATATTTAGATCCTTTTGCAAAAGGACTTGGGACGTTGGGATGGTTGCGGTTAGATCACGGGAAGGACCAAATACTGTTTGGAAAATTGGTTTGCTTTGTTTTTGTAGGAAAACCAAAGTGAATGATTTCTATCCCAATTTACTGGCCTTTCAAGTTGGTTACCTCACGGGATAAATTGACTCATTCTCATTTTTGAGCATGAATTGGGTGATAAGCCCACTGAACACCCCAGGTAGAGTTGGCCTGAGGATCAACTGAAATTACTCTTGAGTCTCATTTTACTACTTTGGGTCAGTTTCCAGTGCTTGTGCTCATGCCAAGGGATCCAAATTGTTGTCACCAGGCTTGCTGGCAGTGGCCCTCAAGTAAGTGCTTGGGTCAGAGGGGGAAGGGAGGAAAACAGGAGGTGAATGATTGCAGGCAATTAGTGACATTCAAGAGTATTATAGATACAGTAGGAGCACTCCTGCTGCTCCAGGGTCCACGTTAAACATATTTTTTTAAAATACGTTTTACTTGCGATTTTTGTTGGTGGCTGCTTGCTATGCTGCATCTACCACCAGCAAAACCTGGACACAACAGGCTCATGACTGCTTCACTCAAGGCAGCCTAATTTCGAAGGAGGTTTGTAAAATGGACATTAGGTTTCCCATTAGCCTATACAAGAGGCTTGATGCCAATAATGTGTCCTTCAGCACAGCATGTTGGTTGGCCCCAAAATTAAACCTCATTGTGCCTGGTTTTATGCACATAAAATTGTTACAAATCATTTTGAGGTCTCAGAAGCACCAATGGCAAGGAATTAAGTCATTCTTTAAGTCTATGTTTGCAGTTTTACATCAAAGCTATAACTGGTCTATAATTTATTACTTTCTCAGAAAATGTATCATAAGTCACACTTACATTGTACAATTCAGGTTGAAATTAGAACACATGATAAATATCTTCCCTCTTCTATATTTTCAACCAGCAGTTACTGTTCATGAGTGCTTAGGCTGGCTTACTTAGGCCATGATAATTGAGATAGGAAATGGTTTGTGCCAGAGGAGGTCACCTTCAGTAATTTGGACAGATCACATGAGAGGAGTTTAATGAGTGGATTGTTGGCCCTGGATGAAACACTCTTCTTATGGGCTCCTCCTGGCCCATAAGCAGTGTTGTAAAGACACCTGCCACATGGACTCAGCCCTGCACCTGTCCTTTTACCTGCTGACATCAGTTTAAAAACTGAATGACTGCTGAAATGAAAGCAGGCAGCCTCATTATAATATTTAAATGACCTCCCATGAGTGAATTGGTCACCTGCCCCTCATTCTGCCTCAGTTTAATAACAGGAAGCGGGTGGCTTTGAGACCGGTTCTGTTCCCATTTCAGGTTTTTTGAATTTTAACTTCTGACATGACCCCAACCCATCTGATTTTGAAAGTTATGAATCAGCCCTATGAGAATAGCACCCTTCATTAGAATCCCAACAAACATTGGATCTTTATGAGCTTGATCACAAAGAATGGCATAAGTTTAATTTGATGTGCAATTTGGCCTGCCTTTTTTTTAAAAGTCTGATGGTTTACAGAATTATTACAAACATTCCTTTGCACAAGCCCCTTTCTTCTATGTTTGATTTCCTGCTTGTACAATTAATGCTGAGTGACAGGGTTCAGGCTTGGTTTTAGGAATACCTATGTTTCGAATCATTGGAAGCCAAATCTCAAAGACAATTAAACTCTCACTTCTATTCATAAATTATGAACAGAACTGAGGGAACTGGCATCTCCCACTAGTAAATGAGAATGGCTGAACAGTAATTTAATACAGATCCAGGTATTAACTGGACAGTGTGTTTTTATTGTCTAAATGGTTACCAGGGGATTGTTGGTTATCTCAAACTCAATTATTTCTATTATGGTTTACATTAATAGTAAAAGTGCAGGCAATGGAGTATTAGTACCCAATCCTTAGTATTGCAGGGTTGAAGATTGTTCTGCTGAATAAGTTAACAGTAACTGATATGTAGATTCCTAGAAAAGTTTCACCTCTTGTACAGGGTAAGCAATTGTGTGCTCAATATCTACAACACCAGCCATTGTGCAAACTAGGAACAGGGCCTGAGGCAGTAAAGACAGTTGTAAATAAAATCCTCTTGTTTGAAAAGGTATGGCTTATTTTTCTTGATGATATAAAGGAGGAGAAACATAGTATCCGAGGTATAATAATCCTGCACAGAAGTCTGAGAAAAGAAGAAATGACAAAGAGAAAAGTGCTCATCGCTGAGTGCAAGGAGAAGCAAATGCAGACAATAGTTATGATTGTTGTTGCCGGAGATATGTTTGCATGTAAGTTCTTAAGTACATCTTACTGTATTAAATGCCACAGAAATTTGATAGCATTTTGATGAAACATTGTTTATGATATTTTAAAAAATCAAGTAAAACAACCAGAAGCCGACAGCTATGGAACTGCTAAAACTTCCAGAACAGAGACAAAGGACTTGCTGCAGATTTGAAAGCACTGGAAATAACATCCACAGTCGTATATAAAGCTTACAATGGCTGATGGAGATGGGAAGGTGACAGTTAACACTGTTTTTTACTTAATAGGCACTCTGAGCAGAGAGTTGTACAAGCATTGCATGAGCACTGTAACCCTAAGACAATTGAAGGCAGTTACCAGTTAAGTGTCAGAATGATTTCTACTTGCAACCTAGAGGTAAAAGCGCAAGTGGAGAAGTATGTCACTGATCTAAAAATTTTAGCAGTTGTCTACAGCTTTGGGGAATTGTATAAATCTTTAATTAGATTTAGGATCATACGATGAATTAGTGACTCATGCTGAAGGTAGAGACTTCACAGGTTGCAAGTATGCTGAGTGGTCTAAAGAACAAAGATAAACTCAGATACAGATTATACTCTAAAGTAGAAGGTGGCTGCACTGAAGCAGCATCTATACCAGAGGAGATTTATAAGATCTTGGTTGTAAAATTTGGCTTTGTATTGCCTGTGTTTTTGGCATGATGGGTGGAGATTTGGATACAAATTGGCATGAGCACTGTGCACGCACACTTCTGATGTAACCCACAGTGGACACCATTTTGGCGAGGGCATTATTGCCGGTGTTAGGAGCAACTGCTTGAAGTATGCAGAATAGGCAGATCATGACATCTGCCTGTGTGTAATGCTGATTTGAAACCAGCAGTGCCATTTTTTGACTCAATGCTGAATGAACAGTCAGCAGCAGAGGGGATGCCAATGGCACTATGAAAAGAAATCTACTATTTTCAGGTTAGATGCTGATTTGATTTCTGCTGGCTTTTGCTGAGTTTTTGGAAGTACTGTGAGTTTTCTACTGCTATTTCAAGTTGGTGAAGTCTCCAGGGAGAGATGCTGCATGTGGTGAAAGCCTTGCTTCTGACTTCAAAGATTCTCTCAGACCACTTGCTTCCAGTTATGTGCACTGTACTTATCATCCACTTTAGCCTGCAGCATATCAGGGAGTGAAGGCAACACAGGGCAAACTGCTCTCAGAGGGATGAGGAGAGGGGAGAAGGGCTCTCAGAAGACTTTATCCACCCATGGTCTTCAGGGAGCAATCCTCTTACGTTAATTTCACTGAGGAACAGTGTGTGTGAAATGCTTCTGTTTTATGAAGGAGGTGCTCACTAACTCTGCTATCTTTTGCAGACAGACCTGCATCATCACAGCAGCCCAAGGACAGCAATGCCAGTGGATGTGAAGCTGACCATGGCCATGAATTTCTTAGTGTTCAGGTCCTCCCAGGTGGACCAGGCAACAATTCTAACATTTCACAGTTTGCTGTCCACTGCTGTATAAGGGAAGTGATTGACACTTTGTTTGCCAGGAGAGGGGAGTACATCGTGTTCTCTCTTTCCATAGAGATGCACAAAGAGCCTACATATGGTTTCACCAGGAGAGCAGGCATCACCATGGCGCAGTGTATCACTGACGGCGCACAAATGGCTTTCCAAATGCCGTATCCAATGCAGAAATATACCGCAACTGCCAAGGGTTCCATTCCCTGAATGTGCAGCAGGTATGTGACCATGCTCAGCAGATCATACAGGTTAATTCCTGGTATCATGACAGTAGTCATGATGTTTTTTTCCACACCAGTCCACTATACTATTTGTACTTGAACAATCACATCAAATCAGAGGGTGACTCCTGAGTGGCAAGTGTTATTGAACAGGAGAATTAGGGGCAGAAGTTGGCCATTCAGCCCCTTGAGCCTGCTCCACCATTTGTTAAGATCACGGCTGATCTGATTATAGCCTCAATCCCACCTACCTGTCTGCCCCCACAACCCTTGGCTCTCTTGTCAATCAAAAATCTATCTAACTCAACCTTGAATGTATTCAATGACCTAGCCTCCACTGCGCTCTGGGGAAGAGAATTCCACAGACTAACAAGCCTCTGAAAAGAAATTCCCCCTATCTCCATCTTAAATGGGAGAACCCTTATTTTTAAACTTTGTTCCCTGGTTCTAGACTCCCCCACAAGGAGAAACATCCTCTCAGCATCCAGCCTGTTTTAATAAGATCACTTTTCATTCTTCTAAACTCCAATGAGTATAGGCTCAACCTGCTCACCCTTTCCTCATAAGCTAACCCCTTCAACCCAGAAATAAGTCAAGTGAATCTTCTCTGAACTGCTTCTAATGCACTAATATCCTTTCTTAAATAAGGAGACCGAAACCATACAGAGAAGCATTCTCACCAAGACCCTGTATAGCTGAAGCAATACCTCTCTACTTATATATTCCATTTCCCTTGCAATAAATGCCAACATTCCATTTGCCTTCCTAACCACTTGCTAATTTTTTGTGCTTCATGTGCCAGGACACCCAGGTCCCTCTGTATCATAGAGCCCTGCAGTCTCTCTCCATTTAAATAGTATACAGCTTTTCTATTCTTCAATGGCTGACTACCTGGCTCATGACTCCAATATGCAACTCAAGTATACATGGGCAGCATAAGACCATAGGACATAGGAGCAGAAATTAGGCCATTCGGCCCATTGAGTCTGCTCTGCCATTCAATCATGGCTGATAAGTTTCTCAACCCCATTCTCCCGCCTTCTTCCCGTAACCTTTGATCCCCTTACCAATCAAGAACCTATCTATCTCGGTCTTAAATACACTCAATGACCTGGCCTCCACAGCCTTCTGTGGCAATGAATTACATAGATTCACCACTCTCTGGCTAAAGAAGTTTCTCCTCATCTCTGTTCTAAAAGGTCTTCCCTTTACTCTGAGGCTGTGCCCTTGGGTCCTAGTCTCTCCTACTAATGGAAACATCTTCCCCACGTCCACTCTATCCAGGCTTTTCAGTATTCTGTAAGTTTCAATCAGATCCCCCCTCATCCTTCTAAACTCCAAAGAGTATAGACCCAGAGTCCTCAAACATTCCTCATATGTTAAGCCTTTCATTCTTGGGATCGTTCTCATGAACCTCCTCTGGGCCCTCTAATGTATAAGAGCCATGCTGCCACGTGAAATGTCATCAAGCAGACCACTGGGGTGCTGTGGTAATTATGGTTTTATCTGATGTGTAATATACCTTTAAGAGGGATGTTTGTTAAGGAAGATCACATGGTCTTTAATACCCAATAGGAGAGTAGCACGGGCGACCTCAGTAGTTAGTAGTTAGTAGTTGGAGTGTAGAGATAGAGTTTGAAGTGAAAGCGTGTTTGTAATTGCTGCTGAGTACCTTTGTAAATGAACTAGAAGTTTTCCACATTAGAAGTGTCTGCTGATCAACTTTATCAATAGTACCAACTCGGCCACCTCTCACAACAAACTGGTGACAAGGATAAAACAAGTTTAACAGAGGAAATCAAGTGAAACAAGTACAAGTGGGAATAAAACCTATGGCTTGGTTTGAAGTTTGACGGCACCCAATGCCCCAGGTTCAAAAAAATTTATTGAATTGGTGAACCTCGTGAAGGGTCATTATCAACCAAAGCCCTCAGTAATGATGCAAAGATTCAAGTTTAACTCGAGAAATAGAGCCCTGGTGGAGACAGATGCATTCTATGTGGCAAATTTGAAGCAGTTAATGGAACATCGTGAATTTGGTACACCTCTAACTGACAAGCTCAGTAATCGTTTAGTGTGCGGTGTGAATGAGGACACGATTCAGAAGAGATTTTTATCTGAAGCAAATTTGGATTTCAAGAAGGCGCTAGAGATAGCACTGGCCATGGAAAGCACAGTAGTAGATTCAAAAGCCATACAAGGCACGCAAAATGGCACCGTCCTCCACATCGGGCAGGAAACACCAACCAAAAAAGGTGCAAAAATGCAAGACTCTGCCGAGAAGAGGAAAACAGCCCCCAATAGCCAGAAAATGAGAAAAAATGACTTAGCAGCAAAAGCAAGGAATAATTTCAATAGAGACAAGCAGTCTTTTAACAATTGGCAGTTAAAAAAAAATGTTTTTATTGCCACAGAAATGAACACATAATGAGACAGTGCAAGGAAAGAGTCAAGCAGACTTTTAAACAAAGGATAAAACCCAGTGAGACCCACAATGTAGAAGAGCCTGAAACAACAAATTCAGATATTTACTCATTGTTTAATTTGAAGGTTGGCAAGACAGAACCAATATATGTAAAAGTGTAAGTGAACGGTTGACCTGTTAGAATGGAAGTAGGCACAGGAGCTCCCACCACAGTCATTGGGGAACATACCTTCAGATATCTGAATAATGGGGAACATCAATTAAATTTAGAAGAAACCTCTGCCCAATTAAGAACATACGTGGGTCAAGACGTTCAAGTCAGAGGCATAAGTAGAGTAACTATCCATTATTGAAGCCAATTGGCAAAGCTACCAGTGTTGGTATTGAGAGGCAGAGCACCAAGCCTCCCAGGGTAAAATTGGCTAAGGGAAATCGACCTTGATTGGCCACTGAGATTCCAAAAGGAAGCTGAAAGCGATCCTGTTTTGAAAAAGGAGTGTGTAAGGACTCAACAACCTGAAGAAACACAGGCCAGCTTAAACCAAAACATGGTAGAACAGCAGAAGGACATCGAAGAGGCAAAGCTTAATGACAGAGTTCGAGAAGAGGTGAGCAATCTTCAAAAGGAAAAAGAAAACCTGTTGAAAGACCTTCACACACTACAAGACTCCTTCAGGTCTAAGTTTGTACCCCTGGAAAAGTATGAAAAGAAACAGGAAGAATTCAGCACTGCTCTGAATAAACTGAAGCATGAGTTGGCAGAGAAGACACAACAATGTTCAATTTTCCAGGAGCAGCAAACAAATAAACAAAAGAGACAGAAGACCTGAAGAATCAGCTACATGAAGCCAAAGAAGCTTTGGAAGCAAAAGTCGCAGCATTTTCTAAGAAGTAGACAGATGATGAAAGTTTGGGAGGCTCAACCACTGAGCTCACTCAAGTTGGGCTTGCATTTAGCCAATATTGAAGTCGAAAAGGAGGCCGAGATAAAAATCAGCACTAGAAAGAAGAAGGCATGTAGAAAGAAGACACAGAAACACAAATAATGCTTTAATTCTGGCAGCATACGAATACATTTTCGTACATAGGCCTGGCAGTCAAATTGCAAACGCTTATGCACTTAGTCATTGGCCTTCACAAGAAAATAACGAGGACATCCCAGTTCCACAGGAACTTGTTTTTTTTTGTTAAATTTCTTAGATTCCTCGCTGGTATGTGCTCGACAGATCAGAGACTGGATAAGTCAGGACCCCGTCCTACCTCAGGTACAAGGATAAGTGCTTCATGGTTGGTCACAAGAGCCCATGTCTGACAAAATTAAACCATACTTTAACAGAAGACATGAAATAACCAACCAGGATGACATCTTATTCTGGGGAGCACGAATGATAGTGCCTCCAAAGAGAAGGGAGCCACTTCTAATTGAACTACACAGTGCCCATCCAGGAATTTCCTGAATGAAGACCATAGCTCACAGCTACACATGGTGGCCTGGGATGGATGGAGAAATAGAAAGTTTAGTGAAGAATTGTCTGCAATGTCAGCAACTGCAAAAGTTGCCTTCAACAGCTCCATTACATGCTTGGGAGTGGCCAAGAAGACCATGGATGCGGTTACACATTGACTATATAGGACCTTTCATGGGAACAATGTTTCTGCTCATTGTTGATGCCCGTTCAAAATGGATGGACAAAATGAGGTGAAGTCACCAACGTCTTCTGCTGCAATAGAGAAGCTATGTCAAAGTTTTGCCATTAACGGACTACCAGAAGTAATCGTTTCTGATAATGGCACGGCATTTACGAGTGCTGAGTTTCAATGGTTTATCAGCCTAAAAAGCTAACATACAAGTTCAACAGGTAATAGGGAAGGCAAATGGATTGGTGGCCTTTATTTAAAAGGGAATGGAGTATAAAAATTGGGAAGTATTGCTAAAACTATACAAGGCACTGGATAGACCACACCTAGGATACTGTGAACAGTTTTGGTCCCCTTATCTAAGGAAAGATATACTGGCATTGGAGGCAGTCCAGAGAAGGTTCACTAGGTTGATCCTGGGTATGGAGGGATTTTCTTATGAGGAGAGGTTGAGTAGGTTGGGCCTGTACTCACTGGAGTTTAGAAGAATGAGAGGCGACCTTATTGAAAGATATAAGATTCTTAGGGGGCTCGACAGGGTAGATGCTGAGAGGTTGTTTCCCCTTGTGAGATAATCTAGGACCAGAGGGCATAATCTCAGAGTAAGGTGTCACCCATTTAAAACAGATATGAGGAAGAATTTCTTCTCTCAGAGGATAGTTAATCTGTGGAATTCTTTACCACAGAGGGCTTTGAAGCTGGGTCTTTAAGTATATTCAGGGTGGAGATAGAGAGATTTTTAATCAGTAGGGAGTCAAGGGTTATGGGGAAAAGGCAGGAGAGTGGGGTTGAGGATTATCAGATCAGCCATGATCTCATTGAATGACGGAGCAGACTTGATGGGCCAAATGGCCTACCTCTGATCCTACATCTTATGCTCTTAAGGTCTTATGGTCAACGGTATCATTCATGTAAAAACTTCACCGGACCACCCTTCCGCAAATGGACTGGCCGAAAGGGCGGTTCAAACATTCAAGGCAGACATGAAGAGGTTAACTGGAAATTCCTTAACAAGCAAGCCTGCACGCTTCCTTTTCCATTATAGGACCACCCCTCACACAACAACAGGTACCTGCGGAGTTATTGATGAAACGCTGTCTCAGGACGAGATTGAGCGTAATAATGCCAAATTTAGAGGGGAAGATGGAAAAGAGTCAGGGAAGCCAGAAAACTAGACATGACTGGCCTAGTCATGAGAGGAAATTTACCATGGGACAGACAGTATACATGAAGAACTTTGGAGAAGGGCAAAAGTGGTTACCGGGTGAAATAAGTGCCGTGACTGGACCTCTGTCTTACCGCGTGGAAGTGGAAGATCGAGTCATATGGAGACATGTTGATCATCTAATGAAGAGAGAAACAAATCACCAAGAATTGATTCCACAAGTGTTCACAACCGATTCAGCGTTTCCTGTTGAGAGTACTCAACCCAGTACAGACATGTCTGGTGTTACTGTGGGAGTTGAGGATACAGGTCTGCACCGAACCCACCAAAGCACCTGATGTTCAGGCAACTTTGGAAAAGGGGGCTCCTGACAAAGCATCTGCAGTTGTAGAGATGAGATGCTCTACATGTCTAAGGAAACCCCAGAAAGACTGAATTTGTAAATTACTTACCTGTGTAAATATTTTGCTATCTTGAGAAAATTGTACTTGTAAATATAAAGTGTATATCTGAGTAAGCAGAGGTGGGATGTGGTAATTATGGTTTTATCTAATATGTAAAATACCTTTAAGAAGAATCTTTGTTAAGGACAATCACATGATCTTCAGTACCCAATAGGAGAGTAGCGCGGGCTACCTCAGTAGTTAGTAGTTAGCAGTTGGAGTGTAGAGATAGAGTTTGAAGTGAAGTGCTGCTGAGTACCTTTGTAAATAAACAAGAAGTTTTCCACCTAAGAAGTGTCTGCTGATCAACTCTATCAATAGTACCAACTCAGCCACCTCTCACAACAGGTGCTTAAGCAACATTTCCACTGCCTGAACCACTCTGGAGAAGCCCTGCAGAACTCTCCAGAGCATGAATTGATTTATCATGGTCTGCTGAATCCTGCCAACTTTGCCATGATGACAGCACAGTCAATGAGCAGCTGAGGAAGAGGAGTGGAGGACGAGGGAGAAAGGGAGAGAGGGAGGAGGCAACCACTACATCCCCTTTCCAGCTGGGCTCTCCCTGATTGACTCATCTGACTGCAATTGCAGCAAATGCAAACCCCAGTTTCCCATTTACCAACAGTCCAACATCTTACCTTACCTTCTGTTACTGAACATCATAGCATTCACTTGGCCACAAAGCAAGCACTTAGAACCAAACAAAACATCCAATATTCCATACAAAAGACACCTAATTATCCTTGTGCATTCCCTTAATGCTTGTCTTCGATGTGCCTTTGCTGCCCTTGTGCTGCTTCACAGTTCTGGTAGAATGCTGTTTGCTTTCAATGGGGAGACTGTGATGACTTTTCAGATTGCCCTTGAGCTGCTCTGACCCTAGAAGATCAGGCTTCAGCCTATACCATCTTGACATGGGTGACAAGAGTCTAGCCTGGCTGGCTGATGGGCTACAGCAAGGGCACTGGTGGAGTGGCAGTGGTGGAAGGATGAATGCTGCCATCCTGGGTATGAACAGCAGGTTTGTGCTCCATAGGGCCACTGCCAACTGCCTGGGGCATAGCCTCAGCAACCCTAGGACTGATTGCTGAACTGCTGTGATACCCTGCTAGCCCCTTTCCACACTGGTATCCACAGCCACAATGGCAGCACCCTGAGCCTACATGGCATCAAGCTGCACTTGCATGACTTCAGTCTGAGCTTCCACTGCAGTACTCAGACATTGGGTGGCTTCTGCTTGTGTTGCAATAGAAGCTGAGACAACAGCCATCAGTGCTGTATCATGGTTGGGTCCACTACACTTCTTATGGAGTTTGCCACCACTTGCAAAATGGGAAGAATGGGCTCCAAACTCTGCGCAATGTCCTGTGCCAAGTCCGTGCCCTCCATTTCCTCCATGCTCCTTGACAGAGACAATCAGCTTTCTCTCAGGCCTGCCAATGCACCAAGTATTTCATTATGCATGCCCATAAGCACCATCAAAGTCCTTACCTGAGTCCTCTGCAGAAGAACTCATGTGTAATCCTGCCACCTGGGAAGCTGCATCGGTGTGACCCTTTCCCCTTGCACAAGCTGCAGCCCACAGTTGCCCAACCCTATGCTACCCTTTAACGTACACAGAGTGTCAGTACTTGAGCTGGTGACTATAAGATCGGGTGACACTGTATCATCGTCATCAATCTCTTCTCCTTCCTCTTGCATTTGATACTCCTGTGCCCCAGCCTGGTGAGGTTGATGTTCTTGGGTAGTTAGAAGACAAAAAATACTAGTGTAGGGTTGTAGAGAGGTAAGCGGGTAAAGCAAGACGTGGACGCTTACACCATTTGCGGCTTGGGAATCAGAAGAGATTGTGGGATGAGCAGGAAGTAGGATGTAAGAAGGAAGATTACATAGGAGCAAATCATTACCTTCCAACCTTTCAGCCCACCTCTGGCCACCATTTCAGTCATGGTTGCATCAATGATGGTGACCATAATCTCCACATGGGAACTGTGCCTGTGCTACCTTCGGGTATATACCACCTTGCCCTGCAAGAAATAGGAAGTGTGTTGGTGAACGTGGTGCAATGTGTTTGAGTGATGTTTGTCATGGTGCCATAGCTGGCACTCTGTGCAAGTTGTGAAATGTGGGTATTAGGTTTGAAGCAGTGTTAAGTGTGCGAGGGTAAGCTGAAACGATGAATGTTCAGTATGAGTTGTGGTTGATAAGAGTTGTTGGTAAGTGAGTGGTGGGGGTGTGATGAATTGATCAGTGTGTGAGGCTAGTTAGTACAGTCAGTGGGATATGGCATTTGAAGATTCATTCACAGATCTTGACCACTTGTGTGAGGTCATTAAACATCTTTCCTGACTGCATCCAGATCCTTGGGCCTACACTGCTGGCATTGACCTGCATGGCTATCTGCTCCCATTGCCTTCTCAGTATCTACCCAGCCCTCTGTGGATGCAGGACCTCTCTCCTCTTCTCTACATCCTGCATCAAGGCCTCCAATGTTGTGTCAGAGCACATTGGAGTCCACTCTCTGCCATCTTGTGCCATTTTCTTGTTTCCCCCAGACCAAGTCACTTGCTCAATGAGTTCCAGCGGCTGTTCCAACAAAAGGCACTTCTCCTTTAAGAGGTATACGCTTACCATAAGTAGCAAGCTCAAGGTTTTGCACCTCCGACTCAAGCCACACAGTCACCCAACAGTGCTCTTAGCCCTGGCTGCATACTGCAATCATGTAAATGAGTAGGCAGCATTGCGAGCCCCAGGCCTGTTTTTGGGCCTTATCCAAATTTCCCCCATGAACTTTATTTCAGGTCATCTATTCTTGATTCCCAGTTAGGCAGCCTGTGCTAAAGCAAAATACTGCAGATGCTGTCAATCTGAAATAAAGACAGAAAATGCTGCAAATACTGAGCAGCTCAGGAATCCTCTGTGAAGAGAGAAACAGTCAACATTTCAGGTCTTTCCTCAGACCTGGAAAAAATTCTGTCTAAAGGTCATCAACCTGAACCGTTAACTCTCCACAGAGGTAGCTGGTAATGTCCCTTCTTTCTTGTCATCACTGGAGAACTTTGTTACCATCATAAAATATGGACAATGAGCAATGTGTTTGTTTTGTATTAAATTCTGATAATGTTTCACCTTAATTTTATTTAATTTATAAACCATAGTACAGTGAGAGGCTAGTATTCAGGCGCCATCTAGGGGATTGCTTAGATAAGGAGTTGAGTTGAAGTGTAATGGGGCTTTGACCTGACAACATTACTAGAATCAGAAAACAAGAGCCTATTGCAAAGGGAGAATGATATTTGGAAATTAAATCAGTCCAAATGTAAAGCTATTATTTTCTGTCAATGGGTGAAGAAAAGGAATAAGCCCTACTGGACTGTTTACGCTGGCAGATCATTATATAGATCCTTCTGTCACAGCTACTGATGTTTTTTCATGATTTTGAGGACTGAACAGAAAGTTGGGAGAGGAGGTGGGATTGGCTGAATGTATGATCTTACCACTGCCCTCAACACCAGTAGATTACTGCAATCTTATCTGGCTATGCTAAGAAGTCAGAATAGTAAATAGAGCTTAGGTGTCAGCTTTTGCTCTGTGGTACCACTCTCACCCAAGTCACACTGTTGTGGGTTCAAGTCCCACTTTTGAAACTTGCACACGTAATCTACGCTAATACCTCAATGTGGTACTGAGGGATTGCTGCACTGTCACATATTCTGCTTTTCAGATGAGCTGTTAAACGGATACCATATCTGTTGTCTTTGGTTGGATGCATCACATGGTTTGAAGAAGAGCAGGAAAGCTCTCCCTATATCTTGACCAATATTTATTGCCATAAAATTGCTGTATGTGCCACAAGGCAGGCAAGATGATAGGACATTGTTACATTATTTTCCAATTAAATTTCATGTAGATAAAAATGAACTTGCAAGACTGAAAGCATTTGCTGTCATATTCTTCCAAAGTACCATGAATCTATGGTTTGATATTTTTCATGAAAATCTTGAAAAGCCAATGAACAGCCTACAACATAGTTCATAATTTTTACTGAGATTCAGAGAGTGAAAAGTGGGTTTTATAAGATGACTCTGCAACACCTACCTCATCTGTTGTTAAGCAAACTTGTCATCGTACCCAATGCATTGCCTTGGAAAGGAATTTTTGAACAAGTTGTTCTTGGCTGTTACACACGTACTTTCCAACATTGGATCCTTGGATCGTGGTAAAGAATGGGAGTTGCGGTGAAGCATTTTCCACATTCTTCCCCCTACTCCCTTCAAATTACTAGCAATTATAGTCCCATTATTACCTTTATATTTAATCCTATACATAGAGGGATGTTGGATCGTGAAATGCCTTGTCAAAGAGCCAGGGAAGTATTGCTTTTAAAGGAAAATGGGATGCATAATTGGAGCAGAGGAAATTGCAGAGAAGGATATTGGGCAATGGGGAAAGTGCAGGATTTAGTTTTGGATTGTTCTTGGAAAGAGCTGACAGATACAATGGGCCGAATGGTCTCTTTCCATGGTGTAAATGCTAATGGTGCTAAAACGGTACAATTAAAAGATAAAGGTGTGGCTTCCTGCTTTGTGAACATGAATATCACACAAGTTTGAACATTTACTCTGAGAGCCAAAAGGGAGTTTGAAATAATATTTTTAATGAAGAGTGCAGGAGTGCATGCCAGGAGCAGCACCAGGCATACCTAAAAATGAGGTGTCAATCTGGTGAAGCTACAGAACAGGACTACTAGCATGTCAAACAGCCTAAGCAACAAGTGATAGACAGAGCTAAGCGATTCCGCAACCAATGGATCAGATTTAAGCTCTGCAGTCCTGCCACATCCATTCATGAATGGTGGACAATTAAACAACTAAACAGAGGAGGAGGCTGCACAAATATTCCCATTCTCAATGATGGGGCAGCCTAGCACATCAGTTCAAAAGACAAGGCTGAAATATTTCCAACTACCTTCAACCAGAAATAACTGCGGACAATCCATTATGCTTCCTCCTGAGGTTCCCAGCACCACAGATGCCAGCCTTCAGTCAATTTGATTCACTCTGCATGATATCAAGAATCGGCTGAAGGCACAGGATACTGTGAGCATTTGACAACAAAGACCTCCACATGTCAACGGAAGTCCTAGTATATAGAGCAGTTGTCACCACACTCTACTACAGTAAGACCTGGACTGTATATCAGCGACCATAACAGTGCTAGAGAAATTACATCAGCAATGCCTCTGCCACATCCTCCAGATTCAATGGGAGTACCATCAAACAAATGCTGATGTATTCTTGAAGTCAGTTCCATAGGCATTCAGGAAAAACTCCTGGAAAATAAACTTTGATGGACCAGACACAGTGTTCGGATGGTTGAAAACCATTCCCGTCGCCAAGTCTTGTTTTCCTAAGTCCCAAATGGCCAATGTTCCGGGGAGGACAAAGAAAATGCTTCAAAGACACTGTGAAGTTCCCCATGAAGTGTGGCAGCATTGATATTAATGATAGAGAGGAGCTCACTGTCAGTCATTCAAAATGGCAACAACTTGTCCATCAAGCTGCATCATGCTTTGAACCTTAATGATGAGGCAGAGTGGCAGCAGAGAAGGAAAGAAAAGGAAACTCACCCTGCACTCTGGCTCCCACTGCCTCATGGGATGTCCCGCCCTGTGTGTCCAAAGATCTGCGGGTTGGGAATCAGCCTGTTCAGTCACATGAAAACCCATGGCAGAAACTCGTGACCCTGAGCAGACGTCATCCTCGAATCGAGGGAAAGCCTCCACTGCCGCAGGTGGTGAAATGCAAGTTGTTGTTGTATGTGCAGTGGTTTGAAACACATTTTCAGTGTGCAAGTTTCAATGAAACTCCAGATTTTACACCTTGCGCTTCACTAAAACAAAAAGGTGCTACATTCCCTCAGCCAATTATTCTTAGTAAATTTTGATAACAAAGTGGAAACATAATAGACAAGTTATTATTGCATCACGTTATTATAATATATTGAAAGTACTCAATAATATTGAAATACTTCACTTCATTGTTGCCTAGAGGTATGATGTCATGCAATGGCCAATAACAAAATTTTACCATGAAAGCCAAGATCAATAAGGATAAATTTTATGTTTTTCAGTGTTTAAACTGACCATCCCTAACATCATCACCCCACCTCCCCACCACCATTATTAGTGATGAGTAGTGTTAAAGATAAAGATCAACTATGGTATTCTTTTATTACAGTACTAGCAACATTATAAGCTTTCAAAAACTTCAGTTGCGGGAATGCTTAAAAAATGTGTTTTACTAAGCCACTTCCTAGTTTCACATAGTTTAAATTTTGCTTGTAAAAAGGAAAAAATAAACTTTCATCATTCAGCGCATTTAGCTTAGTTTGTTTTTGTAAAAGACTCAGGTTTTTTTTAAGGATACTCAATCCACACAAGCATGGTGCAATTTTTTAACATTACTATTTTGTGATAGATTTATCTTCTGATCACCCAAGTATAGAACCTTATTGATCCCTCTTCACTGGCCTACATAAGCTATAATTCAAAATGAACAAAAAATCAATTCCACATCACCTTACTAATAAATCCTACTGTTTCACCTTCATTCTTTCAGGCCCTGCTGCCATTCTCTATTAGTTGGATGTAGAATTTTCAGCACAAATATTGTTACATGGATTAAAAATGAAGGTAGTGTGTTTGTCGATGGCCTTTTCTGCCAATTCCAATTTACACAAATTAGAACTCAATTTTCAACGTTTCCAGGTTGTGTCTATCACACATTTTCAGCTACCATTCCCATTCATAGCGTTTCATGGTTGTTTGGGCATTCTATGGATAACATAATGTTATCTTGAATTACAGAAACAATACATAGTTCACAACAAAACAAACAAGTGGTCAAATCTCACAAAATTTTAATTCTCTACATTTGCAACTCCAAGAGATTTCCTGATCAAACAAGTTACATACAATCCCATTTCAAAAGTTAGTTTCTAGTGGACATTTTCGTAACAGTGAGTTAAATTCTCCAGCTCCACTTTTTCCAGTCCATATATTTTATATTAGAATTTGTATTATACTGTTAAATGTACAGCACCACCTCAGGAATTCAATTTAACTTGTTGAAGCACCAAAATCAAACCATCTTTTTCATCAGATCAGAATATTATCAATCTAATGAACCAAATCTCTTGTGTATCCTTTTTATCTGAAACACTTACATTGTGCTTTCAACAGTCAGAATTTAAAAAAAATATTGACCCTTTTAAAAAAAAACTGCATTTCATCATTGTTGCTGGGCTTCGTTCTTATTGGTTAATGTAACCTAGTTTCATGAATTAGTTACATCAATATTAATTTATGTTGCTGGAATAATTAAAACAAAGACTTCAAGCACATATCACCATTGTGGAGAGTGTAGAGAAGGGCATTAATATTGATCCTGTGTGAAGGAAAAGCTCAAAATGAGATGAAGGTGAAGTAGTTGAAGCTTTACTTCTAGAATGGACATTAGGGGGAGACTAAAATATAAAAAATACTAAACCTGGTAAATCCAGAATATTACTTTCTTAGGCAAAAACTCAAGACAAAAAAGGCAATATACAAATCAGCTTTAACTGATATGCTAATATTGATTCAGTGGTAGTCCTCTCACTTCTGAGTCAGAAGGTTATGGGTCCAAGTCCCATTCCAGAGACTTGAGCACATAATTAAGGCTGACACTGCAATGCAGCATTGAGTGAGTGCTGCAGTGCCAGAGATGCTGTCTTTTCAGATGGAACGTTAAACCAGTATTCCCTCCCAAGTGGACCCAAATGATACCATCACCCTATGCTCAGAAAAGTAGAGGAGTTATTTTTCCTGTGTCCTTTATCCCTCAAGCAAAATCACTAAAACAGATGATCTGGACATAATCACATTGCGATATGTGGGGTCTTTCCGTGTACAAATCGGTTGCAGCATTTCTCTGCACTGCAACAGTGATTACACTTCAAAAGTATTTAATTGTGATACACTTGTGCCATTGCACAAAGTAGGCATACACTAGAACAAATAGCTAACTTGGTATGCTTGCTAAAAATGATGAGAAAACATCCTCCTTCTGTGACTCTAACTAGATAAGAACTTGTTGATGAGTAATGAATTGCCCCTTTAATAACACATTTCGTAACCTTGGGATTACTATGGTAGCCAATGGGTTGGATTTTTCACTGGTTCATAGTCAACAGGCAGAAAATCCAGCTAAATGTCTTCCCTGGAGAGGTGGTACATTGCTTTCTGCAGCAATTCCAGCTCTGCAATATTTAATTAAATATAATAGCTATTCTAATAGAGGGTAGTATTTCTTCACTCCCTCATCAGACAGCACCAGGCGATAGTTTCCCAACACAAGGACAAAAATTGGACTTGGCGGTAGTGTTGGGTGTGTATGCAGTGTTAGTGCCATCTACTCATGCATTCACATGCAGACGCAGATTGGAGGTGAAGGTGTTCTCAATGTGTCACTGAATGCTGGCCGACCAGAAAGTTGAGCAATAATTTGCATTTATATAGCGTTATGACACAGCAGTTGGTAAAGCTGAGTTATTTAAAAATCCCACAGGGAAACTTTAAACAACTGTCATAACCTATATTTTTAAGTGGCATGTTTGAGATGCAACTCTAACTTCAGGAAGCAGACCGCTAGTTCTCGAGAGGTTTTTATATTAAACTAAATGAAACATTTTATTAAGTTACAATATATTAAACACATACACATGGCTACAAATTACTACCATCATAACTTTTAACAAATTCCCAGACTAATCTCCATTAAGGCAACAGCAACCCATAGATTTTCAGACGACATCAGGCAAAGTATTTTCACCTTACAAATTCAAAATGAGGTTCCTTTCACTTTGGTTCCTGTGCAGACAGTTGTAGGCTTACAACTGCCTTGACCTACATTGCCTCTGCCAAGCACACACAAAATTGCTATCTGTTATACCCACATAGCTCATTGAATGTAAATTCTCATTGCATCACCAGTCCCATTGAACTCCACCTCTTCTAACAATAAAACCGCTTTCATAGTACCAATTTTATTAGTAATATAAACATATTGCTTGGTCTCTGCTAGCTAGATGCCAGATTTCACCCCACTTTTTGAATGCTCTATTCAACAAAATGCAAATGCACTCTACCTCTCTTACATCTCAAAACTAGTACGCATCAAAGCACAGAGACTAGCTGGCTTTAATCCAATTAAGACACACCCACAGACTAAACATCTACTTTAAAAGAAAAATAATTTCTAACAATATATACATTAATAGCTTCATGACAATAGTGTCTCTAATATAGAAAGCATCCCAAGGTGCTTCAGAAATGTAAAAAATGGGTGCCAAGCTAAAGAATGGGTGATTCAGGAGGAGTCACCAAAGAATTGGATAAGGAGCTGGGCTTTAATGGTGGACAGAAGTGGTGAGACTGAGAGGTTGAGAAGGGAAGTTCAGAAAATTAGATCTTGTGAAGGCATGGTTACCATTGGCAATGTGAATGGAAATTGATGCACAAGAAGCTGAACTCAGAAGAACAGGGGGTTGGGAGGTGTTATAGGGCTGGAGAAAGTTAAGGAGGGCAAAGTCTAGGATGGATTTTAAAAAAGATTATGTTTATCTACTTGATTGAATTTAAAATAAGACTGCGTTACGTAAAGTACAATTCATGAAGGAAACTGCTCTCAATCTTGGTGAAACATAACCAAAAGGTTATTGGGGGAAAGACTGGATACATTTTGAAAACCGACACAGGGATTGCAATGTGCAATTAACCTGTGCTCATTTCTTGTGTTGCAGCAGTATGGAACCTTGGTGCTGTCTGCTAATTTCAATGATTAGTAGTGTGCAAGCAAGTGCTAAATGTGCTGCAGAGTGGCTGCATGCCTTAGCAGCCAAATACATGCAAGGCTAGCACAACTTCAAGCTAACCCGCACTACTTTAAGAGGCACATGTTCACTTTAAGAGAAAGTGCATTCTGGCAACAGCAGGTGCTGGAAGTGGCTGTGGAAGTATGGCTGACCTGCAAGAAGAGTGAATATGAGTAACATGAGAGAGAGAGCATGCTCCAAGGTATGCTGCAGCACTGGAGACCTTGGAAATCGAAGTGGACAGTGGGATCAGGGTGACCAACGTTCAGGGAAAAAAGTTAAGGGGCACTTTGATGTGGGGGACTGTACGAGTGGACATGGGTTGTTGGCAATGGGGGTGCAGCTGGTGAACTTGTCAGATCGGGCAGTCAGGAGCAGCACAAACGCACAGATACGTACTGTGCATCTACAAAATTTAAACACCTGAAATATGGGAATAACACATCCCAGAAGCATACACCCCAGGACATGGGACAATGGCCTTAATTACATGCCGATCTCATAAGAACTGGGACAGTTGGTCACCCTCAGTGGGAGAGAGGGAGGCCCTCCAGACACTGTGAAGGCAATGGGAGCAGATATCTGTGGGGGTCAATACCATCAATGTAGCCCCAAAGACCTGAATGCAGTGCTAAAAGAAATTCAGTGCCTTCACTTGAAAGATCAAGGTTTGTGAATGCATCCTCAAATGCCATATCCTTGCAAATATACCAACCGACTCACACACGGCTCCAATTACCACACCCTCTCCACTCTACCAACAATCTCTATTAACCACGAAACATACTTCAATACTTCATAACTTCACTTCATCCTCAGACACTTAGCATTTCTCAACAACCATAACAGCCACATCACCTAAATACATTGACCACACTCACTGACACACTTCCCTCTCTCTTGCAAGGAAATTTTTTATACAACCAGAGGCAGCAGAATCTAACAGGCAGGGGAAGAACACTGATGCAAGTTCTAAGTCGGACAGCAGAGGTGGTGCTCACCATCATCACAGTTGCCATGACTGAGGCTGCATCCAGCAGGAGAGTAGAAACATTGAACATGATGGTATGTTTCCACCTAATCTACTCTCTCATATCCCACTTGCCTGTCATTTCCCAACCTCCTCCTTTATCCCATCACCTCACGACACCCCTTGTGCCTTGCTCTTTTCAGGTACCCAAAGGGCTGAATCATCCCATATTTGCGCTAAGTGCAGTAGCGGGCAGGAATAAAAGACTTTTTACCTGCCAGCCTCAATGGTGGGTTATCATGCTATATCGTCCCCTTCCTGGTGTGTTCCACCTCCAGTTAATAATCCATTCACTGGAAACACACTGGCGGTGCAGCCTCTGATTCACCCACCCTGCCATCACCTCAGGCCTTCAGGAAACTGGGCCCCATGTTTAAAGGGTGCCTCTGCACAGAGCTAGCACTCACTAAAGGATCAGATACTGCTGGAAAGCCATGGCTGCCAAAGGGAGGAAACGTGCTGCCCCTGAATTTAGCGACGCCTCCTTCAAATGCCTACTGGATACAGTGGAGGCCCTCCGTGAAGTCCGCTACCCCAGTCTGAGCGAAGACCAGCAAGCAAGGTCACCTATCCAGCATGGGAGGAGGTGGCAGTGGTGTTCAGCGCCAACACCCTGCAAAAGAGGACAGCCACCCAGTGCCAAAAGAGGATGAATGATCTCCTCTGTTCTGCCAAGGTAAGTCACCCTTCTCATCACTCTCAACTCACACACTCACAGACCCATCACACATCCACAGGGATCTCACTCACTGCCAGTTCAAGGGACATTGCCACTCATTCTCTCACACACACCTTCATCTGCCCTGCAGATCGTATCCTCATCCCATCCATGGCACCACCCACCACCTACACATGCCAGGCATCCTTCTCATCTGGTCTGCAGGCATCCTGCTTACACTCTCTCCATTTGTCTTCTTGAAAGACAAGTTGGCACACAACAAAAGGGAGAGGTGGCAGACTGGTGGAGGAATGCCTGACATCAAGGTCCTCACAGACTTTGAAAATAGAGTCATCCAGCTGGCCCATGATGATCTGGACCGTTCTTGTGCTGACGGTGAAGTCGGTGGTGCTCAACCAAGGAGGGATCCAGCAGTGCAGCATCCATCAGACAACCATGCTGTGAGTGAGTTCCCCTGTCCCACAGTCCCCTACCATGCACTAATTGTTTCTCCTTGCTTTCACAGGCACATCTGGGAAGCAGCCGAGGGGGTCCATGAGCGAGATCCCAGACTCAAGTCCCAAAGACACCTCAGAAGAAGAATCTGATGACACCCTAATTGAAGACCTGTCACAGCGCTCACCCACACCCTCTACCAGTGCAGAGACACACACCTCAGTGGGACCTAGCTCTAGAATAGTCTCAGGGTCACAATCTGGTGAGCACATTGCACCGTCTGATCCACTGCAGGTGGAGGCCGGGACTTCCCAGGTTTACGGCACTCAGGGGACTGCTGGAGACAGGAAATTTGCTGAGCCCGAGTCAGATGACAAGTCTCTGGACTTGGTCATGGCACAGTTGCTGGAGCTGCAAAGGCAAGCTCGGGAAGAACAGGAAGGGATGTCCACTGCACTCCTCAGATTGCAAGGCACAATGGAGGAGTCCGTCCACCTTCAGTCTGAGGTGATAGCGTCGGAATGCCAACACACAAGAGGACCCCGCCAATGTCATCACAGACAACAGGGCGTAGTAGTCAGCAGGCCACCTCCACCTCTGCTGTGGATATTGGGGGAGCACCAAGACATAGTTGTAGGGTTAGAAAGGTTAAGAAGATGTAGTTGCACAGCTTGGGCATGGGTGTTAATCACTTGTACATAATGTTGACTATTGTAAATAAACTCCCAAGAATGTCTCCTTGCCTATGGCTCCTGGTTATGATGAGCAGTGTTCGTGTCACTCAGATATGAAACCTTGGTTCCTGCACAAGATAAAGGCAGGTGTCTCAGTCCAGGGCCTCTTCCCTGTGCAGTATGTAATATTCAGACCAAAGTGGTGATCTGGCTTCACGCTCATTGGACACATTACTGTTGTCTGCACCTCGGCAGTGCTGGTCATTGCTGCCAGAATGTTGTGGGCAGGCGTCACAGAGTTCTCTCATTCTCTCTGTGTGCTCTCAGTACCTTTGAGGTAGGGCTGGCCCCCCTCATCTCTTCAGCATCTGTGACCAGTGGTGCTATGCTCCTGAAGGGGTCAGTTGCTGAAGACAGACAAAGGATCAGGTGCTTTTAAAGTTTCATGGCTGCATGTCCTTGAGATGACCCTGATCACAGAGCACAAGTGATCTGCCCTCAGCCAGACAGGAGTCAGACATTCTCAGGGGCAATGTGAAGATCTATGGAATGTCCTCGCTGCATGTCGTTATGATCATCCT
The DNA here is from genome assembly GCF_964194155.1 of Cetorhinus maximus. NCBI lineage: Eukaryota > Metazoa > Chordata > Chondrichthyes > Lamniformes > Cetorhinidae > Cetorhinus > Cetorhinus maximus. Next base: position 105,270,779 of record NC_135884.1, read on the forward strand.
GAAATCTTTGACTATTAGGGCCTCCACTGCGTCTCCATGACAGGAGCCTGAGCACTGAGGGTATGTGCGCTGCCATTAGCCACACAGGAGTTAAACGTTCACAGATCCAAGCTGAGGATGTCAGGACTGCCCTCACTGCATCTCATCATCATCTCCCATAAATCTTGTGGCTATGAGGGCCTCCCAAGTGTGCCTGCCTTGTCTGGCAAGTGCGATGGCCTCATCGCTGGCATCTTGCCTTCAAGGACTTCATCACCATCATCTCTTTCGACATCCTCCTCACTGGAGGAAATATGCAACTCTTCCATCTCTTCCTCAGCCAGGCCATCCCCCTGTTGCAGTACCAGGGTGTGTAGTGTGCAGCAAGTGATGATGATGTGCGACACCTTCTGGGGAGTGTATTGCAGTGCTCCACTGGACCTGTCGAGGCACCGGAACCTCATTTTCAAAATTCCTATCGTTTGCTCCACCAAAGTCTGTGTTGCAACATGAGCCTCGTTATACCATTGCTGCACTGCAGTCTGAGGCCGCTGCACGAGCGTCATCAGCCACGTGCTCTGTGGGTAGCCCTTGTCCCTGAGGACCCAACCCTGCAGCCTCTGTGGACCCTGGAAGATATCAGGGATCTGAGACCAGATAAGGATGTAGGAGTCATGGGCGCTCCCTGGGAATCATGCGCAGACCTGTTGGATGTGTTTGTGGTGGTTGCACACCAGCTGAACATTCAGCAATGGAGGCCCTTGTGGTTGACGTAGTTGACTGTTTGTTGCCACGGAGATCTAAACACCATGTAAGTACAGCTGATGGCACACAGCACCTGTGAAAAACCTGAGATCTGTGCAAATCCCAGCGCTCTTGCTCCTGGCTTTCCTGATTCCAGGTGAAATGCACAAAGTTCTGTGCCTTCGCAAAGATGGCGTCTGTGACCTCATGGATACGCTTGTGCATGGTGACTTGAGAGATCCCGTGAAGCTCATCTGTGGAGCCCTGGAAGGAGGCACTGGCATAAAAATTGAGCACAACAGTCACTTTCATGGCCACTGGCAGTGGATGCCCTCCATGTCCTCGTGGCATCAAATCCTGCAGCAGGTGGCATATACGACCAACCAGTTCCTTAGATATGTGTAGCCTTCAGCGAAACTGGTTCTCAGTCATCTGCAGGAATGACAAGTGCCATCGATAGACCCTGGGCCTAGCGAGGCACCTCTGAGCGATGGCTCACTGTGGATCTTCAGCTGTAAAAGCAGCAGGCCCTGCCGCCTCTTCATCTGGAGGGAAGTGCTCCTCCATTTGCCAAGCCAGGCGCCTCCTTCACTTTCTTCTTCTTCTTCTCTGCTCCCTGTGAGCCATCAGGCATTCCGCGAAATCACCAGGCTCCATGATCCTGATGTTCTCCTCCTGCAGGATTAAAGACAGAGACACGAGGGTCAGCATGTATGTCCTAAGAAACTCTCTTAGTTAGGTCTGAAGGCACCTTCACACATACAGGGGAGTGCTGGCCACCACTTGGATGGCCAGTGTGTAGTGCGCTGCATGGCTTTCCGATACCCCACCCACCTCTGCCCCACTTCACCTTCCACCCACGGTGCAGCCACTGGGGTAGCCGTGCATCGGAGCACTAGGACAGACAAAGGCACACACAAGACAGGCACTAAGGGAACGCACAAGGGTGATCTGTTGATTTCTACATGGAATATTGGATGGTTTGTTTGATAATGTTGGGTTGGAAACTTTATTTTTGCCTTGTGGCCAAGAGGATAGGCAATGGCAAACATTCAAAGAGTGCATGGGTGAACTGCAACAAGTGTTTATTCCTATCTGGTGCAAAAGTAAAACAGGAAAGGTGGCCAAACCATGGCTTACAAGGGAAATTAGAGATAGTATTAGATGCAAGGAAGGGGCATACAAATTGGCCAGAAAAAACAACAGACCTTTGGGTTTGGAGCAATTTAGAATTCAGCAAAGGAGGACCAAGGGATTGATTAAGAAGGGGAAAATAGAGTATGAGAGTAAGCTTGCAGGGAACATAAAAACTGACTGTAAAAGTTTCTACAGGTATGTGAAGAGAAAAAGATTGGTGAAGACAAACGTAGGTCCCTTACAATCAGAAACAGTGAAATTTATAATGGGGAACAAAGAAATGGCTGACTAACTAAATACATACTTTGGTTCTGTCTTCACAAAGGAGGACACTAATAACATACCAGAAATGTTGGGGAACACTGGGTTTAGTGAGAGGGAGGAATTGAAAGAAATCAGTGTTATTAGGGAAATGGTGTTGGGGAAATTGATGGGATTGAAGGCCGATAAATCCCCGGGGCCGGATAATCTACATCCCAGAGTACTTAAGGAAGTGGCCCTAGAAATTGTGGATGCATTGAATAGAGGATTCGTCCGAGATTCTATAGGCTCTGGAACAGTTCTTACAGATTGGAGGATAGCTAATGTAACCCCACTATTTAAAAAGGGAGGCAGAGAGAAAACAGGGAATTATAGACCAGTCAGCCTGACATCGGCAGTGGGGAAAATTCTAGAGTCCATTACAAAAGATTTAATAGCTGAGCACATGGAAAACAGTGGCAGAATCGGACAGAGTCAGCATGGATTTATGAAAGGGAAATCATGCTTGACAAATCTACTGGAATTTTTCGAGGATGTAGCTAGTAGAGTTGATGAGGGGGAGCCAGTTGATGTGGTTTAGTTGGGCTTTCAGAAGGCTTTCGACAAAGTCCCACATGAGAGATTGGTGTGTAAAATTAAAGCGCATGGGATTGGGGGTAGTGTATTGAGATGGATAGAAAACTGGTTAGCAGACAGGAAACAAAGAGTAGGAATAAACAGGTCTTTTTCCGAATGGCAGGCAATGACTAGTGGGGTACCACAGGGATCGGTGCTGGGACCCCAGTTATTCACAATATATATTCATGATTTAAATGAGGGAATTAAATGTAATATCTCCAAATTTGCAGATGGCACAAAGCTGGTTGGGAGGGTGAGCTGTGAGGAGGATGCAGAGATGCTTCAGTGTGATTTGGACAAGCTGAGTGAGTGGGCAAATGCATGGCAGATGCAGTATAATGTGGATAAATGTGAGGTTATCCATTTTCGTAGCAAAAACAGCAAGGCAGATTATTATCTGAATGGCTATAAATTGAGAGAGGGGAATGTGCAACGAGACCTGGGTGTCCTTGTATACCAGTCATTGAAGGTAAGCATGCAGGTGCAGCAGGCGGTAAAGAAGGCAAATGGTATGTTGGCCTTCATAGCCAGAGGATTCAAGTATAGGAACAGGGATGTCTTGCTGCAATTGTACAGGGTCTTGGTGAGACCACACCTGGAATATTGTATGCAGTTTTGGCCTCCTTATCTGAGGAAGGATGTACTTGCTATAGAGCGAGTGAAGTGAAGGTTTACCTGACTGATTCCTGGGATGGTGGGATTGACATATGAGGAGAGATTGAGTCGATTAGGATTACATTCGCTGGAGTTCAGAAGAATGAGGGGGGATCTCAGAAACCTATAAAATTCTAACAGGACTAGACAGGGTAGATGCAGGAAGGATGTTCCCGATGGTGGGGGAGTCCAGAACCAGGGGTCACAGTCTGAGGATATGGGGTAGACCATTTAGGATTGAGATGAGGAGAAATCTCTTCACTCAGAGAGTGGTGAGCCTGTGGAATTTGTTACCACAGGGAGTAATTGAGACCAAAACATTCAAGAAGGAGTTAGATACAGCTCTTGGAGCGAAAGGGATCAAAGGATATGGGGAGAAATCGGGAGCAGGCTATTGAGTTGGATGATCAGCCGTGATCATAATGAATGGCGGAGCAGGCTCGAAGGGCCGAATGGCCTACTCCTGCTCCTAGTTTCTATGTTTCTATGTAGGACATTGTGATAGTCAGTGACAGAAGGAAGCTATGTAGAATGGGATATTTTGTTTGTGTTTAATGGTACCCCAATCAAGTGAGTCAGTCACGGGAATATCCCACCTGTGAAGGGGTTATATAGGCCATATTTTTCTCTGCTTCAGCTGCTCACCCTATAGTTGGTGGCAAGATCTGTGCCCTCATGAGGGCAACATTGAACAGGATACAGCAGACCACACTGAATTGTGGCACAGGTTCCTGCTAGTTCTGCAGGGCTGTTCATGATGATCCAGGCAAAGCAAGCATTGCTTAAGCACCCCAATGATCTGCACAATGGCATTTTGTGTGGCAGTATGGCTCTCATTAATGCATGCTACCCGCGGGTGCTTGTGTTGCACAACAGAGTCATGAATCAGGTGGTTCTCAGATAGCCCTTGCCACCCAGCAGCCACCCTCTAAGTTTCTTGTGGTGGCTCAAATACTGATGGACCAGCTGACTGGCACCCATTAAGGGCATCATGGCTGCTGCCAGGGTCTTGAGAAGTTGCTGTATGATGCACACCAACTGCCCATTCAGGGGGAGCAGTTATAATACATCTATGCAATTAAATGCAGAGTTCACAAAGCTATGTTGGTACAGTCAATGTCACCCTGCACATTGGAGAAATCCATTACTCTGGTAAAGGCACATGATTGCTCTGCTTCTCACTGGTCAAAGAGAACACAACGTGCTCCCCTCTCCTGGCATACAGAGTGTCAGTCACTTCCCTTATACAGCAATGGGCAGAAATCTGGGAGATCTTAGAGATATCCTCTGGTCCAGCATGGAAAGACCCAGACATTAATTTTCTGTGTTCTCATCCTCTGTAAAATGGAGGCATCACATATATAGTTCCTGGCTCAGTTGAAATAAGAGAATTGCTCCCTGGAGACACTGGGCCCAAGGCCTCTGGCTGAGAGAGCTTCACCCCTCCTCCTTCACTCTCTGTGAGCAGCTTGCCCTCCACTGTGTTGCCTCTGCTTTTTCCCCCTGTCATACTCCAAGAGGGTGGTAACTACAACATTGAAGACTGGGAGCAAGTGATCTGACCAGAACCCTTGACACCAGAACCAAAACCTTCACCACATGCAAGCTCACTCCATGTCAGCCTCACCAACTTTAAAATACAGCACTTTTACAAGTGCAGACAGAGCCAATAGGAATGATTCAACAACTAACGTGAAAGTAGTTGATGATCCCTTTAAGTTGAAGCGATGTGGTATCCTTTCTTTTGCTCAATGTATATTCAGCTGTGCAGAGAGGCCATTCGCTGGAGTGGTCAGGTAAAAAATGGCAGCATTGACTGATGTCTCCACATACTTCCTGTGCACGCTGTTCTTGCCTTCACAAAAATGGTGTCCAATGCGTACTTCACTAGAAATGTGCAGTGTAAATGTCATTTTGGTATCAACCGGCTCTCGTGATACTGAAACTGTAGGGGTGCTACAGAGATGAATTTTGTAGCCATTGTGTTTGCATGAACACTGTATATGTTTGTTAGTTAAGGGGTTAATGAAAGGAGATGGTAATGAAAAATACTATCAAACACTTTAGAACATGAATTCTTATTTATTCTGTTTTCACTTTTGTTATATTAGAAACTTTATTGATACTGAAAAATAGCATACGTGGCACACTGTTTCCTACAATTAGAAGCTTAAATTAAATGTAAAGTCCTTACGGATCAAGTTTCATCTTGCTAAACTGAAATTCCCTGCACAAAGATTACATTTCAAACATTTAATAAGCAAAGTATAATTCCACATGTGAGCATGCATGCCCACACAATATTATATTGCTTGACTCTTAAAGCATTGTTGTCTGGATTTGACCTGTTTTATGGTTGGTTCAGCTGCTTTTTTTTACTGAAAATCCATCCACTTCAAGAAAAGCATTTTTCCTGGGAAGCGAAAAAAGGAGTTTTTGAGAGCTATAATGCTAAAATATTGCTTGGAGATTTACAGAAGTGACTGTGTGTTATAGCTGCCAAAGATGAGGTCATGTCTATGCCCCAAGGATAATATTTTAGCCTTGCAGTCAATGTTTGCTTTATTATACCTTTGGCTATACTTATGTATCAATAGTTCAGTCACACTTAGTTCAGTCAGCCCTTCACCAGGCAACAGACTTCATTATGGCACCAGCATTCCTAAGATGGCAATTTATTTTTCACAAGCTCCTTCAGGGGAAGGTTTACTTTTAAATATATTAGAATCCTAGTAGCTATATAAAATGTGGAAGGATATAGGCAGAACCGTTTAAGGAAGACAATCCCATGGACAAGTTTCATAGTTTATTGTAATTTCCAAACATTCGCTAGGATTCTTCCCAACTTTGATAGTTGAAATCTTTATTTATGCATAAATATAATAAAAAGCTTCAAATTTCTAGTCAGTCTAGCCTTGGCGACTTATGCTGATCACCATCCTCCACTTTTCCTCTCCCCAGCAGTACGAATTGTATCAGTTGTCACAAGATTATTATTTGGCAGTAACACACAGAAACATTGGTGGCAATTCTATATTTTTTCCCATTTGAGTATTGTTTGTAGTAATTGAATACTGTAGGTACACAGTGAGGAAATGCTGGTCTGTGTTGGTAGAAGTCTTTGATTTACTGATGTGGGAACAGTGATGCTGCCAAATATTTCTGGTCACTTTTTACCGAGCAATGGGTGTTACTGACTGATTTCACATATTCACCTTTTACAAATTTGGAGTTGAATAAACTAACAAGACTGCGAGTGTGAAATTACAGGCTATGAGCGCACAACCTAAACTGACACTTCAATGCAGTACTGAGAGAGTGCTGCACTGTTGGATGTGCCGTGTTTCAAATGAGACGTTAAATCAAGGCCTCGTCTGCCCTCTTAGAGAAAGACTGCATTGTACTATTTTGGAGAAGAGCAGGGCAGTTATACCTGGTGTCCTGGCCAATAGTTATCTCTCAACCAACATCATGAAAACCGATTATCTTGTCAATATCACATTACTGTTTCTGGGAACTTGCTGTGCATAAATCGAATACTGTATTTCCTACAACAGTGACTATACTTCAAAAGTACATCATTGGCTGTAAAGTGCTTTGGGATATCCTGAGTTCATGAAAGGCACTGTATAAATGCATGTGTCTTTCTCTCTCTCTTTCTCACTCGATTTTCTTTTTCCCTCTCTCCCTCTGTCTCATTTGCTCTCACTCTCTCTCACTTCTACTTTTTCTCTCCCTCTCTAACTTCCTTTTACCCTCTCGCTCCTTCTTTCTCTCTCGCGCTCTGCCAATTTTTCCAGTTTAGATTTACCTGTAAAGCTGTAGGAATTTTTCCATGTAATTAATTTCTAACCAGCTTATCCCCAACATGTTAAGATACTGTTCTGAGCCTTTCATTTCTCATTTGATTTTGACCCAAAATTATGATCCATCATTTTAATATGTCTTAAACATGAGGCATTTGGACAAAGTAGGAAGAACACAACAAATGTACTTGATGGGGTAGAGTTTGCACTTGTTATCATAACCTTGGTGAAGTCAGTTGAAACAGAGCCAAAGCCTGGGGAATTTTAAATGTATTGTAAGTTACATTGAGTGTAAATTGAGTTTGTGCAATCTTTAATGCTCTTTTAAAGATCATTTCATCCAAAGTCCTCTCTGTGGGCCATGCTACGTTTCCACTGATAGTGCTCATTTGTGACTGTCCTGAGGTCTTCAAATTCCATGGAGTTCATTTTCCATGGTGCACAGGCATAAAGGCATGTTTTGAAAGTTTTTACATCTTACAAAATATTAGATTTCCTAAGAAACTAGCTAGTATATAGCAATGATACTAGTAAATGGTTCAATAGTTTATGAATGGCCAGGATTTTGCAGTAATAATGGTGGTGATGATGTTCATGTTTGCCATCATTTACATCTCTGAAACTCACAGTATATTCTGTAGTTGGCACATACGCAGTTAAATGAAAAAGTCTAGGGGTGGAATCTTGCGACGGCGACAGGGATTCACCCACCAGCTGGAGAGCCAGAAAGAGCTCCACGTCATCTCTTTTTGGGAAGGCCTGCTGCATCTTGTGCCACTCAGGCAGTTGACAGGTCAGCTGCAGACCTTCCCTGGGGTCAAGGACCTCAGAGGTGGAAGTCCAGCCAGCCAACAGTGCCGGCCAATCAGAGGCTGGCAGCTCCTCTGCTCAGCAGTGCCACAGGGGAGACAATGGCTGCTGTCAGAGCAGCACCCTCCCAAGTCCTCGGACTGAGGAGATACCCAGGCACAGGTCAGTGATGACGGGAAGGGGGTCATGGGATTAGGGTTGTGGAGGAGGGAGTTGGCAGCAATGGCAGGGGGTGGCTTTCAGTGCCTCCCCCCTTCCTCCATGCTGGGTCCCGAAATCAGACACTGAGTCTTTTGAATGAGGGAACCCAATTCCCCCCCCCACACCCCCAACCCCACTGGGAGCCTGCAAGCAAGCTTGCTAGGACTTGCTTGTCGTGCTTGCTGCATGGTGAGACCTCTGCCTGCTGCTGGGTTAATACCAGCTGTGTCTAGGTGAGGCCCTTAAGCAGGTAACTTCAATTAGCAGCAGGGCAGAAAGGCTGTCCAAGGGCCATACTGCCATGGACTTAATTGGGATGCAGGCAGAAAGTGGCTGGATCCCCGCCCGCCAACCTCCTGCCTGATTGAATGAACCCCGCTACCAAACTCGCCGCAAGGAAGAGCATTAAATTCTGCCCTAGAAGTTGCTGACTGTCATTCTGTGCTTCTCCAGAGTGCGCACTGTTAAGTGCCTGCAGGCTGCAATCAATTAGAAATCATCGCACTGATGAGAACTTGCATTTTTGTGCTGAAATATCACTGCAAAAGAATTTAACATTTTTTGTTGCTAATGTATAACTAGGTTTTTAATGGCATACAAAGTCATAACTATTGCTGAATGACCTCTCTGGCCCTGGAAAACAAACCTTATATTTGTGGAACGTCAATTTTTTCTATTCTGACAATTCCAAGTTTCATCATATTTTTATAAGTTTGTGCGATATTTTAGTTTCTAATGTGTTTTCCCAATCTTTATTTCACTCTCTCTAAAATTTTAAAAAGTGAAGAATAATCAGTGCATTTTGCTTCCTGGTTTGTTGCCTGTAAGAATTCTTCAAGATGATTTGCTATTTAGCCCGCTTGATGATATCACTGCCACTGGATGCCAGAGATCCCCTTGACTTGGCATGAGACTCAAATTAAAATTGGGAAGGTTAAAATCCACAACATAGAAATTGCTAGATCTTTATGGGCAGCTTTGTTCAAGGTCAGCGGCGAGTGCCGTCACTTCACCACTGACTGCAAAATCTGGATCAGTGTCATTTAAATCATAATATGTCAGTGATTTAAATTCAGGCAAGAAGTCTTGGTCCATCTGTGCGAAGGCATTGGTGAGACTGCACCCAGAGCACTGTGCACAGTTTTGGTCTCCTTACTTAAGGAGGGATGTACTTCCATTGGAAGCAGTTCAGAGAAGGTTCAGTAGGTTGATTCCTGGGATGAAAGGGTTGTCTTTTGAGGAAAGGTTGAGAAGGTTGGACCTATACATATTGGAGTTTAGCAGCATGAGAAGTGATTTAATTGAAACATGTGAGATTCTGAGGGAGCTTGACAGTGTAGATGCTGAGAAGATGTTCCTTCTCATGGGGAAATCTCATTAAAATGCTTATTATTTTGTGATAAACCCAATTCTAGCAAAATTAATAAAACTGCATCAGTTAAATACACTAATGTATATTCTTTAACACAAAAAAAAGAATGATTGCATTCTCTTACACTGCCTGATCATGCTGGTTCATGGAAAATTTTACATTTTTGATTATGTAAATGAATTTAAACAAAAGCTTGAACTGTAACTGAACCAACACCATTTGCACCCAATTGCATCCAAAATGGAAATTTACACATGGTGCTCTTATTTAAGCATTAAGGAGGGATGTACTTCCATTGGATGCAGTTCAGAGAAGGTTCAGTAGGTTGATTCCTGGGATGAAAGGGTTGTCTTTTGAGGAAAGGTTGCGCAGGTTGGACCTATACATATTGGAGTTTAGAAGAATGAGAGGTGATTTCATTGAAACATATGAGATTCTGAGGGAACTTGACAGTGTAGATGCTGAGAAAATGTTCCCTCTCATGGGGAAATCTAGAACTAGGGCATACAATTTAAAAATACAGTCTCCCATTTAAGACAAAAATGAGGAGGAATTTCTTCTCTCAGGGGGCCATTAATTTTTGGAGTTCTCTTCCACAGAGAGCATTGGAGGTTCTGTCATTGAATATACTCAAGGCTGAATTGGATAGATTTTTGATTGACAAGGCAGTCAAGGGTTATGGGAGACAGGCTGGAAAGTGGCATTAAAGCCACAATCAGGTCAGCCATGATCTTATCAAATGGCGGAACAGACCCGATGGGCCAAAATAGCCTACTCCTGCTCTATTACTTTTGATTTTATGATCTTAGATGGAATACTAGATAATCTCATTAAAATGCTTATTATTTTGTGATAAACCCACTTCTAGCAAAATTAATAAAACTGCATCAGTTAAATACACTAATGTATATTCTTTAATGCAAAGAAGAGAATGATTGCATTCTCTTACGCTGCCTGATCATGCTGGTTCATGGAAAATTTTACATTTTTGATTATGTAAATTAATTTTAGCAGAAGCTTGAACTGTAACTGAACCAGCACCATTTGCACCCAATTGCATCCAAAATGGAAATTTACACATGGTGCTCTTATTTAAGCAAGTGAATTGTATCGGTCCGCTTTGAGTAGAATCAACAGATTAAATCCTTCCAGGTCATTGAGTCATAGGGCCTTCAAAGCACAGAAGAAGGCCATGCGAGCACATGCCAGCTCCCCACCAAGCTATCCAATCAGTCCCATTTCCTTGCTTGATCCCCATACCCCTGCAGGTTTATTTCTTTCAGGTGCCCAAACAATTCCAAATCATTGATTGTTTGCACTTCCACTGCCCTCGTGGGCAGTGAGTTCCAGGTCATTACCACGTCCTGTGTAAAAAAGCTCTTCCTTACATTTCCCCTGCATCTCTTGCCCAAAATCTTAAACCTGTGCCTTCTAGTCCTTAGGGCCACTGCAGCAATCTGTTAATCTAAATACTTGGCAATATGAGAACAAGTATAACACGTTGCTGATTCTCTGTTCATGGCATAGAGTCCGTGACTTGATCAAAAAAATTGCCCAGTTCCCTTGTGATAATTTATAAATATGTCCGATCTGAGGTCACTTTCAGCTATAACACATTTGCAAGGCATGATATGATGGACGTGTACTAAATGCAGCACACTGAGCGTGACAGACTGATAATGGTTTATACCTTTTTTATACATGCCTTTGTCAATGTTTAGAAATATTTTTACATGTACATTTTACATTGAAATTTTATATGGGTCAGGTTGAGCCTGGATTGAATGCAATATTAAAATCAGTGCATTTGCCCAGGTGATTTGCCAGTACTCCATCTTCAAAACAACACCTTAATGTATCACTGTAAAATATGCTGTGCAAGTCTTGGGGAAAATGGTAAGAGAAATTGTACTCAGGTCAAATTCTTTGTATGATATTTGGAAAGTTTCAGATGATAAAGCATGAAAATAAAACATGAAAAAGAGTACAACAAATCAAATTGTTACCTTTTTCTAGCTTTGGACAATTATGTGCAAGTGTGAGATTGATAGAAATGAGTAATTATTCCAATTAAAGTTTTAATATTGCAAGAGATTTAGGAACTAAAAATGATAGATTTTATGAAAGTCCCTTTTCATTATGTTCAGTAACGTTTGGTTACTTGGGCCATGATTTTCCCACCAACAGTAGCTTAATGCTATGTTACCATTGCTGGCATTTATAGTTTGTGCTTGGCCAGAGGTAATAAATCTGTGATCCTGGCATAAATACAATTTTCCCTACTTGACAGCGAACTACCAATAGGGCTTAAAGAAGGGAAACAATCACCAGGGAGAAGGGGTCAGCTAGTTGACCAAGGGGAAAGGTCAGTTCTCATGCAGAGTGTTCCTTCTCTTGTGACAGTGTTACCAACAGTGGAGGCAAGGCCATCAGATTGCTCCTGTAACAGCAGATAAATCCTGCAACTGGACTACTCCAATTATAATTAGAGTCCTTCCTGCACCAAACGAGCATACTGGTGGGAAGCAAGAATTATATTTGATTTGCTTCTTTCTTTAAAGGTTGAACTGTGATTCTTGGGTTCATGGCCAATGGTACATTTAAGAGAATGCAAGTACAGGGACTTAGTTGAAGTTTGAAAAGTTCACCTAATCACTAGAAGTCTTATATTTTGTGCAAAAGTACATACCATTTCATCCCCCTCCCCCTCCATCTCTCCCCTCTTCCCAATGCCCAAGTCTAACTGCATTTAAAGCTGCATTACAACTTTAAGAACTTGTCAAGACATTTGAATTATGTACCCAGTATATATCCTGCTTGTAAAATCATCGATTAATTTAAAAGAATAGGTATTTCCCCATGTCAAATGTTTAAGAGACAGGCAATGCACATCTGGCCCAGCTCATTGGGCACTCTGCAACTGCTCAGTTCTCTTCCATTTTTTTTTAACTACATAAGCGTTCCAACATTGACAAGCTAAACTTATTTTTATCTTCTGAACTGGCAGATAATTCCTATTCCACAACCATGCATACCACTCTTGTGTTGAGTTGATTATATTGCATTTGGCATCAAAGAAATTTATACGCTCTGTTCAAAGATCATCATCTCTGAGGTAGTGTTGCCTTGTAAAACATAAACATTTGTTTTGCATCAACTAGAAATTATTAACTATTTTCCACAGTTTATCCTTTTGTAATTCTGTATTTTATTTTTATATGTACAATAACAATGCCATGGAATATTCGTTATTAATATGAACATGTAATGTTGCTGATGAGCATCTATTTCTTCTGCATTCACAAATACAGAGAGCTGTGTAGCTGACTAACTCTTTCCCTACACTTCTCTCTGTAGCTGCACAGAACTTGTACCATCTGTTCCCTGTTGTAGATTGTTAGGCATAAAGTGCAGCCAATACAAATAGCTCTGCTTGATGTTTGTTTGCATAAATTGTTCTGAAAGCTTCATGAAGAGTTTAAGGGTTTGCTAGCAGGAGCAGTGCACAATGATGAAATCTGGAAAGTTGGCAGCTACATGGAAGGTAACGATTTACAGTGGTATTTGCATGCATATCTATGAAAGGTGAAATGAAGTAAGAAGAGAAGAAATGTAAATGGGTGAAACCAATAGTAAATATGAAACTGTAATATAAACAGTCAAATGTACCTCATCATTTTTTCACAGTAATAATTCTTGTTTGAAATGACTTGACCTTCATCCTTTCATCTTCAGGTAAATCAGCTCCAGTTGTGAGCCTACCCAAGAGCTTATGTAGATTTACAAAGAGACTTAAAGCTCTACATTACACTGGCAGTTGGGGCATTTATACTGATGACAGTTAAATTGTTGAGCCCTCTGTAACTTATTTAGTGCACAGACACTATGGGTCCTCTGACGACCTACTGCAAATGCAAGCCATATGTGTCTAAATATACCCTTTGTACATGTTACTTCATTTAAAACACTTCTGTTAACTCTCAACTCAAACCTTCTGTTTGTCATGTCATACTACACTAATTATTTTTTATAGCTTTATTTTAATTAAATGTTAGAATTTTCCCACTGTCATATAGCTAATGGAGTGTGCTTGTGTGTATCCGTGATCAGATCACTTTTAGTTCATAGAGCAAAAGCTACAATGTTTGGTGTGTGACGCTAATTTTTGTCTTTCCCCTCCCTTTTTAAGTAAAGGAATTTTACAATGTAAGATGTGTCTAATTACCTTCATATTTCAGTTTGTTTTTTCAATTGCATCTGTGATTCACTCGGGCTTTCTAGTGGCAACGTAAAATAGAGGTATTTCTTTCTACAACCCATTCCAGTGCTGTTTGAAAAGTATTGATGGTGGGAGCTGCCAAGTAGACAGGACACAATACGATGTATCACTCTCTTAAAACCTCCATAAATAGTGAAGCATTTCATGTACCACCTAATACCAGTATGCGCTACACAAGAGGAGACAGACTGCCTCCACATGTAGTGTGTTTTTTAAGAATGTGGTTTTTATTTCCACAAAGAAAGCTGTCTGTACAATTCATAAGCAACAAAACCATGAGTGAATGATGGTCATCCACATGAGTTGAAATAAAAACCATATTACACAAGTTATTCCTGTTCTATTTATAATAGAATGCAGTGGGTGTTTTTTTAGTAGCAAGAAGCTTTTGGGAAGTTCCATTCAAGTTTTGGGTCAGAAGGAGACAACATGTTAGGTGATGTCTCTCATTTCGAGTATTGTAATCTACATTTTACTATTTAACGCTAGTAACCATTTTGTTTTCAATGGGAATTTGTGTGACCTGATTTCTGCCAGTTTGGATCTTGCACTTTGTCCACTGCCTTACTGAGACAGAAGGAAGAATGCCCAGGAGACTGGCATCAAGAGATTTGGATACAAGTATTCAACTTGCAACATTTAGCTGTTCAGTGTAAGCAGTATTGGTGCCTTAACTGTCAGCTGGTTTGAGGTGATAGTAATTGATTGATTATAAAAGAGTTTCGATGGCAGGTTTTTTATTTTGTTGTGTTAGTTGGGTGATTGTGTAAATTAAGACAGTATTAAGCTGAAGGGGCCAGAAAAATGTGAAATTTAAGGCTGAATTTTCATTCCAAGGTCATGATCCTCAACACTGGGATGAATTCCAGGCCAGGAACCCAGAGAAGCTGATGGCTGGACTCTGGAAGCGATTTTGGAGGAGATGACCAATTGAGTGGCTGCCTCTTGGACCACTTTCCAATTAAGGACAGTGGGCAAGCGCTCAACGTTGGAGGGCCAATAGGAAGCCCGCAGCACTGATAGATTGCAAACCCCAATGTCAAAAGTAGCAGCTGCCAATGTGGGGCGGAGAACGAGAGAAGGCCTCAAGATGGTGGTACCCTCTGAAGACTTTCTACAATTTATAAATACAAGAAGGCCCAGGCATGTTTGTGCAGGTGCAGCCTCACCACTGGATGGGCGGCATCTGCAGCTGTGCCACTATGGTTATGGGGGATGTGGCGGGTGGGGTGGGGTGGGGGTTTCCTTGCAGGAAGGAGCCCCTGGACTCCTGCCTCCATTCCCAGAGGAAAAACCAGTAAAACTTGGGAAGTGACTGTTACTGGCCTGAACTGGTCTTGTATACCTTAAAATGGAACTCATGGTCAGACCAGTACCAGTTATTTGCAGGTTTTACCAGTTTAGCCTTCTGGGTGTGTTTCGTCCTTAGTGGGGTGCCCTTATGATGACTAGCAAATTTCAGTCGTTGTTGACGGTGTGGCCTTAATAGGCCTTTTAGATAGCGCTATGTGCTCTAATTGTCTTTTGGTTCCCAGATTATGGGCAGAATTTAGCCCTCGATGGGCGGGCGGGCAGCCGACTTCCGCCGCCGAAACGGGCCCCGCCGCCATTTTGAGTGGGCGGGCCAATTAAGGCCCACCCAGCAGGCTGCCTGACAGGAAGCGCTATGCACTTCCTGTGCGAGGGGGAGAGGGATTCCCCTACTGTCAAAGTGCACTCTTTCACGCATGCGCACGAAAGATTGCACTGCTCCCTGAGATTAAGTGCTGTCTCAGGGAGATCGGTGAAAGTTTAAAAAACATCAAAAATAGCAAAATAAAAAAATTATTAACATGTCCCCCACATGTGACAATGTCACACAAGGTGGGACATGTTAATAAATATTACATAAACTTTATTAAAGATTTTTTAAACAGACATGAAACCTCATCCCGCTCGTGGATGAGGTTTCATGTTTTTTCTCCTTCCCGTCATGGCTCCTGGCCTGCCCGCCAACCTTAAGGTTGGTCGGGCAGGGCCTTTAATTAGCTTAATTATCCTCAATTGGCCATTGACAGGTCGGCGTGCCCGCAGCTGATTTCGCTGTCCGCCCGCTTTCCTGAAGATTTAAATGGGGCGGGATGACGTTAGGGGTTCCTCCCGATGTCATCCTATGTCATTTTCCCGTCGGCGAGTGGGCCCCGCCCCCAAATCGTCAACGGAAAAATTCTGGCCTATGTTAATAATCACACTTTAAGTTTGTAAAGATCAGAAACTATGTTTAATTTTGATATGCTGTCTGGTTCAAAAAAGGAACCAGGTTGAACTAGTTATGTAAACATCACTTCAGCCTCGAGTGCAGCTGTGAAATGTGACCCCTAGAACACGTATAGACAAGACATCCCTCTTTCTTTAAAACATACTGCCCCTATCAATGTCGTTGTTCCAGTCAGTGGGTGGAACCATCCCAGATTTGCACTAAGTGTGGTACCGGGAAAAGGAAAATTTTACCTGCCGGCCATAATGGCAGGTTTTCACGCCATGTCATCCCAATACCGCCTCATTAATCATGCATTCCTGAGAAACATGCCGTTTCACTTGCAGGCAGCCTCTGATTCGCCCGCTACACCATCACCTCGCTGCTTCCTCACGCCGGGCACCAGATTTAAAGTGCAGCTGCGCGCGCACCTCTCAGTGCTTCCAGCCCAGGAATGCTACACAGGAGACATGCCCCCCAAAGGCAAGAAGACTGCGGCACCCTGATTCAGTGTCGCATTCCTGGAACGCTTTTTAGATGCCGCCGAGGCCCTTCGTGATGTCCTCTAACCCTGCTCTGGCCGCAGGAGGTGCAGCAGCATCACCAATCCGACTTGCGAGGTGGTGGCAGTGGTGCTCAGTGCCAACGCTGCACACAAATGGCATCGAGTGCAGAAAGAGGATGAATGATCTTATCCGTGCTGCCAGGGTAAGTCAACCATCTCATCACTCTGAACTCACACTCACAAGCCCATCACACATTCACTGGCACCTCACTGACAGCCAGCTCAGGGGACATCACCACCCATTCTCACTCACACACCCTCACATCTCCACCTGGCTTTACCTCCTCTGGAGATAGCCTCTTCATCCTGTCTATGGCTCCACTCAGCAAACGTACACGCCTGGCATCCTTCTCTTTTGTCCGGACTTGCACCTTGCTCACACTCTCTCCATCTGTCTTTATGCAGGACAAAATTGCGCACAATAAAAGGGAGAGGTCCCAGAATGGGGTTGGAGTGCCAGACATCAAGGTCCTCGCTTCCTTCGAAGATCGAGCATTAGAGCTGGCCGGGGGGGACGTGGGTTGTTCTTGCGGCTACAGCGGGGTTGGTCCCAATCATCCAAGTGAGAATCAGGCATCGGATTATCCCTCTTGCAACTCAACTGTGAGTCCGTTGTTCTGTGTACCACGGCAGCTATGCACTAATAATCTCCACTTTCTCTCATAGGCACATCTGCCACGTCGCCCTCAGGCAACCTTGGCCCTGACTCCAGCACCGACAGCACCTTGGATGAGGACCCTGAGGACAGCACCCTCACAGCACTCACCCACACCCTCCACCAGTGCAGCGACACTCACCTCAGTGGGACCTACATGTACAGCAGGCCCTGGTGAGCACAGCACGCAATCTGTTCCACAGCAGGTGGAGGCAGGGACACCCAAGGTCACTGGCACTCGGAGGACTGCTGGAGGCAAGGGATCTGCTGAGTCCGAGTTGGATGATGAGCCTCTGGACTCGGTCTTCAATCAGTTGTTGGAGCTGTAAAGACAATCATGGGAATATCAGGAAGGGATGCAGCTGCACTCCTGAGATTCAAAGGCATGATGGTGAAGTCCATTTGCCTTTAGTCTGAGGTGATCGCACTGTCATGCCAAAATACCGAGGTCAACACTGGCAGGATGGCAGCTGCCATGGAGACCTTGGTCCAGGGCACATGTCCTGCACTGCTGAGTGGGCTGAACTCCATCACTGATGTCATAGTTGGGCTCCAACAGTGTCAATATGAGAGGGGCGTGGGGCAACTCGATCTCACTCCAGCTTCTCCTTCTCCTCAAGGAGTCAGATAAGGGCCCTTGGGCACCCACAGGGCGGAGGATCAGCAGGCGCACACCCTGGGGCCATACACCCAGGTAGCGCCAGGAGTGTCCGCACCATCCGAATCCCCTCTTTCTGTGACCCCAGCAGCTCCAGCTCCACAGGCTAAGGTGGGTGCCACTGCCACACAGCAGGACCCCGAAAGCAGGTTGGAGCCCACCAGGTCTTGAACCTCCAGGGGACATAGAAATATGAAAACACAGAAAATAAGAGCAGAAGTAGGCCATTTGGCTCCTCAAGCCTGCTCCACCATTGTCATGAAGCTATTAATGTATATAATATTTTGGAAAATATTTTTCTTTTAAAATAGAGGTTTAGTCTATGGGTATGTCTCAATTGGATTAAAGCCAGCTAGTCTGGTCACTTTGATATGTACTAGTTTTGATATGTTAGAAAGATAGCGTGCATTTGCATTTTTTGAATGGAGCATTCAAGAAGTGAGGTGAAAATTTGATGCCTTTCTAGCAGCTACCAAGAAATATGTTTATATTACTAATAAAATTGGTAGAATGAATGGGATTTCATTGTTAAAAGGTGAAGTTCAAAGAGGCTGGTGAGACAATGAGAATTTGAATTCAACCAGTGGTGGTAGGTATAACTTCAGTAGTTTTTGGGTGTGCGGAGGAGAGGCAATGAGAGATCAAAAGGCAGCTGCGAGCCTCCAACTGGCTCCACAGTGGAATGAACCTAATTTTGAATTTGTAAAGCTAAAACGCTTTGCCTGGTATTAAGTTAAGTCTATGGGTTGCTGTTGCCTTAATGGGGATTAGTTTGGGAATTTGTTAAAAGTTACGATAATAATTTGTAGCCATGTGTACATATATTTTAACCCGTGTAAATTAACAAAATGTTTCATTTAGTTTAATGTAAAATCTCGAGAACTAGTGGTCTGATTCCTGAGTTTAGAGTCGCATCTCAAACATAACACTTAAAATTATAGGTTATGACAGTTGTTCAAAGTTCCCCTCTGGGATTTTTAAAATAACTCCGCTTTACCAACTGCATCAGTCATAACAGCCATTCATTATGATCATGGCTGATCCTCTATCTTGACACCATACTCCCACTCTCTCCCCATACCCCTTGAAGCCTTCACAGTAGGAATCTATCTATTTCCTTCTTAAATTTATTCAGTGACTTGGCTTCCACAGCCTTCTGTGGCAGAGAATTCCATAGGTTCACCACCCTCTGAGTGAAGAAGTTTCTCATCATCTCAGTCCTAAATGGCCTACCGCATATCCTCAGACTGTGACCCTTTGTTCTAGGACCACCCCCCTGGCCAGAGGAAACATCATCCCTGCATCCAGTCTGTCCTGCCCTGTCAGAATTTTATATGTTTCAATGAGATCCCCTCTCATTCTTCTAAACTCCAGTGAATACAGACCTAGTCGGCCCAATCTCTCCTCATACGACAGTCCTGCCATCCCAGGAGTCACTCTGGTACTTCACAGTACTCCCTCTATGGCAAGTATATTCTTTCTTAAGTAAGGAGGCAAAAATTGCACACAATACTCCAGGTGCTCACCAAGTCCCTGTACAGCTGCAGTAAGACATCCGTTTTCCTGTACACAAGTCCTCTCGCTATGAAGGCCAACATACCATTTGCCTTCTTAACTGCTCGCTGCACCTATATGCTTGCTTTCAGTGATTGATGCACAAGGACACCCAGGTCCCTTTGTACATCAACATTTCCCGATCTATCACCATTTAAATAACACTCTGCCATTTTGTTTTTCCTACCAAAGTGGATAACTTCACACTTATCCATGTTATACTGCAAGGTCATCACAAACATTGCAGTCAGCAGGCTGCCCCCACCTCCGCTGTGGCTGTTGGGGGAGCACCACGATATAGCAGCAGGGTTAGGAAGGTTAAGAAGATGTCATTCCACAGCTTGGGCATGGGTATTAATCACTTGTACATGATGTTCACTATTGTAAATTAATTCCCAAGAGTGTCTCCTTGTTCGGATGAGCAGTGGCCGTGTCACTCAGATGTGAAATCTTGGTTCCTGCACAAGATAAAAGCAGATGTCTCAGTGCAGAGTCAGCCAGACAGGAGTCACACATTCAGATAAACTATGTGAAGATCTATGGAGTGTCCTCATTGTATGTTGTCATCATCCTCCTTGAATGTAGGGACTATGGACATCCGCTGTGTTTCCAAGACAAGAGCCTTATCACAGAGGGTATGTGCACTGCCATCAGCCAGACAGGAGTCAAGTATTCACAGATGCAATGTGAGGATCTTGTGGTGTTCCTTCACTGCATGTCATCATCATCTTCCATGAATCTAGCAGCTATGAGGGCCTCCCGAGCGTGCCTGCCTCATCTGGCCAGTGCGAGGACCTCATCACCATCATCTTCACCTTCGAGGACCTCCTCACCCTCATTAACGTTGATGTCCTTCTCATCAGAAGAGACGTGAAGCTCATCCATCTGCTCCTCAGCCAGCTCCTCTCCCCATTGCAGCACTAGGTTGTAAAGGGTGCAGCAGGCGTGACGATGCGTGACACCCTCTGTGGACTGTATTTCAGGACTCCACCAGACTGGTCCAGGCACCAGAACTTCATTTTCAACATTTCAATGGTTTGTTCCACCAAGGTGCGAGTTGCAGCATGAGCCTCATTGTACCTTCTGTCTGCTGCAGTCTTAGGCTGCTGCGTGGGTGTCATCAGCCACGTGCTCTGTGGGTAGCCCTTGTCCCTGAGGAGCCAACCCTGCAGCCTCTCTGGACCCTGGAAGATGTCAGGGATCTGAGACCGACTGAGAATGCAGAAGTCATGGATTCTCCCTGGGAACTGTGCGCAGACCTGCAGGATGCACTTGTGGTGGTCACACACCAGCTGCATATTCAGCAAGTGGAAGCCCTTGTGGTTGACATAGCTTGTTGCCATGGAGATCTGAGTGCCACATGAGTGCAGTCGATGGAACCCTGCACCTGTGGGAAACCTGAGATCTGGGCAAATCCCAGCGCTCCTGATCCCGGGCAAAATGCACAAAGTTGTGTGCCTTCTCGAAGATGGTGTCCATGACCTCATGGATGCACTTGTGTGTGGAAGCTTGCAATATCTTACAGAGATCACCTGTAGAGCCCTGAAAGGAACAACTGGCACACGAATTGAGCGCCGTGGTCATTTTCACAGCCACTGTAGGTGGATGCCCTCTATGTGCCCCGGTGCCAAATCTTGCAGCAGGTGGCAGATGTGACCAACCAGTTCCCTGGAATGCGCAGTCTTTGGCAACACTGTTTCTCAGTCACCTGCAGGAATGACAAGCACCGTCTATAGACCCTGGGTCTAGTTAGTCGCTGACCAGCGACAACTCTCTGTGGCTCTTCAGTGGCATGCGCAGGTGCCCCAGCTGCCCCTTCTTCTTCAACAAAGTACCTCCACCGCTCTCTTCTCCTTCACCTCTGCTCCCTGTAAGCCATGGGATATACAGCTAGGTCACCAGGCTCCATGCTCCTGGTGAATTCCTCAAGCAAGATGAAAGAGAGAGACGTGTGGGTTAGCATGGGTGTACTAAGAACCTTTCTTAGTTAAGTTTGAAAGCCTTGTAGGGATACATAAGTACAAAAAGTAATTAGATAGCTAGGCAGATACGTGGAAGGGTATATAGGTACACAGAACATGGGGAGCTTAGTGTAAGGATGACACACGGCTGAGGCATTCAAAGGGTTAAAAATATATTTAGTTCAAGCGTAATTCAAATTCTGTTCAGACCCAGAGTAGTTCAGCTACACAAAAAGATGTGACCACAATAATGTTGGTAAAGTAGGAGCTAGTTTAGAGTTACAGAGAGATAATTGCTGCTCTAGAACTTGCCGTGCCCCTAGCCAAGTGGTTCCGGTACAGCTACAACACTGGCATCTACCCAGCTATGTGGAAAATTGCCCAGGTATGTCCTGTACACAAAAAGCAGGACAAATCCGACCCGGCCAATCAGCGCCCTGTCAGTCTACTCTCCATCATCAGTAAAGTAATGGAAGAGGTCATAAAAAGTGCTATCAAGCGACACTTGCCTAGCAATAACCTGCTCACTGACGCTCAGTTTGGATTGTGCCAGGGCCACCCAGCTCCTGACCTCATTGCAGCCTTGGTTCAAACATGGACAAAAGAGCTGAACTCCCGAGGTGAGGTGAGAGTGACTGCCCTTGACATCAATTCCACATTTGACCGAGTGTGGCATCAAGGAGCCCTAGCAAAACTGGAGTCAATGGAAATCAGGGAAAAAAACTCTCCACTGTTTGGAGTCATACCTAGCACAAAGGAAGATTTTTGTGGTTCTTGGATGTCAGTCATCTCAGTTCTAGGACATCACTGCAGGAGTTCCTCAGGGCAGTGTCCTAGGCCCAACCATCTTCAGCCGCTTCATCAAAGACCTTCCTCCCATCATAAGGTCAGAAGTGAGGATGTTCGCTGAAGATTGCATGATGTTCAGCACCATTCACGACTCCTCAGACATTGAAGCAGTCAGGCAACGATCATCTCCAGCAAGAGAGAATCCAACCATCACCCCTTGATGTTCAATGGCATTTCCACCACTGAATCCCCCACTATCAACACCCTGGGGGCTACCATTGACCAGAAACTGAACTGGACTAGCCATATAAGTACTGTGGCTACAAGAGCAGGTCAGCGGCTAGGAATCCTGCAAAATGTAACCCACCTCCTGACTCCCCAAAGCCTGCCCACCATCTACAAAGCACAAGTCGGGAGTGTGATGGAATACTCTCCACTTGCCTGGATGAGTGCAGCTCCCACAACACTCAAGAAGCTTGACACTGTCCAGGACAAAGCAGCCCGCTTGATCGGCACCACATCCACAAACATTCACTCCCTCCACCACTGACGCACAATAGCAGCAGTGTGTACCATCCACAAGATGCACTGCAGGAGTTCACTAAGGCTCCATCGACAGCACCTTCCAAACCCACGACCACTACCATCTAGAAGGACAAGGGCAGCAGATAGATGAGAACACCATTACCTGGAAGTTCCCCTCCAGGTCACTCATCATCCTGACTTGGAAATGTATCGCCGTTCCTTCACTGTCACTGGGTTAAAATCCTGGAACTCCCTTCCTAACAGCCCTGCGGGTGTACCTACACCACATGCACTGCAGTGGTTCAAGAAGGCAGCTGATCACCACCTTCTCAAAGGCAATAAGGATGGGCAATAAATGTTGGCCCAGCCAGCGAAGCCCACATCCCATGAATGAATAAAACAAAACATTGTTAGGGGGTCCGCAGCGCACAATGTTAATAGACAGCAGAGCCTCAGTATCCATCACCAATCTACCATTGCCAACTACTGAACATTATATCACAGTGCCAGGAATAGGAGGGAAATCTATAACAGCATATCAGAACGAAAACATCTTGTTAGAAATAGGACCCCTCATAACCCCTGCATACCTCTAGGTCCAAGCTACAGAAGGAACAGTGTAAGGGATAGACCTCCTGAGGGAACTGGGGGCCTGATTTGCCAGCAGGTTCCCGATGAGTGGGTGCAGGACAAGCAAGATTGTAGGCATGTACGGAAAGAATCCATATTTGTCAAACGGCCAGCTCACAAGCTACATAAAAGTGCCTGATAAAGACAGAGGCCCACCAGGCCATCTCTACAATAGTCCAACAACTAGTAGAAAGGGGGGTACTGTGATCCACTACATCCTTCAACAACTCCCCGGTGTGGCTAGTGAAGAAGCCTGACAGGTCATACCAACTCACGGTTGACCACACCACCCTCAATGAAGTAACCCCGAAAGATTTCCCCATGGTAGCCAGCCCCGCAACTATCTTTAATGGCCTGACACCTAAATACCAGACCTCCACAGTATTGGATACAGCTAATGGGTTCTGGGTGATACCCCTGCCCTAGGAATCCCAGGGGAAATTTGCGTTTACACTAGATAACCAACAGTACACTTGGACTCGGGTGCCCCAGGGATTCCACAACAGCCCGGCGATATTCCACTGGGTCATGAGTAGCGTCATAGAGGCACTAGACTTAACCCTGTATGGTATTGTAATCCTACAATACGTAGACAATTTACTCATAGCCTCCGCCACACAGGGAGGACACGTTGAGGCAGTAGTAACCACTTGGAGGACCTGGCAGGTGCTGGGTTTAAGGTCAACCCTAAGAAAGCACAGTTAGGCCAGGTGAAGGTTCAGTATTTAGGATTCGACATAGAGCATGGAAAGCAATCTATGCCCGTAGACCGGAAGGAAGTGATCGACAAGATGCCCTGGCTGACAGATGTAGGAGGGGTGAGGAAAGTTCTGAGCTTTTTAACTATTGCCACAGTTTTATCGAAAGCTTCTCACACACAGCTGCTCCAATACAGAACCGGGTAAAAGGGAGGCGAGCAGCGCGGGACCCTGTTGAGTGGGGAATGGACCAGGAAGAGGTGTACGCATTACTAAAATGAGCCCTCACCACAGCATCCACCCTAGGGCTACCCGATAGGGGGAAGCCATTTCATTTATTCACTAAGAATGACAGCGGCTATTGTAGTGCAGAGGTAGCCCAAGTACACGGGGATTGAATGAGACCAGTGGCATATTTCTCCATAATGCAATTACCCATGGTTTCCAGAATGCCACGGTGCGTGGCAGCTACAGACTGTGCCACATGGACAGTCCAAGTGAGTGAACCCATTGTAATGACTGGGGAGATCATCCTGCATATGAGACACATGTATAATAGAGCTATTAAATGCGGAAAGGTTGGAAACTGTCTCGGAGGTAGGCGGGCAACCTGGGAAGCAATGAATAACAACCCTGCTGAAGGTATTTTAGACATCAGAGAGATTCATGAATGCATGGGTGACCCAGACGCCGCAGGTCCCAGTGGGATACTAGAGGATCCCTTTAATGAGCTGGACCTCACCTTGTTTGTGGATGGGTCACATTGATAATGGATGGATGTCCCAGAACAGGATGGGCTGTGGAAGATGGTAAAGGAGAGACCCTGGCTAATGGAAGCCTGCCAGGTAATTGACTGCCCAAGTGGCGGAGTTAACATCCCTCACCCAAAGCCCTGAAGTTAGGGGAGGGCAAGGTCGTGAATATATACACCGACAGTCGTTATGCCTTTGGGATTGTCCATGATTATATGTTGGTATGGAGTAGATGGGGATATATAAACTTTAGCGGGGGCACATACAACATGAGGAAGTCAGCAGATGACTGGCTGAGGCAGCTCAACTGCCCAAACCTGCTGCAGTAGTCAGGGTTAGGGCACATCAGAACATACAGGGGGAGGTGCAGAGGGGAAATGCGAGGGCGGATTCAGCAGCCAAAGCCACTGCCCAGGAGAATGAGCAGTGGATTGAGATGGCAGCTTGTAAGATCGAGGCAGAAGAAGTGAGTGTAAAAGCGGTACAGGCAGATAGCAGCCTACAGAGAGAGACGAGTGGAACAAAGCAGGTGCAGCTGAGGAAAAAGATGGCATATGGAGAAGGGATGGGTGAGTGGTAGCTCCTGAGTGCGTATGGCAGGCCATACTCCAGCTGGATCATGGTCAGCGGCACTCAGGGCGCACTGCAATGCTAGCACGCATTGAAGCATGTTGGTGGTGGCCAGGCTTGGGACAGGCTGTTGCAAAACACTGTCAGAGGTGTGCTGTGTGTGCTCAGCACAACACAGGAAAAGCTATAAAGATAAAACTATCTCATCAGCCACGGCCAAAGGGCCCCTGAGAACACCTCCAGGTGCACTTTACAGGACCACTGCCCCCAGCAGGGGCAGTGCATATTGTCTATGCATAATACATCAATTCACAAGATGGCTAAAGGTCTTTGCAACAAAGGTATGTTCAGCCAATACAGTGATATGAATATGCACTGAAGAAATAATGCCTACGTCGGGTGTACGCCTACAAATCCACTCTGACCAGGAAACACATTTCACCGGGAAGGTTATCAAACAGGTATATGTTTAGATGGGTATAAAACAAATTTCACATTCCTTATCATCTGCAGAGTTCGAGTATGGTAGAAAGGATGAACTGTACCCTTAAGACATCATTAACAAAGGCTATAGCTGACAGTGGGAAGAACTGTGCAAATTTGTTGTCCAGTATCTTGGTGAGACTAAGGGCAACAGTAAGCCGGACTATTTGAGTGACGGTGTTCAAGCTGATGACAGTGAGACTGCCTGAAGGGTCATGTACTGGGAGCAAGGATGTGGACCCAGCATGGGACAGAATCAAGAGATTTGTGAAAGAGCTGAGACAACAATTGCATGGACTAAAACAGGAGGTCAGGGACAGACAGGTAATTGAGAACTTGGAACGGGACCGGTGAGCAGAGCAGAGTGAAGTAACGGGCATAGGGGATAAAGTGATGGTCAGAGTATTGCCAGATAAACCCAGACTAGTTCCGCAATGGTCCGAACAAGGTTGAGATTGTCCTCACCAGTGATACTTGCACCTGCGTGGATGTGAGGGTTAAAGGGGGGTGGAAACATTGATCACAACTTAACAAGGACTAACTAGTGACATCCGGGAAATCTGCATGTGCTTGATATTCACAGGATGATCGCTTTGAGAATATTGATACTCACCATAACCCATGGACTACTCCATAGATGTCTAGAGGTCAAACACATCAATGCAGATACTGACGGTTCCCAGCAACTGGTATATTCCGCAACAAAATATAGGCCAGGATACCTGACCACAATTGAGGGGGTGCGGATATGTATGGGTTGCACCCTAGGTACCATGATGTTCATGTGGGATGCAAAGTGGGGACAGGAGAACAGACGGCATTGCATGGATGAGACAGAGAGTGTGCAGCCATCCTTTGTATCATAAGGGACCTTAACATCCGTCAACCTACTGATATACCGACAGGCTCAGACCTGACCTGCCCCATTGTGACATCAATCGGGGCCCTTACTCCAGGCTATCCCACATGGATGGTGTGCAGGGAAAAGTAGCCCTCAACCAATACACACATTCCGACGACCAGGGCCCGACTATTACCACTGCCACTAAGGTGTCCAACAACATGGCCCAGACCGCAGAGCAGGCTGGTTCTGAGCGGTACAGATAAAATCTTGTTTGAAAACGTACAGCACGAAACAGTATCGGTGATGTTGAATATGAGCCAGACAGAACTCCCAGTATGGTGCGGGGATAAATCAAGGGAGCTCTACCACAAATTGCTGGACAGAGTGGTTTCCAGGGCAGGAAAAAACACTTGTACCCGGGTATTGTATAGCCACTAACGCGGCCAACGCAATGTGTTCAGTGACCTAGGGACAATGTAGGTACATTCACGGTCAATGCCTTGGACATAGTTGGGCTAAGTGACAGACTCGACCGCCGACCCTCCATACTGCAGGCCTTAATGGTGAAAGCCGATGTGCTGGGTGGCAGACTGGGAGTCATCGGGGAGGGTCTGTCTGGTACCGTGCTAAAAGGCGAACACATCCTAGAAAGTCATGCACAGACCTTCAACAAACTCCTCCAACTGGTGGAGAATATCACTGTACCAGTTGACTATGTAGGGCTTACGGGCCTAGGATTGTGGAGGAGACATGTCATAACCTGGAGTAGCTCAATAATGGGGATCTGCCAGATTGGATAATGGGCAGAGTTTTGCAGGGGTAGATGCCTAAGGGTAGCAACTGTGCTAGCTGTATGCTCAGGGGGTTCACGAGGGCCTACCCAGCCATGTCGCATTGTGTCACGCCACACCTGGAGCTAGTGGGATAGTGGAAGCGATTCCAAAGGTACAGAGAGAAATGGGGGACCCAGTATATGAGGTAGAGAATATAGGGATTTTAAAGGAAGGGAAACTATTAAAGTACCACTTAACTCCTACACGGGCAATTAAGCGGTCAGGTCGATGAAGGTTATTTCACTGCAAGGGTGTAGAGAGATAGGGAATGTCTGTAGGGGCAGGGAAGAAAACAATGTGCGAATTTAACATAACTTCGAATTGTACTATCGAAATTTCCAGTGCAGGACATGAGCCAACCCAGACGGCATACCGCAGATGCAGAGAGTACTGCGTAACCACCAGCAAAGGGTCATTCTATTATAGCCCTATGCTCTGCCCCATCAATGATACGAGCGAGAAATATAAAAACAAACAAACAGCTAGAGGTTCTACGGGTATATAAAAAGGAGAGTGGCTAAAGTGAATGTGGGACCCTTGGAGGATGTGACTGGAGAACTGATAATTGGGAACAGGGAAATGGCACGTAATTTAAACCAATATTTTGCATCGGTCTTCACAATGGAGGACACTATAAACATTCCAAAGATGTCAGATTAGCAAGGAGCTAATGGGAGGAAAGATCTTGTAACACTATCAATCACGAGGGACAAAGTATTTGAGAAACTAATGGAACTAAAGGCAGACAAGTTGCCAGGACCTGATGGTCTACATCCAAGGGTTTTAAAGGAAGTGGCTGCTGATATAATGGAGGCATTGGTCAAAATATTCCAGAACTCACTGAATTCCAGGAGGGTCCCAGCAGATTGGAAAACCATTATTGTGATGCCCCTCTTCAAGAAGGGAGGGAGACAAAAAGCAGGAAACTATAGGTCAGTCAGCCTAACATCTGTTGTTGGGAAAATGCTAGAGTCCATTATTAAGGGAGAAATAGCAGGACATTTAGAAAAGCTTAACGCAATCAAATAGAGTCAACATGGTTTTGTGAAAGAGAAATCATGTTTGCCAAATTTGCTAGAGTTCTTTGAGGATATAACAAGCAGGGTTGATAAAGGGGAAACCGGTAGATGTAGTGTATTTGGATTTCCAGAAGGCATTCGATAAGGTGCCACATAAAAGGTTATTGCACAAGATAAGAGCTCACGGTATTGGGGGTAATGTATTAGCATGGATTGAGGATTGGTTAACACACAGAAGACAGAGAGTCGGGATTAATGGGTCTTTTTCAGGTTGGAAAGACGTAACTAGTGGAGTGCCACAAGGATCAGTCCTAGGGCCTCAATTATTTACTATCCATATTAATGACTTGGAGGAGGGGGCAGAGTGTAATGTATTCAAATTTGCTGAAGATACAAAAATAGGTGGGAGGACATGTTGTGATGAGGACATAAGGAATCTGCAAGGAGATATAGACAGGCTGAGTGAATGGGCAAAAACTTGGTAGCTGGAGTTTAATGTAGGAAAGTGTGAGGTCATGTACTTTGGTAGGAAAAGTCAAAAGGCAAACTATTATTTAAATGGAGAGAGGCTCCAAAAAAGTGCAGCATGGGGGGATCTGGGTGCTCTTATGCATGAAACACAAAAGATTAGCATGCAGGTGCAGCTAGTAATTAGGAAGACAAATTAAATTTTGGCCTGTATTGCTAGGGGGTTGGAGTTTAAAAATAGAGAGGTCTTGTTACAACTGTATAGGGTGTTGGTGAGGCCGCACCTGGAGTACTGTGTACAGTTTTGGTCCCCGTATTTAAGAAAGGATATATCGGCATTGGAAGCAGTTCAGAAGAGATTCACTAGGCTGATCCTGGGCTGAAGGGGTTGACTTGACGGCTAAACAGGTTAGATCTTTATTCATTAGAGTTTAGAAGAATGAGGGGTGATCTTATTGAAACGTACAAGATTCTGAGGGGGCTTGACAGGGTAGATGTTGAGGAGATGTTTCCACTAGTGTGAGAATCTTGAACTAGGGGACATAGTTACAGAATAAAGGGACAGTCATTTAAAACAGAGATGCGAAGGAATTTCTTCTCTCAAGGGGTACTGAATGTCTGGAATTCTCTACCCCAGACAGTTGTGGAGGCTAGATCGTTGAAAGTACTTGAAGAGGAGGTAGATAGATTTTTAAAATATCGGGGAGTTGAGGGCTATAAGGAGCTGGCTCGAAAGAGGAGTTGAGGCCTGGGGCAGATCAGATCTTATTGAATGGCGGGGAGGGTGGAGGGGCCAAATGGCCTACTTCTGCTCCTATTTCGTATGTTCTGCTTCAGACTGGAAAACCTGGCAACCATCGGACTTGTATCAATAACATATGTGCACTCTCCATGGAAGGAGTGGATAAATGTGACTGACGACATTAAGATCAAACTGATAAGGTGTCTGAAACATGAAAGGGTATCCATTCCCTGGTTACAGAGCAACTGGTGGAATTACGGGAGGAGGCCCAAGGGGCAGTAAAAAGGTTTTACCAGATCTGCCAGGAACTGCAGCAGTTAGAGCACGAGGTGGTGGTCAAATTGGCTGAAGAACCATGGTGGCCAGGACTCAGGGACTGGGGTAACAACTTGGAAATATGCCCTTGGATCAGGGTCGTATCATATACACTGGTGCAGTTGGTAATCTGGGTTGGGTTCGTTATTGAGTATGGGGCTCATTGCCAGAAGCAACACCAATGTGCGCTGGCGAGAGCACTATCACAGGGACTGTGGACAGGTAGGCAGGGACTTCTGGAGAAGTATGTAGTACAACTGTATAGATTCATTGGAACTCGCAAATCCATTCTGCCAACTGGCCACTGGAATCGGGGGCAAGGAGCGAGAACCACCAGTGATAATGGCTTCCTTAGGCACGGCCAAGGGCCAAAAGGGGGGATTGCAGGGGTACATAAGTACAGAAAGAGATTAGACAACTAGACAGATATGTGGAAGGGTATATAGGTACACAGCACACTGGGAACTTAGTGTAATGATGACACAAGGCTGAGGCATTCAAAGAGTTAAAAATGTATTTAATTCAAACATAATTCAAACTCTGCTCAGGCCCAGAGTAGTTCAGCTACACAGAGAGATGTAGCCACAATAACGTATGTAAAGTAGGAGCTAGTTTAGAGTTACAGAAAGATAATTGCTGCGAATGGGAACTTAATTTGCATTCGCAAGATACGTGGTCACTATAATATGGGCGTGATTAGTTTTATAAAGGAAGCGTTTATTTCAACCAGATGCTGGTCTAGTCTTCTAATGTGACAGCGATACTGCAATTATCTTGTACTGTTTGTGGTCATGTGACAAACTGGGTACCTGAGCAACAAGCACAATGTAAAGTGTATAAATATGTACAGCAAAACTTTGCTCATTGAACAGTCTCTCTTAAGTTCTATCCCCGTATGCATACAGGTAGAATAAAGTCTTTGTCTTTTTCGGACCCTTAACATCTCCATGTCGAGTGTTGCTTAATACACGGCAACAGCCCCTTAACGTATGCCAGAAAGTGCTGGCCACCACTTGGATGGCCAGAGTTTAGTGCGCTGCATGGCTGCCCAAAGCCCCATGCACCTCCTCCCACTCCGCTCAACCGATTGGCAGCAGCTTTGACCATTGGACTGCATGCTGTGCTCTCAGCTCAGGTGCAGGCATTCTCCTAACCTACACTGCAAGGCTGCACTGTTAACTTGAACCATGAGGGAGACTGGTCCAAACTGGAATGCTGATATTGCAAAGGGCTGTGAGCACCTCCACCAGTGACTGTTCCACGACCCGCTTTAGCAAGGAGATTGTACAATGTGCACAGTCATCCAATTGTTCTGCAGCCCACTAAAACACTCATTAGTTTGCAGTCTGTGCCCAAGGGGTGAAAAGCTCTGGAGCATTTGGCACTTTCAGGCCACTGCATTGCTTGAGTGGGCAGTTAAGCTAGAGGCCCAACTCCATGCATGTCAATGTGGCTGTGCCTGAACTGTCTCAGCTGTGGAGGAATAGTCACTTTATACAAGGCTTACCTAATGAGTGGCCGCTTCCCTCCCACCCGCCCCCACACCCCCCAGCACGTGCTTGTGCACTACAATCAGAACAGGCTGCCTTGCCCTCCCAACTCGCCCCAACCGCCGTGCGGCCCTTACCCCGGCACCACATCATCAGCTAGCCGGGAAAAAGCGACTTGCCTGTGCCATCACCTAAATGCACAGTGCCAAAACCTTGAGATCCAACAGGCGACCCTCACAAGTGCTGCGCAATTTTACTGCGCACTCACCTCCGAGTTCCCCTTGAAGTGCAGCCCCCCCAGGAGCACGAATTATAAATGCTGTTGTTCACAGCCCTTTTCTCTTTTGTTGCTGTTGCACTGCATCAACCCTGCTGCCTTTCTCTTGGCTCAACTGAAGGCTAACCATTTGGGTCGTCAGTGCCTTCATCTGCCTGCTTGTGGCTTCATGTACTCTGGCAGTGTCTACAGCCTGTGGTATTGTGAGCTTGTTCTTCCCGATTAGTGCTTTCTGTGCACCAGGGTGTGCAGAACCCCAAATTAGTTGATCCCCAAAGGAAAAATCAGTGTGGACCAGTATTCTTATTTCCCAGCTTTTTAATGTTTTGTCATTCTGGGTCTATCAGCCTCTTTTTCTGTGTCCTTAAACTTACATTTTCTAGCTGCATTTTTAATAGTGTTTACAAAGCTATCAGTCAGCTCGCCTAATTCCTGTCTAAGGCCTTGAAATTCATACTGGTAGATCCGGTGATCCAATTTTGGCTGGAGATGGGTACTGAAGTTTTCAAAGTTTTGTCTGGGTCTTTGCTGTACTTTTCAGTAAGCTTCCAGCTGTTCAATACATTTAATCCTATATCCCCTGCCCACAGAAGGATATCGCTGGCCCACTCTTCATTGCGAGTATCTTTTAGGCAACTACTGAATACCAATCTGCACTTTTGTTTAAACTGGTGTCTGGCAGTGTGAGCAAACAATATGGCGGGAAGGCCAAAAATCGGTTTCACTTTCTCGTGAAACCAGTTTGCAATCGTCCACTCTGCCTGTCAATGGCGGGTCACGTTTCCCGCCATCAGGCATCGGGAACTTCATTGTAATATATTTGCATATAATTATAAGCCCAGCTCACTGGAATCAGCCCCCACTATGGATCATCTGAGCACATTGGCGTGATTGCAAGTGCACGTATTTCACAACTGTGCATAAGCGACGTACACCTGGCGAGCTGCACTTCACTCAGTGCTTCAAGGATTGTTTGCCTACCTTGCTTCAGGCAGAACTCACAGTCATCAGCACCAGGCTTCGCAAACAACACCACATCACTTTTACGGGGGATCACGGGCAAGTCTCTGCCTACCAGACCAGCCATAATGCAGGGTTGGTCTTACAATGGCTGCAGGGCTAGGGCTTGCTTGGGGAAGGAGGAGAAGTGGCCTTAGACAAGGGAAGAGGCTGCAGGGCTAGGGCTGTACTTGGGAAAGGAGATGTCCCAGGGTGTGTGTCAGGGCACAAGTTGATCTGTACAAGTGGCCTCAAGATGGTGAGGGCTGAGGAGGCAGTCTCCAGAGGAGATGGGGCCAGATGGTGATGTGAGGGTGTGTGTGAGAGAATGAGTGGTGATGTCCCTTGAGCTGGTAGTGTGTGAGATGCCAATGAATGTGTGATAGGCTTGAGTGTTTGAGTTTAGAGTGATGAGATGGTTGCCATACCCTGGTAGCACAGATGAGATCATTCATCCCCTATCTGCACTGGATTGCCAACCTCTTCTGTACAGCATTGGCATTGACCACCACTGCCATTGCCTACCAAGCCAGAATGGTAATGTTGCTGCCCCTCCTGCGGCCAGAGCAGGGATAGAAGACATCACAGCGGGCCTCCACAGTGTGCAAAAGGCGCTCAAGGGACACGTCATTAAACCAGGGGCTGCAGGCTTCTTGCTTTTCGTGGCCATGTCTACCTTGCAGCAGTCCTGGGCTGGGAGCACTAAGAGGTGTGCACGCGGCTGCACTTCAAATGTGGCGCCCAGCGTGATGAAGCGGCGAGGTGATGGAGTGGCGGGTAAATCAGAGCCCGCCCACCATCGAAACAGCGCATTTCCTGGGAATGCATGATTAATGAGGTGGGAATGGGACAATACATCGTGAAAAACCGCCATTGCGGCTGGCGGGTAAAATGTCATTTTTCCTGCCCATGACTGCATTTAGTGCAAATCTGGGACGATTCCGCCTTGAGTGTAGAAAAGCTGTGGCCAGGCATAGATGAACCAGTTCACCCATGCAATTGTATGTGATAAAATGCCACATGATTAAGCCTCCAGGAATACAACATAAATTGATAACTCTAAAGGAGAGATGTGGGCCATCATCCCTTCTCCCTTCTCAGCTCGAGCTGCTTTAATTTAAACTCCCTTTCCTTTTCTCTTTCCCTTTCCTGGAATTCTCTCTCTTCCTTCCATTCCTGTCTCTCTTTCTCCCATTCCTGCATCTCTCTCTCTCTTTTTCCCTTTTTCCTCAAATGCTGTTCCAATTTCCACTGCCCCAATTTTAATTTCTCTGCTTCTAATTTGCCTGGTTCAGCGTCCTCAATTTCTACCTCTAGATGTACCACCACCCATTTTTAAATTTCCGTTTTTCTGGCTTTCGAGTGGATCTCCACCTCTAAGTGCCTAGGTACACCTTTTAATTCTTCCAAGGACAGTGTCCTTAACTTCTTGCCTGTTATCTCACCCTGTTCTATGAAAGCACTGACATTGAATGTGGACATTTCAACACTTTAGTATTACAGACCCAAGAAAGCCTTTTGCAGTTGTTAAATTGTTTTTCAAGGAGCAATTTACTTTCCCCACTCCAATTCTTTCGTCAGTCTGTGGGAGCAAATCTGGAGATGAGCCCCCAATTTTGTTAAGACCAGGTGAGAAGGGATGAACTGGCTCCTCTGTATTCAACCTCCTTGGTTAATCACAACAAAGGTTTAGGTTTCCTTTTTATGAGGATATGCTTTTTCCAAATCAAGAACCTATTTAAGCCATGAGCAATAAGGAGCCGATCAAACAAGATTTTCTTGAGTCAAAGAAAGGGCAAATTTATTAACCACTAAACCCAAGAAACAAATAATAACAACATTTGGCATTTGGCCCTCATGCGGTCATTCGAGCCCACACACAGACAGACAGACACTCACACTCATACACACAGGTACCAGGAGTTGGAGTCCAGTTAAAAAAACAGCAAAAGAATATACAGTTAAGCATCCTTTGATTGTCCTTAAGGTGCAGATTTTAAATGCTGCAGCTGATTTAGGTTAGCTGGTTTCTTGGATGAGGCCAGATGTAAAAGAGGTTGCAATTATTGCAAGATCTCAGTTTGCTGGTAGGTTTCTGGTTGAGTTGACTTCTAGAAACGGGTGACGCTCTTAATCCAAAAGAGAGAGAGGGAGTGAGAGCAGCCTTCAGCTTGTTTCTTCTGCTGAAGAATTTTTTGACATTGCCTGTGTCACGTGCAATTTTTCTCTAGTGGCTGGCAGCCTTGCCATGAAATACTTCACTCATTGTGTATTTCCAACAGATTTTGGGTGTGTCTGCCTGTGGCAGCCGTTGTTTCAATGTCCAGTACTTTGCATTTTAAAGTCTCTTAATTAGGCAGTTACGGGTTTCACTGGCTGTCTGGATTATGGGAAATGTCCCTCTCTTCACACTGCCCTGAGGGTAACTTGTTGGTTTCTCACTTCCACCTTGGAATGTGGCCTTGCATTTTTAAAGTAGTTTGCTCTGTCTTAGTTCAAATTGCAAAATTTCCAGTCAGTTGAAAGTTGAAAAATCATACCTTCAAAAAATAAAGGGGCATAGCCTTGTGACAGAATCAAACCCCTGAAACCAAGGATCTCAGTGCTGAAGCAACAAAAAGGATAAGTGGTTTCTGGATCATACTCTCCAGAATGTGGTCACCTCAGAGGCAGCGCTAAACACTTTGGGACACACAGATATTGCAGAAAGAGAAAGGTGGCTAACCCTCTGTAGGCACAAGAGGGAGGCAACACTTTTGGGTAGTAATACTGTCCAATAGATATGTAATCACAGAACCACAGAATCCTGATGGCACAGAAGGAAGCCATTTAGCCCATCGTGCCTGCACCTGCTCTTCAATGAGCATTAGATCTAGTGCCATTGCCCTGCCTTTTCCCTGTACCCCTGCACCTTCTTTCTATTCAAATAATTATCTAATGCCCTCTTGAAAGCCTCAATTGAACTGGCCTCCACCACACTTCCAGGCAGTGAATTCCAGACCTGAACCACTCGTTGTGTGAAAAAGTTTTTCTCACGTCACATTTGCATCTTTTACAAATCACTTTAAATCTGTGCCCTTTCATTCTTGATCCTTTTACGAGTGGGAACAGCTTCTCCCCATCTACTCTGTCCAGCTCCCTCATGATTTTGAAAACTTCTATCAAGTCTCCTCTCAGCCTTCTCCTCTCCAAGGAAAACAGTCTCAACTTCTCCAATCTATCCACATAGCTGAAGTTTCCCATCCCTGGAACCATTCTTGTAAACCTCTTCTGCACTTTCTCCAATGTGTTCACATCCTTCCTATAATGTGGTGCCCAGGAGTATACACAATATTCCAGCTGAGGTCTAATGAGGGTCTTATATAAATTTAGCATAACGTCCCTACTCTTTTACTCTATGCCCCTATTAATAAAGCCCAGGATACTATATGCTTTATTAACTGTTCTCTCCACCTCGACCTTTTCTGTTACCGCTTCAAAAAAACTCCAGCAAGTTAGTTAAACATGATTTCCCCTTTAGAAATCTATGCTGGCTCTTCCTTATCAATCCATATTTTTCCATGTGACTACTAATTCTATCCCGAATAATTGTTTCTAGAATCTTGCCCACTGCTAAAGTTAAACTGACTGGTCTGTAATTGCTGGGCTTATCCTTCCAACCTTTTTTGAACAAGGGCATAATGTTTGCAATTCTCCAGTCCTCTGGCACCACCCCTGAGCCTAGGGAAGACTGAAGGATTATGGCCAGTGCCCCAGCAATTTCTACTGTCACTTGCTTCAATATCCTTGGATGCATCCCATCTGGTCCTGATGCCTTGTCAGCTTTAAGTGCCGAAGGTCTATTCAACACTTCCTCCTTACCAATTTTGACCCCTTCTAGTGACAGAGTTTCCTCGGCTGTCACTATGGCCTGGGTAGCATCTACCTCCATGGTAAAGATGGATGCAAAGTATTCATTTAATACCTCAGCCATGGCCCCTTTGTCCATGTGTAAATTTCATTTTAGGTCCCTAATCAGCCTTACTCCTCCTTTCACCACCCTTTTACTATTTATATGCCTATAGTAGACTTTGGGATTCCCCTTTATGTTGGCTGCCAGCCTTTTCTCATAATCCATCTTTGCTTCTCTAATATGCTTTATCACCTCCCCTCTGAACCTTCTGTATTCCTTTTGGTTCTCAACTGTATTTTCTACCTGACACCTGTCATAAGCACACTTTTTCTTCTTTAACTTAATTTCAATCTCTTTTTTCATCCAGGGAGCTCCGGGCTTATTTGCCCTACCTTTCCCTTTCGATGGAATTTACCTTGACTGTGCCCAAACCAATTATTTTTTGAAGGTCGCCCATTGTTCAACTACAGTTTTTCCTGCCGATCTTTTGTTCCAGTCTATCTGGCCCAGCTCCGTTCTTGCCCCATCGAAGTAGGTTCTGGTCCAGTTAATTATTTTTACTCTGGATTGCCTATTGTCCTTTTCTATCATCATCCTAAAACATACAATACAATGATCACTGTCTCCTAAATGCTCCCCACTGACAATTGATCTATTTGGCCCACCTTATTTCCAAGAACTAAGTCTTTTCTTATTGGATTGGACACATACTGCTGTAGAAAATTCTTCTTTTGCCCCTCTCCGCTCTTTACACTACCACTGTCCCAGTCTACATTCGGGTTAATTAAAATCCCCCATTATAACTACTCTATAATGCCTGCATCTCTCTGTAATTTCCCTGCAGATTTGTTCTTCTATGCCCTTCTCACTATTTGGCGGTCTATAGACTACACTGAGCAATGTAATTGCACCCTTTCTGTTCCTTAGCTTTAGTCAAATTGATTCTGTCCTTGAAGCCTCTGGCACATCCTCTTTCTCCAGCACTGCAATGCTCTCCTTAACCAATACTGCCACCCATCCTCCTTTCCTTCCTTTCCTATCTCTTCTGAACACCTTGTACCCAGGAATATTTAACACCCAGTTCTGCCCTTCCTTGATTCAGGTCTCTGTTATCGTCACAACATCATATTTCCACATGGCAATCTGCACCTGTAACTCCCCAATCTTATTTACTATACTCTGTGCATTCACATACATGCATAGTAACCCTGATTTAGATGTTGTTACTTTCTCCCATACCCCGACTTTATCTATTAACTTACTATTCTCTATACCAGTGCTATCTGTCCCTCCCAGTATTTTGTGCACCCTGGTATTCCTCTCTAATATTTTTTCTTGGTTTCCACACCCCTGCCGAGTTAGTTTAAAGCCCTCCAAACAGCACTAGCAAAACGCCCTGCAAGGTATTCAGTCCCAGATCTGTTCAGGTCTGGCTTGTACAGGTGCCATCTCCCCCAGAGCCAGTCCCAGTGTCCCAGGAATCTAAAGCCCTCCCTCCTGCACCATCTTTCCAGCTGCACATTCATCTGCCTTATCCTCCTATTTCTGTACTCACTGACATGTGGCACTGGGAGCAATCCGGAGATTACTACGTTAGAGGTCCTGCTTGCTCATTTTCTACCTAGCTCCCGAAATTCTGATTGCAGGGCCACATCCCCCTTCTACCTAAGTCATTGGTCCCAATGTGGACCCCAACCTCTGGCTGATCACCCTCCCCCAGAAGAATGTCCTGCAGCTGCTTTGTGACATCCTTGACCCTGGCACCAGGGAGGCAACATACCATCCTGGAGTCACATCCACAATCACAGAAATGCCTGTCTGTTCCCCTAACTAATGAATCCCCTATCGCTATAGCTCTTCCTTTCTTCTTCTTCCCTTCCTGTACAGCCGAGCCGCTTGTGGTGCCACAAACTTGGCTCTGACTGCACTCCTCTGAGGAATCAGCGCCCTCACCAGCTTCCAAAATGAAAGACCGATTTTTGAGCAGGACCCCAGGGGACTCCTGCACAACCCGCCTACTTCTCTTGGAATGCCTGGTGGTCACACATTCCCTTTCTGTCTCTAGGCCCTTTAGCTGCAGTGTGACCACCTCTCTGAATGTGCTATCCACGTAGCTCTCAGCCTTGCGGATGTGCCACAGTGACTCCAGCTGCCACTCGAGCTCTGAAACCTGGAACTCCAAGTTTCTGCAGCTGACAGCACTTTCTGCACATATTGTTGTCTAGGACACCGGTAGTATCCATGACTTCGCACATATTACAGGACACACATTCCACTCGACTGAGCTGCCCTGCCATGCCTTAACTCTACTTCCCTTACATTAATTTTATTCTACTTTGGATTATTTATATTACTTTATTACATTGGCCCTAAATTTCCCTTATTCCTGGCGCTTCTCAGTTAAATCCAAGTATAGGAGCTTTAAAAACATTACACTTTTCTAATTTACTCACCAGTTCCTACTTACCAAGGCCGCCACTCTTCTTTCTGAGAGAAGGTAGAAAAAGGAAGGAGCACCTCCTCCCTTCTCACCGAACTCCCTCAGTC
Source organism: Cetorhinus maximus (assembly GCF_964194155.1). Lineage (NCBI taxonomy): Eukaryota > Metazoa > Chordata > Chondrichthyes > Lamniformes > Cetorhinidae > Cetorhinus > Cetorhinus maximus. The sequence goes on from NC_135884.1 coordinate 105,310,142, forward strand.
ACCAAACTCCAACTGAAGCTCTTTACTGCAGCCAAACACAACACTACAGTGCAGACCAAAAATGCACCAAGTGCTCCAAGAATGGGGTGGACAGTGACTCAAAGGGGTCACTATGTTTCGAGCAGCATTGTGGCACTTTGGAGCAAGAGACTATTTAAGTGGATAAGAGGCAGTTAGGCTACAGGAATAAGAGAATGGCATTAATGGGTCTTCCATAATAAGAGATAGGTGATTTTTTTTTAAGTTAAGGCTGGAAGTCTCAAATGGAACATTGCCTCCCTGATGCCAGGGTAAAGGGAACCATGACATTTGTGAAAATAAATGTGTTTGGAAATAAGGGAAAACACCTATGTATCATGCTTATGTTGGAATCAGTAATATAAGATAGTCTTGCAGTAGCAGTTTAAGGAATTAGGTGCCAGACTGGAAAACAAAATTCTGAGGTAGTAATCTCTCTGGATTGCCTCTTGTCCTACATGCTCGCGAGGTTAAAGAAAGAAAGATTAAGAAGGCCAGTGCATAACTGCAGGAACTTGGAAGAGTTCTGGGATGCTGGAATTAATTTTCAAACAAGCAAAGACTATACCAAAGGGCAGGCCTTCACCTGAGCCGAAATGGTACAAAATTTGAAGACTGGATAAAGTAGTAGGGGTAGGGATTTTCGTCTATTGCAATAGATGGGGATAAGTCTTTTATTTTAGAATAGAGCAAAGAAAGCTCCTTTCAGTTACATGGACTTTTCATTCCACAGAAGTATATTCAGCCAAAAAAATGGGTGCCAATGGAAAGGAGAAGATATAAGATGTGAATAAAAGCTTAGCCAATTATATAGTTTTAGAGAGAATTTTAAAGGAAAAGAGTGAGGTGGAGAGGTTTAAAGAGAGATTTCCAGATTGGAGGGTCCAGATGGCTGAAGGCATGAGCACCAGTGATGGGGCAAAAAAGAGGAAATAAATTTAAAATGATCACAATGAGGAAAGATGCTAGAACTTTTTTTATTTACAAAAAAGGTTATTGGGACATGGACTGCTTTAAGCCATTCTCTGTGACAGAGCCTATTGCATCTTTTAAGGGAAATTTGGACAAATGTTTGAAACACAAGATACAAGGCTATGAGGAGGGAGTGAAATCATGGGATTAATTTTAGACTGTTGTAGTTTAATATCATTAGAAAAATATAAAAGCACACACTCCACAGCATGGCCTGGATATATCTTCTAAAATCCAGGAGGCCCAGGCAATACCTTCCCTACAGAATATATTGGGCTAAGTACCAATTATCTGGATGTAAAAGCCCACAGCAGATGAAATTTAGAACCATAAGCAAATTCTGTCAGACTTGCGTGAGGAAATGTAAAGTGAGTTACAATCCTGATCTGTAATTGTCATTGCAATGCCAGTAAGTATGAAGGTGATGGATGCCATTAACTAGGCCCTCAGTGTGCAGGAATCAATTCAGTCAGGATGCTCTACTCAAGGACATTACCATTATACACATGAATATCTGCACAGAAAACTCATATTTTCTTTACCATTACAAAGTGTTCTAAGGAAAAAATAACTGTCAACAATATAGGCTATAGAAATGTGGTAAGGCCCATCTAAACAGGAAACATTTTCCTTCTTTGAATTTCCATGTGTTGTGCAAGGCTAATTGTAATCACATATGTGCTAGTGAATACTCTGGCTCTCTCAGGACACTCTCTCATCTGTTTCAAACATTCAGCAGAGAATGGAAGAACTTAGGGTTGACTTAACAGCTTAACCCTTAGCCTACCAGCTACAGATGTAATCAAACGGAAGGAATTGGTTAAATATCAAGCCTTGGAAAGGATGCTCTTCTGATTGTTGAATCTCAGCAAAGCCTTGAAGGTTTGCAAAATGTTTACAGAATACTGTATCTTGTAGAGTAGTCACAGGAATGCTGTACACCTTAGAGGACAATGAGCTGTCAACACATAGATGCAAATTAAGGCTTACTTCACACCAGGCAAATTTAATTTCTCTGGTTTTAAAATGTAGCAAAAGTTGTCATTCAACATTAACATGATGCAATATATGGGAAACAATTTTAATCATGCTGAGAACCCCTTACATAGATTAAGGTGCAGCATTGAAAACTTTGTACAAGAAAAAGATTTTTAACATTTTATTTTTGCCACATAGGTGAACTATTTTATATTTTCTGCATATTTTTTCTTCCTATTGTAATTGAAAGTTGCTTGTTGTAGAACTGCAAGTGATGGGAATCAGAATTCTGGAAGCTGCATCGTGTCTGCTCCAGATCTTGGGGCAGATTTGACATTCCAGTGGCTTTTTGACCTCTTGGGAAATATTGTGGCCATTATCCAAGAATAGGGGGAAATGGAGTTTCCAATGCCGATAACTTCAGAGTCACCTAACCATTGAGTCAACATTTTCTATTTGTCCCCAAACTCGTTTTTACAGACATGTGCATTATTGTCAGTTGTTAATCATTTTGAGTGAAACCAATCTATATAACATCCCACATTTCAAATATATTGATGTAAATAGTGACACTGGAGATCAGTTTCTGCATGCTATTGTAGTTTGCAAGGTGACTTGCATCCCTGCTGTAACCAAGTGCACATCTCCATATCAACATTGTATACTAATGGTCTGCTAGACTTGCCTTCTTTCAATGTACACCTCTAAAAGTATTTACATTCTCCACCTCCAATAACTTCGAATTCCGCAGGAAAAATTTGATCTATAAAATAAGGTATATTTTTCTTTTGAGACTGTGAAGCCACACTTTTCTCTGGACATGTGAGGGACTAAGTCCTTTCTTACAGTGCAGCTTGAACAGTTACACCCACATTATGTACGGTGAGGTTTTCCCAAGTAGTAATGTATTCCATATGTCAGATCCATTCCTGTTGCCTCCTTGATTGCATCTGTTCGTTGAGTTCATCCAGAAAGTCCAAGTTCATTTAGCGATAAAAATAGAAAATGCTGGAATTCACAATAAGTTAATTCTTTTATATGATAAAGAAAGATAAGTTTATACTCGAGGAGTGAACCTTAATCATTACTGAGTTTTGAGTTGGGATCTGAAATGGCTTCATATAGTTCAAAACTTTCCTCCCTAATATTTACTTATGGTTTTCCAAAACAGGATTTGCGTGACTATTTTTTCTACCCTCCTACCTCATCTTGGATTAGCGTATCCTTTCTCACCTGATGGGGTTATGATTTCCATAAAACTTTAGACAACCACCACTTCAAAAAGGAGGAAAATATAATCATTCCTGTAATGAACAAGGGAGCATGGGAGACATGGAAAATGGGTCTCTTGCAGTATCATGCATTAATTCTCAAACCTGAAATTTAGGTGAGAAATTGGTCCTCATTGTGTCTATATTTTCTGGATGGATAAAAGGTGCAAAAGTACCAATTTCTGGAGTAAATGTCCCATGACCCAAGGACGCCAGAAAGAAAGTCTAGCCCCCATATTGGGTTGAGGAATTTTTTCTGGTGTCCACTGGGCCTGCTCTGCTCAAGGGTCTTCAGTTGTTGCTGCAGCTAGGCTAAAAGGGAGTAAAGATGCTGTTCAAAAATTGATATGGAGCTGGGAGAATCAGAAGTTAAGTTCCCCTGGTTCCCCAGCACTGAGGGCTGCTGCTGGCACTCCAATGAGCCCTTCTCTTGTTGCCATTCTTTACCACTCTCCCCTGCACCACCCTTCCCCCCACAACTGCCCATTAACCCTGTTGCCCTCCAGCCCCACTCCCATGGACTTGACGAAGGGCTATTGCTGAAAAATGAACCTTAAAATATGCCAAAAATTGTCAGCTAGTACAGTCCAATGAAGTCGCTATTTTTGATTAGTTACAAGCGTAATAATAAAGGGGCTGGAACCTCTATCCACAGTTCAATCAATATTTCAGTTATAAAACTTTGGCTGGGATTTTCCGTGCCCACCGGTGTCGGGTATGTTTGGTGGCTTGAGCGGACAATATGGCGCAGTCGGTTTCACGACAGCGTGAAGCCAGGCTGCAATCATCCGTTCAACCCACCGATGGAGGGCCATATTTCCCACCATCGGACGAGGGGACCCTCATTGTGATATATCTGCATATCATTATTAGGCCAGCCCCCCATCCCACTGGATTGTCCACCCACATTGGCAGGAAAACATGCCGGCATGTTTCACAACAGCACATAAGCAACATGCACCTGTTAGGCTGCACTTCGATCGGGACTTCGAGGTTTGTTTGCCTAACTTCCTTTGGTCAGCACTTGCAGTCATCAGCGCCAGGCTTCACAGACAGCACCACATTACTTTTAGGGGGGCTCACGGCAGGTCTCTACCTACTAGATCAGCCATATGTGGGTGGCTTTTCAACGGCTGCAGGGCAAGGTCTTGCTTGGTGAAGGGGGAGAAGTGGCCTCAGGCAAGGGAAGAGGCTGCAGGACGAGAGCTGTACTGGGGAAGGAGGGTAACCCAAGGTGTGTGTGGGGGCACATGTTGATCTATGCAAGTGGCCTCACGATGCTGAGAGCTGAGGAGGCAGTCTCCAGAGGAGAAGAGGCCAGATGGACATGTGAGGGTGTGTGTGAGAATGGGTGGTGATGTCCCTTGAGCTGGCAGTGAGTGAGATGCCAGTGAATGTTTGATGGGCTTGAGTGTGTGAGTTTAGAGTGATGAGATGGTTGCCTTACCCTGGCTGCATGGATGAGATCATTCATCCTCTATCTGCATTGGATGGCCAACTTCCCCTGTGCATTATTGGAACTGATCACCACTGCCTCCACAGCCTGTTGGTCAAGCTGCTGCCCATCCTGTAGCCAGAGTAGGGGTACAGGACATTGCAGCAGGCCTCCATGGTGTCCAAAAGGTGTTCCAATGATGTGTCACTAAACCTGGGGGCTGCGGCCTTTTTGCCTTTCATGGATATCTTCTCTGTAGTAGTCGTGGGCTGGAAGCACTGAGTTGTGTGCGCACATCTGGACTTTAAATATGGTACCCGGTGCAATGAAGCGACGAGGCGATGGCATGATGGGCAAGTGAGAGCCCGGCCGCCATGGAAACGTGTGTTTCCTGGGAACGCATAACTAACGCGGCAGGTTTGGGACAATACGGCGTGAAAACCCGCCCACTACCACACTTAGTGCAAATCCGCCCTTTGTCACTGAAATCTTAATTATCTTTGTTCTGAATTCAAGCCTTTTACTTTCCATGCACAATGAATATGTATTGGCATGGAAAGATGACTACTGACCTTTAATATCAATATAAAGTTAAGCAGCATTTTATTAGATATTTTAAAGTCATTCTTTTAATAGGAACGCAGAGTGTTCCTGTTTTATTGCTATTTTGCTTCTACACCAGATAGGCAGGTGCAATCTGAAAATTATTTGCGATTACACTTTCCAGTCTACTTTGAACTGTTTAATCATTGAGATACTTCCTGTTTGGGCCAACAGGTGAGAAGTCAATTAGTTGCAAGGCCTAAGCTGACCTATCATAAGCCACTAGGCCACAAATTGGTTTTGGACATTCTTCATATTGGCCTAAATATATATCTTACATTGTTTATTAACAGTCATTTCCAATGTTATATTTGACACCAGAAACATTTCCTCAGCCAGAAAAGAACTTTATATTGATGCTCAATAAAGATCAGCTGCCATCAGCTATTGTAATTAATATTCCATATTTCTGTTACATTTGTGATAACATTTTTAACAGGTGAGAGTTTTTTTTTCATCTTGGGTTGCTGTTATGCTACAGGCACGAGTATCAGTAAAGCTCACATTGTAGTCCCCAAAACTGAATAAAAGACCAGCTGAACCTTACTGCAAGTCCCAGTGAGCTTCTGGTGACCAAGGACATCTGCCCATAGCTAGTTTGATGTAGATCCTGCACACCGGTTGGTTCATCTGTTTTTAATGATGGCAGTGACCTGGCTCAATGTCACATCCTCCTATTTGGAGTAATACACCCTGTCCAAATTGCAAGTAGCGAACGTCTACCTACTAAAGGTTAATTTCACACCTCTTGACGTCGACAGCCTTGGGAGTTAGGTAAGAACCTGACACTTATGTTCCACTGCTGTTTTTGTTCAGCTGACACTTGAAACTGCTTCGCATCAATGCGAAAATAATTGTATAATAGCAGCCTTGATATATTAGGCTGAGCTGCAAAATACCCAAGGACCTTAAGTGGCTTTCCTTACTAAAGCTACTTTGTAATTTTTTATTTACAAAATCAATTTAATATTTTTCTGAAATGCCCAGCTGCATGGCGGCAAGAAAATTAATAATGCAACGTTTGGAAGAGGCTTATGCTTTATCAACTTTCATTAACTCGGAATTGTTCCTGAACAAACAAGATTTTCATAAGTGTACCACGAGGAGGTGTCTCAATCACATTCTACTCGGAAGAGGAAAGAAAAGTACTAGTGCTGAGTTGCACCAAGACAGCTGTTCATAAAAGGACATGTTTCTTTTTAGTCCAGCTCTGATTATTTTTCTTTTGGTAGTCAGGGTGTGCCATTTTGTTTAAAATTTAAGGGTCTGCCCCCACCTTGCATTCTCCTGCTTGCTCCTTTCAGGCTATTATGGATAATTTGGAATAACCTTGCTTGTTTGCAGTAGCATGAGTAATTAAATTGTTTTACTTGTATCACTGTCCTCGTACCATCACTAATGGTATTATTTGCTTTCTTACTTGGGAGCGTGAAAATAAAGGTGGTGAGGGCTTCAACCATAAGCCTGCTATTTACTACTTTTAATTGGGTATTGTATTTATAGGGTGTAAAATTTTCAATAACTTTGTTAGTAATGCTTTGTAACAATTTCTATTTTCTTTTGAGATTACATACAATACCAGCCAGCAGTCTAATCCCCATAGCTATACGGACTTCTTGTTATTTTTTTACATAACCTGAAGGGATCAAACAATCTATTAGCTCCTGCATTTATTCACTTACACTTCAGTTTGACTGGATGCTTTGAAGGCTGCTAGATGCAAATAAATTCAGAGCACATCAGGTTCTCTTCACCATCAAACTGTGACTGGTTGTTGATAACATTGACTTGTCTATTAGTCACGAAGAAACAAATCATTCTAAAACTAGATTAGGTGCATTTTCTCACCAGTGTTTTTCGGTAAAGCTTAAAAATATCAGGTGTTCAGCTTTAATGTCAATTAGCATAGGCACCAATTAACTATTTAAATTACCGTCCATTTGGGATTTTATTCCATCAACTGCAGGGGCCGGATTTTTCAGTCAGTGTGCGGGGGCGGGCACAACACGCTGGCGCATAAAATGATGCGCGATGACGTTGGGCGTGCATCCCAATGTCATCACCCTGTCTCGCGATGTTTCATTCAGCAGGTGTACGCTGGAGTCAGCTGCGTGTCCGCCGATATTTAACCGGCCTATTAAGACCATTAAGGAAGTAATTAATGTAACTGTTAACACTGCCCGTCAAACCTTAAGGTTGGCGGGCAGGCGAAAAGGCCAAACGGCCTTCATGTTTTTTAAGGAAACCTCATCCACAAGTGGGATTTTTTATTAATTAAATTAAAAATTTTCCTAAATATTAAAAACATGTCCCATCTCATGTGACACAGTCACGTGAGGGGACATGTTTAAATAAATTTTTAATCCATTTATTTAATAACTTCAATAGCGATTCAATCTCCCCGAGGCAGCTCTATGCCTCAGGGAGATTGAAGCACACTTTTGCGTGCATGCGTGAAAGAGCACTGGCTCCGACTCTCCCTCCTCCCCCCGCCCGCACAGGTAGGGCCGAGCGCTCCAGCTCGTGTCTTATACTGAGCGGCCTTAGTTGGCCTGCTGGCATAAAATGGTGGTGCGGAGCCGATCGCGGGCGGCGATTGGCTCCCTGACCGCCTCCACCCACCCCCGCTGAGCCCACCCACCGCCTGAAAAATTCAGGCTCAGGTTTTACTTCTACAAATATTTGAAAGGAGTGGAGAGGAAAAATACAAACTGAACACGGACTAAAATCTCTTCAGATATGATGCATCCCTTTGGATTTAGTATTTAGATTTAGAATAAACAAACAAACAAAACCTTGCAATTTATGCCAACCATACTTACCTGGCTCCTTACCGTTCCCTTTCGGACACAGCTGGCATAATGGCATAATATATGGACCTGTATTGTATAAACACAATTAGCCAAACTTAAATCCATTATTTGCTATCTTGTCTATTCCAAACTTGGAGGTGAATTTTCCGTGCCCGCTGGCATTTGGTGTGCTCAGCGGCATGAGCAGATGATATGGCAAGAGTGCCAAAAAGCAGTTTCATGACGTTGTGAAACCAGTTGGCAATCGTCCGCTCAGCCCGTCGATGGCGGGCCACATTTCCCGCCATCAAACATCGGGAGCCTCATCGTAATAAACCTGCATATCGTTATAAGGCCAGCCCACTGGAATCAGCGCCCCCCGTGCTGGATCATCCACTCGCCTCGGCGTGATTGTCTGCCGACGTGTTTCACAGCAGCATATATAAGGCATGTACTTGGCTGGCTGCACTTTGAGGGGAACTCGGAGGCAAGCGCACAGTAACATTGTGCAGTGCTCGCCTGGGTCACCTGTTCGACTTCAAGGTTGAGGCATGTTTGTAGGGGTGGGGGATAATGGGTGGGTAGGTGGGGGTGTTGCCAAGGGCTGCCCTGCGGTTGAAGGTATTGCACAAGCATGTGCGGAGGTAGGAAAGCAGCCACACATTACGGAAACCTTGTATAAAGTGACCATTCCTCGGCAGCTGAGACAGTTCAGGCACAGCCACATTGACATGTGTGGAGTCGGGGCTCTAGCTTATCTGTCCACTCAAGCAATGCAGAGGCAAGAAAGTGCCACCAAATATTCCAGAGCTTTTCACCCCTTCGGACACAGATAAAAAAACTAATGAACGTTTTAGTGGTCTGCAGAACAGTTGGACGACTGAGCATGTTGTACAATCTCCTTGCTAAAGCTGGCCATGAAGCAGTCACTGGTGGAGGCGCTCACAGCCCCTTGCAATGCCATCATTCTGGTTTGGACCATCCTCCCCCATGGTTCAAGCTAACAGTCCAGCCTTATAGTGTGGGTTAGGAGAATGCCTGCACCTGAACTGAGAGCACAGCATGCAGTCCAGTGGGAAAAGCTGCCATGAATCGGTCAGGTGGAGTGGGGCAGAGTGGGTTGGATTTTGGGCAGCCATGCAGCGTACTAATCTCTGGCCATCCAAGTGGTGGGCAATACTCTCTAGGATGCGTTAAGGGGCCTTCAGACTTAACCAAGAGAGGTTCTTAGTATACCCAAGCTACAGCACATATTTCTCTCTTTCATCAGGAGGAGGACATCAGGAGCATGGAGCCTGGTGGACTAGCTGCCTCAAGGCATACAGAGAGTGGAGACGACGGAGAAGGAAGCGACTGAAGTGCCTGGATGCGCAGAGGAAGGAGCAACACCCTCATGAAGGGGAGATGGCTGGGACTCCTACATTTGCCGCTGAAGAGCCACAGCGAGTCATCGTTGGATCCTTTCCATCTCACTAGACCCAGGGTCTATAGAGGCTGCCTTTAATTCCTGCAGATGACCGAGAACTAATACGACAAAGACTGCACATGTCTAGGGAAGTGCTCGGTCACATCTGCCACCTGCTGCAGGATTTGGCGCCACAGGGACATGGAAGGCATCCACTTCCAGTGGCCAATAAAGTGACTGTGGTGCTCAATTTTTACGCCAGTGGTTCCTTTCAGGGCTTCACAGTTGACCTCTATGGGATATCACAAGCCTCTACCCACAAATGCATTCATGAGGTCATGGATGCTATCTTTGCGAGGGCACACAACTTTGTACATTTTGCCCGGGCCCAAGCAAGCCAAGGTGCAAGAGTGATTGATTTGCCCAGATCTCAGGTTTCCCACAGGTGCAGGGTGCAATTGACTGCATTCACATGGCACTTAGATCTCCGTCGCAACAAGTGGTCAACTACATCAACAACAAGGGGCTCCATTCACTGAATGTGCAGCAGGTGTACACAAATGCATCCTGCAGGTCTGCGCGCACTTTCCAAGGAGTGTCCATGAGTGTCCACATTCTCAGTCGGTCCCAGGTCCCTGACCTCTTCCAGGCTCCACAGAGGCTGCAGGAATGGCTTTTCAGGGACAAGGGCTACCTGCAGAGGACGTGGCTGATGACACCTGTGTGGCAGCCTCAGACTGCAGCAGAGCGAAGGTATAACAAGGCTCATGCCGCAACTCGCAACTTGGTGGAACAAACTGAAGATGAGGTTCCGGTGCCTGGACCAGTCTGGTAGAGCCCTGCAATATACCCCACAGAGGGTGTCACGCATCGTCATCGCCTGCTGTGCCCTTTACAACCTGGTGCTGCAACGGGGAGAGGGGCTGGGTGAGGAGGAGATGCAGGAGCTGGAGGTCTCCTCCGATGAGGGGGATGTCAACGATGATGAGGGTGAGGAGCTCCTCAAAGGAAATGATGATGGTGATGAGGCCCTCGGACTGGCCAGTCAAGGCAGGCAAGCTCGGGAGACCCTCATAGCTGCCAGATTTTTGGAGTCTGGTTTACGGCAGCACAGATACCCTCTGTGATAATGATCCTGTCATTGAGATGCGGTGGAGGCCCTAATAGCCTCTCCATTGCAGGAGGATGATGTTCCTGAGCTTCCTGATGTTCCCAAGCTTCCCTTTGCAGCTCCAGCAACTGTGACATGACCGAGTCCAGAGGCTCATCATCTGATTCAGACTCAGCAAATTTATGGCCTCCGGCAGTCCTCCGAGTGCAGGACACCTGGGAAGTCCCTGCCGCCGCCTGTTGTGGATCCAAAAGTGCGATGTGCTCACCAGATTGTGACCCCAAGGCTACCCTAAAACTAGGTCCCACCAAGATGTGTGTCTCTGCGCTGGTGGAGGGTGTGGGTGAGCGCTGTGATGGGACTTCAGGGAGGGTGCCTTCAGATTCCGCTTCAGAGGTTTCTTTGGGGCTTGACCGGCGGCCCTGGGTCATGGACTCTGTCGGCTGTTTGGCAGATGTGCCTGAGAAAGCAAAGGGAGATAATTAGTGCAGGGCAGTGGCCTGTGAAACAGGACACATCACTCACAGCATGGTTGTCTGATGGATGTTGCACTGCTGGATCCTCACTTGGTAGAGCAGCGCCGACCTCACCGTCAGCACAGGAACGGTCCAGATCTTCGCCGGCCAGCTGGATTACTCTGTTTTCAAAGTCCATGAGGACCTTGATTTCAGGCATTCTTCCACCGGTAAGTGACCTCTCCCTCTTGTCGTGTGCCAGCTTGTCCTGCATAAATAGAGATGGAGACAGTGTAAGCAGGTCGCCTGCCAGGCCAGATGATAAGTATGCCTGGCATGTGTGGATGCTAGGTGGTCCCATGGATGGGATGAGGACAATGAAGGTGTGTGTGAGAGAACGAATAGCTATGTACCTTGAACTGGCAGTGAGTGAGGGCCCTGTGGATGTGTGATGCGTTTGTGAGTGTGAGTTGAGAGTGATGAGAAGAGTGACTTACCCTGGTGGAACGAAGGAGATCATTCATCCTCTTGCGGCACTGGGTGGCTGTCCTCTTTTACAAGGCATTGGCACTGACCACCTTCCACCACCTCCCAAGCTGGATTAGTGATGTTGCTGCCCATCCTGCATCCGGGGCAGGGGTAGAGGACATCACAGCGGGCCTCCACTGTGTCCAAATGCGCTCAAAGGACACATCATTGAAACTGGTGGCTGCAGTCTTTTTGCCTTTCGGGGCCATGTCTTCCGTGCAGCAGTTATGGGCTGGAAGAGCTGAGAGGTGTGTGTGCAGCTGCATTTTAAATATGGCATCCAGCGTGAAGAAGCGGCAAGTGATGGCTTGGTGGATGAATGAGAGCCCAACGGCCGTGGAAATGGCGTGTTTCCCAGGAACGCATAATTAAGGCGGTGGGTTTGGGACGATATGGTGTGAGAAGCCACCATTGCAGCCAAGGGATAAAACGTTGTTTTACGCACCTGCTACTGCACTTAGTGCAAATCTGGGACAATTCTGCCTTGGTTTCACTTATTATGCAGTTAGTTTAAACTTGATCTCATGCTCACAGTTCACTGGAAAATCAGGTGACATGCATCAACCTCATCCAATCCCCAAATGTACAAGTTCGTCTGATGTGATATGAGACTTCGCTGTAGTGTGGGAAATTCTCATGATGTTGGAAGAGCCTGTGTTTGTTCACTTTCTGACCCAGGTTACGGACAGATGAGATAATACAAGCCTGCTTTCTGTCATAGTATCTTTTCTCCTGTGATCCTTTCACATGGTGTTGTGGGAAGCAAGTGATAAAAAATGGAACTTGTTTTGCATGTAAGGAACGAAAACAAAACGTGGAAGGAACGTTTCCTTCTTGTCCTGAGACATTTGATAACCTTAATTGGCTCAGTCTGTCAACTGCACATTGATTGTGCCCACCATTAAAAGAGCTATTGATTGTCACTTTATTTAATAGCAGTCCACATGCGCTACTCTTCAAATTAATGTTATTACCACGTCAACCTTTTCCAGTTTCAGTGCTGTCTTAATATCATAAGTAATAGTGCCAAAATTGGTTTTCTTTAATTGCTTTTGAATATGGAATAGAAATATAATGTATAAAATCTTTATTTTAAGATCAAGGTTGTGTGTGTGAAGATTTTTGTCACAAATATAGTATCTACAATTGAGCATTGTGATCAGATTGGGAGAGAGTGCAGCAGAGGTTTACGAGAACAGGTCCAGGGATGAGATGCTTCAGTTATGAGGAAAGATTGGGGAAACTGTTTTCCTTGGAGAGGAGCAGGCTAAGAGGAGACTTGATAGAAGTTTTCAAAACCATGAGGGGTCCAGTTACAGAGTAGATAGGGAGGAACTGTTCCCACTCATAAACAGATCGAGAACCAGAGGGCACAGTTTTAAAGTGTTTTGCAAAAGAAGCAAATGCGAGGTGAGAAAAAACGTTTTCACACAGCGAGTAGTTAGGGTTTGGAATGCACAGCCTGGAAGTGTGGTGGAGGCAGGTTCAATTGAAGCTTTCAAGAGGGCATTGGATGATTATTTAAATAGAAACACTGTGCAGGGTTACGGGGGAAAGGCAGGAGATTGGCACTAAGTTAAAATGCCCAGAGAGCCAGTGCAGACACGATGGGCTTCTACACCATAACAATTCTGTGATTCTGGGAGCCAATTGAACACGTCACATGTTGAGGAAATTTTGGACAAATGTTGGTTTGAAATTAGAATTTGAAACCAGGAAGTACAATATTAGATGACAAAACTCAACTTTACTATCGGCTGAAAGACTGATTCGAGGAAGAAAAATCTATTTCTTACTCATGATATTTTACAAAGCACGTTAAATATTTCAGCAGCATAGGATTTAAAGGTAAGAAATATGAATTGGATGTAATCAAAGAAGCACTCTTCATTCTACCTCTTGTATAATATGTCATTAGCTCATGCTAAATGATGTCATTTGGCTAACATGTTACATCAAAATGGCGTTGAACTACAGTAACTAAGTGAATGGTTTCTTTCAATACATTTGGGGAAAACATTGCATAAAAAATATATTAAATTTATAAATGTCAGTAAATTTAATTTTAGAGCTTGGATGGCTTCAACTGTTTGAGTTTTAGCTTCTAACCCATTGAAATCATCAAAACCCTTAAAGTGTAGCCACCTTTTCATTTCCATACAAGAAAGAACTTGTATTTCTGTAGCATCATTCACATCTTCAGGACATTAGTGCTTCAAAGCCAATCAATTATTTTTGAAGTTTTGTCATTTTTTTTTAATGCAGGCAAATGCAGCAGCCAATCTGCACACGGTGTGGAATTGCATGAACAGCAGCAAGATCCATGACCAGTTAATAACCTGCTTTGGTAAGCGACAAGCGCGGGCAGGAAAATTCCCTGCTCTCCTTTGAAAACGTAGCACGGGACTTTACATCCACTTGAATAGACAAATGGGGGCTCAGGTTAACACCTCCTCTGAAATAATGCAGCACGCCCTCAATGCTGAAGCATCAGCCTAGATTATCTACTTCAGTCTCGAAGTGAGACTTGACCCCCAACCTTCTAACTCAGGTGAGAGTACTACCACTGAACCAAGCTGGCACTTATATAGTCATTTATTATTGGATTATCTGCCTTAAGTGAAACAGCTGGTTTTAACTAACTCCATGTAATTCATATGAATCCTACAGTGACCAGGCTATTCCAATTTATGTGTTTAAAATCTTTCAATTAAGTGCTTTTGATCAGCACTGTATCATTCTTTTAGGTGCAAATCAGATGTGTGTTTGACAGGCCTTTACTTCCTGTCCTGAATTAACTGAATGCTTTAGTGAAGCTGGTAAACGTTTTTCATATATAGCTTGGGTGCATTTTTCACGACTTCATTTCCTATCAGCCTTTGTTTTGCTACCTCCCTGCTTTTGAGATCTTTAACTCTACCATTTGAATTTATTGCACTCAGTTTTCCTGTTCTGTCATGACCAAAACGGTCATAGAAAATATTTAGCACATTATGAAAGATTATTTTCATGACCAAACATAGGCTGCAAATCCCGTAAGATGAGTTGATAAATGTTCTGACATTGGAGATTGTGTGTAAAGCTATATAATTACTGCATTATTGTTGAACGTTATTCCGAAACATTAGTTATTTTATTTTTGTCATAGAATTTGAAGCAGCTCATTTCACAGTGCTGTCAGCATGGATTTTATGTTGGCTGCAATCCAGTAGGCCCAATGAGGATTGCTAGGCTACTGAATGGTTTGGCTCAGATGAGCAAACTCCATTCAAAAGTGCGTAAAACCTTTGCAGTTTACATGACTGATAGCTGCCTGAGTGAGAAATTGTTGCTTCCTGTGGAAGTCATGGACTTCTTTTTAGCTTGTTTACTTAAGCAGCCAGCAAACAATCAAAACGAGAGACACTACTGCTGGTAGAAGGGAATGCTGTTCCCACTTCAGTTGCCCACTTCTAGCATAAAGCACTTCAAGGTTGGGTAGAGCAGTCAGTTGCAGAGAGAAAACACATTCGGCTCTTAACACAAAGATGGTGGCAGATATTTTTTAAGGTCTGCATAAGTCACACTACAGTTCAACGAAGAGGGTGGGCATTTGTAAACACAACTTGGAGCAATAAATTTTGTTAATGGACATATGTAATGCAAATTCTTGACCTCCAGTTCAAGCAGTAATACTCAAAATTGTGGCGATTGGACATTTTTAATAATTCATTCATGGTACGTGGGCATCACAGGGTAGGCCAGCATTTATTGTCCATCCCTAACTGCCCTTGTTCAGAGGGGCATTTAAGAGTCAACCACATTGCCGTGGGTCTGGAGTCACATGTAGGCCAGATCAGGCAAGAATGGCAGATTTCCTTCCCTAAAGGACATTAGTGAACCAAGTGGGTTTTTACAACAATCGGCAATGGTTTCATGGTCCTCTTCAGACTTTTAATTCCAGATTTTTATTGAATTCAAATTCCACCATCTGCTTGTGGCAGGATTCAAACCCACCCCCTAGTAATCTTTTGGTGAAAACATTCCTTTTCATAAAATAATTGACTTGTTGCAAAGTGATGCTTTATATATCTATTTATATAAAAGACTATTAATTTACTCTCTGGAAACCACTGATTGGATTTTAAAAAGACTAAACCCACACTCCAGTGTCTTGAAACCACAGCTTTTAAGATGGTTGAAAATTTGTATCACTGTACTTGATAAATTCCAAAGCCATTAAGTGAAGCCAACTTGTTTAGAAAAACCCCAACAGAGACAATTACCTTGAAGGAGTGTGAATAGGATAATCTCTGAACCTATTCACAGAAGGTCTAGACAATCAACTGAATGGTGACTGTGCATTAGACATAATCACCTCAGACATTGAACTCTAGTTGAGAAAAGAATACACCTCAGCCATAATCTAATCAAGTCAAAGCCATCTAGCTGGCCATGGCCATATTTGGGTCACTGGTCAATTGAAGGGAGAGGAATGTGTGACAAGCCAGCTAACTCTCTTTTGTGTTTTAAGAAACTGTTTTCTCCAGACCAGAGACAGAAGCAGAAAAGATGCTGAAGCAGCAATACCTCTGTGTGGACTCATTCCCTCTCCCTCCACCCATCTTGCAAGCTTGAACCCAGTCGGCCGTTTGACTATCTATGTACTGCAGGCAGATATTTTAAAAATAAGTCAACCCAGTAGCTTCTTTCTCCAGGAGAACAAATAATTCATCCGTCTACATCCAGGGCCCAGGAGAAGGGGCAGTGCACACAGTGCTAATCACTGGTGTTATGATATGGCAGATGATGTGTGCCATGTGGATCAAATACATGAGGGAAACTTGATTGCGCTATCACAACGGTTTTGCAATTTGTATTTATTTTGAGATTCGTGCCCTGAATTCAGAAGTAATAAATCCACCAAGACTTTCAAAGATTTTTTAAAAACTAAATTAAAATATTTATTAACAGAAGAAAATATTTCAAGCACATAAATAGAATTACAAACTACTGCTTTAGTAACTCCTAAAATTCCTAACTGACCTGACTTCCAGTTACACCCCCTTTAAGGCAACGGCCCAAAAATAGATTTTAGATTTTAAACAGATCCAGCAAATTAACACAATACCCCAGACAGTGGAATTCAAAATGGTTTTCTCCAGCTTCAGTTTCTGTAGACAGCAGGCTTATGCACAAATACTGGAGGCTTCACACCCTTCTGTTAGATCTTGCAATGCCTTCTCCTGACACATAGCCTCATTCTTTTTTCTACATGTTTCTGCCTTTTTAATAATAAGTATTAAGTATAAGTAAATTCCATTGTTTCCATATGTATTTGAAACTGTATCTTCCTCAAAAAATAAAAACTTTTATGTTGTCACTATATATTGTCAGTAACCATTGAGAAAAATAAATTCATTCCTTAGCTTGCTTGTCTGGCTATTTGTAAACAGACTGAGATCCCTTTTCATCTATCTAAAAATGCAAATTCCTGTCACACCTTACATGCTAAGACCCCAACCACGTTTACTCACTAGCACATTAAAGACACTTCTACACCTTGCTTCTTTTGATAACTTCAACTTGCTTGGCTACAAAATGTAATTAAATGCCAAACACAGACAGACGTAACTATTTATCCAAGCGTTGGTTTACTAAAGGACTACAGGGCGGGGATTTTTCCCTCATCGGGTGGGCTCGGCGGGGCAGGTAGGGGCGGCCGGGAAGCTGACCGCCGTCTGTGATCGAGCTTGAACCGCGATTTCCCGCTGGTGGGCCAATTAAGGCCCACTGGCGTGAGTTGTGCGAGGCAGCGCTCAGCGCTGCCTGTGTGGGGATGGGGGAGGAGGGTGAGCGCGCATGTTCACACATGCGCCCGGGTTCACGCTAGAAAAACTCCCTGAGACACAGAGCTGCCTCAGGGACATGAGCATTTCTCAAAATAAAAAATAAAGATTTCTAAAATGTTATAAAACATGTCCCCGCCCCCACCCCCGTGTGACTCTGTCATATGAGCAGGGACATGTTATAAATGAAATTTTAACATTTTTATTTTATTTTTATTTGTTGTTGGAAACCTCATCCCGCCCATGGATGAGGTTTCCTACAAAATGCAAAGGCTGCTTGGCCTTCTTGCCTGCCCGCCAACTGTAAGGTTGGACGGGCAGTGAAAATTTAAAATCAGTTACCTTTTTAATGGCCTTAATAGGCCTTTTAATTTTCAGTGAGCGTGCTGCCAGCTCAGGTGTGCGCCCGCTGACTGAAATATCGCCTGATGTCATTCCGTGTCATTTTACGCTCGGTCGGGTTGGGCATGTGGGCCACCCGACGAGCTGAAACTCTCCCCCAGGAGTTCAGATGGGGAGGCCAGGAGGAGGAGCGCGACTGCAACAACAGCGAGGCTTGGAGCAGCTCAAGTGTTAGACGGGTCCAAGAGAAAGCGTGTCTTGCCACCTTCACAGCTGTCGTGAACTCCCCTTCAGCGATAGTAACCTCCAGACCTCCTGAGCCCGAAATTGAGTGAGTGAGTGCTGGCAGTTGTGAAAGATCATAACAGGACATAAACTAGTAGGATATTGAAAGGGTCAGAGATGGGCAAGTGCAGTTCAATGTAGAAAAGTTTGAAGTGATAGATTTTGGAAGTAAAAAAAGGTACCGGAAATAAAGAATTCAAAAATGTAAGACATTAAATGGAGCAGATGAATCTTATACAGGTTCTTAAAAAGATGGAGCACAATTACGTGGGACCATAGAAATAGATAAACTGTGTGTGTGTCCTCCTCCTCCCTCCAGCATGGAATGTGTGCCACCAGAGGCAAATACAAGGTCAGTATTAGTTAAGCCCGACTCCTCAGCTCGGTGCTGAACCCTTCCCTGGTGACCAGGATGTGGGACTTAGTTTGTCCCTTTCTACCTCTGCTTCTGGCAAAAAAGGTTTTATTCGTTAGTCCTGTTGCTTGGCACTTTTTAATGGTCATTTTTATTAGTTGCTCTTTTTTTAAAATTATCTTTCGTTGGCATTTTTATGCTCAACAAGTTGTTTATGGGCAGAATTTTCCCGTTGGCGTGCGGGGGCAGGTCCTGTAAGTCCGCGTGTAAAATGACGCGCGGTGACGTCGGGTGAGTATCCTGACGTCACTGCGCGCCATCGCGATATTTCATTGGGCGGGCGCACGATGATATCCGCGGCGTGCCCGCCATTAATTAACGGGCCACTCAAGGCCCCTGTCTCACCAATCAACGCTGAATTTTCGGCGCCAGTGCAATCTTCGGGTCGGCGCTTGGGCACAACGGGCAGGCGGGTCAGACACATTTGTATAAACCTCATTCACAGGCAGGATAAGAGGGCACACTGGAGTTGCAAGTGTGCACTGTCAAATATTGATTTTTCAAAGTTACTGAAACTTGCCTGTGTGATCTGCAGTACTTCCAAACGCGTACCAGCTGCTTTTTCTGGACTCTTAACCTTCAGGTCAGCACTCTGCAGTGAGGAATCTTTTCTGGGCCTGCGGGTTTCAGGAAGTCTTCCCTTAGCCTGGGAATGGGAGCTGAACTCTCCACTGGAGGCACCTCCTCTGAGGAGGAAGGGAGGGCTAGAAGGAGGAGGAGGGCAGGAGTGGACATTCAGCCTCCAGGGGAGCCACTTTTGGGAGGAGAGGCGCAGGCACAAGGGGCACAGGGTCAGGAGGTGGACCACAGTGGCTGCGGCTGCATATGATGAGTCCAGCAGTGATTCTGAGGATGAGCACACACAGGGAAATGATGACGGGTTAGACGCTGACCCGGGCATACTGCAGGGAGTCAGGGACACCCGGGAGGCTTTAATCCAATGAACCTTCAACTAGCACACCACAGATGGACCTCCAGGACAAGGCTGGGCTGTAGGTTCCATACTCGACACCTAATTGCAAAATCTGCCAGGTTAGGAACAGTAACTAAGGGCCTTGTAAATAAAGCTGAATGTCCCACAAAACACTCATTACATTTTTGGATACTATACACATGCAGAAGAAAAGAGACACCCTCAGCCACGTGGCATATCTGAATTTAATATGTCAAGCAAACAAACTAATGCAAAAAAAAACACAATAATGTTATAAATCAGAACAAATCCTAAGGACCTCATCTCGGGCCAACACAAAAGCACCAGAGATAAACCCGTGGTGTGCCTAAGGTGCTTTATGTTTACGTTTCCGGGTGCTACATCTTGGTGCTGCCCCATCACTGGGAGTGGCATCTGAGACAGCTGCTGACTCTGCTGTCCTGTTGGCCTCGATGACCTTGGCGGTCGTCATCTGGCCTGTGGAGCCTGTGCTGGCCCCGCCTGGGAGGGAGCTGCCAGTTCCACAACTGGCATCTCCTCAGTCGTTGAAGACTCACCGGATGCTTTGGTCACTGGCAGGGGGGCAGGGGGGCAGAGGAGCTGCCGCCCTCATCCGGAACGCCCTGAGAGGTGCCCGCAGAGACGACAGGCAGCTGCTGCGCTGACATGAGGTCACTTCGGACCTTCCTGCTCATTGTGGATGGATGGGCACCGAGCTGGGAAACTGGTGCCCAGACCACCTCCTGCACCGACACTGACCAGCTGAGGTCAATGCCAATGTGAGGGCTTGCTGGTCTGAGCGCATCCCCAGGAAGCCCTGATGGGTCTCCTGGAGGAGGCTCTCCACAAGAGTCGCCACTCTCTCCATGAAGGATGCATGGCACTCAGACATGAAGCTCATTGTTTCAGCGATCGTCCGCGTAGACTCCTGCACCACAGAGACCAAGCCAAGCATAGCCTCACGTATCTACCCCAGATGCTCCCGCACACCCGGCTGCATTTCCTGCGTTCGCTGCGTCGTGGACGACTCCAGAGGCACATCATCAGGCACCGACTGAGTGTGTGCCTGGTCCCCTGCAGTCCTCTGACTTCTGGCTCCATGGGCACACTCTGTGTCTGCCAGCTCCTCCAGCGACTGTGAGGTGCCCTCACCACTATGCCCTGGGACATTAGCCGATGTTCTATTTCCCACCGAGGTACTAGTGTCTGTGCTGATGCCTGCCTGGCAGAGATGGTGTGATGCTGGTGAGACTTCAGGGCCCTCAGGTGTGAGAGGGGGTCTCTGCTGCTCCTCCTCCCGGCCCTGCTCCACTGATGCTGAAAGGAAGATCAAGGACATTGGAACAGTTAATGTGGAGACAATGACAAAGTGCATCCCTGTCCCCCGGATCATTATGCGCTCATCCTTCCATAAGCAATGGTCAAGCCACGTTGCAAAATTAATTCAGCACTGCCATGGCTGTTGGGAGAACAATGCTGACCTCACCACTGGGTAAACATACCTGGCCGTGGCACCTCAGCCTCACCGACACCAGTGGACCTGGGTGCATGGCACCTCTCCAAATCCAGGGCCTCCTGCTCAGACTGGCTGAGAATGGCTAACTGTGCCTGGCCATCGCCAGTCCTCGCCCGCTCTGCCGCATTATGAGCATTCTTCTCCTGAAAATGTGAGACGAGCATTGATTCGTGCATATTGTACCTGGACCCTCTTCGCGCACGGCCCACCCCAACCAGAGTGGGACATATCAGGGCTCCAGTGCCTCCTCACCCCGCTGCTGCCGAAAACTCACACAAAGATGCTAGGCCTGTTCCCCACCCCCCATCCCCTTCCCCCCTTGGCCACATGCTGCCTACATCATATTAGGCACCACACGGTCTAACCTTCCATAACAAGGAGGCGCAAGCACGTGGAGTGCAGGGGGCAGCAGATCGATCGGTGCCACACCATCTTGAAGCTCTCCTCCCAGCATGTCATCACCCTGACTTGGACATGTCCTGCAGTTCAAATGCAGCACCTAGGTGCAGCTCCTCCAGGTTGCCCCCAAACCAGTCATGTGGGTCTCAGTGCACCACATGCTGCGGGGGCAAAACACATCTCTTTATCACCCTCTCAGGGTGACCTCAGTATGGGCAATATCTGCTGGCCCACCCAGCGAAGGACACATTCCATCAATGATCCAATGCAATCACTACACTCAGACTTGGGGTGGGGAGGAGGGCAGCAGGGGGGGAAAGCCGACTTGCTGGGCTAATTGACCAATGCCAACATGGTACTCACCCTGCCAGAGTGCAACAAGTCGTTGAAGCACTTGCGACACTGGATCCAGGTGCGCCGCACCACGTCGCAGGAGCTCACCACCTCCGTCACCTCCTCCCAGGCACATTCCGTCATTTGGGGGGGGCCTCCACCTCCCGTCCTGGGGAACCAGCACCTTCAACCATGCTTCCACCTCCTTGAGGAGGTCAGCAAGGCAGTCATCCAAAAAACGAGGGGCACACTGGCCCCCTCGCCCTACCCTCCAGCCTGGCCTGCCCCGATGGCCTACCCGCCAGACTTGCATGAACTTCATTGCCCCTCTGCACAGCCTTTCACTTAGCCATTGCGAGCAGCCTTTCCAAGACTGCCAGGCCTTCCTTTATACAGGCTGCCGGGTCGCCATTGGACCTGGCGGCCTGAGCGCGCATGCCCGTGAGTCGTGAAGTATGCTGGGTGGATCTTAATTGGCCCCGCCGCAAAAAATGGCAGCGTGGAACTGATCGCAGGCGGCGATCAGATCCGTGCCCGTTTCCGCTCTGCCCCCTCGCCAACCAGAAAATTCAGCCCTGTGTGTTTTTCATACCTTTAACTTTTTAAAAATTCATGTTTAATGTTGTGCCAAACCAGATCTCAGGCAGCTGCTGCTGAGTTTCTTGCTGAAGGAGAATGAAAGGCTCATGAGGTCTGATTTCTTTTTTTAGGGCTGGCAAAAAGGGCTATTTTTACTCCAATAGAAACAGGAGGTGTTGGAAATGCTCAGCACGTCTTGCGGCATCTGTGCAGAGAGAAGCAGAGGTCAGTGACCCTTCATCAGAACTATTGCAGATTGTGGACCTGAAGAGTTGACTCTGTTTTTCTCTCTCCACAGATGCTGCCTAGCCTGCTTAGTATTTCCAGCATTTTCTGTTTATAATTCATATTTCCAGCATCTACAGTATTTTGCTCCCCTATTTTGCACTCCATCCTGGGCATTTGTAAGTGCAGATAGATTTCAATTTAAAATGGGGAAATAATTATCACTCAATGCAGAGTGTAATTTTTCTGTTAATTAAGGCTAATTGTGGGGATAGAAGTAGCACATTATTACAGGTGAATTGATTGGTGCTAATTTACTGGAAGGTTTTGCCATTTTTAAACTTAGAAGTGACACCAGGAGTCATGCGCCCATAGAATGCACATGGGATTGTTGTTTGCAGTGTTTGCACGGTTCAAGTCTTTTGGATGTTGTTGTCCGGATATTGCACAGGGCCAGGTTCAAAGGAATGGAGCTGATTGCATATTATGAATGACTAAGTTGTGTGTAATTGACAAAGCAGTGGTTGTAAGGCGTATCATATCGAAACCTGAGCTTTATAAATAGCAGTGCAAAAGCCAAGCAGTTTTTGCCAAAAGTATATGAAACAGTTCAACCTCACTGTGACTATGGTTCCCAATTCTGGGTTCCCAAAGGATGTGAAGGGAAGGATTAAAAAATTGCACTGTGTGGGGGGCGGGGGAGGGGGGATTAACAGACCTGGAAACAGGAGAAGCACTAGGGCCTCTGTCTATGTTTACATCTTTAAACTGCCTTTAAACCAGCAGGACCACCAAGCTAAGCCTGGACCCAGTCAAGTCATCAACCTAAGAGAAGTGTATCGCTTAATCGATCCTCCCATTCTGTAATATTTGTGTGTGTGTGTGCGCGCGTACGCACATGTGTGTATAAATTGAAGTGATTTTATTATTTTTCTTAGATGGATTAAGTATAATACATACAACCTTCCTTTCTTTTTGAAAAACTCCAGGAAACCTGTCTACTTGTGTCACTTGCAGTCGCAGCACATAAACAGTTAACCACTCATTGAGTTGGTAAACATATCCTTTCTTTATAAAAAAAAACCTGTTGTGGTCAAATGAGGAGTGGGAAAAGAGAGGAGCCATCCCTCACCTGATCGTAACACTTGCGTCAGCTCATTTGATCTTGGAGATTGCCTTTTTTCTAATATTTGTTTCATACAAGCAACGTCAACCCTTAATCTTTTTTTACTTTATTTTCAAGTGAATGTTATCCCACAAGGAAAGATTATCAGTGTAACATTCAATGGTAAATTTATTTTCATAGAGCGCCCCCCCAAAGTATTTGACATAAAATCCATATCCACTACTTTTCTAAGAGCCAGTGTTTCTGCAGCTGAAGTACTTTTAACAACCCTTTTATTTTTTTGGCTTCCCAAGCTAAAGGGCAACGGTCTCCCTTTTTTCCACCCACCAAAAATGTTATGAAAACTGCTGCACTTGAATATCCATCAGGAAGAATGGCATGAGAAGCATCACAACAAATTACTAATTTCATGTTCTATGGGTCACCCAAGGATGGAAACTTAATCATCTCTCCATTTTAATTTTTCTAATGTTTTATTTGCCCTTAAAAACATCCTCAGCTTTAGGGTCCTTCATCATAGTACTTAGTTCCAAACCTCAAAACATTCAGCCTTCATAACAAATTCAACTGACCAATCAAGCTTTGCAAATGTTCTATTTCTTCTTTAGATGAGATCACTGAAAGGTGACAACCAGGATAGGAATAACACCATCTAAATAGAATTGCTGACCCAAAGTGATTCCAGACCTATTCTGCTTAATTTCTAAACTAATATATTTTTTTAAAACTCCTGAATTCCACTTTTATCTTATTAAAAACATTTCTCAAATTCCACTGTACCACCCCATAAATCATCAATGAACATCATGAAGATGCCTGAAAAGTTTCCCTTTTTGATTCTAATTAAACATTTCAGAATTGGCTTTTTAGATGAACACAGCCTACTTTCAGCACAAAGGACCTTACCGAAAAATACCACACCCAGGAGGCATCATTCGGGCAATAAATGCATTTGTTTAGTTTTCATAATTTCCCTTATGCATTGTTTTCCTCTTTAGGTAGTTTCAGAAACACTTCTCTGAAAATTTTCACCCTGCAGAAATGGGGCTTTCATGTCAATTGATCTACACTCCCATGAATATGTGGCCAAAAGACCAAAAAAAAAGAGACTTTACTGATTGCTTTTTCCACTGTGGGACAGTCCACTCGAACACCTTTATCCAACCTCTGCCCCCCCGTCACTCTTCAAAACTCCAACCAACTAGTCTCTCTTTTAGCATTAAATCCCATCTGCAAGGACCTTTCCCATACAAATCCATCTATGCGACCTGGTACTTCGGAATGAACTCCAAATTCCTTCCAACATTTACTCGGAGTTACTCAGATAGTGCGGAGAGAAGTTACCTTGGGCCGATGATTCTTTGCTAAAATTTAAAATGTAGCCCTGCGTTCAAGTCCTCATAAAGGCCACAGGAGATTTTCATCTTGTCTCCTGGGTATAAAGCTGGCATTTTTATCAGTTGCACATTATAGAACGTTTGCAATTTTCTTTCCTCTGTTTGCGAAACTTATCTTTTGTGAGTTTTATTTTTACAAATTTAAATATTGTTCCCCCCACCAACACCATGCCCAAGTCCAAATATCTGTTGATACCAAAAAAACAACTAGGCCCTGCATTCTTTTGGATGCGCTAATCCTAATCTTTAGGTTCCTGTCTGATCATTTTTTTAACCTGTTCTGCTACAGTTCCTCTAACCCACCCCCTTGAAATTTTCTAACAAGCCTCTTATGAGGCAGCTTTTCAATTGCTTGGGCATCAACCAGCCAACTCGGAATCTTAACTGTCCTATTTCGACAAGCTATGTGTATAGGAACATAGGAACTGGAGAAGGCCATTCAGCCAGTCGAGCCTGCTCCACCATTCAATACGATCATGGCTGATCGAACAGTCCAATGCCTTTTACCCACACTATCCCCATAACCCTTTATGTTATTGTTAATCAGAAATCTATCGATCTCTACCTTAAACATATGGGGCAGAATTTTCCGGTCAGCTTGCGGGGACAGGCCTGACATGCCAACGCGTAAAATGACACGTGATGACGTCAGGCATGCGTCCCGACGTCATCACATGCCATCACGATATTTTGTTCGGCAGGCACACGCCGGAGTAGGCTGCGTACCCACCGCAATGTAAACGGCCTATTAAGGCCATTAAGAAATTAATTGAAGCACTTGTGAATGCTGCCCACCCAACCATAAGGTTAGCAGGCAGGAGAAAAGCCCAAGTGGCCTTTGCCATGGGCGGGATGAGGTTTCCTGAAGCTTTTATTAAATAAATAAATACATTTTTCATAAATAAAAAAGCATGTCCCCACTCATGTGAAACAGCCACATGAGGGGACATGTTTAAATAAATTTTTAAATCATTTCTTTAATTATTTAATTATTTTAATATCCATTCAATCCCCCTGATGCAGCCCTGTGCCTCAGGGAGATTGCTGCGCTCTTTTGCCCCGACTCTCCCTCCTCCCCCCGCCCGCACAGGTATTGCTGAGTGCTACCGGTCGCATATTACGCTGGGCAGGCCTTAATTGGCTGCCTGCGATCGGCTCCACGCCCACCCCACTAGTTCCTGTCCAGCCCACCTGCCATTGGAAAATTCCTGCCCATGCAATGACTGAGCTTCCACAGCCCTCTGGGGTAGAGAATTCCTATGATTCACAACCCTCTGAGTAAAGAAATTACTCCTTGCCTCGGTCCTAAGTGGCTTCCCCCTTATTTTGAAATTGTGTCCCCTGGTTCTAGACGCCCCAACCAGGGGAAACATCTTACCTGTATCTACCCTGTCTATCGCTTTAAGTATTTTGTAGGTTTCAATTAGATCACCTCTCATTCTTCGAAAACCTAGAGAATACAGGCCCACTTTCCCCAATCCCTCTTCATTAGACAGTCCCGCCTTCCCGGGAAGAAGTCTGGTGAACCTTCGTTGCACTCCTTCTATGGCAATAATATCTTTTCTGAGGTAAGGGGACCAAAACTGCACACAGCACTCCAGGTGGGGTCTAACCAAGCTTCTCTACAATTGAAGCAAGACTTCACTACTCCTGTACCCAAATCCTCTTGCGATAAAGGCTAACATTTCATTACCCTTCCTAATTGCCTGCTGCACCTGCATGTTAGCTTTCAGTGACTTATGGACAAGCACACCCAGATCCCTTTGCACATCTACGCTTTCCAATCTCTCACCATTTAGGAAATACTCTGCACATCTGTTCCTCCTACCAAAGTGGGTAACCTCACATCTGCCATGCTCTTGCCCACTCACTAAGTCTGTCCAAATCCTCCTGTAGCAGCTTTACATCTTCCTCAGTGTATGCCTGAACACAGGTGTAGGCGGCTCTGTCACTCCACAGTTTAAAAGCTACAATATTTGCCATTAGCGGAAGAGAATCCCCATTCTCTCAACATTCAAATTATAGTTAAATAGGTTTAAGAAATGTTCAGGAGGCTTCACAGATCCCTTTGAGCAAATGCTATTTTATACAGCACTGGATTTACTTCATAATTGATGTGCAGCTGAAGCAGGGAAGCACTACAAAGATATTCATTCCTCATTGCTCTGGAGTACATTTTAAATCCTGCTTTAGGAGCCTGGTGCTTTAAGCCTTGATGGGGGCAAACATGGAAGCAGGTAGTTGGGAATATTCGCACAGCTGACTGGTGTGCTAGTTTTCTGACACCATCACACCCTGAAATATTTTCCCAAATGGGGGTGTGGGGAAGTCAGCGGGGCTACTCAGCCGCAAACACTGGATAGCCAATTAATGGGAATTTAAGGAGCCTCTAGCTCCTCCAAGGTGTTAGGAACTTGGTCAGCTGCTTGCAGGCAGGCCAGGAGGCCAGTAATCCAGGCAGACTTTGAGGCTGTGCCTGCCTGCCTGCCCACAGCTGTGGCTACAGGCTGTGAAGAGGTTGGTAGCCTGCCTGTTAAGTCCATTTTTTTTTAATATTTAAAAGCATAAGTTGGAGAGAGGGCATCTCCAGCTTGAGATGCTCTTTCCCTTATCTAAAAAGGCAGCTTGTTGCTGCTTCTATGTTGGAGGACCTCCTATTGGCTGCCCTTTGGTCACTAATTGACCAGTTTGGGGAAAATCACTGTTCCTCACATAGTGCGAGGATGTGATCCCCATTCAACCCTGGCGTGGGTTCCCGACCTAATAGCCTTGCCCTCAGCATCAGTACACAACTGGTTACTTCACCCCAATACTAAACGTGCTCTGAGATCACTGCTCTTTGCCCAACCTGGCACCTTGCACAGGCCAATTTTCACCCCCATCATTGACAGCCACGCCTTCAAATGCACAGACCCCAAGTTTCAGAATATCCTCCCTAACTTGTCAGCTCCTTTTAAACCTACTACTTTAATCAAGCCTTTAGTCTCCTGGTTCTCATATATTTCTTTATGTAACTCAATGCCAAATTTTGTTTGATAACAGCTTGGGACACTATATAAATGCATGTTGTTAACAGTAAGTGTACCCTTAAATGAAGTAACAAGAAGTTACTATAAGAATATACTTTTGGCATTGCTACATTAAAACGTTTATTTGTGGGGCAATTTGACATTAAATAGAGCGCAATAACAGATCAAAAGTTTGAAATTTAATTTACAAAACTGACATATGGGTAGAAACTGCAGGAGAAAGCAGTGGAAGATGTGATGGCAATTGAAGATTTTAATACATGGTGCTGATTCTATATTTGGGCCATCACATAGGTTAAATTCAGTCAAAATATTTTTGTTTGGATCAATGTCTCGTTTCAAATCTGAGCATAAATGTTAAAACAAAGCCAGCTAAGGACATGTCTGTTTGAGGTCTGTTTCTTGCTGTGCAGAATTAAATGAAATTATGATTTGATGGTGGATCATTTGATTTCAACTCCGCTTTTTTATTTTGTAAAAGTTGAACTTGTGCACTTTGACATGATGGGGTACCAGCGAACCAGCTATATTCACAAGATGTTCCAGGCTGAAAGGAACTATGTTAAAGCTGTCAGAATGCATTTGCTTGGACATCAGGCGTTGACAAGATGTAGTTGCCAGTCAAGTTCCCTTTGTAGATTACAGCATAGTCAAACTAATCCAGAAGAACCTTATATACTTCACCTCTTTGTAACATAGGAATTTTGCTACAATGTGACCTATAAGCTTGAGATAGCTTGTGGTAATTTATAATATCTGTAATTCATATTACTCATTTCTTTAAAGGTTCATATGAGCTGATTGACCTTGGAAACCTTGGTTGTTTAACAATATAGACAGAAATTGTGAACATTTTTAGATTATTTAGTCAGGAATCTACAGGTCTGCAACCTGAAGATAGTTGGTAATAAAATGTAAGGTTTGATCTTTGCCCATCTGGACTGGTAAAACTTGAATCAGATATTGATCAAGATGTTTTACTGGGTTTAGTTTATCTGGGATAGATGTAAAATAGGACAACTGACATATGTTTGCAATTGTTAGGCCTTAGCCCGTGATCACCCGAATGTGAAACATGGCAGTTATGACCTGTGCCAGGCACAGAATTCTTGGGGCTCTGAGCACAAGAAAATTCAGGGACTCCTTACACCACATGAACAAACCCTCACCCCTTACACAAGCATGTACTAAAATGCATGAAGAAATAGACTTGTAGCATGTTTACACTGCATTAACAATAAAATAGATTGGATGATAATATACACAACACTTAATGAAACTGATCCAATGGTTGTATGAAATTTTTGTGTTAGGCTAATTTCTTACCAGAGCCTGTGCCCCCACCCCTCTCGCCCCCACGCCCCCCACCCCTACCCACCTCCACCAGCATTTGGCTGGTAGCCCCTGAACACAGGCCTCATAGGCTCATTCATTAATCAACCCAGTTATGTTGAGTGTTAGAGTACATTTTGACTGCTGCGCACCCTAATTTTGTCCTCCTCCTAGATGCTTCCTCAGAAATAAGTGAAAGTGAGGGGGTCTGGCTGAAGTGTGTCATTTGGAATCTCTAAGGTAGTTTTCCTTGTGGTCTTGTACTGAAATGCAACTGATGTTACCACATCTGACACTTTGGCAAGAAGGTCTTGTGGCACAGTGGGTAACACCCCTACCCCTGAGCCAAAAGCTCTGGCTTTGAGTCCCGCCCCAGGGCTTGATGGCCATGGAATGTGCATTTGTGGCATGGTCAAGCAGGTTGTTTATCAACCTGTAAATCCTTCCAATACACCTGTTGCAGGTGGTAAGAGTGGGAGAGTTTCCTGGTCATCCATAGCAGTGTGGTAGCTGCAGTGTGATAGCCTCCCCGCATTAAAAGACTCCACCTGCAAACTCTTGTCATGGGTTCCGTGGCAAGTGTCCTCCTCACTTTGAGGGACTTCTAGTGTGAGAGAGATACTTTGGTGGCTGGTTGGTCCTTCCCTTAGACTGGCACAGCTACAGTCATTT
This sequence comes from Cetorhinus maximus, assembly GCF_964194155.1. Lineage (NCBI taxonomy): Eukaryota > Metazoa > Chordata > Chondrichthyes > Lamniformes > Cetorhinidae > Cetorhinus > Cetorhinus maximus. The sequence goes on from NC_135884.1 coordinate 105,340,122, forward strand.
TAAATGTGGAGGTAGGCATTGATGAGTCAGATGTATCTTTGCCCTTAAATACAACTGTCTTATCCATGCCTTCTCCAGTCATATCCTGATGGCACAACACTGTCAATGCACCCCTGATGATGTAGAGCTTGTGGAGACAGTTATCTTCAGAAATTCCCTGGTTGGTGTACATGGGTCTATAGATACTGCTGTGTGACTAAAGGTAATTGAGGGCTCTCTGTCTCAAATGCAGTTAAACCTATGTCACATCATAATCATTATATCATAATAACACAAGTAGAAGTGTCAGCTTAACCTTATACTGTGGCTTTCACGCTAATAGACTTTTCCACGTACTCACGCCCTCAGAAGCAGTTCTATTTTCTCTGGGTCTGGCTGCACAGGTCACAGCTCAGGTCTGTGGTATATTCCTACCAATACAATCTCCAGGCCCAAGAATAGGCATTGTTAAAGGTCACATGTCACAACCCACCAGTCACACACAGACACTCCTTTGGTACCTTATTCCATAGCTAGACATTTCCTCTATTTACAGAGCTACTTGGTCCTACCCAATTCTCTTGAACTCCCTCTTTTCCTCTCTAAACATACAGAACTGAGTTCTCTGGTTAAACATAACAGACTGGATGGCTGCAGCCTCCAGGTCAACGTCTCTTGCACTTACTTTTTCCTATAAAAAAACAAAATCCACCAGTTTTCCTTTGAGAGCATAGTTCCATTCTCAGCAATTTTCTCCATTGCAACCTCAGGGCTTTCTTGCTTTTAAAAGCCTCTCAGCTGTGTCAAAAATTCAAGCATGGTTTGTAAACATACAAAGGCATCTAAACCAAACCGAAAGTAAACAACTCCCAATTTACATTAAACTGAAACCAAAACTCTACATTCTTAACCCTTAATATAATCCACAACAGAGACAGTTATAACAAGTAGGAAACCCTGAAAGACTGGATGGAAGGTGATAAATGATGGACCGTGGCTGGAAATCTGTTCAGATCGATTTTCTGCCTGTATTCTGGTCACCTGCTCATCCATACTGGGCTAGCGTGATGGGCTATGCAAAATGGAAAGTGGACTAGGAAAATGTTTGATCCTGAAGAAAATCTGTACTCCAGGCCAGAACAGGCTTTATAGAAAACAGCTTGAATTTTCATCCTCGAGACAGGTAGGAGGTGTGGGAAAATTCCTGGCTTGGCCTGCCCACCTTGGGAGAAAGTGCCCACAAAGGTGGGATCTTCATTGCCGTGGGTGGGTGTGGGCTGGAGTTGGGCCAGGCAAGCTGGGAAAAAGTTCTGAGACAGCCACAGGGGCTGCTGGGTGCCGAGGAGGGTTGTTTAAAAAAGCCTGCCTCAGTGCTGTGGGACTTTGTCCCAGTTAAAATAAAAACACAAAAGGCCCTCCAGCCCTCACCTCTCACACCCCCTTAACCCCTATACACTTCCCAAGCCTTATCCATGCCACCTCATGTCCCCAACCCCATGGACCCTCAAACCACCAATGCCAGATTATGGCACTTCCATGTCCATTGATCCACGATACACTCTATACAACCAATGAACCCTATAGTGACAATAAGATGTGTAAAAAAAACAAAGCTTTTAAAAATAAGTAATTCATTCATAACTTTCTACTGTATTGTAAAAAAAAATGTTATTGCACTGCAAGGTAATAGAAGTATCAATCATCAAGACCCTATCAATAACAAAAACCAGAAGCCCTTGAAACCACTTAACCTTGTGTAAATACACATTGTGAAATTGACAGCATGCATAATGATGCTTGGCTGAGAGCCCGGATGGCTCTCCTGTTGAAACAGCTGCACCCCAGAGAAAGCATTGCTTGATTAACAGCTCAGGCTCTCTGACCCTTAAAAACCATCACTTTGGCCAAACTTTTGGTCACAGATCCTAATATCTATTCCCCAGGCTCAGTGATTTCTGTAGAGTGCCTTGATAGGTTTTTACTGTGCAAATGCGAGTTGTTGCAATATAGAATCATAAAATGAAGGATGCCATTCGATCTGTCAAATCTATGACTGTTCTCTGCAGGAGTAATTCCACCAGTCCCACTTCTATGCCCTTTGCCCATAACCTTCCAAATTTCTATGCTCAAGTCAAAAACATATCTATTCAGACACCATGCTTTTGTTTATTTAAATCATGTTAATTTTGGATGTATTGCAAAAAATGCTCCCACATGTTTAGAGGGTTACGTAAACAAGCCAAATGTCGTATGGAATACTGCCTAATGCCAGAATTTAAACTGTTCAGTTTGTGTCGTGCTCATAGTCAAAAACATGTGATTATAAGTGACTACTGTTTTTTTTTGCTGATAACAGTTTTAAGGAAATAACATACTTAACAACCCGGAAGGATCATGGATTTTTCTATATTCCAAAAATATTTTTTGTGCTTCAAAGATAAAACAGACCTTCAAGTATGTAACATAAAATACATGAAACAGTTTTTTAAAAATATCTTTAAAAGTGTAATGTTATAAAGGAAGTTTTTTAAGAATTTAGAACATAAAGATTTTTCATTGCGCTTTTTGTTGTCAAGTTTCCATCAGTAATAACTGGGAATAATTTATCTATTGATATTATTTGCTCTGCAGCTGTTACCATGTTATCTTTGATTAAGGGTTAAAATCCTCACTTTGACACATGTCTCCAGATTTGTTTTGAGATGCAATGCAACTGGATTAAAATAATTGACAGCACAAAACTGAAGTGCTAAAGATGCAATATTATGATTAATATAATATTTCTCCTTTCTCCTAACTATGCTTCAGTTCTGCCGAAGGGTTGTGAAGGCTCGAAACGTTAACTGATTTCTTCTCCACCGATGCTGCCAGACCTGCTGAGTTTTTCCGGGTAATTCTGTTTTTGTTATGCAATATTATGGGTTGTATTTTATCCGCTCTCTGGAGCTGGGCTGGGAGGTGGGAAGTTTCGTAAAATGGTGTTGGGAGGGAAGCTTGACATTTTCCCAATGCCATGGGACATTACCAGTGGCCAGAGGTGGGTGGTCAATTAAAACAAGTTAAGGCCTATTCTCGGCCACTGCCTGCCACCCACCAGCATTTCACTGGTGTCGGAAGGAGCTGTCATCATGAGGAGATTGTCACGTAAACCCTGCTGGCCTCCCAGCCAGTTCCCGAAGAGGGGTGTCCTTTATGGCCACTCCATGGCCCATGGAGGAGCCCCTAGTGGCAATGGCCTTCCCTGCAGTTACGGCAGCAGCATTGGAAGGTGCACCCCTCCTCCCGCTATTGCAGGAGCCTGCCTGACTCCAGCATGGTAAATTTAAATTTTTTAAAACTTGCCATTCGAGAGCATCTCAGCACTTAGGCACGCCCCTCCTTCCTGCAGTGACCACCTTGATTGATGGCACTGCTGAGGATATCTGGCTGCCCGCCCTCTGGGCCAGCAGCTCTGTGAGGTGGGCTGCCATCCTCAATTGGACATCGGTCTCTGCAGTGGCATCTTAATTGGCTACTGCCAATAAAATGTCGTCCAGGGTCCTGCCGACTCCGCATAGCAGTAAAGGTTCTGCTTTCGGTCCCAGTGGCAGGACTACTTCACTTTTGATAAAGTTCTGATGTATTGTCACATGAGGAACTGGTTTCTTTCCAAAGAATTGTTCTCTTACTTAAAGGACTAAAGAAATAAAGCAGCATTTCATTAAGAAGCTGTGCAATGATTATTTTGCATGTTGCTTTCTCAATGGTATCACCAAGTTCATTGTATAATGGTTGATCACTATAAAGGTATTGTATGGATTTTCTTTTTTATCCATTATAACATCTGGTTAGCTTTTTTAAAGAAATGAGATGACTTCATATTCATAAAAGGACCTCACTTAGTGTCAATGTTTTGAATCATTTGTATAACTTGTTTATGTTGATCAATAGATTTCATTAAAACTAATCAATAGCTTCATCTTTAAGCAAATGCATCTATGTATAAATTTTCAATAATTGCTATACAAATCAGATGTTGTCATGTCCTCTTCTGGGGAAGCTGTACCATTTTGCCATGCCATATATATCATCATAAATCATTCACTCACACCAGTATTGCCTTTCATTGATCTCGTATCTGTATTTACAGCCTAAAGGGGTGACTTTTATGGAGTAAGGAAAACAGCTTGTGGAAAACAAAGATGTAACATCTGGTTGTTAGGTTATTCATCCTGGGAAAAACAATAATGTTTCATTTAACAAACATTACTTCTCTAGTATTGGGAAATTGTGTAAAAGTTGTTATCGCAATTCAGTAGCCAACTCGGCATACATAGCACTGAATATTACATGACTATCTAGTCTTAGCCCTAGATGTAAATAGTGAGCAGCGTTTCTCTTCCTTTAAATGCGGTGAAAAGTGTCATACTTTTTTGCAGCTGATTTATTGTCCTTGATGTAATGCTTTTAAAAGTTCATATTTACGAGGTCTTTCAGTGTAAGTAGGTAACTAGGTGTTTAATCTTGAAAAAGCATCTATAAAAGGGGATGATTTGGATATGTACCTTATCTTTGTTTTGTAATGAAAGTAATTAAGTGAGTATGATTTGAAGGCTGACTGAGCATGACTTTAATTCAAGAAGGTAAATAACTCCCATTTTGATAAAACAAAACTGAAAGTGTTCTGTGGTGGAAATCACTGTGTGATAATATTGATCTTTCCATTGGGATATTTTATTGAAGGTCATAATCATAAATGAGGACTGTAAGTATATCACAGACTCGAGGTGAAATTTCACATGCATTGAAGCTATCCACCTGCATTAGCAGCACATTAATTCAGTTAGCACAGAACTGCAGAAACAGCTTATTGGATAACTTGCAACTCAAAAAAAACCCACACACACACCATTCATATTTATTCAAGTGGATCTACCCTTGACTCATAACATTGGGGAGTCCAAATTTTGTGGGATATCCAACATCTCCCCAAACAAACTTCTCAGCTATAAGCTATAAGCCAGTATAAGAAGCCAAAACCTGCTGAATTCACCTTGCCTGAAATGTTGGGCTTGATTTCTAAATTTAGGGTTGGGAATCTGATGCCCAGATAATTTTCAGGCTCTGACCCAGTGATCCATCTGTGTTGCTCGTGTGACGTAATCCTCAAATGGTTGACGCACTAATTTGGCTGGAGGTGAGCTCAGTACCAAATTAGTGGCACCAAGCATTACTGGGAGGTGCCTGCAGAACACAAACTGCACTGGCAGATGGCAGCCATGATAGGGCCTGCTGCTGTCTCACCTCGGAGAGCCTGCAGCTTCACTGTACACAAGTGACCGAATGGAAGGGCGTGTGCACGAACCCCCAGGTTCTCAGCACCTGCTCACATTGAACCCGATAGCTGTGCACGACCATGCAACAGACAATTCAGCGAGTTTCAAATTGAAAATCACCTTCTCACTCTTCCCAACCCATTAACAAGCTCCTCAAGGAGGTTAACAGGCAGTTAATTGAAGGCAAATGTATTCCCAACTCCCTTTCTGCCCAACATCCCCCCCACCCAACCCATCTCCCCCTTTGAATATTCTAGTGTGTCCCGGAGGAATCGGGGCAATGACATGCCATCCATTTCAAAGCACTCCTGCTTTTGTTACAGTCCCCAAGGGCAATTGAAAATCCTGGCCATTTGTGTATTTCTTTTTAGCGCATGTTATTCCTTCTCTGCCATTGGCAAGGGTCTCTGCTTGGAACCACCTACCTGTCTTGGGAGTCCCTTTTCTAAAATGTAATTATCAATGTATGCCCCTAACCAACAACCTTGGAAAAACAATGTGCATTTAGATAATACCTTTAACACACAAAAACATTTTTAAAATGAGGGACAAATGCCAAGCAAAGGTGGGAGAGCTGAGAGGTGACTAAAACCTTGTTAAAAAAATGGATTTGAAGAAAGCTTTTAAAAATAGGGAGGGAAGAAGGCAGGCGAAGCAGTTGAGGGATGGAGTTCCAGACAATAATGTAGAGACCCATTAGAGGAACTTGCCAACAAAAATGGAGTGTAGGCAGGAATGGGTGATGATACACTGAAAGCCGAAGCTGAAGGACTGAAGATGCGGAAGGAAACTGAATGAGGTTCCAACAGTTTGGTGTCAAGGTATCCCTATTCAAACTTAGTTCAAGTAGTAATTTTGTTTTTAAAGTAAGCTCAATTTAAAAACAAAATGAAATGCAACACATGCTGAGGATGAAAGTGCTATCATTAGATACTGCTAAGGGCAAAGCCAAGGTAATAAGTTGCCAATAGATGATGCAGCTGTTGCTACAGTGTATAATAAAACGATTTGTAGACAACACACATTATATTGTTTAATCGTGCTTTCCTCAATTGCTGAAGTTTGAGCCACTCAAAAAAAGCACCTTTATACTTACTGCAATTTATTATGAGGAACGCCGTGGGGAATCCACTAGTCCTACTTCATCGTTATAATGCTAAATTTGCAATATAACTTGATTATTATTCCAATTGCCCCAGGCATTCATTATTTTTATGTAGCTTTCACTTGTTTTAGTGTTTTTATTGACAAATAATTGCTACCTATGGTCAAGTGTTAATGATGTCAGAACCCTGAATGTTGATTAAATTGCAATATAATGGGGAAATTAAATGAATTGTTTGCGGATTAGGATAGAGTACACGTTAGTTCTGAAATTGAGAACAACACTTATAGCTGTAAGTATTAAAGTATTGTTATTTATCTCTTTCTATAATTACATTATTAATTTTATTTGCATTTAGATCCACTAGTGTATATGATGGAAATTTCTATTAACCTATTAAGTGGTTTAGTTAAGTGTTTTTCTGACATATCACCAAATATATCCATTGATTCTGATCAAAGCTTTGTTGAATCCCTACTATGGTGACTTGAACATTACTACATTTTAAATGCTTTAATGAGCATGTATCTCTCATATCTCTGCTTACCTTGAGCTTAAATGTGATGGATTTGTGATGTAATTTAGGGTGGAAGATATCAAAGCTGTAATGTGAATCTTTGTACTCAAGGCCAGAATTTAACGTCCCGCGGACAGGCGCACACCCGACCCGTCTGACGGCAAAACAGCGCGAGATGACGTCGGGCAAGCGTCCCGACATCATAGCGCACTCGCATGATATCTCGGCCAGCGGGGGTGCGCGGCTGTCAGAAGCACACCCGCTGACATGTAAGCGGGCAATTAAGCCCATTAAGGAGGCAGTTGAAAGCGATTTTTCGTCGTCTGTCCAATTTACAGTTGGCGGACGGGCCAAACGGCCAGCCAGCATACACATTTTTGCACAAACCTCGATCCAGGGCGGGATGAAATCTCAGTGGGGAAATAAAACAAAAAGAGATATCTGGGCACTGGGTTTTTTTTTATGAGGTACGCTTTCAGGTGCTTGATTGTGCTACATGGACATATTTTGCAGGTTTTTGGCCTGCATTTTTCAGGCGTCGGGCGGGTTCGTCAGGAGTGGGCGGGGGCGGTCGCAGAGCCAATCGCCACCTGCGATCAGCTCCACACCGCCATTTTACGTGGGCGGGTCAATTAAGACCCACCTGGCGTACGACACGAACCGTAGCTCTCAGCGCTACCTGTGCGGGCGGGGGGAGGAGGGAGAGTCAGGGCCAGCGCTCTTCCATGTGCATGCACGCGAAAGAGCGCTTCAATCTCCCTGAGGCACGGAGCTGTCTCGGAGAGATTGAAGGGCTTTTCAAATTATTAAATAAAAAGTTTAAAAATGTGTTTAAACATGTCCCTTCGTGTGACTGTGTCACATGAGATGGGGCATGTTTTTTTATTTATGAAAAATTATTTATTTATTTAATAAAAGCTCTAGCACACCTCATCCCGCTTGGCCTTTCCGACTACCTGCCAACCTTAAGGTTGGATGGGCAGCGTTAACCGTAACAGTAATTACTTTGTTAATGGTCTTAATAGGCTGCTTACATTTCGGCAGGCACGCAGCTGACTCCAGTGCATGCCCGCCGAATGAAATATCGCGTGACTGCGCGTTGACGTCGGGACACACGCCCAATGTCATCGCGCGTTATTTTGCACATCGGTGTGTCGCGCCCGGCCCCGCACTGAAAAATCCTGCCCTTTGTTGTTTTGTTCATTCTGTGAAGGTCTTTCTGCAGCTCCCTGAGGCACTTGTCTGCCTTCAGGGAGCTCAGTGGAAGTGCTCGCCAGCGCCCGCAGTGACGTCAGCCCCGCCCTCTTCCCGTTCCAACCGGCAGTGCTGAGCCTTTCTCAGCGCGCTTTTCATGCTGGCCGACCGTCAATTCGCGAGCCAGCGTGAAACCGCAGTCGGGGGCTGATTGCGGTCAGGGGCCCGTTTCCCGTCTGCTCCCGGGCCCGCCAATCACCCGCGCTCGACAAACAAAAAATTCAAGCCTAGGTTTATGTTGTTGCAATGCCGGCTTGCTTTATAGGTTTAGTTTTCAACTCTTCAGCCATCCAACCAATGTCATCATGAATTTTCACATAATTCATTGAAGATTACACTTCATTGCATAGTTTTAAGCGGCAGAATTTAATGCTCCCTCGAGAGCAGGCGGGGAGGGCTGGGAGTTATGGCGGGGGTGACACATAATGAGGCGGTAAGACTTGGTGGAGCCTGTCGCCTTCCTAACCCTTCCCCACCCCACCCATGATTTTTAAGCCCTGGGGCAGGGACGGTTGAGGACAGCAGGGGGCAGGCATATTTGTGGCCTAGTGGGGCAGACCCCCCTTCTCAGGTACCCTGCACCCAACGTAGTGATCTGTGGGAAGACGCCCCTGCGCTTTACACCAACCCACCTCGCCATGGCCTTCCTGTCTTGCCCTGGCAATCCCTCCCCACTTAGCTGCATTCTGGGGCTCCAGCAATGACCATCCTTCTCCTCGAGCCTACTGGAGTACTGGCAGTGGCCACTGCTACCGGTGATGCTGCCAGTGCTAGAGGGCTGCAGCCAGAATTTCCTGTGGGAAATTCCCCCGCTGGAGCCGGGAATCGCTACGGAAAGCAGCAGACTGCCTGATTGGAATTTAATCCTGATGGTGCTCCTGGAAATGCCCACGGTTAGGTTGGTCCCCAGCTGGTGGATGGGGCTACTACTGCGACCCATTAAATTCTGCCCAATGTGTGCAAGAGATTTCTAAGCAATGTACATTCAAACGATATAACTGCATGGAAGGGTCCACTCAGCTAAGCCAAAACAAATAGTCCTTGGGAAATGAACAGCCTGGCTCCAAGTCTTGTGGGGGTTGAGGAACTGTTAAGCACTGAATTTGTAAAATAACTATGTGAGGTTTAAACAAATGTATATTACAGTAATTTCACAACTGAAGCATGTTTTCTAAATGGCTACATACATTCTTTGAGTGTCGTATGGAGAAATATAGCAATTATGTTAGTTGTTTTAGTTTGCACAGGTAAAATTTATAGAATTGATATTTTGTTGGTTGCACACCTTGTATGAAAACATCAAACATTTTGAGACCAATATGTTTATAAATCTTTAAAACAATACTGACTGAACATAAAATATGGAAGACCAGCAAACTTGAATATAGAAATAGTTCAAAAGGTGCGTGCCACAGCAGATAAGCTTGTGTGGTTTATCAGTATTGCAATTCCAGGGATGAATTGCTACATATCCAACTATTACTTAAAAGAAAATAGACAAGCTTCAGTTCTGCTGCTGTTGAACTAATTTCTTCTGCCACTTCCAGATTTGGGTTTGGATGTTCTGCACATGCAATACTTAATGTCATCAAAGTTGTCACACTCTGTCAGCGAGAGAAGGTGAATTAAATACATCTCCTTTCAGTATGTGGCAGGGATATTCAGTGCCTTGCATGTTTACCACATCATCTTGATATACTGTGAGAAGAAAAACCAATACTTTGTTTTACTTCTGAGAAGCTTAATCAATCTCTAGTTAAAATAATTACATTACTGTATGCTTCCATTCCTCTTACTTCATTTGATACTTTGGTAATCTGCAGTGTAGTTGGTGAGCAAGAAAAACTAGCTTTTAAAACACTGTAAAGAGCATGCCATCATAATATGCAGTTGCCAAATTCAAAGTCAATTGATTGCATAGCAGCAACAATGAGAGTGGTGCTTTTCTTTCACTGTTAGCTCGACACTGACCAATAGTCCAATCAATGTAAAGCTTCATTGTGCAGATGGCCTTGAGATGAACTCTTGGATAATCACTGAGTAATGGCAGTAACAAAATATCGTGAACAAAGTGACTATTCCTCAGTTTCACTGTTGGAAGTTTGTCATGGAAAAATAAATATGGTACTGCTATTATTGGGTTTGCAAACTTATTTTAGTAAGTATGAATTATATTTATAAATAAGGCACATTCTAATTATAGTGTCATACATGGGTATGTGTTATTTTGGGGGGTACGGTTCAATGATTTAACAAATGGTTTCATAATTAACTTAACACAAATGAGGAAATTAGATCTTTATATCTCAATTAGTTGGATTGAGCTTGTTTCACAAGCTGAAAAATTTCAAAAACAAACTGGAATTCTTCTTGGAATGATTTTAATATTTCATTTTCTTATTTATATTTCTTAAGGTGAGATAATCATCTACCTCCTTCTGAGTTGTATGTTATCCTGTCATAACAGTTTCACAGATCCTTGAATTCAACATTGCTTAAGCAATTCAAAACTCTGGCGGCCTATACACCGGAGTCATATTTCAGGCTGGATGGCACTAAAAGGGCCATAATCTTTCACTGAATGGCTTTTGTGATGCAGAAACTGAGGCAAATTATTCAGCTCAAGGTTCAGGCTGCACTGGGACTTCAGAACTGTGGAGTGCATTGGAACGGAGTGTATGCCTTTCGCGCACTGAAGCAGAATGCCCAGATTAATCCATAATGAAATGGGTAACTTCAGGCCTGCATAAATTTTCCAGCAGCCTTAGTATCCCAGGAATCTCTCAGTGAGATTAATGGTCAGCAGCCTTCCACATAATGAAGTAGTTTGCCTTGGCAATGTGCTCATGAATTTATTATGGTGTCCACCAGTGAGCTATATGGCCCAGACATCTTTATAAATCCTGGATTTAGAGCTGCAGCGATGAGCCATTTCAGTCCTAATGGGAAGCTTGATTTATCACTCTGGTCCCCCGTCCGGCCCCCTCCCAGTGTGTTATAAAAGGAAAATTCAGGTCATATTGATGGAGATGAAATGTGAAGGTAATTAGATAATGCAAAGTGGAAATTGGAAGGGTGCACTATTGAAATTTTAAATATGTTGGTGATTTTACAATTGAGCAATTATATCAAGCTGATTTATTCTTACAGTTTATAATCACTTAACAACCTGTGGCTGAACTTTAACAGTTACTGGAGCAGATGTCTTAACACTTGAGAACTCGAGACTCGTACCGATTATTTTCAATTGTAAAAGTAAGTTATCTATAGAAAAGACTGCCTGCAACGTATCCAACAATGCTCCCAAGGAAGAAACATTGCATATCTTTTCATTTAAAGGGTCGGCTTTAAAGTATCATGAGCAAATCAGACAAGTGCAAATTTTAAAACAAAAAATATATTTGCAATAATTAAGATGCTGCTGGATCCACATTGGAAGGTTTACCTAAGCCCCGGGCAGCATTCACCTGCATATGAATTTCAATCTCATTTACATAGCATGCCATCACCATGGGCGGGATCGTCCCAGGTTAGCACTAAGTGTGGTAGTGGGCAGGAAAAATGACGTTTTACTCGCCTACCGCAATGGTGGCTTCTCGCGCCATATTGTCCCAAATCTGCCACATTAAGTGTGCATTCCTGGGAAACATGCCAGGCCATCACCTTACCGCTTCATCACGCTGGGCACCATACTTAAAGTGCAGCCGCACACACACCTCTCAGTGCTTCCAGCCCAGGACTGCTGCACGGAAGGCATGGCCCTGAAAGGCAAAAAAGACTGCAGTCCCTGGGGTTCAATGGTGCATCTCTCAAGCGCATTTTGGACATGGTGGAGGTCCGCCGTGATGTCCTCTACCCCCCGCTCTGGCTGCAGGATGGGCAGCAACATCACTAATCCAGCTTGGGAGGTGGTGGCAGCGGTGGTCAGTGCCAATGCCCTGTAAAAGAGGACAGCCACCCAGTGCCGTAAGAGGATGAATGATCTCCTTCGTTCCACCAGGGTAAATCACTCTTCTCATCACTCTCAACTCACACTCACAAACCCATCACGCATCCACAGGAATCTCACTCACTGCCGGCTAACGGACCATTACCACTCACTCTCTCACACACACCTTCATTGTCCTCATCCCATCCATACGCCCACTCACCACCCACACATGCCAGGCATAATTATCATCTGGCCTGGCAGGTGTCCTGTTACACTCTGTCCATCTCTATTCATGCAGGTCAAGCTGGCACACAACAAGAGGGAGGGGTCACAGACTGGTGGAGGAATGCCTGAAATTGACGTCCTCACGGACTTTGAAGACAGAGCAATCCAGCTGGCCAGCGAGGACCTGGATCATTCCTGTGCTGACAGTGAGGTCAGTGTTGCTTTACCAAGTGAGAATCCAGCAGTGCAACATCCATCAGACAACCATGCTGTGAGTGATGTGTCCTGTTTCACAGGCCACTCCTATGTACTAATTATCTCTCCTTGCTTTCGCAGGCACATCTACCAAACAGCCGACAGAGTCCATAACCCAGGGCCTCCAATCAAGCAGCGAATGAACCTCTGAAGAGGAATCTGAAGGCACCCTCCCTGAAGTCTCATCACAGCACTCACCCACACCCTCCACCAGCGCAGAGACACATACCTCGGTGGTGAGCACATTGCACTGTCTGATCCACAGCAGGCAGCAGCAGGGACTTCCCAGATGTCCTGCACTCGGAGGACTGCTGGAGGCCAGAAATTTACTGAGTCTGAATCAGATGAGGAGCCTCTGGACTCAGTTGTGTCACAGTTTCTGCAGCTGCAAAGACAAGCTCGGGAACATCAGGAAAGGATGTCCGCTGTACTCCTCAGGTTGCAAGGCACGATGGAAGAGTCCATCTGCCTTCAGGCTGATGTGACAGCACCAGCATGCCGAGGTCAATACCGGTAAGATGGTGGCCGCCATGGAGACCTTGGTCTAGGATGTTGCTCCTGCACTGCTGTGCGGGCTAAACTCCATCACTGATGCCATAGTTGGCCTCCAACAGTGTGTACGGGAGAGGGGTGCTGGGCAGCTCGATCTCACTTCAGCTTCCCCTTCTCCTCCTAAAGTCAGCCAGGAGCCCTTGGGCACCCATAGAGAGGAGGATCAGCAGCTGCACACCCTGGGGCCATCCACCCAAGTGATTCCGGGAGTGTCCGGCCTGTCTGAATCCCCTCTTCCTGTGACTCCAGCAGCTCCAGTCTCACAGGCTGAGGAGGGTGCCACTGCCCAACAGCAGGACCCCGAAAGCAGGCCAGGGCCCTTCAGGTCTCAGTCCTCCAGCGGACTCCCGTCAAAATCATCACAGACAGGGCATCACAGTCAGCAGGCTGCCTCCACTCCTGCTGTGGATGTCCAGGGAGCACCAAGACGTAGCGGCAGGGTTAGGAAAGTTAAGAAGATGTAGTTGCACAGCCTGGGTACGGGTGTCAATCACTTGTACATAACGTTCACTATTGTAAATAAACTCTCAACAATGCCCCCCTGCCTTTGGCTCCTTGTTCTGATGAGCAGTGTTCGTGTCACTCAGATGTGAAACCTTTTTGCACAAGATAAAGGCAGGTGTCTCAGTCCAGGGCCTCTTCCCTGTGCTCTGTGCAGCTTTCAGACCAAAGTGATGATCCGGCCTCACATTCACTGGACACATTACTGATGCCTGCGCCTCGGCATTGCTTGTCATTGCTGCCAGAATGTTGTGTGTAGGCGTCACTGAGTTCCGTCATTCTCTCTGTGTGCTCTCAGCACCTTTAAGGTGGGGCTGGCCCCCATCCCGTCAGCATCTGTGACCAGTGACGCTGTGCTCCTGAAGGTGGACAAAGGATCAGATGCTTTTAAACTTTCACGGCTGCGTCTCTATGATATGACCCTGATCACAGAGAGCAAGTGAACTGCCCTCAGCCAGACAGGAGTCAGGCATTCTCAGAGGCAATGTGAAGATCTATGGAGTGTCCTCACTGCATGTTGTCATCATCCTCCTGCAATCGAGCAACTTTTAGGGTGTCTCCATGACAGGAGCATTGTCACAGAGTGTATGTGCACTGCAATAAGTTAGACTGGAGTCAAACGTTTATAGATGCAATCTGAGGCTCTGGTGTCTTCTCACTGCATGTCGTCATCATCCTCCACAAATCTAGCAGCTATGAGGGCCTCCTGAGCACGCTTGCCTCATCTGGCCAGTGCAAGGGCCTCGTCGCCATCATCATCGCCTACGAGGACCTCCTCACCCTCATTCCGTCAATGTCCACCTGACTGGAGAAGACCTCTAGCTCCTCCATCTCCTCCTCAGCCAGCTCGTCTCCCCATTGCAGAGGTTGGTTGTAAAGGGCACAGCAGGCGATGATGATGCGTGACACCCTCTGTGGACTATATTGCAGGACTCCACCAGACTGGTCCAGGCACCGGAACCTCAGTTTCATCATCCCGATGGTCTGCTCCACCAAGTTGTGAGTTGCCGCATGAGCCTCGTTATACCTTCGCTCTGCTGCAGTCTGAGGCCACCTCACGGGTGTCATCAGCCACATCCTCTGTGGGTACCCCTTATCCCTGAGGAGCCATCCCTGCAGCCTCTGTGGACCTGGAAGACTTCAGGGATCTGTGACTGACTGAGAATGTAGGAGTCGTGCACACTCCCTGGAAACCATGCGCAGACCTGCAGGATACGTTTGTGATGGTTGCACACAAGCTGCACATTCAGCGAATGGAAGCCCTTGCAGTTGACGCAGTTGACCGCTTGTTGCAATGGAGATCTGAGCGCCATGTGAGTGCGGTCAATGGCACCCTGCATCTGTGGGAAACCTGAGATCTGGAGAAAGATCTTGCAACCTGGCTCTCCTGGTCCCAGGCGAAATGCACAAAGTTGTGTGCCTTTGTGAAGATGGCATCTGTGACCTCATGGATGCATTTGTGGGTGGAGGCTTGTGATATCCCACAGAGGTCACCTGTGGAGCACTGAAAGCAGCCACTGGTGTAGAAATTGAGCGCCACAGTCACTTTCACGGCTACTGGAACAGGGAAATGTCAGTAACTGGCAGATGTGACCGAGCGCTTCCCTAGACATGCACAGTCTTCGGTGATGCTGGTTCTCAGTCATCTGCAGGATTGAAAGGCGGCGTCTATAGATCCTGGGTCTAGCTAGGCACTGATTAGCGATGGTTCACTGTGGCTCTTAAGCGGTTTGTGTGGGAGCCCCAGCTGCCCTCCTTCCTGAGGTTGCTGCTCCTTCCTCTGTACAGACAGGCACCTCCATCACTCTCTTCTCCATCGTCTTCAAGCTCTGTACACCACGAGGCTCCACGCTCCTGATGTCCTCCTCCTGCAGGATGAAAGAAAGAGACACGTGGTTAGCTTGGGTGTTCTAAGAACCCCTCTTGGTTAAGTCTGAAGGCCCCTTAACACATTCCAGAGAGTGCTGGCCACCACGTGCTGCATGAAACCCCAACCACCTCCACCCCACTCCACCTGACTGATTGGTGGCAGCTTTGGCCACTGGACTGCGTGCTGTGCTCTCAGCTCAGGCACAGGTATTCTCCTAACCTGCACTGCAAGGCTGCCCTGTTAGCTTGAACCATGTGGGAGGCTGGTACAAACCAGGATGATGATATTGCAGAGTCTGTGAGTGCCTCCACCAGTGACAGCTCCATGCCCTGAAGACGGGAAATGCAGCCCGCCATCGATGGGCTAGGCAGACGATTGCACACTGTTTTCACCACGTTATGAAACAAATTTTTGGCCTTCTCACCATATTGTCCACTCACGCCATCAAACACACCCGATGCCAGCAGGCATGGGAAATTCCATCCTATAAGTGGTGACAAGAACTGTTAACACTGCTAGAAAAATGTATTTAGATTAACGAATGAGACTATCATAAATTTAATATAACTCGCTATAAGGGGGTTTATACAGTGGCAGCCTTTACATGGAAACATAGGGCAGGAGTTTGTTTGTGGAGTCAGCAACCCTTGTTAGGACCACTTTAGGTCCTGAATCAGCCCTGGGAGGGAAGTAGTCATAGTGCATGATTTTCACAGACCTGGGTTGTTAATTGGCTGGAGGGCAGGTTGGGCAGCGAATTATTGGTGACGGGTACAGGATAGAGGACTTCTAAAGTGCAGGCTGATTTACAGGCATTACGGCAGCCATCTGAAAGTAGGATGCAAGCACCAGGGCAACATGGGGAGAGGCAGAAAGCTGGCACCTGGAACAGAGTTACCCCTCACTTCACTGATGCTGACCTTGGAAGTGCTCCTGGAGGCTGTGTGGGATAGGAAGGCGATACCCTTTCCAGGAAGCAGGAGAAGGCCACCCATCCAAACAAAACAGGCATGGCTTGAGGTGGCTGAAACTGTCATCAGCAGAAATTTATTATGGAGGGACTGGGTGCAGTACCGCAAGTGGTTCAGTTACCTTCTTTGCTCTACTCTGGCAAGGTGAGTGCAAGGCAAAACCCTAATGACAGGCGTCTGGGTATTCAACCTCCGGCAGACATACCAGCTGAGCAGCCTGAGGGTGCATACTACTCCTGACCATGGGAAGAATGTGTACCTAGGGTATTTACTGACCCCTAGGCAAGGTCCAGAGCCCAAGCATTGATGAGGACCCGGCAGCAATGACGCATACAGTTTATTACCTAATAAGCCTCTAGCATTGGTCACAGGGTCCAGAAGTGCCTTTTCTCCTGGAGGGACAAAAAAGGGAGAGATAAATACACATAATGTCAAGGAGAGTGCTTGAACTGGAGGAGAATGCCCCTCCTCACTCCCATGACTAAAATAGAGGAAGGAACAATGTGTGACCCTGGAGGACCGAGTGGGTGATGGAGAGATGGACATACCTGAAGGGAAGTGTGAAAAGATATTGTAATCTATTAAATGAAGAGGATGGAATGCACTCCTGCCTGTCTAACAGTATGCCAAAGCCTCAGCTATATTGTGGAGCCTCAGCACTGCAGAGGCTTCTGCTGTTAAAGGAGATCTCATGACCTCCTTCTAGTGTCTCCCAGACAGTCAGTCATGGAGGGTGAGTTTTGTCATGTCACTGGAGCTATGCAAAGAATTTGAAACAGCAGACCGTTCAGGTGCACTGTCCAGCAGCACATGTACAGTCGCATCGGTCAGTCCTCATGTACGCATAGGATGGCACTGGGTGAAGAGCATGGCACCAGCGTGCTACAGGAGGAGTTACCAGGGGCAGAGACACCGTGGGCAGTCCACCTCAGAGGATGGAGGACAGGCACAGCCATGCTCAACTGGGCTCAGATGCAGGGCCTCAGAAGTCATGGGAAAGTAGGCCCTTCCTGGACCAGCCGCAACAGATATGCTCCTACATGTCAAAGTTCCCTTAGGCAGTGTGGAGTCATGGGCTGAGAATGAAGGAATCCATTCAGCTCATGTTCACCACCATAGCTCAGGGCTTTGAATGCATGAACTCCTCCATTGAGAGCACAGCCAACTCATGGAGACCCATACGCAGCAGCACTCAGAGTGAATACAGGAGCAGTTCACTGACATGCACAGGATGTATGCAATGTTCTGTAGCATGGACCAGTCAGCGGTGCTGATGGAACAAAAATGCATGGAGTGAATGCCAGTTGTGCCCCCAACTGGCACTCCCCCCCAGCAATCCCGAGCATCATCCATGGGCTGAGGCAATAACCAATGAGGCATGAAGTCTTCCGCAACAAGAACACAGATTTCTGTGACCATCTACCACAGTCTCTGTCAGCACTGGTTTGCCCACAGGCCCAAGAAGTTCCATCTTTGATGGTAGATCCTAATTGAGGGAATGTTCTCCACTGCATTTTTAAAATTCACTCCTGGGACATGGGCGTCGCTGGCTAGGCCAGCATTTCTTGCCCATCCCTAATTGCCCCTGAGAAGGTGGTGGTGAGCCACCTTCTTGAACCTCTGCAGTCCATCTGGTGCAGGTTCTGCCTCTCATTCCTCTCCTCTGCCCCCTGGATGCCCCTAACTCTGCCTCTGCTGAGGATGGTGATCCTCATCGCTCCTCAAAATACCTTATCTCCATGTCCAACCATTGCCTTGCTTGCCCTCAGCTGCACTCGCGATAATTTCTGGACCCCTCCACCCTGGTCTTGTGATCTGTGGAGCGTCACGACCCCTCCATTGCCAAAGCGTGCACAGACCACTCGTTCCGCATCAGCTACGTACCCAATGGCTAAGTGCCCCTATCAGCTGTGCTCCCTTTTATGGGACCAACTAGTTTCATTAGCAGCCATGGTTTGGGCCCCCCTGTGCCGTCCCCATGTACTTGGACTGTCCCTGTTTCCATGTGCAATATGTGTGCCCCCACTGAGATTCCAAGCTAGCCCTTAATGAACTGACAATGAGTTTGTTAACAAGATTAATTGGCCACTTGTCAAATGGGCAGGTTGCATGGACCCAACTTCCCTGCCCCGAGATCCAGCACTTAAACCCGGCGACTTGCCCATTTTTGCGCCCATTCATCTCCACATTCAATCGCATTGAGGCCTAAAAATCCTGCCCATAATAGTGATAATGAAAATGGTTATCTTTATGTAAAGATTTCCAGAAACAAAAGCCATTTAAAGTATGCAAATGAATGATAAAGGAGAGCAGCCTTTGAAGTCCTCTTGAAGTTCGGACCACAATAAAGGAACAGGAGTCGGCCAAATAGGCCCTTAAGCATCTTCCACCATTCAGTGAAATCATGACTGATCTTTGACTTAACTCCATGTGTCCGCCTTTTTCCATTATCCTTCATGCCGTTAGTTAACAAAAATTTATCACTCTCCGACTTTAAAATTAACAATTGATCTAGCATCAATTGCTGTTTGCAGAATAGAATTTTAAACTTCCACAACCCTTTGCATTTGGAAGTATTTCCCTATTTTTCTCCTGAAAGGCCTGGCCTTAATTTTTAGACTATGCCGCTTAGGCTTAGACTCACCATCCAGCAGAAATAGAGAAACACCATCTACCCTAGTTATTCCCCTTAATATCTTGAACTTCAGTCAAATCCCTACTTAATATGATCATAGTTTGTCTAGTTTCCTCTCATAATTTACCCTTGGAGTCCAGGTATAATTCTGGTAAATTCTGGTTGATCTCCTTCCAAGGCTAATATATCCTTCCTAAGGTGTTTGGTGCCCAGAATCACTCACAGTTCTCCAGCTGTGATCTAACAGGACTTTGTAACTTGACTCCTACCCCATTGTATCTTAGTCCACAATAAATATCAACATTCCATTAGCCTGTTTGATTATTTTTGAATTTTCTGTATCAGTTCAGGACATTTTAATGATCTGTATACCTGGACCCCCAATTTCTTTGGACCCCCACTGTTTCTAATTTTTCACCATTTTTAGAAAGTCTATCCTTTCTTTTAACCCCAAAGTAGCTGACCTTATATTTACCTACATTGAAAACCTTTTGCTACAGTCTTGGCCATTCACTTAATCTATTAATGTAATTTCATTAATGGCATTGAGTTTTTGATTCTTTGAGGAAATTACTAGATTGGCACATGAGATAGTCTAGTTGATATTGTATATCTTAATACCCAGAAATGTTTGATAAAATATTGCATATATAGCAATTAGTAAAATGTTGATCAGATGGGGTTATAAAACTGATATTAGATTAGATCGGTGACTGGTTGACAAAATGTAATTTGACCTAATTGTGGGACTTGTTAGACTGGGGTTTTAGAATGTAGGGAATGGTGTAAATGGAACTATTCCAAGATGCATTGATGATAGGAAAATATTTGTAGGTTTATTAATTTTCAGGATGACTTAAATAAGTTAGATGAATAGGCCTGAATGTGCCAGGTGCTATTTAAAATGAACAAGCACAATTATTTCTTTAAACGAAAGCAAAATATTGTGAACGTTGGAAATCTGAAATGAAACAGAAAAATCTAGAAATACTCAGCAGGTTGGGAAGCAACTGTTTCAGTATATACATCAGAGACAGATAATCCTTTAATAACCCCTTAAAACTGTCAATCAAAATGTCTATAACAGCCTGCTGGTGAGATAGGTAGGGCTGGACCCTTTGAAACTCAGCCAAGCATTCATAATGGACTCAGCTGTCATAACAAACTATTTCCACTCACAGACAATGGCGTCTATTGAAATTGCAAAAAAAGATGGTTAATATTTTCCCCAAGCTACACCAGATGGCCTGTTAATTAATGCACTCCAGTAGCAGGTGTCTGATTTCTTTTCTCTCTATACGACAGCTGCTAAAGTTTTTTTTTCACTTTTAAAGGGCTCTGTACATTTAAATCACTTCACATCATTCCACTAGCAGTATTGTCATCAATTTTGAGTGCATATAAGAACATTTTTCCCAAAGGGAAAAGTATTCTAATGCACCTCAACACTGACACAACACTTATCGATGTAATGGTCAATTTACTTTTCCAGGACAGAATCCAATAATCAATCACCACAGTAAAAATGCACCTAACTTACAAAATAGCACCTAACTATTGAAACTGAAAGAACAGTTTTCTTTTGAATTTCAAAGCCTATCAACGGAAGAATTCCAGGAGCAGGCGACATTTGTTTTGTTTCCCCAACCTGGACTGGGGCTGCCCCGGTGATTTGTGTCTCCTCTGAGAAGCCATGAACTATGTCTTCTCACTGAAGGGGCCTAATTCCACTAAAGTAGCTGGGCGGTTTAAACTGCCAGCGCCCGCAATGGAGCTGGCAAGAGTGGGAGAGCTGCTTATGGACTAACAGCCTGCACCCTTATCCCGCAGGTGAAAATTGCCAAAAACAGGAATGGAGGTGGGAATCTCAGACTCACGTCCCATCTGTCATTGTCAGATGTTCCAGAGTCATAGGTACATACAAATAAGGAGCAGGAGTAGACCATCCAGCCCCTCAAGCCTGCTCCGCCATTTGATAAGACCACGGTCACGATTGTGGCCTCTACTTTCCTGTCTACAGCCCATACCCTTTGACTCCTTTGTCCGTCAAGAATCTACCTAACTCGGTCTTAAAAATATTTAATGACCCCACTTCCACTGCTCCTTGAGGAAGAGAATTCCACAGACTAACAACCCTCTGAGAGAGAGAGAGAGAGAGAGAGAATTTTTCACCACCACTGCCTTAAACGGGAAACCCCTTATTTTAAAACTATGCCCCCTAATTCTAGTCTCTCAGCATTCATCCTGTCAAGTCCCCTCAGGATCTTATATGCTTCAATGAAACCACCTCTCAATTCTTCTAAATTCCATTGGATACAGGCTCAACATGTCCAACCTTTCCTCACAAGACAACCCCTTCACCCCAGCCAGGTGAACCTTCTCTGCAAGTCGTCCCGACACGGTGAAAATCCAGGCCCATGCCACTAAAGTTCATAGACATAGAGCTGTGTTAGCTGGCAGGAGGTGTTTTCACAGTCAGCATCCACTGGATCAGATTGCTGAGGCATCTGATGAGTAAAGAGTCACTACAGTCCTTTAAAAGACAACTTCCTGAGAAGAGATGGTCATTAGAGCTAAATTGCTAGTTCATTGTGATTCTGAGGAATTTGCTGGATTGCTTTAGGTAATTGGAAATGATTCTCCCATTGTTTCTCTTGAATAGACGCCATTTTTTACTCTTTTGCCCAGGAGATAATGAATTTACACAGAGGTTCTGCTGATTTCCCACTGTAATTTTTCCGAAAAACAGCTGCATAAACTTCAAGTGAGCATGATCAGAGAGTGGCTGAATGATGCCCAGGGCTACCTGGATGGGCCTGGTTTGATTTTTCTTGAGGCGTTTCTCATCATTTTTATATGTTCATGTCAGGAAACAAACATCTTAGCTGGTTACATAACACAGAATCATCATGGGACAACTCATGATGTAACAAGTATCAACAATATGTTAATTTGTGGGCTGAATGTTTGTTATGGACATGGAAAACAGGAACCAGGATTCTTTTCAGAACAGAAACTTGCCTCCAGTGGGAAACTGGTTAAATTTAAGATTTTTGTGTGGCGAAACCTTTAATTGATATGGAGATGGGCTTCGTGTCCACATTGAGTTAGTGGGAGCAGGAATGGAGGTGGATCAGCGAAAGTGTTGGATATAGACATCCCATGGTGACCATCACCCAGGTGACTGGTTGCCCTAAGTGGAAATCTGCTAATTGTGCCAAAGCTTCCCACAGCACCAGAGGGAAGCAAGATGTCACAGCTGGAGGTCTGGCACCTGGGGCAGAACTGCCCCTTGCTCTATCGGTGCTGACCTGAATCTAATGTTGGAGGCTTTGATGGAGAAGATGGGGGGGTCTTCTTCACAGAGGGTGGCAGGAAGAGGACACCTTGTTACACAGCAGGCCAGGGCACCCCTCTGTTCAGCATCATCACCTTCTGCCTGCTCTTCCTTCTCTTTGGATGAGCTATCTCCCACAAGGGCCTCACAGTCCTCAGGGTCCAAACCTTGCGTAGCAGACCAGCACATGACCTAGGCCCTTGCAGGAGGGCATTGGAATGTGCCACCTAACAGGTTCAGGCACCAGAGCCATATCTTCAGAAGCCCGATGGCCTGCTCAATGGTTATCCTACTGAGCAGGTGGCATTGGTTGTATCACCTTTGTGCCTTTGTTTCAGCCTCCAGCAGAGGGGTGAGTAGCCATCTGTTCAAGGAATCTCCTTTGTCCCTTAGGATCCATCCATGTACTTTAGAGGTTAGAGTGAAAATCTGAAGCAGCCTGAACTGGCAGAGGAATCAATGCAGGTCCTTCTTTAAGTGTTTGATGCTCCCTCACTCACCCATTAAAAACTGCCTATCATCTAAATTACCCTCCACGAGATATTTGTTAGGTTTAACAGTTAAGGCATAGGCTCTACTCCAACTTTCAATCCTTCACTCACAAAATCTTTTGAGACACAAACCTTTTTCCTTTTCCACCTGTCCCTTGTTCTTAGGCACTTTTATTCTCCTTTAATGTATGTAATTTCCCCAAAAGGCATTCAATTCTAAAGCTGGATAGTATGGTTTGTGACATCAGGACAATGACAAATCAGGATAGAACAGAAGTGTCATTTTCTGGTGACATTGGGCGGAATTTTTCAATCGTCAGGTGGGCGCCCGCCCGACCTGAATGAAAGTAAAATGACACCAGGCGAGCGTCCCGACTTGTGCGATATTTTGCGCAGCGGGAACAGGCTGGAGTCGGAGCAGCACCTGCCATTAATTAACAGGCCAGTTAAGGCCCTTGACAACCCAATTGACGGTGATTTAACATTGCCCGTGTGATTTTTTGCTCGCTGCACAGGCAAAACGGGCAGGCAGGCAGCCCACAATTGGCAAAACCTCATCCACGGGCGGGATAAAAATGGTCAGCAGCATTGTCAATGTGAGTAGTGAGGAGTTTTGGAGATAACTTGCTGCTGGTGGCTTATTGGTACTTGTCAGCTTAATCTCTATTCGGGGCTTCATCCTTAGCATTTCCAAGCTTCATTTCTGGACTCTTTGGTGTCTTCCAGGCCCCCTGAGGGTTCAGACTGTGTGGACCCTTCCACGTATCAGACAGCCTTACCTTACCCTGGGGATTGTGGTCTCTGCTGGAGGCACCTCCTCTGAGGAGGAAGAGAGGGGCAGAAGGGAGAGGTGGTCAGCTGTCACAATACAGCTTCCAGGGGAGGGCCCTGAGGGAGGAGAGGTGCAGGCATAAGGGGTGCAAGGCCAGCAGGAAGTCCAAGCGGAAGGGGCTGCAGAAGATGCCACTATCCTGCTGCCAGGGTTTACAGGCGGCGATGCAGTTACCTCAATATGTCTGACGTGCAATACCGAAGGAGGCTCCATCTCTCCAGGGAAACCGTGACCTCCATTTGTCAGATGATCGGGCCTGAGATCTGCTCCTGCTGTGTAGGTGGACACCCCATGCCAGTGGCTCTGAAGGTCACAGTGGCCCTCAACTTCTATGCCTCCGGCTCTTTCCAGGGGTCAGTGGGTTTCTGTGTGTAGAGTCTCCCAATCAGCTGTCCACAGTTGCTTCAAGCTGGTGACAGAAGCTCTGTTCAGGCGGGTATTGACCTTTATTCTTTACCATACAGAGGAGGCCAGCCAGGCTGAGTGAGCCAGAGGCTTCGCAGCCATTTTTGGGTTCCCCCACGTCCAGGGTACAATAGACTGTACACATGTGGCCATCAAGGTGCCAGCAGGTGAGCCCGGTGCCTTCCTCAACAGGAAGGGCTTCCATTCCATGAACGTGCAGATAGTGTGTGATCACAGGATGCAGATTCTGCAAGTCTGTGCAAGGTACCCTGGTAGCTCCCATGATGCATACATCCTCAGACACTCCCAGGTGCTGGGGCTCTTCAGTGCTCCAGCCTGGCTGGATGGATGGCTGCTGGGTGACAAGGGTTATCCATTGAAGACTAGAGGAACAAACTGGAGGAACAGCACCTCATCTTCCGACTAGGCACTTTACAGCCTTCCGGGCTGAATATTGAATTCAACAACTTTAGATCTTAAACTCCCTCCCCCCATCCCCACCCCGTTTCTTCCCCCTCCCTTTTGTTTTTTTCAATAATTTATATAGATTTTTCTTTTCCCACCTATTTCCATTATTTTTAAATCTACAACTAATACCTTGTTAGTCTTTCCACCCCACCCCCACTAGAGCTGTATCTTGAGTGTCCTGCCATCCATTCTTAATTAGCACTTTTCTTAGATAATATCACCACCTTCAACACCTCTTTGATCCTTTTGTCTGTGACATCTTTTGATTATCTGCTCCTATCACTGCTTGCTTGTCCCTACAACCACCCCACCCTCAACTTCTCTCTCCCCGCCCCCCACCTTAAACCAGCTTATATTTCACCCCTCTCCTAACTACACTCAGTTCTGTTGAAGGGTCATGTGGACTCGAAACGTCGACTCTTTTCTTCTCCACCGATGCTGCCAGACCTGCTGAGTTTTTCCAGGTAATTCTGTTTTTGTTTTGGATTTCCAGCATCCGCAGTAGTTTTTTGTTTTTATCCATTGAAGACGTGGCTTATGACACCTCTCTGCCCAAGAACAGAGGCAGAGCAGCAGCACAATAGGAGTCACGCCTCCACAAGAGCGGTGGTAGAGAGAACCATAGGTTTTCTCAAGATGCACTTCTGATGCCTGGACCATTCAAGGGGAGAACTACAATACCCCCAAAGCGGGTGTCACTGCATGCTGCGCTCTCCACAATCTGGCACTGGCAAAGGGTGACCCACTGGAGGAAGAGGATCTTCGCGCAGCTGCACAGGCCACAGATGATGAATCCAGTAGTGAGTCAGAGCAGGAGCACAGTGAAGAGAATGCTGAGGGCGTGGAATCAGACCTCGGTAACCTCCAGGGAGGCAGGGACGCCAGGGACACCTTGATCCAATGCTCCTTCAGCTAAGCTGTCAAATAAGAGCTACCACCTCATGCCAGGGCTGCCGCCTCCATCTTGGATCGCAGAAATGACCCTTTCCATGGCCCCCAAGTTACACTCAGTGCCTGTGCAATAAAGTATCGAGCCACCCACGTCTAGCATAACATACTGGCCTACTCTGCAACTACAAAACAAATGCAGCATACTCAGGCCAATAACACAAAAACAAATGTAATTTAATGTTGGAACTCGCATATTATTGAACAGAACAATATCCAGTGTTGTTGGTCACACTATTAAAAAAAACAAAAGCAAAATGGGGCAACAAAGGATCACCAGCCCCTCTTGTGCTTAAGGTGCTTTAAATTTACATTTGCGGGTGCTACGTCTAGGTGCTTTCCCTTCACCGGCACCGGCATTGGAGGCAGTCTGCTGACTCTGCTGTCCTGTAGGCCTTGATGACCTTGGCAGTCGTCCTCTGGCCAGTGGAGCCTGTGCTGGTCCTGCATTGGACGGAGCAGCCAGTGACATGGCTGGCATCTCCCCAGTCATCGCAGCCTCATCAAATGCGACAGTCACTGGCAGAGGGGCGGAGGGGCTGCTGCTGTCAACCAGAGCACCCTGAGAGGAGCCTGCAGAGATGACAAGCAGCTTGTGTGCCAACTTGAGGTGGCTGTGGCCATCCCTTCTCGCCATTAATGGATGGGCACCTAGCTGGGACACTGAGTGCCCAATCCATCTCACACATGGACGCTGACCAGCTGAGGTCAGTGCCTGTGTGAGGGTTTGTAGGTCCAAGCACAACCTTGGGAACCCCTGATTCTGTTCCTGGAGCAGCCTCTCCATGAGAGTTGCCACTCTCTCCATGGAGGAGCTATTGCGCTCGGCCATGAGGGTCAACGCAGTGCTCACACTCCGCAGGGACTTCTCCACGATGGAGACCATGACACACATACCCTCTTGGATCTCCGCCAGATCCTCATGCACACCCCACTGGACATCCAGCATCTGCCGCCTAATAGACGACTCCAGAGGCCCATCATCAGCCTTTGACTAAGCATCGTCCTGGTCCCCAGCAGTCCTCCGACTGCCGGTGCCGTGGGCACTCTCTGCCTCCATCTGCACTTCAAGCGAGTATGAAGTGCCCCCACTAGCCTCCGAAGTAATGCCCACCGAGGTGCTGGTATCTGCGCTGGTGCCTGATTCAGAGAGTGGGTGTGATACAGGTGTTTTGGGAGCATGGTGGTCCTTTGGGGTCAGGGGTCGCCCTTCATTGTCCAGAGAGTGAACGCCTGCTGGTGAACCTGACATTAAGAGCAAGAAAGAGGGTGGTCCTGTTGATGCTGGTCCAGAATACCAGAAAAATATGGATGAGGAGATTGCCAAACTGCAATGGCTCTGTGGGAGAGGAGACCTCGCCAAATTCCCAGATTTTAAATTTGAGGAACCGAAATTTGATGAAATCAGCAAGTGATTAGGATTTTCAGAAAGGAAGGGACTGTCTGTTCTTCGTTCATGTTTCCTGGGACTGTAAAGTTGTAACTTAATAAATTCCATTGGATTAAAGTAAAATAAATAAATAAATAAATAAAAGGGAGAAGAAGGACATGTCATTAGTTAAAGTCATCACGCTGTCATTGTGCATGGTGAGACGATGGAGTTCTGCATCATGGTGCCCTTGTCTTTCAATGATCAATGGGGACTCCAGGTTCGAGGCTCACATCAATGAAGAGACTACACTAGAATGGTCGCACAATCCGAAATTCTCACATTAGTGCACTGCACTCTTACCTTCGTCTGACACCACCTCACTGCGGTCGCTTCACCAAGGGGTATGGCGCCTCTCGAGCTCCAAGGCCTCCTCCTCATAACAGGAGAGGATGAGGAGGTGTAGGGGTCCTCCGCCAGTCCGCAACCTCTCAATATTGTTATCGGATGTCTTCTCCTGAAAGGAGAGAGGAGCATTGATTTGTTCACTCTCTACCTGCAGCGTCAGTGCAGCCTGGTCAATCTCAGTGAGGAGCACCGTGCAGGGTAGATCTGAGCCGTGGCCTTCAAACCGCAAGGCACTCAGTCCAAGCAGTCAGGGCTCAACCCCTTGGCCAACTCCAGCGTGATTGACAGGTGGCCCCTGAGCTCCATGGGGGGATGGCAAGCCCAAAACAATTCAATGCACCGACCCGTGCCAACACAATACTCACCCTCCCTGAGCACAGTAGGTCATTGAAGCGGCTCCGGCACTGCACCCAAGTGCGCCGCACGACTTCATTGCTGCTCACCCGGGTTGCCACCTCCTCCCATGATCTCTTTGTGAGGTGCGGTGGCCTCCTCCCACCTCTGCGGTCAAGGGTGTCCTTTCTGGCAGCCACCTCCTCCAGGAGGGCAGCAAGGAACTCGTAGGAAAAATGGGGGGCTGGGTGCCCACCCGACCTGCCCTCCTGGGTGGCGCTTGCTGTCGCACTCGAGTCCATCTTTACAACAGCAGGCAGACATCCATACCTGGCAGCTTTTCTGGGGCTGCCTGGGCTGTTTTTAAACAGGCGGCCGGGTCACCATTGGACCTGGCGGCCAACATTCCCGAGCCCTTGCTTGCCCCTTCCTGGCCAGTGACGAGCAGCGTTTCACCCTGGGCAGGTCAGCCTGAAATCACGGTTGGGGCCCGATCGCAGGCGGTTTTGCAGCCACTCCTGGGCCTGCCCGTCAAGCCTGCTCGATGAGGGCAACATCCTGCCCATTGTGGCCAAAAAAATGAAAGACAAAACCAAGAGGTAGAGTTACGCAGCTTCGAACAAATTTAGTTGGAAGAAAATGATGAACAGTTGGGAACATTTTGTCATTTAACAGTAATAACTTTATGCTGAAAGAGTAATTGCTGTGAAATGTTGTGATACAGGATGGAAAGTACATGTTTACTGTACTTTTATCCATTTGTGAAGTTGCTTACGACAAACCCTCTGTGGATCTGTTGATATCTCGCTGCTCATTTTAGTAAAGAACAACTAAAAAAAGAGCTTCTCTTGCTTAAGGTGATGTTTTTCTAAGAAAGATAACATCAGAAAGAAATTCTCGCTTCATCAGTTTTACTTTCCTTTTTTTGTCAGGTAACATTTTTAGGGTCTGACAACAAAACAGAAGTCACTTTTAATCTTTCAGATGATTCTGTAACATTACAAAATGCATTAAATGGGGGATATCAAAGTATCGAGCAGTAATCCACTTAAATTGCTGCCTCTTTAAGAAATAGCTATTTCTCCAATGGAAAATGAGCAATGTCAGCATACTTCAGAATACTTCAGGAAAGTTGGACTTTCCTAATCCTGGGGTAAAAGAGCTTGGGCTTTAAAGAATAAAATTGCCTTTTCTAAGTGCTCACACAGATCATGAAACGCTTTACGATTGCATGTGTATCTCTTTTTGAAATCTGGCATCAAAGAGAGTCTACTTTTTTTATTATTAGTGGCTCCTCAGTGGTGTCCTACATTGCCCAGCAGCCACTCACCGTGATACCAACATGTTCCATGTGACGGACCAGTTCATGAGCAACACAGCCCTCCCCATTTACAAAGACAGGGGGCTGAATTTTTAGCTCTGCGGCCGGGCGCGCACCCGACCTTACTGAACGTAAAATGACACGCGATATTTCAGTCGGTGGGCACACGCCGGAGTCAGCGGTGTGCCCGCCGACAATTAAAAGGCCTATTAAGGCCATTAAAAAGATAATTAAAATAAAATTTTCACTGCTGTCGAACCTTAGGGTTGGTGGGCAGGCGAAAAGGCCAAGCAGCCTTTGCATTTTTTGGAAACCTCATCCGCAGGCAGGATGAGGTTTCCAACAGCAAATAAAAATATTTTACAATTTAATCAATAACATGTCCATGGTCATGTGATAGAATCACATGAGGGGACATGTTTTATTACATCTTTAATATCTTTATTTTTTATTTTGAAAACTGTTCATCTCCCTGGGGCAGCTCTGTGCCTCAGGGGGATTTTCAAGCGCGCACGCGCAAAATTCGCACTTGTTCTCCTCCCCCCTCTCCCCCCCTCACACACGCAGCGCTGAGTGCTGCTGCTCACTTTTCATACTAGGTGGGCCTTAATTGCCCCGCCAGCGTGAAATCATGGTCCGGCCCCGATCATCGGTGGCGGTCAGCTTCCTGACCGCCCCTACCCGCCCCCAATGAGCCCGCCCGACAAGGGCAAAATTCTTCCCTTGGAAAAACCTAGCAGATAAATGCTTAAAATCATGCTGGCTATTCTGAGAAACAGCAGCTAATATTCATGCAGCTGGTATCAGCCCACTATGTAAACGGGCTGATGGGACAAATGCAGCATATTAAAAAAAACAACGCCTCATAACTGACCCAACAGCAAAGGTCCTTGGCTTCAACCTTCCTCAAAGGCAGTGAATAGGGCTCAACTGAATCCATACAGGCCATGGATGATGCAGCCACTTGCTCCATAGTGGCAGATAGAAGCGCAGTTGTGGCCATGAGTCTCCAACCACGGGATACATCACATGACCCTACCTATTAAGTTCTTCTTCAGGAGGCACCTCATTTTGCCAACTGGCATCTCAGGAGGCCATCGAATGGATTGCCAAACTAGACATTCCATTATAAGCTTCCCCATCATATGAAAGCAGGAGTAGCTTTTTTATAAGAAAATTAGCATTTCTCTATTTTTCAAGCATACAATTACTACCTTAATATATTACAAGTACCCTTCTTGTATAATTCAATCTGTTTATATTTTGTCTTCACAAATTATCTTAACATTATACTTTTGCCTACAAGTATTGATGAACAGTCCACATTAATACTGAGAACAGAGAACAGATACCTTGATTAATCAACTTTATTCATGCTTTAAGATTTTGAACTGATAAACAGCCTTCAGTGAATGTATTGAGTGATATGAAGACATGTTAATTTAGTCAAATGAGTCGTGAATCATGTCACAGTTCCTGAATTTGCTTTGGAATACTCCTGCCAGAAAAACATGAGCAGTTTCTATTGGATAGTTTTTAATAGCCAATTTAAGCACTGAAATTCTCATATTTTGCATGTTTGTGTGATCAAACATATGGTCAGTCTGTAAACCCAAAAGATTACACTTGGAGGGAAATAGAATCAGTAGGTTGACATTCAGTCAAGCAAAGTAAATCCTGGATTGTAATAAATGGAATAATTTTTTAAAGCATTTACCATTAACAGTTTACTCCTGAAAGTAGTTGTAATATTCAGGGCTTGTAGTGTTCAAAGAGAGAATGTCCTTGAGGGGGCAAGGACAAAATCCATTAGGTTAGAGTTGAGAAGCAAGAAAGGTATGATCACACTACTGGGAGTATTCTATAGATTTCCAAATAGTGATAGAGAGATTGAGAAAGAAATCTGCAGGAAAATCACAGATGCACAAGAAATATGGATTGGTGATACTGGGGGACTTTAATTACCAAAAAAGAAAAGAGGGGGAGAAATTTCTGAAAAGTGTTCCTTGACCAGTATGTTCTTGGTCCAACTAGGACGGAAACATTGCTAGACCTGCTTCTGGGGAAAGAGGTGGACCGAGTGTCTGTGGTGGAAACACTTGGGTATGAGTAATCATCATATCATAAGGTTTAGACTATATGGAGAGGAGCAAGGGAAAATCTCGACCTTGTAAATTAGAAGAGGGCTAACTTCAATGGATTCAGATGGGACCTAGGTGGGATAAAATGGGATCAAAGGCTGACAGGAAAAACTGGAACAGAACAATGGGTGATACTAAGAGGAGATATTTCAGGTATAGGCTAGGTACATCCCAACAAAAAGGAATGGTGGAGAACCAAAGGCAGGATACCTTGGATAAAGATGGAGATGGAGAATATAATGAAACAAAAAAAAAAGAGGGCATATGATGCATGTCAGGTGAATTCTTCAAGCAGGAACCTAGCAAAATACAGTAAGTTGAGAGGGGAAGTGAAGAAAAAATTAAGGCTGGCA
Source organism: Cetorhinus maximus (assembly GCF_964194155.1). Classification (NCBI taxonomy): domain Eukaryota; kingdom Metazoa; phylum Chordata; class Chondrichthyes; order Lamniformes; family Cetorhinidae; genus Cetorhinus; species Cetorhinus maximus. Next base: position 105,371,638 of record NC_135884.1, read on the forward strand.
ATGAGAGGAAGAGAATAGAATGGCAGCTAACATGAAAGGTAACCCAAAAATCTTCTACTGGTATGTAAATAGTAAGCAGGTAGTAAGAGACAGGCTGGGTCTGTTTAGGGACAAAAGTTGATATATTCTTAGAAGCGCAAGACGAGACTAGAATACTTAATGAGTATATTGTATCGGTGTTTAACAAGGAAGACGATTCTGACAAAATATTGCTAGAAGTGAAATGGTAGAGGTAATGGATGGGGTGAAAATTGATCGGTAGGATGTACTAGAAAGGTTAACTATGCTTAGGATGGATAAGCTGCTTGGTGCTAATGGCCTGCATTCCTGGTTGCTAGAGGAGATGGCAGAAGAGCTTGTCAAAATCTTCCAATCTTCTCTAAATATGGGGGAGGTGCCGGGGGATTGGAGAATGGAAAACATGACACCCTTGTTCAAGAAAGGGTGTAAGGACATTCCTTACAACTGCATGCCAGTTAGTTTAATATCAGTGGTGGGGTAAGGTTTTAGAATCAATAATCAAGGAAAAAAGGTAGCAGCAACTTGGAGAGGATTGATTTAATTAAGGAGGGCCAACATGGATTTGTGAAAGACAAATTATGCTTGATTAATCTAACTGCATTTTTTTTGATGAAATAACAGAAAGCTTGATGAAGGAATGCAATGGAAAGTACCACATAAAAAACTAGCTAACAAAAAGCTGAGGCTCATGGAATAGAAGGGTCAGTATCAGCTTGGATAAAAAATTGACTTAAAGACAAAAAGCGGAGTTGTGGGAGATGGTTGTTTCTCAGACTGGAATATAGTAGACACTAGTGTTCCCCAAGGGCCAGTTCCAATGATACTAAATTTGGCAGAGTGTCAAACAATGAGTATGATGTCAATCAACTGCAACAGGACATAGATAGGATAGCAGAATAGGCAAACATATGTCAGATGGAATTTAATACAGAGAAGTGTGAGGTGTTGCATTTCAGCAGAAGGGATAGGGGAAAGCAGTATAAAATTAATGGCATAGTTCTAAAGGGCGTACAGGAACAGCGGGACCTGAGGGTTCATGTGCATAGAGCTTTCAAGGTGGCAGGACATATTGAGAGGGTAATTAGCAAAGCATGGGCTCCTGATCTTCAACAGACGTATTGGCAGTAATTTTCTGGTCCCATTGGCATCAGGTGTTATGGTGGGTTGGAGTGGACAATACGGCGAAAAGGCCAAAAATTGGTTTTATGCCATTGTAAAACCAGTTTGCGATCATCCGCTCCACCCGTCAATGGTGGGCCCGTTTCCTGTCGCCGCATGTCAGGAACCTAATTTCAATGCTTTGGCGTCTCATTATAAGCACTACTCACAGGAATCATCCCCCATACTGGATCATCAGGGTAATCACGCTAACTTTTTCACAACTATAGGTAAGCAATATGTACCTGGCGAGCTGCACTTCACCCGGGAGTGCTTCAGGCAGCACTCACAGTCAACAGTGCCAGGCTTCGCAGGCAGCACCATGTCACTTTTAGGTGGTGGGCTCATGGGCCTGTCTCCAATACCAGACCAGCTGTAAGGG